>NC_090672.1:7341903-9741903 GCF_013368605.1 Nyctibius grandis
TTTAAGCTTACTGTTGTGTTTTTGATTTTCAAGATAGTGAAAAGGACTTTTTGTGTATTGTGTGAATACTGTACATCTGATGTTAACAGAATGGAATTTTCTTTCAACTGTATGTAGGGATGCAGTGCTGCCCAGAATTAGATATCTTTAAAGAGTTTAAAATGCAATAAACACTACATAATAATCGCCTTGTTACTTTCAATGCAATTCAAGTCCTTAAGAGGTATGTGTTTAATATTTCCTACTGTGTAGGAGAATTTGCAGTCAGCCATAGTACAGAGAAGTGGAATGGCTGATAACAGACTTCTAAGGCAAATGTAAATACAAAGACAGATGCCACCAAATGATTGCAATGTTCATGGCAAGAATGTGTGCTGAAAAAGTGTTTGTTGGAAATGAAACAGCTAAACAATAGGAAATACAAATACTGTATTAAAAGAAAAACTGGAAGTTTTTTCCCTGCTCTTGACATAGCTTTCTTACTCTTACAGAAGGTCTTTAGTTGTATTCCTGAAATAAGGAACTAACAATGGAGAGTACAGCTGATAAATGAGCTTCTTGCAACATACATTGTTACTGTAGTTTCATTATTTATGCTAGGAACTCTTAAACACTTAATGTTGATTATTAAACCATTAATGCTACATTATTGCTTCTAAAGCCAGTCATGTTCAATGTTGACATTTTTGTAGAGTTAAGATGACAGCTAACAACTGGGCCAATATATAGGAATGGTAAACTAAGTGCTCTTAATGCTGTCTAATTGTCTGTTTTCCCAAAATTTTGCATTATAGGACTACTACATGAAGAGTCTGCGAAGACAGCGGAAGACAGCTTAAACTGAAGATCTGCTTTAAAATGAGGTGAAAGAAAGCTGTAGTGGCGTAGAAAAATATAAAGTTGAGTTAGAATTTTTTTTTTTTATAAAATTTAATTCAGGACTGGTGTTTCCTCCCAGAGTTCAGAAAGATGTGTTGATAATAGCACATGTGCTACTGAGAATATAAGTCCTGTATCCTTTTTTTCTTTTAAGACTTTTTAAGATAAGAAACCAACATAACCTGAACACATGGCTTGCTCAGTGTTTAATTGCAAGTTTTCATTCTTGGACTTTAAAACACAAGAATAAATGTTTAGTATTTGTGTGAATCGAACTAAAATGAATCCCATTTTTACAACTAAGCTATTCCTAGCTTCTTGATATACGAGAAATGGAAATAAAGTATCTTTGAATTTCTGTTACAAATTTGATTGTCTCTGTCATTGAACGTTTAACATTAAATAAGTTTCTTTCCTAATAAATCTGCTTATGTGTTCAAGCTTAGTCCATTAATGTGGATGCTTAGTTATTCTGTGGTGTTTGTGGGCTTGGGTTTTTTTGTGCTATCAGTTAGTATTTCATTTTAAGCTTACTTTTTCAGCAGTTAGATGGCTGTTGGATTGTGTGTCCCCTAAAAAGTGCAGCTTATGCTGCAGCTGGTTAAGAAATTACAGAAATCTCACAGGAAAAATATAGGCCTTAAGCCTTTCTAAAGCACTTAGACTTTCACAGCATTAGCAGAAAGATGCCACTGCTGAGACTGGCCATCAGACTGCCTTACATTTGCATTGTATCAGTTTGGAATATTAATTAACAACTGTATGCAGTTGGTAAGCGTGCACAGTCTGCATGTTACCACAGATACAAGGGAAAAAGAGACATCCCTTATGCTTTCTTGTGAAGCTGTAGTGCAAGTAAGCGTAGTTCTTGTTGGAAGAGAACTGCACTGTGTACTAGTCAGCAGTAGAGACAGTAAAGTGTGCTTCAGTGCTGTGTCTGTAAGGCATTGAATTTACGTTTTTTAAAAAAAAAAAGCATTATTCTTCATATTAGTATTCAGGACTTGACTATACATGTGACTGAAGTCATACATGGACAAAGCACTATTGTAGCTTGCAGCTTCTCATTTTGGTGTGCCTTCTGTCGTCTGTTTGTGGAAGTGCACTCATGAATGGACCTGCATGTTCTCCCTCCTGTGAAAGGGAGTGGATTTTTTTTTTCATGAGCAGGGATACCATGTGCAGACAGCCACGTTCCCTTTTTGCCTTTTATCTTTCTAAAGCAAACACCAACACAGGGGCACAGAGGATTGAGACTGAGTTATGGGTTTTTTTGGAAAAACTTAACAAGAAAAATTAATGCAAGTCGGAGGAAGTAAAATTATAACCAAGTTCTAATTCTGGACATTGCATGAACACCTGTTCCTTTTGAAACTTGTGTAAGAGACAGATTGAGCTACCACCTGGATGCGTTACTTTCAGTGGCTAAAAAGTTTGTCTTGCACCTTCCATTGCACATATTTGAGACAGGACTAGCATTTTCTCTTCTTCAGTTTGCAGTGGTATGAATGCTAAAATGAGGTACCTTGTAGTAAATTGGACTGGGATTCAGATTCTGATGTGTCTGAGTGGAGTCTTTCTCTAGTCCTTTGAAGATGAAGGAAAAATTGTGTCTTTCAGAGCACAGGAAACATGGCACCTTTCTAGTAACTGCCTGCAGATTTGACTGTAATGAGTATCTCCACAACAGATTGATCTATGTGAAGTGTGACCTTCAGAGCTCGAGCCCAAGATAAATATCATCTCAGATTTTCTAGGAATGCTAAGCAAAAAGCAAGTAGCTTATTTAAGTAAGCACATGCTTTCTCTGTACTGAGAGCCTGACAGTCTTTTATTAGGTGTTAAAAATGTACCAGCCCGTGATTTTTCAAAGTTGTGTTAAAATTTTAAAAGCATCTTGTCCACCGTGTATCATCCTCCACCCCCTGAAAAAGGAAGAGATGCAGGTACTTAAAACAACTGATACTTTAATATAAGTGAAGAGTAGCAGTGTCAGTTCAGTACAAGTTTGTAGTGCAAACAAAAGTTGTCCTTGGAAGAACAGTAAGTTTTGTAAACTTAGTTTCAGTTGTCATACCAATGGTTTATTGTTAAAAAAAAAAAAAAAAAAACCAACAAAACCAGTTAACATAACTAGTGTGCCTTAGAGTTTATCAAACTGCATAAAACATACAAAAATATTTCTCTGAATGCATAGACTTACTGTTATTATTACAGTCAGATCATGATTAAAGTTTTAGTCTTACCACATTAACAGGTATTCTTTGTGGAAGCTAGAGCAAAATAAAGCTTTTTTTAAACCAGGTGCTCCTATAGCTGAATGTTTAGTAATTAGTGGAGGCAGCCTTTACACTGATTTCCTAAACAAAGGAACTGGAAAGAAATTAGATCCTCTTAATTTTGAGCCATTTAACTACTACCGTTTTTCAAACAGTTATTGCACATAATCTGAACTACTAGCCTCTGAGCTATGCTGAAAAGATAAGTATACAATCGTTAAAATAAAAACTCCTTTCCTGTCCTACAAGGAAAACAAAGCGAGAGCCACAGTTAAGAAATTTTAGTTCACACCATGTCACAGTCTTGAGCTTACCAGGAGTTGAATCGGGCTTTAAAGTAGCCCAGCTCTTGGAGAGAGAAGGGCCAGGATTGAGAATGGGAGTTAGCAGAGTTTAAGTGATAAGATGGCTATAGAGCAAGTAGGAAAGGATGATAGTTATTCTGAATGCACTAAGCAAGAACTTTAAGCCTAGAGTAACTTGGTAAAATCCTGAACCCAGAGTCAAGCGTCTCTTCTGCTGGCAGAAGGGGTTTCTGTATTCTGCCATGCATGCTTTTACTAACCTCGCTTGGAGGAGCCATCTCAAGGACAAAGCAGCTGTGCTGCAGGAAGCGAAGACAGGGTGGCAGCCATGCTGCTCCTACCAAAACATGTTGATTGTACTATTTATGGTCTGAATGTCAACATTACAGTCCAGATTAACAACAAACACTGCATCAGCTGTGCATAAACTCCGCTCTAGTGCGGCTTAATAAAGCAGAGATGGAAAGAAAATCAATACTATTGGGAGAGGGGGGAAGCAAGCAGCTCACATCCAGACAAAAAAAAAAACAACTCCTTCACCCATCCCAGTACCCAATTAAGATTTTTGGTGCAAAGGTCATCATCATAGTTTTTGGTACAAAAGAAAACAAAAAGCCTCCTACAGTCTAACTTTGCAGACTGCTGTGTCACCAGGAAAAGCTTCAGGCTGTTAATACTCCAACAATGCTACAATTTAAAATACTTTGCTTAGACTGAAAGGGAGTGACTTCAAGGTGTGTTTTAATGATGCCCAGATGGATGTTTTCATTACTGACTTGCTGAAATGCAAGTTAAGCAGTCTGTAGCTTACCCAGAGTCTGTTTTTTTTCAAAAATAAGTTGAAAGCACCTGGGGGCATTCAGCCCTTTTGGTACTCACCTGGCTAAAACTTTTGACACTATGTAAAAGCTATAGTAGATTGTGCAACATGTAAAGGTACGGGTCAGTTATTTGCTAATGGTGTATGTTTCCAGTTTGGTATGGCTAATCCAGAGCGTGGTATGCTCCTTACAGTTCTGATATGTCAGCAGTATACTGTTGTGCTTCTCCTGCTCCTCACACAGCAGAAACTAACCACACACCCCGTAACTGGTCTGTGATGGTGGGCCGTAAAGAAGTTACCTGACCTAACAGTACTGACTTTTTTGTGAGTAATGCATAGTCTCCTCACCTTGCTGGGAAAAGAAATAAATAAAACTATGGACGCAGATTTGTGATCCCCTCCTGCTCTCCAGAAACATAAGGGCTTTCTTTTGAATGGGCACTTTAACCTCGCTTTGTGACTTAAATGCTCCTTAATTAAGACAAGCTTCCATATGTTTTTTGGTGGATGTAGAGGGATGCCGTCACTTGTTATAGTATTCTCATATGGGAAAGAAACAAACATTTAAATGTGGACACTTACTCCACTTATTTTCATCCCAGTGAAAATTTTTCTCGTGTCAATTCAGAGCATTAAATATTTGTATCCCCAGCAGGCAAGACAATGCCTCTTGGTGAGTCTTTGTGAAGGGGCAAGAGATGAAGGACTTGCAAGTTCTGCATTTTTAGAAAGCAACTGTTCATTGTATGCCAAATACCCTCTGACGTTTAACTTAATCAGGAAGTTTAAAAAAATATATATACATACACACACTTTCCTGAATTTTTTTCCATGACTCATATTTGGTCAAAGAGTGGGAGTACTTAACATACTTTCCATATCAATAATTAAGTCTTTCCTGCCCTCTGTTGCCAAACAGAGCCAATAAACTTCATCAAAATACATTGGAAGCATGTGATTTTAGTAGACAAATGAGGTATCCCTTATCTGAATACAGTATCAAGTAAAAAAATAAAAGCAAAGGGGCTATTAAATATAAAAGATAAACTATTAGTAAAATAGTAACCCTAACAATAACTTAAGGTTTTACACACACTTAATTCATTGCCTTCAAAAGGCAGCAGGATGTAATTACCAGGTATTCATACTCTAGATGCATCTAGAAGAGTCAGTAGGTCAGCTTGGATGCTCTGCTATTGTAGCATGATCTCTCGGTCAAGGTTGATGCAGCATTTCTGAAAGGAGAGCTGTCACTTTTCACAAGCACTAACTCCAGCTCTTGGAAGTCCTGAAGTCTCGCAACGTCCTTGTCCTTTTAAAGAACAGACAGAACTACGCATTACTTCTAAACATCTCTGGTCTGACTTTGTAAATATTTATAATAATAGCTAAAGGAAGTAAAAAACTAAAATTCCAGGGAGGCCACACCCAACAATAATAGGAATAAATAATGAAAGAAAAAAAAATCCTACCAGTATACACTCTTTCTTTCAAAGCATGTTTGGGTTTTTTCTCTCCTTGAACCATACAGTTTTTTTCTCTTTGAACCTCATTATGATTTGACTGTGTCTGTGCATGTTACTTAAGAGTTGTGACCAAATGCATTTCATTTACAGACCTCCAGAAGAGGCATTTTTAGAACAGAAGAGCATGTTCATTTGTTAATGGCATATCTCTAAATTATTCACATGGCAATTTGTGGGGTTTTTTCCCCTTACTATTTGTTCTTTTTAGGCAAGCAAACAGTGAGGAGTACATGGCAATTATGTTAAAAGCACACTAATGCACTGTTTCTGATACACTTAAAAAACAAGTCAAGCTGTAGTAGTTTAATGAGCTTGGGGAGCTGAAATACTCTGCCTGTTTTGACAAGAATATTTTTAAGTAAGTGGTGATGAAGTTTTAAGAAAAAAGTCCAATAGCCTTTTGAATTTGTGAGCTTAAGACAGTTCTTGTTTTTTAACACAAGGCCATCCATGTTTTGCCAGTCTTTTTACAGAAATACTTTCTCTGATGTCTGCAAAAAGCAAAGTCAAATTAATCTCTGATTTCAAGTCTTACCTTTCTTACTAGTGTATTAGGTAATTTTCTGATCTTCTCTACTTGCTCTGGATTAACTCCCAATTCACAGCAACTCACTCTGAGCAGATCTTGATAGGTCAGTTCTTGTCTGTCCAGTTCGATTTCAATGAAGTCATTGTCTCTGAGGTTCTGGACTCTCACCTTAAGCACAAGTTCTGATATTGGAAAAAAAAAAAAGATTAAAAGGTTTTTTGCCCTCAAAAAAACCCCTAAACAACCCAAACCTAACACTAAAGTATTTACCATTATCTTTTGAATTCAGATTTTATAATACAACACCTACTATCTCACTGAGAAATACTGTGCAGTTAATGGAAGCTTCCATTTGAACAGGAAGAAATACACAGGGGAACCATGCTTACAGTGTTAAAAATCTGTTGCCTCCAGTCACAAAGTCAAGTTGTTACCAAACTACCAGAGATACATTCAATACTGTACGATATATTGTAAACTTTGATGGGTTTGTGTTGCTTGGACTATCTTTCCATCGGTTTGCAAAGTATTACATGTTTGAAATACAGTATAACAGTTATTTTACTTAGCAGAGCAGGTAAAAAACACGGGTGCTTTTGGCCAAAGAATTCAACACCTGTGCCTCTATTCCACCTGAGCCTGAAAGTAGAATGATTCTTTAACTTCATCTTTCACCCAGCAACAAAAACATGGAACAGAATATAATAGAAGGATGGGAAATTACACTTCATTACCTTGCATGCTATATGGGAAAGTTCCAGTAAAGAAAAAGGGCTGAAATGCTGGCGCGGCACCAGTGGGTGAGCTGTCGGTTTGCAGAGGCACAGCCTGCCTGGCTGCTAGCGGGGAGACCAGCCCTGTGCTGCGAGGCGAGGGGGGCTGGCACGCGGGGCCGTTCCGCGCCCCGGGCTCCGTGCGGTTTGGCGCGGCGATGGGCGCTGACGGGGCGGGCAGCTGTTCTGCAGCGGCTAGTGCGGGAAGATCATCTTCACTGTGGCATGATGGAGGTGTGCAGATGCTTTCAACCTGAGTTGCTGATGAACAAGGACTAGTTTCGCACTGGGAAGCAGGAGAGAGAGAAGCACTTTCATTCTGGGATTCTGCCAAGCTGGCTGGAGTCCTTTCTTCAGTGTAAACGTAGGGGAATGGCGGGTTGGCCAAGTAGTTTGCAACAATCGGCAACTTTAAATCCTTCACTCCTTGACATTCAGTTTCTTCCTCTATCAATGAAGTTCAAGAACAGAGGGTAGGGGATGGAGAGAGAAAAAAACACCACCATGTTATTGGATAGATCTTTCTCATTTTGAATATAGTTGGGTTTCCTATTGTGTCTTAAAACTACATCACCTTTTGAGGTAATCAGAGGATGACACTAAAGTATCATAAGCGTGTAACACCTGGAAGGCAAGTAGCTATAAAATGAAAGAAAAATCTACAAATCTCTAGAGTGTAGTGTGTTTTTTAAAAGCAAAGTGGGAAAAAAATAACCCTTGAAAGATATGTCATTTCTAGCCGGGTTATTCCAGCGGTTTCAAAGGAACTGACTGACCAGTAGTTCTTTGCTAAATCTCATTTCACAATGCTCTCAATAACGCTGCTGTAAATAGTTTATTATGACACATGCCAACAAATTAAACCGAGTATTTCTTCAGGTAAGTGACTATTTGATTAATACCCAAGCCAACTCTTCTCTTGCTTAAAAGTGCTGCGGTAAATGACATTCTTGCCTGGCTGAGGATTACAGGACATTAATACTAATGCCAGAGCAGTTCAGAAAGATCTGCTCAGTAGCACTACGCTCCCGGAATAAAAACCACATAGGAGAATGTAAGTGCTCGGTGTTTATTCCCCAGGAAACACGTGAAAGCTTAACAGACAGAAAAATAAGGCAACCATGAACAGAGTTCATTCACGCACACTTGGCAGTTTAGCTGTTAAAAACAGAACGCGAGTCATTTGCCATGAACTAAAGCCAAGAGATGAGCACCTTGCCCAAAAGAAAACAAAAACGCTCATGCAAAGAACATGCCGTTCCTTCAGTTGTGACTGTTGTAACCTTAGTCATGATTTAGCTGCAACTTCATTTAAGGTAAGTGCGCACTGTTGATGTAAGAGTGTACCATTGTGGAGAGCAATTTAAGTGCAATTAGCAGAAGGCAGAACATCAACATTTCCAAAGGTGAAGAACTGTAAAACTTTAATCTGGAGCACAGTCCATGGATGCTGATGGAAATAGGCACTGGCAGCATTCAGGAGTGTCACATACATCTAACTAGCTTTGCTGTGCATACGAAAAGTGTAAGATGACAGAATTATGGGGCAAAAATTAATCATACTGCAAGTCACAACAAAATGCTCAGAAGCCATAACTTCTGAAATGCTGCAGTGGTTTTCAGTGGATTTGTAAGGTTTGTTATGGTCAGACAACAGTCAAATTGTACCATTGTGAAATCCTCCATTTGCAGCCTGCATGCTAGCTTCTGCTTAATGAGAGCAAATAGGACTGCTGCAGCACATTTCCCAAAGCATACAGCTCCTCAATCTCTCGATGGCACAGCTCAGAATAAAAGGCTTTCCTACCTGAAATCCCCAAGTCTATTTGCCCGAGTATGAATTACAGTTATAAATCACAGCTATCTAATGAGATACAATAGTCATAGCAAAGTTTTGCCAATCTACCGCCTCAGATAAGAGCACTAAATATGCTTTAGTCTTTAGACCCAGAATTCTAGATGGCTTTTAACAAGGGAACGGTACCTCCCAAAATCTTCCGGATGTCTGGTTTTGAAGTTAACTCTGCAGCCAGCTCTCCTTTAGAGGTGAGGATCTGCTTATCTGCACCAGCCTCCAGCAGGCAGGACACCACTGGAGCATGGTTCCGCTTGCAGGCCCAGTGCAAACAGGTCCTGCAGGGAAGGAAGCAGAGGGGTTGCACTGTCAGCCTCATCTATGGTCCCAGCTCCTCCTCACGTGCCCGTCCTAATTCACCTGAGTTGTGTGTAGAGAGACAACAACTGGGAATAAAGTTTCCTTCAGTGCATCACTTTTTTAAAGTTATGCTTCTATTGTAAGTTCTGCAGGGGAAGACCCTCTTTTACCTTGCTACAGCATAAGGAGTGACCCTCCACTGCTGTCGCAAAGAGCCGCGTTGGTGGACAGGAGCAACTTTAGAACAGGTCCTTGAGCAAACACGCAGTGACAGGTGGAAGGCGGGTGGCCTCCTTTATGATCCTCTTTAGCAGTAAGTCTCAAAGCCTCCCGAGCTTAGAGTTTCCTTTTTTGTAAAGAGGAAAACTAAGAAGAGCTGTGTCCTCAAAGCAGCTCTCCCCTGCGTCTGCCGAGGGGTGCCCCGAGCCCCACACCCGTCTGACCAAGCACCCCGTGCAAGGCAAGGGCAGCGCCCGCCCCCGCGGCCGGGAGCCGGGCCCCGCAGCAGCCCCGAGCCCAGGCCCTGCCTCCGGGCACTGACAGCCCGGCCCACCCCGCAGGACGCACGTACCCCCCGGGCAGCGCACCGGGACCCCGCCGCCGCCCCGCCGGCCGCCCCTCACCAGCCGTTGATCTCGTTGCGGGAGTTGATGTCCGCCCCCGCGCCGAGCAGCCGCCGCACCTCCTCCACGTCCCCCAGCGCCGCCGCCTCCCGCAGCCGCTCCTCCAGCTCCCGCGCCTCCGCGGCGCCGCTCATCGCCGCTGCCGGGGCGCGGGGCCGGCGGGCGCCAGGCAGGCTTTCCCCGGCGCCGGCCGCCGCTGCAGCCCCACCCCGCCGCGGCCGGAGCCCGTCCGGAGGCGGCGAGGGGACGGCGGGCCGGGCGGCCTCCTCAGCGCCGCAACGCCGGGCCCTCTCCGCCCCGCCGCCCGCCGCCCCTGCCCTTCGCTCCCGCGGGCGCTCTCACGGCCGCCGCCATCTTGTGCCCGGGGCCGGGGCGGGGTGCGGGCGGCGCAGGGGCTACCGCGGCCCTTCCCGAGGGGGATGCCCGAGGGCAAACCCGCCCGAGCGGAGCCGGCCCCCAGGCGCTGGGTGCCGCAGGGGCCCAGACAGGGTGAAAACACCAAAACTGAAGCATTTTCCCCGAAAGTCTCTTTCCACCCTCGCCAGCCGCCCTGCCCGGCAAACAGTCCCAGCCCTGCGCGGAGGCGTGAGGGGAGCCGGCTCCTGGGGAAGAGGGGAAGAGCTGCCTGCCCGGCAAAGGCACATCCAGCTGCGCTTGCCCATCCCTGGCATTCCTCGCTTCAGGGTGTTTTTAACTGTCTGAGCCGCCACAGCCGGACTCCTGCCTTCAAGCTTTGAGGCCACCACGACCTGAGGCCAGGCTCCAAAGCCACGGGCTGGGAGCGAAACCCACCGGGGGTTTCCCCGGGCACCCCTAGCACCCCTAATTCCCAGCCCTTGCCTCTCTGGCACATTGCTCACGCTCTTAATTAAATCACTGCAGTGCGTGTTGGGAAGCTCTTTTTTTAACTCTAGGGTTTCTATTTTGGCATCAGTGTCTGCCACCACTGAGAAATTTGCACTAAGCTGGGTTGTTTTTTTTTCACTGCCTCTCTTTTAATGCTTACTTTTCTTATTAGCAACAATTATTTTTAACCTACTGTTTAATTTAGGACTTGGGTTGCAGTCGCTTTGGACTGCCGTGTTCCTGCTATGGTAGTTGTGGCAATTATATGAAGACTGTGCCTGCAGCATTTACCATCCAAACAGTTCCCAAGTATTTATCAACATAAATCAAGCTTCAAAAAACAAACAGAAAAAGAGGAACCATCATCTTCCTTTTAATCAGTCAGTTGGGAGAGGAGGGGGCCCACAGGTGAGACCTTGCTGTTTCTCTAAGCGACCGCCCAGCATCCCTGCAAACCGCCCTCGTGAAGGCAGGAGGGACGCGCACAAAGAGCAGTGACATTTTTAACTAGCATGACAAAGGTTACACAGTGACTCAGTGGCATTTTTTTAACACCAGATCACATGCCGTTCGTTGATCTCATGCAAGAGACTGCAACAGGCTGAGCAAAAATTTTGCCCAGCTCGTACCGAAAGACACAACCAACTGCATGAGAAACAATTTGATTTAGAGAACGGTTCGCAAACGAGATCTACCCAGTGTCAACTGCAAGTTCAGACCTCAGAGACCTGGAAGACCAGCCTTCAGCTGGACGCTGCTGTGACCTGGATCTTCTTATTTTAACTCATTTCCATTTGCAGTAAAAGCTGTCTGAAATGAACACACTCTTTAAGCCATGACCCCATTTGTCTATTTTCAGCATCCGTGGCATAAAGTTGTAAAACACACAGACGAGGCACACAAATGTGGAGACCAGGCTGTACGCCCTAGGAAGCAGAACGCTCTCTTGCACACTGTGAAAGGTTTAAGCAATCCCAGATTATTAAATCTGAAAAAATCCAATAGGATAAAGTGGCAAAATAGCCTTTTCCAAAGTTGTACGCGACACCTCTCAGACCGGTGGGGAAAACCTATTCAGGAGACGAGTACAGGATTAGGCCTAAAAAAAAGAAACACAGACCCTAGTTCATCAGTAAAACTGCACAGTGCCACTAGATGTCATGGTGGAACAGCAAGAGGAGCCCAAAGTGTGGAGGAGCCCCAAGTGTGGCCTTGCACTTCTTGCTATAATGGTAAAATGCCTTTAAATTTCTCTCGGCACATCCATGGTGTCTCTATACGGCTTTGATCCTGCGGATTTCAAAGCCCCGAGCAGTGCAAAGGGACATTATGCAACGTTTCAACAACAAGTGCTGTGAGCTGATTTCTTTAGGGTTATGGGGCTTTTTTCCTTTTCTTTTTTCCCCCCCTCTACTTGAGCTCCTCTCCCAAGGCCACGCCAGGGCGTTTAAGGACTCGAAGCCGGCAGGCAATGCTCTGAGATGGTCTCTCTCACGCTCTCTCGGGATGAGTATCCTACTCTGTCGTGCTTGTGCCAAGCCCTGTTAAATGCAACTCGGGTTCACCATTGCTTAGTTACACAACGTACTTCTCCCCGGAGTCATAAGATTTCCTCCTGCAAGAAGGACTGTGTAGAAGAGGATTAGCAGCGAGTTCACTTGACTCACAACTCTGCGCTGCCGCCATGAGCCCTGCTGCTCGTGCCCCACGCGTGGAGCCTCAGCCCCCTCCCCGTTCATCGGCACTAGTGTCACACACACCAAAACTGAGCAAGGCCAAGAACATGTTCTTTCCCTGCTCCTTCCCTCCCCTTTCCCATATGGCAGCTGGGTTTGTGCCCGCGCTTGGCAAGCCCCCACGGCACCTGTACCTGTGCAGGGCACACGTGCGTACGTCTCCCTACCGAGAGCAGCAGGGGCTGCGCGGATCCGGATGCACGGAGGCGGGTGCTGGCAGAGGGCTGGCCATCGCCTTTGGGAGCTGCTGGGAGTCGCACCCGCTGCTGCGGGCTCATGGCTCGGCTGCACAAAAGCGAGCGGTCACTTGGCCTCACAAATGTGCCTGCTAGATGTCCTTGGCCTTCAGCAGGAACACGCTGAGCTCTGAGCCACAGCGAGAGGGTTTGTGTGTGGAGCCCAGATCAGTGATATTATGTTTTCTTTGTGGTTTACAGGTGCTCAGTGCTCCCTGTGCACTCACCGCTCGAGGGGGAACTGTCTCCACCAGCCCTGGGTGCAGCCCTGGCAGCCTGTGGGCATCGCTGGGAGCGCTGGCGCATGCCTGGCAGCACAGAGCCAGCGCTCAGCTGGGACATGCTGGGACATCCTGCTGCTGCTTGGAGTAACCACAAGGGAGAGTTGGGCCATTCTTTGTCCTCAGAGCAAGTTTTCCAGATTTTATTGGTTTAGTTTTAATATCTGTCTTTTTGCAAGCTTCCGACTGACTGAACCTCTTTTCTCCTTTTTTGGAGAAACCATGGTCTGTCTGTTTGCTCTTTGCTCCTGTTTTTTTTTTAAGGCTTATGAAGTTTTTCACTCCCTTTGCATTTCAGGTTTCATTCCTCGTCTCCTTTAACCAAGTTCTCAGTCATTTAAAATTATTATTAAACATTTTTTTTAAAGGCTTAATTCCCAGTTACAGGGATACAGCTATAGAATCATATCTGAAACACCCAGTCCCCACCCAACCCACCGAAATAATGTTTCTGGCAATTTCAACCAACCCTGCACTCGTGTAAGGGTATTAGAAATAAGATTTAGGGGTAGTCAGAAACCTTAAACATTGTACTTAACTTGCATACACACACAGAGAGAGATTTAAAGCCGTTATGCCATTAAGGCTAAGGGAAATGGCAGGACTGGTGGAGAATAAAGATGGAATGAATTAAAAGTCAAGCCCAATATTCACTTGGATTTAAACTAATTTATGCTGCTTACTTAGGGCCTTTCCATGAGTATTTGAAAGCAGAGGAGATGGTCTCAGAGGGAGAAGTCAAAGTCACACGGGAGAAGCAGTTTATATTATACCAGTTTTTGTGCTGGCCCCACGAAGTCCCTCCGTGTGAGAGTTTGTAGGTGAAGTAGGTTAAATTTGAAGCTCCATGTTATCAAGTCTGAGCCTGCGTCACCCAATACTCACTTTGTGCCCATGGGAAGAAACATGCAGCACAGAGGCTGATTCATCTCATCCCAGGGCAGGTGCCTAAGAATAGCGCAGATAAATCATCCTCTGGAGATGCTTATTGTGTTCTACCTACTGTCAAAGGAGCCAAAGTTAACAAGCTTTGAACCCAATAATTTCCAGCTGCCTAGTGCCAGGCAAGATGAGCACCTGAGGGAGGGTGGCTGGGGCCCTCCCTTTAGCTTCTTCATAACTCACCGATCATCTTTCCTTTGACCTTAAATTATGGCTCTCTTCACCAAATCTCCAGGCAGGAATTGCAAAGCTGATAGTGGTACAGAGGGCTGGGATTTAGGACAGGTCTGAGCCACCCGGAGCATCCCTGAGTCGCAGCGCAAGCAGCTGTCCCATGGATTTTCAGCCCTGCTGAGCATCCCGCAGGGGCTCGAGGGGAAGCTGAATGCCTAAGAAAGAGATTTTTCAGGTGCTGTGAGCACACACACAGGCACACAGATGCACAGGCCTGCAGCACGGAGTCAAATTTGATGGGGGGTTGGAAAATAGTATTGATATTTGGGGGAATGGTTATCTGTGGGGGAATGGTTATCTGCGGGGGAAGGATCTGCTCAGGCAGCCATATCCCTTTAGAAATCAGGCATGGTGTGCAGCTGATTTTTTTCATTTGTTAATTTAACATTGTACCTATTTGTAGGACAAATAATAAATCATTTCTGAACAAACAAGTCAGAGAACTGGAACCTGAGGGGGGTGGTACATCAGCTCAGGGACTCGTGGTTAAGAAGACCAATAGATTTTGATAACAACTGGAAATTGTTCAGTGGATTAGTGTCTAAAGCCAGTTTGGCTTCAAGTAATGACAAGCCTGAGCTGCAGTGCCGTGGGTCCAAACTTCTCCCCTTGAGGGCTGCTGTTGCTTGTGCTGCAGTTGTGGGTAGGGTCCCCAGGCATGAGCCCAGTCCCCTCTGAGCTAAGAGGTGTCCTAACCCAGAAAACTGAGCAGACGAGGGGCTTGCTTTGCTTTTTCTCCAGACGTCTGGCTGCATTCCTCTCTGCCCATATCTGTCGTCCCTCACTTTGCTCTCCCAAGCCATGAAACGGGTGCATCTGGGGGACATGGCGCAAACGTATGTAGTTGCCTGACTCCTGCATAGGGCCAAGTCCTATCTAGGCGTTTGGAGCCAAAAGGCTTCTGTGGATCTTGTCCCAGTTCATCTCCCGCAGGAGCTGACTCCTGTGGAAAGTGCCCATGCTGTTAACGAGATGATGCAGATGGTTCACCTGCATGCCTCAGAAAAAAAATGTTTTGCTAAGACAAAACATTAGTCTACATTTGTTTCTGTGGGCCTTTTTTCTTTAGAAGAAGCTGGTCTCATGCCAGAGACCAGATCGAGGTGCCTGGATTCTCCTTAGGTTGTATTTTGGCCATCGAGGAGAAAGCCACAAATGCAAATCACAACCGGTTACACTTAGGGGCTATGCCCTGTGCACTCTTCATGGTCCTGAGACATGGCCAGTCAATTAGAATCTCTCCATTGACTTGGATGGGCTTTCAACCAGACGTTATACAATTCAACAGAGTAATTAGCAAAGCTGTAACTAAAGAGGTCTCCATGGAGATTGACAGCATCACCTCCCAGCTAGTACATTCTCTGCCTCCTATTCTAAATTTGTTCTCGCTGTCTTCTTGGCTCTAATCCATAAGGTTAGCTAAATCTTCCAACATTTGTGATACATCAAAGCAGTGGAGAGAAGGACAAAGGCGGCTGGGAGGGGGCAGAGAAAGAAATAACCTGGTGCCTTAAGGAAAGCAACAGAAACCGTTCGGACATATATAGTCAGAGTTTTGAGAATGGGATTAGGCAGAACAGCACCTCTGCCTGCCTGTCACTTGCAAATTCTTGCTAATACTTTAGGAGCTTATTGGAGGTCAGCACCAAACACCCAAACAGACTAATCTGTATTATAGACACATAATCAAAGTCACAAGGTTTTACATAATATATATTGGTGACACAAGAAGTGTTTGTTCACATAATTTTGTCATCAAGATTAGTGGCCATGAAAGCCTCTACTGTGCACTAACCTGGTTTTCTATGGCCATTGGTACGCCAGATTCCTCAAAGAAATTGAGAAGGAGCTGAGAAAGTACAAACCAAGTATATGTTCTGAAACAGTAACAGTATTAGGTTTCTAGCCATGGCAAAGATTAAAAAAAAAAGTATGTGTGTATGTGTGAGCTAGAAAGGGTTGTGCTTAAGCTGCAGCTTAAGACATGCAAACAAATGGTGGTAGATACAATTTTTGTGTTCGTCAGTTTTTTTCAGAGAGTTTGGGGGTTGCAGCGAATCACACCGCACACACATCACTTCTGCAGCAATGGCAAGAAGTAGGGATTTAAAAGACAAACTGCTGTCACCTGACCGACTTGTGAGCTTTATGGTCCCCTTCAGAGAGGTGGAAGCTGTGGCGTAGAGGGAGTAAGTGGTCTTGGCTCACAGAATAAGTGACAGGAGCGGGTGCCGTGTAGATAACAATCCATATTGACAAATCTAATTGATTTTAAAAGGAAACTAGTTTATGGAAATGTTTGGAAATGTATGGAAAAGTCTGATTTTCCACCCTGCATGGAGCTTTGTAACTATGTTGTTACAGAAACACAAAATAAAAACATGTAAAATTACAAAAGAAGAAACACAAAAGAAAAACAAATTCAAGACCATTTTCTCTGTGCTGGGAACAGGCAAAGTCACAGCTCATGCCACGGGTTGCAAAGATGATGTAAAGATTTTTCCAGGCGCATAGGCCACCTTGTTGTCATGGCTGACACACAGCAAAGCCAAAGGTTTAGTGGGGGTACCCCAAATCCTCCCGTCTCACCACAGGAGTTCACCCCATCCAACTGAAATACCTAATGAGGAATCCCATTGCCCTAAACTTCCCCACAGTCAATGAGGAGAGAGCAAGAGCGATGCCAGCCGGACATCTGCAGAAGAGAAACCAGAACCTGGGAGGGCTGAACCGTCCTCTAGATTTGCCGCAATTCACATGCTGCTGCCATGTGAACCCAGGGCTAAAATCACGGCGGCAGCTTTTACAGGACTCCTGAAAGCTCCTTTGTGGAAGCAGAGCTCACTGAACTGGCCTTCAGGTCAAGAAAAATCAAGCGCTGGGTGGGATTTCCAAGAGTGTTTGGCTGTAACCTCACCCTGCTCCCCTTTGAAGTCAGCGGAATATTTACTATCGACTTCAATCGGAGAAAAATGAGGCCATTACAGAGCGTGTTTGAAACGCTCGCCTCTAACGCTGCTCCGCTTCCTTTGTACCTCCCTGCTCAAAGGCAGCCTGCTGCATCTATCATTAAAACACAATCCCAGCAATTGGTTAGATAACGCAATGAGCCCAACGTGCGGGCCCTAGAGGCACAGGAAAATCATAACGATTAAACCATGTGAATCTCTTAAACATTACCTACAATCGCTCTGCCAGCCACCATCACATCAGGCAATCAGGGACTGTTTAGCTTCAAAACTGCCGTGGAAAAGAAAGTGCTGCATCTCAGTGAACCCTGCTACGATGTAGGCTGCGGGCGGACTCTTCACGCTGCAAACAATGAACGATCAAAATAAAAACGTACGTTGAATTAGCTAAAATCAGAAAGAGAGAGACAATGAAAACAGCCACTAAACGCAGACAAACATCCCGTTGCCAGGGCAGGCAAGATTGGCTTGCTGCTCTAAGGATCAATGGAAGAAGATCATCACTGCTTTGCAGACATCACTTGCACCTCGTTCAGATCTGCTGCCGAATGAATGCCAGGAGAGGAGCACCCTGTTTACACCAC
Source organism: Nyctibius grandis (assembly GCF_013368605.1). NCBI lineage: Eukaryota > Metazoa > Chordata > Aves > Nyctibiiformes > Nyctibiidae > Nyctibius > Nyctibius grandis. The sequence continues at coordinate 7,359,624 of NC_090672.1, forward strand.
ATCTGCCTTTAGTCTGCTTTGAGTGTTTCAAGTAATGGTGTCAGTGGCCCAGAAGAGATTTACTGTTTCTGATGGCTGTCATCTGGGTCAAGCAATGCTGAGTGTATGATGTCTTGCATCTGGTGGTAAAAGAGTACACGGGGCAAACTGAAACAAAACAGTTCAACTCTGGGAAAGACTGTTACTATGCCCAACTTACTGGGTAGGGGACAGCTTCTGGCAGAGGTCACACTCTGCGCATGGAGAGAGGACAGGCTGCGCAAAAGCCAGGGCCGCTAACAGCCAGCAAAGCCAAACGAAGGCAATAACTCTTCAGTTAAAAAGAATTTTGCCCTAATTTAGATTTAAATTCCAAGAAGACAGAATTGACGCTAAAAGGATTTCATGATATTTGCAGAAATGGAAATAGTTCCATTTTGTGAAAATTAATTATTGTTTATAGTGAAGTTTTGGATACCAAATCCTCAGAGGAGCTCTAGGACTTCCAGGTTGTCTGGAGAAGCCAACGCTTGTTGCCTGATGAAAAGCCCAGTCACTGGGAGCTGCTCTGCATCTCCTGGAGAGGCTCCCAGCCACAAGGAGGGCTTCCAGACTTCAACAGATTCAGTGGTTTGGTGAAGTCTCACAATGAAGCACAAAACCAGTGCAACAGTTTTATCTCACCTTACAAACTCTCAGCTCAGACCTCATCCACTGAAAGGTTCATTAACTTTCTAAAAGAATCAGCTCAGAGCGACGGTGAGATGGTACCTTCATGTCAAAGTCATGAGAAATTAAGGCTCCCAGTACAAACCAGGAGAAACTCTGGGTTTTCAAGGAAGAAAGATGACAGCTCGGGGGGGTGGGGGGTTAAATTAAATTAGCACAGCAGGTTAAAACCTTTATCTAAGTTGAATCACATCACAAACAAAAGCAACGTGACATTTCTATGTTGAATTACCTTTTTGACAAGCAAGTGGTGGCTGTGGGGTTGGAAGCAGGGTCTTGGGACTCCAGCCTTTCATGGCCGTGGCTGTGTGATACTCAGCAAGTGAGTTCCTCCCAGCTTTAAATTCCTAAAAGTAAATAAGGGAGGTTAAATTAGGGTCATTTGCAGGCTGAAGTGAATCTGTGCAATGGGTTTAGTAATATTCATTAGCCTCCCACAGCAGTACATGTGGAACTAAATTAACTCACATTCCTGGAGAAACATCACTGGCTTTGGTGAAAGATGTGCTGAGCGCTCAGCCTGAGCATGCACTAGGCCCACACCTTGCTTTTATTCTGAGCTTTCATTCAGATCAAGCTGGAACCAAGCAGAAAAAATGAAGATCAACAACCACAAATGTGCTGGTTCAACACTGAGGTTTTCATGCTCTGGCTTATCCAGCCACAGCAGTGCTGCAAGCCGTGGGAACGTCTCCATCTGCACACCATGGATTTAGTGCCAGAGTTCCCTAAAGTGCTGCTATTCACGCTAGCCACTAAAGTAACCACTAGTTACTAAAACCTGCACAAAGCGAGGGCCACAAGCCTCTCTGCGGCAGCCATGTGCTTGTGTGGGACAGGTTTCCCTGTGTTCAGGAGGTGACAGTACCCTTGGCCAGCCTGCACTCCATGCAAGCAGGTAACAGAGAGGGCCTAACAAGTGCAGGCTGTGCAATGATGCCACTGTGGCTGTGATTTCTGTTTCTTGGCTTTCCAGGTTCCATTACAGGTCTCAGATTTCCCTAACTCAAAGCTTAACTGATGGAGCAGGCCTCGTTCCGCATTGAAGGTGACAGAGAACAGGGCTGGAAGGGCCTTTGGGAGGTGACTTAGACCCTCCCGCGCTAAGGCAGGATGAATTCATTCCCAACACTTGACCTTTGCAATCCTGACAATCCAAAGATACCAACTCCATGGCCTCCCCAAATTGCCCATGGGATATCTAAGGTTTTGCCTCTGAAAGAGAGAGAGAAAGAGATGGGCCAGTGAAAGACAAGCCTCTGAGCCCAGCTTTTCCCCATATCTCACTGATAACTGGCTGATTATCTTCCTTTGTACCCTCTTTGCCTCTTGCTGTGCTGTTTCAGACTGAATAAACCCAGCAATAATGAACCATCATCAAACTGGCAATTGCTTCCTGCCCAGCTTACGTTAGCAGAGAAAGAGAAAGCAAATGATGATTAGTCGTGTGTCTGCGCTCAAAGATAAAACCCCCGAGCAGAAGCCATCTGCCGAGGCATAAAATAATAATTCTGGCGCTAGCCTTGTCTGAGTGCAATGCCATCAGCTCCCACCAAAACACAACGTAACACAGCCCTAATGCTGAGTTCTAGCAGGTGGCCCATAACCCTGCAATAAACTCCCTGACATTATTGATTTTTCCCCCCAAACCGAGCCCTTTTGTCTAACTACATTAACTTCTGCTTACTGAGCATCTGTGCGTGAGGCAGAATGCACAGGAACGGCAGCTCGTTTCGGTGAGCAATCGCTGCTCTAAATATGCCCCTGGTTCCCCGAGCCTGTCCGTACGTGCTGTTATCAGCTCAGATGGGTTATTTCAGAAGTCAAAACCAGTGCTGGTTAGTTATAGGCGCTTACAGGGAACCCTGACAAAAATCTTAACTGGGGAGAACTGAAATATGCTTCCACCTCTAATTATGCATTCAAATAGCCCCAAAAATAGGAGCCAGGCACGCCATTACCATTGCATCCCTTCAGCCCAAATCTGCCCCTGTCCATATGCGTGTGCTCCCAAAGCACGTGGCCAACGCAGTCTTTGCCTTTGCTTTGATGTTCAGAGGTGCGTGACATGGTGCCAAAAACCCTCCTCGCTCGGCCAACCTCCTGGCCAGCGTGCGACGTGCACTCTTCTAAGGGATGTGGGAAGGCATCCAGGCTGGGCTCCCTGGCCGTCCCCCGCAGCCCAGACCCTGAGCAGCTCCTGCCCAGGTTCGTGGGAGTGGGGCATCGCTCGGAGGGGAAGATTTGGCCTGAAGCAAGCTAAAGCCAAGGTCCCGAGGCATCATCGGGAGTTCTGTGTGGGTTTGGAAGCAACGTTACTGCTTGAGGCGAGCGGCTGGCAGCTGGGCTCCAAACGGGACCTGGCAGTGACGTTCCCCAAATGGCTGGCTGTCGGCCTTAGATGCGATAAGCTTTACATACAGACTGCAACATCATCACTTTCTAAATGAGATAGAGTTGTTTTTAAAGTACTTTTCTGTTCAGGCATTGCATTTTCATCTGTGCAGTGACAAGGAGCCACCTAAGGAGCGTGAGTGATGATGGTGGGGCTGAAGAAGAGCGTGTCCTTGGGGATGCCTGCGTGATCAGGGTAGGCAGGGCAGGTTTTAGTGCCCTGTTTGGAGGAAGGGGCAGGTCACCAGCCAGGGTGGTGCAGGGGGTTAGTACCAGGTCCTGCTGTGCCTGGCTGCCCTGCCCGGAGATGGAGAGAGGCCTCAAGGACCAGAGTCTTTGCTTTAAGCTAAGCTTAAAGTGGAAGCGGTCCAGTGGAGACATGCAGGTCCAGCCTGCATCCCCCAGGCTTGCCCCTCTCGGCGGTGGGTACCGCGGGCATCCATTGGACCCCGGCACAGACAAGTGCCTTCTCCAGCCATGAGCCCCTGTGTTAGGGCTCTCGATGCTGCAGCGAGCGAGCTGCCACCCGGCAGCGATGAATCCCAGCCATGCCTGGAGAGGAGGTGGTTTGTGTTTGTGTTGGCAAAACTGGCTGCGAGTGGCGTCAGGCCCAGACAGCACGAGAGGCCGAATGTGGACGGGCCCCTTTGCCGAGGCAGAGATCAATGGGCGATGGGAGGTTTCACATCGCAGGGTGATGGCTCCTGCCAAGAGCCCTTCCACAATAAAACCAGCAAATCAATTCACCGTCCGCTGAGTGACTCCAGATGAGGATTGCTCATTTTGCCTAATAAATACGATCAACAGTTCGCTGTTCCTTTAACAGTGGTTTAAGAAAAAAACCCAACACAATTATACTTTCCTGTGCATCAGAGAATCCTGTTTCCCTCCTCGATTAGAAGGGGTCACACCAAATACTGGGTCAACACGTGGCGCAGCAGAGAAGGGCAGGGACATCCCATAGGAGCTTGGAAAGAATAAGAAATGGGGCAAAGAAATTATAATTTACAAATCCAGCAACAGTTAAGCCAATTCTTTATCAACAGCTCTTACCAGGACCCTGGACATCCTGGGACGGCTTTTCAGGACCGTGATGTAGTGTTGGATGGACATCTGTGGAGCACAGGCTGGTCAGAGACTGCGTGTCCCCACTGCCAGGAGCAGATCCGGGATGTTGCTTTGTGCCATCACAGCTCAGGTTGGTCCCTCTGAGATGTAGAGAAAGCTCATCCCAGCTCCCCATCCAGCAGACTCAGACCAACACCTTGATCAGAAAGGGGGATTTTGGGGTAGTAGCAGGGTTTCTTCCAATGCTTGAACCCATTTGGGAAGATCTTTATCACATCAGTATCTGACGTGGATGAGAGAAGATAAGCTGTAAACTTGGCGATCATAATAGATTTCTTTATAAAAATGGAGCATAAGGACTATTTTATTTCTTATGTAAAAGAAAAAATGGACAATGCTTTATAAACAAGGTAGAGCAGAAAACCTATGCCCAGGGACCTTGATAAAGACCCCAATTCAGAGCTGGCATTAGTTGGTGGTGTTCTGGAGTACGCAGTCAGATCCTTTGAGGTCAGTGGAGCTAAACTAATTTAAACCAGGCAAGAAAACAGCCCTCAATGAAACCCAGGAGATATTGAGTGCATTGGGCAGAGCTTAGCTGTCCGTGCTGGGACTACCAGGGTCCCTGCTGTCCCCAAGCCAACCCAGGGCAGCCTGCATAGTGGTGTCTCCTCCTGGATGTGTCCTTCAGGTTGGGTCACAGCATGTCTGGGATGTCCTGGCAGGGACGGGGCGGCTGTCGAGGGTTATTCAGAGTCCTCACTGCCTCCTCTGACCTCAGGAGCTGCCTGCCTGCATTCACGGGGAGATTTATGGCACTGTTTTCCTCTGTCTCCCAGCTGTGTTCAAGTGGCCAAGGGACTGATCCTTTGTGGGGCTGAGCACTCCCTGTTCCTGGAGCGACGGGAGTTGGAGGGGCATAGCGTCTGTCTGGTGTCCATTGGATTGGGCCAGGATTTGATTCCCTAAGAGGCTTCCTATGCAAAAGTTTTGCTAAAAGCATGATTCCTCCGTTAACACAGGTTTCCTGTGCCTCATTTATAACATGAGCACAGTGACCCAGCAAAATCATCATTGTCATCAATAATAAATGCTTTGCCCTTTTCCCCAAGCTCCTGTGGGATGTCCCTGCCCCTCTCCCCTGTGCCAAGTGCTGGCCCAACGTTTGGGGTGACAGTCCATCAAATCCAGCCATTCAAATGGCCTTTCCTTGAATGACCCCCGCTGACCTGCAATAGGGACACAATTAAACCAGCTGAGTTGCAACTGCTCCTTCAGCTGGGCTCATTAACCTGTCACCTCTTGAGCTCCACCATCCTGGCCGTCATGCACTGAACATGCCACCCGGGTGCCGAAAGCAGACAGCTGGGGTGGGACTTACCTGTCCCTGGAGAATTTCCCTCTGGATGGAGGAGGACATAGCAAAGCAGAAGACTGCTCCATCTGTCTGATGCAAACCAGTGTTTGGTTCCTCATAACCCCACTCTGCTTCCCTGCAGCTGAAATGTGCCTCTGGGCAAGGGGATCCTTGGTCTGGGAGGGGGAAAAAAAACAAGATAGTGTTATTCCTTCCTCCTTGGAAGGGAGTCCCGCCTGCGGTGGGCCCACACTGGTGGGTCTGTCACTCAGCATGGCCAAAGCGTGCAAGGAGATGGCTTTGTGGCACCAGGAGAGGGGACAGAAGCTGCAGAGCACCATGGGCCCACCAGCTTCCCGCCTTTGACCCAGGGGGGTAATGGGGTAAAAGAGCCCAAAAGGACCCTGAGGATGGCAGGGATTTATCCACAGCTACATGGTGGCAACGCCATGGACCGAGGGCGTCTCCCCTGCACATACAGCAGCTGTTGGGGTGAGACCCCCACACTCATCACAGCGGCTCCTCCAGTGCCGGGGATACCTGCACGCTTCGAGACCCACATACAGCTGGTTTCAAAGCTTATCTGTAGTCAGTTTTACATTATAAAGTGTCTTTGTTTAGTCAACAGAACCACTAATACATGTGATTTTGTTGTTAATAGAGCTGTAAGAATTTTAAGTACCTCTTGGGAATGTGTCATTTTTTGGTTGGCTTTTTTAGGCATCACAGGGTGCTGCGTTTGTCTTTGTAAACAAGTATTGAATAAAACATTTTGCGCACAGCCGCACTTTGTACAAGTGTCATGCAGGTTTCTGAAGTTTCAGAGAGAATAAATCAACTGCAAACTGCTGCCTGGCGGTTGCCTTCGCTCCTTATAAATAGCTAATTTGGACAACTTCTCTCCGCACGTCCTATGAAATTCAAATACCGTGCATATCGTTAATGCGGTCACACAAATCAAAACTGCTAGAGCCTCTTTTATAAGCCTGGGTTGCTGCAGAAATGCCACAGCCGAGGGCAGATCTGCTCCAGGTTGCTCTCCCTTCCTTTCGGCGGTGATCCTTGGGGAACACCAGCAGGTCACTGCACGCTGCTGCCTTGTCTCAGGGAGGAGCAGCAGCCCCATGGCCTGGGGCATTGCCTACATGGTGGCCCAGGTCACTGCTGGTTGTACTGGTTGGCAGCAATCATCGCTCAGAGGAGAATTAGGCCCAAATTCAGCCATGAAAAACAACCCTGGTTTAATAAACCCAATGGAAAAAACTTTGGGTTGGATTGCGCCCGGGTCTGTTGGCTTTGCAGCGCTCGGCGCCGGGCACAGGGTAGACACACAACCTTCCCTCCTCCCGACTCACTGCCAAACCCCACGTGGGATGCAAACTTACCTGGTCCTCCCAGAAGGCTCTGAGCACCGGGCAGGATCCATCCCAGCTAGCCCAGAAGTCAGCCCAAAGGCTCTCATCCTGGAAGGTGCTGAGCAACTCCGACTTCTGCCACTCGTCTCTGGATTTTGGCACGTGTTCAGCATGAGCAGGATCAGCTCCTCGCTGTAATAATCAGGCAACGAGGAACTCAGCTTGACTGAATTTCCCCCCCGCCCCCCAATGCAAAAATGCTGTACATTCCTTTATGCAGGTTTCCATAGAGTTGAACTTCTACTATTTTTTTGTTGTCGCTGTTAAAGGGGTCAGCAATGCACTGTACAATGGGATCTGGCTGTCAGGAAATGTGGAGGAATTCAGGGACACTTTTAAACATCTTGCTGGTGGGATTGGGGGGGGGCAGCATTCACACCAGCATTCTGGAAATCTCCCCACCAAAGAGAAGAAAAAAAGCCCGGAGGAACCCCGGGAGAAGTTATGAAGACGTACTGCTTTGTCCATCCTAAGTTTAAAGAAGTTATTTCTCCCCTACATCCTTTGTTAAAATATGATATTCTAGCTTTAATTGCTTCAATCCTATTACTTGTTCCTTTTAGCAGCGATTGTGTAGCCCCTTGCCGTGGGGAAATCCCCTGACCCGGTCCGTGTTATTTAGACAAGTACTCTTTCAGAAGCAAATGCCATTCTTAGCGTAGGGAAGTACTTTAGGTCTAAAGGGGTTAAGAAGGCCTCCCTGCATTCAGAAACATGCAGGGGTCCCACCGTGCCAGTTCCAGCCTTTTAAACTCTTTCCAGCTTTTTTTTCTTGCAACAAATCTGTCTGACTGCCACCAGGACATAGGAAGCGTGTGCCTGTCAAAGAAATCAAGTTTACTTTTTCTGACTTGTTAACAGAGGCAGGGTATAAATAGAGCTAACTCTGCTCAGACTAGTAGCGTTTCTCTTAAAATAAGGGGGGAACTTCCTAGGACCTTGAATCCAATGAGGTCCAGACCAAACTGCGCTATCATCAGAGGCAGCAGAGGAGCTTGCTGAAGTTTTTAGAGCAGTCAGGTGCATTTGGGTTCCTCGAAAATTTAAGGCTTACCCAAAAAAAAAAAAAAAAAAAAAAGCAACCCCAAGCAAACCAGAACTACCTCCAGCTCGGTCACTGCCGCTGCCCTGGAGAAGTTCTGAGATGTTGTTGGTGCTGTTCACTCGGTGGATGTGGATCTTGCTGGGGAAGAGCAGCGTCCTGTTGCTTCTGGAGGTCTCTCTGAAAGGGAGAGCTCTACCTCCAATCCGCTATTCCCACGCTGGGATATGCCCCAATGACATGAACCCCAACCTGTGGGTAGACGCGCAGAGCACTTGCAAGAGAGAGTGCGAAGCTGATCTGGTGAGTGATGCACGTTTTTATCTCTCCGCGTGGTGGGCGAGGGGGTTTGTCGGGGGGCTTGTTTGCAGCGCAGTCTGGTTCTGTCCCAGATAGAACGGCGCTGGCACCGTGCGGGACTTGATGCAGACAGCGCACGTATTTAATTGACCCGTGACCTATATAAAATACAAAAGGTTTGATGAGTTATCAGCTAAGTGGGGGGGGGTGTGGCAGCTGTCCCTTATGCTGATGTGGGCACAGTGCTCGCTCTCTTTGATCATTCTCCTCGCTTTCTTGTCAAAAGAAACATCTGAATTTGATACTCCAGAACTCAGCATGCCTCGGGGCCAGTCCATAGGATTTTAGCAGTGTCACCACGCTCTTTGTTGGTGGTGGCCATCACCAATGCTTTATATTCCTGGGAGGAACCATGTATGAAATCATTAGATTTAACACGTAAAGCATCAGCCTTCACTGCACTTGAAACACAAAGCGTGCTTGGAGTGCAAAACAGGGGCATGGTTAGAATGACCAGGCAGATGTTCTCTGTGATGCTCCTGGCTCAAAATGTGCTTAGCTTACAACCCTAAAATTCATTTTTCAACCTGTCAGCACTGCCAGCTCAAGCTGGCATCTGAAAATACCTGCTCGTCCTGCCTCTTACATCATGTCCAACAGCAAAGTTCCTGCAGCCCAAACCAGGCTGACAGCAACATGTACCACGCTGAAAAAAGTCATTGGGTTTATGTTCTGGAGCCAGGTTGTTTCTGCAATGCTAAAAGGAGTGTGTGTGGTGGTGGTGGGGAATAGAAAAAAAAGGCTGGCCATCAAGTAAGCAAAGAGATGTGCTCAGATGGGTCCCATGTGTCATGAATGAAGGTGCTGTTTTTACTTTTGCCATTCCCAAATCAGCCCCCTTTACTTCAACTACCAGGTGCAGCAATGAATATTAAAACACTTGCAAAGCCCCAGCAGCAGCAGCCGCAGAGGACGTTGTTTTAATAATTTACCGGTCAAAAACTGAAAGCCAGAAGCCACTGGCTAAAAAATATTCGCTTTTGCCTTGTGGCAGCACAGAGTCCTGGGACCTCGCACGGAGTCAGTGGTCTGCAGGCAGCCAAGGGCTCTGCCACCAACTTTGCTAAAGCCACGCTCCTCAACCTGAGCCAAAAATTTTGCCCGTTCTGGTTTCTAACTTTGCTTCTGAAACCCAGTAATGTGTCGCTGAAAATGGGGAAAGAGTTATGTTATTAGGTCATCTTTTTCCCAATAAGGAAAGGCTACTGAGCTCAGGGGAAGCTGTTTAGTTTGGTAGCTTAAAAACCATTTTGTTCTCACTTACAGAGAAAGCCGTTGGATTTTAGGGGGGTCGTAGAGGTTTAACACAGAGTGGAAGTGTGCCCTGTTGGGTACATGGTAGCAGTGTTCATGGTCCCTTAAAGTAATCCATAACAACCCAGCAGCTGTGATTGCACATATCAAATACCTTTTCTGCATAGAAGATGAAAATTCTGCTAAAATTAACTGCAGTTTAGAGCTGACTGTAGCCGAGACGGGGTGTAATAAATCACTAGAAGAGCGATGCTGCATTTGAAAATAGGACTAAAATAGGACAGAGAAGCCATAATGAGCTGTTGTGGGTTTGTTTTTCTAAATACCATAGAAAAATTATTTTTGGAGCAAGAATTTCCTTACTTTTGAGATATTCTATTATTTCCTCTACAATGTGAACAATTACAAATCCTTGGCAGTTTCACCTCCAAGAGTAGGCTGCTAGTCTCAGAGAATTCAAATAATACTTTACATACTTCTGTGGAAAATAAGAAGGATTACTGCCTACAGCCATATGATAAGACTTTCCATCCGCTCTTGTTTCTCAGGGCTTGTCCCCAGGCATTTCGGAGAGTGCAGAAGGGGGGTTGTTGGTTCGGTAGTCAAGAAGTCCACGTGACTCTAGGAAAGACTTATGATGAGGTTAGTGTTTAAGAAACAGAAATACATTTTATTTCTTGAGAGTCTTGAAGTGCTTCAGAAACCCCAGTGTGTTTAGACACCTCTCGGGAAATGTTGGAGGGATGTTTCTGCTCATTGCCAGTGGGTTTCACACCACAGATATCTGTAGCACACCAGGTGCCCTGAGTTAACACCTTGAAAGTTTCTGGGCCCTCTGCTTGCTAGGTCTCTAAAAAGGACTTTACTCTGTCCCCAGTAATGATCGGGTCATTTTCTTTCCCCGCAGGAGTGCGAGACCTTTGAGAAGTGCTGCCCCAATGTCTGTGGAACAAAGAGTTGCGTGGCAGCGCGGTACATGGATGTCAAGGGGAAAAAAGGGCCGGTGGGAATGCCCAAAGAGGCAACCTGTGACCGTTTCATGTGCATCCAGCAAGGCTCAGAGTGCGACATCTGGGACGGGCAACCCGTCTGCAAGTGCAAGGACAGGTGTGAGAAGGAGCCGAGCTTCACCTGTGCCTCTGACGGGCTCACCTACTACAACAAGTGCTACATGGATGCAGAAGCTTGCATCAAAGGCATTACACTGAATGTAGTCACCTGTAGGTACCATCTTACCTGGCCAAACACCAGCCCTATCCCACCAGAAACAACAGCTCGCCCTACTACTGCCTATTCCGAGACAACGGTCATTGATATCTTGCCACCTGCTCTAGTGAACAACCCCGTCCATCAGTCAGTCTATGTGGGAGAGACCGTCAGCTTCCTCTGTGATGTTACCGGGAGGCCTAAGCCAGAAATCACATGGGAGAAGCAGGTCGATGGGAAAGACAAAGTCATTATGAAGCCAAATCATGTCAGAGGCAATGTCGTGGTCACCAACATCGCCCAGCTGGTCATCTATAACACCCAGCTCCAAGACGCAGGCATCTACACCTGCACTGCCAAAAACAGCGGTGGCCTTCTCAGGGCTGATTTCCCTTTGTCAGTCATCAAAGGAGAACCCACATCCAAAGAAGCTTCCCAAAACAAAACGCATTTTCCAACCGATGAGTGCCTGAAGCAACCAGACAGCGAAGACTGTGGGGAAGAGCAGACCAGGTGGTACTACGATGCAAAGAAAAACAACTGCTTTACTTTCATCTATGGAAACTGTAACAGCAACCTCAACCACTTTGAGACCTACGAGAACTGTATGTTAACGTGCATGAATGGCCCAATCAACATTTGCAACCTGCCAGCCCTCCAAGGCCACTGCAAAGCCTATGAGCCCAGATGGGCCTATAACAGCTTGACAAAGCAGTGCCAGTCCTTCATTTATGGTGGGTGTGGAGGCAATGAGAACAACTTTGAGAGCCGGGAGGCCTGCGAAGAGATGTGCCCATTCCCGAAGAACACGCACTGCAAAGCTTGCAAACCACGCCAGAAGTTGGTGACAAGCTTCTGCAAAAGCGACTTTGTTATCCTGGGCCGTATAACAGAGCTGACCGAAGACCAAGACTCGGGACATGCCCTGGTGACAGTGGAGGAGATTCTCAAAGATGAAAAAATGGGATTAAAATTCCTGGGGAAGGAACCACTAGAAATCACACTTTTGAACATGGACTGGAGCTGCCCATGTCCCAACATGACCACAGTGGATGGCCAGCTCATCATCATGGGAGACGTCCACAACGGCATGGCTGTCCTACAGCCAGACAGCTTTGTGGGGACCTCCAGCATCCGGCGCGTGCGGAAACTCCGCGAAGTCATCCACAAGAAAACCTGTGAGCTTTTGAAAGAGTTCCTGGGATTGCATTAACCTCCTGCACACGTGTCAGCCTTCCCGATCCGTGTGTTACGTAGGGCTAACGAGCGCTAGGCTAGTGCACAAACTAAACCAGCTGCTTGAAGATACACCGTAGGAATTATGCAGAACCCTTATTTTAATCCATTAATGATGCTTAGCAGCAATGTAGTATGGTCTTTGGCAAGCACGTAAAACAGCAGCAAAAGGCTATTAATCTTGCACTGAAATCAGTCCGTCCATATAGGAGTGCCATTTAACTAGATGACTCACTGCAGTAATTATACAATTTTTATGTAGCTTCCATCATAAATGACGGAATTCATAGCATTTGTTTAGCTAATTGGTACATGGCTAAGTAATATATAATGTCAATTTAATCTGTCTCATTTACAGTATGGAAATGCTATGGTAAGTCATTCTAAGTAAGTCACACTCTTGTCTCCTTATAGCAGCACTAATATTTCAAGAGAAAAGCCTGTAAATTATTGTCTATATTTACAATTGTGCACCTTTAACCAATCTATGCGTTATGAATTTGCTTCTTTTAATTGAAATTTGCCTAGCAGTTTTCTTTGGAATGTACCTCGTTTTTAAATGGCAACTACTACCTATTTTGCAAACCTTACTGGAGAAAAAAACTCCCTTGATCCTATGGCCAGGACAACAGGTCCCTGTAGAAGCTCAAGGCACAGTCTTGCCCCGAAATGCCTTTTCTGTCATCAGAACAAGGGCAGCAAACACCCTCACTCCATTGCACTTCCCTATTTTTGTTTTAATCAATATATTGTCTATCACAAAAAGTCCAAGGCAGAAGGGCAGCAGTGTGCTGCCAGCTGTCTTGCTTTTGAAAAGCCTTTACACCTGAGCCCATGCAGCAATTTATGGCTTATTTTCATTAGAAATCCCACTTTTGTAGGCGAGAGAGTAAAGCAAGAGGAGTCAGAGCAAAATTCAAAAGAGAAAAGCACAATATGCAGTCCCAGACTGTATTACGTGGACAAAAAGCTGCTGAAACCCAACGGCACAGACACAGGCACACAGCGTGGACACTCTTTAAAGGCATTTATCACTCTGACCCTTTTAGAGCACTCTTTCAAACCACGGAAAACATTTTCTGCCAGGCCACTGTATATACGCGTATGAATAAATACCCTAAGACAGACAGCACGGGCTGCAGGTGTGAGCGCGTGCATACACGTAGGATTGATCCTTTTAACATTCGTGTGTCCATAAATGTAACATTTGCCTATGCAAAAAATCCTTAAATAAAGAAAAGGCTGATCCTGGAAAAATCCTGCCTCTGCTAAGGACTGTCATTGCAGGGAAGAGGGGCGGGCGTGGCACGGCCAGCCTTGTCCTTGCTCTGTGTTGGGCCGGTTCAGGGAGTTATTACGGCCGTGCCCAGAGCTTTCTGCCTTGCACAAAAGGCCAGTCAAGGCTGGAGCAGTGTCAGACACGTTTGGGCGAGAGGAAGGAAGAGCGCTGGGCACGGTAAGGGCTTGGGGAAGGAGATGAAATAATAGGCAGATGCTGGGCTTCAACGTGACCTGGAAGCCTCTCAACCCCCCGAAGCCTGAACACATTGGGTATTGTGCTGCTGCAGGGAGGAAGAATAACAGCGAGGGTAACAGCTTACACCTGGGGTCTAAAATGCCGTCTTAACTCTTACTTGTGGTGAAACCCCTGGGAACAAAGCAGCGCTTAAAGCCAAACGAGAGTGCAAGTGAAGTGCTGCGCGGAGACCCAGGGCTGTGCAAGGCGCAACGTGTCTCCCAGCCGCCTTCGGGCGTGCGGTCCCGGTGTGCGAGGGCTTGCTTGCACGGGGGATCCTGGGGGACACTGTGGGTGAGTTTTCCAATGCGGTGCAGTGCGAGGGGACACAGAACACGCCAGCCCAGCTCCCAGACACGGTATGGCCACACTCAGGCAGTTCCTGCCCAAACCTACAGAGCCGGGTGGTTTCCAAGCCCTGCAGTGCCTGCGGGATGGCTCTGCGGTGTCCGTGGGACGCACGGGCGAGAGTCAAACCCAGCTGCCACCCCACACCGGCCCCACATGTGGATGTGGTCCCCGCTCTGTTACGGACCAGGCTGAACTGTTCGGCCTGTGGTGCCATGCAGGAGCTTTGGCTGGGACCAGCTCGGTGCCAGCAAGCAGCCCTGCGGTGACAGGTCACCCAGAGAAGACAACTATTGGATGTGACCAGCCCCGTTGGGAGCGACAAGCCGTGCTGTGAGCCTGCCGGGGCACACGGGGCTGTGCTCGGCTGCACAGGAGCACCACGGCTGCCCCGAGGCGGAGGGAGCAGTGCCATGGGCATCCCCTCGCCTGCTCACCGGGGAAACACCATCCCTGGTCATGCCAGGAGCACTGAACCTCCCCATGGCATGGGACTGAGCCTCACCCCGAGCCTCACCTTCTGACCTTGAAGAATTTAGCTCTCCACTCCAAGCTAGTATTTTAGTTCAGCTCCTTATTAAACCCTTAAGAAGCCTAAAATTCAAGTCTGACCAGTCAGCCGGCCTGAGGAAAGCCTACGCATAGGGCCAGGCACTAAAGGATGTCGTTAAAGCAAGGCTAATAGGTATTTGCATGCAGCTCCTGATCAGAAAATCCCTTTTGTGTTGCTCATGCACTCAGTTTTCCATCCAGCTCTCTGGGGTGCATCTCTCAAGGTTGTCAGAAAGTTGGAAGGAAATGCCAGTATTTAAAGTTTGTATTAAATGTATGAGAGGGGAGAGAGAAAGGGAAAAGCCTACCTGATTCCTTTCCTTGCACGACAGCTAGCTGGGAAGGAGCATGAGCACCTGTTTGAGGCTCCAGGGAAGAGCTGGAGGAAGGATGCCACCTCCAAAGCCATGTGGCCACGGCCATTGTCGAAGCTCTCCTCCGCGTGCGGACACCAGAGGAGCAGCATTTCCCGCAGACACCAGTCCAGGAGGCAGCAAGGGAGCAGACCCATGTTAGCTGGGTCTGAGACATGCAGGAACTCCCCAGGGTTCAGGGATGGATCTGCAGACACTTCTGGGGAGGCAAGAGGACAGCGCAGAGCTGCTGGCACCAGCGCAGAGTGCCCACCTCGCAGTCGGGAGCGAGGATGAAAAGCACAACACGTGAATCTGCAAACCCTGCAGGCAGAGCTCGATGGGAACCATCCAGCGAATGGATCCGAAAATGAGTCACAGGTTATTGTGCAAACCGACTGAGCAGCCCAGCGCTATTAACGGGGGGTCAAAAGACCAGCAAAAAGGTGATGGCGTGAAGCTTCTGCCCAGGGGACTGCTAGAGCCCGTCCAGATTACGTATAGGGCCTGATGCACAAGGGCCCCACGTTGGCATGCACGGAGAGATGGCTGGATGATTACTCAGAGATAGGATCCTGCATCACTGCAAAGCCCAGAGCAGCTGAGGTCAAAGGAAAGAGGAAATTGAGTGTGTTCTCATTGCAGGGGCTTGAGATGAGGTCAGGCAGAAGTTTTTATGGGCACCCAGCTCCAGAATTAGGAGCAAACAGAGATGATGACGCCATTGGAACATGATTCAGACAGCAAAGGTATTTAAGAGCTTAGTTCCCAGTTGTTTCAAAGGGAATTAGGAACCCCTGTGAGAATGACCGCCTGGCCATGGGTCTCGGTTCCTGAGGGAGGTGGCTGTGACGAAGGTCATGCATGGCTTCAGCCAACAGCTAATGGCTTCCTGCAAAAAGGAGGAGTAATTCAGCTGGCACCAAATTAGCACCTTGTGCCACGAGACCCACTTCCTCCACCTGAAGCATCTTGCGCCCCAGTTTGCTGTAATTCCTGCTGTGTGCACGTGCTGTGAAGTTCCCTGTGTAGATAATTACCATGAAAAGATCATGGCCAAGCTGGGTATCTACACCGAGGCTGGATGGAGCCAGGTTTTCAAAGGCACGGCTGCAAAAATGTCACCCTGAGCGAGAACTTCAAGTTTAGAGCCTGTGTTTTTATACCAAATATTTAGTGTTTTCCCCTTCGCTGGCACTGGTTACTGATTGACTACAAGTGACCTCCAACTGCCTTATTGATTTACAGCGGCTGTCAAAGGACAAAAAATGAGCCCCATGTCCAGGATCTGAGAAATACTCTGAATGGAGGTTGCACAACTGAATACATGTTCTGCCAGCTCTTTAAATCTTGAAAAAGAAAAAAAAAAGTCAGCTTGAGCTCCTGATCTACAATGCAAACACCAGCGGGATACGAAGATAACGCCGCAGCACTAGCGGACGTATCTATTAGCCAAAAAAGCGGCGCAGCCTGTTTAATTCACAGCTATTTATGGCTGGACAAATGATATGACATTCAAGCCTGAGAGTGTAGAAAGCGAACGAAAAGTCTTCTGAAGGCTGCTCTGCAGTTCAGGTTTCAGAGTCAGGAAACGCTCTGATTTCAGTGTTTTACTCTGTGCACATCCCTGTTACCACCTTCCATCTCAGCCGGCCCTCCCCGGTGCCAGCCTGTGCCGGGTGCTCACCCATCCCACCGCTGAGTTGTGCCAGCACCATGGGCTGGAGGGTCTCCTCCAAACCCCAGGCTTTGCTGGTGGACACGGACCTGCAGGTGCTGCGGAAGCCCATGGCCACGGCAGCTCTGGCAACGTCATTGAGCACAAAACCCAACGGACATGAACACCCACGTTTCAGGATTACGGGCAGTTTGGGGTGGGGATGAGCCTCCTCCAGATCCCCTGGGGTATGAGCCACTGGTGCTGACAGGATGGAAAGGGCCATGGGGCTCGTCTCACCCAGCAGTTCCTACCCCCTCTCATTTGTCCAAGCGATGGCTAGAAATGCAGGAGGAAAGGAGAAGGCTGGAGAAAAGAGAATGAGGAAAAGATTCATCTAAAGAGAGGAGGGTGAGCATTTTTTTTTGCCTTAAACTGGTACGACAACATGGTAGTTAGACTGGATTAACTGGCATTAAAAGGAACTACCCATAAGGGGTTTGTGCCTTCTCTTCCTCCTTCGTTCCACTCCTAACACACCCAAACCAAGGGGGTGTTGTGACACGTGTGAAGGACATTACTTCCTCGACTGTTTGAAATAACTAGAAAAACAACAGTAATAAATCTCCAGGATCAGATGGTATTCACCCAAGGGTAAAAGCACTCACAGAAGAAACTGCTTAACCATTAACTGCAGTGGATAACCTTTGCTTCAGTCTGCGGCAGGACCAGAGGGTGGAAAGTGGCAAACATGGGGCTAATTTTAGAACAGGGTTCCTGGGGGCTGGGGTATGGAAACTCAGCAACTCTGGTAGAAACTGTAATAGAGGTTAAAACTCACAGCTGAATGTGGTGTAAAGAGGAAGAGTCTGTGGACTTCAACAGAGGGAAGTGGTGCTCCTTAATGCTTAACTTTCTTTGAAGCAATCACGAGAACAGCGATGGTCCAACTGATAGAGTTGACTTGGATCAAGGCCTTAGAGCAACTTCCTCACCCAAGGCTTTTAAAGACACTTAGCTGTCCTGCAGGGAGAGGTAAGGTGGTCTCTTGAGCCAACAACTGGTTGAAACATGGGAAAGAAAGGGTGCGATGGAAAGGTCAGTTTTCACAACGAAGGGAAGTCATTGGCAGCATCCCGGGGACCGGCGCGAGGGCCTGGACTGCTTGATGTAGATGGTCTGGAAGAGGGATGGGAGAGGTGGGTTACAAAGGTGGTTGTTGAGATCAAGTTATTTAGAACTGCAAAAACACAAGCTGTGAGGAGCTGTAGAAGGGCATCGTAATACCAAATGACAGGATGACAAAATAGCAGATGAGATGCAATATTAATATACACAGAGGGAAAAGTGAGTCCTAGCTGTGCATTCCTGTGATAACTTCAAACAAACTGTTCCCATTCGAGACCTGGATGATCCGTACAGGGGTCTGACCAGGGCGGTCGGTCCAGCCTGCCTCTGGTCTTGCACATCGCACCTCTCAAAACAGCACCAGCCCTTGACAGCTTGCAGCCCTCCCATTACCAAAAAAGCCTACAGACATCTCAAAAACCCAGCAGCACGTGCACATCATGCTCAGACTGGATTGGTTACTGCCTTGCTAATAAAATGCTACTTGCTGTTAGAGACTTGCTCCTAAGATCACCAGATGAATCCCAGCCCCATAAAGTCAAATCTTGCTAAAATTGGAACCTTACCTCCATCTGTCCTCATAAGCACCCTGTGCAGCAGGAGGGATGACGGCCACAGGCACACACCCGTCCAGCTCCAGAGCCCCGAGTCTCTTCGGAAGGTGTCCCACCATGGCTGCATCTACGGTGCTTGGGGAAGACGCTGGGAATCACAAAGTTCCGTTGGGAAATGATTCCAAGGTTGGCCTTGGCCAAGTCACTCCATCCCTGGACAGAAAGCAAAGTGCAACCAGGATATTATAGAGATGGCTGTGGGGCAGAGGAGATCTCAGTGTCCTCAGCAGGACTCACCATATAAACAGGCAGGGTCAGGTTCTCCATCCAGCAGTGTCCAACACATAGAATTTAATTACATGAGCCAAACCCAAGCACCAGCATCCAACTAGTCACACACGCAATTATCGCACCCAGAATGGAGGACCCAAGGTCTTCCTCACATGGTCACATCTTCCTATTTTTGCAATATTTGGGGTGCAAAGGAAAAAAAAAACAAACAATCCTTCACCCCTCAGCACTGAAATGCCCTCAGATGGCTGGAAATTGGGGCAGGAGCGTCCAGCTACTGCGAGCGCCTGACACGAGATGGCGTGTGGCATCACGGTTTGGGGACCTCGCACTTCACTTCGCATCTGCCTGGTTTATTCGCTCCTTAAAGCGAAGCACTCTCCAGGTGTGGTTAGATTTGCCTTGCCCGAGTTAATCGAACTGTTTTGCACACACTGATCTGCAGAATTTAGATTTTCTAAGGGGAAAGCAACCCCCCTCCCCAGCTGGATGGCTGGTCCTTGTTTGACCGATTCCATCCTTGCTTGGTTAGTAATACAGCAGGAGAGATTTTAGGTTTATTGGGGAAAAAAAAAAGATATAGTAGGGAGTGTGATAAGGCAATCAAATCCATTTCCAGAGCTGCAGGAAAAAGACACAATCTGTAATTTATTTGAGGCTTTTTCTCTCCCTGTTTGCAGATTGCACAGTTTCTAAATATATTGGTCCAGTTATTCAAAATTATTCATGAATCTCTTCAGTGAATAATACTTGACCTGCAGATCATCCAAGAAGTGAATATTGCAATCAAATTCTGCATTTCTGCTGTAATTTATTGTAGCTACCAGATGTATACTCCTCAGGTAATTAACTCAGGATGAAACTCAGATTGTATATTTGATTATAATATTTGCAATTCACTATTTTTACTGTGCTAGCCAGCTCCAAAAGTCATCTAATCAAGAGATGGGCAGAAGTCTCTTATCTCTGACGTAACGCAGTCGGTGCTTTTATCGGTCGGTTCGGTGTTTCGGTGCAGGAGCCGCCATTCCCACGCTCGTGCGAGCGGAGCCGCGGGGCTGTGTACGGACACAGCGGGTTTGCACAGAGTCAGCAGAGAATAAACACAGGTTAAAAGGAAAAAGTTAATGGCACACTCCGATCTACTCATCTGTGTGATAAGCAGGACTTACACCAAAATCTCCTCATCCGTTGGGTTTCTGATGATGCTTTTCCCCTGAAAATATCAGGAGCACGGTGGGGTGGGCGTTTTTCTCCCCGTCTGTGCTCGGGATTATTCACTGTGTGTGTACGATAGGGCTGCCTGGAAGGGGGCCGCGCTCTGCAGACGGGGATGGAGAGACGCTCCTCACCTGTGGAGAGCTTCCAGTGACAGCCACTGCCCGGCGGAGCATCCTCGGTCCTGCTCGTAGGGGCTGGAAGGGCTGAACCACCTTTCTGCAGTTGTTACTTGTTGGGCTGTCGGTTACAGAAATATCTCAGTGCAAAGCAGTTAGAGATCATGAATCGCATCCCCCTGTGTCACAAACTTGGCTTTAAAACCTTGTTATTTCTTTTAAATAAATAAATTCTTGGGTGTTTCGGTCAGTCTTTTAATTCACCTTCAGACGGCAGAGCCTTTCAGCGAACACGGGTTTCAGCTTTGCTTTGCCACCACCACCATTAAACATATACTCTTTTACTCACTTTTCGTTGTGAATGGAAGTTTAAGGTCTCATTTAATCACATAATCCCCAAGGCAGGAGCTTTCAGGAGTCTCTCAACCTCGAGGACTCCCGTGAAGGTCCGGAGGAGCAGTGTTGCCACCTAGGGACCTTCTGCGAGCTAAAAAAACCCAAGTTTTCTCCCAAGCTGGGCTGCTCCGATGGGTTTCACTCGGGTAGCGGCTGTTTGCCCGCTGGCTGTAGGTGTGCTGGGAGGGAAGCAGGTTTTGGAGATGGTCTTTTTGGCTTGGCTTTTGTTCTCCTGCAAAATTCCTAGCCCTTGGGAGCTCAGCGATGTGCACCAGCCAGCAATCCTGCCCCGCAGCCGCCTCAGAGAGCCTGGCCCCAGCCCCTCCATCGTGAGCACCAGGAAGATATTCAGCCCGACATGCACCTCCCCACCTGTTACTTATCGATTCAATTTTTCACATTTAGCTATAAAAGTTTTTCACAGCAGACAAAAATTGAAGGAGGATTTGCTGCTCCTACCCTGGCAGGAAGATTTACACATGAGCAAATGATTTGTAACAACTACAGTGTAAGACAGATGGAGCTGCTTCTCCTGTTCACAAATTATTCACAGACTACGGGCTTGAAGAGGAAGAAATTTTTTCCTTGCTTTGTAAAACACACACACATGCATTTTTTTATTGTTATTTATGACTACTCTCACTGTAAAAAACACTCCTCAGAGCATATTTTGCAAAATTATTGCAGCTCACAGGTTGTTTAGTTGGTAATCTGGAGAGAGGACAGGTTTGGTTTTGTTTTTTTTCCCTATTCTCCTTTTTTTTTAGTAATTGCCTTGACCAGTGAGACTTTTGTCACGGGTTTGAGCCTCTGGGCATTACAAGGTCATAAAATTTAAGTTCCTGGCCTCCACCTTTTTCAGCAGTCTGCTCAGGGGAGTGTATCGCAGAAACAGCTCCTGGGTTTTGCTGGGCGAGCAAAGCTCCTTAAATCAAGCTCCAGGGCAAATGCTTGTGACCGACCATTTGAGATGGCGTTCTGCAAGTGCTCCCGAGCATGGTGAAAAAAGTGCTGTTTCTAGAAGCGTTTCTGGCAAGAAGGGAGATTTCTAGAGGCTCAGGTGCCACCACCGGAGGAAGAGGTGGGAGATGGACACATAAATATAAACAGGGACCCCCGACACCCTGAAGGGCTCAGAAAGATATTTCTAGGTAGGACATTTGGGGTTTTGCTTATATTCCATATTTCCTACATAAGGGGCTAGTTTTCTTTTTCTGAATAAGACTTTCTTTTCCCTGCTTCCATAGCTAGAATTAAATGCACCTCCATGTCCTCGGCAATGGCGTGCGTGGGGGCAGGTCTGCGATCCAGTTGTGCTGCATTTGTGTGTAATTCAGATTTTCCTTCTTGGCCAGCCAGGTAAGCGAGGCAGCTCCAAGGCTCACTCTTGGGGTAGCTGCATCCAGGAGTCACACAGCCCCGTGAAACAGGCATTGCTGCAGTCTGCCTAATAAAATCTAACAGTTCATTAAAAAAAGGAAAAAGAGAAATATTATATTTTTTGCCCTGAAGATCCAGACGCTGCTAGGTGCTAACTAGGTCACTACTCAAATCCCTGTCTTTATGGCTTGTGTGTTCCAGATGTAACCATGTGTGTCTATGTCACAGATCGATTTGTTGTGCAAATCATGTAACATATGCAAAACTCATTGGCCTGTGAGCTGAGCAAATACACAACCGGTCTGCAAATCCATTATTGGTAGGAGCAGATGGGTTGCTTGCTTAAATAAATGCATTTGCAAACTCCTCTAGGTCTGCTTTCAAAACCACCAGTTTGTTTATATAACATGGTGTAGCCAGGCTCCAGCTCTGCTCACCAAACCTTCCCTGGCCTGGAGCTCAGGTGCTTTCATTTTTGCATAAATAAAATCTGCACATGAATACGTTTTTGTAGACATAACTAAAACACCCCTCTCTTCTGATTTGTAATGTACGAGTAAAGCATTGTTTACGTTCACGCACTGTTAATTGGAATCATCCATAATACATCAGTTGGAGACGGAGCAAAAAAGACACAGAATAAAAATATCTACGATGACCTGGTCCTGCAAATGCTGAGTAACTTTATGCTCTGGCGCAGAAGCTGCCTTGAACAAAATACTTTTTTTCATTCCTTCTGGAGCTGCACATGGGGGCTGGCTGGAGCTGGCAAGAGCAAGGCAGGGAAATAAAGAGCTACATTTTCCCTTATTCTGCCGTTGCATCCTCAGCTGACAAAAGCCATCGACGGTCTGGGGAAAAGCACATTTGTTTGCTTTGTGGCTGCTTGGGTGGGTGTTGCTCATTCACCTGGGGGAACCCACTTCCACCCAGCACAGTCCTCTGTCCTGGCTGGACACGGCCAGCTCTTGCACAACCGTACAGCCTGCGACCCGCCACCGCTGCCCAGGCGACCAGAGACCTTCTGCTGGAGAGGAGGAGGAGGAGGAGGAGGAGGAGGAGGAGAAGGAGGAGGAGGAGGAGGAGGAGCAGGAGGAGGAGGAGGAGGAGGAGGAGGAGAAGAGCATGCTCACGTGGCTCATCAGCTGCCTGCATAAAAGCAAGCTGGTGGTTTCAGCCCTGTCCCTGCAGCACAATTGCTGAGAGCACATGCACATGGCAGGCTCTCAACGGCCACCTTTGTTGGCAGCCACGGGCAGGAGCGCGCTGGCCGCTGACGTGGCACCTGGCCGTGTCACCGTGTCACCTGGCCCTGTCCCCTGCTCCTGGGAGGCTGCACCAAGAGGAGAGCCCTGCCTTCGGCCACGAGTGTGGGCTCAGACTACCTCCTTCCTAATTTTTATGCTCACTTTTATGTCTTAAAAAGAAAACAAAACGAAGAAAAGTGCCCAGCAGAGGAGGGAGGAGGTGGAGACATTTCCCCTTTGATAGGTCCTTCCTCTTTCTTCATTTCCTTATTTCCCCCCTTCCAGTTTCTCCCCCTTCCTTTTGAAACAGGGCTACCATGACACAATAACGGAAAAGCTGTTCCGATTTTAAATAATTGCTTTAAAAAAAAACCCAACAAACCCAGAGGATGAAGGCGTGTGTGTCCCCCCCCAGCTGCTCTGCCACCCGCAGCACCCGGCATCGCCGACCGCCCCGCTTGCCGCGCTGGCACTTCTCGGCAGACACCCTCCCACCCTGGCAAAAGTCAATATTTACATTTGTCACATATATTTTTAGTGCATCCGAGCCGCAGCCATGCCTCAACCCAGCCTTGTGGGCCAATTGCCACGATGAAAGGCACCTCCCAGCAAATGTTACTTCATTTCTGGAAGGACTGAGGAAAATAAAATCCCCAGGTGACTCCTGGCAGGAGCTGGCTGCAGGGTCCCAGTTTCACCAGTTCTTCAGGTTCTTCCAGTTCACAAGGCCAACGTGCACAGTGAAGGCACTGGCTCTGCAAGTGGCCTCCCAGTACCTGACCTCAGTGAAGGCAAACAACTCTTAGAGCAGCAAAGTGCCCAGCGCAGACCCCTCACCCTGGGCTGACTGCACCACGGAGAGACCATCAGGGTAAATCCGTTGGGTTTTGGTGGTCTTTTGGGGTCTGCTTCTAAGACGACTTCAAAGATTTACCAGTAATAGTGACTAATTTCCAATTTTCCTTCTGTCTCGACTGGCTTGCCCCCATACTGCCAGGACGTCATTGAGTGTTGCACACCGACTAACGCCTTCGCTGTGGGCACCACACAGCCCGGGTCATCCCCAGCAAACAGGATTTGTGCCCCTGTGATTAGCAACAGTCGCTGCTGTTTAGTTACACACATGAGCCCCCTTGAAAACATCCCCGTAAAGCAGCTGTCCCCAGTTTAAGCACATCCTGATTAAGCAGAGGATGTTTTACAGATGGAAAGTAAATAATACTTTCCCTTTTCCCATGCTGCAAGAGGGATTGTGCATTTCACGGGCGAATAAGGCCAACCTTCGTGGTGCCAAGGTCCACGGCTCACCTCGTCCCTGGCTCTGCAGGGGACGGCTGGTGGCTCCTCCATCTCTTCTCTGCCCCGTCCCCACCTCGAGGATGGGGACAGCGATACCACCCGGGGCTTTTCTAAGGATAAAAATCTGTTGATGACTGGGAGGTGCTTTACAACAGCAAGGTTTGCAGTGGTATTGCACCCCGAGGTCACCCAGAGCTCTCAAGTGAGAAGGAAACCTCACAGCTCCTCTGCAAGGCACAGAAACAGGGTTATACCTCGTGCTGACGGGGAACGGAGGCCCAGAGAAATCAGAACTGCTGCTGGAAGCCAGGAGCAGGCGAGCAGAGTGAGCAGGTCATATCCTTTCATTCCCAGCTCTCCATGGCATGATTTATCAAGTGGTTATGGAAAAAAAAAAAAAAGTAAAGAAATAGCTGGCTAGAGATTATACAGCCTGGGCTCCCCTTTGTCTTTCAGCCTGCCCAGATAAACGTCGTTATGGGAAAGGCTGGAGATCGGATACAGCCCTCAAGTTCAGGAGCTCTAAGGGGGAGTGAAAGAAAAGGCTCTGGATGAAGATAACCGCAGCAGTTATATGACTAATCCCAACATCTACAGACATTTTCCCCTCTGCCTGTAAGAGTTACGTGATTTTAAGCATCCTTAAGGAAAACAACCCCACTCTGGCTAGCAGATGACTAACTGCAAATAATACAGATATCTTTTTATATATGACAAAAGACCAAAATACCCAAGACGACAGTGCCCCGCAGAAGTGACTCCAAGCCGGGCACACAGCTAGCTCTTTCCAAAAGGCAACTGGGAACCGGACAACGCGAGACCCGGCCGCAGCACTCCCAGCCAGAATGAGCCTTTTGTTCGAGCAAATGCAAATCTCAGGAGAGGGAACGGGCCAGTCGCCACCCTGCAGCGATGCCCCCGGCAGCAGGGCCGGGCTGGACGGCCTCAGATCTCTCCGGAAAATCGGCAAAGTCAAAATCCTGCCTCTAACCACTCTGACTTTTGGAGAGAGTCATCTCAAAGTCAGTCTCACAGATAATCCCCATCTCCACTTACATATTGCTCGTTTTCTCATTTTATCAGGCAGACATTTAAGTATGTGCAGTCCATTTGTGCAGGCACCAAAAAGCCAAACTCACTGGAGATCTCAGAGCAAAATGTATTTTAAAATGCATTATTATCTGCACATTACCCACAGCACATGTGTAAAGAGGAAAAGTTTCAGTGACTGTAAAAGGCGAAAGTCTGTCCTGCGTAATTAAGGTTTCCCTCCCCACAGTACCTCTGCTTTAGGTGGACAGGGTCATCCTCTCCATCCGTCCTCCTCTCCTGAGCCTCGGTGGGCACGGTGGTAGAGCCGAGTTAGCAGGACTGTTTCAAGAGCAGCAGAGACCACGGAAATCAGCCTGGGAAGGGCTTCGGGATGCTGCAGGAAGGAAAGGGATAAAGTATGTGATATTACTACAGCAGGATTGTTTACAAGGTTTAAGAGTCCCACATTGCCACTGACAATTAACTATAGATCAGCAGAGGAACATCGTTCTCTACCGTAACTACGTGT
Source organism: Nyctibius grandis (assembly GCF_013368605.1). NCBI lineage: Eukaryota > Metazoa > Chordata > Aves > Nyctibiiformes > Nyctibiidae > Nyctibius > Nyctibius grandis. The sequence goes on from NC_090672.1 coordinate 7,385,283, forward strand.
ATTTTTAGATAAATATGTTCCACAAGTGTTTTGTAAAGGAAGCTTCTTTGCCTAAAGCATCTGCTTCTTCTCAAGCCTCCAGTGGTACAGCATAAACCATGTTACTAATAACAATTGTTCCTGCATTTGTTTTTGAACATAGATCACAAAACACACAGTTTATTTGGGAGTGTCTGTATACTATTCTATTTCTGTTCTTCTTATTCAACCCCATAGAGTAAAACAGGCAACTGTGAGTCCAGAGAGGGACCCAGCCCTGCCCTGAAGAGATTACAGTCTCCATCAGATAATTCACTGCAAATTATACATGGTGAGGCACAGACCTCAGAATGGGGAGAACCACTTGGTTTGGGAAAGAAACTAAGAAAAGCAAGTTTTAAGGAAGACCTTGAAGGAAAACAGAAAGAAAAATCAAGAGGGGGAAACCTAGGAATTTTGAAGGATAAACAAGGTAAGAGAGAGTTTGTACAGCAAAACACTGAAAAAAGGACTGATTTGTAGGTGAGATCCAGACCCTACATTTAACCGATCTTCTGGTACCTGACTTGGGGCAGGGACACTGCTCCAGATACTGAATTCTTAAAACCACAAAGACACTAAGAAAAAATGAAAGACAACCTTACTGCCCTCTGAAAGTTCATCACCCCCAAACGCATGCCATCTGCTGAGGTGGTCATCAAGTCAGCCTTGCTCACAAGTCTCCGGTGTCCCCAGCAGCTTCGCTCACCTCCCACCAGCCACTGCCACATGGCATGCTCGGGGACAGCAAGGCAATCAGAGACCAGGTAGGACGGATGGCTTATAGACAGAGCAGCTCCACCACGTGATGCCTGCACCTCCCTCCTATTAACTGGGCTAGTAGAGTACGTCCCATAGTAGCTCATCAAGGCTATGCCTTCGTTTGTAGACTCAGCTGAGCAGGAACAAGCACAGTAAGTGCGTTGCAGCGAGGACAGTGCAAGACGTAAGTGAGGCAAGGGCAGGGAGAGGGGACACCGTTTATTAGGTCAGCTGGTGTACTTGGAAAAACTAGACACGCTTTCAGGCGCATAAGGCTTCCTTAGGTCTGAAATAGAAGCAATAACCTTAGAGCTAAATACAGGTTGAGAATAATTGTTCTGAGTTAAACTTCATTATATTAATGAATTAGGCAATTTGAGAGAAAGGATGATTGGTTCCTGTTGATCAAAGAGAGGAGAGTAGCCAGAGGACAGCTGATAATGTCATTTATGGCACAGAGAGGGTGAGAGATACAGGAATAATTAATGCCCAGGGATGGCTGGTGGTAGCAAAAATTACAACATAATATGCAATCAATACCTGTGTGATTTTTATATCCTAGAGTCAGGAATTTTAGTACTCAGATTGTCTTTTGAAGCAGTTTTGGAGACCTTCCTTCCTTGAAGGTCACGAGTGAGAGGTCAGAGATTCATTGGGTTGATCTCTTACCGAGTGTTTCTGTCCTTCACCAGCTGGTACAAGTGAATTTGAGTTGTTTGCCTGCAGTTGTTGCCACTAGACTGTCAAACCTGTGATGCAAACTGCACAGACAGGAGGGCAGAGGTAGGTCTCGGTCCTTCTGTATCACTTGGAAATCTGATTCCATTAAGCAGCTGTGGATAACTGCCAACACTTATGAGTTCATCACTGTCCCTTAGATATTTTGTTTCCTGTGAAGCACCAGTCCCAGGGAACCTGTGATTTCCTAAGGATCTAAATTTTCACCTAAAAATTAAGTTCCTAGTGGACTTGTAGAGAAAAGCTAGAACATTCTGAAATCTATTTAAGTCTATACCCAGAAGATAAATTAATATGATGTGAGGTTGATTATTATTTACAATTACCTCATAATTTCTAAAATATTCTTCGAGGCCTGAATCACAATTTCTTGATTTGGCTTGGCAATACTGAAATGAGTCTTTAAGGACAGCACTAACAGCCTAGAAGGCAGAGAGAACATCATTACGCCTGACTTGGAAATGAAATATCAATTGTTCTCAAGTAAAATACGATCTGTGGCTCAAAGCAGTTAATAAATATGAGTCGCAAATATCTGCAAAGTAGGTAGCTGCCCCAGGTGTTAGCAGTTTCAGCTGCAGTCAGGAATTTTGCACTATTCTCCCTAACTTGCCAAACAGTGGTGCTGCACATACCTGATCCTGAGAGACACAGACAGACCGAGAACCCGTTGGCTTCAAAAATACCTTGATATCTACAACATCTGGGACTCAGCAGGGAGTTAAAGTCTCAAGTATGGGCTTAAAACCACCGAAACTACTTTTGACAAGCCTGAAGCGATCTGTTGAAGACTGGGCAGACAGTTCACAGCACAGCTGGTGGCAGAACCCAGCAGCCTCTGTGCTGGCACACAGGATGCTTAACCTTACGGTCTAATGAAAATCAAAGGGGAATTTGTTTTCATTTGTAAAATCTGTATGCAAGTCTAATTCTGACCAGCAGCAACTTCAGTGGGTAGGCTGGTGTAAAATTTTCATGTGATTTGTACTGGAGGAATATATACTTCCATATCTATAGAAACACCCACAGAAATTCTTTGAGAACCACAATAGTCCATATGTGAGATCTCACTGCTCCGGAGGCCTTCTGCTCTGATGGTGGATGAAGCAGACTCTATATACCATGCACAATGAGAATCAAGTGCTTTATTTTTATATGCATGTCTTATTTCAAAATGTAAAGGTCATCTAATACATGTTAAGTGAACTGTACAATACAGGAGACTCTCAAAGGCCACAGAGACTAAAGGCAATAAAAGGAGGGAATGGTAGGTCAACCTCAGATGATGTTCACGAGACATACAGAAAAATAGGATGAAGCAATAGCCAGCTAACGTCTGATACCTGCTAACAGCGAATTTCAATGGAGACAGAGGAGGAAACCAACACAGAAAAGGGCAGTGACTTGCCCAGAGTCCTGGAACATGGGGTGCCTGAGTTGTCAGCTATTATACCATGTTCTTCACTAACCTGCCACCTCTTATCTCCATCAATGTGGCTAAAAACTCCCAGGCTGTTGCATTACTGGACAAGGCTGCCCAAGCAGCAAATTCACCCAGTTTCGTGAGACTGCAAGCATCTAGTATCATCCTTAACAGTATTCTGACATTCAGTAGTTGTTTACACTCTGTTTTTAGAGACAAAGTCAAGTCAAGTCAGCCTTAGCCTACACGGGGCGGAGGGAGAGGGTACCTTTCTTTGGCTAGAGCCTCGCGTGCTGAGGTCTCCCATGGCACAGCCGTTCCTGGCATCGAGCAGCTGAAGAGATGAGGTCAGGGAGAAGTGAAGGCTGGGTGAGAACAGAAGCGTGAAAGCCTGGTGCAGCAGAGCAAGTAGCGAGAGGCAGTGAACAAAGGGAGCAACGCAACAAGCCGGTCCTTCCGAGGATGCTGTGGGAGAGGCAGAAAAAACAAAGGAAGGGGTTATGGGTGCAGCAGGGAATTAATATCTTCTGCCAAGGAAAGAAGGTGGGTTTCCAGTTCGGTTTTTAATTGCACTAGCCAGCCCTGTTGACAGAACCTTCTCAAAGCAGCTCACAGGGGCACTAAACAGTAATTAAGGCACTACGTTCCCAAAGTCCACTTTTGTTTTATGCTATGGGCAATCTTGAAGCTAAGCGGCCAAGGGAATGCAGCGCAACGAGCTCCATGGGGCACAGAGCTGACAGACTGTTTAGATGTGATGGTGTCTCGGCTCTCAGAGGAGGAGAGGCTCTCTGATTTCAGGCCTCCAAAGTGCTAGATTACCAAATGAAAACTACAGCAAGTGCCACCAAAACTGCAGCCATCAATACTACAGACTGTTTTTAACAAACAAAAGCTGACAGAATAAAGGATGGGGGCTGAGGGATGTCTGCGCTGTACGCCAAGGTTTTTCTAAAAATATTTTACACCTGCTATTCGTTCCGCACACTGATCATATTTTGCCTATGAGGTAGAGAACTCGTAGTGCCAAAGGGAATGTGGTTTATGTTCCCGAGTCTTAATGCTTTTTCCCTTCTGTAAGGCAAAACTCCTTACTACCGTCACTAAAATAAAGCCAAGAGGACAAAAGTCATCCGCGCGCTGCCACGGTAACAGTTTAACTGTTCCTCTTGCTGATCTTTGGAAACAATCCCTTCAGCAGGATTTTACAGCTCTGGCACTTCGATCTAGCGAACTTTTTATGCAGCCCATGAGAGGAATGCAGCCAACTCTGTACACTCAATTTAAATCAACTTGCTGATGACATAAAAAAGAGTGCTGAACCGCTGGTTTGCTTCATCTGCTCCAAAACTACCAACACAAACTCTGAGGTATTTATTCCTGAAACGTTAATAGAACAGTCTGGGGCGTCAGATCAGTAAATGAACTCTGGTTTGATCCATGCCGGTCCAAAGAGCTGATTTAACAACTAGTTGTTTGGTTACTTGATATTCCAGAAATGCAACGGGGCTGTTTGCTACTACCAGGCTACTGCACGTTGCAATCCGGTGGGAGCACAGGGTGCAGCCAGCTGGGCAATCATCTGCCACGGTTGTCTGCAGCAAGAGAGCGTACAAGCAATGTTTAATAGCTTTCTAATTTTGCATGGTGAAGGAGGGATGGATCTTTCTGTGGCTTACACCCAGTCCTTAATTTGTACAAATTACGATAGCTTGGTCGAAGTTAAGAGAACTACAAAACTTGTACTCACCGAGAGTGCAGTGCCAGGCCAGCCCGTGCCCTCTGGAGTCCATCTGCAGCAGGGACCTTTGAGAACAAGAATGAAGCACTGCGTGTTGCAAGCTCCGCTTGTGAGCTGGCTCTTCTTTGGAGAAATAATCAGATCAATTTAAATTTGGTGACAGCTACTAGACTTCTGATCAAGAATTAAGGTCTCTCGTCTACCCACAAAACAAATGCAGCACAGACCGCAGCTGGCGGTTGAGTCCTCTCTACCGTGCCATGCCAAGATGCCTCTGAACTCAGTTTCACAGCTCTCAGACTATGATTTTCAAAAGTTATTGACTTGCACTGAATTGGGTGAGCCTTACGGATGAAAGTGCTTTTAACTTGTGCTTGGGCGGGGACTTGCAGTGAAAAGACAGGATGCACTAAGCAGCATCGAGGGGGATGCGGACTTATGGTTTCACCCATTTCTTCACTGTAAATTAAAGACAACTTCCGAGGCTTAACTTACACCGGCAATTTTAAGGAAGTAAATTGCATGTTCACAAGAGAAAATACAAAAGAACTTGCACAACTGAGCAAATGCTTCCTTTTCCCCCTTCGCTCCTTTTTGGGTCCCTTCTCTCAAGGCAAATGCACTCACCGACAGCAGGGCTCACCAGCAGAACACTGGGTGCGTGCAAATGACACCCGAGATTGACCTGGCACTCATTTGGAACAGCATGTTGCAATGTAAATGTTTGATCTAACATTTTCTAAATTCAGCACCAAACTTTAGCAAAAGATAAATAAATGGGTGAAGCAGACTGAACAGACAGCACACATCTTTAATTTCTGTAAGGAGCAAGAGAAAACAGTAAAAATGTTCACGTTTGAATTCTTTTAGAAAACTGGAAGCTCTCTCTACAGATTGTCTCCTTGCACAGCCCCATAAACAAACTCTCCTTATGACAATCGCTATATGAAAAGGTGCTGCAAAAACCAATCTTGTTTCCAGAGATTCTTCCTTGCTGCAAACCACTGACCTTCACACGCAGAGCAGAAGAGAACAAAACAGAACAGGCAGAGTATAAGCCTTTAAGACAAATTATCTCAGTTTACAGGAACAGAAATATTACAGAACACACAGAACAGTCTCCACTGTCAGAGTTGCTCAACCTCCGAGGAAGTTTAGGTATTATTTTTGTATTGGAAATAGTAAAATTGTAGTGAGTCTGGGCATACAAACAGAAATAATACACAGAGTTAACATTCTCCATTTTCCAGTAATTGATCCAGTGTTTTCTTCTATTTTTTTTCCTAATTCCTTTTTAAAGCAAAATCACCCACTTAAAATTAAGATACAAAATGATGCACTTTTCAGTATGCTTCTGTCCACTGATGTGCCATTAGTGGAAGGATAAACCAGATGGCAAACTCAATAAAAAGGAGCCGGTTAAATACAGATGAATGCCTAAAAAACCCTTCGCTCCATTATTGCTTTTGAATCCACTGTCATGGCATTGAAATTGATACCATTGACAACGTCACATCTCCACCCTGTCCATTTCTTCACGGCCTCGGTCCAAAGCAAAGATCTCACACTGCTGTTGAAAAACACCCTCTTCCTTACAGCACGAGGCTATTCCCACCAAAACTCTGCTCACACCAAACTGGGGGCGTACCCATGTGTGGAATTTACACCTTTTGTAAAATCAAGGGCATCAAGTAGCAAAGGACTGATCTTCAGTCTCAAAATCCAGTTTCAGAATACTAAAGTTCAGATAATTTTAATCCTGTAGCTTACAATTCATCATCATGAGCTAAAGGACTATCCCCTTAGCATATACCTTGTCTTTGTACAACTGGAACTGCCATGGAAAATAAGTTGATGTTTGTTAGATTTATGGATTAAAGTAAGTTTCTTTTTCCCTTGACAAAGACCATTAGCAAGGAACACTATTTGCCGAACAGATGGAAAAGAGTAAAAGGGATGTAACTTCAAAACAGCCCTGGAAAAGCTGAGTTGTTTTGTCAGCCTCTGAATTCTTTCTCCTCCTACTCACATTCACATTTTGAGTACCAATTATTAAGTTAAAACTGGTAAAATCCACTAAAATAAAAACCTTAGAATGTCACATTGCAGTTGCATTACATTTCTCTTTTTAATAGAGCACATAAAATGAAAGTTTACAATGAGTTCAGCAAACTGTAAATCAGCACTTTTATTCAGTCTAGTTTCTGAGCTATTAATCCCTAATGCAGAAACAGAACGCTGATGCACTGGTCTAGGACCTCTCCAGAGAGCAGTTCAAATCCATTCTGATGACATGGAAAGTGAATTTCATTGAATCACCTGAGTCCCTTCTAGATACGTCACATCGCACAACAACTCAACATTCACACAGCTCATACTCTTAACTCTCAAGGAAAAAAAAAATAAAATTACCTTGTGGCCTCAGCGAGCTGCAGTTATGGAAAACAAGTGAAAGTCTGCTCAAATAATTGTAGACAAGTCCTTAATCAGGCTACGTGCTTTGTCAGTAGTATTTTAGGTAAAGCAACCCATTATTGTGGTGCATCAATACAGCCACCCTTTCCATCGCTCCTTTGTGATGCACTGAGTCAGGCTTTTTTCCATCATTAGCACTGACAACACAATAAACGCAGCGCTCTGATCTTCAGAACAGTAAAGACACAGACCACAACAGTCAATTAATTTTAAAGAATTTTAATACAAACTTAATATAAACTATTTCAGTCCCTCTTAACATGTAAGACACTGACTCAAAATACTTTTATACCTTTTTTCAAGTATTGCACAATGTAGGTACAAAATTAATATTTACGATTACATTTTCTTCCATAATATATAGCAAAAATCTTTAAACTTTTAACAGAAAATACAATTTGTGTTTCTTTTGAAAAAAGCAAATATTTCGTACATTTTAATTCCACCACTAAGGAATATTCTGTACACAACTTTTTATTTTTTTTTTTTTAGAATTGATGTCTTTAAGATGGATATCTTACAATTTCAGTAAAAAAAATACAACATGAAGCTGCTGCAGCTGTCACAGATCACTGTAGTAAAAAGATATAAATGCAATACCATGTTGTAGAAACAATATATATACTCTGATATTTTACAAACTTTGTACTAAATTAAATTATACAATTAGAAAAAGACCAATAAACCCACCTATTAGTGCCAATTTTTTTAATATATATACACATATATGTTTGTGTACATATATATATACACACATGAAAAAAATTAGCCACGTCCTTGCTATATCTTAAATACTGTAAGAGGCCATATTTTGAGAGTATATTTTTGTAATGTACAGTCAGTATAAAATAATTTTGTGCTTGGTTGGCAAATGAAAAAATGATGCATGTTGTATTTATCTAACCAAGCCTGAATGTATTCATACTACAAGCCTTAAAAAAAATCTCAAGAGGTGGAAAAAAAGATACACCCTTGGGTACGTGCATTTTTAACTTGTACAATAGTATTTACTTGTATTTCACTTTCGTCTTATTTTTAGTTAGCCATAACTGGCTGGAATTGCTGGTTAGAATACTGCATGTTGTTTAAACTAAAATTCAAGCCATCCACAAAAGACTTCTCATTTAGACCTCCATAGGCTGCAAACATATCAAAGGCATTACTGTACTGGAGAGGACTGAGGTTAAGGGGGCTGTCACCAGGAAAGATGCTACTGGTACTACCTTGACCCTGCATGTTGGGGAAAATGAACTCCTTTGCATTAGGAGAAAGGGCAGAAGTCTTCTGCTGTTGTTGTTGCTGCTGCTGCTGACTGCCTAAGCCAAGCCCGTAGAGAGAGTGCATGGAGGAGGAAAGGGCTTTCTGCTTCAACAGGTCATTGACATTCAAGCCAAGGTTGGTGGGAGAAGTGCGGGCGACCTTGTTGCTACGGCCGCTATTCTTCATTTTGGTCGAGCCAAACTTGGTGGCAGCAAATGTGGCAGTGGTGAAGGTTAAAGGCTGAGTGGAGCGGGGCATGAAAGTTGGGCTCACAGCAGCAGAGTGACCAAAGGGAGGAGAAGGAGAACTAGACACTGAAGATGCTGGGTCACTAATTGGCATGAACACCTGGGCCTCTGGGTTAAAGCTGTTCTTGATTTCCTTATCCAACTCACATCCATTTTCATTATCATCCACATAAAGCACTTTCACTGGTCCCTTTTCACCGATTTGGTATGAAACCTCAAATGGGTCAATCCAAACACTAAGATCCTGAGGCAAGTTGCCACGAACATCATCAATGTCCAAACCACTCTCTTTGGATGCTTGTTCTATGACTGGGTCCACTTTCTCCCCTATATGTATACATCTAAACCCTGATCCTTTGTATGGCTTTTCTGGATACCAGTGCCCTTCATACTTCTTCTTAAGAAGTCTTTCAAGCTCTTCACCAAAAATGTTGACACGTCGTCTGGGAAGCTTATTGTACAAATATGAAATAATAAAATTGAGTGCTACTTGGATTTCAAGCTGCATAGCTGCTATGCCACAGAGTTATAAGTCTGTTTCAAAACCCGAAGAAGAAAGTGTTCAAGATGCCACAGGGAAACAAAATTTCATTCAAAGTGCTGATTCTAGTTGATTATTATCCTTCACCTTGAGTGCTCTTGTTCCTTTAAGAAAAAACAAAAGCAAACACATCCAAATAAGGAAAGCATAAGATCAAGCTCCAAGGCCTACTCTTTCAGCTTCACTTTCTGCATAAAATAGGTTACTTTTTTTGAGTTAAAAAAAGTGCATCAAACTATTGATGTTCATGCATGCAGAAGGTGAGGATGTCAACTACGTTCAGTATGACTTACAAACAATAGAAGATGCACTAGGCATGTGTTTACATATACAGCATGGGGCATTTCAAAATCACATGAACTTGCTGTTTAGTTATTCACAAAGCAGCAAGGATAATTTTTAAGACATCACAGAACTGCCAGGCCTGTCAAGGGTTTAATTACCAACCCGTATTTGGATGATTTATAGTACTCAGCTGCAAAATTTAGCACCAGACTATTAGTTTAGCTTGAAAGGTCTTAGTCCGAGGGTCATTTATCATTTTAAAGTTTGCAAACATATTGGTTGCACTATAAGCTACAGAATTATAAAAATGTTAACAGTTGCTTTAGAAGATTTCACACAAATAAATAAAATTATGCAACATTTATTTTAAGGCCGAGCAAATCATCCGCAGAAACTGTGCGCTGGCGAAATTATGCTAACTGAAGAGAAAATGTCCGCTGCACGTATACAACAATTCTTCCTCGGAACAGCTAAAATGATAATGCAGTCAATGCATACGAAATAGATGCATGTATCTTCTGTCACTAAGGGTGGCAAGGACTGTGAAATTGTTACAATAAATTAATTACAGATTTTCCCCTTTCTACAAATTATTCTGTATTATCAGATGTAATATATTAATGTATACTAAATTCATATATCACATTGTCTACAGCTCTGATTTCAAAAAGTTACTAGAGCCAACAAGGCTTTTGACAGCCTGAAAAATGACTGCTTTCCTCCTTCTCCGTGACTCCATTTTATATTTAATATAAAATATGGTTGCCACTCCTTCACAAAGGACAAAAGAGAAATTAGCTATCTAAAGTTAAAGAAGGGACGAGGATCGAGTATTAGCACACGTACTGCTAAGGAAAATTCCGCAGTACTTTAGCATAAAGGTACTCATCCACAGGAGACACCTTTGTTCAAAAAGTGCCAATGAAACAAAATGTATTATGTCTTGGCTCAAGTTAAACGCCCAACGAGAATTTCAATTAACAGTGTGCTTTTCTGCAGTGCATCACTAGGAACAAAATTTAGTGTAGCTGTCGCTAAAGATTAGAGGAATCAAAGTCAATATTGAAATCCTTTAACAATGTGAATACAAAGCTTATTTATTTCTTGCTCCAAATAATCTCCTTTTAAAGTCTGGAACCCTATTTCCAAGCCACTCGTGTTCTCCCCAACATGGTATGGGAATAGTTTGAAAGCTTGTACGATAAGGCGACCTTTAAACATTTGCTGGATCAGCACTGGGTGGGGATAAGGAAAAGATCAAGGGCAAACAGAAGATATTTACAAAAGGGACACAATCAGTACAGAAAAGCTGATTGGGTGGTTAAAAAGGGCATTTAAAAATGATTTATTAATCCATCTGTTTTGTTTCCCTTTCTCCATGTCCTTTAGGAAGGGAATGATCCTGATCCTTTCAAGGCACTCCGGGCAGACGCTATAAATTTTCCTAAGCCCCAAAACTGATCCATGGTACGAGCAGCTGATCAAACAAATCAGCTTGATCATTTCAAACCGGCCCTTTTTTTATTTTTTTTTTTAAATTTATTTAAAGAGGACAGTATTTCTCAGGGATCCGAGCCCGGCAATGACTCCCGCAGCAGAGCCCGGCGCTGGGGGTGAAGGCAGGAGCCCGGGGCGCTGTGGGCAGTTACATAACCAGGCGGTCGGGTCTCATTAGATTTCTGCTCACAGCCCTGGGAGCTCCGGCAGCAGCTGGAGGAGGAGGAGGAGGAGGAAGAGCATTTTCTGAGCCCGTAAGAAAAAAAAAAATGAAGACGAGGAAGGGAGAAGACTGGGAGGGGTGGGGGGGGCTGCAAGGCCCCTCTCCTCACCACACAGGCCAGCACGCGGGGCCCAGCGACGCCCCTCTCCGCCCCCCCGCCGGGCAGGGTCCTAGAGGACGGCTGCCAGCGCCGCCAGGAAGGCCCAGCGCAGGCAGCAGCTATTAGTCAGCCGGGAACGCTCACTCCTCCCAGCCCGAGCGCGTCCAGGGACCGCCTTGGGAGGGACCCTCCCGCAGCCCGGCTCCCCGGGCCGTGCCCTCTCCCCCAGCCCCCTCTCCGAGGGGCTGCCGGCGGCCCCCACGCCCTCCTTCCCATCGCCTCCCGTGCCGCTGCGCCCCCCACAGCACCCCGGCCCTTCCCCGCCTCAGGCCCCGTCACCGCGGGGTCTTGACCGCCTCGGCACCCCCCGCCTCAGGGGCCGGGGCCGCCTCAGCCCCCAGGGCCGGGCGATTGCTGCCTCACGGCCGGGGCCCGGCGGCGGCTGCCTCAGGCCCTCCGTCACGGCGGCCGGGGCCGCGCCCGCCTCAGCCCCCCGCCTCAGGGACCGGGCGGTGGCCTCCTCAGCCCCTCGCTCGCCTCACGGCTTGGGCCGAACGGTGGCTGCCTCAGCCCCCCCGCCTCAGCGTCTGCCTTCGGCTTGGGGCCCCCCCCCAGCGCACACCCCCGCGCCGGCCCGGGCCGTCCCCCCGCCCTCAGCGAGCGGTACTCACCCGGGTGGGTGTGCGGGGGATAGTGCAAACAATCCCGGCGGGGGTGTGAGTGCGGGAGGGGGGCGGCTCAGCACCCGACCCCCATCTCCGAGAGCCGGCTCCCTCGGCGCGGATGGGAGGGGAAAGGAAAGAGAAAAAAAAAAAGGGAGGGGGAGGGTTGGAAAAAAAAAAGGGGGGGGAGGGAAAGGGGGGGAGGGCTGCGCTGCTCACACCCCCACAACGGGCGCGCTCGGCCGCCGCAGCTGCGCTCCTTTTGCTACTGCCCCGCCGCCCGGCGCGCCCCCATATATCGCCTCCCTCCCCCCGCCCCCCGCCGCCCCCCGCCCGCACGCCCCGCCCAGCCCCGCCCATCAGTCCCGCCCCAGTGGCCAGCACCCGGCCTGGCCCCGCCCACCGTAGCCAGGCCCCGCCCTGGCCCCGCCCCCTCCGCGCAGAGCCCTCTGCTGCCGCCCCTTCCCCCAGCCCGGCGTGGAGGGGCGGCTCTCTACGTCAGCTCCCTCCGCACCTCACAACACCGTTGCGTCACTGCCTACGTCAAACCCTGCCCTCGCGCCCCTCATCTCCGCAGGGAAAGGGGGGAAGGGGCCCGCGCTGAACTACATCTCCCATGACCGCCGCTGCGGCGCGGCATGGCGGAGCGGGCGGCGCCGGCCCGCGGGGGCCTCGGCAGCGGCGATGGCGGCTCCGCGGAGGCCGGCAGCCCGCCTGGATGGCGGCGGGGGCGGGGAGCGAGGGCAACCCGCAGCGCCTCACGCTCAGGGGCGAGGAGCCAGGCTGCGTCCCCGAGCCACCGGCGGGGCTGACAGGGCCGGCGTCCCCTCAGCGAGGCGCCAGCGGGGCCCCGCCCGCTCTCACAGGAGGGGGTGCGGAGCGGTACCCCCGTCGGGCCCCTCGCGGGCCCCCCTTCTCCTCGCCGCGACTAAAAATACTCCCCCCAGGTAGCAACGCTGACCGATTGGCTGCCTGCCCGCCCCGGTAGCCGCCTGATTGGTCACTCGGTATCGAGGAGGAAGACGTCAAACCCCAGTTTTTTGGGGAAAAAAAAAATGTACCGGGGGGGGGGGGATTGGGGCGGGGGGGGAGCGGCCGCCGCCTCAGCGCCCGCGGGACCGGCTGTGGGGAGACGCGAGGCGGGGTGAGGGAGGGCGGGCGGCTGCCGGCCTGGCCGAGGCTGGGACAGCGCCAGGGCCGTCGGCCAGCGCCGGTGCCACCGAGCCTGATTTGGGCCTGTCGGGACCAGCCCTGCGGCCCGGCCTTATTTTAACGCAGAGCACGGCCAAATCCGGCGGCAGCGGGTGGGGGAAGCGGCCGAGAGCCTTGGGCCACCTCTTCCTTCCGCACCGAGAGGCATTTGGGATGAGAACCAGGCCCGGTGGCCGGAGAGCCGGGCCCTCTGTTCATTAAAACATCACCGGGAGAGCCGGGCCCTCTGTTCATTAAAACATCACCGGGAGAGCCGGGCCCTCTGTTCATTAAAACATCACCGGTTTTGCTCTTTAAATATCACTTGCGGGTATTACTAGGGTTGGGGTTGGTATGGTTAGCTTCAAGCCGGCAAGCAGGACTGGCTTTTGGAGGACAAACCACGAAGGTTTTGGTTTTTTTTTATTCTCCTTCTCTTGCTCTGTGTTTGTATAATAATAAAGCATTTTGGCATAAACGCTACATGGGCCCCAGGAGAGGTTTGGAAATGCCAGTCAGAAGAAATGCCAGGACTTTAACCCTTTGGAGCTTAGAATACATACGAGACTGTGTGGGAGGCAGGAGCCTGGAAACCGAAATGTTAAGGGAAGGAGGATCGCAAGGGGAGTAGTTGGGATTTTCCACAGCTGAACATTTCTGCTAGAAGGCCTAATTCATTGTAAAACACATAGTTTTTATTCAGATGTATCAATGCTGGCACTACTAGGATTGCAATATTGCAAACAACTTGAAAACCTTAATTCAGACTCAAAATAGTTACAATGTTTCCCCCCGTTTTTCATTCATTTTTAACCATAAAGGGTTGCATGGGTCTTCAATGGAAATTGGGTCATCTGCCATCACCGTGCACCCCAAATGGAAAATAAAGCATGAAGATTACAAAATTACAAGCATTGGCAACTGGGAGACTACTGAGAATTGCTGCAGCACAGCTGGGAATCCAAATGAGAGTCTTGGATTTTTTTGTTTTGAACAAGTTGTCATTACTTTTACCACAAAAATTAAGAGACAATGTGAAATAACTATCAAAGCAGATAAGGTGAAGAGACAAATACAGGTTGTGGTGGGGTTTTTTATAAATTAGAATTTAGAAATCTCCCTGGTACAACAAACACTGAACAACCTGACAGCAAACATCAGCTGTGTCAGTGAACAGTTCAACATGTTACTGTGCTCAGTTCTGCGCTGACTGGGGCAGCAGCAGCAGCAGATTTCCCTTTGAAGTGGGAAAAACTGCACAACTCCATAGATAGTGTTTTCAGGTGAGATTTCATAAGGAGCTTTACAAACCGAGTAACTGTGCTGCTGAGTTGCTAAAAAAAAAAAAAAAAGGTTGTAAAAGCAGAGACTTTCTTTTAAATGGCTTTAACACTACATGAGAAGCATTAGGAACTGAATTAAATACACAGAGCTAATACATTTATGATCAAGACAGCTGTGGGATCCTTTAAAGCTGTAAAAACAGTGATGTAGTTTTCTGTGGCTTATGTAAAGGAAGCTTCTAATGCAGTCAGTGCTAAAATCGCGTGATACTGAATAAATCCTATGTTAAATGTTAAAGACAGGTGATTGCCCTACGAATAACCTCTTCAGGTCAGCAAGAACCAAGCCTGCTTCTAGTGGTCCAGTGAAAGTTTCAATTTATCCTCATTTATCTGAAAAGAAAATTCTGACTTTTAAACTACAGTGATCATTATTTCATCCACATATAACACATCAGAAGTAGATGGCCAAACAGTTGTAGTGTTAAATTATTAGCACCTAAAACCAGAGTCTAATCCAGAATCACTTGTATTCTTAAAACCTCAGCTGGCTTTTTGATCCACAGAGAGGTCAGAATAGGGCCTGCAGTATTTTTCAGTCCTTTTGATTAATACACAGCAATAACAAAATGTCTACCTTTCCGTGCTAGAAAAATCTTTAAAAATGCAATCAATACAGAATAACAACTCCAGCAGCAAAGTTTTACTCATGTTGCCAATTCTTTTCAACTGAAACATTAATCTTAAAAGAAAAGAAAAAAAATACATATTCTCATGTTTCCTGACAAACCTGGACAATTTTTCTCTCCAGCAGAGCAAATCAACAGTATTTCAGAGCATGGCAGGAAGGCAGGAGTGAGCTTAGAAGTAAGAAGACTTTCTTAATCTGTATTAAACGAGAAGGGCTTTGATCTCATCCCCTATTCGTAGCCATATCCTGCGATGCTGGCCAGCAAGACAGCCATCACTAGAAGCCAAACTACAATTTCTACAGCCTGCGTCCGTGCAGTCTAATCTCCAGAGCCAAGATCTCTGCATTGTCAAAGACCTACATCTCTACAAGACCTTGTAGCGACTATATAGTAGTAGAAAGGAGTAGGAGTAGTCTCTCCCCTTGTAGAGACAATACAGTCACTACAAAGGGACATTCTTTTTTTCTACTAAAGCAATCTAAATTTGGTTCCTAAAATAATTGATAGCTCTCTTTCAAAACCTAAATCAGTATAATTCATTGGCCAATACAATATCTAAAAGTGAAATACAGTTTATTAATCTTAAAAGTTACTTAAAAATATGTAAGAAAATTTTTACTAATCTATGTCAACATGGGCAAGAATTTAAGAGCAGTAAAAAGCAAGGCTCAGAATTTCCACCACCCGTCTTTGTCCTTTTCATCTTCTCTACTAAATTAATGTTGCTGTTCCTTATAGAATATATAAGATTTATCCTGACAGTGGACATAAAGCTTTGTAACATACATTCCTGAATATAGTACAGTCTCTTTTTTAAACGTTTTCCTATTTGGGAACACAATTCTCCTTTTAGCGTGGGAGCCTGGGCTTTGGTTTTGAAAAAATGGAGAGCTTTTCCCATTGTATTCATCCCTCTCTAGCCCAATTTTATCCATTTGCTGATTTTAACGCATGTTCCTTTTCCGCGTCATCTATCAGTGTGAGCAACAAAGCCTGGCTGCTCTCCAGCATATAGCTTAACCGTGATTTTGAAATGTAGCGTGGATTCTCTTACATTTCAACTTTAGCATCTTAAGGAGAGATTTTTCCATAAATACAGGCTATAGAGGGTGTATGTACCTATCAGACTTTGCCCAGCTTCAGGAGCTTTCTGACCACAAAGATTTTAGATGGGAAACACAGAATTAACTTGTATGTAATGTTTTGCTGGAGTCAAGAATAACCAAGAACAGAATTCAGCCAAAACAGAGAAGTTCACGGGGCATTGTCCCAGCCAGGTCATCTTCTAGGAGAGCCCCAAGCTCGTCTCTTGACGTGAAGGAGGCAAACGATTACCTCCGATCAGAGCAGCTGGCTGGCAGGGGCTGCTGCGGGCAGCTTTATATGCCAAGTCCAGCGCCCGTGTGGCAGGATGTGTGTGCTGTAACTCTTGTTTGCAGACTCTTACCCCGAGAGCAAACAGCCACAGTCAGCGGCTTGCTGCAAACTGCTGCGTGGCTCCACAGCAACCCAGGCTGTGCCCGGGCTTGTTCCTCTGTAGCGCAGGGGGCTGAGGAATTCAGAGGAATGGGATTAGTGTCCTGGGGATGTGGGAGCATGCAGGGAAGGGCTGGGGGGAGGAGGACCTGGCGGTTTAGATAAATGTCGATTGGTCTTGACAGGGGTACAGTTAATCCTGCCACAGAGGGGGAGAAACAGCCTTTGAAGCAGAAGGGGGGAAATATTGTAGTAAAAGGGGGAGAACGGAGGACAGAGGGTACAGCAGTGAGGGGCTGTGATTGTGAGAACAGCCCAGCGTTGTGCATCCCGTCCTGGAAGCCCACAAAGCCCAGGTACCGATTCTCATGAGATACACTGGGTCTGGCCTGCCCCACACAGCTCAGCTCGGCGGGCAGAGCCAACAACAGCAACACAAGTTCCTCTGCAGTGATAAGTCTATGATGTTAGTGGCTCCGGTGATGCCAAGGTTTTAGCAACTCGGCTATCAAGAGCTGGAGCTTGTATGCCAAGGACTGAGAAGCAGTTTCCAGATCTACAGCTTTGTGCAGCCAGTACACTGAAAAAACCCTTCTAAGCTGGTGCTTTCTTAGATGTTAGTGACTCTTCTTTTAAAAAAAAAAAAAACGAACCAAAAAACCGAAAAATATATTATTTTGCTGGGCCAATATCAGTAAAGGGGACAGATCTGCAAGAGCTTAGAGCTCACAAGGACATCATTCGCTCCTAAGTGGCATGCTACTTATGTTATATCTTGGCAAAAGTTACTGGAGTTCTGAGCAAGGCACAGAAGGCAGCTGCTGGGTAAGAAGGAAAAATAAAAACAGGAGAAACCTGACACACTTTAATAAAGACTTTGCACCAAAGCTTTGCTCTTCTCAAAGTTTCAGTCACCTTCAAGAATTAAGTAAAAAGTTGTTTTTTTTTTTATTGTCCTGAAGCTGGTATGAGGCAGGATCTGTTCTTGAAGAGGAGCCTGATAAGTGACATTTTGAGAATGGGGTGCAGATCCTGAGAAGGCCAGGTAAAAAACTGAAATGAGGAGTGAGGAATCTAAGTAAAAAGGCTGAGACAAATAACGGTCACAGGTAGACAGATACTGTCGTAAGGGGAGGGAGAAGAAAAATGGGAAATATTTCATGAGTATCAGAATTTTCTATAGCTATGAATAAATGGGCTGAAGAAGAAGGAAGGAAGAAAGATTGATTTTATACCTTAGAGAGGTTGACCTTTGAGGAAAGTTTTATTAAAATCCAATATAATTTTTCCTCGAGTTCACCTTTGTGCTGGCATTCTGCCAGTTTCATGTCAGTTCTGCAGTGTCTGCTAATAGATAAAATTATGAGGTTAGGACTGTCCTAGCTGATAGCCATGTAACTTCTTAGGTAATCAGCTTCAAATGCTTTACTACACTCATTCCAAACAATGATTCATAAACAGTTTTAAAGAGACAGAGAGCTGCTTTTTAAACTGTAAGGACTGCTCACCTTAATTATTTTATGAGGATCAAAAATAAACACTGAAGATGAAGGTCTGATCTTTTGCCCTTTCAATTTATGATAGATGAAGGTAGCTTGAAAAGTTTTGTTAAGAACTTACTTCAGAATTTTGTGCACTTAGCATTTTCCAGGAAGAAAAGTAAATATTTTTCCTGAGAGGGGAAATCCAGGAAAACTGTTCAGTCTTTTTCCTGAGAGATACTGAATGTGAAAAAAGAGATACTAAGTGGGAAAAAACTGAGTATGAGGAAATAACTTTCATTCAGTCTACCTAAACTGAAAGAAGGAGCAATGGAGGGGCATCTCTTTACCAAAAATGCCTGGTAAACACAGAAGTTCTGCTATTTTTTTTGACATTCTGATTATCTTCAGTTAGGGTGAAAAAAGTTGATCGGAGAATTACCAGGGGGGTCCCTTTGAAAGAAATGGAAACTCAACTTTATTTAGGCAAAGATCCAGCCAATGCTGCTTTTCCTTGCTAGCCATGATGTCCTCTAAGCCACTGCTCCATATTTGCACCCTTTGGCTCTCCCAGCAATGATCTTTTACTTAGTAAGGATCAGATGAACCCTGTACTGTTCTCTAGTCTTTCAAGAAAACAAGGTAGACACATATTGAATGAGAAGGGGAGGGAGGATGTTTCCCACATTGCCAACTGATCATAAAGAAGCAGTTGGAAGGTGCCTCAATTTTTGCAATAAAATATAGAACAAAATAGAATTTTAACATCCATAGAAGATCTCACCTTGTTCTTGACTAAGAATTTAAAGCAAACTGGAACAATACAGCTCAGTAGGAAACCATCCATATTTTAAGCTTTCAGGTGATAGGCAATCATTTTTTTCTGGAGCACGTGGCCATTGACTGGGTTTCTTATGCCTATACTATTCCTGTCAGTAACAGTTTTATGCAGAGCCCAGTACTTTCTCAGGACTTGGAGAGTTTAGTTGATGACTACAAGCTGACATGAAGAATATCATGTTTAGGAAAGCCAAAGGTTGCAGGTATTGATACGGGGTCTGAGAGCATTAATTTGAGAAGCGCCGAGTTAACCTGCTGTGCTGTCAAGCTGTGACAATTTGAATGATGGTGACTTCAAAGTAAAATGAGTTCAAATGTCAGTGTCTTGATGAGCACAGTTTGAAAATCATTCTCTTGAGAGGAAGATCATTGAAAACTATCTTCATATTAATAGAAAAACTGAGGGTGCTTCTTTTCAGATGAACAGAAACCTAGTGACTCTGTATTTGTGCAGACACGAAGAGCTAGTTCAGTGGAAAGGTGCCAGCTTGTGCCAGCTGAAGGTTTGACCCTGAATCTTTAAGGGTATTATCCATGGAGAAAAAAAGCCCATGGAAATTTCTCTTTGAGTTTGCTGCGCTCCAGATCTGGCCCTTATTCAACTCTTATTAAAGTCCATCGAGTCATGGCAA
The DNA here is from genome assembly GCF_013368605.1 of Nyctibius grandis. Taxonomy (NCBI): domain Eukaryota; kingdom Metazoa; phylum Chordata; class Aves; order Nyctibiiformes; family Nyctibiidae; genus Nyctibius; species Nyctibius grandis. The sequence continues at coordinate 7,404,851 of NC_090672.1, forward strand.
CAGGAATAATGGAGGGGAATGAAGATTCAAGCTGTGTGTTTGCTCCTGAGACATACAAAGTGGATTTAACACAGTTTGTGCATCCTGTTTTTAACACAATTCATGTATCCTGTTCACGTAAGGAGTAGTTCATGGGACACTGAGTCTGTCACTGGCACTGAAATCATCATTCAGTTTAAATTGTTGATTTAAAGCATAGTAAATCACTCCTTTCCTCTCCAACTTCTGATTCCTAAAGGTGTAATTGCTCCAAAATAATACAATACGTGCCTTAAAAGATTAAGCAGAAGGTCAGATTAGCAGAACGTCTTTCCTGAACTGATGGCAAATCACTGTGTAAACCTGGAGCCACACCTTGAAATCTCCCAGGACGCTACTCTTGGGACTTGCCAATAAAGCAGCAACAGGGGAGAAGACACATTCTTCTGCTTCACAGGTCTTTACCATGTGACAGACAGTCTGAGCAATACTTATGTACCTACATGTATATAACCCACTTCATGATAACAGAATGTTTTCTCTTGAATACACAAACCAGTAGGAGCTATTATCTCGTACGCTATTATTAATGTGCAAGACAGTATCTGCACACAACGGTGGATCTGTCTGGTCTCAAGAGCAGCTGTAACTAACTTCAGAAGAAGGGATAAACCAGCCATGTTGCACAATTACATTGGGTTTGGCAATGGGAAGAAGAGATTTCTTCTGGATCCAACATGATGATTATCTTATACGCTGGAAAATGAGCACTCACAGTGACATACTTTTTATTGTAGCAAATGTAACTCAGATTTGTAAAGAAGGTGATTCTGCTATATGACCATATTATCTAAATTGCTTTGTCGCCAACGCATAGAAAACTGAATATAAAATTGCCTGAACATAATTGAGTGCTGACTCACCCTCCGATTAGGGTAAATGGCGCAGCATTCCAGGGTGTCTTGGAGCTTTCTATAGTCTGACAATCCCGTGTGAAATCTTCTGATTGATTTTTCTCCCCTCCAAGCAAACTTATGTTTCACACTCCTATTTGAGGCTAGGTGCTACAAATCTAGCTGCTGTCACCAGACATCTTCCCCCTGCTTCGTTATCTTGATCAATTTTCTGCTGAAACTCTCATCTTTCATCCCGGCTGGTGCAGTTGCCTCTCTTGTGATTATTACCGCTCCCAGCTCTCCATATTCATAGCCACTCTCCGAGCTCCAACTCTAACTCTAGTTTCTAAGGCTACCTAGCTGCGAATGTTTTCTCACAAAATGCTTTTCCATAAATTCTCACAATTTCCTGTCAGTCAAACGGCTGCGTACATACATGACACTGCTCATAGCAGACTCTTAATAAAAGCACCTGCAAACACGAGCAGTCAAACACAGCCCCAGGTGTTTTAAATGGAAATCTTTTTTTTCTTTAAAATGGCCTCATATCACAAAACGCCATTTGGAGGTGTAAATATGTGACTATCCTTAAAAACAGAACAATTTTCAATTTTTGAAATGAAGAAGGGCAATTTTAAGAAGCAATGCCAGAGACCTGAGGTGAACTGAGCCATCGATACCAGGCAGAGTGCTCAAATTTAGCTGACTGTGACACCAAGACAAACCAGCACTTGTGCCTTTGGGTAATCTCTGTTCTGACTCCATCACTCAGGTAGTGAAAAGAAGGAGCAGAAGAAGGGCCATGACCTAAATAACTGGGATAACAACAATTATTAACCATCAATCCCACCCACAAGGATTTGCAGAAGATGCCAGCCCTAAGATGGAAGATGTGGGATGGAACTAGTCATGGAAGTGCCAGGACTTGGTTTAGTTTCCAGCTAGCTATGAACATCTCCTTTCTTGGTGACTGATTTATTTCATTAGTAGCTGTTGAAAATCAGGTAGAGAAGAGGCTGAAATTTTTTTCCTTTATATGTGGGAGTAGTTTCAGATCAAATAATAACTCAGAAATGAAGAGTATCTTCAGCATGAGCATCAGGCTTAGGTTCTCCAGAAGCACTTGTCACTGCACAGCCCAACCTTGTTCCTTACTAGGAACTTTAACTTTTATTGTCTAGTCATAAGTCATACCTGCCTTGCCCCAAAGAGGATAAATCTCATTTAGCTCCAACTACAGAGAGATAATAGTGCAATTGTTCCTTCACATCAGGAGACTGAGTGTTTGCTACCTAGAAGTTCTCTTTCAAGTTGGATCAACTTTTCTCCAAGTACTTCCTTCCACAGAGTAAAGAGAAACTCAGTTGGAATGTATTTCCAGAGACAAGTGAACCCCCAAGATAAAAGAATAAAATTGATTGTAAAAAACCACCATAAATACGGTACGGAGGGGTGAATGTGAAATTCAGAGCTAATCTAGAGCTGGGTCAGAATCCAGCCAGAATTAAGGATCTGATCTCTTCTGGTTGATCTGCACAAATGCTGTACCTTTGCAAAATACAGGCACATTTAAAAGACATGATGAAAAAAAAGAGGAATCTCCAATGGTGAAGAAAGCGACACATTCTGAGAGGAAAAAAAGACTGTCTGAACCCTTCAAAGGTGGCAGTGAAATACATAAAAATGTCCATGGCTTCCCCAGAGGGGTTAGGATTGGCTGTTACTCCCAGCCCAGCTGCATTTGACAGCTCACTCTCACTTACATTACAAGAAGTGTGTTTTCAAAGAGGAAAAAAAACAGACATTCAAGCTCAATATTCCTATCCAAATTGCTCTTGCTAAATGTTTGACACCAGCCTGTCCAAGTGACATCCAAATGGGGCCAGCAGAAGTATGAATGTCCCCAATTCAGCTGGATCAGGGAAGTGTCTAGATGACAAGCAAGAACATCACCGGGAGGACTAGAGGGAGGCACCAGGGGATTTGCAGCACGGAGCGATGTGTGCCGACGTCTGCATCGCAGCAGTCGTGCAAGCGACTCCAGCATTTAAACTTTTCATCTACAGCGACTGGTGGGTTGCTTGGCTGCAATTTACCGTTAGGCTGCTGGCAGGAGCGTGGGCAGAGCAGGGAGGCAGGGGACCCTCAGCTGAAAGCCTGAGCTAATTCTGCAGTGAAGATAAGCCCTTGGATAGGAGCTCTTCAAAGGGATGTGACCAGGCAGATTGTCACCACAGGGGTCTCGGAGCAGGCAATCAGTCGCCCCTTTAATAAACAGAAGATACAGGATAGTCAGGGAAGAGTATGCTTCTTAAATGTGCTGCAGAAACAAGGCAGAAACATCTCTCGTTGCTGATCCACAAGGCAATGGAGGGTTTTGAAGAAGAAGTAGTGCCCGCGTAATCAAACAGGAGCAACTGCGCTGGTCCTGCCCAGAGGCTTGTGCTCTAAACTATAACTAATGAGTGTAAAGGCACTGACAAAAAAAGCTTCCACAGAATCCCTTTTCTAAGGCCTTTGATTCTACTGGAACATGCACAGCAGTTAAATTCACATAGCCAACGGGAAAGCCATGTCCTGGCCTGACCCTGCCACAGAAAACAGCAAAACAAAGGGGCAGGGATTTGGGGTCACGTTTAGGGAGGATCCATGATTCAGCATGTCAGGTTACTAAATGTCCTCTAATTTGTCACGTAATGAGGGAGCGGGGCAAACACTTGCAGCTCCGGGCTGCTGCTTCATCGCAAAAAGGTATGGCCCAGACAGTGACGAGCGTCTAAAGAATAAATGACTCTCAATTAGGACAGTAGGTCAGAAAGAGCGAGATGATTCATATCCAGGACATACTCCAACCATCCACAATAACACTCAGCGATTCTATAGAGCTTTACGTCTTCAAAGCGCCTGCAAACACCCTGTCCTTTCAATGGCACTGGCAGGTAACAGGCAGCGGGACTTGAAATGTGCGCTCAAGACCTGCTAATTCTTGCAGGAGTCGAGCTAAGCTGGGAAGAAACAGCTTCAACTGTCCCTCCAGCAATAGGAAGGAATGACAGAGCTCTGTCCTGGTCACAGCATGCCAGCGTTGGTCTAGAAATCAGGGGACATGGAGATTCACACCCCAAAATTAATAAATAAGGTACCCAGAATTAATAGCCTCTTTTAGAGAACTGGCTGTATGTAGTTTTCCTGGGAGTACCCAACAGGTCGTGACAGATGGGCTTTAGGAGTGCTTGGCTCCTAGGTTAGCACCCTGACAATGCCTCCACTCAGCTGTGCAAATCGTATTTTACTTGCTTGACTGTGAGTTGCTGGGCAGTAGGATATAATTTTCCATGCTTGCAGTTGGTTCTCGGTTTTACCTTGACAGTGCAAGCTCTGTCAACATTGTTTCACCTTTTAGAAAATAATAATTAAGAAGCCTGGGTGATAGGTATGTATTAGTACCCAAGAATTCAATGACCAGCTCTAACCTCATCCCCACAGTTCACTACTCTGCAACAAAAATGCCTTTTCCAGATTTACCTGAAGACTGGGATATCAGAAAAACTCAGGAGTGCCAGACATACGCTTGGTTGACTTTGATCTCTCTGAAGACAAATCTTTTAAGGTTTAGATCAAGGAATCTTTTAATGAAACAAAGAAATCGTGCCACTTGTATCGGTTCCAGATATAAATAAATCAGCTAGAAATAAACAGGAGTGAGGCAAACGTAAAGGAGACAGCCACGCTCTGCAATGTCAGTCCAAAGTGACTGTCTGATGGATGATAATATGGCTGACTTGGAGAAAAAGTCAGAGTTTAAAACTCTTGCTGCCAGCCATCTGGCAAATCTTCCAAAATATACTGCAGTAAAACTTCACTGAATTGCTACCTTTTTTTTGCATCTCCTGCTGTCAAGACAGTCTATTTACTTTGTAAGGATTTTGAAATCTCTACCAGGACTCTCTCCTTAGGGACTCATTATAGCCCTCCCCACAGCCAACTCGTCGTTCCTTGCCTCCCCCAGTCTGCCATATATGCATAATCTTCCCAAAGTAAAGATGCCCTTACACATTTAGGGGGTCACTGAAATACTGAGCACATCTGACTCTGCTCAGGCTGCTGCAGCCGCACCGTCTGTTCGCGGTTCGCAGGTGCCGTTCCCTGGTGCTGCAAGGGAGGCAGAAGTTCACAGCAGCAGGATTTATGGCACATCCATCCTCTTGCTCCAGAAGCATCATTACTTCATACTTGGAACTGAAGGGTGACATTTCATACTTCTAAACAGTGTAGGGCTTATTTTCATAGGTGAGTAATTTGGACTCTGTGCCCCAGAAGGCAATAGTAAATATTACCACTAGCCATTTCCTAATAACCTGTAGCAACATGGGGTGATAAAAATTTATGGTCACTTAAAAAATATTTCCATGAAAATTAAAACTCTCTCTACAGAACAGGCTTCCCTGCCGAACATTAATGAATTTTTTTCCCTGTTTCATCAGCTCTTTCCACCTGGTCCATAACGAGCTGTAATCGAATCCACGACCCTCCTGAATTGCGATGAAGCATAATGGCTTGTGGCCATAGTACTGGAAGTACCGGAACGCAGATAACCCTCCGACACGCCGTCTGAGAAGCAGCTGGAGATCCTATCTGGTGACCAGACACTCCTGGGCTGTAACATGGACTCAGTAAAAGCTATTTTCAGCTTAAATGATCTTTGATACTGAAACTAGAGTTAACCTGGGTGGTGAGTGGAGGACATCATCTGCTCTGAGAAATAAACCAAGGGAAAAGGGGGAAGGAGAAAAGTAGGAAGGTAACAAAGGAGAAGGACTCTTTAGGAGGGGAATTAAATTGAAAATGTCCACTGATGGGAAAAGGAACACAGGAAAAAAATATGTTGATGCATCTCCCCACCACTACTGAGCAGGTCCCTGTCCCCCCCCAACTGCCAGCCATGCTCATAATTTGTAATTCTCAGCCTTCTTAGATAGATGGGGCTAAGAAGCAGAAGCTGTCTCTTAGCAGCCCTCAAGCTTGTCTCACCTTTGTTACAGCTAGTTTTACTAATTTTTAGTCAAATTGGTTTGGTTGTTAATATGGGCTTGATTTTAATTTTACCATGTACAGCGGTAACTTGTTAACAAGCTGCTCCAGGAGATCTTTGTAGGACAGTGGAAAGCAGGGAAAGGAAATAATTACAGCATTTCCACCTACAGTAGTCTGCTTCAGGGCAGGTATAAATAGATCCGTAAGTGTTTGTTCACTTAAAAGAGAGTTCAGCCTAACTGCTTTTTCAATTGCCAGCAGCAGAATTGATGGTTTGGGTTTTTTTTCTTTAAAATGAGGGCAAAGATAATCTACTAAGTATCACTCTCCCTTCCTCCAGACTGCAAGTAGCATTTAAAAAGCCTCAGAGTTTTTACCAAAACCAGATGTTGGGTGTATAAAAGTATGGGCAATTTTTCAAAGCCATTATATTTGCTTGGGAAAGGAGGGCTAATTAGATCAGAAAACCCAATTCAGCTTCAGGACTGAGGAAATTAATGAAAAAAAATAATAATTCACATTTCGTTCACTTGCATCCAAAAAGCTCTGGACTGATTCATGCAAACAGTAACTCCCTTTGGAGTCCCACCACAGGTTTTGAGAAAGCACTTGCTAAAGTGTCTGAAATGCCCCATTTCTTGTCCATAGGCAGCTGAAGAGCAGAGCGGGCACAATGCAACGCCCAGCTGGGATGGGATGGGGGTCCCAGCAGGTCAGGGGGGGTCAAGCTGTGAGCAGGGCAGTGGGACCCTTGCTTCCAGCTTGAGCATCCCAGAAATAACCTACTTGACTCAAAGAAGGTTAGGAAGCCTCTCCCCAGGGCACCGTGGTGTGGGAGGAAGAAGAGCCCAGCGTGGGTGGCCTACTCGCGGTGCCCCGGACCTCTTCCTGGAGCAGCACTCCTGCAGCTCCATCGACCATCCCACGGCTCCGGAGCCCAAAGCCCTGCCAACATCCACCTTTTCCTGCATGAAATTGTTTAAATAAACTTCCCCACTGTGGGCTCACAGAAATGCAATAAATACCATTTGTGTAGTCTCCTCGGTAGCTCTGCTAATGGGCCGGTTATAATGGCATTACAAGGGCTTTTGAGGCAAATTTGCTGTACTCTGCCTCTGGCCTCGTGTGTTAAAGCCTCACCTCGGTGCTCGGTAATAGCCCGTAAGTGCACAAAGCAAGTACTCTGCCACTGCCTATTGTTCCAGCTCCAGGTACTATATTTAACTGAACAATAGCTAATAAACAAAAGACATTTTAAGTGGTTTCAGCGTCTGCAGAGCACCAGCTGCCCTTTTTGTGTTGTACTGAGTCTTCGGTCCTGATGCTCAGGTCTCCTGGGTCCCATTCAGCTGCAAAAGCTCAAAGCTACAGTGAGAGGAACAAACTAATCTGATAGGGAAATAAAACAATTGATGGCTCATAAAAGCAAAAGGGACAGATACTTGAAGAGGAAAAAAGCGGAACAGATTCAAATCTAATTGTGAGTCCTACCACAGGAGTGCTGTAGAAGCAGCAAGTTTCTCCGCGTTCCTCCGCTCGTGCCCCAAGCCAGCCAGCTTCACAGGTGCCAAGACTCAAACCTGTGATTCCAGGTAGCATTAATAAGGTTTAAATCTGAATTAAACCACTCTTCTGCGTGCCTGGGGATGCGACTCAGACCTCCGGTCTTGTGGCATGCGGCAGCCTTGGCTACTTCAGGCTGTGCTGAAGCATCTGGCGGTGCACGTTTGTGGGTCCCAGCGAAAAGCCCTGGGACAGGGGCTGCATGCAGGCAAAGGCGGTGAGGTCTGCTGGAGCCTGCAGACAGCCTGGGGGAGGGAGGGAAGGAGCTGCTCCCAGGTTTCCCATGGGCAGCTGACTCCAAAATCAACTGTTTTGAAGACAACAACAGCACAAGCCCCCGGACAGCACAGGGATCTGTGCATGGCTCTGGGAGAGGCGGACAGGAGGCTGAGCCCACTTACCCAAACACCCTCCTTCCCCCCTGGAGGGCAGCGGGGAGAGTCAGCTGCTGCCCCTCGGGGGAAAGAGGACCCCGGGACCGGCTCAGGCACCCCTGTGATGGGGAGCGGTGTCGTTCCTGGGGCTGGCAAGGACCCTCTCCACGTCCCAGCTGGCTCAGCTGTGGGGCTTGGGGCTGTCACCTCCCGAGTCCCTCCTCTCTCCCCAAGGCAGTGTAACGAGGCTCGTGGAAATCTGAAGTAGAGAGATTTACTTTACTCAAGGATTCCTATTCAAAGCTACAGATATTGACAGGTTTTTTTCCTATTCCTACGCTCGGTGGGAGGAAGCTGATAGTATTTATTAAGCCAATCTCAGGCACCAAAGCTCGATCCTAACTCCAGATAAGCAGGCAATCATCAGAGCCTGTTGTGTCTGCGTGAATATACTAATCCTGACTCTTCTTTCTGAATACCTAAAGCGACGCATAGGACCATTCATCTATGATAGAGTCTTCTAGATGGCTGCAGAGAGCAAGACAGTATTTTTAATATGGAGAGCTCTATGGCAAGCTATTTTAGTACCTTGGGGTCATTAACATTTTTGAATGTCTGAGAAGCTGCCAACATTTATACGACTTTACAACCGAGATCCATTCTCCCAAATGGAGAAAGAGCTCGTATTTTTCACATACACTTCAGATATTGATAATTTTCTCATTTTCTGATATGACAGAGCTTGGGGATTTTTTTCCCCGCCGAGACAAGATGACTGACAGAAGGAGATGAGAATTTCTCATAAAGAGAAGCAATGCATTTTTACACAGCCGAGGCTGGAAGAAAGCAATAATTGTCCTAATACGCAGGCACAGTTCTCCAGAATAGCTGATGATTTATTTCAACACTGACAAAAATGCCAGGCATGTCTTCCCAAGCCAAGATCGGTTTGAACAAACCCTCACCCCTCTCCCTGCCTGCTGGGCTGCCATTCGGTGGCGAAGGCACCGCGGCTGGTCTGGGGTCGGTGCGTTGCCAGCCTGGGAGACCCCGTCCCCGATGGATGTGGATCAGCAGAGCTCCACTGGCACTTCGGCCACAGCGAGTCCAACCTACTGTCACACAGAGGTGGCACTCGGCACACGCTTAGTTCAGTCTTAGGGTCATTCTCAGCGGATGCTGGGGCACTTGGAGGCCCTGGGGAGCTTTGGGCAGAAGTTAGAGCTGCCGCTGCTGAACCACTCTGGGCTCTGCTTTAGAAAAAAACCCAAACCAACCCAAAAAATGGAGAAGCTGCCTCCAGCGCTTGGGCCAGGGCAGAGCCTGGGAGCAGCCCTGTGCCAGCTGTGGGGATGCCTGTCCTCGAGGGTCACCACCACTTCTGTGCCCCTGCAGCGGCCGAGCAGCTTTGCTCTCTGCATGGCTCCTCAAGAACCTCGGGCTCTTCCCAGGGCTTGGCCAGGCCTTGCAGCAGCTGCAGCTCTTTCACTGGTGCACACAAGCCAACATTTACTCCCCTCTACCTGCTTTCCTCCCAGCCTCCTCTTCCAGCTGTTCTCTCTTACTGTCTGCATCTCATGTTCTTCTCTGCTGTTCCTAATAGCTTTTATCTCTGCCAAGTCCCATCCTACTCATCGCTCATTAAACCCCAGACCTTTCGCAGAGCTTTTCTGCATTGATCTCCCAGCCAGCTTTTGTCTTTTTGACATCTAGGTTCTCTTCATTTAGACTTTTCTCTCTGGATCTGGGAATAATTCTGCTTCTATTGATGTCACCAGATCCAGGCCCTTATATTTTCTTAAACTCCTCGGGGTAGGGATCACGGCTTTCAAGGGATAGGTGCGTATCTTCTGCTTGGCAGATACGATGGTGGGTATGACTGCTCCCTGTACCAGCAACACCCAGGGTGTCACGAAAGCCTCAGGAGGCTGATGTGTACCACAAACAGTAGGAATCTTATCCTGTGCTAGATACTGGCCCGAGAGAGACATTATCTGGCAGATACCAGCTCCAGAGAGACATTTTCCATGGCAGCCCTGCCCAGGAATAGATCCTGACTTCATCTAAAAGAGGAGGAGGAGCTGGTGGTACCGGGTTGTGCCACTCGCTGGAGGATGGCATGGCCAGAGCGAATGGGGCAGGGGTGGCCTCTGCTACACCCGTGGTGTATCTATCTGCCTTCTCCTGCTCAGTTTCTGATGGCACGCTTTGCTCTCCAGCCTCAGATGAGTATCTCGATGGAAAGCTGTGGGTCTGAGCAGCCCCTGCCGGCAGCGAGCGCTGCCTGGAGCACGAGGGCTCCAGGAATGCAGATCTCTTCTTTGGAAAGCTAGGTGGGATTGACTATTTATAACCCTAATCTTAGAGCAAGGCAAAGTCAGCTGGAAAATATGCCACCATGGGTGCATGAAGGTGCTTAGTTAGGAGCAGCGCATTGGAGGGTTTCAGCCCCGAATTACAGGGCAGCAGTGAGCAAGTGGCTTGGCTTTTTCTTTTTCCCCTCCTACTGATTTAGTTTGGAAGCATTTCAGAGGGCACTTTCTCCTGTTATATGGTGATAAAACCCTGGGCTCTGTAACTGAGATCTGCTGTCTGGCATCAGAGCAATACAAATAACAATAAAAGAAACAAAACAATGGTGAGTCAGGCTGGTTTTGACTTGGAAAAACATCAGTTATCCTTATTACTCACCAGCTCTGTCGTCTCCTCTGGGGGACTCTGCCGGCCACCGGCGAGTCTGCAGTCTAAGAGAGGCTGTATTTAGCTCAGGCTCTCCTAGAAATGGTTTTCCCTGGGGTTTCGGTGGGCCAGCAGTTGCATACCCACATCGCGGGTGTGAGCAGCCTTTTTGCAGAGCAAGAAGCGTTTTGCAGCTGAGCCCAGTGGGACCACAGAGCCGTAGACACGCCATGGGATGGAGAGACCACAGCCCAAGGTGGGGTGGACAACCCTTGAGGCCTGTGTCTTCTTCCAGCTGGAAAAAGCGGGACCATCCCTGTGGGGCCATCACCATCCCCGAACCCTGGCTGTGGTTGCCCGTGGGATCCTGAGCGATGTGCAAGCCGCAGCTCTGTGGTGCCCCGCAGAGCATCGTCACAGCAGCCCAACACGTCCAAAACACGCACAAGGGGCCAAGTCCAGCTAGAAGTTCATTTTTGCTATTGAGATTTGTATTTATTAATTTCTAGCCCATTCGCTGTCTTTTGGCACCATTTTTCTCTGCAAATGAAAAATTTACCCTGAATCACAGCGTGTTATTTCCACTTGTCAAGATAAAGGTTAATGAAATACCAGTAACTGCATCACAGATCTAGCTCTGTATCTATCAGAGATTTTATACGGCATGTTATACTGCACAGCCTATGCCTAGAAAAGGCTGTGATTAAAAAAAAACCCAAACCCGTCAGAGGTCAAGAAATTCACAGTTAGAGCAGCGGAGCTTCTGCTCTTCACTCCTCACCTCTAGCCTGCAGGACGAGGAAAAAGCCCTCCCACAACTGGCACAAACGAGTGTGGGTCAAGATTTAATCCAATACACGAGATCCTGCAGGACTGAAGTATTTAAACAGCATTTTCCTTTGCAAACATTGTCTGCCTCTGGATCATGGTTACTTAGATATTTATACACTATGTAAATAATATATATATTACATATATCATAGAATCATAGAGTATCTCGAGTTGGAAGGGACCCATAAGCATCATCAAGTCCTATAATTATATATGGGATTTAGAAGCAACACGATGCTCTATTTGACATATAACTGTCTTCAAAGAGATTTGCACCAGAGGTGCAAAGAGAATTTTACATACTTGCTGCAAAGAGTTTCTCATGCCCTGAACGTGAAACCGGGGCTGGCAGAAGGACGCACCGCGAGCTGCTCGGTGCCCTGGGACTCAGGAGTCGAGATGAATGACACAGTGACAAACTCCCCTTCGAGACCTGCAGGCACAAGATCAGACCCCAAATGAAATACTTGGAAATACAGAAGATGAACCCGTTCAGCAGCAGCTCAGGCACGTGAGCTTTCAGGAAGGAAGGGAGGAGCTGCTTTGTTTTCTTCCTAGGGAAGGTGACGATGGGATGAGTGTCAGAAACTGCTGTTTGGGATGAGTCAGGAGATTGGCATGGGGCGGTTTGCATTAATACCAGCTTGAACATGTGCCAAAGAGGATTTCCAAAATTCACAGCCAGTTATTTCTTGTCATAGGGTTAAAAAATCCCATAGCCTGTTCTTCCACTCCGAGGCATGCAATCAAAAGCCTGTGGAGATTATTCTGAGAAGGTTGGTTTGTTCTGTAAATACATTTTAAAAATCTTGAATACAGATGACTAAGTTTAAAAAAAACCCACAACCCAAAAACTTCTAAGAGAGCAAAGCCTTTCACTGAGAATCTTTTCCCTCCTCCGAGGTGGATTAAAAGGCATTGTTGTGAAATCCCAGTGCAGATTTTATTATGGGCTGAATCAAAATGCTTTGGAGTTTTTGGAATTCAGATCTGAAGTTCATCGTTTCAGCCCATATGCTCCCTATAAAAGTAAGATAAAGAAAGGGATGTACTTTTCCTTCCTTTTGATATGCAAAGGTTTAGATGAAATACTTACTTTCCAATTTGCTTTTTCAGTAGCAATTCACTAGAGATCATATCGAACATGAAATACCCTGTGAAGCCTGAGGAGCTCCTGAAATGATGGATGACATCAAAAGCCAAAAGAATATTTACAAAGCATCTGAAGAAAGAGATCCTTAATCACTCTGTGAAGCCTGTTGATTTGTTGCCATCTACTTAACTTAAAGCTTGTGTTGTCATATATCTGACTTTAAAATGTAATGAACCATTTGGAGAAAGGAAATCTCTATTAAAAAAGATCAGTCCTGTCCCTTCAGCTGAAGTGTGAGCAATAACAAACCATCGGATATCCTCAGCAAGTCCCTTGTTAACACAGTAGCACTAGATGAGACCTAATTTTCCTAATATTTCCAGAGTAAAATGCAAGAAGGAAAATAGTTAAGATTTTGTGTATTCCTGAAGAATAGAAAAAAAAATGGTGCAAGCCCTCCCCAGGTTATTTGTTAGATCTCTTTCATTTACAGGTATTTTACTGTTGAAATTGAATATCAATACTATTTTTATTTTTTTAAAAAACTTTTGCCCACTAGATGGCTGTAATTGTTATGGCCTTGCTTAATTTTTGGTATCAAATTCCCATCTTTAACAAAGTATATTCTTCCTTTTTGTTATTCTGTATTATATGCCCTCAATCTCCAGCGCGGTGTTTGAAGAGATGGGCTCCTCGCTTTGCAAATTCCAGCTGTTTATAGCCAATTTAGGTGTTCAAAATGGCTACTGCAGCAGGTTTGTGTCATCTCTGAGGAACAGAAACCTGCCACCATTTTGAAGGATAAAGTGGGAATTATTTTTTTCATTATTGAAAGAAACACTTTGTTTTCTGCTAATACAAAGAGCGATCAAAGACCGAGAGCCCTTTGGAAAGGCTTTTCCCATAGCATGCCATGTGATGCAAGCAGCTCGCAATTACTGTTGTGTCACAAAAACATTGCAAATCTGGCAGCCGAGAGCCCAGAAGGCAGGAATGAGCATCTCCTGCATCCGAGATTCAGTAGCGGAGCTGATGCGAGAAAGAAGCAGGACGTGCTGGAAGGAAAGATCCAACGATCCATCACGGAGAACACAATTTCCCTGCTGTTTGCATAGGCTCTGGTCCAGGAGAAGGAGTGGGTCTGTGCAGTGGATTTGCAGAGTGTTTGCTGGCTGCGGTTACCCGCAGCTGGAGTTTTCCAGAAGCTCCACCTAAAGGGAACGACCACATAGGCTCAGGTGCAAAGACTTTCTTGATTCAGCTATGAAGCAGGATGCTCACGCTTCATCCGAACAGAGCTGCCTGAATATAAACGTCTATAATGCGTTCGACAGCTCTTGACTACAAGATACATGGAAAGGGAACGGGCTCTCTTCTCACTTGTTAAGTCAAACACAAGGTTTTAAGCAGTATGTAGAAACATACTCTCCACTGAGCGTGAACCTGTACGGATTCACCGGGGCATCACTGTATCCCCTCAGCGCGGTGCGTGGTTCTGCTGCTGGCTTCGCAGCCCCAGCCCCCTTCAGCCTGCGGATAAATCTGCCCTTATTGGGAATTATTTTTTATTTCATGATGAGTTTGCCTCCTGGTTTGGTACTGCACCGAAGGGGGTGATCAGGGTCCATCAGGTTTCATAAGACTTAAGTGCAACTTTTTAATTAAGTATCTGCAAAGAGGGTTTGCTCGCCGGGGCCCCGTAAGCAGCTTGAACGGAGCTGTGCCTGTGCCTTGGTTAAAAGCACCACACCAATAAAGGGTGCACACCCAGCACTGCAGTTCTGTGGGTAATCTGGAAGAGGAAGCACCTCTGGCATAGGAGGTGCTGTAATAAGATGTGGTTTAGAAGAAATCAAGGACCGCTGTAGTGTGCCAGTTTAATATTGGTCAAGTAGATAATTTCACTTACTGCTCGCTCTCGCAGAAATACCACATCAAAGCGCCTGGAGGGTACAACTGCAGTCAAACCAGCGTGTCCCTCTGCTTTAACTGTATTTCTTCCTCAGTCAATATAATTAAGCACTCTCTTTTTGTGTGTGTACAAATAGGTCCATGCTAGAACAAGAATCTCATGCTCCGTGGGTCGGTCTGCCAGACGCTGGGCGCCCTGAGCCCCTGCCTGTCCCCATGGCAGGGCCAGGCACTGCCTCAGCCCCACCTCTGACCCAGCCACCTTCTCGTGGTGGGCAGGTGGGTTGGGTTTGTGTTCTGCCCTTCCTCATACGTGCAAATCCAGCCTGCCTGGGGAGTTAAATCAAGGTCATCGCCGTGCTAGCTGAACACCTTATGAAGTGATGTTAATCAAGAAATAATAATAAGCCTTCAAATTCACCCAAGCTGTAAGTAAGGACGAAGTGCTCAACTAAAATGGCTCTCGTTCTAAACTGGGCCTTATTTCTAAGGCTTCTGCATCTACAAAACAGGATAAAGTATTTTCTACCCTGCAGCAAAACACTTTGAGACTAATGGATGAAAAGAGCTGGGTACTGCTCAGGAAGACGGAGATCTTTTTTACCCTCTCTTCCTATTCCCTTGAAAGTAATTCCTGCCATCATCCTTTGAAACAAGCTGAATAAGTCCCTAGAACTCAAGACACTGCTTTGACATCCTCTGACTTTTCTGTCTTTCTGTGTCTACAGCAAATCTTGCTGAACAGGTTTAACCAAAATAATCTCCACGCAAACATTCTGCAACTAGATCAATTCCCAATCCCGTATCAAATGTCCACTGAATAAATGGATGTCTTTGCTATAAAATTATAAACCCAAACTTCATGTAGCAGAGTAACCATGTAGATTTGAAATAATTGGACTTTGAGCATAGACTTTTCAGGGTTGTAATAACAGCAGTATAAATAGCCACATTTTCTGAGCATTGCAAAGGACAAGTGCTCAAGGCCAGCACCCACGCAGGAGTCGTTTGCCTTTGGTGCCAGCTGAAGACTACCTGGAGCAGTCTATGAAAGGTGCAGAGTATCCGAGGCTCCTGTTAATCAATCAATCAATCCACTGGGTTGGAAGAGACCTCTGGGATCATCGAGTCCAACCATTGCCCTGACACCACCATGTCAACTAGACCATGGCACTAAGTGCCATGTCCAGTCTTTTCTTAAACACATCCAGAGATGGTGACTTAAACTGCGACGGAGTTGTGGATGCTTTGTATTTTTGAGTAATCACTCTGGAGAGATTTTAAGCTGTGCACACAAAGCCAGAAGGATGCAAAACTGCAAGATACGTTTGAATAACAGAAGCCGGCTTGGAGAGGGGAGAGGGCTGGTTCCAGACCATGGCGCTCGCTCCTGCAGGTAGCAAAGCCCCCTCCGAGCTCTGCGCTGTCCCGGCGGAGCACACCCTCCCGCCAGCTCGCCTTCACAAAGAAAACCACATACCACCGGGATTTGCTGGGTAAACAACGAGTCACCCCTGCAATCTCAGTGCTGGAAATAGAGAAAGAGCTGTAACAGGCGCTCCTCACCTCCCGTAACTCACCGTGGGGAGACGCTCGGGTATTCGGGAGGATGACACACGTAAGACCCTAATTGAGATGTATCAGACAGCACCAGAGAGGTGTCTGAATTGTGACAGAGATACCCAGCTCTGAGTCCAAGAGCCGGAGGAAGCCGTGAAGGCTGAGAGCAGCCAGGTTGGGTCCAATGGCTGCTGGCCTTGTCAGGCTGAGGGCTGAGGCAGGCCTGCTCCAGGGTCCGAAGCCAAAGACCCCGCAGCCAGTGGAAAGGCTCCATCAGCGGCGTCGGACGGGGCCTGGGGGTGGGTCACACGCTTTCCCAGAAGGGACGTTTGTCACCTTCGTTGATCTTATCTGGGGATTGCTCCGAAACAAAGCGTTTCATGAGCCTGGACAAAATCACGGGGGAGCGCTCGGCGGCGAATTCTTTTGCACACTCCCTTTTTGTTCTGTATGATTTCCAACATTTCTGGCAAAAACATTTCCTCTGACTGTTTTCCTTCTAGAAACAGCCTCTTCCAGACAAGGCTGCTCTGCCACTACTTAGCCGGGTAGACGCAAGGCTATTTAAAACACAGAGCTGGAACATTAGCAAAACACTTGTCTCATTCCAAGACAAGCAGGGCAGGGGAGGGTGTGCAGCGCCGGGGTGCAACCTTGCTCGTCCCCGGGAGGTTTGTGCCTGCGTCACGCTGATTTGTGCTGAACTGAAGGCTCCTGGGGATGGAGCCTGTGACAAAATCTGACAAGATTTTTTTAGGAGCCGCTAATTCACAGCCTCGAGTATTTATGATTTTTGGCTGCTGGCTCTCGCACACTCTGCGGTCAGCAGTTTAATTATTTACCAGGCTATATACGGCCTCATTCAAGCAGCAACCATCAAATCTGACATTTTGATAATGCGAGGGTAATTGGGTTATTTTTTTTTTTTTTTATTCTCCCACCAGCTCAAACCCCCTGTTTGCAGAGTCATACCACTGCTGGATTGGCTCCCTGCCACCTCGCTGCTCCTTTAAAACCCCATACCTCCCATTGAAGGAACTCGGTGTCCTGTTCGCCAGGAGGACGTCAATGTTTCTATGGAAACTCTTCCCAAAGATTCTCGCTCCGCGCTGCCGCCGCTGCGTATTGTATGACCGGCTTTGTACACTGCAATTCATTATCGAGGCTGTGACGAAAAGGGAGCAGCTTTCTGCCCGAAGGGAAAAGGCATTCAAAAAAAAAAAAAAACCAACCCTAAAAAAAACCCCCACCTTAATTTTAATAAAATAAGCCACTAACACCGAAGGTGCTAAAGCTGTTTGGTATTTGAGTTATGAATGGAATCTTCTCGCCTGTGCTTTTTGCAATGAAAAATACCGTTTCCTGAATAATTAGCTCAGCTGAAGAAGCTTATGAATTCTACGTAAGGTCCTTTTTCTTCTGAGTAGCTAGGGGAAAATTTTCCACCTCTCACCATCACAATCATGATGATGGGTGAGTGTCACGTAGGTAACAAATGGGCCTGAACAGGAACCCTGTGCATGAACCGCTTTGAGCACAGGGGAGGCTCAAATCCAGGCTCAGATTTCACATTTGAATTAACGTCTGCGAAGGGGGCGCAGAGTTAATAGGCTGAAGGAAGATTCACATTAATTTCCCATTTTCCTCAATAACAGGAAATCGCTGGGACCAGCAGAGAACGTGTCGATGGTGTTTACGCACATCTCCCTTACTAATTATGTCCAAAGGTGGCCAGATTGCTAACGCTTCTGCAAACGAGTGCCAGGTATTACATACTAGGAAGGCAAAAGCTCTGGATTTTGTTCCCACTTCTATTGTAGATTTGCTATTATTTTGTTTTCAGAGGTAACTGTTACCTTTGAAAATCTGTAACTCCTAGGTGCTGGTCTGAAGGAGCCTGGGATCTGGTTTTCAGCAGGGCTGGGAAATCTTCACTCCCGCTGGAAGCAGCAGCGGGCTCTGGGCGTCTCAGGAAATCAGATTGCAGGTGTCCCAAAGCAGATAATACCCTGAAACCAAGGTACTCAACTAGTGACACTAGCAGAAGGGCAACCCCTTAACCCAGCAGAAGTCTGAGATCTCTTGAAGAAAAACATTATGTTCATTTACTATGCTGGGAAACGGCACCGAGTGAAAACCTGAGTAAAGAAGAGGATGAGAGGAGACAAGTATTTTATTTTTAAACCTTATGAATTTCTGAGTAGTTCTGCTTTGTCGCTTTGCTAGGAAGGCAGGCAGGGTTGGGAAAATAGGAGTTTCAAACTCTGCTAGCTCCCTGATACTGTGCTAAAGACTTGTATTACCTTTAATTGATGTTTCTGAGTGCATCCTCATTGATTGACTCCAGCCACGCTCTTTATGCAGAGAACATTCTATTCTCAGAGCGTAATCTAGACCCATACAAACAATATAGATGTTTCCTGATAACACAATTTAGAAAGAGGAGATGTAATTACTGCCTATGCTGAATACACGGCATCTCTGTGCTTGCCAGCGCGCCGCGAACCCGTGACCCCTTTCGGAATCCGTACATTGAGAAACTCCCAAATCCTTCAATATGGTTCTCATTTTGCTGAAAGCCTTTTCCAGCTTATTAAATACACTGGTCCTCGTGCCTTTGATTTTTAGCTTCCTAACGATAGCTCATGCTGAAATTATTTAGAAGGATCTCAAAGGCTCTTACAGATGAAATTCAGGGATCATTCCTGCGGAAATGTGTCTATTCATGGAAGAGGGGACAGCAGCAATGTGGGCATCTGCTGCGGAGGAACAGGGAGGGGACCAGGCAAGTTCTCCCTGGGGCAGCTTGTTCTTTTCAGAAGTGCAGTGAAGCAGGTTCTTGCTTTTAAGGCCTTCTCTTAAATACTTGAAGAGGAGGTTCGAACTCATCTGACCTGCTCCAAAAAAAAGTCTGCTTGCCTATATGTAGTCCAATTGCTGTGATTTAAGATGAGTAGTTGGAGCGCTTTGGTCTTATAAATCATCCCATAAGCACTGCGTTTCATTGTCTTCTTGCTGATGGAAGTATATAGAGGATGAGACATTACAATCTGAATGTTCATCTCTAGGGTCAAATCTGTCTCAGTTCAGTAGTGACTGGAAAACATTGCCCTGTACTGCGGTTTTACGTGAAATAAGCACGTGTCCCTCCACTGCATGGTCAATTGAGATCCATATTGCAGAAAAATCGCCACTGTAATTGCTCTCTGCATCAGCTGCCTCAGGAAAAAATAAAATAAAATAATAAATATTTTTTTTTAAAAAAACAATGACTGAATTGGCCCTGGAGACTCAATAACTCTCTTCTCATTTAGAGAGTGGTCCCTCCTGAACACTTTTCCACGTTACAAAGCCACCACATAATGGAACAATTCAGCTCAACTGACAGCCTCGACTAAAATAGCTCGGGAGCTGCACGGGGAGCTAGGAGAGGTGGTGTAGGTTAGTGCTGAGGTGCTTGGCAGAATTGTCAGCGGGAATCATGCCCACACTAAAAGAGTCTTTCAAATGACTTCAGTGAGACCAGAAGTAGCTCGTAAGCCTGATGCGACGATTCAATGTGAAGCCCTTTTGTATTTTGAGTTCCTGCTCATCAGGTATCGGCTTCTCCCCATACCCCGCAGCAGTGGTGGCAGCTTTCCCGTTGGCACCGACAGTTAACGCACGGGTACGTGTTGGGCTGGGACCTCCTGTCAGAGGAGAAGCCCCAACTCTGCAATCTGTTTCTTTGCTGGGATCTGATGGAGCCTAAATTTAATTTGCCTTATGACCCTGGGTATAGCCCAGCTACAGATAAAAAGCATTTACTGTTTAAAACTCTTTGAACATGGTCCTAAACAGGTCTTAAGAACCAAAGATGCCTATTGCAATTATACATCAGTGTCTGGATTGGACATGGGGGGAGTAAGAGGGTTGAGTTCAGTGACCACTGAGATTAAGAGAGAGCAAGGAGACAACTGCAAGGAAGATGACAGCAACCAAATACGTTGTGAGCCAGCAGAAAACACAATAAAGGAGGAACCAGTTTACCCAAATGAGGGTAAATACCACTGGCAGCATTAATCTTTTTGTCTTCATACCACTACACGTCCTCCCAAAGCCCAAGGCTGGTGGGACCAGACAGCCCAGAGGGGTTGGTTTAAAACCAGGTCAGGTTAATTCTGCAGAAGTAGCCAAGCTGGTTAGCATTGGTGAGACTAAACTGTATAGTTTATGACATAGCAGTTTTACCCTGTTCATGATAAGAAACCAACCTGAAGTTAAATCTATTAAAAAAAAAAAAAAAAAGCATTTTCTAATAAGGCAGGAGAGCAGATAAATCAATGACAGAGAGGAACTAGAGGTGAAAGTAGAGAAATATACATATAAAAATATATTTATAACATTTTAATTTAAAGTCACAGGAAAACCATTCACTCTGTACAGTTCCTGGCGTTTTCTTTAAAGAGGGAAAGAAGATTAAAATACTAATCTCCACTGATTTCCCTGTGTAGAAGCGAAAATGAGCGTGGCTAGAAAGACTGACCTATGAGAAAAGATTAGGAAGAGCTAAATTTGTATAGCTTGGCTAAGCAACAACAGCGAACGAGCGACACACTGGCAGGGTGCAAAACCAGAGAAAATGGAGTATTATTTGAAAAGACAACAGAGTTAGGGGCTGAAAATTAAAGAAAGCTCAGGCAGAATGCTATAAACGTGTCCTTTAAGACTCTGGCACATATTTTAAGTAATGAAAGCAATGGTACTCCGAGCATATAAGCACAGGGCTGAACTAAACACTGGTGCGAGGATCGTCAGATGCGACCAGTGACTTTAAGTGCTTCTATTCTCGAGTTTCCAAAGCAAAACACCTTTAGAAAAGTGACAGCTCAGCTCGTACTATAAATCATTTCTTCTCCAGCTAGGCATCCAGCAGCCACTGCTCAGTTCTTAAAATCTTGAGCAAAAAATAAACCACAAGGAACAATCCTGTGCTCTGAGGGAATGGACAAGCTAATCTAATACATCTTTGTCATCTCTGGTTTCCATGACAGTTGCATAATCAGACATTTATGTAAGTAGAGGTTTCCTCCTTAAATAGCAGCCTATGATCTCATGTGCACCTACGGTATAACCCATTTGAATGGAAATGACGCGGCAGTCATGTGTAAAACTATTTTTTTTAATGCTTCTGTCTTATTTTTGTTTATTTATTGTGGCAAATCAGCCTAGAGAGTACTGCTCACACACAACAAACTCTTCTTGTTGTGGTCTTCTTGTGATCCAAAAATAACCGCAGTCCCCAGGTCCGATGAACGGCTGGGCTCCACGCTTGATCGATGATTCAGTGTGAGAAGTGACTGCGTATTCCCAAATCCTGAGCCCAGTGCAGCACCTAAACCAGCAGCCCTCGAGCAGCTCTAATCTGCAAAGGTTACCGGGTGCTGTCAGACACTGTTTCAGGTTTGCCAGGAGGCCGGGATTTCCTCGCCATGCCCCTCCCGCAAAGGGCTGGAGCAAGAGCTGTGATGGGAGAGCTCCAAGGGTTTGTCTTGGCCAATTTGGGATTTCTCAGGGCGTGAGAAAAACACCCAGGACAGCTCTGCTCCCACTGCAGAGACTTCCTCAAGGCTCCTCTAAGCTCGTGCCTATGCAGGGTATCATAAAGCAATGCCAAAAATACAGATATCTTCCCATATGCCATATTAATTGAAATGAAGAAAAGCAGAACCGGTCTGTGAAATCTCAGTCCTAACTCCCACCTAAGTTCACGTAATAGGAGTGAAATGCAAGGAAAAGTAACTGCAGTTAAATCTGCTAGGAAAAAAAAAAAAATCACATTTAAAAAAAAATCAGCTACCTGGAAGAAGTGGCTTTTATGTAAAGGCTGCAGACATCAGCAGCCTAGGGAGATGATCCCAGTAGGCAAATAGTTCTTAATATGGATATTCTGGGGCATCAGAGACTCTTCAAAACCTGTTCAGAAGCCATGTACGGTTAGTTGATCCTGAAATGTAAGTGGTCCTATTTAGGTCGTCCTCTTAGTACTTTTTTGCATCACTCTGCATCCGCCACTGTATGCAAAAATATCCCTCGAGAAGAGGAAAACAGGCAAGAACAGAAATCTAATCTGTTCTGCCAGCCTTTGCAGCCTCAGATTTGTGGGGCTCTTGCCACGTTGCAGTGCCTTCTCTTAGAGATCCTACTATTAGAATAACACAAAGTATATTATGGACTATTGTTCCCAATGTCAAACTATCAGCAAAAATATCTCTGCTTGCTCCTCAGCCTAATCTCCCTTCTCCCACTGAAGCTGATTTAGTAACAAAGATAGAGAAAACAGGGTGGATTGGGGTTTGCAAGTGATTGTCAATTGGATTTTGTAAACCCAGCGGTATCTCAGAGCAGGCTTCAATTTTCCCTGAACCCCCTGCAGCTCCTATTAGCCTCGATAACCAGTTCTAATTTTGGCCAGGACATTTGCCCAGATTTTTGAAGGGGGAAGGGGGGTGGATTTCGTTTGCTTGTGCAAAGCGACTTCTACCTCCATACAGCAAACACAGGCTGCGTAGCGGCTTAATTACACCGAGCGTTACTGCTCCGTGTAGCTGGGCTCTGACGCACGTTACGTAACTGGATTGTTAATGCTTTTTATATGTTGGCGGAACTGAAATTAAAAGAGGAAATTATTCTCCTGATGCTCAACTCTAATCCCCATCTGTCTGTGTTTTTACTTTTCTGCACTTGCAAAGCTCCCTGATCAAAAGGTCTTGAATAGATTCCAGATTTCCAATTTAGTTTGCTTATGCAACCCAAAATATTATGGCAGTCTTTCCTGGGGGCGATTAAGCATATATTTTCAGTTCCTCCAATTCTCTCTGTTCCAAGAGTGCTAAAAATGGCATAAAGCTTTAGCTCATTCCATACCATTAGCACCACAAACAACATTTTTTTTTTTTTTAAAGACTTTTAGAAAAGATCAGCATAGCCAAGAGCTTTGCAGAGAAGGAATATATTCTGAAGAAAAAAAAAAGTGATTTATTAGATGTCCTCCATGCCTTGGCAAAACCAAGCAGGGAGTCTATACTGATAGAGCTGCAGAGCCAAGGCAAACAACGGGGGACGAGACAGGCGAGGAGGGAGCTACATCTTCAACAACCAGGGCAGATTCCTGAATCCAAAAGACTTGAGAGCTCTTTGGATTTAGGCTTTTGCTTTGTCCCATCCTAAGGATGAGCTTGGGCTGGGCAGCTGGGAATAGATCTGATCTTTCTTGTGGTACTTGGATCTTCCCCATCTGAAAATTTGCACTGATTTTTATATCTATTTACTCTTCTTTCCCTGTCCCAGAGCCCTTCGCCTGGTGCTAGAACTGTGTGATCAGCAGCTGGTTTTATTTGAAGGAGTGAGGAGACTCCTTACACTGGAAAATTTAGCTTTTTACCCAAAGCGCCAGCAAATGAACCCAAAGCACCACTGCAACAGTTGCGTTTCATCGTCCCTTCGGTTTCCAAGCTCAGGACAGGAGCCGGCACCCACGATGCTCATCCATGCCCCGCGCAGCCTCGATGCTGTGGCACGGGAGCAGATGATGGGGAGGGTGCTTGGTGCCATTTGTGTTGGGTGTGCTGTTATTAAAGAGATTTTTTTATTTTAAATACAGAAGGAAAGTCTTTATTTACCCATGGCTGATGAGTGCCCGCTCACATGGGTGACGGTGCCTGATGAGATAACAATGCACGGGATACTGCCACTGGTACTGTGTCTATGGCAGCTATTAAATGACTGCATCATGGTCATGGATGAAAAATCTGAATAGCACTTTTTCCAAATGTGGATTACAGAAGCTGTGATTTAAGGCTGTTGCTGAATCCCAGAAAATACTGATTTTTGGCTCTGCCAGGGCTTTGAGCCTTTCTGCTTTCCAGGATAATTTGATTTGAGAGTCCAAGCGCTGCCAATCTTGCAGGTTTCAGAGAAACTCAGCACAGGAGATGCCCAGGAACTGAATAGGTGACCTGGGGGAAGCCCTGCTGATCCCTACCTGCCTGGGTTTGGCTGGACTCAGCGTCAGACCATCTCTGCTGACTATTTTCACAAACCACCAAGCTCTACCCAGAACATATCCAGTTTGAGCTTCCCCTCCAGTGAGGTCTAGCCTTAAACACACCGACACACTTGAAGCCTTAAAACAGAAAGGGTGTTGTAGAAATTACCACCACGACAGACACATCCAGCAAAGGGAATAGGGCTCAGATGTACTCAGCAGAGCGGCTCCAGTTGAATCACACGAGCCATTTATTATCTGTATTTCAGCAACACCCACAGGCTTCAGGCAGGGACCTGCACTCTGCATGTACAACAACATCCAAATATAGAGCAAGACGACAGTCAGTGCGGCCACAAAGCTTCCCTCACTTGGAAAGCATCCCTCCCTTCCCTGGCGATGGTCCCTCCAGCCCCAAGCTGGGGAGGACGGTGTGGGACAGGCTATGCACCAGGCAGGAGATGCTCCTGCTTTTACTAGCAATAGGATATTTTAAGGAATTTTTCTGATGTTTTTAGCAGTGTGACACATCCACCATCACTAGAGAGGCTGGAGGGTAATCATCTGCCAGAGCTGCTCAGGTTCCAGGTTTGGGGAGTATTTAAGCATATGCTAAAAACCCCTCGTCTCTGGTTAAAGAGAAGCATGTGTTTAAATGCTTTGCTGAGCAGGGGTGGACTTAAGGACATACCTAGCTTTAGGCATGTGCTTAACTACTTTGTAAAATTAAACTGGAGATAATCAAGTGCTTTTGCTGAATCAGGCCCGAGTGCTCCTCAGACCCCCATCCTCCTAAGCAAGGTGTCTTTCATCAACGTTTAGTTTGAAAACATGCTTAGAAAATACCATTTTAAAACTGTTGAAGGGCCAGGACCCTTTAGAGAATGGAAATAAATAACTTAAAAAAAAAAAATCTGAGGAAATCATTAAGCTGCATAAACCAGCAGTGGGCTTTAAAAAGAAACGTTGACTTGTGCTAGTTCAGCATTTGCACGGAGATGAAAGATGTTTCAGCTCCAGGGACCGGATTTGCAATGGATTTTTTCCCCCCCAACTCATGCCACAAATGCTGCCACCATGTCGGGCAGGTTCAGCCTCACACATTTTCCCTTTGGTTCGGCCCAAAAGCAGCTTATTTTGCAAACTGAGGTGGGAGGAAGCCTGCAGGTAACCGACGTGCCTTGGGGCAGGCTGCGTGCGCGGGGGCTCCGCCGGGAGACGTCCCTGATCAAATGTTGCTGCTCTCAGCGCCGAGTGCCCCGCGTATAAATAACCCCAGATCCCCTTACTTCCTGACCTTCATGTCCCAGCCCTGCCAAACCAGCTCCGCACAAATCAAAACCTGTCGTATTGGTGCCTCTGCCCCAGACAAGCATCCCTATGGGGTTTGGGCTCCCGTCGCAGCACGGGGCGATGGTGGTGCCCCCCCACAGGGACCAGCCCCCCCAAAGCGGCCGCGTGGCACCAAGGGGAATCGTCTCCAGATGAGCACGGCTCAACCAGGTTCAGCTTCGGCGCCGTGGGGTGGTTTGCCAGGAGGTGGGGTGCACGGGAGGGTCTAAACGGGGTTCGCGCATTCTCAGGTGTCTTAATACCAAATAGTAAAGTTTAGGTAGAGTTTACATGAAACGGCGCTGTGCTTTGCAAACCTTTACTTTTCTTTTTAATGGTTCTTCTGGATGCTAAACTCACTGCAGATAAAATTATTGAAGTGCACATGACACAGAAATCATGCCCTCTCCCCCTCCCCAGACTTTCATCAAGAGGAGATTTCCTGGTTAGACTCAGACTTTCAAATCTTAGGCCAGGCTGGCGGAGTTTCAAGTCAACTTGGGCTGATTTGGAGCTTGGAAGCAAAAAAACCTCAGTGACCTGAAACAGAAGGAAACGTGTCTGTTCCTGAGTTGGGCTGAACCTAAACCACGCTGCTGACCCGGCGCTGAGCTTTGCAGTGAGCTCAACATGAGCACGCACCCGAGGGAATGGGCATCCCAAAAAACAAACACCAGGCGAAATATCCGCCCGAGCACGCACACAGCCTTATTATCATTTATGATCCATGCCGCGTTCCTCAGCAGCTCAAGAAGAAACTGTTATTTCTTTAGGAGACTTGCATTTCCTATTAGCTATAATTGCCCAAATAAATCTCAAGTTCTAGCACAGCGGATCTGAGTTTTTTTTCCCCTCACCATAAAGTGTCTACCAGCAGGCGTTTTCCTCAAAATTTGATTTCGAAATTTTATCAGAACAACAATGAAAATGAGTAATATATAATTCCTTCCTGAGCAATTTGTTGTAAATATTTAAAGGCTTTAAAAAAAAAAAAAAAAAAAAAAAATCAGAGTTACCATTGGTATTGCTGAACCTCACGGTGCACTTCTGTCCCATTGCTGGAGTGGCATAAATCCACTTTTTTTTTTAATTTTTTTTTTTTTTTTTTTTTTTTTTTTTGCACAGGTGCTTGGGGAAATGCAAACTTTAAGATTTGCTCGATGCCAGCGTTTCCCAGTGTTGGCTTTAACATTCCCGGCAGCACAAGCCCTTGCAGAAGGCAAGCAAAAAGGAGTCCTGTGCTGCCACTTCCTTAGCTACTCCCAGGATTCATAGTTATTACTTAGTAGCAGTACCAGTCAACTCTACAAGTAGCAGAGCAGAACGCTCTAGTGCATTTTCACATTTATCACTGCAGGGAAATCCTGGTTTGAAGTCTCAGTGCTGTCTTGTGGCAAAGCTTTTGGGATACAGGACCCATCCTTCAATGACCCTTTCCATGCAGGACATGGGCTTCAACACCAGGTCTCTGGTAAACCCACCAGCCATCATCCCCTCAGCATCCCAACCCAATAAAAGGTGCTGGGTAACAAACTTTTGAGTATGTGGAAAAGTGAAATAGCCAAAAACTGGCCTTGAAAAGTTCATGGACTTCTGGGTTTGTGCCTTCAGACCCAGGCTAACATCTAACTTGTGTTACATAGTGCTGAGCTGAGAGCAGGGAGCAGCTACAGCTGGGCAGGGTGTGTACGTGTGTGCCGTTTGGTTGGGCTACGGTTAAAACCCTCACCCTGAAGACAGGAGTAAGAGCAGATGGCAGCGTTTTCTCCCTACCAGCAGTTCTTGAAGGCTTAAAAGCTTTGCTTTGGTTTTAAAATGCTTCTTTCTGCAGTGTCAATGCCCAGGGACATTTTAATTTATTTTTTTTTTTTTTAGTATTTATTTTTATATATGTAAAAAACTTCTAAAAGTTGAAAGAAGAAGGGCAGAAATTCTCTTCCCTTATTAGAATTCCTCATTCAAGCCATAATTCCTCACTGAAGGAGTAATATACACAATTTTTTTAATTTTTAATTGAATGCTCTAAGCACACTGTACATTTCAGACAATGTTTCTCCACAGCCAGGGCCTTAGGGCTGTGCCTATTTAAAAAACTAGAACATTCAGGTGAAGCCTGGGTTAGTATTTATTTGGACAAGTAGGTTTCAAAATGACTTGGTATTTTGCAACTCTTCGACAGTGTCTGTTTGGGACTGAAGCTGTGCTGGGTTTTGGCCAGGCAAGAAACATCACCCAGATCTGGGCAAACTCTTGTGCTTTAAGCACAAGCTCTTTTTCACAGGGCTCTTAATTTCTCCATAATTGATGGGCTTCAATCGGGGTAACACTGAGCTGCTGCTGGATAACGAACAGCCCTCAGGGGCTGAACGGGCTGGTGTTGTGCTCTGCGACTTCCAAGTCATTTTAAATAGTGAGGCTGCTTGTGCTGTTTGGGAGCTCCGAGGGAATCCCAGCTCATCCCAAAAATATTTCCATGGCTTGCTCGTCCTGCCCACCCTGTGAACCCGGGAGGTCTGGCAGGTCCAGCCGGGTTTTTGTGCTGGTGCCAAAGTGGAGGTCAGCGTAGTGATACCTGCCCGGAGACCGGGTATCATACAGGGTTATTTAGGAAAGTATTGACACATTTTTTTTTCCCTTGATAAATAACGAAGGATCTACTAAATTGGAAGCTGTGACCATGCTCACTGGCTCAACTGTGACATTTTAAAAAAAGCACCATAACATTAAAAAAACTCCAAAAACCCCAACACTATTCAGTGTAAACCTTCCTTTGGGGATTTTTCATTCTTATTAAAACCTGCAAAATATTGATATCCCAGGTCAGACTGTGACTACTGGAAATACTGTGCAACTGTATTGCAGGTAATTTAAAAATGCTTCTGAAAAGCAATATATAGGATCCTGAAGCAAGCTATGAAACTTCCTATCAAAGAACTGCCTTTATTTTTCCTTTTGTCCCCAGCACTACCACTTTTAACCTGTCCTAAACCAGTGGCGAGGAGAAACCCAGCAGCTGATGCGGCATGGGCACCTCTGCGCTTCCCAGGAGGGGTAACCACATTGCACCCCCCAGGGACCTGCCTTGGACATGCTGTATTTGAAACAGAGCCCTAAAGTAGTGCAACCCCTCAGATAAATATAGTTGTGTAAAGACAGTTTATTCTCCTGCAAGGGCAAGCGAAGTTGCAGCTGCCCTGGGGACTTTTCACAGCCTTCAGCTCTGGATCAGTCCTCAGTATCCAGTCTGGTGGGAGCAGCATTTCAGTGCTCGGGTAAAATCTGTCATTTCCTATAGGAAAAGTTCGTATCCCTCTAGAATACCATGATCTGCTTCATACACACCTTTTCTATCACTAGAAACCATCACAGCTGAACATGAAATATTTGTCATTTCCAGTTATAATATAGACCCTCTCATGTAGGGGCAGTTAAAAAAAAATAATCCACACTGCCCTTTCCTGCTGCAAAATAAATATATTGCTACAAGTGCCTCCTTTTTTCCCTATCCCCATTGCCATTTGCACACAAATGTAAGAAAGAATAGTGAAAGTGGAAGAACAACAGTATTTTCCTTTCCTTTCTTCTGGAATTAATTTCCAATGCATTGGGGTTTAAAATTGCTTGACAGCAAAGTCTTAAAGAAGCACGTCTTCAGGATGGGCTGGGTGTAATCTAATGGTATTGTAAATCTATCAAAACCAACATTAACAGTTATTCGTATTTTTCTGTGTTGACAGGAAAAAAAAAATTATATACTAAGATAAACTGAGCCATTCTCTTTGAACTTTTTCTTTGTTTGAATTAAATACTCTGGAAGCCAGCAAGTTAATCATACTGCAAAATGCATCAGGTTTGCAAGCTTAGATTTCTTTTTTCTTTTTTTTTTTTTTTTAATGAGCAAGTGTTCCTTGTGATAACTTGGGGAATTATACTTTCTGAATGGTGGGAAAATACACAATTATGTCACATCCCCCCAAACTAAATACACGAGTCAGGAAATACAAAAAAATTCCTTTTCTTTGCTTCTATACTGGAGAACTTCAGTTGGGGATTATAATTCCTTTTGAAATGCTCCTTCTTAATGCTCTTGCTCCTATTCATGTTTCTTTTACAGCATTTTCTGAATTGTTTTAGGTATTTGGATCTGATTTCTTAACTTGGAAAATGTATTTTTCCACTTACAGAGTAACGCTATATCTTAAAACCTGTTCTGTTTTGATGTTATGAAGTAAGTACTCTTGACAGAACTATTAATGCCTCGTGGTGCAATTAATCATCTTGCTGCGTTTCCAAGGATAATTGCTATTTCTGATACAGTAAATCACTCGTTCCCATTGATCCACAAGTCTCGGGTGGGCTGGAGGTCGGCTGCCATCCATTCCTGTCTGCATGATCCGAGCCCCAGCACTGCGAAACCTGCCCCTGAGCCTTGCAAGAAGAGACCAGAGCAGCGAGTCCAACCTCTTCCAGTGCCTTCAAACCTGCTCCTTCATTTTGTACCCTTTGGGCAATCCCCTGCTCTCCTCTTGCCCTGTTGACAGCACAACTTTCTCCCCATAAGAGCCTCGGCAACGATGCAACACACCCCCCCCCCGATAACTGGCAACTGGGCTTGATCAGGGCTGTGGGAAAAAGCTGAGCATCTTTCTGCGGAGCTTTCTGCGCAGCAGCCGGCATTGTTTAGCTTCATACCTCTTGGATTAAACTTTTCTGCAGAATTTATTTTGATGGGGACTTTTCTTGTTGCAACAAAAAGCCATGCCAGCTTCAGGAAAAGCCAGTCCGTTCCAATCAGAGGAGGAAAATGTGCAAATTGCAAAACATGGCAAGTGTTTCAGGATGGAACGAGCCCAGATGGATTCTCCTATTTCCTTTGCCAGAAGGAGGAGTGACTCAGAGCTCGTGCGGTTGATGGTGAAGGCTCAGCCCTAGAGACAGGACTGGGACAAAAGAGCGATGGCAGCGTTCAAAATCAAACACTTTTCAATTACAGGAGACCAAAGAAGAGACCCTGTCACATCAAAGTTGAAGGACAAGTACAGCTTTTGTTGCTCATTAGAAATGTCTGCTTTTTTTCCCAGAAATCAGCTCCTTGTTTCCCTAGTAACCCCTCTTGGTAAGAGTAAATGCACCTGAGCATAGCTTAGCGATGGGAAATTTTTACATACGTTGCTGCATCCATTTCCCCCCACTCGCAGTGTCTCCATAAGCTTCCATGTCAGCCCTGCTGTCACACGGTACATGGGCTGATCGCTAGAGGAATAGGAGCAGTTGGAGACTGAGAAGCCCGTTAACCAAAGCCTTAGCGAAGAACAAAAATAAACCCAGTCACTGTTGCAAATGTTGCTCCCAAAGGATGGGAAAAATTGTACGCTGAGATGTATGTGCATAAGCCTGCCTACGCCTCTGCGTGGGAAGGGGTTTAATAGAGAGCCGAGAAAGAGCCTGCATGTGGGAGGAGAAAAGAGCAGATGTTAGCAGTGCCTTTTTGTTTTCCTGGGTGGCATGGCAGGGAGGGAAGATGGGAAGGAAAGCTCCCCTTCTGCAGAAATAGAAGCTGAAGATGCTCGCTGCAGGAGATGGGTAAGGCTCTTTCTGTTTGTCCAGGCTGGACTCAGAGGTGTTTACAACAGCAGCATTCCATGAGATGAGGACTTGGGGCTCACTGGCAGGACCATGCATTGACCATCCTGGAGCACCCAGCATGGCATGAGCCTTGTTCTGAGATGTCAGGCTTGGAAACGACTTCTCGCTGTGCTTATGGAGGCTGGAACAGGTCCTCTTCACCCTCCCCCATGGACTCCAGAGCTCCAGACAGTCACGAACTGCCAGACTCAGTGTTTTAAACCAACGGTCAGGGTGCATCTCCCACCAGAAACCCGTTACTGGGTTTCTGAATACACAATGGTTCCAGTTCCACTACAAAAAACTTTGGTGACTTTCTGAAGAACCACCTCTCTCCCCAAAATAGCCGTGTGGGATGCAAGTACATGTAATTCAACGTGTAATGTTCAAAGCAGGAGAGGGCTGGATAATTCACCACGTTAGACATGCACGTTATGTTGCAGGGCCATATTATTGCATTTAATACCTTGAACTGTATGCCAGTAAATGCAAATTCCAGGTGGGTGGCAGTGCCCGGTGAGCCACAAGATACACAAACCCCACTTCTACAAGCAAAGAGGCTCCTTTTCAGGAGAAAGGACTTGCAGGTCAGATACAAAGTGCAAAATTAAGTCAGAACAGGAGCGAGCTGTGTCGGTGTGGAACACGGGACTGGAAGTTAGGAGGGCCAGATAACTCCTGGCCTTGCCACAAATACCCTCTGTAATTTAGTTTGCACTATAGTTGCTTTTAGAAGCCCTG
The DNA here is from genome assembly GCF_013368605.1 of Nyctibius grandis. Lineage (NCBI taxonomy): Eukaryota > Metazoa > Chordata > Aves > Nyctibiiformes > Nyctibiidae > Nyctibius > Nyctibius grandis. Next base: position 7,436,495 of record NC_090672.1, read on the forward strand.
AAGTTACCCCCTGGTGCTGCACTGCACAGAGGGTCCCTGCTCGAAAAATTTGAGTCTAAATTTCGGTGTTTCTCGGTGCTTTTCTAATAGACACCTCACTCGGGGAAGGGCTGGGGCTGCTCGAGTGCTCCCGGAGCACCTGGACTCTACACACAGAGGCCATTTGGGTGTCACACTAATTGCCCTCGCCACGTTTTTATATATACTTTTGCTAACAGGCGAAGGGCGAGCGGGCTGCTCACCCCATTGCTCAGTGCGGTGACTTTGCGAGGCAGAGATACAGGGGTCCTTTAAAACCTGCATGAATGAGGCTCTCATAAATTCCGTATTTGAGAAACTCTGGCTGTATCCTTTGGTCATAAAAAGAAATTAAAACTGCATATAACATTCAGTACCCTGTAATCCCGTTGCACAGCCTTGTGCCTGCATAAATCAGAGCCTCTCATGAATATTGCACTGTACCTGCAGCTGCCTGACCCACATGTTTAAGAGAGATAAATTAAAGGAAAACAAAGCAGCAGACACGTAAAGGCTTCACAAACAGCACCTGCTTTCTGAAAGGTCACCAAAAGCAACCTGAGATATACACGGATTTCAGAGACCTGATCAAAACCTTGAAAGGAGGAGAAAGCATATTTTTTCCTTCCTCTCTTGCAACAGCAAAGCAAGCCCTGTAATACACAGCAAATCCTCTGGCAGAAGTTGTGTGGTCATGGAGAGGGACAAGCTGCAGAACATCCCGAGGGTGGCGAGAAGCAAGGAAGAAAAGCTGTTTTATAAGCCTGAGAGCAGGAGCAAGACCCGAGCTTCAACAGTGAAGGGCTTTTCCAGCAGAAATAACTCATAACAGTTTAAGGTTTCAAATTTTGTCTTTGTTAAAGATAAGGATCCACTCCATGTTGGTTTTTTTATCCCACAATTTTACAGAATAAAAATCTAGCTTCTTGTCCAGCTCCAAAAGAGAGAGCAGGGATAGCTGCCATTAGCAACTTCCCCAGAGACCTAGAAAATACATCACGGTGCTCAGGGATCAGAGACCACAGACCAAGATCGTCACTCTCTGGCCATTTACTTGCTTTGCAACCTTTCCCAAATTAACTGCTTCTGCCTCAGTTTCCCCACTTGTGAACAGTAAAGCTTTAGCTAATTCAAACTCTTTGGGGTCCACCAAGCGTCCTAGAAAGATGCCTGAGCTTTGACCTGTATGATATTACCTGGTGGTTTGTACAGACTTGTGCTACCTTCCCACCAGAGAGTGGATTTTTTCTTTAATAACAGCAACCCCCTTCCAGCTCCTCACATAGCAGCTTCTCCTGCATCAGCCAGGAACACAACGCAGCATCACGCACCCCCCCCCCCGCCGTATTGCAAAACCCCACGTCTTAAAACGTTAAGCAAAGGTTTGCATTGCAGTGAGTGAACACTGTTAAAAGGGTATTGAATGCTTTTTCCATTGCCATTAATTGAGTGAAGAGAAAACAGACTCCGCTACTGTCATATCACATCAAACTAATTAGCTCAACTATAAATAGCCCAGCTTACTCACTTTTTTCTTTTCCTCTTTTTTTAAGGTCAAGACTGCAGCCAACAGGAGTAGCAGCGCGTCCCAGAAGAGCATCGCTCTCTTCTGCGTGGATTCAGGCAAAAGAGTGAGACGAGGAAGTGCAGCTGTAATCAATGATCCCAAGGCCACACAATTACAGCATAATTAGAAAAATAATTAGTCCCATTTAGGTAAGAAGAGGGGGGAAAGAGTGTTAGCGAGCCCACATCTATGCAAATTTACATTAGCTTAATTAATGAGCATTTTCAAACCAGTTTTAGCTAAACTGCCTTTGTTTTCATTGGATGATGCTTCTGTATCACGTTAGCTTGTTCTTTAATCACTTCAGCGTTAGTAGAGCTTCTACACGAGTGAAATGAGTAAACAAGCTGTGACACCAAGGCATTTTCTTCACCTTAATTAAGGAGTTTCAAAGCCCAGGCCGGTGGGAGCCCTGCCCTTGCATTTGCTGAGCTGACCCTCGTCCCCTCGGTCACTCGTTAGAGGTTATACCCTGAATATCCCGGTGCCTCTGGATGGCACCGGATCAAGACACTGTAAAGAGCAATAAGAATAAGCAGTTGTAGCAACACTGAGCACAGTGCAGGCTCTTTTACTCTGCTCCTGGACAGATAAAATATACACAGCTGTAAGGAAGCTGTTTATTGCTTGACCCAGACTGCAGCCACACCGTGTTCCCACGCCTTTCCTGCTGTGTTAGCTTCGCCATCCTTTCAGAATCGTCACTGTGTTACAGCAATTAATATCGTCGGTAGCCAACAGATCAGATGCACACTAGATACGTATAAATTGTAGTAGCATTAGTTGGAAGAGGCCCTTGAAGTTTCTGTCCGGGTGCTCTGGCAGGGCTGTTTGTGTGAGGTGGTTGTTCTCCCCGGGGAAACCCTGATGCTTATGGCTGCACTCAGGTATTAAACGCCTTTTCACTGATGTTTGTTTTGTGCAATACCCAGTCTCAGTTCCAACCCAAGAGTTGCCCAACGGCATATTTAGATCCATCTCTAGCCACTGTATGAAACCTGAAATATTCCTTTTCTTCCTTCGTAACTTCCCGACTCTTTGTAACATCATAAATCCCAGAAGCCTCCCTGTGCTCGCTCAGGGCCTCTCTGCAGCGGCGTGCAAGGGGGAACTGAAGTCTCTCTCCACTGTTCAAAGCAAAAGATTTTTCTGCCTTCACTGAGTTTTCACGGGAGCCAGTGGGAGTTAAATATCCAGCTTGAAAAATATATTTGCGCTCAGGCAGGTCTGGCAGGTCTTCAAGCGGATCCTGACCTACTCGCAGATATTTTTTCCTGCCTAGTCTCACATGCAACTGTATTTTCCAGATACACTTATCTACCTGCCATATGCAATGATGTATAATGCTGCAGAGAGCAAAGTAGGTGATTACCTTTCCCCAGTCAAGTGCAGTAGAAAGATCAGATTTAATACAAAGCTGAGGGGCGATGAAATGACATAGAAAATGTACAAAACCAGAGCGTAGCCACGCTGAAAGGCAGCGTGTCTGCTCATCCGGGTGAAACGCCCGGCAGCACAAACGCACCATTCATCTCCACAGAGGCTCTTTATTGCTCCCTAGGCTTAGATTTGGGATGTGGCTCTGCTTCCATGGGAGGTACGTTTTTAGGAAGATCCTGTGAATTAACCAGGTGAATCGTTTTCATCTGTATGTCCTTCAGCCCCCCCAAGCCCTCTCCTGCCCACATCCCCTCCTGCCCTGCCGAGGCTGCCCCGGGCTCTGCACAGAACCAGTGATGTCCCACAGCAGCCCAGCTCCCTCGTGTTCCCACAAAGGAGGAACCCCAGGCTTTTACGATGGAAAAGATATTTTTCCCCAGTCCCACCCTGCCAATGGCTGGGGAGCTGCCACACGTCGTGTATGCAGCCCTACAGTTATTTATTTTAATCTTGGTAGTGTCTGAGCAATCTGAGCCTCGCTGGACTCTGATAAAATAGGCAGACTGTTCATGTAAATGGAAATAAATGCACAATGCAGCAGCTCCCTGCGTTCGGAGGGACGCAGTGGCAGTCCCTTTCTGTGCCTTAAATGCAATTGGATATTTCACAACCTTTATATCTAAATTAGATTTTTATATGCACTTTTTTTTTTTCTCCAAGTCACCCCTAAAGCCCACAGCAGATTTTAAGGAGAAATTCTGACCACTCGCTATGGTTTGAGCCTCAGATCTGCAGCACTTACGTTAAAGATTCAAGATCAGCCACAGAACATGGGAGCACCTTTTAAAATAAATTCATAGTTGAAAACTAGCTCCTGCTTTTACCCTCCTGCTTCATTTTTGCGTTCAGGATTCAAAGTGCCTCTCCAAACTGAGCTCCAGGCAGACCTGCTTGGATGGGTAAATGCCTTGAAGGTTATGAGTAAGAAAGACATCAGCCTTAGAAGTGGTTAGAAGAAGACTTAGAAGTCTTTCTTAAAGTTAAGAAAGGAAAGTTTCTGAAGATATCTGTGATAGGTCAGTAAGAAATAATGGAGAACTGTCTCTTTTAAATACAAAGAACAATTCAGTCATAGCATGACTCGTGATGGAGACACTATGAAAGTTATCAGATGAAAGTCTGCATGCTAAATCCTTTTAATATTGAAGAGAAATGTAACAATTTACTGTCCGTGCTAAAGCCTAGGCTTCCTGGAAGCGCACCCTGCCTTGCTTCTGCTGCTCCACATTCCCCGTATCTGCCTCTGTCTTTTAAATGAGTGCCATGAATCACAGCCTAATAACAACTTTTTAAAGAATTACTTCTTTCCAAGGAAGTCAGATCAAACCTGCTTAAAAGTGAATGCTGTGAAAGTGCCAAATATTTAGAGAATAAATCTAAAACCCAATAGCGATCTGCTTCCTTTATCTACAGATATTGGGCGTGATCCAGACACCAGCACTCCCATCATCTCCTGCAGGCCCACAGCGCGCAGCTTATCAGGGCAGTTTTTAAGGAAAAAGAAAAATTACATGTAGAACCAAAAATATATGCAAAAAAACCCACTAACAGCTAATTCTGGCCAGCTAGAAAATCAACAGATGATCTAAACCAGTCATTTAGACCTTCCCTACTGCAAGTCTGCTTTCTAGCAGGGCCCCTTTGAGCGCGCACCCTCCTCATCTGAACTGTAGCACCACTAACCAAAGAGCTGGTTTCAAACCTCTTTAAGACCCATATGAAGAGTCTATGCCCTGCAGCAAGTTTGGCAGTCAGCACTTTAGAAAATAAACTCTGCTACAGAGTGGTGATTTGCATAGCGCGTGGTGACTAAAATTAGCCTGCCTCGACTCCATCTCGAGAGGAAGTCTGACTTGCCGCTGCAGTTTCAGGTTTCTTGGCTCTCAGAGCAATTCATAGCATCTGAGGAACATAGACGTGTCTTCTGTGCAGTCCTGCTCCTCTTGGCTGGCACCATTCTCCACCCGAGGCAATGCCTACACCTCAAGCCTGTCCTGCAGCACCAGGAAAAGCTTCATTCTTCCTAACAAGGGAAACCAGAGCATGCTGAAACCCGTGAAAGCCCCGTTTTCAGTATGAAAATATTTAGAAGATGATTTATTAAGGAGAGAACATGTTGCAGGTCACAAGATGGTCTGTCCTGGATGTAGGAAGGCTAAAACCACTCTGAGACTTAGTCACCACGTGAGACAGGGGTTTCTTAAAGTTTGGGAGAGCAGAGGTGTGGTGAGAGGTGCTCTGCAGAAGACATACACAATGTAAAGTCAGTTTAGGACTGGTAGGTGAATCTTCATTAGCTATCAGATTAACGTGAGATACCTCAACTTGATTCTTAGTCATTGCTCCACATCATTGTTGCGTAACAGCTTGTGTTCTTCTGTCATAATTTAATATAATGAACTGGCTGGCCAAACAGCTCTCACACTCGCTCTGTCTCCTTTGATTCTGCAGATGAACGCATGTCCAGAGGAGGTTGCGCTAGTCCACCATGGATGTCTCTGATGAACTTAAATTATTCAAAAAGTCAGTCATCAGCTAAGTGCTAAGCTGTATTTTTATTTCAGCTTCAGACATGGCTATAGCTTCTCTCCCTGAGATGTATAAATAATTCATTTAGTTATGTAGTGGGATCACTCAGGACCTGTGCTGCAGAGTGCTGGTTGCACAGATCCCCTTCTCACCTACTGCACAAACTCAGCTCAACTGTATTTTGTCCACCCTCCACAGCTGACATTTGGGGTTGGGGTCTGGGCCCTTGGACCAGGTTTCTCAGGGTTTTGGTTCCTTTATCCCTGTGAGGTTCCAGGTACCTTTGAATCTGACATCATAGCTACCAGAGGGTCATAGCTTAATGCTTGTATTAAAGCTGTGCAAAATAAACTTGCTGTAGCGATGATCCAGTTAAGTATTGGTTTGTTCATTTTATATGAATGTAAACCAGCATCTAATTTCATTTTCTGCTGTGTTGTAGAATTGAAAGGTAATGATTCACTCTTAAAAATACATCCAAAATTATTTAGTTACCACTTTGACTGCAATATATATCTTATGGAAGGAGCCCAGAGTAAAAACTCACTGATGTGCCGAGTCCTGGCTGGTTGCAATTAGGAGCAGAACAGCCCCATGACATGAAATCCGATGATACATTGAACTTCTGACCTATAGGAGAAATCTGATCGTCACAACCCAGCTTCTTCTTCATTTCAGCTCTGTTCAGAAAAACAAAAGTCTTCATTCAACATTCAGTTTTCTCCACCCTTTACCACTGGAATTTTTATATGATCTGAATTAAATATGCCAGACTTTGAAAGTAAATGTAAGCGGCTAAGCAAAATCCATGGTGTCTTTCTGTTTCTTTGGCTATTGTCAATAAGCCTTGTGCAGATCTGATGAGGCCTTGCAGGAAAATGAGGTGCTGCTGCGTCCAACTTCACTGTGGTTTAAGCAGAATAAAATACTGAATCTAGTATTATTGGATTTTTCTTTTTCTGGACTGGAGGCAATCATTGCTTTTTGCTAACCTCAGCCACATTCTCTGCCCCTAAGTTTAAGAATTAATCCTGAAGTCCTTATTCAGGACTCCAAATATCCGAGGCAAAGTTTCAGTAAGGCACAGACTACCCAAGTTTAATTACGACGCAGTGGTGGTGAGTTGGGGTAGAAGTACCCAACAACCTGTGGTGTGTCACAGCCATGGAGCTGACACCTCTGCAGTGCTGTGTGAAGATAATTAGGCCTTAAAAGACATGCCACCATGCTGGATGGAGTCCAGTTCAGCAGTCCTCCTTATCTGCGTTTCTGCTCAATTGTACGCACATGCACTCTTTGCTCATCAACAGCCAACCTCCATGGGAGCCAAGAGTGCGTAAGAGGACGGCTTTACCCACCCACACTTCTGATAAGCTAAAAACAGATTGAAGGTCTAAGTCAATTACACTTAAGCATGTGACAAAATTCCTTGCTAAACTGGGGCCTAAGTCAGTGTGATCTTAGGGTGGAACTCAAATAACTGCTCTTGGAGGAGGAAGAATGGGCACAAGAATGGAGCCAAAGGTTCTCCTGGGGTGACGGGCTGGGGTGAGCAGCAAGAGCCCAAGCAAATGGAGAAACAGCATGATCCAAGAGCAGGAGGGATTGTCTGACTGGCTCCGTGGCTACGGCTTGGGAGGAGGAATTTCCTCACGGGAACGTTGCCAGGAGGGTGAGGAAATTGCTTGCTTTTCTAAGCAGAAGCAACTAATAAAGGAGGGGTGAGAACAAAGGTTCTCGCCTGTGTTGTAGGCAGTGTCACTAAGACATAGTACTAGTGGAGCTTTGAGTTATGTTGTCTATAATAGCATGCTTGCTTTAGACTTTTAAAAGTAGGGGAAAGTAACAGTTCACCTCTCATAAGCATCTGTAGTCACCGTTCAGGAGGTCTGTGGCAATGGTTTGTGTAGTCAAGAATAAAAATAGCCCAGGTCTAAGATATCAGTCCCCGATTTCATCTCAAGTTCTGGACACCAAGTGTTAACTAAGTCCCTGGAGCACCTCACCACACCAAGCTGCTTCTGCTGGGCTGCCTGCTCCCTGTTTCTGCACGCACTTTGGGGCATTTGGGCCACCTCTCTGTTCCTTGTTCTAAAACATGCTAAAATTTCATTGTGAAATAAGGAAGAGTTTCTGTCCCTTTGAAAGAATTTGTGGGAAGGGCGTGGAAGGACTAGAAAAGATTATCAACACTTGCATGCTTCAGGCTTTTGTTCCTTTTGGAAAAATAAGTAAATTGCGATCTGGATAGAGGGGACCTTCGCTTCCCTGGAGAACATTTTAATACACCAGGAACTAAATGCTGGAATTGGTGGAACTGTGTGTGCAAGAACCCAGCTTCATCACACACAAAGACACCACACACAAAGGCTCTATCTCTATCCAGATAGAGCCAAAAAATCTGTGAAAGACAGAACCAACCAACCAACCAAATGACCCACTCCCCCAAGGGGGCTTTTGGGCACTGTGCTGGCTGAAAAGAGGCTTGGAGCTGTGCAGAGAAGCTGTTTCTGGAGATATTCCTACTACATAGAGGGAAAGAGGACTTCATGCCTGAAGGATCTCCATGATTACCTCTCCATTTCATAGGCGCCATCTACAACTGATTAGAATCTAAAAATGGTAACTACTTCTGCTCAGAAGAGACAGCAGGCTCTTTTCTCCCCTTATACCAGAAAAAAATTGTTTTGAACTGACTCTTCTAGATAAATAGCACTTAGAAGTAAGTGGAGTGCTCATGATGAGTCTAGTGTAGGGGTTCGCAGTCACTTTTCATGCCAAGGATCACAAATTAATTAAGAAAATCTTGTCGCTTGGAAATTCTTCTATTCACAGTCGCATCAAATCACTGTAGCAGTAACTTACATGGAAAAATAACATTAGGGTTATTTTTATTTTTAGCTGTCTTAATGAAATATAGCAGATGGAAATAAAGAGGAGAAGCCCGTCCTATGTGACTAGCCATCTGTCTGGGGATCAGCAATAAGTATTTCATGGATCACAGCTAGAAAATTAGTGGGTAATTAATGTCAGTCTTCAAGCTACCTTACAATTCTTCACGCTTTTTATTCTACTCTATAGAGAGGTTTTCAAATGCCACTCATAACTTACCTGGCCATGAGAGACATGCTCATAGCACCACACTTAGCTTTAGAGTACTAAGCCTTGGGTTGAACACCATCAGTTCCCTGCAATCCCTGCCTCCCTCCCGCACAGATCTGCTAAGCTGTCAGCAATCATGTAGCCATCCACTCACCATGAGCTCAACTACCAAGATCCCGAGGACTACTCCAGTTGATTTAAATTTGCCTTAAAGACATTCACATCCCGCTCCTGGTTCTGTAGCACACCGATTACTGGGACCTCTACTAGGCATGTCATGGAAACCAGGTTACTGCCTTGAACATGGAGTAAAGAGCAATTATCCAAAACTATTTTTTTTTGTGTTGGGTTTCTTACTGACATGTGGCTTTTCCAAGTTTGTTAACTAGCCAGTCTGGAATCTCGCTATTCACAACTGCTCCAATTACTTCTACGCACTGTTCAGTTGGAGGAAGCCTGTCTTGTTTAATGACATCCTAAGCAGACACACAATCCTGAACGCTGCTAAAGGTCACGCAGCCCGAGCTTTTGGAGACGAGATACTTATTCAGTGTTGTCATCGTTATACCCTCTCATTGCTCACACATGCTGTGTTATGGCTGCAGTTCTCCCTTTCCTTTTTGGGAAAATCAATGTCTTGTCACAGGGAAGTTTTTATATTTCACCTTTACAGAGTATTTCTTATTCTTCCCCAGTAACACGATATTGTTATCAGGCTGTTTTAACTTTGTTTATTACCTCCATTCTGCTAGCTCCTACAATTCACTTAATACTGTTTTGGCTATTTTTATGCTTTGATTTAAGAACACTGTGCTCCAAGAGTGCACTTTAAGAAATGCCCCGAGGAGCAGAGCCAAGGGAGTCATCAGCTTATTTACTGGACTATACTGAGCCCCACACGGAGCCTTAGGAAAAACCTCTCTTCCTGGAAATCCACGGCTAGCTGGTAAAACTACTGGACGGCAGCAACATAATCAATCTTCACAAAACCCTAGACACGCAATATCTGAACGTGGCATAGCAGGTGGAAGTTGTGTTGTTCCTCATGCAAGGAAGGTGGCCCCACCAACAGAGCTTAAATCTGGGAAATCCTGTTTGTAGACCTACTAAGTTTTTGGCTATGTCTTCTATTACACTTGCGGCCCTTTTTTTTTTGTGGTAAGCAATCTCAGTTGCTGACAAACACCAAATATTAAAATGGGGATCGTGTAGCTTACCCACTTGATAAAGAAATTGTGAAGATCATCTAATTAACACTCAGAAGGGCTGCTAGAGAACTGAGAGCTTACGAGACGTAAAATGCCATTTGCTTTTTAACAAATAAAGGATGAAGAGATAATCTTAAAAAGAAACAGTGCCATGTGCCTTCTGCATATCCTTTCCTGCAGCCTGGTTTCTGTTTTGGTTGCACGTGCACATCTGGGTGCGCACGTACAGGCCGGAGGGGAGAGATCGAGCATCTTCTGCTTCCTGAGCCTGGACAGGCATAAAAGCACACGTGCAGGGATGCTGGCTGCCCGGAGAAGAGCGATCCCTGCTTTACTTCTCCGCTGCACCGTTGCCTGCACTTTGAGAATACGTACAGCCAGAAGACTGTCTTCCCTGGTATTTTATATCCAAATTAAGGCAGTAAGATGGCAGGGCAGCTCCAGATCTCTCCTTCCTTTCCTCTCCTCCTGAAATTTCAAGCAGCTGGAAGATTGCAGAGAGACCAAGATGGGGAGAATTTCTTCATAATCTTTACCCAAGCCAAATCCCCCAACAGTTAACTAGCAAGTAGTTTTTGAGAAGCTGTTAGCTCTTCAGTGTGGTTTCTGTTTCAACCCCAGGAACAAGGCTGAGCCTTTTGCAATGCGAGCAGCACCCTGTCGCCCAGAGGGCTCTGATGGTGAGGCTGGTGCTGCGGCAGGTCACAGCAAGGCAGAGCTCAGTGTAGGCTGCAAAACCTGTGTGAGAGCTGGAGGGTGGCTGCCCCCCACCCCCCTCCGTGGCTGCTGGCTGGAACGACTGATTCAAAACTAGTTTGAGGCTTTGGACACACACTTGGGTCCCTGTGGTGTGCACATCCCCAGTTTGCCTCCCAAGGACCACAAGGAGCCTTTGCCAGGTCTTATGTTCCCTTCTTTTTTCCACCCATCTCAGCCTGCTGTTGACAGTACTCGTAGCAGCAGTCAGGCAGCACGGAGCTCATTTCAAAATCCACCTCTGCTTTTGTGGCCAAATTAATGTCCCAGCTATCCAGGAACCGGTAACAAAACCTCATGGCTTCATGGGCTTGATGGTCTGTTAATGACGCACAACATAATCCTCCCTCTCTACACTGCCATCCCACACACAGAAATCCAAGCCTTTTTACGGTGTATTTAACCTGGAGCTCTACCTCTCTATAGGGATATGGCTGGGGTTTTCAAATGAGACCACTGGGAATTTGTTGCTCAAATCCAATTGTGTTTCAAGGGATTTGGCGAATAACTCACAGCCTCTTTTAAAAACTCACAGAATGGCAGTGGAGATAATTTGCAGGTTATCCACAAAGGCAGACTGCTCGAGGTTCATTACAATACGAGTTAAATGTTATTTATCTCATTCATTGTGTCATTCTAGTTACTCATTTCCTCTGGAACGCCAAAGAGTTGGACACATGAGTTGGATGGACAAGATTCTCCTTTCAACTGTCATTCTCCATTTAGAAATAATACCTAGAAATATCTTTTTCTACAGAGTCTTAAGCCACCAGCCAGGGCAAACAACTGCTTATGGCAGGAGCTCAGATCCAAAGTTTACCACCATTCATGGGGAGCTGGATCCAAGGTTTTGGTTTGGCTGATGATAAAGAGAGGCGAGCAAAGCCGAGTAAACCCAGATCTGAACTCCTCCCAGTGTCAGCAGCCAGGGACGCGTCTGCTTCCAGCTTATCTTCACAAAAGCCCGTGTCTGAGCTGCAAAGTGAATTTTGAAGCAGCACAACAGAAGCATTTAGGTAAAAATGCATTGCTGTTAGTAACAGTAAATGAATATATGAAGTAAGACCTGCTGTGGTAAAGAAAACTGCACCTGAGCGTTTATAATTTCGAGCACTGAGCTGCACCCCCAGGATTTGCACCCTGGGCTTGCCGGGTAGCTGGCACCCCGGGGAGGCAGCCAGCACCCGTCCCAGGCTTTCCTGAAAGCTGCAAGTGTTTCCTGGGCCGTAATCCAGCCCACAGGTCTTCGGTCGCTGGTTGAGGTGACATACAGCACAGCTGCTCGGGCGCAGGAGAGAGGTGAGAGGAGCGCGGACGGCGCGTATGGTGCGATTCGATCCGAGGCAAGCCCCGACAGGCATCGCCGCTGCCGTCTGCGAAAGGGCAGGGAAAGGCGCTTTGCAGGGGAGAAGATTACCCGGCGCGTCGGCTGGATGCTGCCCCCGTGACATAGCAGCCGACCTCCATCGCAGACCACATTCTCTCCCTGATCCCTCATTTCACTGCACAGACACAAATACAAACTGGCCTTTGCAGCTGAAGGAAAAGGGCAACCGCGTTTCTTTTCTCCGTCAGCCCTGTCCTGACCGTTCAGATGTTGTGAGTTAGAAATCCCCAGTATTTTTGGAAGCCAGAAGGCTACTGAAGTGCAACCTGTTCCCTGCCATTGACCTTTTAACGTTAATGTTTGAGGACTGTTTTCATCACAGTAACGGTAAGAAACTATAAAAGAAAAAAAACCCCAAACCCCAGATTTTCTTTTAGTCACACAATGCCAGGAGGCAGATTTAGAAAAAAAATGACTGCAAGCCTTAGCACGGAGAAAATTACATTGCAGAAATCTCCATCCTACTATTCAGCACTTCAATTCTCTTTTCCAGTAAAACGTGCCCTCTGAGCTGGGGTGTTTCCCAAATGAAAGCAAGTTTCTGAGCCGTGTTTTCGGATGCCATTCCAATGGGCACGCGCCTGAATGCTCTGCTGAACCTCTGTCTGCCAAAGTACCTCCCAGCTAAATACCTGGTAGCTGCTGGAGCTTATAGCAGTGAGGATCCTTATGGGCCAGATCCTTCATAACCCACTTAAAAATCAAAATATAAGCAAGCCACTTCCTGCTGGTATTGGTTTTACCTGCCCTTGCCAAAACATCATCTTCAGTTTCCAAACTTGCTGCTGTCTTTCTTAGGACCAGGATGATAATTAGGCTCATTAGGCTGGAGGATATGTGAGTCCAGGCTCTCATCCCTCTTTCTTGGTGCTTGGGAATTTTACTCCGTGGTCTGTTTTAGCCATATCCTAAAAGAAAAGAGGTAACACATGAAAAAGGCAATAAAAGCAACGTCCTTATCCAAATGCTCTGTGCCTGGCGAAGCATGAGGGCCCCCATGTACACACTACTCTGCTGGCTGTTAGAGAGGTTGGTGGCTGTTTCTCTGGAGATGGGTGCTACAGCGGGTCCCCTCAGTCACCCTCCCCGTCCTGGGTGACAGGCTCACGCAGCAGTACCTGCTGCCATTCAGGACATGTGCGTTTTGATTTTACTCATTGATCAAAAATAGCCAACTTGCTTTATTTTCACATCCGCTTCAGTAGCGCAGGGTCAGGTGGGCTTTGTGTCTATCTCAAAGTCCAAGTCTGGAAGGTTTTATGAATGTTTTGTGCAATGGAAAAAGTCTGTGAGGTGGAGACCAAGACAGGAGAAACTTGCTGCTGCTTCCAGCCACAGCTCAGGCGAGGTCCATCATGAACATAACTCTTATGGGACACTTTTCATGTCCTCATTTTTTTTTTCAGCCCATGAGCAAAAGTTGAAGTTGTGTTTCTAACCTAGAAGAGCAGCATCAAGTCAGTGCTGTCTGCAGCACAGCTCCAGATTATCTCACCTGCCTGTTTGAACCTGGTTTTCTTACGCAGTTTGTATATTCAGAGATAGAGGGACATTCTTACAGGCAATCCTCAGAGAGTGCCTTGCCCAGGGGGTCAGGTGAACCTCCTTGTGCTAACTGAATACAAATAGAAAGACCTTGCCATTGCCACCCAAATTAAAGAGTGGGAAGACACAATGCATGCATTAAATCGTACTTAGCAGCCCAAAGGATTAACCACCCTGTTCACGTAAGGGCTAGGGGAGAAAAAGAAGCTTTCAGAGGTTTTAAGTTTTGACCCCATCACTTGGCTGTGCATCTGGCCCTCCCACACCATCTGGTTTGATATAAATCTCTCACACAGGAACTCTGTGTGCTCAGAGCCCTCAACTTCCACTCGCTGTCCACAGTTACGTGTGTCTGTAAGTGCTACACACCACCAGCCTGCACTTTCCATCAGCAGCAATACCATGGTGTTACATTCGCTGTGATCTGCCTGTCAACCAAGGAGACTCTCATGGTCTATGATATTCATACCAGGATCGCAGCCATCCACTATTTGCTACTAAAACTTGAGCCTCTGTTCACAAGGACTGATGTAAGCATCCAGCTGGTGACATCTCACACAGAAACCCTGCGCTTGGTCTCCCCCCTGCCTGGAGTGGCTGCGACAGCAGTCAGCAGCAGGGGAGCTTGATCATAAAAAGTGCACTAAATAAACCCAATCTTAGCACCAAGGCTGATACAAAAAGCCGTAAAAAGTAGGGACAATAAAAAAGAAAAATGCATGGCAACTACAAACCCTAGACGCTGACATGAAGGGATTTCGTTTGGAAAAGACTGCCTAAAATTCCCTCTCCTGAAGGTGATCGTCATGTCCTGTCCTAGCGGGATTATTGCTTGCACATACATGCATACGTCAGCTTGCATTCATAGCCCTAAAACGTTCCTGTCAGTTACACACTCCACAAATATCAGCAAGATCTGAGATTCTGCTTCCCTCCTGCCCCAGCCCACCCCTGTTGTTGTTGTATCTGCTTGTTTCATCTATCATTGGTCCCATTCTCATCTTTGCCGGAGCATATGTTGCAGGAGGAGAAATATAATTAAGTTTGGAAAAATTCATTTGAGGTAACCAGATGTCTTGCACCACCTTGAACGTATTTCCCACACCTTAATTAGCAGAGGGAAAGTCGCTGCCTGCGGCTGAGCGGCACCGACCGCAGCGGGGCCGCGGGCAGCCCCTGCCTCGCCGCAGAGCAGACGGGCTTTGCTCCCCGGCGCGGGGAAGCATCCTCCCAGGAACGCATCCTGCAAAGGCTTTTGGAGTGCTGTCATGGATTTGGAAAGGATCCAGTTCCTGGCACTCCTCACCTGCGCGCATCCTGCTGCCTGTACACACGCTTATGCTGCGGCTTCCCTTTGTTTTGCTTCAGGGCTGCGTGCTTGATTTATTATGGTCAGACGAGTGCGGTTACATGTTTGTACGCTGGATCCACGTTGTTAATTTGTGTAGTTGCTGCTGGCTGCTTGCGGGGTAACTTGGTGGTGGATGGGCAGTAATACAGCTGTACTCCGGCAATGCAATCACAGGAGCTGCACGCACCTAATCAGGATTAGCTGTGTGCCTACAACACAGACAGCCACAAATAACCTGTGAAAATGGCATTTCTGCTTTGCTGTTCTACAAGAAGGGCCTTGTTATTCTGCAGAATGCTGCAGGAGACTCGAGCTGGCGAGGCAGGGCCAGGTATTTACAGAGCAGCAGTTTGCATGGAGCAGCGGGGCTGGTCCAGCTCTCTGCAAAAACCTTTCATTCCTCTGCCAAAGCCTTAAATCCCTCTGACGGCCTTCGGATGAACTCCTGGCCTGCAGAGAGAGGAGGGATTGTGCGGAGGGGATGGAGTGATGCTGGGAAGCCTGGAGACGGCGGGAGCAGACGGGAGAAGTGGCACTGCTGGGGAGAAGCCAGACGCTGCCCGGGTCACCCTCCTGCCAGCCCGGAGGGATGCTCGCTCCAGGGGAGGGTTTTCCTGTCTCTGTCCATGCTGCTCTCTAGGGAACTGGGCACCGCTATTTCTGTGCCCCCGTCAGCGGCCAGGAGCGATGGGGTATTCCCTTCCCAGCCCTGCTCTCGCCCCCAAGGCCAAGTTTCCTCCTCACATCCCATCCAGCTTGCTGGGTACCTGCCAGAGGCCCCTGTGCCAAGGGAGGGGTGACGCAGCACGTCTTCCCGGCCAGAGCAAGGAGGGACTCAGAGCTCTCCTCTGACTTGTGCCCTTGCCACCCCTCTGCTCCCTCGTCTCTGCACAATCCCGCTGCGTTCGTGTCGGGAGGACCATGCCAGGAGGACCACGACAGTATTGCGTTTGCAGCAGAGATGTATCTTCCCTCACCGAGAGCACCCCGGTGTTTGCCAAGCTCGCACCTCAGCTGTGCAAACCCCAAAACAACACCCCAAATCTGACACGACACCCCATTTCTGTGTCACTGAATCACATAATCACAGAGTGGTTGGGGTTGGGAGGGACCTCTGGAGATCATCTAGTCCAACCCCCTGCCACAGCAGGTACCCCTAGAGCATGTTGCACAGGGAAATCTTCAGCTGCATTTGGAAACACCCAAAACAGACCCACTGCAGCCTCGGTTTCCAGCAGGAGTGGCCGTGCCCGTCCCCGCGGCTGCGGCAAAGCCGTGCTGGGGCAGCCGGAGGAGCGCGGGTGCTGTCCTGGGACGGGGCTCTTATTTGGGGCTCAGCTGCCACACGCCTTCTGCAGCCCTGGCTGGGGCTCAGCTGCTGGCCGAGCGGAGCGGCACCCGTCCCCCTGCGCCCTCCGAGCAGTCTCGTTGTGCCGCACAGGGACAAAAATACTTCCCCAGCTGCTGTCCATCTGGTGCCTCAGACGAGTTTAGGAAACAGCAATAAGAAACTGAAAATAAAAGGCTGAAAAGAGATAGATACAGGGCTTGCACCAGAAGTCAGAGCGCTAAAAATAGCGGTGATACGATCCGTCAGAGCTATAAGGTCATAACTAACCACTCGAGTGTCTTTGGGCATCGAGCAAGTGCCTCTCCAGCAATAGGAAACTCACAGGGGTTTAACAGCCGAGACGACATGTCCTGGGCTCCCAGCGTGCCACCACTGAAAATAGAAGATGTATGGACGGTCCCCTGGCCGGCTGATGCTGGGCACCAGTGGGACATTACCCTCCTCTGCCCCGCATTGGGAACCACTGTGCTCCTTCCCCCCCGCCATGGAGGTGCAGGATTTTCCAAGGGATGAGCCACCCCCTCCTGCGGGGTGAGAAAAGGCCAGGGAGGAGCAGGCAGGCACCAGCCCAGGGCCACCGTCACCCTTTTGGGCACAAGCCTGCTGCCGTATTCCCGGTAGCTCTCGGGAGCTGCTGGGAGCTGGTGCGTGGCCGAGCTGCAGGAGCTGCTCGCAGGGAGCCTGCGTAAGCCTCGGGCGCACCAGCATTTCCCTTGTGGTGGTTTGGAAAAGAGAAGCCCCAGCTCTGGGTCATCTTCACGTTCAGAGACAACATGATCAGTGCTTTCTCGACTGCCCCACACTGGGCAGCAGCACCTTCCATGGAGACTTCCCAGCGCTCCCGTGCAGCCCTCTGCCCCTCGCTGGGGCCAGCACTGGGTGGTTGCCTTGGGTGCAATCCAAGCTTCTGTCCAAACCTCACTTGGTGCTCAAGTGATGGAAAGGATCAAAGCGAGAGGCCTGGATGTGTCCTGTCCCCCCTCAATGAAGCCCCTTGGGCCATGCCACTCTCCAGCTCCAGCCCTCCCAACACACCCACGTTGTGCAGAGCACAGCAACATCCCCCGTATGGGAGGGACTGCCCGTTCCTCGGGGTGCCCCATGTCACCAGGAAAAAGTGGTTTTATACCAACGAGCTTCACCAAGGGATGAACAGGAGGAGCTTGAGAGAAGCGAGTGCGATGACGCTGCCACAGAGGGAGGGTTCGGCTCTGAGCCCCACTGCCAGGCTCACCCCAAAGCCCTGTGGGTCCGGGGTTCGGCCGAGTGCCCGTTCCCGGTGATATGCTGTAATACTCACAGAGGTGGATCTGGCAGATCAAAATATCACCGTCAGTTAAAAGGCACCTCTCAAGTCAATTTATGCCTGATATTTAGTTTTTGTAAATACAGGATGTTGTGCAGGAGATCAAGTGGAAAGTTTCTTCTTTAACTCCTCTGGAAACAGAATTATTTAACTGAGCTGCTTTTCCCTGGAAACATTTGACTCAAACATTACGACACTGCGATAGAGGAGAAATCCAACACCACCACAACAGCCCTCAGCTAATTAATTTTCTTTTCTGGGACCAGGAAAGCTCAGACTGGGAGAAGGATATTTAAAACCAGTTCAGCTCTAAGAATGAGTGGTAGTTAAACCAGAAGGAAATAGGTAAGGATTTTAAAAACAAATACATGACTTAATCAATCATGATCCTAAGTGAAGTTAAAGCAGCTACAAACCATGAAGAATGCGGTGGGGTTTGGTGTTCCCCTTTACCTGTGAAGAAGCCTGATGTCACCATGTGCTGCAACAGGCTTATCCTGGGTGCGAACAACCCAACGCTTTCTGACCAGTAAGTACACATCTTGCTCTCATGACTCCTCTCCCTGCCCTCCGGTCCCCATGCACGGCCTGTTTGGGGTATATAAGCAGACCGAAGGGCACTGCAGCCATCTGGGGCTGAGATCTAGGAGAAGTTTGGATTTCATGGCACAGCCAGTGCAGTCCTGACCAGCACGAGCACAGCACTGGGACTGGGAAGAGGAGAGCGATGTCGGCTGCATGGCCATGGCTAAGGGTGCATTCCGCTGGGTGCCCTGGAGACCTGCTGCGGCTGCTCAGACACTGGGTTTGAGTCAGAAGAGCTTGAAAGTCATAATTTTAGTTTCTCTCGTCCTCCCTATTTTTGCCTTCAGATTCTTATGTCTCCTGCCTACTCCCCAAATACGTGACAAGGAGTAGGTTTGAGATAGTAACAATATTAAAATGAGTCAAAGTGCAGCATGAGCTGAAAGTTGGCACAAATGCAGAATAAAAATCTCTCAGCAAAAATAACAGCCAAGGAGCAGTCAGGTAGGCAGGAGACCCTCAGGAAAAGACCAGGCAGCAAGGGGGGGATCACAGGCTCAGCAGGGTCCCCTATGCTGCACGGTTTAGGAAGCCTCATGGGGACTGTCACACGTTAGATATGCTCTGCTCAGCACTGCTCAGGCTGAACCGAGGAGGAAAAATCCAGAAGGGGATGGAAATGACCAGAAAATATGGGTTATAAGGAGAGAGAGTGAGATAACCGGGGTTTGTAGTCAATGGAAGACCAAGGGAGATGTGGTAAGAGTCTCCTGAAGTTACTGCAAAAAAGAAGGGAATAAAATTGGTTTCTACATACATTGACTCTGGAAAGGGGGTAAGACAGTTCTGACTTGCTTTGCATGACCTCCCGAAAAGCCCCAGATGAAGAGGTGCCTTACCTGTGACATTTAAATCTACTCCCAGGTCAGTGGTGAAAAAAGCTGACCTGCCTCAGGCACAACATGGATCCCTCCGGAGCCTCCATAGGTCCCTCTTCCAGTTTAAACCTCCTCCAGCAAAGGCACCGAGCCTTTTCAGCCAGCTACTGCTGCTCTTAACCTGCCTTCTGGGACTACAGTGAACTGACCCAAGCTCAGCCCAGCTGTGGTACCCGGGGAAGGCAAGTCGGGATCCCATTTCTGGGGAGAGCAGCCAGAGCAAGGAAGGAACCAGTGAGCTGAGAAATGCTCATTTGTTTGGCTGTTCTTGAGCCAGGTGCTTGAGCACGGAGGGCTGTAACGGCATTTAATTGCAGGAGCTACAGGATACAGCACCGGCCTGGGGAGTACAAAAACTTCATGAAAAAAGTGGGGAACAGAGGAAATGCAAACAGGCCAAATGTTAGAGCGACCGATGAGACCACCGAACAGGCTAAAACAGAACAGCAGATGCCTCACAGCTTGTGCAGATGCCAGTCGAGTGGAGAAGATGGCAAGCCAAGATTATTACAAAGCAGCAGCAGAGGTGGGAGAAAAATGGCTGTGATGCCAGAGCTGCGGGAATGATCCCAGAGCTTCTCTCCATCACAAGCCACTCTGATGCCAGCATCACCTTGGAGGCTTCCCTGCGGATTCACTCCTTGTCCAGCGCTGATATGTTCCTCCTGTAAGAAGTAACATTCCCTGATTACAGCCAGCGCTGGCAGCTTCGACACATGGGGTGTTGCTCCATCTGCCAGGAACTTGCCCAGATTTACTGCCAGCCCCGTGCGGGAGCTCCGAGCAGGTCTGTGGCACCAGGGCGTGCAGCCAGTTGGACCATACCCACGATACAGATCGGTGCCCTCCTCTCAGGACTAGACCACTACGCCCCAAACCTGCAAGTCCCAAGGCTTATTAACCCTCCAGGCTGGTTTGGCTCCAACTGCTGAAACTCCACAGGCAGCACGTGTGCCAGCAAACATCAGCACCCACACAGGGACCTGACCACCTCCACTCAGCAGCTCCCACCTCTGGGCCAAAGCAGCCCAAGTTTGAATAATCCCAAACTACACCTGAACCAGCTGCAGGCCAGGATGTCTTCATCCCAATTGCTCAGTGAGTAACTTCAGTACCTTTGAGAAAGTCACAGGGTGGTTCATGGGTGGAGGGGAAGGCACGATTTGCAACATCAATGATTTATTTAGTTTTTGATGAGAAGTGACCAGAACTGCTCAAGTTCAGCACACGGAGAGTGTGAAATATACTAAAAAATGGAATTTGTACAAACAATAAAGGAAACTGCAGCAGCTGTGGAGATGAGCGAAAACTCCTGCGTCTCTTGTCCAAACACCGACGATTCCCTGGAGGAAAGTGTGCGCTGTGCCCTAAGGCCAGTATCTGGGTACAGAGCAGCTGGAGGACCAGAAAGGCCACGAGCACTGAAAAATCTCCAGACTATACCTGTCTGATCTGCACTTCTCGTGAACCATGACCATTTCAACTAGCTCTTTAGCTCTGATTTTCTCTTTTGGGGATGAGCCTGCGAATAGACCTATATTATATGGTGTGTAGGTACCAGCCTAAAGCGACACTGAGCAAGCAGCAAGAAGCGTGGTGCAGCTTGGGATCGTGCAGCCCAGCTGCTCGAGGCACAAGGAGCCCAGCAAAGTCTGCTTTAACTGTAAGAGGAACACGGAAACAAATCGTCTCTTCAGTGCTGCTGGCCAGCCTTCCTTCACAAGCTGAAAACACTCCTTAGGACCTACCCTGATTTACTTCTCCTTCCTTTGTCTCATTTAAGACCACACCTTACGGTGCGTGCAAAACCCAGCTCACAAAATGGGAACACTTCCCACACCCAAGAGCTGCTCTCAGCCCAGAACACTGCTGCTGGCTCAGGCAGAGCTTGAGCCTCAGCCGTCAGCCTCTTGCACACCAGGACCACAGCAGAGTCCAGACTGGAAGGGTCTGAAAAGCCATAACTCTTCCTCGGAGGACCGGCCTGGCAGGGATGGTGGTACAAGCTCCACCTCGCCTTGCACCCGAGCACGAGCCACATGCCCACCTCTCCGTTCACAGCTCACTGCAGCAGTTCAACCATGGCTTTGGCACAAAGTTGACATTTTGGGCTCCACTGCAGATGCAGGTTGCTATGGTGAAACGACCTTCCGAGCACCCTGAAAAGTTCAGAGATTTGGCTGAGAAACAACTTTTTAAAACACCTGCAAAAGCCGGTTGTCTGACTTGGTGTGTCGAGCTGATGGCAGGTCAGTCTGACGGCAGCAAAACTGGTTCCTTTCCCCCGTTGCATGAAGTCTTTACTCTGTCCTGGTGTTTTACAGCAATGGTGCTGCCGGTGGGGAGGACAGGGCAGGTTCACCGGTTGGCCACGGCTGGGGATGTTCCTGGTGCCACCTCCTCCTCTTGAGATGTCTGTCCTGATTTTCTCTTCCCACACATGGACAACCACAGCCCCCTGCAGCAAGGCAAGGCTGGGGACCTCGTGTCTGCTGCTCTGAGTTTGCAACGCCGCTGCTGGGGACTGATCCTGCTCCCCCCGCACCTCCAAGGTCTGGCTGGGCACGGGGACCCTGGCTGCAGCATCCTTCCTTCCCAGGAGGAATGAGATACAGGCACATCTGCAAAGGGCAGGAGAGATTTTTTTGCTAGCGAGCACCCACACAGTGTTTATTTGCAAGTGAGTCAACCGGACTCTAATGGTTTTATGGATGCTGCACAATTCACCTCTCTCTTATCTCAAGGATTTTCATTACCTTTTGGGCAATTTGGACAAGAATCCAATTTTCCCTGCCCACACACAGATCCTGCTGTTCTCTCATTGAACACATCAATTAGCAGCCAAAAAAATCCTCAGCATCTTTTCTCTCCTGGAGTCAGCCTCCCCCCCTCAGCCTTTAACACCATTTCCCAGTGCAATTACCCACCCCAAACTGCTGCCCTGTCTGGCCTGAAAGACTGAAACTCTTCACACCTGATTCATGTGCTTCTCATCCCCGCAGACGTGTCTCAGCCATTCCGGGGAGCACAAACCACCGCCCCAGGCGAGCAGGGACAGAGCCGTGCACGGCACCCGCATCCCTGCGACAGTATCTGCCAGGAGTGCCTGTGCAGTGACACAAGGATGTAAGTGGTGGAAGAAATGTAAAGCTTTGTCTCATTCTCAGTATTTACCACATCTAGAGGAGTTTCCAGAGGTATTCCAGCCGCCTTTGCAAACCAACGAACTGTTTTCCTGGGTTTTATTCCCACTGGGATGCACAGAACTGCATCATTTTCCATCAACCAGTTGTTTCCACAAGGCAGAAGCTGAGTCTTCAAGCCTGGAGGCGTACCAGGCTGCAGGGTGACCTACGGGTCTGCCCTGTTCTTGCTCTCTCCTCCAGGCATTTGCTTTCAGCCACCATCAGCCAGGACACCAGGACATGTGGTCTGACCCAGTGCAGCACCTAGCAGCTTTTTTTTTTTTCTCTCCTTAAACTCAAAGCAAGCATCAGCCTGGTTTTGTTTTAAAAGGAGACCCCGAGAACCATGCCTGCAAGCCAGGCCACGAGGTAAGCGAACGATGACACCATAACAAAGCGCTGCCACTGCCACACGCTGGTCCAGACACAGAGACGTGGCTGGCAGCAGCTCTGTCCCTGCCAGCACTGCCAGGACACAGTGCTTCCCATCTTGGCCCCCCACACCAAAAGGTAGAAGTGAAAAGCAGATGTGAATGAAGTCTGGGAAGGTTTCCAGCATGTTTTTTTTTGTTGTTGTTGTTTGCTTGTTTTTTCCTTTTTTCACCCTCATTTAAGCTCCAGACCTGAGACAGCCTGCAAAGCAGGAGCCCCTGGGCACAGTGATGTTTTCTGCAGAGGTGGCAGCAGCAGCAGGCGATGGCAGCAACCCTGCCTTTCACGGCAGAAACCACCTGCATGTCCCAAAGCCCTTGGTCTCAGGAGTGGAAGAGGGAAGGGGAAGGTCTGTGGCCAGATGAGAGGAGCACCAGCCCCCTCACCATTGCAGCCAGAGGTGCTGCCTGTGCGCAGCTTTCACAGGGCCGTTCTGCAGGCAGGGTATGAATTCAGGGTATGAATTCAGGGGGTTGTTAATGTCCCACCTGCAAACTGGAGCAGGACTTCCCAGAAGCTGGAGAAGGGGCAGGCAGGGGGATGCTGCCAAGCACTGCCTGGCCCCAGTGCACGCTGCCAGCAGCGCCCACCCTGCCAGGCCCCTTCCCACTGGCTGGGGCTCAGGGGCTGCTCAGCAGGAGCTTTTTTAACGAAGGAAACCTTTTTCCTTTCCCAAGTGTTAGGTGCAATGGGCTGAAGAGGTCCCAGCTCCGGAGCAGCCGCCTCCAGCCCAGCAGACAAAACCCCACAACGCGACTCAAGCCCTGCAGCGAGGTGAAGGCAAGGGAGAGCCAGCGCCGGAACCCTCCGCTGATCAAACACCCTGGTTCTCCTTTCTTTGACTGCTGACACAACAGCTTCACCTTGAAGAGCTGTTAGAGGAAACCTGAAACGTGGCTGTTGAGAGAAAGGCAGGGAGAAGAGAATACTCCAGCGTGAGCTTTCCCTCTGGGTCCCCACGTTGTCTGTGCATGGTAAGAGCACCACCTCGTGTCTAAGGACCACAGGCTGGGTTCCCTCCTACCTCCAATCACAAGCAGATAATAACAACCAACAATCCACGTCACTTCTCACCAGCTCCCTTCTCACCATCGCTTTACAATGTTTTGGAAAGCAGGAAAACAATTCCCATACTTGGGCTTGTCACCTCAAAAATAGCTTTTGAAGAAGTTAACTCTAAGCATGCAAAACTGCCACAAGTCCCAATGCCACACTGGGAATCGGAGTAAGGTCCAAGGGCAAAAGACCTCCTCAAAGCTGCTTTTACAGTAGACTTAAGGGGCACTTGTGCATCAGAGATCATCCAATGCTAAATAACATTTATACACTGGCTTGCTAAAACAGCTTTCAAATCGACTACATGATGAGAAAAAGGGAGGTGATGGCAAAAAGAATCCCTCATTTTGGTTTGCTATTCCATTGTAGAAAAAGAGAAATTATCTCAATCTCTCAATAAGTTTGAGGTTTAATTTCCAGCAAACAAGTATTTTCCAATAAGGAGCATTCACATTGAAACATTTTCACTTCCTGTACGATTACTAACATTTTATGTATTCTGATTTGAATATCCCTTTTTACAGGAGACTGATACAACTGAGATAACGTTTTTAAATCCTGCTACAAAAACTGTGAGTGCTTTTCCTGTTATCACCATGTTCATTGCAGAAGGGCCTGGGTATTTACAATGGCTTGAAACTTCAGTCTCCAGATAAAATTTGTAACTCCTTAACCTAGTTCACTATTCTATTAGCACTTCTCTCTCAATACAGGATCTGAAAAATTAAATTACTTACTTACCCACAGACCTGAGGTGCTGCCAGAAGAGCTTAAACATTTCCAGAGTAAATATTTATGATGCTTCTTCCTATTTAATACATACACACAGTGTCTCAGCACAGTGCAATGACGTGACATGCATGTGAATGGACACATCCCGAGAGTAAACACTGTCGAGGAGAGGGAAATTTGTCAGTACATCTGTTTTGGAGAGGCAAAAACCTCGTGAGAAAACTCCAGTAAGTGAGCATAAAGATGTATTTTTTTCAACCACCAGGATGATAAAATTTCAAGTTGGTACAACACTGGTAACAGGACACTGTTTTCTGAACCATGGGCGATTCCTACGTTTGCACGTGCAAGTGTAAAATATTTGCATCCCAGAGGTCTTCAAAAGCAACAACTTTTTGTGGGCCCTTCAGCACTGTTGGAGAGAAGGAAGTCACATATGCTTGCACATGTGCACAGGTAAGTCAAGGGCTGTTTTCCCGGCATGAGGAGGGGGCCACCCCCATCCATTGTAACAATGGCTAACCAAGTATTTTCAGTGGCATGGCCACTTGTTACACACCGATCAACATAAATTGCTGGGACAAATGTGGTCAAAAAGGCACAGATAAGCCAGGAAAAAAATTAAAACCTGGCTCTAGCCAAGTGTTCTGTTTCTGCAGTAGAAGTGAATCTCTTGTCACTAAGTTCTCATTCTTGTGCCTTAAAAATACGCCATCTCCTTTGCTGTGCGGTAAGTAACCAACACGCGGTTGAGCTTAGATGAATCTTTGGTAAGTTAAGAAAACTTGAAAAATAAATCCCAGTGCCAGCACCTACTTCATCTGAGCTGCAGTTGAGCAGATCTCCTCTAGATTCTTACCCTATGAATCAGTGGGTTCGTGAGCCACGTACAAGGTGAAGACAGCACGGCATCATTTGGGAGCCAGTCAGTGAACAAAGTTTTTCTTCAGAGTTTTTGCTTAGGCCCAGTACAAGATAGCAGGACTACACTCATTCTGGGCTGACTCAAATATACTCCTACCTGTATTTATGGGGCAATATTTGGCTGCTAGTGTAAAACACCCAATTCTTATGCCTTCTAGTAGCATCAAAAACCTTTGAACTTGAGACTACAAAGAACACAACAATCCGATGCATGTTTCATATACATATTTATATATATTTCATGTACAAAGTTACATTCTGAACCCCATGGATTCAATAATAGAAATAAATACTGAAATAACTACACTGCTATATGAGCTTTTCTGCTCACAGAAAAGAAGCCTCAAGTTTTAACAGACAGCAAGTTTAACGCTGTAGTATCCATCTCGGATTACAGAGGCAAGTAAAATTCAGCGTAAAGTGTCCAACAGACAAAACTTTCAAAAATTACAGACCATAAAATGTTTAAAATATATGTTTAAAAGATTGAGAAATGTGCATCAACAGAATTAATAAAGGAAACTTAATCTTGTTAGAGGGCGGGAGAGACATTTAGTGTATAGAAAAATGCTTTGAGGTGCAACATAGGTTGTTACAATATGGCATAACCCTGTTAGAAAAAACATTTACTTTCCCTAAAGAACTGTATTTGAGTTTACCGTGTCTTGTTTTACAGAGCAGGGCCTTCACAAGACCCTGTTCTCAACAGGGTCACTTACAAGAGTGCTAAGTCAGGTTTAATCCTTTGGTAACTTTTATAATACTCACATGGAAATAAATATTCAGTTACACAGCATTTTAAAAGACACACGTTCTTTAGAACAGTTAGTATAATAAAACAGATTTAACATTTGTTTGTTACTAAGGCAGCCTATGATAAAGTGTCTACGCTCTGCCAGCTCTATCTGATCCAACGCAGGAAGACCTTCACAAGAAACGGACAACTGCAGCAGCTTATACAACGCATTTCACCTTTACCATGCAAACACCCTTACCCAGGCAAGTAATGTGCTGCATATTTTGTGCTCAAAATGTTTCCAAACTATTAACAAGCTGTAGCTATCAAGAGATTAGCTCCTATTTATATGATGCTTTTATCACATGAGTGTATGCATAAAACACATTCTTGAGACGGATTTGTAGGAGCGTATTGTCATCTCCATGCCTGGGGTTTTACGTGCTTTATTCGCTATTCAAAGCGACCTTAAGTAGATGTTATAAATCCCAGTGCACCGTGATGACAATAGGGACCCATTTAATCTACTGTACCTTAGGACAGGGGATAAAGTTTTAAACTGAGAAATACAGAGAAGTGCACATGCCTTTTATCTACACCCACAGTGGTACATAGTTAACCTATTGTTTTCTTTAAAACTCTTCCACTTTTGGACAGAAACAATCATCCTCTGAAAAATTTGCAAGAGTTGGCCCACTGAGGTGACTAAAATGGCACGGTGGACCAGATACATTTGGCAAAAGACCAGGTACACGCTTGCCAGATTGAACTGCTCTATTTGACAGCAGTAAAGCCATTCAGAGAAAACAGCTCATCACTAATTACAAATAAAATGCTATACAAGAACCAAGGAACAGAATTGTGCGCTTTTTTTTCTGAGAACATGAGAATGTGACAATCAAGTGGTGAGTAAAAGCTTTGGAGACTGTGTTTTCCAAAGAGAAAAACAAGTAAATTCAAGAAAATGGCAGGAAAAGCAACGAAACTGCACCACTCACAGTGAGGATTCTGCACAACAGTAAAAGTTTAGACAGCATTTTTCTTAGACATCCAATTTCATACGTTAAGTCAGATGTGCTTCAGGTTCAGCATACATGTCTACTTAAGTTTTAAATAGGTCTTTCTAAGAGTGTTTAGTCAGTTTAATGTCTGTATTCATATAATTTTTAAAAAGCTCCCAGACTTTATATTTAAGCCAAAGTACTTTAAGAGTGACGTTAAACATGAATTTGGAAAGCAACTTATGAACATGCTCTCATCACTTTTGGCATTCTGAAGAGAAAAATACTACCAAGATATTAGACATCTTTAATAAGGATTTTTACTACATAGTTCATGTCCTAAATACATATTTACGAGAGGAACAGCTGTGTACAAAATATGTCGCTTAAAAAGTATTTATACATATAAATCTAACCAATAGACCTGAATGGAGTTTTTCTGGTTTATCAGCTATGATATGCATTTGAAAAAGCTGCCTAAATATATATTTACACAATAGACCTCAGCTAAATGTGTTCATTTAAAAAATTAAGAAAATATATAAACACATGTTTGCCTGATAGACCAGAACTGCTCCTATTGCATAAAAATGTTTAGGCAGTTTTAAAAAAGTGTTTCTATATTTACTCCTCTGAAACTGTTCAGCTCTCTCACATAAGCAAGTTACTAAATTTCTTTGCTAATCTGAACAGAACAGTCCCAGTCTTTTTGGGGGGTAAATGCTGGATGTTTATTAAAACCCCTCAAAACTTTTACTTTCCAGAGACTAAATGAAAGAACAAATCTCGGTTTTAAAATATTCTGAAGTACAGAAATCATGAAGTGTTTAACTTAGGTCTGACACTAATGTAGGCAATTCAATGTAAAAGGAAGACAGTCTTCAACTCACACTTATGGTTAAAAAAATAGATGGTGAGTAGACAGAATGTCAGCCTAATATTAGAGTCTCCTGACTTCATCAATTTACTCAATCTTAGTGTTACCTGCTAACATTGATGCTAGGCTTTTTTTTTTTTTCCACTAAATTGGGGTATGCAACTACAGAAAAATACATTTTGTACCTAATTATCTGGCTCTAAAGTTCTTTTACAATCTCACTTGGGCAAAATGCATTTTTCCTGTACACTCTCAGTCTTTTCTCATGCTCTAATTGAGGTCTCTAACCTTCACACATGTAGTGCCTCATGAGTTTGACCAGCTAGGCAGAGAAGATCATTCTAGTGCTTAGGACATAAGGAGTTAAGACAAGAAAAGAACAAAACATATCCCCTGTTCATGAATTTTACAGTTATTTTCAAATTCAAATCATCCTAAGAATACCCTTTGGAAACCAAGTTGTTTCATGTCAGGGAAATGGGAAAACACTATGGTCAAAATTGCTCATTATTGAGGGCAGCAGTTCTCAAACTTTAAGGTTCAATAGTGAAAACATGTAATTTTATTTAAATAGTCATCTTAATTCCTATACAATCCCCTTTCCCCCCCCCGAAATTCTGATGAACTTAACAAATTAAACCGTATACACTACATAAGCAGGATTTTCCAGGTTTGAAAACAAAAGCTGAAATTTACAGTTTGCTTTAGCCCTCACTGAATATTTGGATGAGTCTTAATCCATCTTATAGTTTTTCAATTTTTTAATGCTCTGGGAATAACTTTGCTGTTTTACTCAATGCCTCATACAGTGAAATGAAGCTCAGTTGTAACAAAGCTGAACTCGAGTGAGACTACCGAAGAAGTGAACTACATTAGATTGCTGTGGTACAGTAAAACTAATGTCTCATTTGCTTACTATGGTGTGCACACCAGTTTTGAGAAAGATCTGGTTTCTTTATACTGTTCCATGTAACGCGGGTGCAGTAAAACAGCACAAGCTAATTCCTGTATAGTTAAAGGTATGACAGATTTGCAATATAAAGTTAAACAGCAAAGAAATGCTTCAACATCATGTAGTGAAACAGGTTTCACAAAATAAAAAAACATGCAGAAGCTTTTTTTTTTCCTTTTTTTTTTTTCTTTTTCTTTTTTAAGGTCTCCAGCTGCATTCTACAGGCTCACTCACTGCCACACATTACTTGCCACACTATCAAGTGACTCCTCTCAGCTTTGGCTACAGAAGGTTCAAGTTGTAGAGCTTCTCCAAGGAGTTCAGATTCTCCACCTTCATCACCTGAAAAACAACAGCTTTGATTTAGACAGAGAATGAAAAAAACAGTATTAACACCAAATGCAGCAAGACAAGTGCCATACAGGTTTACAAGAAAACCACTACAAACGACAGTAGTTGCCATATGCTCATATAAAAGCATATTAAAGATGGTGAATATATACATTACGAACTGAAAGACTGTTGCATAATTATTTCAGAGCCTAGTATTCTGATGGTCCTGTTCTTCAGTTCTAACCCCCCAAATTAACTGTAGTTTAAGTATCCACATTCTACACATTTCATTACTTACAGCTCTTTCAGGCAGAGAAGCAACAACCTGATTTGCAAACCTGCAGTCCCTCCCAGGCAGAAATGGAGATGGTTACGCTGCGAGAAAGTGTGCTAGCATAAACACATAAACCATACAAAGTGCTCTGGAAATAAGAGCAGTAATTGAGCACAAGTGCGACAATGCAATATTCATGTATATGATGAACCTTTTCCCCTTCTTTCCTCTTGTTCTAGTTACCCCAGCTTGTCACCACTCTGCACACGCTGGCACAGGACAGCCTTGAGCCTGTGCTCCATTACTGCTCTTCAAAGGAGAAGAGCAGTTTTGTAACCGCGCCTAAACTCTTGATGACATGAGCTGACTTGGACCAAAGGTGTCAGGCTAACCACTAAACAAACTGCATGTAGACAGTAATAAACATCAATACAGAGGCAGTCTTGTGGTACAGAGCAACGTCAGTTTAATCAGATTAAATGGGAACCGATCTACAACTTCCGGAAGGTTCCAAGTCACAGTTTGGCTGGTTTTCTGGTTAGGCTACTTTGGAGGGCTGAGATACCTAAACATACAACAGCCTGAACTTGCTCTTGAGCCAGTTTGGTGCACTAACGTGGTAGCAGGTGAGCTAATACAGCTATAGTACTGACGCTTAAGTTCATAGCTTTGCATCACACCACAAGAACAGCAAAACGCACATTTGGTATGCGGTTACACCAGCTTGCTTGGAATAAGTGCAGAGCTTTTAATACTCACTACAATGTGGCACAGAATTGCTTTAAGTCCTGCCTCCCCGTGTAGCTCCACTGGGGTTACCAGCAGGAACTTGTTTGTCACGGACCAGTGGGATGATAGAACTTGGGCTGGCTTTCATGGGTTTTTCTTTGCAGTGGTTTTTGTGGGCTTTTTTGTTGTTTGTTTTTGAAAAACTCTATAGACAGATTGAGGCAAAAGGTCAAAACCAGGTCTAGGAGTTGCGACTCCTTTTTATGCACTTTCTGTCAAGGTCTCCAGCTGCAGATTCTAAGCATAGAACCACAACCACTCATATTGTTATATTTCCCCAAAACCTCCAATTAAAAAAAAGTTCACACTAGAAATCTTTTATGGGCTAGATCATGCAAAAGTGCCATCCAAGAAAAACAGTGATCAAATTAAGAAGGGCATCCAAAGATAACAGCAAACTACTTTTTCCCTTTTCACTCAAAAATGAGTAAATTAGTTTGAGTGTTCTTCACGTAATACATGACATTTTATAGTCAGTCTGCATATTTAAGTAACTAGGGACATGTTTTCCAGCAGTTTGAGATAGAAGACTAACCTGTCAAAGTAAGACTGAAAGCATAAATGGTTAAGGTAGTATATGACTTCAAAACGAGTTTCAAACAAACCTTTTTACACAGTGATCTCAGAGGTCATGGTCTATTGGGAGAAGAGTAAGCTGAAGGTGTATGTTGGGGAGAATAGAGATACTTCTATCCTCACATTGCTTAGTAAAGACTATACACTGACCACACAAAATGCACTCTGCAATCACAAGGGAAGTTTATATGTTTAATGACCTTTCAGTATGAAGAGGTTACAACTGATTTTAAGCTCAGTATTTCTTACCCATTCTGAAGTCAATATATCCTTCTCCACCACTTATCACCAACATCGATTTTAAGGGACTCTGGTTGAAGGACTCTTGGGCCGGTTTATCAGCAGCCAGCTCTGTTCCACCACTACTCTGTGGGCAAACAACCTGACCTGGATTAAAGACAGAATACATTTTTATGTCACATCTCACAGAATAATACCACCTGTATGTGGTCATTGGATGACATACTTAATGCCTAATGATACAATTAACTTTGGATGCTAGTATCTCTTCAGCAAGGGACAGAAGGCTAGCTTTGCCCCGATCTCATCTCTCTAAAGAGACAAAGAATCTGTTCAGGTCAGTTTAATGGAAATCAGAGAATTAAACACGTGCTGACAGATTCCACAGCACAGGCACACAGGTCTAGAGAATGACACTGAAATGGACTTAAAGACTTTCAGATACACAACTGAAAAGATTCAGCACATGTCAGCCCATTAAGCAAACTTCTGTCATTTCCTTCCATACAAGCACTGAGAGGGTTTTCAACCAGCACTGCAGCTTCTAGGAAACTCTTTGCTTTTTCAACTCAGATTCTTTCCTTGGGGGCTCCTCCCTTAGTAGCTCATCCTTCCTGCAGGATGTCAGACTCCTAAATTGGACCTTACATCAATTAGCAGTTGACTGCCTTCCTAACAGGCAAGCACTCACCACTGCACCTTTTTCCCAGATGGAAGCAAAGCACTTCTTTGTGACCAAACCCTTTTCCACCCATTAAACAAGACTGCACTTAGGAATCAGACAAGTCTGATAAAACAGAATGAATTGTTTCTGAATGTACAGTTTTATACACTTGCTATCTTTGCCTAAACACTATGTTTAACAAAGCAAATAAGGGGAAAAAAAACCAACTTCATTTGAAAAATGGGAATAAAACCTCACCAGGTACTGCAACAAAGAATTTAACAGCATCACGGTGCCCATGAAAGCAAAGCTGTGCATGTGCCATTGAACAATACGGTATGAATGTTCCCGGAGTCACTTTGTCGCTGTTTTCATCACCGTATACACGTATTACACTCCCTGGACGGTTTCCGGAGCCTGCTGCTGCTTTATTAGCTGTAAAAGAAGAGAAGTGTTTTCTACTTGAAAATACAAATTACAGAAATGGTTATTTGTTAAGAAACCTTATGGTACCATCTAAAAGCTAAAGCCAACTTAGATAAAAATGAAACAGGAGGGCAGCAATGCCAATTCAAGACAGAGCTGGAAAGAAAAAAGATGCATGCTTCGTTATTTTAAGTACATCAGAAAATGGAGCAGGATTCTTATTAGTCTAGCATAAACACCAGATTTTAATGTTCTACTTTTGGAAAAAAATAATTTGTGGAAGGACTGTATCTTTCATAGAAAATAAGTACCTCTACTGTGTTTCAGTATGAGCAAATTCAGTGTACTTAACATACAATTAAAGACAGTTTAATTCCAACTAATCATAGGGTATCCCCTTGCCAGCCAAAATTCTCTAAAAATAGCCACCTGTGGGCACGAAGGAGCTACCCTATTATAATTCTACATCTAGTTTTTATTGAGATGTTTTAAAATCCATTAAAACAGAGAAGTACTCATGCTAGACATACAAGCCATCTCCATTCCAAAGACTATCAAAGTAGTGAAAGAAACAGTGATTTGTAACAAGACAGTAAATGATGTGGATTAATGACAAAGTTACAAGATATGGTATCACATTGGCTGGAAGAAAAACAAAGTCTGTATGAAAGTTCAGCTGCAACACAGGATGATATACTAAACTGCTGAGCAGATTGGTGGCCATTTAGCAAACATAAAACTGCTGCAATGCAGTAACTGCAAGTGGAAAAACATTTAGGAACATACAAAGGGTAAATCTATAAGGAGTGGGAAACAGCCTCGAGGTGGCTATTAGAAGCCTGAAAATAGATTTTTGTTCAGGATCTGCACTTACCCCTCAGCCCCAGTAAACGTCCCTGGTGGAGGATTACAGCTAAAGTGAGAAAGGAGGAAAGGGGAAATGGATAGGTACGACAGTAGAGGAGAAGGATTAATGAGAACCCACCACTCATATTTTGGTTTTTGATAAGGCAGAGCTTAAAATTTTAGCTCCTAAAACCAGTAAATATGTAATTACAGAAAATTCAATAAAAAGCCACAAAGAACAGCATCTTGTTATGAAAGTTTCAGTACAAAATGGACCAGGAAAGCACTGCCACTTTCACGTGCTTTATCACTATAAAGTTTATTATTGATTAGCAACGTTTCCCCTTTCTCTCTTTCATTGGCAGGAGGCTACCAAAATAATATATACAACAACTCATGTTTCCAAGTGCCCTTTTGAAACATCATCTGCAGATCTGGAAGATGCCCTGCTATCGAGACCCAGGGCACTGAGATATGCAACTGCTTATGCAAGGATGCGACTGTCTTTAAAAACCGTGACTATTTGTAACAAGGGTTCTCAAACCCACTATCAGGCTACCTACAAACAGTTGTTCTGATTCGTGAACAACCAACAAAACTGAAATTAAACTGAATAGCTTTAATAGGGATTTTTTCACGTTCACTACTGTTTTAAGCTTAATTTAATATTTCCAGAGGAGTTTGCTTTGATGCAAATTAAGAGCTATAATTTTTGAAAGCATGATTTAAACTATTTCAAATTAATGATAGGAAGTCTGTCCTTCCTTAGTACATTCATGCAACGCAAAAAAAAAAGCATTTACTGAATGGATGGACAACGTAATGGAACAGTATGAGAAACAATGCATGTATGTGCTGTTTAACAAAGCAGATACCACATGAAGAGGTTTAACTATTAAATTACTCTAAAATTTCACCTGTCAGATTGTACTACTTGCTATGTAACAACAGTACAATTAGGACTATCAAAGTGCTGTATTTTATTGTCTGAAACGTCTGTCCATGTGTTTTAACATTAGTCTCAGGCACAAGTGTTGTGGGTTTTTTTGTTGTTGTTGTTTTAAATGCTATCCATTTACACACAGATTCCTCCCAAGCTTTACCTACTTAAGATTTGTTTTGCCCTTGAACTGGACTATTTCTTTCTCCTGAGGTTCATCTGCCCATGTCTGAATGCTTCCCCTCCCACCCCCAAGTAGTTCCAGCCTATGACAGGAGTTCAGGGTCTGTTATTAAGCAGATACCTGGATTTGCATTACTAGAATTTTACCTAGAAGTTAGTGCCCTATTTGTAGAATGTGTTTATAACTCCTATAACTTTGAACATGTCCTTTAAAGCAGTCAGAACTACTGCGGTTCCAGTCCTTTATACCAGCTTTATGATGAATTCTCAAGAACTAAAGCCAATCGAATTATACTAGCAACAATACCAACTTGCTCAAACCAAACAAAAATCTATTTTGGTGATCATATGGCAATAAAATATAACATTAATTAGAAAACTAAAGCCATCTCTTACAAGCAATAAACTTCTATAAATGCTGCTAATGCTCATAACACCTCTAAGGCTTCAAAGTGTCTCTTTCACTCAAGCCATAGCAACTCTGCTCAAATTGAGGTACAGGAGATTTTGGAGATGTGCTTTTTAGCTCAGAGCAATTGTAACCATGTACACAGATTAGGTGCTAAACATCACACAGGTCCAATCTGTTACAAACCTGAAAGATTCAGACCTGGCAGTAAAGCTTTCTATCCATTAGCAAGCATCTGAATGGCGTTTAATATTCTCTTTTTGTGTCTACAGCATATTGCACAGTGCTATTCATTTATATTTTACTTACTTTCTGTTAATGGAATGGAGATGATGACACCATTTCCTGTTCCTACCCATAAACGATTACAAGACACCATAAGAGCTGTGATTCTCACAAATGAGAATCCCAGTTTACCAGTACCTAAAAACAAAAGATGCTTTTCATCAAAAATTATGAGCAAGAATAATTTTAGTTCCATAACAGAGAATCTTAACTCCAACTCCCAAATCACGCAGACAATTCCCTCCCACTTCAAACAGAAACAAGGCACAGGAGTACATTAAGTTGTAAAGATAATCTAAAAGGCTATAACACTCTGTTAATTAAGTTGTGAACCTATACAGAAAGAGACTAATGTGAACGGTGAGAAAGAACAAAAGGTATAACAGCTCCACAATGCTGCACAATAACATCTTTCAGGGCTTACAGCACCAGGGCAGCTTTAAAAACAAAACCAAATTAGTTTCTCATCCATTAGCACTATGAGGAGAGCAGAAGGCTCACCAGGTAAGTGCCATGGCACAGTAGTTACTTGTGAAGGATTTTCCATGGCCCAATTACCTGTATTTGTTGTGTTACACAGGTGGTCAAACTGCTCTTATACAAACATTAATGAAAAAAAATCAGAAAGCTTATTAGCTTCAATAGCAATAAAAATTTGTTATTTTGCATTTATACTTTCTTGAAAAAGAATCATTTTTTTCCGGCAAGTAATGGCTTCTTCCCACTCTTAGATTTAAAAATGTCATCAGTATAGTAAAAAAGAGAAAGATTTTAGTGTCTCTATTGATGCCTGCCCAACTCCATCACTTTCCTCATTAGTTCTGACTTTTTAGGGACACCTTACACATCAGTTAGGATCAGACTGTATGAGAAGCCCTATCATCCTCATCATGCTTTACAGACTGACTTAGTCTTCTACTTCCAGATTCAAGTTTCCACAAACAGGATTTGACTAACATTCCTCCCACCCTTCCCCCTAGTTTGCAGTGAGAATTGCCTGATCCATAACAGGAAAAGAAAGCTCCAGACAGCAAGAATACAACAGTTTTTCTTATCAACTTACCTAGCATTTTGCTTACATAAGGTTCAATGTCCACATCTTGTAGGTGCTGATACGTGTGCGCATGATAGAGACGCAGGGTGGAGTCCAAACGAATAGATACCCATACCCCATCACCCACCCACGCCAGCTGTCTCACTTGGCTTTCTCTTCTTGGGTGTGCATCAAATGACTTCTACAAAAGATTGGATTTTAAATTAGAAGATGAAACAAAGGCAAGAGTAAGACATGCTTTCCTCAGTTACTCTTACACTGTCAATGCTGGCAATGGCTTTCAGAAACCTCAGCCACTTCCTGTACTTGAGATGTCAGGTATACATACAACACTGCAAAAACACCAGCTTACACACCTTCTATAAACAAACTATTCTATAACTGGAGGGAGAGTGCGTTCAAGATTAACACTTACAAACCTCTAAAGTATGCAAAGACAGATTATACAGAAGGTTAGAGGTGGGTGGAGAACATGAGGCATGCATGTAGAGAATGAGCTGGGAGCTAGTCTTGCAAGCTCTGCACAAGGATAATTTCCAGTTCCTAGCCAGCTAGAAGTGGAGAACTAAATCCCCCCAAAATTGGTTTCAATAAATGAGAACTGTCTCATCATGGCTTAAAATCTTCCAAAACAATAAAACATCTTAAGAAAATGTAATAGTATTTCCCAAGACAAATTTGTTTGGCTGCTTCTTTTCGTACTGATGAACAAATAACTGTTCTCTGGAGTTTGAGATGTAGCATGAGATGGCATTAAAACATAACATTTAATTATTTTAAACACCATTTTAACTTGCCTCTATTTTCATGGCCTTTGGTTGAACAACATAGATTTTGTTCCTGTAGCCACACCAGACTTTGTCGTGTACCACTGTCATGCATCTTATAGAATGATGTGGCCGGCCCAGGTCTAAGAGATGATAATTCGTCAAATCCCACTGACCATCTTTTAAAAACAGAAGGAAAATTAAAAACAGAACAAAGCACAGGTTCCTATGAGTTTAAAAATCATTTAGAAGTACAGGAAAATATCTTAACAGTAATTTTTTAAAAGCACTGTAATAATCTGGATAAGTCAATACAAATTTATAGCTAGGCTCCTCATTAAAAAAAAAAGCAACTAGTTACATGAACTACCAACATCCCAAATGCTACTCTGTTTTTATATAATAAAGTTGTACACTATGTTCAAAACACGTCAAAACATTTTTAAAACCAGTAAGTTACCTAATGCTAAAAGCTTTACTTATATAGGCATCAGTATACACTACAACAAGCAACTACCCACACAGCACTAGGTACTTGCTGCTTGACTGAACATAGAAGTGCTGACCAGTGCATCAAGATTTTTTTAAATACACTGCAACATCTTAAGAGCAGCACCTGAAATCTACTAAAAGCATGCTAAATTTGGTCATTCAACACCAAGTAAAATTCTTCTGTAGACTGAGATAAGCCACAGACCATCACTGACATTTACTTGAGATCCTTAAGGATTGTAAGCCACTAGAGTTTGAGTTTAAAAAAAAAAAAAAAAAGAACACAAAAAACCATAACTGCATCCTAGATGCATCTTTCCCAATACGTGCATTAGTGCTGTGCAACCTCTTTAATTCTTCTAAATGCTGAACTCCACAAGGAAAAGAACAAATGAACAGAGATAAGTTCCAGCCAACAGATAAGTTCCAGCAACTCATACTAAGACCTTCCCCTCCTGGTCCTTATTCTGGAGGCTGAAGAATGGAGCTCGTCCAGGAGTGATTTAGGCAGAAATTCTGAAGGGATGCTTACAAAATTCTCTTTGAAGGACTTGTCTAACACTAATAACAGGACAGAAGACATTACTATTGAGCATGATGGAAAAGCAAAAAAGATGATAATCAAAGCGGACTTTATCAACTGGCTTTTTGCTATTTAGCTCAGACATATCCCATTCTCCTTCTCAGAGAAAGGAAGAATTCCAGGAATGCACCAGGACAGTGAAAAAATGGTACTTGAAACGGCAACCAAAATATTAGAACAATTTCTCAAGACAACCTGTAAAAAGGTCATTGGGGAATACATTTTCAAAACACTATTTATAAATGGCACATTTCTTTCCTAAATACTGTTACAACTTCACTGGTTTCAACATCTAACAGAATGCTTACCAACTCCTCGGTGAAATATTGCTAGTGTTCCATCAGCTAGTGCAACTAATACTATCCCTTTTACATGTCTGGGAAAAGAAAAGAGGTACAAGAATATATACCGTTAGACCACATTTCTCAAAATGCGAATTTAAAGTAAGGTATAAACGTTTTATATTTCAGCATATTTTTTATATTCTCATTAGCTAGTGCTAATGATTTCTAGTGCTTTGATTTCTACAATATAGTTCAAGAGAAGGGACAGTAACAAGGAGTCAAAATCCAGTTCAGAAAGCTTAAAATATATCTACCTACAATATCTGAAGAAAACATCAAGGATAACAACGTATAACTCTTTTGAATATACAGCTACCAAGAATACCAAGTACACAGCTACAGCTCATCATTTGAGCTACAGTATTTTCAATAGATACTGTTGATATACTATCAAAAGATTCTTTTTATTTTCCTTACTTCCCAAACGATTTCCACTGCCCCTCAAAGAATATGCATGCATTTATGGCAACTGACATTCCCAATATCCGAGAAGAAAATATAAAACTACTTTGCAGGTACTTTAACAAAAGTTCATTATGATTTACACGATATTCTTTCAGAACTTACACAATACTGAGAATAGAATCTTTAAGTTTAATGGCATGAACACATTTCCTCCACTGGGCCACTGACGAATGAACATACAAGCTGCAAAGACAAATCAGGAGGGATTAAGAGCAGTAGGAAAGGTCTACCAGACAGGAAAAAAAGAGGCAAACCCCCTATAATTGAAATCCACAATTAAATGTGGAAAAAATAGGCAAACCCCCTATAACTGAAATCGACATCTTTCACTGAAAACTACGTATAGACTGAAAGAACAAACTACATAAGCAGAATGGTTTTTCAGATGCCTAAAACATGACCAGCTCCTTTGCAGATACATCTGCAGCTGGGCAATATATTTTTCTAGCATAATAAAATATTGAAAGTTCTGGACCATAGCAATTTCTTTCACTAAAAAAAAACCTGAACAACTTTTCCACAGATAAAAGTGTTATCTGCCATAAAAAGCTTGCTAATCACCTACATTACTTTCTTTGAATTCTGTAATGCCTCAATGTAGCAAACCATATAAAGTTTAGGCTCTCTTGAGGCCTTCTTGCACTTAATCTTGACTCAAGACAGTTATCAGCCTGCAGGTACAAGAGGCAAGTTTAAAATATTTTTTTTCCAAATAAATTTAACAAGATGAACATTTTCTTACCATCCATTCTGTGCTCCAAGCCACATTGTTGGTAAAAGGCTACTCATTTTCTGTGCTTCTTCTCTCACTAGATCTTGCTCATTTGGCAAAACTGCAATGTCTTTATATAACTCTGACTCAGTACTAAAAAACAAAAAACAGTTAAAATACATTGAATAAAGTGCACAGATCTCAGATTATAACCTGTGTTTTTCTTTTTAAATACATTTTAAGAGGTATGAGGACTATGTACCTGGGCTGGTACACTGGAGATGCCTCTGTCGTATTCTGCACTCCCAGAGGATCTGTAAAGACATGCTCTGTGTAGACTCCAGTTTGTGCAATATCAGCCATGTCTTCTCCTGTCCCTGCATTGACTTCTGTTGCTTCTGTTGCCTCCTCCGCTGTTGGAATGTTCTCATCTACTGAATTACTTTCAGTTGCAATATCTATGGAACAAAAAAATTGGAAAAACTTAACGACTGCAAGAGAATTCTCAATTGCTTAAAGCAGCCAGAACTTGATACTTACAAGTTAAATGAACAGCTGTAATAATCAGATAGTCACAATCTAGATTTTATATCTCATTTAAAAAAAAAAATCAGATTAGAAACACAGTGCAACCTACTAAGGTTTGGGTATCAACAAGCGTCAAACACACTTTAAGTATCAACCCAGTGACTGACAGCAGAGATTGCCCTTTAAGTGATTAACTAGAACAGCAGTGAAATCCAATCAATTAAAAAATACAACTATGGCAACAGTATTATATGCCATAAGAAAATAAATAAGGTTCAAGCCCAACAACCACATATCCATTAGCCATCATATCACCATACAGGCTCTGAGGGCCATATGATAGAAAATATTAAGAATGCCTATAAACTAAACAGCTTCACTTAAATCTCTATTAAGACTTTACAAGATTTAAGGCATATACCCACTTTCTCTCTAGTCATCTGTCGGCAAGATCTGCATTTCAAATTCTGAATAACTTAAAAGC
This sequence comes from Nyctibius grandis, assembly GCF_013368605.1. NCBI lineage: Eukaryota > Metazoa > Chordata > Aves > Nyctibiiformes > Nyctibiidae > Nyctibius > Nyctibius grandis. Next base: position 7,476,807 of record NC_090672.1, read on the forward strand.
TCTCTTTAGACCATGCACAAGATATAGTTCTCTCAAAAGTATTTGAAAGAAGCAATTGTCTCTACCCGTTTAATATCACATCCATGAATTTCTCAGCTACAATTATACTATGCAAGTATGTCAGATTTATAGGCCATTTCCCACAGAGTACTCATGTTATGTTATCACCACTTACAGACAAGCTATTACATTAAATACTTGCACCACTGATTTCTCAGTTACACCTAATGGTGTTTGGCCATCCCTGGTATGCTTGGAAGATTTTCATACCTGACTGTTTATCTGCCACTGGTGAGCCACCATTTGCATCATGAGCTACAGCTGCTCCTGTGATACCCTCTGCAGTACAGCCAACCACTGTTATTCCTCCCAGCAAGCTATCGGTTTCTGCAGAGCTGTTGCTGGTCATACTTCCACACAGAGATGACTTGTCCACTTGACCGGGATCTGCTTCTTGAGACCCTTCCTCTCCTGCAGGATAGTCTGTTTCCCTTGCCCCTGAAAAAGATTAAACTCACATGCTCCTTGTGGGGATAAAGGTGAATCACTTCTCTATCTAATAACAAACAAAGCTTCAAACTGAATAAACTTTCCAGCAACTGAGATTTCACATGCAGATACCTCTCTACAAGCTTATTTTAACATGATCAGCAGACATTAAAGATGCTGTCACAAAACTCAAAAAGCAAAAGCAGTATCTAGACATGCTGCACATCTGAATGTCATACGCCATATTTTAATCTGCAGCATTTTCCAGCTACTTTATTTCTATTTCAAATAAATTTTCCATTAAAATTAGATAACAGTGCATATACACAGGGATACCTATCTACATCTTTATGAAGAATTTAACTGCAACAGATCCTTTGTTCTGGAAGAAAATGTTTTTCTCTCATACAACCCTCTCAAATACTTTCTAGACTTAATATTATTCTTGGTTTCTTGACATTTTTATCATATTTTAGTATATTTTATGCTGTTTTGATTTTACAAGTTATACATAGTTTCAATGGAGCAAAACCTCAAACTTCACAAGGAAGAGATTACTTCTCAGCTTATTAAACAAAACTACTTCACTGGAACTAGTGCTACAGATTTCTGTAAGTGTAAGCCAAGAAACAAGAAATCCAAAAGCACAGTTAGTTCTTCTCCAGAATAACATCCTCCTATTAAACATCCCTCAGTACACTCTCCACATACACTCTCAACGTAACAAGGATTCCCTCTACAGGAAGCTCCAAGACTTGCTACTTATCTTCAAGAGGCTGAAGATGTCTAAAAAGCCAACATTTTTCTTTGGTGACGTTCACAGTTCCATACAACATTGGCACTACTGCACAATTTATAATATAGCAGACAAACTACTTGTTCCTGGTTACTGACGTCTCTCTACCTTTGAGTTAATTTAGGTCAAGAGCCAACTGAAGAGTGGAACAGTAGAGTAGAAATCCAATCGCTTTCCCTCTAACTAAACACTTTTTATTGCGGTGCTACAGTAACATTTTATCACACTAATTAACAAATCTTTGGTTTTTCATTGCTTAAGAAAATCCGAATAGGATACAGTTAAAAAAGCAGGAGCTAAAACACCATAAGTCTTTACCTGGTACACTAGCAATACAAAGCACATGAGAATTGCAAACAATGAAACTGTCCAGAATATTTCCTGGTTGATTAGCATCAATAATGATAACTTTTGTAGCAGAATGTGTGCTAGTACAGATCCAAACTAGACTGGATAATTCTTCCTGATGTTTCAGCTCCTTCTGCTGGTCCTGAAGGAGAATAAAGGCAGAACAGAAGTGAAGAGCAACAGGAAGAGGGACAAGGATAGAACCTTTGATCTTGTATGTTCTTACATTATCAACTACAGAAATATACATAAATATGTGAAGTTAAATATCTTTAATGCCATTGTAAAATTACAGGTAGTTACTTGTTCTCAATGTACTTGGAATATAAAAACCCTTCATATTTCATACTTGGGTAGAAAAGTATAGAAAATAATTATACTGCACGATTATACAGTTAGACAAGTATAAAGCTACATAAGAATACTATTTACACGCCAGCTACCATACTCAGTATCGCCACAGATTAACCTGATGTCCCAAAGCACTTCAAAATGAAGCCTTTGTTTTTATGCCTTTAATATAAATGCCATTCATTGCTGCTTCATGAAAACATGAAGACTAACACATTTTTAAACAATGGCACAGACACCTAAAAAAAAAAAAAAATCTTTTTTTAAATGGCAGTCAGAACACGAACAATTCTGTCACAAATGCTTTTTAAAGCAGGCAGCACTGGTATAAGCAGTGCATCATTTTGATGTAAAATTGATTTGCTCCTCAGATTTGCCAACAAGCTGGCACACAGGAAACAATAACAGTATTTTTGTAGTTGATTCAATAACCCAAATATCTTGGGTTGAGGACTACTGAAGAAAAATCTACTCATTACCAATAAACCTAATTACAAAATATATTATTAATCTACATATACACAGTAAAGATGTCTAACTTCATAAACTATTCAACATGCCTTACAGTGAACTTACCTTGAGCTCTTGGTCTAGTCTGTCTAAGCTACTTTGAGATCCTGTTTGCTGCTTGTTGCCATCTGCGTCCGTCCCAGTCACATCATTGTAGAATACACTAGCACCAACCACAGACCCGCCATCTCGCGTTTTCCCTCCTGATAGGTTTACCCCTACTGCACACCATAGCTTGAAAGAAAAATAAATACTTCATTGTTAAATATGCTAAGTAACATGAAAATTATTATACATCTGCAGTCCATTTTAAGAAATTCATTAAGATTAGAGTCATGTACGTTTCTACTGAGGCTTAAATTCCGATTCACCTATGCTTTGAAAAGAAACAACTTTATTTCATAAAGAAAATAACTGAGTCTAAAATAAAAATATTCAAGCTACAGGTTGTCCAAGTCTCTATATCATCGCTGTCAATATCCTACCTTCATAGAGGTATCCTTCTCATCTAAAGGTCTCAGGTAAACAGGTACGGGCAAGTTCTTCATCTTACTGTCACCCTGGCTACCATTTGCCACCTAGGAAAAAAACAAACAGACAAACAAACAAACAGAAAAGCTTTCCCTTTTAAAAGAGGTTTATAGTCTTTGGAATCAGTTGATCAGCCTTTGTTAAACACAATTAAGAGTTTTTCATTGTGGTTTTCCTTAGAAAGACTCTTTTAACTGGAAAAGTTCAACAAAAAATTGCTGGAATCACTCAAACACAAGCTGTGAAATTATACTCTGTTCAAATTTCACAAAACATGAAGTTGTTAACACTACATTTGAAAACAAGCATAGTACCTGTTTGTACTTCTGAGGTAGACTCCAGCCAAATGCTTGCACTCTACCATCCTCCTTCTGAACATGTGCTTTCACTTGGCGATACTGCTCTCTTTTCTGCTCTCTGCGTGAGGCTAAACTGGCTTCAGTTCTAGGGAAGAATCATTATTAAAGAACCTGTTACTTATGCTCTTTAGAATTCTTCATGTAATGGGAGTTGCTATTTAACTCAATAGACAAGATCTCTGTGGAAGCACTGTGTTACCAAAGAGATCACTAGTTTTTCACACATCACCTACAGAACAACAGGTTTCCTGTCGGCTATTTCTTAAGGGACCAGTGAAAGACAGGCAAATCCAGGAAGTCTATTGTCAGTATCCTTAAAAGAAAATTAACTTGGGTTATGTACCTCTAACTAGAAGCTTTAAAAGCTGTAAACCAAAAGGATATATTGCCAAAAAGAAGCACAAGACAAAAGAATAATTATGGATACTTGTTAGCCTGACTCATGTTGTTCTATTTTTTTCCATTGAACTTGAAGCGATAGCATCTGTACAGTTATTGCTTAGCTACAACACTTGCATATAAAAGTGTACCAAGTGCTGCCTCCTATGCCTAAATGCACTGTTAGGAAAGGCAGTGATATTTGCCAAACAGAATGCTCAGAATACTCATCCACTGCTGTGCATTTCAGTCTGCACTACTGTTGATTTCTCACGTATCAACATTCACTTCAGGAAAACATTATACTTCACTTAGTAGCAATGTTATTTATCTCAGAGGATTAAAAGAAAAAATACTTGATAGAGCACATCTAGTATTATAAAACCAAAATGTCTTACTCTTCACTGAGGAATTCAAAAGCTTTAGATTTGTCACTAGGTAATTGAGATAAGGTGCTGCTTCTTTTCTTGACAGATGGAGTAATATGTGAGGTTGGAGCATTATATTTAACATTGACAGGAGGTTCTGGTTTCTTAGCTGTATTGCTAGATGAACTGAAGAGCCTGCTAAAACTAGAAGAAAAAAAAAAAAGATGAGAGTTAACACTTGTAAGAGACATCCGAATTTGATTACGCAGCCAAAACACTGCATCTGCTAGCCTGCTCAAGCCAGTCAGACTAAGAAACTGGAGCCCAACACACCAGCAGCCACCACACACTCAACAACACTCTCTAAGCACAGAAACTCATGTCAGTAAGAAAAATTCTTCAAGAATTATCCCATTTGTTTATCAAATTTAATGGGATCTTCATCTTGAATGAACATTTACAGGGAACCAACAAAATCAGCATGTGAACATCACACCTAAAGACAGTTTTATGAAGCATATTAGTCCATGCACAGAGCAGTTCTAAAACCCCACCATTTTCTAGGCTAAAACAGAGTAGTTATCAGCAAACCACAACATTGAAAGAATTATTTGACAAATATCTTGTTGTGAATAATACTGTTTTAAAGAGCCTGAAGTTAGAAAGGAAAATTTAACAATCAGTAAACTGTACTTCATAGAAGAAAAGGAAACCAAAATAAATGCAATGCACACAAAGTATTCAAGTTTCTACTTTTCAGCATAAAAAAGAATCCAGAAAAAGGTTCAGAACAAGAGTCCTGGTACATATTCAGCTAGAAAAAAAAAAGTTACAGCACTTTGACATTTAACTTCACAAAGTGCACAGCCATGCACCACGTGATGCAGCTTATAATGCATTTTGTCTTCAAGAACAGTCTTACTGAGCTGCATGCTAGGTAACGAGAGGAGAACAGTTAAGACATCTTCATCTGCCAAAAGATAATTAGCTAACATACAAAATCGCACCAGCTAATTGGTTAGGGTCTTTTATTTATTTTTGCCAGTGAGTTTTGTTTCAATACTTACAACTGCCAAATGCTTGATCTCTTCTTTTCTTGCATGGCTGGATTTTCTCTTGATGCTCTACAAGAAATGAATTCCAAGTTTACTGAGTAAGCATTAATTAAAAAAAGGAAAGGAATGGAACAGCGTGTAACTCTTATTTAAAAAAACAGGATAACACATCTGAAGTATCAAAGCCTGTTTCTTCACATTGCCATTTCTTTTCTGATCAGAGCACAATATTGAAATTCTCACTAGATGAACTGAAGTTACACAATAAACATCATCCACATTTATTTGCATCACAAACACAACTGGCGAGTGCTTTTCAGACAGAAGAGACAAATCCATGTAACACTTTGCAATGGAAACAGCTAGAAGAAAGCAGCAAAAAAATTTAAATTCTTCTACCTCCTGGTTTTTTAATATTTTAACAATTGCCTTTTATTTTAAAACCTCTTATTCTTCAACACACCAGTAAATAAATGATGAAGTGATTTTTCCTGAAGCCACAGATGCATTAACAGATATAGGAAAGGATTTCTACAGGAAAAATAGCTATAGAAAAGCAAGCCACGTCTGCTTGGCAATATGTATTTTTTGTCTCACAAACTCAGAGTCAAAATGGCTCACAGGTATTGAGGACAATAGAAAAAAATAAATGCCATTGTTGTACCTGACCGGCAGGCGGCACCCAGTGACCCTGTTACCTCTGGACATGGACGCGGCTCAGGAGGATGTGACAAAAACGAGCTGGGCTGAAGTCGGAGGCAGAATACTTTTGTTTTCAAAATCATACCCTCCAGACAACTCAATATTCAGGATCCAAATTAGACCAGATCACCACCTTTACTGCTTGTATTTCACAAACCTTGCACAGTTTTAAAACTGCGTTTTTTTTCCTGACCAACCCAAGTCCTCGCACGGGGATGACAATCTGAAGACTGTGCGTTATTCCTGTTTTGACACCTCAGCTGACAGCTGGGCCCGCTGCTTTAAGGTATGTGCATACATACACACAGTAATTTTTCCTGCCCACCAAATTAATGTTATTTACTATTACCAAGTTTTGTAACTGTTCCAAAATACAGACATTTCTTCAGGGGATGTTTATTTCACATCATATGAAGTAACACATCTGCACTGAAGTCTCACCAAGAACCCATATTGACGAGACAAGTTACATGCCCATAACTTAAAAACAAAGTTATTCATGGGCAAGCAGAAGGGCAATTAAGGCTTCACACCTTAACCTACTGACCAGATCACTCTGCAGCTAAAAATCAAAAGCTTGTAAAATCCAAGGAGCTCTATCAAAGATTTTAGAAGAGCCTTTTACCTTATCATCTCAGTCCATCGAACAGCTTCCTGAAGCTCCATCAACCTCTCTTTATACTGATTTCTTTCCATCAGAACACGGGCCATTTCAACACGAGTAAAACGCTTCCGCTGAGCGGTGGGGACATCACTCTGAACACACAAAAAAGGCAAACACAGGATGAACAAAGGAGCACAGCAGGGCCCTCACAGAGTCAGCCTCTGCCTTCTGGTAAGAGTCAGTTTAGGGCATGATTCCATATTCCAAATCATTTGGGGCTTTGTAAAACTAACTCAATTTTACCTTCCTCTCCTCCCATCCTTTGTATGTAGTATAATCTGAATAAAAAACAGTTCTTCAAAACGAATGTGACACTAATAGGCAGAGAGGAAAGAAAGAAAACTAGATATGGTGCTCTTTAGATCTTCTATCTTTTCTATACATGGAGGAAGTTTACCACTACCTATTGAGCAGTAAAGTGCAGTAGCACTCACTAAACACGTGAGCTTCTAATGTGCCATTGTGGATTATACATACAAAAACACACACACATACACCTACATCATCATCCTCTTTAGCTTTCTGTCTTGCTTCCTCTGCTTCTGCACGAGCTCTAAATACAGAATAAAAAATAGCTGCATTAGATACCACAGTGGGGTTTTTTCCCCTTTCTTTTTCACAACCATGGAATTAAACTTACTTTCTCAGCTCTTCTTCCAGTTCCTTGTTCTTCTCTTCAAGCTTTTGTTTTGCTTGTTTTACAGCTTCTAATTCACCTTGTAGTACATCCTTCTCACAAGTCAATTCATCCACCTTTGCTATCAAATCATTCTTCACCACATTCAGCGCATTTCTACACAAATATTTAAAATACACCATTACAAGGACAACTATGGTCTCATGGTTTAGCTTCAGCCTGATTTTACTCTACAGATTTCTTACATAGAGCTGCTGTAAAAAGATACAGCTTTCTAAAACAAGTCAAACCCTCTTCCCCTATATCTCAAATCCTCAAACACATTCACACCTCTCTATTAGAAAAAAAGTACTGATAAATCAGAACAGTTTGCTTAGAGTTTGAATTCCTCAACAGTGCTCCAATGGATAAGCTTCTGCAGTTACAGCTGTGTTTCTAACAGAAAAGGCAGGGGATGATCTCACTAGGACATAGCACTGCATTTCTTGCAGCCTTACAAGGATAAAAGCAGCTTTTGCTTCTAAGGTCCTTAATTTCTAGAAGAATAGCAACTAAGCTATGTATTTAGCCAAATATACCTACAAACTCAAAATACTTACACCATCACTACTCTTAGGACTGAAAACACATTTGTATAATTTCAACTTCCTGTGTATGAAGATATTGAAGTTACAACAAAACAACAGTCACCAGCGGTATTTTTTACATACACATTCTCACTTACTTTGTCTCCAACAGCTGAGTGTTTTCCAAAATAAGGTTTTCAACCTCGCGACCCATTCCTTTCCAAAGGAAACAAATGAATGAAATTAGCAGATAAAATAGATGTTTTCACAACACCTATATTTTGCCATTGTCTAAAACCTGCTGCATTTTAAGTATGACAAACTTGTCAGAAAAACTGCGAGCTATCTGAAGGTTCAGGACCTACCTTCTACAATTAGCTTTCCCCTCCACCTTCTTCCCAGTCTGCCTTCAGTTAAAGCCTAAAGGCAACCCTGGCTAACCACAGGCTAGTGCTACCTCCACCTATTCTATACATTTTGAAGAGGTTACATTACTAAGTCGAAAACCAAACATGGCATCACTGGGGAAGTATTAGTCCACAAAAAGTTAAGTTTAAAATGCTCAACTGTCTTTTATACCATGTTAGATACAAAAGTATATCAGTTATAGACACAAGACATGCTGAATTATAAAGCTCAGATTGCGAAAGCCCTGCAGATCTCCCCAGAGCAAATGATACCTTACCAAAGAAATTATGGTCTTTAAAGCCCATGCATTCCATGTAGAGCAAAAACAAGAACAAGAAACATTTCATGTAAGGTGTAGTATGAGTGAAGAGCAATAAAATAGACTTATGAAGTAAGAGTGAATTAAAACAAAGCCACCACCAAAAATTTGAAGTGGAATGTGATGCGATTAGAAGCAGGATTTATACGACAGACAGATGTTTAAAAAGTTAAGTTTGTCACAACCATTTCTATTGGTTAGACCTCTTATAAAAATGGGTAACTTAATAAAAGTCTATCTCATTTTCTGTGAAATAATTTAGAAGTACAGTACTTGGAAGAAATGCTAAGCCCTTCAGCAAGAGTTTGAAATGAATATGCTACTATGGAAAAAAGTGAACTTAACTCTTCATGTAACTACTCCAATACTATTTAAATTTCTGGAAATTAACTTCTCACCCTAATGTTTGCATGCCTAGAATAATATGATTTGAAAGTTTTTAAAAAGATAAACTTTCAGGCAGAAAATAATTATTTTACATCTTGCACAGCAAAATAATTACCACACTGATAATGGCAGAAATTATGCTAACTCAAGATTAACACAACAAACGAAAAAGGTGTCTTAATGGTGGAGGCCTTTTAAAATACTCCATGAACACAATCTTCTAAGCAACTTTGGTAACAGAAGATGTAAGAGATATTTGGATAACAATAAAAAAAGTATCTAAAAATAGACATGCAAATCCAAGTTCCTTCTTTTGGAACTTCTCTCTCTGGGTTTTGGATTAAAAGTAAATGACATTTAACAGTGAAGGAACTTAGATCAGCTATTGTTACTTTACCAATATCTGGAGAAATCCTCTACACTACAGTCATCAAGAGGTTTTATTCCAGTGGCTATTGCTTTTTAAATGTTTTCAGCATTCACAGATAAAAGTATCTAGGATCACTTCTAACAGGTTTCAGGATCCTTTATAATGCAAGAACAAAAACTAGAAAGCCAAGAATGCAAAGGCAAAAAAAAAAAGTTACCAAGCAGGGAAAAAATGCAGAGAATGTATTTTATGAGAGCAGCAGCCAAGAACGCCTAACTGTAGAAGCAACAGATTTCAAAGAATTTTTTTTTTTTAAAAAAGAAGCATACACACCAGAATATTCCCCTGGGTATGCAGCCCAAGAGAAAACAGATTAGAGAATCCCAATTAACTACTTTTACAGGACGCCAGACTAAAGTTTAATGCTCACTTAGAACAGATGCAAATGCTTGAAACACACTGACTATCCTGGATGCAGATGTGGCTTTTAAGTAACACAGAGTAGTTTGGACTATGGTTGTGCTCAAAGTGAAATGATGATTATATAGTAAAACTTCTAGAGCAATATATTCTGCATAACAAACATAGTTATAACAATGTGTTCATTTTGCACACACTGGTGTTTCTAGCAGTAGTTTTACGGAAAATGGTAATGAAGTCAGTGACAAACTTTTCATATGTTATACTAAAAAGTATGTTATTTTTGCCCATGGAAAACAAAGCATCTATTATCAGGAACTCCTGATGGTAATTTGATTTCTTTAAACAATTTATCATGTAGCTAAGGGGTAGAAGTTGCTATATGTTAATACTTCTCCAGTATCTGTATTTCTGCAGGCAGAATGTGTCATTAGTTGTCCCTATGACAACATAGTGCAAGAAGTTTGGATGAAGTATGTTCCAGCAAGGAAGTGGTGGTCCTCACTGCTCAGGCTTCAAAGCAGCGAAGTGTGACAACAAAGAAAAAACATCTCTCAGACATAGGCCCATTACTCCTCATGAGTAATACTTTGCAGAAATGGCACCTACTTGATGTAAAATAAGTTTCTGGTGGAACACTGAACAACCAGAAATCCAGACTGCACACACAACAGTTCTACATGATACTACTAACAATCTGTATTTTTGCTGGATCAGGTGACAGAAGCAAACTGCTGATTTTCTGTATACAACCCATTCCTAAAACATACAAGAGTTGCATCTGCGTTTTATACATTCCATAGTACCAGCGCTCATTATTTCAAAATGAGGCCTGAACACTGATATGGCTAAAGATACCTTGTTATGTTGTTTATAGAAAGATCCTTCTTTTAACACCCTTTTTGCTCCTGATCAACTCATGTTCTCAGAACTTACATTTTGTTCAGTCAGCACACAAGTAGCAGCAAGCTACTAGAAATGTGGGTTCCCCTTCCCCTTCCAATTAATGGTTTGATTCTCAGATTACCACCATTGCTTTCTGCTGCAATTCTCTCTTACAAGCTAAATTCCACAGAGAGGTGATAAAGCCAGGCCATTACAGATTTGGCACAACCTGAATTAAACTACTGTAAACTAGCTTGAGATAAAAATCCTTGCTTGACATAAAAATCCTTGTGCCAGAGAACATATATGGAAACCTGAAATAGAGAATAGCTTAAGAAGTGACCCAAAAGATTAAGGCTGATATCATTATATTGAAAGAAAGAATAAACACCTTTTTTCTGCATTCCAATGACCACCTTAGGATGCTACGCAAAAGATTTTAATGCAAATGAATCCTAACAGTAAATGCAGCAAGGATAATTAAGCACTCCACTAACAAGGAAAATTCCTCTTAAAATAACCTTTCTTACCCAGTAAATCTGCACCTTCATCCACATCTCCAATTAGGCCAGAACCAGCAGATGACAGCTCTTCAAAGAGTGACTCTGTATTACGGTCAAATGCTTTGTTCTCTATGCCTTTGGTAGGGGTGCTATTCAAAGAATTAAAACAAGACATAAAAAAGCAGAAAGAAAACATTCCCACATTGAAGAAAGGTTTCTCCATGGTTTTACCAGTAGTTCATTACCCCCCAAAAAAAAAAAAAAACAGAAGTAAAATTTTCAGCAGCTTTCAGTTGGCTTAGAGTCCTAGATTCTATTTTCAAATACTACTTTGGCATCAAGATCCAAACTTGAGGTAGCTGCTGATTTTGAGCTGGTCAGGATTTTAATAAATTAAAGCATAGCAAGTTTTGGCATATAGAAATTCAGCCCTGTCAGAACTTAGTCAGCCCAAATGCTTAAAGAACAGACAGCTCAGCCAAACTGGAAGTCATTTAATATAAGAAGAACACAAGAGAACAAAACAGAGATCAAAATATTCCTCTGGCTAGAAAGGAAGCTGCTTTCACACAAAGAGCTTATGCCATTAACATTCACTATACAAGGTCATTTTTTCCATCTCATCACAAGAATGAAACACACAGACACATAACATATTTGAAGGACTTGTGGCTAGATCCTAAATTGTTCAGGCCTTGCCTAGATGATCAGGCACTCCCCTCGCTACTAAACCAGCACTTGTTTGGTTTTTGTTGAGCTTTAGTGCTTTTGAAAGAAATGTGATCCTTCACAAGCAAAAGCCTGCAAGGAGGCAGACTCAGGCAAAAGCATTCTGCCAACACTGGGATTCCACCATCAGAATCTGATAAATAAATGCTGTAACATTTGCAAAGTCAGTCATAAATCCAGATTTTAAAGACATGCGTGAAAGCACAAGAGCCCAGCTTGGAAACTGCTAGTACCTTGAAACCTTGATCTAGGGAGAAAAGACCTCTTGGTACAGACCCTTTGCTTGAAATACGGAAAGAATATGTAAGCATTCTTAAGTCTGCTGTAATATGAAGTACCCTGAACATTCATCAGGTATAGCAACAGAATGAAGAACTGCTGTTGCGCTTTAAAAGTCCTGAGGAATTTGGGGAAGTAAGGTCACTGAAGTAGGAGATATAACACGTGATCTTAGTCTGGTAAAATTTCTAAACAAGTCACAAGTTCAAAACCAAAGTCTGGTACCTTCCAAAACTGGTCTTCCTACTCACATCACAACACACAACTTACCTGGAACCCTTATATCCACTGAGATCTTTATCCATATCCAACTCTGGAGTTGATTCAATGATTGCCTGAACTTCAGATTTTTCTTCATTTTCATTTCCACCTACGGAAAAGCAAGTGGTATGTCTCCATAAAACAACAATCACTGTGACATATGACATTATCTATATGTAGTTGTTATTAATCGATCACCAAGTTAGACTTCTGTTTAAAGACTTATCAAGGTAATTAAATGAGAAGACCTATGGATTTTAGATACTCTAGTGCAGACACTGGAATGTCTAAGTCTCTCCTGAATTTGTCATCCAACAGTGGTTATTTCCCACTATTTCTGCAATCGAAACCAAGCAGATGTCTATCATCTCATGACTTTTTGTGTCTAGATAAGTGCCACTTCTACTGTTTACAAGTAAATGTCATAAATTCTGATTCTAGAAAAATAAGGACTAAAGCCACCAATAAACAGACTTGTATCTCTTACCAATATTCTGTACTCGTAAAAATACTGAGTAAAAAAACCATCTCATTTGTGGCACAATCAGATATTTCATAACAGATTAAATATGAGGTCCATAGTAATCATATAATAGAAAGTTAAAGCAGCTCACCAGTGGACACATTTCTTGTCTCCTGAGCTACCTGTACTTCTATATTCTTGCTTACGTCCAGGTTCTCATTCGGCGTATCTGTGTCCTTTGCAAGCCCTTCAACATCTTCCTTTTGAGGAGTTTCAGCAGGCAGTACAGGTACATCTGAAGCAGCTGTGGATGCTGGAGTAGTAGATTTTGAGCCTGCTTGGCTAACATCAGAGAGCTCATCCTAAAATTGAATGTTACCATTAAAAAAATTAGCACAAATTACAGTATTATTAGAAGAGTTAGGCATATAAACTAAAGAATGGAAAGAATACTTTAAGCCAGTACTGTCAAATTCATCTTTAGACTATAGCTGTTTCACATCCGTTAAGGAGGTTATAGCTACATAAAACATGCCCTTATTTTTGATACTAATGTTTGATCTCAGTTGATAATTATAGCCACAACTTTAGGGTCCTTTTCTGTTAAGTCTTCCAGACAACAGGCAGCATTCCCGTATTAATAATCCTTCTAGCTGCACAATGAACTGCTGAATCTTCCCAAAGCTGTTATAAAATTTTTAATTGCTCAAAATAGGCATGATATCTTAAAACATCTTCTTAAAAAGCAGACATTGAAGCACTGATGCAGAACATGGAATTAACTGATATAGAAGTATAGTATTTGAAAGCACTTAAACTGTTTTACGCACTTTCCAGCCTGAACTGTAAACCCTGGATGACATTGGGAACGAGACGTTGAACTGCAGTGACTACTTGTCTGGTTACATTTCAGATCAACTACAGAGCATCAGTAAACAGTTCCTTCTTAGAAGCTGATTCCTGGCAACAGTTTACATGACAGCGACACTGTATGAAGAACCACAAGCATGGCTATTAATCCAGCTGCTGGACTCAAGTTGATGATCATTACTCAGCCAGGGCTGCACCAGGCACTGTGCTCGAGGGCAGGCTAGACTGTGTTTGCTATAATCAGGGGCTACTACCTGATAACACCAATAGCCCTTTTTGGGACCTTGTCTTCTTTCGTTCACATTTCACTCCTCATTCATGACCTGAGCCATACCAGCATCTGGACATCTTAAATATGACTTAAACAGCACCTAACAGTGAACAAGAGCTCACTGCAGATATGAAAACAGACTGGTCTGTTAAGGCCAGTATTTTCTACCTTACGGCATTAGAGGAATCTCCTCGGGAAGAATCAAGATGAAACACTGAGGCTGGTATGTGCAAAATGAAGGCAGGATGGTAAGTTTTGAGAAAAGTTCTCTTGGGGATTTGTTTGGGAATCAGAAAAGCAAGGCTGCTAGACAAGCCTGTGACATTTAAAAGAGAATGTATCCGTTAGCTCAGGAAACCTAAACTTGTCAAGAACGAAGCAAGTTTAGATTTTGTGAAGCACGAATTCATCGTACTGCTAGCATCCCTTTTTGAGAAGGGAGTGAAACTGAATTTTAAGGTTATTTAAAAACAAAAGAGAGACTTGCATATAGACACACATTCTCTCATTTGTACTTAGTGTAAGATTACGAAGAACTGTAATTTCTAAATTTTTACTTTTGGAACTTCCTGGAAAGGTAAGATTTTCATTTGTGGGGACAGGGAGGAAAACACACATTTATGTAAATCAGCATAAATGTGAAGCTTACATCCTACAGTGACATCCCCACACTGAATTTGCAAGCCCTAGAAACAAAATCCAGCACTTTCAAGACCTGCCTATCAATTACTTCCAGTTTTCACCCTTTTTTAGTAAATTCCAAAATAACCAATTATTAATATTCTTATTCTGATAATTATTCAGAAATATAGTCAACTAACATACGCCTCTAAAGGAATAAAACATGTACACTTACCCATGGTTATACAAGGCAACAAAACCAACATAAAGTGTTATATGAGATGTTGTGTCCATTTAAAAGAAAATAAAAGCTACACAATTTAGCCAATTGCCTTTTGACTTGGTGAAGTTCAGCCACTGGATAATGATTCATACTTCAGCAAGCAGATACAGAAGGGAGGAAATAGTACCCCTTACCAAGGGAATCCGGAGTTCACACAAACAGGGAATAAAACCTTGACAGAGCTGCTGGCTCTGTTCAAACATTTCTACATCTTTGTATTCCAAAAGCATCCACTAACTGATGCAGCACAGACCGATCACTGACTTTCACACACAAAGCTCGAGAAAAACAGCTTGATAGTGCAAAAGAATGGTCCTTTCCTTAAAGGAATTTCAAATAATCCCATCTATTTTATATTTCTGACTTCATTATATACTGCATTTTTTTAGCTAACTCTTGGAAACTGTACTGATTAAACTATCATGAATGTTTGTTCTAGAACTAATGAAAATGAAATGCAATTCCATTAAGAGACAATGAATTAATCAAAATATCTCAAAGCCTAAGCATTTGAAAATCAGCGCTCTGTTGACTTAGCAAATTCGACTTCTTTGGCAACGTTGCCAAAAGATTTTTCCTGAAAAAAGAAAAATTAGTTTAAAATTTACACAATTAGATCTGAAGCAGTAGTAGCTCATCTGCAATGCTTTGCGGAAATAAGAACAAATGGTACATAATGGTATGCTGTCTTACAAGGATACCCAGCAATGTCACTGCTGTACAAGCTACAGAATACCCAGTCTTTTCTGTCTACGTTTCTCCCTGACACCTACTCTTTGTGACACTTTGAGGAAACACTGACCATTAATGAAATGCTCATGCATGAATGGAAGACAGATGACAAAGCAGTAGAATCTTGTGCCTTGTAATTGATGTTAAAAGTATTCAGAGGAAATAACAGTATTAGAGAAAAAAAGTTTCAAATTCTGGTTATGACTTCAATATATCGTGTTATTCAACATGTTCACTTTTGTGTGAACTTTACACTCACAGCTAAAGAGCAAAAATGCTGCTTTGGACCTAAGGAACTTATTCTGACTAACTAGGGTTGAAAAATTACAGTCTATGCTGTTTTGTAAGTTCTCTTTCAGCAGCACATTATTTTTCGAAGAACCATACCAAGAAGCCTATTTTGACAATATATAGTAACCAATATATTTTTCTGAGGGGACAGGATGGGATCAGAGTCTTCCCTTTATACGTCATCTCCACTTACTCTTTTAAGTTGTATCTCAGTCAGCTCTCCTAAAGTCTGTCAATTTATTGATGTTAATTGACATTGGACAAAGAGAATAGGGCAAATTTAAGATCCAAAAATGGTCATAGCCAAGAGTTTAAGTGATACATTTTTAGATCCAAACTCCTATTGTCACTTTGATATGTTTATAATTAACCATTACTTACACTTTCCATTATCTCCATATGTCCTCTAGGAAAAAAAAAAGTCTGGGTTCCAGTTGTGTCTGGATAGTTTTTTAATTCTTATCAGTTTAATATTCCCCTGCTAGGTATTAAGTTGACTTAGGAGGAAATTCCCCTCAGTTGTATGCCTTTTCAGAAATAACAGTACATCCATAGTCTTCCAGAAAAACCTCATCAACACAAAGATACAGGGAGGCTTTACACATTCTGGAGATCTTCACCCTGCAGTTCTTCACCCTGCACATCCCTCCTCCTGCTGTGCTGTTAGTGCACCCCAGTCCCGACTGCCAGATTCATCACACCCCAACACCACTCCCCCATTTTTCCATTTCTGCACCTTGTTCTATGCCACTCTCACTGTTGGAACACAGAACAATTGCAGGAATTGTAGCCAAGCTACATGTAAGGGAAATCAAAATCACAGGCTAATTCAGGAAAGTTAGGTCATTCTCAACTCTGCGGTATACCTATGCTACATGCCTGGCAGTAGGCAGAGGCTGCGTTGAGAGTACTGCCTGTGTAGTAATCAAAGTGTTCCTTCTAAAAGGATATTAAACCAGCAGACCTGTTTACACTATCTAGTTACATATCTAATGGGTAAAGAACAAGTGACTGACCTTTGGAAAGGGTCCTAAAACCCACTCCTGTGAGTAAGAGAACTAGCCTGTATTACCACTCATTCAAAAAATGCAACCCAAACTTCATTTCTTCCAGTAATTAAGTTCCCTCAAAACTCATTTGAGTAAGCAACATACTTGGCTTACACAAAGAGGATTTAGGGTTTTCCCTCCTCCCCTTTAATTTGCTTTTTCTCCCCGCTAATGATCTATAATCTGTTTATGGGAGTTTCTCTTAACACACAACTCAGCCGAGCCGCGTGCTCACCTTCAGGCTTGTGTGGGACCGTGGCTGGCTCAGCTCATGGAATTTCCAGTGCTCTGACCCAGGCGTTTCCCCGGCTTCTCTCTGAGCTTCAGGCGTAAGTAGTGCATCTCCCGGAGGTAATGGGAAGATGCCCAGTGATATCGGACGCTCCTTTCTGTTTGAAAGAGAGACAGGTTTCATCAGCCATTTCAGATGTCACACAATTTATTTTCCTGCACGCCTCTGGAATCAGCAGGGAAGCAGTAAAAAAATATAGGTTCAAACATTCATACACTATGCTCTATTAAACATACAATGTAGCATACCCAGTTTGTATTACAGCACCTAATAATTCCTCATTTCACATTATTTGATTGCAAATAGTCTATTCCATGGCTTTAGATAGCAGTTATTGATTGCACTGTAGCTAATCTATAGTAAACAAGTTTTACAGAAATGGAACACAAACGGGAGTGTAAGATGAAAATGTTTCCTTATTTCAGACTAAATTACAGTTTTCAGCAGCCACTATTAAAAATACCATTTTGCACTTTTTTTTTTTTTTTTTTTACAAAATACAGTACCACATAACTTCAACAGCCAACACCTAAATCATTAGCTGAAATATTTGCAAAAGTTGTAAATAATCAGCTTAAAGTTCAACTCTTCTCAAAATTTATGGTATTTTTCTTCTGAAGATCACAGGAATTACACGGATTTGTATAACTGAAAAAAAGCCAACCTAGGTCAAGGAATTACCAGTGTTAAAAGTAGCCCAACCAAGAACTGCATAGTTTTAACCAAGATCAGTTCTACACTCTACTTCACCCTAACGCTGCATGAAAGTTTGTGGCAGTAAGGCAAATGACTTCACCCCAACTCTTCACCATCTCTGCTGTCTTTATCACTTCTCTATGGCAAACAACATGTGGAAATTCCAAAGCTTTGCATAAAAAAAAAAAATCCCCAAGTCAATCTTGCTGTCAGTAATGTGATCAGTGAACAAAAAGATTAATTCTTCCTGCTAGCAAGAGACAAAAACATTGTGTAGAATGCAATTCACAGGATGCTACAGCCAGCCCTGAAAAGGAAAAATATCAGCCAGGCATAGAATTGAGATAAAGCAAAGTATTTGTTCAGTCAGAACAATGAAACACAGAAAAAAGGACAGCAATCAACTAGCACAGCTTCAAATATACTAAAGACAGAAGATAAGAGTGTGCACAAGTAATGGCAGAAAATTATGCTTCTTGAGAAAGCATTGCCTGTAAGTAACCCTGCAGAGACAATCCAGACAAAGATTTGAGAGATCTCACATTTTAGCATTATAAGCAGCCAAATCACAACCACATATACTTTCTTTTGCAGGGCTTTTCACAAATGAAACATAACCCAGGCAGAATTATGTGCAGAATTAGTATCTGCATATGAAAATTATTTAAGCATTAAAGCTCTTAAAGCTTAAAGGGAATGTTGAAAAGCAAAAGGAAAAGCTAAGCAGTTTTATAAATTTTGTTTTTTGTTATTTGTTTGTTTACTTAGAACAAAAGGTAGTCAAGAAGGGATTGTATAAGCAGTAAACTCCTTTTGGTAAATTTTACATCACAAAAAAAAAAACAATGTTCAAACAGCAAGCAATTTTAATTGGCATGAACCTTTCCAGTACAGGTGTACAAAGATGCTCCCTGTCACAAAAATCTTTGCAACTAATTCTCGCGTTGCATGTATCTTGGCCTTTCATAAATATTATTCCAAGTTACACTGTTAATTTGGAAGTAGTTTAGCAGAGCAAAGCAGGCAGCAAAGCGAGTAAAGCAAAATCAGTCAGGGTTACAAAATAAAAAGCATCAGATGTTGTTCCAGCATCTGCAAACTAACTGTGCTGAAAAGGCTTCATGAAAAATAGCCACAGAACTAAAGAGAATTTAATGCCAAGGATTCCCGCTATTGTACCAGGTTCTGCTTTTCTTTAGATTTCCCACAACTCTAATGTGCGTGAGGAACAAAAGGCACACCACGGAAGCTTACATGATGGTAAAAGACAGACTGAAACCATTTCATTGGTTAAGAAGTCCAGCAATAAAAAAAAAAAAAAAAGGAAAAAAGCTGCCCTTCAGTGGGAAAGCAAACCAGCGATAAAGGTCGCATTGTGAAGGGCCCTTCGCGTTGGAAAACGCCTCCCGGAGCAAGGGTTCAGAGCAGAGATTTGCTTACTTGCAGGATATGCCACAAAGCTTATCTTCTCTGCAGTCTTCAGAAGAGAGCATTGAAACAAAACGGGTACCAAAAAAGAGTTCTCAACTCACATTTGCTTTTTTTGCAGAATAGTTTTAAATAAATTTTATAATGAACCCGTTTTGATGTGCTAAAAGAGAGTTCATGCACATCACAAGACTACACAGTAAATGAAGGCTGAAAAGGGCGCCTACTTTGGAAATGACGGCTATTATACGCGTGTCTGCATTAAAATAAATTATCTGATTCAACTTCTTTCACTGGCCTCTGACCGGAAAGCAAAGAACCCCTCCTACCCCCGCAATGTCCAAGAAAAACCTGAAAATACGACAGTGAGCAGAAGGCAGGCACGTGTTTTAAAAGCCTGAACTAATATTCTGAAGTGATGTATTGAAGCATTTATAGGAACCTTTAGGATAAGCAACCAGATGCTTTGCTCTAAAACCCGACTAGTGTTAAAAAAATAGAAGCAATTCTTCTACAATTAGATTCCTTCATCCTATATTTTTATCTTTTTTAAAATGAATGAAAGACTGAGGAACTGAGTTCCAATTCCTAAAACAAATTACTAAGGGTAGGAAAAAGCACAGCTTCCCAAAACCCCTCAAACCTATTAAATAGTCTCCATGGGAGCAAAAACAGATTATAAAAAAAAAACAACCCTATTTCTTAAACCATCTGATCCCTTAAATATAAAAAAATCTAAAAGAAGTTATTGAACATGAAGTTCAGTATTTTTCTTTGGTTTTGTTTTGTTTTTTGTGTTTTTTTTTTAGTGTTGGGGGTTATTTGTTTTGGGTTTGGTTTCTTTCTCCCCTTTTAAACAAGCACAGCCTTACTAACTAGATCAGTCTACAGAGATTTACACTTCAAATTTATTTTATTCCTTTTTATTTAAATATTCATACATTTATTATCAGTTATTAATAACTGGTATTTCTTTTATCTATTGATTGGCTTTAAACCTTTGTAACAACCCTTGTGTGCTCAGAGACCCAAGTTAAAAGTGTACTACCACAGAAAGCCTACATGCACCACGTATTAAGGAGAGAAAGTCACAGAGCTCTTTCAGAGAACACTATTTACCAGCATTTTTCCCTTTTTAAATAAAGTTTACTACTAAATTTACAACCACAGCTAAAGTATGTCAAGTTTTCAGGTCAGAAAGCTACATTTTAAAACTTTTCCTGCTGGTTTCCATTTGTAATTATAGTACTAAAACATGCTGAGATTACGTTTAGTCACAATATCCTACAGCATCTCTGCTACTGCTCCAGGCAACCAGGACAAACAGAACATAACTTGAGGGGGGACAGACAGAGTTGGCAGCTTGCCATACAAGTACAGAAAAAAGAGGAGAGGATAACATTTGGCTGAACAATAGTGAATAGGCTTTAAGAGCTTTAATGCTTAAATAATGAAAGATTTTCTTTTCCCACCAACCAATAATCAGATTTTTTTAAAATAATGT
Source organism: Nyctibius grandis (assembly GCF_013368605.1). NCBI lineage: Eukaryota > Metazoa > Chordata > Aves > Nyctibiiformes > Nyctibiidae > Nyctibius > Nyctibius grandis. Next base: position 7,497,622 of record NC_090672.1, read on the forward strand.
GATCAACTAATTACTGTGGTTTTGAGCAGATCATCAATTAACTGATCTTACATAATTCCTTTGATTTAAAAAAGTGAGATTTAATAGTACAAGGCCTCAGATGGCATACATTTATGGCTACTTAAGATCAGCCAAGTACCTGCCAGTACACTGAACATGAGCTTTATCCATGACATTATCATCACAGCTTTTTTGCAGGTTACAATAAACCAATGTAATAGCTTTCTAAAAAAAAGAAAGATATATAAACTGACCTTGTACTTGCTTAAATAAACGGCAATGACATTTGAGTGCATAAAAAGTATATCATAGCCCATTCCAATATTATGTTTACAAAAGAATTTGGTATTTATACGTAATTTACGTCTCTAATTTATCCTTGCTCTTTCTGTTTGAAAAGAAAACAGAAAGCAGAGAAAAAGAAAGAGCACATGAAGCCAAGGTTCAGTAGGTCAGAGTACCTGAGTATCCTTGGTAGGTTCTGCGTCAGAGCTGGCACACCAGTAGAAATAGAAAAGTGCACAAGCAGCAAAACAGAGAGAGACACCAAGATAGCTGAATTAATGACCACCGCCCCGCCAACGAAGCCAAACACAAATAGCAGCATGCATCCAGGATTCATGGCGCTGTGCTGGCATGGTGAAACGCCGGAACCAAGAAGGCTACGCAGGGGCCGAGGGTGTATCTTTGTAGGCAAAGTCTGTCATTCAGCCGCTGCCACAAAAACAATGCCATCAGCAGCAGCTTTCCACTCTTCTGCAGCAGCTCCAGAGCAATGACATCACCGCTCTCCTCCCCCTCGCGCCGGCAGCCGCCGGGCTCCTCGCAGCATCTATGCAGCAACGCAGAGACACAGCCAGCCCTGGAGTTATTCTCCCCTCCTTCCACGCGGAGTTCATAGGCTAGAAAGCTTTGAAATCTGCATAATATATTCACATCAAGCCCTTAAAACAAATGGGCACCACGATACGCACCTTCATCAACCTGCACCCAAAGCCATGGCAAGATATCAATTATTTTGGGACAGCTGCTCACATTTTTCCCTGCCTGCCCGAATGCAAACACTCAAAAAAGCTGAAATTGTTTAAGGCTAATGCACAAAGTATATCTCAACGTTTAGCAGTACAACAGCAAAAGCCTCTTTCTACTGATTTCTACACTATTCTCTTACCGCATTCCAATCACACAACAAATCTTTCTGATTCAGCCAAACTGTTGTTGTAGGATTAAAGAACAAAGTCTTGCAAACACAAATGAATGGATTTTTTTTCTTTCATTTCAGGGCGAGAGCGTAATAAATAGCTTACCTAATTCTACTGTGTGTTGTGGATTCTAGCTGATCACCCCCTGTTAGCTGATGAAGTTTGGTTCTTTCCAAGTGCTCCATATAATTGTGAATCATCTGTTTAAAATTACAAGAGAAACAGCAAGAAATATTTAATACCATTTACTTTAAAACAACTGCATAATTCTTGGCCAATAAAATATAATCTTCCCCTGTAATGCTAAAAATAGTAAAAGTATTCAGAAACATTAAAGAAATAGATAAAGAAAGAAGCAAAATTATACAGTGTGTAAAACCACAAACCAGAAGAGAAGCCCATAATAAATAAAAAAAATTTGAGAACTTACTTGTGCATTCATGCACAGGAAACATCCCAAGGGCACACAAAGTGCATATGATATTACAAACAAGAGTTTTGAACAGAAGTGTCATGTTAAACAGCCTCTGAAATGTTAAACAGCCTCTGAAGACCTCTATGTCCAACAGATATTAACATTTACTGTATGACACACAGTACATTTCACTACAGCCTAACTGCAAAGAACTGCAAAGGTCAGACAATATGCACATCAAATATTAAACATAAGGAATCTACAAACTAAGAATCAGATTCTTCCATAGACAGAAACACAAAGTCAGCGTCTCGTCTCTTTTTTCTTCCAACATCCAAATAGATTTAAGTTCACTTACAGAGAATATAGAAAGCTTTGGTTTTAAATTATCTAGACTGACATCTCATAAGAAGGACTGAGTGCCTGTGGATTTTTAGCACTCGAGAAGTGCTTTGCTTGCGGGCTCTCCTTCTTTTAAGAGAGACAGCCACAGGCCAACATGCTGCCTCCTGCAGTCATGACTTATTTAATGAACCCCGATTCCAATCGGCCAAAGGATGATGCTACTCAGACGTAACTGATCTGGGACACGCATGGGGAGAAGTAATAGGTATCGCTGCATCACTCCAGAAGGTTAATTTGGACATACGTCTTTGAAATGAAAACTGGGAAAGCCTGAAGAGAAGCCTACATGACATTTGGTATTTTTAGCATTTCTGCACTCGCATTCAAAGATGAACAGGGCACTCTGAACAAAAAAAAAAAAGAAAGAAATCATAGGTGTACTGCGAAGAATTCAGTGTACTTTTTCCCTGAGACATATTCAGGTCACACCTCAAAGGTTTCCTCTAGAAAAAAAAAAAACTTTTCTGTAAAACTAGTTTCTTCTGCTGTTCTAGAAAGGGTATACACACACTTTTAGAATAGCGTTATTAACAGGCATTTGTACAACCAATAGCACATAACCTTTCATTTTGGGGGCACTTGCATACAGTAGGACTGAATTCAGCAGGACCTGGAAACCTACATCTACGTGTTACTTTCAAGTCGGGGCTGATGTTTCCAAGGCCCATAAGCTTGACCTTCGGCTGCTACTAACTTCAGTTAATATCAGCTTCTCCAAACACTGCTTGCCAGCATTAGCTATATATGAATATATATTCTGAGATTTTTTTGGCAGAGTGAATTGGCTTAAAATACCCCAGTTGATGGATATTCTATAAATCAGTAACTTATATGGTAACTACTGGTTACGTACACATCCTGGTTTTCCCAGCATTCACCTGAACTAATTAATATAATTCAGACTAGAAAAAAAAAATCTTGCTATTTTTAGAGAAACATTACATAATATACTTCAACTGCTATCAAAAGCTTACAAAATTTATCCTCCAACAAAATGATATAAATGCAGCATTTTACTAGGTCCATCTCATTTGCTTTCTGAATTCTTTTAACGCTTGCTCATACACAGAAGCAACCAAAAGAACTGAAAGCTCCACCTTCAACTATCCAAATCCCTTGGGTTTTCCGTTTCCACCAAGAAACCAAAATTAGGTGTTCCAATGGTTCCTGTGCATAGTTTTATATGACAACAGGTTTATTACAATCCAAATTAATTTCGAAATTCCAGGGCAGAAAACAATGCATAACTTTGAAATGCATGTTAGACCATTTCGTATCCTGTTCGTGTAATTCCCTCGTCATGGGAGGGAGACATTACTGAACAGAAGCTGACCGACCTGCAAACACGTTTGCAGCACACCAGTTGGTTTCTCAAAGTAAAGTTTTAAACAGAACATCTGTGGTGCTTTTTAGCTAGCGAACAGAAGCTGAGTAACTAGTACCTTTCCAGGGAACAACAAATACATGGGGGAAAAAAAAAAAAAAAGAGTGGCATCAGTAACAGCTGCACAACTTTCATATTTTGCCAAGTACATGGTTTAACCTATTTTCATCCCTCTCCTCAGTCTATTCTTTTGTTTACTGAAATGTCTCATCATATTTATCACCCACATACAGAGGCTAGAGGGCAGGTCAGTTTAAAGGACTATGTAGTTTAGTATTGTTCTGAGGATGAAAATGATGCTGATGGTAAAATAAGCAAATCCGTAGGTCACATACTTCAGTGTAAAGCGTGTAAGCTACAGGAACACAAAAATAAGATGAAAAACCAAATGTATGCATCATGTGCCTCTGCAGTGCAGCATGGCAGTTTCTCCACATATCCAGGCTCCACATGCCTGTGGTGTCCCACAGATCAGAAACACAGCGGTACCCCCATGTAAAGTCCACACACTGCCTCGATCCAGGGTCCCAAGGATAAAAGTTAATACTGGAATATTGTCCCCAAAGAGCTAAGTTCCTCCCCCTCCCTCCCTACCCATGGGACAGTGGGACTACACAGCTGGTGCTGCAGAGTCATGAGACACAGTGCATGGATTCTCAACTTCTAGAAATCAGTTAAACAAATGGCTAAAATAATAAATTAAATACTGTAGCTTACTGGGAAGTTAGCTCACTGTAACTGCTCATCTACAATAAAATCTTGAGGACTCCCTCCAAAACCACTGGGATTTGAATCAGATGACCTCAGGAGATCTTTTCAATCTAAATTACTCTTGAGTCTCAGCATATCCTTGAAGTGCCATCCTGATCCAAACAAAAAGTCTAATGAATTAACACACTAGCATTCTCAGTGCTCGAATCTGATCAAAAGTTTTGCTATGTTTTGAGATTACTCAGCTATTCAAAGAAAAAAGTTTTAATATTACTGACAATTTAAAAATAGAATTAAATGGATTTAGTTGCTCTCTACTCAGCATAATTCTTAACAAAGTTACACTAAAGGACTGATGATAAGTAAAGGACTACATCTACTACCCTTCTCTTCAATAAAAGTTGCAGTCAATATTTAATCATTCATAACCTTTTACTACTGACAGCTCACCTTGCTGCCCCTGAAGTCCACAAATATTTTTAATATGACCAATAGTTCTGAGGAAGACATCATAAACACTGACCACTTCAGCTTTGTTGTAATTAAATACATTACTAAATTACCATTAGCTGAGGGGATTAAAGATAAGGTAATTCTTCAAAGTTCCGAGTTTGTGTAGTTAACAGCATTTCACAATTTATGTGTTAGCTCATTTTAGGGCACAACATGTAAAAACTGACTATAATGAGCTTTTGAAGACATAACAGCATGAATATGAAAGTCACTCCCTTCAAATGCAGTGACAGCAATGCAATGTCTTTCCATCTCAAAAAATACTCCGATTGGTTTTCTCGTACAGCACGTGACAAGTTCTACAACTGTAGAAAGTGTTACAGGTTTTTCTACATCTTAAGCCTCAGCATTCAGTGAAAGACAACGAACATCCTGTCAGTAGTGTCTATTCCTACCCTTACAAATACAACCACTCCCAATGTACACAAGCCTGATACTTTCTTTGTCACAAACAAATGTGTATATATCATGTTGTTGTTATTTTTACCTGCACCTTTTCCTTAATCAGGTTGAGAGCATCTCCTTTATACCTTCCTTTCTCTTTCACTCCTCCTTCCTTTTTGTGTCAATGCTTTAACTCCCCCAGGACAGGTTTTAGTAATTCTTTCGCTGTCAGACCAGGCTCTGTGCTACAGCCCTCGCGGTTCATCCTGCAGACCCAATCAGGTTTGCCACAAGCGGCTCCTCCCTTCGGGAATGTGCGACCAACTGTGTATATATAGATCCTTCTGTGTCCCACATAATCTAGATTTATTAAGGTAAAAGACATTTCTAGAATCTCCTTGATTCAGTACAAAAGTCCTAAACATACTTCCATGTAACTACCTTTTACCTTTAAGGATTTGTCGTGAGCTCATCACCTAAGTAAAAGCATCATTCCCTCTGGTGAGCCTGATGCATCTTTATCCACATATAAGACGATGTTGCTGGCAGATACAATAGCATGTAAAGATGTTAAATCCAGGCTTTATACATCAAGCTGCTAATGCTTAGCATAACGCTTTAGAAAAGCTATTTGCTTGAACAGATATCTAAAGTCTGATCTCAAAAACACTATGACCAGTACACCCATGCTTAGCCACAATTATAACTAGGCATCTCCACTTAGCCTTCTCGTGCTGTTTCCCTATACAGGGACTTGCTGGGCATATCTGTTTATCCAAATGAACCTGACAAAGTACATTCCCAACGCCAGAGACAGGCTCACTGTTCTGTCACATTGTATCAGTGCAAAACACTGAGAAACTTCCATGGCCCAATTATGCTTCATTAAACTAAGCCCATACTCTGTGTGTCAGGGAAAGAGATATCGAACAACCTTCGCTTTCTGTTTCCCAAAGGATAAAAAGAAGCACTTCCTTAAACAGAAAAAAAGTTTTATTTCGGAAATGTGTGCAGAGAAGTGCCACAGGTATTAGTCAACTCTCAAGTAGATGCTAACATACTGCTTTGCCTCAGTTTCCCAACTGAGTGGTAAAACAGTCTGCAGCCAAGCCTTTAAAATCACAGTGTTACAGTTATGAAGTGTGCCCCACTAAATATGCAGAAAGAGAGTAAGACCCTTTACCTCCTACTCAGGGGGCTTGCTCTGAAATAGTCACTAGCAGCAGTGCATCACCTCTTTGCAGCAAAGGCAGAAAGCACCAACAGGTATGCACAGAAGACAGGACTGCTTTTATACAGGCCATATACAAGTCAATTTTCAATTAAGCAGAACAGTATTTAAGATAAAAAGCTATAACAGAGTAATAAAATTCCTTTCTAAGTCTGTAGAGCACAAAGGTTCAAAGATTTTTTTGATTAGATCACTGTCAACCATTCAACTTTCTGGCAAACTGTCCTTGTGGCTGGATGATCATTTCCTGCATCTGGTCCTTTATAGCCAGAGAAAGATGCAAACGAGACTGCATAGTTTGATTCCAGAAGTTCAACTTCAGAAACTCCAGCACGCTGCTTTACTGTTCATCTGTTCTGAGCATTAGAACAGAGCAAGATCAGTGCAAGACCAAAATATGCTGCAAGCAAAAGACAGGCAAGGGACCAGAGCATGTTAACTAAGCAGGGAATCACGACATAGATGTCGGAACATGTTCAGGCTACATTCATACATTATGTTCTGACTGAACAAGTTATCCTCTCCACTACCTGCTACAAACACCCAGCTGCACTCCACCTTCCAATCTGCCAACTCAACTGCTCAGCTTATCATATCCTAATCCATTTAAAATCAAGCCAGTCAGCTCAAGCACAGACTTACCAGGGGAGGAAGCCTAAGGGGATATATTCCACTGCTATCCATTAGCTCAACTCCCACTCTACACAGAGCAGCAAGAAAGACAGAGGCTAATTTAACAGAAGGGTGAAGAAGCCTAAAGCCTCTTCCCAGAGCTTTAACAAGCGAAGGCAGCCCTGCTGTCTCTGCAGCTTCAAAGACACCTTGTTGTTAGGGCAGGCTGGTGCCCCAGAGCTGCAATGCAGAGCCCTGTCTCTGGCAGGCTGAGCTCCAAGGAGCACTCCCAGGACTCATCACAACGCACACTGCAGGTGAGGGATTCAGTTCTCTGGTTCACATCACTGGTGTAACTTCTCATGGCTTAATCAGTTTAAGTAGGTCTTGGTCCATTTGAAACTGTTTAGGTGAAACTCCCACGAGCTACTGAGACAGTGAGCTTGCTGGGCAGCAATCTCCAGCAGAGAGGTAGCCACAAGCATACAGGGTTAGTGCTGAAAGAGGACACGGTTACAGAGCCCCAGTGAAGTCAAGAGTTGGAAGAGAAAGACATCCCAGTCTGAAATACTAAGCTGTGAATTGAAGACTAAGAGGGGAATAGAGAAAAGGCAAATACTGAAGACAGGCAGAATAAAGAAAAATTGCTGGAAATTAAGACTGTAGAAAATGCAGTCAAGTCACATCTTTAATGCAGCATCTGTCAAAGTAATCACTGCCAACATCTTAGAGCTAAAAAAAGGAAATCTTTCTAACGCTCTGTTCATTATCTGGTCAATTGAAAGAAAAACAATTGCCACTTCAGTAAGTACCAAAGATGTATCACTTGCAAAGACAATGGTTAAGCTGATTCAGAAGGAAAAAAATATTCCTTCCTAGAAAAACATGAAAGTAACAAAGGCTTCAGAAACAAGTATTGTGATAGAAGTATTTAAGCTATAACTAAAGGCCTAAGGTAGGTTCGATATTTGCCAAAATATCTTGCATTAAAAGAAAAAAGTTACTACATAGACCTAAACCACTAGAATTTGTTAGGAGAAAGAAGAAGGAAATCACAAAAGGGATGGGGAAGATGGGCACTATTATCAGACAGTCCTTTCCAGTCTGCAAGGATTTCAGTCCCTGAGTCTTAAGCACACTCCAGATATCAGCATTAAAATGCTGACCTGAGACAGTCTATGACTAAAGCAAGGTACATCAGGAAGTTCATACTTTGCAAGATTCACAATGGACTAACTGTGCTCAAAAAAGCCTTTGCAAATGACGATAAGGAGTATCTAGTTAACTTCCTGAGTCACACAGTTGTTAAAAAGACTCCCAACCTTTTATAAACAATCACATTCCCAGTAGCTGTTCTTTGCCCTTGGTCCCCAGCCCGGATCTGAGCCTTTGCAACCCACAAACCCATTACCCCATCAGCTCTCCATGTCCTGTCTGGGATATACTATTGTATTTCAGCAGCTGCCAGCTGGTGGCCTGAGAATTTTGGGTACCTCTAGCAAAGTGTACACACACTTGTCACCTAAAGACAGAGATCAAAATCTTCATAGACAAAACCAGAAATAACCTAAGGTAAAGGTTTTTGGTTTTAGAAGCTATGTAACTAAGGCAGAGAGGTGAAACATTCAAAAGGAAAAAAAATTAACAATGCCGAGACTGGGAAACAAAGAAAGAAGTAACCATGCTGAAAGGAAGGGGCACAGAAAACATGAGACCTGGTTTTAGGAGCACAGAGGTATGAATATACCGTGTTGCATTACAGCTTATTTCTTTATGAAGAAAGGACATAGTCACCTCCATAATAAAGCCCAAGGAAACACCTCTCCCTACACCAAAGAAAGTGAATTTAAGATGTAAAAGCATTTAATAAATTGGAATCAAACCAGTAGAGGTTGTTGTCCATTTTGGAGCAAAACCTACGTAAAAAGATATTCAGAAGATTTCATTAGCATTTCATTGAATTAAGGGTGCCCAATACATTTAGTTATCTTGAACTCTGCAGAACAGGATTCAATAAAAATCTGTGCCCTTTCTATTGTGATTGTACCCATAGGTGCTAACTAAAATAAACCAAAACTTTGCAAGCACACACTACTCTGAAGTACTTACAATGCAAAGAGATGCAAAATTAAGTGGGCAGTATTAAGCTTTGTCACTTCTCATTTTACTTAAATTTCCAGTTTTCAACAGATGCAGCATTCTAAAGCAACTATTTCGTAACAAATGTGATCTTAAATACATTAGGATTTTAGTAAATACATGAATATTTTTATTTAAGAGCTCCAGAATTCTTGTCACTCAATACTCCAGAGCTACATGCTGGTTGTGGTTCCAAACCATTTCAGCTGTTGTCAGTATAACATGTTCATCTTAAGATTGCTATGGAAGTATTAAAAATAACCAAATCAGACATCTGTATTTGCTTTCCCTTTCCCCACATGTGGTCTTTTGAACGAGGAGCAGTCAGTATTGCATTCCCCTCTTTGTTAGCGATGATCTAAAAGCAGCTGACCTTTCAAACAAAGGCAAAGCAATCACAGTAAGGAGAACAACTGTGCTCAATATCAGGACTCCAGATTAATCAGCATTTTCAGAGAACCTAGCGATTTCCTCACTAAAATAAGTATCCTAGTTAGGCAGGAAGCATCCCTGCACGGGAAAGATGACCTGCTACTAAACATCAAAGCATTGCAAGTCCCTTTTTGCTCTAGAACCAACTTTAAAAGTGTGGCTTTTATTTATTTAATTTAATAGACAAGGTCCAACTTGTTCCATCTTCATTAGCAAACACCATTTTCAATAGCTATCAATATGTATGGCAGGTACTTCTTTTAATCACGAATCTCAGTAGGAGGCCAGTTTTTGAACGTGTTTTTTTCTTCAACAGTACAAGTAAAAGCAACACAGAAAACTGCTGGAAAGAGTCCTGAGATTATAATTTCATTTCTATTTTTTTGAAGTTTGTTTGTGCTTTGAAGAATTGCCTTTGAAATACAAAAAAGCAAATTCCTGTCTTTTAAAACTTCCGAATATCTGACAAAGCTATAAGATTAACAAGAATGTAATCAAACTAACATGGAGAAACAGACAATTAGATGTGAACAGAAAAAATAAATAGCCAAATGAAGCCTGGCTACAACTAACATTAGCAATACAAACATCCAAGCATCAGTGAATAAACCAAAACGTCCAATAATTTTCCCAATTGCTCACAACACAAAGTTTTCCACAGATCTACATTTTTACAGATACCCTGAATTCCTCTTGGCATAACAACCTACCTCTGTATGTCTTGAATGAAGTGCATTGTATTCTTTCTTGAGTTCTGCCTCCCTCTCCTCAAGTCTGCTAACTGGAAGAAGAAAAATTAAAGAATTAAAATTAAATTCTAAAGAGTTCTAGTAAATGAGACTGACTTGCCTAGGACTAGGCAACCAGAGCAGAGATGAGTATTCTTAGTAGTGAATAGCAAAGAGCAGGACAAAAGTATGCTGGTTCTTGTGTTTTTAAACTCTCAACACTTGAGCTTCCCAAGTACATCATCAGCAGCACAATCTTATGATTTGCAGTCCTCGTAAAAAGCCCAAGTACTATTTTCCCTAGCTGGTTGCTAGTCCAATGAGAGGAGATTTTTACGTTCAAGCACAGCTTACTGCTTGCAACAATCCAGATTGTTTCACACGTGTACGTGGAAACCGTAGGAAGAGGCAGAAGCCATGTCACACAGCCAGACTCAATCTCAGATGAGAGCGGTGAGCTCCGTTAAGGCTCTACCTTGGTTTCCTAGAACATAAACACCTCTGGAGATTGTGTGTGGTTAACTAGGACGAACATAAACAAGGTATTTTTAAAAATAGCTTCAAGTCTTATGTTGTGGTACAGAAATTAAGACTTCTGGTGGCATGCACTCATATTTCACTGAGTATTAAGGCAATAGATTCAGGGAAAGAAAACATTTGAATATTCCTGTAGGTATTCCAATAAATTAAAAATACATCTAGCAGATTTAGTAGAACTTTAGACAATTAAGTTCATATTAAGAGGAGATGAGCTGGAACAAACTGATATCCCTGTGCAATTAACCTGCAGAAAAGCTAAAAGAATTCAGAACTTCCTTCACACAACTTGTTTTTTCCATTCAAATATAAAACATTTTTTTTCTGCTGAGATGTGAATTCCATCTTTTTGTTTGGGTATATTGAGCACAATATTTATGTGACATAAGCATGTGTTTTAAGTTCTGTAACTGAGCTTCTTTTATTCCACTTGCTGTCTTTAAATACCCCTAGGAAACTTCACATTTATAGTTACATGTCTCCAGAGACTCATTGCCAAACACACATTTTCTGAAGACAAATGCCAGCATCTTCTCTGCCATTTGCACATTTTCATATTGTCAACTGGGTCTTCCGAAAATTAATTCTCAACATACCATTTCTTTCTGCTGCATAAATCTGTATTTTGGCACAGTATTTTATTGTAAGTACCTTTCAAAAACATTTTTGCCAGAGTCAAATGCTGGAACCAAAATATGTAATTGTCTACTCACTCAAATCTGCGTAAACATTCTTAGCTCCTAATCTAATCTTGCTCTTATAAGAACATTAAGTTCCTTGACACAACCTTTTGCACTCAACCTATAAATATCTGACCAAAAATATTACATCAATTTTTATTCATACTAATGCACAATCGAACACTTTCATTTCTGCACTGTTATCAAAGTGAACAAAAGCTCTTTGGGTCAAATAGCAGTAAGTGATGTACAAGTGTTTACAGCACAACATATATAAGGATATATTTTACAGTACAATACATACACATGTATTTTTGAGAGGCAATGCACGACACAATGATATCTAATGAATGGAAGAACTTAGTTTATTATTTTAGGCAATAGATGCTTTAAACCTCCTCATACATTTAAAGGGAGGTTATGTGGAAGCCTGAGGTAAGTGTCTACAGAAACAAGTGTCAGAATTTATAGTTACAAAGTTTGACATGACAAAACAAATTTTATCCTCTATCTTAGACTGATGGGCATTCTAGTCAGAAGTAATTACATTTTACAACTGTTGACCATCAGAGACATCCCAGCAGTAAAGAGTTGGCAGCTACAAGGCAGAGCGCAGCAGCTTTAGCTGCCCACACCCCATCCAGCGATGGCTGCACTCATGTGGGAATCCACCATCTCCGGGCTTTGCATTACAGTTCCCCGCAGACCAAGGGCTTGGTAACCTTTCTGCTGTGCTAGGCCTGCTTTAGGACAGGCAAATAGTGTGGAAATCAAAAAGTGCAAACTGCATGACTAATTGGCTTCGTGTTTTGTGCAACTCACTCCCTGCCCTAGAAACAGCGTCGAGGCACCGGCGAGAGGCAGGCAGCCCTGCCGCAGCTCCGCCGCCTCCCTGGGAAACGCCGCTGCTTCACGCTGTGTGGTGAAGTCGGGGTTCAATACCATGACCTCACCAGGAACCTGCAAAGAAACCACAGCGATGCACCCCGATGTCCGGTACACTCATGTCTAGACAGTGCAGCCAACACTTGCTCATAGAGATCAATTTTATCTGGTGGATTCTGGGAAAAGTACTTGACACAGTGCATTTAATGAAGATTAGTGCCACATTAGGTGTGACAAACACCCTCCTTCGTACCTGTCCATAACCTACCTTCATGAAATCCACAGAAGCATTTCCCACTGTTATGGATATAACAAACACTTTCACAACGGTCGAGGTTCCATAACGAAGCACACCATTTTCTCCTTCTATGGCCCAATTTTAAATAGTTCCTTAAATCAAGTCATAGAAGACAAATGTACATAGATACGGGTACTGCACAGTCAAGAAGGATACCTGCATTAAACCTGATAACTACTTTTATTACATACAAAGGTTAAAAAAATGAAGGCCCTAGAAGATGATGTAATTGACATTCAGCATTTCTGGAAGTCACTTCCAGCTGTGTAACACGTTACAGTCCTATAGCTGGAAGTTTCAGTCATAAGCGGATATACACTAAGTTTATATACCCTCAGATACCACATTAACAGTCCTCAGAACAGGCTTTTCCAATACCAGCAGGATGATACATGTCACCAGAAACCTGTTCTACCCAAAACATGTCTCCCATCAAAGATAAGATCTTGACAAAACAGCCAACCAACAGAACACGCTTCCATCTTCCAGTTAAACACTGGAGAAGAGATCAGCTATTCCCTGAGGATGAGAGATCACCACAGACTTGAACACAGAAGATACCTGAACCTAGTGAAGAACAGCCAGAAGAATTTTGAGGAAGACCACCAGATTCTGGCCCCAAAACCTTGGAGAAACTTAAGTCACTATTAAAGGTACATTCCCATCAGGAGTAACAGGAAGCTAATAGCAGTGAAATAGGAGACTGAAAAAAATGCCTTCCGCTGGCACACAGAAGTACATGTAAAAGCAAATTGTTGCCAGTTCCATTTTGCTCCACCAGCACACAAAAGAGTGGAAGTCTGGAACCACTCTGATAACATCCCCCCAAGAGGAACAGAGCTGGGCGCTGGCACTGCCTGAGACACACTGGGTCTGCAAGGTGGCAACCAGACACGATTCCCATCAATTTGACTTAACTAACAATACAAGAAGCTCCTCTGATATTTCAGTCTAAGACTTTTTTTTCCCACTAAGATATCAAATTCTTAATGAGTAGATGATAAAATCAGTTTGATGATATACATCCTGAAAGCAGAATATCCATTGTTTCTGTCATAATACGTCTTTATAAAGCAGTTATATCCTTGTTACACCATGGAAAATATTACATTGCAACATCACATTGTGTAAGATATTACACGTGCAAAATACAATACACTACTCATGGTTGCAAGTCTACATGGAAAAATTTTAAAGGTCTTCCAGCATCACAAGGATGAGCATAAAACATAAATATTCTAGTATTTTTAGGCTAATAAATCACCTCACTGGAACAACACCACAAACTAATGCCCACAGTCTACCTGCAACCCTCTCCAGCACTGTCAATGTCCTAACACATTCAATGACCTGAAGTGCCAGTCCTAATCAAAGCGCTCTCAAATCAAACCAATCAAGACTAAAAATGGGAGATAAAATATTATAGCAAACTAGAGAGAAGCCTCCGGATATTTCTGCCTCCTGACAGCATTATGAAGAATTAGGCAGCAAAGCTGCCCACCCTGCCTGTTCAAAAATCAGAGCTTACCTCCCAAGTCTGATGGCTTTTACCAAGTTTGGAACACTCTCCATCTGTATGTTGTCCTCTGCCTCAAACTGCTGATAAGCCTGAAGGGGAGAAAGAGAAACAGACCTGCTAGAACGCCAAATCCAACCAGTACGATGCCTTCAAGAAGAATTACAAGTTCCTGCTATGCAATGCAGGACAGAGGTCCAGCTCATTAATGAGCCTTTCCTAGCACTAAGACTATCTAAAGGCTCTCTTTGGACAGCTTTCATCCAGCTCCATTCTTAGAAGCAGGTCTCACACCAAACTTAAGATACGGATCAAGCATAATCAATCCCACGATGCAGGACCACCTTATGACCTATTAAGTAGTTGCTGAAGAGCAGACACATCAACCATGGGCTGAAACAGGGACTGAAGCTATCAAACAAGTATTTAACCTGAAAGTGATAACACCTGGAAATCAGCAGCACAGGAAACTGATTTGTAAAACAAGTGAAAATTCGTCTCCTCCACAAGACCACTGTCTTCAAGTAGCTCTTACCACTGTGAACTATAGGTCTAATTCTCAGTTTAAAACGTAGGGCACTTTAAATTATGATGATAATTTAGCTGTCAAGAATGCTCTGTTGATAGCAACTATCAACACATACAGCTGCATGGTCTCATCCCTGACACTTCTGGACTGTTCAAGTATCCACTATGTCTCAGACCCACAAAAATCACTCTAATTTATCACCAAAAACCTGACATAAAACTTAAAAAAAATCTCCTTAAACATTTTGCTACAACCATTTACTATGAAGACAGCCATATGCCAGGAGATCCCTCAAAGGTTGAAATCCAAATGAACAAGGATATATACAAGCCAACTTCTAGCCAAAATCAAGTTAAAAATAATTTGGATCTATCACCAACTTCTTGCCTAGTCTCTGGACAAAATAGTGTTCCACCAAGAAAAGTTTTGCTTAATTGACTGTTTGGAAAACAGTGGCATGCTTCATTTATACATTTGGTTATTGAAGCAAGTAACTTTTTAAGAAACTCCAACATGAAGTCAGCATGACCACAGAAGCTACAGCAGACTGGATTTGTTTTTAAAGCCAGATAACGAGTGACAACTCAGGAATGTAAGACTCTAAAAGACATTTAAAGCCATTTTCTTAATTGCTGCAACATTTACAGCAATAGAATTACTATAGCAATCAAACTCCAGCACCTAAACCACTAGCACAATACTCCCTTAATTTGAAAAAGTTAATTATACACCAGCAGATTTCAACCTCCTCTCACCACTTTTGTTCAGGTATATTAATAGCCGAGTTTAAAGCAGGCTAATCACCGCTCTAAATTTCTACTCCATTTTATTTTACCTCCAGCCTGGCAGGAGGACTGGGCGCAGGCTCCGGAGCTGACCGTACCCTCTGCTCCATCTAGTGGGCTACTGATTCCCACAGCACAGAAACAGGTTCTCTTTTAACTTCACAACATCAGGCAGCCAGGAAAGGAACTAAGAAATGCTCACACTTCTCCTTATAGAAAGGTTCTTCAAGTTTAGTAAATAATACCCGAGGCACAGTGTAGGGAAGGCAGTGGGGGAACCTGCCTTGAAGAGAAACCAATATATATGAGAAACAGCTGCACTGAGAAAGAAGTGGCAAACCGTAAGCTCCAAATTCATTAATCAAGAAGTACAAGAAGGCAAGCTGTTCTGTTCCTTCTTTGTTGGAAATAAGATCAGTTCTGCTGTTCTCAGTCTTTGAAAAATATGTAAGAACAATCCAGACCCCCACTGAACAAACCTTAACTTCTCAACTTCTTTCAAGGATCTATTGAAAAGCTTTCTTGTATTCCTTAGAATAAACACTACAGTTGAGCCATACCTAGAAATAGCATTACTGACAGATGTATTTCATACCAGTTTAGTTATTCCCATCATCATGTGCACAGATACGCAAGCCACAAGTCAAATCTCAAAACAGTGTTAAGCTTCATAGATAAAAGTTCGTATTAGAGCCTCCTTGTTAACTAGACAGGTCCGTGTTAAATTGCTGTTGCACCTCTATGCAGGTATATCTTGGAATATTGGATGCCTTCAGATTAGACATCAAGAGGTTGTCTATCTGGGTGTACATTACAGTAATGATGGTATCTGGAGAGCTCAGATGAAAATAAAACACCAAATAACTTAACATCTGCAGAAGATTCACAACAGAATCTGGTCTTCCATTTTCTCTTGAAGCCAGTGAAAGAAATAGTTCTGTTTAGCTTCCAAGGAAAACAAATCTGCATGTTTTTAGGTCAGCTGCCAAAACGTTTGTCTCATATCCCAAATAAAACCTACAGCAAGCAGTATCAATTGCTGCGCCATGTCACCTGATGTGGGAAATACAATCATCCCAACAGTTGCATCACAACATTTGCAGCTCTGAAGACCAAGAGTTGTTTCTTGGTTTGTTTTTTCGGTTTTGTGGGGTTTTTTTTTGGTTTGGTTGGTTTGTTTTTTGTTGGGTTTTTTTGTTGTGTTTTTTGGGGTTTTTTTTGTTGTTGTTTTTTTTTTTTAACATACATAGTTTTCCCCAAATACAATCTAACCTGAGCATAAATTACAAAGCTAAGGTTTGATAAACTTATGACGTATGGAAATATATCTGTGCCTTGGCTGTCCTGTCAAATGCAGTATTTTACCTTGGTTGTACTTTAGCACTAGGCAGATCCAGAAAAGGAACCAAATCTCTCAACCCCCACAGCCTACCACCTCCATCAGAAAGCACTTCAACCATGCAGACATCATGTTTTCCAGAGTTTCTCATAAATAAGTTACTATGAGAATCATAATAATAGTATACTCCAAAGCTGTTCCATTCCTGTAGTAAGTTAAAATACACTACAGTTGTCTTTTACTCCATAAAATTTCATTAACTTACAGTCTGAAATACATAAAAAGAACTCACATTCCCAAAGAGGGAGGCAAGGAAGGGAAATAAATTAAACCTCCAGAGCCCCCACAGAATTCAGTGGCACATCATGTGAGCACTAAAAGGCATTTATCCCTTTGGGTAACTGAAGAAGGAGCAGTACCCAAAGCAGTATCATGTGCCCTCGTGGATCGCTGCTGGACAAGTGAGCTGTGTATTGCCATCACAAGTTTTTAACAGCTCTAAGTGCCTAGTTTTCCAGATTCAAGTTTGAAATTTCAAACGTTCTAATGCTGCAAACTAATTACAAGCAGAGCTAGGGGGCTCGCCACAGCAAAGACTTGAAATAATGTGAAAGTCTGATATACTCAAGCTCTTGTAAGAAATGTTTAAGATTATATCAAAGACTGGTGTCTACCTCAGACACATCACTGAAGCGGAAGGGAAGGAGAAAAGAAGAATTCAAGTGTTAAAAAAAAAAAATATCAATCCATGAAAGTCTCGTCAAGTCATAAAACCAAAAAAAAAAAAGACATTTGCTCACACTCAGTTAAAGTTTGCTAAAGACCAACGGCAACAGCTTCTAAAAACTCTGCCTGTGCCAACATCGTCCCTAGACAAATCTCCAGGAACTTTGTGATATTTAACTTGCTTTAACTTCCACAAGCCACAGTCCCCTGAGAGTACAGGCACTGTCTTCCCTCCGTTCCCTGCACAGGTAATGCTGACAGCCAACGCACCCCAACACGAGGGCAGAGGCAAACCATGGAAAGTTACAAGAGAAGAGCAGCAGTGCAAAGTGAGATGAGGAGGTGGATCATGGGCCAAAGAGCCACACCACTGCAACACATTCCTGCACTCAAATAGAAGTCACAAATCCTCAGGCCTCTGCTCTCCTTTAAGCAGTTGTAAAGCTTACCAAAACATGCCAGGATGCGACATGTCGCACCTTTTTTTGGCAGCAAACTTGACTTAGGCAACCACCACAACCCACCAAATAGCAGGACCAAGTGCTACACATCACGCAGGAGTGGTAACTCAATGGGCATCTGCCCCCACCATTCAGGATTTCATCATCTACTGTGGCTCTCGATCCTCCCAGCAGTGCCACCAGGTCACGCTGTCATCTCTCCCTCTTTCCCTTTCCTCCTATGAAAGCGCGGAGTATGGTAGTTCACTCATCTAGAGGTAGCTGACAGCAACTGTTTCAATTTGTAATGCAGGGAAAAAATGCCAGTGAACCACAGAAACTTTGTAACTGGTTGACATAAAATAAGCTGCTTTTTTCACTTCTTTAATTTCAAATGGCAGATTTATTCCAGCCTAGCTGGTTGAATATGTGGCTATGAGTGTAACCCCACATGATAACTTTAAGTGCAAAGAAATATTTATTTTTTTTCTTTATTGTGATGATCACTAACACTGCAAAAACAAGCACTTACAGTTCAGGACAACAAAACTATGGCTTCTTGAGCAATTTTAACTGGCATGCATGTATAAGCACATACAATCATGCTGAACCCTACCATGTAGGTTAAGAGCTGCCCTCTCCCAGGGCTAACTAGTCTTCACTAAATGCTCAGAATGGATGGTGTTCAAGAGAATGAGTCGAAGTTTTTTTAATGGATAAAAGTTGTTCTCACAGGCCTTGCTTACTTGAGGAAAAACACAGAGCACAAGAAGCAGTCTACAAGAAGCAAAAACTCTATTAGTTAAAGTACTACATAGGACCACATCGTACCTGTTTTCTATTCTAAACTATGTCATGTCATAAACCAGTGTTGCCATCTCAGACTCTGTACTCTGACACAAAAAAGCAAAGCCAGGTTTTCTTTGTTTACTTGCTCTGTGCCAGGCATTTGCAATTCCCATTATCAATGATAACACTACCACTATTTTGATTGTTGATGTGGCAACAAGTGGCAATACCACAGAGTAATTTAGATGCACAGGCAGTAGTATGGGAAGTAGAAGAGAAAAAGAAATATAGCTAGAAGACTTGTAGCTGCACCCAGTGAATTAAAGTGACACATTGGTATCTTTGGTATCACAGGACATATAGACAGCCTTGCCTATAAAACAGCAAAAAGGTAATGCAGGAGTTAGACTACTTACACTAGTATACTTTTCATACCCTAGAAATTTAGAGCACAAAAAAAAAAACAGTTCACTTGCATAATATTCATTAGGTGTTCAACAATTGTGTTTATGTCCCCTTTGATCCTGCTCTGCATCAGCAGCATGTCAAATATTCGTAAGTCTTTCATGTTGTCCCAGACAACTTATCAACCCAAACCATAAGCAAAACTCAATGTTCAACACAAACCTATTGTTTCTCCAAAGTTACATTTTTGCCATCACAAAAGGTTATTCTCCAATAAAAAGATTTTTGAATGGTTTAAAAGTCAATGCTCTAACACCAGAACTTTATGCTGTTATGATAACAGTTTTCAACAACACTTTCTTACAAAAAAAGTAGTTCTAGCCAAGACTCAGTGGTTCTACTGGAACAATTGAGCATCTCATGCAAACACTTTCATTATGATATATACACACACACATATACACACACAATGTAATTAAAAGTTTAAAATCATATATATTTGAAAGCTTAATATTCAAGGCAAAAAAAAATAATTTCACACATATTCACAGAACATTAAATGGTGTTATGTACATCAGTATATGATAAGTGCAATTTCTATAAGAGAAACTCCAGGTATGCTGCCACATACATTGCCAGGAATCCAAATGATTTTTCTTTTTTGTGCAACTAATTTGTGCTTTTCATTGTACTAACAGAAAAATTAATGGCATATATGACATGATGCAATCTTGATGCCATAATCCTGTTGTCAGAGTACAGGGTCTCCCATTAACAAGTTGTTTGGGCTGTGGGCTTAGAGCTCAGGCCTTCTGGAAACAGTGTCCTTTGTTACCAAAACAGACCACTCAACTCTTGTTACAATGTTTTCTTTTCCCCTCTTCTGCTGCTTTTAAACACACACACATTTCCATTCACAAGAACCATCACATTTCTGATACAAGTCTCTATAATATGCCTTACAATTATCCATTTTAGCTTGACTTGATCTATAAAGATACACTCTGGGGAAACAATCATCCTGGTTTTCAGGATAGAAAAGACTGCTTGAAGTGTTCCTCCATCACCGTCTGTACAGAATCTGAGAATATTTTAAACTGCAATGGACCTGAAGAAGAACATGCCTCTCAGATTTGCCAACAGCATTCTAAACCATTCAAACTTTAGAAAGATTCAGCTCTGCGTGTCACCTACGTATCTTAACACTAGTGCACTAATACTTCTACCCTGCTACAGACTCACTCATGCCACTGAAAATTGAACTTTACAGGAAGATTATTACACCTTAAGTTCAAAGAGAGAGCTATAGCTTGTTGTGTTACGGGCAGGAAAGTTGACCAAGTAGAAATAAAGGAAGAACTGGTGAAAAGGTGCTCTTTTGACAACTGGCACTCTGCTTTTAGAAACTGATCTTATCTCAACCTTGTAAGACTGTATCAAGCCTGATTATACATTTCTGCATGGCCCAACAATCAAAGCTGTCTATGCTACAACATATTCACATTGTAGCTTTCAGTATTTCAGGAAAAGTGATCATCCTTATCTCTTTCCAAAACTTACACAAGTTTTCATAAATTACACAGAACTGCTCTAGAAGTGGAAGTGTTCTTCCTTAACTCTTTTCCTGTAAAAACTAAATGCCTCATAGAAATAAATAATTCAACAAAAATTATACAAAAGCTCATGAGAATCAGCATCAATGGTATTCTCATCTCAGCAGTGCTTCTAAACCCAAAAATTACATTTATTTTTAGCACAGACAACAGTTTAATGGGAAGAAAATTAGCTTATTTTATGATCACCAACAAGGGAATAAGTTCCAAATATCTCCTGAAAAAGTTGCTAAACATGAAAATAGCACAGTCTAAAAGGGAAACAAAACAACAAGTAGGATACCAGAAGACTCAGATTACAAGGCACAATCTTATATCTAATTTGTTTGCCTTAATTCTAAGGAAAACAAACTTGCACAAGAGCTAAACCAGTTATCTGTCAAAATACAGGAATCGAATAGCACAGATATTTATCATGTGTATTATCATTTTACAGAAAGAAATTTAAAATGCACTAATATAACTTAAAGGGAGTGTAATATATTTTACTCACTTTGATCAGCATAGTTTTTTGCTTTTAGTTCAAGCTGTCGAGTTTGTGATTCTAATGCTTCCACTCTGGTCTGTAAGTCCTTTTTCTCTTGTTCTTGAGAATCTTCAAACTCGATGAATTTCTAAACAAAGAAAGTGAAGTTAGACTCAACGATTAATTACAGATCTTTTTTTAAAAAGCCTGAGCAAAGTTCTTTCTGCAAAGTGAAAGAACAGCTACACAGCCATTCCTAGGTTTGTTTTTGAAAAGACTTTCACTTCAAGCAGCATGAAGGAAACAACACAGCAGCCCTTCACAGCAAGGAAGGGTGCAAGCAGGTTTCCCAGATCTACCGCCCACATTTAAACCTGAAGGACACTATTTTAGTCCAGTGTCCATCAGTCAAGCATCCCACCTAGATCGCTCTGTGCAATCGCTATCAACTAAGTGCCAACTACTTCAGAGAAGCCTGCTTGGGACTAACATAAATATGAATTATTTCATTCTTTCCTAACTTCACACACTCACCTACCAACACTGCATGTGAACACAGAGAGTCTTGGTATCCTTAGATTTGACTGAACACCGGTGAAGCAAGTCTTCACCTGTAAGCCATGAAGGTAAACACTATAGAGCAGGGACATGCCAGCAATAGTGCCAACCAAAATTACATACTATCTGTTCATTCCCACCCAATTTCTGTTATCATTTGATAAGTTATAAAATGCTCACAGTCTTCATCAAATACTTAATAACCATCTCCTGCAATCTGTCAACTGCATAGAAAACTATTCACGGGCACTCTGCAATTGTGCTGATCACCATCATTCTCTGCTACCTTGGTTTACCAACTTTGTGTCTCACAATATTCTGGAGTTCATTGATGTACATATCAGTGTTTACATTTTATAACATTAAAGTTACCAATTCATCATTATAGCAGTTTTAAAAGCATATTTTTGATATTTTTCTCAACCAGAAACTTAAGCGCAGTGTGTACTGGTAGCACAAAGAATGCGTCTAATACCAAAGATGTCTTAGGTCACGTCGTACTCTCTGTTCTGCATTGCAAAGAGAAGGCAAGGCCACAAACACAAGTTACGGAGAAGGCTCATCGTACGGGGAGGAAAAGCATACCAGAAGCCTTTGCAGGAAAAAAACCCCAAACATCCAAGACAGCTGAAGGGTCAGAAAGCAAGCTGCAGCTGGGTACCACATGAGAGCTAAGAGACAGAGAAGGCAGCAACTCAAAACCAGTAATATTATAGGTGATTTTAATAGAATTTTTTCCTACATATTGCTAGGAAAACTTAGTGGGAAAAATACTTCAAATGCTCACACATCAACTTTTAATAAGCTACTACTAAGTTTTAGCCAATGTGTTTTATAGCTTTTACAAAAGCAGAAACTTATAACCCCATGAAAAGAGCTTCAGTTTAGCAGGGTCATCAGAAGTTTTGATTAAAAATTACTTCAGATGTAGAAACACATCAAAACCTATGAAGTGGAACAAGAGTTCCTTTCAGACAAGCTCTCCTCGGCTATCACGGGACTAGGCATGGTGTTCATATGACTGTGCTTGAAGCTAAGTCATGAAACAATTGAGAAACAGCTGAGAGTAGCCCAGGTAGCATCGCTTTGGGTTCTGCAATTTAAACTGAGTTCTCCCACTTCAAAAAGACAGAGGTGCAAAAAGCATTTCTACCCCCTCAACATAAAGTTTGGGAATATTAATTTGTCAATGTAATACTGAAAAACTCAAACGTTAAACCTGTTTCATGTCTCCTTTGTAGTAAGTGACACAAGAGTTTTGCCCCTTTTATATTAAAGATTCAAGTCATGTCTGGTTTATTCTTAGCAGACTCCCTTTTTAAAAAGGCCTTCAAAGTTTGACAGAAATTTGGCACTGGAGCTAAAGACCAACATGGTTTTTTAAATTAAACACGGGTAAACATGAAAGAAGAATTATAAAACTAACATCTTTGTTTAGTTGCTTCTCTGATGATTTCCCAAAGTCATATGTGTCTCATAACTTGCAGAAGGCCAGTGACAATCATACTTTTGAATAAGCAGCCGTTCAAAGCCATCAATGTCATTGTTACTCATGAAACTAAAGATAGATATCATTATATCATTTTGTATTTCCTCTCAAGTTCTTCAACTGCAAGTACTAAAACTGGTTTTGCATTAAACGGTTTTGTTATTTTCTACTAGTTTAAATTCAAACTTTAACAAAATGAAAGCAAGTTACATCTCTTCAAAGCATTTTTATAATTAGAGCTGGGTAATTTTTTTTCCTCTGCTGAAAACTATACCAGATCAAATCATGGATTGAATACTTTAGACTTTGGATGTTTCTGTTTGGTTTTATCTCTCCTCTGGTGCCAGTATTAACACAGGAAGAGCCCCAGGAGATGGATCATCTCGTCCTGACTAAGCCTGTATGACTATGATGGAAGGACTAGTCAGATAAGCCACCACGGCAGCCAAGGATACGCTGAGCACCCATATTAAAAGACAACTTCTTTTTATCTATTTACATTGACAATACACTCAAATATCACACATCTTCTGCATTGCTTAATGTAAATGCAGCAGTACGTGTAGGAACATGTTAGCTGCTCAATATACGGATACTAAACATTCTCTTATTTCAACCCGAGCTACTGGTTACACAAAATACTGAGGCAGACAAAAATCTAGCTTTCCTCATTTTAAGTGACATCCCCTGTCTAGGCCACAAAGCCATATCTTACAACTCTAAGAAGAAGTGAGATTTTTTTGGCACTTTTTTTTTTTTTTGAGAACAAGCCGAAGGACACCAACACGTCTTTACAATCAGACTAAATACCACAAGATTACAGAAGATACAGCTAGAATGGTCCTTAAAAGGTCATATTGTTTCAAGGCCCTGATGCTCAGTGTTGATGTCTGGATCCTGATTTTGATTCAGATATAATGAGGTGCAAGCACAGGATATGATGCATGCCTCCTTCTGCTCATGCCTACTGCTGAAATCCAAGCCTGTGATACCTTCATAAACCATGTTTGGCAACTCCCATTTAATCCTTCCCATTTTCTCCTGACAGTATCAACTCTGTCATTTCAGACAGACATTTGTCTAACCTGTTCTTAAAGACCTCCAATAAAAAGTATGAAAAAGCACTTCACAAATAAGATTTATAAGTCTTTATGCAATCAATTTTAAATCTACTTAAAGTTTACACCAATAATCATTGCAATAAACATGAACTTGGACTACACAATGGAACAGCACAGCATACACACCTGAACCATTTAATCACTTAGTAATACGGTACTAGCCAAACGAAACATTTCTTCCTACATTTATGTCATCATCTGCTTCCTTATATTTCAACTTGTTTTCCCATCACACGATCCAGGTGCAATACTAAGCATATCTGATGTCAGAGTTCCACCTACCCGGCAGTCTTTATTACCCTGTGACATGCCCTTCAGTAATTTTTGTGGCAATGGTGCCAGCTTTTCAGCCAATGGCATCTTCTTCCTGGAGTAGGTAAAGTTAACTATGAAGCCAGCTCAGCTGGACTTGGGGTAGATAAAAAATATGTAACTGAAAACAATCAAGTAAATTTTACACTATTTTAGCAAGCTTTTTGTAAAATGGATCTCAGTTTTGCTCTCACATAAATTAAAAATACTTGAACTCCTATTGCAGAGTGTTTACTTAATACACAATCCTGAGGAAGAAAGTTAACTTTGGGAACAGTAAGGAAAGGCAGCCCCAAGTTCCCACTATTACTTAAATTAATTTTCATGGTGTTAAATCCTTTTTCATGGTTGCAAAAGTAGCAACCATGTATCGAACATTAGATTTCAAGAACAGCTTAATCCCACCAACAGCAGAAAAGCTAAAAGATGTATTAGACAGCTTGACATCACTAAAAGGAGTGAGTAGATTTGATCCTGTTTCCAAAACCCCTTCTGCTAGCCACACACCCCCAGGTATGGGGCAGTACACTTCTGCGGAAGTAAAACTTAGTAGTGTATAAAATAGCAGAACCCCAAATCCTTCTTCCTCTCCCACTTCTTTGCGACAGGGCATGCTGCCTAACAGTCACTAAGTGGGAAGATAAGTTATGCAGAACTGTAAGCAGAACAGCTGGTTCCTCTATTTCTTTAGCTGTATCACAAAACGTACCATGTTAAAAGTCAGACAAGTGACTTCACAGCAACTAAAAAGATCATGACTGTTACCTACAGGACCGAGAACTAGGCCCAGAACAACAAAAGGAAAGAAAGACACTAAGCCAAGAATTTGTCCAAGAAAAACAGTGCTATATTCATGCTCCCTCCTTTCGCTTCAACCATACTGAACCCATCAGATTATCTCAACATTCAGAAAAAATAGTTACAACAATCAAGTCTGAATAAGACAGGTACCTCTCGTGAACATACCGTGCTTTATCTATGACAGACATTTTCACATACGTACGGCATAACTGATCTCAGCACATATCAAAAAGATGAACTTTGTGCTTACAATTGAAAATACGGTCTTTGGTCTAATTGCACTTTGGAAAGCATCAGTAAGCTGTCTTGAAGCATGAGTACTAGTTTTTAGACTGCATAATGCTTGTCCCCTCAAGTTAATGTATCATGACACAAAGAAATGGGGATTGCAGTGCAATATGCGCAGCTCCTGAAGAGCTTTATGGTTTATGTTCTGCTGCCCAAGGCTGGCTTTTGTCAATCTGGCAAATGCTACCTTGTGTTTCAAGCCCGATTGATTTTCTCATGAATTAGTTCAGAAAATATTTATCAGTCTCTCAGTCTCTCACTCTCTTAATAAAAATAAAATATGTTTTCTAAAAGAGCCTTTTAGATGCAGCTTGTGTCAGAACTAGTGATTAAGTCTTTATGGCAGTAGTCCCCAGAGTGTAGACCATAAAGCACTATCAAACAGCTACATGTTTGACAAGGAGGATGAATGGCCTATTGCTCCAAGGGTTGGGGAGCCACCGTTCACACCTACTTCATAACAAACTAACAAAGTCCTGGAACAATTTGCAAACATTTTTCACTCGCTTATTACCATAATGTATACAAATATTTATAAAGGGCTAACATTTTTCAAATTAAGCTTTCATTGTCAATATTGTCTTCACCCTCAGTGTCGTTATTCATATGATTTTTGGAAAATTTAGAAGGAAAGCACAACCACAGAGATAAGCACAGGACACGAAGCCTGGAAACAGACTTGTAAGCCGGCTGCTCTATTACAGGTAATGCTGTCAATCCAATTTCCTACAGGAGTTCGGCAAGACAATGAGCTGGAGAAAGTTATCCTGCACGGCCACTTTCTATTGTATTGCTTTATAATCTCGCAGAAAATAATGCTTCACAAGCTTATTTACGCTGAAATAGTTCTTAGATATTTTTATTTCAATTTTTGCAGTAACATCCAAAGTCAGAGTTTATGTCATTGAACAGTCTGCACCACCTGCAGCTTTTATGCACCAACTCTGAAGAACTTGAGCGTAGACAGCACATATTTCCATATTTTTGGCAATGCATTCTCACCATGTTTTGTAAATACCCTTTACAACTGATCTGAAATGGACAATCCACCTCCGCCACAGGGAAAACCCAGAGGGAAAGTGAAAGAGCAGAGCAGTCTGCACATGGTTCCGTGTTCGCCCTGCAAAGCTGTTCTGCTTTGCCTCTATGGACCTGGCGACTGGAAGACCAGCGCTGCAGAGCGCTCTCGGAGAGTTATTTACGCGTCCTCCAGGACCAGCCGTGCTGAGTTCACGTGTGACAGAGCTCTGCCGCCCGCTGCGGTCACAGACCCCACGACAGTGCCCGGAGCAGCACCGGCTCCGCCGCGGCGCTGGAGGACACGCGGGCGGAGCGGGCAGGACGGAGCGCTCCCCGCCTTCCCTCCTCCCACGAACACGTCGCGACCTGAACTCGTCACCCGGTGGCTGCCGCGGCCCCTCAGACAGGGGCTCCCCCGGGACCTCCCTGCGCGGGAGCCGCAGGAGCCACCGCCGGGCCGCGGGGCACCCCGGGCCCCGGTGCCGCAAGCACCCCGCCCTCCGCGGTCCCCGGGGAGGCGGCCCGGCCGCCGCCGAGGGCAGGAAGTCCCCCCCGCCTCCACGGAGGAAGCCCGGAGCCGCCGCCCGCCTCGGGAACGGGCCCCCGCCCTCCACCGGCTCCGCGCCCGCCTCAGCCCCCGGGCCCGGCGCCCGCCCTCACCTCCTCGGCCTGCTTGCGCAGCGCCTTCTCCCGCTCGTACTGCGTGAGGAGCTGCTCGTTGTCGTCCCGCAGCAGCTCCAGCTCCACGCTGGTCTCCTGGCTGTGGGCGCACACCGAGTCCAGGTTCTCCAGGACGGCCACCACCAGCGGCATCAGCTCGGCCACCACCTCCTCGTCGTAGCGCCCGATGAGCCGCTCGAACTCGCGGTAGATGGAGCCCGCCAGCCCCGACACCCGCTCCGACATCATGGCGGGGCCGGGGCCGCCGGGGTCCTCCTGGTACACCACGCCGTCCGCCAGCTCCATGGCTGCCGGCGAGCGCCTTCCCTCCGGGGGCCCGGCGGGGCGGCCGCAGCTCAGCGCGCTCCCGGCGCCGCCTCCTCCCTCTGCGGCGGGGCCTCGCCTGCAGCCCGGGCGAGCGGGGAGGGAGGGGGCGGAGAGCGGCCGCGGCGCACGGCTCTGACCTCACCTGCCGCGCCGGGGCGGAGCCGCCGCGTCACGCGGGAGGAGCGGGGCGAGTCACCCGCCCGCAGCCGCGCGGGGGCGGGGCCTGGGCATGACGTCACGCGGGCGGGGCGGGAGGGCGGAGCGGTGCCGCGTCAGGCGGGTGAGGCGGCGGCGGTAGCCCTGGTGGTCGCCGCTGTGCCCCGGTGTGTCCCTCCTCGGGAAACCGCGTTCCGCAGGAGCCAGGCGGCGGCCGCGGTGTCTGCGACACGTTGGGGGTCACTGGAGCAAAAGCCGAGGCGCCCGGCGGTGGGGGGCGGAGGGCTGCCGGGCCCTCGGGCAGGGTGTGCGCCTCAGGTTTAGGCCGTGCCGGTGCCGGTTGAGCTGGAGAGCACCGAGCTCCGTCGCTGAGGCACCGGGGCCCACGGGCTGCGCCCTGCGGGGAGCTCGCCGCCCGTGGAGGTGGCCTCCCGTGGGGCCGGGGAGGCGGGCGGCCAGCCCAGGGGATTGCGCAATTAATCTTCATCCTTTGGAATGGAAGATTTAAGGAAACGCTATCTGACAGCTCACATGAAAGCGTTATTATTTATTTATTGCATCCACAGCGGCATAAATAGATCAAGTGATTCATTTAGGGATGACTGACGGAGCTAAAACTAGATGTTAGGACTTCCCAGCTCCCAAGCCATGCTTGGGTCGCAGTGCTGGCTGATCTCTTGACAGCGAAAAGACGTTTCATTTCTAACAAGGTCTCCAGATAAATAAATACCGGGAATCCTGTTTTATTAGCAATAACACAACTTAGAAAGCATCTTGCACTTGCTAAGAGAGATCGGGTTTCCTAGGATTTGGATCAGTGAATTCCATCCTGGATCATGTGTTTTGTCATGGGAATAATGTGAGCTGTTCGAGACATTTACGGTAAATTTGAAAACATCTACTGAGACTGAAAAGTTTCAGAGTTGCTTCGCATCCCTCATTTTTATCATATAATTCATATTTGGGGAAATCACTGTTTTTCATCAAGTAAAAGTTATTTAATGTACAAGGGAGCTAAGGAACCCGGCAGTGCAGCAACAGGACAGGAACAAAGAAATGAGTGTGTTAAAAAATGCAAATGCTTGAGAAGTGCTGGAACTGTAACTGTGATTTCCACTGGAGAGCAGTAGAGCTTTGCACTGTATTTTCTCCCATTTGGATTGATTCTAAGACAGTAACTCTGCTTTAAATGCATATGCTGCGCTGTCTTTTTATGTACTAAGCTAGTGGGTCTGCGCAGGAATGACGAAGAAGAAAAGACTTCAGCCCCGTATATTGGATTTCTTATGAATTCTGTTTGGACATCATCCTCCTAAGCTAATATTTAACTTACTGTGGCTAAGGCATAGGCAGTTAAAGTACAAATTTATTTATAAACACGGCAAAAGGAAAGAAAAGCTGTTTGCCTTTTAATTACGACCAAAAAATTTACATCATTTTAGCTGAAAAATAATTTTAAAAAAGACACAATGTATACTTACCTACTCATCTCCTCAAGTGAAATTTTCATTTAAATGATTGGAAATGATCCCTATGAAAAGATTATTTTTTTCATATTTCTCTTTAGCTGTTCTCCACTGAGAAAAAAATGCAACTTCTCTGTGTTAGCCTGCAGTCTGCCAGGGATTAC
Source organism: Nyctibius grandis (assembly GCF_013368605.1). NCBI lineage: Eukaryota > Metazoa > Chordata > Aves > Nyctibiiformes > Nyctibiidae > Nyctibius > Nyctibius grandis. Next base: position 7,527,148 of record NC_090672.1, read on the forward strand.
AATCCTGACTTGGTGCAGGAGTGTTGAGGGAAGCTGTCTTCCAGAATTTGTCTCTCCCTTCAGGTCATACATCGTTTCCCATTTGCCTCAGTTGTTTGTATTGCGGAACACACTGAGAGCCTTTGGGGTGGGCGTTATGACTTGTGTTTTTTTTACTGAGCCTGAATAAATCTTGCAGGAAGACTGCAGACAGCCAAAGGTGAGAGGGAACTCCGTTCTGCTCTCAGGACGAGGCTGGCAGGCCGTATCTAATTGCAGTGGGCTTGTAACCTACACCTCACCGCATTATTCATGTGTAACGCTGCATAATGTGAGGACAGCTCTAAAGAACAGCAGATTATTGTGAGGATAAAAATACCAATTGTCTTGAATTGTAGCAGAGATCTTTTTCTCTCTGTAGAGTTTTATAGTTATTGCCATCCTACTTGGCAAACTGCACAAATAAAGCTCAAAGACGTACGTTCTGACAGACGGCAAAAATGGGTCAAGGTGTCTGCTGACAGCCTTTAAGGGAAGGGGTCTCTGAGGAGATGCTATTTTTATCCTGTTTCTATTAGCAAAATGGATAGATGTGGTTTTCTTTCACAGCTGGATCGAGTCCATCACAACAGGCAGGCTGCTGCCACTAGAGTCGCAGTCAGACTGAGGAGTACAGGTAGCAGATAGCCATTTGTGCTCGTGTTTTATTTCTAGTCACCTGGGGGGTTTTCTAACAGGAATAAACGGAGTATTTAAAAAGATGAAAATCAGAAAAATCACCTGGGGGTCAAGTTTCGAGTGGTGTAAAAACGTATCTTACTGACAGTCTTACCACTGTGATCATGTTTTATGATGTGCACCTTGCAGACAGTGTGAGATGAGAAACTTGGGGGTGGATTAAAAATAGAACAATTTACAGAATTATATCCTAGTTGCTTGCCCGGAGATTAAGGGACCTTGATGACCTGTCAATTTAGTAAACTAATCAAGCATATGAAACAGCACAAAGAAATGTGATAGTATTGTCTTTATAGCTTGAAAGCAGTGTCTGGCTGTAGTAACTACTAGAGTAAAATGCAATTCACACTCTTGGGGAAAGAACTGCCTGAGAAAGAAATAAGTTTTCTGGATATTAAGAAAAATTATATTCCCTATCCCTAGAAATAACAGTTTATTTTAAAGTAAATTGATTTGCAATTTACCAGGAAAGAAAATTAGCCCTCAAATTGTTATGGGGTGAGAAGAGCTTAATGTGGACTACCCAAAGGAAGAAACTGTTGTAAAAGCTTAATTCTGTGGTGCTTTATATCTTAAAGGAGAACAGAAATGAAGCTAAAACAGATGAATGATAGCAATACTTAGCTAAATGAAGAGTAGTTTAGCCGTGAGCAACAAAACTGTGTCAGAGTCTGGTTATAAGGAGCAAGAGGTGCACAGCACAAAATGGGAGTCCCGATGAGAACTCCCCACGTGTTCTGAGCGGTACAGGTATAGGCTGTTAGCTGAGATCACTACAAAGCTGGGAACAAACCGACAAAGCTGGGAGCTATGTTTAAATTCTCCTGAAGTCTGGAGATATTCACAGTCAGTCTTTTGCCTTAGGCCGGTTTTAAAAATCTCTGCTGGTTTTAAGTAATGTGTAAATGGCTTGAGCTCAGTAATTATACTTAGTTTACTCACTGAAGACTTTGAAGGACTTTACTTTCTCTTCCCATGATCAGCCCGTTTTTAGGAAATTATTTGTCTAGACTGACGACTACTTTGCATTTTAGGTAAACATGTAATTTTCAATGTAATTTAGTAATTTTGGTAGAATTTTCAACCAGCAGAAAAGCTGTTCTTTATACATTAAAAATAACAAGGAAGCATGCTTCTGTGGTGTGTCAAGTACTATATAATGCACAACATGCTCTGCTAATCATGGATTTATTTCAAAAGTGACAAAGATGACCCTTATTTAATGAGGTTAATAGACTTGGCAAAAATCACACAGCAGACCTGTGGTAAAGCTGCAAATAGTGCTTGCTCACCTTACGGCAAGTCCTAAGCTTTAATCGTTAAATGACATAGTTTTAGCAAGGCTATAAATAGATGTCCTGTTGCTGCTTTTAAGTGGGTATTTTTCGAAACATCCTGTTTCTAGAGACCTTTTTTCTATTTTTAAATATTATTTTGCCTTAGTGTGGATTACAGCACTAGAGTTAGAGTACTACTAAAACATTAGAGGTTTAGTAGTATGAAATGTCTTAAATAAACATGTATTTAAACAACAGAATATAGTGGTTTGACATTATCAGGAGAATACTCAGAAATTCTAAGTCCAAAATAACTTCAACGGGCACTTGCTAGGATGTACAAGGCTGTGTTTTTTTAAAACATCTTTCATTAAATCAGAGACCTTGGAAGAATGTAGGATAGTAGGATCATACCTGGAAACAAAGACCCCTGAATACTAGCAAGCAGGTTGCTTGAATAGATGCTTATGTCAGATCTAGATTCTCCCACCAGAACTAAAAGTAAGACATGGATGTGTGACAGATTGTAGCAAAGAAAAGGGATCCCAAGTAAGGAAATCCACGCTATCAAAAAGCTGAGCTTACCCTGTTCAGCAGCAGCTAAGTCCTGCCCAGAGGGAAGTGAAATCTGCATTATTTGGCTTTCAAGAAGAGCAAGGGAGTGGAGCCCAGGAAGTTCCTCCCAGTTTCAGAAACAAAACCAGGACAAGCACAGATTTTCTCTCAGCAGGACATGCTGCGAATGCGAGAACTTGGGCATCCAGATGTTTTATCCTCAGATCTCTCAAAGGGAATAAAATGCTCGAGGCAAAACAGTCAAGTGGTAAATTGTTGAATGGTGTTGTGACCTAAAAAAAATGCCTTATTTAAAGAGGAAGCTTGAAGAAAACAGAACAGCAGGATGATGAGATTTTTATTTAAATAATTTTGTGTGCCTTTTGCTAAATAAAAATGAGATTCAGCAGCTAAGACTTAAATGCTTAAAAAAGGCATTTCCCTAGCATCCCCCCTTTAAATGACTTGGACAAGAGAAAATAGTAGATGACAGTATAAAACCAAGGGCAGACCCCCGGGCTGGGTGCTGCGGTGCCGGAGGCGGCGAGAGGCCGGATGAACGGGCCGGGGCCGCCGGCGGGACAGGAAAAGGGATCACGGACCAAATCCCCTTATCGGATTAGAGCGAGGGCGCGGGCCGGCACTGCCGGAGAGCTCCCGGGAAGGGCTGAGGGGGAGCCGGCGGGCGGCGGGCGGCCGGGGAGACCCTGGGACCGGCGGGGGCTGGAGCGGCGACACCTGCGGCACCTCCGGCAGGGCCCGGCCCAGCGCCCCCTGCAGGCGGGAGGCCGCGCCGTCGCCATGGCAACCGGCCGCGCCGGCCTGCGGCCGCCCCGAGGCGGCGGCACCGGCGGCCCGCGGGGGCGGCTTAGGGCTAAGCCGCGGCTCGGCCGCAGCGGCCGCCGCGATGGGCCGGCAGAGGCAGCCGGGGCCGGCAGCAGGTGAGGCGGGGCGGCGGGCGCGGGCGCGGGGTGGTGCTGGGGAGAAAAGGGGCGGCGGGCGGGGGCTGAGCCCCGACGCGTTTCAGCGCTTTTCTACAACACTGAACCGGCACCAGCCGCTGCGTCCCGCGGTGCGCCCGGGGACACCCCCGCCTGCCGGGCTGCCCCTCGCGCGTGTGTGTGTGTGTGTGTGTATGCATCTGTACGTACCCGTATACGTGTGTATGTGCACACACGTAGACACAGACTTGCAGCAAAACAGTGCTCAAAAAAAACCCCAAACCCCGATAACACTGGTTTGCAGATGAAAATGATGCCCATGGATTTATTCAGCCTGCTTTGCCCTGAATTGTGGGCAGCAGCCTCCCCTGCTGCACTCTGAGATGTACCTGTGACAGACTTTACCTTCCGTTCCACTTAGAGCTTTTCTGATTTTAATATTTGCTAATTGCTTGTTTCTATATGTGGCACATTGTTATTGTTTTAAACTTACTTTGTGTGTACATGATTGATTTATCAAATCGGTGCAGATCATGGGTTAATGACCTTAAGATGTAGCTGATTTAATTATAATAATAGTTGATATTACACGCGATACAGGGCTGCGATTGCACTTGCCTGCTGGTTCTGGAATAGTGACTTTTATTCTCTTCATCCTCAGGACGATGGCTTCTGTCTCCGAGCGCACGTTCATCGCCATCAAGCCTGACGGAGTTCAGCGGGGACTGGTGGGAGAAATCATCAAGCGATTTGAACAGAAAGGATTCAAACTGGTGGCCATGAAATTAATACATGTAAGTTTTCCTTAATTTGTATGTCTCCTTTTTCTTTTCAACTGCAGCCTTAAAATAAAGCAGCATGCTATAATGACAAATGTAGTCTTCAGAACAATTAAACCTGAAATTTTGAGAAGTCTTTGAATATTTTGGATATTTTGGAAAAGCTCCAATTCCCAGCTCTAGCTAAATGCTTTAGACATACTAAGCACACTAATTTTAGTAACTTGATGTCCTCAGTCTGAAGAGAATATTCTTCTAGGTGCATCCTATAGCTAATAAATATCTTCGAATAACTGCAACAAATACCAGGTCACATAAGCTGTCTATATGGGCAAAAGATACCTTTCTAAGTTCAACTGTGGTTAAAGCAAACCGTTCGAATTCGTATCGACCAAAAGTACTTCTAGGAAGATGCTAGAAATGCTGAATTTTCAAGTGCTTGCAGGTTTTAGGATTAATAGTGCTCTGTGGTTAATCTATGTGATTTCAGTATGCTCTTAAGTTCTTACAGTAAGCTTTTTTGGTTTGGTTGGTTGTTTTTTAATGCAGGCCTCCGAAGACCTTCTGAGAGAACACTACATTGACTTAAAAGACCGGCCGTTCTATGATGGTCTGGTGCGGTATATGCACTCTGGACCTGTTGTAGCTATGGTGAGTTCTTAAAAATGAAGCTCAGCTAAGAAAAATGTACTGTTTAATTGTCTTACCTGCAATAAGGTTGTGTTACTTATTGAATTCTAGTTTACTTTTAAAAGAATTTTAAAACCTAGATTCAAATACTGTCATTAGGAAGATGTACTGTTAACTCCTTTCTCTTTAATCTTTTTCTCATTATCCTTCTCTCCTTTGAGTCAGGATGTTGAGGAAGAGGGCGGGGGTAAAGGGGAAACCAAAGCTGGGACACCTTGAGAAACACTAAACCTGCACAAAAAGCGCACTATGAAATGCCATGTATTAAGCAAGCTGAAAAATGATGTGGAATATTTTTACTACACTCCTAAGCTATAACAACTTTGAAAATCTTTTTCAGTCTAACATCATTAGAAGGGTTTTTCTCTTTTTTTCCTTGCTAGTGTGTTTGTAAAATAGTTCAGCTGGAGGTCTAGATCTTCAATGAGCAGACAGCTTTGTAAGGCTGTTTACCATATTGAGATTTAAAATTTTTCTCTTCCCATCCTTGGTGAGGAGAGGTATTGGGCAGAAGGGGAGAACTTCAGCAGATGCTTCAACAATCTGACAGAAAAAATGGGAGATAAAATACGTCTTGCTACTAGCAATATTCAGATGGTGATTTTCGCCAGGATGAGCAGCATTGTGTAATTCTGGAAGGTAAGATTAACTCTTGCTACTTTATCTACTGCTAAGATGTAATAATCTCAATGGATTTTTTTTTTAAGGTGTGGGAAGGTCTTAACGTGGTTAAGACTGGAAGAGTGATGCTAGGGGAAACTAATCCATTCGATTCGAAGCCTGGCACTATTCGTGGTGACCTCTGCGTTCAAGTTGGAAGGTATATTTTGAAACTATTGATACCGTGTAAAGACACTAAATGTCCAGTGGTATGTCACGATATATGTAGGAGCTGTGCTCCATCCTTCTCTGTCTTATGCACAGAGCTGCTGTTCCCTGTGCCCATTTAATGTTACTATCTAAAGATGGAAGTCGAGTCGTGGTCTTCCCCATTGACAAAAGTGATGAGCAAAGCTGGAATTGCGTAACTCCATGCCTATTACTACTTCACAGTTACTCACAACTTCTCTTCATAATGGAGACCACTTCAAAAAAAAGAATCTTGCCTTGCTTTGAGTGTGAGGATTATATTACTTTTATATCCACCTTTTCTTTTCCTAGGAACATCATTCATGGAAGTGATTCTGTAGAAAGTGCTGAGACAGAGATCAATTTATGGTTCACTCCTGAAGAACTGGTTGATTACAGAAGCTGTGCTCATGAATGGATCTATGACCAAAACTGAGCTGATACCTTTTGATATCCCTACTGTCTGTAAACATCTGCTAGCCTCTAGCTGTTTCAAAGTGCTTCACATAAACTAGTATAAACCTGTCTCAGAAATCTGTGAGACTGCTCGGTTGTGAATATTAAATATAGTCAGTGTTTGCTGCTGCTTTGGTTAAAAAGCTGTCGAGCTGTCGATGGAATTGTACTTTTAAAAAGCTGCTGCTGGGAGTGAGAGATATGAGACTGAAACACAGAGAAGTAAAACATTAATTGTTAATGACACAGAATGCATATATTTTCCTGAAACACTCTGTAGTCAAAGAAGGTATTTTGGTAAATAGAAAAAAAAAAGTGGTAAAAATTGATTTGGTAAATAAATATGCAAATAGCTCAGTGTCAAAGGTTAGCTTTCTTAAAATGTTAGGGGACAACTGGTGGTATGTAAATATATTGATAGTGTGCCCAAATGTTGAGGATTGAACTTGATATCAAGCGAATCCCCATGCGCAAAATGGCTGCAGAAAAAAACTTACTTATTTCTCTCTCCAGAATGTGCTGTGCCTGTATCCAGAGCATGGCTTTGATTAAAATCAGAACTTTCCTCTAGATTGACACTGTTTCAGCTTGCATCCCCCTCCCCTCCCTGGGATTTATTTACCGTTTTAAGGAAGGATTAATCGGCCAGGCTTTCTGAAATGCCCTTTTATGTGAAAAGAAGATTAATGTGAGGATGGATGAGGGAGATCTACCTTCAGGCACCTTACTGTAGCAGTCCTCTGACATTGCACAGAGCAACAGAGTGGTGTTTGCTTTACTGGCTGAACAGCTGATAATTTAGCTGTGTTCTCATTTGTGTTCTTTCCTTGATAGCTGGTGCTCCCAAAGCAAGCTGTTCTTGGATAAGGTATTTCAGAAGTGACTTTCGCACTTTTTTTAAAATTTATTTAATGATGTAAAGAAATACAGTCATCATAACGCTAAATGTATTTCAGTAGAGTTGTCTGCTTCTACCAGAGAAAACTATCAGCCTCTTGCAGAGATTTTAACAACAAATATTCACTAGCTCTGCTGCAGGAGGAAAAGAAATGTGTTGGGGTCAATATTATGTCTTTATTTACCTGCAACATTGTATTCATTAAAAGCAGGAGTTTCATGAAATTAATTGTTCAAGCTCCTAGATTTTTTCCTATAGTGAGTTTTTGCTTCAAAGACTAACCTGTGCAATGAATGTTCAGTTCAATGCTTATGTGAAGATATCAATGCTTTGTGAAGATATCTAACTCCTAAAAAGAGATGGTACAAAATAAACCATTTGCTGTTTCTTAAGTGAAATAAAAGGAAATTTTCATTATATTGTCTTAGATCTAATTAATTATTATAAGGAGAGAGAACAAATTCCCTAACTACCAAACTGTAGGTAAGGTTGTTAGCTTCTTTTCTAAAGATAAACAGTGTTATAGAAGATAAATAATTAAGTTAAAGGTTGTTAAAAGAAAAGGGAACATGTGACAAACCTGTGCACGAGATGATTCCTCTCCAGTTCCACTTTTGCTTGAAGGATTACTTGAGGTTTCTTTTTCTTGTTTGCTTACTACAAAATAGAGAAATTTGGGTTATCTGGAGATGTGGAGGTTGTCAGCAAGCTACTGATTAGTATTTCCAATGCACTGAGACCAAGAGGAGGTGGAGGTCAGCCATCTCTCAGAAGAGATGCAATACTCCTGCACATCTGAGATGTCTCACTGAGCGTGTCTAGTTTCACTAATTAGGAGTGGCCTGTCAATAAGGGACTGCATTAAGTACTGCAAACGGTATTTCATTAATATTACAATTGCAGTGATGGTATACAATTATAACTACCTCAGGAAGAGAAAAGGTGTTTTGTAAATTAGTAACAGGTCAAGTAGTAAACATCATAAAAAGTAACAACACTCTTCCTAATTCTTTTTATGACACGAGTCCAGGAACTGGGGAGTTTTACCCCTGCGTTTTGACACTTTGCAGCTTCATCTTCCCCTATCCCAACACTATTGCCGACACCTTTCCTTGCTCACGGATCCCACATCACTATTCTGTGAGAAATGTAATTCCAAGCAGCTGTGAGGCACGCTGCTGGGGTTAACCTAGGCTGCCAGGAGCAAGCATTAGTTACCAGGCTACAGGGATTATCTCCGAAAACAGCAAAGCAAGTGCCTCTCAGTAAAAACTCATTTCGTATAGTTATATACCCTCAGTCTTTTCACTGTGGAAAAGGCTTATACCCCGTTGCTGCAACTGAATGTCAATAACCTTCCAAGGCGGCTTTCGAGGAGGTGAAGGCGACAGGAGCCGCCGGGCACACGCGGCCCGCAGCTCCCCCAGCCCGGCGGGCGGCCGGGCCGGCTGCCAGGCGCGGCGGGAGCTCGGTGGCAGCTGGGCCGCGCCCCGCCGGGAGTTAAGGGAGCGCAGCGGCCGCCGCCAGGTTCCGTAGCAGTGTCCCGCCGGCCCGGCCCTCACCCCCGACACCTCGGGCTGGCGGGTGTGGGCGGGCGGACGCCGAAGCGAGCCCCCAGCCCCGCCAGGCCCGCCCCCAAGCGCCGCAAGCCGGCCGGCTCCTCCTCTGCGCAGGGCGGGGGATCCGGCGACCGCCCGCCTCCTCCTCCTCCTCTTTCTTCGGCGGCTCCGGGGCGGGCGGCAGCAGCTGCGGGAGCTCTGGCGAGGTGAGGCGGAGACCGGATTTCCCCCCCCCGCTCCGGTCCGCGAAGGGAGGCCGAGGGGTGCGGGCCGCGCCAACGGTGGGCGCCTCATGGCGGCCGGGCCGCCTCAGCCCCGGCGCGGCGGCGGCCAGCGGGCCTCGCCTCAGCGAGCGGCGAGGGCGGCGGAGGGGAGGGGCGGGAGCGGGGCCCCGTGGGCTGAGCGCGGCAGAGCCGGTGCCGCCGGGCTCGGGGCGGGGGGGGCCGGAACGGCAGCCCGGTGCCACGTGGGCCCGGGCGGGGCGGGCGCCGCCATGGCGGGGCGGGCGCCGGCTGCCGCCGACCTTGAGGCAGCGGCGGGGGGCGGCGGCGCCGAGCCTCAGCCCTGCCCGTCCTTCTGCCCCGCAGCGCGATGGCTGCCAACTGCGAGCGCACCTTCATCGCCATCAAGCCCGACGGCGTCCAGCGGGGGCTGGTGGGAAAGATCATCAAGCGGTTCGAGCAGAAAGGCTTCCGGCTGGTGGCCATGAAGTTCGTGCAGGTAAGTCTGCGCACCCGGGGCACCGCCCGCGGGCCGGCTCTGTCCTAAAAGCTTTCCCCTCAGCTGCTGGAAGAGCTGCTTTAAGGATATAATGTATCCTCCTGTGCGGCTTTTCCTGCATCAGAACGGGAATCTGGTGTTGAGCTTGCACAACAGCTGGCAGTACTGCATCGCTCGCCAGGCCAAGCTTTTGATCAAGGACAAACGTTTGATCTCTGCCCTTTCCTAAGGAAACAAAATTTGCTCAGATGGCTTAAGGCAACCTAATTGTGAGAGCTGAAATGACCTTGACTGAAAGGTTGTATCGGGTAACATCATCCAGACATCTTGTGCTCAGGTTATTCCTGAGGATTACTGTAATGCAAAGAAATAACTTTGACAACTCGCAACACTGACACGACTGCAAAGAAAGCTGGTTTTGTGCTACTTTAATTTTACATTAGGAGCTTTATTGAAACCCATAATAACTTTGCAGCAACTGTTAATGACTGGTGAATATTAATAACTGGTGAATCCCGTCCCTTAATGCTGTAGTTGTACAGTAGTAACACCTTTTGCAGTAAGATATTTTGAAAGGCATATTTAATGTTACATCTGTCCTTTCAAAGGCCTCTGAAGACCTTCTCAAACAACATTACATTGACCTCAAAGACCGACCATTCTACCCTGGTTTGGTTAAATACATGAACTCTGGACCTGTCGTGGCCATGGTAAGTGGCTTGATTTTCCTTAAAGACTGCTTTTTTGAACATATTTGTCTCACTTTGTAAATTATTTTAAAATACTCAGACATACTCTTATGGAAACACTTTTTCTACACCTAACTGGGAACACCTGCAATTCATCAGGCTGTCCTTCTCCTGTTACTACAGTAAGGTGGTGAAGTTGGCCTTGTACAACAGTTAACTCTAAGGCTTGGTAAAGTATCTCCTTTATTGGAGTGATAATGTTGTAGTCCTTTTTATAAGGATTTTCAGGTTATATGTTTTTTTCCCTAGTCTTTACAGGCCTAAGAATCTAGGCTAGATTATTTTTTTTAGTGGTGGAGCCCTTGTTTCTTTACAAAGTGTAAATTACTAGCAAAAATTAATCTTTGGTATTTTGTATAAGCATGGATTAATAGGATTCATTTGTCTCCTTAAGGTATGGGAAGGACTCAACGTGGTTAAAACTGGGAGAGTAATGCTCGGGGAAACAAACCCTGCAGACTCTAAGCCTGGTACTATCCGTGGTGACTACTGCATTCAAGTAGGAAGGTTTGTGCTCAGTTTGTTATCAATTGGAGATTAAAAACTCAGTGTTGGTAGTCGTCTTCTAGAAAGTCAAAGATGTTGGTAGGTATTCTAGTCTGATGGTATTTTATTTGCAGGTCACAATCCATAACTGCTACTTAAGAGAGTGGCTTCGTACAAAACTGACTTTTTTGCAGTACAGCTCCTCATCAGAGCTTCATGTAAGATCAGTCAGTGGCTGTTGTAGTACAGTAGCCCCAGTCACCCTGCTAGGCTTAATTAGCTCGTATAGTGGGGGTATTTGAATACTGTACCTGAAATAGTAGTCCTGCAGCTCTAGATGCCTCGTCCAAGTTGTTGCACATAGAGAACTACTAGGCTGCTGAAAGTGTATTGTCCTGTGAAACGACATGTTTGTCTCCTTCCACAGAAACATCATTCATGGCAGTGACTCCGTAGAAAGTGCACAGAAGGAGATCAACCTGTGGTTCAAACCTGCAGAGCTCATTGACTTCAAATCTTGTGCACATGATTGGGTCTATGAGTGAAATGAGTTTCCATAATGAATTGTGCCTTCTTAATACATCATCTCATTCCAGCTATTGACCTGGGAGCAATTATCACCACGCTTATCTTAGTCATTTTTCAGCACTGTCAAATAAATGGATGATATGAACTAATTTGTTGTGGTACATTCACTATAAAGCAGACTACTGTGTTCAGATACATAAGTCACTTTACTCAGTCATTCAATATTTTCCTCTTGTAGAAGGAGCACTTAACACACTTCCATGTACAGGCATATCAGAATGAAAAATCAGTGACTTTTGTTCATTGCAAAGTTGCCTTGAAGGCTACTTAACTACATTCCAGTTGCAGTGCAAGGCCAGCTTGCAGAGGGAGAGTTGAAGGGATGCTTGAGCAGAATGGAACTAGAACAAAAATGCGGCACTACCCTGTGACAAAATTTCACTCCCGACAACTCTTTATACCAACTGAAATAGGAGACCAAGTGCAAAGCTTGCTCTTTAGTAAATGCTTATCTAATGCCACTGTCTCATTAAAAACCTGACCTGTGCTCAGAGCCTCTCAAGCTTTATTTGCACTCAGACTAACGTACCCAGTTACTTAAAACATTCCTGGTTTTACAAATTGTGGGTATTTTTTTCATCTGCATTCTCTTAGGAGAATGCTGGAATGCATTTATGTATGTGCCAAGGAGTGCCTTTTAAAACAAAAGAATCACTATTCAGAAAGACTTTTTATCATTTTTATTTTGTGTAAAAAAGGCAAATTTAGTGAATTATTTTCATCTTGTACACAAAGTTATAATTTTAATGCTTTTCACATCCATGCTGAAAATCTGCAGTCTCGTAAAAATGAAAGTAACATTAATTCCTCCAAAAGCGTTTTTTCACTTTCATTATGTACATTGCATGAGAAAGCTTTAAATACTCTCTCATTGACCACACAAATTACCAAGAAAATAAAAGATTAAATTTGTACAGATATTGATCTATATATCAAATACATACAGAAATGATGTAAAAACCCTATTTGTTTAATCTTGATTCCCGCCCCAACATTTTCCCAGGGGCCAAAGCTGATGCCTTTTTTGTATAAATGGCTGTGGCTTTTTGTTTTAAATATGAAAATTAAAAGGAAGAAAAAATCAGTTTAAATCACAGTTTTTAAAAAATCCCTTCCCAATAAAGGATTGTTACCAAATATATTAGCACCATCGTACAAATATTGACGGGAGAGAGTATTCACATCACATAAAACAACAATAAAAAAACAAACAAACACTGAAACCCGTGTTAGTATCCGTAGAAGAAGGAATTGATAACTGCTTTAGCTTTCCTCAGATGCAGCAAGGAAAAGGTTAAAGAGTTGTATTTAAAATAACATAAAAATCAAAGATCAGCAGAAAGATTTTGAGCAATAAAAGGGTAGCTGCAAAGTAAGGTACACAACTTGCGCTACCTTACAGGTATAAAAACCTGCTGTGCCAAATACTGAAATTCATTTGACCCCATTGAAGACGTCAGATGTCCAACACTTCGCTGCTCTTTTAGCCAAGTAACATGGCTTAGAGTAAAACAAAGATGAAAACACCTAGAGCCATGTTACTAAGGAATGCTTTACAAATACAGTGAAGCCTACACTATGAATACCACAGCCAACGGGTAACCCACTCTTTGAAGAGACCATTCTCTACATCCCTGGCAGAATTTTGCTCAGGTTTTCTTTTAACTTCTCCTAAGCAAGTGACTTCAGTTCGTTCTTTATGTGGTTTGCTTAGGATAGATTTCACTGTACTTGACAACTACACAATTTAGGTATATTTTGAATTCAGAAATACAAGAGAAATCTCACCCATAAATCTCAACACGCAACTCCTACTAAAGTCACGTGTATCTGAGAACGCAGGTCGAACTCATATACTTTAGTGTTTAATGAATAAAATACCTGTTTTTAAAGAACATTATAAAGACTGACAGACTCCAAATCCAATTCTTGCATTTCTCCAACACAGGAAGTGTGTTCAACTTAATTGCTAATTTTCCCTCGACATTTGAAGACTATTAACTCAGAAATCAGGTATGAGCCTGAGCTATACACAGAAGCCCAAGGGTTAGTGACTTGGCAATACACCTCGGTCATTACTAGCCCGAATTTTCACATTATGAAACACAAATTAACGCAACAGTTTTTCTGCTTAAGTCAGAAGCTATTGACAACAGAAGAAAGCAAGATTGTGCCAACCTTGTTCCAGCTGACTGGGACAACCTGCAAGTTGTTGCATTAAAAAACAAAACAAAACAAAAAACAACAAACCAACAGTGATGTACTTACCAAACCAAATCAATGCTTGCAGAGCTGGATTTTACAGCAGGTTAAATGGAGAACACAGGAAAAAAAACAATCAAGGCTCAAAGTGTCATTACAATGGTCTCTAACCCTACTTCTCCAATCCAGGCTGTTCAAAAGAAATGTCATGGGTGGGTCAGAATCTGAGAGAAGGTATTTGAAGTCTACCAAGCATGACAAAGTCCTTTTTATGGCTATTTTAGAGAGCTAAAATGTCTTGACCACCTGAAGTTACAGATACTCATAATCTGATAACCAAATTCTGTCAATATAAGAAGCTGTTGTTAAAAAGGGGTCATTATTTAAGAAATTTTACCAGTAAGGGAGAAAAGAATTCCAGACATTCCTACACTATACAGGACATTTTTTACTTCCAGTAGTAAATACAAAACTTTACATAATTAACCCCTCTTGCATAGAATGAGGTAAACCTGTGCATATTACCAATACTATGTACCCAAAGTTAGAGCAATATTTTAGAAAATAATCAAATTGCTGGTTTTCAACTTTCTATGCACTTCTTTTTTTAAGATCAATCAACAATATAGAAAAATGGTCTCCTGGGGCTCTGTGGGTTGATATCCTTAAAGCATAAGAAGGCTGTAGGAACACAGACATTAATCACAGACATTAATTTGATTAATTTTTTTTAAGCCTCAATTTATGGTCAAGAATCAGATCATCACTGTACGGCTCTGAAGTGGACCTGCTAAGACCCAGAAGCACTTGTAGAACATATGCAGTTAATTCCTGAGAGTTTAGTTAATGAACCTTACTGGTAAAAGCTAAAGCTCTTGATGCACATTTTTCTAGTCACAGCTCTGCAGGGCTGATTAACCATTTTACTAATCAATTCCATGAATGACATCATTTACAAAAAATGTACAAAGTTTAAAAATATGGAAAGATAAAATCCAAATTACTAAGAATTTGTGCGAAAATACTTTGTATTTTACTGGTAGTCCTTTTCACCCTTTTACATGACTTTTGCCTTTAAAGAATCTGGACTGTTAAGCAGGTGGGGCTAATGGGATACTTGAAGTGAGGCACAAGGATTCCAGGCAATAAGCAAATCCAGTTTATAAATTATACTAGACAGTATATGGTTTATATACTGTTCTCAAGTCTCAACTTCCATATCATACTATTGCAGCACGAAAAGAATAGTGCAGGCCGTGCAGAACTGAACTCATTTTTTTAATTCACAACGTATGGCTCCTTTTAGCTCACCTGAAACCACGTGGAACATCGGTTTTGAATGTTCAGAAATAAATATTTAAGATGGCAAGGAAACATCTGGGTCTTTCTGAATGAAAAAAAAATAATCAGAAGAATACTCAGATGTTCCTTCCTACTACCAAAGGAGGCTTGAGTTACTGTCCATCTAAGTTTCTTTTTTAGTGTAAATTCGTAGCTAAAACTAATCTTCCAAATGAGGGAATTTTATGAAGTTCCAGTTTGGGCTTAGGGCTCTGTAAACATTTGCTCAAGCATTCCAAGACTACAGACATTCATGTACAGACAAGAGCTTTATAGTCCCAATCCAATGCCCACTGCAGTCAATGGAGACAAGGCTACTGATATTAATGGGCACTCAATCAGACCCTAAGGAACTTTAAAAACCAATTTTTATATTAAAAAAAGTATTTTAAACTAAACAAAAACATCTTGAAAAGTTAGTATCTTCCTCAGGTGATGGCTCCATTACAATTGGAGCTACTCACTGAGTAGAGCTTTACAGGACTATCTTCCACATACAGTTTATGCCTCTAAATTAGGGCTTAAATGCCTTATTTTCACAATTACAGAAACCAGAGGCGTGACCAGTGCAGTTCACAAGAGTCTAAAAGTCTCCCAACTTGTACCAAAAAGGTTCATTTGTTACGACAGTTCATTTGTATTTGCAACTATATCTTCCTCCAACTGCTTCCCACAATCATGCTAATTAAACTTTAATCTTACCAAAAAATTAGAATTTCAGTTCTTGTTAACAATGCACAATAAATCTGAACTTGAAAATATTACAAAATTCTTTCAAAAGCTTCAGATACAACACAAAAGTGTCCATTTTTGTTTTTAATAAATTGAAAAAATCTTTTTCACTAAAATAGTTTCCCCGCCCTTCCAAAAAATTCTGAACTGAGTCTAACTCATCTACAGTTAACAAAGTGCCCCAGGTACAGTCACCTGAACTGTACCATCAAAGTGGGAACAAAATCAGTCAGTCTTGGAGAAAGGCTCTTTTCCTATCACCAATACTCTGCCCTTCACTTTTCTGAGCTGCCTTATGGTTCTTGTTTGATGTAGTAACTGGCAGATCCGTTGCTTTCCTGATCAGACGCTCCTTGAAGGAAGCTATACTCTTCTCCATCTAGCAACTCGTCCTTCAGCTGCAATGAAGACACTAAAAATAAAAGATGAACATTAATGATGTTAAAAAATGTTGCTGCCGCTCTTGACTCAAGAGGTAGCTGCCTTTCAAAATTGCCAAATTATTGGACAAATGGCTTAGGAATCTTTGGAATAAGGCTGGCATATGAAACTACAATATTGCTTAGAGGAGAGAACACAGATAGATGTCATTTCCAGAGAAGAATAACGGGAGAAGGCACAAGCTCCTCTTACATTTGGCTGCCTCTACTCCCTTTATTTTACTCATACAAAACAGTATTTCAGTTTAAACCAACAGAGTCATGGAAATAAAAATATGGAAGAAAGCAAAATGTGCATTTGTACAAACTCAAATTGGCTGTGAATTTTGAAGATAACTCAATCCAGAGGGAAACAATTACTATGGAAAGAACCCGAATACTTCGAGTTCTTAAAAATGTCATTACTATGTTTTACTGTGACAAGAATAGTCACATACTGCAATGCTATTTGTTGTTTCTGAAAATAACCATATAAAAGTTTTGTTTACATACAGCTTCCCGCAGATATCTCATTTAAAAAACTGGCAAATAAGTCACTTTTTTGTTTCAAAAAGGAACCAGCCAGATGGTAATTTACATTTTCTACAGCTCATTCTTTCTGATCCAGGTAACTTGGTTCTTATTCCTACACCTGTGTTACAAAGAGCATAGCTAAAACTGTGTTAATTGATACCTGAGTATTTTGTATAAGGCAGTATACCTACATAATCAATGTATTATTTAACTAAAATGATGTCCGAATACCAAAATCATTGTAACAGTTGTCCACCTACAATTCATATAGATTATTATTAGCAACATCAACCCTGTGGGCAAGCTATAAAAAATGGTTATTCTCAATGAAAAAGTTCCTTTTACGGCATACTGCACCTTTAAGCATAACACCTGTTTACACACAAACATTTCCAAATAGAATAGGGACTTAGGGAGAGACCACAAACTTTTTAAACAACAGAAAAAGTGCAAACACTACTTTGTCACCCACTTTTCTTATGTCCTTTGTACTGTTGCGATTTAGCTTTTTTCTTCTGTTTCGATGAACTTGACTGGCTATCTCTTGATGCTGCAAAAAAATTAAGAATTCAAAATTAAAGTTTAGTATTTTGAAAAAACACTTCAGAATGTGTCAGAGCTGCTACACAATCTCCCCTTAGTGACTAAATGAAGGCACAATATCTTTATTGGGGGAAAAGCCTCCCATTAAACTACTAACAGTAACTACTATTACCCTCCCATTAAACAACTAACAGTTCTCAAAATACAGTTATCAATTATTATTGTATAACTTGACCTGACAGGACAAGTCTTGATGCACTAAATAACGTACAGCCTTCTCACATAAATACTTCTGCACATGAATAGTTATGCACATGCTGAGTTCCATCAAATTCAGTATGTAAAGCATATATATTTGCAATCTTAAAGCAATATAAATTCTCAGTGATATTATTCAGAACTGACAAGTAAGTAACAGGCTTTTTCCTTGGATCAAATAAGCATCTTCTGGCATTAAATATAGTAAGTAGCCACAGAAACGCCCAGAAGTACTTTAAAAGTCAAGGTGGAAGAGATTAGAACTGTGTACTTCTAAGCATTAGCAAGAATTTGTTCTATTTTTGTTATACTTGGTGACCTAACTTGAAAAGGATGAAGTTAGGAAAATCATCACCCATGAACAAGGACTGGTAAGCAACTGTTACATTATTTACAAAACAGGAACTTACATTGTGGTGCTGGAGGCTGCAGCTGATATCCAGTTAGCTGACACCATCCCACTGGATAGAGGTCTGGCGACTCGCAATCCACCCACTGATCATATTCATCTTCCCACCCATCGAAGTGTATCCTCAAAAGACGATGGATAATGCGAGTTACTGTGGCCACACATACCAGGCGAGGTTCCATCAGATCAACAGCCTCCAGTTTCATTCCAACATGAAACCCATGGTTTGGAACTTCCTGGAAAAGCAAACACAAACAAGGCAAACATCAGTAAACAAACATGTTAATTAAAATGGTTTAAGCACAGCGTGAAGCGAATATTTCAGTCAACTTAATGTAGGAAAATGCCAAGTATGATTTATGAAGTTTGATGTACCCCGGTATTTATTTAACATTTCAGAATATTCAAACTTAATATACTTAAATGGTTCTTATTTCTATGAGTCTCTCTTGTCTTAGCTTTTCGAAATTGTGTTTAATGAAATGGGTCAATCCCATGGACTATGCAGATAGAAATTTAAAGATAATACTAATTACAGTTTAAATACACATGTATAATATTTATTACCTTATTGAAGAGCTTTACAGGTGCTGCTATTGAGTCAGTTTCCCTGAGGTAGTCAAACCATTTAAAAGGGAGTTTTGCATAACCTGTGAATTTTAAACAACATTTTCATATATCAACTGCAAACTTCATGCATAAGAACACAACAAAAATAGTATATTGGCACTGTGTTATGGCTAAAAAGACAACAAAAAAGCAAAACATTAACATCAGAAACTTCCATTCTCTGAGCTTTGGCCTAAGGGACAAGACAGTCAACTAGACATTGCCCATTTGCAACAAACAAGTTGAATGAACCTCTGGATAATATAGAAAGTGTCATTTAACGTTAAGATTAATCGTTCATACTTGAAGCTTTTTGTCCACGTAGATCCTTGATCTCTACCATGCCCCCCCCCGCCCCAAATGACCCAGAACAGATCATGTAATTAAGTGCATCCAGTGTCTTTCCTGGGGGCAAAGAGCTCCACTACTGAAACACTTGAATTGTTAGGAACAGAGTGGTAAGACCAAACATGGATATTTTAAAATTTAAATAAGGCTAAAAATAGCAATAATATGGAAAATTACAGGATTTTTTTTCCTCAATCTTAAAAGCTATTATAAAGGGAAGAAAATAATCTCTCAAATGTATTTGACTTTTGTTCATCTACTGAATATGCATAAAACACACAGGACTGTTACTTTGGGCAACCTCTACAACTGCTTAAACCAATAATTCTCAAATTTTAGCTGGAACAACAACAGCTTGAAAGATTTCTTTGTGGTAGTATGCAGTGATGGACATTCTGAAAAAATTGCAGTGTAGTGGGCATGGCACGGGGAGCTATGGGAAACAGCTGGATCTCATCTAAGTAGGGGTAGAGAGTTCCCACTGAGTCATAGCTCAGTACTGCAGGGCCAGACTCGTCAGGTAGCCAACACTCACAGCCCAAAGTGCAATCCCATTCTTGAAAGTGTCCAAGCACCTTCATCTTCTACTGATTTCAGCAAGAGATGATGATGTTTGGAAGGAATGAGTTTATAAAGTCCAGTGATTTCACAGCAACTTATTTAAGTTATCCACATTGCTAAGTGTAAACTGGAAAAGAGTGTTCACAGTACGTATGTAATCTCTGCATGAGCAGATGTAGCTGGATAGCTAACAATTAATAAGGGCAGTAATGTATCAGTTTTGCACATTAATGCTTTTCTTAATGCACAGTTCTTCTGGCTAGACCAATATATTTGTACTCAAGTCCTTCAATTAACTTCTCACCACACACACGCTAAAGACACATGCACATGGTCCTTGTTAGAGTAGACAGAATTAAGAAACTGTCCATTTTCAAGCCTGTAATTTGGAAAGCAAAATACACCTCTCATAAGAGCTAAGAAGCTTTGATCACTTTGATCCTATTAAATATGTTAATGCGCATTATGTTCTGTGTTTTACTCCTGTTAATTCCTCTTTCAAATGCCTTTTAGATTATTGCATGTGTGATTTACAATCGCCTCTCAATGGATGATACAGGACTGTTACGGAAAACTGCAGTGAAATGGAAAATATACATGTAGATAAAGAATAAGGTTGCCACGATACAAGAAACGCATAAGTATCATAAATGTGCTAACAACAAAATTCACATACTATTGTGTAAGTAGTGTTTGAAGAGTACAGAGGAAAAGTTTCATCATAGAAAGGAGGTTTTTTCCCTATTCTGTATCATCAGTTGAATGTGTTTACATCTAAATTGATTGATAAGTATTGATATATAACAAAAACTTTTCCTACTGCAAGAACTCTTGCACCACATGTTTTGAGGTGTGATTATGCCCGTGAATTTCTAGGCAATACATTCACTAAATGAGCTGACTGAAAAAAAAAGAAAATCTGTCCAACTGCACTTTCTACATACTCGAAGATGACAGATTCATTGGTGTGCAATAATGAAAATGATATGATATTATTTTCTTCATGTTGCATTAGACTGTCTTTGTAGTTATTACCTAGAAAAATAATTCAATAAATACAAGTAGAAGCCTGCAAGAATGAGAATGGAGAAAAAAATCCATAGAAAACCATTATTTTCTGCTGCTACACAGCTAGTTACAATCTTCTTTATAAGTTGCTAGACAAAGACAATAAAATGGAAAAATGAAGGCAACAAAGTCTTCCGTAGGCATATGTGCTAGTGGACAGACAACTTTTTCTCACAGAAGGGATTACACAGCATACAACTCTAATGGCTACTTCCTCGAAGCTCAAGTTCGTGCATGTTCTTCAAAAAATTAACTGGTATTGTAGCAAATTAGCCTAAGTCTGAGATTCTTTACAATGTTTATTAATCCTTTTGGTGGCCAGGACTTCCCAAGCAATGACAAATTCTGAACAGTCCTTTTAGTGACTAGCAGACTTCCCATTCACTTAATGGATATAGTATTCAGCTAGTGGCTATCCTCAATTTCTGACAGCAAAAGCAAATTATTTTAGCCAGAGAATCAATCAGATATTCAATTTGACTTTTTCTAAATGAAACGTTTGTTATCTCTGTTTTGGATTACTTTGAAGTTACACTGTTGTATTTGTTTCAGACTTGAGAAAGTCCTAAGAAGTGACACGAATTTTGTAGACTGAGTTAAGAAACAAAGCATATGGCACATACAATATCACTGAAAAATATTCAAAATAAAATGTGGTCAGAATGCTATATGTACCTCTGGGTGGAGTTAGTTCAATCATGTTAATTTCACAGAAACCAACAGGGAAAATAGAAGGGGAAGTGGCATGGTAACAAAACCAATCAGACCCATCTGCTGCTTCTGAGCCATCAATCCCAATCATAAGATAGCCATCTGCTAAAACCTTTGTGAAGAAAAACAAAATTTCACATTAAATACCTTTAACTCTGTGATAAGGCTAGAAAGCAAGCATGCCATGTTTCGAAAGAGTGAAAAGTAACTCAATAATAATGGAAGTACGCTTAGAAAGACATTCAATTATAACAAAATAAAAAACCCCCCAAATCATACCCGTCTCCAAGACCACGTGTGCTATTGTCAAATGTACCTTTGTTAACCGCAAAGTTATGAGATGAACATTTAATTTTCCCGATCTTTAGTTTATTTTTCTTGTGAACATCAGTTCTACTTCTAAAGCTTTATAATTGAGTCTACTCTTTAGCTTGCAAGGATATTCTGTACACTATTAATAAAAGAGACTCGCAATCATAACCACACTCCTCATTGATAAGGTCATGCAATTCTGCTAAGCTACTTCTTATATTTTCCTCCTCTTTTAAAGCAAATTTCACACAGATGGGATCCCTTTCAATCAAGCTAGGAAAAAAAGTACATCCTTAAAGTACATCCTTAAAGTATCTTCACAGACTTCTGCAAGTAAGCAAGATGAGGTTTCTTTTTGAACAGTTGCAAAACATTTGGTATAATTAGAAGAAGATTGTCCTGCAAATTGATCTCACAAACATATTATATTCTAATTAAAGGTAAGGCTGAATTTCCAGAGATGAAAGTAAAAATAAAAAAAATTTACATTAGTATATTCTTTTTCATAGCAGTTGCATACAAACAATTAATGGACATATTCCATAAGCATTCACTGCATGAACAAACTGCCTTTATTTTGGTTTTGAGCTTTTTGTTTCAAACCTGAATAAAGGTGAGTGAAAAAAGAATTCCTATCTACCTTCTCAAAATACACATTTCTTTTCTTACCTTTCTAATAGTTGCCACACATATTGCCGAAAGGTTTAAGGGGTCTATAGCTTCCAATTTCATTCCTTCTTTAAACCATTCTCCAGCTGCGTCAACATCTTTTACCTAAAGAATCACATAACAGCACCAGAAGCTAAGAATCTAATAAGCCTGGCATAAAATACAACCCCACACTGTCAAAGCAACTGATTGAAGTACCTGTACTATCACCTCTGCTTATATCAAGGAAGTCAAATCAGGTAAGTGTTTAAATAAAAAAAAAAAAACAAACAAGTACTGCTTGTGCTGGGTGTATTTCCAGGTCTTAAGTAGAGTTTCAGGTCTGTTGTACACACACCAGGAACTAACGGTCCTCAACCAACTCAAACCAGTGTTCTTGCTAGCAAACTCACCTTCATAAATAAATGTGGGGGTGCATCAAAATGTCCATCCTGTTTCTTTGTAATATCTACAAGGAATAATAGTACATATTATTCAGAAGCTTTGTTAATAGAGCAGACAGTTATGTTTTTCTGAATATGTTAAGTAGTACAATGCAATCACTGGTGTGGGAGGCCACAGTTTATAACAAAACGACCACAAAAATCTGGAGGATGTAATCCATCTAGTTTCCTTGTTGACTGCTACCCAAAATACCTCTCTAACACAATCTAATTTATGGAAAAAACAATATCCAATATTTACAAGACCCCTTGATTATGTCACAAAATTGATACAAATATACATAGAATTGTTTGCAAAAAATTGCCAAGTAAATTACTTTGCACTATGTTATGACAGAAAATTCTAGTTATATATTTTTTTATATAACTATACATAACCACTTTAAATACATATATATGTGTATAGCTGGTTTTAGCCAAATGTTGAATACTACTTACCAAGGGGAATCCCTGAACTCTGTTAGAGACATTATTTCTGGGAAGTAGCACTGTTCTTGATTCTCTAACTACCCTTATTTATAAATGGTTTCAGTGAAAGTTTAAGCCCTAGGAAAACTGAAGGTTTTCCTGAAAGGATGCCTTGTGGAATGTTTTACAGAAATTCTGTTTCTGACAAGAGACACAAGCTCAATGGAGCAGAGAAATATTAAAAACCAGACTTTTGTTTGTTTAGAAACCTTAGATATTTCAAATTACAAGTATTTTTGTATTTTAGATAACAAGGGCCTTAACTGTGTACCATCTATTAGACTGTCACTTCATCTTCCCTGCCCATCTCTTATTGCCCTCTAAAACACATAAACCTTGCAATATAAAAATATTAGATAGTCCTTAAACTTGCAAGTAAAAAACCAACTCGGTATCTAATAGGATACTTGTCCATGTTGTATTGTACAAAAGAGACAAACGTGGAGAAACTAGGAGTTGGTGGAGCAGGACTGTGTAATTCCAGGTATCAGCACGAAAAATGAGGTTTATCGTGGTTGAATATTGCAGTTCAAGGTTTTCCTGCCTAGACAGTTTGTTAACCACTGTTTATCATTGAATCAATACCATTCTAGATAGACATACTACAAATCAACCTAAAATTTATTTTGTTTTTTCCAATGTTGCAAAATACACTAATTATACTTTTAACTGAAACACCTGAATGTAACGCAATTGGTAAAACCCCTGGGCCACATTATATACAAATTTTTAAAGATCATTATTTAAGCTAGTTTTATTAATTGTACAAAGTGACAGTACTGCTTAAGTCAGACTTCTCCAAGCCAATACCATCCACAAAGACACCTCTAAAACACAAGCAGCTTACCAGATCTTTTGAATCTGTGTCCTATACTTCGAGACCAACCAATATGATGAATGAGTGGACTGTACATATGGCACCAGAAGTCATCGGTTTTGTCTTCACTCTCTTCATACACCAATCTTAACCGTCCCCCAATGACACTTTCTACAACTGCTACCCTTGTTCGACAAAGGTGTGTTTTGTCAACAACCTCTACTCTCATGGAAGTTTTGAACGGGTACTGCATACTCTCAGACACCTTAAAGTAACAGGAAAAAAAGCATTCTGTAAGAATATACTCTGTTTTTTCTTAGTCATCTGTCTTCTGCTATTAAAGCGCAGTATCAATGTACTTTTCATTTAATTCAAGTACTTGTTAATCAACCTGCAAAAATGACACAAATTATTTCTCTTATATTTCATTGTACATGGGGAAAAATGAAATGTTTCAGAAAACTAAGTAGAATATATCCTACAATGCTTTAATTGTATCAAGTATAACCCCTCATACAATTCTCACATAGGTTACGGGATTTTTCCATTGACTTAATGAAAGTTTGTTCAGTTGTTAACAATGGATAAAATTACCTTGAGAAACAATTTTAACAACAACAAAAAAAACCCCAAGGTACTTTTTTGTTTCTTCGTCATCCGCTCAAAATATAGCACTTTAAAAATGGGATTAAAATGCTTTATTATAAAAGACATAGGAACAAACCTTCAACATAATTAAAGCTGGCCACTCACAAACATATTTCTTCATAATATACGAAAAATAAAGGAAAAGAATGGAAATAGATGTTTATCCGCCTTGTGACAATACATTGTTTAAAAATCAGTATCTGTCACTTGCCATTTCCATTATGGACTCCCCAAAGCGTTTAGATCTTGCCAATTTAATTTGGCTTCCAACTGCGTCAATTTAAATAGAAATGAGCTACAGAAAAGTTTTTTGGTTGGGTTTTATTTTAATATTAGATGCAGTGTAAGACAACAGTTAAGTCTCATATTCCTACTAAAAGCTACGTACCATCGCACAATATTAAGTAAACTTACAGCACACTATACAGGCAGCTGCCACACTTAAAGACATGACTTAAAGACAGAAAAAAAATCCAGTCCAGAGTAGATGAAAAATGTTAACATTTGAAAGTATGTACTTTATTGCATCTACATATGTGCTACATTAACACATTTTGTTCAGTGTCTTGAAATAGTGCATGGTAAAAATCATCCCTGAATTAGAAAAATAAGTTTTAATTTCTCTTCTGTATCACAGGGTAGCTTATTAGCACTTTTTTTTTTTTTTTTTTTAATCGGGGCATTTTAAAATTAAAATAGATTACTTAGTTTTTAAAGAGAATTACTTTCTGCTAGAGGAAACAGTTTTCCAAATACATACTGACAAGTGTGGACATAAATGGAGAATAGAGATTCCAAGGAAAACTGTATTTAAGGGAAGAAACTACTGTATCATCTTCACTATAAAAGGAGCTCATGTGCCATTGTAAAATACTTCAGTTCTTCACATTGTGCTGCAATTTCGTTTATAGTACATCATTGATATTGCATCAGCCTTACCTTCTGAGAAAAGTCAGGAGGAAGTGTTTTGGCACCAGTAAGTCGTTTCACTAGAAAAGCTTTCCAGTTTGTGTATTTGTGTTGGATGGCTGTTGCAAATGAAGGGGAAAAAATAAGCCACTGATTTTTAATTGTGTCCGTTAGAGACAATATTAGAGTCTGGAATATGTAAAGAAGAAATCCCAGATGACTGTTAAAAAGCCTGGATGACAATAATGACAAAAACCTCTTTAGAGAATGAATGCCACCCAAGATTAAGTTTATGGGAATGTCAGGGCAAAGAATTTAATAACAAAATATAGATAAAATCAGTGCACGTTCACATCACTGACTAGCTAACCGCTTCCACCTTGATCTTAAGAACTTTAAGTTGTATCAGATGGGCTACTCCAAGAAACACTTTCAGCATCAGTCAAGTCCTTATTTTTCTGAAAGTTAAAATGATTTATTCATAACTGTTGAAAGAGTTGCTACAGTAAAAAAATACTTTGATATCTGGACCATGAGCAAATTTAGTTTAATAAAAAAAGACTTTTATACAAGGCTACTATTTACATACTTCGAGGAGGGACTAGGGGCTTCCCACTGGTTGCACACCAACCAACTGGGTGGATGTCAGACCCACAAACGTTGCACCAGAAGTCAAGACTTGAATCATTTTCAAAGCCTTCGTATC
The DNA here is from genome assembly GCF_013368605.1 of Nyctibius grandis. NCBI lineage: Eukaryota > Metazoa > Chordata > Aves > Nyctibiiformes > Nyctibiidae > Nyctibius > Nyctibius grandis. Next base: position 7,553,119 of record NC_090672.1, read on the forward strand.
TTAGCAGAGCATTGTAGCCTGAAAGAAAGGAATCCCAATTAAGAAAGACAAAAATTAAACAAGATTATAAAATATATATTAATATTTCTTTACCAATCATAATGTATATTACATTGGATTTTCTAGACTATAACTTTTTATAGAACATTACTCTTATGACATATTTCTGCATGTTATTAATGCACAGAATGGAATACTTTGATAAAAGTGCATGTGCTATCATGTAAGTCAAATTTTAATTAAAATTAAAATTCTTGAACTATAAACCTTAGAAGTTATGTGTAGGAGGACAAAATTAATTAATTACCCACAGTATCGGCTTTTTCATATCTTAGTTATGTGACCTTGAATTTTTAACTTTTAACCAAGAAAAGTGATTTGTATAATGAGGCTACTTACTAGCTATTGTACAGTTTCCTGTCTTCTCATCCTGCACTGCTCTTTATAGGCAATATTAAAAAAAACAAACAGGCATTCTCATGTGTCACTGAAGCCACCGTAAAACAGTATAACATAGTGATAGCGCTAAAACATATAATCTACTGACACAGCTCTGACAACCTAACCAGCATCAACATTCTACTAACCAGGTGACCACTGACTAAACTATTAGCTCCCTTCACACAGTTATTTTGATTATTTTAATAATTTCAACTAAAATATATTTACCTGCTAATTTTACAATTCCAGCTATCCAGAAGACTTTGGTAGGTAGGCTACAGTCAGTGTTTGGAACCTCCACTCGCACTCCTTCTGAGATATCACCCCAGCATGTCCCCATAGGTGCCTATCATTTAAGGTAGGGGGGAGAAAAGTCACCAGTTCACCACATGAAAATAATTATTTTTTTGTTCTATTAGTGTTTCACGAGCGACTTAAAAAGACAAACCAATCAACATACATGATAAGATATAAACATATGTTTAGGAAACAGTCTTTCTATGAAAACCTGTGTATTTCCTGCAAAAACTATAGGATTCCAAGTTTAAAAATCTGTAAAGCACAAGCACAAACTGCATATACCCACAGGTCAGCTTTATTCTAAGATATTTCGAATCGGTGCAAGCTACTGATTTTAGTAAGAATGGTGCAACTCCTCTGCAACTCTACTTGTAAGAAAATTATGGTACTTTAAATTCATACCTGTACCACAGACATCAAAATCTTTACATTCTATAAATCAGAACATTCCTGAAAAAGTGTCTAAAAATCATTTCTTGAATCTATTCTGATGATTTATTATGGTGGGGTTTATCACCCACTGGTTCACATCCTCACAGAGGAACAGGCTTTCGTATCACCTGCAAGTGATCATCCCATCAAGCAGGCAAAAAGAACTGAAGGCCGAGGGGCACCATTTTAATGAATCCCAAAAGGAAATGCACAGCTAGATTCCTCACACACTGTCCTGACAGCTTCGACTAATGTGTTAGTAACAAAAGGAAATGCAAGCTTGATGAACTACCAAGGATTTGGCGAAACTGGAGATGAAAGTTACATCTAGTTTACTATCTCAAGAACAACATTTTGTTGGACAGAGCATCATGAAAAGATAGTCAAAGATGGTATTGTAGATATATCAGAAATGCACAGTGCTGAAGAATCTAAAACCTTAAGAGTTATTCAACTGAAGTTATATTGGTAACAAAACTAAAAATGACTCTTGTCTACTTTAAACTAGAGACCACCAAGAAGGGAAAGATCTGGATCTGGGGTATTTTAGAACAACAGTCATCAATTCTAAGGTGTTCTGAGAAATGTAAATTCAAATCAGTTCAGAGAATATCCAGATATCACAGGGACAATCAAAGGGCTCCTCTGGTTTGGTACCATTGTGGGCAAACAGTATTCTAAGGCTGTGTCTCATTTACAAAGCTCTTTGCAAACACAGAGGACTTAACTGCTCAGTGGGAACAGCCTCCAACTTCACAGAATTTTGGCTGACAGCCACAAGTGAAGAAAGTTGGAATAATCCTGAATGACTGGAAATCACGATACTGGAATTTTGCTGGCAATCAGCAATAGCCAAGTAGCAGCACTAAAAGCCAAACTTATCCTAAAAAGGGATGCCCTTCACTAGTAGAAACAGTTGAGGCTACGCATGCAAAACTTAAACCAAGTTTTAACTATTAAAGGAAAAATAAGTTATTGCAAGTATGCCAGTTTCTTATTCTTGAAGCCTGGTCTCTTCATGTTCTGCTATGTCCCATCTACACCAGTCTAGACTGCAGAGCTCTGTTCTGCCACTTGGCAGAGAGAAAAAACCAACTTGAAAGATGATGGCTTATGTTTACACACCAAATATGCAGATACAGCTTCTTAATCAAGCCCTACTACATATTCACTATCATCTCTAAATTGACATGTGTAGCTTTTTGAATTGAATTGGGCAAATAAACTTCTCAAACTGCATATTTTAGTAAATCTTGTTGCCTTGTATAGAGATACAGATGAGGCCAAATAATCAAAAAAAGCAGTGCTGAATAATTTCATAATCCAGCTGCACTTAATTGAAATATATTTTACTGCTTGCTCATCTATTCAGTTGATTCAGAGAGAAAAGTATATCAAAACACTTCTCACATCAACCAGTAACAGAAATATCACAAATTTTTATTTCTAGAACGTGGATTGGTATAGAGGGAAATAGCAGAAAGTTAAATTTGTCCTTGTCTGTGAAAATACTGGTTCTGCTAGTTCTCCTACACCAATCCATATGGCTCACCCTTTAGAAGAAGGAAGCCATCCTGTGTAGCATCACTACTGAAATGCCAGATAACATTACTGTCCTGAAGCGATGGTTTACAGTATACCTGGTACACTGCGCCATCTTTTCCTTTTTCAGTCATTATGAATATTCTTAAGGAAGGAAGACTGGATAAATGAGGGCTATAACAGCCATCTTCCTTCATGTCTTCTCTGTCTTCATCTGATTAATCAATCAACATTTGCACAGTGCTTTGAAAAAACTCAGAGCACTATGTAAGTGTTAAGTCTTATTCATCTGCTGGCTGGAAGGGTAACTCTGAAGTCTGGATTGGCATAGTGCGAACTAGCAGAACCATAATTTACAGGTAAGAACAAATTTACCTTTCAGACTCATGACGAAGAGATCCACTTCATGTCACTCCCAAACAAGGAAGATCTGGTTCATCGCTTCCTGCTCCAGGAGATGACTTGGGAGGGTTTATCTGTGAGCGGCAGCTGCCTCCTCTGCAAGGTAAGTTCCAATCAGGAAGGTCCTGTTTGACAGGAGCGCCTAAAGGCTAAGTGTCCCCACATGCCTAGCTGAACAAAGATCTCACGGGTTAAATAGCTGGCTTCTAAGAGTTTTGGATGGCATCGACATTGCCATGATTTCAGACTTGAAACTTGAATCAGGTTTTTAATGGCAAAGTGACGCTACCAATTCCTGAAGGGTAAGGATAGTATGCTGATACCTTGTGTGTGAACAGTACCCTCACAAAAGGTAATGCCAGAGAAGACAATGTGCAAAATGGTTTAAAATAAAAAGTTCAAAGCAAAGCACTGCCACCTAGTGTAAAATCCTGGAAATGCTCCCTTAGAGCAAACGGTATTTATTTATTTACACAACAAAAGAAACCAAGAGAACGAAAATATTTCAGCTCAGAATAAAACTCAACTGGAAGACAGACCGAAAAATTCTTAACTTCAGAAAATGTGCATCACACTAGCAACAGAGTGGAAAAGAATAATTACTATTAATCGTGCATTAAGTTGTACATTAAGTAGTAGTGACAAATGACTCAAAGCACTGTATTTGCTTTCATTTCTAGAAATGATTTGAGCTAATAAAAGCAAATACAGAAAAAAGTAAAAACTGTTTAGAAGAAAATGAAATTGGAATACAGGTTAGCAATGAGCACACTGTATGTTACCAAGCTATAAAACAATATTAAAAACATTAGGAGTTTTCCTCCTTGCATCAATTACTGCTGTGTCTGATTAACCCACACACAAAGAAAAAGCTGCAAGGGGCACAAACTGTGATTCTGGCTTTGTCTCAGGCTTCCTATATGACAGAAACCAAAGCAGCTTCTCTACTTCATTTCACTGAACTACAAAGTTGGCATAGTTGCAGTATTGCTAGTGAATTTCATTAATGTTACTCAACACTGAAAGTTGTGAACGAAGGTAACAGGGAAATACAAAAGCCACATTAAGGGCTTCAAAAGACTTTGAAATTAATTCTCTCATACAAAGAGACAGAAAGAACTTCAAGATTTACACGTTTTAATTCTAAAATTTAACTGTTTCAAATTGAAGAAGAAATAACTCCACAGAGAAAAATAATTGATCTGGGAAAATTACATCAGACCTGAAATACTGAAGTATGCCGGGCTATTAAAAAAAATAATCAATAAACCAAATCCCATATCTTACAATTACCTTAAATTTTCTTTAATATGATCCCAATGTTCCCTATCAAATATCCATACAGACACCCAGTATAACCAGATACATATTTTATCTACCCTTAAATATTATTAGATATGTCATGATTTTATGTCAATTCAAAACTTGTGTTGAATAGAATAATTCAATCTCACAGACACACACAACATGTGCATGGATTCCATAATACGGATGGTAAACAAACATCAACTAATACAAACTTTTACGAATCAAAACAATATAGTACACAAAATAGAGCAATAATCTTTCCAGACAGACAAAAAGAGTATTGTTTCTTTTAATTATCAACAGAGAGCAGGAAGGAGAGAGAAGGATCTAACAAGGGAGTACTAATGCATTTTCAGATTCTGACTGGTTTAAATAATGTATTTTTCAAAGAAATAATTACAGTAAAACTAAATGCAAATCACACTCTTGTAAGACTAACTCGTGTCCACCAAAGAAGTAGAAATCTCCAAAGGAGACTGCAGGAGTTGCATTTTACTTGTATAAAAAAGGAAAATGAGGACAAAAAAGAAACAACATTCAGGCTTAGTAGCACTGTTGTCGTGTAGCTTGTGAAAATTCTCAAGGTAAAATCTGAACATTAGTATTGTATCTGTTCACTTTATTGGTGTACAATTCAACTTAATGAATGAAGCAGTAAGAAAGGAACGATATAACTCCTTTTAATATGGAATGTTATAGCATAATTTGCAAGTTACCTAACTAATGTAGCTGTATCCTAACTAAGGATGCCAGACATCATGAAGCATGTGGTTACAATAGCACAGCCTACGTTATCAAACAATACCTTCTGATATGTACTTACGAAATTACTTATTATAGCATGTACATAACTGTGAAAGCAAAGAGCAAACATGCTTACTTAAGCACATGGAATTTGATACAAATTCATGAAGCTATACTAATGCAAGGCTCTGTTCTGGAGAATAGTTCAGGCCTCTAAGCATAAAGGGTGCTATTCAGAAAGTGCCAACTGCCAAGAGCCCTCAGCTCCTACTGATTTATGAGTTGACAGGGCTCAGCATGAATTCCAGAACGGGACAGAAAATACGTCTCTCTCCTCCCTTATGAACAACTTCCATGAAACAAAATGTTTTTTGATTGTAATTTTCATCAGATATTTTTGAGCAAAATTAAAACTTTTGTAACAAGATGGAACACTCCAACCTCCCAAATAAAAAAAAGTATGCTGAGAAAACACTTTCTGTCAAAGTTTTTACTTAAGAGACAGAAAGTACTGACTATTTTAAACAAGATCTAATAATTGGAATTTAACAAACACATTAAAGACATGCTGCTAAATATTTTCCTCATCCCCTAATTACATTCTGTAATGACTGAGGACTTATTGTTTGGAATTTTTGTAACTCTAATACAAAGAAAACCAATCTCTTTAATTTCAGATTTATAAAAAGCCTTCATTTTCCTCTATTTCTACATCACCTGGCAGCATGACTAACGGGGAGAATCTGACTGAAAACTAAGAAAAAAAAAATAAATCTAAAACCCAAATATGTGACCAAAAGATCAGTTCAACATAATGGAGCAAGCTTGACTCAATCTAAAAAGTGTTTTGTAACTTTTTCTAACATGGCATGACTTGGTTGGTTTTTTTACTCTGTAGTGCATTTGATTTTGTGCCTTGAATGTGAAAAAAATAACTTCACAATTGTTTAGGAGTCCTCTTTTTACTTTTTCTTTGTTTAAGAGAGCATATATGACGAGAGTAACTGATAGTGTTCAGAATGGTTGTAAAGGACAGTCAAAAGCAAACATACCTATCTAAAAAGTAGTCATACTAACACAGTTTACAATATGTTTCATAGTCCAAGACCATGAAACATATTTGGATATGAATGTTTGGCAAAAATGGATTCAAGAATTAACACTGATTCTCTGTCTCTCATGCACGTACACACAAAAGGATAGCACATATTGAAAAATACTTACGTGTTTAAAACAGGTAACAGGAGCTGCTGTAAAGCTATTGCTATTGATGTAGTTACCCCAGCTGAAACCTTCCACAGGGACAGCTGCTAAGAGAAAGTTATTTTATTTAGGAAGCTGCTAATAAGCCACAAATCTTGTATCACCAAAAATTTGTTTCAGCTGTGTTTATATGCCATTACCTGCTTTAGTCTTTGCCTGGTTTTGTAAAGTTGCTTGGTACTGAGCATATGCTGCTAATTTAGCCACTAAAGGTTGTTTTTGTAGAACTTTAGCCTTCTTTGTTGGAGGTTTACCCTAAAACAAAAAAAGCTAAGTAAATAAAGTCTTTCCAAACTCCCATCCGGAAATTTCCATAGGTCTGTAGCATATCTCTGGTACATTTAAGTAAAATTAGAACAACACACAATGGAAGTTGACTAAGTATCACAAAACTACATGTAGTATTAAATAAATTTAAAAACCAGTAGCAAAGAATGTCCAAAAGATGACTTTTGTACTGATATTCCAACTTGAACAGCATATAGATTCATTGTTTACCTGAAAAAAAGATATTTTTTTAAAAACAGGTCAAAAGGAAGAACTTTAATCTAATTTATACCAATGCAATTTCTTGGCATTTGTTGCAATGAATTCGAGATAGGATATAATGGTATTTCCTGACATTTCTCTCTCTTTTCTTGAATGTTACAAATATACTGTCATGATTATTTGATTAATATTTTCAGTCAACGGACCAATTTTGCAAATCTATATAGTTAAGAAAACTCTCAAAAACAAAACACAACAGCACTAAATAAACCTTTATGCTCTCTAAAGCCAGAAAGTATCTTGGGTATGAGATGCATGGAATTTCAAGTTACTACATATGTAGACTGAAGATTTTTCCTGATCTTTTTTCTTGCAGAAGGGCCACTGCAGTGGAAATGAAATAAGGAGTCAGTATTCTCTGGAATTTGCTTTGCTGAGCAAAGTAATCTCTTCATGACTGATACAGTTTTGAGTTTTGCCTTACAAAATGACTCATATGAAAATTTTAATCTGTTAAGAAACTTGACTTATCTTAAAACATCATGCAAGTTTTACAAATGTACATCTTTTACAAACACAGACTACAATAAGTATATAAAGAAAATGGTGTCTGTACCGCTACCTGAAGTCTGGCCAGAATGCTGGCCTTCTTGGAGTTCGATGAATAGCTTCTAGAGCATGACACACTGCAGAAGCGTTTTGTTTTAGAGTAAAAAGCGTCACGGACACCAACCATTCCACACATCTCGCATGTAGCTAATCAGAGGAGACAAAAAGCCAAATGTCAAGAGTATAATAAAGACCTCAGTAAAAATTCAGGACAAAGATGACATAAGGAAGGTCCTGTAGGCAGCACCACCCAACAGTTTCTTAGGGTTTGGCCCTGAAGAGAATTGCACAGAAAAATAACTTAAAAACATCACCACAAATGTCAGTGAGACATTAAGAACCCCAAGTTCATTGGTGAAAGGGTGCCTCCTTTCTGCTCCCTATTAATTTTACCGCTGGTAGAAGTGAATGAGCCAGCTAAATCAGCTAAAGCGGATTTCTGTGTTCTCATGGTTCTCAAGGAAACATCTGCTTTGAATCTGTGCCTGCCAATCTTGTTTTCCTCTAAATATTTAATACTTCCGACCTGAAATAAAACCAGATCTCTCTTTTGAATCATAAATTAGTATACACAGAGTACCCTAGCCCACCAATATTCTCTTCTAGCTTCAGAGGTTGACAGCATCACACACTGAGTTGTTCCATGATGAATAAGAGTTTGTGACAAACTTATGCCAATGAGACGATAGCAAGATTCTACCCAGAAAGAACTCTACTAATCACTAATGATTTTGGCTAAAATATTTTTTCCCTGATGATAAAAGCAATCTTCCCTTTTCTTATTTTTCCCAATATATGCTAGCTCACAGCTAGTGGGTATTGAACAGGTACACACTGACAGACTTTATACAGTGGCAGTAATGAAGTTTTCCTAATATAGGAAGAAATATATTGTATATATTGGTTGGACTTGGTGATCTTAAAGGCCCTTTCCAACCAAAACAATTCTATGATTCTATATAACATAAAGGGTAGAGAGAATATACGCCCAAGCATAGAGAGAACGCACTGACATTTTCCTCAAAGCTCAAAGAATAAAACAATGTACGTGAGAACATACACATGCACGCGCATATATACACAACACACATTTGATGGGAGGATGGATGTTCCCATGCTGTTTCTCTCCTGACAGCAGGATTCAAAATCTACCTTATTTCAGTTTAGCAAAAACCAAACAATTTCCCCCTCGCAAAACAAAGCAATCCCAACCCTTCAGCTGTTTTGGTCCATTTTCAATCAGGACCAACATTTAGGATTGGACCCTCGCAACTCACAGCACAGGCTGAAAAATAGAAATATCAAACTGTTTGTACTCATGCACCACATACTTACCCATGCCAGATTTGCCATCTGGGTAAGTATAAACCTGTCCATTGTTCTTTATAATTGGGAGACTGGACGGCAAAGGAGCAACCTCCTCTTCACTGTCTTCTGAACTGGAGCTGCTGCTCGTGTCCTCACTACAACTATCATAACCGTCAAACATCCCGAATGAATCACGTCTTTTCCTTTCTGCTCGTGAAGTATGTTCTGTCTAAAAATTAAAAAAAAAAAAAAAAAAGAGAAGACAACAAAAACCCCAAAGAATAGCAGAGCATTTTGAATACAAATATTTCAAAGTCAAGCTTAAAAAGTTTCAAAGGTCAAAGTCAGCCTTCAAAAATAGATGTACTAACAAACTGCTCTATCAGCACAGACATGAGCCACATACTGCCAATTAAATTAGTATTAGTAGAGTCAAAACTAGCCAATTTTTGGTATTGTTATATACAGGAAGAAAAATCTCTCTCACAATCCACTGAGAATACACAGTAGCAGTCCGTACATTTATTTTTCTTGGTATCTTCAGAGTTCATTAATCCTGATGTGCTGAATAATGACAGCCACAGACATCTTATATGCAAATGAGCACATTCCAGATGGCTGCAGCCAATTTCACTAACATTCATTCATTTGAGAAAGCTGGGCAGAGAAAAGACAGTTCAACCAAGAGGGCACTTATTCCACAGAAACAGAAATGAGAGTATCTCTCTGCTCTCATTGGCTTGTGGGGTTATCGATAAATCACTCAGCTTCCCTATGATTCAGCTCCTCACGTGTGAAACAGGAATACCTCTCTACCTCGCAGGGATGTTCTGAGGATTAATACATTAACAATTATGAAGAGCTCAGTTACTATGGCAATAGGGTCTGTAAAAATGCTAAAAGATAGAAAGGTGACTAATTTGCCACTGTCATATACAAAAACTTGTTACATAATAGAGTTTTCCTATAACCAAAAAATCTGAGGTCAAATAAACACATACAGTTTTGAAGAATGTGTAACAGTTAAGCAATTTCCAACAAAGACATTAAAGAGGTATAAACAATAGTTAACTGATGTCTTTTTTCTGATTCACATCCAATATATGCATTTTAATACAGTGACAATTTTCACTTTATTAATATCTTACACAGCTCTATTGAAACAAGGCTACTGCTACATGACCTGCTCTCATTAAGCTAAAAAAAATAAAAATTTCAAAGTATTTCCATTATCCCTAACAGCATCTACTAAGTTTGAGAAGAAGTAACAGATAAAGAGAAGACAAAGAAAAATTCTACAATGGAAGCACGACTTAGGAGAATGAAGTACAGCCAAGAAAATAGAAAAAATTATTAAGAAAGCCTTTGCCTCTACTTCCTTTTCTAAGAGCTAATTTTATTTAAAAGTCATTGTAGACAGAAAAATAATAATACGTGATCGGACTTTTCCTTCTTAAATTGCATTTGGATTCATAGCTTTAAGATTTCATCAGCGTAATTCCCCAAATCCCTTTCCTACACAGTATATGCCTGAACATCTTTATTGTTGGATCTCATCCGAGCCTTTTTCTGCTGTGCTATCCCTTTATTGTAATATTCTCTATTCTCCTCTATTCTCCTTTGCAATCTGACTAAATCCTATTATGGAGGCTTTCCTTTTAGTTAAAAGGGAAAACTGATTTCCACACTGACCCAATCCTAGCATCCAATTAAAAAAACAAAACAAACAAAAACCAGTAAGCACAAAAGGTTATGCAACAAGGTAAACAAATTTAAAACACTTAAAGCACCTCTGAAACAACAAAAAAAAGTCAATGTAATGTTAATTATGCACACATTCCTTGGCCAACAATTCAAAATTATACTAAAATCAATCAAAACTTAGGACAGGGCATAACTGGACAACTCTTTGAAGGAGCTGACATCTGCCTGGAGTAGCCAGGGTTAACAGTTGCAATCACCAGAGGAAACACTGAGTGATGGCAGAACAAAACCTACTCCTGACCTGCACTGGTAACAAGTCTTACCTGTACGCTATTACTGGTGCTATTAGCCAACAAGATGCAAGATCAGTTATTTGTTTGTGCGCGCACGTGTGCGTAAATTACGGCAGCAGTTGAGCACAACGTTGCCATGGATACAGTGTTCTGCGAACAGGGCCAGTAATTTACAGATCAGAACATGAAGACTAGTCATCTTCCCCAAGATTTCACAAACTCCTTAATGTCTCACAATATTTAACTTTCCTTGCCCACAGCCTCTGCTAAGAAATAAAACGCAATACCGTATGAACCATTCACAACAGTAATAGCAGAACACCATGATGCCTTCTAGTATTATGGATAGGCATTAGTGGTGTTTCACAGCCCACGGGCAGGATCTCCTTCCTCATTCACTCATCCTCCCTAAGTCAGCTGATGCGATCTCACTAAGAGATTAGGGCCTGATCCCACATAAAGGAGGACTTCAACCCTTTATTGGAGGCTGCAGTACAAGGTAGTCTCAGCACACCCCTTTTCCATTCTAGACTGGAGAACTCTGGACCCACACGGCAGCTCTGCTTTGCCCAGTACTTTGCTGGCAGAGATCTGAAATGCTGTAGCAGCTCAGAAGGAGGAAGAGAAGCGCAGCCCATCCCCAGTCCCTCCAACTCCCGATGCTACAGCAGAGAAGCTCTATAGCCAGCACTGCTCCCACTGCAAGGGAAGGGAAGAGAAGAAATGGGAGGCTGGAGGCAAGATGAAGGACGAGTGGCACAGGCTGCTCTAGGCAAGCTGAAGCATGGTGCAAGATTGCAATTGCAGATACCACAAGAGCACAGTTGGCTCTTTTTTCTGGTTCTCCTTTTGCATCACATACGTTTAGAACCTCAATATTACTGCCAAGCCCTCTTTGCCAAAATATCCACAGATGAGAAAGAAAACATTTTCACTTTCTATATGGAAAGTTGGGCCCTCTACTAAGAAAAATCATTCTTCAGCATTATACAGGTTCCTAAGTAGCGATCATCAAGTTTGCCAAGTTTAACTGCACTGTCAAAACAAGTCTTATACATCACTTTTCCATTTACTTTATATTTGGCCAAATAGTCCCAGTTCAAGTTATGAGTGATTCAAAACAGCAGCTTTGCTTATTAATTTGAAAAAATACTGTAGTTTTCATAAAACATTTTTATCCAAGCTTTTGCAAGAAGATGACCACGTTTGCCAGATAATTTATGGAGGACATTCTTAATGTTAATTTATAGTTATTATCTGGACCGTAATTCTTAGGAAATTGCTCAAAATATGCTTTGTGAGACTTGGAAAAGGTACAGTTCTGCAACAAAAAAAAATACAAAGTACTCTGTGCACAGAAGTAGGTGGAAGTTAGGGAAGATGATATGCAAATGTCTATGCGGGAATTTTGCTAGAGCAGATCAAAACATTTCTATTTTGATAATAAATACCACTAAGGTTCTTTTTAACCAATGTTGAAACACAACATTTGTAGAAACAAGTGAACAACACGTGGAATCTCTGATAACCTTTCCTGCAGAACGTAGAGGTCCTACTCTTCTGCAAACTCCATCTAACATCTGAAACAGAAAAAAGCTGGGGTACAACTCTGAACTCAAACGTCAAAAATGGCATCCTTACAAAAAGGACAGTAAAAAAATGCCTCAAACAGAACCACAACTGAGATGAAGCAGCTGCTTCGGTAACAGCAGCAGCCTCCAATTCCTGCTGAGCTCTTGCAAGTGATGAGCAGCAGTGTGCCTCTTGAGCTGACTAGCAATATCTTGTCTGACAGAGAAGCACCTAACCATGGTACGTACAGGACCGCTATGAACAGTAGCCTCAGAAAGAGCAGCTTATTACCCTGCAAGGTGTCCCCACTGAATTTTGAGAGACTCTATGAGAATGCAGCCCTTCACTCAAAAAACCTACCAGAGACTAACAGTAGTAGTAACCTGATCTAACAATTATAACCATAGTAAGATCAATCCATGTTTCACAACATACATACAAGAAAAAAAATGTTTCCTACTCTTAGAAGCTGGGTTTAGCACCAAAAATCATGCACATGAGGCTATCTTCTTCCTCAAAACTGAACCAGATAAGTGTTCTTCACCTTCTAACAAGTGAGGGAATAGCATCCTGCCTATCTGCAAAACGCTCTTTGAGCAGGAGTCTGGCTTACTATAAAACACAGAGCCTTGTAGCTGGTTAATACCAAAAGAGCAGTAGCTTAAGTAACTCCAGCACTAAGAGTCTACTAGTCCGTTAAGCAGAAGCAGTGCACAAACAAAAGAACAAGACAAACTTTCAGGCATACTGGCTAAGGCTTATTTTCCTCACGAGATTACCGGCTCCTCAACAGGGAAGATTTTTAGACAGAGCAATACGAAGTCTAGGGTAAGCGGGACTGGCAAATAAGCCTGTACAACTATTTGCTTGGGGTTTTCTTGCATACTTTTCTCTAATGAAGGGATGGGTGGAGAAAGGAACTCTTAAGAACTGCTTTCTTATTCTGCCCAACTTCCCATTTTCCTGTTCTTCCTCTCCTCCCTGTGAATACTTGGCAACAATGCATTTTTAAGAAATACTCTTAATTAACCATTACAAAAGGCAAATAGTATGATAAAAGAATATAGTTATGGAAACCAGTTTCCCCAAAAGCAGAAAGGCAACTCTAAACAAATGTGAAAAATAACTAGTTTCTCACTCCCTTAACATATAGTATTATATACATACAGTTGAATTTGGTCAGCACATTATAGCATACGTTCTCTGAACATAATAACTACTCTTTGTTGGTCACGAAGGGTGAACAATGCACAGCCAAAACACAAAATAAAAGCATTTATTGTTAATTAGACACCAAATACTTACTCAGGAAATTGCTTTAGTGTCTTGATGAAGACTATGCTCAAGTATTTGCAAAATTTACACGAAAGTGTTTTGAAAGTGAAAACTCGCTACAAAAAATACCCCATTATTAAGTAACAAAACTCCTTGCCCTCAAGTAAGTGCATCCTGGCCAGAGGAGGATGATCTAAAACAGTCACAGAAAGGTTTCAAACCACTCAAAATACTTGTTACCACTGATTCAATTTGGTGCTTGAATTCAGAAAGGCAGCGATTTAGAGCTTTGAGTACAAGAGCTGCAGCGTAACAAAGGCCTACCACCACTTACACAGAGAGGCATCACTTTCTACATTCAGATCTAACCCCCAGAAACATGACAGAAGTATGGACAGATGGTATTTGGGACCAAGGTCAACAATGAGGTCACCACAACCTTCAAGCCAAGGGCCTGTGATAAGACACTTTTACTTTAATCACTTATCCTTAACAGATCATGCATTTCCCATAGCATATTTCCAAGCTGGTATTAAATTTGACGCACAGCTTTTGTTTTCAGAAGTTCATCAGTGTTTTACGCTACAAGATTAGTTTTAGCTCTAGATGTTAGCATTGAAGAAACAAGACGATGGAACTAATTTATTACGACTCTTCTGAATGTAAGCTGGCCAAAATAATTTACTGTAGTAATACTAGCTTGCCCCCTGTGGGACTGAAGTCTAATTGTGCCTCACAGCATGACAAAAAAGAAAATTCAAACATGGTACCAATTTAAAGAAAACACACTTTCAGCTTTCATTAAAAACAAACAAACAAAAAACCCCAAATCTAAACATCTTGGGATTCCTGGAAATCAGAACCAACCAAACTTACTTTTTTTATATAAGCAACTCACCTCTATCTGGAAATGTGCCTTCCACTCTTATTATAAGTAAAATCTCTGCTGGAAAATTACAGAAATGTTTTTTCCTGTCTCTTCATTTGCTATGTATGACAGCATTTTGTCTGAAGCCAGTTTCTGCTGTTTGCCAATGGTTTTGTCCATAGCCTCTTCCCCAGGGGGTTTCACACAAGAGGGGAGACTCTTTCATAAAAAAATATATCAAATTAGCAGGCAATTTTGGAGGGGGTGTGTGATGATTAATATGTGAAATATCTGAGTTTTGAGAAAACTGAAAATCTGTTACAAACTTTCTACAAAGCCCTTACAGGAGTAAGTGGAAGAGGCAAATACTTCACTTTAAACACTGTGTTACCATTAAAAAAAGTAAATTTAAATGTAAAAAACACCACCAACCCAAAAACAAAGTCTTCAACACCTGAATTCATTCCATGTACTCAGAGCCAGATTCAGCAAAATATCACACGTGCCCAGAGTATACCGACTTACCTGAGAAATGAAGGTATGCAGTAGTAGTTTGCTGGAGGTATCAAAAGCCTTGCAAAATTAAATCAAATTTTAGAAGGTAAGAGAAATGAAAGCCAATGAGAGGGAACTTTTGTACATATTTTCATTACTGCCACAGTCATCTAGCTCTTTAGGGAACCACAATGAAGAGAATTCTTACTTTCAGTCTACAGTCCTTTTGCACAAGCGCAAGCCTACGCACTCTCAAGAACATCTAAACTATTCTTGTGGCATAAACAATAACTTCCACACAGGAGAGTATATACTTCTGCTATGCTTCCCTATAGCTTACATTACACACTTCCTCAAAGCGATCCCTAGGCAGAAGCAACGAGTAAAGACTACTAACCTACCAAGTTTGATTGCTTTTTTAAAGGAATATATTGTTTTAGTTCCCATTTAACGTTCCAGATTAGACTCTCTCAGAGCCTTTTTATTCCATTCCTTACAAATCAAAATTGGACTGTTATAAATGAATACAACAAACAAATAAGTAAATGCAGGTTCTCAAACCTGCAAAATAATCTTAATTTAAAATACAGAACACTGCCCTGCAGCTTTCAGTTTTAAGTGGTTTTAGATGTGAAAAATCACAAGGGCTGCCACCCACATTTTAAATCGTTATTTTAAAATTAATTACTTTTTTACACGCAGCAGTTTCTACCATAACCAGCATATGCTTTGCAGTAGGCTTTTTTTTTTTTTAAAAGCCACACTGGACAGAAATTGTTACACTTTAAAACATTTCCAGCAACAACCTCAAAGTGAAACTGGTTTCACGGGTTTACTGCTCCTCACATTAAGAACAAAGTCACAATATAAACAGTCATAAAAATTACATAGAGGGGGGAACTGGATACAAAGAATCCTGAACTTTTGAAGCGCTAATATTAAAGAATACTCTCCAGCACTTAAAGTGAGCACGACTGGAAAACTAAACCTTAAAGGCTTTAACTACAAGAGGAAGTTGCTGAAAAACCAGCACTTCAGCGGACTCCTAAGAGAAGCGTACCCGAGTACCCCCGTAGCGCTCAGAACGGGATAATCTGCAACTTTTCACCCCCGAGCCTGACTGCAGGCAGGAAGGAGGAGGGAAGGAAGGAAAAAAAAAAAACCCCGACCCAGGCGGAGAAGGCCGGGGGAGAGCGCAGCGCTGCGGGATCACAACAAAGGGGGAGCCGCCGCTGCCGCCTCCACGTGCTGCAGCCCCGCCGCGGTGACAGGTTTCGCGGCTCCCCCCGCGCCCCCCACGGCCCCGGGGGGCCCCTCCGCCTCGGGCTGCCCCCGCTCCGCGGGACGGCTCGGCTCCGCGGGGCTGTTCGCAAGAAACTTTCCCCGAGAGCAGCCCACAGAAAGCCGGCCCGAAGCCAGCCCCGCTCCGCACCCCGCGGGGGGCCGGCACAGCACACCCCCCCCTCCGCCCCGCAGAGCCGCGCCGTGCCGCCCCCAACAAGCCCGAGGGTGCTGGGGCTGCTCCCCGCCCACACGGGTGTCCAGCCAGCCGCCCCCGGCACAGGCACCCGGGGGGTCGCTCTGCCCCCAGCCCCCCAACGCCCGCCCCCTCCTACCCGGGCTGCTCCCCCCGCGGGCGCCCCGCCGCTCCCCTCCGGCGCCCAGGGTCCCGCTCACCCCTCAGCGGGGCAGCCCCCACTGCAGCTGCCGCCTCCCCCGGGCTGCGGTACTCACCAGGTCCTTTGTGTTTTCCATCAGGCCCTCATGGGCAGGAGACGCCCGCTTGACTCTGCCCCCTCCCCTCGGCTCGGCCCCCTCCGCCTGCCACCTCCCCCTGCGAGGGGCCGGGCCCGGCGGGGCAGGAGGCGGCCTGGAAAGTTCAGCCTCTCACTCCGCCGGAGAAAGAAACCCAACTCCCTGCGCCGGAACATCAACAACATTAGCATAGCGCCGCTGCGCATGCGCGGCGCCCGGCCCACCGCGCGCCCTCATTGGGCTCCCAGCTGTTTGGGGCTTCCTCGCTCGCCGTACCCCCTCTGGGGGAAACCATTTGGAAAAGGGGGGGGTCAGCGGCAGGGAAGAGGCTAGAGGATAAAAGCAGCCCCGTCGCGACTCGTTTTGCCTTCCAGTGGATGGCGGCATGCGCGGGGCAGCGGCTGGGCTGCCGGTGAGCGGCGCTTGTTGTCACACGGGGCACCGAACCCCTCTGGACGCTCAATGGAGCGGCCCCACTGTGGGCCGTGTCACGTGGAACGCGGGGTGGGGGGGAGGAAAGGAAGGCAAAGAAAGGAGGTCACGTGACAGCGTCCCGGGGCGAGGGAAGTGGCCGGGTCACGTGGCCTGAGGAGTGGCAGCGCTGCGAGCCTATCACGCTCCGGGGGCGGGGCAAGGAAGGCAGTATAAGGGGGTCACGTGGCTCACGAGCACGCGTTCCGGTTCCGGCGGGCGGCGGCCCCGTGAGGAGCGATGGGGCGCGCGGCGGAGGCGGCTCGGCCGGGCCCGGCAGCGGCCGGGGCGGTGCAGAAAAAGAAGAAAATGAAGAAAACCAAGAAAACAGGGAAGCAGCTCCGGCCGCGTGCGGAGGCGGCGGCAGCAGCAGCAGCTCAGCGGGCGGCCGCAAAGCAGGCGGCGGAGGAGGCGGCTCGCCGCGCGCGGCACTTGAAGGCGCTCTCCTGCACGTCGGGCGCCGAGCGGGAGCTGGAGGAGCTGGTGTTCGGCGACAGCCTTAACGTGGAGGAGGACGAGCTGCTGCAGCGCCTGGCCGGCCCTCAGCGGGTAGGGTTCGGGGCCCGGCGGGCGACTCTTGCCCCACGGCATCTCCTGAGGCCCGGGCCCCGCCGGCGGGGAGTGCGGCAGGCGGCGCGTTCTGCGGTCCCGAGCAGGGGCTGGGGCTTGTTTCGACCTCTTGCCCTTGCCTGCTCCCCGCTGCCGTGTCTGTTGTCTCCCTGCACCCATCCTGGCTGGGCTAAAATGGCCTGTTTGGTTGTTTTCAGCTTAATGCTACAGAGAGGGAAAGTCTCCAGAAAGACTCCAGTGATTCGGAAGTTGAAAATGAAGCAAAAAGTAAATTCTTGCCTAAAAAGCCAGCTTGGGTGGATGAAGATGATGAAGCTGAGGAAAAGTAAGTTCAAGCAGGTAGGAATTACGTGTCACACTTAAGAGTTACTGTAAGTGGCTTCAATTTGAATTATACTAATTTTGTGTTTGTTTTTTCCCTTTTAGTGTTGATATGACCCATAGGTATAGGAAAGATTTCATGAAAAGTGATGCTGAGAAGACACTTACTAAGAAAAAGCTAAAAAGAAGACTTGAAGAACAGTGAGTTTCATTAATGTTTTTGTGACTAACTTTATTAAGATGAGATAAGATGCATTTATATGACATTCAGAGTCACTTTTCTCTTTACCCACTGCATTCTCGTGGCCTGTTTAAAGCTAGTGCTTCTTACAGTACTTTTAGGATTTTAAAATCCAAGATGATATTGAGAACAGCAAATAAAACAGGTATGAGCACTGTCTAGACTAATTTTGTCAATACTTGTTTTAGTAGAGGTGCACAAACTAATTTGTCTTCTAGGGAGTTATATCAGAAACTTTGTTTAGTGATACATTGCTTTGTAAACATGGTGATGGAAGATGCTAGCTCAGTATGGTATATCAGAATGACCTGAAGTGTGAATATAGTCAGATAGCAAAGCAGAACTTTAGATGTGTTCGGGTTGTCTTGGTATTAGCATGTATCGCTCCAAAGAACAGTGCTTTAATGTTTGGTATCAATTTTGCTTTAGTTTCACATTCTGGAAGTCAGCAAAACCCAGAAAGCAAAGTGAGATTTTTAAAGATTTGCATAGTGTTCTAAGTGCAAGTAATCTTGCAAAACTGTAACTGTATGCCTTGTAAGTACTTAACACATAGAAGGAAATTACTTTCTCAAAAAAGTTGTTTTTTTTTTCTCTCCTCACCCTTCTCTTGCTAGGTTTCAGCGAGCTATGGGAGGAGTTCCTGCCTGGGCTGATTTAGAAAATAAGAAGAAATCAAAAAAGTCTGCAAGTGATAGTAAATAAGTCCATTACTGTTCTCATAATTGTTTCTGTGTTTCCCTGTTCAGCTTCTTAGAAAATAATTATTTTTGATGTTTTCTCAGTTTCAGTAATGTGATAATATGCTGGATAAGTCAGCTTTATTCCTTCATTCCTTCCTTCAGTGTGCTTTGATTTAATTTGTTTCTCTAAGGAATTTGTAGATTGTGATGTAGGAGTGTTTGTGGAATTTGCCTTTTCAATGTGCTTTGTGTTCATTAGGTGACAGTGATGAAGATGATGATCTGCTCTGCAGGACTGGCAATTTCGTATCAAACTCAAAGTCCCTGCCAAGAGGTATTCTGAAGGTAAAGGCAATTAGTGACTGTATGAATTTCTTCTTTGTTTCTGTAACTGGAAACTCTACAGAGTAAACAGTTGGGCATATTGGATAGTTCACATCATGAAAGCATGAAACAATGAATTGAGATGTATTGTTTGACATGAGAATTATTTTATCATATGTCTACACTGCTGCATTGAAGCAACTTACCGAACTTACTGTGTCTATGTTCTGCTTGTGTCATGCTGTCTAAAAGTTCATCCTAGGGTTTGAGATCTTGCTCTTGTAGAATAAAGAGCAATTAAATTGGCTGTTCATCAACATAAACAAAAATTGGAAGGTGTATTTCTTTAATTGCGTGATCTGCGTTCTAGGTGAAGACCTGCTTGCCTGCTAATCAGGAACGTTTTGCTGATGGAAGACTGGCAACGGTGCAGTTTCATCCGTCTGCTCAAGTAGTCATGACTGCTGGACATGATCGATCTCTGTCACTCTTTCAGGTGAAGAATTTCAATCTATACTATGTAAATGGCACTAATATGGAACCTTTTTTTAATAAGTATACCTGAGATAGCCTGGAATGATAGACTTTCTTTTCTGTCTTCCTGTGGTGGTGTGCTTGTAATGTCTGTGGTTACAATGGAATTTGCTTTGTTGAGGGCATCTTGTTGGAAGAAATTTCCATCTGTGACTTCATAACAACCACTTAGAGTATAGGCAAACTTAGTTGTGCCAGAGTTTTCAGTTGAAGATTTGTTTTTAAAAATGTTTGGTTGTAAGGTTTACAGTGATGAGGACTAATGAGATTTTTTTTTTTTTTCTTAAGTTGTTTGTAAAGCCTGTAGTGTGGTGAGCAGTCCACTTTCATTTAAGCTGTAATACTGCTGTGAAATAATTTTGGGGGTGGAGAGACTGTACAGCAGGAAGCTGCTCATCCTGGGGCATTCCTGCCCCACTCCCCTGAAAACTAAAGATCACAACTCTGTTTAGGAACTTTCATCGTGGTACGGTAACAGTGAAATGGTCAAAGACACAAGTTGCATTTGACACTCGCACAGGGCTGCAGGAAAGAGCAATGCAAAGCAAATGTTTCTGTTCAGAAAAGCACAACAGAAATGATTATTTGAACAAAGCATGGGCAAGACAGGGAAGGGTGAGAGGTGTTGAAGTATATCCAGGAAGGCTGGGAGTGCCTGATAGGGTGGGGAGCCAAGAGCCAGGTCATTTGTAGATTGAGAAGAGAGGAAGAGGTTAATGCTTCAAACTGACGTACCTCTTACTGTTTAAGTTTCTTGTACTGGCTAGTTGATATGAATTTTCTATGTAAAAGTATTTGGTATGTTCCTTAATATGATAATCTGTTTTTTTGAAGGTTGATGGTATAAGGAATCCAAGAATACAGAGCATCTATTTAGAGAGTTTTCCAATTTATAAGGCTTGTTTCAGTGTTGATGGAGAACAAGTTATAGCCACTGGTACTCACCATAAAATGTTCTATGTGTATGACATGATGAATGGAAGTATTATTCCTATGCAGAAAGTAAGAGGTACGTTCTATAGTGCTGTACGTGTCTGGGCATAGTTGAAGGTGTTTCAAATAAGAGATGGCATATGAATTTGCTTTAAAAGGAAGTGCAATGAATTGTTGAAGGTCCTATTTTTAACTTGTCTTCAGGGATCTTTACTCAAGTACCTTTAGCTTTAGTTTGTCTGGGATATTGAAAGTTAATTTTCACACATCAGTAAGGTTGAGTTGTAGCTTTACTGTGATGGTGTATTACAGAAATGAAAAGCTGAAGTGAAGTCAGGTCTTACTCATATTCATCATACCTCTGAATGTTGAGGAAAAAGAGTAAATTATGCCAATTTGAAGTTCTGAATCTCTTTTTAAAGGTGTGGAGGAAAGATTTCTCAGAAGCTTTGAAATCTCTCCAGATGGATCATTTATGCTTCTAACTGGAACTTCAGGTTACCTTCACTTATTGTCAATGAAGGTAGTTTCTCTTCGTGGTTCAAGTAGCTTGCTTGCTTGGTACCTTTTCCTTTTAAATCTGCTTGCTTATATCTAATATGAAAAGCAATCTAGCTTTCAGTTGAAACAAATGTATGGTGCATACTGTGACAGCCTTCAAAAATGAGCTGCTGAATCAACTAACTGGTTTTAGAAAATTATTTTGAGGTGTCTGAGAATTTTTTTCTGACTATGCAGTTCTCTTTGGGACTGGTGGAGCTAAGGCCAGAGTTTCATGTTTTTTTTAAGCTGTCACTGGAAAAAGTCGTATGTCAATGTTCTATTTTGGCTGATTGCACGAACGCTGTGCTGGCAAAAGGAATGGCCTCGGCATGGAAACGGGCATCTGAGGGTGGGAGAAACGTAGGACTGCTTTTTTGGGAGTAGTGCTAGTGCATGCTGGTGTACCATGTTCATGAATCATGACATCTGCTGTGATTCATAATGCATATAGAATTTTTCAGTTAAATTTTAAAATGCCATATGATGGCAGCTGGATCTGTTTTAAACTTTTACTAGGAAAAATACTTCTTAAAAAGAAAATTCAGTTCCAGTATATAATGAAGGCCCTTCGGTGTGGGAGCAAATAAGTGTTTATTGAACTAGGTGTAGTTGTGAAATAATAAATTGATCATGAACTCATGAGCCATCAGCTTGTGCTCTGGTTTGTAGGCACTGAAAATGTTGATGCTGTTCTTTTAATGTCAGTGTAGCTAACTTTAGATTTTTGTGGGACAGGAGTATGGAAACAACTTTCCTACAGATTTTTGGCAGAATCATTGTCACCATTGTTGTTCTTCATCCTATAGACAAAGGAACTGATTAGCACTATGAAGGTAAATGGAAGATGCACTGCATGTGCTTTCACTCCAGACAGCAGTAAAATATATAGCTATTCAAGTAAGTATTCTCTCTAACAGCACTAATCCTAATTCTATTTAAATTGCATAAATTTTTGTCATTTATTGTTTTACAAAGATAATTAAAAGACTTTATGCCAGTATCTGGCCTAAAAATACAACCAAATGATCAATCACTAAAGAATGGAGTTAACTATTTTAGTATGCCATTAGTTTTTTTAAATACTGTATATATGATAGTTGTAAATAGGCTCATAGTTGTCATCTAATGAAATTTATTTCAACAAAACAGACAAACAATGTGTTCTGTATGTATGGTTTCTATAATCTTCTACTTTATTCTGCAACCAGAGGAAGGCGAAGTTTTTATTTGGGATGTGAGAAGCAGAAAGTGCCTACACAAATTTGAAGATGAAGGTTCTTTGGAAGGAAAGTGCATCGCTGTTTCGAAAAATAACCAGTATGTGGCATGTGGGTAAGTGACTTGGATTTGACAACTTCTTCCTATCTCATTTTGAAGCCCCTCAGTAAACTTCCTGGTGTCTGGTAAGAGTGTAGGAACATGGAATAAGTTTGGTGTAGGTGAATAGATGAGTATTGCCTGTTTTATGATAATAATTTAATTTGTTCTGTGTATATCTAAAATATCATAACATGCTTAATACCAGTAGCACTCCTAATGTATTTCTGTTGCCATATATGGGTTTAGCAGTTAATGTTGAAATCACACTGATTGAAACCACAAATTCTGTAGTACAAATGTTGATTCAGGGTCTTCCCCCTTTTCTAGCTCTCTTTCCTATACTTCTAGCTCAGCTTCTGCAGAATAGCATGTTAGCATTTGAAAAGGTGCCTCAACTTAGACACAAGCTTGAAAGTTTCTCCAAGTATACTTGCCAAGATGCAACTTCAGCTAGTGTATCAATTCTTTTTAAATGAGCCTAGCATACTTAAGCATAGTATGCATTTTCTTAGCCCACTGTGGAAGAGGATTTTTAAGTGGACTTATTCTACAGGGTATTAAAAAAAAAAATCAAAGTTTGAAACTATTTCAGAATCTTTTGATACCAGTCTCCCATGGCTTTGAATTCATTCTATGTAAGAGATGGGCTTATCAAGGCTGTCCACAGTTAAGTGTGTTTCCTTATATATAAATAATAAAAAAACCCAAATCCCTCCACTAAATACTGTTATAAACTCCAAAGCAAAATCAAGCTCCAAACAAAATATCATTACAAACTCCAGTAAATAATTGGAAATTAGATTTTGAGTTGAATGGGGGCTATAGATAACAAGGTAATATGTACTGTAAATGTTACTTCTTGGTATACTCTTTGTTAATTTCTTTTTTTAGTTCATCTTCTGGAGTTGTAAATTTATATACTACTGATGTCTGTCTCAAAGAAAACCATCCTAAACCAGTTAAAGCCATAATGAACCTAGTTACGTCTGCTACATGTGTGACCTTCAATCCCACGACAGAAATTTTGGCAGTGGCTTCGCGTGAAACTGATGAGGCTGTCAAATTGGTATGTTCAGCTTCTTTAGTACAAGCCTCATTTGTATCTTGATCAAAAATGTTCCTGGTGACATAATAAAACTGATACTGAGCAAATACGTATACTGCAAAATTTGCTAGGCCAAGCAGATCAGGACATGTACAAGATACTGTACACTTACAAGGAAATAATGTTTTTTTCTTCAGGGATTGTTCTGAAAATAGCATCTTATGGTGTAGTTTACCTTTTATTTTTCCCTTTTTAAAATAACCCTTATTTCAGTGCTGTAAATATAACTCAGCAACAACTGTGAATTTTCAGCAGCCGTTAACTGTAATGGTCTTATTACTGTTTGTTTTCCTAGCTCATTCAAAATTTTGCCAGCCTTGTCAGAATTCTGGCCAAAAGTGGAATTATTGCATTAATCTGAGAGCTTGGAAGCCTATTTTTACTGCTTAGATGTAATTACTTAAAAATGAATTGCAGTAACTGGCTTCATAGTGTGTTCCATGCACCTTTTCTAGAACTCTATATATAGAGTGGTATAGGATAGGAATATAACCAATCATTTGAACTTAACGTTGACCTTCAATTTTAAATTTGTACTTTAATTTGAATTTTAGTGGCTTTTTCCTAATTGTTATAACTAATGACCTGTTTCTCAACAGGTACACATTCCTTCATATACTGTATTCTCAAACTTCCCGGTGTTCAGAAGAAAACAGATTTATCTAACTCAATCCATGGACTTCTCTCCCAGAAGTGGCTTTTTCTCTGTAGGAAATAACAAAGGCAAAGCTTTGTTATTTAGGTATGTACTAAGTTAGGTTCTGGCTCAGGTTGCTCAGACAGGTTGTGGAGACTCCATCCTTGGAGATACTCAAAAGCTGTCTGGACGTGGTCCAGGGCAGCTGTCTCTGGGTGGCCTTTCTTTGAGCAGGCAGGGTTGGGCCAGATGATGTCCAGAGGTCCCTTCCACCCTCAACCATTCTGTGATCCTGGGATTAGCGCTCAGGCAGGTTTGAAGGCTTGCTGCCCACGTTGGATGGTGCACGTGGCAAGACTTCATGGTTTATTGTGAGGACATGGGAATAAATGTATTCTCTTGCCAGCTTATAATTAGATTCTAAAATCCTGGTTTTCATGTGGAACTCAAACTCAGTGGTTGATGTCTGTCTAGCATAAGCTTAACTTTAGCCTTTTTCTGAGAAGGGAGGGAGAAGTGTTGTGGTTTTTCTTTTCTGCTGGTGTGGCCAGGGATAAGGAGCAGTAATAACTCAGAGCAGAAATATTTCTGTTTTTAAACTAAGTAACTTTATGTGATACTTGAAAAACTTCGTATTTTTAATGTGAGATTTTTCTCCTTTATTAAGTCTGACAGGGAGAATTTACAAAAGCTTCCAAGCAAGTCAGTAAAAATGTGAATAAATCTTAATTTGTCCTTTATTTGAACTTGAACTGCATTTTATAATGACACTTCAAGTAAATCTAGCATGTGGATGATTGTTATCTTTTGCTGCATCTGTGTTTCAGATTAGCTAAGAATACTCGAAGTGACACTACTGAATAGTTGTTGCTTCTTTGTTTACTCAACAGGTTACTGAAAATTTTTAAGTCTCTCAACTTTTTTTTTTTCTTTAGGCTGAGGCATTATTCAGATTTTTAAAAGAAGTTACAGGAGAAAATGGACCAGTAGCTGAGGTAAAAGTATCACTAGAACTGTTGACCGCATTGTCTTGAGGAACCTTATTTTTGCTACCTCCACCTCTTTATAAATGGCAACAAGAAGTTCTCAATACTATTTAATGTCTGGATCACTCATGTGGTAGGCTCCACATGATGGGCAAGAGTAAGGCTTGTCTTGTCAATCTCAGCTTTTGTAATAATACTCTTGCAGGGAGTTGGTAGTTCAACTAAACTTCTGCTCAGTCCTATGGACAGCAGTTTTAAAAATCTGAATATATTTGAATCAAACTTGTAGGCAGTGTTGTTAAAAACAGCTGTAGGCTGGCAGATACTTGGCTTGATCCTGTTATGAAGTCATGTAAGTGAGTCCCTGAGTCTGCATAATTTCAAATTTAGTTACATAAATTACTGAAGTTTGAAATGTAGCTTGTGTGCAGATATGATTTTATTGTATGCTTAACATCTTCTTGGGAAGCTGGAAAGGCCTGTAGCCTTGACAGTAATACAGTAGTTCTGTTTGACCCAAAATGTGTTAGCTAAACTTGTTCAGACTGGAAGCAGGTACATCTTCTGCATGTTAAGCTTGCATAAAATTTTGTGGTGGCTAAATGTTTTGGAGATACTAACAAAATTCTCTGTACTGATCTTTCCCCAGGTGTTGTAACCTGCAGATACAAGTACGCTGACAAAATCAAACAAGTTTTTTAATTTTATGTGCAAGTTCAAAAATACTAATGTAACATCTGTGTTTTTGAATGTTGTTGCTTAATAAATGTACCTGATAAGTTTCCAGGCAAGTTGTCTCAACTTTTTCCAATGTTTTATGTAAGCAAATGACTAAGTAGATTTTAAAAAAGGTACTCTGAGCATAAGAAAAAGCGAATTCTAGAACTCTATCAAAAATTTTAAATATGAGCGTAGTTAAATTCTTGTCAAACTGTTTTAAAAAACGGAGTGTTGTGTTTTCTGATGTAATGGGTTTTTAAAATCGCCAGTGATTCATTGTAAGATGAGAACTTGATTTCACAAATCGGAGAAAGAAGCAGAATATGCTCTGGAGTTGTTAAATTGACTAGTGTTTCAACTTATTGCAGTGCTAAACCTCAAGTAAAGACCTTAGTATGGGAGAGTAAAATTAAATCATAAGCACACTTTATTAAGATGCTTGTAGGATTCTTTTGAAAAAAAAAATTAGCTAAAATCTGTCTGGGACTGAGATTTTGTTGAATTTCAGAAATCTTAATGCTGAAACTGGTTTCTGACTTCACTAGAGGGCAGCACTTAATCACTGATTTGGAGACTTCACTGCTTCATGTTACTGAACAGTTTGTCCTGTGACAGCACTGCTGATGAGTGAGGTTTTGGTTGTGGGTATTGACACAATTTGCCTTTTTATAATCATCTCTATATTTCACTGTTAAGGAGGTTGAAGTAGGGTGATTTCATTCACAAGACTATTAAATAATTTTAAATCAAAGACTTCTGAAAAGGTAGGTTTTTAATATATTAAGTCTTGTACCAAATCTAACTGAAGTAGCTGTGAAGTATTTAATACCATTTAATCTTCTTGTCCTGAGACTGTGCCTCTCTTTGCACAGTATGTGCTTCTCCACTTTACCCATTAAAAAAAAAAAATCCCAAATCCAGTGATCCAAAGCCATATAGCAAGTCATTGGCAGATCTAGAATTAGAACTTGAGAATGGGTTCCTGGACTTGTTTAGCATAAACACAACAGTTTCTGATATTCTTCCTTGCCTGTCCTGCTGACTTTTGGTTGTAAGAGGTCCAGGTTGGATGGAGCAGGAGAATAAATGGAGAAGGTGTTATAAGACATACTGAGGTGCTGTATACTCTTGTATCACTGTAAGTGATTTCAAATAGTCGCAGGAATGAAAGATTAAACATTTCTTTTTGCAAATTCTGTGATGTAAGTTGCAAATACTAAGCTCTGTACTGAGTTATGGGGAGCACTGCTGTACAAGAATGTTAAAGTTTTGTACTAAATACCTTAATTCTTGCTGTTGCACTTCTGTTTTCTGGAAAACATAACTTACTGCCCCCATCCAATATAAAATAGGGAAGACTTCTGCCTTGAGAAATGAAGGAAACCTCATGGGTTTTGAGCCATGACACTTTAATGTACTGAACAGGTCTTAAAGGTTGGATAATACGAAGTATTGCAAGAAGTTGAAAGTTGCTAGTGTGTCCAGGGATATTCATATGCAATGGGATGAATTAAGTATACATATCGCTGTACTCTCATTCTGAAAAAACTCAGCTCTTTGTCACTTTGCCATATGTTAAGAGTGTTTAAGGTTCTGACCTATTTAAAACGTCTTTGTGTTTAATTCCTTTTTTCCTAGCATGGTGTTTTTTTCTGGCATTACTAGGCTGAAGTTCTTTTAATGAATTATTTCTCTGCTTTTCCTCTCCTTCCATTCTCCTTGGCAAAATAAATTTTATTGATGTAGCCTATTAAATATTTATCACCGCAGCCTTTCCCCTTCAGGCTGTGATCTTGTCCGATTTTGCAAGCTAAAGAGAATTAGTCTGGTTAGTGCTTAGAAAGGAAACCTCCAAGAAAAAAAGGAAACTTGACTAGATGTTAGAGTAACACTGGTTATTTAGAAGATTATTGGGTTTGCTACTAAGTCTGTCTTGAATCTGCTGTTTGACCCTGCTCCTGTTTGAGAGCTGTATTTGTGGTGCAGGTGGTTTAGCAAATTCTTAAAGGACGGAATGATTTTTTTCTCCTGTGTCTCATTCAATATCCAGGGTTGCTGCTTTCAAAATGATTTGGAAAGTTACGGTTCTGTAAATCTCTTCCATGTGGAGCTGTTTCAACTGCTACATGATTTTTCCAAGTGCTTGCTGATCAGACAGCAAATTAGATTCTTCTCTTTGGATGTAGTGCTGAACCCATCTAGTGGATGTGGCAGTCATAGCACACCTTGAGAAGAAGCTGGTTTCTCACCTAAGGATGTTTCTTGAAGTATTTGAAGGCCTCTGGTGATCCTCTAAATCCCTTTTTTTGTTAGGATTTGTAAGTTATAGGGGGAGGATACAGAGCTCTTCTGAGGGTGTCTGAAATAAATCTGTACAGGATAAGATCCTCAGTGACTGCTCTCCAGTACCTCCAGGAACCTAGCTGGTATCTGACACACCACACTGTCACTTACTCTTGCACTTAATTCTGCTGTATTTACGCTGCGTTTGCTTTTGGATAACTAGCAGCAGCAATGTGCTGGGCACTTAATGACACATTACTGTCATTGTTTGGATTTCTTCTGTTGAAACTGGAACAATGAGGTTTTTTTCTGGAGCAAAACATCTCTTGGGTACTCAAATGTTTTTGTCCCATGCTTGTGTCACAGTCAGGTGGCAATACAGTTTAATCCATTTTGGGACACTTCTGTTGAGGCAGTCTGCACATGTGTATTTGTCCAATAATTAAAACTATGCAAGTTTTACATTTATTAAATTACTTTGAGACCCCCTAACCTGGATGAAATCGTATAAGCTGATTGGGCACTTTGAAATGGCTGCAATGTGATTTGGTTTTCATAACAGATACCATAAAATGTGCCTCGGATCTCAGTCTTCGTGGTATTATATTTTGCACATAAGATTGCTTGCCATATGAGGCTTCCATTTCGTGTGTGCAATATTGAATGCTTTATTATGCTTAAAACAGGTGGGAGGAAGAGTTGAAGCAGAGGGGAGTTTGGAAATGTCAGGCAGGAGCCCTTACTTGTAATTGCTACCCATTGCTGTTCTGCCTTGTCAGAAGATCAGGCATCTGTATTTAGCATGGGTTTGGTATGTATTCTGTTGTATTTTCAGTCAGTTTCTACTGAATTGAGACTGACTTAAGAAATTAAGCCTAGGAAGATGCTTTTAACAGATTTACATGGCTAGGAACTGCGGAGGAGTTGAACTGCAATTTAGAATCTTTGAAGACACATCCATTTTATGAAGGCTGAGTAACTTCTGTATGCAAATCCTGATGCAGTGTAGTGTTTGGCTAAGGGTCTGTACCACATGCTTAAACACAAGGGTTCTTTATTCCTCTTTAAGCTTTGGATGCAGATTTTCTAAGTTACTGGAGAGAAAAGGTGTTTTGAGTACTTACAATTCAAAAATAATTGTTCAAAAACTTGCATAGTCACTCAGAACCTCAGCATCCTGCTGTTCCTGAGATTGTTTCAGTTACTTGGTGAAAAACTATTAGCCCTGATCTATTGGGAGGAATTGCATTAAGAATGAAATAATTAAGCCATGGGGTTTTTTTTCTGTAGCTTCTCTGATGAATGCATTGCAGCAGCAAGGGCTTGTTCTGAGTCCCACTGTACTCCATAGCTTCATTGTCCTGCCTTGGAGAATCTTGTCCTTCATTTGTACAAATGCTACACATGACTGCAATCACAGCCATGCTTATGTGTGCTCTGACAGACTTCAGTGGCTCTGGGAGACTGTGCAAACTACCTTTTTATGCACACAGGGATTGGATTCTGGAGATAACCGGCTCAATTTCTTGAAGCAGTTTCTTCATAGGTTGGAAGACATGAACCAGATGACAGAAGAAAAAAATATGCCCCCTTTGCATGGATTCATCGTGGGAATTCTGCAGAGTATTGAATTTGTACTGTGGGACAATTGTTACCACTCTGTCCTAGCTGCATTATGCTTCTGTTCAGTAAGGGTAAGCTAGAGGGAAGATCACTATACTGTGAGATGAAGTGATTGTAGTTTGGAAATGAATGGAAAGGTCTTTGATAGTAGGAAATTCAAGGTTACATTTAATTGAGGAGACCCAAGGAGTGGTTGAGTAAATATAATATGAAAATTATGTGGGATTCATGAATAAGATAAATTTGTAGAAGTTAATTTTGTATGTAACAAAGCCATTATTGCTTATAAGAATATGTATGTCCGTATGAACACAAACTAGTCTTTCATCTGCATAAATTTATCTAGCAGAGTCAGGCCCCAAGCTGCTTGTAATAACTGCAGAGGAATTAATGGGCTGTCAGTTCTCAAACCACTTTGTGCTGGAATATTTCAGCTGTGTATTATACCACATACTAAGATGAGGCTACAGAGTAGTGATGTGTATCAATTAAGATTAATTACTGTAAAAGATATAAAGTATTATGGACAGATACTTGGCCAAAATTGAGCAAATCTTCAATTAAAGTTTTCTTTCTTGAAAAAGAATGTTGTTTGACTGAACAAAGCTGATTTTCTATCCTAGATTTGTCTTGACCTATTATAACTGGATGTAATGACTTATTCTAG
The DNA here is from genome assembly GCF_013368605.1 of Nyctibius grandis. Taxonomy (NCBI): domain Eukaryota; kingdom Metazoa; phylum Chordata; class Aves; order Nyctibiiformes; family Nyctibiidae; genus Nyctibius; species Nyctibius grandis. The sequence continues at coordinate 7,583,880 of NC_090672.1, forward strand.
CGTAATTGTGGAAAAGAATAGAGGCTGTGCTTGGGATCCCTCAAGTGTGCAGGTTTCAGTTACAGAAAAAGCCAAGATTGAAGGCGGTTTCCAGTTGAGTGGAAAATTCTTGATTTGTGACTCTTGTTCCTGGTTTAAGCAATGTGTGACATCAGCCCTGATAGCAAATGGCTTACCCTAAAGATATTGGGGAATTCAGTAATACACAGATTCTAATGGGGTCAATCAAAGGTTTTACATTTTGTGTACATTCCCAAACAGACCTATATAACTTCGGGGTAAGTCTAAGCTGTTGGATATTTGAAAACCTTTTTGAAATTCAGAGCTGTAAACAATACCCTTTCCCATTGTAGGATGAGGATTCTGTATCTTTCTTCTAGCTTTTGAAGAAATGCTGCAGCTTCACACTTACCCCCTGGGAGTGTTGTGAAGCTGAATCTGTGTTTCTAACATTCCTTGAGGTGTTTGAATTAAAGGCATGATAGGCATGGACCTTTAGGTGCAGATTATTATGGTCAGAAAAGAAACCAGTACTTTGCTTAAAACTCATCCTATTGTGCTTAACATAATAGCAGTTTGTACTTACTGCAGGTACAATGTCCACTTGGTAGTCTTAAAGTGAAGGCACTATGTAACTCAAAACAGTGTCCTGAAGCCCAGCAGGACTATGTTATGGGAAAATGTTAATGTATTCGTTGATTGTAATCATCTGTACCTGCAGCCCCTTCAATTTGAAGATCCAGAAGGGCTTTATTAAGGCAAGGAATCATGCATAGTAAGTAACATTAGGCTCATCTCATGGGTGGGGGAAAGAGGTGCAGAGGTGAAATGAATTACATGCTGAGTTAAAACTGTGGGAATTAGCTTATCTGATTGAAAGCTATGCCTTGTTCTGTTCTTGCATGCACTCCTGAGATTTCCTTTTTTACTGGCTTGTAGTTCTTGAATGGTACTTCAGGTGTTTCATTCATTCTCCAATCTATTCTCCTTCCCCACATACTTAAAAGTGACTCTGCTGATAAATATGGTATTTAGATTTTTTTTTTTGAAGAATACTAGTTCTGTGGGAACTGACATTTGTATCAGTATTTCTAACTAACCTGTCCGCTTTGGCAGGTTTCTGCAAAGATATTCACCACAAAAGTTCAGATTGTTGCAGAAAATTTAGTCTTGCACAAAAATTTGTAGGTTCCTGTGGCTCTTTTGGGTACAGTTGAAGATGCCATCCAGCAATGTGGAAGGGAGGGGGGAGTGTGGGAAAAATAGATACAATAAAGTTGGCTATGGTCAGGGCCATGTAAAAATAACTGCCTTTATTATAAACTTACATAAATATCCTGCTGTCTGCATGACTAATAATGCCAGAGCTGCTTTTCCCCTGTGAATTTTGTCTAAGGTCCTCAACATTTTGTGTCACCATCTGTCTTCACTCTGTATGAGGTGTTAAATAAAGCCGTTAAGAGAGATGGAATAAACCCCCCTGCCAGCTCCCTGAGAAGTAAATTCTTACACAAAGCCTGAAGGAGACTACCTTAGCTGTCTGGTTTTCTTGTCAATAAAGTGAATTTCAGTGACATTAGGGGCAGGTCTGATGTTTAGGGGCTGTGATGTACTTAACAGTAGAAAGGTTACTGAGCAGTTAGCAAAAATGATTAGAAGAAACCAGCTGTGGGAGTTTTATTCTGTGATGAATTCAACAGGCTCCATTGGTGCACTGCACAAGACTCAAATGACAAAGGTGTTTAGTAACATGCAGTCAGTGTTGTATCCATTGCTGAAATAATTATTTAATGCTATTTTGCTTATCTGAACTCAGGGTGTCTTAGTAAACAAACATCTCATTACAACACAAGCAGAATCATGCAGTACATTCAGTATACTCCTACCTCTATCTAAAGAAGCAGAGAGATACCACTGGAAACTGCCTTTTTGGGGCATACCTTTAAAATTAACAGCCATAGTAACTCAAGGATTAGTTTGAATATATTCTCCAGCAAATCATGTCTTTACCTCGGAGCAATTAAAAAAGGGGAACAGAACTTCACTTGAATGCGTTTAATGCTTTACTCCTGCTTTTGCCATATGCTGATTTCTCCCAGAGGGAGAAAATCTGAGTACCATGTAAGATTTTCCAAATAGAATAATAAATGAGTGGGTGTTCGAGCTCTGAAAGGATATGAATCTCTGAAGCTGGCTTACCTGATTTGGTATTTTAGTTGCATAGAGTAAATCCAACATTTTCAGGCATGTTTTCAGCTCAGAAACCTGTGTGTGCTTATGCAAAACACTGCCAAGAACAAATGAAGGTGAAGCACATACAATGAATTAATGAACAGGTCAGGTCTCTGGTATCCCACTTTCCCAGCTCTGGAAGATTTTACTAACTTTTAACTATACTAATTAACACATTTCTGCTGATGGGCTCTGTGAGAAGCAGAAGACCTGCCCCAGCCCCTCCTGCCCTCTGTGCATGGTGTGGGGCACGGCTGCCTGGCAGGCGGTCGCTGGCAGCCCAGCTAAGCGCTCCTCACACCGATCAGCCAGTACAAGCAGCCTTCGCTCTTGCCACGAAATAGCTTCTGTTATCCTGGTCGGCTGCAAGGGGATGTTGTCTGGATGCTTTTCTATGCAAGGAGGTTCCAGAAGGGCTGGTAAAGGACTGGTGAGACAAGAAGGTTAATGCTCGATCACTGATGCGTTGTACCTCAAAGCAGAAGTTCAATGCGGGGAAGATACTGAAGGGGAGGGGAAACCTCATTTTTCTGCTGCTGCTTACAGGTCCCAGTAAGTGTCTCTGGTAACCAGTATTTTAGCAGTCTGGCTAATGGGTGACAGAAAGCTGGTGTTACAGGTCTAATGTGGTTCTGGGTATAGGTCCAGCTTACTACTTCAGTCAAAACACTGGGGTCTATGGCTGCTCTAGTCTGATGCTTTGGGGTGTCCTAAAATTGCCAAGTTGCTCTTTTTCTTCTGAGCTTTCCTGCCTTTTCCCTAGTCTATCCTCTGGGAACCTCTTCCTTGCTTTCAGGCATATTCAGAGAAGACCCTAGAAAAAAGACTGCAGTAAGTCTGTAGCTGAGCCAGCACTCTTAATCTGAAAATATGAGGCACATAATTGCTGTTAACACTCATAACAGTTTTAAGTCTGTGCCAAGTTAGCCAGTATTTTTTAATGGGGCTACTTCACAGTTAGATTATATTCCTGATGAGTATGTCATTGCTTCATTAGTTTTCTTCCCTCATAGTTTTCCTGCATTTTGATAGCAAATGATCCTTTGCTCTCAAGGACGCAGCCAGAGCGCATGTTTCTGTGAAGCACGTGACGAAATCACACAGACACGTTTTACTATGCAAGTGGCTGTGCCACTTCCAGAGAGCAGTGTAGGAAGAAGGGGTTAGGGAAGAAAACTTGCAAAAAATAAGTGAGTTTAATGAATTTTTATGGTAGTGATTTTATATACACATATATATTGTGGTGATAAAAGTGGAGAGATTGATATACTCCTGCTACTAACCTGTACTTCATTAACTTTATTAGGCAAAATTACTTAAGACTTCATAAATATCAAATGCTAGTCCCTGCACAAAGTGGTATAACAGCATTTATAAGCATCATTAATTGCTGGAGCATACGTTTGCACACGTGTGTTGTAGCAGAGGCGAGATCACTCTAAAGAACTCAGGTGTATGTATGTATTTTCTGTCAAACAATTTCATGAATGCATGGGAATTTTAAAAGTATTTCAAGCAGTTCTGCATTTCATTAATCATTTGTACTTATGCCCTATTCTGAAGTTTTTACCCGGTAAAATACCAGCTGGGTATCTCAGGTGTTTCTGGCTGGATGGAGGTTTATGGGATCACGGTCTTAGTTTGCAGAAACCCTTGATTTTTGAGATGCTGAATACCTGTGCTCTGGCTGAAGTCAGTAGGAGAAACTGCATCATGTGTTGGTACAGAGGGCCTGGGGTTCATTCCTTCTTTTCCTCACTGACTGGAGTCATCATGGGGTGAAACACTTAAGACCTACTTAATATCAGTTATTCACTTCCAAGCCTTACAAATAAAGCATAGATTCAGCAAACCCTTTCAAAAAAAGGAAACTTTTCCAACCTACATGATTCTATGAAAATCATGAGGCCAGGCCTTGTTCCCACAGAATTCAGAACGAGCAGGTGTGTATTTCTCCATTTTAGACTTTTTTAATGACAGCAACAGATTTTTCACCATACTGGGTAAAGCCTGTCTGTTACTCACACTAAGAACTGTGACCATCCAAGATATTTCAGAAATGGCTGCACAAAGGGATTTGTGCCAGGAGCAAGGACAGGTGGAACTTGTTACCACTGGCACGTTATCAGGTTAAACAGACCAGCCTGTGTTGATGGGGGGGTGATGGGGCAGCTGTGCAGCAGGAAGCTCTACTTGAGCAGGCTCAGACCACACCCAGAAGCTCCTTCTGTGGACATATTCCCCTCGGGTCAATTTGGGAAGGCAGGTAAGAGTTTCTCTATAATATAATCTTTTTCTGAATCCTTGTTCTAGAGGTCCAAAGTTTGCTTGTTGGTCTGCTTGTGAGATGCTGGAGAGTTGCTTTGGTGCAGCTTGGAGCTGAAGTTCCAGGCAGTAGCTCTGACCAGTTGTTTCTCTTGTAATTTTAGTTTTGTTATTTTGACAATAACTGATTTCTGGAGCGGGGCGTTCCCCAAGGGAATTTAAAGGGCTTTCTTGAAAGCCCTAAGGATAGATCAGTTAATCTAAATGTGGTAATTTATGTGGAATACAATATTATTACTGTCATTGCAGAAACTGCTCAGGGAGGGGTTGAGGCAGGATCCCTTTCCTGAGAGATCTGTTTGCATCCACAGATTTATAATGGGAAAGCTGTGGGGATGCAGGCCAAAAGGAATTACTGCCAGGACAGGAGACTGCTTACCTGTTTCTTGGTCTTTTTCCCTAATTCCCAGCTCCTCACTTGTGGTTTTGGTTCGCCAGGGCACTGTGGATTGCTAGTTTACGGAGGAGGGAACAGCTACTGTGCTCCTTTATTACCTTCCCTCTGCTCGGATTAGCTTTCCACAGTATAGTCTGATTAAATGTCTGTTTGTTAATTTACTCTCACAAAAGTAAAAAAGAACAAACAAAAGAGTGTTGATGTATTGCTGTGACTAGGAAGTTCGTGGGTCCTCAATGTCTAATGTTGAGAGCCTCTGAAACTAGTATTGTAATTAATCCTGCTTTTAGGTCTATCTGATTTTTATCATGTTAAATGTGTTAAACTTGGTGTTTCCTTATGCAGACAGTTATCCTGAAGGACCTGCAGCCTACTATTAGCCCTGTTGTGTCTGTAGTGTGCTTAGCAAGGTGACTTTTACAACCAGTGAGGATGAGGAGGGAGGTAGAAGTGCTGCAGGGGCTTGTGTTGGAGCAGAGACGCATCCCTCGTGCTTCCTTCCCGCAAGTTATCGTATTTTGCTTTCTGTGTATAAAGCCATCACATTTCTCTTGGTGTGTGTAAAATTACTCCAAGGGCTTGCTGTGTAGCGATTCTTAACTGCGTTAGATATGTTTCCATGAATTATGCTGACAAGGTTGCCTAATGTTGCTTACCACCTCCCCTTGGCAGCTGAAGGAAGGAGTGGGCTGGTTGGGGTACGTCCCTTACGAAGGCGACAATGAGCTGCTGCACAGGTCTGTTAGTAATACCTGGGTGTGCTTCTGGGTAACCTGTCTGGCAGTGCTTTTGCTGATATGGTCCCTCTAAAGCTAAAAGAGCAACGGATGATTCGTAAGCATGAAAAAAAGGCCTCTTATTTTGTCAGAAAAAAATTTGTACTAGCTCTGCGAAGAAGCTTCATGTTTTCATGTGTAAACATCTTTGAAAATTTCAGGGGGAAAAAAAGACATCAAGCTTTTATAAAAAGAGCCTTCTGGTGCTCTTACTCAGAAGAGCCATATGCAGAGTAGTCGGCGTGGATAAGCGTTCTTGTGGCTGAACTCTGCTACCCAAGGGAACAGGATGTTCTTTAAAGTTCAAATCAAAATTTAAATCTTTCATATGTTCTGCTTGTCTAATAGTATGTATAAACACACAGCTCTGATACGGGGTATTTATTTATTTTCCTCCCTGTTTCTCTGCTCAGGCAGAAGGATTCTCATTCTGGTAAAGCTTTCTCCAACTGAATGAAAAAGTGGATTCAAAAAAAAAAAAAGGAGGGGGGGAAAGTAGTGATTAGGCCACGAGGCAGAATTTCTGCCATGATGCAGCTTTTTTGATCAGTGTGAGAGCATGGAGGAGTGAAACAGCTGGTGCGGCTCTGTGGGGCTCTCCTTTGACATACCATCCCCGTCATGTTTGGTTATGATCCTATATGCTGTTCTGGCCTATAGCTCCCTGTAGGGTTGGGCTGTCGGGCTTCCCTGCCCTAGCAGCTCTGCCAAGGCATGCTGGCTCTGCCTTTCCTGCTTCTGATAACTGCTGGAGAAAACTCATTTGCAGGGCTAAATCCTTTTCATTGTGATGAATTCTATTTTTTTTCCTCCCTATATCTTTGCTTTCCAACCTCAATTCTTTCTTTTTAATATAACTAGCCCAAGTGGGATAAAGGCAAAGAGTAAGTTGCTGCACCCTGGGTAAAATTTATAGCTTTTGAAAAGCTCCTACGGCTCAGGATGTTAATTGTAGCCTGGGACTGGAGCTTGAAGTAGTAAATCTTTAATAACTTCATGCACTGCTGCTGGAAAGGGGAAAAAGACTGAACAGTCTCTTCCCCTAAACATACCACTGTAATGTCTCTTTGCAGCAGTTTTAGTGGTGGCACAAAACCTGGAATTTTTTTAAATCCTAAAAGCAGTCCCAGGCATGCATATGTGTACTAGGGCTGTCTCCAGATTTTTCCAGTGTTCAAGCAAAATTTGATTTTGAAACGGTGACATAGGTGGGGGAGAGCAGGGGTGATGTACCCTTTGAGGAACGGGTGGGAGACCTCAGCACGACTGCTCCGTGACGCTGGGAAGAGGAGGGTGTTCAAGGGACTGGTTGCATGGGTGGATTTCTTCCTTTTCTCTTCTTCTGCCTTCTGTTTCACCTGGGGCTTATCTTGTTTGTATGCACATATATACATAAATCCATTTTCAGCTTCTCCCAAGTAAGGCCTGAATTAATTTCCCTTGCATGTTTTTACTGTGTATTAAAATGACATCTGCAAGTCCAGCCATTGATCAGAGTCCCTTTGCAGTAGGCAAGCACAAAGCAAAAGGATGTTGCCTGCCCCAAAAAGGTTTGCAAGGTTTTGTTTTGCAAAAGTAAATCCAGTTTCTCCGACTTTGTTTTTTATTCTGAGGTGGTAAGTTAATCTATTCTGCTTTTTAGCTGTAAGACTCTAAAGTCATTTGAAGAGTATGGAAAAGGGTTAAAAAAAGTAACAATCTTCTAAAAATTTAAAATGAGCAGATTTCATGACCCAGCAGATTAATTCAGAGAGAATCAAGTGATACATGGCAGAGGTAAGACATCTGATGAACAGTTCCAGTACAGGAGGGCAAATGATGTCAGCTTCATTTGAAAGTAATTGTTTCTGTACATGGCCAGCATATAAACTACAATAACCTGACACTACAACGTGCTCCTCCGTACAAATGGGCAGTGAAAGCAGATGTTTTATTTTAATATTCAACTAGCAGCACTTCAACAGCACCTAATTAATTTATATACAGATCTATCTATTTAAGAGAGAAAACCACTGTAAAGCTGGAATGTTTCTACAAGTACTGGTCTGCAACTTTTCTTGACTTGCAAAGTGTGAGTTTATTGCTGTACTAGACGTGCTGAGGAAGGGCAGGTATTCCAAAACTGGCTCAAGAGGTAAGGTAAGGTATGGACTCCAAATATTTTTAGTTCTCTGAGACAGTTTCTAGTTGGTAGACAGAAAATAATCACCACCTGATGGCTGCTCATTCCAGTCTGCAAAATAAGCTATTGGTCTTGTTTTATTCTTCAGTAGACAGGTATAATCATCATCCAAAAAATACTCGGCTGATTTAGCACTAATTAGCTGCCTTGCTGGCAGCCTTTGCCTGGAGATGTAAATGTGAGAGGAACACATGTTAAAGTATCAATTTGTCCTCAGTTTGCTCCCTTTCTGTCTCGTACTTTGTTGTACTTTCTCTTGTACTTTATCATTTACGTCTGTGCACAGGGAAGGTTAAAGAAAGTGGCCCTTTGTCTTTCAGCAAAGTGATTTTTTCAGACGTTCAGTATTTTTATGAAGCCTTGAGAACAGGTAGTGCCCAGTGGGCCAAAATGCTGTTGAGTCAATTGCTTGCAGGTGAGGCATTTTCAGTGGGGTGAAGCCACAGGTGTGGACGTTTTCTGCAAGCTCTGTTGAAGAGACTGTCATGCAGAAGAACTTTGTGAAAAAGGGCAAATTCAATGTATCCCTCCACAAGCTTGTTTGTAATCCTACTGCCATGTATGAACACCTTCCATTGAAGGAACCTGGTGTTAGCAAGTACCTGGGCGTGTTGGAATCCATCCTTGGGATCAATGACAGACCCATATGTGGGTAAATCTCTAGTTCTTGATCCTTACAAATCTGTAAGCATCACAGACTGTTTTTTCAAGTCTCGCTTTCCCGACATTGTTTTGAGTGCTCTGTGTAGATAAGGATTCTCCAGACAAGTGAGTTAGGGAAACATGGGGCTCTGCTGGCTTCAGGAGTTGTATCAAGCCCCTATGATGCAGAACAGCATTTAGGTGTTGGTGTGTTGGTAATGTGACTTCATCATGTATATATGATGTTCTGTTGGCTCAGTAAATTTTTGAAAGCAAGCTATTTTTGTAAAGATTAAAACTCTGCTGACTATTTGATTGACTGACTGAAAATCTTAAGAGTTCAAACCTCTCTGTCTCTCTTTGAATTTTCTCTGACTGCTAAATTATTTTTATTGTATTTCATTGTATGTGATAACCTTATCGCAGACTGAAATGAATTTATCCCTTGCTTTCCTTTTGCAGACAGAAGCTGATGAGGTCTCAATTTTTCCAAATAGGCTTCATTTACAGTTGCAGAAACCTCTGAAAATTGAGGCTGTTTTCCTTCTTCCATTTGCAGTTCCAGGGAGTAAATAGTATGTGGCAGTATGAGGAACACAACCCAGAGCTTTTCAATTAAAAGTTCCTATTTACAGAGCTGAGAAGTCCTTTGTCAATGGAACAACTGCAGTGAAAAGCAATGGCTTTTCATTTTCTTTGAGCCAATAATCTGCCAGAGGTATAGTCCTGAGCAGTACCCTTGCACTGCTTGTATCATGGTCACGAGGATGGAGCCAGGCTTTCCTTAGTGACATCCATTGACAGGACAAGGGGCAATGGGTGCAAGCTGGAACACGGGAGGTTCCACATAAATATGAGGAAAAACTTCTTTACAGTGAGGGTGACTGAACACTGGAACAGGCTGCCCAGAGAGGTTGTGGAGTCTCCTTCTCTGGAGACATTCAAAACCCACCTGGACACGACCCTGTGTGATATGATCTAGGTAATCCTGCTCCGGCAGGGGGATTGGACTAGATGATCTTTTGAGGTCCCTTCCAATCCCTGACATTCTGTGATTCAGCATTGCACCAGCTACTTCTAGCCTGCATGGAGCTGGAGCTAATAATACAGAATGGGAAAAAGCACATTTCTTATTACTATAGGGCATATATCCTACTTTATATAGCTCTTTTAAAAATCTTAAAAATGAAGAACTCAGTTAATGTGTTTTAATTAAGTATTGCTTGGCATAATATGGACTTACTCCGTTTTCTTTAGTGGGTTCTGTGGCTGTGATTGTGTAACCATGTGTTTCTCTGCTGCGATTTGGAACGAGTCATATTTTTACAGGAATATAACCCATTTTCCCTTTATTGTAATTGTTTTGGAATAAGAAGTAATCATCCAGGACTGACCAACTTGCTCTACGAAACGTTCTGTTCTCAATTCTAGTAAATTGCTTTGAGAATTGAACAAAGCTCTGCTCAATCATGCAAGATATCCACTCTGAAGAGCACCAGGAAAGTAAATCTACTTTAGCCTGTTGCAATCATCTTTACTTCTTCAAGAAAAAGCTGTAAGAGCATAATTCCAAATGCACGGAACTTACGAATCTTCACTCGTTGAATAAAGGAATTAGTTTGATAAAATAACTTCATGTTCCTCACTTAAATTCCCAGACGTTGCAAGTGTTTAACTTCTGGTTTCTTACTAATAGAGCAATACTATTTTGATAGAACCTTCCATCTGTGAGTATCATGGAATGGTTTTGGTTGGAAAAGACCTTTAAGAGCACCGAGTCCAACCGTTAACCTGGCACTGCCAAGTCCAGCAGTGACTAAACCTCACAGGAAAACGCTGTCTAGAGAGCACCTTGTTTGCTGGGTTTTTGCTATTAGTGCTAAGCAGATATTTGTATGGATGGGAGAAGATTCCCTGTGATCTTTCCTCTTATGTGCTAGCACATTACCTGTAAGATTGGAATCTCAATCTTTCAACTTTTTTTTTTCCTCTGTGTTATTTGTTGGGTTTATTTGTTTTTTTTCATGTCATAGTTGGTTAAGTCTGAAATTAAGTGTAGGGGCTTCAGTGCCGTATCATATTCTTGTGCTGATGCACAGCATAGCCACTGGCACATATGCTCTCCCATCTTCTGAGGGAAAGAAAAAAGGTAATCAAAGTTTTTATGGGAATGAGAAAAGTGACATTGGAGGTAGTTATTGTTCACAGAAATGCTGCCTTTTGCAGAAGAATTGTGTGAAGGTTTCTTATACTTTGTCATTTCTATTTGTATGGAAGATAGGTAGTGGCTGCTTGAAAGAAACCATCTACCTCTTGAGTAAATATTTTATAGGCTTCTATAGACTTTCTTTCCTTTTTCTTTTAAAGATTATAAAATAGTAAATACGACAGGAACAAAAAGTTAGGGCTTTGAAATCACTGGGGTGTAACAAACTAATAATGATAGAGCCTTTGAAAAAGGCAGCACACCTGGGAAAACACAGGCATTTTCAGAACCAGTGTAAATACAGGTTAGTAAAACAACTAAATAATGTCATTAATTTTATCACTACAAGTGTCTTCAAACGCTGGGCAGAGTGCTGCGATGTCTTCAGTCTACTTTTTCTCCATGAGGCTTCTGTTTTGAAATAGCAGCATCTTTCATTATTAGAAGCCATGTGTTTGTGGTTTGTTCTTTCAGTCTTTACCAAAGCAAAACTCTCACTGAAAATCTTTGCACCAGCCTCTTAGTTTTGAATGACATAGATAAAATCAAGTCTGGTTTTTATAATGTTTTATATAAGCCCTTTAAAGATAGGTAAAAATGCATTGAGTAAAATCTAATGGTTCGTGCTTTTAAATAAGTCTTGTAAATAAAAGCTAGTTAATGCCTGAGACACCGTATCAAATGCAGTCTGACTTTAAGTTCTAGAAATGTGTTTTCACGCACATAGAAATAGGGCTAATAATTCTTTTTATACACTGTTCACACATACAGTACACTCTAATATTGCAAACTCCAACTAAAAAAAAATTAATAGTACTTAGAAAAGAAAAAAGGAGGATTTTATTAATTTGGCGAAAGAAATATCCACCCAGAAGAGAATCTCAGAGTTGGTGTGTGTGTGCTCACGATGCTTCCCAGTGCTTTATCAGGCTTATGCATATACAGTATTGAACACATCTGCCCAGGTAATTCCCAGTCTTCTCATGTTGACCCCTGGGTATGCAGATACAGGCGGCTGCTGCCGGAGCAAATGCTGTAACCTGCTCCTGGGAGCTATATGGGTCCAGAAGAGACGGTGCTCTAGAGCAGACAGGTTGTCCTGGCAGGTTGCAAATGGCTTGTAGCCCGTTGGGCACCATGGAGACTTTGGACTGTGCGTGCTCTGTGAGCTCTATACTCTCTGAAGAACATGCTTTTTCAAAGCTTTTAATTTTGCGTTATGGAGACTCACCTTGCTGAATGTCAAATAGCTGATGGAGCTAGGTGCTGAGGTCAGTAGTATTTGTGAGCTGGGATGCAGAGCTTCCTTGGCAGTCAGGGAATCAACATGGATGAACAAATAAAACTTGAAGATTTTAAGTAATCTGTATGTACTAATAACAACATGTACAAATTGGAAGCTGTGAATGAAGTGTATCAATTTCCTTTTGGAAAATGGAAAAATAGATCATAAAAATAAACAGGTGAACAATATTCTAATGCTTTCAATTAACTCTTTCTTGTTTCTTGCAATTAAAATTAATTGCTCCAAAAATAATATATCTAGAAAATTGACTGACCAATCATGTATTTGTTACTGCTGCAGACTTCTGCATCCGTTTTATGCTCACTTGTGTACAATACCTTACTGCCTTGGAAGAGTCTGTCAGTATTGCAACTTTATGGGATGGTAACTCACTAATGAAAGAGGTTCTCTAATCTTTGACTGCTGTTGAGCAGTTGTGGAAGGAAGAAATCTTAACTTCTTGTAAGATAAAGCTTGGTGGTTTTATAAAAGGGATAATTATGCTATGGCTTTCTGTCACAGGAGGGGTTACAACAGGAATATAAAGCCTAATCTGGAGCAGTAGAGGGAAAAAAAACCTCTAAAATAAATTTGAAATGTCATTTTTTTTACTTTTTATGCAGTACTATATTTTCTCATTTAAAGTCTCTTCAAAGTTTGAATTGCTCATAGTTATGCACATAATTGACTAAGGCTTTCTGGTGTCTAACGAGGCACCTATTCAGTACAGTTTCTGGATTATTGTCTCTTTGGATAAAAATCTTCAGGGGAAAAAAATTGCACTTTATGATGAAATATTCTGAAGCCAGTGATAGAGTGGGACTACATTACATTTCTGTAATGCTTTGCATTCAGCATTTTTGAGCTTGCTAAATTGAAGCAGAGGGAAGTTAGGGACTCTTGTTTAAAGTAATTCTGTGAGAGGCAGAAGTAGAACAAGGACCTGTAAATCCCTATTTCTTCTGTTTATGTGGAGTAATCTTCCTTGAAAATGCCATGCGTTGCCTACGAAATCAGCTGGAGGTTTGTTCCCAGTGTAGCCTGCAGGTAACACTCCTGGATTCTTGCTAAAGTTGAAGTGAGTACTCGGAGTCTGTATTTACAGAGCATCCATCTCTAATGCCACAAGAAAAATTACATATTTCTTTTCAGCTTAGTGCATTTCTCAAATTAAAGCCTTTGTGTGACTGTGGCTGGGTCTGCAGCTCCAGCACTGGTGATGTTGCTGACTGATGCAGAGGACATGGCCACACTTGGGACAAAAGGAAGGAAGTTTCCCATTGCTGTGGTGTCATGGTCTCCTGCTGCTACGCACGTGCATGGGTGGGACTGAAGAAGTTTACTGAAGATGAACATAAACAGGGTCAAGATGTTTAATTTTGAAGTGACAGACATTCTTCCCTTGACAATTTTTTCTTCAAGAAATATGATATAGGGAACTGTGGGTGCCATCAGCTGTTAAGAAATGTCTGGTCATTAAAGCAAAAAATTCTAATTTTGGTAGATTTTGAGGTTAATAAGTACCTATAAACTAGTTATTAGTGTGTGGATAGCACTGATGGAGGCTACTTTTTTCTAGTGAGGCACACCTTAATCCTGCAAAGAGACAGTTTCACCCTATAACTGTCCTTGATGATGGTCATTAAACAGGAGGCAGCACCCGCTCCTTCAGGTTTGAGCTATCTTGGGATATAATATCTGAAAAGACCCTGGTACATTTTGGTGATATTTTTTTTTCCTCTATGGTATTTTCTGCATTAATTTCTAGTAAGGTGATTTTGAGGCATCACCCTTGATTACCATCTCCCGTCAGAAACACGGAGTCTTCTCTAACTCAGCTTCCCCGTACGTTCTGTGGGAACAGACTTGTGATGCAGTTCAGTTGTTTTTTTTTCTTCAGTAACGCGTAGCTGTTCAGCAAAGCACTGTTTGTGTTTGACCATGGACTACTGCTTCTCTGTGTGAATTGTCCCCAGATAGTTGGATTTGTTCCTTCCAATTATCAATTTAATTTTTCATTCTGAATTTACATAATTTTCTTGAACTATAAATATTTTCCCATTAAGTAATGGGTGCGTCAGAAGTTTTCAATCATGTCTCTCTATTTTTAATGTAATATTATTTAGAGGGTCATGCTCATTTAGTTGTGGGCCGATACTCCTGAAATTTGATTATGACACAATTCAAAGGATTTCTGGGATGTATTTACGCATTTTTTTTAATTGTAAGTTTTTTCTACCATATGTATGTGTTTGTATTTAAAAATGCTATGCATTTAAAGAAAATAAATATGAATTTTACACACCTTGGTGCCACATGATGGCACTCATCTGTTCCTGTTCACCTTAACGAACTTTAGAAAAACATTTGCTTTCCACTGGAAATATTCTGTTTGGGATCAGGATGTTATATGTTGTAAAAAGAGGAGGAAAAAAAAAAAAAACCCAACCACTTCCCCTTCCCCATTACGTAGTTTGTGGGTTTGGGTTTTGTGGTGTTTTTTTTTCCCCCTCAGACAAAAGGAAGCTATTACACCCTTTTAGAGAAATTTTGGGAAAGTTATTTTTTTTTGAACAAATAATGATCCTTTTACGGCTGCTCAGAGTATTTGAGAAAACATTGTGCTACCAGAAGTAATTTTGTAATGAGAAATCTGTCCAGACTCCTTTGCATTTCGATAACAATTCAATAGCAAATGATTGAGGCATTTTAGATATGATGTAAGCAACGTGGTGCCCCTAAACACTGTGTAAACAAGAGGGTCAGGCTGTAAATTGAGCCTGATAATAGAGGCAGTTAATTCTTTTCCTTCAATTTCTTTTTCATATCACTTTTATTTCTCATTTCTGCTGGCATTTATGATTGCACTGTTTGCTCTTTCTCATTTTGTCTGCTGTATCATACTATCTGCTCTCACGGTTTTGTATTCGGAATTTTTAACCCTTGTTGAAAGGACATGCAATGTTTTATTTTCACTACATTAGACATCGATGGATTAGCCATATCTCTAAGAATACGTAAGCTTTAGCTGTGTTAATTTGTATTTTAAGAATGGCATCTACTTTTTATAAAGAAGCTTTTATCTGAGAGGAAAAATGTTTTAATTACTGCCAGGCTATGTAAGTGAAACTGGTAGCAGCCCAGTCCTTTGAAATTTAGTATAGTCATGACAAGGTAATTCTAATTTAAACTAGCTAGCCAAATTTAGGGTAGACCTTGATTCTACACCAATACTGAATTTGAACTAATATGAAGTTGTGGCAGTCAAAAAGCTGATCAAAGAGAATGTTATCAGGTGGTATAAGGGATGGTGTGATCAGAAAAAAAAAAGGCATTTAAGTAATTTCAAGAAGTCTTTGTCACTTTTGGTGATATACAAGAACAAGCACCTGGCTTTCAAGCATTGCAGTTTTTCTTATGTCGATGTGTCAAAGACCTGCAGAAACAAACTGGTCACACACACAAAAAGCCAATTAAAATAAATACTGTGTTTGATGGGATGTGTTACTAGTAGCAACAGTACACATCACCGGCAGAATACTTGAAGTTCATTAGGAAAGATGTTTAGTTTCTAGTTTCCCCTTCAAACCAAACAAATAGTAAATAATCTGGTGCTTTTCTTTTTCCCCTCTGAAGATTTTAAATGGTATTGAAGCACTTAAACTGAGATTAATTTAAGCTAATTTTAGGTGTCTAGTCCAAGACAGCTGCCTAGACTCCTTCTGCATGTGATAGAGATACTGACAGCTGTAGAGGGCAGTTCATTTTCTCTGCCTTAGCTGCTGGATTGTGTAGCCCGAGAGTCTTTATCTGAATCAGCCCCAGCTGAGCTGCCCTCCTCTATCTGCATAACTGCACTAGGACTAGTTGGTTTGGCCAGCTGATAAATCTGGCTTAAAAGATGCTGTTGAAGGCACCTACAGGACAATTTAATTGCATCTTCTGTGAAATCTCTTGTAAATTTTTACATGTGAGGGTTCAATATCTCTACTGGAATTACATTAAATGTACGTGGTCGTGTCACTGAGATTTCACCATGCGCAACCGCACTTGGTTCCCCGCAGCTGGGGATGGAAGTGTGCTCCCTGCAAGCAGCAGTTGCTAAATAACAGTTTGGATGATCGGCTGTGTGAGATGTTTGTGAACATTCTTTGCTCTGGATCCCAATAACCACTGAAATTATGTGCTGAGCTGCTGGTTGGGCCCCTACAAGAGCAGAATAAAACTTCCCGGGAAACCATACACAAATTGTACCCCATTAACCTCTTTCTAATCTATCTCTGAGGTCACCCTTGGAAGGGGAGATCTAGATGAAAAGACTAATTTCTTGTGTTTCTGGACCTCCTGAAATTGAAAGAAAAATTATGTTTGTATCTGTGTATTCAGGTTTTCTTTTACTGTTCCTGCTGCTCACATTAATTTTAGAACGCATCATGTGTCAAAGTACTGGACACTGCTAATCCTATTTTAGTGTTTATCTTTCTTTGATAGAAGTTTTATTATTGCATTTTTAATGTCTTTGAGGAAGGCAGTTTATGATTTGTGTAGTCCCTGAGAGGGAAACCTTAGTGTTATCTTGTTTAAACAATGCTTATTGCTTGAATTGTTAATGTGTTCATCACTTCTATGGGGTAAATCCTCCAGACGCTGTGGTGTTACTATTGGAGTTGGGGCTGGGGATTCACCAAACCGCATCTCTGCTGTGTTGCTCTGTTTCTGGCCCCTTGATGCTCTGTTGCTAAAAGGCTGAGATATAATTGCAGGATCTCTGTTCCTTGGGGATAAAGTGAAAGTGGGGCTGGAGTGTGGTGTTTGCTCTGATCCCAGCTGTCTGCAACCTCCAAAGCTTGATTTTACATTTTAATCATGACTTTCTACTTGGAGCCCTTGGTTTTCTTGAACTGAGGTGACCTTTCTGAATAGGGCTTTGATGGAAGATAGCTGCTTTATTTGCTTTGCAGTTTGTGTGTTTATTTTCCTTCAGGAATGGAGTGACTGGGCAGCAGAGGGGAAGATTGTCTTTACTTTTCCATGGTTGTGCCGGAGAGGAGAGGGAGCAGGTTCCCTGCGGAGGGAGAGGGGCTCATGCTGGGAGGGGTAGGGTGCTGCTTGTCCTCTCAGGGGACTGCAAGAGGTTTTTTCTGAAGGACTAGAGTAGCTGAGGGGAGGCTGTGGCAACGGCCAAGGCTGGAGGAAAGAGCCTGCTCTGCAAGGAGGCAAGTGTGTGTGTGGAGTGTGTTTATTAGCCCCCTATTAGTTGTATTCTCTTGGCCACTGGATCTGAGTTCTGACTAAGAATTTCTTTGTTTTTGGTCACTTAAAAGAAAGCTTTAAAGATTAAACCAGCACCTCACATTGTTTTTCAAGGAACTACTCCAGCAGAGATAGCGGCTGCTTGCACAGAGCTGGGGGCTGAGTGGGTGCAGGGAGCTGGAGCTGGGGACAGCCCTGGGCTCCCCCCTGCCCTTTGCTGCTTTGCCTCGGCATTTCTGAGGCAGAGCTGTAAACAGATCTGGTGTAGAATTGTGAGTGGCTTTTTTGATTACATCTGTTACTAGTTGCCTTTCTTAATATAGCTTTTCTTCACTGTTCTTTAATGTACTGCAAAGCTTTATTTATTTTTTTACAATCGAAGTTCCTTTTTCACCATGAGCCAATTCACACCTAATGTTCTGCTGCCTTTTGTCTGCAAACAAATTCAGTCTGATCTGAAAGTTATGGAGTATTCGTGCTGTAGGAAAGAGATGTACTAATTGGGCAGGTTTGGCCGGGTGTCAAAGCTACAAACGTCATAAGGAAGATGAATACAGAGCAGCTTGCGTTGCAAACCAAGCGAGATGTTCTCATCACTTACACAGGAGCTTTAGAGAAAGCTGGGAAAAATTGTCAGACTGAAGCTTTGTATTTGTCTGACTGAAGCTTTGTGTTTCTGCTTTGTGAACTTCACATTGGCTGTTGCTCTAGATGTGTGCACAGAAAAGGAGGAGGGAACCTGAGATCTTGGTCTCCTCATCTCGGTAGTGAGAACAGGATTGTTTGGGAAGGGGAGGCTGAGAGGTGGTGACACAGTCCCTGAAGTAAGGAGGAAAGTCTGTGGGTTTTTTGTGTGTGTGGAGTACTTACGCCATTTGCAATTTGGAATGGGCTTAACTGTAATTTTTCTCCATCCTGGTTGTGAAGCAGGTAAAGGAGGGCAAGCCTGAAGAGCTAATGCCCTCCTGGTTTGTGCTTGGTGGATTAGTGCTGACCTCAAGAGAACAAGCTCTGCCTAATGTGTTTGGGTTTTTTTATTAAACAAATAACTGGTATCCCCCAAAATAATTAAACCAATGAGTCTTTTCTCTGTGTGTCAGCCTTGGATGGAATAATTAGGTTTTTTCTTTCTGAAAGCACTTACATATTGATCTGTGCTGTGAGACTGCAAGTGCTATTCCCTGGCTGAAAGGGTTCGGTACCTTTGAGAGAGATTTCTGTTTCTCCAGTCACTTATTTGGAAAGGGAAAGGCTGAAAGAGGATGACTGTAAGATACCAGGATGAGGATGAAATACGGAAAAATGTCTTGTGGTGTTTTGCTATAGCTGCAGTGGTATATGGGCATAGATGGGGTAATACGTGTAGGTCGTGTAATTTATTACAGGAACTGGCATAGTTGGACAAAATTAGGGAAGCTCTAGAGAACACAAGAACTGAGTTAAAACAGCTCTTAGAAGAGCTAAGGAAGAAATATAACAGATACCTGTTATCTGCTTGTGCCTCTTTTCATATAATGAGTCATTAGGATATAGGTGTGGTGTTTTGTTGTTGTTGTTTAACTGTTCTTTCTGTATAGCACCTGCTGGCGCATACTAAAATAGGAATTCTTAAAATAAAAATCTCTTAGTCTTCAGAAAAGACCAGAGCACTGTAAAGGGGGTTAGCAAACGTTGGTATCTGGAACGGTGCTCAGTCTAGAGGGCAACTTCTAAGGGAGAGTTGTTGTTGGGTTTGTGTGGGGTTTTTTGTTTGTTTAACCTTTCAACTCTTATCTAGGAAGCCTTAAGCCCTCCTTTTTGTTGAAACCTGTTAGTGAAATTTAAGACTGAATTACTTTTGTCTCTTTAATGAGCATTACAGAGTTTTGGCAATTTCTCTCCCTCACAGCTCTTGCTGGGAACCCTTCCAAGCTTCTGCCTCTGGGTTTTGTGGTTGTCAGGATTACAATGTATTCATATTTCATGCTGGAGAACTGCTAAACTACACAATGAGTCTGAGAGCAAGGATCAAAATACTCGGTTGGTGGCATGGATAAAATGATGTTTTGCATGATAAATTTTATAACCACAGCAGAAAAGTCTCATTTGGTTTCAGATTTGTGGTGTCTTGCTATATGAAATACCCTAAACTCATGGCAAGACATTCTATGGGTGGTAATTTTAATACAATTATTTTTGTGCGTGTGGTCATGCTGTGTAGCAGTGTGTGAATCCTAGCCAATAGATTCTGAAATGTATATATATAGAGATGTATTTTTAAACATAATCTATATGTTCATCAAACATAGTGAGTATTTATTATTTTTTCAATCAACAGATGCTAAATGCCACTGAGAACAATATATATACGTTTTCCTAGGTGGGATGAAATAAGGCTAAAGGGTCTCATTGGCAAAACTGCTAAATTTGTTTCTTGTAGTGACTTGCTATGTGACTTCAACTGTACTTCGTGTGTCATCAAATGATAACTTTCATGGTGTCATTAATGGTAATGACCAGAGACAGTTTATGTGTCCTTGGGAAAGCAGAGTCAGCTCCTGCCCCTGCTGCACAGGTGCTGGAGCCATGGAGCAGGTGCTTGGGAGCAGCTCACCTTAACCCTTTCTCGCCAATATTTAGGTGCACAGGACTGGGGGGTTTGGTTGAGCTGTTCACTAGGGCACCACAACCTGTCTTTTTGACAGCCAAAGCCCTAAATTATCCTTTACAGCTCAAGGAATAGCAAAAAGGCTCCCTTTTCCAAGATGGATTTGTTTTCTAGCAGTAAACACAGAGGAGGACAGGTTTCTGTGGCCACAAGATGGCAATCACAGAGCAGCCTTCCAGCTGACACCCTCCTCTGCAGGATGCATCACATGAATTAACACTGTGCTCCTTGAACTGCAAAGATACCGATAAAATAAAAATGGTATAGCAGGTAGAGAAAGGTACCGTGCAATGTATATGTAAAATGTACATGTGCTTTTTTAAATGATATTTCGTCACTAAAATCCACAAATGCATGCTGCAGTGAGTAAATATACTGTTCACAGATTCAGGCAATTGCTGCAGTAAATTTTTCCAGTTTATCTTCATCAGTTTAGGACTGAGGCAAGTGAAAGGCAGCAGTATTATACTAATATACGTATGATGATTCCAGCATACTTTAGTTACTCTAAAGCTATTTAATAGTAGCCTTTTTATTTTGGCTGTTTTACCAGAAGCTGCACAAATTGCCTAGTTACTTTCATACTTCAGTCCTGAGGGAAAAAAATCACTGTAAAAATCGTTTTGGAATGTTCCCTGTTAAAGTATTTTCACAGGTCAGAGGCATGACATGAAATATTTCTACAGAGAAAATAACAAGTTCTGTGGTACGTCACTGCTATAGGCTCCATTTTCACATCCTGCAAAATAGCTCCTCTCCTTTCTCCCCATTTTTCTTGCTGTGTGAATGGATATGGAAGTGTTATCAAAGTTGGCTGTGGTGCCGTGTGCTGATTTTGATGAAACTATTACAGAAACAACAGTTAGTGTTGCCCTCTTCTGTAGGGATTTGAGCAGAGAGCCCACACAGTGCGATCACTGCATTAAAACACCTCTCTCCATCTGAGTCTGCTTCTCGTAATCTGCAAAGGTCAGGCATCACGTTGTGTGGCTGCAGTAATGAATGGAAGTTAAGGCTATGTTACAGAGGACGGTATCCCCTGAAGCAGAGGCGTGCCGCTTTGGAGCAGGCAGCCTTTCTGGTGAGCTTGGCTGGAAATCCTGCTGCAGCCACCAGACTTCATGTGTGTACAGAGTCCCTTGGCTGCTTGTGCCCATCCGTTTGGATGGTGCTGTGCCTGCCCACAGTCTTGCTGCCCCTCTAGAGATGAGATTTGGTCTTTCATAAGCACCTTCTCCTGTAACTCTGTTCCACTTGCAGTAGAAGACACTTGTGTCCCCAAAATAAGGATGAACCAAGTATCTGATATTCAGTGGTTGCCAGGTGTTGCCTGCTAGAAGAAATGGTTGCAAAAGTTTGGGAAAGCATGAGGGCCCACAGGGACAATGGGTTGTACTTACTCTCTATCGTGTCTTGAGGGAAGATAATAATATGAGAAAGTAATTTCAATAGATTGGGTACCAGATTACCTTCCAGGTACAGGGATCCCTGATTCCTGCTATAACTCTGAACATTTAGCAACGAAGCTTGTTGCTACCTTCTAATATACTGACAAGGGGGTTTTACTGGGTGACTTCTTAAACTTGGAGAATAACCTGAGTTACCTATGCCACTATTAAAATACAAAGCACCTAATAAGATGTCTAGTCTGTTTTTTGTGTGATGTCTGAGGCAAGCTGACATGGTAGGATAGTGAGGACGTGATCAAGATGAATTAGCTGGTGCTGGGCCAGGCGTACTCTGGGCAGCTGTGCTGTACTGTGGAGTCAAAGCAGGGAGCGAGGGGTCTCTGTCTGCTCGAGCACCATGTTTGTAAATACCCTTATCTTGTGAGTCTGGGAAAACAATTTTACAAGTAAACAACAGTGGGAGGAAATCCAACTTGTTTATCTAGTATTTCCATTGGCTTTGAGCTTGTGCTGTGGGGGAACACCACACTGCTGTCATGGCATTGTTATTTCTGGGGTGGTTAATTTGCTGAAGTTTAGACTCATGCCAGACTGAAATCCAAAAGAATGACACTTTCTGGTTATACATGGAGCCTGTGCAATATTGGTAGGCTAAATATATGCATATTTTAATCAATAACTGGAAAAAAAGAATCTATTGATGTGCTTGCTGCCTTTTTATTCCCCATGTGGGCTTTTTCCTTTCAGCTGATTTCAGCTTCTCTCTGCAGCCAGAAATGTGCAGTGCTGCCTTCTGCTTTCCTTTCCTGGACCCATCAGTTAGACATTCTGGTCCATGCAGATATGGACAGTGGCCAGAAAGTCAATGTAGTGGAGTAGGGAGGCAGAGGTGGCCTTGTGGCAAGGCAGGAGTGTAATGAAGAGAGTTAGAGTGAGAAACTAGAACTTGAGAGATGAGATAGGATGTGGGGCACAGGATGGCAGAGAAGCACCTATGGACACTGAGGAGAAATAGAATCTAACAATAAACTAGTAATGTACAATAAACAGCAGCAGCCCAAATAAGTATCCATTCTAAATATTGATTTTTTTCCTCTTTTTTTCCCCAGTAAGTAAATTCTGAACTCTGCAAAGCCTAAATACAAACAGTAACAGTGCCAGTATCTCCATCCTATTTTATAGATGTTGCAAGTTTAACTAGTCTTGTACGACAGGAGTCAAGGCATAGCAGACATGAAGGTCCTGAAAGAAATAACTTTGTCTTTGTTGGAATAAGGCAGGTATGAAAAGGTTCGTTTTTAAAGAACTAGTCTTTTATTTCATTGCTTTGATTAAAAGGTATTACAGGAATAAGGTATGGCATTAAATCCTCTCAATTTTGTGGGATCCAAATTGTAGCCAAGGTAGGCAAAGTGAAAAGCTTAGATGAGAGCTGAACGCAGAACACTCTTTATCTGTATCTTTCACCATAGCTGCTACCCAGAGCACATCTCTATTTTGTTTCCTCTTTGACATTGAATGTAATATGGCTTATGCTCCCCTAACAGAGCTGGCACAATTTCAGGCTGATATGGCTGTCCTGGCAGTGTCAAGCCTATCTTGAGCCATCAAGGCACAGTGGCTCGCTACATACTCATTTTTATCATCTCCTGCTTTATTCTATTGAAAGCTTATAGCAGAGGTTAAAAACATCATCTGCACTGGGATTCCTCCAGCTGCTGAGGGCTCATTTTATCCCTGACCCTTTAAGATACTAAAGCCAGCCTGCTTCATCTGTCACTGGCTTGAAAGGAAGCCTGGTCCCTAGACATGCGACATCATTTATTCCTGTTTGTCTTTCTGATCCCGTGGACTCGAAATCCATTCGATCTCCCATTAATAAGGGTTCTACTAGATGCGCAGAAAGGGTAGGGAGGTATTGACCCCAGCAAAACATCTGACCTCTGTTGGGCTATCAGATTTTTTTTTTCCACATAATGATATCGGTGGTTTGAAAATAATCTGCAGCTTGTAAAGAAGAAATGTAGTGTTCAGGTTTTTTCAGTAACTAAGATGGTTGGTTATTAGCTCTGTTGGGTTAGCTTTTTAAGGGCTGTACTGTGAGCATGTTGTATTTAGGGCTGCTCGCAGTTAGCGGTATTCTGTGTACTTTTTGGGGCCAAAGCCGTACTTATTTCTGTAATAAATTCCCTGTTTGAAGTTGATGGGAAGAGAGGCCTGAGGCTTATGCAGTAGAGCAAGCTTAGACATTACAATAAGAATGGCAATAAACATAGCCATAAAAGGGATTTTAAATCAGCAGTCACTTTTTTTTTTTTCCTGCCCTGGAAACATTTTAAGTGTTTGCTCAGTCTTCTGCCAGTACTGCTGTCTAGGTGCAGTTAAGGACTTTACTTATTCTGCAGCTTGTCCATTTAAAATGTTAAATTCTATCTGAGAGGTCTGTTGGAGCTTACTGCTTCACCATAAGGACTCACATTTGCGATAGCAATTAGAATTCTCTTGAGGATCTTTAAAAAGCTTTTTTTTTAGATAGGAAAATTGGCCCAAATCATTTGAGGTTACTTCAGAAACTGCACCTGGTTTTCTGCATTAGCTTTAGTATCTTCTCTCATTGTCCATCATACAATCTAGTTTCATGGGAGGCTAAGCTGAGCACAGCTTCCCAGATTTCATGTGCATTGTACTGACAAAAGCCAACAGTATACAGCTGCGTGTCGCTTTTAGAAATGCAAGTATGTTTTGAAGCATTATTTAGTGTCAAGAGTAGAGTTTTTGTCTGAAGCTAAAAAAGGTACAAATCTCCACTGAAAGACAATCAGATTAGATTTCCGTAGCAGGTAACTTTGGAGACGAGTGGGTCTGCTTCCAAAATGTTACTCTCTAGAAGATGACCCCCAGCAGTGGATGGACTCCCCTTTGTGTCCCATGGTCTGGACCATGCTCTTGCCAAGTGGTTTTTATTTGTGTGTAGAGTGAAGTTGAGGAAAAATGGAGCTCTCTGATGAAGACATTAGGCCTTCCATGTGTGAAACTGATCCTCAGAAGACTGCAAAATGGAGCTTTTCAACCAATTTGCTGAAGTCTGGCAACATTGTGTGTGCCTGCCTCTTCCCTCATGGACTTGCAATCACTTCATTGGTCAAAAAGTTCCACCTTCAGCAGCAGTAGAAGTGATTTCTTATTTTTTCTAAAATAATCTTTCTCAGAATGTGTCAAGCAAGCATACATCACTTAAGCCATAGCTGTTAAAAGTCCAAAAGAGAAAGCTATTGTATTGACTTCCAGTGCTTGGACTCCTTCCCCAAGCATCCAGGAGAAATGCATAATCACTTGGCTATAAATACTGAAGCTCGTGTTATAAAGGCATTGAGCCTGTTCAGAAGGTGATATGCCAGCTTTGCTGGGGGACAAATGCAAACTGGGGATGAGTTAAGCTGTGTTGGCAGCCTGTTCAGGGCTAGAGATGCTTCGTTGTTGACAGAACTGTAGCCTTTTACTGTAGGAATGCTGTCTACATGTATCAGCTGCCATCTCACTACCTTTCTTTTTTGTACAAATGCTATTTGATCTTTGGACACTTACAGTTAAGGAAGAGTTCATTGTGTTGCCTGCTGCATGGATCTTTGCCAGCACGATATGAGGGGAAAACAGGCACGCCTCTCAAGGCTATGTTTCTCGCCTACATTTAGGTGGAGTCAAAGCAAGTTAGCTGTAGGGAATGGCAGCTGGAAGGCAGTTTCAGCCTGGATTAAGATGACGTAGGATAGGGCATAGTTCATCCTCAAAGCAACAAGCAGTATCTCATTAAATGCCTGCTCGCATCAGGCAAGGAAGAGAGAACCCAGAAACTCAGCATGATTGATACTAGATTGACTTTTTCAATGACTTGCAAATGAGACAGGTCAGAGGCAAGGCTGACTCTACTGGCTGACCTGCAAGATCATTTGTGTATACAAACATGGGCTGGGTACATTACTGCAGTGAGCTGATGCAATCTCTAGCATGCCGTAACAGTTACTTAGGTCAAGTATTTTGTTTGTAGCTCAGGATGCTTTTGTCTGCGTAAATGCAATCACATAAGATTTAAATTTCTTGCCCCTGTTCTCTAGTAAGGAAGATGGTCATAAAAAGTGTTCAGGGGACCAAGGTTTAATGTCCTCATTAACCCCTGAACCACATTTCTACTTCATCCTACCCAACAAAAAATGTCTTAAGAACACTTTCAACTCTGAAATCTTAAAATTAGGAAATAGGATATCACAAATAATCTCAGTTTAAATAATATTGGACTGCAGTGTAGCAACTTTATGAATTAAGTGAGAAAGAATAATATGTTGTTATTAGTTTGTATAATACCGATGAGAATATGGACTTTGCTTTTTGGTAATATGTTGCTTATGTTTCCAATTTTCTAAGACTTTAAAACTCTCTTTACTGAAACAAAGGTCTTCAGTACAACACTAGGAAATTCTTACATATTATCTATTCCACTTCCTTTCTGTGCTAGAGGATAATGACTTTGATCTTAGACGCAGTAAATCACAGAGGATCCTCAGGTATGCAGAGCTGAAATGTGATACTGTCTACTGATATGAGTACAATTTTTTTTAAAATCAGTCTTTATAACTCTAAAATGGAAGACAATTGTGTTCTCTGAAATATTAGTTATGTCTGCTGGACAGCTCAACCAAATCTCAGACTCTAGAAAGTACCTTTATATGTTTTGTGTCAGTGTATCAAAGTCTTTAGCTATGCTGGGATGATGAAACTAAGTGTTCTGCATTATTGTAGCAACATTAACATGTGTGGAGTGTAGGTGATGCTTTGGAGATTAATGGCATGATGTGTACAAAAAGATCTGGAAGAGGAATGGAAGGTCGGGCTTGATATGAGCAGAATTCATTTATAGCAAAAGAAGCCTTTGGTGTAGCTCTCATGAAATGTGAAAAATCGTGACGTTTCAGCGGATTCTGTTTTAAAATCTGAGTAATGTTAGTTCAATTACATTGTTGTAGGCAATTTAGTACTGGTCACCCTTGCCATGATGGTGCAGGTCCAACTCTTTTCTATTATATGTGCCTATCAGTCAGGGTTACACATCTTCATAATATTTCCTCCTGTCACCAATGACCTTATTTGAAGCGGTGTTTGATTTAGGATTTGAACCTTTTGCAGTAATTCCTTCTAGTATCAGCATATACCACAATTGGAAGAAAATTAATATGACGTTAGCCTACAGTCATAAAATAAATCCATGTGTGTTTTTCCTGGCTAAGGAATCAGCTTTGTTGTAATTTCTATCTTTCTTTTCTTTTTTTCTTTTATCCTTTTAACAAAAGTTGTTAAATTAGATCATGCCAAGACTGAAGAATGTATTCGGATAGCTTTACCTATTCCTGTGCTATCCTGAAGGAACCATCTCAGTGGTATTAAAAGAATTATTGTTTTATTTAAAGAGTCAAGGTTGAAGCAACAAATGTCAAATAATCTCCAGCAGCTATACATCAGCTGCTGAACTGATGGGTTCTGCTAGCAAAAGGGATTTAAAATGACAACGAGTGACAAGGAATATTATGTGGGATCTAGTGGGATCCCCACTGCAGTAAAATGGATATTGATGCTTCTGGTCAAAAGCAATAAATTTTAATGCTGCATTTTTCTTGGTTTGGATCTTTGTGCAACTGTTTATCTGTATTTCAAAATAATAGAGGAAAGCATACAATAGAGTAAACAACTGAATGATTCAAGTTCTAATTAAGACATCAGTGTCAGCAGATCAGAGATGATTATCTAGTAGAAGTACTGGACTGGGTAGACTCAAACTCTGACTTACTAACTTTTTTCTGTGACCTTGAACATGTCATTTAAACTAGTGGTGCATTACCTGGTCTTCTGCAAGACGAGGATAACACTTTCTTGAAGAAATGAGTGTTAGGTTTTATCTGTCAGTACCTAGGAAACGTTTCTGCTATTTTTACACTGAGAGCAGGTAGCCAGCTCAGGACTTCGTGCAATAACTCAACTTAAAAAAAAAAAAAAGCAGCAGGCAGTCACAGAAATGAACTTAACTGAACAGAGAGGAAGGAGTCTGGGACTGCATTGCTTTACGTTCCTTGGCAGTTAAGCTGATTGCAGTGCTGGGAGTCCAGCAGCACTTGCTGTTTTTACTAAAATCCAGGCTCCTGGAACCATGGGAATCTCAGTTTTAAATAAAAGGGGAAAAAAACAGTAATCTAATCTTTATGGCTTTGCTCATGGTTTATAAATGTGTGGAGTTGGCTATACTGAATTTGGTGTAGCAATGTATTTCTGCTCTTGTGAAAATGTATTAAACAAAATTTGCTTATCTCTTGCTAACTCTCCTGTGTTGTCATAGCGTTGGGATTTTTAATATGCATGGGATTAAAGTTATTTTGGGACCCTAAACTGTGAATTCATTCTTAAAAACTGTCAGAAAAATGTAGGCAGCCTTTCTTTCTGTGCTGCCAGCTGAGAAGAACTGGGTTTTTTTGTTAGTTTTGATTTTTTTCATGGAAAACGGCCCCTTCCTATCTGGATGGTATTTCCTGGCTTCTTCAGGGGTGTGGTGATGATAGAGCAAGAGTTTCAAATGCCATCAGTCAAATGGAATTTTTCCCCAGTGGTAGATGTGTGCTGGAAGCATTGCAAGAAATTATCGATTGTGTTTGCTTATCCCATAAGTTAGAGAGTATTGTAAGAAACGCAATGGTCAGCTACCTTTTTAGATTTAATGGTGGCTGAGTTTATCTGTCTGGCATTCTCTGGCTGACACTACTTATTTTTTTTGGGAGTGTTTTTTATAGGAGGCACATCAAACTTTAGGAATGTTTCCTTTATGATAGTGAATGACAAAACTAAAGTACAGCTTGCAGTTTAAATAGGTGATATCAGTTTGAAAGGGTCACAGTATTTCTATTCTAGCTGCTTCTTGATCAAGATCAGAACTGTGTCATTATATATTGGGAGAAACTATTGTTTTCATATTTGGCTTTCTTTCGCCAATTTAACAGTGTTTTCAAAACTAAACTGGTACAGGAGGTCTATTATACTTTTATTTTTTAGGTACCTATCACAGTGGAATCATGTACTCAGAAGTTTGTTGTTTGCTTTCATAATCTGTGACTTTTCTGATGAGGCTTATAAAATTTTGAAGTGTGATTCAGATGGTTTGATTTAAAACTAAGAAATAGAATTTGATTGAAAAAGTGTGTGTTGTGCAAGGCTTTGTCAAAGCTGCCTGAAGTTATGTTGTGCCTGGTAAAGCACCAGAACTCTGCCAGAACAGGACACCTGTGGTGTATTTTCAGTTGGGGAATTGAACACAAATCCCACAGAGTGGGGCCTGTGACAGTGACCTATGACTAATTTCTGTTGCTCTGCACCAAAAATTTACTGCTTCATTGCTGAGATCAGGCAAGTCACCACCATGAAACCTGTCACGGTGTTCAAGTGGCTTTAGAGCTCTGTAAAAGCCTAAACCTGCGGGGTCATGCTCCTAACAGATATCGGTAATGACAGTAAATGCTGAGGACTGTGATGCCATTAGACAAGTAATAGTATAGTTTGCATTTCCTGAGTGCCTTACTATGGGTATCTTAAAGTGCCTTAATTATGCTTTACCCCCATCACAGTAAGGGTTGTGGAGTGTTATCGACCCCATTAAACAAGTAAGTGAGGCCCAAAGTTGTAAGAGATTTGACCAGTGGTGCACAGCAAATCCACTGAGCCGTGAAAATAACTCTCCAGTTCTTGATCCCATTTCTGTCCTCTAATCCAAAGACCACATTTGAGTTTGGGTTGCAAAAATAACTCCAGAAACCTGTAAGCACAGAGATCTACAGCTCCATTTGTACTTGTTTCAGTGTTACTGCTCAGTTCCATAGATAAATCATTGGAAAAATATTTTTCTTGCCTGCAATAAAGGTGCATTTTACCAATGGAATTAATGCAGCTTCTTAGTGACCATCTGTTCAAAAAATTTAAAAGTAAAATGGTGCATGAAATCTGAAGCTTTTAATTGGGAGTGGGGGGTAACTTCCTCTGAATACATACATATGCTGGGGAAAGCAGTAAATCTCTCTTCTCTCTCACCACACCTCAGAATCTTTTTCTTTGTTGGGTCTATTTGTTCTCCTTAATGAATTGTGGAGGAGGCTGGTCAGATAATTTCTGTGCAAGCAAGTCCTGCAGCAAAGGCTCCCGATGACCTTTAGGAGCATAGTTCCCCATCTTCCTTTTTGTATGCTGTGGCATTCCTGAGTGTCCTTGCATTTCTTCTCCCCTACCCCTTTAACCAAAAGGATTATGCAAAGCCACATTATTTTTATTTGTATATGTTATATATATTATATATTATTTATATATACATGTGAGCTGTAACCAATTTTTTTTAAAGCAGTTAGGGACTATTAGTAGTGGTGGTCTCAGCTTCTTTTCCGTCATTGCATGCTGTGCTGCTAATGTCCCTTGAGCACAACAAATATCAATATGAAAAATGAAAACTATCCAGCTGAGAATCATCTGCATGACTTCACTCATGAGAGGAATTTATCCTCCACAGTTTGGAAGAGTCTTAATATGTCCAATTCTGTCAGTGCTGGACTAGCCATAAAGACAAACTCCATAAGAGCTGAACCTTCTGTGTTTGTTATTCATTTACTTAATTGATTGGTTTCGATGAATACAGCAATAATTATAAACCATTTTATGAGGCATAAATTTGAGCTTCTCTTAAGGGACTGTTTTAGTGGTTACTGTTGTTTTGCTAAGCTTTTATAAAAGGTATCATCACATAATAAAAGTTGAGCATTTCATAAGCTTTTATAATACTGGGAAATGAGTTGGCTGAATTTCACCTAAAGGTCTTTCATTAGAAATCTGGAATAGAAATTATGTCAAGGATTCATATACATTGGTAAGCTCCTGGAAGGATGAGTAATGTTACCACTTGAGCATTGAGATTGCCTAATGCTACGGCCATTGGGAAGCCCTTAATTAACAAGGCAGAAATATGGATGTTGTAACACACACATCTTGCTGTCCTAACCCATCATGAGAGAGTTCTGAAGTATACACCCAGGGCTCACAAATGAAAAATATTGATGTATGTTTTCATGGAGAAGGTATATAACATTTTGAATGGACTCTTTTTTTTTTTTTTTTTTCTCCTGTATGATCAGCCCCTTCACCTACTCCATACTGCTCTGAGGAGTTGTGTGTACCCTAGGGGCAGTGTTTTTCATAGTCTCTGATCTGAAATCACAATGCCTGGGCTCTTTTGCTTAAAAAAAAAAAAAAATCCCAACAAAAAAACCCCAAACAAACAAACCAAAAACCCCCAAAACCCCCAAACAAACAAAAAACCACCCTCCTACTTGCAAGCTTTTAGCTAACAATTCTTGGTATTAAAAAGAAACTTTGAATTTCTTGTTGCCCCCATCCCTTTATGTTGGTATCAACAGCCCAGACACATCTGATCTCCTGGGAACATTGCTGCTTATGTGATTTTTCTGAAACTGAAATGCTTTCTATTCTTATCATACTGTCTGTTTTGCAGTAGAGGTTACGGTGTATTGACATGAGATGTTTTAATATAGAGAATTGATTCATAGGAGGGTAAATGTTTTTGTTTTGTTTTACTGGTCATTGGTTTTTGATCAAGAATTTGATCTAAAATGAAACCAGAAAGGGTTTTTATGCTCAAATAGAAGGGCAGGAAATAAAGAATGCTTAAATGAGAATATAGCTCTGGAAATGTGTGCACAGAACTTGTCTTCTGTATTCATAACCTGCAATTGCCCTAAAGGGATTTATTAAAATTCAAAGCATGCTGATCCCAGACTGTTTGATTTCAAACATGAAATTGGGAACTGACTTTGATTTTATTTGTATATAAATATATATATAAAACATATATGCATATATATTTGTGTGTATATATAAATACAAAAACTAAGCATCAAAATGCAGATTGGTCTATGAAGATGCATTCACTTACACTGTACCCAGTAGAATAACAGACTTGCACTGATATAGAATCATAAATCTGAAGAACAAAGACCAACCAATATTTTAATTTTTATTGTCTTTATAGTTCTAGAGTTTATGAAAAATATGCAGATTATTTTCAGTAGGTGTAATTGATTATGACTAGCAGAGCCCTCCTTCTGATAGCTGCAAATGTGCCTTGAATTGATGTAGCATAAAAAGTTATCCCATTTCAGGTAAAAACAGGCTCAGGAGATATGTTGGCTAGAAATCCAGACTTCCAGAATTCAACATTTGTCAGTGGTGCTGATAAAGTAATGTTACCACCCCTCTGTAAATCCGAGAGCCAGACTAGCTTCAAACCTTGAATATAGTCTTCTATTACTTTTCGGTACTAAATTCTTCCTAACGTGTTCAGACATGTTACAGGAAGAGATTTAATCTTAATCCATTTCTACTATTAAATAGTATATTTAAAAAAAAAAAAAGTAGTGTTTAAAAGACCCCACATATTGACCAAATCACAGAATATGAAATAACATTGGTGATACTCACTCTATTTCTTGCTGCTGGAAAAGGTACCCTGCTTGTTTAAGTGTCAGCTCTCTTCAACCACATTTTCACTGAGATGGGAACCACGATTTTTAGAATGTGGATCAGGATTTATTAATTTCATTCATTTATATTTGGGTCTTAATGCATTTTAGTTTCACTCTTTTTGTTTTCCATTTAAAATTTACTGTGTTCAAGGATAGTGATATTGCAGGAAAAAAGCTTTAATGGAATTATGCATTTAAAGAGGTACTGCTAATAAAAAGTAAGGAAGACAAGTTTTCTGCCATAAATTCAAGAGGGCTTGACTAGTAAATATTCTGTTCACTCTTATTTATTACATTGTAGCTTCCTGAGTGGGTTTACCAGAACAGGAGAATCTGTGGTATTTAAACTTTTCAGTGCATGGGAAAAGTTCACACCACATCTCTTGTAGCAGAGGTGTGTAAAACTCAGCTAGAGTGAATCAAGAATTTCTTTATACTCAGGTTAATGGCATTTCATGCTGTATTTTTTTTTACCTGATATTAAAAAATTTAGCTGACTTTAAAGTCCTGACCCTGAACAAAAAAACCTGTAAAATGTACTACAGTTTTCTGACTGTAGATAAAAATTACCTACAGTTGGAAAACTGAAGGGCAAAAATTGAAGTGGCCTGAGTTGTGTGCATGTATTTATGGATGTATTATTTCCACCCCTTAAACATGACCATTGCTAAAAAGATTTGGAAGGCATTCAGTTCTTCTAGTCCTAATCTAGCATCTGGTTTTGCGTTTTGCTCTTTTTAAATTAAACTTGTGAAGAATCTTTTAGAGATGGGGTTATACAGCTCCCTTTTATGATAATTGCAAAATATTAGTGAAAAGTACTTTGTGCCAGAGGGATCTGTTCTTTTCAATAGGCTGTACACATCAAACAAGTTGTTATTAAAAACAGATTCTTGACTGATAATATCCACCATCTGGGAGTAGTGATTGCAGATACAAAATTGGATTCACCAGGGGAGGTGGCTGTGCTGCTTGATGTTGAAATACTCTTTGACAGAAAACGAAGAAGAGCTGTTTGCTGCGGATAGAATTCCAGGAATTTCTTGCATGAATCCATTAAAACTCTCTATTATAACCTGGGGGCAGCGGGTGATAACTGAGTATTTTCCAATATCATTTCACACTGCAAATGGGGGACGGAGTTTATCTAAATGTGTATTTCCCTTTCTTATTGCATTTCTTTGTTATTAAGTCCTGGCAGAACAGGTTAGAACAACCACTAGATTAATGACACTTAAACGGATCTTTCTTTGTAGCTAGAATCTTCTTTTTTTTTTTTTTCTTTCAAGTGCTGAGTGCTCAGAGCTATCAGCAGATGCTGGGCAAATCTTTGTGTGACTTATCCTTGTTTATTAAGGCCACAGAAAGTTTTTGTAAAAGAGGATAAGAACAGAGGGTTTTACCAGTGTCTAACTTCATCACTGTCTCTCTCATCTTCTTGATACTATAGTGTTTATATGAACTAACGCATGTTACCAAACACCTCTTGACTCAGGATATGATGATTTTGAGTGAACTATTAGAAATCCAAAGCAGTTTGTGATTGGACAAAGAAGCAGGGGGAGGTGCACAAAAAAAAGAGAAGATACTGTTTAAAGGTGATTCAGCTTCCTTAAGAGTTCAGAACTCCTATGTAGGACTTCGAGAGGTAACTCAGAAATATCAATGTATTCACTACATGTCAATGAGAAAAGAGAATTTGTAACCACAATTTCATCTGCAGATTGGATGATAGCTGTCACCTCACATGGAATAGTTGTCTCCTCACAGTTCAGGCCTGTTCAAGAATGGAGTTTTCTTTATAATGAGATTTATAAAGAAATTGTAATTTCCAGTGAGGGATTTTTGTTGTGATTTTATTCCTTTCTCTCATAACTGTAACTACATATATGTATACTCCTTTCTCTTTGTAACTGTCATAGTATTAAAGGAAAGAGAGCCCACTGTCTGAGACACACTAAGCTGGGATTTGAAATACCTGGATTTGACTTTTGCTGGGCCACAGATCTCTTGGATTTCCTTAAGCAAATCACCAGGATCAGGTCACAGAGAAAGCAAAATGGATGTTCCACAATAATATCTGACATTTAGACATCCTTCTCCCTTTGCCTGGGGTCTGCCTCCCTGACTTGGGTGTCCTGGCTCTCTTTTGCAATGGTTGTGAGCGTTAACTGCTTTGTGATGAGATGCCATCCTCTATTGCTTTGCTGTTCATGATAGCAAATAAAATCTGGATCTGCAGATATGGATGGTGTATGAAAAAGTAAGTGGGGACAATGCCTTTTTTGAGGATTGGAGTGAAAGTGAGGTTTAATATTAAAACTAGTAGAGACGTTTCCTATTAAAAGCACAATAATTTAAGAAGGATGTTTTTGTTAATTGCATGCTTAGTAGCGTATCTGCAGTGTACCAGATTTCCTATTCCACATTAGTTTGAGAAATCACTGTAGTTCTTCACCCTATTAAAAGCAGCCTTTGCTGAGCTCATATCATGATGATGATTTGAAGCTGTGTGGGGAAAACAAATCAATCACAGTTTACTATTCATGAGTTGTAACTTGCGAAGTCCCAAACTATCATATAATGTTCTAGAGCAAAATGTGTTGTGATAATAATTCATGTTTTATTGTTTCTTCATGCTAGCAAGGTGCCCACGTCTCCCTTCAACATATAAACCTTTGATCTTGTGAAAATGGAGTTAATTTATTTTGCCTCCCACTGCAGAAGCAATCTGCCAAATGCTCCCTGCCCAAATTCTGATTAACTGTTGGCTCTACTGTGCACAGTAAGTCTGGGAGAAAGGCAGATTAAAGAGAAAATGCTGGGGCTGGGTTGTCTCTGGTCTGGGTCCAGCAGCCGTGTATGGTCACAGCAATTTCAGATGTCATTTAAAGATTACTTTGGAGACCTAATATGCAAAAAGACAGTGATGCGGAATGCATGCATTTTTTTTACCAGTCATGGTATATCGGGCTAAGCAACTTCTTGCTTCCTTGCTTAGCAGTATTTATTCTTTTTCCCTACTCCCAGTTACTCTTTTGAATACATATCAGTATATATCACAGTCCTAGACTTTTTTCTTTTAAAGAGTTCTAGCATGTAGAATACCTAGGTAGAATAGCCTCGTACATACTTTTAATGAGTAGACCACATAGTGTTGTTGAATTGTGTGAGTTACATAAAGTTGGATTTGAGGCATGTAATGAATGATGATGAATATTTGATATGATAATTGGTGATGTAACAACCATTAGAGGATTGAAGTGATGGAGCAAGGGTGGATACCCCTGACCTTCCACCCCTTACTTTGGTGCTAGCTAAAATGTTTGTAGGAATGTTATATTTTCTGAAGATCTGACTATTCTGCATGCAGGACTAGCCTTTAGCTCAAAAAGAATGTGGCATAGGGGCTATGTGTTCCTTGAACGTTTACTATTTCATAATTGTCACATAGGTGTAAAGTCAAAAGCAGTTTCATCTTTAATTTCATGCCATAATGCTATCCAAGAGCATAACCCTTTTTTTTAAAAAAATTGTTGAAAATTTAAATATCAGCTCAAACAATTGCTGAAAATTAAAGACTGGATTAGAAAAATGTGAAAAAATAAAATTAAACACATATAAAAAAAAGCCCAATGGTTATTAAGACTAACAGTCTGTATATATTTACCTGGGAAGGCCACTGTTAAGACTGGAATTTATATACCTTTATAGTCAGCTAGCTAGACAAGCACCTCTGCAGACAGCTTCACTAACAGTAACTATATTCAGACAGGAAAATAAATGCTGACAACTAAGTAAAACTATGTCCTATCTTCTGTTTGAAGACCTTGAAGGATTTTCAAGGGAAGAGCAGGCTTGTAACTGAAATGGAGTTATCCATGATTTAATTAAATTTATGGAAACTTAATATCTTTGAGACTGCTACCCCTTAGCTAGCTTTATTAAGGCTCGCCAACAGGTTAAGTCATTATTACAAGGACTGATAGACACACAGGTACAGTAATTGCTTAAGCCTCATTTCATTAGTAAATTAGGCCAAAAATAGAATGGGGAAAACTCTGACTGGTAAGACTTGCAGAGCTGTAGTTTTAATTTTCCACAACAAGGCCCATTAGAAACAAATTGCACACATCAGTGACTGTCCTTTCCTCAGCACATAATGGTACAATGCACGTGTTTCTAACCCTATTATTATTGTACTTCCTAGCTCCAAAATATATACACAGAATTTATGAGCAACAGAGGATGTAATATTCTGAGCCTGAGCCATTCTGCTGCCTTTCTCATTAAAAGCAATAAAGAGGCAGGTACAGTGGAACTTCTCACAGGTGTTCAGACCTTCAATGTACCTGTTCTTTTGTGGAAAGTTTCACATAGTAATAGATAAATCTCCAGAGAGGAAAAATATTTTGCATCTGCATGCAATTAATTGTTTTCACAGATCAACATCTGCAGTCTGCTTCTCCTTCCTCACCTCTGTTATCATTAAAAATGGTAATAGTCAAGGACTGTGCTTGTCAAAAAACAAAATTAATATTAAAAAAGTTATGGCAACACAGATGTGTGGTTTTAGAGCATTTCTCATTCAAACTTCTTTACATATGACTGAGAGTAAAAATCGTCTTGCGATTGCTTTGTGTCTTTGCTTTCTCTTGGAATGACTTGTCAAGGCCCTAAAGCTCCACTTAAAATGAAGTTATTTACTTAAAATTCTAGGGTGGGTATGAATGAAGTAACTGAAATTGGCAGCCTGCTTCTACACAGACTGAACTGTTTGTTGTTGCACTGGAAAGGTAAATGGTAGTATTCTAATTAGCATTATTATGTAAATGTTGGAAATGACAGCTGAAGTTGGAATAATGCTTGGCTTTAAAGAAAGTTGGGCAAGTTTAGAGCCCTCTTATTTAAAGTTTCCATTTTCTATGTCTGGTTTATCTGAAGTTGTCTTTTCCTAAATCTTAGGAGGGGGTGGAGTGACAGGGAAGGGGTTTCAGTCAGAATTTTGCTTCTGAACCAGCTATGACAAATAAGCTGAAAGATTTCCAGCCCACCTTTCTGACATTTCTAGTAATCCTTCCTATTGAGGGAGCTGGAAACACCATGAAAATATTTTAGTATTCCTGCTTCTAGTTTGCTTGAGGCTGAAGTGGGGCAGACATGTCTAAACAAGGTGAGAGAGATGTAAATTCCTTTAACAGCAGTGGTATCAATTTATAGATTTATGTTTTGTGTCCGGGCTGGTTTTTGTTGTTCATGGTCTCTTATTGCAATAAAATAACTGGTTAAATTGATACAATAATGTAAGGGCTTTGATTAAAAAAAAAAAAAAATCTTGCCTTTCAAACAGATGATGACCAGTAATAAAAAAGCATCACACGGGGATGGTTAAATTGTGATAGAGGTATATATTAACTCTTATACGACTCTCCATTTTCCCTCACTGTCCCTGTATAACAGTATGAGCATTTTTTTTCCTAAAACTCAAAATATTTTAAAATTCCATGTTAATTCTTTATCAATACCAGTCTGGAGACTGTAGTAACTTTGATTTCAGATATTTTCTCCCTCTGGTTCCCCATGTACTCTTATTTTTCTCCTCATAAGTAAATGAGAAAAATACCTGACACCAAAGCAAAATGAGGCAAGAAAACCATGTCATTAAACATCACATTTGAAAGTGTCTTGTAGATAGAATATAACAATAATTTTAAAATAACTGAGATGCAGCAGGGGTAAAACATCTTGAGGCTTCATAAAGATGTGATTTTAAGGCAAAAATGAAATTGTATTCATGAAAACACTGCCAGCAAAGTACAAGTTCACCTTCTGTTCTGTACTACAAATACAATAGCAGTGACTTTTAAGCTGATTTACTGAATGTTTGGGATACTTGATTACAAAACTCTGTATTGTTTTCTGAGCAAACCCCCTCTCCTCTCCAGGCTGCGGTGTTTGCCTGGCGAGCTGTCTCAGAGCCGTGAGGAAGCCGTGTCCCACCCAGCAGCACCCGCAGCCGGCAGCCAGCCTCAGCGTGGCCCTCGCAGCTGGTGCATCTTGCGCTTCCCTCCCTGACTTGTCTCTAAAACAAGTTCCTCATGTTCAAGATTGTCTGTTGTGTCGTGGCCTGTTGTAGCAGGAAACACCAAGAAGAAAGGTGGGAGATTTTTTTGGTTTGTTGTTTTTTTCTTCTCTGCAGGGCACGCAGCACATTGCGTGTTGTTTCAAACAGAAAATATTGAAATGATTTGGGGACTTACATTCTGCTGGACTTGTCCATAGCAGAAACTTACAGGTTTTACACAAACTTATTTTCAGAAATCCATTGTGGTGGCATCTTCTTCCTTGTTAGGAGGAAACAACATGAGCGAAATTATGTGACTTCAGTGCAGGTGTGTAACCTCTCCCTGTCACTGAAAGAACTCTGTTTACTCGCTTGTGTTTACCTGACAACTAAATTATGATAAGTCCAGATTAATATTGCTCTACAGTCCAGTTTTCATGAAGTATTTATAAAACTCACTCCCCTGTGGCATGTGGGTGGAATTGTGCCATACCAGCTCAGACTGGTTGGAGAAGGAGGGAAAGGGAGGACATGAGCGGCCTACCTCTGTCTGATTACTTTGAAATGTAGCAGCTTAAACCTCGAGTCGTTTAGGGTAGGAAGTTTAGGTTTGGATTTTTTATTTTTTAATACTTTCTGATATTTCCCACATAGTTCATCTCTATTCGAGTAAATCACTTATAGGGGCATTTGGCTGAACCTGTTTGCTGCCATAAAGCACCTGTGGCAATGTCCACCCCATGTCCTGTCAGCCCCAATGCTGCCTGGGGAAGGGTTTGTCCCCTCATGGCAGAGCAAAACCCACCCTCAGCCTCCCCCTAAAACATCATTTATAAGGAGGGGAGGCCTGTCAGTATGGTGTGGCCATTTTTCACCAAAAAAAGTGGTTTTGAGGAGAGAGGATTCCAGCACTTTCCCCAGGGGTGTGGGGAGAGGCGGAGGCTGTGGGTTCCTGTCACCTCCTCTGGCCCAGCTCCCTGCTTGTCTGTGGCTGGAAGTTGTGTGTTTATATCTATCTATATATACACATGACTACATTTTATTTTTTGGTCATTTTTTTTATATGGGGAAAATACTCATGTGGCTGTTGCCTAGAAACTGGTGAAGCTCAGGTGAAGGCTGTGAGGAGCCTGGGGAGGGGCTGTGTGGGGGGTATTGCCCGGCAATGGCAGCCCCCTTATGCCGGGCATGCTGCAGCCATTGGGGCCTCAGGGAGGACGGCTCTATGGAGAGACTGTGGATGGGGCTTTTAAAGCTGCAAATTAGAGACCTTTGTATATATTCTGGCCCCCAGTGTCCTGTAGAAAGTGCTTATTATTCCTTTCCTCTAAAGGAAACAAAATACTGCCTTGCAAGCTGCCTTTCTTTTAAGCAAAAACATGCCTTGATGGAGGGCAGCTCCTTCTGTTGGGTGCCTGTTGATATGCAGAGGTTTGGTTTCACAGATTGTATTGATATTTTGCATCAGCCTGTGCAGCTGGGCTTGCTAAAAATATCTTTGGAGATAATTCAGTGAGGAAAAACATCTAACTGTATAGAAGGATTGTATTTATTTTCAAGGTCTGAATTGCTGTTAAATTTCATCTCTCTCTCTCTCAATAATATGCATTATTGAGGGCTCTGTGTAATGCTGTCAAGCATCTGGGTGCTATCAGCTAATGAGTCCTATCCAACTGTGTGACCGTCTCTTCAGACTAGGTGGGATGGTGTGTTTACTGAAGTGGAAGAAAAAAATCCAAGAAAATAGAGAAAACTGCCATGACAAGGATCATTGCTGTCTCATTAAGAGTTGCACAGTTAGACGTTTCCACACTTGAGATTTCCTTTCCTGTCTCCCAAGCAGTTACTTTCACTCGTGTCCTTACCCTGCTCTGCTGTCCCGGTGTGAGCTCTACTACTGTGTCCATCGTAACATCGTTCTTGTTGGGAACCACCCCTCCTCAGCGTGCTTTCATTTTCAGCTGCTTAAATGTAGGGTTTTTCTACTTTATAAGAAACTTGTGGGGAAATACAATCTTTTCTCTGGCAAAGTTTTTGAGGGAATGGGAGGAAGCTTTTACTGAAATGTCCCAGTTCAGCCAGGACCAGCTGTGATAGATCATTAGAGGAGGCAATGACAGAAATAGGAGCTCACTGTGGAGAATGCCCTTCTGCTGGCTGTGTGGTATAGTGATAATGTTAGTGACCTCTTTGTTTTACTTAAACAAGAACCACCTGGAAGATGAGTAGACTGAGTGTAAGCTTTTCTCAAAGCTTTTATTTTTCCTCTTTGACAGCTTTTCCTCCGCTTTTGGTGGTGGGATTCAGGGATGTTAAAAGCCTAATAAATTCTTTTATTTAGTGAATGTGAGATGCAACAGCAACTCCAAGTCCAAGATCTTGGTACTCGCAAGCTCTTCCAATACGATGTATCACTACCTACCAAGACATATTGCCTGTAATTTGGAGGAAAAGGGTTTTTGCATTCCACAATACTTGTGATATTTCTAAGTGTGCTAATCCTTCTGCTTTCTGTATGTGGGAGATCCATGTTCCAGTCCTAATGCTGTGTAGAACAAGCTGTGGACACAGCTCAAACTCCTTAATTCCAAGGAAATGTCTTCAGTATCAGACTACAAACAACGCATGACTGGTCTTTCGCATTAAATCCTCTCTTGATCTATTGCATTGATTTCACAAAACTGTAAGTCTGCCTGTTCAGTACAATATCTATTTGATGATGTGCTTTGATGTTGCAGTATACCATCGTATCAAATATTCAGACGTGTCATCAAAAGACAATGTCTGTCCTCATCTGCTGTTTGATACAGATCACTGAAGTATGTGAATTATAATTGGATGAAATATTCAGTATGATTGCTTTACCTGAAGATGCATCGTAAGTCATGAGTAGCCAGTAACTTATTTCCTTTTGTGTTTTGATGAAATACCCAAACAAATAAATTGCTGAGGGATTGATTTAGAAGTAGTAAGCATGCAAGAGAGTGCATATATTTTCCTCTTCTCTTTTAAGGAGAATTGGTGGTAAATGAGTAAGTTGTGGGGGGGGGGTGGGGTGTGTGTGTGTCTTTCAGGGTATATTGTACTGATGGAATGCAAACACACAGAGGATAGTGCATTGAGCAAAAGAAAGGCTGTATGCTCATTATATGAGAAATGTATTGCAGTACAAAGCACAAATTTTGGCTATAATGTGGTTCTTACTCTCGATTACGTTGGATAGATATTGTGGCCAACAGGACTCTTGGTTTCAGTGGGAGCAGAACTTGATGTATGAATTGCTTTTTCAGCTTTAAGAAACACATTTTTCAAAGAGTTTAAAAACTGAGGTGAGAGTAGGCATATTCATTACAAAGGTCTATTTTTGTGGAGTCCATTAACATAGTTGGAAGACAATGATAATGCCATTTAGTGAGTACACTTGAAAAATGCTTGGGAAAATTGTCTTGTTAACAGGAACCAATGAAGTGGTAACCTGAAATTAGACAAGTGGGACTTATTACACTTTAGAGATACTTGGAGCTAGAGGCAGAATAATCAAGATTTTTAGCACAGAAGAATACATATTTTTAAATTCCAGGTTAGACTGAGAAAATATGTTTACATGTGTCTTTTAACATGTCTGAACTTGCAAAAATTATCTCTAGTTCTGGAAGACCTTTCACTATGCTGTAGTGAAGATAACAGTCTTGATATCAAACATTTTGCAGCCAAGCATGAAGGAGCTTTGACACTGAGTGATGTTTATGAAAGAATATTGTAGGAACTGGCTGATTTTTGTCTGTCCCTTTAACTCTTGAAAGGAAGGCTTTGCAGAAATGGTACCTCCATAGATTGTATTTCAAGGAAAGATTTGCTGTTTACTAGTGGAACATTCTGAAAGTTTATGTTGGCTTTAAAAAAATAAATTCACAAGTCTATGGGATCTAAAAGTTGTCACTGATACTACACATTAGGGCAACTTAGTGCTTTACAAATGCACAGCAACACTGAGGAGATGTACTGGTTTTGTACAAATGTCTCATGAAGGGAGAATCTAACAAATCTGATATAGCTAGAACTTGTATCTTTCCATGTAACTGCATTTCATAAACGAGTGAATGTAGCCTAGGACAACTAGGAAAAAAAAAACAAAAAACAAACCAACAAACCAGTAATAAATAGACTATTATACCGTTTGTAGGGTTAGTGATGTGTCCTGACTATGTTTCAGCACTGCTAAGTAAAATAAACAATTCTCTTAATTACAGAAAATGTTTGATATTAAATGAGAATTTCAAAGACAAGGAACCTGGATAATCTGTATGGTTATATTGATAAGTGATGTTGGTATGACATGCTTGAATAATGAAGTTGTGATGCTATATGCTACCGGTGAATTAATATACTTATTGGCTTAATGAGACTTGCTCTTAAATAGACCTCAACATAATTTAAATTATTTAGATTTAAATTACTACTGGGGGAGAGAAGTTGTAAGCAGTGATATTTTAGAAATGATAAAAAGTCAACAAGAAGTAAGGTTGGGTGAATGTTTTGCATTAAACTCTGAATACCTGACTGCTCATATGAACCACAAAAGCAATTCTGACTACCTTACAAAACCCCTTGGTTTTCCTTCTGCTTCATGATGAAGACAAAACGCACATAGTAAACTTGCTAGTATTAATGCCTTTTGTAGCATCTTGGCACAACATTGCACTTAATGTTCATTTTCCCAAAGACCCTCTATTTTAGGACTTGTGGGAAGGAATTGCTGCTTGAAAGGAGGTAGGAATGTCACTTTTCTCATGTAGTTGCCTCATACCCTACTGTTCTAGGAATTATGCTGTATTTTTCCTTAATCTTGTTAAGTAAAGCTGTAGCTCAGTTCCAAGCACAACTCCAGACTTCTGTTTAATAACACACGCAGCAAATTTATAATTTAATTTATATACATGTGAAGGTTGTTAAGCAAAATAACCCCTCTACATATTAAAATCAAATAGACTTTATGCAAAACCCATTTCCCACCTGAAATATTGGGCACTGTTTATGAAAACTCTTTCCTTTTTTTTTTTCTTTATGTAAGCTATGCGCTGCTTCTGTTTTTCATTTTGTTGTTTTAAACCAAAGTGGGAATCAAAAATAATTTCAAACTGATTTGATGCTGAAGTTTTCATTAAAAAAAAAAAGTTATGAATACAGTAATTCTCAAAGCATCAGCAGCCTGAGCCCCTACCTGAATTTTCAAACTTGAAATCTTATCTATGTGCTCCAGTCAAGTTCTGGTTTTAAATTTTATGTCTTTATTATATTAAGTAGAGAAACGATGTTTTGGATGGGGAAAGGCTATATGACCTCTCAGACTTTGCAACGTTCCTCTTCTGTTTGCTTATGTACATTTAAAAACCTTCTTTCTGTGAAGTTGTTTCCCTGGATGTTTTAGTAAGAATGACTTCCAAATGATCTTCTTTCCGTATCAAAGGGAAAATTCAGGTTGTGAGCTCAGTGGTATGGCACAAGGCCTTTTAAGTGCCACGTCATGCTAAGATACCAAAATGTTCGTTCTCCTGAGGTCCCAGACCCTGGTAGTTTTTGACACATGGGAAGAAATAGCTGGTGGGAAGGGTCTTTTTTTGACCTTTTGTGTAAAAGGGGATGCATGAAAGTACTTTATTTTGTTTTCTTACTACTTCAGCTGTGCTCTTTTAGTTATGCTGTGTGATTAGCAGTCATATCTTGCATGAAAGCAATTTTTCACATTTGGTCTGCGAGCTGTGGTCTCCTTAATCTCAGCTTATGTCAAACATTTCCTCTTTTGTAGCATGATCTCTGAAGCTACAACATTCCTATTGTTTTAGAGGTTATCTAATTGCAAATGGATTGTTTTTTTCTGTGGCCAGTATGTTGTGGGATCTTGCTTTGGGAAGTATCGTTTTACAGTTGTTCTGCACTAAACTGGCCGAGGTGCAAAGCTAGAACGTGCAGTAATGCCCTCTAGATTGTTTCCTCTTTCTTCAGATTTGAAGAATTGAGGCCCTGATGTAGTCATATCTTGCTCTAAAAAGGCACACTTACCCCCTTCATTCCTTTCTCCATTAGATATCCTCACTGTTACATTGAAAGCGTCCTTGTGACTCTGTGTGTGTTCTGTCACTGCACCTACTTTACGGTCTCTCTTGTGTGTGGCCATGAGCAGAAACTCGTTGGTTTGTTGTTTTGGTTGTTTGTTTGGGGTTTTTTTCTGTGTTTTTTTTTCTTTTTTTTTTTCCCCCCTGCATTTATAACCTTGCACTCTTTGACTATTGTTCAGTTAGATTTACTAAACTTAGGAGGGCTTAGTTTTGTGTGAAGGTAGATAGAAGAGTGAAGCTGATCTTTGCTGTACATGAAGCAGTTTATAACTGAAAAATGCCCTCTGGAGTGCTGCTCTGCCTGCTTTGTTCTTGAAAAAGTGTAACTACTTTAGGGATTCTAGAAGCTTCTGATTTAATTCCTGGATTTTCATTGTAAGTGAGGCATGACCAAAACAAAAAATAGGTCAAACTTTAGGCAAATTCAAACCTAGATTTATAGAAGAAAATTCTGCTTTGTTACATGCATGATTCCTGCTGATCTGGCACAGGATGTATATCCATGTGAAGAGTGGGGCAGAATTGAAGCTCTGATGCTTTTGAGGTTTCCTTTTACTTCAATAAGCATTTCTGGTGCTCAGCCCACCTTAGAGTCGGGCTTAAATGTCACATTTTTTGGATCACATTTTAAAAGGTGACTCATTGTGAATGCTTTATTGTATGTTGGGCTGGGAAGGACAGATAATGGAGTTTTGATAACAAAGTATCAGAAAGTAGAAGAGATCTCATTATTGCAGGAGTCGGAAAGCCAACATATTTATTAAAGTTCTGACAGTTGTGACAGTCATCCTTGCCTGTAAATGTCAG
Source organism: Nyctibius grandis (assembly GCF_013368605.1). Lineage (NCBI taxonomy): Eukaryota > Metazoa > Chordata > Aves > Nyctibiiformes > Nyctibiidae > Nyctibius > Nyctibius grandis. The sequence goes on from NC_090672.1 coordinate 7,628,831, forward strand.
TGCTTTATAAACTTCCATAGCTTCCTCCTTGTTTTTCAGACTTGTCAATCACTGCAATTATCATGTATATCAAAAGTCACAACATACACTTTCTTTACTTCTCTGCTGCATTCTTTTTAAGCTTAACATGTGGTGGAAGCTGTGATTCTTTTTAAGCTTAACATGTGATCGAAGCAATTGCTATTCAATAGGATGTTAGTGACAGCACTGACACTAAACCCTACACACTGCTGGTGCCACAGTAGGTTAACACTTGGCGTGGCTTTGTTGCTATTATTGCACATGGATTTTAATAAAATATTGCAAACAGGACAGTACACAATCTTACATAACTGACCCAAAAATGACGATGAAAAAGGGAAAGAAAAAGGCATGAAGGGTAGCAGTTATATGATGAAAGTTAAAAAAGGGGAAGAAAAAAGGGGGGGAAGTTCAATGTAAAGACAGGAAAGTTGTATTTTGGGAAAAGTTTGGAGGTCACGGACATTACAGACTTAGACATGTATGTATCTCTGTGCATCATGGGTACATCAGCGTGTTTTATGGAGAAATCTGTTCTGTCTCATGTTCTGATTGTATTTTTCTAATCCATATGCAAAATGCCTAACCAGAACTCTGTTTTAATTAGCCACTTCTGCAGTGGCATGTTCCAAAAGAAATCCTTTTGCAGCTGAGTTGAGATGCTAAGGACAAAATATACTGGGGCTTCCCCAGCGGCTTACAGCTGTGAAAACAGATAGAGGTCTTCAAGTTCTTCATTGAAATGTGTTCTCATTGAACAGATTACTAGTTTGATTTTTTTTTCTTTTCTCTCTTTTGAACTGTCTTGAATGTCTGTAGTGAATAGCGCATCTAGAAATCTAAAATGAAAGAGAATAGTTTAGTTTCTAAATCCCTGATGCTGCGCAATTGAAGTCAATGGGGACTTAGCTATTTACTTCAATGAATGTAAGATCAGACCCTAAGGGAGGTTATTCTATTGCTGCTGAAACAATTCAGTATGTCGTATCTATCTTTCAAAAGTACATATTATAGGCTAGCAGACTCTAAGCTGTGTTGTTTATGGTTTCTCTATTGTTTAATACAATCTATGATGTATTTGCACCAATAGCTCTCGGATTAATTCTTTTCAGTTCTTTGTTGGTTTATGATTTCTAAGCTTGGAAACAGAAATAAACCTTCAGGACTATAATTAACAAGTCATTAAGTTACTGTTTCATTTTAATATTTATTTAGAATATGAAAGGTTTTATGCTTTTCATAAATCAGTTTCCCAGGAAATGAGTCCTTCAGTACCTATTCCGGCAAAATCCAGCTGGCAAGGATTTCTTGAATTGGCACTGTATCCTTCTGCTCAGAACTTCGTATTTATATCCAAAAAGGCAATGTTAATCAGTCTTGTTATAAATTACTTGAATAAAGGCTTAACAGACAAATCCTGTCTGCTGCTTAGGTCTCTTGTGAACTTAGTTGTGTGGAGTTCCTTGGAGCAATTTCCTCCTTTGTCTTCTTGTAATGTTTGTTTCAGTCTGGCTGCATGAAGTAGATAGTGGTATGGTTTTTTTTGATTTTTTTTTTTGTGTTTTGTTTTGGTTTTTTTTGATTTCAGCCTTCTGTAGTTTATAAACTTCCAAATTTAAATGTTTTGTACCAAGGACTAATTTTCATGTAACAGTTTTAAAGTGATTAATCATTTGATTAGATGTATAACTTGATTAAGCAAAGATTATTTTATTCATCAGGAGTATGAATTATAAAATGCTTTGACTAAAGCAATGAAATGTGTTTTCCTAAAACTAGGTAGCCTGAATAGCTGATATGTTGTTGTTTTGCTGACTTTCCCCTTTTATAAGCATGGAATAACTTTTTGGGCAATTTCTGGAAGATGGTCTTATTAGCAGGAAATTCAATGACAGTGTTCCTCCTTCCTCATTGTTCGGGCATTCAACATCTTGTTCTGGATGGCAGCGATGCTTTCTGTTGCTTCTTACAATATGGAAGCCTTTCCATTTCTGATTTTATTATTTTGAATTCTCCCTCTATCTTTTTGGTTTTAAGCACAATGTAGGGGAGTGAAGTCAGCAAATCACCGAGCAAGGTATAAGCAACTAGATAAGCAATCAGAAAATGGGTTAAGGAATTTTTAGAGAATGTCCTCTCTTACCAGCTGTGAAGTCATGCCTTTACTTTGGTATAAGGCTGCTCAATCTTGGAGTAGGCAAATCCAGATGCCAATTACCTAAATTAGCTCTGCAGTGAAAAACATACCCCAACAACAAGCCGAGCTCCTCATGCATGGTTAGGTAATTGACTCTGTTCCAATCCTGTAAATTAAAAGGAGATCGTATTTAAGTTAGCTTGAGAGAAAGTGAGATATAAGGTGGGATATCTCTTTAAAAATCCTTTTTTCTTTGTCTTGCTACAGTTTCTGAAGATTAATATTTTGTTTTGACAAGGCTTTTGTTCAGTATCGCTTGTTTCCAAAGGTGACAAAGAAAAGGTGCTCTGGCCCCACGAGTTTGTGTGCAGGAATAAATATCTATCAAAATGCAGATCACTAAAATATTAAGTATACTTTGTGTCATTTTGTGTAACTAAAATAAACAATACAGTTTAATTGTGAATTATTATTTTGCCAATATCTTGTGCTTTTTAAAGAGTAATCTGCATTTTATTTGTCTTTCTCAGTGTTACCAGCAGCCAGATTCACTGCTTTGTCATTCACCTGTAAAATAAAATCAATGAAGACTGACAGCTCTTCAAGTCCAGTCAGTGGCAATTACCTTAATCTTTTGTTGATGACTTTGCGGTAAAATCACTCTTATAATACAAGTTTATCTTGTACAAATCAAGAAAACGCTGGGTGAAGACTTTGACTTACTAATGACAAAATTAGGCCATTCAAACATTCTGTGAAAAGGTCTGAATTGTACTGGTGTTACAGGTAGTATGTGACAGACATCACAGCAGCATTGATACATCATGGTCAGGATGTCACCATGGTGAAACATGGTATGATTACAATGTACTGTGGCTGATAAGCTTATAATTAATGCCACCTGCATACTGATACAATGTCACAATAAATCTGCCAATGAGTAGGTTCCTACAAAAGGGTGTCTGCCTTACTCTTCATGCCAAGCTTCACTAATCATCTTCACTGGTTCCCCAGTGTGTCATTCTCGTGCACATTGTAATTTCCTGCATTAAAGTAGCACATCTGAGGGCTGCTATAGTCTAGACTGTGCTGGCATTTTCATTACAGAGCCCATTTCTCAAGGCTTGTAACTCGTCTGTAAAAAGGAAAATACTGTAGCAGACACCTGGCCATTGATGTATTCAGTCTGTCTGTTCTCAGCCCAGTTGTGCAAATGGTTAGAGCCTTTGACCATCTGTGTACTAGTAAGTCTGCAGGACCTTTAAAGGACTGGCCCATGTGTGTGTTTGATGTGTGGTTTCTGTGATTTCTAGAAAAAAAAATCAGAATTGATTAACTTTAGACATAATGCCTTTCCCTTAGGTACATGCCTGTTTGTATTTTCTGGCCATGGGGAGAAATAACATGAAGTAAATCAAAGCCACCTACCAGCTACAGGCAAGTTGTATTTTCACACTGTAGCCATCCACGTCCTCACAGGTTGTTCTGTTCTCACGTGGGCAAATGTATAGTTGATGGAAATAAATAGTAAGTGCCATCCTAAGAAATTATAATCTTTGCTTGATGAACAGCTATTGACACAAATGGCAGCAGTGTGCAAAACTGACTTAGTTAACTTTGTGTTATAAGATGCGATTGGAGATTTTTGTGGGTTTTTTTTCCTTCAAATTCTAAAACATTGGAGTAATAATATCAGCGAGTGTTGAAAGATCTAGGTTTGCTTTATCAAATTCTACTTGTGCTGCTGTGCTTTGCTTGCTGTTCTTTTAGTCTGTCTACAAGCTGGAGTAGATCTGTGGTGTCTCTGTTCTTGATGAACTGTTTGGAAACTGAAACTTTGAGAATCTGGAAGCGTTGGAAGAATTCAGTGTCTGTAATCAATCATTCTGCTAACTTTATGCCACTGTGCAACTGTTTAATAATCCTTCGAATCAAGTTGTTACTATGTAATTCTGGATTATTTATACCTAAAATAACAAAACAATGTTTTATGAGGCTCAGGTGATTCCTAGGAAGTGGCATCACCTAACTCGTGGTGGCTGACTCACCAGAAACGTGTATTTTACTGACACACTAAATGGGCTAAGGGGACACAGATACTCTCAAATGCTTCTGAAATTAAGACTTAAATGTCTTTCATGTTTTTTTTAATTCACTCTTAGAATTTTTAATTCTTTAGTTTCTATGTCCAGCTCACTGAACTGAAGTCTGATTTCCTATTTAGAGAGTATGAAGCAATCCTGTTCACAGTCAGTCTCTTCTAAGCCAACACACAACACATTTTTTTTTTTGTCTGCCTGGCTTATTTTTTTTTTCTTCTGTAAATTAAACAAAAAGTGAAGTGCTTTAAGAGGATGATTAAACAGATCATTTTAGTAAATGATTCTGACCTTGTAATTTATTTTAAAAACAGGCTGTACATCCAGACCATATTCTTGTTCCATTTCACTGAGGATGTTCTCTATTTGCAGGCTATGCATAGATATGTTTTAAGATTTTTCCAGCAAATTGAAAGCTGTATGTAAATAGCTGCCTGTGGAGGAAAAAGACTTAAAAAGAAGAAAAAAAGAGCGGAGGCAATGAATACTTTTGGGGAAGGTGAACCAGTGCTATAGATGCACATAGGAACACCAGTGGCTTTTTTCAGTATTCCTAGTACTTGCAAATAGTATGTTAAATGGTTCTGCAGTAAAATTCCATACATGTATATACACATACCTTCTCATATACATGTGTATATACACATGCACATGCAGTGATTTCCACCTTCAGTGCTGAATTTAGAGCAAGACCCTGTTTCCTGAAAGCTGTTTTTTCAATCTTGAATGTAACTGTCAAAGACAAACAAAACAACACCTCCCCCCCGCCCAAGACCCACAAAGTCCCCTCAATGTGCCACCACCTAATAACACCCTCCACTAAAAAAGCAGTTGTGTGCTTAGATCTTCCCCCCACAATTTTTTTTTATTCCCAAATCAATTGTTTCTGTAGAGGTAAGGAAGAAATGTGCTCACCGTATACTTTCTCCAAACTGTTCATACTCTGAGTGTTGAGCTGTTTTTCTTTATAAAGAGCTACAATATAACTTTAAATTTACTAGTTGTATTTTGGCTATATGCCTTGAAGTAAAATGACACACTTCCAAAATACACGGTTTCAATAGCTGCACAAACAAGTTGTTTTTATAGTCCATTTCCAACGTGATTTACCATCTAATACATCATCTGTCAATGTGGCAGTGACAGCATTTAATGAAGATATCATAAGGGGTAAAATTTTAGACTTTCCAGAATTTCCCAGGGTTACTACTTTTTTTTTAGTTTTTTTTCTTCTAGAACTTACCACAAAATAACAGATTATTTTGTGCTGAAGGGTTTGCTCGTTTCTATGTGCTATAGTCTGCCTTGTTATCATGGTGTTGACCTCAGCACATTTTATTTATTTTCTTCAGACTTGGTGAGCTGCTATATGTGCTATTCAATAGCTGTCAAATGCAATAGGATCTGATTGATGAAGGAACTGCCTATGAGATCCTAGTCCTAAAGGGTGTCTTCAATGATTTAAAGGGTACTTAAAACTAGGAACAAGTCTTAAATATGTGTTCTGGGGCTTTAAGCAATTGATAAGAACAAGCAGTTGTTCTTGGTAAAGAGGGAACATTATTAAGCTTTGTCATCTATGATTTTTTTTTTTCAGTCCACACCTGCCCTCATCTCTGCATTCCAAAATTTGGATTTCAGGGTAAAATAGCTTGCCAGCCTAACCAAAGCATGTGATATAGCTGCTCTTTAGTGGTTTATTTTTGTTTGTTTTTTTTTTCCTCTTTTCTGTAATTGCTACTACTGCTGCATGAAAAGAGTTGGTTTTGTCTGTAAATCAACTGGAGCTGGAATGGGAATAGTTTACTTTTTCTGCAGCTACTGTAATATTCAAAGAAAAAAATAAAACATTATATATAAAAATTAATGAACTACTTTGAACAACTCTGTAATGCTTTTCATAGCGAAAAAATTTGAAATCCTGTGGTGGTCACCATGTGTAGACAAGACTATGAGGAAGGCTTTAAAATAATGCCAAAAAGGAGTATTATATTTTCGTTAAGATTTTTCTTTTTCTGAAATTTATATATTCAAAATGTGCTTTTTGAGATAGAATTTTTTTTTTAATGCAGCCTTTATTAGGCTGACAGTCTATTTTACATTAAAATATACCTGTACTGTACACTAATATTGTATGTACAGCAAGTGCAAACATAATTATCTGTTTGTGTATGCACATAGGCTAAGTAGAAGCCTGGGTGAATTACTGTGTTTAGAATAGCTGGCAGAGCCTGCAAACAGCCAAAGGGTGATTCGACAAATATTTTTAACTTATACCTGTTTTCAATTAATCAGTGCAGAGCCAGAAGGGTACTGCTGAAGAGTGCTTCTTTCAAAGACGTGTACAATGCTGTCTTTATCTCCTGTTTTTGGGAAGACTGTCAGTGTTGAGTAAACTCAAACTTCTTAAGCTCCTTAACGAAAAAGCTTCTTAAAGCTGATGCTTTCTGACTCTTCAGCAGTGTGGAAGAATATCAGTATTGCTACCAATTGCAAGTAAAATGACAAATATCTTAGAAGTTAGTTTCATTTGCATGTTGCCATGCTTGTCTTCTGCCCTATCTATATTTTTATTCACAGTTGTAAAACTGACTAGAATGTTAAAGGGAGGAGGAGTCCTCATCTGAATGAAGAAATGTCTTTAATTCACCCCTTTTTTTGGAAAGTATTAGTTGCAATTAAGGATTCTCCAAACAACTTTGGATTAAGTCATCTGGCTAGAACTTTGGAGATAATTACCACCAGTATTCATTATTTTTCAAGCTTCCTTTTTCTGATTTCTGAAGGAGTAATTAATTCTGTCCCTCTTTTTTTTGTGTGTGTGTGGGGAGCGCCTCAGACTTCTTCAATGAATAAACATATGAATTTTGGAAGCCTTTTGTATAGAGAAAGGTTAATATTTTGAACTCTATGGCTGTTTTTCACGTTGCTTGCTGACCAGTACTTCAGCTAAAATGAGTGAGAATTTCTTCCTGAGCCTAGAAATCTAAAGCATCTTTCTGTACCCAGTTTTTGGTAACATTTTGTTCTACAGCTAAATTACAATTTAAGTCCCTATGATAATTAGTGTCATTTGATTTTAAGAATGTTGAACCATTAGAAATGCTCTAACAGCTTAGAAGATTACGTAGTGTATAAGCCAGCTGGCAAAAACTAAAAATGGAATATCTGTTGTGATGGTTTGGAAACTGCCGAGTCCTTTCTTGTATTTGGGTGGTTTCTTAGGATACTAATTCTTCCACAATAAAGTGCACAAGCCATTTTAGGTGAAACGTTTTTACGTTGGGAAATGTTTTTATTTTCTGTCTTGACATTTTGAATATTTGAGATGAGGAAAACTTTCAACAAGTGGGCTACATTCCCCTTGTATTTTTTTTTCTTGATGATACCTTTGCATATACTACACTGAGTTGTTTGGTGTGCTGTTATCTATTCAGTTTTTTCTGTTGGATAGACCTGACAAAGCCAGCATGAATGAGACTCGCTGTGGAATTTGTGAATGAAAGGAAATCATATATCACAAAAAAGAAGCCAAGCTGGGTAGTCATATTCAGCTCAGTGAAGGCACTTGGCAAGTAAATTTTGCTCAGTGGTTCAGATTGTTCAGGTTTTATTTGTGGCCCTGGTTCCTTATTCATAGAAGCAATTCCTCTGAAGTCAGTAACATTACTAATGTGAGTATTTCCTTATTTTGTGAAGAGGTAAATTCTCAGTTAATTCCACTGCAAGAATAAAACCTTTGCTTATTTATTTGAATATGTGGGAGGGCTGACATTGTTGCTGCTGTGTATTTATTTTATCCACTTGAATTCCCCTGAGAATTATACATGTGAGTCTGGTTATTTGTCAGTTGTAATCCAAGCAGGTCATGAGCTGCTTTTGTCTTATGGTCATGCACAATCAATAATAGAGCAAGCAACTTCTGACAATTATTAAATGAGTTTTGGCATCTTTCTGTTGGCAAATTGCTTGTGAACAGATGGCAAAATTCTAAGATTTAGTCAAACATCAAAGTTTTTCCTATTCTGCCACCTGAAACAATCAGATCTGAAGCCAGTTGAGTAAGTGTAAATTTACTGCCAATGCGTGGTGGAATAATTTATGCTCTTCAGTCTTCTAGATGACTTGAATGCATAAATAATACCAACTTTTCAGCAAAGGAAGATTTTATGAGAGTTAGAGTTCTCTAGCTGTTAACTTTGTGGCTGTGTCTTGGTTAGTTCAATCTGTATTTAATGAACTTTGATTCCCGTGCCTTTCAGTTATAGTCTGATCTAACTCCCACTGAATTAAAACCCCATTAGTTTTCATGAAAAATGCACTTATTCAAGTTCTTAATGAGTATTCCATTTCTGCGATGACACACATTGAGTCTCTGAGGTGCACTTCACAGGTTGAGTGTGATGGACAGCAAGAGAAGGGTAAAGCACCCTGTGCCCTAGAACTCCTGTTATATGCTGAGATGTTGGTGTTTTTTTAACAAAATTATTTATTGAAGTTTCTTAATTACTTTAGCATGTATTTCACACTTTATGAACCATATTAAAATAACAAAGATCTTACTGTAAAACTAAAACATTTTACTCTAGTTCTGTAAATCATTGCATATTCTTTTTCAGTGTATTTCAAGGGCATCATTTCAGATGTTCAGTTCTTCATACATAAAATTGTGCTCAGGGATACAGATAATGCAGATGGAGATCCTTTGCTATGTGATGTTTTGAAAATTTTGAATGAGAAGAGAAAGAGTTCAGGTTGAAAAGCAAACAAAACACTGGCAGAGGTGAGGTCTTGCATAACAGCATTGCAAGGTGTTATGGATAAATTGACAGGAGGACCTGAGTTCTACCTGAGCTCTTTCGCTCACAGCTTTGCCAAGACAATACTCGGCAAAATTCTTCAGTGAGATAATTTTAATTGCTAAGTATCTTTGTGTGTGTTTTTTGTGGGTGGGATTTTTTGTTTGGGATTTTTTTGTTTGTTTTTTTTTTAATTAGTGAAGGGAGTAGAAAACTTTTGAGGAAAAAAGTGCTGTAACTGGAAAAACACTGTGATCAAAGTTAAAAGCTGCTTCCTAGTTTTAGTGTTGGCTTATGCAGTTTAAGGTGTTTCTAAAAATCATTGCCTTGACACCAGAGGAGCTGAGAAGGGCCAGGTCGGTACTGTAGCTACAGTGATACTTGCATAGAGGAGCAGAGCAAAAAATATTTAAGTGATAAAAAGGGAGAAGGAAAAAGCCAAAGGTGCTCTATGCATAGAGCTATAAAGAGCTCTAAAAGGGCACCTTGATGACTGACACTGGACCATGATCAGTTCCTCCTTCCTCATAGTTTTTTTGTGGTAAGAAAACTTCAGTTTCTTGACCTACCAAACCAATGCTTACGTACCTCGACTTGAAATCTAATCTGCACGTTCTTTGTAAAACAACACCTCTAAAAATTCTTATTGCATACAATAGAAAACTAGACTGAATTATTCCTAAACATTTAAATTCCCCTCTGCATCCATATATTTTTACTTCCCTTGTTGTATAACCTATTCTACGAATTAATTGCCTTATTAAAGTACACAGATTTATAGAAGTTTATTGTCGTCTTGTACCTGGTTTTGCTCATAAACAACACTAGGCACGGATTTAGAAATGCTGCAGATAGCTGCGTTCATACTTGATGAGTTATGTGTTTTTGTGGGACCTGTTTGGATCATAGCAGTGCCAGTAGCTCATTTGAACACAGTGCTATCAAATTCATGAGGTGTTTGTGGGTTTTTCTTGCAGCTCATGTCTCTTTTTTTTTTTTTTTTTTTTTTTTCTCTGTATGTGCTATATGTAACCTTTGGCTGTTTAGGAGGAGCTGAAAACAAAGATGGATATATATAAGCTTATGTTCCTTTAATGACTACAGACAATAGTTTGGCAATCAATTTTCTGTACCAATGCAATTGTTTTGAAGCCAGATGACTACCAAAAATCCTAGCAAACCATAACACTTACTGGTTTGCAAGATTTATTTTCTAGAAAATGATTGTGCTGCATATTTAAAAACAGAAAAATGTTGTAGAAAATATTAACTTATTCAGTTTGAGACATCATGTGTTTCTGTATGGAGAGTCTAACGTGGCACTACTGAGACAGCTGTAGGTACAGCACAATATCGCCCTTGGTATGGTAATTTATGCAGACCGTTGTGTTGCATTGCGTGGTGTTCTCCATTCGTTTAAGGTGCACCATGGGCTCTAGTATCACACACTGAATGAAGGCTGGTTTTGTACTGCCAAAAGAAGCTTTATGGAGATCTTAGGACACCTAAGTTTTCATTTTTCTATTCTCCTGTGATTCTAGGTACAACCACATTTGTATAAATAACTATGTATAACAAAGATGGTACAGACGCTAGTAGAAAAGGTACTTCATCAGCTTTGGGAACAGCTGATTGTCAGATTAATATGTAGTAAGCCTTTATTGCCTTGCAGCACACCAGAGAAACCTTGATATAGTCAATTGCTATAGTTACTGCATGGGGCTTTCTGTTTAGTTAATAGAATGTATTGATATATTCATGTATGTTTTCTAAATGCTAAAGCAATATCAAACCCCTTATAGATGCTGCAGAGCAAGACTTCATTCACCAATATTTTGGTGTTTGAGAACCCTGTATGACACATTCTGTGAGTGTCAAGTGAAACAGGACTACAATCCTGAAATGAAGCAGGGTTCAAAAGTAAAATTTATTGTGGTAGTGACTAGGTATGTCTGTGAAATTTAAGAGCTGTTTTGCTTTTTGTTTAGGGACCAGAAATTTTCTGTTCTTGTTAAGCAGCTGTTTCTTACTATGAAGGACTCCCTTCTGAAGTAGCTAATTAAGTAATATTGCACAGTATGAATCACAGTGTACCTCCTACAATTACTTCTTTTGAATACTAGATACATGTATTTTCCACTTAAATGTCTTGGGTTTGATCTCACTGGCTAGTATGAATTCTACAAAATCAGTGTGATGTAAGGTGATGCCCCATGTGAAATTTAAATTTCTGAGAACACTTGCTTAGTGACTCATTTGTTCTTTATATATAAATACAGTCAAATAGCATGGTGTTAGGAGCAGAGTGACGACAGAGGCATTGGGCACGTAAATGCAAGGGCATAGCTTAATGTTTTTAATGAGGGGGGTTTTTAAGCCCCTGCCATACTGAACATAATTATGGTTACTATTGACTCTTACAAAATTCAGAATTGTTAAAGCTGTCACCAAATAATATTCAGATTTGATTGCAGTAGGAAAAATATTTATACTTATTGTTTACAGAGTAGACATTGTTTATATACATCCCAAAACAACAGCTGCCACCTGTCTCTTTTAGGTCACTGCTCATCTAAACATTATGTGAAAGTGGGGTTTTCTCTAGAGTTTTAAGTATTTGAAAGAACTGCTGTGTATTTTTCCCTTTACATTCTCCTTTAAATAACTAAAACATAAATGTTTATCAGTTAAACCAAAATGAAGATTTTTATCTTCAGTGGGAACTTTGATGGGGTGACCTCCCGTATTTTAGTTCAAAAAAATTAGGATTGCAGGTTCTTGGTATTGCATAGGCTCCAAGCTGTTGTTTTTGTTATCCTTTTTTTGAAAAAAAAAAAAAAGGATGTTTCTATGCTCATGAAAGAAATCTGATGTTTTATGCTGGGAGAGTAAAGGTGCTCAGCTCTAGTCTGAGAGCGAGTGAGCACTAAGGAAGCTCTGGGTAGCACTGTGTTTGCAGCAGGATATTGGATGTTTTAATGTCATCCAGGTGTGTGCCTGAGTGTGTGCAGAGGGACATAAAGCAGCTGCTGGGGGGGCTGGCTTGGTACTTCCAGCTTTACTGTGGGTGTCCTGGCTAATATAAATGAAGTGATAAACCATGTTGAGCAAGTGATTTATAGAAGGTTGGAGTCCAGCAGGGTGATTATATCTAGCACTTGAGGGAAGCAGAGAGTATGGAAATAAATGTGTCAGAAATATAATTAAATGTTTTGTGCTGCTGCCGATGGATGTATAATTACAAGCACCACCAACATCATGTTACCTACAGGGAGGGAACAATGAACAAGGCTACATTTGTGAACTTATTTCTTGCTCTATAGGAATTCCCTAGCTTTTCTCTTACCTCACAATCCTGCTGTTTTTCTTTTTAATTGAAAGGGGATAATAGAAAGTTTTCTCTACCACAAATACAAGGTAGATTCATTGAAACCTATATAATTTTTTCATAAGAGTAAACAACAAATGAAAACACCACCAACCTGAAAACAAGCTGTCAGCTGTGGTGAAGATGTAACTTAATGTCTGTTATTTGCTTTGGGATTATTTGCTGTGGCTTTAACCTGAGCAGTGAATTTGGATGCTAAACTTGAAAAGCTATCCTTGCTGAATGTAAATAAGAAGTGATACTGCCCTTTTGAATACTGAATTAGACGACAAGCTGAACAGTGACTTGAAAGTAGCGGGTACCTGGAAGTCCGGTCCTTCAGCTCACCAATACTTGAATGATCTTGTTCCAAGGTCTTTGCTATGCTATGAATAAAAATATTTTTGGTAGTTTAGTGGTTCAGGCAGAGACAGCCACAGTCAATACTCTAAGTGAAGACAACATTGAAACTTTTGGGAATGTCTGTCTTTCTCTTCACTGTCCATCATCTATGCTAGTAATTCAGCAGCCACCCAATTTTCTTAATTGCAGATTTTTTTCTGTTCTCGTTTCAAGTTTCCAGACACGCTGGAATGAATGACACTCATCTGAAATTCTGGCAAATGAAAATGCAGCCTTTGTGTAATCTAAGCCCATCCACACCCAGGATCCAGCAGTCTTTTGTTTTAAAGTCTCTGCGACAGTGGATGAGCATAAACACCAGGGTTTGGGAGTAGCCTTTTGATTAATCAGAGTTGGGATCTTGGTAAACTAGCTATAGCCACCATGTATCTGGTATTCCAAATAACTGGCTGAATCTTCTGTGAATCTGACTTTGCCATTGTCTTTGAAGTAAGGATCTGTGGTTATACACTGTAAATATGTTTGACCAAAATGTATGTTTTACACTTTTTTCCATTTAGCTGAATGAGGACTTCAGTGAAATCGGGAGCTGGACACTGCTTATGAAGATTTAGAAAGAAGTAGTATTTTACTGTCTTAATTGCTGAAGCAGCTACTACTTTAGGGAAAGCTGGAAAAATCTTTCAATTATTGTTAAATCCAAAATGAAACAAAAATGCAGCATGCATACCCTTGATATTTGAATGGCAATTTGTTTCCCACTGGCATGGCACCTTGAGTTCTGCATGAGCAATGGTTGATTATAGTTTAGATTATGGCTAATTACCCTAAACTTAAGGAGATGTGTATGCATAGATTCTATATGTTAAGTGTTTTAATGCCATATAGAGGAGGATTTAAGCTGGAGACTGAAAGCTGAGCAGGTCATGAGATCCTATGCTTAAGTTTCTCAGTGCTTTGAGATAGAACAGGAAGGTTTGTGTTTCAGAAAAAATGTCCATGCTAGAGAAAAGTGTTTGCTGTGTTCTTCTATTTTGAAGGAGAGGATGGGTGGGATAAATAAGGTGTTCTAACTAGCAGTACACTGGTCCTGGTATTTATGGTTCATCTGCTGGCTTACCTCTTAGGACACATCATTATTTTACTTCTTAAGGAGTGATTCTAAAAGGGTACATAGGCCCCCTAAACTCTTCTCTTTCATCGTCCTTCCCTTTGAAGAGAAGAACTAGATCCTTGCAAACTGTATTTTTTCTCCAGTAATCATTTGCAGCAATACTTAGCACTTTCAAAATATGCTTTTAAGGTGTCAGTTTTGCTGCAACACCTTTTGATTCACTTTGCAGCTGTATTTACTGAATCTTCCAGCATCCAATAAATGCTGGCTTTAGTATTAATCGTGTTATTGAGTATTACCCTGTATACATACTGGTATCTCAAGCATAACTTCAGTATATCATACAGTTGGATAGACTTATTGTACTAATAAAAAATATGTTAAAGTTATGGCATGCTGCAGACCCTTTAGTCACAAGAGACATTGCATTCAGAATGTGAAAATTAATATCTAGTCCTCATACCTTATTTATAACCTGTGTTGTTCAGGTATTAATACTTAATCATTAATTTTTGCTACTGTAAACACCATTAGAATTTATTTGGTAGGACATGACATTCCCATTACCTTTCCTATAATAAAAATATTTCTACAATTTATAAAAAACCCTACAGGTTAAATGGCTAAATGTGCCATATGTACTCAGCTGATCTGCTTGGTGAGCAGGAATGTAGAATCTGAAATGTTTTGTTTTCTTCATGACTTACTGAAATATCAAAACAATCTGTATTAAATCACTCATTTTTTAACCTTCATTAAAATATGGCTGTGACAGGGATTGTGTAGCTGCTTGAATTAAGGCAACACAATTAGCTGCTGCTTAATGGCTGGGAACTTAAACCCTTTAGAAAAACAATTGAAAAAATGTGTGTCCCACAACATTTGGGTGTTTAAAGGAGGTAATATAAATCATCTTCTATAGTGACTTTTTTCCCCCCATTTACTCCCTAGGTACCTTGTATGCTTTAGTGATGGTTGTATTTGTTCCTATAATGAAAGAGTGATTGTAGTTCAGTAATATGAAATTAATTTGTAGACTCTGCTTCTCTGAGAACTTATATGAGCTGCTCTTTAAAAACAAACAAAACTGAGTAAATGTTTACCTTGAAACAAATTGAGGAATGCTGTTCTTGATCCTCCAGATTTTTTATCTGGGAATCAAGGTTGCATCCCATGAGGCTCAAACCTTAACACTAAAAAGGTTATGGGCATGAAATCTGTGGGGGAAATTGAGGACATGAACTATTCTGGAAAGGGAATATATACAGAATCACAAGGAGGAACAGGAGATAAGTGCAGAAAGCAAAGAAGATTGAAGGTCAGACTGATCGTGCTTTCAGAGTACGTAAAGAAAAAGATATTAGTGGCAGAGATTTGAACTTTTCTGGAGACATAAGATTTAAAAGCCTTAATTGAAACATCAGTTCTTTACACTGAGAGCATGGAAATCCTTCTTGTAGATATGCATAATCGCATCAAGAAAACAGATTTAGACAGCAGCAGCTGTAACTTTAAAGGAATCTTTTAACTTACTTTCTAAAGACACAATGGTGTTAACTTAGACTGCAGACATTTTTTAATCAAAAGGAAGAGATTCAGGCCAGTGTTGATCCTAGCGAACTGCCCAGCCTGGACTCTCTCCCATTCCATAATGGGATCAACTGCTGCTACTTTACCTTAATGCAGTCCAAAACATGCTCCCATGTATGCCACAGCGGGCATGAGACAGAGGCCTTTAGGATGTTTTTTGTTGTTGTTGCTTGAGGAAACCATTTTTGGTTTTAAGCAATCTGTTGAACATCTCTTGATCAAAATGCATATTTGCTGTATTTTGGAGAGCTTCTAGCCATTTTAGCTCTTCCTACATCCTGTTTAGCTTAAGCTGTCTGGGTAAGTAATAGTAATACAGTCAACCTGAGGTCCTTTGTCAGGTAATGCTAGCATGAAACACATTTTTCAGGCTGAAAAACAAGGCCTTTAGGGGTGTTCCAGAGATGACGTTTCAATGTTGGGCTGGGACTGTGTGCAAACAGAATAGTTCCAATTGAATTTAATGCCTTTAGTCTAAAAGAACTCGCAAGGAGGTGTCTGCTGTCATTTCTTCTAAAAAGAAAAAAATACAAACCATTGTCACCACAAGGGTATGATGGATTGGAAGTTTCTCCATAAATATCAGCAGCTGTTTATTACAAACTTAGCCATCTGTGGTAGAATCTGCCTTGCCTATTTGTACAAGCCTACAGTGGCTGGTTGTTAAATCGTCAAAACTGATCCACAGTAACTCTACAAATTTTCCTTTTAACAGAGAACAATGGTGACCCTTGAAGTCACCAGGAAGTGGTAAATGCTCTCTAGAGCTGGCATTTTTTCATGTGGTCACTAAAAATAAAAATCAAATTTCAAGAAATGTTTCTCTCAGTAGGTTTATTCTCATGTTGAGAAAAGCTATTTCATGGAAATTGCTTTGTGTCTGAACAAACTCTACCCCACCCCTTTGTAAATAAAAGAAAGGAAAATGGGGAGACTTGGTTACATGGAAGGCTCATCCCAAGTGAGATTTTTAATATTGCTAAATAACAACTTGATTACACCTTAACAAATGAGTGTTTTGTGGCTGTCATGACCAGTTCAGTTTCAACTAAAAAGCTATTTTGTTATTGAATTATTGCTGTTATTCTTGAGGACTAGCCTGCCTCCTTCTCAACTGATCATCTTACACTAGTCCCTCCTTCTGCTACTTGAGCATCCTACTGCTTTATGTTTTTCAGCTCTGGTAAATATGATATTTGGACTCTGGTTATATGTTGCAGTGATTCTTAGTCTAAAGAGTTGTTTTGGGGAAGTATCACAGACATTTCTGTTTATTGGCTGTTGAAAGGAAGGAGGACTATGTATTTTTTTCTCTAGAAATTCACCGATAGTGTTTTTCATTATGGTGATATCACAGAATCACAGAATGTTAGGGATTGGAAGGGACCTCGAAAGATCATCTAGTCCAATCCCCCTGCCGGGGCAGGATTGCCTAGACCATATCACACAGGAACGTGTCCAGGCGGGTTTTGAATGTCTCCAGAGAAGGAGACTCCACAACCTCTCTGGGCAGCCTGTTCCAGTGTTCAGTCACCCTTACAGTAAAGAAGTTTTTCCTCAAATTTAAGTGAAACCTCCTGTGCTCCAGCTTGCACCCATTGCCCCTTGTCCTGTCAAGGGATGTCACTGAGAAGAGCCTGGCTCCATCCTCTTGACACTTGCCCTTTACATATTTATAAACATTAATGAGGTCACCCCTCAGTCTCCTCTTCTCTAAGCTAAAGAGACCCAGCTCCCTCAGCCTCTCCTCATAAGGGAGATGTTCCACTCCCTTAATCATCTTCGTGGCTCTGCGCTGGACTCTCTCTAGCAGTTCCCTGTCCTTCTTGAACTGAGGGGCCCAGAACTGGACACAATACTCCAGATGCGGCCTCACCAGGGCAGAGTAGAGGGGGAGGAGAACCTCTCTCGACCTGCTGACCACACCCCTTCTAATACAGCCCAGGATGCCATTGGCCTTCTTGGCCACAAGGGTACACTGCTGGCTCATGGTCATCCTGTTGTCCACTAGGACCCCCAGGTCCCTTTCCCCTACGCTGGTCTCCAACAGCTCTGCCCCCAACTTGTACTGGTACATGGGGTTGTTCTTGCCCAGATGCAGGACTCTACACTTGCCCTTGTTATATTTCATTAAATTTCTCCCCGCCCAACTCTCCAGCCTGTCCAGGTCTCTCTGAATGGCTGCGCAGCCTTCCGGCATCTCAGCCACTCCTCCCAGTTTTGTGTCATCAGCGAACTTGCTGACAGCGCACTCTAATCCCTCATCCAAGTCATTAATGAATATATTGAATAGAACTGGTCCCAGAACCGACCCTTGCGGAACTCCGCTAGACACAGACCTCCAACTGGACTCTGTCCCGCTGACCACTACTCTCTGGCTTCTCTCCTTCAGCCAGTTCACAATCCACCTCACTACCCGATCATCCAGACCACACTTCCCCAGTTTAGCTGCGAGGATGCTGTGGGAGACCGTGTCAAACGCTTTACTGAAATCGAGATAGACCACATCCACAGCTTTACCATCATCTATCCACCGGGTAACATCCTCATAAAAGGCTATCAAGTTGGTTGAGCAAGACTTCCCGTTGGTGAAGCCATGCTGAGTGCCCCTAATGATCCCCCTATCCTTGATGTGCCTAGAGACAGCACCAAGAACAAGTTGCTCCATCACCTTTCCAGGGATGGAGGTGAGGCTGACTGGTCTATAGTTACCCGGGTCCTCCTTCCTGCCCTTTTTGAAGACTGGAGTGACATTCGCTTTCCTCCAGTCCTCAGGCACCTCTCCCGTTGCCCACGACTTAGCAAAGATGATGGAGAGTGGCCTAGCAATGACTTCCGCCAGCTCCCTCAGCACCCGCGGGTGCATCCCATCAGGGCCCATGGATTTATGGACGTCCAGGTTGCTTAATTGGTCCCTGACCCAGCCCTCATCAGCCAAGACAGATTCCTCCTCTATCCTATCCTATATATCTATGATGGGCTGTAGTAAACTAAAAGTGATAAGATACAGTCTTTACAATACATAATTATAATTTTACTATAGCGTAGAACTGCATAGAAAGTTATCTAATAAAATCAGCCATTGACTTCTCATCTTCTTAAGTCCTGGACCAAAAAGTTGCACATTAGTTGAATGCTAATGGGCCATCTAAAAATAAAGCTTCAACGGAAAGGAACAGCTAATTGTACTATAACTGAAATAAATTTAAATGCATTGTCTCTATTGAATTTATTTACACCTTAAAGGATAAATCATCTTTCTCATAATTTGAAAAACTGAATTAACTGAGGGAGAGAAAATAAATGCACAAGAGGCAACTTCTTGACAGTCTTGCCAATACACATGTTTGGAACTGACAACATGAGAAATTATGGTATCAACCTAAAAAATGAAAATCCTCAGGGCTCTGAAAACATGAGATGAAGATGATAGCATCTGTGTGCCAGAGTTGATATATGAATTCCCCTAACCGTTATAATCAGTGACTGCCACATGTATGGCACTTCTTGTGTGTGTGTATAAAAATACATATAAATAAAAGTTATAATGTTTTGAGCAGTAGGGGAGAGAAGAATTGGTATCTCTTTATTAACACTGGTTCTTTAGCAAATGAGTAGACAGGTGGATAAAAAAAATTGCACAGATCTAAGAAATCTGTAGTCAATTTTAACTTACATAAGACTGTAAAGCACAAGGTAATAACTTAATGAGCTTTTTACAAACATGATCACCTTGTACATTAGAATGGTATGCGAATTGTGGAAAGGAACTTACTTTAGTTTGATGGAATTAATAAAACACATTGGAATACACAAGGAGAAGAAAATTTGCTATTAAAGAAATGAAAAAATGTATCTCTGCTTACAGTGCCTGGCTGAACTTTAAATATGCTGTCTCGAGGGATTTTAAGTGAGGACACAACACTGATGTAACTCTGTGTTTTAAAAACTGGACTGTTGGGTTTATGTACTGTAGTATAGGCATACTGTGTGGGTTTATATAGGAATGTTCTGTTTCACCAAGTCTCTAAGTCTTCACACAGATTCTGCAAAGTTTTTAGACGCTTGGGGTTTGCCATCCAGGAGAATTTATTGAAATAAGTTTTGTCTGACTCAATAAAGGTGAAGAAAAAAGTTTAAGTGTGGGTGATGCAACTTCAGCTCAGACTCTGTTTCTATCTGATCTCTGTTCATTTTTGCTTTCTGCGTTTAGGACTTGAACTTCTGCTCATGTGTGTTGCACGATGAAGTTTCAGAAAACTGAAGAGATCCCGCTTTGTGTCCAGGCAATATGGAGCTGAGGATACAATGCTCATTCATCAGGTTTCAACTCCTTGCAGGTAACGTTGCTTCTTCTAGCAGTTTTGGAATTGCGATTCACGAGACTTTGTGGTCAAATCAGGATTGCTGCTGTACCCTTTTGGTGGGAATTGGAGAGTGAACGGTAATGATTAGGTTATGATGTCTTTTGCTTTTTGGCCTCTTTTAAAGAAAGGCCAGGCCTAGGATTTGACTGTGTGACAGGAATGAGACCAAAGGTATGCCATGAAAATCTGAGAGAAGAAAGTGACATCAGGTTTGAGGCATTCTTGTCTGTAACCCAATCACTGTGAACACTGGGTAGGTCCTAGCCTAACAGGCTTTTTATGTTTTCCTCCTAGACTCAGAAAGCTCCTTCATGAATTGGTCCATCCATGATAACTAGAGTTGTTTAGCCTGGAGAAAAGGAGGCTCAGGGGAGACCTTATTGCTCTGTACAACTACCTGAAAGGAGGTTGTAGCGAGGTGGGTGTCAGTCTCTTTTCCCAGGTAACAAGAGATAGGAGAAGAGGAAATGGTCTCAAGTTGTGCCAGGGGAGATTCAGATTGGGTATCAGGAAAAATTTCTTCACCAAAAGGGTTGCCAAGCACTGGCAGAGGCTGCCCAGGGAAGGGGTGGAGTCACCATCCCTGGAGGGATTTAAAAGACATGTAGACATGGTGCTGAGGGACATGGTTTAGTGGTGGACTTAGCAGTGCTGTGTTAATGATTGGACATGATGATCTTAAAGGTCCTTTCCAACTAAACCGATTCTCTGATACTTTATAATATAATGAATATGAATTTAAGCAGTGTGCGGGCTTTGGCTCTATTTTCAAGTGTCAAATGAATGAACCTGAATGAAGGTCTTGCCTGAGTTGTCTCCCTTGCATTTGATATTAATAAAGATGATGAGTGCAGTGCTTTCGTGTCCTTTCCAGGTCTGTGAATGTATCAGGTATGTGAGGGAAGGGATGAGGCAGTGCAGTGCCCCAGATATCAGCTGGTAAGGTTTCAGTGATACAGGATATGTCAGTGCCAGTGAGAAGGTCCTGGGTTATTTTTAATTTGTTAACAAGAGTGACAGCAGTGTATGTGATAACACGCATTAATTTTAGCTTGTTTGTCATGCATTTGTATGTACATAGTACACTTGTGTGTGGTGTCTGGGGTATTAGTACTGTTTTTTCCCATTACCATATCCAGGTGGGCTGCAAGTGTTTGCTCATTGCCTCTACCTCTTGCACTTCTGTATCACCTTCCGTTCTTAAACAGCACAAAATGGTTTACCAATTAGAGAGGATTTTTCCCAGTGGAATCAAATATAGATATTTTTGAGTGCTGAAATGCATCTGGGAGAAAGGAGTTCTTTACATCTTGCTGTAAGACAGGGAAGCAAAATGTGAGGACGTGAATTTCAGCCTTGAACCGCAATAGTCATTGTGTAGTTGCTGACAGAAAATAAAACCAAAAGCAGTTATGGCAGTTCATGAGAGAAGACTGTCTCAGTCTTGTCTAGGTAAAGAATGCAATAAAAAAATTAAAATAATGCGTAGGGATATGGGGAGGTATTACTATGTATAGTAGGATAGCTCAGTTTTATAATTACATCATGCACGTGCTGTGGAGCATTAGTTGAGCTGTTGTTCACAGTGAGGCATTTTAATGAGCATGGTATTTCATACTTCAGTAAGTATTGTTCTGTAATTTGTATGTTACCGCACTTGCATATTGTATAGTCTCTGTAAAGTCACCATCAAAAATTGATCATTGCTGAACTTGGGCCTTCAAATATATGAAAAAAAAATTGGCAACATTTGTCTCATGGCAACAGCTTTTCAGCACAGTGAAAAATGATACAGAGGTCTGAAGAAAAGATTCCTTTGTTTCACAAAACATAGGATGTTCCTGTGTACATGTTTTTATATTCCAGTTCCCCTCAGGAAAGTGTCCCTAGTCTCTAAAAATTGTGTAGACATGAATATTTCTTAAGAGTATTGCTAATTAAGCTGAATCATATAACTTCTACTGGTCTTGTTAAGCACTGAATTTGTGTACTTTTTCTGTTCACTGTCAGACATTGTTAGTTCTTCTGTGCTCCCCATATTTTGCCAGTATTAAACAGCATCCTGAAAGGACAGTATTCTATGTTAATAGAAGCATTTAATATCACCTTACTCGAGTTATTCTGAACAACATGAGACAAGAATAGTTACTACTGTTTTTGTTTTATATTTGTTTCATTTTACTATCCTCTTTCTTTATCTTAACCTTACATTTTTACTTTTAAAGTAACACTTTGCTTTTCTCATAATATTTTGCTTATCTTGTTTGTGGATTTTATGACAGCCTGTTCTGAGCTTTGAAGCAGACTTTGGTATGCTTTCATTTGTTTTTTGTTTGTTTTTTCCACACTACCTGATCTTGCTCGGCAAGCTTTTCAGTGTGCTTATCATTATGCTCACTATGGGGAGTGAGAAGATGCAGAGAAAATATACAAGCATGAAATAGACTGGAAACAGAAAACAACCATTTGAAGGTGCAGTCTGGGCACAGAACTTGGTGTTTGGGTGGAATTACGTTTTTGAGTAGCCCTGTACTAGCCACTGAATTCTACTTTGATTACCTCATCTAAAAGGTGTGGTATGTCATTTTCAAGGCATCTGGAAAATTAACATCATTATCTAAATGCTAAATATTGTTATCTAAACATTGCTGGCTGTCGTTTGATAGCTTAATTCTTCCTGCTCAGGCCAATCTAACAATTTTTCATGGCACTGGATGGGGATTAGGTTTTTCTCTTCGTAGCCCTGGAGTTATTGTTTAAAAAAAAAAAGTGATGGGAAATATTGCTCTGTTCTGGCTGTGTTTGTGCCGTGAATCTATCCAAAACTTCATAAGGGCTTCCATTACTGCAGTATCTGAATTTTTTATGTGGTTGTTCTTATATCAACCCTTCACTATTGTGCTAAGGTTTTATCGCATTTTTTTTGGGTGTGAACAGAGACATAAGAGGGGGCAGTGATTTGTCACAGATTGCAAGTACAGCCTCTGGTGGAACAAACATCTCACAAGCCCCAGGCTGTGGGGAAGTCCCAGAAAGCTGATTACTTCTTCTCTTGGATGACCATATTTCCTATTGCAGTGCTGTCAGCTTCTCATTCTGCTCAGTTCACGTTATAAATAACACTACAAATGCAGCATATTTTAAAAGATGTCTTCTCTTGTTGAGCTCCATTCCCATGAATAATACTGGTGGCTATTGAGACAAGTCAGCCCTTTTAGTTTATTTTTTTTGTATGGTATATACCCTGGGTTCTTTTTTTTTCCTGGACTTTTCTTTCATCAATACTTTTTTTTTATAAAATGTTAATCATATTTGATCTTTCCATAGCTTGTAGGTTACTTTAAAGTTAAGAGGAAAATTATGATTGTTTTCATGAGTGGACATCTTGAAATAATGTTCTCCTCACCATTAAAAAGGGTTACAGAAGTTTATGTTAGTGTATCTGTGTGTTAATATAGCTCCAGCACTTATTTTGTCTCCCAGTGTTTCTAAATATCAATTAGAAAATATATTCAAAGTGAACTTGATTTCCAGTGACTGTGCATAATAAATGGACATATGCTAAACATAATGACATATTTTAATGCATTAAAACACAAGAATGATTGGAGATATTTAAGCAAAGCTCAGTGAAGAACTATGGTAACTGTCTACACTAATTGCTCCTGACTTAATTGTACCATTAAAGGCATGAGTGTTTATATTGTAACAATATAATATTTTAGGAAGAACTTGCAATTGTAAGCTTTCTATAACCAGTATTATTTCTACATGTATTTGTGTAGCAGCACAGTGATATCCCTGTTGTTGTGGCAAGTGAAGTTCCAACAAGATATCATTTATATTTATAAACAACTTATTTTCTGGAGGCATAACATTTTTGACATAGAACGGGTCAGATTTTTAGGTCTTCATATACGCAAAATACCCTTGGAGCTTTTGCTGAAATCATATAGGGGAAGATCTTCACAGAAGAAAAGCTCTATCTGGCCAATAAGTATTGCCAAATAATGCTTGGGTGAAGTTAGTGCTTTCAAAAGGTAAAATACAGAGGAAAGGATTTCTTTTGTTTCCTGAATTAGCCAGGTGTAGCCCTAAATAATAGCCCTAGAAACACTCTTCTGAATTTTTCTGTCCTTTTTTTGCATGGATTGAACTGGAAAGACTGATGTTCAGAAGTGATTCAAAGCGGGCAGCTGCAGCGAGGAAAACCTGGTCAGTGTGAGCCTCTTATACATCTGGGTTATGAGGTTATCATAACGTAGAGAGGAATTTGAGCTTCAGGCTATTTAGGATATAGAGAACTTCAATGTTAGCCTTCTGAATAGAGATACTTTAAACTAAATCCAGCCAATAGCCAGTCAAAGTATTTCAAAATGCCCTTTTCTATGTACACGGTGCATTTAATGTGCAAATAGACTTAGGAAGTAGATGTTGCCACCACTACTTTTTTTTTTTTAAATAAGCTTCCATAACTTTTTTAAATTTTGAAAAACAAAACAAAGCAAAACAAACAAAAAGCCAATTTGACATAATTCTGAATTTTGGTAGTATGCCACTAAGCCATAAAATAAGCAAAAAGGGCTTTGTTTCTGTCTTCACTCTTCTTTTAAAAACCTATTCAAGGTCATGGTTTCAGTAGAAAAGTAATTGGATTTGAGACTCCATATGTTGTGGGATGCTTATGACATTCCTAATGAATGTTACAAGGTACTACTTCTTCCAAAAAAATGTTGCCATTAGCATTGAAATGACTGTTGACATGAAAACTTCCAGTAAGAGAAACATCTTGAAGTCAATCTTGTCTGATTTTTTTGTTTTCTTTTTTCTCCACATCATGATAAGATGGCCACTCCTGAAATGCAAAGGGGCTGCTTACCTTGCTAAGCTCCAGCCTGTCACAATCACTCACCAAACTTTACTACCCTTTCACAATACCTTCTGATTCACAGTGACAAATCCTAGACTATAAAAGCAACTAGATTCCATTGCTGTGTGTCTCCTGTTAGTCGTTTCACAATATTTATGGAGCTGCTTGCAGAGAACATTATTCCTGTGCCCTGTTTTGTAAATCAAATAAGGGTAAATTCTATTAAAAGAAAACATATTTTCAGGCTGTAAAGTTCGGAGAAGTTTCTTTGTTTTGCGTTTGTGTCTTTCAGTGTTTTTGGCTTTGGGAAGCATGAAGGTGATATCAAATATGTCACCTTCTTCCTGTACAGTCTAACTTTGAAGAATCCTTTATGTAAGGAGCCTTAAAAATCATTTTCATAGGACATATTCTTCCCCTAAACACTCAAACCAAGCAACTTTCTAATTAACTTCTGAAAATTTATTACGAAACTGCAAATAAATAATAAACACGAGGAAAAAACTTGATAGTATTATTCTGAGATATTAAATTTGAAGAGGTAATAAAACATAAAAAAAAAATATCACAGTAGCCCTGCAAACAAATATAAAAAAACAGCTGTTACAGTCTAAACAATCTAACTTCATTCCTGCCTTTAAGATAGTTGTTTCCTTTCTCATCCATTTTATGTGGGTAGCAGGATCACAGTCCTTTCCAAATCACAGTGCAGCATCGAGTAGATGCAAATAGAGCAGAGAGTTTTGTTATTACTGAGTACAGTTTCTCTAAACTTGAACTAGGTCCCAGATTTCCCATGTCTTTTGTTTACACGGTTGTGTGCACATCTTGTGAATGAAAATCATATATCAAAATAGAAGATGTAGTCGGTACTTTTCAAGACACACTTCTGTGTTAGAAACCAAAGCTGAGACGTGTATATAAACACTATGACAGAGGTAAGGAAGGCCAAGCTAATTTGTTTGTTCCTAATACTTACTTTGCTTGTCCCTAATATGTATTTTGGGTGTGGGCAGTAGGACAGGCTAGTAGTAACTAGCTCATGTATTTTGCTCTCTAAACTAGCTCATATTGAAATTTGAGTGATGAAAACTAGCATGGACATATCGCGGCAGGGAAGGAAAAGGCACGCCATGTATTCCTGGTGTTGTGCCCTGATAATAGCAGTCGGTGTGATCTCTGTTGTTTTGCTTGGTTTGTAGTGTAGCAACATGGTGAATCACAACAGCATATCCATCTAGTGGCTTTTTGATGTGTTTCTGTGGGCCATGCAGTCAGGCTGCTGGAGACTTGCTTGTTTTCAGGCTTGCAGCCTCAGGCACTGGTCTGTGCAGATGAGCCTCCTGTGAAATGTAACTCATACGAAAGCATAACAATCCTGAATGCCAGGCACAAGGGTCGGCTGGTGGCTTGCCACGTAATGATATCAATCCTTGCTTAGAGAATTGAGCTTGCAATTTGCCCTTAGCTTGAAGATAGTCACTGTTTGTATGTGCAGTGGAAAACCAAACAGTGCTGTAACTGCTTTATGAGCCAAACTCTTTTATCTAGTTTAGAATTTTTATTTTTAAAAGATAGGGCTAATTAGTCTTTAAACAGAGGATGAAAAAACAGGACTCTAAATGACTGGTGGGAAAATATATCCCTGCCCTGGGAATAATTATCTTGCTGTGCATGGAAAGTACATGGGAATAGAAGCATCTGAAATATGCACTAGGAAACTGAAGAGCTGGCTGAGCTGCCAGAGCACGAGTGACGTTGGGGAGGAAGGAGGCAGGTGGGCTCTGAGCTGAAAGCCAGCACCAGGGCTGTGCATCCACAGCAAAGCTGTACCCCAAATGCCATTGAAACCTTTGCGCATTGCCTCCCTGGCACAGTGTGGTGAACAAAACAGACACAGAGTTGAATGGTAGGTCTTCAGTAGAAATAACCAGTTTATTAGAAGACTGGGTGAATTTCACTTGCTTTAATTCTTCTTTTTCCCTTGGCTGTCTCAGCCCACTAAAAGGCAGAGCTGCATTAACTTTTCAGTTCAGATCATTTAGATTCCCTACAGAAATCTTACCTAGGGTAACAACTATGTCCTCTGGCATTTCCTGTGCTTATAGGAAAGTACGTCCCCTATGAAGAAGTTCTCTCTATTTGTATGTAAGACAAGCGATGTGTAAGGAGGTGGGGGAAGAGTCAGTTCCCAACATTTGATGGCTGGAATTATTCTGTACCTGCTTCATCATTTGTATTCTGAATTATGCTGGGATTCATCAAGACTTCTAAAAGCCAAAGTCCTGTTGGTCTGTAATTTGGGCTAGATGATGATTTAAGATCTCAAAAGGGAATGTTTGCTTTAGTTAGTTGATATGCTTTAAGGAGAGACCACGTAGAATAATCCCTCTTGCCACTGCTTACGGTATGGCAGAGTTTCAGTGATTTAGTTTTTAATGTGAGTGTTTCAGCTGGCCATCTGTGTTGGAGGAATGCGGACAGCATTTGAGTGAAATGTTTGTCAATGGAGTTCCATTTCTGTAAATTTTTCTGCAGCTCATAGAACACAGATATAAATAAATGTTTAATGAAAGAGGCCTTGAGTATGGGAAAACTTTGGCACGAATGTCTGAAAATGTCACTATTATTTATATTGCTGTCAAATTTTAAATTATGCCTGAGAAAGGCAGAAAGCTGAAATCAGCTTGCTGCTATATTATTATATCATTAAGGGAAAAATGCAGGACAGAGGGAAAAGATCGATCTTTTGCCCTTGTGATTCTCCTGAATTCTGTTTTCTGCTGTTATGCTTATCACTTTCTATGTTGTCTTAACATACCTTCATAAGATTTTTATCACATATTTCAATATTAATATTGTGTTTCCTCATCATATTGGCATATTCCCACCTCTTTCCCATGTGTAGTTTACAATCATCTTGCAAGTTAAATCTGGCAGTTATCCAAGAGTCTTTTAGGCCATAAGTCTTGAAGTACTAGTGGTAAAGAGGAGTTGGCTTTCAACTACCTAAAAAAAAAAAAAAAAAAAAAAAAAAAAAGCAAAAAAAAAAAAAGCATTTTGCATAGATGTATTCATAAATGACACCCTTGTTCTTTTACTTTTGGTCTCTTCATCAACTTGCTGATGATGAAGCTACTAGAGCTGCTGGTAGAACTTTATGCTTGTTCTTTTACATTATTTACACTTTGTGTGAAAAAAAACCCAAGTTGTTTTTTAATAGTTTTCCCAGTACTATTTTTTGTCTCTTCCCAGGGACTCAATCATTGCACAACCAGCTGTCACAAATTTCCTGTGATTTTTTGACAGTCAGTTAATCTTTTCATTCAGTTCCCAGCTCCTCCCTGTCCTCTCCTTTTCCTCCTCTTTCTGCTATCTCATAGTTTAGCATGCCAACAGATTTTATTTAAGGGATTTTGTTCAACCTAAACTGTGTGACTGCTGCCAAAGGACCCTTAGCCAAAGCCAGGTGTTTAAACAAACCTTTAAGTTTGACTCAAAACTTGCATACGGAGCTGAATTTCTCAGGCAATCTTGACATTTTTTATTTTCCCTGGAGAAACACCACTAAGTTGGAACAAAAATAGCACAAATAAACCTTGAACTATCTAAAAATGTGCAGCATTCTGAATCCTGGCACTTGGGAGAAGTCTGGAGATGAGGCACTGTCAGCAACCTATTCTATGTGCCCTTGTAAGACATAACCCCAATAAAAGTGAGTCAGGATGCAACAATAATATTTACAGTGGCACATAATTAAGTCCTCCTTCACGATTTGTGTTTTGATTGACCTCTCTTTTCCTCAGCTAATCCTACCATCGTTGTAATGTAAGAGTGAGGTCTGCTTTGTGCCTCGGACACTAGCTTTGCATACATTATGTTCCAAGTAGTCTCAACTAAAGCATAGGTGTGCAGCAGGACAGTAGCAAAGCGAAGCACAAGGTATTTCTGGCAGAATGTGGTTTCTTTGCAGAGCCCTAGAGACAGGTTCCCAAAATCACCCGACACAGCATTGACGAGGCACATCCAGAATGGAGTCAAGGAATCAGGAAGGACGTTCTGAATGTGACTCAGCATTGCTTTCCCTTGATCAAGCAAAACCACTACGTTTCTGCATTTGAATGGCAAATACCTGAATGTCTCAGAAAATGATCTCTCTTTGCTAGGTGTTGACTGTCTCCGTGTGCTGGGAATAGCCACCCAAGGCTGACGTTCATAGCCTTAACTTTCATTCTGGGTCATCTACAGTATTTTGCAGCTGTAACTTTGTTCCACTTGGATTTACTCTTGACTCTAGCTCTTTCTTCCCTTACAGGGTGGGAGCATCTGCCTAAATTAATAAACTGTGTTGATTTTTTTCCTTTCTATTTTTCTAATACTACTTCTAAGGATTTTTTGCTCTATTTAAATACTAAGGGTTATTTTCCTATCCTTAGAAGATTTATTATCCTGTTTTTCATTTTCTCTTCTGAGTATGTGTTTGACACATCTTTAGTTACTAGAATAGAAGCCTGACACTTTAGGAAACAGAAAATATTTGCCTGCATTACATTTCACATTATAAATGGTGCTTGTTCTTTACTGTGCAAACAGGCTCCTTGAATAATTTTATGGTATGCTCTTGACAACTGCAGTAAGCCATTTGCTAGTAAATCAGCATTTCTTACAGCAAACTCTCTATGCTTTGTCAGCCACTATATCGAGGGAATAAAATCTAATAAAAAAACCCCCCAACCATCAAAACATGGAGCAGTTATAGTGGATCTCCCTGAAAAATGTATACTGTTTTGAGTATAGGAACCAAACATCTGGGATTCTTTGGGTAGTGTCCAGTACTAAAGCTTTGAGATGTACAACAGAACATGCAAAACATCTGCCTTTTTGCTGCATTTCTGGAATCTGCAATAAAATATAGTGACCAGCTACAGTTTTCCTTTCAGTTCTTGATGTTTGGGGAAGGTTCAGCTCCTGAAAGCAGTGGCTAAGGAAAGTTTCAGCTTTATTTTCAGATTGTGATGGATTTTCAGTATTGTTAACCCTGAGCACATTAAAAAATAAATTAAAAAACTTAAAACACTCCTCCTTCTTAGTATTAAAAGTCATGAGGATCACCTTAAATGTTGGAGGGATTTTATTTGCTTTCTGGTCTTGGCCTTTTGGGTGCAATCATATCTTGCTTTGCAGCTTGTCTTCACCAATTAACAGATGTAGCAGCTCTTTTTATATTATTATTTTGAACTTTTTAATGGTAGCTGCAATAGGTTGATTCCAACAAGAGTTAATATCAAGAGACTTGTCAACTTTCGTATTTTTATGGCAGTATTGTGACTCTGTAGGGTAAGCCTCTACTGCATTGCTCAAAGCTGCTTATACTTTTGAAAGGGAAGGCTAGTGTTGGAAGTAGCAAGGTATGAAACCCCCAGAAAACCAACATGGGAAGAAAGGCAGGCAAGTCCAGCCTTGCTGGAGGCTGCTAGTGCCTTGATTTCAGGTCTGTTTTTTAGCACTATTTCCCTTGCCCCCTCTTCTTTCAGGGTATGTACTTTATAGAAAAGTAAGAGGTTTTAAATGGTGAGAAAGGATGTTTTTTTGATTCATATGAGTTTGTGTTATAATAAAATACCAAAGCTTCTAGGCAGATCCTTGAGATGTTTACTTGCTGATTCAGCTTTCAAGGCTGGAATAGAATGGTGGAAGGACAGAAACGCATGGTATCTATAGGTACAATTATGCTGAAGGTTTTTGCTTTCTGCATTCATCCCGCAGATCCTATTTAGTTCTTATTTTCTATATAGAACTAGTTTTTCCTTTTAAATTAAAGGAAAAACTGAGCTTATAAAATTTGGCTAAGTATTACACTTCTTTGAATATTATTTGAAACAGAGACTTTTACAGTACTGTAAATTTGAATTTTCTCATGCTTTTTATCATCAATTGAGCTTGATAAATTTGGAACCTGATTTGATATCACTTTCTTAATCATTAAGAACCTAATACTAGGAGGAAATGCTCAGATTTTATCTTCTGCTATCATGGTTATTATCATCATGGTATGGCAACCGGGTCCTGCCTGTGGTGTTGATTGTTCATTGAGAACCGCTGCCAGGTTTATATTCCCTGCCAGGTAGCTCAAGCCTGTACTGAACCTTATCACAAGCGAAGAATCTCACTCATAATCTGAATGGCTCGGGCAGGGATAGTATCGAGGCCACAAATACAGCTCTTACCACAAAGCAGTGAGTCCTGAGCTCCATGTGCAGCCAGACTTCTGGTGAGCATTGTGGACAGAAAGCTCCCAGATTGGAGGGATTACTGTGTGCGCATGTTGTCATGCTGCGTGGACTCTCAGTGTCGGAAGATTGTCTCTGTGCCAGCTGTTTGATACTGAAAATTTGTCTTTTTTCTTCAAAGCTTTATGATAAGGTGTGGCTTTCTTTGAATGCTCAGTGTCTCTTGACACAGAAGTATGTGCCTGACCTGAAAAACTGGAGCTAGGTGTCTAGATTTGAGCACTACTGAAATGTGAGGAATGTGCAAGATATTTAATTCTAAGCTTTAGTTTTGTCTGTTTCTACTGCAATCTATTATTAAAACACAAACTTAAACAAATCATGGCAAGACGGAGTTCATTACTTCACAAAATGGAGTTGGAAATGTTGACAAGCGTATTTGCAGTGTCCCAGTACGATCGCTCCATTTCTCTACTTGTAGGGCTTCTGTATTGCAGCCTCACCTAATCCAAAGCACAGCACGACTCCTCCCTAGGACTAGTCTCTTCTATCCTATCTCTCCCTCCTCTTAAATCCCTTCAATCAGCTTTCAGTAAAATAGAAAATAGGTTTTATTACTTATTAACAGTTTTATAATGGAGGCCTGGCTTATCTTCCCTACCTTCTGTCACTCACAAAGTTGGATCAACAACTGCCAGATATTTGTCCAAAAATATAGATTGAAGCATTGTGGACTTTGTGCTCTCAGTAACTTTCCAGCCTTAATAATCCTAGGAGAAGCTTCAAAAAACCCAAGCCACCCAAACAAGTAGTGGAAACAATCTCAACACCACAAGTTTAAAAGTTAAAGATCACTATGGCAACTCAAAAATACTAAACGTGTGTGACTTGTGTTGTTTTTCATTTTTTGTTAGCTAGGTAAATCTAACATGATAATTTTGCCTTATTTCAGCTGCAGAATTTGACAATGTTAATACATTGTAATAGTTACTGTGTGACATTTCTGTGGTTGTACTGTGGATTTCTCAGATCACTGCACAGTGTTAAGCTGGTATATGGAAGCAATTTGAAATGCTCAAAATGAAATAACTCAAGGATCAGGTACTATATATGTGCTAATAGGAACCTGGGCCAGGGTCATCAGCCCAGAACCCTGCTACAAATATAGCATCACTGTGTCACAGCCCATCTAGGCCAACCTCTGCTCTTTCACTAGTGATTCTGTGCACCTTTCACTGAGCAACTGAACTGTTGACAACTTCGGGTTCCTTACAGGTTTCCATCTACATCCATGTACCTAGTTTGAGAATGGCAGCCCATGCATGTTTTCACTCTCCTGATAACTTTCCCTTTCACATCACAGATGAAGTCACACAAGTTGCAACTTTTCCAAACCACTGTCTGCACCATACACTCAAGAGTTTCCTGTCTGATGTTACCTGCATGGTTCTCCTCAGCCAAAGATGAAATAACATGTTCATCTTGTTACAGATGTTTCAGGCCAACTAGCTTTAACTTCTTTACAGTGGTTCAGTTCCCTCACACTTCTTGTAGTGCCTGATTTTCCATTTGGTATAAACAAATCATTGGTCATGCGTGGTATGTTGTAACTTCATCATATTTTCTGTGATCTTCAACATGTTATGGGTCATAAAGTGAGCATTAGGAATGGAATAGCATGAGGTCTGCCCTCTTGCCAGATTAAAAAAGAAAAAAGAAAACAAAAAACCCCACAAAAGCCCCCCCAATAAACCACACAAAAAAAACCCCCAACAAAACCCCTTAATGTGCAAGAAGGTCAAACATGTGCTATGTGAACTTGTTAAACACATTTATTGAGTTCTTGACAGTAACCAAACACAGTGAATGACCATTATAAACAAGAAAAAAGGCATTTGCTTTTACTTGGTCAGCTCCTGCTTCATCTGTAAAGAAAAGAGATCCCTTTCCACCACCAATTTACAGGATTGAATTTCTTTGTCCCAATAATGGATTCAGTAGGGAAAATGGCAATTTTAAACTGAGATATGTTTTAACTGCTTTTTGCTTCTGAGCCCAGCTCCTATTAAAGATGGTCCATAAAGTGGAGTTAAAGTTATACTAGCTTGAAGTGCATTCCCAGTTGCCATTAACTCACTTAAATTGGCTGCAAACAAATGAAATAAAAAATATAGAAAATAAAAAAAAAAAGAAAAACACAAATAGTGCAGCCACATGTAGTAGAGGCTTTTTTCAGAAAGGAAAAAATAAATCAAAGCAAGTTTACTAAATTAATTTGTTAAACACATTTATTGAGTTGTTAATAGTAACCAACACAACGTATGACCTGTTGTAAAACAAGAAACAGAAAATGGATCAGTTCTGATTTTGGCAAATCCTACTACAGGTATGTGACAAAGAGGGAAATATTTCTATTTCCTTTATATTCTGCAGTGATATATTTACAATACTTATCTCTCAAAGTCTGTCCTTTTTTTTAATTAAATGAACAGAAAGATCATAACCTAGAAATAAGTTTCCTTTACAGTCTTCTTGTTCTGTCTTGTCAGTATCCATTAATGATAGTGAAATAATGAGAGCTTTCCAAGGATTACTTGGCACACAGAACACAACTCCACTTTGATGCTGTACTGAGCCACCTTTTTTCTTTTTTTTTTTTTTTAATTTGAGGGAGGGGGGGAAAGAGGAAGAATTTCATATGTACAAAGGCTGAAAAGTCTTTCTTTGTGAAGCTAAATTAGTTCAAGAAAACGGTATCAAAATTGTAATCACATTTACTGTAATACTGTCTTTTTACTTTTTTTAATTACCACCGATCATATTGAATTAATTTTTAGTTGAGTTTCCAAGATGGCAGCTCTTTTCCTACAGCACATTTGCACATGCTGTTGCGAACCCAGTGAGGTTGAGTGCATTCTAGATTATGTCAATTCACAGTAGTAGCATTCCACTGAGGTTATGGGTTCTGCCTGCTCTGTCTGACTTACTTGAGGAGCCATTCATTTACTGAAAGGAAAGAGAAACAAAACAAAAACAATTATGCTTTAATAAACTCCAAATACGAAACTGGCTGGATTTAACACTGTATTAGGCACTTAAACAAAATGTCTCGAAAAAAGCAGGAGGCTCAGTTTCCTCCTCTTTCTGGAAAAGGAATTAAGTCTGAATGACTGTTTCTTTGTAGTATTGCAACTCAGCTATCAGCCTTGTTGCTGAAAATGTGCTTTCTTTTTCCACCCGTTGGTGGTACTCCTTCACAACCATAATATTATTGATAAGAAGGCACTTTTACACCATTATTGCAGGTAATATAACTGTATGTGCATAGGCTAAAGGATGCATAAGACAAAGACAAAAGATTATGTTTCAACTGCAAGCCCCAGCTGTGGCAGTGTAAGACTCTACCAGCAGGAGACTGGGTTGGTTCATTTATTTAATATCTGTTGCGTAACACAACACTTTTCAATTTGGGTGTTTGTTATGGTGGTGCACCTCCAAAGTGAAATTTATTCTTTTGAGATCAGCTGTCATCAAGATTAGCTCATCCCACTTTTTCTTTCCAAGGTGGGTAAAAAAGAGCAAAATGCACTTTGTAAGGTGAGAGGACTTTAAAATGAGGCTAGAAAACTGAAGGCCTGTCCTATTGGCTTTTTTTTTTTTAAAAAAAAAAAAAAAATTAGATGTCCCAGACTCTTTTGTCATGCTTTTCCTGCATGTTTCTGGCCAAGTTTCCTCATCCATTTCAAATATGTGATGTTTCACTCATACCATTAGTCCCCCAGATCTGGAGTTTCATTGTTTTTTATTTGTATGCTTTGTTATGCACTTGGGTTTCACAAAGAAAAGAGCTCAGTGTAAGCATAGAAAGGATTATTCTGGAGGTAGAACGTACCTCTATACTGTAGTTTCTGTGCTCTATTGTTTGGACAATCTTTTCCCTGTAAACTAAAGTTGATATTAGTTCGGATACATCGATTGTTGAGAGGCTGGACTGGTCTGAAATTGTCGCTCATGCTCAGAAATATCTGTGATGGCTGATTCTGGCTTAGCAGTCGTAAAGAATGCATCTATATAAAATACAAAACAAGGATTTTTAGTACTGGTCTTTCCTGTAAGTACACAACATACAACACTGTTAAATAGGCTACTTAATAAATGAAAGAAACAGAATTTCAGTGATTTGTAGTCAGAGGTGAGTTGAAAGAGTTAACTTGAGTAAAACTGTTCCTTCTGTGGTCCTCTGTTTCTGAGCCCCATTTTAAACGAAAGTAACTGGGTTTGTGTGGAGTAAATGAAAAGGGTATGAGGTATCCTTGGCTGTTCAGGAAACAAATGGAATCGAGAGTACTGGATGGCAGCAGCTGGTGCAGAGAAAATGAACTTGATGAATGACAAGAGAGAATTTCCTAAGTTTTAGTTTTGCAGCTATTAGTATAGCTTTTAGTTGAGAAGAGGCAGTTTTGGATGATGGTACTCAAGAACCAGGTATGGCCAGTCAGGATGGAAAGGATAACTGACAGTCATGCTGCTGAAGTCATGAAATTAATGATGTTAAAAAGTTAAGTCCTCTCTTCATTGACAGGTCTGTCTTGATACTGTCTGTGCTGTGTCTATAGTGTTCTTCTGGTAGACTCTGGCCTTCTTTGGAGATGGTTTTCTGCATTAGCAGAGAGGGAATTACTGAATCAGCCAGGATTTTCAGTGTGCCCAGCAGTGGATGGATGCAAACTACAAGCAGACAGCAATGGTTCTTATGATGACTGTGCAACTGTGCTAAAAGCATGTTAATTGGTTCAAGTCAACCAAAACCTTTCAAACTTTATATAGGAAACTAGAGAGAGAGAAAAAAATAAGCTGCAATTTGTAAATCAGAAACTCTCAAAATATTTTGCTTTAAAAATACAAAAAGAAAATATTTTCCATGCCAGTGTACAATTCAAGAGGTTTGGTTGTGGCATTTAATGCTGAAATGGGGAAATGAGTAGCTGGGTTGAACATACTGAAAATCTTTAACAGTTTCCAGGGAAAACTTGAGCTGTGCGTTACTTTTTCAGTCTGAGTACACAATGTAATTAGTAAGTATTCCATGAAATCAATTTGCAGCACTAATAGTGGAGGATGTAACTAACCAGTAAAGCATGACAACGGGTAAGTATCATGAGATTATAACCCACAGGTACTAGCAGAGACTATAGAAATATTGTAATCCTTGTTTTGTACATTAATGTTGTAACTAAAAATATTGCATGTAGGAGAATGTTCCGGCCCCCTGCTTGAAAAGTTCTGGCCGTGCTCAGCTGTGTCATTCTCCCAAATTACCCATTTAGAAAAGAAACAAAGTGCTTTCTCTGCATCTAGACAAAATTGGACAGAAGGAATATCACAAAGATAAAACATCTCTCAGGCTTTTTAAAGTAATATTATTTACAATGTTAATATGATTTAAATCCCAAAGTAATATTTAGGGTTGCTCTGCTGCATGCTTAGACAGGCAGATGGTGGTTCAAATATTCCTTTGGGCTTCTAGTATGCAAGAGAATAGGTTTTACTTCAGCTCACAGCTCCGTAGGCAACTCACTGATGAAGCTCTGGAGAAGACTGCAACTGGTGTTAAATTTGTTGTTTTCTGATGTTAGGCCTTGGATTGTGAGTCGTACAGAAATGTAGTCTTTATGGCTTTTTCACTGGTGTGTTTCCTCAACACACAAGTGTTGTGTGTGAACGATGACTATGAAATTAATTGTCTTTTCTTTTGCATAATTTATTCTGCTTCTTTCTAATAGGGGCTTCAATTTTTCAATCTGAATTTTCTGAAGATATTTGCAATGTCTATCCTGTCATCTTATTCTACCCCAGAAAGCACTAGCTGTTTTTTTTCAAGAAGGCCCCATATATTGGATCTGTCACATTAATGTGCTATTGACGTGTATTTAAACAGCCACAAGTGTCACTCACAATTTGACTGTTTCTTTCTGACCTAAAAATGGCCATCTGTAACCTCAACTATTTTTGTACAACACTGCTATATTCGTTTTAGAATCCCAATATATTTAGTCATAGAATAATTTAGTTTGCAAGAGACTGCTGGAAACCATTTGGTCGAAACCTCCACTGAAAGTAGGGCCCACCTCAAAGTACATGTGTATATAGATACTTAGGGAGCTCTAAATAGTTAATATTTTTATTTGGCACAAAACTCTTCAATACTTTTGCAAACTGTATAAATTATAGGCAGAGATCCCTAGAGCAAAAGCTTGAATCTGATTTTGTATGTAAAGCTACAAAGATATATGTTTAAAATATTCTTTTGTACCTATACTAGATCTAGTAATTTTTTAATTATTTTTACCTGCATCCTTGTTATGTAGACAGGTTTGTTCATTATTATCCAGCTTGCTGTTTCATAGCAGGGTGGAATTGTCATTGACCCATCATACGTAATGAAACTAGAGGTCTCTGGATAAAGTTCCTCAATATTAAGCCCCTGTAGTAAGTATGCATCATCTGGAGAATAAAGGAGGAAAACAATTGAGATAAAACAACAGCTTCACAAAAAAAATCCCACCTTCTTATGTACCATCCTTATTCCAGAGCATTGTCATCAGTTTTACTGAAATATGAAGTTTAATGAACATACATTTCTGAATGCTCTAGCAGTTTGGACAAGAACAAGTAACATGAATTCACTAATCCTGCTTGGGCTGAGTTCTACTCTTACATGCCCATGCGCACCTTCTCTGAGTTTAGCACAAGCATTCACAGTGAAACTCTGAATCTCATTTAAGAACTGGAGTTAAAAGCTTCTTGAAGTTGCAGTTATTGATGTAGAAGTAGCAGGCTTTGGAGAATGTCCACTTACTATATTTTGGAGTGATTAACAATTTTTACTCAACAAAGCCTTGGGAAGGCCAACAGTGTTAAAACTTAATTGCCCTTCTACCACAGGAAGAAGTTAAGGTTAATGCATGGTAATAAAGCTGCTCAATGAAGCCTGCTGGCCTTTCATGTGCACAGTGGGGGTGGATGCAGTGCAAGCTCACTCAGAATGCTAAAATCCAGGTGGAAAAGCATGCTGGAAAGCAGCTTACTAGGGTCCCTGCTTTTATTGTAAGTCTCCCTGAGAATTAATGAGGTATCCCTCTGCAACAGAATTCACTCTGTGGACATGTACCAAAATATAATGAGATGTGGTTATACCTTTTAAAATCCATCAAAGTGCCTCAACCTTTCTTATACTTATGGGCATTATTTCCCTGGTTAATTCTGGCCCTACAATATTTTTGGCAGTGCTGTCAGAACTGGAGCTCAGATTTTTCTGCTAAATCTTAGGCTGCAGGAGTTCCTTAATAGGAAATATTCAGGGATAGACACACTTGTGATACGCTGCTGCTATCGTGTATCTCAGAGAAAGCTGGGCTGGTTATGAGCCGTAGTGTTGTGAAATCTCTCTGCATGCTTTCACTTGCACGTAGCGTGTTCAATATGGATCACTTGCAGAGTGAGTGCTAAAATGCAGGCAGGGAAAGCTGCATATTTAGGCATGTTTCCACTTTCAATACACAAGAGGACCTGGCATTGATTTTAATGGAAGGCAAGGAAGATAGTACAAATAAAATAGAAGATACTGCTCAGACTAAAGAAAAGTGTTGAAAGTGCATCTTTTAAGTCAATGTCAATAATTTAGGCATTTATGTTGGATTCTCTGATGTTTTTCATGTACCACTCACTGTAAGTTTAAACAGGTTTTGCTTTTGTGGGTTGTTTTTTTTCCTTTTTTTTTTTAAGCTGATAAACAGTTCCTTGGCCATTGGGAAAAGATTGTAAATGGAATGAAGGAAAGAAATATGAACGATCAAGGAAGCGTATAAGGACTAAAAAAGAGTAATTTAACTTGAATTTAATGTATTATAGCTGAAGGACAAAACTTAGATGAGCAAAATGCCTGTCTCATACTATCTAATGAAAAAAAAAAGCACTGCAGACTACTGTCTTGGGCAACAGAAAATCAAAGAACATGGGCAAAGCAAATGTGACCTTTTTTTATTTTGACATAGTGCAGTCAACATGCTACAGGCTTCTGGGGTAGCGGTATTAGTGGCTACAGCATCAGTTAAAGTGTCAAGGTGAGAGTGTGACATTTACACCACGTTGACCAGCGCCTTAGAGTTATTTCATATTTTAAATGTTTGCTATTTTACAAAACATAGTCTTGGCATGTCCTTTCAAGTTTGTCAGAAATACAGCCTTCTGCCATGTTCTTGCACTTTGAGCCGGGGTAATTGCCATGCCGTATAGCTGGATCCTCAGCTAGAGGGGATAATCCTATTAGCATCTTGTAGGTGGTTGACTGTCACCTTTTTAACATGCTCAGCCTTCACTGGCCCATGGCCTGGGATACAGAGTCTTTCTAAACCCAACATTTTCCAGATGAAAGTGCAAAACCATTGCTATAGTATTAGAGCCAAAATGCAGTTATGTTTTAACAGCTAGAGATGACTGAATACACCTGTGTCCTATTCATTAAAAACATTACTTGCAGTGCAGCGGTAATTTTGCTAGAATTACAGGAGAAGAGAATGAATGCATTTTTTCAAGCCAGAGCCTGTTTTCAATGAGTCATCACACATTTTTCCCTTTCCCACATGAACATCCTGTTCATTATTTATGAGCCATGGAGAGTGGTGTGTTAGCTCCAAATGGCACAGAGTCATTCAGAATAGACAGTTTCAAACTCTAAGGACCAAATCTGCTTTGTCACATCCATATTGACTTCGGTTGGGCTAAAAGGATTTAAACGAGGTAGAATTTGCCCTGAAATGTTTACTAGAAGATTGAAAGCTAACCAAAAATTAATACAGATGAGAGGTATTGATGATACATATTTTGTGTGTGCCACATTCTGCTTGACTAATTTGTAATCAGAACCGTTCACAGATTAACAATAGGACTACTTATCAAATGGAAGATACAGAAACAGATTAACTGCTGGCATTAGTGCAGGTAATCATGGGGTTTTTGGAGTTGCCTCACATTGCTTTAATAAAGAAAGTAATTCATTATTTTGATATAGGCTTCTAACTTTTGTCTGTGGTTTTACAGTGTTTAGTCATTCTCAGAATTTAATAACGCTCCGGGGGTGGAATATGGCATGTAACAGTGTGGGAGCAGTGTGGGGTTTGGTCCTCCTACTTCTTCAGGCAAGCCCAATGTCTGCCAATGCTCTCACGATCAGGGCAGATGCTCTCCTTAGCCTTACTGAGCTTCAGACCAACTGCAAGGTTACCTTGTTTGCAATCTAAGGACCCACAAAATGCGTGGCTATCTCCCCCACCAGCACCCAGCAGTGGATTGGCTCCAAACCTGGTTCATTGCCTCTGTCTTGGAATATGTTTAAGGAGAGAGAGTAAATTGTGTCAAAATCTATCAGCTGTGATTAATGGGAAACTAGAGGAAAATACCACTTCAGGAAAAGGGGAAGATAGGGGTGAATGAAATAATGAAATAAAAGTTTGGCCAAGTAAAAGCAGTATTTATTCATGCCTGTACATGTGTTATATTCCCTTGGGAAGTCAGATGAGTCCATGAGAATGGCCTGAGAAAAACCTACAGAATAAGCATTTGGTTAACAACTTTTTTCCCATGAACAGCTCTGCTGTTTCCCTTTCCCCACATCTTGATAAATGCTTCCCATTCTGGAACAGAAACAGAACTGGTGCGTTTGCACTAATATTAGACTGCAACACTTTAATGTTTTGTCTTTTATTACATTTATTGCAAGTATGTAGTTCAAAATGGTCAAAATCACCATGTGTGATCTCTTGCCAGTAATAAACTCCCTTTAATAAACCCATTCAGCCTTTACTTGATTCTCAGCATCATGCCTATCTACAGCCCACATTCTGTTTATCTTGATCTGCTTGTGCCTTAGGGTGATTTCCGAACTCATGAACTCTTCTCTATACAAATTAGATTTCATATTCATTTACATAAAGACCTTGACTCTGACAATTTTCTTAGGAATGATGGAAATCCTCTTTTATCCCTAGATTTGTAATAGATGTGTGGGGTCTGCTTTCACTGCAAATTCTGTGTGTGTTCTCTTTAAAACAATAGTATTTATAGGGAATATATTATTTACTGAACAAGGAAGGTCCATTTGATTTTGAAGTTCATATCATGATAATCCAAAAAGGGAATGTACAGCTCTAACTCTATTAGATTACAGGGTAAGGAATGAGATCCTCAGCTTTTTAATCCTGAAACAGAGTTTCTCCATTTACCAGCCTACACAAGTCACTTAGACCCAGGCTGACAGAGACTCATTTTGAATGCCTAAGGTTAGTCCCTTGAGGCCTGGTTTGAGACTGCTGAGCTTTTACTGCTTGTGACAGGAGCTGCAAGAGCTCAGTCCTTCAGAGAACCTGCTGAAACAAGAACCTTGAGAAATTAAGTCTCTTATTTCCAGAAATCTGAGTCTTAAGGTTTTTTTTGGGATAATATCTCAAAAATCCAAATACTTTATTCACTTGTACGTTATCTATAAAATAGCGAAAGATTGAATTTGAGGGAATTCAGAATTTTACAGCTCTTCTCCCTAGCTGAACCTGTGGCAGTATTTTGGTGGAGAATGACAGGGCCAAATATTCCTATGGAATTTTGGGAATCTAAAATGTTACTTCTTTGCAATGTTAAGCAAACACTGTGTGAAAGCTAATGTGGCATAACTGTTCTGAAAGAAAGGTAACTTATGCCCTCAAATGTCATAATTAAAGAGGAATATTAAAGCAGTTTTTCTTTAGAGGTATTCATATAGCTTCTGACTAAAGCCTGTTTGAAAGAACACTTGTTTCAGCTAGTTCACAGTGGATTCTTTGGGCTGTGATAACAGAATAAAATAAGCGTTTAAAATCTGCTTAAAAATTCCTTGGGGTCCACTTTACCTCACTGTAGCCATTAATATCTAAGAGTAGAAATTCTCCTTTTAATGCATTTTGCCCATGGAAATTTCATGCAGCAGCATAGATAGCTCTTAATTTGGTTGCTGTTCTTTAAAGAAAGTACTTTAGTTACATTACTAACTGTCCTGACTCTGAACCTATGCTCCATTTATCATTCGCTCCACGCTCCTATTGGGCATACTGGGACTGGTCATTTTGTCAGCAGCCTGCTGAGTATTGATTTCGGGAGTGGACCCCTAAAGCACAAGCTAAAAAACTCCAGCTGCTAAAGGCAGAATAGAAATCCTCACAATGTAAGAGGTAAAATTAGTTTTCAGCAATGATGCTATAATCCATCACGCAAGACAACTGCAAAATTACTTTCGATAACACTTTCACGTTCCCAATTTACACAAAAAAATTCCCAGCCAATACTTGTTACTACAGTAAGTAACCCAATGCCCTGCAGAATATTATGTGCATTGTTATCTACCAAGGATTTCATTTTAACAGATAAACTTGTTAGTGATAACAGTGGTTAAAAATTAAAACAGTTGCATCAATCATTGATTTTTGCAGCTTATGTTACGTGTTCATCTTCATGTGAAATTTCATTTAGTAAACCCAAATTTTCTTCTAAAGAGGCAAAACAACCAATGAAAGGTGGTAGGATGCTGTCAGCTCCAGAGAGGAGTGCCCACTTATAAGTGCAGTGTACAAATATTTTCCATTGGGAAGGTGAGCTTGCCTGCTGGTGTGGTGGATGGTTGCATGCTCACTCATGCAACACAAAGGAAAGATGCTGCTGGTGACTTACCGCCCTGTGGGGCCGTGTGTCCCTAATCATGGCCTTCAGTGTGTGAGACCTGACAGGTCTGTGTGTGTGTGTATGTGGGGAAAAGCAGCTTCCTCAGTGGTACCCAGACAGAAGGCAGGAATATGTAATTTGGGAGTGAAAGATCCTGAAAAAACATACAGCCTTAACGATACTTTCCTGTCTCCAGGATGCTGCAGCAGTGCTGGTAGGCAGGAAGCTCTTACAGAACAGTATTGCTGTGTTTTTGCAAGGAATCAAGACAGGCAGTTTAAAAACGGGGCTATTCTCCTGCTTTTTCCATGCAGAGACGACATTTCATACTGATAGAACAATCTGGAAAAAATGTTATGAGGGGAACCCTCTGTTGCCTTCCTTTCTATAGCTATCATGGAGAATAGAGTTTTATCATAATAGAGGCCTCTTATTTGGTCCAAAGTTGTAACAACATTTGTTAACTGTAAAGCAAAATTAGAGAAATATCAGTGGGAAGAAAGGTGTGTGTTATAGGAGACAAGGAGCTACCTACTTCAGAATGGGGTTGGATTGGCTCCGTTGTTCAAAGTCTGTATTATATGGCAAGACTCAATCTTTCTAGTGCTCTCTTGTTCAGGAATTAGTGGGTAAAATTCTGTGCTTTCACTTTCCATTGGTCTCATATCTACACTTTTTCTTTTTACAATCCTGGCTTTGCAGGGAGGGAGAAAAGATGGAGTCCACAGAAAGAAATCAGACTCTGTACTTTAGGGGTGTGTATAGAAATCTCTCCAAACCTTTCCATCATAAACCTCAAGTTCAGTGACTTTTGTTGAAGTTAAATGGACACTTGAGATCTCTGGAGTTTCAGATGCAAAGTTTTCCAAGTAACACTGTGTTGTAGAGTATATAGTACAATATATGTAATTAACAGAGAGGTAAACTGAGGCAAACCCTAGTAGAATTGTGAACCAAATCCCCTGGAGTCCTGACAATCAGTCTTATTCCAGTTATAAACAACTCTCTCCCAGCTTTCATAAACAAGAGCAAAATGAATGAAGTTTATAAAAAATGTTAAGTCATTGTTTACACAATAATAAATGAAGGCAGAGTTTTACAATACTTTATTTTTTTCAGTTTACTGTGTACTTTCTGAAAGTTGAATTTTGGTATTGTTTAACTTATTAACTTAATGGCTGCTTGGAAGTCAAGTGAATATTTGATGAAGAGAATAAGGTTTTCAGGAGAAGAGGTTTAATTTGTACCATTGAGATATATGTATTTTTCATGACTTTCTCTAAACTAGCCTAATTTTCACTGACATTTAAGCTCCAGTTTTCCACAAGTTCAATAGACTAACATGGAATTATTGAGCATTATCCATTAAAGGCTTTCCAAATGTGAATACAACAAATATATATGCTATGTTAATGACCTCTTTATATACATCCATTAAATGCAGCAATAGTTGAATAAAAAGTCATAACTTTGCTGTACAAAAAGAAAGCATTAATGAATACTAAATCCACAGTTAATGATGCAGCATCTTGACATAACTGGATTTGATATAATCCAGGCTGCTCCGCATGTTACTTTTATTGCTAACAGTAGGCAGTTTCTCCTGAGCACTCTGTATGAATACAGTATATGTATTTGTTAAGTATAATTTCATTAATTTACTGCTTGTTCAAACATAAAATAGACTTTGAAGTTCAAAATTCATTTGATGAACTGATGACCTTACTAGATTTTTCAGGTTCTGAAGTTCATCACGCAGAGTTGCTGGCAATGCAAGC
This sequence comes from Nyctibius grandis, assembly GCF_013368605.1. Lineage (NCBI taxonomy): Eukaryota > Metazoa > Chordata > Aves > Nyctibiiformes > Nyctibiidae > Nyctibius > Nyctibius grandis. The sequence goes on from NC_090672.1 coordinate 7,673,311, forward strand.
TTTGTAATTTTTGACCCTAATGAAGTGCCTCTTGTTTCAGTGAATCGCTAAATATGTTACTTGATACTAAAAGCATACAGCTGTTAGCCAGAGTAAATTAAAAGAAACTTACTTTTATACGTTATTCTTGTTATGGTGTCTCTGTTAAGCATACGATTTAGAAATGGATTTGATGATTCGGATACCTACAGAAGAGAAAATGTACAATGTCAAAATCTCACAAACATTTCCTTTCTGGGAATGCAGCTGTTCTGTGTGTGCATGCTCACTCTCATTCTCTCTCTCCTGCCACTCCTCCAAATTGTTTGTCTGTTTTTTTACTGTTGTGGGAAGAGGAAACAATTAGATAGATATTTTTCTAACAAAACTTATTAGAAAGTTGGTATCTAAAAATAAATCAAACTAGGATGGGAGAACAGGATAAATAGAAAGTAATGCCTGAATACAAGTGTGAGTACAGGTTTCTTCTCCAACAGCTTTGATGGGATTGGCAGGTGGCTAATATAATTAGGCAGGATTTTCATACAGTATTCTATTATTTTTCTATTTATTGAGAAATATACTTTCCTTGCAGCAGACTATTTAGATTGCAAATAAAATCCATCTTCCCTTTTTTTTACGTACAGGTATGAAATGCCTAAATTTCACCCACATGGACTTCACAAATATGTATACATACATGTATACACAGAAAATGTTCAGTCTACATTAACATAAGCATACCTGGAGAGGATTTAGAGGAAAAATTATAGAGGGCTTAGAGGCTTTGTTTGGTGTTGTGTTGGTTTGGTTTTGTTTTGTTTTTTTTTTTGTGCGGGGAGGAGTGTGTGTGTACTTTATCAACAATATCATGGTTGATTATCAATGATAATTGAACGAGAGATTTTATTGCACTGCAAATGGCAAAATTCTTATTGGTTAGCAACAAAATCAGTGTCACCTTTTTTTTTATGGAGACATTTTAGTAACTCTGTAGCTAGCCTTCTAATAGCCTACTTAGCTTTCAGTTTTTCTGTGATGTGGCTTTTTTATCAGGCACTGGATACTGCTGTTATACATCTAGCATTTATCCAGATGAAATGAATTTATTTTGAAAATGGAAAACTTCACAAAAAGCTTAATTAAGATTTAGGAAAATAAATGGGCTATTGGACAAACTGTAACCCAGCTCTGTTTAACAGGTAGCCTTCAGGAAAGTTGAATTCAGGTTCCATTTTGTGGAAATTCAGAGTGTTACTTCTCCACTTAAAAGTTTTTCTGACTACTTTGGACATTTAAAATAGAACACATATTTTCATGCCAGTGAGAGAGGCCTAGAGAAAAATATGGTGAGGCAGATACTAAATTTTGTTGCTCATTACAAGAGGTGTGCAACTCAGCAAGTACATGAGTGATGCATTATTTAGACAAAATTGGCATGCTGGCCATTTTGAAGGCTTGCTTCAATTTTATCTTTTTGAGCAAATTCAAGTCTGGTCGTTGGGTCGTAATACAATACACTTTGGAAGAAAAAAGGTAGGCTACATATCTTAAATACTAAACCTGTATAAAAGCCAATTTTTATATCTAATTATTCAATATGCTCTGTGAAATGCATATTTTAATTATGAGGTTAATGCTTCATCAGGAACTTTACCTTACGAAATGGGATTAGAGAGTACTAAAGGGACTTAATAGATATCCAATATGTAAGGTCTGAAGATGAAAGCTATTTATTTCAGCATGAAGCACTTACTCAGAAATATATGCTTTTTTAGACTGATAAAACAGAGATACATAATGGCAGAATATGAACAACTTTTTTTGGGGGAAATGCATTCTTCATAGAAAATGAGAGAAAAGGTTTCTCCAATGTAATTAGGGAGGTTTGAGTAAACTATTAAGTCTTGAGTTCAATGCTAGATCACTGTAATTTATAGCCCTAACTATGCATCTTGAATGCAACAGGATGGAGACTAAAATATGAAAAAATATTCACGTGTCTTTCTAGCTCTGTGAAACGGAAGATGTTAAGCGTTATAGTTTTAATGTTTTTTCAGTTTTGATAGTTTACGATGTTTTAAATAACATTGTGAGAAAAACCTATTTTGCTGACTTGAAAACATCAGCATGTCTTCAAAGAGTAAATGTGCCCTCTTTCCCAGGGCCTCAACCTACTAGGAGAGGTTTACTTTTAATTGAATGAATAATATTTCATTAAGAAATACCAAATCTGCAAAATCAGTAACTTTTGTCATAGCCATTAAAGCGTTATGAGTGATGTTTATCACATAAGGATCCATTCCCCCCCTTATTCTTTTCATTTTCCTTACATTACATTGTAAATGCTTTGGAGTAGAGATAGTGTGTTCAGTTCCTAGGACAACACGCTGTCTCTGGATTCCAGATCACAGCCTCTAGGCATTGCAATGAGGAGTTTAATTCCTAGATTTACAGCTCATGGCAAAAGAAGTCCATTGTCTATATACTTACTTTCATAAATATGGAAACTACCACCAAGCCATTAGGGCTCTTTGCAGCTTCTGTGACATTTGTGTACAGCTCATGGTTATAGTGGATTAGCTGAACCTAGAAAGCAGGGAAGGGAAAGATTACAATTAAACAGTAACAAATCATACCATACACTGTTTGCAAATACTCTCTATACACCAGTTGGTTTGTATTAGGATCCCATCTATGCTTAGGATCTTTTGTAGCAGTGCAGTTTTTCAGAGGTTTGCAGCATGCGTGATTTTAATAGTTTCAGTCACCATCTGCCTCCAACTGGCACAGCACCAGCATGTTTTCTTCTAAATTGCCAGTAAGTGAATTTACCCACATCAAGTTATGAATTGCGCTGCAGGGGTTGACATCATTTCCCTGTTGTAACAGCACTTGCCACGGGCATCAAGTAATCTGTACTCTTCACCCTCAAGCCAAACACAGAGGAGTCAGGGGCTGAGATATTTGAAGAAACATATGGGAGATATGGGTTTGAAACTGCTTAAACCAGCACTCGCGGAATTCAAAATACTAATATTTATTGGCCCCAGATTTTACACACTTGGTTACAAAAGCTCCTACAGTTAGGCACTTACTGTATTATTGTTAACCAGGTTCTCCTTTAGCTCCTACAACTTTCCTTCTGCTTTTTAGTTTTATGATTTGCTGGAACTTTTAAATTATGAAGGCACAGTTTTTTGCATTAGTAAGACTAGAAGATCTTTGGCACCTAGCTTTACTATTTACAGCTAACAGTTCACAGACAAAAAAAATAAGGTAAGGGTCAAATTTACTGCTGAAATGTGTTAATTTCAGTTACTTTTGTCCTGTCTGGATTAGGAACTATTGGTTGACCTTTTCACAGTTCATACAGTAAGCATTTTTTAAGGCAAGCAAACAAACTAAACTGGAAGGAAAAAGTAAAAATGTCAAAGCAGCCAATGAAGTCATCTGCTAAATTCTGACAGCTAGGAAGCAGGATGAATGCAGTACCCTTTCTAAAGGTCTTGTAACGAACTAATGAGAGCATTTACTCTACAGCACATAGAGGTTATAGGCTCATTAGTCATCACTTTGTGGTACTACTGAACGATAATATCGTGGTTATGGGGACTATACACTCACTGAAATTTTCAGGCTTAGTAACATATTTTTCTTTTTATGTACAACTATTCTTTCTGGCAGCCAAACTAACTTGTGAATTATCAAGGAAATAAGTGATGAAATCTGGTTTAGACTAGAATTCCTTCTGTACAAAGTCCCAGAATAACAATGAATTAATTAACTTAGTTTATCTAAAAACCAAAATGTCTAGTGCAGGAACAGGTAAAAGTAAGGACCAAATTCTTCTTCCACCCTGGAAGCCCTGAGTCAATGTCAAACACTCATTTTTACTGATGGGACTTAGGGAAATAAAACTCCTGAAGTATATATGACCACATACAGGATATTTGTCCCAGACTCACTGCAAGGAGCCTACTGTCCAGTGCAGTTCTAGTCTTGCATAGCACATTACACTGCAATGGGCGATACAGGTCTCAGCACACAATAGTGTCCTGGCTCTGTTGGCGACCTCTCTTGATGTCCGAAAGAGACACAATTCACTCTGTGCAAAACTCACACCCAGACTGCAGACAGTCAATAGGTATTTGTGGGAATGAGTTAACAGACTTGAACTGGTCAGAAATTAGAATAGCCATTTCCTTTGCTCATCTATAAATGATCTCTCCATCCTGTATTGCACTGTCTTTACAATAAAAGTACTTGTCTGAGAACTTTGGCATTCTTTACCAGTGCTTTCAAGCAGTTTTCAGGTTTCCCATTCCTGCAGGTCTCTGTGCCTCTGCTCCATTCCGCCTCTCCTTATCACATCTCAGCTTGGTAATGAACCGTTTTGGAGAGTGTGCTTGAGAAACCTTCCTTCACTATAGTCTGAAAAGATCCCCTTGCCTTGCTATGCATTTTTGTTTATCAAAGATCCCAGTGCTGAATGAAGACAGACTCTTTCTTCTGAAACCTGTTGCTTTCTCTGTGTCAGATTTGTATCCTTCCTCCCTGCATGCAAATCAATTTTAAAGCTGTTTCCATGACACCATGGTTAAATAGGTTTTTCTCTTTTTAAAAAAAGATTGACCATGTAAGGAGACATCATTTTCAAAGTTTCTCATATGGAACAGACTAATTTAGAAAGGTACAAATGAATAAAGATGTCTTAGATATAGAATATTACATACAGGATTAAAAAAATATAATTCCCTATTGAATTCCTTCTTTTGAGAATAATTTATTTAAAGTTGCCAAAATATCTGTAATTTTACAGTTTGTATTAAACATTGCTAGAGTCTTCCATGAAGGTGAAGCCACACATAACTAACATTGCGCATTTGTGAAAATCTCACTTTTTCAAATGATGACATTGTACTAAAAACAAAGCAAAAGAAGAGCAAACTTGCAATGCTGAACGTACCCTTTGGTCCTGGTTTGAGTTTCAGGGCTCAAACACAATACAGAATCTTGTTATAAACTATTGATTTTCTCTGGAAGATTCTCCCTGTAAGATTAATTTGTCATAGAACAACAGATAGCTCCTTGTTTTCCTCAAGCTATAGAAGTTCTGTTTTTCAGGGAGAACAAGAGAATTAAGATTAATTACTCTCTTTTAGCCGATGAAAATCCAGACTGTGCCCTTGTTCCATCACCCAAGAATGTTCATTGGACCAGGAGCAGACACAGCACTTTTTAGACACCCGAGGTTGGTGGTGTAGGGAACGTCAGCAGGAGCTGACGACAGTACATTAGGGGTAATCCACTGAGCACACTCTCCTCAGCCTGGTAGGCTGTGTCTAATATAGATAGGCTGATATTGTGGCTCATGTTCTGGCCACTGTGGGGAAAACATCTAATGCCCTTTCCCAACATGTGTGCACCTGTGTTTATAATGGTAATAACCTATTCTTTGCCTGTACTTGGATGAAGTTCAGCCCTGTACTCGCAGAACTCATATTGTTTGTACTGGTTTTCCTCTGCAATGCGTTTTGCTGTTTTTTTTAATCCTTCACTCAGGTGAAATGTGCAGCTTTGGGCAGAGCTAGTAGCAGGATATTTTCTGTGTGGCATTTGACCAAGGCTATTTGGCTAAGCAAAAGGAGGCAGTCTGCTGTGTGGTGGTTGTGGGTGCCAAAAATTCCAGGGATTCTTTTCAGCAATCTTTTAGCAATTTTTTAACTTAGACTAAGACCCTCTGTGAATTACAGAGCTCTGATCTAGTGTGCGTGCATAACCCTTTTATAAAGGTTAGATCACTGTGAGATGCTCTGCTGCAGTGAGACACAGAGAAATATGAAACTGAGGGAATTTAGAGTATCACAGTACTTCACACAAATGTTTCCATAGTCCTCGTGAGAGTAATGGAATACCCTTTATTCTCACTTGGAAGTGTTATAATTGATTGCATAAACATTTTGATTTGTAAATGACATGGGACCTAAACCACAAATGAACGGCAGCAGGGAACAGCTAATCTGTAACTATAATATTTGTGCTATGCTGTGCTACCTGATAAAGTGTTGGGATACCTGATTGAGAGCAAACACAAAGCATGTTTCCAGCACAGCAGGGAACAAAAGCAAATGAAATTGCTCAAGATGACAAGTTAAATGTTTGTTTTGATTCAGAGTCCTTGTAAAAAGTGGCTAAGATCTCATTAAGGAAAAAAATTATACATTTTTGTTTATCCAAAATTTAATAAAAACAGCAAAAGAAATGTAATTTCTGCATGGCAGATGTCCAGCGAGGAAAATAATTTCAATGAGTTAAAACCTATTAATAACAACAGTTGATATTCCAGTGTCAAAATATAGTTGTTCTTACAGGTCTTGTAAAACCCTTTGGAAAAAGCGGTAATGTCATATCACCTAAGAGTTATTTATGGTATTAATTTTGTGGATCTGAACAGGTATGACATCTGAGGTCCTCATTTTGTGAAAGAAATTAGGGTTTTTTTAAATGTTCCCTGGTTCTAGTATGTGTAATTTGTATGTCTGACATAAGTATTTTTAGATTTGTCTTAATTAAATTAAACATACCTCCTGCTTCATGGAAAGGCATAGCACCATCTGTGAGAACATGCACCAGGCTCCTCAGAACCTGTGGTCCTGATGTGCCTTGTTTTGTTGGACCAATACCTGGCAGTGATGCAGTGGAAATTTTCCCATCTTTGGCAAGTGATGAAGGATTTTATGGTGTGTTGCTTAAGAACAGGCCTAAAGTCTCAAGCTTTCTGAGGCATCTGTTCTAAGATACCCTAACTGGGTGTTTAATAGTACTTTGAAAAGAGAATCAGCTGTGAGAATCAGCTCTGAAGCAGGACAGCCGTTTTGGCTGCTGACCTGGTATCTTACACTGATGAGGCTACTAACAGAGCAAAACATACTTATTCCTTGTTTATGTGTAACCATTGCAGCTAGAAAATATGAAAAATATGACCTGAATAAAGTGTAGAAGAATTTAAAGTATTTTTTTATATGTTCTTATTTCTTTTGTAAATCTTTAATTGATTTACAAGTAGGAAAAAGTTATATATATAAAAATATATTCTATAAATAGCAAGTAGGCTATTTTAGACAATATTTAAAACTTGATGTTTCTTTTAAGCATCCACAGGACAACAGTATAAAGTACAAAATACTAGCTTAGGAGGTCAGATTGGCTGTGCATGTCTCAGAATTTGCTATTAGGACTTTTCACCTTTGTGCTAACACCAAAAAATTACATCAATGATAGACTGAAGAAATAAATGTGAAAGGTGATGGATTCCTGCCATCTAAATGCTACCAGAACGGTTGCAAGTGTCACAATCGCTTGCACTCTCTTCCAGATAGTGGGAAACACAATGAAGGAAAAATCCAGATTGAGCCCCAGAGGTACATAGATGTGTCTGTGATGCTGGTTGCTGTGTGACTTCAGAATTTCTGACAGGGCAGTTATTGCTGAAGCCATCCACTGCTGATTGCTCTAAATATTGGGGCATTTTTGGCTGACCTGACAGTCAACTGCTCTTGTCATTCATTGTTAGCAGATGAGCAAGAGCTGCGTAAACATAAATAAATGACACTGTTCTGCAATGCACTTTGTGTGAGGATCAAAATGAAGTCTTAGACCCAAATGTTTAATGTTGAGTATGTCTTGGCTGATGCAAAATTTCATTGCAGGCTGCAATTTGGCCCTGACCCAATCCATCATCTACAAAAGTTACATCTTAAGAGAGAACAGGGCTAATGTAGGAAAAGGGCTATTAGATGAGCCTATCATAATTTCTAGATTCGTGCAGGATTTTCTGACTAAACACTACATTTAAATTGTTTTCTCCTTTTAAATACAACAGATGCTTGGACACCATGATGACAAATTCAGTATAAATGCTCCATTTGGGAGATTCAGTTATATAACAGTGCTCTCAGTTTCTGGGAGAATTCTGTATTTCTTTAGCAATCAGTCCAGAAAGCAGCAGAAAATGGTTCCTGCAAGTCAAAAATGTGGTGAAGTAGCGATTGATGCTATTTTTGTTGTTCACTGTGTTACCCTGAGACATTGAGTCAAAAGGACACACGTGCAAGGTCACCGAATGGTGCGACAGAGATGTGCTAACAGTTCAAGCCTTCTCTAACAACATGGGATGCCACCACAGCTCTTAGTCTACCTTGCCAAAGTACCATCTGCAGCTACATTTCTGTTCAAAGGGTGGGCATGATGGGTAAGAGCAGCCAGAGAAATATCACAAACTGATGAATAAAAGAATGAGCAAAAAAAAGTTAACAGAATTTGGGCTAGTGAAAAATCTAGTTGCTGATTTAGGCCTTATCCCTTTGGTCCTCATTTTATAATCTAGTAGGAAAAAAATGGTCAAGCTTCATATACCCAATATTAACTAACAAGCAAAGAAAAGATTAGTGTTAAGATTACAAACCAGAAGCAGCAATAAGGCAATCATCAGTTTTACCTGCTCTTTTGAGTACAGAAGTACATTGTTAAATGAAGAATATAATTTTTCCATGGCAAAAATGAAGCATTGGATTTTATAGTCTTAAAATTACAATAAGGTGTGTATATGAGGAAAGCACAGAATAACACTGAGGATGTCTCTTAAGAAGCTGTTGGTGTGGTCTGTCTGAGGTACATGGAAGTCCTTGTCCAGCCCATTTGGGCAGTGGCTCCTCTGTGCCTACACAAATGCGCTCTTTGTTGCCTGATCTCAGCCTAGCACAGGCATCCAGGCAGTCATTACTGCTTCTGCCATGGTGCATGGCTTGGTGATCTCTTCTTCCCCACTCCCTGCTGGCAGGTGTAGGACGGGAGAAGAACTTAGCACAGGATGTGTGGAAATTGGCTGCTCTTGCAGGGAGGAGGGGAAGAAAGGGAGGTGGTCTGCTTGCCCTTTGGGAAGGGAAATCGGCACTCAAACATGGAGGGTGAACGTATGCACTTGGTGAGATGAGACTTTCTGTTTTAAACCAATGGAATTGCAAAATAGTAGTATATCCATTGAAAGTTAAATGAGAAAACACACACAGGGTCTCATGGGATCTTTCTGAATGATCTATTGACACATGCTTTTCTCTGAAGAGTGTCCTTCCACTTCAGTGACTGGGTTGCTCACCTATGACTTAACAAAATTTTGTTCAACTCCTTTTGTGCCCTTAAGCAAATCTTCCTACCATTTCTGCCCAGCTTGCCATCTCTGGAATGGAAATAGCTGCACTTCTCCAGTGACGATGTTGAGAGGCTCAGATGTAACACTAAAGGTGTTGGGGAAAGCACCTAGATAATGAACGTCATGTTATGAAGTTCAATTTGTGTTATTGATCCACGACAATTTGTGACACATCACCTGTAAAAGGTGCAAAAAGAAGCTCAGAATACCAAAAGCTTTGGCAGAAGACTGTGGGACACTTGGATTTTCAGCACTTTAAAGAGTGATAATGGGGAAACATTTAAAGCCTGATAAAAGAGGAAAATAATTTGAAATGGATATAATTGCTAATAATCATAGCATTAAATCTTTGAATGTGAGTTGAGGGCTCAAACACAGAACTGAGGAAGGCCAGCTTGACTCAAAATAGCCAAAAGCTTTTCTGGAATGAATGTTTTGTTGAATTATTGAAGGTCCTTTAGGATATCAATGCTGTGGTAGATGAGATGATACATTACAGAGTCAAATTTTTAGAAATCATTTGAAGAAATTTCACACCAGGATTTTCTGTTTAAAGTGCAGGGTCAGAGATTGAGAGGAAAGAAGGCACAGATCCACCTTGCAGGCAGAAATAAGGGATTTTTTTCTTTTTTTTTGTTTAAGAATATCCCAGAAGCTTCTTTTAAAGCTAAGGAAAGTACAACTGCCTTTTGTTGTTTATGTAAATTGCATAAGAGAGAGTTTCACATTAGTAGTTTAAAAGGTTAAGTTTGAAGTTGAGAAATAATGAGCACAGTCTAAACAAGAGGACATGAATTATCTAAGAATATGAGATAGTACAGCTTAAGGCAGACAACTATAAAATTATCTTGTTTCTAAATGAATTGAGTGGTGTTATACTCAGTAGGAAAGATAACTGGCACTTAGAAGTCATAACTAAGCCAGTTATCTTTCATAAAGTAAGCCTTTTAGCTCTATCTGCAGATTTGGTGAAAGAAAGTAGGATATTGGCAACCACTACTCAACAAATGCAGTACAGCATAAATTAAAAGGGTATGAAATTACACACAGCAGCATTTGTTTATCATAAGAACACATTCTTCTGCGTACCTTGCAAAGGGCACTGAGAATTGCCACACAGTACGAGCAGTTCAGTACAGCCACATAAGTGCAGATTAATGCCATTCACAAACAACCAGAGGAAGAAGATGATCACAGAAGCCTTTCCAGTAGCCTTAATTATACTGCGGTTGGTTGAAGTTCAAGGATCTAATAGTGGTTTTCTTTGCTATTTTCTGTAATTTCTTGTTTTATATCATTTTTATATAATCTCTCAAAGCTGCTTCCCGACCTCCACAGCAAACAAATGTCTCTGCTTCATATAGACAAGAACCTCTCCTCTTCCATTTGTCTCAGAAACTTTCTATTTTTATATTTCAGCACGGTAGTAACCTTTTCCTAACTCACTGGCAATTGTTGCCCAGAGTAGCTGAACACCAATGACCTGTGCGTCACAGTTTGTCTTGTCTGTATAATGCAAATGCTTAGAAACAAGAAACCTTCTGAAAATCCTGTCTAACATTAGGAAGTAAAGCTGGGAGTTAGCCTTTGTGAATATGCCCCAAAATTACACTTAATCACACATCCTACCTTACTTCACATTTGCTGGCCAGTCCAGAGGTTCACTTATTTCAATGGGGCTGTTAATATATATGAAGATTTGTGGGGATAGACCCCAAATGTGCTGCCTGAAAGCTTGGAATTCTAACAAAAGATTTTTACTGCATAACAAATTATGTGCCACTATTACTCTAGCCTTTGCAAAGCCCATCGTTGCAATTTTAGAAGGAGACATATAGATAGAAAAAAGGTAAAGGAAAAAGCTAGTTCTTTCTACTTTTTAAAAAATGTGATTGAGCTGTGAGCCCAGCTTAAAGTCAGGATTCTGTCTCCAGTGTTCCCTGATCTCCTCAAGAAAAGAAGTTCCTGCATTCTATTAAAAATTGCTGGTTTCTCAGCAAACAGCGCAAAGAGTTTTTCCTGGGAGAAAGGTTTTAATAATTAAAATTAGTCAATACTGAAGCGCAGGAGATTATTTGATCTTGTTCAGAAACTGACACTTTCCAGAAGGGAAAAAAAATGCAATCTCTCTAATAAATCACTTTGTGCAGAACTGGGAGTCAAGTAGAAGAAATTTGCTGCAGAAGAAAAGAGGGCACCTCACTAGGGAAATAGGTTTGCTCAAAATAATTGTGAGTTTGAACATCAAGGTTGAGATTTTTAGGACATTTCCAGAAAAAAAAATCTGCGAGACTCTCAGGATGAGATGTAAAAATGCATTTGTTAGTACTTCAGGGCATTACAGCTCTCAAACACGTTATATAAAGTTGCTGTTGGCTCTTGTGCTCCAGTCCAAATTTCAATTTGTCTACTTTTTCCCCTGTAATTTCAACTAAACTCAGCTGGTTTATCAAGTCAGTCTATATTTCTGTGCAGAACTGAGGATGCTCACCTTCATTTAAGAGACTTAAATTTTGCTGCAATAGCCCCTGTCAACTTTGGTTACTGCTAGCAGATAAAAAGACGAAATCAAAAAGCTGCTAGTGGGTGAATGTGCCCAGCACGGACTGGATTCCCTGGGAGCCATGCCCTTTTTCAGACTTTCCTATAATGACGCCTGTGCCACCCAAGTCCATGACGTGTTCCTTGCCCGTGTTCAGACCCATATATTCCCCTGCTTTTATGAACACCAAACCTCTTCCTGGCCCTTTTCTGTCCTGTTTCTTCCTGTCACGTAAAATCCATCATTCTTTTAACGGTAGCACTGCTATCCAGCTGTGCCATTCCTCACTGTGCATTTCCCAGAGAAGCAAAATGGTCCTTAAATATACCCTAGTTTCCTTTTGCAGTGGTGTTCAGAGGTTAGTGAATATATGTCTAAAACCAGACTGCTGCTTTTTCAAGGGGCTGTCACAGTGGGAAAGGGCAGCACTGCTGCTCTGCTGTCTACATCATTCTGAGGATGTCACAGGTTGCTCTTGCAAGTGTTTCTTACAGTACAGAAAAATAAGTTCAGAGGCTCTGGCAGGTTACGCTATCGCACCTTTTCTTTGTACTGCCAAACCGTGTCTTTGCATTCTGGTTTTTAGCTTTGATGTTGCATAATTAGAGTCACTAAATTTCAGAAATGCAAAAGATCCCAAATGTCACATTAACTTAACTGTTTTAAAAATATTATTCTATAGCTTTTTATCATACGAGTTGGGGTGATTAACTTTCGCTACAGAAATAACAATGACAACACCTGCCTATCTAAGATATCCATCTACCACTGTGAATGAATTTTGAGAAATCAGGTGGCCAAAATTTCCAGGACTTTGAAAACACCATGAAATCTCGTGTTCTGGTCTCCACTGCGCCATGGTCTGTTGTCATGACTGCAGTTGACTCAGCCTCTTTGTCTCAGCCTACCCATTTGTAAAATCGGCAAAATAATCACACTGCAAGGTAATTGATAGTTAATGGGGAACGTGTTAATGACTGTAAAGCATTTGACAAAAAACATTACAAGGACTATCATTAGCTGTAAGCAGTTATCAGCAGTTCTGAATATCCAAGGGGACCACGATGTGACCGCTTCCAAACACTGGACATGTCTGAGTTACATTTTTGGTTCAGGCCCAACTCTAAACAAAACAACGAACTAAAAGGAGACAGATGGTCTCTTCCAGCCTTTCATTGCACTTTTATTTTCCTCTTCACAAACATTAAAGGAGAGATTTTCAGCTGATGTAAGATGATACAGCTCAGTAATTATGCTGGTTTTCTAGACTTTCCTCATTTTTTATTTTAAATGATGTACATCTTTAGACTTAATAATGGTCATTCACTTTGAGTTATAAGCTGCCACTTTTGGAGCGCAAAATAAGGAATACCATCTAGCAGTACACGGGTAAAATTGATCTACTTCACGCTGCCCAAAGATTGTTTGATGATCACAACCAAAATATTGATGAGTTTACAAGATTATTTGAAAGACGGATGGCATCACAAAACTGATGTGCTCTTCTGTGCTAGTAAGGAAGTCTGTGTCATTTTAAAAATTCTGGTTTTACTCTAATCACTTGGAAATTTCTACAGTATTAGCAATTTCTAGATACTTTATTATTTGATAATGCCTTATGTACATCAAAGAAGAAAAAATGAATATGAAGTTCATATATAAGTTCAAAGTGGAGCCAAAACGTTTTAAATTTAGGTGGATTTAAATATTTTAAATTCTAGGAATTGCATCCTGTTTTCCTTGTATTGTGACCTACTGTATTGTGCTCCTGACAGTAACAACTGCATTATAAACACACATCCTACCTTACTTTACATTTGCTGGCCAGTCCAGGGGTTCACTTATTTCAATTGGTCTGTTAATGTATATGAAGATTTGTGGGGATAGACCCGCGTGCTGCCTGAAAGCTTGGAATTCTAACAAAAGATTTCCAACTTTCTTTGAAGCTTTCATCTGCAGTACTAAAATGTAGGTATGTATTTTCAAATAGGCCACAGGAAAAAGGCTTTTGGAACTTCAGACACTGATTTTTTATATATCTATTTTTTTCCCCTCTGCCATTTTTCCTTTCATCATTTTCCTGGATTTCTAAAAGAAAATCCTATGAGAATGAAACAGACATTCATTAGAATCTGGAAGAATAAGGGTGATTTTTTTTTTTCCTCCCCCTAATTAACTGCCCCAGGGAATAGCTCTACCAGTTAGAAGGAAGAACAGTTCCTCTATTGTGCCTTTTGTGACTTAGGGACAGTAGATAGGGAGGCTCTAAGCTACAAATCAAACAGTGAAAATCCTCTTAACTGAACACACCCTTGGGCTTCACACAGAATAAGGCCTTGCACTAATCATAAGCAGAACTAGTTGGGATTTTTTTTTTTGCTGAAACAGGGTTTTGCTGGAAAATGCTTACATGTCAAAACCAAAGTACTTCGTGGAGGGAACCTGATTTCAAAGAAATTTTGCTGAGACACAAGCAGAGGCTATCAGAAACCTCCCTGATTTCCTGTGGGTTTGTCTTGTGATTTAGCCAAGAGCCTGGAGACCCAAGGTCTTCATCACTCTACCTTACCTTACAGTAATTTGTTGGTTTTCCGGTGATGTTCCTCCCCTCAGCAGGGCTATAAGTGTGGATAAAGTTTTGTTTGGGGGTACAAGCAGATTGTCGAAGGGACAATCTAGGTACTGACGGCATGGGAACTTTAAGACTCCTATAGAGAACTCTGCCTTAAAGCACAGCTCCTAGCATTAGGCTGTAATTGCAGTCTTGGATGTGCATGGAAATATTCCTGCCTGCTGCCTCTTTTATGGCACTCCTCACACTTAAAGCAGGAATGGGCAGGGATGGATTGTACTGTTTAAAACCACAGCACCACCATTCTCCTGAGCTTATCCATGAGCTACCTCACTGGAAATATCTCACTGCAACCACTGCTGTGAAGGTAAAAATGGAACAAAATGTGCCAAAATCTAGCTTAACTGGAGCAGTCTTGGTGTAGTAATTTGTATTTCAGGTAAAACTGGCTCCACAGGTCAATGCCACAATACTCTCTAGAAACAATCCACAAACCCCAAAGCCACAAAGTAATTTCACAATACACAGAATTGGGACCAGAGCTCTGACTGTCTCTTTGATTAGTTTGAAGTATTGGCATGCTAAAGGAATGTTTGGTATAGTGGGTTTTAAGTTTCAACTGTGATGGGTTGTTCTGCAAATGCTTTATGTATTTTTAATTATGCTTTTATTTGTAGCATATTTTTATGATATTTTATGGACTTTTCCCTGTTTTTATTTGAAGAGAGCAAGTAATGACCACTACCTTGTCTTCTCTCAAAGCACTTGACAGTAGTACACCTAGTACTGAGTCGTCTTTTATCCTCCTCTGAATCAGAATTCCTTATTTCAGACAAGTATGCTAATTCATAATTTATGCATTTATGTTCTCTCAAAAGAGAAAAAAAGGATAAAAAAAATCTTTGTTTCTTGCTGCTTCTGGAGATTTTTAGCAGAACCACAATTTGAAAGCCGTGCTCCTCTACTGCTTTATGTGATGAATTTTAGTGCAGTGAAATGTACTGCATTGATAGTTTGGTGGATGGAAGCAGGAGGAAGAAACTTCTGTCTACACAGCCTCACCAGGGTATTTCAGACTTATATAGTATGAAGTAAAAAAGCAGCAGGTAATGAGAATTGGGTGGCTGAGCTCCTGTAGCCATGGATGCTGTAAGATTAAGTCCTGTAGAAGCACGAAAAATGATGGGCCTCTCAGGACTATACCTACACGCTTTGCTTTGGACATAAACTTCAAAGTATCAGGCTGGGTTGGAGATAACTGTATAGGATTGATAGCTCAGTCCTTGATCATTTTGTACTCAGAGTGTCAGAGGAAATAGGAAAGAAATTGCTAAAGGTGAAAAGAGCAAAAATTCACATAACAAAATATGCCAAATGTATACTGTTCACACTGAATATGCTTTGAAAAATAAAAAATAACTATTTTTTATTCATAAGAATTATGCATTTGAGATAATGTGAGAGCTGTTTCTGGCCAGTCCTATACCAAAGCTTAAGCAGATTAAGACTGTGTTCCCAACTGATTCTCTTATTAGCAGAATTTCCAGGGACTAGACAGCAGTAGCATGTTCATATTTTGATAAGAAAGAGTAAATGAAATTTGAGAGGATGGAAAGAGATGGACAGTAATGGACTTGCCCTTTCTAGCTAAAATCCAGAATTCTCTTTGCCTTTGATAGAACTTTCAGAGTAGCAACTTGTGTATGGTGCTTTTCCGATGTGCCTGTGGCAAATCATCAGTTAGAAAATGTTTTCATGGCAGTTAGATTAAAAAAAACAACCGAACTACTGAAAAGTAACTGAATAGAATGAATTAATTTATCCTGAATTTTAATCCAGCAAATATTGGCAGGTGTGTGTAGTAATGTCCAGTTAGCTTAAACAGAGATAAGAGTGCAGACAAATAAAGGTGAGATATTAAAAGATAAACATAAAGAAAATAAGCTTCAAAGAAATGTGGTTTAACCTTGTCCATTCTAATTCTCCACAGTGTTAACACTGATGCTGTTGTGCCTACTATCACTCGCATGCTATTTTAAATGTAGGTATGCCTGAGAAACAGATCTAATTGTAATAATTTTAGAAAGGCCTGCTTATGAAATGATAACAAAAACTTGTTTGCTTCCCTTTGTTATTTGTAAACTATCCTAATCCATTATCTATTACAATTTTGTCTAAAGAAAACAAGAGTTAGAAGTATTTCTTTCTCAGTCTTTATGGAAAGTATCAATTACTTAGCTGGTTAAAATAAAATACCTCAAATTTGAAGTATTTTGACTTTCTGGAAGGCAGTGTGTGCCTGTGTGCTTTCAATTAAGGAAAGGTCTACAGTGATGGTGGAAGGTCAAGTCAGTATGCTAAATGAAAACTGTAACCCTGCCACCTCACAGCATTCCCTGAAAATGTAATAAAAAGGCTGCTAGAATTGACATGATTTTAACTGCCTTTTTACTAAAATACTAAAATATCTCATAAGAAACTATTAAACATAAGGCAAGGGACAAAGACCTAAGAAAGGAGTAGCTGAAGATACAGAAATAAACTGAAGGTTAGAGAGCTAATGGTAAGGGTTTACAGCTGCCGCTGCGCATTAGAAAACAGTAATTATTATCAGGGAGGAGGGAGACTTCTGGGCTGGAGCTCCTCCTGGGCTAACTCAGTCCTAGGAGGATGTGGTACCCCCCACCATTCAGGTCCCAACTCACAGCGACCAGAGCATCCACGTAGGATGTGGAAGACCTTTTGCGCTATCTTGGCTGCCTCCTTTGCCCGATTTGGACATGGGTATGTGCCAGGAACTCCCGTCTCTCCCAAGAGGGCCTCACCAACAAGTCTAGACTGTTCAAAATCTGGCACATTTCCTGCCAGAAGCTCTTCCATTTGTAAACAGTTACATAAAAATTGCTCAAGGTGACAGCTTCCAAAGTAAATCCCCACTCTCTGGGCTATAAGGGCCATGCTTACTCTCAGAATGAGTTGGTTTTTGACTCCACTTAGGCATTAAACAAGTTGTTGCAATCAAGATGTATGTGGCTGTGTGAGCGCTCAGCACCAAACACGCAAGTGCCCGAGGAACTTCACTGTTTGCTGGTGATGGATCAGTATCTTAAGTGTTCTGTCTCATCTGTTATTAACTCTGATTTCTCCTGTTTATGATCGGATTTCCAGCATTCATCCCCCAGCACACAGGCAGTATCAGTTAAGAGAGACTGGTCTTAGAAGGGTATTACGTTTTTTTTTTTTTTTTGCAGTCTGATGTCCTTTGTTAGTATATAAATAACAAATCATACAGTTTTACCTCAGACAAAAGTCTATTGCCTTCATGAGAATTATTTCCAGGGTAACGTTTACAGTAAGTGCTCACTGTTTTTTTTTTTTATTGTTTTGGTAAATTGCAAAGATAAAAATTCACATATGCTTGCTTTTTATTTTCTTTTGTGGTTGTCCATAATAGCTGCAAGAGCTTTTGTATAAGAAGTTAGTCTGATTCCTCCTTTCTCTGGAATGTTACATTAAATATATGTGGGGAAAAAGTTAAAATTTACAAGTGTAATGGAAAAATCATTACTAAGTAACATAAAACCCATTTCAAAATGAACCTATTTTTTTTGGCTGCAGAGGTAAATTACTCTTTAATTAAAGAAGAATCATCCTGTAGCAAGTAAAATCACCCCAAGCAAATGAAAGTAATTTGGAATGAGGCAAAATGAATACTTCATAAGTGACACAGGGGGTTTAGAGTGCTGACTGTTTTAATGTCCCAGTGGTTTAAAAGAGCAAATCCTACAGTTGCTTCTCTAAGCACAAAAACTCTACCTTATTGCTTTATGATGCTGTATTTTAAAATTGAGGCACCAAAGGGATTTAGATTATAGTCTGTGACAGACTGTGCTCTCAGTACACTGACACTCTCTTCCACTCCTCCCTTCCTCCCAAAAAGAGAACAGTTGGTAACTGAAAAGTAAACATGTGCAAAAATATATTTATTACTAAAGGGATCTGTTTCACTCAGCATCTAAGAAATTCAATATTGATTATTCCATGCAGCAGGTAGTTTGCCGTGTCACATACTACATTAAGATAAGCTGACATTGTCATAGAGCTTGCAATTTGTTTGGACAGCTCCTACAATTCTGCTAATGGACGGACAGTCCGTAAGATTCAGAAAAGTGGTTTCCAAAGAACAAAAGTTTTCTGGCAATGAACACCCACATATATGTAGATAATGAAAAGAAAAAAAAAACAAACCACTCTAAAAATCTGCATGTACAGTTTCTTAAATTTCAGTATATAGCAGACAGTATCTATGGAGCTTGTATCACAAAATCTCCAGAAGCAAAAAATACTGGGCCCCAGAAATAGAGCTGCTTGTATCAAGTGCCCAGAATTTCCTATGCAGAATCCAGGAAGAATAACGTGCTTCAGAAAAACACTGAGAAATCTAGGGAATTTGGATGCTTTCAGACTTAGGTGTTAGATAAGCAAACATTTCTGATTCTTGCTATAACTGACTTGAGAGTAGAAGTCCTGTTGCATGTCAGTGGAAATAACGAAGAGAACTTCAATGCCATGTAGCAGCTGGTACCCTAACTTCAACAGCCTTTCATTCAGTGCTTTAAGAATAACTCCCTTGAACATTATATATAAAATTTCCAAATATTTAAATATTTAACAATGCTTTCTAGATATCAATTAATAATCTACAGAAACCAAGTGATCTCTGTATCGTTTGTTGTCTGAAATGTTAACGTATTAACTTATTCCAGAAAGACTTAATGCAATTTGTTTCAGGCAATTTCACCAGGTCTAAATAATCAAAATGACAACATACTAAAATGTTTCTGAAAAGGTTCTTCATTTATTTGATGTGACAGAGAACTGTACTTTTCTACCTGCAACGACTACACAAATACCTCAGTAATGTGATAAAATGAAAAAATGCAAGTCTAAAACAAAGATCAAAATCCTGCTTGGGTACCTGAAATTTAGTCTCAAATTTTATAAGTGGTTAAACACTTGTTCTAAAGCATCATTCAAACTCCAGATGGTGTCTAATGATTGTTTGGGATTATAAAATTAAATGACTGTTCCTTTCAATTGTATGTTATTGTTAGTCTTTCTGCTAAAAGAAATAAATACGTAATTCTCCCCCCTGAATCTTTTTCTTAGTTTATATTCTATGAAGAGCGATAGTTGTCTCTAGGTCCAGTCCTGATTCCCTGTTAGTGCAATAACTAAACGTCCACAGTTTGTACACCAAGAGAAACATCCTATTACAATATGGTTCATATAAAACCATTAAACTTTTCCAGTTTTATCTGTGCTACCATAAAATGCACACGTAGACCTATAGTATGAACTGTAAATTCTTCCCCTTGCAAGAAAAACAAGTCAAAAACCTCATTTGTGTTTCCACTGCTAATCAAGTTTTAGAAAGGTGAAAAAATAGCCTGAACAGTATTTATGATATGAGAAGCTGATTATACATGAAGTAAAATTCTTTATTGCTGATATAAAGGTTGGACATTATATAACTTGATTTGTGTAATTAAGGTTTTTTTTCCCAAGGGAAGGATAAAACAGGCTATTTCTAGAATCTAATTTTCCTTTAAAAACGGCAGTATGACTGCAACAGCACTAAATGTAAGACCGTAACTGCAAGAGTATACTGGCACTGCCTAGCAATGCAGCCATTCATATAAAAATGAGTTTTACTTACTGTGTATTTTTTCTATTTATATATTTATGATCAATGATTTATAGTTGCTACACCTTCACTTCATCCTATAAGTTCTCCTGGCTATTGAGTTTTGGGATTTGTTGTTTAACAAGCATATATTACCCATGACTTGAAGATAACTGTCTAGCCAAAAAAAATACAGGAAGGAACATAAGTTAAAAGTCAACTATTCCACTTCAAAAGTGTTAAAGATGAAACTGCTTTTGAAGGTCACTAAGGATTAAGATGCATTTTTAGCATGTAGCCAGTGTAGGCAGTTTACTGCATTTTGATGTAAAATACACCACAAAAAATTTCTGTTCCATATTCCTGGAAAGTCGTCTGTCTTGTGGTTTCCAATAGAGTAGTTCAAAAGGAGAAGCTTCCTCTATAAGAAATGCTGACTGCATTTTAAATATTGCCCATTTGCTGCTTACAAAATATCTGGATGTCAACACATTATTCTGACTGGTACTTTAAAATTGTTATTACTGCCATTAGCCATGGATGTTTAGACTGCTCAGTTACTGCCTGGCTTTCCAACCATTTTCAGCTTTTGGTTTCAAGGAATCACTCTCTGTCATCTCCTCTCCCCGCAATTCTGTCCATAATTCATGTAAGTGTATGTAACGCTGAAAATCTCCTGCAAAAACCGCTACAAAAGTCTAATGGAACACGAAATCAAGTAAATGGAATTGGGTACAGCAATTAGTTTGCATTTTTATCTGCAGACCTGTTTCTTATCCATCAACAAAGTAACAGCGAAATGTGCATAACTCAGATGCTTTGAATTGTTTGAGAAATATAAATACACAAGGGTCAGAATAAAATAACTTGAGAAATCTGAGAAATAAAACCCATCATTCAGATTTTCAGCATTAGATTTTGGGAAATTATTTGCAATATCTCATGAAACCTGAAAATATTTTATATTTTGTAGCTTTGTTATATATTCCTATGTAGCCACTGGGTGTTAAGTTTACTTGTTCAATTGCTCCATGCCCCAAAACTTTTCTGTCCTTCGCTTTCATTGAAACTATCCAACCGGGCAGCAGGCTGGTGCTGAGCTGCCTCGCAGCACCGCCGGAGCGTGGCTGCATTGCGGGCTGCCTGGACTCCACAGAGCTGCGAGGCGTTGGGGCCTCTGCCTGCGAGAGCAGACGGCAGCTACATGTGATGGATTTGTAGATGTGTAGAAGGCTTGTTTAAATGCTGCCCTTTTACAGGGAGCATAAGCGATGTTCAGGTCTTCTGCTTTGCCCAGGAGTCTCAGAGCATTTTGATCTCCCTCTCTAGCTTCTGCTCGCTCTCGGTCCTGGAAGTGAGGCCACAGTCCAACAGTTTAACAGGCTGCGTAATCTGATTTACGTGTTTGTACAAACAGGCTACGGTTAATTATTGCGTATTCATGCAGTGGTTTTGGAATAAGATGATCCATATCTGACAGAAAAATATACAGTACATTAAAGCACTACCTTTTATCTTCCTATTCCATTTATGCTGTTCTATGGTCACCTACTATTTTATTGCTGGCTTCAGGTACAGTATATGCATTAGCCTTAGCACCTTAATGACTCTTTAGTTAACAAAACTTTTGCTTAGCATCTTCATTTATCATCTCACTTTTCTTTGGGAAGTATTTTGGGAACATTTAAAAATGTTTTTGATAAGTTCCACTTTATAAAATAACACAGGTTTCCAGTATGCCATCCTGGAAGCTTTGCTGTCTGGATTATCTCAGCAGTGTTCTTCCTTGGACCATACTTTTTATTTTTTTCCTATGGTCCATGCTATTAAATCCTAAGGGCTCTGCTGTCTAGAGGGAGAGGCAGCCATTTCACCTCCATGTAGTCTTAGAGGGGAGACAGACCAGGCAGCCTGCTACTGAAACGCATCTCTGTTAAAGAGCCTAATTTCCTTATAAAGTCAACAGTGGGGCGAAAGGAATTTCCACTGGATAATTGAGAGCTCTTAAATTAGCAGACCACAGCCAAGTGTGAATATCCCTCAGTCTGTGCTAATATATTGTTCAATCCTATTTTCTGTTATATTAACCAGCAATAAAAACCCATTCAACTTCAAATATAAAATTGATTTTGGTTTAGAAAAACACAATAAGTATGTGTTGATGAATGTGTCTTTTGGACTTTAACTCTGCTTTTTATGGATATGAATATTTTGTAAAATTTTGGGTGAAGCCACCTGTAATCTTTAGGGTGGACAGAGGTGCATTCTTGCAACTAATGCACATGTTCATCTCCCACTGATTTTGAATTACTCATGTGAATAGTCTCCTTATACTGTAGTGATGACAATACCACCACTTCTTCCTGATTTATATTCTGTTCCTATAGCAATTTAATTCATTATCCTATTGACTTTCTCTGCTGAAGCTGAACATTAATCTGAAGGTTATAGAGATTTTACTAAACCACCCTTCCATTAGACATGTGTTCCCTCCTCTGGTACTTTCCTCAAAGGCTTATTTTTCAACATTAATAAGCACCAGAGTACAGCAAACTTATCTTCGGGCTGAAATACTTAAAATGACCTGCATCATTTCCAATAAAGTCTCAAAAATGTAATACAGATGGCCTGTGGCAACTGACAGATCTGAATTTCAAGCTTCCTTCTGCAAGCTGTTGCCAGGAGTGTCAGCATTACGAGCCGTAGTAGGGGCAGGCTTACAGTTAGCTCTGCTTTAGTGTCCTACCACCTGTAGGAGATGCCTGTCCTCTCCGCTCAGGGACATCGTTAGCTGATTTACTGCTCCTTTCCTGAGGAAAAGGAAGGACTATATGCTAGCACAATTTGATGAAGAGCCATGCTAGACTCACAAATCCTCACATCAGTGAAGCTTCCTATAGAGAATAAAATAGAAAAACAGACCTGGGAGAGGAATCTAAATATTGGGTAAGTGTAGGGAACTGTGTGGAGAAAACAGGGGCGTCTGTGCAGAACTAACCCATAGGTTAGAAAAAGGAGGCAGACTCCTGAGCCAAATGTCATGGGGGAGGCACAACTCAGTGTTCACCTTCTAGGCAATGAAACTTCTGGGGAGAAGATAGGGGCCTTATCAAATAAAAGGAGATGTAAATGACTTGTAACAAGCAATACAATATAGAGTTGGCCTGTACTTGCTGTTTCTTCTGACATATTAATTGTCCATGACTTGTTCTGTTTTGCCAACATAACTGAAGTCATAGTACATATGCAGCACTTTACTCCAGTAAAGGTGTGGGTTTTTTTTTGTTGTTGTTGTTTTTTTGTTGTTGTTTTTGTTTTTTAGTATAAACAATGCCAACATTAGGATTTTTGGGGAGGCTATTTGGAACCACACAGGCAAGCCAAAGGTGTACAGAAGGTCTCAGTGACAGAGCCACTGTTTCTGATTTAACAATTCAGACTACTCTAATTCTGCAGCAGGCTGGATTATATTATTCCAGCTGGCCAGATGCTTCTCATAGGCTGTCTATCTGACAGTCCTGCTTCTAAAAATATCAGAAGTTGGATTTGCAACACTGATCTCTCTGGTAAGTAATCCTTTACTATCCCTGTAAGTTCCCCACTGACATAGAATATGCCTGCAGTTAAAGAAATTGCAGTAGTAGGAGAAGGCTGGTATTTCAGAATTTCCAGCCTCCCCCTTTGACTCCCATTTTCTTTTATTTTATTTGGTTTTCTTAGTGGCTTTTAGCAGCAGCAAAAGTAAATCTCAGTTCCAAACTGTTTGCATAGCTTGCAATATGTATTCATTTATCTAGATACTATTCTGGATTTCATTTTACTTCTTGTGTAGCGGATGAAATCATTGTGTATTTATAATCTCTGTCAATGGGTTTTCAAAGGGTGACTTGGTGGGCAGAGAAGAAGAAATCTATTTTTTAATGTGTTGTGGACTATGGTCTCTTGTTTTAAAAGTTTCCAGCCACTGAGTTTGTGAAAAGTGCATAACCGCAAGTAATTAAGCTCCTTGACTTTCTGCCTTTACATTGATAATGCTACTACAATGCACAGCCATAAAGTGCTTGGAGGTCTCCTGCAGCACACTCTTTATTGTTTTGCTTAGGAAAAAAAATTGTTATGGGTTTTTATGACTTTGTCATGTGGTAAAGTTAAAGGGTCCCATTTTCACCATGAACCTTTTGGAGGTGGTTGCCTTTTTATTTTAACAAGGTAGACAGTGCCTGAACAACAGCACTCTGGTAAATCCTGCTGTACTTTGTACTGCTGCTGTCTGAAAGGAAGATGGTCCTTCTCGTTAAGTGATATGAACTCTGAACCATTAAAAATTGTTTTGCAGAGAGACATTAGGCAGCAGACAGAAATGACTGGTGTCTTAGTTAGGGGATTGGCTTGAGCTAAGATTTTCTTTTAATTGTTATAATACAGTAGGATGCTTATGCAAAGAGTAGGGAATTAAACACGCTCAAGTATGTATCAGAGGGATAAGTAAATTCTCGATTTATTTAAGTATT
This sequence comes from Nyctibius grandis, assembly GCF_013368605.1. Lineage (NCBI taxonomy): Eukaryota > Metazoa > Chordata > Aves > Nyctibiiformes > Nyctibiidae > Nyctibius > Nyctibius grandis. The sequence goes on from NC_090672.1 coordinate 7,697,812, forward strand.
CCAAAGCCTGCCTTTTCTTTCCATGTTAGCAATGCCAACCATATTGATGATAATCTGATACACAGTTTTAAAGCCCTTACATTCCAACTATTTAAGCATTAGTTCAGTTATTCTGCCTACTAAAGTGATAATTAGGGGCTAAAAGGTAACCAGATTATTGTAGAGATCTCTCTTGACAGCCTTTAACCTAGTTAAATGTTAAAGCCTGGTAATTACAAGCCTCTCAGTATCATTCAGACCACAGTATATTTTGAAGTAATTTGCTATTTCTAGATTGTTTTTTATGTCATGGTACCACTCCAGTGCCCTCTAGCTTGCCCTGAGTGCCTGCCCACTTGCAGAACATCTTTACTAGGCAAAAAAAGTCCCTAAGAACAAACTTCTTGCTTAGTATGGATGTTAAGTGGGATTTGTAGATGTGTAAAGAACATTGCAGCTGATTCAGGATATATTTGGGCTGTTTAAAAGCTTCTGCCTTGTCTGCACTTGGATTTAATTTAGGTCTGTTTGAGCCAATCTAATAGTTTGCCAGTGCTGTGAGGGAGAGGTACTGCTCTCTGCCCTGACCTCTCCCCAGGTTCCCCTTCTCTCTCTGCAAGGTCCTGACTTTAACATGCATTGGGGAGCTCAGTGAAAATGAGGGGCCAGGTATAGAGAGGAGTGGAGGGAAGGAGGTGTAGGAATGAGTTGATTGTGATGTACTGGAATGGATCACCCTTCTTTGGTAACTTCACCCTTGGGAATTGTTTCCACAGCAAAACAGAGGTTTCAGTAAAACCCATAGTGGGTTTGTGCAACACAAATAAGAACAGCAGTAACAAGGCAGTGTCACGGGAGTTAGCATGCAGTTAGCAGTCAGTTTAATCCTGCAATGATTTTTCCCTGGTTGCCTACACCTGCTAAAGCCTAAGCCAGCAAATATTCATTGCTATTCTTACCTGCACTAGATAAATTAAACTAATGCACTTATGCCGTTATTTTTCTTTATCCCATCTCCTCTGACAGCATTATCCAATGCAGAAGTGAATAGTAATTAGCAACAACAGTCTTGAAAGCATATGTTATGTTACAAAGAAATGTACTCTGTCATAAAGTCAGCTAGCTTGTCTACAGTTTTCTTACTATAGTTGCTGGGAGCTGTAGACATGACATCTTCCAGTGCTGAGAGCTTATCGAAAATCACTTATTTATACGAACAGCACTTGTATGGGTGGATGTATATTCTAAGAATGCTGTCAGCTGCCATCCTTCACTGAAAATTTGCACCCATGCTATTCAGCGTGATTGATTTGAATCTGTGCTTGTACTTTGGAAACAGTATGTGTTCTGTAAGTAAGACTTAACTGTGCAGATGCAGGTTCAAATTAGTAACTAATACTTGACCTTACTGGAACTTATCTGTCCAGCTGCCCAAAACAGCTATCTGAAACTTTGAAAAACACATCCTCAAAGGACAGAATTCATCTCACCATCTGAAATGGAGGCGTCTAGTCTAAGCTACTTGGCCTGTTGTTTGTCTCTGCTCCGTTGTCAAGGGAGATGCATCTCCATGGTGTGATTTGTCCTGTCCTAAGAGACGGGTCTCTGGCTATCAGGAATGATCATCCTCCGAAGATGCTAATCTCTTTCTATTCACTGCAGGAGGAATTCAGATAACTAGATGAGTCCTGCATATACTGTGGATCCAGCTGTGCATGACTGACTGACAGTGGTTTCCACTTAGCTAGGTTTTCTGCTTTTATTAAGAAAAACTTGAGGTCTACGTTAGCAAATTTCAAATATTAATAGTACTTCAAAACTCCTACTTTCAAAACTAGAAGAGCCTAGTTAAGTATTAAGTATTGCAAAACAATGCTTTACATTTTTACCTTTTGTTATAGTCTGATGAATTTATAACTTAAAAACTCTTAAAAATATCTGAAATGATGCTGATAAATCATATCAAGTTGCAATGGTATGTTTCAACCAGATTTTTGCTTTCTTGTTCAGTCAACTTGCTTTTGTTTGAATATTGCTTTTCTGTAAATCTGAATAGCAAAGCATAGACCTTATTTACTACAGCATACTTAACTTTTAGCTCTTAAAGGAGTAATACATTATATGTTCACTTATCATGGAATTTAACAAAGGCAACCAGAAGTCAGTTGTGTAAGACATGAATAATTTCATGAAAAAGCTGCCACTGGCTATATTATACATCTATGTAGCTTATAAAACAAAGCAAATGATTACCATCAATTATAATACCATCATTTGACAACTCTGCAATTAATTTCCTACTCTTAAATAACTGCTGTTGCACAGTGCCAAAGAAAATGCCATGCATTAACTGACTCATCACCAGAGCCTGTGATAGATAGTACTGATGGTAATTTGATTATTCATCTCCAGGAAAATAAGTGCTTTGTTATGAAAACTATTCATTTTGTTCTCTTGAAAGAATGGTAACGAGGATATCTAGAGTACCTTTAAAAATAACCCCTACAGTAATATACAGTTATTCTGAAGCATTATTTTATTTGTTAAGATTTGTGGAGTAGAGTTGCATGCTAGATAGTTCACAGACATGGTACAAGCTGATGAAGGATGGGGTATGACAAAACCCATGCATCTCTCCTATGTAAAAGTGCTCCTACATAAGAAGAATGGAAAGATTCTACTTTGCCTACCAGAAAGTCTGCAAGCTTTACTATACCTCTTGAAAAAGGATTCCGTATAATGAGACTAAAATATTTATCCAGCAAGAGTAATGGGCTATCCTGCAATAGCTATCAGGATTGTTAAATTATGGTCTTTTCTGGGACAATTACAGACATGTATTTAAAACACAAAGCAAGTACCAATTCTGCCAGGTTTTACTTGTGGAGTTAACTTTATTTCTTAAGCAGACCAGCAGACTTCTGTGGAACCATGTCTAAAACTAACTAGCACCTTATTTTTACATGAATCAAAGGCAGAATGATACTCCTTGTAAAGTATTATGCACTAGTGAGTAGCAAATAGCACTTTTATAAGAATCTGAAGCACTTTCAGTATTACTTTGTGGTTAACCTTGTATTTGCATTTACTAGAGATATAAAGGACCCATCAAAAGACACTTAATTACTTTCAGTAGCGCATATGAGGATATAGGGTGTCTATGCATACAATAAATACAACAGTTTCATTTTGAGATATGAGTCACACAATTTGCAGTGCATGGGCAAAAAGGAAAAGAGGAATTCCCTGATTTTCAGAATGGATAAAGGGAAACAATTTTTATGAGTACAAATTAGTTTGCAAATACCTTCAGGCAGAAATGGAAAGTGAGTAATTCATACTGGTTCATTACTCCAAATACATTGACGTACCTCCCCAGAGAAAGCCTGTCCATTGAGTAGGTGCTCTGATCCCTGGCTGTCTTCGCTTCCAAAGTGTAACCGGATTTCCTCTAAGCGGTGACTATATGTCATCGGGCCTCCAGAGATGTTGACCAAATGCTCTTTGTCTAATCGTAGAGATACATGTCTCCCTGTATTATACATTGTCCCACTGACCTAAACAAAATCGGGGGGGGAAAAAAAGCATTTTTTCAATATCATTTGTAAAACCTAGAAACTCGTTATATGTACTTCAAGGTTTTGCTTTTTACACACCTTCATTTAGATGTAGAAACATATCTTATTGTTGGGAGATGAAATACACAACCTGAGGCTATCCTTCAACTGCTGCTTTGAATCTTATACCGTATATTCAAATATTTTGCTAAATCCATACGTACATATTTTAGCCAGGGGCACATGGTTAACACAGCGAATAGGATTATTTCACTTCTCAATAAGTAGGCTTTTAGAATATCTTTTAATGCAAGGTCTGAGTAATGGCTTCATTACAAAATTTCTGCACTGAAAATGGGAACATTTCAGCTGACGTAAATTATTTAAGTACACTTGAACAAATCTGAAATTTAAGTAATTTTTTCCTTTTAATATTTATAACAAAGTTATAAAAAATAAAGGTGCTGTAAAAGCCCTACTCCTACTGAAGCTGCAGGTAAAAACTTTCATTGTCCTTCTCTCCAAGTCTATTTTGTTATGAATATTTTATGTTTACAATTGCCAGACATTTTAGCCATAGCAGTACGGAATTAATTACAATTTGATCATGTATCTGTAGTTCCTACTACACCTCAAGTAGCTGTAATGCTCTTCAAGATTCATCTTTATTTTTAAAAAGATTGAATGTTATGCTTCATTTGCAAACTGATTTACAGCTGCTGTAATGAAAAAGAAAATGATTGTGGAAATTTTTCATATGAAATATAATTCTGTCATAATTTTCACTGCCATAGGAAAAGTTCCTATAGCAAGAGGTTCCTTAATTTATGCCATTAGAAAGTGAAATATGCCAGTTTGAGTTAAAGCAGAATTGTGATTTATTTTAAAACATTCTGCATGGATACAAATGGTACACTTGAATAACATCCATTTACTTTAAGAAGAGGAAGTGTAGCAATAATATGCTTTGTTGCACTTCAATTTGAAATTAAAGACATGACTATTATGTATTATATCCCATACTACATCAGTACTAGGGTAATTAACATTGCTGCAGTGTCATTTTATCTGTAATACTAATTACTGAGTTTAAATGACCTGTTTTCTTGCACAGTATGTTGTAAAAAGTTACACTGAACAGACCGTGCAATAGAACTAAATGGATGAGATTAAACAGCTTTTGATTGTTGTGGTTTTTAAACTTTGATACAGATGTTCTATTTTTTGTGTTTATTCCAATTCAAAATAAGCAGTAACAAATTTCTTATGAAAAGTTATAAACACCAATATTTCTATTCATTGCAAATAAACCACAATGATCTTACTTATGAATGCTCCTTAGTTTTTCTGCTTGACTTTGCATGCATAATAATTAAATACCAAGTTCAGTTTAACAGGCGGAAGAAGGTCAGTTTATTGAATTCAGTTTCAGTACACTGCGTACAAATGACATAAAATTGTTGATCATAAGTAACAAATGTAGTTTAAAAACAAATAGGGGAAAATGGTTTAAAGCCTCTTATTCACATTTGGGAACTCATGCTTCACTGAACACTCAGTTAAATTTAGCAGCTATGCAAAATATTCAGAATCCATTTTCTTACGTGAATTGGTACAAATCTCAAATTAGGGTACCATTATTTTCTCTCTCAAGGTAAAAGTGACCCAAATAACCCCTAATATGAATCAAATAACTCTCTGTAGAGGAGAGAGGGGAAATTATAAGAGGCAAATTCATGAACATGAGTAACATTTGTCTTTCTCACTTTTCCCCTCATAAAAATGCAGTGCTTGTAATGAGATTGTATCGACTGTTTCAAAACAGAATTTCCCTACGTAACCACAGATAAAGAATACCAGTAATGCAGTGAAGTATCTGACATGCCTCATTTTTGACCTGCAGGGAGGGATGAATGCTTGAAGTGAGACTATAAAAATCTCCTGCAGGGTCACACAGAGCAGTCACCAGGAAGGACGAAATCCAAGGTCTTCAATAAACAAAATGCGCAGGGTCTTGCCCTTTTATCTGCCGCCTTAGGTTTAAGTGAAGTACCAGTTCTCTTGTTGGGAGTGTGTGCACAAGCGAAGAGTGGCCACATGTACCAGTCTAGATTCAGGACCAAGCTGCACCTTCAGGACACGCCTGTGCCCGTTTCTTATCTTGAGACCGCCAACATATGCCACCATTACTAGCAACTTTTAATGGGCACTTCTTTTACAGGCATTTGCTTACTACAAGAACAGAAGTGTCTTATATTTGCCATCTACTCAGATTACATCTGAATGAAAGACTGAAATATTTAGGAACCATTTTTTTTTTATTTCTGGAGACTTTCTGACTTGTCAAGATTGTATAGTAGGCTGTGCTTGATTGTGGGAAGTATCACCATAAAGCTAGTGAATTCTTTATTGCAATTCAGGATATTGTCTATTTCACATACGAACCCAGTATCTTACCACCCTTACAAGTGTACATTTCAAGTATAACCATATACCGTTGTAGGACATAGTATCACATAAATGCAATCACCTTCTGTTTGCAAGCTCAGAGTCCACAAATGCATTATACTCAGCAGGAAAGTGTCAAGCAAAAAACAATGCAAGAAAAAAGAAGTAGTTTGTCTTCCATTGTTTTCAGCAGAAAACAATGCATTGCCTCTTCACTATACGCAGTTATAACTGCTACTGGAGAAGAAGGAGGTTCTGCTCTTATTCACTATGTGAACCTACTGATAAAGGAAGGATTTTCCTATTTTACAGTACTGAGCCTTTAAAGTGATGGTGCACTCTCATTTTAGAACATCAACCTGAGTTGGTTTTGTGGAAAGTAAAGTTACAAGACCGCATGCAAAAGGCTGCAGGCACAGAAGTTACCGAGGAGGTATTTTCTGTATTTTGTACATTCTCCTACAAGATAAACAGCATGAAGACAGGGGCACCTTATGGGCAAGATGTTGACTCTTGCAGTCAACAATATCCGCTACTCCAGAAAGCACAATATTTATTTTTTATGCCATTCTGTGGATTGGATAAAATGTTATAGGGTAGTTTAAAAGGATAATGCAAAAGATCTGTTAAGATCTATATAGCTATTTCCTTACTGTGTCAGGCTAATCTTTGGTGCTAAGTCCTTCATAGTGATGGCCTCTGTATCACTTCTTGCTCTGCTATTTAAGTAACCCTTTTGTTCTGTGTTTCTGTTTGACTTGAAACTTATATAAAGACAAAAACATAGCAAACAAGCTTGGGGAAAAAAACCCCACTACATCTTGCCCTCCTGTTTTTCAAAAGGATCAATATTCATATTTATCTTGTGCACTAGAAACGAGACTGTGGTAAAAACACATATATTAAAACATCAGTAAAAACTAAGTCCAACATAGTCAAAGTTAATGATCATAGCACACTTTTAGTTGACCCCATTTTCCTCATACATAAAGAAACATTTCCAAACAGGTAATTTTACCTGTGGCAAAATCCCCAAGTAGAACAGAGCATGTTGATGGGCTTCAACCTTAATTGTGGAATAGTTCAACTTTGGTAGACTTTAATTAAATTATTAACATATTCCTGATGTAGTTATTTTCTGTTTAATCTCATTCATTTTAATTCTGGCTTCACAGAGCTTTGTGCACATAATTCCCCAGCAGCATTGTTCTCTCTTTATCTTGATGCAAGACAGCCACACAGGCACACACTGCTAATATATTCTATCATACGTTTCTAAGTAAGATCTGAATACTCGTGTGGTATCTGTGTATAACTTGCTGGTCCTGTGATCACAAAAAAAGTCCCAATTCTTGTCTTTGAAAGGTGGAACACAAGCAAAGGCAATAAAAATGCATACCTAATAAACACAAACTCTTTGATGTATGTTTATCTTGAAACATTATAGACCTTTATGACCATAAGGAAAATAAAAAACCAAACCCTGAAACAATTTTTTTTTCTAATTACGTTCTTTAACCCTGCATTTGTGGAAGCATTTTTGTTGTGCCCTAGTTAACTGTATATCTTGTTCCCTTTGTCTTTTCTTCCACAACTAGTCCTGAACTAAGTATTTTTCAGAACATCCTTTGTGGCCTACATCTTTACATAACAGTCTGTGTTAAAATAGCCTTCAAAACCCCGAGCAGAAGACGTGATAGAAAAAGAAGCCTGTTTGAGGGCAAAGCCATGCTAGAAATGTAAGCAGGGAATGCCAGAGGAAAGGAGAGGGAGCTGAGATGGATTCTTTGCCTTTCAATCCCATGCTACGTTAGCAGTTCACTGTCACCTTTCTTCAAGGGGTAGCGCAGGCTCTCTGCTTCCTAGGGGCCCGTACAAAATAGTGAAATAGTGCATTTTGGATTTATTCAGGTAAGAGTAGTCTGAAGATTAGTTCCAAGACCATTTTTAAACTTGTATCAGTACCTGCCAGTGGAGCAGCACTGAAAGTAAGGAAGCAAGAAAATCAATTGTGTATGGCTGCCTGCCGTGGTGTCCTTGGATCTTATCTGCAATATTAGATGTTTTTCTCTTTAGGATGAAAATAGATACAGTCCAAAGAAGACCTAGTACTGTGTAGGGAAGCAAATTACCAAGGACTGAAGAGTGTTTTGAAGGTGTCATAGTGCCCCAGTTTTATATCCTGCAATAATCAAGTTTCTGTCATCTGCCACCTGGTTTCCATATTTTCCTCTCGGTGTCCTACATTCCAGCAGAACAGGAAAGCAGCTCTGCAGGCTCAGGGAGTGGTCGGCTTTCCTCCCCCGTTAGCAGCACCTGAACTACTAATGCCACGTACTTTGTCATTACCTTTGGTTTCTGTCATTTGGTATCCATGTAGCGACAGCAGCGGGTGGCCTAGTGAGGGCAGCACGGATCCTAAGGAACCTGCGATGTGCCATTGATTTTTCTGCTCAACTCCTCTCCCTAGGAGGTTCATAGAGGCACAAGTGCTCCATGGAAACATTAAAATATTAATACTAATATTAAACTGTTCCTAGCATCTGCCATCTCCGGGTCTCAAAGTGCTTAAAAATGCAAAAATAAATCTGCAATTGTCTTTTGTCTCACTGGGGAGAATAAACATTAATGCCAGGTTGTTTTATTTTCTTCTGACATGATCATCCTATGCAAAATTTCACTCTGTAGCTCAGGTCACCTGAACTTGAGTTTCTAAGTGCAGTGATAAACTGAATAATGTTTTTCTGAGTCCCTCAAGCAAGTTCCTTCCATTTAATGTCTTTTTGGTTGTTGTTCATGGTATCCTGACCAGACCATATTCTGTCATATAAAGTACTGTCCTCCCTGCTTTGAATTGATTGTACTGTAGTAAGTACCTTATATCTCTCTTGTGCAAAGACGAGACTGCTTCAGGGTTTGAAAACAGAGTTTACAGAGACTTCAGGGCATGTCTGTGATTTCAAATCTGACTTCAGGCACAGTGACGAAGCATCGCACTAAACTAGAACTTCAAAAGTAACCTACTAAGGCACACTGCTTAGTTCTCTGCAGCAGAATTATATTCCATTATTTCAAGGCAGTGGCTATATAAGAACATTTCTTTCCTGAATATTGTGCTTATAGCATCCAGTTAGTTTTAGAAGTAGTTTTATGCTGCTGCTGTTAGAAGGGACCCAAGCTATAACACCATTTTCAAAATTATGTTTGCAATAAACAGCATGCGTCTTGACCTTGTAAATCTTCTATAGATTTGCCTATAAATCTTAGACGTAGATACATATTCAAAGTATTTCATGCTTTATTTTTGAAGGTAATTTTAAGGCCAAGTCCAGCCATGTTTCCCGCACGCTTTCCTTGCTGCCAGCAGAGAGCACTGTCGACCCATCCCATACAGCTTTCACCTCTATACCACGGGGACTTCCCCAGCCAGGAAGAAAATTAAAACTAATCTTTTTTTGTGTGACATGACTGTAATCCGTGGCTTTAGTTTCAGAAGTGGTGGTTTCAGTTGGGGGACAGAACTGTGGGGTCTGTTGCATCAGTCAAGCAGGTTTCTAGTCTACAGATGAGTGTTTGGAGGATGTGGGCTCAGCGGGTTGCTTGAAGGCCATCAGATAAGCAAAATACTCAGAGTGCCTTTTCTGGCAAGAATCCAATAGATCTTTGTTGTGTTTATAAAAGAAAAAAGAGTGAAGGGAGGGGAATTAAGGATAAGGAAAACCAGAGTTTTGATACAGTGCCACTTACTGGGAGGGGGCTGCAATATAATTGCTGAGCTTTGAAGAACAACAGGCATCATCATCAATATTTGATTAAAAAAGGCTCGTGTGAAAAATGTAAAATTTAAGAGAGAAGTGTAAAGATTAAAATAATCTTTTCATCTTCTTAGTTGAGAAGTTTAAAAAGGAAATGATGTTAATGAGTCCAATTAACCCATTTACCTGCCTAGTGTAATGTGCCATGTATCAGCATAAGGCATGACACACTTTTGCTTTTTAAAGCACCGTTTTCAGTAAGGATCTTTCCAATTCACTACTCCACAGTTTTGCCTGTTTACTTCCCTCAAGTGACTGATCTGTAAAAAACTTGGAGCTGACCTCATAAATTAAATATTCAGGCTTACTGGCTAATGAGCACAATATGTCAATTTTCAGTGATCAAAATAATGTGCTTCAATAATGTATACACCATTCTGTAACAAAAATATAATTTTAATAGAGGACCCGCAGGGTCATGGGTAGTTTGAGATAATTATATGCCACAGGATGTGAACGAATGAAACTGCTCCTAGGACACTGGTAATACCCCACAGAGTCTGTATGCCACATGCTGCCTTTTAGGGATAATAAAGTGCTTTATTGTATTTCCACTACCCCATTAATGCAATGATTTTTGTTTGTTAGTAACTATGAAGTCTAAAGCAGATGCAGCCAAATTTTTGGTGTCTAGCATTAATAATTGCTGTGCATGTTGCCGCTAGATTTACAGTGAAATTGTGCTCTCCTTAATGTAAAATATTCCTACTACATTTAAACCATATGTAGTAGGTGAATTTCATCCTGGAGCTTTCATTGGATTTTTTAAATTAAAATCAAATTATTGAGCTAGGCAAGCAGAAAAACTGGCTGCTGTGACCGGACAAGGGATCTGCTTCCACCAACGCTGGCTGAAGACCTGAGGGGCCAGTAAGGATTTTAAGTCGGGGATATATCTTGATGCTGAGAGCTTCCTGCATGGAGGGATCCGTTATGTGCTGTTTGGGATGAAAAAAAGAAATAATGAAGAATGCTTTACTGTAGGAAAGCAGACTGGATCTCAATGTTCACCATCTTCTGCTGTGCAGTTATCTTGAAACCTACAGCCTGAATATTTGCAGGCAAACTAAAGCACGGAAGAGGAATGTGTGAAAACAAGTTACGTTGCAGTGTGACCTTAAACAACTTCTTAACATGCAGCAAGAACTGTGCAGCATGCAGTTACCTAGCAGATAAGGCAACAATAATCACAGGTATCTTCAGCCAGGTAAAAGGGTGAAGGGATTATGTCAAGTTCCAAATTCTTTGTCATCATATGTAGAATGGGGCACAGACTCCACGCTGAGATCACTGTCAGGCTTTTTTACATAAATGCTATTAGTGCTTCAACAGCACACACGGATGTGTCTTTACTGTGGTAGATTCTGGAGTGACTTTGGTTTATTAGCAGAGAACTCAAGTTTGTTGTGAAGTGTCATGTGCCTGTGCCATGCTCTAGTGTTTAAAAAGGATGGTTTGGGGTGTTCTAAGCTGGACTTAACACTGTATGACTGCAGAACTAGACTCAGCAATTCACAATCCTGTGTGTCCACAGCCACCTTTTTACCACTGACAAGTCTCATCCTGTGCTGTGACACAGTTACAAGCGTTATATGAAAGAGGGAAAAATTACATTTGCGTGCTCCTTTTAGTTCATTAACCTTAGTTTAGAATTAGGCTAAGTCAATAAGTAATTGAGAGAATATCTGGGGCTTGGAGAACTCATTACTCTAATTTAGTCTAGCAATCTGTAACGAGATTTTAGTTTGAAGAATCTGCATGAAAAACCATGCTAAGGATAACTTTTGTCTCTGATAAAGGGGATGTCAAAAGAGCTGCCTTTTCAAAATCTGAAGGCATGCATAATTTTTTAAAAGGTTGCAAATGGTGCAGAAGCCTAAAAACTTGTGAGAAATCCAGATAAATGAAAAATTACTCTCTCCATTTTTTTTTTATGTGGGTTTAAAATGTAAAATTGAATATGTTAAAATCCTGAGGGTCTAATTGAGTCCTTTTTTAGTGAGTGATATTGAGATGCACTGACCTTTGGTAACTGCCTGGATTTCAGAGCTCTTCCTTCAGAGAGTTCTTTGGTTGAAATGCCAGAGGTTTTCCAATGGAATCCAGATCAGATGGAAATTTATAGGACATATATTGAAATTATTGTGTTTCACTTTCCTTATGTTTTCCATATAGCAAGACAGACTTCAGATATTAGATATTAATATCTCATTTGATCAATTGCATATTAATAAATGTATTCAGACTTTCTAATATCTTTATTTTGCTTGTACTTTCTCTTCAGTACTTTCATTCCTAATACAACTTTGAGAATAAATTTCCCTGCTGAGCAGATGAGGTACAGCTAGTTGATGGATTTAAATTATTTTTTAAACTGTTGGTGTATAATCTACTTTACTGTTTGTATGTAGCATTAACAAAAAGGCTGTGCTAAACTAATCTGGGAAGTATCTTTCAAGCTAAGTGGTAAAATGCCACTGTAGTGTTGTGTAGATTATTAATATACTCACCGCTTTATTTACCTGCAGCTATATATCTTTTTATATATATACATGCATCTCTCTATATATGTATATATCCATATATATCCATATACAGAAATAAATTCTTTTCTTTTTTTACTAACTTCTGTGAATAGAAAGAGGAAGAAAAATGTCTGTCCTCACACACAGGCCTAGATTAATAAGTTGGCAAAACCTTCTTGCTGTTGTGCAGCCAGGGTATCAGATTGCTGAGTGAATGACTGAGAAGCACACGGCTTTCTGAGCAACGTTAGGGATGTGCATTCAGAGTCCATCTGTTTTACACCGCAATCAAAACACACCATTATTAAGGTTACCAATACAATTTCACACGAGCCAGAAGAGCCCATTTGTTGTATTTCTTTATTTCTCTAATTCTTTTGCTGCCAGGAAGTTCTAAATTCCTGTGCTTATTAAGTTTTCATAAACCCTTTATAATAATGACGTGACCGCTGCTGCTTTTTGAAATCCTCTGACCACTTTAGCCATGAAGTTCCAAGAAGGCGCAATGTACTGAACCCTGCTTAGGGGAAATTGCGGTGCCTCAGTCGGGGTGTAGCCAGAGAAGCATGGTAATGCTTTACTGAAATTCTAAGTCAGTGGAAATGAAAAGAAGAATCTATAAAACTCAGCTTTCTAGCCATGAAAGGGACAAAAGTTTTATCAGCTTTTTTAGCAGAACTGTAACAAGTTTCTGAAAGCAGTGTATTTCACAATGTCAAGCTGCTTCCCAAATCGCTGCCAAGGAAAAATGCATAGTTTTATTGCAAAATAATTTCCTGAGCCCTGTATCTCTGGAGGTAAACTAGTATTTAGATAACTTGAAATTTGACCTCAATAAAATTCATTACGTGTCAAGGCAAATCCTTTGTGGCAAGCAAAAATCATGAGCTATTCTGCCTAGTAGCATATTTCACTGGTTTGTTTTTTTTTTTTGAGCAGCAGAAGAGAGCTGTTTTGTCCTGGCCTGCTTTTTCTAGTTCTTTAAAGAAGCTGAATAAATTAGCCTTTTCAGTTATAAATATTACCGTTCCTGTTTAACAGAAGACTGTTTTACTTTTCTCATTTTATCTGCCTCAAAAGCATTTATGTTGAGAAAACAGTGGAATTGCAGTAGAGGTAGAAATAAAAGAAAAACAAACAAACAAATCCTATCCTGGACTTACCTTTGCTTTTCCTGACATTTCACTCTATTCAAAAACTCTTCTCTTTTTTTTTTTTTTCCTGACAATGCACTTTAAAAAAAATCACAAATCCTAATTTTTGAAATAAAGCTCCCTAAAGAATTATCAATTCTAGCTTAAGTAGAAGAAGAATTTTCTCTGTGTTCGAATGTGCCTCTAATTCAAATGTACCTGACAGCCAATGTGCAAGCTGGATGGAAGACTGGGAACTGTGAGCTGCAGCATGAACTTGAGCTGCAGGCTAAATGCCAGCACAGGGGCAGCCCTCACCTCCTCTGATGCTTCCAGACTCGGCGTTACATGTGTACATCGTCATTCCGGTGGATGTATATACAAAACTCAATCAGAAAGCTTCCTAAAACTTCACTTATGAGCACTCCTCTGTTAAATTTGGTCAAGAGATTTTGTGTTTATTCTGTTGTTTTGTGTTTTTTTTTCCCCATTCCACATTACCTGCTGTGCTTCCAGATTGCATGGCTATGGGGGAAGAGCTGTTTCTTTGTTTGGTGTTCTGATCTTCTGTACAGCTCCATGTATACTGGAGTTCTGTAAATTAGTATTTTTACAAGTAATCAAAATGGCACAAAGCTCAGAATACCAAGAAGCGATTTTTTCCTCTTGCATCATTCCGGAGCATGTTTTATTCCATGCAGAGTGAAAGACACTTTTCCGCTAGCTCAAATCATAACGAAATGGTGAGAAACTATTCTGAAAAAGGCTATTAGAAAACCAATTTTTTGTATCATGGCAATTTACCATCAGTTCCCCTCTGTTTTTCTTGGTCACTGGGCTTACCAAAATACAGATCTGGCTTTGCAGAAAAGTCCATAAGGAAAAGAGAAAGGGGTTACGGGATAAAGTCAGCTAGGAATCAGAAATGCTTTTGCAATAGGGATACCATTTAGACTAGACAAGATCTTAGCTTTCCAGACATAAAAGACAAGTTTATTTTTAAGGAGTGTTTTATCATATATGTTCTAAAGAGTTTGAAGAATGTTTAATCTGTTGAAACAATAATGTTGACAAGCTCATCTTTATTATCTTCCCAGGAAGAATCTTTTAAAATAGTAGTTCAGATTCAGTTATGGATCAGCACTCCATTTGTTAGTAATTGCTTTTTGTCCTATTTTTATACCCTTTTCCTTCTCTGTAGTGTGCAAACCGGAGGCTGAATGCTCCCAAATGCCTCTGGAGTGGTATCTTTCCCAACTCCGGGTGTTTGCATGTGTGCTTGTGTGTTCACATTCCAATCTGTGATGAATTATAGCTGAGAAGTTGAAAGGTACTGAACACCTTATTTACAATGTAAAGACAGCCTTGCTCTCTTTATCCTAGATGAAGACAAGTTTAGAGTTCATTCTCACACTCAAGATTTGTTGTTCTCACCTGCAGTAGAGGAAAATAAATGTGCTTATGCCCTTACTAACTAGATAGGACTTAGGCAGAAGCTGAACTGGAGCTTTCAAAAATTAATTCTTGCAGATTAGAGTAAGTATATCTTAAAGATGTGAAAAAAATTTCAGCACACTTGGTATTTTTACAATTTTAAATGCACAGATTCTGAATAATGGGTCTGCCCCTGAGCTACTGAAATCTGTGAGCAGTACCAGTTTTTATCATGTAATTGGTGACTGATATAGTCCGAAGTAAAGATAGGAAATGCTTCCAGGCCTTCACTGACAGAAATATATCCACTCCCTGATGTAATTGAAAGATTTGTAAGTCTATTGTGGCTGATGTCTTATTATTTTCATACCAACTATTTCTAAAATCTAGATGATGACTAATAAACAAGTCCTTTAATCATCTTTAAAATGACAAACCTGTTGATAAATTGAATTTTCTCCAACAAGATATTGCTATATTGATTTTAGTACTCCATTTTTAATAAGCAGAGGCTGTTCAGAATTGCTTGCTATGACAGTCTTGAAAGTAGGGCATCAACTGACCCGGCAAATGGTTGAATTTATAAGGGAAGTTTTTGCTAGAACTCTAATCCATTAGCCTTCTATGGCTGACATTCATTTGCAATAAGGACACTGGGCCAAATCTGCATATAAAAACCAGACAGACATGGCTACCTGAAAGTTTCTGTGGTAGATTTCCTCTTTTCAGAGGTAATTTCAGTTCCCAAATTGAATTATGCATACAGCCTTGGTGACAACTCCTGTCCCTAAGTATGGGCACCTCACTGAGCAAAGGGCTGAAGCTGTTTAATGGGAGCTTTGGTTAGCATGAGTAGTGAATGTGCAGGAGTTTCTAGAGCTAACACAAGATAGCAAGGGTGGAGAAAGGCAGCGCTTGCTTTCATAAGTTGGAGATGACCCACCGTGGTAAGGGAAGAAGTATGCTATTTTTTCTTAATTGCAAAGAGTTTCCAACAAATGGTTTCTTCATGTATAGAAGAAAAGCACCTTCACCACTGAACAGGCACATACATTCTTACCTCTGGTCTAGATAATTTTGCTAGAGAGAGATGGTACACACAATACTTCAAGGTACCATTATGGCTAATCACATTACTCAGAGGAAAGGTGATGGAAACCCAGTGGCTAGGTCAACATGTAACATTTAAAAAGTTGCCTGTAATTGCAAAAGTATTTTTCATCACTGTTGGAATTCATTTTACTTTTATCTGAACGAATGAAAGACTTGCGTGTGTTAAGGAATATCATGTCTTCAAACACCGTCTCCTCAGTCTACCTACTGAAAAAGGCTTATATACCTGAATGACTATTTAGATTACTCTTTGGTTAAATGGGCAGAAGGTTCATATGACGATACCATACCTGTTACTAAAGCAAGCAAATAAAATGGAAACAATACAAAACTCTTACACACGCATTAGACTATAACAAAATACAGATAGGGACAAACATCCTAAGATGTTTCTGTTTTAAATAGAAAAATTTTTTGATATTCAAACTTCCACCTCGAGAGTGAATGTAGCTGGTGTATTAAAACTGTGGGTTGGTATACATACAAATCCATTCTGGGACTAAAAGCATATACATAATTATCCAAATACATAGGTGCCTATTTGCATGTCTTGTCAGAGATATGTATTCAGGGCGTAATGCCAGCTTTTTTACCAAAGCATTCTTGTTTTTCTTTTTTCCTACCAGCTTATGTTTTCCTAGCACAAAAAAAGACTTGCAACATAAATTTATAGAGGATAAAGCATATCAGAATCACCAAGGAATTACTGAACAAAATGTGCTATATACAAGCTGACAATAGACAACATAGTAATAGGTATTGAGTAAAAACCTGAATAAAAATATTACTGCCAAATCACCTTTAAGGGATTTCAGGTTTCTGGTTTAAGTACTGTTGCTTGTTGTCTTTTTCATTTATATGTATAAAAAGAAAAAGATTTAATACTCCTAAATCCCTGCCTTTCATTCCTTGTATGTTCTGTCACACAAAAGCAAAACTAAATCAAACCAACAGCTTCTAAGATAAAAATTCTGCACTCTATGCCAGATAGTGTTCCTCAGACTCTGGGCCCTGATGTCATCCCACTGAAATGAGGAGGCACAAAGTGACAAATGTCTGGAACTCAATTCCCCCTGGACTGCCAGCTACCTTCGCTAGCAGCAGCTGAATCCCTTCAAGGCAGGGGAGTCCAATGTAGGCACCTGCTGACACATGACGACTGATGAACCAGAAGTGGTGCACACATACTGTAAGTCTGAGAAATACTGATCTAGGTCAACTTTTTCCACATCCAGGCACCTTAGGAGACATGTCCTCATTCTCAGAAGTGCTGAGCAAACAGAATTCTGTAAGTCATAATATTTCAATGGAGAGGGCTGCTTTTAATAATCCTAGGAAACTCCTAAATATGTCCCTTAGGCTATTCGGAAAATGTTAATCCTAATATTTTCATCTGTAATTGCGTAAAGTGATTTTTTTTTTCCCTCCTTAATCTTTCAGTGATTTGGTTAGTTTGGTCTCTTTTTTGCTGTCCTATATACATGGGTAGTCAGCATAGTTATAATTGTAAGTCTGTTAGTACCTGTTCCTATGTACCTCTGCAGCAAGTTAAATATATGTGCGAAGGTCCCTAGGGTCTTCTGCTCTTCTGGGTAAAACCACAGTCTGTTCTGTGTCTCTATTCTTATGTGATCTTTGCAGAAGAAATTCGGAATGCTTTCTGTAGTTTGCTGTGTGAAAGATGCCTAAATCTTGACAAAAGCGTGTAGTGCAGGAATGCGTGTGTTCTACCTGACTAAAACTGCTCAGTAAATGTTCAGCCTTTCATTTCCATAGCACAGTGCTTCATCCAAGCTAGTGAACTCATTTTTCTTATGATCAGCGAGAAAATCTGATCTGAATGTGGATCTGATAGTGCTGTAAGAGCATATGACACAGGAAGAATTCAACACACATTGTCAGCACTGACCTACTTTAATTTCTGAGTTTGAAAGGATGAACATACCATTCTTTATCTCTACTGTAGTTACAGCTTGATATTCTCCTGTTAGAATCATAAGCAGCAAGATCAGGTGATAGTTGTCCAGATAGTTGTAAATGTGACTAATTCCTTATTAAAAAAAAACAAACCTATCTTTATGGAAAATGCCTATTTAACTGTAGGGAAATGTAGAAGCTTCTCTAGAAAGCACTGAAAAACCCTCATTATTATCTTTCTGTAGGATACTGAAACTGTTTTGCTACAGAATTTTATAGGGACAATTCTCTATGCGTTTCAAATGTCCCATATGGGGAGACTTCAGATTCCGCTACAGGATATCTGTGGAGGAGGGTGTTAAAAAGTTCAGTAGAAAAGATTAATATTTCTCTTGTTAAGACCATAGGGCTTCATCATTCAGCATGCACTGCTGACCATCTTTCTTGCATCTGTATTTGTTATGTTAGTAGAAGAGGCCTATCCACTTATTTTCTGTATTCACATTATAAATTAGAAGACACTATGCCATTAACTAGTGAGGAAAAAGCCCTCACCTTTTGATTATAATTGGATAACCAATATGTACTCAAAATACCTATCTGCAGGATTTTTGTTCTTATTCCCGAAATGTGCTCCCTACCTTAGCCACAAGGCGCTCAGGCGGCCTCCTGCCCCAGCACTGCTATATGTAAAGTCTAATTTTGGAATAAATGCGCAAATAAACCAGCACCAGCTACAGCAAAGAGATTGAACAAACCCTCATGAAGCACAGAACAAAGCATGGATTAAAACCCTGGATGACTGGACCAACTTCACATACTTTTAATTAATATTTTAGCTGAATATATCAGCCCAGACAGAATAATCCTGCGGTACTCCAGCACGAGGCAGCAGTAACAGCTAACCTACTGACATGCTGTTTCTAGCAAATCAGAGACCTAAGTCTTAATCTACATCATCTAGAAAGCATGTGTGCGGAAAATGTGTAATGCCAGATCTTACTATGAAAAAGAAGATTAAGGCTGAAAAAGGATTAGAAATTAATTAAGGAGCTTCTTCATGCTTCCTGATATCCTTCTGATCTGTGACCAGCCTATCTTCAGGGTCTCCGCTACTGATGCAGTTGTCAGTGATAGTTCAAACCACAAACACTACAAAGGATTATCATTACGCTTTAGGAAGAGCTGTAGCTTGGTGGCCTGGGGTTTATTTTCCAGTTCTGTGCTTTCAGATCTATTGCAGGGATCAGTGGGAGAGCTGCAGACTAGAAGCTCCACTTTCAGGGCTCACGCTACTATGAACAAGCAGTCCTTCGGTGGCAGGCAGACGTGGGACGTTGCACCGCCACAGGACTACGACAGGGAGGCAGTGAAGCACCTTTCAGAGGCAGCAGTAGGGCTCTGAAACAGCCCCAGCTAAGCGAGAGGGAAGTGGTCAGAACCATGAACTGACTAACGAAACAATGGGGAGATACGAGCTCCCTTCCAATCAATCTTTTCCATTTTCTAAAGTTAAGCAAAATTAATCCTGGACTCAGTTTTGCAAGCATGACAGCTCTGGGATGGTTCAACAGCCTACATACACCATGCAACAACAAGAAGTTAGACACTAACATGAACAACATTACATCTTAGGTGGTTTCACTCAAGCTTTGTACTGTGCTCACTGAAAGTTTTAAACCATACGTGCTCCACTTACAGGTTAAGAGTATGCAGCAGAGAAGAATTAATTCTGATTGATTTAATTGATTCTAGTTAATATTAATTTTTTAATTAATTGTGGCATTTACTATGCAGACAGTTTCTCATTTATGACATGGGGTGTTTCCATTCTCTAGAACTCGGTTATACTCTAAAATTCAACCTTCACCCCAGTGAGGCAGATTGATTATTATTTTGTTTGGAATTCACAGCTTAACTTGCGCACAAATGGAATTAATACTGCATGATTGTACGAGATATCCTAGAAACAGGGCCCTCAAGCTTGTTTCACTGAAAATCAAATGTATTTTATCACCTTTGTGAATATACAGCTCTGAGCAGGTTCTGAAGTAGAGAGGGTATCATATGCACTGACAGCATTTATGAAAGCAAGTGATGATAAAAGAGCAGTAAACAATTTTTTGAGAAAGATTAGACAGTTTGGTTTCAAATGAAAACTCTAGAAATGAGCAGGGAAAAGCTGACTTGTCAAGCAGAAAGATTTTCCTGATTGCGTGTACTGTAGCACAAACTAACAACACCACCCCCAAGCCCCCCTAAACTCACGGCATTGATGAATTAGAGAAAAAAGCAGCCCTAAATATTAAATAGTTGCTTCTAAAAATGTTAATGGTGTCTGAAAATTACCATTGATTATTGTTATGGGATGCAACATTATTCAACGTGAATTGAGACAAAATCAAAGCCTTCATTTTTTCTTACAAAATTTTAATATATGAGTAATTTCATATGGCTGTCACGCTCAGCTCTGTGATATTTAGTGCATTCCCTTTTCCAGGACAAATTCACAGGGGGAGCCTACCCACTCTTGCACACATCTCGGGAGCTGCTTAAATTTCCATTTTCGGCTGCAGGTTACCACATTTCCATATCGCTACGGGCTGCTTTAGCAGAGCTGAACATTTCTTCTATTCTAACTCCTCTGTCGCAGTGTTTGGGGGATAAAGCAGGACACTTTGCATCCACACTGACACATTCATCAGATCCCACCAGGCCTTCATTCTCTCTTCCCTCCGCTTAACTCGCTGTCACTAATACGTGCAGACCACCCTCACCAGCTCCGAACCTCAACACTGAAGCCTTCAGGCTGGGTGTTCATGAGGTGTCGGTACCAGACTTTGCTTCCATTTAAACAGCATAATTTCTGTGAAACAAAATCAGATCAGGGGTGAGTGTGTTCACACTGCCTGATGTTCTCAGAGAACTTGGAGCTGCTGCTGACAGAGGCAGCCCCAGAGCTGGGAACAGTATGATCCCCCTGGCAGCTAACTGGCCCTAGGGAGCTAATACTAGAAAGTTGTTTAAAAACTGTCTTTGCTGAAACCCGTGCAGCCATGGATTCATACTGCCTCTGACATGCAAGGGGTCTGTTTTCAAATTACTGTCAAATTATGTTATTTTTGCTGAGAGCCCCGATATATGAGGTATCTGCTATCTGTGCAATATGCTGGATTGATAAATTTCCTCTTTATTGTTTTAAAGCAAAATCCTATTTACAGCAAAACCTGTCATTTCACAGAACCCACATACTTTTAAAAAGAAAAACTTTTGCTTGCTACTGAAAATATATGGGAAAAGAGAACTTCAGGGAATATTTAACAATACCTGCAAAATACAGGAAGGGATTCAAATCTGGTATCAGTACCGCATTTAAATTCCTATGAACTTTTTTATTATGGAAAATACAGCTAGCAGCTGTTCCTCTTTGTCTTCTGACATTAAATTAGTAATTATTGTGTGGCATGTGTGTGCAAACATTTATTTATCATTAGCTTTATGATTCTCTTTCTTTTTTTTCCACCACAGCTATTCAGCTTCTCTAAGTCTTCTAACAACTATGTAAAGATGCCATTTGGGAACCCTAAATTGTACATTTTCTCCATACGTGGCACACCCAACCTCCTGTTCTCACATATACATATAGATGACTGCAACAAAGTATCTTATATTTCATGCAGTAAACCAGTTTCTAAGAATTACTATATAAACATCAGGTGAAATATAACACAGCTTAAAAGGGCCTCATTAAAATGTATTTATCAAATAACTTTTGCCAACTGGAATGGACTCAAGAAAGCTTCTTACCATTTATTCATATGGAGCCTGCTGTTCTTTTTATTGATGTCAATGTGAAACTGAGTTATTCTTCTCTCATGTTGGATTTACTGTAGTATAAATCTACTGGCTTCCACATAGCTACCTCTGATTTGCACTTTTGTGAGGGGAAAATCAGATCCAGAGTTTATAGCAGAGAACTTGTAAGTGACCGTTGAAAAGATAAAGTATTCAATATGCACAGGGAAGGATGCCTTGCAAAGAGAAGCAGTCGTTTTTATGTATCGTTCACTTGGTTTTCTGCTTTGTATACTCAGTTAATGATCATTTATAGCAGAGTACATATAAATCAGGCTTATGAGATATTAAATCAGGTTTAGGGTAAATTCTCAACTTGCCCTACCTAACAAGGCTGAAAAACAGTGTGTACGTTTACTTGTACAAGTTAAGTGTACTCTTTATGTTTAGAGTTTCAGAAATACTGCACATACAAATAAACTTATATGCAGTTAACACGTAATGCAGCTATTGCTCATAGCTTAAGGTGTGTAATTTTACATAACCATATGTATGAACAGCACTATACAGTTAACTTCATGTTGGGAGAAATCTGTAACGAGTGGGTAGGCTGCACCAGGTGGGTAAGGTATTCACAGGAAACAACTCAGGCATCATTTAATCAAAGCTCTTGGCACAGCAATCTTATTCACAGTTTGATTTCCTTTTGCCTAATACTCCTCTGCCTTCTGCTCCCTGCCAAATTTAGAGCTCTTAAAAACACCTTCCTCTTTCCATTTTGTTTCTTGTGGGCTCCCACCATTTTTGTATTCCTAATCTATAACGTACAATTACATATGCATGTGTGTATGCATATATGAAAGACTTGGTTACTTTTAGATAAATTTAATTAAATAGTTTTCCTTCTTTATCTGGAACTTATGCAATAGTTTGCATGGATTTATTTTTAATTGATAGGGAAACTAAATACAAGGCAGATAGATTGTGATTTAAGAGGGGCTGTATCTATGTAATAAAACTGATTTACTGTTAAATAAACTGGTACAAACTGCAGTATAGACAGGACCCTCAGATTTGGAGTTCTGCTAGCATCAGTGGGAGCTGCGGAAGTTTCACGTCAGGTCTTTTTCACTCAAATGATGACAGCAGAGGCACATATCATTTATGTTATCTATCAAGGGAGATTTTAAGAGGCCTGATCACTCAGAAAATGCAGGCCCTTGTCCTCAGCTGCACTGAATAAAATGAGCCTTCACTGAGCTGGAGCGTTGTAGTGTAGATGGCTGAAGATTCCCCCCAAATGACCGCAAACCTTTCAAAAGCTGGCAGCTAACAACACGCTGCTCTCTAAGGCAGAACATTCATGTTTGGATTCCCAGGTGGTCCTATCCTACCCGTTCTCTTATTCAGGGTATATTTTGAACTGCTAGGGACTGAAATGCCAGCAATATTCACAAGACAGCTATCTCTACATCAACAGCGACAGTGCTACTGGGCTATCTTTTCAAGTCCTGGGAGACATCATAACAGCATCTCTGTCCTGCCTTGTTCCAGGCTGCTGAATAGAGGAATACAGCTAAAAACAAGTCAAAGAAGCAGAGTTTTACTAGCAAGTGAATGGCCTTAGTCATCCAGTGTAGCACAGTATGCATTCTCAGAGACCTTAAGGATACTACATCTGCTTCTAAACACTTACATGATGTTAGTAACCAGAATACGTAACAAGCTATTGGATCTTCAAGCATATTAATAAGTTAAGGTGACGTGCTCCGTATTTGAAAGACTCCCCTCCTGCTAATGTGTGGGAAGAATTCACTAATGATCTGAGCAGTTCCAATTCCGTGATTTTAACAAGGTTTACATGGCTAAAAACTTAAATAAACATATGCTTAAAACAGCCAAGTAGGATGCACGTAATAGCAGTGGTGTGGGGCAGAATTACACGATTTTAAGGAAACACACTGCTTTTTCACACAGTGTGGAGGTGAAGCCTGTAAGATCACCCTCTGCTCTAACATGTAGCTTTTGGGGCATATGTCCCCTGGAGCTTCAGCTGTTGAAGCCCAGCAGCCAGTCCTCTGCAGGGAAGAGAGGTGGAAGGTGGCTCCTCTTCTCTTTCTGGAGGAATACTTCCCTTCCTGCCCCTCTCCAGTCTCTATAGAACATCCTGCTAACGTGTGCTGGGCTGACAGGGGCAGATAAGACTGACAATCATGACAATTATTTGGATCACTTTCTTCCCCGATTGTAAAATGATATTGTAGAGGAAAAGACATTTGGTAGATTATTTAAAATCGAAATGAAGCTAATGCCTTTTATGATAGAAAACTTGTTATAGAATAGTCAGGTACATCTGACAATTCATAAAGATATCATTTTTTGCTCATGTACTCCCTAGACCACAAATTAAAAGAATCTAGAAAATACTCTGGAAGTGTCTAAGCAGCAGAAGAGAACTGAAAACATTTACTATACAACTAACAGCATTACAGTAATAGAATTTCTGTAAATCAAGAGGAAGAATTAAATTAATGGAGTCATAGTTTGACAAGTTTGGCTTCAGTTAGTAGACATAAGCAAAATCATTACTTAAGCATATTGTTAATTATGTTTAAATCAAGAATAAATTGAATGATAGCTGTTAATTAGGCTTGTGTGCACAAGAAAATAAGACAAGCATCAACATTACAGCAGGCTATAAATATGTAAGTGTGTTTGCACAATGCTGTTACACATGTGAGACGTGGGTGGGGGAAGAGGGAGTGCACATGGGTGTGCCTGCACGGAGACTGGGAAGCAGGAACCTCGCTGGCTTTGTTTCAGGTCAAAGTTGTTTTATTGTTTAATATAGATGAATGAACAGGGGATCCAATTCCGTCCTCAGTTCACTCTGGGCCACTGATGTACCCATTTTTCCATTAGGCACGTCAGTAAGGACACACAGAGAAGACTCATGATCTTTATGAAGTGCAGTGCTCACGCATACCGTTATAGCCAGAGTCAAGGATCTCTGTTCCACAGGTGATAATGGCCCGGTAACTGAGAGGAGGGGTGGGTCATGAAAGGGCAGAATCTGCTAAATATGTTGGACCCTTAAACATGTTGCATCCTGCAGACTGTGGTAAAGGCTATGTAGGCATTCAGATGGCATTAAAGTTCTTGATAAAGGAAAAATATTTGGGTCTGAAGAAATATAGATCAACTCATATGAAGTATCTTTGTATCCCTGGCTGATTTGCTAACCTCTAAGCCAGCCCCGAATGCACTTGTGTCCATATATGTTCGTCAACAGTCTAGGAAATGAAAGACAAACTTACATTAACTGATAGATTCTGTGAACCAAGTGGAATCATACCGCTATTTATGTGTACAGAGTTCTCAATTCAGCAGTTTAGCTACAAGGATGGAACCGTACGTGTGAGCTTGGTATGCTGTGAGAGCAGTGAACACAACATCAGCATCATCAGGTAGACATCAGCTGACCTCAGTCTGCATGTCAGCATCACGGTACTCACAGCAATGAGAACGGGATGTTAGCTGTACCTAACATCATCTCTGAAAAAGGTCTTAAGAATTTTGCATTTGAATTGTTAAAATCTCAGCCTGGGCTGACTTGTAGTCTGTGTAATTTTAGTAAAACTAAGGAAATTTCATACCTTCCTTTGGCGGGGGGAAGTAATCAGAAAGTTAAATACTTTTGTGCCTTCCTTATGTCCTTTTACCAAATCCTGCTCAGTGGAATTTTGTTCACTGTAAGGGATCATCTATCACCAGTTACAACGATGCTTTCTGATGCTTCCTGAACAATGTTTCTCCAATAAGTTATACTTGAGAAAGTGCACAAAATAAAACAAGCTTAAATACATAAACGGGCTGTTAATAGCCTTGGCAATGCACACATGGTAAAAATGATCTCCTTTGACAGAGAGAGAGTTCATTCAGCCAAACATCAGTATTAGACCTAAAAACCAAAACCTTCATCACATTGAGCCTCTCCGTTTGTGGAAGGTAATGCAGAAGTGCAAACTAAAACTCCTGGGTAACTTTTTATAACTGCACCTCGACTGCCAGCTCCTTCCTATCTGCAGGCTTTTCATGAGACATAACTTAGAATGGGAGACAGGCAGGACTAGCAGCGTAATATGGAAAGCAGCGACATTTAGTTACTGTAAGCCAGTGCTTTGAATTTATTTCCGAAGTCACAGAGACTCTCTGATATTAGAGCTGTCACATTCACACAACAAATTAAAAGTGGACCAAGGGGAAAAAATGAAAGATATGGCAAATACTGAGTTCACATTAAAGAATGATTTGTTTTCCAAACACACAAACAATTTAAGAAAAATGGAATCTAAAGCACTTATTTATACTAGTATTTCAAGTAGATATTTAATCAATTCTGCAGAATATTTCCTGCACTATACTATTAAACAAAGGCACCCAAAAACCTCAGGTCATCAAACATATTGATTGAAATGACCCAGACTTCTTTGCTGTGCCATAGGATATTACTACACAGAGAACCTTTTTTGTGTGTGGACAGGCAAAGTGGGTAAATATGCTGCTCATAAACAGTTCGGTCTTCTAAAACAAAGCTCAGAAACTCCAGTTCCCACTAGTCAGTGGGACATGAAAATCGTTAATGATTCTAAAAACTAGGTTATCAATCTTGGGTAGAAGAGATCTTAATCCATACAATAATAAAAATAGTAATTATGCACAAACTAGTGCCAAAGAGCAGTTATTGTAGGAGAAAAAAAATGTTGAAAGGCATCACATTAAAATTCTCACGCATTACAGTGCATGAGCGCACTTTTTTACATTTTTCTGATAAAAAGTATTTCTAATGTCTGCAATTTAGTTCTATTTTTGTTGCTTCTCATTACATTATAAGGGTAGAAGAAAATTAAAGGTTATCATTAAATTGCATGAGTTACAATTTAAAGAAAATGTCAGTCAGTATTAAAGTAGTTTAAAAACTGAATAGACGTTGATATAAAATTATTATATGGAAACAGTGTATCTGTGGAGAAAAGACAGTTTCCTCCTCCCCTGTGTCATTACGCACACGCTCTGTGTTATTTGTGACTTCTTTTCTCCCAGTCTCATTTCTGACCTTTCTTGGTCAAGCGCTCACTGAAGGTGAGGTTTGCATTTATCTACCTGCTGGGCTCCCATCTGCTTCTGAAGAAGCTCAGACCTAGACATCTTCTAGTCACAAACCTGATGGACATGGTCAGTTTTTGCATGTACTTTGTTATTTATTGCAACCAGTGGCAACCTGTGACTCTCTAGTAAAAGTCAGGAAAAGTGAGCAGATTTGAGAGATAACACTCAAACCCTTTCACGTGATAGAATTCACATGCTGGAACTGTAACTTTGCCTTATTGTCTGCTTCTCTGTTCAGCTGACGGCACAGCAGGTTCCCGTTAATGTTCATGTCTTTTCCAGTATGTGGACGTTATCTGTACTCTGCTGAGTTTTGAGAGATACCCAACAAGGGCTGTGTGTTCAGAAGTGTTTTGAACCCAGGAACTCAAATTGAGAACAACAGAAGCTACTGGGGGTCCAAAACCAGTCATGGTTCCCATATTTCTTAACTGGGAACTGAGCTACTTTGGAAATCTGCTCAAAACTCAAATGCATCCAATATATCTGTTATTACCTGTTAAGGTGTGACTTCTAAAGATAATAAACACTCAAAAATTTAAAGGGCTCACCTACACATTAACTTAAGGAAAAGTAAGACACATTTAAGCACCTATCACTGATTCTATTCAGTTTTTGGCCACTCTGAAGTATTCAAAACTCCCAAGAGACTGAAATAATGAGAGTGGTTTAAGAAATATACGGAGTTATTATCTTTTAATATATGACTTTTACTGTTTTCATGTCATATTTTCATTTTTTCTCACATATCTATTGGGAATAAGCACTTCTTTTAAAATAACGAAGGCTTTATTTTGTATATATCCACTTAGACCTGCAGGACTTGCAGACTTACATGGCACTGGGAAGCCCTGTTATCAGCACTCACTGAAAATCAGGCACGTACACTGAGGCAGGGATCAAAAAACCCAGAATTCCAATTTGTACTCCAGATATTACTAGGAAAGTGTACCCATAAAATAGGACATAACTTTAAAATAAAAATCTGATAAAGGATGTGAATAATAACCCCTAGCATTCAAAGCACAACTTCAATAATTATAATTAGTAAAGTGAGCCAAAAGCATTTAAACCCAAGCACAGCTCTCTTTTTTTTCCTGTAAAGAACCCAGCTCAGCAAAACTAAATTAACTACACATGAGAAAAGAAAGTAATATAAAGATTGAAGGAAAAAGTAGTAATAAACTATAACATATATTTTAAAGTCAAATACGAGGAAACAAAATTTCGGTTTGAAAGTGTTCAGTGTAAATGTGGATGTCTTAAAAAAATTAGAAGGAAAGTAAAATCTTGATTAAATAGTGTTAATTAATGATAATGGGTAGCTCTCTTCAGGAGGAAAACAACCTACAGTTAAACAATGAAGTTCAATTAGTTGTTACTGTCCAAGGTTTATAAACATTATGCTGTCTTGGAAATGTAGATTCATGGAATCTGATCCCTGTTACCCTAAGGTAAATACACAGTAACTGCAGCAAAATTATGTGGACTCAGCCAGCCATAACTGAAAGTAGAATTTGGCTGTAATCTATTACTGGTAATTCCCACTGAGTTGATTATGCTGTTTCAAGCTCAATCAATGATGTGCTAAAAGGAGAGCCCCTATAAAAATGTCAGTGCAAACAAAAGGACAGATTAGGATGATCTCCCCAATGCTGATGGAGTTCCTCATGCTCCAGCTGCTACTCTGCTGAGCAGCCAAAGACTTTTCTTTGCTACCTGTAAAGGGATTTCTGAAGAACAAATATTTTGCTACAAAACTCACTAAATTGCACAAGATCGCAGGTATTTTGAAGGCACTTCCCAGGGTGGTCTCTCACCCTGGAAAGTCACAGTTTTCCTGCTATTTGTTTCAAATCACACTACACCTAAGTATAATAATAGTACTTGGAGGAATGTTTCCAATAGCCGTGCTAACTGCATAGCACTTTGTGCTGCTGCGTGCTGCCACCGGCAGAGCTTACCCCAAGCTCAAAAGGAAAGTGGTTGAAATAACAGGAGATTGAAACTGAGGGCCCATCTGTACTACAAACTATAGCATCATGCTCAGACATCACTGAAGATGGCTCGTGAAAACCGTTCAGCCGCAGTAGCAAGGATCTCCATGTGAGGGTTATTTTTTAATTTTGTATCAGTTTATATTTTATCCATGGGATAAAGTTAAAATCCAAGGCAAGGCACCAACCTAAGGAACCCAGATAAAATGTCAGCAATAGGTTTATGATGGCTAAAAATGAGAAATCAAAATACTTAAAAAATTCTTCTGCTCTCTTTCTCAGTACGTCTCTGAAATTTATCTCTAGCTATAGAGTACCTTTCCCTAACTGCAAGACCTTGGGTGAGAAGATGCCCTGTCCCAACTATCAGAAGTTTTGGATTGCCGGAGGGAGGTGCTTACTGTGAGAAGCATGTTCTCAGATGTCTTTGAAATCCCCTGCATACCCCCACACGTCCTCATCCATGCTGCTGCCCACACACAAACAGTGACGTAAGACACTTTTATTTCTGCTGTCGTGTTGGGTGGTTCCCCAGATGTGAACTAAATCTCAGCAAGTAGAGATGAGGAGAAGATTTGCTTTGAAAGCACACTCCGGAGCTGAACTGAAACTCTGAAGCAGATGCACGTTTTAAAAACTCCAGAATATTTCTATAGGACTAGGCTGTTAAAACAGGTACGTATTTTTGCTGAAAGTATTGACCTGCTGCTTATAGCTGTTAGAAAGTCTGGGCAATGCTAGCATGGCAGCTACAGGTGATTACACAGTTACCAATGGGTTATTACATCTCCTCCAAATCAATGCCTCG
The DNA here is from genome assembly GCF_013368605.1 of Nyctibius grandis. Lineage (NCBI taxonomy): Eukaryota > Metazoa > Chordata > Aves > Nyctibiiformes > Nyctibiidae > Nyctibius > Nyctibius grandis. Next base: position 7,727,502 of record NC_090672.1, read on the forward strand.
TCTTCCAGAAATGGATTTTAAAAGCTGGGGAGGTACAGAAACACCCAAGGGAATTCTACAGAAGCCATCCTCTCTTTTTTAAAAATCTAATTAACTGTAAAGTAATTTCACTCCATTGAGACCATAATAGCAGAGACATAAGAGAAGGAGCAGTAATTTGCTTTCCTGCCTATTGATTTTTGGAAGGTAACTGGAAGAGGCAGGTATTTTTAGTCCATCTTTAAAAATAGTTTATAAGTAAAGCTTTTTTGGTGCGCAGGGAGAAAATCTAAACATTTAAATGTCTTGTTTTGCTGCATGCTCTACTGACCCTTTGGAGTTTCATCAGTAAGTAGGAGTACATAGTTAATAGCTGTAAAAATGGGCTGGTCTGTGCTTCGGAGTTTTCTTTCTGATCCATCAGGAATATTGACTTCATGTCCCCCTCACTTTCCCAATATTTTATTGATGGCAGGTAGCTCTGTAGGCCTACCAGGTCACCTACAGAGGTGTTCAGGAGTGCGTTTCGCTGCTCATCACGCTGTCTTGTCTTTTCAGTTAAACTATCACTATTTTGCAAGGAACACTGAAAACATCTGCCAGTGTTAGTACCGGTGGGAAGGCCTTTCCACCCTGACCAGCTGCCTGTCTGTTTGACAAGGATGTTACAGCAGCCTGTTAGGGACGAAATTCCAGGAGCACTGAGGCACGTCTTGTGCTGGCCACCACTGCTGCTGATGAGGGTTGACACATCCATTCTTGCAGAGAATGGCTGCCAAGGGGTAGCAGGCTGTGCTGAATTTTACATGAACCTGTCAATATAGTACATAACGTTACAATTTTAGCGCTCCTCAGAGACTTAAATCAGCAAGACATCACCTCATAATTTACTACAACAATATTTTGTCCAATATTAACTAAATTCTGCTCTTATTTATGCCCTATTGGTTTTGTTTTCAGAACATTTCATACAGGTACAACAGGAGCATTGTTGCTGTACCCAATTCTGCTCTCAGTAATAGAGCAGCAATATTGATTTAAACAGTGGTGGTGTGGCTTTCTCCGTGTCTAAGGACGTGTGTAAAGGCAGAAAGTTCAAAGAATGGAATTCTAGTCTCAAAATAAATACAAAATCCCTATTGATTTCACTCTGGGATTTTAAAGCTAGAAAGAAGACGTGATGATAAAGTGTAACACAAAAAAGGGCTTAATTTTGGCCAGTGCATCTTTTGCAAGACTTGAACGAAAAACCTGTTGTAGTTTAGGCTTCTTTGGGAAGACAATGAAAGAATGGGACCAGGTGCTGAACTACTTCAAAGTTAGAGATGGCTTGACTGGACTGGCAGGTCAGTTTTCAGGTGAAGCCTCTAATATTGTGAGGGATGTGGTGTATCTGAAACACCATGTAATGGTGCTTCTAAGCAGATATTTCACTGAAAATACATTTTGCGGAAACTAAGAAAGTTACTTCTGATCTTATCTGAATCAGGATTACAAACACAATTAAATGAGAAGATTTCACCAAGTTTTTACCATCTTTCTTTTGGTTTGACCGCATCTAGTAACCTATCAGGTGAGCATTTTCTCTTTAAAGAAAATGAGCTTTCCAGCTCAGTGTCACAGTATCCTTGGTTGTGCTGTAGCCATAATTCCAGAAGAAAAATTCTGGTTTGGTATTTTAAAAGTCACCTTCTCTCCGTTACATTAATCTGCCAAAGTCCGACTGTTGCAGTTAAACTCCCTCCTACAATTTATCACACACACACAAACACACAGAGAGTCTTTCTCTCTCTCTCACACACTACTCCAGTTGGCTTATTTCTGGCAAGTAATAGGTTTTCCTTCACACTTAAATCTGTGTTTTAATTTTAGTTCACTCTCTTTCAAAACCAGAAGCCTACAGTCTCCCTAACCCCAATTTTTGTTCCGTCTGCATCTAAACTGCAGGGTAGATATTCAGTGTTATGATAAAGTGAAGCACTTAAAGAAAAATTCATATCAAAAGTCTTGTTTCTCAGAAGTAAAAGCTAATACGCAGTTTTGGGAGAAACATTACGGTTGCAATCCTGTGCACATAATGCGACTATTTATCATTGTTGGGCACTTTTGACTGGATGATTCAAGATTTACTTCATAGTTTCAAGACATTTACAAGAAGATAAAGGAGAAAACATTTGGTAAAAGATGATCCCATACGTTATAAATAATGACTTCTGCAGTGTCACCATAAAATACCTTATAATAATAAACCAAGGTGAATAATTCATACAATTTTCTATTGGCTTGAAAAATTAGATTATTTTTTAGGAGCTAAGTGAACAATAAATTTCAGTTCCAAATGAGCAGCACTGCAGATAGTCTCCAACCCTTATGCAAATATCCACAGGAGTAAGGGAAATAACGGCCAGCCAAAGTGAACATTGCTGTATTCTGCTCGTATATAGTACGTCAAAGCAGTATCACCATATAAGCCACTGGTAGGGTATGCTCCACCAGTTTAATAGTTTTTAAAGGCTTTAAAAATAATTTTCATATACCCCTAAAGTGGCCTGTCAGTTCTGTTAGAATTGTAATTACTATTCCAATGACAACCAAAGCATTAGCATACTGCAATCAACTGGTTTGCTCACGTGTTCTAAACTTGTGCTTTATTTTTCCATGGAGGGTTATTTTCCTCAGAAATGGTTGCTGCCCTAAGTTGTTCCATAAATTTGAAGATTTGTTACTGCATTCAGTAGCAAATACATTCTTGTAAAATACACTGTAGGTGCAACTTAATAAAGGTAAAGGCTGAAACTCTCCCTTTTTATTGTCAGCAAGAATGACACAGTATATGGAAAGCTCAGAGGTTAATACACTAATAAAAGTAAAGTCAACCCCAGTGATTTGGTCTGATACATTGTCTACCAGGTCTGTGTAGCTCTATCCAGAAACAACTATCCTATTTGCTGGAATAATGAGTATTCATATCAGTGTCCTTCTTGTGAATTGTTACGTACAGACATGAAACTGCATATGAAAAACAAATCAGGAACCTAAAGAAGGCAAATTCCTGTTTATATTTAAATTGCCTTTGTATTTGCAGGATTAAAACCCAAATATGGAAAAGTAGCCTATTAGCTATAAAATGACAGTCTACAAAATTAAAAGAAATATTTTTTTTAAGCAATATCTGTTACTTGTTCAGGAAACTCTTAATTTTAGCCTGCGACATTCTAGAAATATGAGTTTCAGTCTTTAGTAGTGCAGAAAACCTAATACTCACTAAGGTGGCATAAAGTATATATTGATTTTGGTTCTCTGTCACGTACCCTCCAGCCCCTCAGTGTATCCAAAAGTTTCCAGTGCACAGTGATACAGGCTCAGTCCCCAGGGGGTATTAAAAATTAGTTTTGAGTTAAGCAGATAAAATGCTTTCTAATAGTGAATAGTTGTTTCAGTCAGTAAATACTGAGATATAAACACTAAATCAGTACAGGAAAACTGATCTGGGAAGATCAGTTCTTCTGATGCCTCCAAATACCCTGTGTTTGGGTTACTACTCAGATCTAATGGGTATCATCCAGCCTGCATTTTAGACAGAAAACATACGCTAAGCTTTGGGAAATGGTGTCATTTGCCACTGGATGATATATTTAATACGTTTAATACGGACGTGCAAAGTGAGGCTGCTTTGGGCATTCTGGGATGGGAAATCCCCACAATTCCGCTATATATATGTTGAGCTTTAATCTTTCAGCTGTAGGAGTGATTAGAGCTTGCATCTATCCTCCAGATAAAGAATCATACTTCTAGTTTCAGCACTTGATTTCACAGATTACACCCAGCTGCACTGATAGTACCAAAATGACTGCAAGGTGTTTTTCAAAACACAGAACATGTTTCTAAAACATGCTGATGCAAACACGCGCCTTGTGCTATAGGATTTACACCAAGATTCCTTTGTCTGTGATGTTACTGTACATCTGGTGCTACTTTGATGGAGTCAATTTATACCACATCACTGTGAGGAATTCAAAAACAGGTCTCAAAACATTTATTATTCTTTTAACCTCTTCCAATAGCATAGGGATTTTTCTGTCCCCAGCTGAAACAACTGAAAAATGGAATTACAGAAAATCACTCAGAGTTTAAACTTGCATGACAACTATTCTGTCATGACAGAAAACCCCTTAATACCACTGAGCAAGAGACATGAAAGATTATTATGGCTAAACTACCAACTGTGGTAGTTTACATTGGTGGTACCAAAGCAGGTCTTGGTCCCCAAGTCTGCATGCCAATTCCACTTTGACATGTAAAAGAGGCTTTTCCAACAGGTAAAAAAGGTATTCAGTGCCAAATGATTTCAAAGGGTCCTTAGGAATGTGATTCTTCCCTGTGGCTTTGGAACGCCTCTGCTGTAATCTGGCTGGAGCTGCAGCAGCTCCCAGTGCCTAGGGAGCCAGGTGCAAGACTGCCGTCTGCTACTGGCGGGGGACGATAGGCTCCTTTGCCTTCTCTTCTCACTAGCACAGAAAACAGGATTTTTATTCTTAATATTTAGCTGTTTTCTATGTAGCTGCAAAATACACCTACCTGCCTCTTCAGGGTTGAGGTCTGCTTATCTTTGCCTTGCAGATTGGCTTGAGGATGGATAGAGACAATCAGAATTTCACTCGTGCAACCAAGACACTCATCTTAGTGCATGTAAATACACGGCAGCAGCTGAGTTGAGCACAAACCAGGAGGTATAATGCCACATGCACGGTAGCCTCCAGCAGCAGCGAAGCTGTTTAATGATCAGTACATAAAGCTGCATACTAAGGGCTCTCAAATTCTAATGTTGCATCAGTAGCTCCATCAGGAAGTAGTATTTAGGTTAATAAAAAGATGAGCTAACTGACCACTGACTTCTCAGAGCTTTGGATGCAAACCCTTTCCATAGGGCCTGCCTATGGCTCAGCACACAACTTTATAAATTCTCTGAAGCCCTCACTGCTGACATCTTGACTTATAAAATTGTATCTAAGTTTAGGTTTTCTGCTAAAAAAGAAGTTTCATTTCCTTGGCACTAGGCAAGAAAAGTTTCCAAGTTTCCTTTGACAATTAACAGTAGAAGTGGTTTGCACGAGATAAATTCTCTAGATCTTGGCTCAGCTACAGAAATAATTCCAGGAGAAACAGCTCTCTCCCCCCCCAAATCTAACAACAGTTAACAGCAGGAAAACAATTCAGTACAAACAGAAGCTTTGCAACTGCCAGGAATGAAATCCTGGCTTCACTGAAGAAAAAGAGACTTCTGCCATCGATTTCAGTGAAGCCAAATCTTCTTTCCAGGTCATTTGAATCCATGTCTCACAGCTGGTTGCCCCGCTCTAGAAGCACCACAGAACAGTTTTTGGCAGTCGATGCTACTAGAATACCCAGTGTCTGCCTGCTACTTTGGCCAGCGAATTTCATGAAGTCAGAGGTGGTATCACGCAGAAACAGGCTGCAGTCTGCCAATGCAGAGAAATCTCCTGTTCAGGAGAGGACTTTTTCAGGTTTATGTGCATTACCAGTCTGTAGTCATGGCTATTTGTGTCTGGGGTCCCAGTACAGTGGCGGCTCGTTCTGTTGATGAACATAGCATCTGTGTGATGCACAGCTGCTCTAAGGAACCACCAGTTTCCCTTATTTAAATAATAGTAAAGGTAAACACAACTGCTCACAACTCGTATTATTTACTGACCCTAGGCATAAAAGAATGAATGTCCTCTGTGAACATGGTAGGAGATTATAGCAGGCTTTATGTTGAATATTTCTATAATTAGTAAGTGATTTTCATTATTTTTTTCAGGAAGAGAAGTGGTTAGTGTTAATCCAATAAAGTCAGTAAGTGTTCTGTTGCTTTTAGCTCTTTATGGTATTAGAATTATTAACCAGTTTTACAGATATTAAAACTGAGATTTTCAGAGGAGCTTGAGGAAGTCAGACATCTTTGAACTTCAGGAGGGATTTGGTACCCATATTTTTAAAAAAAATCTAGCTAAACCATATGAATTCTTGTGACTCAGAAGTCTTGAGAAATAGAAACGGAATTTTATGATATCCTAGAAGCATCAAACTATCTAGGACAGACCTGATAACTTCAGTGGATGTTCTACAAGCTAAAAAGAATATTTCTAGCATCATTGTTTCTCCTGCAGTATTTTCTCCTCTTGGACTTCTTTACATCTAATACACAAGCCTTTTTTTCATACTGATATATTATCCTTCTTCGCATGAGAAACCCTGCCCTGACCTGCGTGCAGTAACTAACACTAGACCTTTCCAATCACTTACAGATGTTCATTGTCATCTTTGCTTGGCATTAAAAACACTGTCCTATTGTTCTGCAACAAAAAGTAGATTCAGGCTGTTCACGTGTACATAGATACTATTTGCCAGAACATTTACCTTGGGATTTCCCTGTGTAGAATACTATAAGGCATAAAATTAGTTTCAAGAGTCTGTAGCCCAAAACCTTAAAAGAGATGTAAGGAAATGTGGGTGGATGATCAAGCTACTAATGCAAGAGTCTGGAATGACTGTGTTTTGAATTTGTATGCATTTTTTGTTGCAACCTCTCAAGTTCAGAAGCTGTTTCACGTTCTAAATTCAATGGCAGCTGAGTAGGTTGCTCCCTTGAATGTCCAAATCTTGAGTCAATGATGGCTAAATGAACAGAAACAATTCTCCTGGCACAGTACTCTTTTAATTAAGTTAAAACAGGTTTTGTATTTTTTGGAAAACTCTCAGAAAACAGGATTTGGAAAGATCTCTTGTGTTTTCATGTTAGAAAGTTTATCGAAAGTATTTTTTTCTTTATATTTCATTTTGTTTGATAAGTTATTGTGGATGATCTTGCCAAATCACATATTTTCTACTCCATAGTTTGCAACAGAAACAGCCATTTATTGTAGAAAGAATTTCATGTTTAATGTAGTCGTAGTCAGTGCTTCTACAGTCCTTCCCCTTCTCATTCACTCTTCTGCCTACAATTTCTCTTTAGAACTGAGACCTGAATTAATAAGCATAAAGAAAAGAAAACAGGAAAGCACCTTGTCCAAATCTGAAGTTACTGCTCACAGCCTAGCTTTGGCTGCCGAAAGCATGAGGGGCCGCTGGAGAGTCCTTGAAATCCATTAGGATTTCTGCAACTGTTACGGAGTTTAGATGGTTTAGATGGGTTTAGACACTAGAGTGACAGGTGGCTGCAGAGCTACAAATAGAGTACTGTGCCAGGAGAATTGTTTCTGTTCATTTAGCCATCATTGACTCAAGATTTGGACATTCAAGGGAGCAACCTACTCAGCTGCCATTGAATTTCAATTAGAAAATGGTACCCAGCTCCACGAGGGACTTTAGACCTAACTCAGCCTAAATTGCTAGGACCAAAGCCAATGAGTGGTCAACCGCGTATCAGCTGCTCTGGAAGCTCTGAGCACCTCTCTGAATCCTCGAGTACATTTTAATGCACTCCTTCACATGGACCTGTAGAGAAGCAGAATCGGCTGCCTTTATTTACTGAGCTCCCTGAAGGAATTTGTGAATGAACTGCATTAAGAAGCTGCTGATGCCTTGTGGGAAATCTCTGAAACACATTTTGTTTGGAATTGATTCTTTATGTGCCCTGTAGCATATTTTCTCCGTCTCTTTTCTTTTGCACTTATGAGAATCCTTACGAGAAAAGTTGTTGCCTTTTTTGGGGCAAGATTTCCATTACTGTCTCATCTCAGGCTGTATTTCCTTGTCTAATTATATGCTGTTTGAAGCAGCAATTAATGCAGACTCTATTCCCTAGAAAGAAGAAGTTGGGATTTTTTCTCAGGGAGGTTGAACGCAAAACAAGGAAGAGGCTTGCATTTGCTTAAAAATCCTGTTAGCTTGCCTGATGAGGGTGCAAGAGACATAAGAGAATGAGGAGAAATCTATTCCCTTCCTTGTAGATCCTAGCTAGGAACTTTCTAAACACGTCTTTTGGTACTACTCAGGATGACATGAGAGGGTTTGAAAGTAAGGCTATATACTGCACGATTGAAGTATGGCAATAAAAGTGGCATTATTTCATTTATTTTAGTTTTTTACAACAGAGCATAGCACAGTAAGTGCATTAGACATCTTGGGATTCTACCATTTCACATTTCACTGCTGTCATCTCAAGTTTGTCAGCAAAACAGTATTTTAATAAGAATGAGCCAAGAAAATTGAATATGATCCAGGAGCCTGACTGAATTTTTCCTCTTTCATGTGACTACAGATGCTATGGATATGGCCAGACAAGCTATGTCTTCAATTACACATAAGCAAGTGTATTTTCCTTATATTATATTTTGAATTACTGCCAGAAAATATTAGTCCTCCTCAGTGTAAGTTGGCAGCGGAGCCAAGTGCACACAGCCCACAGCAGTGTTTATGCATCACCATAACAGAGAAGAAGTTGGGGCACTGGTTTGACAGTCACAGGCCTGGCCAGCTCTCCAGAAGGGCTCTTCAGGAAAACTAAATCGTCGATGTCGTAATTGAAGTTGATACAGAATCAGTAAGATGCACAAAAAACCTTGACTAAACACCACTTAAAATTGCATTTTAGAGGTGAAACACTTCATAATGAGTATAGAGTGATATACAGGACTATGATTTCTTAAATTTTTGGTTTTTTTACGGGTAACAATGATCACTGAATAAAATAATAGCATTTGCATTACAAAGTTAGACACGTGCATATATTTCTGAAAATGAAATTTTAAAGCTGAAGGAAAATCTTCCCTCACAAAAAATACACAAAAGAATAACGATAATTTTTTAATGATGGAAATTATATTTCAGGATTAAATTCCAGTCTTAAATACAGCTAGATAATGCCAGTGACGTGGGCCTACATGTAATCAAAAGGAAAAAGATCTTCTTCACCTTTACTGACAGTTATTAGAACAAATCCCAGGTGGTAGCAAGAGTAACAGCATTTGGCTCTTTGTAACTGAGAAGTCTAATATAAAGAACTGCTTTAACCTGTATTTACTACAGAGTTTCATAAAGCTGAACTGAAATTTCTAGTAGCTTTATGTTCGTGCAAAAATACCATGTGATATTTAAAGGTGTGTTACCAGGACTAAGCTGCTCCTGTTGCCTAATACTGTGCAATAGCTCCCATTGGAGCTACTATTGAAATAAGATAACTTTCTAAAATAAATTAAGAAAAAAATGAATAAAAACCATTAAAGCATATGAAGCTAAACAGTTCCTATTATTGGAGTATTACCTGTACAGGTGATTGCCCAGGCAGTTAAAGATTTATGCCTTCATTCTGAAGTTGCTCAGTACCTTAAGTGTTACTTTGCATTTAATAATGAGAGCCTAAAGCTGCTGGGGGACCTATTTGCGCAGCTACTGCCGTGATTTTTACCCCATCCTGGTTTTATAAGGATCTCCAGCGTTGGAAGCACATGCTGTTCAGATAGGCTGAAGTATAGCAGTGCCAAGTTCAGAAAACTCTTATTTTCCAAAAGCTACATATAATCCCTTTTCAGCCAGTGATTTGTTTCCACTGAGTGCTTATGCTGAAAATATTTACCGTTTTCAAAGCATTACATTGCAAAAGTGTAAACGACAATTTTGAATCATTAATTTGCAATTAAGTCAAGCTTTTAATTTCAGTTTTTTAAAAGGTTAAGAGGCTCCAGTGACCATAAATATTAATTTTATTTACACATCTATGTCAGAGCCTTTCCAGAACATGGCAAGTGCAAGGACCTCATCACCTATAATCAACACTCAAGAATAAAAACAACCACTGGTACTGAGAACATACTAGTAATTTAATCTTTTAAAAATATTTTTTATTAATAGAAAGGCAGACTGTAGGAACAAAAATATGGATGTAAAATTAGTGTAGCATTAAAAAAGATTGTAAAAAGGGCAGAGAAAATTTCACCTTTGGTTTAAGTGCACAAACTGGATGAAGAGGGTGAGAGAGGGAAGAGTGGAAGCAGAGTGAACCGAGTCGCAGGTGCAGCCCCCCGAGGACTGCTCTGCGCTGCCTGTGGCCACCCCTGTGCTGTGACCTGCTGTAAAGAGCGGCTGTATGTGGTTTGTACGCCTGGATCTCCTTTCCGCTTTTCAGATGTTTAGATATTTTTTTTTTAGCTTCCTTCAGTCTGTGCAGTACTTCTTGTACTAAACACAAAATCCCGGCCCGTGTGATGGGACTGCTCTGCACTCCCCTCTGCTCGATCCAGCCATTGCTGAGCACCTCGGGAGCAATTCCTTGCTTTCTTATTGATATGTGTGCCAAACGACTGGGAAACCTCCAGTCAGGGCTAGAACTTCAGAAGGCCTGTGCTGTGGCTGGTATGCTCAAACTTTGTCCTGCTTTTCACCAGTGCAAGTTAGCTGAAGCTTCTCTGCCTGAGCCGAGAAGGTTCATCCCTTCCCTTCGTGACTGCCACCTACACAGCTGAGGACCAAAGTGCTGCCAGTTCAGTGGTTCACTGAACAATCTTTGTAACTCTGGACAAGCCCAAATTCTGGTGCAAACCCCAAAAGACCAGTGAAGATCTCCCTTTGCATGAACTAGTGGTTGCTCCACACTCCTATTTATTCTGAAACAGTATTCACACTTCCGCAGCACTCTCCTACAACGCGGGCATTTCCTTTTCTCCATTGACTTTACTGCAGATTTTAGCACAAAGTTGAAGTGTAAAATTTTTAGAAATGTTTTAATGACTTTGAAACAAAGCTTCTTTCTCAAAAATACCTGGGAGGTACATGCAGCCAGGGCTGATGGGCTTACCAAAAATAGCCAAGTACCTGTTTGTGTTTTTTTCCTGCGTATGTATTGCTTCTATAAGCACACAGACTGCTGTCGGGCAAATCCTCACTTTCTGGAGGCTCCAAACTGCACACACAGTGGAACATATTCAAGACCAGCGTAAGTGCCCTAAACTGAGAAAAATTACACCAGCAATTATTTCTGTCCTCTCAGTCTGCTTTTTACTACCTTTTGATGTGATTCATGCCTTTATTTTGTTTTTACATCTTCAGGTATGTTCTTTTTTCATGACTGATGTAGACTTCCATTTTAGAAAATATAACGGTAACATGATTTTTAAGGTTATACAAAGTTATGCACATTGAGAAGCCAGAAAGAGAACACCTTAAATTACTATCCCACTTTTGAGTCCTGAATATTGCCTTCAGTCAGAAGCACTAAGGCAAGAAACCATTGGCTTATATTTTTTAAATAAGCGTCATGGAGAAGGTCTTCACAGAAGAATAGTTTACAAATTTTTTACTGATTATTTATGATAAATGTTTAGTGACTTTTATCTCAGCAGGAAATTCACTTTAACAGTTACTGTGGCGCAATGTAAAATAATATTACAGTTTGCTGACATTAATTTATCTTGATTATTCTAATGATTTTATGTTTTTATTGGTGCACTGGATTGCAAAAAATGCAGTATAATTTAATTTTTACTATCACATGTGGAGAAATCACTGGAGGCATTAAAATGATGAAAGAAGAGTTATGCTAATACCACAAAAAAGGATGCAAAAATGATTTATGTTACTTTCTTCTCCTATTTGCAGTTCATTAAGTCACTGTCTTCTTGTAATGACCAAGTGAAAATTAAAGTACTTCAGAGAAGAACTTTAGGTTCAAGCATCATTAGAGGAAGAGAAATGGGTTCTCTGATGATCTTGACTGCAGAAATCTATAGAGCACAACTTAATCAGACTGCACATTGATCTCTGATGCTAGAAGGCAGACCTAAGATTGAACAAATCTTTTTAATGCATATTTTTCCTTTAAAAAGTAGCATATGATGCATGAAGAATGATTTATATTTAATATACTTCAAGTTTATATGGGTATACTGCACTTTCTTTTTTACCCACTGCAAACTGAAGTCTAGAAAAAATAGCACCTATAAGATTATAGATTTCCTTATACATTCTATATTGTGTAGGATCTATGACTCTGGGAAACAGCACATTGTTTCTTAAGTAATGAACTCACAATTCACTCAAAATATGTAATTTACATTCCTTTGAAAGATGAACCATGAGTTACAGTTAGTAGGTAACTGTAGATGGTAAAAATATCTTCAACCTATTTGCTGTCTCTCCCCCAAGAAGATTTTTTAACAATTTAATTAGATAGTAGATTGAATTCAACTCAGATATTTGTAACTCCTCGGATTTTGTAAGGTTACTGCAAGGCTGCAATCCATAGAATTTGGTCCTCTGGAAAGAATAATACGGGGTTGCATGCAACACTGCGGTGGAGTGTAGTAGTGATTCTGCTTCAACAACTCCTATTAGTGTTCAGTAGAAAAATGCCTAGCTTCTGAATTCCCAAAGGAATACAGAAGGTTCGAATGTGAATCTAAAAAGTTCAAAGGTTTTTTCCCTTACTGAAATAACAAAGATGAATACCTCTTTCTAAAGTGATCATAAAACTTTTTGTGATAGTAGGTCATAATGTATGCCTCATACTTAACACCTGGTCGTATCTCAGAGGTTTATAAATGCTTTCTCCCAGAAAGATCCTGCAGTACTACTTGTATCTAAAGACGTGGTGTTCTAGGGCCATATTTCACATCTTCCACGTGTTTGTTCCGCTTACAAAAATTAGATGTGCTAAACCAGCAATAACTGATTTTAACATGTTTATATTTCTTCTGGCATTCAGAGGTTAACCCACTTTGAAACTTGTCACTACTCCAGTTTACTGTTTGTTTTTTTTTTGTATTGGGTGTCAGTGTAGTTATGGAAGTTGGAGCCAAATGCATTGCTCCTATGTGTCACTGTAAAACAGCTGTACCAGGAATGGATGGAGCTTTCTGAGCCTCCAGTAGTTTGCTCCAATTATGTCTCATGCTCAAGAATCTTCCTTGAGTTGTCATCTCGGAGGAAAAACCCTCCAGTACTTCAAGTAATTTCTAAAGGATATTCTTCCTTTACTCCCATGAAACTGTTATTGCTGGCCAGATAAACACACAGGAAATTAAATAACCAATTCTAAAATTACCAACTCCTTTTTCACTTTCAACTTCTCCAATTCCCCCTACTCTACTTGCTGCTGAACATGCCTATTTGACAGAGCAATGCCTTCTCAGCATAAACCAATACTGTCCAGCAGCAAAGCTGCTAGATATTAAATATAGGATGATGGAGATAATTTTTGATCAGGTTAATGTGCTTTAATTACTATAAATTAGATTTTTTTTCTCTAAGCAAGCAAATGGTATTATTTGGGTTATTTAAAACACAAACTCTTTAACAGTCCAAGTCATTTAAAAAACAGACATATATTTTCAACAAAAGTACATCATTGTTCTTGATGTGCCAGTAACTTTATGCATTGAGTTTGTCTTAACAAACCCCATGAAAACGAATTTAATGCTCATCAATACCATCCTTCTAAAATTGTAAAGAAACAAAGATCAAGCACAAACAAATAGCAAAAGTGACTTATTCATACGAAAAATTCGGTTCTTAAAAACAGTAAGTACTGCCTGGGAACCACCCCTCTTCTATGTTTTCAGTGGATTAAGTACTGTGAGCAGCACACTACCACCAAGTCCTGCAGTTAGATTCCCTTGGCTGAGTCTTTGCACCAGCTCAACCTCTTTAATTTTATCTGAGCTCAGAAAATGAACTCCACAGGACAGATTTTTGTGCCAGTGAAGCCACATTTAATGAGCAAAGTGGTTTTATCTAGAATCATCTCAACAGCTGCAATTTCAGACATCGTGAAAACACTTTGCAAATGGCATTACTGATCTGCCAGTGACACATTTTACCCAGAAATATCCTACACTTAGTCTTTTTTGTCCAAATTAGATGTTAGAAACAGATAATTTTTTTTCCCCCACAAAATGGATATCCAGAGCTTGCCTAAATACAAGACTAACTAAGCCTGCCCTTAATTTCAAGCTAGGGGTCACATAACAGACATGAAACACCAATCCCATGTGCGATGGGTTTCTGTGACAGAAGGCATAACAAACACCTTAGCACAGTTTAACAGAGAAATCAAATGGGAAGGTTTCATATCTAGATAATGCAAAATCTTGATCTGTGGCAAGTAAAATTGTACAAACCTATGCACTCTGTTTCATTTTGTATATGAAAACTGACAAGCACTCTGAAGGTATAGAAAAAACTATGCCCCAGCATCTTTCCTAGCTGTTCAAGACTGTTCTGGACTTACATATATTTGATATTGTGCATTGTTAAATGAACCTTTGAAACACAAATAGGATGGGAGCAGAGAAGACTTTAAAGCTCTTACATCATTTAAAACCAAACACATGTAAAATAAAAGTGCAGAGATGGACACAAAGTGATTTACAAACTGAGAAATGACTCTTAAGTTGCTTAATTTTTGCCTGGATTCTGATATCTGTGGTGTTTCCCCCCTCCCCTCTTGGCTTGTGGGAATAAAGTAAAAGGTTAGTGTAAATGGAGGGGTTTTCATGTACGTCTAAGGATGTGAAAACTTTGGAAAACTTTTCCTACTTGCAGTGTGAGCCTCCTCAGATTAAGTGAATTTCCAAGAGGCAGAAATGGTCGGCAGAGACACCGCAGTATAGCAGTTTTGGAGCTCTGCTTTTAAGAGAGTGTATGGATGGTCTTTGCCTTTGGGGGACGTTGGTATTGTTGGTACTACTGTTGATATTTGGACTAGAGAAGCCGAGTTAGTTGGCATCACGCAGTTACTGAGGTGAATGCAAGGAGCAAATATTCAGGAGGCCCAACAAGAAAATCCGACAAGCTGAACATACTTTTTTATTTTTACTTTGGCAATGATGCATGGAGGGGTATCTGGAGTATTTAATATCCAGGCAGAAGAGCATGTGAAATCGATAGATAGATTGTAAGAGTATATCATGGACCTCTTGTATGTTTTCTGTCAAGTATGTTTAAATATTAAACCCATCACTATCTTGGGAGAACTATATCTCTGCCTTACAAGCCCCTTCTGTGATCCTGCGATTCCATTTCACTGCTGTGCGTGACAATGACAAAGCTTTCCGCTATCCTTCTGCCTCCTTCCATCACGGTCTGTTTGTATGTCTCTGTTACATTTATGACTACTGTTTTGTTAACAGATTTTCTGAATATTATTCATGATCAACTGAATCTGAAAGAATACAATATTTGTATTGCATAATAAAAGAGAGGATAATTTTTATAGGTTTTGTATGTTAGGTAATCAGCTTCACAGATGATCAAAGATTAACTTTAAATGGATGCTGCTAAGAAAGATCTTCAGTCTTAAATCAGCTTTTCTGCTTTAAACCTTTCTCTTTAATCCTCAGCTTCAAGTAATTTTATAAATAGATAAAATTTGAAAATCTTTTAAACTACAGAAGTATAATATAATCAGATGAGCCTCAATGCTATCTTTTCTTTACTTGAGGTAACTGTAAGAAAACATGAATAGTTTGTCTTCTTATAAGCTGCACTGTACATCAGTAATGATATAAAATTATTAATCAACAAAACCTGGATCATTTTAAAAAACAAGCTAAATCAGCATGAGTCCTTTCTCCCAGTTACGTAATATTTCAGAGTTGTTTCTGTGTCAGGATTAAAAACCAGGCTGTATAGTAACACCAGTACCTACCAGCACACGTGTGCAGCTCAGGGTGTCACTTCAGCTGAAATAACCATATCCCGGGCTGCAGAAAACAGTTTGTCTCAGTTTGTTCAGATGTTAGGGCCCAGAGTCATCTTGCTTTTTTTTGCTATTTAATACGTAATTATCTTGTTTTAAACTAATAGTTTTGTCTACCACCATACTTAGGGGAGAGCGAGGGGTGCCTACAGCGTATAATTCATTCACCTGTCTTTGATAGCTATGTTAGAGTAGGATGAATTACTTCTGGAAATGCTCATCTCTCTGCATTGATGTAGCCTAAGTGAAACTTCATGATTACAGTTACAGGAGATGAATCCCACATTAGGAATCAAATAATCACTCAGCTGCACTAGTATAAATCTAGAGTACTTTGAATTGCATTGCTCAATTTATGCTGTGTGACCTAAGCCCATCCAAACCTTTGTACGCTTCAATCAACTTGAAATATACAGCTTAACAAGAAAAGTTTAAAACCAGTTTCAATATGAAAACATTTCCTGAGATCCTTGGAAATTTGTGCAGTTTCACATTCACAATAATGAATAATAAAAGCAATAATAGTAAAATGCTATCACTACTGCAAAAAAAATCCACATAAATTGAGAGAAACTGATTGTAAGTAGTGTTGTTAAATGAAAAAAAGTAACCAGGGTTTGGAAAATATTTTATGCCAGTTTTAATTACTTTTAGCTTCGCTGACAGCAAGGTAAGTAAAAGGTAAACAGTTTTCACAATAAAATGTGATCTTTAGAACTACAGTATTCTTGAATATTGATTTGGTAGAACTGATTTTACTTATATTTAAATTGGGTTTGCAGTGATATCAGCCCACTAGTTTCAATGCAGTTACTCCTGATTTATATGAGTGTAAGAATACAATCCTACGCTCTTCTTTGCTTTGACAGTATGCATATTTTTCCATGCAATTTAAATAATCAAATCCACTTTCCTCTTTATGCATTGGTCACATCTCATGAAGTCGGTGAATACTTCACAACTTCAGTACACAGTAGAAAAGGCATTTTGAAGAAAAACTACACATAATCATTAAAAAGACAGAGCATAAAAAACTATCAGAGCTGCAGGGCAGCAGTAATATTCACAGACAAACTCTATATTTGTATTCAGCAATAAAAATAAAACCACATAGAAGCTGTCACATCCTGTGCTATGTAGCCCAGACCTGCAAAAAACAGACTTGAAAGAAATGCATCTAGATGGTTATAAACTGGTTTTGGAATGTCATTAATAAAAACAAAAATTGCTCTGAAAAACACTATAGAGCTCACTTAAATATTTCAGGTCAAAACATTCAAGATGAATGTTACAAGACCTATGTAACTAGGAAGAATCAATTAAGTAGGGTTGAGAGAAATTTCTGCTTGAAAAATAAATGCATTCTGTTCTGTACAACGGACACCGACATGTACCAGCACGCTTATGAAGACTCCTCCTCTTGCAGCAACTATTGATTGGTGCAGTGAGAAAGCAACTAAATATTTTAACTGAACATTTTTAGCCTCAGGTAATAACAAAGTTAAAGAACATCACTGACAAGGAAAGCAAAGGAACAGGGGCTTCCTGTCATGGCCATAGTGACTTTCATATTCTCTCCGAGTGCTTTGGGTACATCAGGAAAAAAAAACAGTGTGCAAGGCTGCTTTGGGATGGTTCCCCATAGCACACTTTGTCCAGTTCAGTTTTGAGACTCTCAAGTAAGAAGTTTCACATGGGAAACTCCTTCATAGTCTAGTAGCTCTCACTGTTGGAAAGTTTTTCCTGATATTCAGCTTCAATTTTCTATTAATTTCTTCCCATAACTCTACTTATATGGTACTTATGGCTCAGCAGTGTAATCCAGGATCACAGTCTTGGTCTTCCCTTTTACAATTTTACTGCCTTTTTATAATTAACAACCTGCAAAATTCTCTAAGGAGATACTCAAGCTGCCTATCAGAAAAGACAAGACTTTTCAATGCCTTGGGATTGTTACCTGAGGCAAGACAACCTGTTATATATTACTCTTCTGAGCAAGGACATACTGATAGGCACAGGATCTGCTATCCTGCCTCTATAACTCTGCCCATGGGTAGCATGAATTTTTTGTCATAATACCCATCTAGGGCTAAATTAGACTCTGGTTCCCCTTTTCACAGCTGTTAGTGAACATCACAGAAACAAAGCCACTAAGCAGCAGTACTTGGAGCTATCGGGATGGTTCACAGCAGACAAGAAACATTTAATTTGACTTAAACCTGAATCAGCATTTGAATCAAACTCAGGTGCTCAGAAAGTTTTCAGTCCCCCCTCATGGCTTTTAACGTGGGTATTTTTCTTTATCTTGTACCATCCATCTAGTGTCAACAGATACAATCCACAGGAACAATGAAGGTGCCATGGCAGCTAGTTTAATTTATTACTGGTTTTTGAATCTCATCTTGATGGTGCAGAATATGTTGGACTATAAGGAAATACAAACACAAGCAGAATGGTAGTAATTATTCATTCTGCTGGCAAGGTATATAAGTCGGGCATTAAAAATGAACAAAGAGCTGTAAAGATTCTTTTGCAAAAAAATAGTGTGTTTTTCTGAAGTTCTGCATTATCAGGAATACATTTACACTAGCTGGTTTCGCTGGTGACTGAACAAGTCCACGCCATGTCCCATTTGTCTCACTGACCCTTTGCACACCCTTCCCATTTTTATCCTTTCCTTGAACAATAGAGTATTTCTTAATAGAATCCTAGATTAATTATTAATGCTGGTGTTTATATTAGTAAATAAAAATGGAAATCTGGTCTCCTCTTTTCTGACCTAACAGTTTCAGCCGAACACTAAACCTGTGGTACTCCAGCACTTTATTCATTAAAGTTTAATATGATTCCAGTGCATGTTTCAAGCATTCTTTACTCAGCCATACTAAAAAGCAAGTAAGACAACTAAGTTAAAAAAAGTCCCATAAAAATCCAGTTCTTGTTAAACTAAAAGCAAAGGAAAATGTCAGTGAAGATGAGCTATGCTTTTTTGCTTATTAAAGCTAAACAGAGTTTGATTTTAACCCATTTAGACTTTGGCCTGTTTGGATCGGACGATTTGGTTTGGGGCCAATTTCTAACTCATGGTAGAAGCCTGAAAGAGAAAAATCTACAGCCTCATCCAGACAAAATATTGTCACTCTACTTTCCAAACTCCTAACCTGTGTGCTTCATCAGCAGTTTATTTCCTACTGAATCTTCTCAACACTGCAGTTATTCTCCACTGTAAAACTTTATTGCCAGGTTTGAGGATGTCAGCCAACCAAGCTGAAGCCCCAAGCAGGGCTCCCCTCCCAGCCTGCACACACTCCTACTGAGGCAGCTTCTTCCCTCTCCCATTCCCCTCCCCAGGAAAGCACTGGCATCAGGCACCAATGCTCTTCAGGGCAATAAACAGTGTTATTGCTTGGATGCTTATATTTTACAACTCAGTGGAGCAGGTGCAACCTGGAAACAATACTGCTTTATTTTGGAAGTTATAGTGCTTGCTGGTTTTCAGTTTTGTTATCTCAAGTAATTTGCTTCAAAGATGCAGGATGAAACAGAAGGAGCAGGCAGAGCTGAGAAATATTTGACTCTATTTTAACCCTCATAAGAAGGTAGACTACCCCAGTTCAGGAATTTCTGAGACAGATCCAAGATGAGTATCTCAAAATGTCCTCCTACCAAAAAAACCCAATTATTCATAAATTTCAGGTTCAAAAGAGATGGAAGGACAGGCCCTGTGTTCCTTACTTATGGGAGGGAATTGGGAAAAATTATGTGAAAATAGTTCTGGATGGCTTTTTCTCATGTATTTCCCTCTTTTAGCCATGGTTCCAAGAGACACAATGTGACCCTTAGATTTTATTCAGCCTCAGGATATGTTCGGGTTGTTTTCAGGTGAGAATCCTCCCAGAACATCAGACTGAAACTTCTAGGTGTTCTTTTGCTTTGTATTAAGAGAAGTTATGGGAATCAAATTAGGACAAGAAGCAGCATATCTTAGGAGCCTGCTCGAGTATTTGCAAAAACTGCCTCAATATTGCTGTACTTCTGTAAACATCCATTATACAATCCTTGAACCTTTTTTTAATTTTTGATGATGTGTTTGTGGTCTCCACAAAGCAGCTGCTCACTGTGTGTGTTTCTGTTCTGTCTAGGGACTGCTAACATAGATTGGGCATCACCGCTGTTGAGCCAGGTGCTATGAAATATGTAAAGCTATTTCCCAAAGAGACTGCTTCCATTATCCTTTTTTTTTTTTTTAAACAACTGTTAAAACCCTTCCTGTAGCTGTCTGCCATCTCAGCTCACTCTGGAAATGCATTTCTCAAACTGATGCTTGAGACTGCTTTAAGGAATGCTAGCAGCGTACAGATGAGCACAAAGAACAGTGGACAAAGGCCACAGAATTGAAAATTTTACTTTTACTTCTAGTAGTATAAATCTGGAGTAATCTTAATGTCTATACTGGATGCACTGACGTATATATGATTTGACCCTCTAGTGCTTTTGCTACTCAGCTCTCTTCCCCTTTCCTTTTTGAACACATCAGCCCAGACTCCGCTATCAGCAATACCGCTAATGACACTGTTGTGACTTTACAGCACTGCAAAAACTGAGATCATGATTAAGTTCAACTTTTTTTTAATGGGTTTTTATTTTGGATACTCTGTGAATATATATAGAAGCTATACCTACACAAATGCATAGGAGAGCATCCCAATATAAATATATACTGAAAAATAACCTCGATAAGAACAGACTAGCTTTCGGAGGAAGTATTGATAAAGAAAATACATATAAATGATCCTTGGGCAAAACACATGGCTAAGTATATGTAGCTTTTCAAACCACTTATTAGAAATGCAGGTTTCCTTTGTAAACACTTGCCTGGATATTTGAAGAACGTATCACAAAGAGTCTGATACAAATTTAGATGAAGCTGGAAGGGCTACAAGGGAATGAGAGTTCACACAGGCAACATACATTCAGCTCCACTGAGAAAAAATTATTTGCATAGCAGGCCACTGGATGAATCAGACTGCTGACATTTTCATGTGCAGAATTCCAATTAATTCTGCTCTTCATGGAGGAAATACTTGTTTTTAAAATGGACAAAAATAAGAATATTCATCTGATGCCTATCTGCCACGAGCATAGCAAAACCAAGGATGATACACCCATGGCTTCAGCTCATCAGTAACCCCAGACCAAGGCAGCTGCTGTTTCATCATTCTAAGATGTTCCGGAACTAGTTGGGAAGTTTTATGGTGCCAAACTTATACAGTGGTGTTTTTTATTTTTCCAACTCAGCTCTGAACAAAGTTCCCAGCAATCTTGATTTCTTCTCTTTCATTTGTTTTTGGTTTTTTTTTTTTTTTCCTACCATCATCACTTGTAATGCAGCAGCTGTGTAGTGTGTAATGTCATGATTTTACTTCTCGATTTTTGTATAGGGCTGTCAGGACAAATCTGCTCAAGAAGGCAGTGATTTACCACTAGTGTCTCAATGGCATGCCCTTGGCTTTTGAGCTATTACAGTGGTGTCTCCCTTTGCCCATATAAATATGAGAAATGATATTGGCTTGGTTGGATTATAAGGAGCTCATCATGCAGGTAAAAAGGGATCCTTTCAGCAGGACAGTTCTTGTAGCTGATTATGATGGGCTCAGCTGCTATGGCAAGATGTCTGAAGAAGTACTTGAGAAGAAAGTGGTAGTGAGAAATGTATCTTGAATGTCAATCTGTTCAGGTGGGAAATGTGCTATTAGTGCTAGACTTTTGTATTGTGTTATATTCTCAGATGTGAGACCTGGTAATATCCTATATGGACACAGGGACTGAGAACTGGATGTAAGTTTTACAAGTGGGTTTTACTCACTAACTTATTTACCAATAGCTGCAGTGGTCTCCTCTGGCAGTAGGAAGTTATTCCCCTTAGGTGTCTGAACATGATTACAGATCAGCAGTTGTCTTCCAGTTCTCAGAAGAAATGGAGATAAGGGTAAGCCTCTTACTTGTAAACTGTTGGTGCTGGGTCTGTAAGCTTCACAGAAAATGGATAAAACGAAGGAAGAAAAGGACAATCATTCTGCAGATTAGTTTTCCCTTGAGCTTCTCCTGATGTTTCTTCACACAGCAGATAAAGGTGCAGCCCCAATAAAGCCTGAATGATCAGTAAAGGGTGGGTAACAATCCCCTTTTCCCAAATCTATCCATCTACTGCTGCTTTTCCATAATTTCCCCTCTATTTTTCATAAGACCTCCTTTATATTTTCCTTCTTTCAAGGCCAGAATTCTAAGAACTGAATTGCTGATTAGGGAATAGTTTGCCTTTTGCAGATTTGTATTGTGTCTTTAACCTTGATCCAAGATGAAGACAGCAGAAACAGCCCCCACAGCGAATGTTTAAAGTGTATTTCACTGCACCTGGCATAGACTCCACACTTTTAAGTGCTGAAGTGATTTTGGATTACATAATGACGACTTTCTGCAAAGGCTGCACACAAGTGCAGGTGGAGCAGGACACATATATAAAATTTGTATAAAAGACTACTCTGCTAGTCAAGGTCCTGCCTTGAGAGACAGTGGCAAATGCTCAGAGTACAGTTCTCACATCATCAGCAGACCACTTCCATTAGGCACTCGTTCTTTTGTCAGCCTGTGCGGCCACTTAAAATAGCTTTCTCTGCAGCTACCTGAAAACCCATTCTGTCTTTCATGTTTGTCTGCATTTCCCTGCACTATATTTGTTCCCTATATTTCTATATATTTCTATATAAACACTCCCTTGACATTTTCCTCTTTCTTTTATGGTTTCCCTTTCTCTAGTCTGGAACATGTCTCTTCTTCAACAACATATTTATTACTGACATAACTTTCACCGTATTTAATACAGAAAACTCCAAATCTGTCTTGTTATGAGATCACAGTAACAGCATGGCTATTTTTAAATGGGATAAAGTGGATATTTGCAGCTGTGCATCAGGTTCACCAATTTTAAACTGGAATATTAGAGGAAAGTATAAAAAGGACAGAATATGCTGTTCTAGAAATGCCTGGAGTTCTAAGAAGTCACGTCTGTAACTATCTGATTAGCTAATCAGTCAATTGTGTACTGAAAAGAAGCTGAGCATAAAACAATCTGGTCAGTGGTAGGATGAACAGAGAAGTGGAACAGGTTCTTATGGGAATACTCTAAAAACACAGCTTTCTGGCATTCTAGACAGCTGCGAGAAAATAGGTTTGGTTTGTGAATGTTCAACAGAGCTGAAGTCTGTCAGCTCAGTAATATGACATGTTTAGCCCAAGCGTTTCTAAACCTGTCTGCACTGGGAATTTTTTAGTATTGTATTAATTCAATGAACAATGTAAACTAATAGTGTTAGAGTAAAACTGTAGATATATATCCCTGGCTTTACATCAATAAATGTTTATATTTCAGGGATTTCAAATAGGCTTAACTCATGTTGTGGGTTTTATTTTTTTTTTCTAATTAGTCATGTATGGCCTGTATTTTAAGCAGTTCTTCCGTAAATTTTAGAGATGTGAAATGGTTCCAACTCATTACGAACCTGAAGTACGGTCAGTATACTTTTCATTTCTGAATGAAGTATTGGCCAGAAATATCCCACAGTATCTTTTGAAATATTTACACTCCCTTGACAGCACAACTATTGATTTCTTAACCCTGTTAAAAAGAGGGTAGTGGCACAAAAGGCATGGTATGTGGAAACATCTTGTTTCACAAGTCAGCAATAATAGTTTGTGTCAAATTATTTGTGGATATATTGCAGGGAAATTTGAGTTCTACTGGAACTCTGTAATACTGAGCAAAGCATTTGACTGAATTGTATTCAGAGCTAACTACAAGATGTTTCTGGGTCATGTCCTGGTATTTCATTATTCATTTGAAAAATTCATTGAAATAAATGCAATAATCTGTGTAAGGAAGAAAAAACATGGTTTGGGTCTTATATACTTCCATTAATCTTCTGCAAATCAAAATATGCTAGAGTTAATTGAGTTTATATTAATGTTGGACCCACCCTTTCAAAATCTACCCAGGGGAGAAGTTCTTCTAACACATATTACCAGTGATGCCAAGTGTGTGTGTGGGAACCATAAGCAAAACAAAATAGAATAAGCATATATTTTCCAGAAATTTCAAGAGCACATAGGAAATATTGCCCTGACCATCAAAAGCTGATAGTTCCTTTTATTTCCTAGACATGTAAACAAATTACCATTTTCAGAAGTGCTTACATTTCAGCAGACTTCATTGTTGGGAAATCGTAGGTGTTTAAAAACAGAGTATTTATCAGTCATTTTCCAAATACAGGGCCCAATCCCAGAAACACTCATGCAGGAAGAAAGGCTTATGAGATGATTTATCACACATACAAATTCAAAGCAACAAGCCCCTTCTTCATTGTCCAACTAATTATTTTTCATAGCATGAAACAAGTGCATTTTGACAGGTGTAAACGTCCACCTCATCCAGGTGGGAGTGGAAGATGAGGCCCACCAGAGAAAAGCTACCTTACAAGTAACATATAGCAACTGTATTCGAAAGTAATATGTCTCTCTCCTGACAGAATGAGTGACAAGATTTCCTTGCAAAACTTCCAACAGCCAGTTCTAATGCAGTAATGTAAGAAATAGTTTCTGTCGTTTCCCTTGTGCAGGATGCAAATTAACTTGAAATCCACTGCAGGTATTTAGACGGTGGAGTGAAGAAAGGAGGGAAGATAAAACAAAAGAGAAGAGCAGCCTTGACTCCTGCAGTGAAGCACAAACACTCCTCCAATTAAGCTCTACACTCTGAATTTCTGTAACAATCCAGAAAGCTGCTCTGGGCTTCAGAAAAATCTCTGCATTCTCTCAAAACCCAGGCTGTACGCTTCATAGGCACCTTTCAGTCCCTAGCACTCAGGGAATGCTATAAATATACACGTTGAAAAAATAAAATGATGGTATTTTGTATGAAGTATGACAATCCTGTCCATCTTAAACTCTTGCTGTGGGATGCTGGGTTGTGTGTATGAGCCCCTTCTTACCTACTGCTCCACCTGTGGTGCAGGTTTCATCCCTCTGCTGACACACCCCAGTGCAGAGACATTTCAGCACAGATAACCCTACAGCTACATCTCTTCTAGTTCAAGTCCCCAGCTCCGACCCAGGCATGCTGCCTGCCATGTCAGCTGTCACACCAGCATTTGGCAACGTTTTGACAGCGACAATTGTTCTGCTAAGACGGGGTCTGACATTTATCTGTCGAGGAGGCTTCACGGGAAAGCTGTAAAGCCCTCTGGTGAGTGTTAAAATCTATACACCTACACCGCAAGCAATTAATACTTAATCATCATAATCTGCTTGTAAAAGAGGTAAGTACTGTCATTTACACTTCCCATAATCCGGCCTAAACCACTTCCAGTGCTTTTAGATGCCAACGAAGCAGCTCTGAAAAAGCTGTGCTCAGTCTGGAAGACAGAACTCCCTCGTAGGTAAGCAGGCAGGTCTCTTTTCACCTTCAAGTTGCTGGCTGCAAAAGACTTCGAAATTTATGCTCTCAGGTCAGGGCAGGTACCGAATACAGACTCTGATGTCTGCTGTGCTTGTTCCCTCTATTTTCCAAATACTGTATAGGAAAATCTGGGTCAAACTAGATGTAAAATGCACTTTTCCAAATTACACACCACATAAACAAGTGAAACTCCCACTCACATCAAAAGGAGTTATGCTCACCTAAGCAAAGCCATAATTTGGTTCCTCCATTCCCAAATAGTCATCTCTTAAACAGCATCTTTTTAGAGAAAAACACTGGTTTGGAAAGATGACAAAATAACAAAATGCACGGGGAACTTACAGTCAATATCAAATGTATTTGAAAATATTAATTTCTCTCTAGTTCATAATCAGGCAGTTTATTTACATAAAAAGTGTAAAATGAGCAACGGACAAATACAGGTTAAATAAAAAAAAAAAACAGAATAAAAACCAATTTAAACTCTACAGCATATTCCTAACCACTTCAAAATCATATAAAGTAGAACTGCATGATGAATCACCACAGCATTCCCATTTAAAAGAATGGATTTTTTCCCCTATCTTCCCATGAAACTCCGACTTTATTCCTCTGAAAGTGCTTTAATGAACTCTATAAACTATTTGTTTGGCAGAAAAGTATATAAAAATGAATCACCAACGATATAGAAAGGGGAGAAGAAAATCCTAACATATGCAAAAACCAAAATAAATAGACTTGCTGCTGCTCAAGAAGAATATACACGAATGGGACAAGGGTTGCCGGTACCACCCCACCTCTGATGGGATGGCGGCTCTGGGAAGCTTCACAAGTACAATCCTGTGGTGTCACCAGTCTGTCTTAGAGGAGGACAGAGTGGCTTTGGTCACACTGTAATACACGTCTGAGAGGCATTACTTGAACAATGAGCTATTGGGGATATCACTCATTACAATTAACATGGAAGAGCAGTATCAGTCTGACCAAAGCAGCGCAGTGAATGGAAATACCAAACCAAACCCCCAAGTGCTATACTGACTAAAATTGTTGTTTTAAAGGAATTTATTCTAAGAGGCAAGTTTCTGAGAACGTGGAAAATATTCATGGGAAAAAGGCTTGCTTTTCATCGATGACCTTGAATGTCACTGCTGGTTACCCCTGGCAACAGCCAAAGAACAGCTGGGTTTCAATAAAAGGAAAATGCAAGGGAGAGCAAGGACCAATGTTGCCAGTGAGTTTAATTATCCACTTTCATGTTTGTATTAGTAATTGGTTTCTGGGGTGTTGGGTTTTTTTAATGTTTAATCCATATGGACAGTAATACCCTACGCTACGGCTGTTCCTCACGCGTGGGTGAGTGTTTTTTTAAGAACAAACATGGAACTCCGCAGCCGCCGAGAGAGGTTTGGCAATACCTGCCACTGTATGAGGCAGCCGTCCCCCTCCCCATCCTGCTGCGTGCCGCCTCTATGGGAGGCTGCTGACCCCACCGCACTACAATTTGCCTTGTCTCAGATACCAGAGTCTGTCTATTGGCCAGCACGCTTAAGAACAAAGCAAAACACCCTTTGTTTCAGGGAAGACATGCCTGTATACCAGGAAACCCAGGCAGGGACTGATACCTGGCTTAGTAAGCACAGTGGATGTTTCAAGGTTACCATCATTGCCTATTGTGTTTTTCTTTTTTGCTCTCAAGAAATAATCAAATTAACGATCCCGTTTCCTGGCAAACTCAGAAACTCTATTAATTTTACTGATTCATCCTAATACAGCGATCACTGCCAAGAATTTATTTCGGTGTTTGGTGTGCAGTGAAGCTAATGTAATTTGAAAATTGTAACATTGTAAGATATGTAGTGACATAGGATTGATTAAAAATGCAATTTAAATGAATCACATGCTTGCTCCCCTGGAAAGATTAGTTATGGCCAGTAGAAAAGAAGGAGATGAGACTGAAAACAACAGGGGCGTGGGTTTGAAGCAACTGAGCTTCCCCATGTTGGTTTGTCACTGCTAATCCAGCCTGTAGCACATACTGTGACGCCTTTAAATCACTGCACATGTTTGGGTGAAGACATTTTACTTGGATATGAGCAGAATAACATCCAAAGAAGGTGTTCAACTGATTTGCAATAAAATCTAACCCTTCCCATCACTAATTCAACATAGTTACAAGCCCACAAACATCTTGGTGATCTGCAATCTTAAAATTAATCAGCTTTAAGGAAAGCTGGAATTGTTTGTCCTAAACAATTCAGTCACATGATTAAAAGGAAACAGGTGTAAGATGCAAGAGTCAGGGAAGAGATTCTACTTTGGGTTTTTGTTTTATCTGAAAAGCCAGCCATCTCATCTGTTGCATTCATTCTCCGTTAGGAAACATTAATCTGCACAGATGGTGAAACCTAGTAATCTCTGCTACCAGCTGCAGAGTGGAATTTTTAATGAAATGGGAATTTGAAGGTTTTCACAGAAAGCACTAGAATCACTCCTATTATTTCCCGTGATGCCCAAATTACTTTGACTGTTATTTGACATCTACTGTACTGTAAATATAACAGCCGCGTAGCTTCGGTCATAGCCCAAATACAATCATTTCGGAACAGCCTTTGTTGTTTGCAAAAGCCAGATGCTGAAAGCATTTCAGTCAAAGAGAAATAAGTCATCCACTCTCAGCACATCTACTACAATAGGGTTGAGAACTTATAATACGTGATTTGGAAACTTTATTTCACCTTTCTCTGAGATTTATAATAGTTTCAGCATTTTTGTAAACTAAAATGAAGCTAGAGATTAAACATAAAATAAGATTTGTAAAGAAAGACAACACCTAGAAAACACACAGTTACCATCAGTTTTTCATCCTTGTGATATAACTCATTTTGGCTGAAGAATGTACTCCATTTTTTGAAAAAAAAGGAGGCCTGATATAGAAAGAGAATTATAAAGTAACAGTTCAGGTTAGCAATCCTAATCAATATTAACTAAATCAACCTAGAACTAAATATGTGAATTAACAGTTTGAAAGTCATAACAATATATAGAGATTAATTTTATCTTGAGTTTAAGGTTAACCATGTGATTTCTTTATAAGCTTACGATACCTTTGAAAATAGCAGTAATTTCTATTAAAGCATTCCTCTAGTATTTATTTTTATAATATACTAGCATTACAGTGTAATTAATCGGGTTCACTGAACAGGATTTTACACATGGCAGGACAGGTGTTAGCTTTTACAATGAAAGCTTATGAATTTGCCTTTCTGATGTGTATTTCAGCACAACTTTCCCATTAAGCAAGTTCCATGGCCTACTGTAGTAATATGTAACAGAGCTAAGGTTTGCATCTGTATGGAAATAGCACACACAAAGTGTATGTATGAGAGCAACCACAAACCAGATTATTCTTGTGTAAAATCTAGTTTGAGAAAGTTCCGAACAAGCCCTAACTCCAACAAGAGAATCATTCACAACTGTGAAAAGCAGTAGAAAGTTAATTGCCGGAAGGATCAAATCCTCTGATAACATGCTGGTAAGCTAAAACTCTCTTCCTTTGTGAGATTCAGGAGCACGGAGAAAAGAAAACAAAACAGGTAACAGGAAAGAAATTATAAAATATACCCAAAGTTACTTTTTTCCTAAAAATAATTTAAAGACTTTTTTTTTTGGAAGAATTTATATCTAGGCTCCATTTCTGAGTAGTTTATTAAGGGTGTCTAAATGATCAGTTCATGTTTGAAGTACAGTAGAGTTCTAGATTGTTTCATATTGAGGAAGGATAACGCAGAGTGTCTGCCTGTGGGAGCAGAGATCCAGGCTCTGCTTCTGCCTCACCATCACAGTTACCTCAGATACTGCAGTTAAACCACTGAGCTTTTAGGAAAAAAAACTTTTCTTGCCTTTCTGTGTCACAAAATGGGCAAATTCAGACATGAGCGAGAGCCAATATTGCTCATTTGACTTTGGTGGGGATGAAACCATTTATGCCAGACCTGATTTGTTCCTAGCAGGACAGACAGAGAAAAACAAGCACCCAGAGGTGCTTTGGAAATCTGACAAATTCAGTCCCAAACTCTGAAGTCTTTGCTTTGGTATGAGTACAATCGTATTGTACAGCACGGGAAATATGATGATGTAAGTTAGTGAATAAGGCATTTACCCTTGGGGACTAGGGACTTGTGTTTTACCTTCATTTGCCTGGTTAATCTGGTCAGAACCAAAAGGCCAGAAGTTCACAAAATAACCCAAGGGTAAGGTAAATAGTTTGGAAATGAATTGAGTAAATGATTTGTGTTGTATGTGTGCAGCCTCCATGGCAAAGGTGCCATTAAAGTGTTGGGTCAAATCAAATCAATCAGTTAAAGTGCTATAAAATATGAATGCAGAGGGAATAGATGAGATCTTGATGTGAATAATAAAATAGTCTATAAACTACCTGAAATAAATCAATCTTCTTTTCATACAGCAAATACAAAATGCAGTATAGTTCATACTAACTGTGGCTGAAGTGAAAATATATTCAGATGAATATACAATATTAGACGTCTGTTTAATCTAGTGGAGGACAACACTGCCTTAAGTGATCATTTACTTCACAGAAGCCTAGAGGTCAGAGTTTTAAAACTAATTCAGTCCTTAAGATGCAAATAGACACTTGAAGTGATTTTGAGAGACGCAGACTCATTCTGGCACTAAGTTCTGTTGATGAAAATGGGGTTCCGGACATTTGTAAATCTTCATTAGCTATGTAACGGTGTTAAAAATATGGTCCCAGAACTCTAACAAAGTTTCCTTTAAAAATTCTGTAATAGAAATGGCTTTGTGTTTCAGAAAAAAAGTTTTAATGGAATAGCTTTATTTCTCTTCAAATATTCTTTACTGTGATCTTTATCCCTATAGTGTAGAAAATAATAGAACCCATGTTTTTAATTAAAATGAGCAACAAACATTTTGATGGAAAGTGCGACAGGGGGAAGAAGCCCTACCAAATCTATCTAAACCAAAAAACTCCCACTAAAAGCATCTGGCTTTTCTGACTACTCATCAGGAAAGCATTCTTTTAGTTATGTATAATCCACTAGCCAAAGTCATGCATGAAAAAGGTTACATCTTTGGCAAAAAAGAGAAAATCCATTTACAAAACCAGTCTTGGTTAACTCAAAATGATGTAAAAATTTCCAAATATAAGCATCCTATTCTATTTCCTTCAAACTAGTTCTCCAGATTGTTCTGAGTATATTCAAAAGTACACAATAAATATAAAAAGCTACCTGAGTATGTTTACTTCATATTCATTATAGAGATTGAAAAGACAACAGTAAATGGAGAACAGAGTTTGAGGATTAACCTTTGTGAGAAACAATCCAAATCAGTCTGAGAGCGCTTCTTTCCTAACCTGAAATGGAACAAACAACTCATGTACCTTTTAGAGGGAAATGAGATTTCCAGAAGAAAGTCAGTATGTTTACTCTCATTAGCCTTAATTCCTGTTCCAAATGTGATAGCTGAAATCCTCAGCACATCTTCAGATGACACCTGTCTTCCCAGAAAATCCACACAAATACTGTCGGTTATATTTTTTCACATTCAGGGACTGACATCTCTTTCTGCCCTTCATCCTTTCTGCCCTGCGCAGACACAACACATGCGTGTTTGCCCAAAACGCTACAGCACGATCTGTGGATGAGCAGCTTCCTTTGCATGTATTCCAGCGGCTGTACATGAGCCACACTTTCCTCTGTGTGTCTGTCCTTATGATACCAGTGTCTGCTCTGAGTTTGCCTTCTCAAGGAGTCATCACAAGACAGCGTACCCATCTGCATGCAGGTCTTATGAATTCCCCAAGGGGCTGCCGTGATGTGAATGCTCTTGCTGGCTCTCGGGGAGGCTAAGGAATGCCACCTCTCCCTATTTAGCCATAATTTTAGTGATTTGGGATTTGGCCTAGATAAATTTAACAGGGCACAATGGATAAAGATATTCAAGGATAGATTTGTGTTTCAGTAATACTGGTGCAAATCCAAAATTATACTGGATTTATATTTATCTGAGACAAGAATTAATGTACACAGGGTTTTTTTTACAATGCTATTGGAATGTTTTTGTATGCATAAATGAGTAAATATTAGTTTCCCTAAAACACACCGCTCTTGTAGAAATGATTAAAGGACAAGCTGAAAGGAAAAAAAACCTCAGTCAACTACGACTTGGAATTGCTAATCAGATTTTTTCCTGACTATTGCTTTATCTGATGAATTCTGTTTTACGGCATATGGCTTCAATCTAAGCTAGTTACCAAACTTCTATTATTCTTTTCTTATTTTCCTTTCGTAGAAGACACTGCCTCAAGGTCTAATTTATAAACAAGAGAGACTATGCTGTAATTCTTAGCAATAAACAGCAAAAATGTTGTCTTTGTGAACCTCTGCAAAATATTAACTATTCTTTCCTTACACTGTAAGTTTCTTTCCATTCATATTCATAGAAAATTACAGTCTTTTGTGAAGGTTATTGACCTATGACTTATTTTTCTGTCATACAGTTTGTGTGAGCAGTTAACTACAGTATCACTTTAGTGTCTAATTTGCACAAATAGCCGTGGTGATATCCAACTACTGTTATGTGTGCCAGTACGTTGAGGTTGAAAAATTGCAAGTGCAGTTTTATTCACTGCATTTGATAGGAAGCCCCACAGAAATCTGCAAGAGTTTATCAAATGGCACTCTGCTGGAATAAAAAAAAAAGAGACTCATCACATTTTAAAGAAAATACTCTTGATGATCATATGGTTTAGCAAATTATAATTGCTAAAAGAGGCTGTTCAGTTTTGGATAACTCATCATTACAAAAGCAGTACTATTTGTGTAACAGAGACTCCCTAGCATTAAAAATGCTGTGACTCGTAATACCCCTGCTTCTAACCTCCTCCTTAAAGTGGCTAAATGTTTCAGCCTCAAGCATTCTTGTTAGGAAAACTTTGAAATGCTGGGGAAAGTAGAGGTGAAGATACCGTTGAAAAAAAAAACAAACCTAAAACCCAAAAAAACAAATAATGAAACATAGACAAAGGCAGTAGTAGCAAGAGCAAAAAAAGGAGTTGGGAATAAAGGGGCCTCTTGTGGGGCGGGGAGAGGAGGAAAGGACGATCATCAAGAACCTCCATAGCGTATTGAAGAAAGACATTTTGCTGCTTTTATCCCAAGCAATTACACTGGAACTATCTCCTGTTATACCGTATGTGACACAATGAAAGCCACCCACACTATTAAAAATGAGAAGGAAAGGTCTATTCGGTGAAATGAAGGCAGCACTACAAAACTTCCCAGTCCTTGCAAGACAAGGCAAAGAAAAGCTTTTATTTAATGTTGTGGCTTGTTGAGCACAGCTCCTCTGTGTGACGTGTTGCCGTGCTTACAATAAACAGCTTTTGGGGTTTTCAAATGCCTCAGCTTTGCTTCAGTGTGTTTAATCACCTGCAAAAGCCGTTTATTGCCTTGTATACTTGCCCCATCATGAACATGATCCTTTAAGTGTGAGGCTTTACGGTGAATCTAAGCAGGCCAAATGACGCAAGGGTACAAGGCACTATCAAAGCTGTGTGCAGGCACAGATGAAATAAATCCATATGAGGACTACAGCCCATGAAAGTAGAAACATAAGCTATAGTAATGCAGTGCAATGATTTCACAGGCACTCTGCTTATCCTTTAAAATGCACCCTTGTTTGTTGAGAGCCACACTGGCAATCTCATAAGCAACTATGAAAGACAGACGTACGCATTCAAAGAAAATTATGAAGGCTCATGATAGACAAAGCCAGAAAGGCTAATAAAGGGCATTTGTGTGTACTTTACTTCTGAAGGCTTCAGCTAAGGTGCTTTAAAACAGCTGCAAATATAATAAAGCAGAACACTGAGAAAGTATTTAAATGGGAAAATGTGATATTACATAAAGCACTTGTTTAGCAATAGAGAAGGACTATGTACACTTGTAAAGAACCTTTTCTAAAAGGATATCAAGACCAGGAAAAATTAATCAAAGGCTTTTTAATATAAAAGAGTATTTTTTCCTCCTGTGACCAGCAGGGATAGAAAGATGGTTGAATTCAATTCAGATATCTTTATGAAGTTTTTTGCAGGTATTTTTACTTTGGTTAAGAACATAATAACATCAAGGGATGCAGCAACTGTGTTGCTACTGACTTTGATACCAAAAATACAAAATGGTGGCCAGCATAACATCAAACAAAGCAATGACAGTGACACACCTCTCTATTTCAAAAAAAGTCCATACATGTCCACCGATTCCTCAACTAGAACCAAATATTGCTTGCAATCCCCTTCCAAATAGTTTCCTTTGATTGCCAAAAGCAACTCCATTGAATACAATGAGATTCTACGTTAAATTAAAATAAGCAAAATTTGGCTAATGAAAAAAGATTAACACTTAGGTCAATGAGATGTGTTGGATCCTCAACTTCAAAAGGTCGTGAAGAAACTCAAACCCATCAAAAGAGACTCCAAAAGTTCTGAATTAAAACTTGCTTGCAAACACCAACAGGCTGGAATAAAAATCCTACTGGTTCCGGAGAGTCAGTGGTGCTTCAGGAATTCAGGCAGGAAGAAAGCAAAAGGACTAAATCTTGCTATTTCAAGTTAAAGTATCACCACAGATTCTTTGTAGAAAAATGATGAGACATTTTGTAGGTAGGTAGGGCTCCTTGAGAAAACATAATTTGGACAACCGTGGCATAAAAGACCTTATCATTTCCATGTGTTATTGACTTTTAGGGATGCAGCATAAATATCAGTGTGTAATGCTGGTTCTTCACCTACATGAAGTGTCTTGGACTTTAAAATTAAATACTGCTAGCTCAGCCACTAAGAGCCAAAGCTATAAACCTTGTAATATATGTGCGAAGTTGCAAAAATAATTAAATAATCTTGTTTCTTTTAAAAAAGTTATCTTAAGTGTATTCAATGCAATTTCACTGTGCTTGTAAGATGATCAGTAAACTAAAAATTATTACATTTGAAGCAAGTAGAGTTCAGATGCTAAATAACAAGTGTAATTGCAAAGTCAGTAAGGGTTTCCATAAATTTCAATCTATTATGAAAAAAATACATTTCCAGTGAATGCTTTACCCTTTTATCTCATCAAATTCACTGAAAATTTGTCTAGCTACCTTTAATTTACAGTGCATTTACTCTGAGGTGTCAAAGTCAGTCTGAACTGCTTTATATTCAAGAAATAAGGGGGAAAATTAATTTCATTAAACTGCAGGCATCTAAAAGCTAGGTTTTCCTGACCAAGAAAAGCAGGCATTTCCTCAGGCTATTCTTAGATGCCTGTGTTCAAGTAGAGGAATACTAAGTAATGTTTCTGGAGAGAAGTTAGGATAAAAGCAGGCAGAAACTGTTCAATAGACACAGACTCAAAGCAGTGTTGGCTGACAAAGCTTTCTGGAGGTTTCTAGTCCAATCTCCTGCTCCAAGCAGCACAATTGTCAGTCCTGCATAAAGTAATCCATGGCTTCATCCAGCTAAGTCTCTCTCATGGATTTTGTGTTGAAAAGGAAAAAGAGGGTGTACCTTGCACATAGTCCATGCTCAGACACGTCTCACTGACTTCAGTTTAACGAAGGATAGTTCTTACCTTTTTCCTGTGCCTTTTGCATGCATTTGTTAAAGTGTTGCATAGATGCAACACTTTCTTAGAAGTAATACTGGTAATGTCGTATTTGTTACCGTATCTTGCTAGCAAATTAATTAAATTTACCACTTAACCAAGCATGAAAACATGTTTTCAATAATAATTCAATAAAAGCTGCATAAGCTGGGAACAATTACATATCTCATTGAAGAATCCAGTATCACCAGAGGTGACCATTTTAGTCATTAAATAAAGTGTGATTGCCCATCTATAGTGCATCAACAGAAAGCTGATAGCCCAGTTAGCTTCAATGAGCCAACAGAGGATGCAGGTAGTAAAGCTTATTGATTGGGCTCAAAATACCATAAAAAGCTAATGAAACATAACTTTCATTTTGCAAAAAATTGCAAAATATATCTCTCTAATGCTTTGTGGACTCTTGCTACCATGGCAGATCTTGAGATGAGAACTATCCTTCTCATTCTGGAATTGTTCCAGTTTTCTTCTTGTTTGCAGCCAGTTTCTGTCTACTCTAATGGGGTGCAGGTTCTCGTGTTCTCTACAGTAGTATCATTCTTTTTCATAACATTTGATGTGTAGAACTCCTCTCTCTTTCTGTCTTCTCATGCTGTTAAAAAATGACTGTAGTCAGACTAACAGTAACATTTATAAAGTTTGTTGTAATAATTTGACATACTCAATATTTCATCTAGCACAGCTGTTTTATTCTCCCATTACATACACCAGATGCTGTTATATTGTTCCTAATTTATGCATGGAGTGTTCAGTTAAAAGCTGCTGCATACTTCCATGCCATGCAGCACCGGTTTACAGCTCAGCAGCACAGCTCTCTCTCCAGTAATCACCTCTATGCTGCTCACAGGAAAATGGCAGTCCCAAACCTTCCAAAGACAACAGATGGTATCTGGCAGAGGCAGGAAGAAAAGTTAAAGTGCTGGCATGCATTTTGTTTCTCCCAGTAGTTCCTCTTTTTAGGAATCTCTTTGGTATCTAGTTCACTGCACATCCCTTTACTCATATGATTAATTATGCAGGGCACAATGGTGCACTAAAAAAGGACAAACATTACTAGATGAGGGATTTTAGATGTTGAAACGGGTATGTGGTTTTACAGCTAAAGGGCTTTCGGGAAAAGAGAAGTCTAAGTGGAAGAGAGGATATGAGCACAGTCCATTGGCCAAAATAATCCTTTCCATGAGATAATCAGAGAGCCCAGAACTAGCTGAGGAAAGAGACTGGACTGAGAATGCCTCGTTATTAACAGCATTATCAGAGATCTTGAAATGAAAGAGAAACAGGTTTTTACCCAAAGAATGATAGAGATGCAAGTGAAATACTCCCTGAGTTGTGATGATTTCTCGGTTCTTACCTAGTGCTTTGTAACGGTTTTCACTAACACAGCCTTCAATGAACAAACGTTATTTTGGAGTTTGCGGTGAAGAATATATTCACAACTGTTTCTGATTTTATATTTTTTGCTTAATTTGTAGGGGATGACCGGTAGCTGTTAGCAGTCCAGGCAGCAATACATACAACATGATAGGCATCAAGAATGAAGGACTGGTCCTTTCACGAGGATATTATGCCTTCACTTGCAGAGGTAAGCATTCATCACGAAACTGGTCTCAGACTTCTTCCTGCTAAATAATTTCTCCTCTTCCCTTGCACTGTTTTGGGAGAGTAGGAACAGGAGGTGATAAAGCAGCTGGACACATATAAACATCTTGCTGATATTTGCAGTGATATTCTAAGGGGAACTGAGTAAACCTTCAATTTCAAACAGCATTTAAAGAACATGACATTTGGAGAAATAACAGTCCATTCAGATATCCTGAGCTGTTTAGGCAGAAGTTTCCCCCAAATCACGGAGACGAATGCAGAGATGCCCACCATGGCTGTTTGAGCTCCAGACCAGCTGTGCAGTGCCAACCCAGATACTCTTGTTTTCATAATTTAAGCTGATACCTGTGCTGCTTGTTCTCTGAGCTAGCTTTGGTACTTCTGAACAGATTCTCTTGTGTGCACCTTTGGCCTATGAGACTCACCACATAGCTGTAAGAGGATTTTAGCTGTGACTTTGCTCAGTATAAGTATAGTAATTCTTACACGTGCCCTTGCATTGCAGTTTGCAGTGGTCCTCAGAAGGCTTTGTGATGCTTAGCTCCCTAACTTGAATTTATCACAACAATAAGAAAAAAGCATGTCATTTATGTTCAAATGCTGCTGCATCTTCTAAACAAAGTTTTTCTAAAAGAATGAAAATTCCTTGGGTGAGACACTCCTTGGGTACACTGTTAAGATTTTTATTCAAGCAATGTTACATTCTTATTAGCTCATTAACTTTATTTTGCTTATGATGTTGAGTTGTCAGTGCTGTACTCCCTCAAAGATACTGAAAATGATGCATTTCTGCTGGAGAAAATAGCAGCCAAACACTGACATGCAAATCAGTGGTGTTAACAGTGGCAATCTACAGGATATGCAATTTCTTTCTTTAATATACATCTACCCGTGAAATTCCCTGTTTGTTATGTAAGTCCTTAGCTTCGATAGCTCCTGCCTTCACAGACACACAGTGCTTGCAATAAGATGCCTATGACACAAGATACTGCAAATAATTCATTATAATAGTAACAAACTAGTTTTTGACCTGTTTCCTACCTTCCCTGCTCTAAGTCCAGTATCTGTTGGCCAGTTTCATCCAACTTCGACAAAGAAGAAGATATCTTGGTGTTTTGTGAAAACTGGGTAGAAGAAAGGACCAAACCAATTTTGTACTGAGGAACAGGCAGATCAAACTCAGGTATTACAGACTGCTGTTAGCAGCAGTCAACGGGGCAATCAGCAGGTGCATTTGCAGACTGGTTGGCACAAAGGAACTTGGAAATAGCCACAGCATTTTCTGCCTTTGTCTTCTAATGGAGGGAATCTGTGGAGTAGTGGAGAAGTGATAATGGGGGATAGAGGCTATAAAGAAGCTAAAATGAGACACTGTAGGAAACAAGGCTGCATTATTTCTTCTGTTTATGGAACACTTTGTGTTAACAGAAGAATTGTTACAAAGAGGCCTTCCAAAAGGTCAAACAAGATACAAAAATCATTTACAACCAATATGTAGCTACCTCAAGGACTGAGGACATTTGGGTGATGACAAACGGATAAGTAGATGGCACAAAACTTTGCACGATAATAGAGGACTGTTTCATCTGAAATTTGATCATAGATGCTAGCATACATCCCTCTGCTTCCCAATAATATCCTCTGTAAACATACATATACATATACATATATATATATAAAAGGAGCGTGGTGTAAGCACTATAAAAAGCCTGGATACAACATCCATCAGGTCATGGGTAGACAGTGGCTTACTTGCATTGAGAAGATTTTAAATAGACAAGATGAAGTGCCAAAGTTTTAAGCCAGAAGTTGAGATTTAGAGGCATGGATTTACTGTTGGGTGGCTAGTGAATCCGAGAATCTCTCCAGTATCACTGCCTTCTGTCCATGCCAAATCCATCCTGGTAGTGAGGTTCCGGGTGAAGAGTTTCTCTCCCCAGTGTTCAAATCTGTCCCCGGGGAAAATCAAACCAGGAGACATTTCTGTGCTTCTAATTGAGCAATACCTAGTAAATAGGCCCATACGTGTCAAACAGGGAGTTACAACCCAATCCATTGTCAGGCTATCAAAGCCATGGCAGCCTGTAGTTTTTAGTAACACACTGGAAGAAAAGATCATGAATGTATATTTGCATCAAAAGCTTAAGTCACCTAAAAGTAGCTATTAATGTCCACCATATAAATAATATGCTTTACAAAACTAAACACAAAAATACTTTTATCTGGAAGGGCTGTGATGATATCAAAAGTAAATTTGTGTGATTAAAAATAATTGACATTCTAATCCTTTTTTTTTTAAAGTTTCTTTGCACAGTACATTTGGACACTATTTTGGCTAGAGGTCTTAAACAGTCCTAGATAAAACAGGACTAGATGAAATACTTGGTTAAGGCAAAGTATCTTCAAAGGCTTTTAAGTGCCAGCTCAGCACAGCTGCGCTGCCCTTGGCATAGCCCTGGAAGATGCTGTGATTTAAAGTCGTATCTGCGATATATTTCTTTGCATTGACTGTGTGGCAGGGAATGGAGGACTGCAGAATGCAAGTAGAGGGATTTCATACTCTTAGTAGCAAATTATGATGTTGATATGCTGCCTCCAGCTGCTGGCTGGGGCACAGAAGAAAGGATATGGGAGTAAAGGGTACACGCATTCCTTTTACTACACATCCAAAGAAAGTGAAGAAACACAATTTTTCCTTATTAATCCTAGTCTGCTCTTCCCCTTCCTCCTCATCCCCAATATATACCTCAAATGTATCTATGTGGCGACAAGCCATGTAAGTTAGCGTATTCTATGCAACATCCTCTTCTGCTGAATAGCTTCCCTGAGACAGGTGGCACTGAGTTGTTAAAATAAATAAGAATGCAGTATGCAGTACAGTATTTTTTCCGAGCAGTATGTCACAGGTTAGAGACTAGCACTACTTACATTTATATGATGTACGTTTTCACCTTGATCCCAAAAGCGGCTTTGAGATAGTCAGATCTTGTGAGTTCATATCACTGAAATAAAGAGTCATCTTTCTTGAAAAAACGGGATTATCTTTTAATAGTCACTTCAGATGCTCCAACTGCCTTGTGAAACAATCCCCTCGGGGTATATAAGCACCCACATTAACTTCCTTCAGATGGTTTTAAGCTATGATGCAAGTTATACAGATTTAAGTTCAAGATAACTTTACAGAACCCATCCCTTTACCTATTCACAGCACTATCCAGACCTGGAGCCGATGCAACGGTGACAAAACATAAATTAAAAAAATGAACAGTTTATTGACTTTCTTTACAAATGATGCTGGTTCTTCAGACTGATGCTTTAATCAAATGTCTTACAGTGAGTTTTTGGATTCTGAAAAATTCTGGAAAAAGACTGCAGAAGACACCTTATGTGTTGATTCACCTTTATTTGACTGCTGAAATGATGAATGATAGGATACAGCCTTAGAAAAAGGAGGTAAGCTAAGAGTCTTGTACACATACACACACAGGCATACATACATCCACACACACTTATTTTCCCTATAGGACAAATGTTCTAAATCGAGACAGGAAAGATGAACGGGATCCTAGAGAAGACTCATGAAAATGGGACTGTATGTATTTGGCATTTTCTACTGATGTTTCAATATTCTACTTTTTATTTCTGTTCTTCTATGCAAGTTTACAAAAGGAAATGTTTCTTTATTTTAATCATCATCTTTACATTAGCTAGTTAAAACAGA
The DNA here is from genome assembly GCF_013368605.1 of Nyctibius grandis. Taxonomy (NCBI): domain Eukaryota; kingdom Metazoa; phylum Chordata; class Aves; order Nyctibiiformes; family Nyctibiidae; genus Nyctibius; species Nyctibius grandis. The sequence goes on from NC_090672.1 coordinate 7,767,698, forward strand.
CTTCCCAATGATTTTTGGTAGTCAAGTTTAACTTCCTTCTCTTTTTTTCGGTTTAAAAGCTGAAATTTCCATTGTCAGAGCTACATTGATAGTTTGGGTCTGTTTCGTGTTCAGGAACACAAGCAACAACTTGATAAAGAAGCTGGAGGTAAAACTACTCAGCTATAATTGCTTTCAGTTGGAAGTTACATAAAACAAACAACAGTTACAGATTCAAACGCTCACCTAAGTGACACAGAGGGCTACCCCACATCTAAGCAATGCTATGATGAGCTATGATTTTCTGTCACTTTCTGTACAGAACAACATATCCCAAATAAAAAAAGGGTACATGCAAAAGGATTATTTTCTCTTTCCAATTTTCTTGCAAGGCCTGCAACCCCCTGCAATACACACTGTCCCTTACATTAAGAACAGTTTCTTACCCCCAATTTATGTACATTTTCCTCCTCTGCTCCAGAATCATCTACTGATGGTTTTCCTCAGCCTGTTGAGTGACACGCAGCTTAAATACTCCCACTGCTTTAGCATCCAGATCCCAGTTTGATGAGGAGCTGCTGATCCACAGATTTGTTTTTGATTATTAGATACAGTTCATTGACCACTGCTTCAGTTTTTTCCCTTAAGCTCCTTTCTAACATCTAATCCTAAAACACATAGTTTAATTCTCCTATCTATAAGCAAACCGTGCCTGCTTCAATCTTCAACAATCAGCGATTAACAGTACCAGGAGGAAAAACAATGAACTTGCACTTCTCTCTAACACCAGACTGCTACTCAGAATTCTGAATGGCACATTTGACTGCCACAGCAATTTGTATTTCACCCTGGCAGCAGTGTTATTTATCCCCGTCTTTTCTAGCTTACAGCAGAATTGACATGTGTCTATTATGAAGTACCTACCCCAACACAATCAGTGCCCATAAAAACTGCTTTACAAACTGCACCCTTTTGCCATTGAACTGAGAGCACAAAATTGTAAAATGTTGAGGCCAGGATTTACCACAAGGAGAGGTATGTGGATTCTCATTAGTTCTTGTCGGCATGGCAAGTGTTTTGTCTCAGATGAACTGGTGGCAGCTGAACAATAACCTTATGTACGCTAGCATCTTCCCCAGATATCTTGACTTTGAGAATATGATTCAACTTCTGTGTACAAAATGACATGGAACATCCCCATCCACTACAGCAGGCCCTCAGTAACAAACATTTCTTTGATACTGTGCCAAAAATACCCGCTTTCAAGAAAATATTATCATATTTTACTAAGTTTCAATATGTCATGCATTTATTATTTTATGTTTGTAACAAAAAAAAAGCAAGGAATGAATCATCCTTCTGAGACCAGGAAATGTGTTTTAACAATGCTAAAATACAAAACTATAATGCATTTAAAGCATATGGTGTTAGGAGACTTGCACACCTTTACTATGACAGCAGAATCAGTATGAGAGAAAAAAAAATCTTCAGCCTTTTCATATCAGTGGTTATAGCCCCAAGTACAGAATCAAGTACAGAGACAAGACATATGTTACTTTTACTTCTGCAAGGCTTGAAATAAATATCTAGGTTTATAAATAGACCTAAGTGCAGGATGAAATAAATCCAAATAAGATACTATCAAAACAATGCACGATGTATATTAGAAGATAGAAAAAGAACAAAGTTGGTACTGTTGAAAATTCCTTTGAATACATCAAACTATTTAGTAGTTGGAGGCCAGCTGCTGCTCCAGTCTTTGTTTGAAACTACATCATTAGGAATTGAAAACAGGAGAGCAACTTACTGAAATAAACAATTGAGGAGGGAAAAAAGAAAGCAATGGACAAGACCTTTGGCTAGTGCCAGTTAGCCCAGCTTCAGTAATATCTCAGACTCTAACCTTCTAATGGATCTACTGCCCCATTTCCATAACAGCAGATCCCCTTGATGTTTCGAATAACATCCCATTGAATGTTTTTCCAGGGTTAGCACCCCCACCTTTGCAAGGATATCATGGGTTGCATTTAATTACTACACAACCGCAACTGAGATACAGTTTAACATATAATTTGAAAGGTACTGCTGCCAGTACGAGAGCATATCCTGAGCTCTAAAACAGGGTACAATATAGCGTGAGGAGTAAGCCCGCTCAATCACTTCTTGACAAATCTAGGATCTCCTAGGAAGTGTCCTGTGGTAGACAAGCAAGCTTGTTTTATGACAGCAGACAAGATTAACTATCAAGCAGAGTAGTTATACTGGAGCAAAACCCCCTTGATACTCTGAAGAAGCTGTAGAAAGGCATTCTTGTGCCCATTCAGGACTCCTTTACGATTTCAGTGGTGCTCCACTATCACAGACAACCAGAAATTTAGAACACACCAAGATGCACATCTGAGTCCCCACATATTCCAAATTGATTCAATGTCAAGAAAGGATCACTGAAGTGACAAGGACACAGAAGTCCCTGTATAGAGACAGATCTAGATCCTGAATATACATTTTTCCCTATAAATGCTCTACTAACAGCAAAGTTTGCAAGTACCTCTGAAATAATACTTAGCATTTTTTCTTGTTCTAAAGGACGAGGACAAATAAACAAGTTACTTTAACCTGCTTGTTTCATTTAGGATCACTTACTAACACATCTGAGAACATGCAGTACTATAGAAGTATTATAAATGTTAAACAGTTATTTAAGCAGCAATACTATATTTCATTTTTTATTCATTAAAGTTTTTGGTGTTTGCATCAGACTTTTGACTTTCTAAAGCCACTCTAAATCAAAACATCATATTATTAAGTCCTCTAAAAATTCATCACAAATCAGTTTACAGATGACATTGATGTCTTATTGCTATCCATTCCTCCTGGACCATTTCTAACAATTCATTTTTTATATTCCTGTAGTGCTGAAATATGGTTCACACCAGTATCTGTCCTTTTAGTAATCACCAAAGCAAAGCCTGGCAGTTGTCATATATTGCACTCTTGAGAAAAATGCTAGTAATACTCTGAATTGATTGAACAGCATGGAATCAGAACTAGCTGGCAGAGAAACCATTTAACTGATTTCAATTCATAAATCTCTTTTCTCCTATCCTATTTTAGTTTAGAAACTGCTAAATATTGCCATTATCTTGTGATGCATAGAATGAACCAATTATTTATAAAGATATTAATTTAAATAATACGTGATTGCATTCATTAATGTCCCATATGAGCAGGCAGACTTATGGATCTTACTGAGTAACTTTCATTTATTCACACTGAGCTAGAGAATGTATATAACAGTCCTTGGCCAACAGACATCGATTTGTTTATTTCCCCAGAGGTCAACATCAGGTACAATGGCCTTCCTTGTCTTAAAAATAAAGTGATTTTAAACAGAACTTTACTTGCTGTAAACTATAATTTAAATCCTTGAGCATGACCTAAAACGATTAGTAATGCATAGCATCACTTACATGACAACGTTTAATTAACTGGCAGGGATGCATTTAATGTCTAAAGCAAATGCTATTACTTAACATGTATTTAGGAGGAAAAAAATAAGTATGGCCAAGACCTGTACTTCAGTCTTAAAGAATCTTGGAAATAGGGCCCCTGAAAGTCCACAGAGAATGATGAGATCAACGGCAGATGGGTTACGGGTAAGTCAGGGGACAAATTTTGGGAGACCAAAGGCAGAGCTCTTGGAGAAGAGAGACTGCCAGCACAGGTCAATGGAGAAAGAAATCCCAGCAGAGGACTAGCTCAGAGAGAAGTGAGGTGGTGTGTTCATCCACTGCTATCATCCATGACAGTCTGAAAATGCCTGCTTTGGAAACTGAAACGCCCAGTAGTTGCTGTCTAAATGTCACTGGACTACAGTGGCTCATCAGTAAAGTTATTCTGTTGTCCTGTTGCTGATTGCCTTGGTGCTTATGTGAATGCAAACAAAACAAGCAGAGAAAGTAGAAGTGTTTTGCTTTGTGACAGAGTGGAGGAGTGTGATTTTCATATTAATAAGGGTTTGTATTGTTTATTAAAAAGGGCTGTTTATCTGAAATAGGCTGCATGTTAAATTCATTAAAATGGATAATCAAGAGAGAAAGCTGGGCCTGAGAGAACTGAAACTTGGGGAGTTCCCTCAAGAGCAGCATTTATTCTGGGGAATGTATCTGCATGTAAACTCATTAAATACCTTGTGCTAAGATTCTGGATCTTGAAATCCAATTGTCTGTATCAATGATATTCAGCCTTCAGGACCTGAAAAGCCACTTTCTCAGGAAACAGAGAAGCACAAACATACAAAATACCACAGCACAATTCAGAATAACATCTGATGATGCTTGAACTGTAAATCGCATGACCTGATACCACACGGCAATCGTCGGACAGCACATAAAGCAATATATTATTGCTTACTGGAACTGTATTGTGAAAAATTGGATCAAAGAGGTATAAATATTTGGCAAACTGCATTGCCATCCCTTTTGCTCCTGAATGAAATGGGAAGAAGTTTCTTCTCAGCCTCAGATCAGAAGTAACTATTAAGTCACCTGCCGTGTAACAGGTCAAAGACTACTTTTCTCCCCTTGTAGGCTGCGGGGTAGGAAGACAGTGATGCTGTCCTTCATACTCTCCTTTCAGACCATTCCTTTTCTTTAGGAACAAGAAAACTATTTTTTTATTCCCAAGTGGTCTAAATAATTGTAGGCAAGTCTCAATCTAGTTTACTAAAATGCCTTCCGTTACTAATACTGAAATAAAATAAACTCTCTAAAGGAACTGGCTAGAAAGGTATGGACTTAAGGTGGAACCCTTAGTCATAAATTCTGTAATGGAATGGTTTGGAGCAGTTTTGGTCTGCTGATGTGGAAACTGAGAACTAAACAGGTAACTGGTTTACAGAAATTAAGCAGTGCTCCCCACTGAGCTCAGATATATATCTCATAGTTCCTTTTTATTTCATAACATAAAGAAGTTCATTCATCCCTTCCTACCCCTTAATGTGATGGCACTGCAATTTCATCCTCTTTTAGATGAATAAAAGAAGGTCCTGGCCATCTTAAACAACACTTTTAGAATAGCACCTTTAAAATGCCACTCAGGATGAACACCAGATTTATTTATAAATGTGGAGTTTCTAAATGAGATGCTATTCTTCCAGACAGCAGAGTTTCAAGTAACAGTTAATATGAAAATATAAATATGTGCTAGAAGACACCTAAAAATGTATGGTTGGTCTCTCTCCAGCAGTGATGAAATTGAGTGATTTGCAAAGCACTATGTTCGTTATTCTGCCTCAGAGATGACTGAGATAAAAGTATAAATGCTTTAGAAATATCAAATATAGCAAATGTTTGTAAGTCTACTAACTTCTTGTTTTTATACCAGAACATGATAGAACACATACCTTTCTTCCCCCTGTGTTTATGCGAAGTGGAGTTAAGAAGGGATCAAAAATCATATGGCTGGTTTCAATATTGACAGGCGACTGTCTTTTCCCAACAGAGCAAAGATTCCAAGCTGAGTTCACCAAACCCCAAAACGAGGGAACTGCAAAATATAAAAAAAGTTCAAGTTTAAGAAAAGTCTGGAAAGACTAGAGAAATACGTGCAAGGCAGATAGCCAGATAATTAAACTTGTCATACTGTCTGCATACATACACTGAAATTGAAAACAGGCAAATTCATCTAGCACGCGAAATTTAAAACTTCATACACAAAGACCAAAACATATTGTTTCATATATTTTTGTATCAGGAAGGAAGGTTTGCTTTTTTCTTTCTCTTTTGAAGGTACCTAGATACAATCCCAGATTCAGTTACAAACAGCTGCTTCGCTGTTAGTATTATAGAATACTGAGCAACAGGAATGTGACTCATTAGTCCTTACGCTAATTTTGCATACATATGATGTGTCCTTGGACTGAAACCGTTCCATTTTACTCAACTTTTTAAAACCATATTTAGTAGAATTCTTTAAAAACCCCAGCATTACTATAAGGGAAGCTCACACATTGTTATGCCAGAGAACAAGCCTGCTCTCTAGACAGGTTCTGCTAATTTCTGTTCCATTTACCCAAACCTCTCTTTAGTCAAAGTTTGATCTAAAAAAATTCTTGTTGGAAAAGCCATATTCTGATGGTGAAGGTTAGTTCCTTCCCTGTACGTGCAATGGCTTGGAACATGGAGGAATGCCTGATTTTTGAGAAGCTGAGTTACTTTCAAAGATTTTGTGCCCCTAATTGTGAAAAGAAGAAAAATGTGATGTAACTATATACTGCTTCTCATCAGGTAGCTGCAGGCTGAAGGTTCCTATTGCATCTAGTCTGCAATTTACAGACAAGATCAACCTGAACTTGTCTTTGTATGCTGGGAAAATTTCTGACTAAATCAGTAAAGAGCAACTAACAAGATACACAAAGGACACATTTAAGTTTGTGTCTGCACACTTTGTCCCTGTCATAAGTATATAAGGCAACTTTGACTTCATCAGAATTATTCTGTATCGTTTTGTGTAGCAGGTGGAAATTTCACAGGTGTGAATGCTGATGCCTTTTTTGGCTTTATTTTTTCTTTTTACATTTTGTTAAAAGTTTTCATAAACTTTGAGCCTCAAAGCATTCTTCTAATCTACAAATCGTGTATGGCAAAGTCTACAAACTCAGGCTAATGGAAGGAGCATGTGTCTGAGTCCTTGGGGCAGGAGCACAGGTGTTTGGCCCAGAGGGTGGAGCTGAAAATAATCCCTCAGCTGCTTATAAAAAGCTTTTCGGTGGCTGAGGCTAATTGTATGCAGGATGTTGCAGTGTGAATGCTTGGTTTTCTTTGTAGTTTTTGCATACTTTAGTAGGAGCCACATAGAGTGTTGGTTGGATTTGAACCTTGCATTTGTGGTAGATGTAACCCATTGAGAAGATATTCCTTGGAGGAGAGACAGGTGGAAAATATCTTCTGAGTAGCGTACCTCATGAAAATGGCTGATCTTGGTGAGTGTTTTCCTATCATGTTCAGTTCAGAACAGCTCAGTTCTTTTTTTCCCTCAAATTTTGAGTGTACTTAGGTGTAAAGCTTTGGTTGTGTTAATATATAGCTTCATGTAACTTTTCTACAAAAGCAAACAAACTTTAGGGTTCTTCTTAGATAATTGCTTGCACAGCAAAACTTCATCATGAGTATCTACACAGAATTGATGGAAAGTGTTTTGCAGTTGTTGAGTATCTGCCTATTCCAGTAGTTAATAAGCTATTGTCCACAGATGTTACTTTTATTAGAAAATATTTGAAACCTGAATTTTCAGCTGAAGCCTTTTCTTCTTTGTGCTAGCCTGTCTGTGCATCTACAGGTGCTACTCATGTGGGTGAGCTCAAACAGCCCTTAAGGGATCCAAGTGGTACAGCCATAATTGACATGTTATGGCTAGCAAAGCTTAAAGTTCCCTTGTATTCCCTAGTTGAACAGTTTTGGAGTGAACATATGCTAGTGATACCTTAAATTCAGGGGTGAAATATCTTTTCTTAACACCTGACATGGACAATCAAATCAGCTCACATGCAAAGCCCAAAATGGGTAACTACTCTTAGTATGTACTGCATGAAATCTGTAAGGAGGGATGATAGTGTAATGCTCTATGGCTCTAGGAAAGCAAAGATCAGGGAATAGCACCCAAAATGGTTGGAATTGCAGATACCTACATCAAATTATTTCAGTAATCTTTTATTTGAATAATAAACCCTGTGTGTGCTCACCCCCTAGAAGGTCAGATGGAAGGCCTTTAAAATAAGTGAAGCTTTGTGTGATCAGAAAAATGAAGAGGCAGTATGGTCTTAAAAATTTATTTGGCTCCTCAACCCTACCAGTCAATTCCTACTTCCATTGGAGACTTACAAGTCTACAGAAGCTCCCAGAGAATGCTAAATTATAGTGCTAATGCTTTGAAATGGAATAACATAAATGTATCGTAATTAAAAATAAAATGGAACACAATTATTTGTGCTTTTTCTTAAGAAAAAAACCATAGGATCTCACTTCAGTTTTTGTCGGAGAGAAAAACCCTCTTTATGCAGAGGTCTAAAATAAAAGTTTTGGTTAATTGAGATAGGGGGATTTCTCAGTGGAAATCAGGCTGTGTTGTTATTTAAAAGAGAAAAAAAAGTAATGATGAAACCATAGAGCTGTAGGTTCAAGAGGGAAAATACTAAAAGGGAAATTTGTTGCTTGAATGGTTTCTAGTATTAATAAAAAAAAATTTCTGGGCAGAAATTCTCTTGGTATTGGTAAAAACAATTCTTTAGCAAGCTTTTTAAAAATAAACAAACAAGCTAGACATAAGTGCAATAAAATGGCAAGCCAAACAGGGCGGTCCATTATCTTCAAGTTCATATTACTTAAAGAATTTATAATGCAACTGGGATTGTCCTCCCAGAAAAGCTGCACTGGAAGATAGCTGCTATGAGGGGATGTTTTATAATGTTATTTCTGTTTTTGACAGGGAAGCCTTGCATTCTGTGCAATGCCTGTCACACCAGCCCACCACCAGAAAGCCAAGAAAGTGGAGCTCCAATATCATGATGTTGCACTGCAAAGGTTAGACTTGTCACCCAGGCACGTAAGTCTGTGTTGCAATCTTTGATTCCTTTCTAAACGCCTAGGAAGCTCGTGCTTAAGAATCTCTCCAGTACGTGCTTGTTGCTAGCTCTGTTGTGCATGGTTAGACAAAAAGAAAGTGCAGCAGTGGTAAGCTTACCCCAGTGATCAGAACGACTTTGTGTATGCTCCAGTTGAAGGTTAACTAAGGATGACTGACCTAAGATTGCACACCTAAGTTAACTAGTGGATGGGGATATTATGCAATATTAATGTCTGATTACATTTAATTAAAGTAATTAGTGCTGCTGCCTACATGCTCAAAGTAATAAGAAAAGTATTCAGAACCATAATGGAAAAATCCAAGGAGGCTTCATGTAGGAAACCAAAGCTTAAATTAAACACAAGTACTGAATTAACTGTTTAGTCTAAAGAAATTAGTGTATGAATCTAGGAAAACATATCAAAATATTTACTATTTTATTATTCCAGTTTAGCTAACAGACAAGGTTCTACTAGCGGTTGTCATTAATGAAACAGTATCTCCTTCCCCACAATTATGTTGTATTTCCATAAAAATCTAGTCATGCATGAGTGGGAATATGCTGCATCTTTGTGTGTGGAAATCTGAAGCATTTTAGACAGCAACCTGGTTCCTGTGCTGTACAGGAGCTACTCTTACAACCTGGTTTGCATGCAGCCCACATACTAGCTTACAATCTCATTTAACAAGGTTCTCTAGCTACTGGTTATTCTGCCAAAAGTTTCTGTATACCGATCATGTTATCTCTGCCTTTGTCTATAAATCCCCCTAAATTTATACTGCTTGAGAGCTGATTTGTTGCAAACATGTTAAATAGACATAAGGTGGTAAGTTTTTGTCTGATCAATGTCATCCCTTCCACCTTCTCATAACATAAAGAAAATTGGATGAATTCAAAGTTTATTTCCTCTATATGATGGCACACTATGGACTACAGACTTTTTTGGTGTGTGTGTTATCCCCCTCACCTTCTCCTGATATTACTTATACTTTATACCTATGCAAAAATCTCTGACAGCCTTATACATAGTCTGTATCTTATTGCAACTGCTCTTTTTTTTTTTTTTCAATTTACTGGGAACAATTTATATTGAGATATATGAAGATGCTCTAGTATCAGCATGACACAATAGAATGAGGGATTCTGATGGCTTTTACCAAACCTATGCATAACAACAGTGAAATAATAGCAGCTAGAACAATAAAGCAAGGATTGAATGATGTTCTCCTAGTGATGAGTACCAAGGATTTACCCAAATAAATACAAGCCTCCCCCCTCTAGAGCAAAGCAGTGAGCGAACAGTGTCCGCTAAGGATGCCCTTCTGTAGGTACAGCAGACTTGCAGATAAGGTAATGGTACTGTCTCCAGTGTGTGTTGATGGGCATGTTACAGCCTGCATCCATGTTGTGAGCGGAGGCAGTAGTTTTCCCAGTATGGGATCAGAGGTGTATCCAGAAGCCTGGATTTCTGTGTTGCACTGTGCTAAGACTATAACTTCCTCTTTGCATCAACTTTCAAGAGCACAGATTTTCTGAGTTTAAGTTACTCTAGAGTTCATGAGTTTAAATAAAAGGAGTCAGCTTATTCATGCAGCAGATCCTTGTTTATATATTTAAGCTTTAACATCAGCCCTGGCAATAGCGTAAAACACAATCAGATTGTATTTGTGCAGCAATTATTCTTGCCCTGTGTAATTACTGGTCCCTCAGATAAAATCTCAAGCTACTTTATTGAAGCTGGGAATTGAAACCACAGAAAGAATCAGCTATCTATGTACATCAATAAAGCAGTCCATTAATTATTTCCACCTACTCAACTTGAAGAAAATTACCATACTAATGCCTCTGGATAACCACATGACCTCCTCTGCTTCTACATAAAAGCCAAATGTGAAGTCATAAAGGCTTTGAGAGATAAATCAGGGACACCAAAGAAATGACAAAGTATGGAACGGCATTCATGTAAGTAATTGGTCACAGAAATCTCCAGACTGCAGTAATATTAGACAGTATCACAATGGTTTCAAATTTGAGAACTGAAAGTATTCTGATTTCTTCTTAAGAAGCAAAAAGTTGACAGCTGAAATATATCCCTGAGAGTAAGACAGTATTACCATTATTCAAAAGATGGTAAAATATATTAAAATTTTCATTAATAAATCTTGAAACATATAAAAAAATGAAAATTGTGAAGAATTCTAACAGCATCATATTACATGCTGCTAATTTCAAACTGGTCTGTTCAAATGTCATCTTTCCTCTGTATGAAGGATTCTCAATGACAGGAAAAATTCAACAACTGCACTGGCTAAATGAGAAAGAACAGAAAACTGGAAGGGGGAAATGAGGAGTTAAGATTCTGGAAAGACACGTTCTTCTAAAAAGTGTTAATTTTCTGCAATGCCTTTAATAGAGACATCCCACAATACCCTCTTCAATTTACCTTTTAAATTATAGCTACTTATTTCTGCCTAATTAAACATTTTATTCAATTAAGAGTTATTACCTGGCAAAAAGTGTTTAGCAATCATAATTAGTAACCTTGAACCTTGCAAAGCTTTTGCTTGTTTTCATCTACATGTTTGGGATACCAGTGTAGAAAACACTACCACTTCTTTCATTACACCGATTAAATCAGAGTAATTCACTTTTATAAATTATGTTAATCTTGGGGTAAAGAGCAGTTATACAATGGTATGTAATTAGACTTTTCTCTGCCACACTGTAGTGAATTAACATATTAACTAAAACTATACAATCAAATACTACTTTAATGTTTCCCAAAAATATACGTCAGCTGCTTAAAAGGTACTTACAGATGCTTTTCATATTATCTCTTCTTTTTGCATTATTAATATGGCAGGAGTAGGAAGGGGCGTATCTATAGGCAGAGGTATATCCAGGACCAAAACTAAGCAACTTCAGTAACGATCTTCTAGGGCTGTTGTTACTGCTATTCGGAAAATTGAATGTACTTCTCTCATTCCAGTCTAAAGGATATACAGTCTGGGGGAAAACTGTCTTTCTGTGTAATGTTAGTGAAGTTCCTGCTGCTGAAAGATTTAGCATAACTATGTCAAGAAATGGAAATGAAAACAGATTAAAGGACAGTTTGGTTTAAAGGTTAAAAAGAAACCGGCATGTCTAGTGGAGTTGGCACAGAATGCTCATCAGAAAGTCAGTCTTGGGTAGAGGAAATCCTTCTTGGTGAAAGAGCTAAAAATGAAAAGGGGAGGGGAGGAAGGCAACACCCTCTCTTCCTCCTCTCAACACAAGACACTGAGCACACACGTGGACTGGATCACTGTCTGTGTCTGCCATCCACTCACACATTGGGCTCCCTTATTATGCCTGCCAGTGCCTGGGATGCTGGTATGAGTAACTAGCTGCAACAATTACTTGCTACTCAGCTGGCAGTTTCTAATCAAGTCTGGTCAATCCTTCAGTCATCAATCACTGCCAGGGTTCAACAGATTCCCCTTGAAGCAGGCAAAGAACAAGTTGGCAATCACAACTGAGTAAGTTTTCCTGACACCCATTGTAATTTGGGGGGGTGGAAAAGAGGGAGAGTTTGGCCTGGATTTAAATGTAGACTGAAAGGGGAAAAAATGAAATGCAAAAAACAGTCGATGGTCGTTCTGCCCTTTAAACAGGGCTTTGCACTGAAATGCAGGAAACCCAGGTTTTGAGCTATCGTACGAGCTCTAGAAGTAACCCTCCCTCTTCATGTTTCTTCATCTTTTGTTTTTCTGTTTGTGCTGTGGTTCATGCTGTAAAACTCAGGACTTTGGTGGTTACTATTAAAATGAATAACTGTTCTGAGGCAGGGCAAGTGACACCTAAAGTTTTAAAGAAGATTCTGAAGAAAAGTGAAGAAAGCTTCACATAGATGAAATTGGAACACAGAAGAAAGTTGTTCAGAGAAAAGTAATTTGGAACTTATTGTTTTAAGGAAAGGGAAGACTGCTTATCCAGCAGATAACTTGAGCTCTGTTCTGTAGATTCAGCTTTATTTTAATGTCTTTGGGATACTATCGATCCTTTCGCTGAAAAATATAAATGGAAGAAGTAACATAAAAAAATTACAAAAGACAGCATATTTATTCTATCAGAAGTGCTCTTTCTGGATATCCCAGTGCTTCACAGCATACTGTTACTAAAACAAACATAACTCTTGGGTAGTAAGTTGGAATTTAACTGTTTCTTGCTAAATGCAGTATATGTCTGCACCTGTTAGCACTTCCTTTGTTAGGATGAATATCATGAGCATTGCATGCTGGAACTGCAGGGCACTAAGGCATTCCGTTTGGAGAAGGGAGGCACTGAGGGGTAAGGGCTATGTGTAAGGAGCATCCAGTAAGGATTAATCAGTCCCATTCTCCAAAACATTTGCATGTGTGACAGCAGCCTCTTGAGAATTACTTGTAGCTGTGTACTACTTTGGTTTCCCACAAGCCTCTTACAGCTAATGACAGCAAGTAATGCAGAAATGTCCTGGCTCTGCTGACTTGCAAAGACAAGTGAGGACCAAGCACAGAGTTCACCACTGAGTGCTGCAGTTCATATCTGTAATGACAGTTCAAGACAGAAACACTGATGTTCTGTGCTCTGGTATTTTCTAGAGTAATCAGATTTCTCTGACCCAGTTCCACAGGGCTCTGGCCCTGCCTGGGGATGCTATTTCCACAGTGAGATTACCAAAACTCTGTAACTTTGATTGTTCTTGGAAAGGCCAGAAGTCCTTAGGACAGCTGACTAGATGCACTTACAGTCTGAAAAAAGTTGTCTGGGCAATACTGTTCTCTTAGAAGTCCAACACAGTGCTGCCAAGCCACAACTGTAAACACAGGCATTACTATAAAATATTCTGAGACAGAAAGAAACCTTGGTCTCTCCTCAGCTGCCACATCAAACCATTCCACTAATTGCTGTCCAGCGATTGATCTTTCACTGAGTGATCTACCGCTTTTCCTAACTGCAGCTACATTCTCAAGATCTGATATTTCTGGTAGGGAAGAATCTAGTCACTGCTTCCTTGATAACATGTTGTACATACAGCACGTGGCACACAGCCTCTGCAGATAGGCTGCTGCTGTGCATGGAATCCAGCTTGATCATTATCTAGGAAAACCTGCATGTTTGGGGAGAATCTAGCTCTCTTGTAGCGAGTGATTCAGCTGAAATACTCCTAGATGTTTCTGCTACCCTGTGTGTGCAACAGGCACAGGCAGAAAAGGCTTAGTGGTCCCTTTGACTCAGGATGAACCTGGTTGCATGGGAGTCCCAATAACAGGATCTTCTACAGGAGTCTCACTTGCTGTTTTCTCCCTTCCTCCTGAATAACAATGTTTTTATCTTACTAGTCTCTACAATGTTTGACAAACTCTTTACACAGGAATTACTGTCTGAGATGTAAGGGGGTAGCTGAGTGCATGGGTATTCTTTTGGTTCATGCCACATTACCTGATTTCTGTATTCTGTGTGCACATCACAGGACAAATACACTGCTGTAGGACAACTGCACAGGAAATGTAATGGTTTCCTCCCCAACAAATTCATGCGTTGTCAATCAGCTGAATGTCAGGTTGTAACTAGTATAATGAGTGTAAGGCTGGTCATTATTGGCCTAATTTTCAGAAATGCTGAAATACATTCTCTGAATTCTCTGAAATCAGGTGAAAATATGGGAAAATGGGAAAGAACACATTTTCTTGAAAAACTGGGCCACTTATATAATCTGAAAATTCTATCAGTGTGGTGTCTACTCTAGAAAAATCCTGTACAAACAACATAAATACTGAATAACTTCTTAAAGAGGAAAGAAAGAAACTGCACTGGTGCAAGACTATCTGTAAATCCCCTACAAACTAGAGAAGAAATTAAATTATTCATCTTCACCAAATGGCTAAAATGTAGCAAATAGCTGGAGACATCTCATGTTATACACATAGTATATAACTCTTCAAACTCCAAACCTGCCTCTGCTTGTTACAGTTCTTCAGGTAGGTTTGTCCATGGTCCTATTGGCTTTTGTAGCAAATTCAAGGCAAATACTACACACTTACTCAAGTTTTTGCACACCTAGTATTAAAACCAGTTTCTGTTTTTAATATCCTTTATGAACTTGTCATTATTAGGAACTCTCTACCATTGGATTAATTGCTGTATGCGTTGCTCAAATATACTGCAGTTTTTTTAATGACAAGGTCATATTTCAAACCTTTTGGTCCGTTAATGCATTCAGTTTTGAATTCTGCTGTGAGTCTGAGCTTCCAAACAACCTTGCTGATCTTGCTGAGGCTGCTTTTGGACAGAGATATAGCAAATGAAACTGCTGAGTTCTGCTGTCAGTGAGGAAGCATTTTGCAAATATATTGGTTTTCACAAGGCTGTGAAGGCTCTTAAACACTCACCTAAATGTATGTTTAATGATACCAGTAAGTGTTTTTACATTTACTTTGAAGTTTCTGTATTTGCAGTCAAATACAGAGGACTATTCTGCAGCACTCCCATCAGACAGGCTAACTGGAAAGGTTCTCAAGCTGATTTTGTCTGCAAACAAAAAACCCCTCCAATCCCCCAAAAAACAGAATGGAAAAAAAAGCAAGCAAATAAATGCTCTAGGCATTTCTTGGAAGTGGAGAAAGGCAAGAGACAGTACTAGATGTGAGGGGAATAGATACAGGAATTTACAAAGCAGTGCAGGGGAGGGGCAGCACAGAGTGTGGGGGCTGCGCGTAGGTGAGGCAGGGTGCACGCTGATCCGCTGCCATTCTACAGACTTTGTAAGAAATGAAGGTAGCCTGCAAATCTCAGCAGCTACAGATTCAGCCTGTAAGGGTTGAAATTTATGTTGAATTTAGCACAGAATACTGATTTTGATCTCTACTCTTATACAATTTTGTTGTCTAAATTTTACATCAACTTTCTGAAAAAAATATATAAAATATATAAAATATATATATGTATCTTATTTAGTTACGTTACAGGCACTAGATCTTTGATGCTGAGATATCAAAGTATGTAAGACCAGGACATGCATGATTTTTTTTTTTTTTTTAAATGCTTGAATTTGTTTAAGAAACGGCCTTCTCAAGTGCTACAATATATTATTAGATGAGAAGTGGCGACATAAACCATGCCATGATATTGTCATAATTATTCCATCTAAAATTAGCCACCAGAGGGCAGATCATGTGTTCTTAAAGGGTTTGCATGTTGTGCCAGGGGTCCGAAAGGGGCAGGACCTGATTAGTGCTTCTCCTGAGTTCAGTGTCTTCAATCTCCTTGTAAATGGCTCTTCGATGGATGGGGAGAACAGGCCAGGGATTACATCAAGAAGGAGCCAGAGAAGGGCATGTGTGGAGGCTGTGCAATAAAGCAGGGCCACGCATCGCAGCAGTCTCCCAGCCGCTGGCAGGAGGCCAGTAGCTACAGGACTGAGCATCGGGTCAGAGCAGACCCACAGGACAGGCTGTTCAGAGAGGATTACTTGAAAACAGCTCAAGGAGACTGTTAGTGTAAGCTAAAGTGCCAGAACAGTATGGATACTCTAAAGATGAGGGCTAAAGGAACCATCTCCCCTCAGGGTTGTAGGGCAACACTATCATACTCCTGTGTGACCTTGATGTACTGCTATTGCTGTTTCCAGTCTGATTGTGCCCGATCTCACTGTTAACACATACATGCACAGACACGGAGTGACTCTCCCAAATTGCTTTGGAAGCTTCCGACTGCAGGCAAACGCACAATTCAATCTAGCAACTGAATCACAAGATCAAATTTGCTCTGAATGCATCAGCAAGAATTGATGCAGGTAATGGGCAAGGAGTGGATGCTCCCTCTTGATGTAAGATGGGGTTTGGAACTGTGCTGCTCTGCTGTCTGCACCACCTCAATGCGGAAAGCCAACAGGAGTAACTGAGTTGTGAATGTCAGGTGCGTGCTCAAGGTTAGATCAAACAGCCACTGCAAGGAGAACCCTCTATTATTTCCAACTAGCAACTCCACAAACTATGACTGAAAAGCTGTTTAGCACAGCAGTAATCTTTCCAGAACCCTTCCTTAGCTGTTTTCTTAAGCTGTGGGTGTGTATGCACATCTCATACTAGTGTCAATCACAGAGCACTACAAAAAATGCTGCTCATCTGACCAGTGCTGGCAGGTGGCATAAGTTTGTAAGGTAATAACCATGTGACGTTTTCTTTCTGTGGCTCGTAACGCCTTATTTCAGCTTGTGAAAAATGACAGTAGCAAGCACGCTATTTATGTGAGAAATACAGCAGTGCATGAGCATCATCCAGTCTGCAAGGTAACTGCTCCACCTTGAAGAGCATCACAGCAGCACCCAATATGTTTTAGCAAAGCAGTAGAGAGCAGTCAGACATGCAATGCACAGAATGCAGAATTCTAAAATCTCTCACAGGCACAAAGACCATAATCTATTTCCAGTGTGTCACGGGGAGAACAGAGGGCCTGTAGCTCTAGAACGCTCCCGACAGCCTATTGCTCTCTGCCAGAGATTGTAACAGCTCAGAAGGAATGAGCATCGATTGCTTCCAAGGGAGACATGTAAAAGATAACGTATGTTGCCTTTTTGGCAGCCTTGGAGGCTTTATTACTTGTTACCTTCACACAGAACTGAATACCTCTTATTTTCTGAATAATTTCAGCCTGTGGGTAGAGCATTTGATGGTCTTTCTAGCAGTAGAAGAATAAAATCACACCTTCCTTGAGAAAAAGAGGTTTGGAAAGAAAAGTGTTAAATGGCTACATCCAGATGGAGTAGAGAATTTATGGCCATGCACACAGAAAAGGCTGCAAAGATGACTAATGTCAAAAGTACCTTCCTCTGGATCCAAGCTTCTAAATCAACTCTAAAATTTATTACAAAAATATGACTATCAAATACACCAGCTAATAAAAAAAAGTATCATTGTCTAGAGGCAAAATCTGTAGCTGCATAATCACTGAAAATACAAGTTTAAGTTGACCTCTGTGTCACAGGCTTTCTAATTTTTTTAGAAATCAAAGTATGAACAGAGTAATCCTGGAAATAGGACTGACTGAACTAGTTAACTGTAATTCCTTAGGCTTTGGCACTACCAGCTCTTAACCTTTCCTACCTAATTTTTTTTAATAAAAAAATTCTTCTGACTTAAGTTCCCACTTGTTTTTTCAGTTTTAATTTGAATTAGTTGAATAAACATACTGGAGTAAACATTCTCTCTGACCCAACAAAGAAACTGCACTTGTCAAAAGGGCATTTAGAACTGTAACAAACTGGTTCCATATATTGGCCAGTATCTTCCATCAGTGCACCAGTCTGATTTTAACAGTAGCAAAAAAAATAAAATACTCTTTTTTAAGCACATATTAGCATATCTGAATGCATTTAGGGCTAGTTGACATGACTTCAATTTGCGCTGTCAGTGAAAAAGTGAACACAAACTATGTTATTAATATAATGCTTATTTTTCTATAAGAGCCTTATGTGTTTTAGGTATATGGCAGTGTGCTTTAGCATTACTTATGCACTCCCAGTAGATGTAATACCCAGAAGGCTCAGTAAGAACAGATTAGCTCTCTTTAGTGTTCTTGCTTCTGTTTAACCTTCCTCTAACACAAAGCTATGTCAGTAATCATAAATCCTATTAGAATTGCCATCTACAAATACCCATTCACTACAGATGAAGTTTACTCTCAACAAGTTTTTCCAGTCGGATCGGACCAAATAAAGAAAAGTAAACACCAGGCTTACAATCAAAATTGTATTTCTTTCCAGTTTACTTAACCGAGTTTCTGCACTGTCCCACCAGACAGGAAATAGAATGGATTTTTGAGACTTGACAGAACAAATAGAATTTTTTTTATCTTAAGAAAAGCTTTCTATCTTGATCTCTCACAACAACACATACAATGACTTTTCTGTCTGAGCTTTAAGAAAGGTATTTCAAGAATCAAAACAATTCAGTTCCTACCCTGCTTTTCAAACAGCTGTAGAAATTTTGCTGAGCTATAGTGGTATGCATTGAAATAAAAATCCCTCTGTTTGCATTTACCTTAGCAGAAGAGAAACAGTGGTTTAGCAACTATAAGCTATGTGCAGTGACCAAACTTACTCCAGTCCGTGTGCCTGCCTTTAACAGAAAAGAGTGAATATGTTGAGGAAAATGGAAAGTGCTTATTTCAGAAATATTTTCTGTTTAAGTAAAAAGCTGAACATGAATCACCAAAACTTAGCAAAACAAAAAAAATTTCTCATGGCTAGTGTTAACAACACTGTCTTCCTAAAGTCTTAACTGCACTACCCAGAATTACCTTGGCTATTTAATTGCGGTGCAAGAGAAACAGGGCAAAGTCTGAGTCCCACAGGCAATTGTCATTGGAAGCTTCACCTACATCAATAGTGATGCTTTTTCTTTGTTCTGCACTATTAGCTGTTGTCAGCTAGGGTAACAGATATATCTATTATGCTGCCAAAGGAAACCAGTAGAGCAATATAATGACAATTCCTGGACCACTTATAACCAGCCTACTACCTGATGTACAAAAGGAGTATTAATTTATTTTCTGTAGCATTAACTGTGGCCAATTTAATAAGAAAATGGTCTCCATACATCATTTCTTGGGACTTGGACCAGTGATTTGCTCCTCAGTCTTAGGATGTGAAGTAATTCTTTTTGCTATATTTGTGTGAGATATTTCAGAACCATAACAATGCCTGGTGTTCTTGTTAATCCACTGATTTGCTATGATAGTGATTTTTAGTAATAATCCCTCTTTTGAAACCTCAGGGTGATGATTTCAGTGGCAACATGTCCTAAGTTTGAAAATCTTAATAGATTCAAAAGGAAACAATTTGAGCACTGAGTATTTCCTAACAAGAAAGTAGTAGCTAAGAATAGTAAATTACCTGGCTTTGTAGAAAACAGTTTTATTCTCGGTGATGCTTACAGGGTTTTTTGGTGGAAAAACATCCAGTTGTAGATAAACTAAAGTTCCCTCTTGTTTCTTCTATTGTGTGTGTTTCAAAAAATTCTGATCATTTCTTGAGCAAAACATTCGTCAACATTTTGTTTCCTCAGAAAAGCCATAGTTATCACATTATCTCTTCCTTTTCTGGCCAAAACATTTTTATTAAAATATAATTAGTGCTTGCAGTTAAGCGTTTCCCTGAATTACAGATACGTTCTGAATACACATCACTTGTCAACAGATATTAAATAAATTATCCACATCTAATTCCAAATTTATGCTTAACGTCTTTTACAATCCCTGAAATTCCCCCTTTACCTTCTACTTCTTGGCATGTTTTATGCATGTTCTATTTTTGCTATGTAGAATAAATATCAAAGTGGACACAACCTTTTAAACAGGGGACATTTGCATGTGGCTGAGGAAGAATCTCTATTTTTTGTTCACACAATTGAGTTTGCCTGTTTTCAGTTCCTCTTCCTTCAAAAAATACACTCCAATTTGCAGAACAAAAAACTCCATAAACTGTAACCTCTGGGAAATGTCTTCTCTGATACCATCTGGAGCTTCTTGCTGCCATCATTGGTGGAAGGATTTTGTGATGCATTTTAAATCAAAAGTTCTTATGAAATGTTGTCTGGATAAAGCAGTTCAGATGGACTGCCTAACGTACAAGTCCACAGCAGTCATCGTGGACCTGCCTGAGTATCTCCAAAGATGCCAGCAATTATGAAGTCTCCAGTTCTAGAAATTTCTTTGAAAAAGTAAGAAGCACAGTTTTTGCAGCCTAGTGAGGTTTCTTTAAGGTCTCTTTTCTCTGGAATAACACTTCTCGTAACTCCTTAAAAGTCTGAAAACACTCTATAACTCATTATGCAGATGAACCTCATTTTCTGCAGTCAAAACAAACTTATTACTTCCAAGGCAACCGCTACTCTCCATTGAGAAACACAGGATATTCTTAGTTTATTTTTAAGCTGAATATTCTATATTTAACTTATTTTTGTAGTCTAAGTTGCATGAAACTTTGATTGTAACAAACCATCTATCAAGCAAGTTTTGGTGCACTACCTTGATGACAGACAAATACACTACTTGTCTACTTCTCTCTGCTCTCATACTTATAGACCAATCTCTGTGGTATCTGAACACCCTTAAGAAGATTTTTGAATGTTTTCCTTTAAACTTAAGCAGTATCTGACAGGATGCTCTAGCATTTAATAACACTCTCACAAGGAAAAAAAATTCTCAAGAGAGTAGACTGGAAACCCATAAATACATTTAGCTTCTTGATCTGCATGCACATCCCCGTATTTTGTCATGAATGAGGTTTAATTAAACAAACTGAAATTCCTGCGTTTGTCAAAAGAGTTTTTAAATTCTTTCTTCTTTTGCCTAGTTCTTGTTATCCCTTGTACATTAGCATTTCTAAATTGTAAAGAACTCCTCTTAAATTTTGCATTAGAAAACAACTTCCACAGATCCTGAATTTGGCAATGACTGTTCTGGCCACTGACTGTACAGGAGCAGGTGGCATTGGGCACAATAAATAGATTTAAAATTAAGCAAACTTCTTTTCACTCCTTGAACATGATGATGCCAACATTTCAGGCTTAGGCTCAACATTAAACAAGACATAAAATTAAGGCAGCTTCCCTGAAATTTTGCAAGACGATAAAAGCACCTTAGAGCCAAATACCTGCCATGGCTCTTAAGAAAGCAAAATACACAAACCTTCACAAGCATGTTTCTAATTACCGATTTTACCGTTTGCCTTGACTTCTCCAGAAGGAAAGGAAATTGTGATTTCAAATTCCTCTATTTTGAATCTCTGAATCTGAGTGTCTCTGAATTTGGGCAACTCCATAAACTAGGTGGGCTTGTTCAAATGTTTTCTTTATTACCAGAATGATCACCTCCTCTTAAATGTTGACAGAATCTGTCATTTTCATCTGCCCATTATTCCCTGTATACCTAATGCCTAGGTAAAAGTAACACCAACACTGGCTTGCAGCTTGCCCTTTAACGCTTACATGCAAACCTGTCAGTTCTTCACATTAAGATACATTTACTCTTTTCAAAACACATTCAAGCTGACTACTAATTCTACAGTCCTTGACTTCATAGGCAGTATAAACTTTTAAATGGTAATTGAGTCATCTTTTGATGAGCTGAAAGGGAGAGCAAAGTATGATGTTGCCAACAGCGTGCCGTTTGCTCAGCAGTAAAGTTTATGGAGTACTGCTTTATTCAGACAAATTATTAGGTTCAGTACAGGTGGTAGGTGGATGACACACAATCATGACGTACAGAAAATCCATACTCATTATCTAGCAGCATCTTCCAGCCTTGAGATCTGTGAATTTACAGCTGACTTCGGAGCTATGGCTGACAGTGACATTCAGTCTATGTCACTCCCCCCATGGAGGGCATAAAACTCACCAGCCGAAAAGGTTGGCAGGAGGATCTGTCCCTAATTTTTTTCATAACTGTTAAAACTTCTGACACACCGGGATGGTTTGGGTTTTTTTTTGACAATGTTACTATTAAGAGTACAGATGGGGAAATGAGACCGTTTTCTACATGTCCCCTCACTGAAAGCACCACATTCTCTTTTGCTACAGGAAATTGCATGAACTACTTATTCTGTAGTTTTTAAGCTGACTATGTCTAGATCATTCCTAAGTCAACAGTGCTGTATTTGCTGCCAGGTTTTTATATCGTTGACAAACGTAGCTGCTGCTGAAAAACACCCTAGTGCAGTCCATCTGTAACCAAGTCTTCTGTTTTCATTTGGAAATACTACTTGCATTAGCGCTCTTCACATCATGTATTGTCTGCTGATTTTTCTGTATAAATACTTGCTCTCAGATTACCATTCCATTTTCTGCTGTTAAAACTCCTATCAAAAACATGGTAAAGGTGAAATACTAACTGTATTGAAAAGGTTCCAAACTGGTGAGGCTTTATTTAAATTAATTAATAGTTATGCTGACTTTATTACACAGTGAGGGTTTGGTTCTGCACTATTTTCTGTTTTTAAAATGTATCCAACTTAGCCTTAACCATCTAATATTTGGCACTAATTGATGGCACTGCTTGGTGAATACATAGCACAAATATCATTCCTCCTTACACAGTACTTCTGAGAAATTCTGGTTGCTGTCTCATGCTTCTATCTGTTGTGCTGCACTTCATAATCCTCACTTGTCCTTAAGAGATTTGATGCCAAATTCCGTGCTAGAGCTCCCAACAAAATGACACCACTTTGAATTCAGCCTCAGCTGGTTTCACCTCACGAATCGAGGAACTGAATGGTTATGACACCTTTTATTTCTTTGGATTACACATACTCCAGATGACAGGAATAATTTTGAAAAGGCAAAGTAAAGGGTAGAATCTATTCAGGTAGAATCCAGTCAAGTGTGACTTGCACATGCCTTTCTGTCCCTCAAAACACGATTCTGAATGATCTACAGTTCTAAATTCCTTTTAAACAAAATTTCCCTCAAACTTGTGTTGTGGCTCCTGAAACTATCAGACCCTCGCCGTATACTAAAACTATATTCCTCTGACATCTTAATTTCTTTTCTTCTGTTAAGATTAAAGAGAAATATATATATATAAAAAAAGCACGCTCTTCTATGTTTTCTCTATAATGTCATTTATCTTATTCTGATTCTTCTGACAGCTTGTAATGCTTCCAGAGTTTACATTTCAAAGAACATTTCAGCAGTTCAATCTCCTTTTGGGTGCCATGGTCTGGCCTCAATTCACCCAGCTGAAACATGGTCAAGCATTTTGAGAAGCAGCAGAGATTTATTCCAGAAGAGTTAAAGGTGGAATAAGCAGCATCAGGCTGCCCCCCCCTTCAGCAGTTCTGTACGGTTGGGCTTAGCTCTTCTGAAGTTTCCTAGATGAGGTTGGCCACAGGTTGCACTGAGTGTGATATAATACCAAAGCATCGTTTTCTCAGCTTTTGCTGAGGCAGCCTCATCAGCTTCTGAGAATCAAATCCCTCAATGGAAGAGAGGAAAATATTTTGGAAACCTTCATTGTCCCTTCCCTCTTCCTGAAGTGAGAGAAAGCACAAGGAGTACTAACAGCAGCAAATGGCACAATCAGGGTTGTTCATCGTAACTGAGAGTGAGATCCTTCTTGTGCCTATTCTTCAGAACCAAAGCACAAATTAATTTAGCATCCTTATTTTTCTGACTAATAGAAATCCCTCTGTGGCAATCTATGCATCTGATTAAAATTAATATTTTAAAAATTGTGTTTGAAAGCACATGGATACACCATTTATAGTTATTGCTCAACAACCCGAATGATCCAAAAGACGTCATCAAGAAAGTGGTAAGAAATTTAACTTGTTCTACCACTGTACACTAATTAAACTGTTCAGTGCAGAGATCAGCATAAATACAGTATTAGCAAACAATGATGTGAGCATAGGATGATTTGTAGTATCAGCATATTGATACACTGGGCTCAGATACTGTAATTTGATTGGCAGTGCTTTATTAAGTTTTGGCAGCAGATAAGCAGACTGGGAGTGCTGTTATGAAGCTCAAGCACATTAATCCAGGCTCCAGCTCCGTTAATACTGATGAGTGAAGGCAGTTAATTGAATTAAGTATGAAGTACTGCTGATTAAATAATATTTCAGTCCTTGCTATAGAATTAACTCTGCTTTATTAACAGCCACTGTTGTCTCTAATAGTGAATGTCAGAGGGACGTTTTCTCAGCCATCCACTCTTTTTTTTTTTAACCATCTGTTCAGGTTACTTACTTATTTTAATCTATTCCTACTTGTACTGGCCTTCACAATAAATATTTTTGGTTTTCCCAAATGTTGGTGTGATACTGGAAAACTTCTACTCCCTTATAGGAAAGGCTTCAATGTAACTTTTCAATTAATTTTTCTCACTTACAGTAGAAAAAGATTCTACAGATTACATAAACACATACTTTCGATGCCATCTTAAGAACGAAATACAACATTAGCTGACTATTTTCACTTTATTGCGGATTTCTACTTTCTACCTTTTTGTACTGTTTTAGAGTATTGCACATAAACCCAGGGACACACGGTTAATGAAGGAGAGAAAGGAAAAATCCAGACACAGAATCTGTGGTCATAAAGAAATTGTAAAGCAGGGCTGTAGAAAATAAACTAATATCCTTTCAAGAACTCTACTGAACAGCTACAAGAATTACTATCCTCAGCAGTCAGCAGATGTTTACAATTAATCTCAAAGACAAGACACCTGAAAGAGATCTTGGTTATTTAGCTGTTCAAAGACAACATGGCAAAAGCTAATTAGGAAAGTGGCAATGGTTTAAAAACAACAACAACAACAAAAGCCTCAACGTTATCAAGACATGAGTGTTACTCCTGGACCATGTTGTCAGAAGGCCAGATCTCGGGGTTCTTTCATCCTTTGCTAAGCCATGATATGAGCTGGCAAAACATACTGAAATTACGTTTACTGAAATTTGGTACTAACCTATATATTAAAGAATACTGAATACAGTATGCAAAGTGTATAAAGTCACAAGCTTATGTAGTTACAAATAACAATACGCATTTTTAAAATATGCAATGTTGGAGATCTGACAAAGAATTACTATTTTATTTTCAATGCAGAGGACCCAAAGCCCTTTCATGATCAGCCTTGAAATGTTCTAATAAGCTTTCTGGTGATGGTCCTATTCCTGGCCACATGTAAAAGGTTTTCAGTGAAATGAAATGAAACACTGTAGTGCACAAGTGACAGTGACAGAATACAGAAAATATATTTGAATAGTAGCAGAGATCAAGGATGATAAATTTTAATACATATCAAAACACAGAAATGCAACATTTTCGCTATTCCATATTACTTCGTAATCCATTTATTTCATAAAGACAACTGAGGAACAATCTTTTTAAAAGTGTCTTTGGAGAATAGAAAGCTCAGAGCAAGTACCTTTGTATAGATGAATTACAATTTTTTTTTAATTTCCATTGCTTACACTTGTGTATCCCCAGGAAACTAATTTTTTATAATTAAGTTGATGTTATAACCAGAAGCAGTGAAGGAAATGCTTATAAAACACTGTTTAATGAAAGTGAATCAGATATTTTTTAATTCAAACTGCAAGGATGCCATCAGTTAGGATCAGAGGGTACAGCAAGGCCTCTAATTAAGGTCATTCATTGCTGTGACATGATTTCTCCCTTGGTATTCTTTTAATTACGATGTTCTAAAACATTTCAAGAATGCAAATACTGTATTTGAAACCTGTTTCATAATACAAGTTCACACATTGATATGAGACGTCTCTTCCAAAAGAAGTACTGTAACAGTGATCTGCACGTACAGTTATGAATAATGGAAATTGTCTGTGGATGGAGCACTGAACTCCAAGAACCAGAAAATTTGAATTCCTTCCTATTTACGTGTGAAGTCTTGTATACTTTGTATCATAGACACACAGAACTGATATGCTAGTTTGAAGCAAGTCCTTTCTCATGTGGGAATAAGACTTAGCCTTGTGTTAGGACTGTTGGAAAGACTGAAGGGAGGGAGGTAAAAACAGTTCAATCTGATCTGAGCTAGGGGTAAATGTCTCTTAACTCACAGCGAAACTCAAATCACAATGTCTTTCAAAAACCAGAGCAGTATCCATAACATTAGCTAGGATTACATAACAAGACAGGATTAATCTTGATTTTTCTTCTACTCAAATATGATGATGCCATAGCCAGACTAAAATGAAAATTCAGCTTTCATAGTGCTGTGAAAGGCAAAGTATCTTAATCAACAGATGATAGGAGGTCCCTCTCTGAAACTATTTATTCATTCTGTATTTTGAAGGATGTGTTCAAGGAACCCCAAACAAGGACCAAAGGCAAACACACAGGAACTAGAGCTAGAAAACTATTTGTTCTTCAAGTTAGAATCTGAGTCACTTTGCCATTGCAAAGTTTATTTCTTTTCCTTTGGTAGATATTTTGAGGAGAGCAAAAGAGGCTGGATGATTCAATAACTTTGACTTGGAAAGTGCACTCCCTGTGGCTTGGGGGTGAAGACTTTCAACACCAAGAACCATTGGTTAAGCCCATGTAAAAATGGAAGAAATGGTTACCAACTGAGGCTGGGAGAGTGCACGTCCACAGAAGGTCCAGCTGGAATTTTGAACTGCCTATGAAAATATTGATTTCAAAGTCACAGACTGAGGAACGGATGAGGAGGAGGCTGATAGCCATCTGTGGAGGAAGTTTTGCTTGTTTCTCATGGGTTCCAAAGATCACGAAGTGCTGTTGAGGATGCCAGCTGGCCTGCTGCCATGAGGCTTCTCTGTTCCATCACACAATCTCTGGGAAGCTTGCCCATGAAATCATAGCATATATCCCAAAACACATACCACTTGGTATTTCTTCACTCTGAAAGCTGATAAGAAGCAGTTTTTCCTTCCAAAGAAGCTCAGACTTCTAGGGCTTCTCTTGACTGGTGGTGTTGGAGGCATGGCAGGGTGAGTCTCAGGACAGCTGACGACAGTACTACTAGAAGTATTTACTTAGGACTTGGTGCCTTTTCTCCAATCTTTTTGGCTTGCCTACATGAATGTTTCCACATAACCCATTCCAAAGACTATGGCTAGAGAGTATCTACTGCTTTACAGATCCTGGAATTTCTTCAGTACTGTGAGGACAGTTGATGGTTTCTCATGTTACCTTTCTGTTCTCTCAATCAAACAGGACTGTTTCTCCAGTAGAGAGAAATGGAACCCTCTTCTGTCTTGAAGAGAACTGAATATTGAGACTCACTATCTATTGTTTACTCTTACAGTCACATTTAACACTGCTGAATTCTCACTGAATTAACCAGATATGAACTTGTTCATAACTAAGCTGAATGTGTTTTTTCTCCTTTCTCTACTTTGGAGAAATTTACTGGAAAAGTCTCATTAGTGTAAACCAGCAGAGGGCCCTGGTGTAGGCATTTAGGCTTTAATCAGTTGATTAGGTGCAGTACTTACAAATTAATTTCGACAAAACCGAGTGGCAAGAAACCAGACATTAAGTGTAGTATCTTGTGATGAGGCCGTGACAGTGCAAAACCAGTACTGAGAATATGATTACAGTGACATGATATGCATACAGGCTTCCATCACTGGTGCCTTAAATACCTGAACACTCCTTTAAGTACTTCCAATACCGTATCTTGTCATTATGTGCGCTGAATGGCAGTACCATGCAGAGCTGAGAAACAAAAAGGTATCTGAAAACCTCAAACATGCAGGAAGCTAGTTAGTGCTTTTGGACAGAGATGCTTTGGGATGCTTTTACAACAACAAATTCTTATTTAATTTTATTTAGATATTTATAATCAGCTTGAAAATGGAGATTAGAACAGGAGCTACATACCAGTCTTACATAATTATACATAATGTGTGCCTACAAACCAAAGGGAAGTCATTTTTACTGATCAATTTTTATACTTCATATTACTATTATTTTGGTTGTGGTAGAATCCAAAAGTGATTCCTCACACACAGATTATTCCCCACACCCTTTATACTAAGGCAAACATGAAGTAAAAATTGTGAGAAGAGACTTAGTCCCAAAGACTCTAAATTTAGAATGAGAAATACCTACAGAACATGGTGAAATCAGTAGGTGATTCATTTCCTGTTGAAGATGATTCCTAAAAGCTCAAGTATCTCCAGAAGGTCACTCCTACCTTCAGAAAACATACACAACAACTTATTTTTAGAGTTCTGTAGAAATGCCTTGCCCACACAGTAAATTGGACATATGTTCTTGGATTTAGCTGCCAGTTTTGTGAAAGTTAAAAAATTCTGGGCTTACTGTTTTTACTAAATAAAATTTTCCATTTATTTCAGTCAAAGCAAAACCCAATTTTGCATAAAACTTGCTCATGGACCTAGCAATCAGAGCTAAGTCTGCTGTTGACATTCTCATGCTTCATTGTGGGTTGCTGATCCTCCTACAAGCACATTCCTAACTTTAGATACAGCAGCTGGAAAGGATGCTGGATTAAGTGCATGCTAACTTGCATTGCTAAATTGGAGTGAAGACGGTAACTCTCTTCCTTTCTGTTGCTATCCTTTGCACAATATGGATGTGCTATTCCTCTACCCAAAACATCCTATTCTCCCTTTGCTGATTAGCCCTAGTAGCTCTCTATTGTGTCTGCATAGGAACGCTGCAATTTTTGTTAGGTTATAAATGAGAAAATCACATACCCATACTCCTATCATCTTTTATCAAATGAACTACTTGCAATAGATTCAACACTAGAAATATGTACAAAATTTCTCATACTGCACAACTCTAAAATTGGGATGTATTTTTGTTGGTGAAAGTAGAATCCGGCTGGTTTGTTGTTTGAGGGTTCAACAATTCATGTTGTGTTTGAAATTTAAAATCAGCTCAAATCCCCAATTCAGCTATCACTGAAAACATTGGTTTGGATACAGTACTCCAGATTATTTGCAAATGGCAATGTACAAGCTGTTTTATAACATTAACAAGAGTATTCTGAAGGTATATGGAGTTAACTAGAGCTATGCATCACATACAGCCTGGTACCCAAGCGTGATGAAACTACAAAAAAGACCAGAGTAAGAATTCTTTAGAAATAATGAGAAACAGGGTAAAAGTGCCAGAGAGACATCAGAAGTTTCCAAGATAATCCATCTTTTTGCATCTATAAATAAGACAATAGGATTTTCCCAACATTAGTTGGCTGCTATTAATGTAGAATTATACACTAGTATCCTGATTTCCTGTGGCTTATTTTTAGAAACCCCATTTTAAAGAGCCCAAATCCTTTCAGAAAAATATTCACATAAAAATGTAAAATGTTAAAAACCATAAAAGAATGCATAAATAAGGTGACTGCCTCTTGACAAGACAGTGGTGGAAAAAAATAAGTTGTGCATCTCAATGGTTGTTTCCATTCTTAAAAGAAATTAAAAAAACCCACCAA
The DNA here is from genome assembly GCF_013368605.1 of Nyctibius grandis. Taxonomy (NCBI): domain Eukaryota; kingdom Metazoa; phylum Chordata; class Aves; order Nyctibiiformes; family Nyctibiidae; genus Nyctibius; species Nyctibius grandis. The sequence continues at coordinate 7,797,282 of NC_090672.1, forward strand.
CCAGAAATTATTTGTGCATCTTCATGCAAAGATCGCAGTTAGCATTCAAGAAGCAACTTATCCATCTCCACACATCATAAAAATACACTGAATTAAACTCTGTCTTGTAGCATAATTTACATCTGCTGTTCTTCAACTACTAGATTAATTTCTACCATAGATGTATTATTTCCTGCTATTGTTACACAGCTGTAGGTCTTACATAAGGAATGCTATAGATAAACATTTTATATATCAAACATTTGAATGTTAAAAATGTTTAAACTCTCTATAGATATAGGTGTATATATACACATGCGTCTGCACGCACCCCAACTGGACAGCCATGTAGTAAAGGAGGTGGTTCTGAAAAACCTACTTGAAAAAACCCCGAAATCTAATATCAGCATAACTAGAACAATTAAAGATGTTAGAGGCTAGTGAAATTTAACATTGTGATCATCTTCTCTGGTCTTTGGTATTTTGGTTTGCACTACACAGTATCTGGGTCTGTTTGGAAGTTTTTGTTGGTTTAGAGGAAGGAAATACAAGAAGAAGAATCTGGTTGCTTGTTAGTGCCTTAAAGATACTGCTATTTCTTCTTGGTCTTTGGACCAGGTAGGTTTGTGAGCTCCACCAGCTGGCTGAATGTCTCTGCTGAAGCAGTGGGGCTCTCAGGATGAAAAACCCAGCTGAGCTCATGAAAAGGCTAAAGTTCGATTACTTCTGTTAAGCTTATAGTGAATTCAGATTCCGACAAAGAACAAATTTGGGCATTAGCTCAGACAGCCAATGAGGAAATGCAAATATATTTGGGATTATGTCCATTCATAGAGTGAAATTCTCTATATATTTAACAGTTACTTTCACACAAAGTATGGCAGGGAGAGAATATAAAATAAAGTTGTACTGTGAGAAGATGACCCATAGCCATTTGGAGGTGAGGCACAGTACATCTTGGGGTGACTGCAAAGATCTATCATGAAGTGAAGAGACAAGTTAGGGAGTGAAAACACATACCAAATTTGGAGATTCTCTGAATAAGGACACTTGAATCTGGTTCTATTTCTTAAACTTCTGCTGTAAAAAGAAAGTACTTCACTAAAACATGAATTTGCCTGCATGTTTAACACTACAATATGGAGGACCCCTGTGCAGTTCAAGACAGTTTTAAAAGTCACATCAGTAAAAACTTTATCTCATAATCATAGAAGAATATGTACTGGGCTAGACTGCCCAATGCACTGTTTCTGACGGCAGATTCTGGCTATAGAAGCAAATATATCAAGCCACAGAACAGGCTATTTGGAGGAAAAGTGGAGCTTTCCTTTACTGATACAAAACAAGACAGAAGTTCTTGTGCCATTCCTTTTGCCTTTAGTAAAGAAATGCATAACAAAAATGTTCATTTACTCTCTCTATGTATGGACAGCAAATGGCAAGGCTTTTGACAACTAGTCTGTCTATAAAAGCACCAGAATCATATAGGATGTGAAGAAGAACCCAGCACCCCCCTTCTACACCCTAATCCCACAAACACAATGTTTGCAGACAGGTCATGTTACAAGATTTAGTGCACTGTTTCTCTACAGAGGCAGATGTTACACAGAGGGCGATATTCTGTAGTTTAATACAGTTTGGGAAATGTGACCATAGGTGTGTGATTGGTAAGCAAAAATATAGCTTTAAAACACTTGTGAAAGTATTTTCTTATTAAAGCCAGCTGACATTATTCCAACAGCTTTGTATTTAAGAGCCTGCAACCAAGGATCCCCTCTTCTCCAATTATGAACAGCACGCTCCACAAAATTCTCGCTGTAAATATATGGCTCAGCAACAGTATTATGTACTAAGTAGTTGAAGGTGTCTTTATGTACATTATGCATGAAAACCAATGCAAACTCATGTGGCAGAACAAGGTCAAGCAGAAAATTGAAAATTAAATGCCAATATCTCAGTAACAGCTTCCTGAAGGGCACATTAGAAACTGTTTACCAGAAACCTTCCCAGAAAGAGACAAGAAACAAGAACATATTTCACTTTAACACATTTCTTCTGCCTCTACTGCTTTAATGTCATTTAACTTTCTCTGGATTTCCATTTAATGTTTGGGAGGTGGGGGGTTAACTAATACTTCAGTTATTTACCCCACTTTCAACCCCTAAGAGAATAGAGAACACTCTTCCAGGGACTAAAGTTCTTATTTAAAGATGATTTAGATACTCTGGAACTTTACAGTTAGAATTAGGATGGTCTTCAGGAACTAAATGATACAGTACGTGCCTCCTGGGATCTTCTTACCTTCTTGCCTAAGCAAGTTGGATGCCCAATTCCCAGAGTGTTTTGGGAGAAACTGTGTATCTTGTGTACTTAGCTCCTTTTCCTTGGCTAGTTGTTTGCATTCTAAAGCACTTAAATAGAGTTTGTAGATCTGGCCATCAATCTTAAAAAGCCACTGGGACTTAGACTGCTAAACAAGTTCCGAAAGTGAAAATGGTTAGGAAAAAAAATTCCGTGTTTCAAACTGGACTTTGTAAATCAATGTGTTGTTTACAAAACTGAGTAACTTCTTTTTTTTCAGTATTTTATAATATTCATGTACTGGAGCTCCTTCACGTCTTTATCTTTACAATCTAGTGGTGTTTTAGGTAGAGTTTTGACACAAGAAGTACGTAAATGTAAAGCGCTTGTTATAATTAATGGATACAAATAAACAAATACTCATGACCTGATGTAACATGCTGGGAGAAGTTCTATGTTATCTACTACAAATATTACTTGTAGTTCTGTATCCTTCCTTAAGCGTGTCTCTGTGCCTGCCCAAATGTACTATTAATTCAAAGGCGGCTGTGAAAAGAGTAGTTACAGCATCGGCAACAAAGGAAAAACAATAGTAAGACAGACAGAAACCTGAGCATCATTAATGCAGGAGAAGAGCTTCATGTCTTTCAATTCAAGGCAATTTTGTCACTTTAATTAGTACTTTTCCTTTGCTCCTCTCCAGAATTCCACTGTGGTTACACTGAGAGTTGTAGGAAGTCATACCTCTGCGCACAACTCTTACCTTATTTCACATCTCAACAAATACATAATTTTAATTTTCATCTTTTCTCCCTCTTAACTATTTTTCTTACTTAAACTAGGCATAGGAGTTGCATGAAAAATAATGTAAAATAAGCTGGGCTACAGTATTTAAAGTCTATCGAAAAATGAATTTGCACTGGACAGCGTTCTTAACTGGGAAATTATATCCAAGCAGTTGACAGTGAGAATAATGTGACTATGGCCCTGAGACAGAGCCTGTTCAAGTTAAGTGGAAGGACTTCCATTGATTTCACTAGGCTCTGCGTGAGGCACCATCTTCTTACTACTGTACTCTCTAGAACTAAAAGCCACAAGTCCTGCCACAAAGCAATAAGCCCATAAAATGTGAAATTACAATGAACAATAAAATCTTGAGAGACTAGTTTCTCTATTTATTTAATTTATACTCCTGTTAACCAATTTTAAATGCACATTAAAATACCGGGTAATTCTAAAGATGTCAGCATGTGGATAATAGAGCCAGCCAAGGCCATGCAATGTAAGTGTTTCAGCCATATCCTATTAGGCTTCCGTCATTTATTTCTTCTGTATTTTAAGAAAGCTTAATTTAAGACTAGGAAGAAAAGCCATTTGAAGATGTCCAACTGCTGGATAGGAAAAGCAAAATGGAATCAGAACTCACTCCTGGGAAATGGCCTAGTAGCCTATGTAGCCTAGTTTGAAAATACAGAAAGGTTGACTCTACTATCTGAGATGCCTTCTCCTATGTCATATGCTGCGTCCTCTGAGTCACACAGAACAACTAAATCCTGCAGTTCTAAATTGGGATTAAAGCTGGGAATTAGCCATCGTTCCTATCTGCATGTTGTAGAAGGGCAGCTGGCCCATGATACGGCTTTAACTGCATCTGATTGAGATTCGAAGGAGCAGTTCCTCTCAGAACTGAGCATCCTCTTCATCCTATACCTGTTAGTGCTGTGGTAACACTAGCATGAGCCCAGGTACAAAGGTTTATTCCTTCCATTCAGCACCCCCCGCCCCTAGGGACTACTTCAGCCAGATTTCCTTTCTGATTATTCTAGTGTAGAAACAAAGTAACACCTGGATTTCAGAGACATTACTAAACTGAACGTGACCAAAGTATTTCTTGTAAGCAAGGAAGAAAAATTTCATCTTCTCACCATCTGATTGAAACATCATTGTTTAAATGTTACTGCTTTTCAACCTTTGGGTTTGATTTTAAACTGAAACACAGTGGCTGTGCAATTGGCTATTGCACACATCCACCCTTCTTCCTTCCTCACTTCTGAAGTTATAACATAGTATGAGATCATGCCAAAATTTCACTGCAAATAATCATGTAACATTCTTCAGCTCTATTAAAATGAGCCTTTGAAATGGAAAATCTGGTCATGCACATGAAGGAGGTATGCCAAGTTCACAGTGCCCATCCTGTTGCCTACTGTTGCTTCTCTGTTGGGGCAGCTGTACTACTTCATTTTAATAAGCCAGAAGACATGGGTTTCTCCAAAGGATCTGCAGGAACATCTTTTTTATTTTTCAATCAACAGCATAGGGACACTAGGAAGAGTAGCCTGATGACACAGGCACCTAAACTGGTTGTTTAATTCTCTCCCAGCCTCCATACTGTTGCCTTGAACTCACATCCATCTTTACCTATATCTCATTTAATATTTGCAAAATGACCTCTCTCTGTAAAGACCTTCAATCTTCACCTGACCCCCTATAACTGAAGCTCCTAAATATTAAAGAATTAAAAAAAAATTAGGAGGACGTCATAAAAAGGTCCTAAAGAACCATCTCCATTCGGGTGGAACACCTATCAGCAATGTGCTCTGGTGTCAAGTGAACAACTTCCAGTGTGACCTGGTTATTTTGTGCTACATATTTCAATATTTTTCTTTTTCAACCAGCTACTGAAAGGCTGTAGGCTGTGATGTTGTCTACATGCACTTGTGAGTTATAGCAGTGCCATTTGCACAGCTGTAGTTAACGACCTGTCAGGTTTCCCATTATGATGTTATGCTGTTATTTTCAGGGTTTATGTCCTGACTATAAAGCTGGTGACTGCTTGGTCTGGAAACACTAATACATTTTTGCACATTTTATAAATACAAAATGGAAAAGTGCCCTAATATAAAACCACACTCTATTCAGAAAGGAAAAAGTGACAATTTAAAGTAATATTTTCAGTAGTAGAAAAAAACAATCAATAACATTCAGGAAGCTTCCTTCTTTGGCCAGAGTTATTAACTATAATGTTACAGATTTACAGCTCTGAGCAGGTCAGCAGATAGCCGGAAATGCATTAAGTAGGTGACTGTATTTTATGGTGAGTTTCTTTGTTAAAAGATAGTAAATCTCTCTGACCACAAATAGCACGTGCTCAGAAATACCATGGTAGGGTGATGTTATACGATAGCGGTATTTTAATGTGTGTAAGTAACAGCAGTAAAACTTCTCCAAATAATAATTCCACGTACTTGTAGGCAGGCAGACAGGGTAAATGATGAGCATGGATTTTGCTCCTGAGTTTGGTCAATGGATTCATGGTTCAGTGAATTCACAACTTACCTTTTTAGAGAGGTGTTACAAGAGGAGGAAATTTTCACTGAGTACAAATAAGTGGCTTCAGACTATCCAAGTCAATAGCAATCCCCTAATTGAAGAGCATACGTAATCTTGCACACACACACGGTACTTTCAGAAATAAAGTTCTTGCAGGCTACTGAATAAATACTATGATATAACAATCCTCTGATTCCATATTTACAATTTAAATCACAGCAGTCTATGAGGAAAGTACTTGCATACTCTATGATGTATCTGCCTTTAGGTAACAGCCTCATTCCTTTTCTTTTTGACCTCTTTCTCCATTAGGCAGGGGACAGGATTCGACAGGGAAGTTCTTTGTGAGTAACAATAAAGCTTTCACTGACAACACACAACAAGCAGTTACTCTGTGTAACCATACACAGAGTAGTGCTGTGATCTTATTTCACAGGAGTTTATTTTAACCACAGATAAGGGTGTAGCTGAAGTGACCATATTTTCCTCTGTATAAAGAGACAAATTCCACCCTAATGACACTAAACTGTACTAATGAGATGTACGAATTGAAAACTGCATGCTATATTAATATAAAGTCCTCAGTGGTGCTGGGTTCATCACCAATGTAAGTTGGGAATAATCTCCCTGAAGTCACTAAAATATCCTGATGTAAATAGTCTCAGTGAAATAAGAGGTAGATTCCTAATAGATAATTTCAAATTGTAATTGTAGTACTCTTAAAATATAATTCTCTTCATCAAAGCATTTAACAAGGGTATTTTTTATAAGTGGGATAATGAGAGGAGGAGCGGTGAGGCAACCTCTTAGTGTCACTCATTATCTCTATTTCCACACTATACTGTGATTGCTTCCAGTTCTATCTCATCCCATACAGATTTATGGAAAGAGTACTTAAGCAAATGTAAGCTGAAGCACTGTAACCCTTCTCTGATTAAGTTCAATTACATGTCACTACAGAAGAACATTATTAGCACAGAAAAATACTATTCCTTGTTATTCTCAGTGACTTCTTTCTTCACGAGACACTAACTTATTTTACCCTATACAATGAAAATCTATAAAGAAAGGGTTTTTTCATGTAGGGAGTGATGACTGCTACTATCAGTCTTGTACAAAAACACATGCACATACACAAAAAAAAAGACTACTACTACAAGGTAATTAATAGCCAAAGCTCCAAGTCCCCTCTTTACATAATCCACCATGGCACATGTCATTACTCACTTTCAGTTTGGATTATTAGCTCAGAAAAGTTCCTTGGGTCTCTGAGCAGCCACTAATTCTTCTATTAGACTTCTTTGTGCTTTAATTCTACTTCTCTAAAACATGGATACCATCAAAATGTCTATTGCCAAAGGGTGACAAGAACTACTAAGATACTGTGTGAAGAGTAGTCTGTCAAAGTGTAAGATAAGATAAACTTCTTGAATATACCAACACATATACTCAGCAGCACCAACATGCAGGAGCCTTGTTGTCTGGCACTTGGAACTATCCTGAATAATCCTTCAGAGTAAGGATTTACAGGCTTTCAGTTATTAATGACTTAGTCACAGACCACTGTTTCAATTGTTTTTATATTCAGCTTGTCATGAATATGATAAACCCTTTCATGTATATACCAGTATCTATACTTGGAATTCCTTCCTTTGCTTTTAGATCACAGTGAAGAACCTAAGAAAAGAAAGGTTCCTAATATTAGCCTGATCCTTTTTCTTAAGGCAAAAGCTTAAGAGGATGTGCTTATCATGGGATGATGAACCCTTGAAAGATCACAGAGGTGGGCTTGCTGCCTTTTCACTTTTAAGAAGTTCAAAGTGGGCTGGGATAATATTTAAAAAAAAATAAATTGCACTAAATTTGCAGAAAGAGCAGTTACTTAACCAACAGTAACTGTAGGTCTTTGAGTTCTGTAGTGATTGTAGACTCCAGAGTGTGTAGGACAGCAGATGTTTTGGATACTGCTTCCTTTTCTCCTGTTTGAGGATATAAATGCCCAAATGGTAATGACCATTTCTTAAACTTCCTCCTAGCTAGGAGCCATCATCCATGCAGGTTGTCGTAGCCCTACCAACTACAGCTATCTCAAAGAATTAGTGTTAGTTAATTGTTCTTTCTTCTTATAACCCATACTGGTGTCACTGCAAGGTAAACAGCAGCCACTTCAGCAGAGTGGGAAAGAGGATTTTCAACTTCATGAAAAAGTAATTGTAGTACTGCTATCCCTAAAACTGGCATCTGACATAACAGCAACGTGTGAGGTACAATAATTGACACGGATTTGCAGATTACTGCCTTGAAGGTCTTTTGTATTAGCACATTCCTAAAGTAGAAGAGGGATACTGCTTGTGTCCTAGCAGGGGAACCTGTGGGTTCAGCACGAGAGGTACTAGACAGCTGGTAACACAGCAAGATACAACATGCTATTCAATGCATATTTGTTATAAAGGGAAGGCTTGACCTTTGTGGCACCTGACTGTGGCTAGAAATAGACAGGAAGACATCTTGAATCATTTGGTCCTGTCAGTATAATGAAGCAAAGTCCGAGATACATCTGTTACATGCAATTTTTCCTCCGTGGATATTAATCATAACTTAGGAGAAAAAAACACACCCAAGAAAGATAATCAGGCTGTGAAGGGAAAAGGGATCTGAGACCACTTAAACAAAGAGCTGTGGTCCAGCCACAAGTCTGGCAAGGTTTAAAATTTTAGATTTTCAGAGTTCTTTACTGTGGTTAGTTCACACTGCTTGCCCTCTAAAATTTATTTATTTGTTTTGTTGAAGGCGTGAAGGAAGCTTAAGGGGAAAAAAAAAGTATTCGGTGATGTGTTTGCAAAATGGTTGCAGCTACAGGCCATGCGTAAGACAGTAACTTACCCTATCCTAGAATATCATTAAATTGACACTTTGTTCAGTAGCCACTTATAGCATTTTCTTAAATGAATAAACAAATCCCCTTTCTCACACATACATCTTCACAACCAATGTCCACTTTGATTCTTCTACCACTGCTATGATTGCTGTTGAAGGGGAACATGACAGATCAGCACCCAAACACAGTATCTTACATTATTTCTCCATCTATTCATGAAAGCAAGCAGATTCACATTTGTATTAAAATCAGGTAAATTCATAAAACAACTCACAGTATATCTGCTTAAAGCTTTGCATAATCAGAAGTTCAGAGACATAGGCTGAGATTGTTAAATACACTTCTTGCTATAAAGAAGTATGGCATGGTTCTCTCAGTTATATCACTGACTTGCCAAGGGACATTTCATCTCCCAGTAAAATGTTGAGTATCCTCATAACAGGAGCATTGGAGGTTTTGTCAGGAAAATCCAGCCCATGAAATCATTAATCTGGAAAACTCAGCTTTAATTCATAGTAATCATAAAACTCTTTTAATAAGACTAAATGTTGACTAAATCTGGAGACCAAGTTGTATCCCATGGAATTGTACTTCCTTGTAAAGGTACAGTATTATCTAGAACCATAACCAGATCCTAATATGCTACATTCCACCTTTTTCATATTTAAGTTCAGCAATAAATCAAACCTTTGAAGTATGAGTTACTCTCTAACCAGCCTCTTTACATTTGTATGGAAAATTCAAAATTACAGACTCGTTCTGATAGTCTCATTAAGTACAGCACTACTACTAATGTGCGTGTCTCAAACTCAATGCTATAATTTGGTTACAATTCATATGAAGATGAGCAAATGTTGCCGTATTTGTCTTAGAACTGAGGCCATCAAGTGTCTCGCCTCAACAGCGTTCCTTTCTTCCTCCAAATTAAAAGCAGACAACTCATCTGTTCCTTGCTATTTTAAAATAATGAATTGTATCAACAGTTCATTGAAAAGTGAGACAATGGGTTTACATTTTAATTATATTTAACTTCCATGCAAAGATACAAAAAAAATCTAGTTTCCTTTCTAGTTACATGATTTGTTAACAGTCAGTTTTTGCAGGATCACCAAAGGAAGTAAGAAACCAAAAAAATATTTGGTACAAAATGTATTTCCTTCAAGCTATCTTTAACTGACAGCCAAAGCTGAAAAATTATACGTACTAACCTAAGCTCCAATCAATAAGTGAATGATTTCCAGAATCTATGCTCTATCACCCTGAAGAAATGAAGTGTTCCAATATATTGCTTTCTAAAAGAAAAACTGCTATTATTGTTCCAACAAATAATTATATATGGCTGGTTAATTCTTCAGAGCTGGCACCAGGCTGAATGATTTTGAAGAGTCTGTGCAGGCTGTTTAAAACACTACTGTAGCTCAGACAGCAACACTGTTTTCACTGACAAGCAAAATGCACCAGAGGTGAGTGATGCTGCAGCCCCCTTAAGTCCCAAAATAAGACCATAAGGAATTTTGTAATTAGTACAAAAGCGAGCAATGCAGGCGTAGCAATCAGCAGGTTTATGTTTTGTATTATTAAGAAGCCACCCTAAGTGATCACCAGCTTCAATGCATTAAATAGACCCCTATGTGATTGGAGGATGGCATAATACATGAGCTTTTCAGAAAGTTTAAGATATGTTTGGGTTTGAAGTTTAGTATCTCTCAGTTTCAGGACAAACAGTTCATGGTTCTTACAGTGACCTGCCTGTCAAAGGTTATTTTTGGACATGTACATAAAGAAATTTATAGTTTAAAAGAAATCTTAAAGCTGTAATAAAAAAAAAAAAATCTTAAAGCCCAGGCAGGAGAAACTAGGGACACAAACTGCCTGTGTGGGCCATAACAAAAGCACATGGTGATAGCAGAAAGTTTAAAATCAGGTTTTGGCACTCATGACCAATTGTTTCAGGCTTCTTTTTCCTTGTAAATCATTACCAAATTCATGCATTTCCTCCTTGGAGGTAGTTTCTCACTGCTTCACAAACACTGCTCCTGGTTCCTTTGGAGACAGTGCAGCATTGCCAGCTGGTCTATGTTAGGGCATAATCCCATAAACATGATCCTTGCAAAAGGCAGGAGCAGCACTACCAATCTCTAGCAGTCTTTCCTCTTTTATAGTAAAATGAGTTGTTAAAGGAACTATGAACAGGGGATTTCTCATCTCAGAATCTCAGGGTAGCCTTTGATTTGGTGATCTGTAGCCATCAATGAATCATAGTGGATGTAGATCTTTATCTGGAATTAAAGTTGTTTTACAACCTTTATTATAAGGAAGGAGAATGTTATCTGCTCCTTCAGCAAAGTTCACTCGTTATTTGGTAGAGATGGACTTCTTCCTCTTAGCTAAGATTAGCGCTCTCACCTTGTAAAGTAACTTTAGACTTGGTATAATTCAGTAAGGGTCATAAAGACAACATCTTCCCAGGGCAAGAAACACTTACGCTCTCATATTAACATGCAGTCCAAAGTTTCAGTAATAGGATGGAGTTTTGGCAAGTAAATTTCATGATCACAAATTAGATTTAACCATCTTTATATTTTATGATTACCAAAGCCCACTTTTATGATGCTATGAAGTATGAAGAGAATCCATACAATCAGACACACACGAGTATCAAAGGTTATGTGCATCTATTTGAAGTAAAAGAAATGGTACAGAATATTTTGAAATATTATTGCCTGTGCCACCCTGAAAATGCTTGTGCTACTTCAGTGACACAACATATTCCTAGTCACAGCAAAACTCGGCCAAACAAAAGATATAATAAAGGTTATTTAAATGTATTTTAACCCATCATGAACTACTTTGATATTCCATACCAGAAAAAGTCTATGCAGTGAAAGTATGTAATAATATAGATTATTTGATTATTATGCAAATCACTATGCATAAAGAAAAGTATTCATTCTTCATCCTTGAACATTCCTTGAAGTTTAATTTGGAACCTAATTTGCATTCAGTTAACATTTATAGCATTACTTACTTTCTATTTTGTTTGCCTACATTATTTAAACCATAAGAGCAATTCTTTGCTTTTAGGGAAGGTGAGAGATGGGAGAGTGTTTTATGCATCACTAGTACATACACGGATCCAGCCACTGATGCACCTTCCTGCACTTGACAGCTCTGCACCCTCACTTTGCAAGGCCTGGCACTAAGACCTGAGCCACAGTTACTGTAGTGAGAGAACCTGTCAGTCGCTATTGCTCTCTTCTCTGTTGAGCACTGCAAGAAGGGAAGTTGGGAAGACAGTGTGATGGGTCTTGCACCTCATCTCTGCCTATATCCTCTCCTACCTGTGAGAAACACATCACTAATTGTAAGCCACTGGTTTACAACATGTAATTTAAGTTCTGAATCCCAGAATCTGGGGAAAAAAAACTGTGTCCAGATGAATATATTACATTAGAAAGGGATTTAAAATATTTTTTCTAAAATCTGTCCCAGAGTATAGGGAGTCTAGGATTTGGGGAATGTAGTGAAGTACGGTTTGATTTTACGAACTGCTCTAAGACAAATTTGCGCGGGATCCAGAGCATTTGTTAGGACTTGACTCCCCTTCTAAGTGGAAACATCTAGTCAAATGGAACAGTGAAGACCCAACAAAGTAATTGTTTGAAAGAAAGAATAAAATAATTTACAGAAAGGGAGCACAAAAAGATCAGGTGATAAATGTAGGTCAAAACATAAAAAATCGTCAGTCTAAGAACTGCTAGTGTCTCAGGCAGCTTGAATCCTGAAATGCGTTAGAGAGATACAAAGCTAAAAAGAACAAGCTAAGGCCTACTCAGACCACAGGATACTTACGGCGTATAGCATTAGGACAACCAATACACACGTTTTGGAGGAGCTCTACCAAGACTGACCAATGCCAGGCTATTGCTAGCCTGAATTTCACTTTTGCTGATCAAATTCAGCTGGTGTCGCTTATTTATATTCTTTTAGCTGCCTACTGATTATTTACCATTTAATAAATTTTACTGAAGCCAAGATAGGATTTCATCTTTTTTTCACTCACTGTTTCTTGTTTGCAAAACAAAAATAGTGAAACTTCCATGTTAGGTTCACGTTTCAATTAGGTTCCTTTCCTAACATACTCTTAAATTTATAGAAATGGGATTATCTAGAAGTGCTGCATCAGATAAGTAAATTAATCCGGTTAATAATACTGCTTTTTAGTCCTCCCTTTCTCTTTTCTATACACAGAACACACACATTCACACAGTAGCATCATGCTAGTTTTACTGAGAGAAACCAGGAATGGGATCAGAGCTATTTCTTTCCCGGAAAACAGCCAGGGTCTTTGGACAATGTATTGAAAAAAACTGTTCTATGCTTCACTACAATGTGATGCTGAGTACCTCTGTACTTCAACTATTCGCAATGGATAAAAAAATGAAAACAAAAAATCTCCCCCGAACTGAACTATATTAATTCCAGTGAAAAAAATATTTAATAAAAACTACGATTTTAAAATTACACTTACCTGGAACAAAGCTTCCCTGGACCACCTCCTTATAAGCCCACCAGCCTTCATGGATTTTTGGTGAATTTTGTTGAGCTAGAAAGAAATAAGCAAAGAAACCATAAAATTAAGGGAAGGCACAGGAAATATTTACTTACATGAACTCTGGAAACTCTAAACAGAGTACCTTCTTCTACAGAAAAGCCATTCCTCAAGTTCCCAAGTGATGTTTATTCAATATTATTATTGAATTATGATACACATCTGTATCTTACAGGAACTTGTCCCTGTTTCCCAGACAGTAAAATATACTCAGCTTCTGAAGAACTGATCACTAAACTTAAAAATTCAGGTAGAAAATGAAGATCTATAGCACTATTTGATGGTTTCTGTGCCACCCATAAATTCAGTAGGGGATAAAAATGCAGAAAGAGTGTGCTCATATACAGTAGTCAATATCTGAGTCCTAGTTGGTGGACTGAAAAGCAGTTTCTCCTGTTCCTTTCCCAAGTTCTCCAATAATCTCTCACTTTGAATGGGAAGAAGTGACCAAGTGAACCACCGGCAATAGCTTTGTCTATAACTGCTGCTCCTCTCATCCCCTGTGCTCCGAGTTCCAAAACCGGACCAGAAATGCATAGCCCATAGCTTCACAAATATTGGCTTATGCTATAATGCTGAGGCAGGAATATAAGTTTTTTTCTGCTATCTTCTCTGTCTGCAGTGTAGCACCCACTACTCATCCCCCACCACAGTCACCCTGGTAGCTAGGCAAGATACTTGCTTCTGATACACATGACATGCAGCTCTACTACAGTAGCATTTGATAGCACAGTGCAGTTACGCAATGAAAGGCTTCTTTGACCAATATTCTAAAGGCTGTAACAATAAAAGTCTAAGTTTTGGATAAGGTTTGCCCCTGACGAGACTGTTGTTTAAATAACTTCTCTAAATCCCTGAAAAGCCAAGAGCAGAAAGGTCTTGATCAGTCAGTTTGCTACTCATAAGGTCATTACTTCTCTTTGTCTTGAAGGAAATCAGAACTGGAGCAAATTTTGTGGTCAACATGTAAAATCTCTCTTAATTGGAAATACTTTCAAAGGGCATACAGACACACAGGAAGACAAACATGCAGTTGCTTTCCATAAGATAGCAGATCAGAGCTGATATGCAAATATGTTCTGCCTTCACTTGCATTTTCTTGATATTTTCATATTTAGAACAACTCTCACTGAGCTACACAAAGCTCAGCTACCTTGTGTATCATTAACTTAAATTTGGGGTTGGTTTTGTTTTATAAGATACTTTCAACCTCTTGCACTAGGTCCAAGAGTTTTTTAACATAAATACGCAGCTACAGAAGATGCTGGATTTAGTAGCTTTCTGCTGCAGTTTCATTTCTAGATCACATATTATATACAAAAGACACAATTACCCCAGGAAAAGTACCAGCAATATAATAAAAATTGTTGTTGTCATTAAAAATTACAAAGAAGATGTGACATTCAGACTAAAAAGGATACAAGATGAGAACCATTCCATACTGTTCTCTCAGGTACAAAACAATATTTATGATTTAACTGACTGTAAATTGCAGAAACAAAAGTAAACCTGAAGTTAATTAAACATACTGACAGAAGGACCAACACTCTGCTTTACCAGAAATCCAGACACACTAGTGGAATGGGGTATATGTGGATGCAGATTTCTCCTTGCAGTACTGATTCTCGTTCCATAATTGAATGATGACATGTTAAACTGAAAGGACTATTCCACTGTGCACTCCTTACAGTTTACAGATGACATTATCTTCATTATTTTAGCTTTTATATCATTGCCTAGAGAATTCAAACTGTGTATGGCTTTGTTGTGCTGGACTGCACTACGCAAACGTTTGGAAAATGGCAAATCCTGGCCCACAATCAAAATATCTGAGCAGCAAAATATTCATATCTAGTCTGAACTGCAATTTTTTGGATCTCAACACTGGTTTATGCCGGTTGCTTTTATGCCTCTATGCTCTGCAACACAAGTCCCCAAAGATTTCAGGATCCTTCAACAATAGGAGAGGATACTAATGAGTCCCAACAAAGCACAGCAATCATTCTTCTACTTAAAATTTCCCAGAAAGTTACATTGCAATAAAGTGTGTCTTGTAGTAATATACACAGCTAAAGCTGGTTCAGCCAACCAGAGGCAGCTGCGTTTTAAAAGTGGGTGAAAAAAGCATGTATATAGATAGAGGCAAGTTAAGATGACTTCAGGGAGGATGGGTATGTTCAAATGCAACTCCTTATTGTCAGCATTCATAGGAACATATACAATCAAAAAACGTATCGCTTTTGCCCACTCTGTGGCCAATCTAAATGTTATGTGCCAGGTCCAGAAGAAAAATATAACCCATTCTTGAGAGTTTAAATTAAACCAAAATCAAGAGGCCGGCTCTGCAGGTCTGCTTCAGTGTGTTGTCCCAACACTTAGTAAAGCTGATTCCAATAGGAATATCAGGAAAACTAAGATTTTTGTCATATTTTTTCAAATCTGCTGCATTAGTATGGAACAGACTGCATGAGATGAGCACGAAAATTAGATTATCAAAGCTTTGTACTAAATAATTGGATGCCTGTGCAATTGCTTAAGCTATCAGAGAAGAGCATGACCTGGCATCACTCTGCACGTTCCACAGATATCAGATACTTATCTCTTCAATACACATGAAAATGAAACACAAAAAGGAGCACAATAAGCAAAATAAGATGTTGTACCATAGCCATATAAAATATCTAAGATAGGGTAAGAGCAATGCTGGGAGTCCTGCTGCTTTACAGAAAACGGAGGGCACTGAGGAAATTGGGAGGAAAGGCAGGTGGTTGTTGTGAGAGAGCAGCAGGAGAGACAATCCCCAGTGCCATGCTCTTTCTTGAACCCTGAAACCTCAATGTTTTATACCAGTTCAGGCAAAACATCCTGCAAAATAGAGCAGAGAGTGACTGAACACAGATTTCTACTCTGCTGTGCATATGAAATCTAGCTTGGTGCCAAAGTTTTACTCTGATGGATCCTATAGGGACTTTTCTTAGAAAGGAAAAAGATTTATAAAGCTTTCATTTATCTGAATGCAGAAGCAGAGGGGTCTGTAAGGCCAGGGAGGAAAGTTTGTCTTCCAAAACCTCCTCCTAAACCATTCCTCCAATCTATGTTACGCAAGTGGGCAAGAGGTCTTATTAAAGGAGAAAAAAAAGCTGTTCTCTATTTTTGAAACATAATCAGACCTATACCTGGACTAGTAATGGAACAAGGGAACATAGAATTCGAATATAGACAATCCTTGCTGGGAATCCTATCTGGGACACTTACACCTCATGCACATACAACACAGGGTCTCTACACAGTGTATCAATGCCCATCTGACAGAATGGCACTGTGCCTGGGTAAACAGGTTCAACATTATGGCTCAGGAATTGTTGCCAAGGAAAAGGATTCTTCATATGTGCCACCTCATGACACTGAAAATAGCAAATTCTCTCAGCATCCTTCTTATTTCAGTTAAAGTAAAACTATTGTAGCTCTCGTTGCAATTCTCCTACCAGAACACTGCAGCTCCTCCATAGCAGCTCCTTTTTTTGGCATGACCTGTCACATAAGATACTGAGGAGGCAAAAGGTCTAGAAAGCAATTCTGTATTCCTAAAGAGGGTTAAATATATTTAAAAAAAAAAATCATTTCTGGTACATCAGAGACTTCTGCTTTTACCACTAAAACCTGGAGTATGCCTTTTCCTTCCAAGAAATATTATTGCTTCTGCAAGGCACCAAAGTAAAGAGGCCCATCTGTACAGACACTTTGCTCTTAGGAGCAGGTTACCTGCACAAGTAGCTCTGCAGCAGCAATGTTAGCGTCAGCACTGTGTTCTGCCATTAGTAGGGCCAGTCCAAAATGCTGCGTCTGTCCAAAGTCCTAGAGGATATTGAATGACCTCCATTTGCTGGAGTGTTTTCTCCCTCGGTACTGAAATCACTAGTATCTGAGATTAGTAGCTCTGCTGATATAACACCATTATGTCAGATCTCTTTCAATGCAGCTGCTGTAGAGGAGACAGGATATTTATTTGGAGCTGATATGACATGTGTTGTTCTCATTTTGTCAGATTATTGTAGGTATGTCTCATTGTGAAGCATAAAATTACAGGCTAAGTTCTGCAAGATGTCATGCATTTTTGTTTCCCGCTGATTTCCACGTATAGGGAAACAGCATTGTACAGGATCATAAAAATGTACAGTAAATGCAGATGGCAAAAGATGCCAGTGCCCCATGAAGTCATTAGTTAACTCTGTCTAGAGTAGAGGTTAAAATGAGTAGGCTTATGTTTCAAAGAGAAGCTGTCGCTCAGTCAGTAAAACTATTTTAAAATCATCAGATAACATTGTATCAGATACCAGGTACCATGATGCTGATGCTCAAATATCTGCATATAATTTGCAGCGCAAAGAGGTTCTTCATCTTGTTAGCATGCTAATGCTGATGTAATATAAAATGCTGTAATTAACACAAAATACCCCTCAGTAAATATGCTTATTCGCAAGATATAAACAAGTCATGATACAATTACTTATTTACTTTCTATACTTAAATAAAAGATAAAAAAGCTTGTATCTGACGCCATCGTTTACGTCATACACATCTGAGCATAAGCCAAGAGTAGAATCCTGCCAGATCAGAATTCTCCATTCACTTTGCTGCCATTTCACACAGCAGAAAAAATGCTAGACTGTGGAGAATGGGGCTTTCAGTAGTTAGGAAAAAAATCTTTTTTTCATCTGAATTTTATTGTAGCTTCATCACTCTCAAGGTATCTTCTTCAGTCATTGACAAGTAATCCAAGACTGCCATGCCTTATGGCAGAAATTAAAATTAGAGAAATTTTCCTGTAGTGTTTCAGAAGATCATGTGTTCCAATAGAAAATTAGCCCTACAGAGAACAGTGCAGGGTTGTTTTTAAAACAAAAAAAAAAAGCTGTAAGAAAAAGTTTAATCTTTTTTGCTAAACTCCATTTCCAGAATCTTATGTAATGTACATACTTTGTAATTATTTTAAATAGTTTTAATTACCACATTTTATGTGGATATTTTGCACACTATTAAACCCAAGGATGGGTAGCCTAAACTTTGGAGGGAACACAGTCTTACTCAATCTAAAAAATCAGTTTCAACATCTTCAGTCATGCAAGTACCAGCTTTTGGCGCACACCAACAAATGCCTCTTAAAGCAAATGGAATACACATGTATAAAGTGGACCTGACAGCAGGGGAACTATGCAGATGCAATTAGCTGAAGATTCAGCCCTCTATAATTAATGTTCAGTTTGTTTAAAAAAAGCCTGTACATAATTGCAGCTATTATTTAAGATGTTTTTATGCAGCCTTTTTATATTAAAAGAAGCTAACACCAGACACTTCAGGCACTATATAAAGCATCATTTATAAGTGAATAGTTACAGGACAAGAAAGGTTAGCCTGCTTATGAGTATTACAGCCTACATTGTACGCATCACCATACGATGAGGGAAGAAAAAGAAAACAAAGGATTATAAAGGGATCAATAAATAAAATGCTTTCCTCAGCTATGCCAGATTTCTTTTTTTTTTTTTTGATAACGTTTTGCTCAGAAAACATGCAAATGCCTTTCATTAAGTTAATACCTTCCAATTCCATAAATCCTTCTTCCACCATCCCCCTGTGTAAAAGCTCTCACTGCTGCTGTGAGTTCCAAACAGTATTTGACACAAGCAAAACAGACATGACCTGTTTTTATCATGTCAGAGAGCAAAAGTAAGGCACTATCATGGGAACTCTGCTAAGGCACAGAGACTTAACTATTCTGTGTATTTTCTATTTATTGTAATTTAGTTTCCTGGTAAGATTCCAATTAAAAACCTGGGCCAAAGGGCGAGATTTCATACAAGCAGACTCACAGGTGTGCTGGTAGTAGTGACCAACAATGTGGCGTAACATTACAACACAGCTAACAGCTGCATCTACTGTTCCCATGTAGTTGGCTTTTGATGAGAGCCACTGAGTGTCCAGAGTCACTAAATGCTGACTGAAGAACCAAACTGTTTACAAGTACTTAAGCTCATATTAGGATGAACATTCTGCTTACAGCACTCTCTCACCAGAACTCTGCAAGACTTTGATAGTATCTAGCAATAACTCAGTTTGCAGGAAGTAAAAAGTGTGTATAAGGCTCAGCTTTGTCCAACAGAGAGAACGATCTTGTGCAGATATTATTCTCATCTCCTCCAGTCAAATATATTTGTGAACATTTTCACTTAAGAATTTCAATTCTTAAAAGGTGAGGAAAGGGGCAAAGGCAAGGTACAGCCAATCTAAAGGCCACTGCACAGAACTGTCAGGCAGGACTCCACAACATCATTTCTTCCTCTGCTGTTAATCTTGCAGGTGACTGTGCACATTCATTTATCTTCCTGTAAAAACTAGCTTGTGATACGAGTTACCATCCCACTGTTCAAGAAAGTAAATAGCAAGATTTAGTAGAAGGGATCCCATGAAACAGTGCTCATAGGCGCTTGTAAGTTGTGCTTCACTCAGCTGGAGAAATATAATTAGTTAACAACTTCCTTGCTTTCTGACCGCTGAATACTATCAAAACAGTTTAAATGAGCTTATGCGTAAGCAGGAATCATTCCCAATAATATTTATGAAGAACATGAGATGAACATGCTAGGTAACTGCATGCTGTATCGTGCTGTTAAGGGAAGCTGTATAAATATATGGGTTTGGGTGGTGGGTCCTGACCTGTAATAAGCACTTTTCCATAAAGCATATATGCTCAATCATGCAACTGTTATTTAAGTTCTTATAAATGAACAAAAGCACGGGTTGTATCTAAAGCTTTTGGTCAGGAAAAGTTAAAATTGCTTTGACTCACTCTTCCCTGAGCACCTAAGTACACCAATGTAAATGATGGATTGCACTGCACCATGAATTACTTTATGTCACTGCACCCAATTTAACATGAAACTCTGCCTACTGTTCCTAACTCAATTTGTAGAACATTAAACGTCCCTATAAAGCTGCTGTGCTTTCAATGGGACTAACACACATGTACAAGAGTTAGAGCACATAATGTAAAAGATCGTATGTTCACTCCCTCCAAGTATTTTTTGGCTAACATGGCTGGAATAGTAAGGCACTGTTACACTTAATGCTATTTGCTTCCATTTTTAAAATAATACTTTTTCCTTAATTTATTCTACAGCAAAATTTCATTTCTGAAATGACTGAGAGACAGGGAACTTCTGTATAGCTCTCTGTGCTGTCTGGGAAAGCTGAGCAGCTTTGTTTGATATGAAGAATGCTACAATTCTACCTACAAATTACTATCAACAAGGGATGGGAGCCTCTGCTTCCTCAGACCCCATACATAGCTATGGGATTCACATTACTTTTGAATGAGGTACAGTTCTTTTCCTTCTCTGGCACAAGAGTCAAAATTATATCAAAGCTAACTACTGCAAGAAATCAAAGCAATTAAATTAATGCAGGAGAAAAATATACAGCTGTATTGCAGCAATTAGAACATAACACTGATTGCAAGCAGTGGGGGAAGTTCAAAGGGTAACGCTGGAGACTCAGCACCTTTCACCTCAGTCACTGATGGTATGCTTAGGGTTTCATGGGTCCTAAACCACATTAATACAATTTGCCTGTCTCAATGTTTTGCAGAGTCTCTGATAGGAGTGTCAGCATACACAACAGCCTACTCTGTGTTGCGTTAGATCGGGAAGTTCCACTCCAATGAGTTGTTTAATCATATCTAGATATAGAGTCTGAAGAGCTCTATAAAATAACGCAGTAAGAAGCAGCAAGATATCTTGTAAAGTAAGAGCTATTCTGAAGCTAATACCACATCGCACTGTATGCCCTCTGCTCCCATTAATTTCAATGCGGTTTGGGGACACTCAGCAACTTCAAAGAAATGGCCTCAATATCCTTCAGCTTTTAAAGTTCAATACATTATTAATGCTAAATTAATAGGGCTTCCTTTAAAAGGAAACCACTAAGTTCCTTCCTCAGAAACACATATAATATTGACGTCTCATCAGGTTTCTGACCCTAGCTGCTCTCTGTATTCTCTGAACAGAAAGTTACCAATCAGTAATTGTACAAACAGTCGGGGACTGTCTTGTTAGCTGCCACAGGCAGATCTTTTTTTCCCTTTTCCCAAATCTTTGGCTCTAGGAAAGGGAAATTATTTCTTCAGCCATCTTCCCACAAGGGAGCTGTGCCTAAAATTTAAGTATTCATCACTGCTTAGGCAAACTCAAGGGGAAAAATTAAAGGTCTTCTAATTAACCTCAAGACTAATGGCATGGCATCAATATTAGGTGCTTGATCCTACAAAATACCCAGCAGCCTCAAATCCCATTGAATTCTACAGCACACAAAAACTTGTGGTCCAGAACGTGATACAGAAACATTCTAAAGAGCTACATCACATGCAGAGAATTCATAATGCTTCAGCAATACTATTATGAGCATTTTCCACAATCTTAACAAAGGGACATACCTGAAAAAGAGGGAAGAAGGCTGCCTTCAATCTCCCTTGAAAACTCAGCAGAACTATGAATGGCAATCCGTAGGTCTTGTATGTACGTTACTCTAACTTCAGGCAACACAAAATGATAACACTTTCCTGAGACAGGAAGAGTCATTTTCTCCTGGCTAACATAGCTACATATAAACAATTGCAACAAACAAAACAAAGTTATTCAAAAGCCAATGGCAAAGGGGAGGTAAAATTATTTTGATTATACTGAATTGGATTCAGAGACCTAGATTTCTGGTCATCCTGGGGTTGACAGTCAGGGCACTAATCCAGATCATCTCACAGCTCACTGGACTACCTAAATCCTCAGCACTTAAACCTTATGTCCTGGTGCTTTCTGAGATCACAAAGTCAAAAAATGTTTTTCTGGCCACATAATAACAGCTTTGCTAGAATCAAGAAGAAATCTAATGTTAGACGATAAGCCAAGATATGGATCCATTTCAGGCAGTGGCATCACGACAGAAAATTGAACCCATCATAATGTGGCTTTATTGCAATTGCTCTTCACTATTGCTACTGCAGTTTACCAGTTTCTTAGCAATAGCTGGTTCTTGCTTATTAGACATTTTGTAACAGAATGGGGAAAAAAACACAACTTTGTAGCTAATCTTTCTGAATTAATAAGTGACAGCCTTTCTTCCAGTACATAGCAGTATTTTCAGTGGTGTTAACAAGATTGTGATGTATTTTTCAACATAAGGTATTGTTTCAGACTAAAGCAGATCTTGACTTGCTCAAAATAATCTTTCTACATCATGCAGATCTTCAAAAGAGCTCAGTTTATGCATATTCCCATTACTATACATGGCAAGTATAGAAGAATCCTAAATAGTGATGAACTCATTAAATTCCCTTTGAACTGCCAAAAAGGGTTAGGATCATCGGGTTTGTTTCTGCGTGTTACCAAACAATGAGATGCCATGGGCTATCAAAAATTCCAAGGTCCATGTTAACAATACAGGGTTTTTATACATGTTTCCTTCACTCACATTCCTGGAAAAGCTGTGGAAAATAAGTGTGTATTACTGGAGGTAAAAAAAAACGACTAAAGAAGGATATTTGCTTCTGAGATAGCTGGGGCAAGTTAGAGGAATTCCCAACAAGAAATGATTCTTAGAGTCCCTAAAAAGCAAGCAGAAACTCTGTCCCTGCATCATAACAAGCTATCGAAGGTTGCAAAGTGCCATTATACTTATCCACTACGTCATTAATGAACCCCAAACCGTTTAATAAGACAAAGTGCACAGCTCAGAATCCCATTAGTATTAAACGGCCACAAGACAAACACAAACATTGTGTATCACCGCCATTAACTTTACATTATTTTAATTTACAACACAAAAGGCAGCTAAGGAAAGTACAGAAGAAAACAAAGTAGTCTTCTTGACACCTCAGTCCACTTACAGCCCTGTAACCCAAATGATGAAAAGCCAACCCGTATAAATAAAATGGAGTACCTATATTTCACTACTACCTGTTTACCCTAAGTAACCATCAATGTTAAGGTGAAAGGTTATCCAAATCTGGAAAAAATGAAGAAAAGCAGCTTTTTTTCAGAGTTCTAAAATCAGGGATGGGAAATAATTGTGGAAAAGTTGAACTGCAGTGGAGGAACTGAGAAGTAGCAAGAGGAAAAAAAGTCATTCTAGTCAGATCAGCTGCCAGGATAAGACAAGACAGATAAGAAAAGAACATGTCTTATTCATATCAGTTGCCAGCCATGTTGTACTATATTGACATTCCAATTCATTAATTACTGCTTAGATATTACAGTGATGACAGCCACATAAATACCTGAATGTAGAGATTTTACTGGTTTATTTTGGACTGTTTTCAAGAGACATCCCTAAAAATTCTACTGATTTGGAAGCATTGTTTGTTTATCCCACTTGTCAGGTGAAGATGGGGAAGAACTTTTTTTTTTTTTTAACTTTATCATGCTCCCAGTCTTGACAAGAGACAAATCACTCTCCATGCCTCCCTCCCCCATTTTTGCTTCCCTGCAGTTCTGTGGAATATCCCCCAGAGATTACTTTTATCATCCATCTGTCCATAGTTGTGTTTATCTACTGATCCTGGAAGAAGCCATACCCTTCCCCCTCTCTGGACTGATTCCTGAGACAGCAGTGCTATTCTGGCACTCTGCTGATATTCTGTTATTCCTGTTCCAACCAACAATATTCTTGGCTAGATATGATGCAGCTCTGTCTACCTTGGGTGACTGTAGAGAGCAGCTTATCCTTCTGAACCCTACTAGATTTCTTGGCTTCTTGGTCCTTGCAGAGGTGTCCCCTATTCATCCTTCTCAGCCACTTCTTTAGCCATTAGTCAAAAGCAGTGACATGGATATGCTCCTTTCCTCTCTCTCGTTTAGTTTTGAAGTTAAGATGGAAGACATTTCACACTGGCTGTGATGCCTGTACCTGCTTCATTTTGTGGATCTAGAATTTTAATCACTTTCTAAATTATTGATGCAGAAATCCCAGGTAGAAAAAAAAAAAGGCCTTCATTTGGGTATCCGTTGTACGTAGCTTGCTCTCCCTGTCTTTGAGACAGGAGATTTTGGACACAGATAAAAGAAAAATAAAAAAAAAACACCAAAGGTAAGAATTTTAAAAATGTATTTAGTTCAAGGGAACTGTATGGAGAAATATGCCACTGCAAAGATTTCATCAGGGATATCCTAGCTTTCGCTCTTTTCATCTGTGCGGTCCTGTTTCTTCCAAGTCAAAACACAGAACTTTCAGACAGTCTTCTATTCTTGCCTGTAGCAAGAGGAAAGAATTTTTTTTTAATGAGGGCAAAACCAACTCAGGACTGGGAACGGAAGCTGTAGATTTTAAACATATATATATCCCTCCTTATCAGCCTGGCATATCTAAAGCAGAGACACCTGGTAGTTTCCACTGTCCTCTGAAAACCAGACAGCATTGTACCTGTTACCCAGGTTTCTTCCATGTTTTACTTATATTTAGCTCTATTTTAAAGACTTCTAAAGGTCTGCTTCTCTTCTAACCCTTTTTATTGTTCAATGTTCCATCTTTGACCAAGACATTGGCTGAAAAAAAGAAAAGAAACCCTAGGAGCTGTCACAGCCCTGCCTCGTGCACACTGTATGGGGCAGAACGTCTGGAGACAAGTTGCAGATAGGCTCATTCCAATAGCTTAGCCATAAGGACTAGCTGCCTACCAACTGTTGTGTGAACTACTGAAGATGACAGCAGTACAGAAAAACCTGCCTATCAATAATATTCATTGCCTACATCATTTAATTTATAAAAATGCTAAACAGTTGTCTATCTATTGGTATGTATAGATATTCAACTTTAAAAACACAAGCACAGTGCAATAGTACAAAGTAACATACTCCAGGAGCACTAAGTCCAAAAGCCCCAGTATATCAGCTTCCGAAATATCAGAAATAGGGGGAAACGTCCTTGAATTCAGGTCAATTCAGAGAAGCTTTGTTTCTTTCGGTTAAGATTCTCATTGTATTCAATTTTGATCAGTGAATGCTTCAAAGAACAATTCAGGATAACTCTGGCAAATTTATTGCTGTGCAGCTGCCTGAAGAACACACTGCATACCCTGGAGACACAGACATCCCACACCTGACTATCCACAAATAAATGTCTGCTGAGTCTTCCACATATGCTGAGCACTGTAGATGGGAACAGAGAACAGTGGGATACAGAGGCCTATAGATCTATTCCATAAACACAGCATCTAACAAAAATTATGTCCTCATGTCCTGTACCTGCCTCCTTCCCTGCATTTCAGCCTGTGCCACTTAAGCCTTTGATTTATGTACGCAGAAAGGGTTGCAGGGACAGATGAAAAAGGCACATGGCCAACCAGACCACCCACTTCAAATCATCTGCAGTCCTGAAAGGAAAGTATCAACCACATTCTGCTGACAACTGACTTCTTGTTTCCTTTACTATTATTTGCCTGAAGTCACACATGGCACATATATATATATCCAAGCAGATATAGACTGCTCTGTCTCTCAGCAGGTCACACTAGCTACAGTACACAGTACCAGGCTAACGTGGCTCTATGGCTGCAGGATCAGATCTGGTTTGTGTCTGGGTGGTGAGGAGCACAAGTGGACAAGGAATGGGTGGAAAGCCATGCAGAATTCAGTGACAACGCTGATGGGAGAAGTCAGACTCTGTAGGAAGTCCTCTGATCTTCCCACTGCAACACTCTGAATTTTATGCGTAACATCTCAGCTATTCTATAAACTCTAAGTCCTCTTGAAATAACTTCCTGAATGTTAGGCAAACTAGTCAGGAGATAAGCAGTTTTTTAAAAAATATTTGGAATACTGAAATTAATCTAAAGCAAACAAACTTTTGTTTGTGTCCAAAAAAAAAACATAAAACAGTTTGACATTAGTCTCATAGACCTTAAAATTGTCACAGTAGTAGCCAGGAGAAACTGACTGAATTCTGCACATTTTAGTTCTCCCCTTCACATAAATGCCTGCCTAGCTGTTCATGAAGCTCTGCACTAACCATGAGGGAAACCCAATGCACACAAATCAAAGTCCACTACATCTGGCTGGGTGACCATACAATTATGCAATGAACAATACTTCTGACTCTGTACGCTTGATTTTGAGCCCTGTTAGACAGATGCTCAGGGTCAAAATTGGATGAGAAACTGGATGCATGGAAAGGATCTTACACCAGGGTCCTTTATCCAGCTTTCAGCTTCATACCAGGGCAGGTTCACTGCAACTGGCGTGCTACAATGCCAGGTTTTCACTCAGCTACACAGGAAACTAAGCTCAGTACCAGAAGATGCCAACTCATTTTACATTAGACTTATCCCCACCCTTCCACACACACTTGGAGTTGATCCAGCCACATACCTAAAAGGAATCATGTGTTTTCTTAAATCCTTATGGTACCATGTATGTAGCATCTGTTTATTTTTTCCCCAACACAACTTTGTGCAGCAATATGTTGATAAGACTGCTCTTATTTATTTTTTGTACTTTTTGCAGCACCAAAAAGTTGTAGAGGTCATATGCTAGAAACAGTACAAAATACAGATAATCTCTATTCAAGAACTTGAGAGTCCTCATTATTTAGCTGGAGAACAAACAGTTTCACCATGGCTGCACCTGCTTCAAACTATTCTACTCACCTGAAGACTTTAGGCCAAATCCTTCCTGTATGTCTTTCCATTTTGCAGTGTTTGACCATGTCCTGCCTTCACCTCCTGGTTCTCTAATTCATGCATGTTTATAGTCTCCTTATTGGTACATCATCACACATAAGGAGCTTGAGTCTATAACTTAGTAATGCAAGCAGTCCATGTAACTCAGAGAGTTTTCCTGTACGAGTGATGATTAATAAGATTTAACAAGACTGACGCAGCACTCTGCAGAACACAACATTTTGATCAATGGTGCTCTCATAGCAGCTTATGCTAGGCGCATTCTAAAACATTTAAACTGACAGGAATTATTCTGATGACTTCAAACATGCACTGAATATGGTTCCAAAACAAACACAAGTTTTTTTGTGATCCATCTGTATCACAGTCTTTCTTTTTGAGTAAGGATTTCTTTAACTGTGATTTCCCCAACTGCAACACAAGGTAGATAAAAAGAATGTGGCACTGGACTTGTACTATTGCTACACAGCTCAGCTGGTTAGATATGGGGTGATGCCATTAGCAGGTTCACCCAGTGGTGATATTATTTACCACAAACACTCACCACTTCTTTTCGTTATTTTCTGCCATTAGAAAGCAGCCTGAGTGTGGGGGAGATGTCAGGACAGTAAACAAAACAACAACCTCTGATATTAAGGAAATAAGTAAGGTCTGTTTACTCCCCAAAAACCCAGAAGAATACTCAAACAAAAATAATCAACTGTGTGTTCATGCTTTCTTACAATATTCTTTTCTTCAAAGACAATCCAATAATTCTCAATATTTATCCTAGCAGTAGTAGGGCAATATTTATTCTAACAGTCTTTGCAGGAATAACAGCGGATTGGATTTGAGTTGAAAGGAGATCTACACCCTGCCCTCTCCCCTACCCCAGAAATAGTTCATAGCAAAAGAACAAACTTTCTCCTTTAGGTGGTATTTAATTAATTCAATTGCAAAACTTTTCAGTGAATTTGGCATGAGTAAAATGACACTTTAGCACGATTGGCATTTAGCAAACTATATCTTTATGAGATAAGGGCATCAGCTTTTTCTTTCCTTTAATTTTTTTGGTAGCTATTCTACATCAAAGAGTAAAAAAAAACGTGCAGTTTTGTGGAGCATCAAGCTATACTACTGAGTATTAAAACAAACAAAAACCCAAAAGACTAGGCATTCCATTTTGGAAATTAAGTCAATAATCTAAACTGATCACTAATCACTTTTCATCATACATCTTTAAAGAATTTTCAATACACAATTACAGACTTGTCACAGATCAGGGGCTAAGTGCACATTAAAATGTTAGGCCTTAACCATTCTGTCGCTATTAAAAACAGTGGTAATCCACAAATAACACTGCTGTAATTTGAGTAAGTGTCAAGGCGATCCAGAAGCTTAGCAAATTTCAGCTGTCTCAAAAAGCACAACAATTCTGAAATCACGTCACCTCCGATCTCAAGTGCCAATCTTTCTCTTCTCCCCTGAACAACTTTCCATTCATCCCAGGTTTAAAAATGATGACAAAGAAATGATAAAGACAGACTAAGGAAAATATTAAACCCTAAACTCCAAATGCCTCCTTGAACAACAGCACCACTTCCCTCCCATCTCCATTCAGCCACGTTCTTGAATTTAGTGTGGCATCATGTGCACAAGTGCTGTGGTGAACTGGGGTTGACAGTACTAAGTGACATGAGGGACATACACTGGCCTATTTCCTTAGGACAATTATCACCCTGAACAGGCATTTTATATTAAAGCTGCTGCTTCATCATCTAACACCTCCTACACTCCTCCCTGGCACTGTGTCCCAAAAAACTCAAAGTCTTGTCTGCAAACTCAGAGGCTCCATCAATTCACGTGAAGTCAGTCAACAGAAACTAGTACAGTACTAGTCAGGTTAGCGGCACAACTGTAAACACAATTTTAACCATAAATCAACATAAATGAGGTCAGACTCCACTTACAATGCTAACACAGACATTTGCATTGGGTTTAAATGATGTAATAAAAAACCAGTATCATTTACACTATTTTAACTTTGAGTATCAGCTAGCTCTAAGCCTCACAAGATTTGCACCTGGAAGCCTCAAGACCCTCAAGGCAGCTTTTTCATTGCTTCATAATCTGTCTCGGCAATTTTCTCTGTGAAATGCAGTGCAAAGCCCCACTATTCTGATTTCGCAGTGAGCTGTGAGTCAGCCATCTTTGACCTACCCAAAGAGGGTTCTACATGATGAGCAGCAGCATCTCTTTATTTCTGTATAACAATTAGTGGAAAACATTTTGAGATACTTGAGTAAAAGGTACTATAGAAATAGAAAGCACTGTTTAAATAAATTACATTTCTCTAGGCTTTGAATTAAGAACCACAGTCACTCCTAATGCATTAAAACATGACATGTTTTACTTACCTCCTACGCATGCTTGTATCCTTTTATAAAAGGCTAATATAGAAATTCTTTAATAGTCTTCCATGCATTAGAAGAGCTACATGGTCTATGGTCATCAATACACAGATTAAGTACTTCGGGGCTGGATGAAGCCAGCCACCTCATTACATATGGCCCACAGTCACATTAGCATCATCCTATAGCAACATAACAAAAATAACATTAATTTTAATGTTTGCTCTTTCTTCTAAAAAGATTAAAAAGACCTGTCTGGACTTTAGGAAGGAAAAGGCTTCCAAACTTCAGTCTAAGCCACAGCAGACAAGAGGACTGCTGTCATCAAAGCTACAATATCTCTGGGCATTGCTTCCTTCTGTACAGATAGCAAGAGCTGTCTTTTTAAGGGTCTGATCTTTCTCGTCCACTGCAGTCTGGTCAAATTGCACAATGGCTTCAACAGAACATGATCTGAACCCAGACCTACACCTAACAATTATGTAAGAACCTGATGGTTCTCAGGTTAGATAAGGTAGTAGGAATTCAGGTGGGGCCAACACTTGGAAGTAGAAAGCTGAGTAAAAGAAGGGGACTGGTTTTGCTTTATGCTTTCCTTAAGATGACTATTTGAGTATTTTTTTTCCTTAACCTAACACTTGGGATGGAGACAGAAAGGGCTGCTCTTTAGACCCTCAGTGAAGAAGAAAACCCTCAAAGGCTCATTAATTGAAGCCAACCAGGCAGTGCCGTGAAAGGCCACTTCAGCCAGTCTTCTTAGCGCTTCAAGGTAAAAGTCTCACGGATTTTTAGCACATGATTCAAACTCCCAAAATGTTTGATTCCTGAGCGTTCCTGAAGAGGTTGTGTCCCTTTTCTACAAATGTGCAAATGAATGCCAGAGTCAGAGAATGATATTCTCTACCTCTATTAGCTAATTTGTAGCCCCAGTGTACAATTTTTACAGTACTCGCACTTGCAGAGCATTTAATACATACAAGACGTTTCTCCCATTGACCTGTTCTAGCTGTAGCTGCTTGGCACTTCTGCAAATCAGGCCTCAGGGGAAACAGGAAACATACAATTAGTGACCACCCTTGAAAAGTTTGTTTAAAGTGTGTTGCCAAGCAACACAAATTCTGGCAGAGACAGTGATAAAATCTATTCTCTAGAGAGGCCTTAAATTCCTTTGTGACTATCTTTTCCTCTTCCTGCAATCCTCTCCCTTATTCACTGTGTCCAACAACCTCTGCAACAAAATGAGACTGTGCTAAATTAGTGTCTTTTCCCACACAACCCTTGCACAGGCAGTCACACTTCTGGTTATTTCTAAAGTGTTAAGATAACTTCAGATTGTGAGTGTGTATGAATTCCTCACTTGCCTCTCTTCTACTCCTAATAAAACTAAAAAAAATTCTACCAAATGGCATAATTCTTGTACCTACCAAAATGATTACAAGGTTAGGTCTTTCCTCTGTTTCCCAGAATCTCAGACCTAATTTTCGCCTCTTTCTCTCTCTGCCTCCACCATTCCACAGCATCTCATTCGGGCGCAATTTCCTCCGCACCAACTGTGCTCAGCGTCCCACCCCAGCACCTACCACAGCTGTCTTCAACAAGCCAGCTAGTCCCAGTTACAGCAGATAGCAAAATCCAGCCCAAAGCACTTCATTTGATAAAGACGTAGGATTTGTAACTTATTTCAAGCTTATCTCAGATGTTGACTCCATTTTTATCACACTTATAGATGCAAATATATGTATGTGCGTGGTGTGGTATACATCTGTGTACAAATGTGCATATTTGTAACCATAATAAATGTGAATGTAATTTATATGAAAGAATAACAGCAGATCAGATCAAACAACCTGGGAAGAACCCAGAGATGAGACATGAGTGCTTCCTTTAAGAGTGTGTTACTGAAGAGCTTCTGGGAGTAGGAGGGGACATGCCTGGGGAAGCGAGTACCTGGACGAGCAGGTGCAGCAGTAAAATGAAACTTGAGGAAAGGGGCAGGCATTGCACTCAGCAAAGACAGAACCAGGGGCCACAGGTATTGAGCTGAGCCCCTGCTTTTTAGCAAAGGTCCTGAAAGTGATCCCAGTAGGGGAAGACTGTGAAGCAGTGGATAAGCTCTAAGCTCCTAACACCCATGAACACCTCTTGTTCCAGATCTTTCACACTCTCCTCCTTTCTCTGGCAAAGGATTCTCAGAGCTACTCCATCCCTCATTATCCCACACCCTCGATGCAGGGGCAAACAAGTTTGGGAACTGTTGATCTACAGCAATAGTCAGCAGCAAGTGTTGGAAAAAAGAATACAAAAATAGGCAGCAAAGAGAGACCCTTCATCTAAAACCTTCCAGCCATTACAGCTAGAAGTTTAGGAATCTCCTGAGCCAGAGGTTCCACTGTATTAACCTGGGAATAACTGAGAACAATAATAATGCCTTCTCACACTTGCTTCAAGTTCCCTTAGTACCAGCAGAGCAAAATAGGGCCCACGGCTCTCATCTCTGGGAAGAGACAGCCTACAGGTAGTCTAAGCCAGATGTGTATTTAGCAAGATCAGTGGAGCTGTACTGACTGACTGTGCACAATATCATTTAGGCTGGAGTAGCAGCCAAAAGCTCCAATTAGGAGGAGCGCTCCATCCTGTCAAGCACTAGATGAATACCTACAGTCATGCATGCCCTATCCCAGGGAGACAGGCCAGGCTGCCTTTGTATGCTTCTAATTGGGCTCTCCTTGAAACTGATCCTGAATCTGCAACATTTGCAGAATGTATCTGTTCATTTACTCCGCTGGACTGGAACATGAGAATTACTTCAGTCTATCCCTTGCGAAATGCAGGCCTTGCCAATATACCAAAGGACAGAACTCAAGTCTAATGATAAGGTATGAAACATACCTTCATCCTCCAGGCTCTAAGTACTTGAAAGGCTCATCAATTTCTGTCTATCATAAAAAATTTGATCTCAGCCCTGTAGGCTCAATAAATAGGACATTCATAGTTCAGACATCGTTAACTGCCTATATAGAAAGTTGTTAGCTCCATCCAGCTTTTTCAGGTGATATTTTGACCTTCCTCTACTTTTGAGGAGGAAATTAGAGGAAGAAGAGAAAAAACAAGAGATAGTGTACATCCATCTTCCTCCTTTTTTATCCTGCATCAGAAAGAAATTGACTTTTTCCTGGTGACCACTGGTAGGTAATCTGCTCTCGAGTCAGCCCTTCCTGATACAGCCTTTCCTTGTGCTTTTTTCATTGTGGTATTTACATTTTATTTTAGACAGCTTGTATAAGTGTATTCAACAACGCAGAAATGCTGAGCAACTTAATATGATATGAGATACATACTGTCATTTACATCATAACTAATCAACTTTATAAGAGGGATCATTAAGCTCACTATAAACATCTTTAAAAAACCGTTTTAAGGCTGATAAAAGAATGAAAGCAAAGTCCAAGTCCCAAGTTCAAATGATGTATAATTTCCACCCTGTAAATAAAAAGTAGAACATTCTCTCAGGGGCAGCAGGAACTAAAACTAACTGTTGCCCTTCAGGAACAGCTATGTTAGGTAAGGCACAAGGGAAAGGAGGCCACATAAAACACCTGTAATATTTCAGCATCACCAGAGTTTAACCTGGGAAGGCTTTTACTGGAAAGCTTCCAACTCTGCCAGTTCTTTGTTACATAGTGGATTTTATTCCACAGCTGAAGACCTTCAAAAAAAACAAAACCATGCAAAGGAAAAGCAGATTGACTTTTTGGCAGGAAGTCAATGTGCAAATACTAATGAAATAATCTCAGTAAGCAGACTCCTCAAAGGTCAACAGCTACGCAGTGAAGAACTTCAGCATTTAAGTTATTAACAATTTTTTCTTCAAGGATTCTGACAGTTTCTGTGCTCTAAGTTTAAAAAAAAATATCAAGATTTGATGACTGAACAGTCAAGCTCTCTATATCTCTTTCTCTGTGAGGAAGATCCTAACCTTCCATGAACCATGGAATCAACAACAACTTAACCTTTCTGATCCAACACTTTAGTAAAGAAAAGCAAAGCTTAAGGGAAACAAGATGGGAGCACCCTATTTCTGGCTATATTGATGTGTTTTGGATTGCTAGTCAGATCCCATCAGTTCCAAATCTGAGTAATAAAGCAGCTGAAATGAGAATTCTTACCTGCTAGTTGGATTTCTGCATCTCTCACCACCAATTTGAAACATACAGAAAGTGAATTCCACACTGGCACCATGCCCTTTTGACTCGCACATCAAAGTGCTGCCTCTTCAGACAAAGATGAACATTCAAGTTGAGAAAGCCTAAAAGTAGCATCTATATATCTCATCTATTTAAATAGTGTCATCAATGCAGACAGGACAAAAAGAAGAGCTAAGTGTTATAGAGAAAGTGATCTCAAGGAAAAGCAAAGGTACCTCAGATGACACATGTAAATGGAGGTGGGAAATTAAGTGTTATAGATATAGAGGTTTAATGTCCAGCATTAAGACATTTATACAAAAGGGAGGAGCTGTTGACTATGACACTACCAAAGTGCAAATACAGCAAGTCTGAAAGAAACACAGACATTTTACCCAATCTGTGAGGAAGTGGCACATACCTAGACTTGGCTAAATTAGAAATATTTCACCAGTGTATTTGTAACTCTACGGCTATAGCACTCTAAACACACTGATAGTGAAAACTGGTCATGAACAGCACAGTAAGTTCCAAGCTTCTAAGCCCTTACTGCAGTAACATGATCTGTTTCCCAACATCTTTGCAGTCCTTGGAGAGGTGTAGAGGCAGATTTAATGAGCAATGCATACCATCTGTTAATATTGCCTTTAAGAGCAACTGAGAAAAAAGCAGCAATACCAAGAGTGCAAGAGATGGCAGAAGCTTTAAAAAAATGGACCATCAATAACAGGGTTCTCTGGGTATGATTGCTGTAAAAACAAATCCCAAAAAATGAGCAGACTACATGTTTATTTTGCAACTGTTAAAATATTTAAGTCAGTTTTAAGCCTGCATTAGAACCATGCAATAAACAATCAGGTTAACAGAGCTAGTGGGCATATTACTTCTGACCAAAAGCCAAACTCACCAAAATGATGCATGCCAGGACCTGATCCTGCCGTACTCGTGCTCTGGGCTAGCTCCTTTCTATAACAAACTACAACAGATCTTTTGAGTTACACTGATTTACATAAATACAGGATCTGGCTGTTGTTAGTTTACACTCAAGCCAAGCGGGTAAAAACCGCTTTCATTCTAATACAGCAGTATTTCTCACTTACTCAGTGGGGTTATAACTAACTACTTTGGATGCTAGACAGTGGACGGTCAAGCCCATGGTCCCTAAAGTGTCTAAACTGAGAAAGCTAAGTCTGACAGCACAATACATGTTCGGTTACTAGCTAGGGCAATTCAACTTAACGCTGTGAAGCCACTCAGTAGGCGGTTACAAATGCATTACAGGGATACAGAGAAACTACTTGCTGTCACCCCACTCAAGAAAGGCTTCATTTGTTTGCAGCGTGAACCTGATTAGGTAGGATGAACTGCTCAGTGGCTAGCCCAAGTGCTAGCTAAAGATCAGGGTACTGTTTTCTACCCTACCATGGGCCTCTAATTTAGACCCAGGTCTAAGTCACTTGCAACATGCAGTTGAAGCTTCAAAGCCTGTCTATGAAGCTGCAAACATTAACTCCCGTATGTTGCAAGTTTAATTAGTGTCTAGTTCTCACAAGTTAGTCTTCTATAGAACATGACCTGAGGACAGGCCTCGTGTTTAGCTGGCATCAGGCACTTCTGTCATAAGTAAGAAAGAGGTCACTTTTTCCTTTCAGTGTCACAATAACTATTCTCATTGCTCTATTTACCTCAGTAAGTGTGACTGTTGTTTTCACTTAAATGGTGAACTCTGATTTCCTATAGGATAACGACTATATTTCCTAATAGCTGGCAGAACAATAACCTCATCTTTTTCATCCAGCCATATACATTACAGTCTTACATTAAATTTTCTTCTTTCTCAAGAGAACTTTGAGAAATTGCCAAAAATCCATTTAAACGCTTCGGGTTTACTTCCACAGTCCCAGTTTTATTTGAACACAATATTAAATCTGGAGGGAAAGAAATAACTGGAGGTCCATAGTTTGCATGATGAGTTATCTTTGGCCTACTTCACCCTGCATAGCTTTGTGACAAGAACAGATGTAAAAGCTCTTTGCAGTTCTTAATCAAGACATACTATTACTGAGATAACCAGAAGGCAAAAGAATACGACAAGTCACCAGGGTTCAGAAACAGAGGTGGTTGCATGAAATAAAGGGCTTACTTTAATCACTAGAATTCTCTGACAGAGTTGTAAGTCAATTATAAAGTTAAAGCCATGTTACCTTGCTGTATGTTAGTATAAACATGTAGAATACATTTGTAGTAATTTAACAATCATAAAATCTTACGACATACTGACCCTTTAAATCAGAAATGTATTATTTTTCAATTATTCTAATGGATTATTAATTTATACAAATTACAAATACAGCTTACTCCCCTCTCCCAAGCAGATCAATGCAAGTGCAGTTAAAATGCAAAAGTATACTTTCCTATGACTTTTCTGCACCTTCTGTGGTGAACACAAAAGCAAAAAATTTCTGCTTGTATTCAGCATGTAATGACAGGAATCAAAACCCCATTCAAAGCAAGACATAATTAGATGATAATTTAAGCGTGCTTCCTATTGAAGAGGTAGTCACACTGCAGTTTAAACAAGCACCAAAACCTGGTTGTTTAAAGCTAGACTGTTGTCATTATTCAATCCAAACCAATTTCTTCTTCTGTATGTCACGTAGACATTGCGTATGTCCAAACCAATCTGGCAGGTACCAGGTACTCAACCCCTTTCATCAAAGGAAATAATTTTAAAAAGAATATATTTTACATTCTTCTAGAACTCAAAATCAAACTCTTTTTTTTTTTTTAATTACACTTTTTGAATGGAGTATTTCACAGAATCACACAGAATCACAGAATGTTAGGGATTGGAAGGGACCTCAAAAGATCATCTAGTCCAATCCCCCAAACACCTGAAAGCCAAAACAATTCCAGTTTGCAACCTTAAGCACGGATGCGGTAAATAGGGCTCAAAACACATATGTGAGGGGCTCTACCCCTCTCCTTGCCTAATGTAAAGCTATCCACTCAGATTAAATGGCCCTAGAACTCTCCCAGCCACAATTGCAGTCTGGTTTCTTCCACATGCTATTCCCTCTGCCCTAACCCCTGCCTCTCCCATACTGTACTGATAGAGACCTGTTAAAACTCTCTTCATGCATCTCGTTTATAGATCCCTGCTGGAACCCAAACTACTACACTGTTGTGTCCAAAGCTTCCTTCTGTCCCACTAGATGGATGAACTGTTTCCTCATGTCTTTCCTCTTTTTTTTTTTTTTTTTTGGTACATTGTTTGTCACCTGAGGAAAACTTCTTACACCTGTACAGAAATTAAGTATTGAAATTAAGTACAGAAATTATGTCTAACTGTGCTAGATCTCTGGGTATAGCCCTGAGCCCTGATAATCTAAATACTGCGCTAGTTTAGAAATCATTTCCCGAAAACTTGAACAGCCATTTCGCTTTTGGACAACTACCACTGTCAGTGGCAGACAGACTGAAGGGAGATAGTGGCTATTTTGACAGTTAGGGACAGTGGCCACCATTTGTGACAATGAAGTAAAAACAAGATTTAATTTCTATTATTCTTATTTGAGCTTCTACTAATGCCAGCTCATATCTAAACATAGTAAAGCTTTCTTCATCCACGTTCATTTAAAATGATACACACTTTTACTGTGCTATAAAACAGTATAAATAAAAAGTATAAAGTTCACTTCCACTCAAGAACAGTCAAGATCACTGTCTCAAAGAGCAATAAATAATAGGATACTGCTAACACCAAACATCAAGAGAGAGAGTTAAAACCATTACAAATCCATATCTCTCAGTAACTTAACAATCTATAGGTTCAGTCTATTTAAAAGATCCAGGAACAGGGGTTTAGTGGATTAGTAACAACAGACCATTAATCTCTGCAGCCTCAATTTTAATCCAGCAATGACCAAAGTGATTGAAAATCATTCTGACCACATGACTAGTAAAGCTCCTAAGCACGGTTCTCTCACATACCTGCATCCCAGCAGCAGAGGTCACAGTATGTTTCTAATGGGACTATTTACCCAGAGACTTCAGCTTAATACTTAACTACATTCAATGCCAACGTTTTTTGGCAGAGTAATTCCCCTGCACACCACTTCTGTGAACTAAGAGCTGAAGATTTTATTTTATACTTTATTTCAGCCTGTGTTAGGAAAGCTTGCTTTTTTCCCCTGGCAAAATATCCAAAACAAACTTGTCTAAAACAAATACTTTTTTGTTTCTACACAAGATTTTAAACATGTAGGAATTGATGACTGTCATTCCAAGCAAATGCCGGATTATTTCTGTACAGTTTATATAATACCAGTGAAAGTTATATCCAAAACACTTAAACAGTTTTAAAAATAATGCAATAGTATTATGTCATATACTCTGCTTTTATACATAAGTTTTTAAGTTCTGGAGTATTCAATGACTAGAATTAATTCTTAGGTGTCCAGTAATGTGATAAGATTATGTGATCAAGACACACTTTATCATTTGGTCCTTCACAACAGTTATCAGGATATCAGTAAAGAAGCCATTGAAAGGGAGACCTTTCAAAAAGGATTGAAATTCAACCGTTATTTGCTATGATCTGACATCTGAGTCACAGGTTCTTTTTCAGGATCATTAAAAGGAAGATGCTGACTACCTTGTCAGATATGCTCTTTTATTACTGTGAAGTAAATAGGTATTTAAAAACATAGTAGATACAGAAGGTCCTAGTTACATAGAGTAAGCAACTAAAAATGGGAGAGTTACAAGCATGAGTTCAGAGAGTTGCTTGCTGCTGTTTGTGAAGCATCAAGTAGAGTCAGAGCAGGACAATAGCTGAAGGAGAGAAACAAGAAAGTTTGCAGGCTCTATGTCCTTTGGTAGATATGGTCCAAATACATAAATATGAGGTAAATGTAGTAGAGCTTTGTCCAGCCATTTTTACAAATAGTGAAATACTTACATAAACTTTCTTGCCCATGGTAGAAATTTATTCATAATACCATATATGAAGCCTTACCTCATTCAAAACGTGAGGAATTTTTCTACTGATACATACTGAATATGCTACCACCTTCTCGCAGTAGTAGAGAGGACATTTGGCTTGTTTTGTTCCCAGACAGAGGGATAGACAGAACCTCACGTATTTTTATGTATTCCCCACAAGAAGTTTCCTATATCAGTCTGACTAAACTCTGCTTATGCAATCTAGACTGTGCCAGCTGCTTGCACAAAACTGGCATGAGGTTTCCCAAGCACCACTGTTGGCACCGGCTGGTAGAGCAAGTCTTCCCTCATCGCACAACATGGCTTGCTGCTGTCCCTCCACCAGCCATGCCATGCAGCCCCACAACCCAGGCTGGTACACAGAATGTCCTCTTTATATCAGGACTTGAGGTCTGATCAAAATAAAATTAAAATTTGTGCTGGAAAAAAGGTGCAACAGAAATTCACATAGAAAAGCCCCTGAGTATTATCACTCATCTCCTGTTATTTCACTTTTTAGCTTTTTGCTTTTGTTTACCATAGTCCAGGGGAAATCTGTTTACTGTTGTGAAAAACAGTGTCCATTTCATTCAGAGCATCCATAAAGTGAGAATTAACAAATTGCAATCCAGGTTATTTTAATTCTGATTGTACAGTTTCTCTTGCTATGTTAGTCATACCAGAAAAGTCTGTACCTTCACTTTACCACACAAAGAACTGATATGATTTTACCTGGATCAGAACCTATTTTCTACACAACTGTATAATTTAATCAGAGATTATGAAAACTTATGCTCATCTTAGCTGGGCTTTTCCAAATAATTTTGTATTATTCATGTATTATGACACTGCTTCTCCTTGCTTCAGCAAAGCACTTCAGCACACCCTTAATCTAAGTTGTTTTATACAATTACACATTAAGACTCAAATACAGCAAAACACAAGCATGTCTAAGTTTTTCATTTTGCTGAATCTGTGTATTAATGTATCACAATAAAATCTAAAGAGTATGACTAATTGTTTTAGCTTGCAAGTATGAAAACATACTTATGCTACCTAATAAAAATAAATCCTATTATTTATTACTCTGTTTTGCATCCTGTTCCACAGTGAGCTAAATACCTGTGACTCTAGAGTAAAGGCACAATTACAGACTGGCAAAGATGAATTGTTAACAACTTGGAGAGAGCGTCAGGGGGCTACTGAAGATAAAAACTGTGCATCTGCAGGTAACTTTAAATCCCACTTGCAATTACTATCTGCCACATAGTACCCTCAGGATCATCTGGGCAAACGAGCGGAGACTGTGGAGTCTTTGTAGGTTACTTTGCTTTTCAGCAGGCACAAAAACATATTATAAGACACCACTTACAAATATGAATGTGAACAAAAAAAAATTTCAAATGGTGAAGTCAAGTGAATATACTGGAAAATAAAAAATGGGAGTTACAGACATCATGGGCGAAATGCCCTGGGGTGAGGATTTCATGCCCCCAAAATAAATTCACACACAGGTACACAGCATATCCAACAACTACATCAGTATGCAAAGGAGCTTGTTGGTCTGCTGAGAGAGCAAACTTCAAACAGAAAATTTAGGGCCAAAATCTGTGGTGCCCTTAACTTTCTGTTGTCACCCACGTCCACACCAAGTGGATGCGAAATATGAGGCAGGCAAAGTGCTGCACTTTGAGGAACGTATTTGTTACTCATAGTCACAATAAAAACATAGAGGGTAACTGAATGAATCTTAATAATTTAAGCAGAACTTAAATAACACACGTTTACGGAAGAACCTTGTGTGGGCCTGAATTTTACCTTAATATCACACTAACTCCTCTAAACCAATTTACTTTAAACTCTAATGATGTAATTTTTAAATATACCATAATTATACCTCACGGTAACTTCACTGCTATTACTATGAAGAGAAAAAATACCTTGTAATACACACGCAGAGAGCGAAGGAGGGATCCAGCCTCTGAGAGGACACACTAGGCTGCATTCCATGACCCTTCCCTCTAAGGGAAGCCACACAAGTTTAAACACTGAGGATAAATCGCGCCGAAGCAAACTGCATGAAGTCAAGAGGCAAGGGAGAAGAAATGACCGCGAACTCGCTGCTTAGCTGGGCTTCAAGTTTTAGAGGTTTAAAAACGGTCGTTTTATGTTTCTTGGGGCCAGACTGCCAGGTTTCATCATCCACTGAATTCGCTGAGTGTGCCCAGCTGCAGCCATCCCCCCTCCCGTCAGAAATCGAAAGGCAGCGTTAGCGTGTAGCTCACAGAAGCATTTTCAGGAAGATGTTTCTAGAAGGAGTTTGCAAGGGCAGGCAGTGCCACAGGGGTGGCCACCTTCCTGTGAGGCACAGCCCTCAGGCCCCCGACGTGAGGAGCAGGTGCAGGGAGAGCCACACAGGTCAGCCACCCTCCTGCCATCGCCAAGCACATCTGTGGTGAGGAAACAGCCCCAGCGAGGAGGTAAGTCTGAGTCAGTCCAGTCAGCGAGGAGAGGTGAGGAGCAGCAGGGCACAAGGCTGAGGGCAGGCGAGGGGCCGAGGTTAAAGGCAGCTCAGAGCCGCTGAGGCACCAGACATGGCTTCTCACAGTTCCCTCCACAGCCTGACCCAAGGCTACTCAGCTGTGCAGGATCAGAGGTGACAGGGACGAAGCAGCCGGACCCCAGGGGTGGGGGACGAGGCTGCAGAGCCTGTGGGCTCGTCTCAGGGCCTGTCACTGCCTCTCCCTCCTGACCCTGGCGCCATGGAGGCCTCGTGCTCCCTCATTTCAGTGAGGTAAGTCACTGCCTCAGTGAGATGATTCAGTGTCATACCCTGACCAGAAACAAGGTGGAAGAGTAATCCTAGTGCTGCAAGGCAGAAATGTGAGTGAAAATGGACTGTAATTACTTAAATGGCTGCTGGGTGACCTTTCACATGACATTCTACCTCAGCTTCTCCATCTGTGAAAGTGTGGCCTACACCACATGCTCCCTGCAAACTGTTCCAACCTTTGCCACCAAAATTAATCTTTTTTTTTTCGTTTTGACTGAAATATAGCACACCTCATTCATACCTTTCGTTCTTAGAAAAATCCAGACTGCACAATCTCATTCAGAGAAATCTCCTGTCAGTAGTTTTCACACACCCTCAAGCAGCAGGATTAGGACCAGCTCATTCTCCATAAAATTTCACTTTCAGGGGACACTACTAAGTATTGATATCTTTTTCTGCTAGCAAGCACAAATCTTCAGCACTGCCTTTTTCCTAAAATGAGGATGTTTCTTTTCTCTGCCATAATGGTAAACACAAATTAATGCTCTCTGTAGCGGCCTAAGTATGTCACCTTGCCAAACAAAATTTAGCTGTGGCAGCAGCAATCCCTCCTGACCACCTCCTTCAGTTACCCAACCGCCATGCTACCGGCAATACAGCTATTGGGCAGGGTTTGCTGGAGGACACGGTCATTCGAACATACTTACAAGCGGCGCAGTCTTCCATAGTCACATGTACCAAAAGACATTTCTCTGTTACCCATCTTTTTCTTTTAGTATTAATAAGGCAAATTCCGTAGCAGTCCTGCTGTGCTAGTCTTTCTGGTCATGGCAGAACAGAAAAATTCCATTCTGAGGACTATTCTTGAAGCAGAACAGAGCACTATAGTAGTTAACAGTAGGAAAGAACTTAATTTGGAAACAACCCACAAAACTGACAGGAAAAGGATTTTTCAAAAACCATGTTTTCCCTCTGAATCCATCTACTCAAATGCTACTTCCAAAAGCCTGAGATGTCAACACATTTAGAAGGGGAAAAAAGGATAACGTTGCTTAGCTTCTTCCTCCCTGCATGTGCTTAGAAGCCACTTTGGACTAGTCGGTGTACAACTCTATCTGTCCCATACTTAAAAGCCAGATGACAAACATACAGTATTCTGAGCTTGATCAAGTTAAGTACTAATGATAAGGGAGGAAGGAAAAATGTCAAAATGAACAGATAACATTTTGGATATTATCTTATCTCTATTTTAGTATCTTGTTAAAAAGTACATTCTAATTAGTTATTTGTGAATTACAGCTGCTCCAATATTTTTCTGGGAATAATAGTACAAAAGATAAAACTGTAGAGCATTTAAGTTTAATACTAATTCTACTACAGAAATACAAACGTTACAGATCCATGAATCTTAACCATAAATGTTTTCATATGGAAAAATACATCAAACAATGAAAGCATTTCTTTTCTTTAGTTCTGACCACTGCTTTCAGTATGTTATGCATGTGGGAACTGATTACCTTCCATTTTTCAAGATGAAGAAAAAAGAAAATTAAATATTTTAAGGCTGTAGTCCTGGATAGGTTGTACCTGACGCTCAAAAGGAGCAGACAGACCTGCCATCTAAAGCTTTTCTCATTGTCAAGCTTTAAGTTTTTGCCATTTGTAAGGCCCAAATATCATTAATACTAAAGCCATTTCTAACATTCTCAAGAGTTCCAAGGTCTTTTAAGGTGGATGTAAACATAGGTTTCTTTATGCCTTCTTACCTCAACTGTCAACTGCTAAGCACTGCATGAAAACATTTCCCATATTGACAAACAAGAAGTTTACACTTATGGGCACCCATGTGCCTATGAGGCACCCAGTACGTGTCTACATTACCAGAAAGGCCACTATACTACAGAGAATATAGGTTTAAAATGTTTCAGCCCTCTATTTTTATGACAATAATAACTTGCAATTTTATCTTCAAGAAATTCCATTGAAAGACCCTTGACAGCTTTTTAACCATCAATGGTTAAACCAGGAATAAAATATTGTACTACGTTGAATTCAACTGTAAACAGGTTGGGCTGTAAATTCTGCTAAATGCCAGATTATTACCCTTTTTAAAAATTTATTTCCTATTTATTTACCATTAATGTTTCAATTTATTTATCACAATAGATTTTTTTTTTTTGCTAACTGATATTCTCCACAGTATGGACAGGCACTTTTGCGCTTTCTGATGGCATTACAATGGAAATGCAGTCACACTATACAGTGGTGCCTCTAAGTAAGTCATTTAAATTTGATTCCTATTTTCTGTTCCTTCCAACATGACATGTAGTTAACACAAAAACAAGATAGGAGCAAAATAACACTTATCACAGTATGTCAGTGTTGTCCATAACTAACTGTCATCTAGTTTTTGTCTGCTGCTTGAACTGGTAATGAGATAATGATAAAACAGTTTTATATAGTCTTCTATTAACAACCCAGATGGGCCAATCATCCACTTCAGTCTTTGCCATGTTCAGTTTAGCCATAAACAATCAGTAACGATGAAAACAGCAGCTCCCTCCTCAGCTAAATTACAACTTTCAACCAAGCAAGAAAGCGATACTTTGACCAATAGCAACAAATAATCAAAACAGCCTTTTAGGGTAAGCAGGAATTCCTTGTTCATTGGTGCACGAGGAATATTCATAATGCAAATGGAAAGCCATTTCAATCCTTGCTGAATTTAAAATCTAGCTGTTGTAGACTTAAAAACTGAAACCTTTCCAAGAATATGAAGGGCAAAACTTAAGTGTAACATCAGTTGTGACTTAAAAAATACCCTTAAATTGAGAGTGCTCATTTGA
Source organism: Nyctibius grandis (assembly GCF_013368605.1). NCBI lineage: Eukaryota > Metazoa > Chordata > Aves > Nyctibiiformes > Nyctibiidae > Nyctibius > Nyctibius grandis. The sequence goes on from NC_090672.1 coordinate 7,841,284, forward strand.
TTTGGGGTTTTATTCCCAGTTTTAATAATTTTGTCTTGGAGGCTTGCTATCTAGTTCAATTGCATTAACAATGAGGCAACAGAAGGCAAAGAGGTGCCTTTGAAAACTGGGTATCTTCATCACTGAGATTTGGAAAAGAATAGCAGCGATTACCAGTTTCTTTCCATCAGTTTACTGGATGGAATATAGCTCAGCATAATATGTGCAAAACTATTCATAAACGTTCCCTTCTACTACCTTTACATAAGCTAAAAATGTGTGTGCTGTTTTGGCACTTTAACACCTATCTGGTCACACTCTAGCTGTAAAACTAACAATAAAAATAGAATGATGAAAAATACAGGGCATGAAAAAAAAAGTAAAGCAGACATTTATAGGAGACTACAAGGCTATTTCCATAGAATTTTAAAGCAGAAACATCTTCACGCCTTTTGAAAAGGCGGCAACATCTCTGAAGTGAGAAAGCATTCAAGTGCTAAGGAACTGAGAGTCTTTGGATCCAACATATGGCCTCCATCCTGTGTTTGAATGTGAGCAGGAGGATTGAATCCACGTGGATTTTCAGTAACATCAACAAACTCAGTGCAGGCATGAAGGTTTGCCCACACACGTGAAGCTGTGGATATGGGACAAAGCAGAAAAGAATACTATAACGGATTAGATGCCAAAAGCTCTTAGTTACCAGATGCACCAGGCTGCATGTTATACCTTCCTCTATGCCTAGTGATTACTTTCTCTCATATAAATATAAAATATATATCTGTGCTATGAATAATCCCTTCCCCTAGGATATTACATTTCTTACTTAAAAGTGCGAGAAAAAGTTATTTCTGTGACACTATTTGAGAATAATTAACTTGGTTTCAACATTTTTGTCCAAACATAACAATGAACCATTCACTGTTAGTTACTAAAGGACACTAGAGCCTCAATATTCTTCTCTTCTACAAGACTACTTTAGCTTGAATTACCTCAGGTTGTACTATGCTAAGAGAAGAAGAGTTATCAGACCTTACAGACCATCATTCAACAGATAATTCAGGCCCTAGCATAATTTAGAGTTCCTACAGGACAACTCTCTGTTATGCCAGGTAATAAGAGCTCAGAGACTAAAGGAGCAGCAAGTCAGAAAATGAAGTGCAACTGTGCTTCAAATACACCCCTAGCCCCTAATGCCAGGAGATGCTACATCAGATGCTCAATACACAGGGGAATTCCTTGATGCACAGGATTTTTTTTTATACCATCTTAGTTGTTCATGATACATGATTTATGACCCCTGTGTGCTGCCAAACAGGCCAAAGAAGTTACATCATAAAAGGGATCTGCCCTGACATGACTTGAGGATTGTGGCAAAGGATGAAAATACTTCCAAATAATGAGAGCTATAGGACTTGCAGGAATTTCATCTACGTTAGTTCCCGCAAGCCAAAACAATAAGAGGTAATATATCAATTCACAGGAAGCCACAAAGATGTTGAACATGCAGGTTCAAGAAACCATTTTGTTGATGAATTAACAGAAAATGTACACAGAAACCTTCTTAATCAATGCCCATGACAGCAGCATTTCCTTATTTAAATTAAGTATCCTGCAAGAGTTTGAAAACAGCATCCTGATTTTTTTTCTTGAAATTGATTGTTAATATCTAGAATTACAAAAAAACTGCTCGTGGTTTGTACAAATGACTATGCAAGCAAAGGTGGCAGCCTTTATGGGATCAACAACATCTGACCTGAGAACACTGATGCTAATTAATCTTTGGTGGTATTCTTACCCAGGAAGGAAATTTTGGACATCATACCAACAAATATTATCCTCTTTCTAGATAAACAGAATAATCCCCGTGCCATGATTATCTGCATCTTCAAAGCAACAACCAGAGAGGTCTTATTTCAGCATTCTATCTACAGGACATCTTCACTTCCACTACTCTGTGTTCCTTCTCTGCTCTAGTATCATTAAAAGGAACAAAACCTCAGAAGTCATAATACAAATCATGACTATTTTTCCTCAGAGTCTACAACTCAAAGGAATAAATACACATCATGACTTAGAAGGAAAGAGAGGGCTTTCATTTCTTTCTAAAGGACAGAAATTGTTTGCGTGGTCCTTCAATCTGTTCTTATTTCTCATTTGCATCTGCACAAAGAAACTAGATTTTCCTTTCAAACAAACAATTTCAAGTAGCAAAAGCCTTAATTCAATATGCCAAGAAAACAAAAATATTCCGTTTACAAAGTTCACAGATAAATTATTTCCCAAACACAAAGGCCAGTAATTAAAAAAATACATATTCCTAAATCTCAGTATCATTTCTTCCAAAGCAAGCAATCTATCATACACACAGGTAACCGACTGATAAAAAATATGTTAAGTATAAAATATTTTGAAAATATATATGCCTCTTTTTAATAGATGAAATTACTTTCCATATACTAAGCCTCACAAAAATTCATGCATGGGAGAGACACCAGAAAGCCAATTGTATAACTTCATTATTTATTTTAAATAAGAAACACAGCATAAGTGCTACATTCAGCATAATTTATATTTAAACATCATGTAAATACATAGCAAAAGACAATGTGACATAACATTGAACCTATGTTTAATGAATAAGTTTACTAATAATAATAAACTAACTTAACAGTCTATTCAATTCAGTGACTGACATCATCCCTTTGAACAGCAGCCTGTAATAGGCCCTAACCCAAATAACCACTGGAATCAGGAGGAGGGCCATCACTGGTTTAAATAGACACTGAATCAAGCGTTTGCTAATGTTCAGGAAAGATCCATGCACAGAAGCCCATCCTTGTATCTTCATTGCTGAAACAACTGACTTAATAAGAAAGGAAAAAAAGAATACTACCACACTCCTTCATTCACATTCCTGCAATTTGCAGCAGTGTGCTCAACTAGTGTTTTTTTTAAGCAACATGTTGAATGAATGACCAGTGCTGAAGTGCTAAAAATACACAGATTGTGGAATCCAGTGTTGAGGCAAACCTTAATAGGCTCCATTACACCTTCTCTTACTTACACTGTTATCCAGACATCCCAGCTAGATAGTATGTTACAAAACATAGTCTAAAAATAATGACAGAGGAAAGATACAAAGCATTAGTGCTAGTCAGTTATCTATAGATCTTAATCCTTTTTACCAAGACGACAAATACCAAGGATTCCTGAAAAAAATAAAAATCCCTAGGAAGGAAAAAAAAAGGCTAAAGCATGCACACATCCTCTATGTAGTTAAAATTAATTATTTGAAACCACAGCTTTAACCATGCAGCAAAAGCATCCCACCATTCACTTATTCACTTTATTCCCCCCAAAAAAGAGAAAAAGAAAACAGAGATGGATATGAATCTGTTCTTAGTGCTAGAGGGAGATGGAGAGCGACAGGAGCCCCTGCAGAACTGATCCCAGCGTCTGTTTCAGAAGCCTGGGTTCCCATGGCTGAAGATGAGGAAAGGAGTGGGGGGGGGGAAATAGGAAACACTGGCAGCTAAATGCATGCCATAAGGACCTGCACAGAATGGGACAGCTTCTTTCTGTCTCAGGATATTACTGTCAGAATGGCCAAGAAAGCGATGAGCTTCATTTTTCCATTCTCACTGTGGTACTTTAAGAAGTGCCTAATCTGAAGAGAACTGGACAGGTGGCATATCATGCTGAGCTAAATAGATAAGTGTGAGATTTAAATGACAGGAGGCAGCAGGTTTTGCTGCTCTAAAGAGTAAGAGTGAATTATTCTGATGGTACCGATGGGCACAAGTGGAAGGTCAGCCTGGGGTGCTGCCAGTGTCACCCGGGTGCCTGGTAGCAGATGGTGTCAGTCTGTAGGGATAAAAGAAGGGCTGACATACCCCGTGGGCTGACAGCAACACTATTTGCTCAGGAATAAAAAAGTTTTGGGGCAGGTGCAGGCAATACAAACTAACACGGATGCTGCCACCCCAAATGTTAGCGTAAGCATCACCAGTCCAAGGGCTGTAAGGGCGGATCAGTCAGGAGGTGCTGCAGAAAGCGCAGTGGGGGCAGGCACTGCCAGGGCGAGATGCTGCAGGGGCTGCTGGCTGGCTAGGGGCTGGCCCAGGCCAATCTCTGCATGGTCCCAAGGGAGCTTTGGAGCTCCCTCTCCCTAAGCATCTCCAGGCTGGACACTGAGATGTCCACCAGGACTCCCCACCGTCCCCCAGCAGTGCCCTGCCTGTGGTGCTTGCATTCCCGGGTTCCGGTCTTACGCAATGACTCGAGGGCAGAAGCAGCCTGCAGTGAAATGGAACAGCAGGAGACGCAGGCAGCCTGGATCCCCATGGGGCTCCCTGAAGTGTCCCAAACTAGAAAGCTGGCCACCTCCCCACTCCTGCCTCCTGCAACATAATTATTCCAGCATGACTGACATGACAAATTAACAAGGCAGCCAGGGCTTTTGCAGTAGAAGGGAGTGTTCTCCCCAAGAATAAATTGTTCCAATCCTTTACGCTAGACACCCAGCCATGCCTATTCATTAATTGGACAAGCTCTGGTGACAACTGAAATTACCCGACTTCTACATACTGGAGGGGAGAGAGATCTTTGCAAGCTTAAAATGAGAAGCCTAGAGCTGGAATCCCAGCCATCAAGGAGTTCTTTGGATGGGGATATTTTTTTTTCATATTCATTTTCAGAATACGACCACAGTAAAGCTCTGTTTAAAAGCAGAGGCACGTTCCTCAGTGTCATTCCTCCCTTTGCAGACCCTGAACTGTGGCACCAGAACATGAGAACTCCGCCAATGAACCACAAACCTTTTAAGATCCGCAGATCAGCCGAGTTTAAGAACTTCAAGAGCTATGAAATGCTGGGATTACTGCAATGTTGCGATTAATTATCACAATCAGGTACATTAGGAATTATAAGCATCTCCTTAATCAGTACACCGTGGTTACTTATTGCAAACAATGTATCGTAATTACTACACAGGTATTGGAATTGGGAGGGGGATTGATGGTTGTCAATTTCTGTCACGATCCACTCACAATACATCGCTCCTGTATTTTTCAACTACTGTTTTGATTTGGGTTTAACTGTACCTCTTGCCCCTTATTAAGGGGAAGCCTAGGAACCCTGTATGGTATTTCTCCCCCCTCCCCACCCTTTCTGTGCTAGCTGCGTACCTGAAATGCAGACGATGAAATTCGCTTGCAGAAGAAAAAGCACCTCCCAAACAATTTCCATCCTCCGATTCTCATGCCAAGTGCATCCCTCGGCGAAAAAAAATAACAAAGATCAATATCGCAGTTTGAACGATCCCAGGAAATTTCCTTTCGAACTTGCAGACTGTATTCCCCAGATGTGCTGACAACACATGTCCAAGCTCTCTCTCTGCACGGCTCAAGCGAGATCCCTTCCCTTCCTTCACCCTCCAAAAAAGACCACGAAGCCAACTGCCAGCACCAGGCTCTTCCTCCACGAGTGGGAAAAAAATCCACCAGATTTCCCAACAAGACATAGACAACAAACCCCAACTGATCCAGTCCGGAGAGTCTCTATTCCAGGGCGGCCAGGTGCAAGTTACCCGCAAACTCTGCACGTCTCAGCGGGGCACTGCCAGCATGCCGGGGGAGGGAGGCGGCCGAGAGAGGGGGGGGTCCTCTCCTGCTGCTACAAAACGAGCGGAAAGAGATTAATACCCGCTGCAACGCATTCCCCAACCCCGCACGCCACCGCACCGCCGCGGCGCGGAGCTCGCAGCAGCCGGCTCTCCCAGCCCTGCCGGGGTTTCTGCAGTCCCCGGCGAGACGAGGCGGTTTCCGCCAGGCGACTGCAGGGGTCGTTCTTGCCCCGCGCACGGAGCTGCCCTTCCCCGGCCGGGCTGGCCCCGGCGCCGCCGCCCCCCGCCGCCACCCCCGGCCCCGCACCCGCGCCGCTCCGGCCCCGCAGCTCGGCGGCACCGCAGCGCGAAAACGCCCCGGGAGGGGCGGGCTGGGGCTGCGTTACGTTGGCGCTCGGCCCCCCATAAATCTGAATTGCAGAAGTCGGGAGTCGGCAAAGCAGCGGGGGGCTTGCCTGCATCGCCGGCCGCCTTCGCTAAGAATGCCGATATTTTAAAACTTATTTAAACAAGAAGGAAAAGAAAAACAAACCCAAAGTTCTCGCGGTTTTGGTAGTAGAAAGGGCAAGAAGAGGCTACAGCCAAGAGTTAGCGAAGTCCTTGCTCTGCAATGCAATCTAATTGCATTCCCCAATCCACAATACTTCTGCATAGATTCCACCCCCCCCCAAAAAAAAAAAAAAAGCAGTGTCAGTTTTGGGGCGATCTCTTACTTACCCCCAAATCCTCCTGCTTTTTATTTTTTTCAGCTCATCGGATTTGCCACTCCCGCCTGCAGTCCCAAAAACAAATCGAGGTCAAGCTCCGAGCCTCTTGCTGCAGCCACCTGCCCCCCTTAGCTGTGCGGAGGTACCATAGCTCGGTGTGTTCCCCCTCCTCCCCTAATGCCGATTATTTCGCCATTTCCCCGAGCAGGAGCCCGTGCTGCGGGGTTCCGCGGGCCGGCGGGCGGCAGCGCCGGGCACGGCGGGGGCTCGGCGCGGCGGCGCGCACGGGCGCGGGCCGGCGGGGCGAGCGCTCCGGCGCGGAGGCGGTGCCTGGGCGGGCGGCGGCGGGGCCGCACCGCACCGCGGCAGGGGGGTCTGCGGCTGGGACCGGGCCGGCATGAGCCGCGGGGGGGGAGGCGGAAGGAATAACCTGCCTCCCGCGCGGCCGCGGTGTCTGTCTTCTCAGGCACATTCCAGAAGCTGCTGCTCACTTTGTTTAAAATGTGGGTCCAATTTTTTTGCTTCCCCCCCCCAAAAAAAGAGGTGCACGTGGCGCAACCTGGCGAGGTTCGGTTTCCCCTTCTGCGGAAAGGGAAACTGGGCGCAAAAGGGCAGCGTTGGCAGAGCCAAAGGGCTGCGGGCTGGGGAGCTGCGCGGCGCGGGTAGGTGGGCAGGGGGCTGCCCCGGGCCGTAGAGCCCTGAGGGGTGGCTCGGTCTGTCATGAAAGAAGGGGGGGGCAGGCGCTTTGGGCTGCAAACGAAAATCCCGGCTGAGGGCAGGTGTGCAAAGGTGATCCTGCAACTGCTTCGACTGCGGATGCTTTCATTGATCACTGTAAGGCAGAAGGGAGGGGGAGGGAGAGAGATGCTTTGGGTTTCAAACTGATATCCCAGCTCTTGGCAGGTATGCAGAGGTCATATTGCAAATACTCCAGCGGGGGATGCATGCATAATAGATTGAACATAGGTTGGTTTATAAACAGTTCTCCAGCTCCGGGCATACTTGTAAAATGCACCTTTGTCTGGATTCTAGCAAAATGAGGACGCCTGGATCTCTGACTGGGGAAGGAGGGGGTCTTTAAGAGAAGAAACCACAGGCTAGGTTGTTATTTTCACCGGCTCTGTGTAGGAGTCATAGGTTTCGAGTCACCCTGACGGTATTTAATTGCAGTTGATGAGATTTCTTGAGTGCTTCAAAACAACTGGAGGGGACAAAATCATCACTATTTGAAAGGAAGAATTGGACTGCAGGCACTCAGGAGTCAATGTGATTCTTGTATTCATTTTGCTAGTTCTCGGGATAGTGTAAGTGCTCTTTGCACTGCAGCAGCCTCTGCTGACGTTTACTCCATCTCTTCTCTTGGGTTATAAAGAGACTCAGGATTTTAACAAACTAACTGCCATCATCTGCCCAGTGAGAACAGGGAGGGTGGACATGAGGCACAGTCACTCTTTAGGGACAAATGACTTGACTTAAAGAATTCCCATATATTTTGATAGATTTTCATTAAACAGTGGGACTGTGCAGCAAGAGGGATTTCTTTCCTTGACAGGATTGCAGAATGCTGAATGTCATTTGAAGACTTAAGTTTAGCCAACTGAGAATTATCCCTCTTGGGCAAGATGAAATGCGTAGGATTTAGGGAACTAGGATATGCCATTATATAGGTATGCCTTTGGGCACTTAATGCGTTGTCCAGAAGCACCAAACTAGTACAGATTTTTTAAAGAGGCTGAAATATGATTTGCATCTGGTTCTTGAAAAGTGAATGAAATAAGGACCGCGAGGAGTCCTTCTAAGTCATTCCTTTAAGATCATGTTATCAAATGAAGCCTCAAATCAGCAGAAGAAACAATTATTGAACCTGAGACCTTGTTTGTTGAGTGTTGTGTGTTTTCAGAGTCATGCAAAATAGCATATGCAATTCCCTTCTCTATGCCTTTTTAAAATCCAGGTTAGTCTTCTACTCTGGTATTATAAAAGGCATGAGTGGCATCCTCTCTCTGCAGTCTAGATGCATTTAAGCATGCTTTAGGAAATGCTCAGTAAATGTTTCCATTGATGTTTATTAAACTCCTTTACTCAAACAGATGAACATTTTCCATGGATTTGACTGTAAATTCTCTTTTGGGCTTTCCCAACTGATGTCTTACAACAACATCCCAATCTAGAATATAATAAACCCGCAAAAAGAACCTTATCTTTTACATTTACACAGACATCCTTGTTCCTAAACTAGTCTCCTTGAAAGTATGGCATTACATGTGGGAAAATGAATGTCTCAAGCAAGTGAGATGATGTGTTGTAAAAGGGTGTGCTGTCCATTAAGCCAGCAAAGCCAGCCAGCTTGAATTGGTGGCAAGAAGGAATGCCAAATCCTAATTGGCAAGCTCATGTTTAATTCCTATTGGTGCCAGTGGAACTTTAATGTGAGTTTAATGTCAGGAAGAAATTAGGTCATTGATGTTGGCTGCTAGCAGATAGCCAAGACTCCCAAATATATTAATTTTTGTGCATCTTTTTAGTATGATATGTTCCTTGTCCTCATGCAAACCTTATACTTATTTCAGTGGCCTGTGATCAGTAAGTAGTTTGTGACTCAGACTGAAAAAATCTATGAAGAATAAAAGGCAAACTGAAAATTTTCTTCACCTGGAAAATACAGTAATAAGCTCAGAAAACATGCATTTTTTTAAATCTAGATAAATAATAATGAGTTCATTCTGCTGTCATTTACTTGCTGTGATGTTATTTGACTGGCAGTGGTCTTAAAGCTTGGTTTTGAAGTCATTACGGCCATATTGGCTGCTGCAGCTCCACAGGAAAGCTTAGTTCAATAAAATTGAATGGATGTCAATATGGGCCTATTCCAAAGCCCACTGAAATCAATTGGAATATTCCTGCAGACTTCAGAGGGTTTTGGATCAGGCTTTCACTGTAGAATTTCGCCCAGTATCTTTGATCCTGAGGGAAATGGTTTAATATAGTAGGGTGTATTTGGGGTAGAAGCAGAACATAACTCTCCTGTGTACAGTGGTGTAGTTTTAAGTTCAAAACAGACAAAAATGCTGGCTGCAGCATCAGGTTTTTATTGTACAAGTTTCCATTCAAAACTTCTTCTGTAACTCACTAAAATGAAGGGGGTTGATATTTGCTGCATTTATTTGAGTTCCATTCATATTTATACAGTTGGCTAAACTTCTTAAACTTAATCTTGCCAACCTTTAAGCTGTACTGAAGTCATTGGACTACTTATGTGCCTAGAGGTAAAAATAACTGCAAAGTGGTTTTAGACAGGTCTCTGAAGCATGTTTGTATATTTTAATTGTGAGGATTTTACTATCTGGAAGCTGCGGCTGGGGTTTCTGTCAGAGCTTAAGAGTACCTAACATATTCATTACAAGCTGGACACCTAGTTTCTTCAGGCCAGATTTACAGAGAAAGACTTTCTGGTTTAGCTGTGCAAGGAGTTCAAAAAGTACTTACAAAATCCACATGCTTAAAGGTTTTTATACCAACATAACGCATTCCAATTCAGTAAAGCAGAATTAAGGTTCATACCTGTCCTATTTTTGCAGGGATAAAATTTATAGAATCAATTTTCTGTTACATTTTGTTTCAGTTTGTGGCCAGCTGTGGGATGGTGATCAAGGCCATTAGCAGTAAGCCAGGGCAGCTGACCCAGGCTGGCCCACAGGTGTATCCTATAACATTAACATCATGTTCACTATAAATGGGAAAGCTTGTGGGGCTGGGGGGGCTCTTTGTTCTGTTCTTCTCTCTATCTGTCTCGTCTCTTCTCAACGGTTACTATTCCTGGAGGAACTTGCCACCACTCTATGAGCTAAGTATAATTTTGTGTCTTTTGTATTAGTATTGATATTGGTTTTCTTATTTTATTAAATCTGTTTAAATTTTAACCCATGAGTCTCTCACCTTTTCCCAATTCTCTTTCTTGGTTGGGGAGGGGAGATTGGGTGATAGAACAACTGGTTATTGTTTAGTTCTGGGTGTGGGCTAAATGGAGGCAGTACCTTTTCAGAGGAGCCAGCGTTTTTGACTCATTTGACTCAAAATTATCTTGGATCAGAAAAGATCAATTGTAGAAATTGTTTTGAACTGGGCAACTTCTGAGCTAAATGGGTTGAACTGTGGCTTACCCTGTGTTGATAGAAGAGGTTGCTGCTATTTATCAATACTGTGCTGCTGAAGGTTGCCACTGATCTGGGACAGCAGCTTGCCTGTGCGCTCCCTAGCTCATTTCTGTCAAAATAAGTCAGATCAGCAAAGGCCTGCTATTGAAGCTGTCTGAAGCTTCTGGCATGTTTCCAGCAATTAAGCTGGCAGAGCTGGAACAGTTCCTCTCTTACTTGTTTTCCCCTTCCCAGGGGCTGCTGGCCCCATGGCAGGGATGATGGAAGAACTTATGAGTCAGCTTCTGAATTACCACTGGGAACAGCCTAGGAAGTAAGCATGAACCAAAATCAATGTTAAATCAAAATCAAAGAAAGGGCCAATGCTGCAGTTCAATCAGGTGGAAGAAAGCTCCAGCATCTCCAAATCCAAATGGGAATTTAAAGATGATCCAAAACCAACAGTCTATTGGTGTCCAGCTCAGGGAACTTTACCAATCTGTTTACCAGAACTGGACCCTAACCATTATTGAAATAAAAGTAGTTGCTTGGAATAAATTACCATAGTGATAGCATTGAACCTAGCTGTTGTAAATCCCATAAATATGACACTGTTCCTCCTTGTCTCAAGTTTATATTTACACTTACATTCCAGGTAGAACTTGCACTAGTAATTTTTTATTGCAATTAACTGAATTGTTTGTAGAAGACAAAGAGGACTTTTGTGTTTAGACTGTACATTTTAATGTCTTTCCGTGCAAGTTCCAAGTAACTTCAGAAGAGGAAGTAAAATATCATAATAAATTGTGAAAACCTACCAGAAAAATTCTGTGCATTCCATGCAAACATTTTAAACTATGATAAAGAATTACATACATATTTATTTTAAAATAAGAAGTAAAAATTTGTCTGCTCAGACCTTTGGTACTTATTTATTTCCTGTATGAGGAACCCTAATCTCAGGAAATAAGTATGGGATTAGGAAAGAATTTATAGTCCTGATTGTGCCAGCATTGACTATGTGGCTTCTGATAAACTGTCTGTATCTCATTATCTTGCATTTATAAAATGGGCTACAATTCAGTGAGGGATTCAGTAAGACCAGGTTAATAATTTGCAGTAAGAAAGGCCATATTGACTTTTGCCAATTCAAGAGTAAGAATGGCTCACAAGTGCCCACCTCCTTTGAGGCTGTATAGCACCACTGGCCAGCAAGTGGCGAGCAACGCAGGACTCAGCCAGCTCCCAGTCCTCCCTTGCTCAGCTCTATCGATGTGTGGGGCATGCTGCATTGGTGGTCCAAGTCAGCCAAGGAGGATGGGGCTCAAGGCCCCGCTTTTGCGTTGTTGGGATTTCATCGTTGCCAGCAGTCTGCTGCCCGTAACAATTTTCTATTTGCCTGTGACTGAAGTCAATCCTCGTAGTCGTGTGTCTCATTTTAAGCTATTAGGTAGCGCCATTTAAATTACAAGGATGCTTAAGTGCCTTCTTGGTTCAGAGTTTAGGCAAGTTAATACTAAAAAGCCACTAGCCACAGGTGAGCTGCTGAGAACATAACTATAAATACTGAGCGATAATATTGCCATTTAATTTCTAGTGTTCCTGTTCCATATATTGTTACCGCCCTGCTTTTTTGTATTTTCTGAGAATATCTTCAGTGCTTGTAAATAGTGCCGACCTCACTAAGGAAACTGATAAAAAATTTAACGTAGCATTGTAAAAACACAGCTTCTAAGAATCCATCAGTGCAACGGACATTAAGGTAATTCTTTTCTTGTATTGATGATCTTTATCAAAACTGAGATGGAATTTACATTTTACTGGTAGAGATGATGATGCAATTTATTTGAAGTTAAAAACACCCCCAACAAAGGAACAAGGAAAATGACTGACAGTTAACTATTAAGTCAATCAATGTGTTTTTCCTGTGAGTCAGTCTATTCATTATCATAAAGACTTATTTTCAATCCAAATCCCTTTTTTATGTCTGAACTCCAGCAGTGTTAAGACATGAAATATTTGTGAAATAACATTCTTCTAATTCAAAACTACATATGTAAACTGCAGTGTTTTAGCTTTTCTGGAAGTGAGAAAATAGTCACAAAAGTGTTTAAAATGTCAAGCTATCTTGCAGTTCCTCAATAAACCTCAGTACGTTCTTTGAGAGTCTTGGCAGCTTTGTGCCCACAGAATTAGGTTTTTCTGAGTAGGCTTGTAGAGTGGGAAAAATGATATTTTTTTTTTTCCCTAGAATCAAAGTCACCAGATAAAATTGACTTCAGGTGGTGCAGTGATTACAGCCCTTGTAATATTATTGCCCACAGCTGGGAATACATTAGTGAACTTGCCTGTTAAAAATAATTAAGAAGATAAAAGAACAGGATTTGAAAGGGTGGTTGTTTTCATAATAACTTACTGCAGTGTAGGCTAAGAGTGGTGGATGATGAGAAGGGCCATTATTTTAATCCAGCTTTTGGTTTTGACTCAATTCAGAGACTCTATGGACTGATGTAAGTTGTGCCAAACTCTTAGTGCTCCCGCAGGGTCATTCTGGCAGACAGGGGTATTTGGTTTGTACTGGTGCCTCTTCTGTGTCTTCTTTCCTTTTCTACACACTTGGCATAACAACCGCAGATGGGCTGGTTTAGCACGCTGCTTGCCATTAGACCTTGCCCCAGAATCCATGCAAGACTGCTTCTGCCACATTCAAGGCAACTTGGCTTGGTAAAAGGGAGACAAAGTTACTGTCATGTACCTCAGTATGTCACCCTGTGTTTCTGACTATTTCTAAAGTCACCTGCAGCACCTACAAAGCAGGAAAGAGAACTTCCTGCTTTCTGTTTTTCTGCCTCCATCCTTCTCTCTTGCAAGCTTGAATTAATTAAAAGATCAAAAGCATTATATATTTTTTGATATTGAGTGTTCTTTGTCATCTCAATCTAAAAGAAAAGAACACATATCTTGAAAGTTATTCTGATATGGATCTTACTGGTTCCTCATTACAGATTTTGACAGCTAGTTGTCACCTGGTGCCTGTTTAATATAATTTCTTATGCCACATAGGGTAATGGTGATTGCAGTATCAGATTAATATTATGTATGTGTGAGTCAAGGCAGCTATGCTGTAAATTGTTAGGCTGTGCTTCTCTCAGAGTGAATTGAGTTGGGAACTCGTGTTCCCACTAGGATGTAATAGGTATCTGCTTGCAGAGCACTTTTCCCCTTGTGCTAGGACGTGCCACCAGGGCATTTGGTAGGAAAGAGGGAAACTCTGAGCATACGTTGTTTCCTGCGTGACTACCCAGGGAGAAGTGCAGGAACTCATTAGTTGTTTTTCTCTTATGACCTTTGCGCTTAAACTTAGAGGATGTTTAGGAAAAAAAGTCATGTTCCCTGTCTTCTTTGCGTTGTGGATATTGTTTCGGTTTGTACACACGTGGACAGTGAGACACAATCTTGTTAAAATTGTTGCGTGTTTCTATTCACTATTTTTCTTTATTAATGCATGAACCATTTTGCTTTTTCTGGGAAATACATAGCTGTATTTTTCTGTAAATATGAATAGCAGTTAAGAAGGAATAGGAAGCACACTTAGTATTGTTCTTGTCTCTCTCTGGATTTTTTACATTTTGTAATCAAGGTTTTCTTTAAACAGAACTTTATTCTGGAAGAAAATACCTCACTTCAGTATTTTTTTAAGCAAAATCAGTTAAGAGATTTCTGAAACCAGATATTAATATGCGTATTTTAGCATTAGATGTTGTTCCCTGCAACTTTTCACATGTTGCAAATGTCCACAAAGCATCAATTATGAGCCTGAGCTTGTTCCCATTAAAGTGAATGGGAGTTTCACCCTTTGGTTTTTAACACATTTCCTTTGGAATTAAGGCTCAATTCAGCCTTTTGCCAGCTGAATAACTTTCATCACAAAAGTAATTCAGCAAATGGAATTATTCATGTGCGTAAAACAGACCATGCACTCAAGTTTTTTTTGTAGGAGGCTTCCAGAGGCACAATGTCTCATACAGCACAACTACAGTTTATAGTCCACAGATCGGAATAGCCGCAGTCTGAATGGCACTTCCTCAGTCACAGCATGAACCGAACTTTTGTGTTCATTTGCAACAGTTCAGAAGAAAATAACCCTCTCCTAACTCCTTTCTCTAAACCTTCCAAATTCCAGGAAGAATTACTTCTACTGATGCCTGGTTCTAAATTGATTTCATCATCTCCCTCAGTTTTCCTCCCTAAAATGGGGATACTCCTCACAAGGATGCAAAAATATAACAGTTAATGCTTGCAGTAAGCTTTGAAGTTAAATACCATGTAAGTCCTAAGAAAAGCTGTTACTCAAAAAAAGTCCACAAGGGCTGATCTGCAAGTGCTATCAGTAGGTTTATGGGACCTGTGAAACTTATGCTCTGTATTTTTCTAGAAAGAGAGTGGAGGAATTTGCTTCCAACACAATTCAAAAGGATGAGAACAAGTACTCAAAAAAGAAACTAAAGCTCTTCTGACATTTAGAAATCTTTATAAACGTCATTTAGTGTCATTTTCAAATACCTTGAAGGGATCATAAAACTTTGCTCTTCTCTAATCATTCTGCCACTTAGAAGAGGAAAGGTATGAACAGCCATAACCCTGGCACATTTTTAACAATACTCAGGACCAAAGGGGATTGTAAGATGGAAGCTTTGATAACAAAAACATAAAGATGTCATTGTCAGCTATCTCAAAATATACATGCTTGTTATAAATGTCACATAAGCCTACAGCTAAGTGATGGATCAGGATTTCCTGTGTTTTTGAAGTGCTCCTGTTGATGAATACTTTAACTCCTTCATGAACAAGTTATTCTGTATCCCACAATTTGCTTTCTGTCCTTGTACTTGATATCACTAAAACAACCAACCTCATTTAGTATGAGTAAGTTGCAAATACAGGCTAGAATTTCAGTTCTACTGGGCACAGAGAAAAAGAAGTACTTGGAAAGTGTTTGGAAAAGACATGCATAATATTGCAAATCACTTTATTAGCAATAGTATGAAATTTTTGCTCTTTATTAAAATAATGAAAGTGGTAATAAGTGGTAAGCTAAAGTAAGTATTGGAGATGTAAAGACTAACTTGTGGCCCAGCAGAAGTCTTCATTCAGCAAAGGATTTAAGCATATGATTAAAATTAAGAATTTGATTGTAAGCATGTTGGTTCAGCTCAGCAAGCAGTAGAGCACTTTGCTGGAAAAAAAAAAAAACAAACATGGGACACTATTAAGAACATCAGGTACATCAGCATAGATTTTGACCTCTTAGGCCCTGACCCTGTGATCGCTCATATTTGCTTGTGTCTGCTGCCAGGCTGGAAACTGCTTCTAACAGTGACATTCCTGATTTCAGAGCCGGGCCCTTTCAGAGAGCTGGAGGTCTTGAAGATTTAAATGCTGAGGATTGCCATCTTCTGGTGTAACCAACCCCTGCTACATGCAGTCTCTCACCGAGTGACATGGAGAACATGGGGCTTTTTTTTCTACATGATTAGGTAAGTCCCATGGGCCAGTGAGGGGAGAGGAAGTAATTTTTTTTAAGTTATCTATCCACACTAATTATGGACTTTGCTATTACTTCTTCATCTCAGTCATTTCTTCTACACTTATCTTCACCAAAACCAAGAGCCACCAAACTGCTCTTCTTGTATAGTTTGCTCAGATAAATTTGCATATTTTTTGGCAGAACCATTGGAATTTTATTTGGGTTTAGCAATGTTTATATTATTTAAGTGGCCTGCTGCTGTATAGAATCAAAATAATAATTTCTCAGTAGAGTTGCAGGTGCAGAATACAGAAACCATGTATTGCCAAAATACATTAAGTGCATTAGGTGTTTGGAAAGAAACTTCATCACATATTAAAATCTGTAATCCCAGTAAATTAAAAGATAATTTGAAAATTACAGGCTGGTGGGTAGCCTAACTCAACTGTTAAAAATCTGTTCTACAAATTGCAAACCATTAATGCTTAGTATTATAAAACCTATTGCATCTTTGACTGGGGAGAAATGGACTGAGGGTAGTATTACATTATTCAATTAGGTTTAATTCCATTTGGTATGTGTTTTACTTAATTTCAAGTGCAGTCTGTAAAAGGATCGTGGTAGCAACCATCCAAAATGTCAATTAATTTGTGTATAGAGCAAATAGCACACATAATAATTTCATCCTGTAGTGCAGCTCTGTTGACTGACAGTGGAAGTGCTGTTAGACTCACTATGGTTAATTAGATTTCTTTATGCATTGTACAGTAACATTACAGACAATCATTTATAAATGAGTTTATTAAAATTTCTATATTCATATAGTGAAAGCACATTAAACTCTGTTTCATGAATGTTTATGATGTCACCTTAGCATACTTTGCCTCTTCACTACGAAAATGTAAAATGTCACTAGGAAAATGTAAAATGAAGTAAAATCCTAAGTCAAAGCAGCCTATGAGTTAGCAGATCAAGTCAAAAGACATCAGGGATCAGAGTGGCCTGCTAACTGGTAAAGACATTACTAAAAGCCTTGTCTTTTCTAGGATTTTATCTTCTGCTAGCTAACTTGAATTATGCACATTCCCAATTTGTAAATATTAGTCATATCTATCTAAGCAGCTGAGACATTCCATATTTATTTTCCAATTTGTTGCATTTTCCAGCACATTTCACTCAATCTGTTAGCGCTGCAATAAATCTATCTTTGCATTTATTTCCCAGTTTTTCTCATCTGTTTCTTCTGTTTACTGTACGCTCATTAGGAATTCCTTGGTATTACGATCTTGCCATTGCGTGGATTTCTTTCTCTCTTCCTGAAACCCCACTTTCCACCATGCTGAAAGTGGCTTCATAATGTGTATTTATATGGCAGTACTGCTCTATGAAATACCATATAGAACATATTCTGTATTACTTGCATATTATAGAGAAATCATCCATTTTAGAACCTTCATCATTAGAGAAGTCCCTTTATCATGTCAATGCAAAAGTAAACGTTGAGGTTAGGAGGGATATCTTTAAGATGTTGAGCAGAGAGTTCTCCTTGAAAATTCCGCCTGCAACTTGTGTCCTGTCTGAGCTGAACAGTTCAGACACATAAAACAAAACGGAATTGACCAACAAGTTTAAGTTGCATCTATTTGTTTCAGTTGTTTTCCCATGTGCAAAGCATTGTTACGTAAATTCGCTGGTTTGTTTCCCCCAGAGGTCCAGGAGCATGTGTAGCAGCTGGTAATTTATGGATGTAGTCAGGCATTACTTTGAAATCACAGTATTATGGGGAAAGCTCTGTAACAATTGAACTGAGCTGTAGTGACAAGAATTTGTAAAGAAGGGGGGGACAATTGGGAGAGCAAGGCAAGGAGGTAACTTGTTGCTATTCCAGCCACGCATATTAATAGTGCTACAGTAAGTAAAACATTTCTAGATTTAGTGTGTTCAAAAAAAAAAGGCAATAGAGGATTTAGTAACGATAATAGAAACATTTTTTCAGTGTGATTCATGCATCCAAATCCTTTGGCTCCTGTTCAGCACTCATGTCTTGCTTTTGTCCCACATATTAGAGGTTTCATGCATGGCTTGGTTTAGCAAACTGTGAAGTCATCCTTGTAGATAACCTTCTGAAAGAGAATTGGTGATACATTTTTGTTACAAAATTTGTTTTAAAGAGTTGAAACATGTAGCAAATCTTGTGAACTAGGTCCTCTCTTCCGCTAGCTGATAAATGCCTATGATGGTATAGCACAGTAGAGCACAAGAGACTTGACGCTCAGAAGTCGTTCAAGATCACAGATCTCCTAAGTGGAATAGGAAATTCTAGAATTAACATGCTAATTCCTTACAAAGTCCTATTAGCCTAAGAAGGAATGATTGGGAGTTCAAACTTTGTCTGCACTGAGAATCAGTTTAGATGTGAGAACAGAGTTCACGACACGCTGCAAACCGGATCCATACAGAATTTAGGCACTTAAATCTCACTGGGTAATGGAGCTGGCTTGCTGTAGCTACTAAAGCTCACGCCCATTTTTCACTTAGCATCAAAATCCAGATTTTCAGAAATGCAAATCTGAATCAAACATACCATCTTCCTGCCTCATACTATATGGTCCAATAATGTTACAGCACAAGTACATAGATGGGTCCTTTATTTTTTTTTCACCCATACAAATACAGCCTTGTGCACACAAAATGGGCATGGAAAAGATGGCATTTTTTACCAAGATATAGTTATAAAATACATATACTATGCGTACAAGCTATATTTACTTCAAGATAAATCCGAATAGAATTTTTTTCTGGTTTTATTTATTTAGTACTAATTCCTCACCAGACTACTTCATAGACATGCTTTCATGGATGGTCTAGTATTAAAAGAGGAAGATTTTTTTCTCTTGATATAGTATGAGGTTAACCTTGATACTCCATTTTACCCTGAAATCTCTTCTAAACACTGGCCCTTCAGCAATACATTTCTGTTCAGGTTTAAGTTTTAATCTGAAATATTCATTTGTATTTGGGAGGCCACTTTCAAAAAGTCGAATATTGCACAGGGACAACTTGAACAACTGGTGTGGAACTGCCCACATACAGAAGCTGCAGAAGGGGAGCACCGCTACAATATTTCCTGGCATGATAATTATTACCTTGTTCTTTAGCAGAATTGTCAGATATGAACCCTTAGATGCTTCAGGCAGCAAAGCTTTCACATGCATTATATTTGCATCACAAAAATATGTTTCTATGAATATGCCTTGTAGAATTCATGCCCTTCATTATTGAATCTGAATCCTGTTTCCTACAGATAATTAAATCACAGTTGCGACTAATAGGCTTCTAGCACATTCTTTAGAAAGCAATGGCAAATAGGAAGGAAAAGAACTCTGATTTTTTTTTCATCAAATAGCCCAGCTTTGCAGAACTGACCTGACTTTTGCTACCATGGCATTTTTGCTCTGCTTGTTTGAGGCAGTCCTTTCACCTATGCTTTATTTCTTCTCCCTGCATCAAAGTCTCTCTGGGTGATAGGCTCTGATGCACAAAGTCTAGCACAGTTGAGCCCCACTGTCATTTGACACTACTTTATGAAATATGGCTTCCACTGCTGAAATTGGAAGTCCCATTGCTTTGACCTATATCTCCCTGACAAACACTTGGTGTATGTTCTGTCTTCTGACAGCATTAGCTGTTACTCATGGACTTTTCCTGTGAAAATAGAGATAAGCTGTGTTTGTATGGGCTTCTTTGTATGAACCTCCAGGAGGGTGTGTGATGTAGACTGGTGTATGCTGAGGGGTGTGATAATAGGGCACACTCCAATTTGTGAATCAACTGTCTACCACCTGGTGGAGGTGTGCTGGCCCCCCAGTTAGGGGAAGCTTATTCCCTCCTGGAGATGCTTACCCTCAAACTGACCTCTGTCATATGTGAGGAGTTATACTCCTTGTTATTACATAAACCTTTGGGGCATGTCATGCAGAGGGGCTAACTCAGTAGCAGTCAGTCTGCTGAAACTTTAAAGTCTACATGGAGACATAGGCTGCCACAACCAAAGGCTAGTCAAAGCTCCTGCTTCTCTTGGCTTCCTCTTGATCCTTTTCCCAAGATGCTTTTCTCACATGTTTTTATTTTTAAAATAGTTTATGCTGCCAACTCAGATTTGTCAACTATGGCCCTTCCTCACCTTTGAATTCACAATAGTCAGGTTTCTTTCATCAGCACAGTTCTTCCTGAAAAAGGTCTCTTTCTGGCCACAGCATTACCAAGACTGTTACAATATTTTATAAATCCTGAAGTATAGTAGGTACAAATCACTTACACTGATATTCATCAAGAACTAGACATGACACAGAGATGATGCAAATGAAAGACTTGGCAGTTATAGCCCTTCCAAGCCCCCTACACACTTTTGTCAGGTTTAGGAACACATCTCATCACAGTGGGCTACACAGCAACATAGAAAATGGGATTCTGTGGTGAGGAAAGATAAGGATCCTGGAAAGGCACTGTGAAAATGATTGCAACTAATGGGTTTCTCTTATGACTGTGAAGAAGGCTGATTAGGTGACTATTCTCATTTCTTCATTTACCCTTGTGTCCCCTTGTCCTCTGACAAAAGCAAGGAACATTGCCAGAAAGGAGAATCAAATCAGTTCAAAACTATGAGATGTCGCAGGAGCTGAGTTAAGAACATCTCCACCATGCAGTGAGTATGGAGTTGCGGTTGATAAATAAAGTACTGAGAACCGACCTGTAGTTAGAGCAGAACCACAAGCACATCTGAAAGAATGAAAACGCATAAGTTCAAAACATCATATAGGCTTTCATTCCCCCGGCACTCAGTATGTGACTTAAAAGCTTACTGTTCACCCCTAACGTTCTCATATTTTATTGAAGAATCAGTGCTCCAAGAAGTCTGAGTATAGTATCGAGCAATAGAAATAACATATGAAAGCACAGGAGAGGACTGAGATGTATAGACAGAATTGAAGAGAAAACACAACCATATTAAAGTCACTGTATTAAAAAATAAGTAGACCTGATTTTCTTCTGCATCGGAGCTTCCTTATGCCACTTTGTCAGAATAATGGGGCCATGAAGTGTGCATAACTGTAATTACTCCTATTCCAAAGGTCCTTTAAGCTGACAGACTGGTGTAAATGGAGCACTGTATAAATGAGCATTGAGTTCGGTGTGGAGTAGATTGCATGTTCCTCTGAATTCCAAATGCATTCTAAATTTTAAGTAGAAAAGTGGCAGGGTTATCTCCCTCTATGGAAAATATGCATACTTGAGTCAGCATTTTGTATGTAGGAGAATTTCATTGGGCTTCACTGTACATCTGTACCCCTCATAGAGGTATGGTTATCTATGCAAAGGCGGTGAAAATGCTGCAAAATCATGCTGTTAAAATTTTGCACCAACTTTGTTCAGCTATGACTGCAAAAGAAACTCAGACTGTGATAGCTTACATGGTATAGATCAATTCAGAGGAATGTCCCAAGATGCTAGAGAAAGCTGAGCAAAGAAAGGAAAAACATGGTCCCAAAATAGTGTTGACCCTTTTTGTCTTGCAAAGGGTCTATGGCTACGATTCCAATTGATTCATCCAACAGTTGTACTGAGACCAAAGGGTGCTTTAATGAGAGATTCCCTCTGCAATTCCTTGCTAGACTGAAAGGCTGGCCTTCTGTGGCAGCAATTCTTAGGTATCAGAAGCATCAAATACTGTGTGGAGTATGTTCTCTACTTACATAATAAATAGATGGCCAGCCTAGAAAGATGCTTTTAAAATCATAAGATTTCTCTAGGGGTAGGATGAGGTCAGAGGAGCTGGGGATGTGATATAAGTTTCTAACAAGGAAATTGAAAAGCAGGTGAAAGAAACTGCCTTTCAAGGTTCTCCTTTATTATTTCCCTTTCTTCACTGAAATTCATATCAGGACAAGACCCACACAACACTTCAACAATCTCATAAGTCTGCTACAGTATAAAATGTACTGCTCTGCTCAGGTGAATTGTACCTACTGTGTCTGTGGAGGTTAATGAAATCTAATCCTCCACTCTTGATAAAATCCATTAAGCAGTGACCAGCTGCTTCATTTGGAATCCCAGCTCTGCTGTATCTCCCCTTCTCTCCCATGTGTCAGTCAACAAGGTTTCTCAGGGAAGGTTTTCTGTTTATCAGGTTGACTTCTGCAGCCCTGCTGCTTTTGGATCACTTTGAAAAAGAATTGCTATAAAATACAATTGTAAGGAATATCTCTGAGACCTGTTTGTCTATTTGTTTTGGATTGTTTTATTCTGGGAGCAGGGTCCCTAGAGTGTATTTGATAAATTTAAACAGGGTTATACCAATTATATGCTATGTTGTTGGGAAATATTTCCTGGCTAGCTAGAGCTCTTATAGCCTTACTCTCTTCTCAGTCTAAATATGTGAATTTTGCCCTAGAGTCTTTAACTGCAAACTTCACTAGGTAAATTATCATGATAAAAATGTATCTGGGGATTTGGGGTATCCCCAGACTTCTGGCCAAATACAAACTTATATGAGAAGAGTTAACTAACTCTGATTAGTGTTAATGGAATTTTAGTTTGTGAAATGACTGCTGAGCCAAGATGCACCCACCAAAATGCTGGTTCTGTGAAGTACTTAGTCATGATCTTAAGTTCTTTACTGAATTGGAGCCTGAGGCTAAACAAGTTTTAAATGGAAGCATAGCCTTGACTGCCACATATAAATTGGTAAGTTATATAGAGAAACTTTCATTATTATATTTTCATTCAGAAAATTCAGTGGAATTAGTCAAGAGAAATAAACCTGCCATCATTGACAGGACTAGAGGATAATCCCTGATTAGAAATGTCCTCCAAGGCACATCTTTTGGTATTAGCCTAATTTTTAAAAAGGAGGTTTTGTGCTACTGAGAAATGTACATTCTTAACAACAAAAGTGAAATTGAATCACGTCCTGCAAAGCAGTCTGAAATCTGTACAGTCCAATTCTATAGTCGTCCCAGCTAGTTAGAAATACATCATGCAATTGTGCTGTCTCAAAAGGAAGTGCTCATCTGCAAAACAGAGACAGTAGGGACAAGAACAGATACTTGAGAGTACTTCAGTGAGGAGAAAAAAAAAAAGGAAGTGATAAATACAGCCACTGCTTCTCTTTCTGCTGAAGAAATAGGAGAAATAGTGATGCTATGATCTCTGACCTTTTATTAACAAGCTAGTCACTTCCAGAGGACAGTGATTCATTGCAGGCCACCTTATCTGCATTGGAACAGGCTCACCCCCAAGGCATTCCTTTGTCATATACTGTAACTACAGATGGCAACAGATTCCCTGTACTAGCGGAAATAGATTTGTAAAGTTTAAAGTGCTACTTTATCCTATCTGCAATATGAAAGAACCTTTAATGAGATTTAGAAAATTATGGATAAAGCCTAGTTTGACTTTTGTAATAAAACATACATTGACATCTCTAACTAATGTGTATTGTCGCAGTGTAAGCCTATAGAGAAGAAAGGGTGCCTGATTTGAATTATGAATTGATAAAAGGAACATGATACTGTATTTGAAGGTGGTACAAAGGCTGAAATTTTCCATAGGAATAAGAAAGAATAAAATGTCTGGCTTGATCTTGCAAATTGTATTGTGCAAATCAAATTGAGAAAAAAAAATTCCTGCTTTAAATCAAACATTGGACAGTCGATGAGAGGTAAGAAACATTCTTCATACAGAATGGGTAAACGGTTCCACTCTGATTACCATTTCAGTCAAAGTTTGGTATGCCCTTACTAACCATGATTCTTTGGATTATCTCAGTGAGAAGTAATCAAGAGGCTGAGACACTGTTTGTTTACAAATCTTCTTAGGAAATGCTCAGTATCAATATACAATCCTTGCAAATATAGCCCAAACAAATAATTGTGTCTGTGTGGTTAGAGTTTGAAGGGGAACTTTTAATCTTGTAAATATAAGGTTATTTTCTTTTATTTTTGTGACATTTATCTAGTTCCTTAAATTCTGGATGACTTTCATTCCCACCTATGCCTATGTATATTGCTTCAGAAGTAAGTGTTGGATATAAACACAAATGCCCAGTGATCCTATCTGGAGCTAATAGCTTTGCTATTTCCCAATCCTGATTTATAAATAATCAGAATGTATGAAAATTATGTAAATACCATTGCTGTTTCTTCCTTAGTACAGCCTATTTTCCCTTTGTTCCTAGTCACAGCTGGTTAATTGTCACTATACAATCTGGACAGTTCACTTTAAACTCTCCACACACAATTAGGGTTTCTAGTACAATCTTATTAAATATTTTATCAGACATAAGTTATACATGCATTCTTTTAATGCTTGTGATGTATGATGCGTTATCATTAGCTGCAACTAAACTGAAGAACCTGGGAATATCTCATAACTTGAAGGTCCAGGTATGCTTCCATACTCTCATACTTGCTTTCCACTCCATGACCTTGTTTTCATCAGGGGAAAACACAGACACACAAATAGAACAAGAGCCATTACTTTTTTCAGAAGTTTTCCAGTTTGGCTATGGGGAGACTGTTCTCATTAAGACTTGTCATTAAGATGTGGTGCCTAGAGAATGGATATGACATGTTATCAGCCAGGATGACAGACCAGCAGCATGCCACTTTCTCTACATAGTCCACACTCACACTTCACTTTCCTGTAGTTTCTTAACTAGTGAATGCTCAGATTCAAGGGAGCTTGGTAATGAGTAAAAATCTGTAAAAAACATTTTGTGATCATTATATCTCAGATTCAGTACCTGTCCCAGTAATCCAACTACAAGGTCAGTTTGTAGACTTTTACTTTCAACAAAACTATGAAGGATTGAAATGCGACTACCCTAACCTCATTTTTCTTATTCTAATCCCCTTAGCACTTGTCAAAGAATATCTTCTTACAGATCACCTTTCCAACATCTGCAGGACTTACTTTCCCTGAATTTTGCCATGTCACATAGACTAATGTAACATCTGTGGACCTGTTTGATTTGTCAAACTTAATTTTTATTGTCTTTTATACCTATAAGGCTTTTTAGCTTTCAATTTTGATGATTCACATCTTTTCATAATACAACACCAAATTCTTAAATTTACTAGGTACAATTATGTCATACAAGTGGCAATCACACAGTGCAAAGTCTAAGTGATCTAAGGAGTGTACTGGAAAATTTTCCTGATTAAGAGAAAATCTCTGCCATCAGAAAGCTGCTGAAAGTAGCTGTTTGCACCCATACTTGCCCCTACTTCTAATATGCATGTGAGGAGATAGCTTATGTCTGGAGGACTTCTGCTGGGTACAAGGCATGAGAGCATGGGATAGTCCTAACAAAGCGATAATCTGACTTTTTTACCAGCAACAGGTAAAGCTGATACCTTGTAGACAGCTGAGAATGTGGGAGGTGCAGTTTACTCTGTTACCACTCTTCTCCAGCTCCAAATGTCTGCCCTGTTTCCTTTTCTCCTGTTCTTCTCATTATAATATATTCCTTTTTGGTTTTGAGTCTGTTTTGATTTAGTGGTCTCCTTGGGCACCTTCTGTTCTTGCGAGTAATCCTTTTTCATAAAGAGCTCAGTTACAGGCAATAGGGCCTTAAATCTAATTTTTTGGCATCTCTACTTGTATTTATGAAGAACTATTCTTGTGAATAAAGTTTTAGCTTGTGGTAAACAATGGTGAACAATGCGGAACAATGCCAACAACTACAGTCTGGTTCCAGCTATACCAGCTCAAATAAGCTGAAAACTCAGCCCTCTGTCAGACACTCAGTTTTCTAATGTGGAAAATGAAATAATTCCATGATATTTTGAAACATTTCTCCCCCTAGCAGATTATGAATTTTCAAAGTGATGCTTAATTGTCTTGTTATTTGTTAAGGAACTGTGGAAAGATACCGTGAAACTGCTAAAGGATAAACCTGGATATCAGAAACTACCTGGTAGCTGGGAAGCAGAGAAAACAAAACCTCCCTGCTTTACTTTTGTACAACAAAATGCTTTCATCCCGTTTGCACTGCACACCCAATATCAATATAGTGCTATTCACGTAACAGGGGACAGTGCAGCTAACAAAGAATGTGAGTGGAAGATCATAAGGAGTACACATATTCCTTATTGTTGTTTGAAAAATATTGATTAAAACTGGTGGTTCTGGTAACTTTAGATGTGACATAATAAGAGAAACATATTGTCATTACTGTAGCCCTTTAATTAAATGTATAGACAGATAGAATCAATAGATAGAAATTTGGTAACTTGTGTTTTTTACCTCTCCTACTAGTAAGATAGTGGGTTTGGATCTGGTAATTACTGGCTGCCTTCTCTCTGTTTTTGGCCTTCTGAAGTCTCCCAAGTTCAGGTGACAAGCAGTTGAAGAATGGAACAAGCGATGTCATTATATTAACAATATAGATCATGAAACTGTCTAGGCGAGAGGAAATATAACAGACAGGTGGCTTTTTTTTTTCCTTTTGGTGTAGATTGTTCTCCCATTTCCAAGAAATAGACACAAGAATGAAGCCCCCAAATCTGCCATTTCCTCATAACTTCCAGTGACCCTTCACTGCTCTGTGGCAATTAATATGACATTTAAGAAAGGAGGCTCACTAGGAGGATGGTGTGATAGAAAATTAATACAGTCCAGAATTCTTATTTTTTGAAGGATTTCTGGGTGGTGTGATATATCGTATTTTAGCACATTCATTTTCCCCTGGCCTACCCTTCTTTCCATGTGTAGCTTCTGGGCCGGGGCAAATGCTCTGTTAGGTGCAAGAAAGTACAGCCCTGTTGCACAACTGTTGAGCCCTTCCCCTTCTCCTTGGCTCTGCACCCCACTTCAGGGGACCCTGACTTTTAAATGGAGGGTCTTCTCTTCAGAAGGATTTTAAAGATGTTCACAGACTGCACATAAGCACTTACAGGCCTTTGTAATTTAAGAGGAGCAGCATTACTTCAGTAGTATTTTTAAAAGTTGTGGATGGGTGTCTTGCAAAGGAGAACTGATTTCATTCCTAACTGTGGTACAGCCTTGCTGTGTGACCTTGGGCAAGCCACTTAACACCTGTGTTCCCCTGTTACCTGCTGCGTAAAATATTGCTGATGCTTATCTAGATTAAAGAAGAGCAGTGAGGCGATGTTCATTAATTATTGTTGGAGAGTGTTCTGAGATCAAATCAAAGAAAAGCGTAGGATACAGTGCTTTGCCCTTCTAGAATACATTCTTTTGAGGAAGGTAAAGCATCATATCTTCCACTTTTATGTGAAAAGAAAGAAAAATAAAACACCACTTGGAAGCCTCATTTTAATTGGCTTTGGTTTTTGTTTTTGGGTTTGTTTTTTTTTTTTCTGTACTGTACCCAAGGCTAAATTGACAGAGGCCTTTATAAATGTGAAAAGATGCAGACAGGCATCTCTTTGCAATTTGCATAAATAGTCTGGGAATCTGCTCCCACTGGAGTCAGGCACCTAAAATGCTTGGGTGACTTCACCAGTCCCAAGGGAATGCCCACCTACATCCCTGGGAGCCTAATTTTCTCTGGCAGTCTAAGCTGCAAGTTCACTATTTGCAACGCTAAAAGATACAGAGCACATTTTCAAAAAACATTGGGAAGCTGTTTTACAGTATAGCCCTCCCTGTCATGTAAGATTTTTTGAAATATTTTGCAATATGAAGATTTGGGGTGAGTCATTATTAAAATGTGGCCCTTATTTCTTTCTGCATATTAGTCCCACTAATTTATTTAAAATTTATTTTAAAACCTGTTGAAGTGTCAACTTCTGTAACAAATCCTAGAGGCACATCACTTTGACAGAATCTGGTGCCTACACAACAATGTGGAGTAAGGACATTTTCTTTGTTCTTAGTTTTTTTTAAAACTGAGGCAACAAAAAAAAAAGTCCAGAGATTAACAAGAGATCTTGAAAGAGAAGTGTGAAATCTCTCTCTTTCTCTTGTTCTTTAGTTTTCCTCTGTTCTGAGGCTAAACTAATCAAGAGCATGAATCAACAAGACCAATATGATGTTTGTCCAGCAAGTCGTTAAGGATAGTATGTTTTTTTCAAACCCTTTTCTCTGTGGGTGTACTTCTATTTTAATAGTACAAATTTTAAGGATGGCTGTTTGTGAGAACTGAAGGTGCCTTTTTTCTTTTTTTTTCTTTTTTTTTTTTCCCCTTTTAGAAATCTGTTGCAGACTGTAACTTCTAAATCATCCTTAGAGGTTTCTGATCTCTGCAATATACACTACAGTGGCTTGTGACCCTGCTTTCTATTGTAATATAGTAAGTCATTCAACACATGATAGTCCCTCCAGCGAGCTGGTGGAAAGTCTCTTTAGCTTAGTGTGTTGGGGAACTTGAGGTCTTGACTCTAAACACAGGGATGATTCTAGTATGCAGAAAGCAATTACCAGCCTTGGAACCTGTCCAGAACAGTGAGACTAACAACACTCCTCTTTTCAATAGTGCCCTGGTAATACTAATAACCAAAAGCTCACTGTTAATATATTTGCTGTGAGACATGCATTCTAATAAGCAGTCATGGTCATACTTACTTTTCTCAGTTTTCATTTGAATATGTATGAATACATTTAACATCAGACAGAGCGGGTTGAACAGTGAATTTGCAAATAGACATGCAGTATGGAGACTTATAGAATGCTTGCCGTGGCAAAATTGTAGCAGGTAAATTATGGGTGCTGTAGTGTATAATCTGTACTATTATCATAATTGCTATCTGCATTATCTTTTGAATGGAGACGAAAATATTTTATATAACAGAATTAAATACCAGTGTTTGTACTATAGTTAATGCTTTGATACCTTTTAAGTATGTTATGCTGTGAAGAATAACTCAAGTGGAATTTAGATCAGTGATTGCTTGTAAAACGTCTGAGATGAAATGTCTGAAGACTGAGTGTAGCTGAGGCTTCCAGAATACTTTGTGAATGCAAGACCTTGAAATTGAATACAAGTTCATTAAAGAACACTGTTAATGAAATAATAGGATTATTATTATCTTTTGCAAAATTGTTCCAAACTATGACTCTGTTCTGCTGTCCTGGTGTTATCTGTGATTAAATGATTTATGGCCAATTAGCTCCTAAGACTGTATGCCATCCTGCTGTAAAGCATTTCCTTGTTTGTGTACTGGCGTGGTTTTCAGCTCTATTTCACTTAGCAGTAGTCAAAGGAGGTGTCTTTCAGCTTTCTGCTCGTGAAGACCTCTGTGCCTTCAGCTTCACAACAGG
Source organism: Nyctibius grandis (assembly GCF_013368605.1). Lineage (NCBI taxonomy): Eukaryota > Metazoa > Chordata > Aves > Nyctibiiformes > Nyctibiidae > Nyctibius > Nyctibius grandis. Next base: position 7,870,543 of record NC_090672.1, read on the forward strand.
CACTTGGTGTTCACAGTTACAGGCTCTAAAATGAAGTATAGTGGGAGATGCAGCAACATGTGTGGGATTTGCAGCTGCTGACGAACAGGTCCTGCTGCATTTATCTGGCCATTTTTAGAAAGCCTTCTCGTGCAGTTATATTTCAGATCTTTCTAATATATAATCCAAATGTTAATGCATTTTGATAAAGGGCTTGATAACACCTCAAAGACTGTATCTAGGGTTGTGGCCTTTCTGTATGGACAGACTTGGCCTCCTCTACTGTTGTGTTTTCCCTGGAATTGTCCCAATATTTGCTAACAGCACAGGTGTTCTTGGTGGGTGTGGAAGACTAAGGCAAGATAAAAATAGTAGTAAATTATCATGGAAGCTTAAATGTTTTTACTTGAGCTGCAATACCTGGGGATGAGTTCTGTCTTTTGCCTTTGTTAGCAAGGTTGTCATGTTCATTTTGCCTCAACTGCAAAAAAAAATTGAGAGGTTAAGCATTTAATCAGCCACAACTGTCAGGAGATGTTAGGTCAAGTTATGATGTCCTGGTGCTTCCTCTGATACCACAAATGTCACTGCCATGGGTTTTACTCATTCATTTGATGTGGTTCTGAAGAATACATTTTAAACTGGTCAGATAGAGGACATAGGAGAGAAATGTCTTACTCTCCATGTAACTGTCCAATAAAGATAAGAAAAATTAAGATAGATTCATGGAAACAGATGATAGTGTTGAGATATTGTAGAAGAGCAGCCCAAACTCTCCTTTGTTCACAGTCACTCTTCCAGTGCAATCCCAACAGTAAAAGCCAGAGTAGAGAGTTTCTTGTGGAGTATTAAATACATCTTTTACCCTAAATTCAGACTGGAAGATATCCAGGTACACATGAAATCTGTTTACATTTTATGGACCTAACTTACTATGCTTCTATGGCTCACGGGGCTAACTAAACTCATACATGAAGTTCATGGAGCAAGCAAGGAGAATCTCATGCCTGGTTATCTCACCTGTGTCAGGTACAGACCCAGCTATGCCAATCCCACTGAAATTGTGAATGGTGTTCTTTGGTTAGAGCCATTGAATTGTGAAGGAAGGGGAAATGATGGTTAAAACATGTACCTGGCAGTTGGCTACTTCTGGTTTGGTCTCTGGTTACTGAGACACGGAAGTGGGAAAAGGCCTAGAGGGCCAAAAGCAGAAGTGATGTTATGAGCAACAGAGAAAGGACATCCTACTGTTATGGTCAAAGTCATCCCTTTTCTTCCATATGCGATGACTACTTAGTAGATGCTGCCCACTGCCTGGAGCTCTTAGCACAGAGGTTTGTCTCGCTGTAGTTACAGTCTGTTCTACTAGTAATCACTGGCGTGTGCTTGTGATAAAGCTCTTTGTAAGCAAACAAAAAGCATGTTAGGCTTTGATTCACAGGATATTAAATCTTGTGTGGAGTCAAAGAAACAATTTGCTGTGTGGCACAGAATGACCTGTCCAACTGTAGCTAGTGACCTTTATCCAAATGAAAAACCTTACAAACATCTGCCTTAAATGAGAAAGATTTCTTGAAAACATACACTGAATACTTAAGTCTTGGGAATGGTAATGCATTTTGATTAAATAAGAACAGTTCCTGTGAAGTTTTTGGGAACATTTCATTACCACATGATACAGTACAGTAGAAAGTGATTGGAGTTACCTGACTGGTCACTTTTGGATTTCCTTCCCAGTTACGAGCGCATAGATGCAGCGTGTTTGAACACTGCTGCAGGACTTATCTGGTTCCTTTCTAAATAACAGGTATATAAATGTTATGCAACAATTGGATTCCTGAGAGCAAGTAAAAACCTTGAATAGGATATAAACAATTTCTATTAAGGCTGCATCCAAAGCTTTGTTTTCTAATTGAGCTTTGATAGGCACTACTTCTTGGCACTTAGTGACTTGGAAATGTGTATGTGTTTGGTTTTTCTGTCTGGCTAAGTGTGTGTTACACTAAAGACACCGGGCTATGCCTGTGTGCTTCTAGTAGAAAGAACGCTAATCTGCAAAACTGTTAATTGCCTAATATGGAAAGCTTATAATTCTACATATTTTGCTATGTTATCTATTGAAAAATAGACTAAATACCTGATTTAGCAAAGCAAATAAAACTTCAATGCTTCATGATGCTTCTTTTAAACTCATTAAGTGATGATAAAAAACCCTACCAGTTAATCTTATTCATTTAAACTTATATGGAAGTAAATTAAATTAAATTATCCAAGCGTGCATTTAGGAGTTCAATATTTTATCTGTAGTTTGTTAGACTATAGTTACATGTGAACTTTTTTGCTAGACTAAACAGTTCCTGATTTTTTTTCTTCCTTCCCCTAGTTGTTCATCTCTACCTTTCATGGTGGGGCTGTATGTATTAATGTACAGAGCCTTGGAAAGGTGGGTGGGTAGGGCAGCTGCTGCTCAAGCTGCTGCAAGCAGCACTGATGGTGAACATCTAAGTGTGTGGTCTCATTCTCTTTGGATCACTGTTTTACAAAGTCATTATGAAATGGGTAATCTAATTCTCACCCTTTACACTTTTTTTTATTTAAAGTGATTACTGCAAGCATAGCAGGATGCATTTGGAATGCTTCACACACTTTTTGTTTAGTGTGCCTTTTTCCTTAGGCTTCTTAAGCAAGACGAATTGTTGAATACATTTGCATGCTGTTGTGCTTCAGATTATGTATTCAGAATTTTTTTTTGTCTGCACACAACTAGTTGGGCATAGGTACTCATTTTTAATAAGAAAGTGGCAAGATTCCAAGCCATTGTTTTCTGCATTTTTGTTTTTGTGTTTTTTTTTTTTTAAAAAAAAGTGTCATTCTCCCCAGGGAATTACAAACTAAGATGAGGCAGATTGAGGGCAAGCATGTGATTACAAACAACTTCTGAATAATTTAATTTCAGATGCTCAGTGATGACTTTGAAAACTTTGCAGGTAAAACACAAACTTTTCAAGTAAAACAAAACCCATCAGATCAACAATTCCCTGTGTGTGCATGTTCTTTTTGTTTTGTTTCTTTCCCTTTGTTATTGTATCTATTGCAAGGAAAGTCTAAAATTATTCTGATATTCCATTCATGCAGAAAACTTTGACAAAGTTCAATATATTTCCGTTCTTAAACTTTATTTTCTTAATTAAATCTCAGCTCTTGTGCAGTGATCTCTCTTGGTTTTGTGAGAGAAAGGTGGCATTCGGAAAGAAGACATAAGAACATGGCATGAGCTCTAGCACAATAAGAAATCTCTTGTTTTCCCACCTAGCTTTGAAAGACACTTTAGCAAAGTGTCTTTCCAAAGCTCTTCCTCACTGCCCTATAGCCCAATGGCTTAAGGGTTCGCAGTTTAAATTCCTTTTCTGCCTAATTTGGGGTGGGGATTTGGACTTTGCTCTTTTGAATGAGCCATTCATAAACAAGTGCCTGCAGTGGAGCTGTTCCACCTTGGATAACGTAGTTAAAACCATCAACTACAGAGTGCGATGCTGGCTCAGAAGAACGTGCAATGTTGGTCTTGCCCAGTACAGCTTGCTGATCCACCCTGTGCTTCTTAGTCTGGAACACTGCATATCTTCTGTAGAAGAACTAGCTTAAATAAACTTCATCTTTCAGTCTTTGTCCAGAGGTAGTCAGCAGGTTCCTGACACTGTTACAGGAACAGCCACGTGGCTGTTGGATAGCTCTGCCCCAAAGTTTGGGGTTTGCAGATGTAATGCATTCTTTGTCCTCTCTGGCATAGTGATAAGGCAGTTCTCTGGATGTCATTTTACACTGCAGACTTCAGAGTGTAACCTGTTGCTAAACTGGCAAATCTTTGGCTAAAGTCTTCCTGCAAAGCCATGCAGATCTTGGAGCCATTTCTACCAGTCCCAGCTGTTATTCTCACTGTTAATGTCCCGCAGCTTCTTCAGGCCAGTATGTCAGATGGTAAGATATTCTGCTTCTTAGTGTTGACTTCCCAGTCCTAAAGCAGGTAATTGTTTTTTCCTCTCAGCATATCGTGCTCCTCTCCTGGATGTGGTAGTGGAGTTAAAGCAGTATTCATAAGTCATGTTATTGCTTCAAAGAACCAGGTATGATCACAGCAGAATCAAAAAAGGAATGCTAAAACAGAGGGAAAAGGGTGAAATATATTACACTGAAGACATTATGGCAACATAATGAAGAAACTGAAAGGTGCAAAATGAGATCTTATATTTTCCTTAAGTTTAGTAAACCCATTCTTTTGAGCTTTATGGATGTGATGAACATCAATAAGATTGATTAAAAAAGGCTGTAGAATGTTAAAATTATACCATGTTGCTTGCAGCTTCAGTATTATTCATGCTTAACAATGGGCCATTACCTATACACTGTTCTTTACAGGGGAAAATAATAAATTAATTGCTTTCTTCTGTCTGTTTTACCCTGCCTAAAGCTTGTCAACAACTTCTCTTTAAAGATTGCTGCAATTGCTATTTGCATAGTAAAATCTGCTTTTTCAGCTTGGCAGAAACTTTGCCATAAGCCTTGTTTCTTCTGAACAATTGGCTTTGCTTACTTACAGCGTGCAACCTGCTGCTGTTTGATAGGAGCCCTAGGAAAGCGAGTATAACAAATGGCAAGATGCACGAGGGACAGACCTCGCAGAGGGTCCCCTTTGGAGGGGTAAAGACAGTGGAACTAACTGTATTTCAGCTGAAGCTGCTAGAAGCCTTGCTGTTACCGTTAGAACTGAAACTAAATCAAAGCCTGTGGCTGCCGTAGGTCATGTGTCATTTCTGCATTTTGGAGGATGTATGATTATTTAAGCCTTAAACTCCTATTTATGAGCTGCAAAGAGCTTCCACAGAGAATGATTTCCCCTTGACTTGACTGCATACCAGAAAAAGGAAATCTGATTTACCTCAAACACATTTGTTCATCCAAAAGATAAGGAGAAAGCCTAGAGGTGTTGTAAGGTTGATTTGAAGTGAAGTGAAGCTGAGGAGGAATGGTCAGGCTGTATTTGTGTTTATTTAACTTAAACAACAGAGCTGTACTTCTGGGAGGTGAACATTTACGTTGGGGGAAATGTAAGGGGGATTAAAAAGGGAATTTAATCTTTCATCAGTTTCTCTGTGGAGCTGACAATGTTTGGGTAATTAAACTGTTTACCTACATTTTGTGTGCCTGCTGTTACAGCTGGATGTTGTCACCCTCATTTTTTTTCCACTGTATAATTTACTGCATTAGCAAGTTGCTGAGACTTCACCTGCCTGCAAACACATCCACCCTTGAAATGAAGAGAGGTTTTTGCACTCACTGTACAGGTGCTTTAGGGATCCATTGAAGGAGAAGGATAATTTTGATTCATATAATATGTATAGTTTTTTAATTATTTGTTCTGAATTGTGCCTGGAAAAGTAGGAGGAATGTTTTCTCCTTTTGAATGAAGGAATACTTGGGCAATTGCAGTTCTGTAGGGAAGCCAGGCAAGCTGTTTCTTTGAAATCTGTTTGTACTACTCAGAGTCTCTGACTAGTATAGATAGCTTATGAACTAAGAGAGGAGCATATGTGGTATTTTCATCATGTATATGCTTTGTTTTCCTGAGGCTAACTTGGGTAATAACCTTCCTGGATAGGAGGCTGTGTTGTGCTCCTTTCACTGCCATTTTTTTTTTTTTTTTTGGTTGCTCAGAGGCAAGCCAGCCAGACCCCCGCTGGGAGGAGCAGCAGCAGAAGCAATCAGGCAGGGCCTCCTGCAGCTCAGACAGGACTTTATCCTGTTCCTGACTGTTTGCTGGAGTATTTCCTCAATATTTTTCACTTCATACCACCAGGGCTTTCTTCAGTTCTGTTTCACTTAGCCTTTTCTGTTGTATTTTTTTTCCCATTCCTTTACCTGATCTTTACGAACTCCTCCCTGCACCTGAGAAAAAGAGCTGATGTTTGTCAGAGTCAGTTCATGTACTTTTATTTTCTTCTCTTTACAGAACATCTTCAGGGCAGGAATACTTCACTACACAGCATGATAGCACAATGGTACCTATTCATGACTGGCCCTTAAATGTGACTCTAATAAGCTTCATTAATAGGATTATCTATTTCTACCATTGTCTCCATCCTGAATACATGAAGCAGTCAGTTTGACTTGAAAAATCAATGGGAAAATTAACCCTTATTGCTCTGAAAACACAGACATTATTTTAAAAATCTGGTCTTTTCAAAGGAGTTGTCTGCTTTCAGTTGAAGAAATGTTCCTTTGAAAATACCAGTCTGAGGGGTGGGTACTGTTTCTCCTTTCCTTTTTCTCTAGTAGAAACAGAAGCACTCCCTTAGCACAGGCATACCATAGGAAACTTTGACTTTTCTGTTGGCATTTTAATGGCTTTCACAAAATTATACATAGAAGAAGATATGAAATCCACCATGGCACACTTAATTGCTTTCATGTGCTCCTGATGCTTTGTGGGAAATAGTGCCAGAAATTGCCAGTGGAATTAAACTTTCAGAAGTAGGCATAAAGAAATGGGATTTCTCCTTAGCTCTGAAACCAGACTTGTGAACGTCTGTGGCATTTTTATGAATGAAAGAGCATCTAGAAAGCTAGCAAGCCAGAGTCATGCAAGACGGACCAATGTATTTACTGATGCTGGGCATAATAAGAAATGTCTTAAATAGGTGCAAATATTTACTGTGTGGTAAATTCCTTGAATAATCCCAGAGGAACAGTAGTGCTGAGACACTGTACCAGCCTCTGCCCCAGGCTAAGGAAAGAGAGGGAAAGAAGCACAGGGCACAGAACAATTTATGCAAAATCTGAAAACCAAACCAAAATAACCTGTCAAATTCACAGTGAATGTCCTGGGCAAAGGCAAGCCCGAGCCATCCAAATTCCTCTTTATCTCGATATGATGAGATACTTGCTAGGTGGCTTTTCAGATAGCTCTGGTAGGCTCTGGATGTTATTCCCAGCAGGACTGCTAATGTGATATCACTCTTGAGAAACGCCAGTTCAGCAGCATACAGGAGCCCTAGAATGCTTGAAGTGTCATCTAAGAGTTGCTGGCACTGTCTGCTGTTGATTCACATTGAAATGGTATCACTTTTTTTTCTCTTTGGCATTAACTTTGTATTATATAAACAGGGAAATCAGAGTTCTTTTCTATTAAAAACTTGCATCTATTTTTCATGCTGAGGCAGAGTTGATTTCAGTGCTTGTTTACCAAACTCAAAGTATTTTTTTTGGTCTGTTTCTACTTAACTGTGTTGTTCTACATTATTTTTCCCTATTTAAAATCTTACTGAAAACAGTTCAATTATTCATTTCAACATACTTTTCAAAGCAAGAAACAAAAACAAAGGAAAACTTCTATGGAGTGAACTATAAATTTTTTTAAAATTAAATATACTTTTAAATTGCGCTTGACAAAACAAAAGCAAAACCTACCAAACAGTGTCTGAAACTTGAAGCTTGAATCTGTCCTTATTGTTAAGCTACAAAAACACTTCTAGAACTTGTGAGAAAAGCTGTCTTTTCAACAAGATCCAGTTTTAAACCATCTGTGATTCAACATGGGCGGTGCCATGCTGATTTTATTCCTCTTCTTTTAGATGGGAGAAGTCAATGATATGCGTAGTTCTTAAACAACACTGTGGTAGCATTGTACAGAAGATACTAATTAAGGTAAAATGATTCTGGTAGATATCATGCAGGTATGTAAAAGGGAGTAATCCTGGGGAAACAGAAGTCTTTATGGATACTTATTTAGACTTATTGCATCTACAAAACTCATTAGAGCTCCAAAAAACACCATATCTGTAAAACTAAATGAACAAACAGAAACAGTATACAAAGGTGCTTAAGGATGCTGAGGGCCACCTTCCACCCACTTGAAAGCAAGGAAATATGAGGAAAGAATTATATATTCTTTCATGCCATAGTGGTGCTGATGCTCATTTGTTTCAGTCTCGGGGAAGGCTTTTATTCCTTCTTAGCCACTGTATCAATATTCACCCAAGCTTCTGCAATATATCTCCAGGACAGGAACCCTATTGCAGCAGGTTTGGGTTTTTTTGTTTTGTTTTGTTTTTTTTTTTTATACTTTGGGGAAGCTATTTGCCTTTACATTGATGAGGACATTGCTAGGGGCTTGTTCAGCAGCTGATCTGTGCAAAAGCTCAAAAGTTCAATTATTTCACCTCCCTTTTAAGAGAGATGATCAAAGCTGTTGACAGGGAACATGGGGAGCAGGGAGTGCACCAGACTGAGGAGGAAATGAATGGTGCAGACAAAAGCACAAGAAAATTTCCTTTTTTTCCTTCAGCATGTTCAGAAGGTAGGGCAGAATGGCGTTGGAAAGTAGCTCATTTGTAACCTCTGTGTGATGGGAAACTCTGGTCATTCTGACGTGGCCTCATAACCAGAGGGCCTGACCTGGGCTCTTTTATGTCCACATATACCTGAAATGTTCTGTACTGGTATCAAAAAGGAAAGGAGAATCCTGGCTTTTGGGTCTAGTTTGTAAACAATGTTGGTATCATACAGGAATATAATCACCTCCTAGGAGCCTATGGGCTGCCATACACAGGTCCTGTTCTACAGAGGTGTAAGTATAGGCTGTGTTACATATTCATGTCAGGGTAAAATCTGAACTCTTGAAGCTCCATAGCTTTTGCCACTTTGATCTGATCATGGGTTTTAAGGACCAAGGGGACCACTACGATCATCTTGTCTGACCATAGATTTCACATAGTAATTCTTGAAACCAGCCTATAACTTCCAGCACAATTACAACAAATTTCATAGCTTCTGCAAGAGCTATTGCCAGATTTTAACTGTAGTATCTTACAGATGAAGGATAAACCTCTTCTCCACAAGGCAATTCTCACCAAACTGTACAAAACCTTTAAAAAACAAACTACATATGCCATGCTATGCAATTATTGCAAAAAATAAAAACAAAAAAAACCACACTGATTCTTTTAGAAATGCCTATTTTTTGGTAACCCTAACACAATCAAGGCTTTTTGTTTGGTTTTGGTAAGCCTAACCCAAGCAAACTTTTTGTTTTGTTAAATGGCAGCTCCATCTATGTAGCTGATTCTTTTAGTTCTGGCAACTCCTAAGCTTTGTTTGTTTCTGTGTGATGGACTGCGGGGCTCTTTTACCTATTCTAGAAACTGTGTTTGGCAAATATTGTAGACTTGGCATTTCTGGTTTTCAGCAGTCTTATTTTCTCAATAGTGTGTTTTGGATTTCCTCCTGTTTTGTTTCAGATTACACTTCAATTCTACACATCTGATGTGGTTTCATATCTGTTCCGTAGGTGGCAGCTATTTAATTTTGGAGAAGAATGACTTCATCTGACTGCTTTGGAATTTTACAGCTCAGCCAATTACTAGTTATTTCTGATAAGAGCCAATTACTATTTTTTTTCTAATAGCAGTGTTATATAGACATTAACAACTAGTGCTTTCTGTAATGGCTTTACAATTTAAATTGCATGTAATTTATTTTTACTTTATTATGAAAAATATTACCTTCTTTCCCTTACTCCAAACTGCATCCTAATATTTAAAGCTCAACTTTCTTTTATTAAATACTGGAGTGTTTCAGATATTTCATACATTGTCCTCCCAAATAAATGAGTCCTCTGTAGATTTAGTCTTCTCTCTACCATTCAAATGGTTTACCATATTTTATAGTAACTTTGAAGCATTCTGTTTAAACTAATTCCTTTGCATAGTTGCAATCCATGAATATTTCACCATGAGGAAAATAGACAAGTGGATCTTTAAAGGGGGAATATGAAGATGGGCTGGGACTAGAATGAGTAATAAGTTTTTCTGTCTAATGAACATATGAGGTTTTAGAAAAATATTTATTTTCTCAGAGCAGGGACATAAGGTTCAAACCTTTGACTGGTTTGTGAACCGAGTCTGAAAAAGTATGCACTAGGTTAATTAAGACATTTCATTGAGATATTAATCCTTTACATTTACAATAAAGATGGAAAACATTCTATAATTCTGAAGTCTAAATGAAGAAATCTGTTGTAAAATGTCAAAACGCGACTTTTCACCACCTTAAAGCTTTTTTTTTATTTTTCTGACAGACAGCAAATTCATCAGAGCAACAACAACAAAAAAAAATCACAGAACTGTTTCTGCAAAATGATTAGCAAATCAATATTTATTAAGAATTATTTAAAAATTAATGAGCAGCTCTGGTTGAGATGCTTCAGAAAATGACTCAGACAAGACACTTGAGCATTAACTAAGAACTTACTGTCTAGCCTCTCCTTTGACAATCTGGAAAGAACTGCCTGCGTACCTTCATCTTGGATATTTTTGTACTGATTTGACATTGTCTGCTATAATGCATGCATAATTCTTTTTCTAACCAAATAATTTATGTAGTCAGTCACTTAAATACTATAAAATACCAGATTATATCTTTACAGAATCAGTGTAATATTGCATGGGGAATTGCTTCAGCCAGAAAGAATTCCTCTTGAAGAATGAGCATAGCTAGAGGAATTTCTGATGCCTTTTTTTCTGCAACAGTATATGGCGCTCAATTTAGCATAGGAATCAGCTCATCGAATCACTTAGTAAGGCAGGTGCTTATGTGCTGCTGAATAGAAGCTCTTGTCATTCTTTTCTTCCTTCATCCTCTTGTAGAGAAGCAGAAAGGAATTTCTTAGTTTCCCAGGAGTGTTGCAGCTGATGCCATTGCAACAAATCTTGTTATTAGGGCAAAGGCTCGTCATGTTCTCTGTCTCTCTCACATGCGTAGAGGAATCACAGCAATCCCACATGAAATGTTTAGAACATCTAGTGTCTGGTACGCAATTATTTATTTTTACACTGCATTCCTACCATGCATTTCAATCATGCTTCAATATTTTAGAGATTCAGAGGTAATGTGTGTCTGAAAAGCTGAAAGCTATAAATTTTATGTTGACAATATAACATCTGAATTTAGAAATACCTGGCATGAATAAAATGTAAAACAGGATGATTATGTGTGATTAAATAGTTGACTTTTATATTGTATATTAGTCATGCCATCATCCAGTTAAAAGGATAATGGAAACAATTGTGATTTTTAATTTTTAAACCAGTGTGGGCTGCATTAAGGGGATTATGGAGCTTTGTGAAGTAGTTTGCATAATGTAATGATCAAGAACAGAGTCTGAGTCAAAGCTGAGCTGTACATGGTAAATTAGGCAACTTTTAGTTTCTCCTTGAGATAACTTCAGACTATAAATTTTGAATATGAAATTTAATGGAAGTGTCTCCAAGTTGTGAAGAGCTTTACAGAACAAGCTTGGATTTTGTGCTCTTTTTTCAAGAATTCTTTTCAGACCAGACTTTGGCTTTGGCGTGTGAGTATTGAGGTCAGGACGGCTGGCTGTGGGTTATGTGCTTTACTAGACCGGACTTTACTCTTTCTTCAACCAAGGCTGATTTAAATAATTGTGGGTACGCTGTGCCAATTGCTGCCACTATATTTTATCCACTGAAGCCTGCTCTGTGCATTCAGTTGCTTATTACCATTAGTGAGCCTTGTTCTCCTAATTAACTTAATGATCCTCTTCATTTCATCTGATTAACTGCAACATGGGTAAAAATATAGTAATGGGGCCTCTGATACCATTGACAAAGGCCAAAGGAGTTGAGTGTGGCTGTTTGCCTACGTGCTCCAAGAGCATAGGGCACATCCAGTGAAATCTGAAGCACTGGGGGAAAGGTGTTCCGTTTCCCCCCTTCCCATTCAAAACTGGCAATGGCTAATCCAGTGTCTTTATCGTGGTTCTATTCTTCCCAAGGAACAGGGTATTTCAGATACTAGGTTGGTATAGCAGGAGCTGACATTTTTGGAGTAAGGCTTTTTGGTCTTGCTTGCATGAAAGTCTCAGCTCTCGCGTTAATCTTGTCAAAGGCAAAATGTTTTATATGTTGCATAAAATAGCTGCGCATCTGTTGTTTTTAATAATGTTTGCATGTTCAGAACTCCTTTAAAAAAATCATTTTATAATCAAACACTTTATGCATCCTTATTGTTCTGTAATTCTTTAAAATTTGTTTGACTTGACTGACAGTGTTATTCTGAAATTTCCTGATCATCATATTGTGTTACAGGGATCATGAGTGAAACTGACTGGCAAAATATAGATTTATACTGGTATGTTAATTACCTAGACTGAAAGATCCCAGTGCTCAGTCATATCACAGAAGAGGAGAGAAACAAGCCTCTTCATTTTTAACAGGAAATCCCTTAATGCAACAATAGATTTATAGCTTAGCTGCTCTAAATTCATCACTCAGTTTCAGTGGTTTAATGGAAAGGTGGTCACACTGGGGCTCCCTGGCTGTAGGAATGTCTGAATTAGTACTCTTGGAAGGTGATGCTTTAAATGGTTTCCTGAAGTTGCAAGGGAGATGTTTGCAAAGCAGTCCTAATGATATGTAAAAGTAATTGAAATGTAAAACTATTTTTCCTGATTTTGTATTGCAGTTGACAGCCTCTTTCCTCCTTCATTATAATATGTGAATATAAGGAAGAAAAAGAGAGAACAGGGTACCAGTGTGTGTGAATTTGTCTGAAGCTGAGACTGCATATACAGTGTAGAATTGCTAGTACTATAAAAAAAGATACAAACTGCCTGAGCTTATCTGTACAAACAGATACAAAAATAGACTAATGCCATTTTTCCACGAAGCTCTGTTGGATGGCAGGGTGTGTTTTACAGAGCCCTGGCTTGCAGAGCAGCGATACCACCTCCTTCCCTGAACTTCCCTGGGCTCATCAGTAGTTGATTGCAGTAACTTGGAGATGGCAAAGGACAGGTACATGAGGATCAATGTCCTGTGTGGTTTGTTCACAGCTCAGACTGAAAACTTTTAAGTAGCCACAGTATTTTAAAACATGTAAGTGAACTATTTAGTGTTATGGAGAAGAAATTGAACCTGACTGAATATGGCATGTTATGGCTATAGAAAGCAGGTGAGGAATGAATCGCAGACTAAAAATAAAGCCTTGCCTGAACATAGTAAGAGCCATGTTAGAGGAAGAAATTTGCAAACCAAACTATGCACAAATTTGGTGCACAAAGAACTCAAGTCTGGCTGCAGCAGCTCTAGCAAAGCACAAAGTTGCTGCAGTGAGTTGGCAACATGCTTGTGGGAAAATCAAGCAGGTAAGTGTATAATGAGGATGTAAATGATTTAGCCTTGAGGAGAAGGGAATTCTGTTTGTCATGCTCTTGCAGCAACATTTATAAGTTTGTCTCAGACTAGTGGTATAGTGGTTGGTTCCCAGCTCACTAAACCATGTGTATTTTTTTTTTTTTTTTTGGAGAGGATGCAGCTGGCAGTGAGAGAAAATATATTTGCTTTGTCCTGTGGGCTGTGCTCTGGGTCACCCTGGGGAAGGAGGGAAGGGAAGCTCTGGGACAGGTGAGGGGGGAGGTGGGCTGGAGGAGCAGTGGTGTCATCTGGGGAGTCTGCTGGAAGAAGAGACTATGATCCCTGAGAGGGATTTGGGGGTCAGCTCAGGTCACAAAGCCAACCTAAAGCAACACCTGGAGGGAAGCCCTGCTGCAAAGCAAGACAGGAGTGACTTGTCGTCCTTCCTGGTGCTGTTGGAGGGGGTTGTTTCTGAGTCTTATATTTACTTTGTCTCCCTCAGCAAACCTGAGACTTCTTTATATTTAAGGGCTTATCTTCTACTTTATTATTTTTGTATTTTGTAATAAAATGTGGCTTTAGAGACTGGGAACTTTCTCCTGTCTTTTGGTCTGTCTATTTAAAGGAAGGAAGGATGGGAAGAACAGTCCACATCAATGTTTTAGCTGAGTTATACCATCAGTCAGCCCTTGAAATGAACCTCTTTGGTGCTGCAGTGGAAGAGAACCAGATAGATATTCCAATATTCATTACTTTTGAAAATACATTTGTTTAAAGAGGCTGCTTTAGAGCAGCAACAAGATTTTGGTTCCTAAAATGGCATTGCGTGGGAGTTTCTTTTCCCAGACGGTGGATGCATTAGCTGCCTTTTGTGTGATGGACATCCTGGAAAGTTTGTTTCATTACTGTTGTGATTTGCACTTCTCTGTCTTAGCCAGGTACAGGCTTTAGCTTTATGCTTTCACTCTAATGTAGTTCCAGTCTCGCATCGCTTTGTGAGTGAAGAATCAGGGACACCAGGGCTTCTAGACAATTCTGAGTAGCTGTTGACATGATTCACCTCATGCTTAGAAAATTTCAGAAATCACCCAGGGCACAAGAATTTCTTCAAATCGGTGATTTTTAAAGTCTCGCCAACCTCTAGAGACTTCAAAGCAAATGGGACTTGACCACTCGTACTCACGTATCATCCTGAAAACCATATGTATATGATTACCCACACCATTCTCTTCTGTTCTCATAGCCAATAGAACAGTGGTCGCTCACAATACTCTTCTTCATACCATATAGCCCCATAGCAGGGCAGCAGGTGGTATGTGAGCTGTAGGGGAATTGAGTGTGGGGTAGGATCTTAAAAACACTCATGTTGGAGGCACAGCAAATGGCTGACTTCCCACAAGAAACATTTGGGTAATCCATTGCCATCTGTTTTTAATTTGCAAACCCACTCAATTGGCCAACACATTCAAAATACCACTGCAACTTCTCAAAGAGAATCTTAAAACAAAAAAAAAAGGCCAGATAAAATTACCTACACATTTTTTCCTGTTCAAATTGTAAAAGATTTTTTTATGTTCATGTTATCATAAGGCTTTGTAAAATCGCCTTTTGGTGGATCAAAAAATGTACTTCTGTGGGAAGTGTAGATGCATGGTACCTTTCATAAATGCTGTGATTTTTATTAGGTACTCAAATAAACTATTATAATGAACTGGTTCAGCCAAGTAGGCTGAAAGGCAATGACTCAAGACTGTGCCATATTTATCTGGGTATGGGTGGTCTAGCACTTAGAGGCAGCGGTAGTAGTGCTTGTGCTCAGCTCTCTTGTTCCCTCCTTTGCCTGCAAGATGCAATAAATGCTAATGTCTACATTTACATTATCGGAATGGCTATGCCCTCAATTTGTGTGAGTTTTTTTGTGGGGCAAATCCAGAATGGATGACAGTAGCAAGTCAAATGAATCGCACAATAGAGCTGTCTGCCATTAATTTTTGGCTCGTCTGACAACCTTCTGTGTTAGAGGGTATTTCTGAAGAATTAACAAGGGCAGGGATGATAAAGGAATATGCTGTTGGAGAATTTGTCATCCTTAAAGTTTCTTGAAAGATGGGGAATTTAAAAAGGTCATTTACTCCAAAGTAAACTTCTTTCCCTTGTTCTTGCTTAGCGCTGTTCTTGCTTACAGCCTCACTGGCTGCTTTGCATCTCAGTGCACCAAAGCATGTAAAAAAAATTTAACTGTTCTTTGCATCTTATTTCTAGTTCTTTTGCTGTAATTGCTTTTGAATGAGAAAGAATTCACTGAAACAAGTGAAAGGCTTCTGTGGTGGTGTAAATATCTCTGCTGATTAAGGTCCTAGAAAATTCTGAGTTCTGTGTTGTATGCTGTATATGCTGGGCGCTGTTTCTCTTTCTACTCCAATTTCCTAACAAGCCAAGCTCTAACTCTCATGCTTCTGAATTTTTTTTTTACCTCATTTAACATTTTTGAGAGGAAGTACTTTAAGGAAAGCTGGACAAGGATATAAAGGAGAAACTGGTTTGGGGATTTTCCGGGAAATCGCGTCACCTAACTGTTAGTTTTCATGGTCTTTTGTTCTCCTATGTCAATTATGTATTTTAATATTAAAACCATTGTTTTCTTCACAAGAGCACTGGCAGCTATTTTTAAATAAGTGTGAGATTATTCTCGTGTTCCTTCCAGACACCTCCCATTAGTTCAATTACACTTACTGTATGTTCAGATTTAACACTTTAGAATGTAAATTAAGTTACTTCTATCAATAGTGAATTTAATTTTCTTCATGCTCTACTACCGTATACAAGAGGAGCATGTCCAGCAGTCTTTCTCAGGCAACAGCCTCTCCAATATCAACATTGGGCACATTTAAAACTCTATGTTGACTTGTCTTCTAATAAGTCTAATGAATTTGTTGAAGCTGCGTTGTTAATGAACCTAACTTTACATTTCTAAGAAGGAGGGGAAGATAACTGATAGCAACCTTAAAAAATTCACTGTTCCATGCCTAATGATGATACAGTATTAGATCTGATGCTTTTAAACCTTCTAGGAATAAGGTGAAATGCTGAGTGAATCTCCTGAAAAGACTCTAACACTGTTCAAATATGCAGTGAAAAGCTTTTGTACACCTCTTACTTTTAGACAGCTAGGTAAATTAATGCCCTAACCTGAGGCCTTTGTGTTAATGACCCCTAGCTATGCAGTGATGAAAGGCTTTGTACATCAACTTGTTCCCTACTGCTGAAATTCTTTGTGGAGCCTACATCCTTTTATGCTGGATTCTTTAAAACCTAAATTTATAAATTTATTAATCATGGGCATTCTCCTTTTCCACACCTCCCTCTTTGCATTGAAATGTGATTACATTTGAGTAGATGTTTACTGGGGAGACCATCTTCTTTTCAGGGTGATGTTTATGGCATCTTAATTGCTCTGGCTAGTGTGCGCTGAAGATTAGACTACTCCCCGTAGGTCTAAAATTATAGAGCAGAGTTAAAAGAAGGATGATATCATGATTTTTCCAGCTGCCTATGATTCAGTAAATGTCTTCCTCATCCCCTTGCTTTGTGTCCATCATGTATCCATAAGAAAAACCGGCATGCCTCTGACCAATGTTTCTGAGAAGGCACTAACTTTAAAAGACCCTAAGCTTATTTGCTTTTCCAGTACAAAGCCCTTGTGTTGACACAAGGGTCTGGCTTCAGAATTGCTGTTTGGCTTTCTCTGGCTGCTTTTATCCTTTCAATTTTATGGCATTATCTTAACAATCCCTGGCCAGGTCCAAGAACAGTGGAATTGCTGGGTTTGCAAAGAATGCTAATCAGAATTAGGCATCTAATGGCCCCTGTGCTCCATGTGATTGAGGAAAGCAAGCAGGCCCTATGGATCTCTGACAGTGTCTTGGTGTTTGCTTGAAGTAAATATTCTTGATATAGATAATTAAGCATCTCAGGCTACATAAGCTCAAATCTTGTGGACTTTTACAGATAAAGATGCTTCAGACCTTATCCTGTGCACTGCATCCATTTATCAGTGTAATCATTGACACAATAAAAACCCATTTACACGCAAGCTGAATACAGGCCAGAGGAAACTGAATCTAAGCATGAGAAAATTTATAGATCCTAAGGCCAAGAAGGACCATTCAGACTGGCTAGTCTGACCTCCTGTAAATTGAGTAATTCATGTTTATTTTGACCTCATGTTATTTTCCCAGTAAGAATGACAGCTCTCTTTGTCCTTCGCATCAGCTGTAGGATAGCTATTAACCTCTTTAACTGCTATTATGTGTAAGTTACTGGACTATTTTGCTGTAGGTTAGAGTGCTGTGGAAGGCTGCGTGTAACCCTGGGATATGCTGGCATCTCTCACTCTAACAGAGCAGCGTCCTAGCTACAGAAAATATCTGCTCAGGGGGATTTTAGGGCATTTCTAATCAACTAGTACTAAATGAGCTCGTTGGTTTAAATGAATCATGGCACAAGTACTAGTACAAATCTTACAGGTGGGAAGTCATCTTCTATTTAATTTACAATCCTTAACTATGGTATGAAGATGGATTTAATTCTGACACAGATTATGATTGTTCTTAACACCTTTTTAATTGCAAACGTTCCTGTTGGAATGGGCAGTGGTGATTTTAAATGTAAAGTGCTCTGCTTATGGCGTATGAACACAGCTCAATTGATTTTTAAGAGTATTTGTGGGATGCTTTCTACAGCACAGTAGGAACATTAATTCATTTCTGGTTATCAAAGTTGTGCTTTCGAACACAATTTCCTTTGTCTGATCAACCTGCAAGTATATTTGCTTTATTTGTGGGGGAGCGTAACAGCGAGAGGATGGCGCTTATGTTACTTAAATGAAATTGCTGATCACCTGCCTTGTTTATTAGGATTCTAGCCAAGTGAGCAATATTAAAACTGGGGCTAATAAAGGGTTTTTTCATATCTTTAGTTGATAGTCTGCTTTACTAGCTGATTTACTCTTAGTTTGCTTGCATGAGAATCGTATGATGGTATTCAGACTCCTCAATCCTAGAAAATACAATATATTGATTTACTGACTGAAGTTAGAGACTCAAAAACATGATTTAATAAGGCCAGTTGTTTTTGTGTGTTAACAAAATGAACATGATAGGCGAAACAATCAGCAGTTAATCACTGTTAATTCCTCTGCCATTCGTACAGGTAGCATTAATAGATGTATTTAGAATAGAGCTCATGTTGTCAAGAATTTTGTATTAGTTTAGAAGGGATTGCAGAATTAAAGCAAAATGCTACAGGACTAAATAATTTTAGCATATCTCTATTCAAGCTACAATACCATATTTTCATAGAGGAAACATAAGTGACTGAATTGATTGCTCTTTGGTTTAATGTTTTTTGTAGAATAATGAGTGGAATGAGAGATGGGGCGGGGGGAGTTGTGTCTGAAAAATTGCCTGATTATTGCAATATTGTGGTGTGGGACTTGTAAATGAGAGCTAGTCAATGGCTGGACAAACCAGCATCTAACACTGTCCTGTGCACGTACTCAAGAAGGACATGTATTCATTTCTGCACCTTCGCCCGCTCCTATGTCACCTTCGCCCTGAATTGCTCATTAGCTCTATGCCAATTAGCTATGAGGGTTTCATGAGTACTGTCAAGCTCCACCCACCTGTGACAGCAGACAAGACTCCTTTTTGATATTCCTTCTTTTTTTTATCTACTGGGAATCAAGTAATGCTGTCCTTTAAATCTATCTTCTCAACAGCTTTAAAAGTAATATATCTTTATGATGGATGTGTGAATTTATATCAGTTGTTTCAGGCTGTTGGCAGACTCAAGTAGTAATCAGTTTATATTTTGACAGGAATATGCAGGTGCTAGATATTCCATGAAACTTATACTAAATCATGGTTTCTGGAGAACAAGCTACCAGCAACTTCAGCCCATTTCAGCTGCTGACTTCTAGTTCTCCTACTGCTTGGTCTGTTTGTTCTTGAACAGCAGAAGAGCCTGGCAGCAGCATCCTTGAGAAACCTGTAAAGGATGCATTGGGTTTAGGGTGTCTTGTGTATTGCTTCCTGCTTCAACTCTCACAAGTTTCTGCTGTTGATTAAATTTTAAATAAATAGTTGTCATTTTAATCACAACTGCATTCAGGGATCTATGACGAAGTGATTTTGACATTTTTCACACCTCAATGTTTAATTAAAAGACACTTGAAAACAAATAAAGAGTTGAGGATGACATTTTACATGAGGTTTTTACCTGAGCTCTGTAATTCCTGATGAGCAGGATTAGAAGACAGATTTTATGAAGCTGCTATGTGGGATGTGGATGAAATGTTATACTATTTTATGGCTCTAAGACACCTGTAAGAATAAGTCATAGCAGAAACTAACAGAATAATCAATATTATAAGTAAGAACTCTGGACAGTACAATGTAAGTTTAAAAAGTGACAGGTATTGCTAAAATATTTTGAATGGATTTCATTTTCAAAGCTAACCCTGACACACCCCAGTGCTCTGCACAATCAATGCCACAAATTAATATGCAAAACTGCCAGAAAAATGACAGAGGAGCTGTCGTATAACAGCTGTGAGCTGATGGTGTTGCTGCAGCATAAAAGAAGTGTGAGCTTTTCTGGCAGTTCTATATGGACATCTCTGCTGTAGTTTTAGGGTAATTCTACTTCTAGGGTAAGTACTATGTAATTTGTGACACCATGGATTTCAATTCGGCTCTGTCAACATTAAGGTGATATTTGATGAAAATGAAGGTTTTTAGAGTTTTCCATAGATGTCATATAAAGCGAATCTATCAAACTGTAATTGGAAAAGAAATGAAGTCTTAAATAATTCTATGTGGCATCTTCAATTATTTTTAATAGAGGATTTTTTTCAGGCTAATTCGTTTGAGAAAATAAAGTGGGCTTGGTTTTTAAAATCTTTTAATAGAGATGGACTTTCTGTGAAGTTGCAAAGAGATACAAGAGGAGCAAACCCCCTTACAGCTGCTCATCCCTCAGCGTAGGCCAGAGGATGTTTTGCTTCTAAGTGGTATAAAATGAGAGGCTGCCATGTGGTGATGGCAGTGTTTTAAAAGTAGTGAGTCTAGACAGAGCATAAATTCTGACACCTCTGAAGGAAGAAAAGGCAGTTTTGCTAATCGCAGTTCGTTAAGGTTGACAAGATGCCTGCAGCATGTTTTCATTTTTGCTATATTCTCCCCTTTTGCACCAAATGATTGACTGTGAGGCAAACTTGGCCAATGCACTTAATAAAATAATCATGACAGAATTACCACAACATTGATGTGTACCACAGCCCACATCATGTTCTGTGTTTTCTGATAATGGCCCTTTATGTTGATGAATTCATAAATTATGAAGCAAAATAATGGACTCTTACTTGAGCCTGGTTTACATTGCTGAAGCAAACCAGGAGTCTGTTACTACACCTGAGGACAGATCCCCACCTGATTTCAAATGGCTGCAGAAATATTGACATCAGTGGGGTGAAATCGGGCAATTCCCATCAATGCCAAGACCAAGTTAAGATGGATAGCTATAAATCTTGATTGTGTTCATGGGTCAGAAAAATCCAAACTCTATTTCTATGAAACCGAGGAAGAGAGATGCTCAATGAATTGCTAAAATGAAAATCTGGCAAACCAGAAACTTGATCCTAGTTCTTTTTGACAGTTAAAGGGATAAAACTGGACTACTTTTCTCTCCTAAAGGAGAAAATGTTCGATTGCAAAGCACATTTCCAATAGCTAATGCATGGCCAGAGCAAAGCAAGGACAGACACACTGCTGATATACGTGCTCTGACTTGTGGCTGCATTCTGCTATTCATGTGCCTGAGCTCTACTTGCCACAATAAAT
Source organism: Nyctibius grandis (assembly GCF_013368605.1). Classification (NCBI taxonomy): domain Eukaryota; kingdom Metazoa; phylum Chordata; class Aves; order Nyctibiiformes; family Nyctibiidae; genus Nyctibius; species Nyctibius grandis. The sequence goes on from NC_090672.1 coordinate 7,891,631, forward strand.
ATTATTCTAGTGGTCTCACCTTTCTTGCCATCAGATGTTTAGAAATGCATTAGAACAGTCCCTGAAGTGAGAGGAAGCAGATTGCAGCAACAAACTTGATGGCAAGTTTAGTAGATCTTGGTTTAGGTGAGGGATCCCTCACGTGGGAATTCTGTCAAACCGAACTCTGATCTTAAGTCTTCCTGTCATGGAGAACCTACTGCCCTTTTCAGCCAGGTGTGCCAATGGCTCAGTAATATGTCATCAAATAAGCTCAGAAACTTTCAGCATTTGAACTGTACTTACTAAAATCTATGAAAACATATTTAAAAAAGAAACAGCAAAATGTGCTCTTCAGCTTCAAGTGTTTACATTATTATAGTCTTGGTGTTTTTTTCTGGTATGTTTTTTGTGGCTCTGTCCCTTGTAGCTTGAAATGAGTGATAGGTTTCTGATTTAACCCTCCTGCAACAAATATGATAGCTAAAAATGCAATTATATTGTTTAATGTCTGTGGACCTTTTCACAACTGTGTGTTTTAACCTGTTCTCTTATGGTAGTCTACACTGATATGTATTAGTAGAATCAGGGTGAGGGAACACGTTTCCCCTGTACTGTCATAACGTCCGTTGTAATTCACAAAGCAACTCCTGTTGTTAGTAGAACACAAGGCTGGTGTACTAACTGCTGGTACAAACTTATACAGGGTGCTTGGATTTGTTTGTGGCTATATGGCAAACATGCTGTAGTTTTACCTTCATACAGTTGATATAATATTTTTTGTGTCTAGTACGTGGGGTTTATATAATTGCATTTAATTCTTGGGCAACTTCTGCTTTTTAGGTGGCTGCAAAATGACTTCCTAAAAACTCTTTGAAAAGTTACAGTTAAGCCCATATTTACGGGGATTTTCACATTCCAGTGCTGGTTGTTCTGCAGAAAAAAGTTTTATTTCAGCTTTTTGGGAGCTTCTGCATTTATTGGTTCAAACAATAAATAATTTTTACATTATTTTGTAAAAGTACATGTACATTAAATCTCTTCCTTGCTGAAAACCAGATTTGAAGCCACATAAGTGGGTTTCTCCAATGCCCTTTTATTCATGAGGGTTAAAAACTGGCAATCCACAATTGCATTCAAAAGCAATCCAGCTCAGTCGTCATGGAAACAGCTGGGATGTTAGTGATCTGGATTATTATTTAAAAAGCCAGAGCACTTCCTTGTGTGCTTCCTCCTTCCTCTTCCCTGATCCTGCGATCCCATCAGGCTCTGAAAGTGCAACATGCTCTTGAAAGTGAGTTGCCTTTTTTGATATCTCTTCCTGTTGAAGGAATTTTTAAGTCAGGGTGCACATCATCCCTTAGCTCTGAGCCTTACCTGCCCGTGACCTCAGGAGCTCACTCTGTAGGGTGCTGTGGATCTTAATCTACACACACATCAGCGGTAGCCAAGGGTGCTCAGCGCTTTGGCATTTTAGGTCAGCTCATGTTTCTACATGATCCTTCCAGCTGCAGTGAGGCAGGGTTACACACTTGTAGACTCTATCAGTGGTATAGCCTCACTTTTTTTTTTTTTCTTTCTTTCTCACAAAACCCTAATTCTTTTGGGATATATTAGGCTTTATGCTCAAGGAGTGTATTTTTCTCTCCTGGCTGACTGTTATCAGCTCAACTGGAGAATGTGGGAAGGGCTTTACTTAATATGATAAGGTTAAATGTTTAATGAGATCTGTAATTAAGTTGTCATTAGTTCTTATTTGGTACCCTTAGGCAAACTTAATTTAAAGCTTGAATTATCAAGACTGCTTATGGCTGACAACAAACTATAATCTTATATGAAAAAATAAATGAATCACCAGTCCCGAAGTAGGACAGATGCTTTCCAAGCATAACAGTGCATGAGGTGTTGACAAGTTTAAAAAAAAAAAAAAGCTAAAAACTGGGAAGGGGTAAAAAAGATCAAAACAAACAGCCCCCAAAACTTTATTTGTAGTTCCTGTCCTTGAAAGATACAATGTAATCTTTCCTTAGTTATTCATTCTGCTCCGCTTTGCCCTCTCTGCCATTGTGCGGGCTCCAACAAAGAAGGTGACCCCCAAGTATTCAAAACAAGTCTGGAGTAATATACTAATAAAAATTCATGTGGTGTTTAAAAAAAAATAAAGAAGGGAAGCTCAAATCTTTGTTCAAGGTCCATTAAAATGTACAGATCATCCTGCGATACTTTCATTAGCAAGCTCCTTGCTCGAAAAAGGCCTGCCTATTGTGTGATGAATCCCCCACAGTATTATTGACTGTCTTGTTCTCTCCAAAGATAGAAGTTAAAAATAATTTTTAAAAAAAAAAGACGTATGGTGGCAGAATGATAGCAGTTAAGTTTCATATGCAGTCTAGCATATGATATACATTAGCGTTTGGCAAACTCTGACTCCATATCGTTTGGCTATTCAATATCATTGAAGGGGTCCATAACTCACACAAGTAAATGAAAATGCTAGCAAAGGTCTAGGTTAGTTTACAACATAATACTGGAGCCCTAAAGAGAACTCTTCGAAGGGTACCATGAAGAAGTAAAGGCCAACAAAAAATAGAGGTAAATGCAAACTTAAGGACTGGAATAATTTATCATGCCTGAAAACCCTTGTGCAATAAATGATCATTTCAAAGTCAATGCTTACATTCTAGCAGATCTTTTCTCAGCATGAGGGACTAAGGGACTAATGTTGCTTAGGAACAACCTGCATATTTAGACACTTTTAAACTAAAATACTACAGTTCAGTTAATGAATGCTGAACTCTGAAACTCTAATTTCTGGACTACTACCTTGTCTAAAGGCTGCCTTGGCTTGCAAGTATATGAAAACATAAAAGAGCAAGTTCTTAATTGTTCAGGCAATCTGTAAGTTTACTCCTCTTTTGTTGTCTTCCAGTGAAAACATTCTGACTGATGTCATACCCTGTGTATTTTAAGTCCCATGCATTCTTTCAAGGCAAGTAATTGGGTAAACTGAACTGTCACAGTTTGGTTCTGTGTCTCTACAACTCCAGTCTCTTGAGCTGTAGATAGGAAGCATTCCTGCCTTTGATTCCAATGTTCCTGGAATCAAAGGAACAATGTTATTCTTCACATTATTCAAAGTCAATGATGAAGAGCTGCACTGTGCTCAGTGAACTGCTGTGACTTCTAGTGGAGCGTTGGAAGGCTGAGAAATTGCTGCTCAATCTGGATGGATGATGGACTGTGAGGATGCATACAACTATGGCTGTGCCTTTGATGTAGCACCTTGAGACTATAGGTCTGAGAATCTTCCAAGTCATGTAAAACCTGTTCAACAGCTAAATTGCAAGTATTTTAATAAGGTTTGTGATCATTTTGCCAGTGAAGTCTGTAGGGGTCTGCTCCTACCTGGCAGTAGTGTGGATCTCTGTAGGTGCTGCTGCTCAAAAGATAGCAAGATGGAATGCTACAGATGATGCAACTACTTGGTCCATGATATCATCCTCCTCAAACACTCTGTGCCTGATGATGTATTATGGCTCTCACTGAATAAAGTGTCTTCTCAGGGCTGATTAGGTCTGTGGCAGGTCTTTCTATATATATTCAGTTCTGTTCCATGTCAGAACTGAAGGGATCATTGCATCCATGAGGAGGGGTTTCAGTTTTCAGTTGGATTTACCTGAATGCACAAGTGCTTTACCAGCTCATTTCTTTTCTGTGTTGTATTGAAGGTTTTTTAATTCTTTAATAAACATACTAAAAAAGAAAGGAAGAAGGGAAAGCTAGAAGATAAAGGGCTTAGAATTAGCTCAAAGGAAAAGCAGTCACTCATGATAAATGTAAGGTAGTTTGTAATTGATCACAATATTGAAGAATTTTAACTTTATGGTCTCCTATTACATGCTTTCCACTCTTAACTAAAACTAGATCCATGTGAGCCTTTTGTAAATAGGATCAATCAGAGCTCCTTTAAAGATTACCAAGATGATGAAGACATTTTTTCCAAGTATTGCTCTGCAGCCCTACTCATGCATTTTGCTGGGAAGTTAAGACTCTGCTTTTTTTGCAATGACAGTGGGGGGGAAAACAGACTCTTTGGCTTTACCTTGTGTAAAGGAAGTGCATAGTAGAATTTGATGAGCTCTGTGTCTTAAGGTAAACATGAGAGAACTTTGTAGGAGATGAATTTTGAGATCTGGCCGGGCTTCGGTAAGTACAAGAACATGAGATTAGTATCAAACAACATGATTAACCTAAAATGCGGACAGAAATTTACTTTTTGGATTACTGTTTTTTGCATGTAGCTTTCTGCTTTCATCTATGAAAGGGATGAGTTTTCTTTTAATTTTTCTATTCTTGCCTTTGTGGCTGCATTTATGCTTCCTGCTTACAGTGAGTATAGGTTTCAAACATCATACTTAGTGCTTATTGCTATTATCCATCAATAGTGGCACACAATTCCACTGATTTTAGTATAATTGAAGGAAATTAATTTTAATAACTGAAATCTGAACATTAGCATTAGTTGAAATGGGAATAAAATTGCTCCCATCTCACGTTTAAATTACTGATTCTTTTCATAAATTTTAAAACAGCTGACTCTGAATTCCTACCTGCGTTTTGGGGGAAAAAAAAATTTATTACCACTATTTTTTAACAGGGACTCATGCAAAATTCTATCAGGGGCTGTAGTTACGCTAAAGTGCAACAAAAAGGCTGACTGCTGCACCAGAAGCATACAGGAGAGAACATTACAGCATGATTTTCTAATACATAACTGTGCATCCCCAAAGGGAGGAACACAGATTTATGTTTTCAGGGCCTTGGGTCCACTGGTTTAAGGGATCAGGGGCACAACTACTGTTCTCCTCTCAAGTGTGGTGCTTAGGGATATGGTTTAGTGGTGGACTTGGTAGTGTTAGGTGAACAGTGGGACTCGATGATCTTAAAGATCCTTTCCAACCAAAATGATTCTATGATTCTAATGACATTGCCTTTTACTTATTTGCATCAATTTTTTCATTGCATCATCAAAAAGCAAAATGTGTATTATAGCTTGAAAGCAGCATACAATCCACTGATCAGAGAGGGGAATGAAACAAGGCTTTTGAACAGCTTTGCCGAGAAGGTGCAGTGAGGCTTCTTAGAATTATCATTAGGTGCCAGCTTCATCTTGCTCTGAATTCTTCAAAGCAGCAGGAGTGTTGTTTCATTAAAAGAATATATCTGCTTTTAAAGTAAAAGATTGTTAATTAAATGAAGTTTGCTGCCAAATATTGATAATATTTGAAGTGTAAAGTCAGGACTTGTCAAACAGCTTGGTGTGCTAGTTCTGGATCCTGAAGGCCTTCTACCAAGCTGGACAGACTACGGCAGTGCATGCTGCCTGCAGAATGGCTGTGCCCGGAGCTGTGCTCTGCCTGGGAGGTTAAAGGTACGTCGTTAAATCCATTGAGTCCAATGTGCATCTGCTGAGACCGCTGATGCTGGAGGGTGAGGGATACCAGCTGGGTCCATGACCAGAAGTCAGCTAAAGTCACATCAGTGCTTCTCTGGGTTGTTAATGGAAATGCTGACACTTACCTACAGGAGCTCCTGTGCCATTATAATGCAATTGTTACATAAAAATGGTAGGGGTTTTTTGTTCTTTTTTTTTTTATAATGGCAAACATTTAGGTCAGTGGGTGGACAGACATGGTACAATGTGTTTTGTGTTTTTTTGTGTGTGTGTTTTTTTTTTTTTTCCCTGAAGCTGACAGTACATATCTAGCCTAAAAGTTGAACTTGAAAAGAAAATGCTGTCTAATTTCTAGTACCTGAAGCTCCAAAAATTGAATAATCCTCTCTGTGCGTGGGAATCGCCCTGCCCCAGACCAGGAGATTAGCTTGGTTCTTTCAACTAGATTAGAAAGCCAGAGTTAACAAACCTCCCTGGAAGAAAACAGCTGAGGTAATGATCATGATTTACAATCAGGATTCTTAGGACTTGGGGGAAAAACAGGACAAGAGAGGGGAAATATGTCTGAGGGCAGGAGTTGGCAGTTGTCTAGACAAGCTTTAACTTCGTATGGCTTGTCCAATTAATCCCCATGACTCCTTGGCTCTTCTGCAATACATAGCAGGTGAGTTTAATGTACTAAACAGCCCATGAGCAAAGCAGAGAGAGCTCGTGGTACTAACAATGTAAAACAGCTCCCAGCAGAGTGAGGAACTGGAGACAATATCATCTCCTCAACATGATGCAGTTGTATAGCCTCAAACACTACACTTCTGGAGCACGCTGCACAGTAACTGAATTAAAGCCCTTAAGCAAACCAGGCAGAAAATATAAATTAGTTGAGAAGGCACATATATCTGAAAAATCAATTTAAATCCTGCAAGGCCCTTGCCAGCAGGACCACACTCTCACACTTTTCAGATCCAACAGAAATGTTCAACACAAATGTATTTTTAAGTACTAGTACTAAATAACAGACCTCTGAACTAGTGATCTGGAGTCTGCTAAATTATCCTCTGTCTCAGAAATGTTCATAACTGGGCAGTGTAAATGGATGTGAGTTGATTATCATCTCAGCCCCTTTGGAAATCAAGTTCTGCAAGTCTTCACATAGTGTGGCAAGATAGAATTACATCTTTGCTAATGTTTTGCATTAGCTGCTATCTGCACTGTTGCTGAAAGCATTTGTGCCTTTTGAGTAGGGCATAATTCAAGGCGTAAGGGAGAGGGATGCTGGCAGTTACAAGACATCACTTTCCTTATGCTTCGTGCAGTGAGGAGTGTTTGCCCCCTCGTCTCTTGGCAAATGCTGAACTATAGAAATCATTGAAATAGTTATTAATCATTGAAAATCAGACATGCCCAAAGCAAGAGTTTAACTGAATGCAGAGCTCACTTTATCAGATTTAAACCCTGATGTCTGTGTTTTCAAAGTTCCAGTAAATTGCTCTTTAAATTGGTATTTGTACACAGACATAGCATGAGCTAATAACTGCAGGGGGATGGGTTAGAAGGAAGGGATTACCAGGGATAGCACGGGGGGACCTATCCATACTCCTCAGGCTTGCGCTCTATATACACTGAGCTCCTGTCAGCCTCTGTAAGGGTACGTACATTGCATGTTCTGTCCTTATTCAAGCACACACCCGATTAGAGCTGGACTTTTCTTGTTACTTTTGCACATTTCTGGGTGAGTTCAGTTATTACACTTAGCTTAAGTTTATTAGCATGCAGGGAGAAAAAGTGGCAGCCTAGAGAAGAGGTATCTGAAGTTGATATTGTAAAAAAGTCTTCCATGATGAAAGCAAACGGAGTAATGGAAGAAAATTTACTGAGGTGACAGTTTCCATTACCACATATTATGTGAACTAACTTCTAGCTATAAAATTAAGGGTTTCCTTTACAAACACTTCTGCACAAGTACCATTTTTGCTCAGTTTCCTTACTCCTTGCAGAGAAGCCTGATCTTCCTGTATGCAACATCCTCTTTCACATGATAGCTATGTGAAAGATTACTAGGTGACAGGGTAATGGTTATGGAAGCCAAGCAATCAGCAGAGGATGACATCTTCCAATTCTGTGTACAGAAAGTCCTCACCCACACTAATGACAAAAGAGAAAAGAAAAAACCAAGAAAAGTTCCACAAGTTTCTCACAGTAAGGCTTTGGGTTCTGGGGATTTAAAAAAAAAAAGTTTAGAACTGACTTAATATTGAGCTTTGCATTGGGTAAAGATAGAAAGTGAAAAAACAATGAACCTTCAGCTATCCACAAGGAATACTATGAAATAGTACTGACTTGCACTTTTCTGATTTGAATATTTTGATTTCCCACTTGCATTTCACACCCATCTCCACATTAATTGCTAATATTTACTGACCCAGATCCTTCAGAATATATCTAACAAATGTGTTATAAACTCCCTACAGTTTCTGCATGTAGTGATTTGTTGGGCTTGATGGTTATTCTCCATGAATTAAAGTGAATGGCTTGTCATGTGAAATCTCAGTCCAAATAGAGGTGATCAGAAATTTCCATACTTAGATTTAGGCACTCCAGGCCTATCCAAAGCGAGAATGCAGTGAGCGTGTTAGCAATAGGAAGTGGTAGGTGTCTGGAAGTGTCAAATCATATAATCTTTGCAAAAGCTATTGAAAATTAAACAATTATTGAAATAAAACATTGGCCAGAATAAAACATCCAGGCTACTTTTTCTGAACAAAATGGCTTTGAGAACATTAGAAGACTTTGGAGATGATTATTTTTAGTAAGAAGGAAACTACAGACATTTATGGAATTTTTTTTTTTTTACTGGTTCACTCTTTCTTTTAGATCTCAGGATGACTTAAATTTTGAGGTCCTAAAAGCAAAGGAAGCGCAATTATGACAATGATGAACAGAGACATGCAACTTAGTGAACAGTTTTAAATGACAAACTATTGCAATATGATGATCCTGCATACATGAAAGTCTTGTCTATCTTTCTCTATTTTAACTGTTCAGGGGGGACATGGATGGACAGATGGTGATTGGTGGGGGAGACAGTCTTTCCCTAGACTTTGATAGTAATTTAATAAGGGTCTTAAAATGCAGACTTGAAGCTGTGTTTTCTTACACAAGTTTCTTCGATCTTTTTAATATCCACCCAACATTTGAATTTCATGCCCAACAGTACGTGCCAGCAACAAACAGCTGTAAAAGTGTCATTACATTATATTATCAACTCTCTTTTGAAAAACTGTTTTATTTATGGCATTTTATAAACTGTTATTTCAAGAGAATGGCAGTAATTCTACAATAGGATCGTCTGATCTGTATGGTCTCCTTGGCATGGCAGTGAGGGAGGCAGGCGTTCACTCCTTGTCTCCCCATTTCCTTTTAATAGTGAGTAATACTGTGCAGCACGGTGCTGAGAGGGCAACGGCACCGTTCCCCAGACACCCCCCACCAGTCAAGAGTTTGCAGCAGAACGCTACCTGCAGTATTTATACTTGGCGCTCTCAACACATTTATTTTTAGCTTTATATCATCATTTTATGCCAACTGAACAAATCAACAAATCTTTAAAAAGACTTCACTGTTCCCTGCCGCCAACCTGGAATGACGCCAGCATCGATTTGAAGAATTGCCTCAACATCCCGCTGTGCATTAAGTTGAGGGTAAAGCGTGTGCTCTTCTGAGGTGGCAAGCGAGAGAGGTGGGCAAGGAAAGGCAAGGCAGGTGGAGAATCCCTCCTGCTCCTCTGAGCAGCCTAGTCTCTCCCCTTATATCTTGCTCAGTTCATGGTGCCCCCTCTCTTGTCCCACTTTGAACAGTCCTGTTCAAGGGGATGGGGGGTGTTCATATTTCCCCTGCCCCCAGTAGATCATGTTATATTCCTCTAGAAAAATAAGGCATGTGTTCTTCGTACTTCCAAGTAGGTGAATGTGAATACAAATCATATTTACCAATTCATCTTAAATCATCTTACAAAATATTGCAGGTGATTTTTTATTATTTTTTCAATGGCCAGATAAATCTTTTTATTATGTTGGATGAATTTTCAAGAAATAGTCACTGATCTAGTTCAGTGTTGTCTGTTTTTAGTGATTCTGTCTGGCTACTTTTATCTAAAATCCAGATCTTCTGTTTTATTCATCCTTGCAGGAACATGCATTACTTACTGAAGATTAACAAGCATAAAAATGTAGTGGTCTCACCTTCTTTCTCCTCTTCCAATTAATATGTGACACACCTGGAATTCCTGATGTTACTACTGAAATAATACCTGATGCTGCAAGGATACTTGAGAAAAACCTGTGCCCTGGTTAGATGCTGTTTCTGGGAATATGTGGGTCATGGTAAAAAGCATCCTAGCTTTAATAACGCTTAAAAAACGGATGTAAACTGCAATAATTGTACTGATGCTTTGCTGTCTGATCTGGTAAGATCGTGAATAGTGTGGATATCCATCTGTGTTTTGCTGACAGGAGAGATGAGAGTTGCAGGCGCCAGTTGCAAAGGCTGGCACTGGAGCTGAGGCTGGGGAGTGCAGATCTGAACATCCACAGCCCAGCCCCAAGTACAGACTGAGCTGTGAGCTCTAACCAGTGCTTTCCTTGAGCCTTACAGAGTGATGATTATTAGCCGGTGTTAAGGGTTGAGGCTTCATAAGGGAAGACAGGATTTGAACAGTGTTCTGATTTCCTGATTTTGAATGAATAGTTAGAATAAAGGTGACGGGTTTTGATTTTTTTTTTTTTCTTTCAGGTAACTGTACTTGAGGGAATTTTGACTTCTCTTTGGAGTTTGGCAAAGTGTCTATTCTTCACACAAAATAATTAAAAAACTGAACATTCTCTTTTATATTAAAAAGAGAACTAGTCCATCCTATGGGAATAGCCCTTTTTCTTTTTTGTTTATGCATAAATAGGCAAAACCCTATGAACAATGGCTGAGCATGATATATTTTGTTTCAAGAGATCTGGAGTGCCCACAGCTATACTTGACTTCAGCAGAAATTCTATCTGTTCACTTCTTCTGAAAATTAGACCCTTTGTTCTTTTCCTAGAGCAATGACAATCTGTGTCTCAAAGGTAAAATCACACTGTACCATAAGCTGCAATTGTAACAATATGCTTGTGTTTTTGCAAAGAAGTTTGCAAGTAAAAAAAAACAACTTCAAGATTTTAAAATATTAAGCTTTTTTTTTTTTCCTTTTCCAGTCAGTATTCCTAAGGGGACTTTTCTCATGGTCTGCTGTCTGAATACAGATGGAGTAAAAAATGCGTTGCTATTGTGTTTTAATTGTAATCAGAAAGCATGCTGGCTGCATCATGGAGCAGAGCTGCAGGAAATGGGAAATGGACAGTTCTTTTTTTTTTTTTCTGGTACTTTTCCTTGTTTTTACTTGTTACTGTTTAAGAATTCAAGAACAGGAGAAAAAAAAAATCAAGCCTTATGCCAGATGTCACAAACATATATTTAGACACCTAAATAATGTTTTGATTTTTCAGATGTTCCACACATTTTTTTCAGAAGGTTCTCAGCTTCTCTAAAAGCAAATTGTATTTGTTTAAGTGTCTAATGTTTGGAGGGGAAGAAGATGTTTTCCTCAGAGATGTTATGCAGTGTATTCACAGTTACATTTTTACAGTGAACAGTCTGTCCTCTCTGCATACGTATGGGAAACACATCTGTTCACAAGGGATTACTTCTTGGAAAGCCACATTCATCCTCTGAGTCTTGCTTACCTCTAAAATTCCCCCTAGGTATCCTTTTCTCAAGGTGTTGGATGGCAAAAGTGCTTCTCTTACACTATTGTTTTGTGGTAAAGAAGGTTGTGTTTGTATCACATTTTAAATAGGCAGAGGTGAGAGGGCCAAATCAATGTGTGTTTCAAACTATCTCTTGGTTTATCTGTAAGACCAGTGCATATGTTTCAGCTTCTTATCTTCTCTGAGAATTTCTGTCTTAAGTATTGACTGGGTTTTCCTGATCTCTGTGTGGCTAAAGTACAAATACCTGTTAATTAACTAATAATTGCATACTTAGGTCACTTACATTTGTTGTCAACCTAAGGAGATAGTGTAGATTATATGGTGGGGTTTTTTATTCATTCAAGTCTTATGAACTGACGATTTCAAGATGGGAAGCAGAGTACAGGCTGAAACCAGTGCTAAGGGCAGAACAGAGGAAGGGAAGAACTAGATGTTGGCAAGATTTATGGGACTGGGAGGGTCACCAAACTAGATCTGTTAGTGCCCAAATATGATACTGGACCCACTGGCCGTGTGTGATATCTTGATGGATGTGTTGCAATTACTCTTAAAACAGTAGAATTCAATAATTTTATGGAAACCCTTCACATTGGTTACAAATAGTAATTACTGTTGCTAAAATAATTACTGGCATTTAGTTGAACTTTAATGGTATCCTCAATATAAGACTTGGTCTTTTCTATGGTAAATTTAACGGCTTTTTAATGGTAATCTGTAAAGTAAAGGAATTGAACGTTTCAGCGGAGGTCTGGTAGAAGAATGAAAACTTCAGAGTAATTAGAGTGGTATGTTAATTGCTTGATAGTTACATTAAACTGAATGGTAAAGTGGATGGTATTCAAAAGAATAAGCTGAAAATATTCTTCCAACTCCAAGATGGCATGTCAATTTTAGTTTTAAAGGCTTTCTAATTTAAATAATTATCTGTGTTAAATTTTACTGTCTGTCATCTTATAAAATCAAAGTAATGAACTTAATAGCAGAGAACATATTTGAAAACATCTTTGTTGGAGCTGGCTGAAAATATTAACAACTGTTTTTGATTGCAAATAGCAATTTCATAAAGTAAAAAATGATTTCAGAAAGCATGCTGATTTTTCAGCAGAATAAAGTCAAAATAATCCCTTTAGAATTTCTTGCTTTTGTCTTATGCTTTTTGAGATTAACCAAGGAATTGTTTGGATGACTTCTTAACTCCAGTTCAGGTTTTTCATACTGATTTGATACTTTGAAATGACTGGATTACCTGTGGAATACAAATTTTATTTTATGACGAAGTCTAATCTTATTAATCAAAGTAGTTCAATATTTTATTTTGCTCTTTGGTGAAACAACCAGTCTATTTGACTGGGATTGAAGAGTTTGATTTTTGAGGATTTTGTTTGAAAAATAAGCAAACTTTGTTGCATGTTCAGGATTATTGCTTAGTAGTGTTTTCTGATTATTTTTTTTTTTTTAGTTTGGTAAGTGAAAGACATTAAATTTCATTAACTTTATTTAAAGAAATAAAAGGATCTTGTTGTTTTCATACCTGTTAGAGCAAATTGGTTTATTAGCAAAAAATACAAAGCAGCAAAGAACTTAAAGCAAATATCTGCCATTTTCTGGGGAGAAAAATGTTAATCATGGAAGTAAAATTATTCACACCAGAAACCTGATTGAAGTGTTTGTTTATGCAATCGTGACAGAGCTCATAATCACGATTGTGCGCTGCATCACAGGGGATAAATAAAAGCACCATAGGCTTTGTTGAATTGTGTAAAATATTACAAAAGGAAAATCATTAAGAACTAAAGTGAGATAAAGCTGTTCTCAGAGCCAAAGCAGAACCAGCTTTCATTGTTCGTTGAGGATGACTTGCATAGAGATGACTTTACAAGTCGATCCAGGCTGCTCTATAGCGCTTCACTGATGCAACTGATAAGCAGTAAATTTAAGTAAGTAAAGTTCTCAGGATCTGCAGGAGTTGCTATCTTGCAGATAAGAGAGATAGAACCATTGCATAAGGTTATTTTGTTATGGCAGGACAGCCCAGAAGCATTGTAATGACTGGCCGTGTAACTACTGCACTTTGTAGTTTAGGTACTCAGTATGTTGTTCGTACCAGAGTTGCCCATTAAATTTTGTCTCTAAGCTCTGACATTTTTTCTGTTTGTAGAATTAATGGGTTTCCCCTTGTTTTTGTCCATGCTGCTACTGATCAGGTTTTTGAGGAGTCCCTTTTCGCTAGACATACAAAGCTCAAAATCCTGTCTTTCACAAGCGGTCATAACATCCTAGAACAATTCTAAAGTATTTTAACTTGCATTTTGCTCCAGTAATGCTGTTTACAACTGTTCCCAAATGCTGCAGAAAGATTTTTTGAAGAGTACATACTGGATAATATACTCAACCCTACAGAATCATTAATAAGGCAAATAACATGGCAGTGTCTCTACTTCATTAGTATAAACAAAGGTCATTAGTATAAACGAAGTTCATTAGTATAAATGAAGCACTTGTTGGCACAGCTGCACAATTCTCTGTAATGTCCAATCAGACCCAAATCCCAAATGAAACGCAGTGTCTTTCCTCTTCCGAGTTCTTTTGTACATCTGTTGTCTGTGCTTTGAACTTGAGTTCTGTATTTTACCTGTCCCCAGTGCCTTGGAAGGAGAGGGAGGGAGGGAAAGGCATCTAGGGGCCTTGATAATGTTTCTGAAGAACAAATCCTGGAGGTTGCTGCAGGCTGCTCGGGACTGTGCAGCCTGGTAAGACTTGCACCTGACCCCAAAGTTGTAAGTATCCATTTACTACTCGTTTTAAAATGCCTAACAGTAAGTTATGGGGCTTATTTTTCTTTCCTGCCTGACGTTTGATTACTACCATTAAAATTAAGCCAATAAGACCATGAATTATGTCCACTTTCTCACTTTCAATCCATGAAGGCTGATATGTAATGTGGTTTTGGCACAAAAGAAAGTTCAGAGTGCAACCCTTTGGTTGGGCCATCACCATTATTAGTCCATGCTACTTCAGCTGATGATTTTACCAATGTCTTCCTGGAGTAGAAGGTTTTTCTAGACTATGATTAACAACAAAATCATTGGGTATCCCAAACTGATGAGGATGAAGTCTTCCAAGTAGTAGGCAGATGTTTCACCAGCATCTCCTTTGTTGTCATTGTCTTTTTCTTTTCTTTCTTTCTTTCCTTCCATTTTGCTGTTGTTTGAAGCAACTTTTAAACACTGTCTTGTGAAACTCAGTTCTGTCCCTTCATGTGACATTTCTTGAACTTTTCAGATCATTTCAGGTCTGTGGAGCTCGTGCCTAGTGCAACTTATATGGAGTTTTGCGCTCATCTAGTCTCTGCAGAGCAAAGCCAGTATTAAAACAAAGCTGCCTGGCTTTATTCAGTTGTACTGCTTTGTTGTGAGCTTCAGTTGGGCAACTCTGAAAGATGATGCTTGTAAAAGGAAGAGAGAGCACTCAAACAGCAAAAGAAAACCTAGCATTGAAACCACAAATATGTTGTAACAATCATAAATGTCACTTGGTAATTCTTTGTAGGGGCTTGAAACCCATTTTCCTTCCATTTATTCTATTTACTGTGCCTCATCACCACAGCATCAAACACAGAATAAAGTTAATCAGCAAGGGATTTGCCTTTTTTTATGAACAAAAATGAAATGAGGAATCTCAGTAAATTTCCCCCTAATTGTGATAATTGGAATCTAAAAAAAAAACCATTAAAGCATAGCTCTGACATTGAAAGCTGTAGTTGAATTGTGCTTCTAGTCTCAAATTGATTCTTTTTTCCCAACTCTTTATGTTCCTTCTTACGTAGATCAGTCCAGATTTCCGTGTGCAAGCACACTCAGCTTCGCAAAGTTTAGATTTGGACTTTGGTTGAGAACTTTTTAAACATTTCTAGGTTCTCGTTGATAGCTGGATGATCCAAAACCTAAGTGAAAGATTTTGCATACTACTGCTCTTAATGGATCCAGACTAGCTGACACGGAAGGTAATTTCTCTGGTTTTAATCTATAAGAAAAGCAAGTTGCACTTGATAGTAATGATCAACTCATTAGTGTTTCAGCATCATTGGAATTATCTTATTTGTTGTTTTAATGGGAGTGCCTGTGGTACAGCATGTTTTGGTTTTGCTGCTGGCCAGAAGAATTTAAATCTATTAACTTGGTGCCCCAAGGCATCAAAATTGTACTTGCTGTGTTGCAAATGAGCTGGACTTGGTGCTGCTGTAGTGAGGTAGAGTTGGCTCATTGGGAGTGACTGTTGATGCACACCCTAAATAAGCAATCAATAGTATTGATCTGCCTCGGTGAATTGTGTGCTGCTTGCGAGGCAGTGGCACATGCTGCAGACTAATAGGAGAATGAGCTGGCTCACCAAGCTGCTGCTGACCTGAATTACAAGAATTAGAAG
Source organism: Nyctibius grandis (assembly GCF_013368605.1). Taxonomy (NCBI): domain Eukaryota; kingdom Metazoa; phylum Chordata; class Aves; order Nyctibiiformes; family Nyctibiidae; genus Nyctibius; species Nyctibius grandis. The sequence continues at coordinate 7,907,288 of NC_090672.1, forward strand.
TGACTGATGTTGAGAAAGTTAAAGAATTAGCTACTACCTGGGTTAGTGCAGTCTAATCAGTGACTAAAGATGATGCACATACTTGCCTCTGCAGGAGCTGTCCTAATCCTACGTGTGTGCCTGCGTGTGGACATGCAGCCTCTGAGATGACTGGTGTCTTTTAAACTTTTGTACCTCAGGTGCTGAGTTGCTCTATGACAGCTGCAGTCTTGCACAAATAAAACAGATAGTAGAAGGTGACAAACTTTCTCTTATAAACTGAATTTTCTAATAGTTGTTAGTTGCTTTAATTACTTTCCATGGGTACAAGGAGAGCTTTAGTATAAATATTAATGTTATGAATGAAACATGAGACCCTTTTATTTCAGTACTGTCTTCAAATTCACTTAGAGTTTCCTTCTGATGGGAAGATTGATGGAATGTCTTGTTCAGAACTGAACTGACAACAAAAATTGTAGTTAAGAAGAAATAGCATAATGTTTAACAGCATTTAGCTCTTGCTGTGTTGATAGCAAGAGTTGAGCACATTTTAAATGTCTTAAAATCCCCTCTACTAACAGTTGACACATAATCTCACTTGCAGACATTAGGAAAACTTCACCTATTGGCAAATTTTTCCTTTTCTATTTCCTCATCCTGCTTCAGAATCCATTTTCCTTTCCATAAAAATGTGCTATTTATTGCAAAGTTTTTGCTGGGTAATTGAAACAATTTCCTGATAAGAAACTTCTAGCCACCTCTAATTCCTATGCAAGAACAAGGAAGAAATCCTTATAGTTAAATACATTTTTGATAATTCTCTAGAAGCACAATTGACAATTATTCTTACTCATCTGTGCATACAGTTTATATCTGACAGTATCTAACTGCTTTCACAGCTCACATAAGACAGGGTGCTGGCCAGGGCTGCAAACAGTTGCCAAACTGATGTGAGCATTTTCACCAAAAGCCTGTTGATGTGCTGGCATTAAGCTTTGCAAAAACTGACTTGTCCAATAACTGCCTCTTATATTCTGTCCTGGAAAGCTTTGAAAAATCAATTCTTTTGAATTAAAGCACTATTGCTAGAAAGAATTATCATCACTGGCTTTAATGTACTCAGGAACCAAATGTAGTATCCTTAATCAGTCATAGCAGAAAGCCTTAAATAAGGTGAGAGATATTTTATTTCACATTAATTTGAAGTGAAAATCAAACTAAGGAACAGCTAGTCAATAGAGTACATAAACCTTACAGGATAGGCCATGGGTCTTTTTACTTGTCAAACAATTTCATGTACCATGTGTAGTCTTATTTGCAATTTAAGTGAGAGTATGGCATCACGTCTGATACTTTTTACTAAACATAATGAATATGCTTTAACTTAGTTTTCATGGTCACATTTTGTAGCCTTTACATAGACATTATTTTATGTATGTTTATATGTTTAAAGCCCCAACAACAAAAATTAAAATCCATTTTTTCAGACTCCTAATAAATACAGCACTATTACAAGTACTACAGTGTTTTAAATTTTTATGATAGGTTATGTATTGCTACAGCTACATGTAGACATTTAAAAAAACCCTATTTGTTATTAAAATGCAGAATAATTCAAGATTGTTTTCTAAAGCTGTGAAGCAGAAAACAATTTATACAGGTGACAGTTAAGTAGAGGTACCTGTAACTGTAGGAACAGCCTTTTTGTCTTTTATGGAGGGCTGTACTGGCAGGATAATAACTAACAGAGTCCCTCCTGCTATTGGATTGGTGAAAATCAGAAATATAAAAATAAGACTTGGTGCTCTGTTCCTTTTGAAAAGGTGTCTGCACCTCTCCCTTGATTCTGCATTTTCCTTACCACTTCCAGGCTTTCATTTAAGAATAACTTTTTCCTCCTTTCCTGTGAGGAAGTTATCAGCTATCCCTGTGTAAATCTGTGCTGACACATGTTAATTCAACCTTGCTGAGAACTGTCTACTTTTAAATTGCAGTGGCAGCAAATCCATAAAATGTAGAATTTACTGAGGGTCACATCAGTATTAAGATGCATCAGCACAGCAATTGCAAAGCCTGATTCTGCAAATGGCCACACTCACAGGCAACCAGCTGAAGCTCTGGAGAAGTTGTAAGGTTCTGCTAAGGACAAAGCTTGAGCACTAACCCTCCTAGAATATGAGCATATTTATTCAGTGAGAATAAAGATCTGGTGGGAGCTGAGCTCACTGGAGCTTAATTCAGCTGTCAGGTCATATATGAACCACATTAAAAGGCTTAGAGTCAGTTTTGGATGTGTGCAATATGTTATTTAGCACCTTGTGCAAGCATCGGTGTCTTTGGTCCTGTGCATAGTGGCTCTGGTCATGGGTAAGGTCACAAATAAGCCCATGTTAGGAGTAGAAATATCCACTAGAGGCATGTAGATGGCATGTAAATGAGCGTAGGTGACCACACAGATGAACAAGTCGCAGAAGCTGACCTCTTGGCTGCCCATGGGTGCAAAGAAAACAGATTTTAATAGCTAGCTAATGAAGCTTTTAACCTAAGCACAACAAAGCTCTGGTTTATTTGCTGCATCTCCTGTGCTGGGTGAGGTTATACATGGAGAATTAAAAGAAGCTCCCTATCCCTCAGACAGAACAAAAGACTACAGATGCCTTCAGTCAGGCTGTGAACAAAGAAAGGAGGCAACGAGACAGCACTGGTCAGCCTGGCACAGTCACTAGCTACCAGACTCACTGGGGTTTTTTGGAGGTGATTTTTGTCTGTGGCTGCTGTCCAGAGTCAGGCTAGGAAAGTATTAGGAAAATCCTGTATCCGGGAAGATGTACAATAGGTGGACATGTGCATATGTCTGCAGGTAGCTATGCAATGTGCTTTTAAAGAAAAAAAAAAATCTATTTTTATTTCTTTTTATTGTACATTGACTATAAAGATACCCTTTCTTGCATAGTATTTACTTATATAACAGTGGACCTTTATCAAGCAGAAATAAATAGGATTCTTTTCCTCCTTCATCCCTTGGCCTCCGATGAGCTTTTTCATATCCTTTAAGCAACTAACACTTGAATTTGTCCTTCATCCTTTCTGGGGAAAAAAAAATCTTCACTTAATGCCCTCATTTGCTGTTCTCTGAGGAAGAAAGAATATTTTTTTTCTCAGTGGTAATGGTCCAGCCAGAGGAATGTCATTTAGCACCAAGGGATGTCAACATCACAGAGCATTTGCTAATTTCATCAAGATTAATATAATCCTTGGCACTCGGTCCTAAATCATTGGTGACAGCTCATGGCAAAATGGGAAATATCACAGGGACCAATGACACTTGCTATAGCTTTGCCTTCAGCAATAACACTTCTGACGTATTTATCTTAATTAGCAGCAGCAGGAGAAAAAGAAATAAATAGAGACAGAGGGAACATCAATTGAGTTTGAGCAAGATCATAATTAAGAGAGCGTTCACTGTACAATTCCAAATGTAGATTTCTGACAAAGAAATGCAATTGACTTAAATGAAAGGCAAAAAATGTAATGAAGTTTAATGGAATATTTTTCATCATTTTTCCTTCTCTAGACATCAGCTCTAAATTCCATCACTATGTAACTCATTCAGAAAGGCTCACATTCGTTTATAGTAAAATCCTCCTAGCAATGGAAAAAACAACCACAGAAAGTAGTGCCATTGCTGAGAGATGAAAGCTGAATTATTCAAGTTGTTTAAGCTTGAAATGCCTTTAAAAATAAAAATTAAATGGGTGGAACAAAATATAAAATATCCTTTTTCTAGATTATTTGATTATAGATTTTCTAGATTATTTGATTATTGGATAATCCCATTGTTTTCTGGGTTGTTGAATTCTCTGTATTTCCAGTAAATACCAGAGCAGTGTGCTGAGTAACTCACCTGTCTGTGTATCCCCCCTTTTAGTGATATATGCTTGTGAAAAGTGAAACAGACTCAAATATTAATTTTTTTATTAGTAATATGCCTTCTTTCTAATCCACCAGGTTATCAATAATAGTTTACAAACTTATATAATTTTAAATTATTGAAATTAAAACCAGGAATCCCATTGCTTCCAAGTCTCCTTATTTTGCTCTTCAAAATTTTTGTGTGAATTTTGCTCATAAACAAATTAGTGCTCTAGAATGAGTGAGGGGTTTTTGGGTTTTTGAGGGGTTTTTTGTCCTGTTAAAGAAATGTAACAGCACAGAAACTGCTGGAAAGACTGAAAAAGGTACTGGAAAGGAGAGACTAGTGAAGGGCTGGATGAACAGTTATGGAGGAGGAGGTTCTGTACCAAATTACTGAAAAAAGCGTGTTTTGAGCCTTTATAGAGACAAGAGTGGATGACATCCAATAGCTCAAGACATATAAGATAAAATGGTTGTGAAAAGCAACTACCAAAAGTACTCCACAATAATAATGGCCTTATAATATCCCCTTTCATGTACAAGTCTTGAATTGCTTATTCTGACGAATGCCTATGCAAAATTAGGTACAACTTCTTTATATAGGCACTGATGGGGATTGTTTAACAGACTATATGCACAAAAAGCTTATTTATGTGTGTTACAGGGGCAGCTTGCATGTATCACATGATAATTATGTGCCTGAAGTATGAAAAAATCTGCACTCTATAGGGAAACTGAAAGTTACTTGAAGACCAACTTAGTGTGTAGCGTTGCTGCTCATACCAATATTTCTGTTCCCTGCCTAACTGGATTGCTGCTGGGAGGTGAGCAATATTAAAGTCATCTATTTTCCCTGCTGTCAATTGTATCAGGCGCATTTCCCCCTTATTGACAAGTATCTAATAAGCTCAGATCTGCTCACTTTCATCTTTTGGAGATACTGTACTTATATTGAAGGCCACTTGGTCTTCTGCAGTGTACTGCCCTGACCAGCTTTGCCTTGGAAGGCAGATATTCATTATTACAGTTCACCTGACAGAAGAGCAGCTGCTTGCTGCAGAACCTATCTCAAATTTATGCACGATAATCTTTACGAAAACCAAACTTTCCCTGGGCGAAAAAAGAGTGCGTTTCAGAATTAAATGTTTAACAATGTAAGTAACTATCAGTGATAAGTGTATAAGAGTATAAAACCAACCCAAAACAAACCACAAAAAATCCATGAGAAAAACCCCAAGCTTGCAGAAACCTTTGGTAGCAGTGCTCTGTACAGACAGCTGGTTTTCAGCACATTCAGTTTGTGTGAGCAATGGAGAAACTTCAGGCTCAACCTATTCTCAGTCATGCTTGAATTGAGCAGACTGTTTTAGGTATAAGATACAAGATGTTAGTAGTTTGTAACACCCTAACTGGTGGGTTCAGTTGGTGGGTGTGAACAGACAAACATTTTGAGCAAGCAGCTCAATCTCCCTTAGAGAAATAGATTTGAATTTAGCTACCTTGCTAAAAATGTATTTGTGGATAACCCAGGCAGAGTGTGTCGTGATTCATTCTTAATCCCTCTTGAAGTGCAGCAGGGGAAAGCATGCCATGGCTGCAACTAATGCCATGGTGCTCCTGCAATTGCAGAGGCAGCTGACCTTTTCTGGAGAACCCTCACCTTTTGCTAGTGAGACTGTGAGTAGGTGGTTGGATGCCACTAACACTAATTCAGAATTTGGGTTTCAACCATTTCTGGAGCTTCAGTCCCTTCCAGCCTGATTTGATCCACTTAAATTACACATCTCCAATCCAGCAAAATATATGGTCTAATGATGAGAAAATACTGAGCAGGCTGGTGCTTTGTTAAGGCTGCAGGAGCTTCAGCGCTGTGAGTAAACTTTGTGTATCATGGTGTGTGGAGAGGCAATGTACTGCCCTGCTGCTTTGCTCAAATGCAGTTTCCACAATCATTTGCAAATCCTGGACTTGTCCCTCTGCAGAGCGTGCCTCCACGCTGCACGTGCGATGACTCTGGTGCATCGCTGGTGTGTTGGATCCGCTCTGCAGGTCAGAATAGTTCTGTACCCACACAGCAATGCAAAGAACGTACCACACAGCAATGCCTTTGTCCTGCTGCTTTGGAATGCATTAGAATTAAATATTTAGAAAATTCTCTACCTTCACTTTGGTGTATAACTGTCATTAGAAATACTGGACAAATGTGAAAGGAAAGGATCGATGTTTGTGTGTATTCTTCCTGAAATATTTTAGTTTCTCCAATTTGACATTTCTTTCCCATTTCATTTGAGAGTAGGTTTTCCTTTTTCATTACACTTGAGATTAATGTTCTCCTGCCACTTACCAATTTGACTTTATTTTGATATGTGTCAGTTTGAGATTAATGTACAAAAAAATTTCTGCCATCTAGCAATTAGTCTCTTGAAAAAATTAAAACCTTCAAGACATATAACAGGACTTGAATTTTTCAGTGGCTTTATCTCAATCTGAGACTAGAATAAACTCACATAACCTAATAGCTATGATTAAAATCTATTTCTTCACTAGAATGTGCTCCCATTAATCATTGCAATTTTCTTTCTGTCTTGTTTCTCAATTTGGGCTCTTTTTTTTTTATCTTGTTGTGTGAGATCTGATTTTAGTTAAACACCTGTTCAGTACTTTATCAGTAACATTAGTTTTCCTATAAAATGGTAATAAGGTCTTCTAAGCAACAAAACTATTCTTACATATTAAAAACCAGAAATCCAGAAGGCCACAAGTACCAGTTTTACAGTCCAGAGAAGGGCTGGCTAAAGGTGTGCTCTCCAAAAAAGAAGTGTTGGGAAGTTGCTTTAATAGAACTGATTTAAGGACTTAGATAGTCAGATTTTTGGTGCAGCTGATATGGTCATCCTAACTCATTACTTACTACGATGTATTTTATTTAGTGTAGTTGAATCCCCACACCCATAGTTTCAGGCACAGCCTGGCCCATTTCTTAATTGACCTTTTACGATTAGTAGAGCCTGCTGTACTCTGTGTTCACAGCACACATTTGCCATCAAGGTACTGCCTCAGAACGCAGCATTTGCTACTTGTTCCCTAGAGATGCACCTTAGCCCCTATTACCCACTTAGTCTGGAACAGGCTTATCAACAGTTACCTTTTCAAATATAAAATCTGAGGCAACTAGTAATGATTTCAACCAGTATCCTCCGTTATGACATTAACATCTCAATGTGCTGTATGTTATTGCACTAACATTTTTCTTATTTCTGAAACTGTTGTGTTATATTTCTTATCTCTTTATTCTGCTTTTTTTTAATGAGTAGTGTGATACTTGATTTTAATTTCTTTTTGAAACTTTAGTATTTTAATTATATAATTATAAAATTATTACAGTGTTCCAAGAAGACCAAAAAATTGATACCATATTTCAGTATGATTTATTGCGAGATCTAATGAGAAACTTGAGTGCTTTCACACTCACTAAGACCCTAATTTAGGAAAATACTGGAAGGAGCGTAGAACTACATGACAGTTCTTGACAGTTGTGGGTCCACTAACCAATGCTGATCCTACTTAAAACATTTGGGTTTCTGTTTCCCTTCAACACAGACACTTTGAGGATTTCTTCTGTAAAGCACTTCTGGCTCTGAACTGGAATTGCTATGGAAGAGTAGCTGCTTTATGCCACGATAATAGTTTGAATTAGGGACTCGCTATGAAAGTAGTTAAGCTCTGGTGAATGTGATATATGGAGTGTAATGCACCCTATATGGTCAATAAATATTGACAAGTTATTATTAATAGGTGCCTGTAATCTGCTGGAGGCTCCACACTACAGCTTTTGGGGTGTGGATAACTTTGTGTGGGCCTAAGTATAGAGACCATTGCTCTTGGTTACGTCTGGTGGCTCTGCCTTGGATAAGTCAGTCTGTACTGCTGGATTATTCTGTAGTTTTCAGAAAAAAATACCATCAGATTTGAAGGGGAAAAGGAGGGGAAGAAATCAGCCTGGTTTTTGGTAAATGTGGGTTGTGTGCTAGTGGAGGAGGGATGTGAGGCAAACCTTCAGGCTGCTGTCTCCGGAGGTGCCCCACAAGCACTGTGTTTCAGGGCTTGGGTGGAAATTAAAGGTGCTGTGGGTCTTGTGCTTGTCCTTTGCACAGGGGTGATTTTTTTCTCTGGCATGGAAAGGGGCTACAATAGCTGCTACAAACATATTTCTTATTCAGCTTCTGGTCTCTTCATGCCTCACAGGTACTCCATGGGGAGTTCCCTATGCTGTCTGCTCTGAGAAGCGGAAGGTTTGTGCATATATTCAGTTAATTCTGAAATCTCAGATGTCATCTTCTCAGCCTATTTCCATAATTACTTATGTGGAACCACATTGTGCAGCCATGATGGAAATGGAAAAAAAAATAGGAGTTAAAAAAAAAAAAAGAAGAAAAAATATCAAACCAACTCCCACATAGTCCCTGCATTCCCAAACCGTGGGCCTGATTCCTTGCCTATGGGAACCCGTGCAAAGATCTTAGTTCAATGTCGTCTTATCCTCATTTCAGAAGTCACGATGTCAACTTGTATGAGATAAGAGTCTGAGTGTTCCAGCATACTCTACTTAGCTGTGGTCTTCACAGCATTCCTAACTTATTTATCTGTAGCTCTGAGAATTGACTGACCCCCCCCTCTGTCAGGTTATTGGATTTATGTGGGGTTTTTTATTTATAAGAGGTGCCTGCCTGCTTTTTAATATTTAAATGGTCATTCTCATCTCTCTGAAATTGTTCTACTTCTTGCCCCTTCCCAGTTCATTTATCCTTTTCATGCAGGCTGAACTCTGAGATCTCTTGTGATTTGTGGCACGTTTCCCATAAAGCTCCATGACTAATCCCAGTCTTACCAGTGTGTTTATTGCTTTGGTGTTGGTTGCAACTGTACAGCAGATAGATGGGAACTTACTTCAAAGGGAACTTACTGGACAATATCTGCCTCAGCACCCTCTCCTTTCTGTCATTTCAGGATGCTTTGGGGTTTTGTTTTCATTCAAGAGGTAGTGATTAACCATTGTCCAGTCCTATCGCTTTGAGAACTAAACCATTTTTTTCTGGTTGATGGGTTCAATAGTACATAGCAAGTGTCTTAATTTTGGCTTCTGTTTGAAGTCATTAAAGTTACAGAAATTAATTATCATACGTGCATAAAATTGCCTTAACCAAATTGTATTTCTTCCTGGGAAGATTACTGAACAGATATCATTCTATTACTGTCATTGTACTGTAAGGGCAAACATTTGTATTTGTTATCTCACCTAAACTTAGGAGTCTATAGTCTTGTTTTATTAAGTATCTATAGTCTTGTTTTATTAAGTATCTCACACACATATTTGTAGTTTCCTCCAGCTCTGGCGTCCTGCATATCAAGCACTTCTCTGCAGGGAGTGAAGAAAATACTTCTAATCCTGTAATGTTCATCTTTCTCTGACATGCCTGGTTGTGATATATTAATTATTTTTAAATAACATTCATTAAAACTGTGCTCGTCCCTTCAAGATTTTAAAATCAATGTCAGAGAAAATGAAAGCCTTTGTTTTAAATTCACTTTCTGATTATCTTCTCTCGAATTGACTTTTGCTCCTTCCCAGTCAAGTTTTAATTTCCTCATGTGGCTGTATCAGGCTGTCCGTTTCTATTTTTCTTTCTTCTGTTTGGCTTTGCATTTCTGGCAGTCTAACTCTGATTAATTTGCATCGCCTGCTAAGTACTGTGCAGAATGAAGACCCTAGGATGTGCCTATGGAAAAGTCACACTCCAAGTGCGCTTTGCTTTTCAAGGGGTGCTCAGTACTTCTGCAAGCGCCAGCTGGTACAGAGGCAGGTCAAGAATTGTTTTCAAAGTTTCATATTTCACAGAGTCACCAACTGATGTACGTTGCTGTAGTCTGTGGAGAGATAGTCTCCCTATTTTTGTGCAATCTTTATGACAGAGCATTTTTAATTTTATGTTATTTTTGAATTATATATGCAATTCTAGATGTTTTTACTAGTTTCAGCTATAAAACCCAGAAAAGTTCAGCTCCCCATTGAAGTGGAGCACATATATGAAACTGTTTAGTTAACTGTGAGGATACCAAGACATAGTTTAGGTATATTAAAACTTTACCAAGTCTGTACTGACAAGAATTTGATCGCCCAGTGCCATTTAACAGACTGTCTCCCCAAATTTTTTCCTGCGTCTTAGGTTATGTTAATAGTCTGATAGACATTCAAAATTACTGCGTGTTTTGAGGGAAAAAAAAATAGAAAAGAAACAAAAAATGCCAAAACCCCAAACAAAACCCCCCAAACCATAACATGCAAATAAATACATCAATATATTGTAAAAATAAGCTTCATAGATACATCTGATATTTAAGTATTTTAATTATCTTAGTGATCAGCATGCTTTGTATTATTGTAAGGGAAGAAACACAGAACCACTTGCAGACTTTTGCAGTGCTGTCTCTCAGATAAATCATCTTTCTTCAAAAAGAAGCTCGTACTTAATATGGTGTCTCCTACTCACGGCTGTTAGATCAAGGTACGCGCCCCTGCTAATGCTGACCTGAACAACAACATCCCTCTGAAGTTCATTAGCTAACAGCACGAAAGCAGACCAAGGCACAGGTTGAGTATAAAGCTGGCAGAGAACTGAACTGGGCACTTTGATCCCTTTGCCATCTGGTAGTAGTGAATTTACTTGTCTAATCCCTCAAGGAACACTATATTGCAGCTCCTGTTACGGTATTTTGTTTACTGGAGAAAAACACTTGATTGAATGGAATGTTTAAAATAGTCACTGCCACATGTGAAAGTGTTATAAGGAGGAAGATATTTGTAAGGATGGAGAGAACTTACCATAATAGAGTCAAAGCACAAGTAAACTGAGAGAAAAGACTGTGTCAGAGAATGAATGAAATCTTTATTTTTGGTAAATATTGACTTCATCAAGTACAGTGCAGGACGCAACATCTCCTAGGCAGATTTTTTTTAATATTTTCCTCAACATGAGGAGCTATTGTATTCAACAATACATCAAATATATGTTTGCCAGTGGATTTTATTAACTTATTAAATCAGCAAGATGAAATAGCCACTTTCTTCTATTTAATTTAAAACAATAAAACTAAATAATAAAATCGTGGCTTCATAATGTAGTCTCGTGTTAGATAAGAAAGTCTTTTATTCAATATTAGAATTTTCAGTGGAATTGTAGTTTTGTTTACATCCATATGTTTAAGTATGTGACACTATATAAGGGTCTGTATGGTTGATGGTGTGTGCCATATCATTAAATGTGAAAAACTTTTGCTGATGCAACTAATAAGGTTGTGAATTTAAACGTGCACGAGCCTAGAAACTGAAATTTATTACAAAAAAAAAAACACACAAAAACACCCTGCCAAAAACTCTTCTCCTAATTGTTTAGGCTGCATGTATCATAGGTGGAGCTGAGTATGATAACTTTGAGGACATCAAGCTTTTATTTTTGTAGATTCATACAGCTTAAAGCCCTACCTGCCCTCTTGTGTACTACAGCCATAGACTGTTTCCAGGCAACTTCTGTATTAGGCTACTGTTGTCCATGTTGGGGAAATGTAAATTTATTAATATAAGTTCATAAATTTAATGCAAAACTGAGTAGCCTATTGAGCATGTCACCATAAAGTATTGTTGAAAACAGAATTTAAAGAATGGGATGTCAGTAGGAGCAATAGGTGGATTTCGAAGCTGAGGATTTAAAAATCTGTCTTCTAACTAAGCGGGGTTTCTCAGTTAGCAGGTTACCTCACAGTTGTCCATGACAGAATTTCTTGCAGCTACCTAATAATTCTCATTTCTTGAATTCCTGTTAAAGCCAACAGGAGCTCTGGATGCCTCTTGCCATGTCAAGGAAGCGCTCAGCCTTTCAGGTGCAACTCTGAGCTCAGACTCTTGGATTGTAAATAAGGAGGAACTTGTCAAATATTTCATTTTAAAGTGTGAGTGTGTTTGTTATTCTCAACTCTGCGACAGATTTAGAATAGCAATTTTTTCTAGTGGGAAAAGCTTTTTAGATCACCATCAGTAATAGAGTGTCAGCTTTAACTATGAGTTCAACGTCTTCTGTCAATTTGTGAAACTGTTATGTTATTTTAGATATTTCTATCTTATTGTAGTTGTTTATTTTTGCATTTGATATAAATGTCCTGAAAATAGACATGCTTTGTTTTTTCTAGATAATTTTTTTGTAATAAACTTTTCTACTGAATATGGACAGAGGAAACAGAATAGTTACGGTACAGGTTACATCTCTGTTTCCTATACTCATCTGCAACAGATATAAACAAAATCCTTTGATTCCATCATACCATTTTTTGAGCTTAAAGCCACTATCTATTATCAATAATTGCAATGGTCTACACCAAAGCCTGAATGATTCAAGAACAATTTTTAGCCAGAATCTTTTTATTTTTTTGAGGGTACATGTGTGTTCCATCTTTTAGAACTGTGCTCATACTTTACTCCACCTGTTTTTCTGCCTGTTCATGTAGAGAACGCTGAAGTGAGTACAGATATCCCCAAGTTCAAAATTCCTTGTAAGAATATGAAAACACAGGTGCATTGTAGCTTTATTTGTTCTTTCCAATAAATATATTTTTGATCATTCTTTAATACTGCTTTTGATGCAATAGTTTATCATAAAGGCTGCAGGAGCTGAGACTCCCTGTATACACTCCCTATGTGCTGTAAACCCTTCATATGAGCCTTCTGCAAAGTTTATGGAAATGCGGCTTCGGGTGTGAGATACCATTGCTCTGAAATAGCTAACTGTTGACATTCTTGCATTATTTTACTTTACACAAAAGCATGCACAGCTAGGAGTTAGATCTGCCATCAAAAGCTATGGAAGGGGTTTTCTACCAGCACATGGCTAATCAAAATATAAAATATAGAATACTGAAAAGGTCACCATGGCAAACAGCTGTATTATATTTCACTGAATCTATTAAGCATTTCCTTTCGAATATCTCATTCCAAAGACAAAGATTTTAATGAAAATGGAAAATGGCAGGAAGCTTTTTTTTTTTAAATCTGGCTGTGTGTTGCAAAGCAAACAGAGTTTCAAAGTCAGGTTGCCATTATGCACTGAGATCTTTCAGGCCACATGAAGTCTTATTGGAGCCAGACACAACTTTACTAAAATAGCCAGAGATTTTATTAATTTATTGCTATTTTATTCAAGTAAAAAAATTAACACCTGCTGCTTCCAGTAGTTCTCTCTTTCTTCTTACTTGTAATTTTCAAAATGAAAGATGATCTCAGGAACCACATCCCATACACCTAAACAGGAGGTTCGCTGTTCTTCAGAGAGCTTATCTGAACTTCAGTGGGGCAATTAGTGGTCTATAATGTAAGAGCTGGATGGAAAACTGTATGCTTTTTACAGCTTCAGAACTCTGATTTTTGTCAGGTTTGCAGTGATATGCAATGCACTTTCTGAATTTTATGAGTACATTAAGAAATAACACAGGCTCGATGATTGAAATTAAATGCCTTAAAGGGTATAGTTTTTATGTGCTGAGATTTCACTTGATACAAAAGATATTTATCAAAATATCTTATTAGGAGCTTACCATGGCAAAATCATGCACCATTGCATGCCCCAGGACAACAGGACAGTGAGCTACACTGATGGTCACCCTTCTGCTACTCTTTCCTGAGAGCCCCACAGCCTGTCCCCCTTGGGCCCAGACACCTCTCCATTAAATGAACGTTAGATGTGTCAAATACCACGGGACAAGTGAACATCTGGAGCAGCAGCACGTGCATGGTAGGTCACAATGTGGAGTGGGGACGGAGCTCCTTACTTAATCTGGTCTCGTGGTTGGATCCTGTGCTGGCAGGAGCAGTTCTGAAGATGGATGTGCACTGCTCCCGTATGGATGGAGGATCTGGATATAGGCCCTACCTTGCCCTCGGCTGCTTGCTGTGCCCAAAAGTTTAGGTTAGAATTGCTTATAGGTAGAAATTACGTGGGTAAAGGCTTTTGGTGCGGAATATAATGCCAGCATATTGCATGTATAGTTTAGCTTGTCTTCTTTCCTAAGAATCGGTAGAGATTTGATGATGAGCTGTTACATTTAAATTAAAAAAAAAATCAGAAGAAGAGCAAATATGTTTTGTTTTATTGCTATATTTGTAGCCTTAGGTTATAGATTTGTGAATAGAAAGAAATCTGGTGAGGATAAATGTTGAGTCTTTGCTAGTCTATTTAAAAATACAAATCTACAGTACACAGTTTCTTCATAAGATTCAGCTGATGTGGAAGTGGTATATAATATTTGTCAGTGTCTGTCAGATGTTTAATTGGATAATTTGTGGGTGAGCAGGGATCTTTTTGAGTAGGGATTTGACATATTCTACTGTATGTACCTCTGAGAGACCCCCCTTCTTTAATTATGTAAGAGACTTGATTTTGTTTTGAGTAGTTCTGATTAAGTTCACTCTATAGTGGCAATAGATTATTCATGAATCAGCCTTTCTCTTTTGATAGAGAGAAAATTGTGCCACCATCTCAAATCTTATAGCAAATATTTCACATTTTTAGTCCTACTGGGACATATGAAAGAAGCAAATATTTATTTTTCTTGTAAGTCAGAAAGCAGTCATGCTGCTGTGGAAGAGGAGGTAATGACATGTGCTCTGTGCTGTTTGTCATGTCCCAGGCTCCAGGGATCCAGGTTCTGCTTGCTGGGCAAAAGCATTCAGCAATGGATGTAAAGAATGAGGGATCATTTCCAAGAAAGCTGAGTGTTTCAGCAAAGTCAGTGTAGGTAGGTGTACTGGAATTGCAAGCAGATAACAGCATATGTTTTAGCTTGAGTATTGCAGACCAGGGGCTTTCAGGATTTGGGGACCAGGGATTCCTGTCCTGAGTTATCTTCAGGAGAGGCTGCTTTGCACTGCCTGCGGAGAGCCCAGGGGTATTAGCATCACTAGGCTAAAGTTGGCTTTTGTGGAAGCACTCCAAAGTGTCTCAACTAGTTTTGTATACTCAAAATCCTTGGTCCTTTAAAAATAAATAAACCCCAAAGAAGCCATGTTGCAGTTCATTATGTGTACAGAAAATTCCCCTGACATTTTCTGTCTCGATGTGGGTCTTTTGGGGACTCTAATGGTGTAAGGGCAGTGTTCTTTGGTTTTATTTTTCTGTTGGAAACTCTGGAGTAGTTATTTCTGTACATTGTTATACAGCTAGTTTAACTGACATTGGGAGCAAAGAGAAAGCAGATGTGCTAATGTAGGTAGAATTATACGTTAAATATTGAAGACAGGCCAGTGTTCTGAAATGTGCCTCTTTGTGAGATTTGGTGAGCCAAAACAGCCCAACCAAGCCTGATGAGGTCTTCTGTACAGAAGGGCTAGTTACTGTGAAGCTAGTTAAGGACTAAGAGAATAATCTGTTTGGTGTGGGGTGGACATGGGCTTTTATTAATTGTTCAAAATGTATTTTGTCATGGCTTTCCTGTACAATTGTAAGTTTTTCTGACATTCATGATTTTTGAGAGTTTTACTGAGGGACATGCTGTTGGAGTAAAGAGGATGTCTGCTTTCAGGTTTTCTGTTTTACGTTATGCTTGCTTTCTCATCCCCCACCCCCTTTCTGGTTGCCCCAGTCTCCACCAAAAGACCTTGAAAAATGGTCTTGAAAATGTTGCCCAAGTCGAACTCTAAGTTAAAAGCTGGAGACCTGAAGGGAAAAAATGACAACGATTTCAAACCCCCCTCCCCCAAAACAGCAAAAACAAACAAAAAAACCCACCCCAGGTTTCTGGAGATGATACTGTGACAGTTTGGTGATTTGGGGAATTTTGATATAGTTTACTAAATGTGATTGAAAATAGTAATTTGAGAAAATTCTTTTGCTTTGTTTTTAAGATATCTGTTTATTTCAGTGCTTTTTCGTCAAGTGAATGGCCTTTTGGTGAATTATTGCTCATTTTCTATCTAAGCTGAGGTTTGCTGTGTTGTTCTGCTTTACCAGCCCCTGTGTCTGACCTATTCCCTTGACGTTTCTATAATGAACCTGTTTTCTTCGAATACTTATGCAGGGAACAAGCATAGTAAGTTGATACGGTGAGAAATGAGTGTTTGTTTTTCCTGCTTGGCCGTTAAGATTTGTATATTTACATATGCAGGTATATGCAGTATGTGACTGTACTTTGTGTGTTCCTCTCATGCATCTATACATATATGTAGGCTGGCATAATTGTGAAGCGTATCCTTCCATTTTAGGTGGAGTCTGATATGATTCTTTTTTAAATTAGTGACAATTTAAGATCCAAACTCATATTTTCTCATTATCTGTCTTATCCAGGTTACTTATTTTACTATGTTCATTACTGGGTACTAGAATTTAGCAATTCACATTGCAAAAGAGAGAGAATTGAGGAGAAGGGAGAAAAGATAAATTTATGTTGAAATAACTAATCTATTACTTTATAAATGAATATTTGTAGGAATTTGGACTAAACATAAATATATAGGAAATAAGAAAAATATAGCACCGTAGAGTATTTTTGATGCCTTTGGTAGGAGAAATTTGTCAAGTTTCTTGAAAGTTTTAGGTGACATTTTAAAAAAACCCTCTGAATTTAATACAAACAAGCAACCCATCACTGCACAAACTTATATGAATTACATTAAATAGATGTGCTTCTTAAATAGAATTAAATACTCTTTTTCATTATGTCAGCATCAAATTCTGTAACTCCCTTTAATTGTAACAGATGATGTTCGGCTAGTAAGTGAAGGTCTGCACCGTGGAATATTAAAATAGATGCACTATTGCCTTGATCCTGCCTGCTGCTTTGTGTGGGTTGAGTTAAAGTTGTCTCTGTTCAGAGATCTGGATGTTCATTTAATATATTAATTTGTAGATTTGAGGTCTAAGATTGTTCTTTTCTGCTATACCGCAGGCTGTTGTTTACTTGCTTTCATGCTAAACAGTAACCATGCAAGTATAATGAAGGCATTGATTAATCATTTCAGTGTAAATCATTTATATTCCAAATTAAGTGGCTTGAAAAAGAGCTGAGAACAATTTTTTTTTTTTAATTCCTCTTGCCAGAGCCTGAGCTGTCAGGACCCATCTATCCTACAAATCCACCAGGCACCTGCTTCCTCCAGCCCAGTTCCTAACCAGAGAAGTCAAACATCCCTCATAAAAGCAGCAATAGCATCCAGATACAAAATTTACATGTTATGAAAATTTAGTCCCATTATAATGTCTCTGAAGGAGGACACCTTAGGATAACACAAGAGCAGGACAGAAAGTTTTTTATTTCTGTCTTTCCGTTTTGGAAAAGCACACATATAAAGCCTGTCATCTCAGGGTGTTAGCAGCTCCAAAAGGTCTGAAGGCTCAATAACAATGTTCCCCTGCAGACTGGATGAATATTTGGGTGTTCAGCATTACAGTACAGAGCCAATTAGGTAACACTTTCACCTGCAGATACTCTCTCCAAGTGGTCTCTGAAGCCTTTTCAGATTCTCCTGGAACACTCTGCTACTACAACTGATAGTAATGAGCACTTACATAGTGCTTTTTATCAGTAGACCTGTCAGTGCTTCGCAGGGAAAATCAGTAACATGATATGCACTTTAGCTGGGAAAACTGAGGCACAGAAGAGGAAAGTGGCTATTAAAAGAGCTGGGAGTAAGACCCAGATTTCTTGACTCCCTGTCCTGGGCTCTTCTGGAACTTTGCCAGCCAAACAGACTCTGAACCAGTACTAGATCCACAAAGTCTTCTCAAGTCTCTTAGTCAGCACTCAGTGTCAGGGGTATCAGAATTGAGACGTTGTACCATTGCAAACCTATTTGTCTGGGATTGTTAAGCCTCGGTGCATAAGAAAGGCAGACAAGACAGTGGCTTCCTTAGAAAACACTGTTTCGCCCAACAAAATGTTTCTGTACAATAGCAAAAAGCAGATTTTCTTTCTGCCAACATCTTTGCAACCAAGTGGACAAAATTTATCTGTAGCCTGGCAGCCAATATGCATTATCCTCAGGTTCCCTGCTAAACTATTAAAATTAATCAGGTGGCAAACTTTCATTATGCCAGCTCTAATAAACAAGAAATCCAGGCTCCTAGCACTGGAAACCTCAGTAAATAGAACAGTACAATAAAGCGTCTGAGGAAGCTCTCCAAAAGATAGTCAAATCAAATTAAACTGCACATATACCAAACTATTTATGTTTGTATTCAATCTTTCATACAAAAGTATCACAACCTATTATATGCTATATAATAAAGTGCAAATGCCACCAGCTTGGGGGTGAGACTTTGTGTGTACCCCTTTGGCAGTTCCATTAGTGTTGATGGTGGTGTGGGAATCAACATCTAGAGGTAAATTATAAGGAAGTTTGGCTCAGAGAACTTGCTTTTCCTGTTAGATAAAGGCTGGCTGAGGCCCTTTGGCCTAGGAATGACTGTGACTTGACACAAGGTCTGGGAAGAGTCAGGAAAATGCAAGAAAAATTAATCAGGCAGCAAGGAGAAATGCATTGTTTAAGAATAACAGAGTTAAGGTATAGTGGTCACGAGCCTCTCAGGACAAATAGACCTGGAATGAGGAAAGAAAACCTGAAACTGTGAAGCTGGGAGCTGTTAGGAGCAAAGAATTTGCAGTATGAGCTACACACAGCATCTTAAGATTAGTGAACTAATCAACTGCTGGAGCCCTTATTAGTTTAGCATCAGTGAATGGAAGAGAATTAATCAGGAAGCATGAAGCTACTAAGAGACATTGAGGTAGTGTTTATTTTAAATGCCTGAAAATTTATGGAAGCTGCTTTGAGAAATATGACTACATCTCCAAAGCAAGAGAAAGAATAGGCTGCAGTTTCTAAAGGGGCACGGGAGGCTAAGCAGCATTTTCTGTTGGTATTTGGACATCTGACTTCCTCAGGCTTTTCTGAAATTGCCACAGAAAAACCTACTCAGGTTTGTGGGATCCCTGGATTTAACCGAAGTGCCCAAGAAAGAAAACAGTCTGAGAAGATGCTCCAAAATAAAAGCTGCCTGTATGCCTAGACCAACTAGGCAGCTGCCTTTGGGGGCAACCTGCAAGAGGCTGGGTAGCTCCTGTGCTGCCCGGTGCTCAGACAAGGGAGGTCAGTAAAGTAGGGTTTTTTTCTGTGTCTGAGCCTGGCAATCCTTTTTCCAAAGGTGGTAGACCGAGAAGCAATGCAGTTGTTTCTGGCATGCCTGTGAGGAAACTCGTCTGTGGATGTGCGAGGCAGCCAGTATCCACAGGGTGGGTTCAGGCAGTCCTGGCACCATCGCCAGATCCAAACCAAGAGATGGGCAACACAGTGCTGGAGAGATCTATTCACTAAACTGGGATTAGGCTCAACAGCTGCAAAGTCTGTGTGGTTGGCACTTGGGGAGTATCAACTTGCTGCAGATGAGGGCTCTCACCTGGCAAATTAGTTTCCACTTTTAAATTGATCCACCCTGAAAACTGCCTGACTCTGGCTGTTGCACAGATCCCAGCACTACAGGCAGGTAGATACTGCTTTGTTGCTGGTTGTGCAGACTGTTTTGGAAATAATGTGGAAACTGCTTTATTGTTTATCTAATGACTGATGCATTAGTAGGATGCATTTTTTCTGTTTCTCTCAGCATATGCATGTTTATTTGACTATGCTCTTCCCTTAACATGAGTGTTGTGGAAGGTGGCAATCACACGGATCATCTCTGCTGTCACCCCTTGTTTTGAATCTGCCCAGGATAAGTGTCCCAGAATTCTGTGCAATCTGTTTCTGGGAGCAGCAAATGTTTACCCAGCAGTTCAGGACCTTCTCCAAAACCAGCTGTGAATTTAATAAAATCACTCACAAAGAGCAAGGAATAGATATTATTTGGTGCATGGGACCGGTAGCCAGGACTTTCAGAAATTAGAATTTTCTCTCTGATATTGGGAAAGTCTCCCTATTCCCCCTCCGCTTCTTTTTTTTTAAGTAAACAAAAGTCTAAAGGTACACTCTGATGTCAGGATTAGCAGCTCAATATAGTGCTCTGAACCTCAGTAGGCAAATAATCAAGATCAGCTCCCTTTCTGCAGCTGCATGCTAACGAGGGCAAATAATGGAGCTCATAAATTAAACAGAGAGGGCCATGCCAGAACTCCTTTACCTTGTCCCATTATCACTTGCTATTTTAAAGTCTAAGCATGATGGAAATTACCATGTTCATAGGATTTGTATCAGGGGTTGATATTCTGTCACATTCTCAAATCCTTCTTGCTTGTTGTACATACAGGTGATGAGGGAACCGTTGGGTTTAATGCACGGCTGCCCAGAGCATTTGCCCGTTGCATTCCAAATACGATCGTTTCACAATTCAATTATCATACGATGTTTCTTGAATCTACTGCATCGAAATAGAAGATGGATGATAAAAGCAGAGGGATTATGATATAGATGAACCCTATAGGGCTTTTTATTGCCTATTCAGTAGCTCATGGAGGGGTTTGGGGTTTTGGTGGGGTTTTTTTTGTTTGTTTTGCTTTGGATCTTTTTGTTTTGGGTTCTCCCCCCCCCCCCCCTAAATACAGACTAGATCTTTTGTGTTAGTTGCAAAGGAGACTCTGACAGATGGGATGAAGAATCAGCAAGTCATAAAGTGACAAATTAGGTGATTAGGATATTTTAGTTTGGTTTTGTTTTGGACAGACAACAAATTGAGTGGCTCATATTAAAAGAAGATCGACTGTTGTTTTGCAAACTGTACACAGTAGAAAAGACTGCACTTCATCTTGCACAATCTGCTGAGCATATCACCAGCACAGGCTGACCATCAGCTTGTATGAGTGGCTTGGGAGTGACTTAGTGTGTGTGGGGAAACCCATAACTCCCTGGTAATTTTGCACCGGAGCCTCTTGTCAGAAAGTTTTGTAAACTTGCCTTGTGGGCAGACAAAGGAAAAAGCGCCCCTAAAAAACTTATGAGCCCTAGAGAACATTCTCCTCAGGGGTGCTAAAATAGATCCAGGGAGTTGTGAGTGGCTTCAGGGACAGGGAAAGTATTTGAGCTTCCCCTTGAACTGAAATGGTAAGATTTTAGCTGGCACTGGAGAGCTTGTATCCACAAGCATATCACAGTCAGTTCTGTTTAAACAGGTTTGTTTTTTTTTTACTATATATATTTTTCATTTGCTGCAATGAAAAATATAGTGGAGAAATATGATGTACACAGGATTCACTGTTAAGCTGTTCAGGCACTGCAATTTCAGACATCAATTTAATCAGACCAATCAGAATTAATATGCTGGTGTGAAATGAAATAATACATGGTTTCTAAGAAGGAGATGTAGGCAGATTGGAAGCTGAATGGTTTTCTGGAAACACATTTTTTAGATATGACTTTTATTTTTTCTGATCCAGGATGTGCTATAACCATCAAAGAGCCACCTTGACAAGCAGGCTCTTCCTTAGATCAAATCATATGAACGCGGTCCTCCAGTGTAAGGAAATATTCATTTGGTTGGCTGCCAGTTGGCAAGTCTTGAATTAATAAGTCTCTGTCTTCTGTGATAGTGTCAGTTCTGCTGCATCGAATCCTGAGCAGAACTTCAGCCTAGGCAATGAAATTAAAATTCGCCTGCAGAAAAAGCACATGATACCTGAGAACTGAATCGATACAGACACACATTCAACCTTGGGCAACAGTCTTGTCAGATCTCATAACTTAAGCAACTTGAGGTCTGCGTGAGAGGCTGGAAGAGAAAACTGGAGGAGAAGGAAGCAAGGCAGATGGTTCAGCTTTAGATTAGTTGTGCCCCACTAGTATGATGTCATGTTAAGTACCAGCTCTTAGGTGCAGGATTACACTACAGTTTCTTCAGCTGTTTGACTGTGGCATAGCTGCAGACTGGGAAAATCATTTTGTGTTTGAATACTGGACTGTGACTTGGGAGAAATAAATTTGATCCATGGCTTTACCACAGGCTTCCTGTGTGAGCAGGCAGCTTTGCATGTTGCTTTTGTACTCTGTGCCTCAGCTGTGAGGGGCAAATTAAAATTTGCACTGCTCAGCTGGAAGAGTTGTGGTATCTTGAAATACAAGTTTACTATTAATTTCTCATTTTTGTATTGGAATCACAATGACCAGCCCAGAAGTACTATGTTTATTATGATGGTATCAAAGCTGCCAACAAAGAATGAGGCCCCAATATACTGGCAACAACACAAAGGGAGAATAAAACTCTCGGTTCCCCAAGGTATTCATTGTTTTAAGGCCTTGTCTAAAGCAGACAGTTATTCTGGTATCAGATAAGGTGTGAATAAACCCATGTAAACCAGTATAACTTCATGGGGCTCCTCTGATGCCAGACTAAAAGCAACTTCTTTTTGCTTGTATTTTTTTCTTTCTTTCCAACAACTGCAGATTTTGTAGGATTGCTATCAATGAACTATTTTAGTCTGTGTGATTTGCCTCCACAAACCCAAGTGTACAGAGTATTCTCTTCATCTCCTAAATTTCAGTGTGTTGTGCAGGTGTTTTCTGTTTTTATATAGATATCTGCTCTATATCCTTCCAGAGCTGGCTGTATTTTACCAGTGAACAAAATGATTCCATAAAACATGCTCTAAAGAACCTGAGATCCTTTTGAACAACATGTGCTCTATAAACGTATGGCCAGTTGTTACAGAGGGCTTTTGTGGTATGTGAGAGAACAAGATGAATCTCTCCCTCGTAGTGGAAGATGGGGATGGAGTGAAGGGAATGGCAGGAGGTAGGTAGTACTGAAATGGCTCCCATGGAAGGGAGGGGAAGGATGTATCCTCCAGTGATGTAGAATTAGCTTCATTAAAGAGTTACTCCAGTTAAAGATCTGGCCCATAAGCTATTTCTCATGTCATGATTGATGTAGAAGCTATTGCTGAACCATTCTACAAATCTTCATCTTTAAGATCGGTGGTTTGGGCTCCATCTGTATTTTAATATATTTATGATATGATTAAACCCATGAATTTAATTAATAGGGAGAAATTACATTCTTACTTTGTTAGTATAAGGACATTATGTCTGACCTAGCTCTGCATATATTAGGAAGGAAATAGGTAGGGAGGAGTATATTGCAGTAGCTGATTTTTAATATACTGTGAACTGCTCATAGGGTGAGAACCAATCGTTCCAGTGATTATATTCTCATCGTTTACATATTCAGTTGCATCTGCTTCTAAACACAATTCACAAACGGTCCTTAATTATTTCTAAGCCTGTAACTATACGGGGTATGTTTTAAAAAGCAAACCCATCTGACTTAAATCAGTACTTTAAATAGCAACATTTTAATTAACTCAGGAATACTTTCCCTTAGTTATTGTGATTTATTTTTCCTCGCTTACCTAGCTCTTAAGAGCAGAAGCTTATGGCTTCCCTGTGGAATTCTGTTACTATAGTGAAGGTTTTCATTGAAATTTGAACAGACAAAGCCTTGAGGGTATTGAAAAGTTTTCTGCCAAAAAGTTACTATTTCCAATAATTAATGGAAACACCTATTCCAGTGATCTGCTATTTGCTGTTCACTGCGTTTTTAATGCCTCAGCAACTTGATTGAGATTTTCAAGAGTCTGTAGAGCTGTGTTCCAGATATTGCTGCAAAGCTTGTTTAATTTCACGGAGCAAATATATTCAAATAAACCATATGCACAATTAGGGAGTTTTATTTCTCTCTCTGAGATATAGGTAAAGGACATAATCCCAAGGGATGGGAAACTCTCAGCTCCCATTGACTTATGTTGCTTCCAGGTAGCAAAGGCACAGGAACATCTGACATTAAGACAGCAAAAGAGAGAATGATTCAGGAGGTTGGAATATAAATAATTCTCAATTCCATGAAGTAGTCGACTCGAGTTATTTAATAAAGCACCAGGGAAGACTTGGGTTTATGACTGTCATATGGGAGGAGATGAGAAGAAAATAGTGACATCTGTGCAATTCCACTGGGTAAATTCTTGGAATTTCATTAATGGAGCATTAATGAGCAGAAGACATATTGTCATGGCTGATCTGCGTCTCTGGAACCTGCATATCAGTAGTTTATGATGGACCTGATCTTACTCCTTCTGCAGTCAATGGCACTGTAACCATCAATTATTTCTTACACTTCTCATACATAAAATATCTCTGTTTGTACTTCATATAAGAATTACGGGCTTATGAAATGTCCTGGGCGACAGCCTGAAAGACTGAAATTCTGTTTATTCATGGAGTAGGCTGAGCTTAACTGAGAGTACTTCTGGCACTTTATCTCAATGCCGTTGTGGCTGGAGTCTCTCTGCAGGCAAGAAGATACCTCACCAGCAATTTCCTTTCACTTACTGCATCCCCCAGACGTGCTAAGACAGTCATCTTCTACCTACTGAGCATTGTTATTTTTCCTGGGCAACAAACAAGTGCAGATATGAATGCCTAAACTTCACTCATGACTAAATGTGTTCTACTTGTCAGGAAAAGTGCATTACTTTTGTACATATTTGGTCCTGTTTGGAGGAATTTCCCCTGCAAGGCCAAGTCTGACTGCATCCAAAAAATTCATTCATCCTCTGATAATTTGTCCTGTGACATAGAGCAAAACGTATGAAAATTTTTTAATAAGATTAAAATCATATTTAGGAATGAATTCATCTGGGGCTTTATCAGCTGCAAAAAATGCAGTTGAAGCTCTAACATTCACTTGGAAACAAGGAAATGTAACTGCATTTGAGAGAGAGAATTTGGTAAGCACCAATTTATACATAAGGATCAATATAATCATCTTCTTTAAGTTTCACTGCTGATCACAGTATGTTGATCGGTGGCGCTTTAAGGAGCTGCAAGGGATTTCCTTCTACATGATGCAATTGCATAGAAAGAGTGGAGCGCTTTTGCAGGTTAATATCAGGTACTGCCAGTTCTCATTGGATCTCATACCAGTACTTAATCGCAGGAGAGAGGCTGATCCAAAGAAATGCTTTTTTTCTACAATATTCAGATAGCAGCGTATTTAAAATGAGAGGTGCTGTTCAGCACCTTGCAGTAGAAGTTCCTTATTTTTATGAAAATTTTGTGGTATTACATGAACAATATATATATATAAATAAGCCACCTTCTCCTGCAATCCTCAAAATTTACTGAATAAATGGTGATATCTCTTTCTAGAAGCTGAGCCTAAAAGGAATAAGATCCTACTACCACTCTCGAGTAATGGAGTTATTTTTTCAATGTCAGTGATACAGACTAGTATTTCTGGCATGCTGACAGACCATAATAAAGGTCATAACACTTGCTGTCTCCAGACTCCCCGGGACTTGAATGGGAGTTTCAAGTGCACAGTATTGAGCCTAAGAATTATGGCTTGACAGAAGCATGTCTGCTAATAGTAATTTCTGATAAACACCAGGTAAAAAACAACCTTAACACCTCTGGGGGAAGGGAGAAGAGGGAGAGTGGAAGCTGTGTGCAATTTCTTCATTTCTGCTAATAATATTTAATTCTTGCACTGAGTGTTTTAACAGTGGACTTCTCATAATAAAGATGCAAGTACCATAGAATAATTTTAGGCACAGGGAAATGAGTTGATTAATCCAAGTCCTTTGATAGAAACAGGAACTAGTTCTCCAGCTTCTAAACTCTTTCACAGCCCCAAGAGAAAGCCTTGGATTTCATTGCTTCCTGTGCTAATTTCTATATAATCAAAGTAAAACGTTTTGTGACAATATGAACTTTTTTTGAAAACTTGCTTGTAGTGATTTTGTTCAGTTTAGCAAGGAAAACTATTTTCCATTTCATTTTAGATATATATACACATACATCCATATATATGCATATATATATATATGAACTGCCATTTTTCAGACTTTTTTTAGTGAGCCATATATTGTTCCAAGTTAATTAAGCCAATAAATAATTCATTATAAATATGGTAACCCTGTAAGATGTATTTAAGGCAGGGCCAGGGTGACAGCGGGGCTAACGTGTTGTGCAATTAAATTATACTTAACAAAAGTCCTTTAGATTCGCAGCCTTTATGGATGACACTGACTTGATGATCTATACAAGTTGATTTCTGCATAAATTAGGGTGGGTATAAATGCTATTACATGGCTGATCTAATCACATGGAGCTTGTTTTGGACTCCAAAATAATACTTTCAAAGTTTGCTGTCAGTGTTGTCCCGGATTCCAACTGTTTGTCACTGAATGTCACTTATTGCAGAAAAACTGATTGTTTTCTCAATACGTTGATGGGAAATACAACAGAGCTGTGAGTAAAGCTGCTAAAATATTCGCATTTTTCATCTGGGTCTGTCACAGAGCCCGTGAACAACTCTAATGTCTCCTCCCTCCTTCACTTTCTCAGTCTCCACATTAGTCCCAAGACCCTGGGCACAGGGGAACCAGTGAGGTTTGGCTAAATTTGAGGATGGGAAACCAGAGAATTAAAGGGGAATAAACATTTCTTTCAAACTGTGAAACAAGCTTTGTCTCAGCTCTCTGAGAGTTCAGCAGCAGAGACATGGCGGGGTGAAGAGCAGTAAAAGGACAGCCTATGGTTTCGAGCCACATGCATCCACCGGACATAGAGAAAAAAATAGATGGGAAACTGGTTGTGATCATAGCCGCACTCTGCAGTCCCTGAGAAAGGTTCTGGGTTTCTCTATTTAGATTTTGTTAAAGGCTGTGATGTGCATCACAGCATTTATTTTCTCTTTCAACATGAACAGTTAGCTAACTAAACTACTGTTGAGTGGGGTGCAGGATTGAAAACGCTTGCATTTACACAAATAACTGGAAGCTTGGTGCCTAGGGAGAGAGAAAATCAGCTTACACTAATCATCAGAAGTCAGCTAGGTAGGACTCTCCGATGGTAAATTTGTACATCTGCTGCTGTGGAAATTGGTGGTAGTGGGGAACCTTTTAAAACCAATCTGTTTTCTCTTGCGTGCAGTGTAATGGGAACTTTTTTTCAGTGGACAGAAGAGTTCCTGGGAAAAGCTAATAAATTTAGTAATTTTCTCTTTTGTGGCATTATTATACGTGTATTATGATGGCTGTACAATGTTTGCCTATCTAGTTCTTTCTCTGCCTTTGAGTGATTAATCTTTTTTATCCCTGGTTGTAAATTGGTTTGTTTCTTTGGGCTTTTATTTTGTCAAAGGGATATTTTGACACACTGCTGAGCTGAGTGAGATTATCCAATTACATTTTACTGATAGTATTTGTTGTCTGATGCCTTCCATGTGAATATCTGCATGGGATGAAATGCTGCCTTTCATTTCTGTGTGATCTTACTTTACTCATAGGCGATTTGCACACAAATTATTTCCAAAGGAACAGGTTAATTATGAAAATCAGTGACTAATGGAGCCTCAATCAACAAGGGTTTTAACACTCTAATCACTAAGAATAGGAATAGTCAGTGCTGGTGTGGGACTAGCAACCTGTACTCATTTCACTACTGATCCTGCATTTATGGATGGCCTGTGGGAAGTCCCTCAAATTCTGTGCCTCAAAAGGCACATTTCCATAAGAAAAATTGACTCCTTTGGGGTGGGTGAACCTTCCTTATCTTCTTGGATAATGCTTATTTTAATGTATAAACACCATCCTAGTCTGACAGCAAAGGTGCTAGAGGTGTACAGAAATGATTTTCCTGGTTAGGCTTGGGTGCTCCTGAGTGTGATCAGGTCACCTGCTAGGATTCACCGCTCCTGTACACAGACCTGTAAGGCCAGGTCCCAACAAGAGAATATGCCTTTCCAGAACGAGACAGCTAATTCATAGGAGCCCTAGGATAGGGAGGATGTTGAAGACTAATTTATTGCAGCTCTGTTAGCTTTTTCTAACAGACAGTGCAATTAAAAATATGATATTATTTTTAGAAAGTCATTGTGAACTGTTCTTTTCAGCAATCACATTTTCCATTTTCATATTGTTGTGACATCTCCTATCTGTTGCATGAATTAAGTTAAGTGCTGTTGTTGAGCTTGATTACAAGGAAACTGAAATATGCCCCTCATGGGTATTATCTGTCACATTGCTAAATACAAAACCAACATAAAGCTCTGCTTGTTTCTGTAAAAGCCTTGCACACCGTGCTCTGAATCCACTTCTGTGAGGTACTGAATGTCTCCTACTCCTATCAGAGTCCTCTTGGTCCAACACCTCTTGGTGCTACACTGCTGTCCTGTGACACTGCAATTTTGCTGTTTCACACTTCTGAGATTGCTAAGGTCTTTCACAGGAAGTCTCCTCAAATTCTCTAATCCAGCCATCTCCAAAACTGGAAATTACTTTTTTTGTGCTTCATCTGGGGAGGAATGCAGAAAGTGTAATTCGTAGGCTCTTTACAACTATAGGCACACGTTCCTCTCGGTTGTAAAGCATGACAAATTCATAATCCAGTTGCTAGAACAGAACAAAACTACTCCTATAACCAGTAATTTCATTTATGCCCTCAAAGTCACAGTCCTCACATTTGTGAAGCACTTGGAAGTAAAAATAGAGATGAAAATATTGTGGCAAGTCTTTAATGTACCATGTCTCTTCAAAACTTTTGTGACATTATTTCCCTTCCATCCTCCTTGTGTCATCTTTAACATGGCCTGTATGCTCATGTCTTCTGTGCATTCTTAATTTCATACCCGTCCTCATTTCACTTTTACAACTGAAGTGCCTGTTTTAGGCTCCTCGGAATCTTTTCTCCACGTGGTTTGAGCCATGTTATTTTGCACGCCCTGCTTTGAAAACACGTGACTCAAGTCTGACTCAGGGTTTTGAAGAGTTAGACCATGGAAGAATAACAGTCTCTTAGACTTAACGAGAAAATTGGCTGCTATCAACTGTAAGAGCATGCTTTTATTTCTCAGCTTGTACAGAACATACATGCAAGCATCACCTAGCCTTATATTTTAAAAGAAAAATAGCACCTTCCATATGCTTAGCTATTTGTTTGACAACCTCCAACATCTATTTTGTAGAAGATCTTTATGTTAAAGAGCGCACAAGACTAAAACAACAGGTAATTGATTCTTTTAATCTTAGATCTCTGTTTTGAATATACTTTTATTTTCTCTTCCATATCTTTTCTCTCCTTCACCAATCAATACAGTCATGATTTCACACAGTCCCCCAATCAGGCACTCATGATAACATGGGCATTGTCTGGTTTTCAGGGTAGGGCTGAGACCTGAACTGCGAGTGACTTTTATGTAAGTGTTGACTAAATTAGTTGACCCAGACTGCCCTGAAGAATGCTTCTGAGGTGCTCAGAAAATATGACAGTGTATGTGACATACATAATAAGAAGAGATTTTAGTCTCCTAAATGCTAGGATTCCAGGAAATGAAAATTTCACTGTGACCTGATTAGAAGCCTTTCTTTATTTAAAGAAGTTGCAATTCAAACAAGCTTTGAAATGAATAAAGAATTTCATACTTTGAATTTTCTGTATGAACTGCTTTCATTTTTGACTGTCTATGGTTAATAACAGCTGGACAGACAGCAGCTGTGCAGTCATATTCAGGGACTAATGGCTAGTTCGCAATCTAATTTTTAGCAAAGAGCACAGAGGAATTGCTTTGTAAATCAGCCCCTGAAAAAGGCTGTACTGAGTGAAGACACTCTCATCTCATATCTCTGTTTTGCATCTGAAAAAGGAGGGAGTAGCAGCAACAAGTTGTTGCCTCCTCTGGGTGCATATGTGTGTGTGTGTGTACGTGTCCGTCTTCTGTCTGTTGGTCAGAGGACGGAGCAAGGAACTTCAAGCTGTTCCTGAGTGCCTTTAAACGTGTTTATCTTCAAAATGTCCCCTGGAGGCAGACTAGTGTTTTTGTTCCTACTTCCCACGCAGACTACGCCGTGGGCTATGCAGTGTAGGGCTCTGAAGTGGTACTTGAGCTAGCTTGAGTACTGCAGGCACCGTAACCACAATGATTCAGCCCTCCTTCAGAGGAGCAGGGCATGCTAACCTAGACAGACCTATGCAGTAGTCCTGGTGGTGCTTATTAGGTGTCTCCCACGGCACTGTCCTATGCTGCTTGATTTGCCCAAAATCACACTGTAAGTCTGTGCCAGTGTGCGAAATCCAGCTGCCTCCCCAGCTCCCCAGTCAGCACATGGCTACCAGAGCATCCTCCTGGCTCTCCTGTCTGTTGAGGTCATGCAGCCTGGGAACACTTCTGTGGAGCCTGGTTCTTTCTCCCTGCAGGAAAATAGGTCTCAGTTCCTTCTTCTATCCAAAAAAAAGTCTTCATGCAGCAGCAGTTATGTTGTTGACTTCATGAGTTAGGTTTCATCTCAGTTTGAGTATCTGCGTCCAGAATTAAGTAGGAACCTAATGGCAGTATCTTTTGAATAGGTGACTTAGAATATTGGTGTTAATTATTCTGAGGACTAACCCATGTCTCCTTTTCAAAATTTGTCATGCATTTCATTCATCGTGACCTATACTTTTAGAACTGACCAGTCCTTTTACATGGTTAACTTGACATTGTAAAAGACCTTTCAGAAACAGCTAAGTTCTCACTCTGTAAATCAGAGTCTTCTAAAGTGGCTTAAGTTGGACCCCTATATAATTTCAAAAATATTTTCAAAACGCTAGACGATTATCCTCAGAAGTTTCTGAGTGTTTCTACAGATGTGCTCTTTTGAGCTGACTTGGAGAATACTGGAGAGAGATAACTATCAAGCTGGAAAAGAAACTAAGTAAAGGAACATATTACAGCTGTTAGCTAGCTTCAAAAAGCGTAACAAAAGATGAAAAAAACACAAAGTGTTTTATAATACACAGCATAGTTTCTTAGCCAGTCACGGTTATTTACTTTATAAAATATGTCCTTGATATGGCAAAGAAACTAATGGATTGAGTTACCTATTTTTAGACTGTACCTTGTGCTTTAGTAGTTTTAAGAGAAACTATTGAGGAAGAAAGAGATGATGAGAAAACACTTGAGCCAAAAATTAATCCAGTGCATTAGGATAACTTAACATGCCTTGAGGCATGCTTTTTGCCACAGGAGTAGGTAATCAAGATATTCTGCTATGCAAAGTGCTTTGTTTTAAAAAAGAAAAGAACAAGCAAAAAATTAGTCTAGGGAGAACATTAAACTTCTGCTTGACATATGAAAGTTTCAAGGCAAGTGATAGGCAAAATTTATGTGATTAATATTCTTACTATCATGCTACACTCTGTGTCCTGTGACCAAAAAATTGCAGTGCATTTTACACACCATTATGCAGCAACATAAGAGCAGGGTCTACATTTTTTTGAAAGCTTGTCTACCCACTCTTTGCATTTGTTATTCCTTTTATGTACTGCTCTGGGACATAAAAATACCCCATATTCCCTTTATAGTTGTATAAATACTGAAGGTTAAATTGTACAAATGGCCTATATCTAAACACTTGATATCAAATCTATGCAGCTTACTGTGGAAGATGCTTTAAAGAACCAAATAAATCTCTTAGTGTGCACGTGTATTGATACAGATCTAGTCTGTCCTCATACGCTGTCTACGCACAGGACCTGCCAGCCCGCCAGCAGATACTGCTGTGTCCAGCTAGTGTGGATATATTGACTTAAGGAGGATACGAGGTTTGAAGCAGCAAAGCAGAAGTGCAATGCATGAATGGCTACGTGACGTTTAAAAAAGATACCGAGTCTGTGCTATCCTTGCTTCAGTGAGATCTTTCTGCTTGCTGTAGGAAGGAACTAGTTTTGCCAAGTGACAAGGAATCAAGATCCATGGAAGTCTGACTTTCTCGTCAATGTGCTTTATTCACAATTTACAAACTTGTTTTTAGAAAACATCTTGCATTACACGGTGGGAGAGAAAACTTATATTGCAGCTATTGTGAAGAGTGTAGAGTAATAGCAAAATAAAATGCAGTGGATGTCCTTTCTGTTCAAGAAAGAAATCCAAAGATTTACTGTTAACTGTGTTCCTTGAAACTTTCCCTCTGTGGGAAATAACATAGGGAATATGTTCTTTAACAGTTCTTGGTATTTTTTCTAAAAGAGTTGGCATTGAGTTTAAATGCCAATTTATCTTCAGTGCATGAATATGTAATAATTTGATTAGTCATTTTATATTGATATATTTTCATATATAAAATCCTGTTGATATATCCTCCTAGGAATTATAAATATATATATTGACATTATAGAAGATATAAGCTGCTGCAGGGCAGCTTTTTGTCTGCTTGAATATTACTATTTTTAAAAAACAATTGCATATGCAAGCATTAAAATAATTGCATTGCCCTCATTACAGTGGGACTGTGGTTAACAATAAGACTAACAATTTCAATGTTGTTAACAAATTGTGGGTAAAACATAACAGATTTCAGTTGTTTTGCAAAGTAATTTGTATGCTCTTTTTAAAACAAGCAACTTTTTCATACTAATAACCATGAACAGAATCTGACCTTATAATGATTTGCTTTACTTGTTTGTGGATTATTGCTAACCTATGCCTTGTAGTACACGAGCAGATGAAATCTACCTAATGCAATAATTTATTTGTACTTTATAGAAAGTTGTGTTTTAATTTGATTCAATTTTAATCAGTTCTTGTTATCATATCAGTAGCAAAACAGAGCCTAAAAAGTATAGCTCTTAGAAACACGAAGCAGAGAAGTTCCCAGCTCCAGCAGCAGCTCCTGGAGGGATTCCTTTTGATCTCATCCAGAACTAGGTTAAGGGTGTGTATGTGCAGTCAGAGCTCTTGGAAATCTTGTGATGCCCAATATCCAAACCCTACTGCAAGTAATTAGCAAATAAATCCGTTCCCTCCTCAGGTAAAATATGTGGTGTCCATATCCTGTACTTCAGGATTTGGCCTGTCATTTAATCCTTTAAACCGGAATCAAATTGCCCTAATTGTGAGCAGCAGTTTGCTACAGGAACTGTAAACTTCAGTATTTTTTGTACTTCAGTGCTGTTGATTCAGTTCGTCTGTACAAATGAGCCCAAGAATTCAGATTGGAATAATCAAAAAAAAAAAAAAGGCACAAAAGCATTTCAGTATCTACTAAGATCAAGCAGCAAAGGGTTTTCAGTCTTGGTTCAAGAGGGGCCCTTATCGCTCTTGGATTCAGCGTGTCTTCTCTTCGTAAGCTCCAACAATGCAGTCGTTGGATCGTGGTACTGCCATTTGAAAAAAAAATTGAAAAAAAATTGATTTTACCTAATTTTGAAAACAGGGATGAGGGTAAAGGTAGATGTTGAAGTAATTCAGTGCTCTCAGTGAAGTTTCAGGGGGAATTACCTTCTCCTTCCCTCCTTGTAACAATGCGGATTCAAACACGTTATTCTGTTTCATATGTGAGTTTAGCGTGATACAAAATCCAACCAAAAAACCACAACGCATCTATGATTTATTTAGCTGAGATCAAAGACATGCAGCTGCAAAGAATCTAATTAAAATTTGATGATGCAGCAGGCAGGCTACATCTATTATTTAATTTGGAGGTTGTGATCTTATACAAAATTAGCTTCCAGATTTCACTTACACTCTTGGGCTGAAAATATACTTGTACTCAATCATTTTGATATGAAGTTGAATCACCAAAATTTTACAACAAGTCCTCAGATGTCCTATGTGGAATTTGTTGTCAGGAAAGGAGATAATAAATTCCAGGTTTTGACCAGCTCAAATACATTTCTGGCCACATGGTTGCTTATCGTTAGCACAGTTCAAGTTGTTTTGTTTGAAGGACCAAGACTAGTATATTTTGAAAACATGACTGATTACTGAGGCACGTTCAGGGTGGACACGGACACAGCTTTTGACCTTCTCAAACTACTTAATGAGTTTCTGAAATAAGCTTTAGAAAATTTATTAAAAATGTATATTAGCTTTCTGAATAATTCTAGCTGTTTGTTTCATGAAACAGAACTAAACAGTCTCATTAATAGACTATTTTCTTTTCCTTTTCTTGTTTAAAATAAGAGAAACCATGTCCTTTCTGTAATCTTGTTGATAGAAGATCGGGTAAGAAATTACTAAAATAATTAATTTTAATGGAAAATCATTACAAATCAACCAGAACACTCCCTTATAAAGGTGCGAGTGCCTTTAGTTGATGGTTTTTGCTGATCTTTTGCCTAAGTAACAGCTCTGGAGATTGAACAGCCTTTTGCCAATAGATATGGTTTACACGTGTGGGTACAGTGTATTCACCTATGCAAGACTTGTCTTTAGTTACACAGTAGCAACCCCAGCCAGTTTATCCTATTTAGATGTGTGATGCTGAAGCTAAGACAGAGTCTGGTCCAAAAAGCCTAACTCTGATGCACAGGGAGCCAGCTCTGTGGAACGGGACCTCGCACTCCAAGTCAAGCCTGTGCTAATTGCTTCCCCTCTCTCTGCCACGCTTTGTGCCCATCTTCAGAATCATTATAGTTTTCACGTCAACAGTGGAGTTTTATCTGAAGCTATAGGCTAGCAATTTTGGTTCTGGTTATCTGTTCCACTGGTGATTTAAGTTCAGTTCTTTTATAATACAAAGCAGCAGCACTCACATGGCTAGGCACTGCTTTTAGCTCAGGAATGGACATCATTAGCTGTGAGGAGGGCAGCTGCTGCTGCTTCTTAGCAGAAATTGAAGTCTGACTATGGGAGTATTCCTGGTCAAGCTGCAAGAGAACAGTAAGGTGCTGCGATATAAACCAGCTCTGCATCGTTCAGGGGGTGAGAATGGAAAAAATCTTGCCTGTCCTATTTTAAACTGCAGACTTTTACTTATTCTTCTGCAGCCAGGATAGTGATGGTGATGACTACAGAGAAGGAGTAGCAGGACTCTTGGCTCTGAGTTTTAGGGAGGAGAACAAAAGTAGGCCGAGAAATATTGATCCCACTTTCTTTAATGCCTTTACTGTGTCGTCTGGGAATTTGTTGTGAAATACAGAAGACGTACACTGTCAGAATCCACAGGGTTTACTTGAGATTTTGTATCTTCACTAAGTGCATCAAGGGAGTCTGGAGAGAATGTCTGTCCTTAATTATGTGCTGAGGTACTCCTCCATATATCTCATTGCTTTTATGACCACTGAATGTGTTTGCAGTTCTCTTCTTTGAAGGCACCCAGTGGTCTAATTCTGGCTTTCTTCAACTAAAAAAAAAAACAAAATCAAACCCAGGTGTTAAGTGATGTCCTTTTTTTTTCCCCTTTTCTTTTAATAAATAAAGTAGAAAGCAAGCTCTTTATGCTGTTGTTTTATTTTATTTCACTATGGAGGATCTACCCAAAATGTATCACAGACAGATTAAAAGAAGGTTAATTAATTGTATCAATAACAACAACTTCAGATTTCAGATTCACCTGCTTTGGTATAGGTTTGGATTTGTATCTGCTTTGGAAGATCATTGAGTTCTTGATGTCAAACGTGTCAAACTAGAGTAGAAGGCAGAAATATACTTAGCATGGAACTATAGAAGCTGTGGTTTTGAGGAGGATTTTGCTAACTGGCAAATTTCTAAGTTATTCTGCTACTGGTGAAATATCATGCAAATGATTGAAATGAGAGATTTTAATAATGCAGAGTGGGCCTAAGTCGATACATATTTTTGATTACCGTTCTGTTTGGGTTTTTTAATATTAAGCTTAATCAAAGAGAAAACAAATTTCAGTTAATGAAAGGAAAAAAAAAAAGTGATCCAAATCTTTAGGGAGATATAACAGTTAATTGGATTTCAAGTACTGTAGCTACATGCTCAATACTGTTCCATTTTCTTTTCAGGATTACAGTTGTTTAGTTCCATTAGCTTTAATGTACAGGGTCAGCTTTTAAATTATACTGCATTAGTCTACTGGTTTCTTTTGCCTCATTCTTTCTCTTTTTCCTGTATGGCTTCTCTCATAGCAATGACCTGCCTGGGCAGAGGTCACTTGTCATAGCCACGAGAGAGAGCTGCCGCTGGAACTGACAGTCCTCTTCCTAATGATTCCTGTCCTCCTTCCCAGCCTCCAGTGTGCCTCTAAGAAGTCAGAGCTCTGTCTGTGACTCACAAAACAATGAACTGAAGCTACTATTTGCTTGTTAAAATCAGTGTTTACCAATAAACAAGTCCTCCAACTGCAAAAAAATCTGAAGAACTTCAGTTGGTAGCACTCACTGTAACTTCTGAATACAAATGAACAGATCCTTAGGGTTTATTTTAACAAAAGAAATTATTATGTGTGATGCTGGGATAAATTTATATTCTAGGGGAAGCATTTTCAGTGTTGGAAAGGAGAGGTTCTTAAGCAGCACAGGTTATCAGGTCGTTAGGTTGTTGTTATTCGCACAAGATGGATCTCCTTTCTTTCTCATTGACTGAAATTTCAGCATGCCACTATTGTTTGGGTCTAGAAAAGCAAATGTTAATTTGAATTTAGCTTAAAAACAGAATTGCTAAATGTAGGAGGAATCGGGTGACAAAATTTAAGTGCCTATTATGGCACTTAATGGGATTTGTTAAAAGCATTGACTTTCCTTCTTGGAAGCTTTCTGGCATTCGGTATCGATGGGTTCAGGTAGACAAATACCAAGTACTCTGCCGAATCCAATTTTTGACATGAGTTTAAAATCTGATGAGTTCACTGGCTTTGAATTGTGAATACTTCTTCCTCATGGAAATAAACCCTTTCTGCAGTGAAAAAGTAGAATAATAGATAAGAATTATGTTGGCCATTACATTTATATTTTTTGATTAATTGCAAAACAATGTGATAACATACATAGCAGGTTTTTTCACTCAAATCTACCCTTAAATTTCCACATCCTTAAAAGAAGGAAAGCATTCCACCAGTACGACTACGAGTGAACACAGGTAGCAATGAGACGAAGTTACAAAAGCCCTATGCAAGTGCCAGTCTCCGGAGATGACATTTAGTTTACCGTAAGTTTTAAAAATGTGTCAGCGTTGTTTCTCTTTCAAAGAAACATACAACGCTTCAGTGAACCTGACATCTTTTGGAGCTGACCCTATTAATTATTTTTGACTTACTGTGTACTATACATCCACAGGGATTTGCAGAGGATCAAGTACACTGTTGTCAAGGGCTTTTATTTCGCTTTTAAATGTACTTGTGTGTGTTAGAGAGTTTGCATGTAGAACTGTCTGTTAGTGGATGCTCTGTGATAGATAGGTTTAGAGATATAAATTCATCCATCTTGAGGGAAAATCATGCATAGCAGATTAATAAAATGCACTGAAAATTTTGTATCTATACTGCTCAAAAATTCAGACAGCATATAGTCTACTATGCACAATATCTAATTTTCCTGCAGATCTTAAAAGAATAACTTCTAAGGACAAGTTCTTCCAGTAGAAGCAGTCTGGAATACATTCTTCAACAGAGAGGACCAAATTCTCTTCTCAATCACTCAAATATCAAATCTGAATTCCTACACTAAATCTGAAAGACCTCCTTTGCATTAACGTTGGTGTGACTGAGAGCAGATTCTCTCCCTGCTATATTGTTTGTTCTTTGGACTCAGCTGACATGGAGAAGGTGATAAAGGGAATGGCATGTTAGTTAGAAGGTAAAAAGAAGGGTAGTAACAGTTGGGGCAAGTAACGTGCTGAGGAGAAGCTAACATAGATGCTGAGAAATTTCATCCTTTTTCTGGTTCTTTTTCAGTCATTCAAGGGAGAAAAGATGTGAACAATAGGAAGAAAAAGAGAGGAAGAAGGCAAAACAATAAAAATGTACCTTTGTGCAATGAAAAGTCATTTCCCCATCGCCCACACATGCACAGGTTTTAAGTACAGAATGTATGGTTTCATGTAGTAAAAAAAAATGAAAGGGCAGAGAACAAAGTAAGGGTTTTTTTTTGAGGTTTTTGTTGGTGGTGGTTTTTTTTTTTAGCGTAAACCCATCACTTCTCAATAATTTTGCTTTTGTCAGAAATTCAGCTGAGGTCTAAGGCTCCATGATAAAGACAGCTGCTACCCAGGATGGTTCTGAGTTTAAAGCCTAGCCAGACAAATCTGTCTATGTTTGGTCCGAGACAGGCCATACCTGCATAGGAGCATTTGGTATAGAAGGTGGCAAAAAAATTATTGAAAATTCAGGAATCACAGTGAATTGCCTTATCATTGTCAGATAGCATTTTATGTTGCAAGACTGAATTTAAAAGAGAATTAAGGGGTCACGATTACCCTGATTGATCCAATGCTTCACACTATAACATCTGCTTTTTTTTGTTAGATTTTGTAATTCAATTGACAAGTCATGATACACCTGTGTGACTATTCTCAGTTGCCAAGAATGTGGGAGTATAAATGAGAGTGTCACTATAAATGTACTGGAACAAGATTGACTCCGAGAGCAATATAGTCTTGCAATATAGGCTACAATTTTACAGTCTGCTCTCTATGGAGAGTCTCTAATAAGAATTTTCCTATTTGAATCTGATTCCAGTATTGGATCACTATCTTTTAATTGTTCTTTTTTTCTCTGAAAAGTACCATTTCCACCTCTGAACATTATGCAATTCAGCATTCACAAGCAACTGACTGCAACAAGCAAAAGTGCTATGTTTGCTAATGGTTACCTGTAGGGTTATTTCACTGTCCCAGAATTTCACCCCGTACTTAAAACAGCAGAGATCAGCGATAATTGAGTGCAACTGGAAGGAAAACATGCATTTTTAAGGGCATCTTTATATCCAACTGGAGAAAACATAGAAATGGCATTGAAGTAAATGCATTGTTCTTCTTGCAACTAATTATGTGATTCCCTTTGCATGCCATGCTGCAGGAGAGGAGGTGACGGTACAAGGTGACACTACAGAAGATACACTAAGCCATGCTGCTTTCAGAGAGACAGTGGATTAACTGAAGTATAGCCAAGTAAATTATAATCCCCCCGTTTCACACTTGTATACTTTTTAACGAGCTCTACAGAGAAGCACAGCATTATGCTGGTCAGTCTTGTTAACACCTGCAAACTGTTGAGTTAAACAGCTTTTAACCAAGATAACGCTGATGTTGACTGAGTATGGAACAGGGAAGGGTTACAGACAAAGCAACGGCCAAATCTGGGTTGCGTTTCATTGCCTCTGTTCTCTTGCCTGTCTTTTTTTGCCAAGCTTCTAAGAAGAGGAGATTTCACAAAAAAAATTTCACCTAAAAATGATGGTAAAATAGGTTAGAGTACAGAGACTTCTGAAGAGGTGCATTTGCAGTATTTAAATTAGTTGATGGATCTTCTTTGAATCCATATGAATCTATACTACAGCCACTCAGAAGAAATTACCTGTAAGGAGCATGGTGGATATTACTATCAATCAGATAGCTTCCCACCTGAAAAGAGATCTCAGCTAGATTATAAATTCCTTTGAAACTTTTATATACTTGAGGCTTTTTCTCTGGCACTTGTCATAAATGTTGATTCTTTTTAAAACAAGAATGAAATATCATCGAAATGTTATCATTAACACTATGCGAATCATTGTTTTGTTTTAAGTTCAGTACCTTCTTTTAAATGAAATTAGGTTGGCAGAAAACCAATTCTTTGCATTATTTTCTTTGCATTTTCCTGTTGGAATATACCCCCTCGCCCTTACTTTATATCAAAAGTTTAGGTTTGAAATGTGGTATTTTTGTTTGGGATTTATTTAATGCTTTAATTAGGTACATTTTAAAATTTACATAAAGAAAGCATTTTTTTTTGAAACTGAAGTGTTCTGTTTTAAAATGTTTTTAATGCATGCTTCAGCTGAAAGAGTGTGAAGAAAAATCAAATATTTTCTGAGATTCTGAAACATGCATTTTTCAACTGAAGGCACAGACTTGAATGAAGAGTGTGTCAGACCCTGATTCTTCAAAGACTTGTGCAGATGATCTTTCACTTTAGATACAGCCCTGCTTTCTGCTAATGGAATTTTTGTAGGCTCAACATTCATATATTCCAGGAGTGGGTCTAATTGCAACAAAACACATAAAACGTTCAGCATCATGTTGTTTGTGGGTTAACAGAAGTCGAAGATTCTGTCTTCATCACACCTTCCTAAAGGACAGCTGTCATTCTGAACACAGCAGGATGACTAAAAAGAGATGAGAGGAAGGACTTGTAGCCTTATACCCTGTGGAAAGGGGCAAACCAGACCAGCCTAAAATTCATCCTAATTCTGCCTTCCTCCCTAAGCGTGACTACTTAGGGATGGACTGTCTTCTTCAAGCAGGACCCACTGGCCTCTGGTGATTCCCATCACTTGACAGACCTGTGGTTGGACATCCTCGCTTCCTTCCATGAAGCTCTGCCCCTAAAGTTTCTGCAATAATGAAGTAAGTTCTCATTACATCTGCCAAGCCCAATGCCTTGAATGCAGAAGTCTTGAAAGATATAAGTAATAGGCATTTTTTAAAGGGAGAAAAAGCTACCTTGTTTCATTCTGTTGCAAATTTCCCACTTTAACTGAGAATAAATGTCACACAATTAATAATCACCAGTAATGAATATGATGGCCAATTATTTGGTTTCATTGATTTTGTTTGACTGCTTAATTTAATTTGCCTGCTTCATAGTATTCAATAAGAAAATGCAAGCTGAGCCACAAGAACATAGCAGTACTGTGGACTTGTACTAAAATCATCAGAGGCTGGATCTGTTCTTTATTTGCTGACAAGGTAATTTTTCTTGCTGTCAACTATTGCAAAAGTGTTTAATTTTATTCATTCTTTATTCATCCATTTTTATTATTTATACCCTTTATGTGAATCTCCAGTGAGCGTTTACTTCTTATAAGGCAATACCATATCACCTGTTTTCTGAGTTTATTCATTCTGATACAGATAAAAACATCTCCACCTGCATCTTAAAAATTCCTATGTAGATTTTTCTCAATAGTGTTTCCACTGGCATATTGCTGTGCATCATTTTTTTGGTAGAAATGTCACCAAGCCAGATCAAAGTTGATTGAAAACATACAGACACCCCCTACCGTCCCACCCCTCCCAAATTCAAGCCAGGTGAACTCTACTTAAGTCAGGAAGTTATAGCCAAAATATTGTTGGTCTTTTATCCAAGGTCAGTTTTATTGCAGTATAGGATACCAGAGCCTTACTATATATACTGTTAATACACTGAAAGAGTTCGCACATTTAACAAGCGATCATGGGTCACTGTGGTTATGGTAACTGGTCGGAGAGTGTGGTAAAGCATACCAGCTAAAATCTCAGCGAAAGTTAATGATGTCCTTTACCTCATGTGGGCGAAGAGTGTGTTACCAGTTAAAAGGGCCTGGCTGGCTGGTAAATCATTACACCGTGTTAACCTGCTCATTTGGCCGAGCCTTGACTTCCATCTCTTCCCCCTTGTCTCATTGACAAGATGAAAGCAGTTTTGAATCACTGTCAGAGTCCATTTGAGCAGTACTTCCCACAGAAGACGTTTAGATCAGTTGAAGCAAAGAAAGAATTGTTAACTATAAGCAAGTCTTTTGTGGCAATTAGTAACTAATTAGCTCATTCTTTCATTTGCACAAATAAGCTAATAGAAGAATTTAATTTAGGAAATCTAGGTACAATGTGAATTTCAATACAAACATTCTTTTAATAAGTTGTGGACAGATAGTGGAACCCCACTGAAAAAGAACCTCTACATTTTCGTATTGAATCACCCTTCATCTATTTGAATCTTAATGCTAAGCTATAAATCTCATTTCTAGAGGAAAAGGAGAATTCTTTGAACAGTTTTATCTTACAAAATGGGTTTAGAAACATCACTTAATATGAGTCAAAAAATTCTAAACTTACAGCAAATGGAAGGAGAGAATTCATTGGAAGAAAGTATAGAAATACCTTGTCTATGTCATTGTTGAGTAAATTCTCAAAGTTCGGCTGTTGAATTCAGTAGACTTCAAATTACCCTGTAATTATTTACAATTTTCATTATGCCTTTTATTGAAAATCTATTTTAAGGTTGCCTTTTTTGAGTATATTTCCTGCCCATACTTTCTTTTCCACTGAATATACATATTAAAGGTTAGCAGCTAGAGCTTCAAGAAAATATTTTAGTTCAGAATTTCTGCAAAATATATTGAAAGCACCTAAGTAATCGGAACTCATTTCTAGTCACCATTCATCTATTTCAGTCCTTATTGTCCCACACAATTCTGCTGACTTTGTTATTTTAAAATCTTTGAGGCATAAAATTAATCTTAAAAGTTGAGTAAAAATTAGATTTTTTTTTTTTAATGGTAAATTTAGAAAGTGGTTAATCTCTCATACGTGGTAATACGCCAATCTCCAGATTAGACCCTGCAAATTCTGGTCAGAATTCTTGACTCCCTTTATTTTGCTCTATTTTGTCACCTTGGAGAGTACATGGCAAGTTCTTGTACCTCTGTGAAGGCCATTCTTGGTTTATGAAATACAGATGTGAGACAGATGCAAGATCTGTATGTGTGACCATTGTCATCACATACAGAAGCCCAGAAATCAAACAACTGGACGGCCATCAATGCATACAGAGACATTTAGAGGAACAGTTGCCCTCAGCACTAGGGAAAACTTGAAAATGTTTACAACTTCAGGGTGTACCTGGGCCTTAAAGGCAACCTAAAAATGCATTTTCATTGCCCCTGAAAAAGGAGAATCATTGCAATGAATATGTAAAACGCAAACACCATGACATCTGGCAAGCAGAAGCTATGCTACTTTCTCAAAGTAGACTTCACATACTCCGCCCCCACCTTCTGTTTAACAAATGTATGCAGAGATGATAGAAAAAAATAGTCTACAGGAAAGAAAGAAAAAAACCAAACCATGGGAAGGAACTAATTCTCCTGTCACTCAAGTGGTTATAAAACAAGCCAAGCATATACTGAAGGTGAATGTAAATGACTAAGGAGGTAGACAGATGGTCTGACTTTTCTTTAGGTGTTTGATGATACTTTATTATTCACAGAAAATTGTCTTTGATAAATGGATACAATGATAAAAAGATATTCAGGCAACATATGGGTCACCTTTTGGCTATGGTCAAGCAGAGTACATTTGATAGATTTCTGCCACTTTATGATTGGTTGCAAATACACGTTGGGTTTTCTTTGTTTGTTTGTTGTTTTCTCGGAGGTTATCAGTATTAAACTCCATGTTTGTTTCCTGAACTTAAAAGCAAAGTGTCA
Organism: Nyctibius grandis; assembly: GCF_013368605.1. Classification (NCBI taxonomy): domain Eukaryota; kingdom Metazoa; phylum Chordata; class Aves; order Nyctibiiformes; family Nyctibiidae; genus Nyctibius; species Nyctibius grandis. The sequence goes on from NC_090672.1 coordinate 7,950,366, forward strand.
TTGCACAGAAACCATAATTTGTATTGAAGTCTCATATTCGCTCCATAGTGATGACATTTTCTTACTAATATAATTACTGGTACCTCAAGCTCACTACTGCAGGCACTGCTACCTTAAGGGAAGTTCAGGGTGTTCTGGATCCTTCAGGAAATGCTTTAGCGTCTCAGAGTACCCAGCCAGCCACATTCCTCTTTGCTAGGAACAGGAACTTCTTTTTTTTTTGTTATGTTGAGTAATGATTAGGAAAAATATATGCAAAACCAACTAACCGAAGGAAACTGAAAATTAGCTGGCTAGACACCAGCTGCTAATACTGATATGGCAAAGGCTTTTCTTTGCTCTACAGACAGAACTGTAACAGTGTCTCAGGAAGAGAAGGCGGCTTGTGCCATGACATCTTTCCCTTCCTGCTCTCGACCTCGCCTGCCATGGATGTAACACATGGCTGAGTTCTAGCTGCAGGTGTGGAAAGGCAGTCATTCCATTGCACCATTGCTCTTCTCCACACAAATTTATGGGTGGAGGGGTTAACAGTGACCCATTTGGCAGAAGTTTCCTTCTCTGCAATATGACACAAGTCCCCTAGTTACTGCAGTTATGTATATGGAAATCAGGCTTCAGCAGACCAGGGCTTACATGATTAAGTTTTACATGTTTTGTGAGTGCCAAAATGTAGGAGAAACAATTTACATGGACAATTTTTATTTATGCAGGAGGAAACCAAGTCAGCTTTTTAACAAACTCATATCACCACATCCTTATGCCTACTCCCTACTTGATTTGAGAAAAAAGAAAAAAAAAACAAGTCTGTCGACCCCAATTTTGCAGTGTCACAATTCTATATGTCCTCAGCAGTTGTATGTTATTTACCAAAAATATTAAAATATTGCTGCTGCACAGTGTATAACTTGTATTAGACTTCCCATTAATGTGTAATATTGAAGCAAGCACACTGTGCCTTGAATTCTTCTATCAATTCACCTGTGTAATTGACCAGCATCTCATGGGTATAGATATTGCATTTCAGAGAAGCTGAACTCCTGCAAGCTGGACAGTTAGATAGTTCTGGCCAATTTAATTATGCAAATGGGAATTCAGTTTCTCGGGAATATATTATCAGCATTACTTCAAAGACTTGCACAGAATTCTCTCCTATCATCTTTTTATGGGTTCTTTTTCTTTGTTGCACATGTGAAAATGAAATATTACAATACATTGAGAAAATTTGGTGAGAAAATAAATGAGCTAGATACATTTGCAAATGCCTCCTGTTCCAGTTAGAGTCCAGAAAGCTAAGAGTAAGGCGATAGAAATTTTGTTCTTTCTTTCTCTCCTGTCTTGCACATATGCTTTTATGGAAAAAAAATTGTGGAATTTAAATGAAAACAGCATTACAGGTATTCTAAACCACATCAGAGAATTGAATAGAATGTCTAGGCTGTAGCATTCTAATATGTATTAAAAAAACTATTGTAAAAGGAAATTTTCTCATAAAACCTTTCATTTGGTAGAAATTATTTCTTTACAATTTTAGAAGATTCTATGTAAAGCTGTAAAGGTAACATAGCTAAAATATTCTATGCCCTTCAAGAGTTAGCATTGCGAAATTAGCCTAGGAATTGAAGAACGGCATTTTGCACTCTACTTGGAAACTTGGAAGTTGTATCCTAATGCATGTAAAGTTGTAGGCACATGAAAGACTCTCTCTTTCCATAAGACAGTAAGTCTAATCAAGAACGTCAGTGCACTGGTGGAGTCTCTCTAATGCAATGAAATTAAATAGGGGAATTTAGGCAATTAATTATTTTACAAATTATTTTAACATTTTGATGAACTATTCTTCTCGTTCCCCACTTCTTTAAGCTAGTGGTCTTTTTCTGGGTTCACTAGGAGGAGACTTGACAGTGGCACTTGAGTACAAGACGGCCTGCTGGATGTGTTGGGGCTGAAGAAACTTTTCTATCCACTGTCTCTTTCTCTGCATTAGTATTAGAGAGGTGCACTCATCTGCATAAACGTCTTCTCAAAGTAGACTTATCTCTGGGACTGGTTTTTAATTTTTAGACTTTTATTTAATTAGTGCGTAATTTCTTTTTGAAAGTGAATTCTTTGAAGTAATTTCTAATCTCTCATAGAAGTGGACATATTTATAACTTCAGGTCTCATTCCCAAGGAGTGATGGTAACTATAATTGTAAGTGCAGGTCAGAGCTTATAACATATCCCAATAGCTTTGAGTGTTAAAAAGTCACAAAATAGCTTCACATTTCCATTTTTATAGTATAAGCACATCTTTCTACAATGCAGGACAGCTTGTAGGCAATCAACCTGTCTCATGATCTCAGTCAAGAAGTGGACTTGTGAAAGTTTTTAAAGGGCAGGACCACAATGTTAACTCAGAGCAAAAGTTTTTTGCTGTCATGAAATCTAATGAAATTGTCCTGCCATTGAGACACAGCTGACTGAGGGCCTCTCTCTTTCGTGTGCTGTTTTGATGGTAACCCATTTTTGGCTAACAAGGTTCTGCACTGAAGTCAATCATTAACAGTAATATTAATTTCCCTTAATTTTAATGATGTAAAAATAAATTATCTAAAAAAATTGTTTAAGCTCCCTCCTTAGATGAGGAAGAAAAATTCACACTTCCAGAGCACGAATCATCTCACCTAGCATAAGAACTATGTTAGTACTCTCCATTAATTCCAGAGAGAAATTAGATGAATGATGTGGACTAGGATGCTCTAGTTAGGTGAAGGAAATCATTCCTAAACAAGCAGATCTCTGTGCTTTGGATAAGGCTATAGGTAAACTACTAAAGATCGATATCATGTTAGCGCTCTAGAAGAATTGTTCTCAGCCCACCTTCCCCTTGATGTACTGGCATTTTATTGTGGTTTAGAACCAAGTGAAATGAAGAAATATGAGGTAAGTTTCTGGCATTAGATATTTAAAAAATAGTGTGAGTGAGAGAGAAGTCATTTAACATGTGATTTGCATCAAGATTAAGATTTGTTCCATAAATAGAATTGTTTAATCCTTACTTATTTTATTGCTTTAGCTCAAGTACATATAGATGCAATTACTTTCTTAGGCAGAGACCTACTTGGTCAACATCTCTAATCTTACAATCAGGTCTGTTTTGTCCGTGTGACAGCCACTTTTCCAGTTATTTTTTTATTAATAATCTCACAATTTCTGACCATCAAACTAAGCCACTGGTTTCTGGGTTCTTTTTCCTTTCTGCCACTGACTGCCTCTTTAATCCTGCATTCCTTTGTCTCTTTTGTCTACAGATCACGAGACTTTTCAGCACAGTGAATGGCACTTGTTGGCTTTTAATCAATCATCTCATTTTTACTTATTAGTCAATTTTCCATTGACACTGTATAGCATTAGGCCATCCCCAATGAGCTTGTAATGAAACCAGTAGGAACTGTGGATAATCAGTCCTTGTTTGAGAGGTAGTCACTGTCTCAAAGAATTGTGCTAAAAAAGTAATTATAGCCCAAACTGTGAAACTCTCAAAGGCTTTTATGAACACCCTATTCTACAAGCACATTTCAATTTACAAGGTTCATTTGAATCAGTGGATAAAAGAATAATGCATAACATGGGTGACAGACACCCAATACTTCAGATTTACACATTCAGTTGATTCCTTAATGTCACTGTTCAGTGACACCATCCATTTCTTCATTGTCTAGTTCATTGGTATAATATTTTCGATTGAAAGACAGTTTGACGCTCTTGCTTTTCCCCTGTATGGGATTCTCTTACTATCTCATACTCCCTCTTTCAATTTCACACCAATAAGCAGTGCAAAACTGAGAGAGAAAAGCACAAAACTTAGTCTTCATCAATGCGTGATTGAAAATGCTTTCAGTGTTGTAAGATCCAGTAACTGCTGACAAAAGCTTGCTGGGGAGTCGCTCTTTAGCATTAAGAACACAGCCTTTGCCATATGCATTGTATTGAAAAATTTATCTGCATTGCCTGGCAATTAATCCTCTTAAACCACTGTTTGGTTATTGGTACGTTAAAACAAGATTTAGAAGCCAAAAATTTGCGTACCATTTAAAGTAAACTGCATGTACCGTTTAAAGTAAACCACATGTTAAATAGCATTGCTGCCAGCCTTTGAATTGGCAAAGATACCCATTCAGTTCCTGTTAAATATCATTAAAAAATTATGCTCAATGAGAAGTATGCATGTTAATACTGTATGATAGCAGCTAGAAGTGCCAGTCTCAGCCTGAATGTAATTTGCCAAGACTGTCTAAACACAAACCACAGAGAAATACCTCCCTAGAAAGGCTTACAGACTACAGGGAAGGCAAAAAATCCCAGACAGACAGAGACAGGGAGCACAGGGAGATCAAAAAAAAAGTATTGGCCAGCATAGTGATGATCTTAGCACAATAATTGTCTGACGTCTGATTTTGGCGTGTTTAAGTCACAAGCAGAAGATTCTTGAGCTGAGAAATTGTACTTAATTTGTCGCTAATCAGCACAAACTTCTGAGGTGTGCCTGCTCCGGTTCGAGCTGCCCACAGGCTGCAGCCCCTCAGGGCTGTCCCTGCCCAGCCGGGGTCCCTGCAGCCCGCAGCCGCTCAGGGCTGGCCGTCCCCCCTTTCATCATGGATATCCCCCCCGCCCCGAGTGTGTCCGCAGTCCCTCACAGCTGCCAGTGTGTTTCTTAACTATTTGCCCAGGGAGGCCCTTTGCTGCTGCGTCCAGCTGAGCCGCGCGGCGCCTGCCTGCGGCTTTGGGGGTTTCACGCGGCTGCGCGCGCTGGTTTCAGTTCCGGCGGGACGCGGTTCTGGCGGGCTGCGCGCGATCCCCCTCAGCAGCCGCCCCGCTGCCCCCTGCTCGTGCCCTTGCAGTGGATTTTAAGGAGATAAATAGAAAAGGGTCGTGACAAGAGGGACTGTCGGGTGTCTAAACAGGCAGTGGGGATTAAGAAAGATGCTGAGATGCTGACTAAGAAAGAAATTACAGTTGATTATGGTAAATTTTGGTGAAGCAATTTCCGAATGGAAAGAATTGTCACACGGTAAATATTGGACTATTTAAAGCTTTTTCTTCATGTATTTAAATTGTTTTTGACAGTACTACCTTAGGTAGTATTCGCTTGCATTTGCAATGTCTACTTTAAAATGTACTAAAGACATACAGTCCAGCAGTGAGCAATTAGTACAGCCTTGCCCTGCTGGTACAGGGCTCTGGCTCAGCTAATATGCAAGCTGCCATTATAGTGACAGACTGCATACATGATAAAATAATCCGCCTTTTGACAGTTACCTCATGTAGTAGCATCATACAGCATTAGGAGTCAAAGGGAGAAAATAACCTGAAAATCAGTAGTAATTACTATGAAGAATTTAATGCTTGAGCTTAGATGCAGAGTGCGATTTTCAAGTCTCTTTATTTCCATCCTCACTGCATTATTAGATTAATATTGAGTTTTTTTCAATTGGTATTCATTTCAATCACTCACTACTGGTGATGCTTGTGGTGAATACTGTAAATACCAAGACAAGACAATTTATCTTTAATAGGCATATTTCACAGAGTGTGTTGAGTGACCAAAGTCAGTTGTAAACCATAGAGCAAGCTGGAAGGAATGGAAATGGTGAGAAGGGAAACTGCAACAGTGGATCAGTTTGTTTTTTTCCTGCTGTGATAGTGCCAGGGACTGGCACCTAGACGGGTGTTCTTGCGACAAGTATTGGTATGGGCACTGATCAAGAGATTGTCCCTACCCTGACAAACTTACAAATGCAAATAACAAAACAGACAAGGGGTCAGGGACAGTACATTGCATAGGTGATGAACTGCAATGCAGAGAGATTAAATTACATGCCCTTTATTGTCTGGACAATAATGGAATATTTCCACTGCAAAGTGCAGCCTGGTGCTGGGACACCTTGGCTTTCATGAGCTATGTAAAGCATCCAAAGCAGACCACATCCACATATGCTTCTCAGCTAGAAACGAAAGCTCATCACTGGTGTTATGATTCAGAATTTATTCTAAGAGAAACTGTAAAAGATACTTTAATTATACTATTATAGATTAATATTAAGTCAACCAGTGAACCATGAGACAATTACTTTTTATGGTTTTATTACTTTATGGTAATTTTTACATACATTTCAGCAGCATCCACTGGCCCCAAGTGTCATCAGGGCACCGCTCAAGACAGGCGCTGCATACAGGAGTAGTTAATTGGTCCTTACTCTGAAGACCCTATATAATAGATACAATATGGCCTACGTGGGAGGAGGAAGAGAACTACAGGTTGATGAAGTGGTTGCACTATGGCCAACAGGTATTCTAGCAGAAATAGTTACATATCCTGGTTCTGGCACTTGCATATTCTACTTTCATGAACCATTGCTCCCTAGTGAGTAAAACATCTTTTCTACAAGTGTATTTGTCTCTTACAAACTATTTTTGCTAAATAGGTTTCAGCTAAGGAACTGCCATCTAGCTATGCATTTGTAAACGATTTTCTTCATGTGGGATTGTGTATTATGCTGTTTGGTATCACATGATTCTGCTACACGTCAGGGTGACTTTAAAAAAGTGTGTATAATGAATAATATGCTTTAGTCAGGTTTTGAGCTAAATTATACGGTACATTAAAATATATGAAAACTTGAATTTACTCATGTTTACACACATGTTCTGGTAGTATTAAATAATACAAGCAGTGAATTCACCAATACTATTCATAAAAAATATTAATCAATCTTTGTATCATACAGACCACCACAATCCTTAAGATCATTAAGGATTTCTGATACTTATTTTACATTAAGGAGAGGGAGAAATTATGGAAAGATTTTCAATGGTAAAGAAAAATACAGGAATTTATATTGCAGTTTTTCAAGTGTACAGTTCTATTGATTTAGGCAATCTGTAAAAGGAAAATTAAGAAAAGTGATACACCAGCCCAAGTAGCAATTGTATATTTACTCTGAATTGCTCATGTTTGCTTCGGAAAACTCATAACCTGAGGTAGAACTGAACAATGAAAGAGAAAAACCAAGCATGTAAAATCAATTGATGTGCTGGCCAGCTACCAGAACATCTTTATTTTCAATAACTATGTTCAACCATATTTTATATCTATTTATCACTGAACTCATTGGGCAGAACAAAAAAGGTGCTAATGTTAATACCTCATGAATATGCACAGAAAAATGTTCCCTTTTGGTTAAATATCAACATTTATACTAACCTTTTGTTCTTTTGTGTTTAATAAGAATGACAGATAGTGGGTGCTGTGGGCTAAGACTGTACATTAACATTGTTCTCTTAGGTATTCTTGACATTTAATTTCAAGACACACAGGAAATGAATGTAGATCCTGTATTTAGTTTTTGCATATTAAGCATTTCTTAAAAAAAAAAAAGCAGTAAATGTAGAGCATGTCCTCAGAAATACCATACATTTTCTGAAAGCAGACCCTCATTTTTAGGGAGAAATAGCATCTGATGATCAAAATGAATCCTTACAAATGCTTGCTGGCATTCAAAAGAGAAGATGGAAGTTCCAGATTAGTACTCTCACTAAACTGAAGTACTGGATCTGGACATGAACATGAACAGCCCATCAACATCAAGCCTACTTAGCTTACACACCTGTTTAATGCCACCAACAACAAATTTGTTATACCATTATTTTCCACAGAGGGAGTTCAAATAATTTAGCTCCATATTCTCTCTTTACTTTCCAGTTCCTCCTTCTTCAACTTGCAGCTGAGAGTTGATAAATATAGCTTTGTCACAAAAATGCAAGGGGAAAGGACCAGTACTGTAACTTTTAAATTTATGGTAGAATTCTACTTAAAAGATGACAAAGTATCAGCAGAGGGAGGAAGATACTATGACTACTATATCCTGCAATGAAAAACAAGTCTTGTTCTGTCTGTGGTTGCAATGCTAAGTGAGTTTTCATCTAATGTGCAATCAGAGCACCCTGTGTGAAGAGACATGCTCGCTGATGATCAAGCTTTTGAGAAACGAGTGCTCAGCAGGTTTTAAAGGAAATCAGGTGAAATCTTCCTCCAGATGCCACTGCTTCTTTATATGCTGTATTGCACTGATAGAATACAATGATGAATCATCTGTCGTATCAGCGTATGACACAATATATTTATGATGAGTAATGTCCTGAACACAAATTTCATTGCACCACAGTAGAATTTATCCATGTTACACTCCCCTTGGCTTATACATAACCAGACCCATCAGGCATGATCTTGCACAGTGCAGAGGGACGGTATTGATCCTGTGTTAGTGAGATCAATGCGCCGTGGCCTCTGAATTACCTTTGCCATGTAACAGGATGGAGGCTCAAGAGCTAGCTTGGGTAGTTTATCACAGCCTGAAGATCAAGCTGTGATGGGGTGGGGAACCTGACTAAAGGTGAGCATCCTTTAAAACAGAACAGCTGGTTCCAATGGCTGCCTGTGATTACAGAGTATATAAGTAGAGCATGAGGTGAGGCTGCCTAATTAAGCTCTGGAGCACAACAGAGCAGGAGCTCTTGGTGGCAAGTTCCCAGAGACCTGAGGGAGGCTGAGAAAGGCTGAGTAGAGCCTGGGGACCACATATGACACATCAGAAAGAGGTGGGTGAAGCACTTTTAGAAACTTGTACTTGTAGATAGATTTATTTGCACAGACAGCAGTGCAGCAGGATCGTGAGAATTACTTCTGGGTATAGAGGTTAGCTCTCTGTAGGCACTGATTTCTGTTGGCTTTGTTAATGGCTAATCTTAATGAGTCTTGCCAGCCTAACCAAAATTTGGGGGTTTGTTTTGTTAAATTAATGTGGAGAGTATGGTTTGGGAAAGGAGGAGCTATAGCATTATGTATAGCTGTCTTTGATGTGAAGAAAATGTTTATCATCCCTTTGGTTGAATCACGTAACAAATGTGAACTAGGGAGCATCTTACAAGGGAAAGTGGAGAAGCATTTTTAAAGTTCTTGTATTTTTCTTGAGTGGTTTCATAGAGCTGCTTATAGGCCTGAGCTACCTGTTCCTAAACAACCAACAGATATTATCATGCCCCTAGGTTTCCTGCTTGTTCCTAACAGACATAGTAGATTGCCTCTGTACCTTTCTTAAGACTATACTGGACTGGAATAACAGTATTTGAGTAAGAGAGGGCTTTCCTCTGTGGGCTAGCAAAATCTTGTGTAAAGATTTGTGAGAGGAAATAGGGGCTACGCAGTTGTCTTCTTTCAACTAATACAGCCTCCTCAATAGCAGAGGATTCAGGACTCACAAGCCAGACACAAATGAATTTTCCCAGGGGAAAGGGGGAATTAAAGGAAAAACAAATGGGTGGGGGGAGAAGGAGCCTGAATTTCTGGTTGCTCTCTCTACCCCTTTTCCTTGTGCCAGAGGCTGCTCACAAGGCAGTGCATTTTACTCCTCATAGCTGAAGGCTATGCCTGAAGGCACCTTTTAGTATTATCCATTTATACTAAGGCTGCACACCTGAGACCAGCCACAATAGTTGAAAAGATTTCACAGAGTAAAAATCCCAGTCTGCCTGTGGTTCTCTAATAAATTAAAAAAAAAAATCCAGCTGGCTTTGTTTATAAAAGGAATGTGTCTCTTAAAAATAATAGTTTGTTGCCAAGCTAGATTAACACAGACCTTCAAAAGCAATTTTAAGAACAATAATGTATTGCCACACCCAACCTTCCCCCAGTCTTCAACACACACATTGTTTGTGCATATTTAAGTTCACTAGACTTTCTGACACAGCTCCTTCTATTTGTGTTTTTTTTTTTTTAATTATGCCTATTTAATAGTATACCTGGTAGTTTAGAGATAGCAGAATATTAAATTCTGTGATGCTTCTTTAGAAGGACAAACTTTTATTGTAGCAGAATGATGATAAAAGGTATCTGCTTTAGACAGAGTCCCTTTGATGGGGGAAGTTCAATCAGATCTCTTAAAAGTGCTTTAACAGAATTCTGAGAATTCTTTCTTGTGTTTCTGCCACTTTCCTGAAGGTCTGCAGTTGGTACTTGTGCTTGTGCTGTACATGGGTGACTTGGGAAAGAGGCTCCTGTGTGATAGTGTTAATTTCTTTTTTTTAAAACTACAAGAGGCACATCTACTCAGTGACAAACTCTGTCTTATAGCATTTTTGTAGCTGAGCCATGTTACAAAATCCTCTGTTGTATGTGAATGGCTGGGTTCCTGTTCTCTCTCAATGTAAGAAAGGCCAAGGTGCAGCTGCACCTGAAGACCTGCAGCTGCAACAAATCAATTGTTAAGATGATGGGAAACAGCAGGTCAGCTTTGCAGTCCAAGCTTAAATTTGAAGGTAATTCTTGCTTCAAACCTTGACAAGGTTTCTTGGAAACTAGTTTGCTAGTTAATATCCTTTCTTTGTCCCTAAATACGCAGTGGTGCAGAATTAGTAGAGGTTGGCTGACCGAAGAGAAAAGATGTTGTCCATGCAACAAAATAGTTTCCCAGACTATATGGAGTTCTTGGTCAGAATAACTTATTGTCTCTTCTCCAGCTGTGATAGCTTTGTGCTTTATTACTATTTTCCCTGTGCTATGATGAGCCTTAGGGCTTTGTGCTCATTCATGTGCAGCAGTGTTTAAGGTAGTATAAGAGGACAGGAAGATAGCAGCTCCGCTTTTTGTAAGGAGCACAGCCAAAATCTACCACAGGCAGGCTTTCCTCAAAAAAGACCATGAACCTGAGAAACTTCACAATTTGATTCCTCAAGTGTGTGTGTGTAAAGGTTTTTTCAGCCCCTCATGTTGAGGTTGCTAAACTGACTATTTTTCTACACTGTTAAATTAATTTTTTCATGCCTGCTCCTGAAATGATGTGAGCCTCCTGGCTCTGATGTGGCAACTTTCCCCTGCCTGAAGCTCAGCTGCTTCTTACCATTTGGATGATAAGAGAAAAACAACACAACAAATCCCTTTACACAATGCAAATGTTTTTGTGCTATGTAGTGACTCAGGGCTGTTTTGATAGGAGGAAGGTAGTGGTAAGAAAATTTCATTCTACAATTCAGAGCAAGTTTAGTATCACTGCTATTACTGAACAATTGTGGTTCCTTTCTTTTAGGTGGTGCCCAAGGCACTTCTTAGGCTTTCAACTCAGCCTTACTGCAGTTTTCATAGGGATTTTTGCTACTAGTGCCCCTGAAAATGAGGTGAAAACTTAAAAACAAACAGACAAAACTAAACAAAAAACCTTAAAACATGCATAAGGAAAATTGGTTCCCTTTGAAGTCAATAGATAGGCTTTAAAGGACTTTCACTGTTCTCTGAAGTGCTGTTAGCAGAAACAAAAGAAAACAAATGGAAATAATATAGTGTCAGTGCAGACCTCTTTGCATTACAGCTTAGACTCACTGATTTTCATTGTTCTTAAAACAGCAGAAAATCTCAGGTTGTGGCAAGAGCAGAATTACCTCATTTCACAACTGAACTAGATTCCTTCTTTGGCTTGTCTGAGTCCTACCAGGACAAGGTCTGTAGGGCTGCACAGTTGCTAACTAGTAGATTAAAAAGGTTCTTTTTTCCAGTTTCCTCCTTGTACTTAAGTATCAGAAGAGCAATGATGCCCTTTCCTGGGACCAGCTTCAGCTCAGCTGGGTTTGTTCCCTGAATTGAGAGTTGCACTCACACACAGGTGATTTTCCTGATTTCTGATGGCTTTGAAGGTGTGATAAAAGATTAGAAGTAGACCCTGCAGAGTTAGAAGTCAAAAGGGAAAGCTAATAAAGAGAAATGGATTTCAAGCAGCAATGTAAATATGCTGTATACTTCATGAGGATTGCTGATAGAAAGGAGAAGGAAAAATCAGGAGAAAACATAGGAAAATAGTTGGCTGCTGATGAATGCAATGGTGGTGGTGCAGAACTGTGCAGAAGATTAGTGGCAGGAACAGGTTAAAACTTAGCATGATGAGAAAGAAAATATTGGTAAAGACTTGAAAGGATGTGTGTTTGCAAGTAGAGGAGGGCTTTTTCAGTTTCACAGAAATGGCTGTACTCCTTAGGGTAACAGTGCAACCAAAGAAAAGTTCAGGAGAGGAAGTGGAGGAGATACCAGAACCCTATTGAAACTGCATGGGGGATATCCCTTAAGGTGAATGTAGTTATACAAGCTGAGGATTATCCAGGGTAATGAAGTGTACATGAAAGGATCTCAGGATTTGCCCTTACATCCAAAATGACTGAATCCTTACTAGCCTTGTTGTAAAAATCATGTGTGCTGGATCACAGAGCTCTCGTACTCCTTAACCCAAGAGACATCACAAGGCCAATACATTAGTATGACCATTGGTTTCTAAAACACTTAAATTGAACTTACATCAAAATAGGTGATGGAGGTGGCTGCTGTGAATTCATCAGCAATTCATACTACAGTGCAGTAGCAGGGTAAGGGTGTAATTTTATCCCTGCTATTCAGCTGAGAAACTAAGATGAAATACCCTATTTGATGTGGGATCCTAGATCTGACCACAGCTTCTCTAAACAACCAATACCTGTGCCGTGAAGCTGCCTTTACTGCCTTGTTTGTCACATCTGCAACCCCTTAATGAATCGCAGTATTATATCTCCCCTCTGCTGTTATTCCAGGAATTCCCTTCAACAGTTGATAACCAGCAATGCTCATCGACCTACTCCAGTAGTGCTTTATGTGTTATTTATTGGCCACTGAATGTGTCCTTTGTGGTTCTCTAATTTAATTGGATTTTTTCAATTTACCTTTGTTTGTCTCTGCTATATTACAAACATAGTTAATTGCATGTGAAAGTGTTCCTCCTAGAACAACAGTAATAGAAACTAGAATATTATGCCTGTTTTCTGTATCTACTTATCATACAACAGTGTGTTTATATACTGCGTACTATTTATTAAGCACTATCACAGCGTTCTCTAGGATGTGGAGATGTGCCATAAACACAGATGGTCTTTCTCTGTTTAGATTAAAATTTCCTTTTTGAATATTGCCCTTTTTATTGTAGTTTAATCCAAGCTCACTCAGGTTTCTGCACCTTTTCTCTTGTCTCCAGTTATGTATCTGAATGCTAATCCGTAGTACACAGAGTTTAATTCCAATAGTGATTAGTTTGGTGACTGGACTACTTAAAAGATTCTCTGGTTTATGGTTTTATTGGCCCTTATAGCTGAATTTATTGGTAGTATTTTATCTTCAGAAGGATGGTTACCATAGTACTGTTGTCAATGACTTTTAAATTGCAATCTATGTTATGTTATGGTTTAGGAGTTTGCACTGAGCTCTAATCTATTGGTACATCTATGATATATTTAAGGTTGGCAGATCCCAGACTTTCATGATGCTTAGGATGTCCTTATTGACCCAGTGAGGTCTAGCTGAGAAATCTGAGCTCTGTGTCTGAAGCAGTTCTGGCTTCTTACAAGTTCTATGTGCCATTATCATTTGCATGCTGTAGGCCTTCAAGGAGCTCTACATGATTTTGGACTGGGATGGAGAACATGAGCAGGAAAGATATTTGGGTATATTTGCTGTTACTTGCTGAGAGATGTCTGTTTCTGTGGGGGAAAATCTCCAGTGTCTCAGAAGGATCATTCTTTCTCTTTTCTCCCATTCTCAAAGGGTCCCCTTCCCCAATTGTACTTTATCTTTCTCTCCTACAGCATAATTTCCTGACGTTTCTTTTGTTTTTGTTCCAGTCACAAGGATAATTCGACAGTGTTTCATAATTGCTTTATAATGTTGTTAGGAGAATAGCCATTTTCCTATGGTAAATTGTGTGCACTTGTTTTTGCTAGGAAGTAATTGAAGTAGGACTTGAAAAGTTGAAAGCTGGATTGCAAATGTCTCTTATTGGCCATGAGTAAGTATGAACAGTTAAAATTCTTGTGTGATTGTGAACTTAAGGTCCTGGGAGTTGTCAATCCAGCACGTTTACTCAGGTTTTGGCCTGTAGATATGGAGTGCAACTATTGCGCATCTGCTACATCTGCATCAGTCATTGCTCTTTACTTCAGCTTTACTACAGTGTCAGTGTTGATTTGCTGATGTATATGAACTAGCTTTCAACTAGCTGATTAATGAGCTGCTTTCTAGTAGCTGCAGCGCCACAGAGACTTCTGAATTGTACCAGAACTACCTGGGCTTTATTTGAAAGAGAACTGCAAATAACAGGCCCTCTAATCCAGAATAAAGACAAGCTCAACTCCTTTCCTATGCTATACCCACCCTATTGATTGATTCCTAAGCAAAGTTTGCTTTGCCTGATCCACCAGTTCAGTTACAAGATTGAAAAATGCCTGCTATTAATTGTTGGAAATTTCTTCGTATGGTTTAAGAACGTTTGTTTTAAGAAATAGCAGAAATATGTTTTTACCCTTGTTCCAGCCAGATTGGCGTAATACCCAAAACTACAGAAGATCAATCCCTGCTTTGAACTTCTGGATTTGTTGATAGAAGGGCAGACATTTTATCTTGATAGAAGACAAGGTCAGCTCTTTTATAAAACTTGGCTCCTATGTAAATACAAATCCAAGTGGAGCAAAGAATGATTTTTCTTGATTTATGGTGTGACCCAAGTCCTGTAATGTCCTTCAGGTCTGATTTAATGCTGGCACAGTCTCTGGGTTTGACTTTCTAGTTATTGGCCATTCATCAAGAAAATGGATGAATTTGATCTATTGTTTTCTCAGATGGGCCACAGCTCCTTCTATGTGCTTCACAAAAGTTCAGAGGGATTCAAGCCAAAAGGAAGGATTTTCTTTTGATTTTTTTTTTTCCCCTTTTGCCTTAAAAGTTTTCAATCTGAAGGATAAAAAAAAAAAGTCAGGAGAAACAAATGTCTTCTGATGTTGAATTATAGCCCACATGGACCAGTCTGAAGATATGCTGAACCACAAGCACTTTGACATTTCCATACACATCTAGACTCACCACTTTGAAGGAACCAGCAGGAAGTAGTGAAACAAAGAAAAAATTATGAAAAGACAGGGATTTCGGAAATATCTTCTGCTGTCTTCTTTCTGAGTGCATAGACATGACCTTTGAGTAATATGAAAAATACTGAAATGGCACATGCTGATCTCAGTGGTGAAAGTAAGAGCCACAGGAATCAGCCAGTGAAGTGAAACCATTTCCAACTGTCATCTTCAAATGAATCATTAACATCCTGATAAATGTGCACAACAATGAGGAGGCTGCTTAATTTGACACTTAGGTTGAATTGCCTGGGAAATTACCTGTTTGCACTACCTGGGTTTAATTACAAACTTTAAATGATTAAGCAGTTCATTTCACTTGAGGGAGGTTAAAGGAGAGTTGGATGCAACCCTTTTGCCTCCTGTTGAAATGATGGCTCCTCCTCCAGCTACTGGAATTGAATGCTCATCTGCTGGGATTATTCCAGACACCATATTGCTAGACAGCAAAATAACAAAAGTGAGAAGAGTTCCTACACTAAACCATGGTTAAAGCAGACTATAGATTAGACTGCTGGTATGCTTCATTTATGAGGTAGGGATGTAACCTGGGAAAGAGGATGAATATAATTTCAACCTTATCAAGGAGAAAGCTGTTATATCTGCAACTTAGAGGTCCTTCCTAGTCCCTAACCAAGAAGCCTGTAAAGCTTGGTGCTGACAGACTGCATATGTTTAAGCTACCAAATGTTTTCACCTCCCACTGGCTTCATATACTTTGACATGGAGAACCTTGCAGTGTTGAGCTCTAAATCAGTTGATTCATTGTCACAGCTCCCTGAATAGATGGTCAAGTCATAGCTGAATTTTATTAACCTTGCCTAATTTTAACTATGGGCCAAACTCTGCTTCCTTTGCTTCTGCAAATGATCCCATTGGTTCCACCTCATCTAAGTTACTGGAGTGTTACTTGCCTTTGAAGTAGTAATCTACAGGAATAAATTAATTTATTTTAATTAAATGTGAAGTATAGGAACCATTCTGGAATTAAGGGGAGATTTTGAGACAAACAGGGACTAAATACTCTCTAGTTACAAATGGAAGTTATATGACACGCTGCCATTGAAGTTAATTTTGGAGAAGCTAGACATGAACTACAATTTTAAACAACATGATAAGCTAAATGAAGGCATCAGTTTTGCTGCTACAGTCATCTGGAGATGTGACAAACAGCAGGTTTTATGACTGAGCCTAATGCATCCTGTACTTTCTGAGGTGTGAAGACAAGGGTGACAGACTGGCTCACCTGGACCTGCTTGGTGGTGTTATAAATGGTGGTGTGGTTACTAAGACAGATGGCCAGTCTTGCTAGGAATAACAGGGTGGGCAACTACCCACAGAATTTCTGCTGCTTATCACTTTCTCTTGGGATTGATGTCAGCTTCTGCCAGTTGGGTGTTGCAATGATCATGACTTCAGACCTTCTTATATGTGGATCAGGCTGCCAAAACCAAGCTGACGTATGGAGTTTGTGTCCTGGCTATGCAGGTGACCTATGGAACTGGGGCTGGGATTTTTCTGTTACTTCCAGTCCTTTATCAGTCAGGCCAGATGATTTGGAATTCAGTTTAACACTTGAGGCTCTATTTAAGCATTTTGGCAGGACTCTTCATTAAAGAAACATGTCAGAGGTCTACAGGTGGTGTGGTAGGATGTGTTAGTTGGGCCCAAAATGCAGAAAAGCATTTAGATAGAAATTGCATCTGAAGCAAGTAACTGCTCTGCCTGAAACTTGCTGGAAAAGATGCTTGAACTTTTTCTGCAGCTTTTAAAATGGTGTTAGTATATGATCTGTTGCAGTGACTGTTGTGATACTACTTCCATAGCGTTGTAAATCTGAGATTACAAGCTTAGAAGGTCTCAGAGATTTAGGAACTGCACCATAAAAGATTCAAGGATTAATACATTTTTTTTTTCCAAAAAAAAAAAGTTATTTGACTTAACCTGTGGCTTGGATAGAAGGGTTCTTCAGGATTTGTGGAAGAAGACTGCATGAGAGACCCCTCTCAGCTGAACTGTGCTAAATAGCAATGAGAATACTTTTACCTGCTCTGTGTAGTAGCTTAAATTACCTTCACACACTGTCCATGAAAATACATAAAATATTGTCTTGCCCTGTATTAAAGGAAAGCCATTAGTCTGGTGGGTTTTTTGATGCGATTTCACCCTATTGCCTATATACAGAAAGAAAAGCATTTAGTCTCTTTGCTAGCACAATCAAGCAGGCATTACCTGCTGAGTCAGAGGTTTACAATCTGTAGTCAAAATTCCATGATAAGGAGCAAGCTGCACACAGATGGCAGAAGTTAATAGTCTGATCCTGCCATCAGGACACATAAAAGAAATTACCATCCATAGCAGATAGAACAGTTCTGATAGCTTAGAATAGATCTGTACTGCCCTGTACTTTGTACCCTCATTTATATAACAGTGTTATCGTTCTGCTGCACTTAGTATTATTTTTAAACTGGCATAAATAATTCCACAAGACTGAGGATAACAGGGGACTGCAGGACCAGGGCAAGGAGTCTGTTTGGCTTAATCTTGAAAGGAAATGCTGCCATTCCCATTGATGTCAGCTGCATTAATGAAGCATATTACCATGGCTAAAGCAATATTTGAATCTGGTCTCAAGGATGACGTTCCCAAGCTGTAACACATAACCGGTACCCAAGTACTTTTGTACCGTGGAGACTGGAAGTCTGTTACATTTTTCATATTGCAGGATACCTGCTGTGTTTTGCAGTTAGAAGGTTCCCCCAAAGCCTTCTCAGCATGTCAGAATCCTGAGGCTGATTATACTGGCAGAATTTTTCCCCTTTGTGTTTCAATTAAAATATTTTGCATTGGGGCATCACATAGCTAGATCTCAAATCACAGCTCATCTAACTATCTTGTGAGGAGCTTGTAAATAAACTATGATGAACTCTTACTCATCAGACACATTAATTAAAGTCCTAGACAAGTGGCTATTAGGAAGTACTACTATGAAGGCATACATATAAAAAGCTTTGCAATTAAATAATGCCATAATACCAAAACACAGTTTTGCTTTGAAACAGCACAGGTAAATGTCTGATTCTATGGTCGTATAAAGATTGGATGTTGTGGTCACTAATATGTTGTCATGAGATCCACCATCAGGGTACAAGCCAATAAATCTTCATGTTGGGAAAACTCCATGAAACTTGCTTAAATGCAGTCATGTGTCTTGGCATGCAGCGTGCTATCCAACAAGGAAACTTGGAAGCACCTACAAATTCTAAGAAAATAAGTAGTAACATAGAAACCACCACATGTTCTAATATCTGCAGTGTACTCAATCTTGTGAAATAACCAAGTGTCTAGTTAGTTACTTTTGTCTTAGGGACAGAAGATTGTAAGGAAACACTCTAGTTCTCTATGAATGTATGAAGCCAGTGGAAAAGATATTTGGTCTAGAAGGATCCATGTCCATGCTTAACCTACTTAGTGAGATAGCAGTACATTGTGTAAGTTATAAACAGCAACAACAATTTCACTTACACCTGAGAAGGGACAGTTGTTAATTTACGTAACTTTCAAAAATTATTTTTTTTATTTATTATGTTAAATAGGTGATAAAAACATCATTGAAGTTGGGCCTGTACCTATACTTTTAAATTACTAGTGAAAAATAATTATACTAAAGACATCTAATTAATATATAACAAGTTCATAAATATGATGAGTGAGCTTATGATGTGATTTATAAGGTTTTTTAGCATGCTGAAGCAATTTAATGGTATGTTTTCAAGGCAAAAATAACTGAGTTTAACCAGCACTTTGTGGGAGCTTTATCTCCTACTATAATACTCCAGTTTTCAGAGAATGCGAACTAGGAGTCAGATGTGACTTTTTCACTTGTAGTTTGCCTGCAAGGAATGGCTATGTAGACAACATATCAAATGCTAATCCCAGACATTTGCATCCCAGTAATCTTCCCTGAGTGGAAGGAAAGGTTGTCTCCTGAGCCAATTTAAGCTGGTTCCGTTTCTACCTGGGTTTGCCCTTTGCCCAGAAGTGGTGGATGTGTTGAGTGCTGGTGTATTCTTGTGGTACTGTCGTTATCCTCTGCCATGAAGAGACATTACATTGCAGAATTATATAAATTCTTTCCTCTTGCCTGGACATTTGATTCTGAAGCATCCGGTGTGCTGGCGTAATTCTCCTATTACTTAAACCTGGTGCTCATTGCTTTGCTAGTCAGGGTGCCTAGAATTCAAGGTCAAATCGGAGATGCTGTTGAAGTTAAATTTTCAGTCTGTTTTTTTAAGTCTAACATTGCCCTCACCACTAGCCAGTGCGTGATAACTCTTGCACTAATGGGCAAACTTCAAAGAAATTTAGTTAATAGATATCTACAAGAATGCAAGTTTTGTTAAAATAAGTGTCAGTGAAGGCAGACTGGTGATTCCATTAATGGTGTGAACACAAACAAGTGTAGTGTTAGCTCAATTCTTATTGGACATGAGAGAATCTATACCAGTTCATTTTTGGTTATATATTTACTATGAGTGGAAATCACTCTGGATTACTTCCCCCTAAGCAGTTCTGACAGAGGAGGATATTTTTCATTTACCTGCTTTTTCTTGCAAAAACATTAGTCATTTTGAATTAAAGAATTGAATGTGTGATCAGTTTAGCTGTTTCTTTTCCTCCAGTTCCTTAATGGTTTTTAATGATGTTTTTGAAATATCTAGTGAAAAATGAGTATTTAGTGGGAAAAAAAAAAAGTATCTGTGGAATTGAATGCCATGCTCACGTTTAATTACAGTCAAATAAAGCTTTGGGTCAGACAATAAAATGAGATTAAGTTTTGGGTTCAATTGAGTAAGATATAAGCAAAGTTGATGCCTGTAGTAAAGCTGAAGTCCTAAGCAGTGGAACTCTGTACAATCAGTTATGTCATGAGATTGCCAGCAGCAGGGATTTGAGTCTTGAATCTGTATGCAAATATAGACTGACTCTGGAGTGATAGACCTGTATTTGAACTTCCTTCTGACATTGAGAACAGATTGGCCCATCTTACTTTAAAATTGAATATGAACATAGTGTATTTTTTCCCACAGTTTAGGGCAATGTGCACTTATTTTACACCTGTTTTCCAACAGTCTCATTCATGGACTGCTGAACTTAATCATGGACCTAAGTCCCATTGATGGGCTTTATTTTTCCAGCAGAATTTTTATTATTAATGTTTTAAATACTAAGAAAGAAAAGGCTTCACTATGGCTGACTTCCTAAATTGCAGCATTTTCCCCACATGATTTCTGCCATCTCCAAGTACTGGACCTCTTCATTCAGTACATTTCCCTGCCTGACCCTCCTCATCCTCTGGAGACTTGGTAGTATTGTAGGTTCCAGGTATAGGCTGTCAGAGACCAAGCTGGATGTAGAATCTAGATATATTTTTGTCAGAAGGCTTCACTGATCTCCAGAATAAGTGTACGCTGTAAATGGAGTTAGCTGAGTAGCTGGGAAGCTGGATAAAAACAGATAAAAGAAAGAATTAGGAGCCAGATTAGACAGAAATCTTACAAGGTACCTGAAATATGAGGTTAGGTATGGCTTCTGGGATAGAGATAAAGTACAGGGATGAAATGAATGAAGCCTGGTGTTACAAAAATCAGTAGAAATTCAGGAGTTCTACCAGTACATGTGTGAGGGATATGTTCACTCATTCCTAAGAGCACACTAATAGACATCTTTCTGATGTCAAACCAGACTGTGTTCCTGTCTATAAGTATGCATGTCAGGCAACACTAGCACAGATATTGGTCAGCCAAACAGATGTTCTTTCATAAATAACACTTCTTGGTTTGAGCTTTTTATTGGAAGCATTTGCTTCACTGATACTTGTAATGCAGCGAGACTTCTGTCGCTCTTGTTTCAATTTTTATCCCCCTTTTCCCCCTGCTGCTTCATAGAGTAGTTTGTCTTGTAATCCTTTCCTTATTGCTGGAAAATTGTCCATTTTAAGCCTTGATTCTACTATCAGCTATGCTAGATGAAATCCAGAGCAACTACCCTGGGGAAGGACATTCCAATCTGAGCACTGCACTTGTCATATCAGGGTTATATTCTGTCCTTTTTATCAGCAGTGCCAACCAGGAGTAAGTCAATAAAATAACTCTTAATTATTGCTTTTTTCTTACTGATTTTGCAAATTATATTCAGGCATCAGATTTTCAGCAAAACACTCCTGACCATAGCTCACAGCTGTCTGCACTATTTGCTTAATAAACGCTGTTGCAGGGAATAGCAACCTGCACAATTGTCAGTAACCCGAACAATTGTCACCATGTTAACTGAAGTACAAAGTAAAAATAATTAAAGTAGTCTGGGGTTTTTTTTGATTGCAAGAATTGTTTTGCAACATAAATGTATTATTATCTCATTTTGAAAACCTGTTAGCCATGAAATTGCAAGATAATTTTGGTAATCACGGGGGACAAAAAAAGCTAAATTTTGCTGTTCCTCTAAATGATGAGAATCTGAGTTTTCCCCTGCTAATTACTATATAAATACTATAAGCCTGTGTCTCCCTTTGGTTTGGCAATGCAATTTGTAGGTCAATTTGAATGTGTGCATTTTCTTACATAGATGTAAAATTAGTATAACTCTGCCTTTTGCAGACCTGTAGGAAATAGGCCTCTCATCAATAAACAGGTGTTATTTCAGCTTCCCAAATGATGTAACGTAGAAATTTGGTTTTGAATTGGAAATATATTGCAGAAAATCATGCTCCATTCAGGTACAATTAAAAGGCAGAACACTCTCATTTTTGAAGGAAAATATTAATTAGAAATAATTTGTTTGGTGCTCATTAGTACAGAAATGGCAATATCATCTACTATACGCTGTGAGTAAAATTAGCTCAGAAATACTTATTTTTAGTGTGCTATGAAAATATTTCTGATAATGAGTTTTTAATCGTACTGTGATTGTTGTAATTGTTGTGCTTCTGAGTCGCAGACAGAGGATGGTATATCCTGGAAATAAGCTCAGCTCTTTGGGAAGAAAAAATACAGTCCTGTAGTGAAACCCCTTAAATGGAGACAAAATTGCTGTAATGTGGGAAATGTTTGGACATATTAATATACAGTTCCCTCAGTGTTTTCATCCTAATACTTTGGTCTTGAGTTCCCAGTTTTGGGTAAATCTTGTTCCAGTCATGCTTCTAGTATTTTTTTTTTCCTGATTTCCATAGAAGGCATGCATCTGGATCATAAATGCAAAGTTAGGACTCATTCTTGCAAGGCTTCACGCATCCACTAACATTTAGTATGAGAACAGGCTCATTGAAATATATATTTAAACTTGGGCATTTCAGTAAATTAAGCAAGTGTGTATACACTGCTTGCAAGATCTGATTTGCCCTTTCCATGAGACAGCAGGTGTGCCAAGGTGAGATACTTGTTCTCAGTGGACAGGGAGATAGCCAAAACTTTTACCAAGCCCATGTGTTGCATATGATGGTCATGACAAAATTGATGTTTCTAATGAGAGGAGGAAAAAAAGAAAAAAAGAGTAGACTGGGATTCCTCTGTTTAAATGGTAATTTCCTCATGGCTAACAGTGAATGTGAAAGAGAGCTTGTAGTTCACAGACCCTATGGCAAGAGCAGAATTTTCCCAGGGTGTGGGGTTTTGATTCATTACTCCTTATTTTATACAATATTTCAGACTGGTATTTCAGTGTATGGCTCCTGTATTGCTTTCAAAGATCTGCTCTAGCATAGTTTGAGCTTTCAAAATAAAATAATGATTATCTACATTTCTGTGTGTTATTACTTTTTCTATGGGTTACTGCAAACAGTTGAATATATGGATGGTATGATTACATGAGTTGATAGCTTTCCAGATACACTGTAAATAGATTGTAAAATAGGTCAGAGAAATTGCTGAAACTTGAATCTATGTCCCTACAAAGTATTTTAAAAATACTTTTATCGTAATCTGTGTTATTTCAACATTATTTAGCTCACTGAAATTCTAGGGCTCTGCTCAAATTAGGATGTATAGCTTTAGTCCTGTTTAAAACCAGTCATGTCACACAGCACACATTAAGGATACATGTCAGCTGCAAAACTCAATCACAAGACACAGCAATCTTGTAAAGCACTTTTAAAAGCCTGAGACCAGAAGATGCAGGTGAATCCTTGGGCAGACATGGATTAAATCAGGAGCAAAACAGACCAGCTTAATGAATTAAGAGAGAATGAATCAGTGTTTATCAACTTAATCATCAGATAATGAACATTCTGATTCACAGTCACAAGGTGCTGAAACATTGCAGAGAAATATGTCAAGTGAAAACCACAGGAATACTGAAGGGAGATGTTTGTTAAAAAGTGTGGAAACTAGTGGAATAATCATGAAGCCAAGGGTCTTGGCTTTAGTCATGTTGACAACTTTAAACTATGTATTTTAGTGAATTACTTACTGCTGCTTTGTAAGTCATGCTCAGAAAATAAGGCAAAGTGTACCCTGTTCTGTATTGCTGTGGTACCCAGTGTAAAAATGGGCCCTTACCACAAAATAATGCTAATACTAGATTTTGGCTTGATCAGTGTAAAATCACAAGAAGCTCAATTAAATGAGATCAAATCACCAAGCTCTGCTTGAACTTTCAGAGTGTTTGTCCCATCTTAGGTAGATTACATAATTTAAGGTTTCCTTATGCATTCAGAGGGTGCCTCAGTTGGGATTATAGACCCTTGGTAGTGTTGTTTGAAAGTATTCATTGATTTAAAATAACTTTTAAAGTGTATCTTCAACTTCATCTCTTTGTCAAAGCTTTGTTAAATTTTCTTTCTCCATAGTGTTGTGGATGTTTTTAAACTTTAATAGTCGTGCTGATGGGGGGGAAAAAAGATTCTTAGTAATACAGGAATGTGAGTTGAAGGAAACTAGCTCCCTAAGATGGGCAGTTAATTAGGAGCTTTGCTGTTTTGTGTTGGGGATTGGAGTATGGGAAAGATGATGTACAATAGCTTGCTTTTGACACAGAAGATGGTATTGTGGTTCTGTGTTTAATTAAGGAATAGAGTGTGGCCTTATGTTAATAAAGTAGATATGATAGCTAGATTATTTGTCTGGAACATATATAGAATGAATACTGGGATTGTTTTGGTACCAGACATCTTGATAATACACCTGCAAGGCTAAAATGTAATAATAGTGTAACCATGGTAATGCTCTTGAATTAGGATTGATGTCATGTTAAGAACTAAGACTGATAGAAATTTATTCATTCATATTACAACCGACAGACTAACATTCTTGAGATATACTGTTAGGTTCTCCGGTGTATGATGGGCAAATTCCTGGTTTTAGTGGCTGGCCAAACCTATTTACCCATGTGCTAGGGACACTAAGCAGTAAAGGCCTTTGTTTTCATCTGCTTTTGTATGTGTGGGATGGGGCAGGGGGGCAGAAGATTTGAGGCTCATTGATCCTTCCTCTGCTTTGTGTCAGAAATTCTTGTTTCAGAGCCGCAATAATATTTGAAATAATTTACAGCAACATATGTGTGTTGCTCCATGAGATGAGTCAAGCCCATTCCTGAATTATAGTTTCTACTGGGTTGCCTTCTTCACTCCAGATATCCCATCTCCGTGGGACATCTTCAGAGTCTTCTTGTTAGTCACGGGCAACTCCTTTTCCCCCTAAAAAAGTAAGAGATAACAATTAAGTGCAACAGTACTGGCTACAGAAAACAAACTCTTAATCTAATTTATATTAAACTATAACTTATTTTTCTAATAAACCTACTCTGCATTATCAGAGTAGTATCACATTTGGCATTTTATAGTCCTACCTACCTTTAGCAATGTAGTTTAATTATTCAAACCCTCATATTTCTTCTTATTTCCTGCTGCATTATTTGTTGCCTCTATGTTTCAGGGTATATCACCACAATTATTTACTTCTTTAATTAGCTCTGTATCATTAATCTATGCTGCTTCTCATCTTTCTTTAGCTGGAGTAACAGTTTGCATTTCTGGAAGAGCATAACAGTTATAGCTGCTGGAGTTCCCTTGACATCTTATGGCCGATATCTTATGACGTGTTAAAGCTTCTGTGTGCTTCACTGCACATGGATACAGGATTTAAAGTCAGTGTATTGCAGCCTAAGGAGTTCCTTTACTTTCTTTAGCATCTCAAATATATCCATAAACACTAGGCAATGGTGCACTTACATTCATGCACATTAAATAATGGTGTACTATCCCTTTAAAGCTACTTGAAGTCCATTTTTCTTGGTCAAATTTTGTGTTTGTGTAAAGCTGAGCTGCCAAAACAATTGGAAAAGTGTGGTATTAAAGACTCCACTTAGTTAAGCAGCTCTGCACCGATACACAGTAACTTTTCATTCACTGCAGTTTGTTTCTAAGGTGTCACCTCGTGCGCACTAGGCTGGAAATCCTAAAGCAAAACACAGCCTGTGTATCTGAAGTCTACGACCATCTCTGAGTGCTACTCATCTTCCCTCTCCCCTTTTGCCCAGGACTGCTCTTCCCCAGGGAGCTTTCTCTTTGTGCATTTGTGGGAAACTGGGCTATGTGGCGCAAATGTCATAGGTTTTCTCCCTATGTGAGGAGATTGTGTTACCAAAATCAAATCACTTCCTCTTGAGCTCAGCTCTTATTTGGAGTCTAGTTAGGAATTTTATTTGTCTCTTAAGATTTTACTTGGTGAGCTTTGCCCTTGTCTTATTCCTTGGTGACTTCAAAATGAGGAGACAGGAAAGTGAGCAGTTTTGCTTTAAAATTCTTTTTTTTTCATTCAGACGAGAGCTTTCCTGTAGGGATTCTAGACCTCCAGCTAAGCTCCTACCATGCTGGGTTATTTTAAAATGTAACTGCTGTTACACACAGTAATTAGGCAAAGGAGGCTTCTTGGCTTCTATTTTAGAGAGTGTGACAAACCTTCCCTCTTTGCAGTGTGGTGCACGCTGCTGGGGAAGGGTTTGGTTGTACCTACAGGAGAAAAATTTATGCTAAATGAGAAATAAAGAACATACTACCAACAGTTTCTCACTGTTTTATCCTTTAAAATTATTCACATTTTGCAGGAAGAGCATTTTGATTTCATTGATTTGTTCTGAGATTCTTAAAGTGGTCTTGAGAGGATTAAGATGCACATTTCCCATTAATTTAAATTGGAATTACCAACAGTTAAATACCTTAAATGGTTTGGGAAATCTCAGTTTTATTTTTTTTATTATATAATATTATTCAGTGCAATTAACCTGCAGAGCAGGGAACCCTGAATGTGGTGAGCAGGTGACATAGTGATTTGTGTTGATGCCAGCTCTTTTATTTTGATAATCCTGGCTTGATGCAGGGTTCAGGAGCTTCTGCGTGGCCTGTGACGAGAGGCAGCATGTGCAGTAAAAGACTGCCCAGGAAGGTCAGTCACGCTCACAGATTAGAAGAGCTGCACTCTCGGCCAAAACCATTTCTTTCAGACCACAGTGAGCAGGCACTGCAAGTGGATGGTGCTCCAGAGTTGAGGACCAACATATTTTTTAGCTAACATAAAAGATGCTGTTTATACCTGTATCTGTATGTCAGAGGAACAATCAATTTCTGCTGTGCTGTCAGTGGTATACAGGGCAATCTGTCCAACTGGTACATTAGATTCTACTGCTCAAAACACGCACTCATGCTTGTTTCTTGCCTTGTGTGCTTTTGGTTAGCGTGGCTCTTCTTTGATTTGCCTATTGTTTCTAATATTCAGGAATAAATCTATGGAGACACTATAGCTGTAGCTTGATGTAAAAGGGCAATGCAGTCATTATGTTAATAGCTAGGAACTTTAAAGACCCCAATTATCTCACGCTTCCTGCATGTCTGGGAAATCATGTGCTCTCCCTACTTCTTACACATCCCTCACGGAAGTCATGCATGCTCCATATATACGGGAAAGGGAAATTAAAGCTGGTGTGCAAAGCTCTGACTGGAACTGGAGCCAATGTCTTCATCCCCAAATCTGTGGGAGTACATCCTTAGAAGTTATGAACAGTACTGTCAATATGATACTTAAATGTGACAATAGCCAAATTATAATTTTTTGCATTTCAAGTAGAAATCTGAATTTGAAACATTTTTAATGGCAAATTCTTAATGCTGATTTTAATATATTCTTTATTAACTTAGTGTTTCAGGTATTAGGTGGTTTGAAAAGCATGAGCAGCAGAGAACCAAAGGACAGCTTTCTAGTAGAACTACATTTCTTCATAATTTCACTCAAACTGTTTGCCTTTTCCCAGATGAGTAAATTGTGTAAGGGGAAAAACATAATTGTGAAACCCTCACTAGGCATTAGTAAAATTTGTCTTGGAAGATTAGGAATATTTTAAAATTGAGTTCTGTGAGTGGTGCTCGAGGTAAGCCCATGTTGACATACCCTTCATCCTATAAATTACTGGGGGAAATGAATGGTGCCAAGCTGGTCTAAGTAAATGATCAGAGTACCTTATTTCCACAAAAGAGTGGTAGCATAGACTAGAATCAAATTTATCATCATGGGTATGAGAGCACCACTCTGGGAAATAAGTACATTAGGGCATGCAGCTTTCTTAGCATCAGCTATTATAACCTTTTAAGCCATATTTCTGATAGTACATTTCCTTCTTGAAAATTGTGAATTTGTTCTATTTTTATAGAAATGAGCTTATTGCAAATTGGCATACTCTGCTGTGTACACAGCTTTCTGTGCCACACAGGGACCACAGGGCAATTATCAGAGGCATCCATTGAAGGACTTGAGTAATTTGCCAAATGTTATTTGGTTTTCAGATAAAGTAAATAGTTTTAGTAATGAAGGGCATTTAAGTGCTCTAACTTTTTGTTTAGTTTATCTAAATTATCTTGTTTCTCCTACCCCTCTAAAAACATTCCTCTGTCTACTGAGTTTTTCATTTTTGTGTGCTTGAGCACAGTTTTGTGACTGATTGTCCTTTAATGTCTTCTATGAGTCTGAGCATATGGGAGCTCATCCCAAGATGTAGCTATACAAGGATGCTAATATTAAGAAGGAGGTCAGTTGGAAACTTCATTAACAGTTTAAAACACTAGGTCCTCGTATGAGGAAACTGATGTTTTTGACAGCTGTGCTTCTCTCCTTAAAAATAAAACAATTTCTGATACAAATAGTTTCACAAAGGCTTCCCTTCTACCAGTAGTGGATGACTCCTTGTATTAACCTGCTGGTGCACTGCCTATTGCCCATCCAGATCATCACAGGAAGAATGGAGCGTGTCCCTTAAGCTGCCTCCAATAATAATGTAGAGAATGTACAGCACAAGCCTTTTAATTCTACACTCTACTTGCTTCTGATTTTATTTTTAAACTGCTCAGTGCTGTCTCTTCCAATGAGAATTAGCACTGCCCTGTGTTAGATGTGTGTTAATAAAAGTCCTCAATATATACAAGCTGCTCTTTGAACAATAGATCTAATAAAACTTGATTTTCTTTTCACTTACCTCCCATGTTTTCTGTACCCAGACCAGTCTTAAACCCAGATGGTTGGTCAGGCATATGCTGCTAAGCTGTGGGGTGGGTGAAACATCTGTCCCTTTCTTTTAGAGTATGACTTATCCGTCTCCAGCTGTTGTTTTTCATGAAGCTGTTAAGAATGTAACACCCAAGACCTCTACTGCTTTGTCACGTGTAATTATGCTTGGCCAGGTTCAAAAGCTGTTACAGAGGACTAGCAGACATTGTGATACCATAAGCCTTGGTTCCTTAAGGAACGCAGGCTAAAATTACCTTCCCATATTACATGGTATCGTATCACATTACTTAATGTGTGTCTTCAAGAAATGATAAATGCCAGGCAGCTTTCATTACCTGCAGCGCTAAGTGCACTCATCGTCCTTGTTACCGTGATAGTGCCATGAATTCCTAACGTTTCCTGCTTTTTTGGAAAGAACTATATACGCTCCTGTGCCTTACAGCTCTGCTTTGTCAGAAAGCTCACCGCTTTTCCTTTTAAGTTCACTTTTCTGTTCTGTTTTCTCTTGCCAGGGGACCATTAATTCTGTCACAACAGTATACTTATTTGTCACCACCTCCCGGCTGGTTTTCAGAGGGGAGCAGGTCTCTGCTGAGGGAGGCAGAGAGGGCAGGGGGGAGTGGAAATGGTGCAAAGGCTTTCTGCAGTTGACTTGCTCTTCCCTTTTGCTACTGTACAGAGAATTCTCCATGCTGGCTTCTTCGCTCTGACTGTTTTATCACCTTCAGCAGCCAGCCTTACCTAATCCCAGCCTGTGTCAATCAATGGACCCTCTTCTCCTGCATTTATATCTTGCCTTACTTTCAGTCTTTCACTGTTTTCAACACCTTCTTGTGTCTCTACTGACAAGTGCTTTTGAACAGATGCCACACTGCACCTTGTCAGATCTGTTCAGAAATATGCATCTGGACAACTTTTCTCCATGCAAGAAAAAGTACTGGCATCCTTATTTAGTCTTCTATGTATGTATCAAATAATGGATTCAAGGTGGTTTAAGTTGGAAGCAAATAGGTGTGATTCTTATGAGACTTTTATTACTTTTCATGGTATACAGTGCTGCTGTTCATGGTGAAATTATCATATGAGTGTTTTCATACCATTACTTTTGCAGCAAATGTAACAGGGTGAAACTGTGAAATAGTGCCCACCATTCCTGAAAGGTCAAATGTCTAATGATGATGATAGGTAGGTGCCTTTCAGGGATAACAAATGTTTAAATTCATAGTAACTGACCCAGAGCTGCTTTTTGAGTTGTAGGGTTGATTGTTCTGTTGATTTCTTCCCACCCCAATCATATGTGCAGTCTTCTATTTGTTTAATTACCTTTTTGATCTTGAGCAAGTCCTCTTGCCAGACTTTGATTCTGAAGTAAAACAGAGGAGAGACACAGATACTAACAATGAGTTTAGTCTGAATACCTTAACATAGAGAAGCAAATGAATAAATGCATTTTTCTCCCACTTCCTTTCAATTTTTATCTCTTGCTATCTACTGTATTGATGATGGATTTTTTCTGACTTCTCACACCACACCCCCAATCTTCCCTTTTTTTGGTATTTTCCTGGGTTTTACAGGTGTGTCTAACTCTGTGTGGTGTTAGCATCAGACTAACTCCAGCTACTGAGTTCTTTCAGTACCACAATTTGAGAGCAAGATGAATGAAACCCTTCATCTAAAATTGTTCATGTTTTAACATTATTCATCTCTGGCAGATTGCTGCCTACCAGTACAGAGGTGGCCGGATTGCTATATGTAAAAACAGAAGACTGTGCAGCACGCAAAGTTTCATCAGCCTCTTTTGCACGTAGGTCGTACAAGGTGCTTAAAGGCTTTGTGTACATTTAAATAATTTTCATTATCTTTCTTGTCACAGTTGATTCTTGGTCTCAAACTTACTTTTAGCTTTCCTCACCGCTAAAGTTGTCCTTATCACAGTGTGCTTGAGGGTAACAGAGGTGAATCCAGTTTTCTATTTTTCATCTCTTTTGTAATTTTGTCTTGTGCTTTTATAGAATGAAAGTGGAAAATAAAATAGCTATTGGCAAGCTGTTTTCCTAAAAAAAAAAAAAAAACACAAAACCCCGAGGTTTATTTTTTAGGTAAATAAAATGAATATGGTTAGCAAACTGGAAAGCTGTTTACCTTGTTTAGTACTTCGACTTCTGAGTGTGGAGTTCAGACTTTCCTGGGGGCTTTTTACTGCCTTGACACATGCTTATGTGGCCATTTCCTCTCCTGACATGGGAGAAAAGTAAACCTTGTTCACAGTACCAGGTGGCGTGTCTTAAGCTTATTCTGTGTGGTCCTGTTCATTTTCGAGTCTTGTTTTCTTTCATGTAAGGTCATTTTTCCATTACCATTCAAATTTGGTCTGTCTTGAAATAATCAGTCACTGATGGCAGATATGTAAGTATCAGTACAGTCTTAAAACCTTTTCTACCATTTTATGGGTTGTGTTCTGGACCTCCTGTGCTGGCAAAGAGCTACATTTGTTCAGTGCTTTCTATTCTGGGATGGTGGTTTTTCACATCACATCTTTAAAGTGTTGCAATATGTTTTTTTCATAGAATCATAGAATGGTTTGGGTTGGAAGGGACCTTAAAGATCATCTAGTTCCAACCCCCCTGCCATGGGCAGGGACACCTTCCACTAGACCACTTTGCTCAAAGCCTCATCCAATCTGGCCTTGAACACTGCCAGGGAGGGGGCAGCCACAGCTTCTCTGGGTAACCTGTTCCAGTGTCTCACCACCCTCACAATAAAGAATTTCTTCCTAATATCTAATCTAAATCTCCCCTCTTTCAGTTTAAAGCTGTTCCCCCTCATCCTATCACTACTTGCCCTTGTAAAAAGTCCCTCTCCCACTTTCCTGTAGGCCCCCTCCAGGTACTGGAAGGTTTCCCCAGAGCCTTCTCTTCTCCAGGCTGAACAGCCCCAACTCTCTCAGCCTCTCTTCATAGGAGAGGTGCTCTAGCCCTCTGAGCATCTTCGTGGCCTCCTCTGGGCTCGTTCCAACAGCTTTTTACTTTTGTGCATTATACTTCATAGCAGAACTAAACTACCACCTTAAAATGAATGCTGAAAATTGTTGCTGTTCCTTTTTAAGGATTTAATTTGGGAGACAGTCGAGAGTATGTATTCTATAAAAGCCTCACCAGCCTGAGTTTACCTTAGGCGCTGAGCAGCAGTGTGATGCATTGTGCTTTCTTACTGTAGTGGTTGCAAGTTATCAAAAGTAATCTTAATACTGAAGGAGGCATCAAATGAGAAGAAAAGCCTTAGAGCAGTAAGTTCACAGCCTGTATTCCAGTGCATTATGAACTGATGCATGGACCAACTTCAGGTCTTTTGAGTAGTTGAGACCACATGTTGGAATTGTTCCAGTGTTCACAAAGCCATTAATAATATTTGATTAAATGCAATAATGCAGCATAAGAGTCATCCTTCATAACATGAGGTATGTTCATAAGTCTGTGCAGAACTGAAGTCTCCGTGAATGATTCCCTGTATTACTGAAACCAGGAAGAGTGCTACAGTTTGGTTCAAAGGATGACTAGACTGGGATATAAAATGCAGGCTGTAGCAGGAAGCTTGGCTTGATTGTCTGATTCTGGATATAAAGGAAGGAGAAAATAATTAGAAGGGATTTGGCTAGAGAGCATAGGTGTTTTGAGGCATGATCTGGAGGTATCAAAGTCTATGAAAAGATACAAGCTTCATCAGTGTGTAACCTTTTTGAGTGGAACTTAGAAAAATTCTCTAAGTCTAGAGGCCCTTATGGAAAACACTTTCCCACAAGATTTGTTCCTAAAATTACTGCTGTATCAGACATGAGGATTCTAATTGTGCTGATGGATAGGATGGCCGAGCTTCTGCACCTGGAGTGGCTTGTTGGTAGTCTAGTGATTTAGTTCATTCAGCTGTAATATCTGATTGTTTTAAAAATATTTTCTTTTTATCCCTCATTTGTTATTTTGTTCTATGCTTTTTTAGAAAAACAAAAAACATGAGTTTTAAATGCAAAATCTTGGATTCAGCTTTGGAAACTGAGCACGTGCTCTTGTGAGGAGCCCAGTGTAACGCAAGAAGGGTTATTTGTTCGTGTCCATTTGCATGGAACAGCATTCGAGATTGGGCATCAGTGTAGTCCATTAATCCATAAATAAGTGTTACAGATAAGTTCTCAGGTAAAATCAATGGTACCCTTCACCAGGGAAAGCATTACTCAATGACTCTAAGTGTTCAGATTAGGGCCCTTGGTCTGGGTACCAAGTTTAAAAAAAAAAAAAAAATATCTTCCTCCCTGTATCAGCAATGTGGTTATGAGCACTGCCCTTGAAGGCAGACAGCAGACAATCTGATTGCTTTTCAAGTTGAATGCCTCACCTGCTGTTTGTAAACGTGTTCTTCTCTCATTTACCCTGTTACTGAACAAACAGTCATTGATTTCTGTTGCACGTGGTTTTTTTAAAGCAGCAACATCCAAGATTGGACACAAATGTGGAGCCTGTCTGCTTAGTTGAGGTATCCAGCTTAAAATTGCAAACTACTTAAACTGTAGCCAGTCCTTTTTATTGTTATTGATTCTGCTAATAAGGAAAATGAACACAGCTAAAGAGAACACACAGGTTATTAATGCACATCTGCCCTGGAAACTGTGAATTTGGAAGTTAAATGTGAATTGCATTTGACTTGAATATAGGTGAAGGATAGCTTTACAGGAGAAAATTGGCTAAGACTGTATGAACATATGTATGCCACTTCTTCCATTAGAACAGAATAAATTGCAAACCTGCTGATGCCAATGTTGTGATAGAGGGCAAAGTTTGTTCATGATTCTGGAACAGGATCTGTGTTTTCAGTAAGAAAAAGGCACAGTGGATTTATCAAATGCAGACTTTATATTATGTAGAGATTGTGTATATCCTTAATGGTATGTGTTTATATTTTTATTTTGCTTGTTGTCTGTCACTCTTACGGATTGTCTTAGTTATATTGGTTTAATTCTCATCCACATACCTGATCAGTTTTCCTGCCCCTGCAACTTTGATTTTTGTAATAGTACTGGGAGGCCTCTAGCTCATCCTGCCTCTTGGGTTAGATACTGTGCAAATGTATAATGGAATGTAGGCTTAGTTTCTGTGTAATATCATTGCTGATACACAGGACAAAGTGTGTGTGTGGGAGATTTAACCAAAAACCAGAAGACAGAGAAAAGCAGAGACTTAAGCTATGATTTTTCTAAGGAGGTCAATCTCCTCTTTATTACTGTTATTTTTTAATTTTTGAAAGTATCCCTGGTAATTGAAATACGAGTACAAAGAAAAAATCTGCTTTAGGATGGGATTAACTCAAGTGCTGTAGTTAAGTCTAGTTTGCCTTCAAATTTCAGAAAATGAAATTCACTTAGCATTCTGGTCTGAACTGTCCTCTTAACATAGGTGCCCAAAATTTACCTGTCGCTCTCCACTGACTATATGCTGTCTAGAACTGGCTAATGTAATTACTACCTAGAATCAAATGCAAGACTCCTGAGTTCATCTAGTAATAGGCCTTTTGCATCCTTATAGTGCTTTAATTTATAAATGAGAAGATGCTGGCATGAGACAGAGCAGTATGACAATATGTTTAATTCTAGCATTAAAGGATGACTTGATTAGTGTTCTGTAGTTAGTTTCCAAGTATTTTCTACCCTTCCTGAGTATACTTATCTCCATACCTTTTTGGGAGCAAAGTGGCTTCACAGGTGTGTCTAAGGAGTGCCTTACATTAACTATTCCACATTTTCAATGACTTTCCTTGGGCCAGAAGCCACATTCATTTCTTCACAATAGAGCTACTCAGTGCTACTGATGTGACAATATATAATTAAGGCATGTGGAGTTACAAGTGGTTTTATCAAAGAGAATATACAATGACATTGTACAATTTCATTAAAAGGTGGACCTCATTCTTCCTTATACAAATAACAGATTAGTGTTTGGTGATTAATCTCTTGCATTCAGAGGAAGGGTCTTACGCTACTACAGCCAAAATTTTTGCAATCTTAAATGTGTGGAAATCCACTGGTGACAATAAAACCAGTCTGATTTATACCACCAAAGAACGAATTGCAGTTTTTCATCTATTTTGGATGGTATTGCATATTATTGATTATATATCCTCATTCTAATGTATGTAGAGCATTCCACCAGCTCTTGCTGCCAGTGTGCTGACTAAACTCTTTACCCTTTGTGTATGATTCTGACTGCATCAACTTTTTCCCAGCTCGAATGTTCCCCACAAAGTGTACTTTGCTGCACAAGTCTGTGGACAGAGTAAATTGCTTTGAATGGTCTTGCCCAGATACCGTGATGCTTTTCAGGCCAGCAATTTTTACACAGAAAAGCAAGACATGTCAGTGTTGGTCCTTAATATTGATTATATCCAGATATGAGCAGATTAGATTTAGTGTAATTGGTGAGAGCCAATGTCTATACAGATTCACAAGCCTTATGCAAACATTGGAATTCTAAGTACTTAAAAATAGTATATTCACTCATGGCTGTATCCTTTGTAACTGTTTGTTATGGAATTCTTCATGTTTTGGACTGATTTTTACAGCACCATTAGGAGAGAGAAAGGATGAGGAACCCCTGGTTTGGATCATAAGACAGACTACAGAAATCTGAAATAAAACTTGAAAGAAAATCATGCAATTTTACTCTAAAGTTTTCTGTAAACTCACTATTGAGCAGATGTTAGAACAAACATCACTTTCCTAAGTCTAGCAGAAAAATTAAAAAAAAGGCAGCAGAGTCAAACAGCAGGTGTGTTAAAGCAGCAGGCCAGCGTGAGTTCGGGCTTGTCTTCCAGGTCTAGCACTTCCTGACTGTCACAAATTGTTGCTGTCACAATGTTAAGTAACACCTGAGATTATGTAAGTGTGTCTCTTGTTCCTTAGCAATTAAATGCTGAAGTTTGTTACGTATATTCTTTAGACATCATCTATAGCTGCCACTGTTCCTGTTATAGGTACTGATTAAGTCAGTGAAATTCAGTATGGATGCTCACAGGGGAACGAGTCAGCTGATGAGACTTCTCCATGTATACTTACCTCCTGGGCTAACCATTTAATTGAATCTAAAATCAATTTTCAATTAGTGGTGGTTTGGCACCTCATATTAGCTGTTAGAATTGTGAAATAAAGGTAAAGAGAAAAGCATACAAATCTAGAATTACTTTTACCTTAATGAAATGAACATTAGCAGCATTAGGAAGAGATGTGCTGAGTACTTAAGAAAGAGGTCAGAAGGATAGTTAACACTGACAGGTCCAGAGATGCTAACCTTTACCAGGCTGGGGATGTGCTTGGCATAACTGCAGTTTTCAAGGCCAGGACAGCTGGATAGAAATTATTTCATCTGCTGTTTGAGAAACAGTGCATCCCTACATAATGCCCCTGTGTTTTAGGTTATTTTCCCTCTTGAAATGGAAACAAAAACTCATAGTAGGTCGGTCAACACTTATGTCTTAAATTAGCCTTGCTGCTGGAAAAAAATTAACTGGAAGCCTCAAACTGAATTTCTCTCGATGAGAGACTTGACAGGTCTGGTTTAGATGAAAATGATTTAAAAACATATATATGGCATGTATGTCTGAATTCCCTGGAGAATATAACAGCTACAAGTGGAATTTCCATTACTAGTTGTCTTCAAAGTTTCTAAGAAGATCTTGTCTGTGATTTTCCAGTTGGTGGAGGATATCTGTTTTCTAGGGCAAGAGGTCTAGCCCGTTTCCTATTAGTGCAGCTACATCACCTTGTACTTGAGATCTGGTCAATAATTTTGCATTCAGTTCTATCCTGCAAGTCTATTCCAGAGTGACCATTATTTTGCAGCCATTGCCTTTTAGGCTATTTGTTTCAAATTGTTGCAACATAAAATCAATACAACAGAGCAGGGCTCAAATGGTAAACACTGAAAGTGGGAATGCTGTTTCTTCTGCTACCCCTTCCACACATGTTTTGATTATTTTTAGCATAGGGGATTGTGTGTTTCTTTTTCCCCAATTTACAACTGGTTCTACTTCTGTAAACAGCCTAGGTGGCTTTCTTTCAAGTGTTTCAGTAAAAGGTCTGCCCAGGTCTTTCACAGGCTGTTGGGATATGTTTAATAACTAACGGTGGAGAAGTAGTTGGAGTGTTGTAAGGACAAACTGGATGGTCTTTGGATTTCATTACTTTTCTGCATTACATGGACTGCCACATTAAAGGATGAATGGGCAGCATTTAAAAAAACCAAACCTACCATGCAATTCCCATTAGTAAATCCAAGTTATAAAAGTAATTTAATAATGCATATGTGGTATCTGAAGTATGAATTAGTAAAATCTTTTCACTTGAAGCAGCATTGTCTGACAGCTGTAGATTTTTTTTTAATATTCACCCCAAATTCTTTATAACTACAGTAGCAAGAAAATCCCCAACAATATCTGAACATAGGTTATTGCTACTGAGCACCTACTTATATGCCTCTTCCTTAAATATATTTTAAACACACAGGGATGGCATAGAGCACTGGCTGATCGTCTTATTGCTGTGTGCATTTCTGAAACTGCTATTATAGTTGTTAATGGCAGACTGTTGAATTTTGCTTAAGCTTGTTAATCCTCTTACAGATGCCATGATTCCACTTCTAGCAGGATGATTGCTGTGCTATTGCAAAGGACTGGACTTGGAAGCCTGTGTCCCATCCTGCAGCAAATGCAGATCAAGTGCATTTGCAGTAAGCAGAGTTTTCTCTTTGGTCTCCTGCCAATTCTAACACCACCCAATTTGTGCTTTACTCCTTGGTGAGTGTTAGAGTAGCCCCAGAGCTACATTGATTTACTCTGACTGCTCAAAGCCCCAGGTCTGTTCTGTGAGCAAGGGTTGAACAAGTCATGGGAGATTCCCCCATCATACTTGCTTTTCCTTGGTTGTTCCCTTCCTACAGACTGCCACCATATCGATTCTTTGCTACTGGGATGGTCCCTGGAGAAAGGCCGGTGCTGTTAGCATGCTGATGTATCAGTGTCCTTTGTCATTCTTCCTACTCCAAGTCAAATATAGGTAGTCATGGAAAAGTTGCAAGAAAGTTTGAATGCTCCTATGGATTTTCTTTGCTATCGTCATGCTGTTATCATTGACTGGCTAATACGTATGGTTTTCTTCAGGTATACTGTGGCTACAGATGGCCTTGATTTAGCATCCAAGCTTAAATCCCTTCCAATTATGTCAAAGTTCAGTTCTAAGACTGGATCTTAGTTTTCTGACTCAGCCCCATTTCTACCATTTACAGTAATAATTACAGTAATTCAAGGCAAAAAGACCATTTGTTGTGCTGCAGTTTAAATTGATTTCCTACAAACAGGCCCGTGTAAGTATTGATTAGTATATTTTTATGTGGATTGTTTTATACATTGATTTTTTTATTTTTTATTTTCAAAGAAATTTTTAGGTATGTGTGACAGTTCTAAGGAGCAAATAGCATTTCTTTTTATTACAGTTTCTTCTTAGGCTTAGCAGTAGGGCAGTTTGAAGAGGAGATAATTCCTCTGAAGTCAGTGTTTTTTTACTACTGCATTGCTAAATAAGCTTGCTGGGTAAGAAGAGGGGAAAATAGGTGCCTATTGATCTTCTGTATTAGTTCTGTGTAGTTAATGCTATATTCTCTTTCCCTTCTCTACTCTGTATACCCATCAGGCTCTCTGTGGTTCTGAATTAACTGTTGTGAAGCAGTCCTGTTAGTACACCCAGAAGAGGGATGTTTGAAGGCCCCATCTTATTGGCTTTGACAGAATCTGGCTGAAGTCCTCAGTGCTGTAGTGAGTGCGTTAGAGAGGTGGCAGTGGTAACAGGATGCTCTTGTTGAAACGGCACATAAAATACGTGGTGACAAAGATTAGCAAGAATGCAGTATGTCTAGGGAAAGGCAGCTACTGTGAAGGTGCAGCCTTCACCATACAGAAGATTTGGGTATAATTTTATAGGAAGGTGCCTTACAAACAAATCTCCTTGAAAACACGGGTCATATACAGAGATGCTGTGTATTTTCTAGTGCATCTTGACTATTCTCTGTTGCTCCTTGTTAACTCTTCTATGTCAGTGCTGCTGTTCTTCAAAGGCAAAAAAAGAATACCAGTCAATAAATACTCAACAATAGTATCAATTATGCAAGATGGAATATGCAGTTGTTATAGGAGGAAGCACAGAGATTAATGGGTCTGGGTACAGAATGCCATAAAAAACAAAATACCCTGAATCTTTACAAGCAAAACAGCATTAGTTGTGATAAAATGGATGTTTGCAATTGTTCCTACGAACTTCTGGATGTTTATTGAAATGTTAAATGGGCTCATGTGTGAGAAGCCATTGGCAACTGTAATTAAATTTTCCCTAAACATATATATTTTATTGCACACTTATTCTCTGTAATAAGTAAGAATTTAAAGGCTTAAGGAGCTTCACATGAACTGCAGCAGTGTCTTAATAAGCTTCTACATCTTACTGAGTACTTCAGCTATATTTAACGACTTTTAGTGTTGAAGTGTTCTAGAAGTTTATTTACCAGTCTGTTTATGTTAATTAGTATAGTTATTTCAAAATCAAAACATTTACAAGCACTTTAGCTCAAGATATCATATTCTTGTCTCATAAAGTTCCTAACTGCATTGTTTTACACCAATTTTGACTACTGCAAGTAAAAATAAAAAGGTCTATCACTTCTGTCCCAGAGCCAAATAAAAGGAATTGTATGTAATGCTGAGGAGAAAAATCACCAAAATGAGAACGTTGCGGAGAACCCTTCATCGTCTCTTTCAGGCTATATTTGGCTAGAGATGGTGGATGAAGAGGCTGGTGCTGGGCACACTTGAAAATCGGACCATATAGCAGAGTTGTGCTTTTCATGCTGACTCAGTTAACAGCAGTTTTCTGCTGAGACCAATGCTCTATCAGCACAGGCTTTGTCTCATCTATCTGCACCAAGGTAACGCCAGAGTTTCCAACATAATTTTACAGGGGAATAGCTGATGTGAATTACGCCTCTCTTCTTTCAGTGAATACAAAGATAAAGTAGGGAGTGGTCTGCTGTCTTGCACCTGGAATATTTATTTACATGCACAGAAGATCTTGCCAAAAGATGTTACCAGAGTGCTGGGAGCTTTGTGTAACTGAAATTCTTTATTTCGCTATGTCACTTAATCCATGTTGCATAGCTGTTTTTTTCCTTCAACACTTTCATTGATACAGCATTGTTATTCTCAGAACCTTCAACTGCTGGTGATAACTCTACTGAAAAATGATCAGTCTGGGAATTTTGTAACTAGGCATAATTTGCAACGCTTTTTTTCCAGCTATGGTTACTGCTACTTAATATTTAAAGATAAATTAATGCTGTGACACACAAGAATTGTCATAATAGGAAGATTGCCAAGCCTTCCTTTAGGTTCAGAACGAACTAGCCTGTGTGCACGTGTGCAAATCCTGCAATTTGTGCAACATTGTGAAATATAGATAATAGTCTGCAAATACAAAATAGGCATCTTTATTACACTTTTGGTGACTTCAATCTTTTAAAAGTCACCAGTGACAGGATGCCTTGGATTGTCTAATTCTGCATTTGAACCTGACAGTCCTTTACAAGCAAGGACAGCTCAGCAGTGAATATTAATTGTAAAAATGAGGAAGAGTTCTTTCAAAGGGCAGAATACATTGGTTAATGTCGTGTTATAACCTGTAAACTGTACCTGTATAAATACTTGAAAGGCTGTCAGGCTTTTTGCATAAAAACGTGATGTCTCCAGCAAATAATTATTTCTAAAATATTGATCCTCTATTTTTCTTGAGCCAGTTCAGCTATGGAGAAATCATGATCAGGAATGCTGAGCTGTTATTTTCTGTGATAACAGGTGTTTGTCAAACATCTCTCATAGCTGTAGCCTGGACATGGAAATACAGAGTGATGCATAGAAAGGGAGAGTGAAAGCACTGGAATGCTGTTAGTCATCTTTGTAATTGTCCAAACAATATCTGCCTTTTTAGTGCTTTCAATTACCACTATTTCTAAGGAAAACTTAGTTCTGCATAGAAAGCCATGTTTTAGGCATTTTTGGTAAAAGATAAATTGCCTTTACTTTGTTCCATTTTAAAACATGTCATAGGCATTTCAGGACTTTCTCATTTCAAGCTCTCCAGACAGATTAATGTTCCAATTACCAGCCATGGCCACTAGGCAATATTGGTGATACAATGAATCACAGTATCAATAACAAACTAACTCTTGCTAATTGCTAACTTTGATGTTAAACTGAGACCAAAACTCATGGTTGATAAATGGTTTCTGTACACTGTAGCTAGACTTAAGTTTAGGTCTTTACTCTTTGTTCAAGTATTTGGCTAATGGATACTCTGCATCTACAGTGTCCTGTGGTGAAGAGTTCCAGAGCTTACCTGCATCTTTTGTGGAGGGGAAAAAGCACTTGCTTTGCTTTCAGTCTGTGTCCCACTAGTTCATTTGATGCCTTCCTCTTACCTGTGTAGCAGTTGCTTTTCCTTTTATGATCCTTCCAAAGGTTTTCTGCCTTCTTGGGCAGTCCTGATGTTAAGTAGTATCAGGAACTTCTGTCTATTCTGTGTTTTAGGATTCCTTGAGTACTTAAGAAAGAAAGAATAGGCATTTCCATCTTTCAGGCAAAACGCTATCAAGGAGGCCCTTGTACTTGGCCTCTGTGAGGAGTGTAGAGGAAAGGTGCTTATCCAAAGAAGACTTAAGCGGACAAGAAAGAGTCTTTGTTGCCAGCACTTTGACTTCTCACACAGGACCTGCACTTGAGGGTATGAGATGTGATGCACCTTACTCATTCAGAGCTGACAGCTCTTTCATCAGTTAATGCAACTCAAAGTACCCCAAGGGATTCTCTAACTGGGCTCTGCTCTTTGGGAAGGCAAACAGAGTAGTAAATGGCATACATATACAGTTTTCCGTGTGTCAGATGAGGTACCGTGGGGACCTCTTGCCATTCTGACCAATATGTTATTGTTTCTCTTTGCTCCGTTTCATCTTTCTTGTATCTACCTCATGGCTGCCTTATGTTGCACAGACTTTTAAGCTCTTGGGGTCAAAAATCGTTTTAGTTCAGTGCTTGAACAGCACCTGAAATAACCAGTGCAGTGTTCTGGTCTTGCTATTGGTAATATACTATAGAATTAAAAGAGCTTGCAAGCAAAATTAGCTCATGAAATCACATTGCACACATGGAATATATAGGTTTTGGCTGGGACTTTTAAATTATCTAACCTTATTTTCTCTCTTCCTGTTTTGCTTGGTAAATTAGTCAAATCTTGGCATACAAACACAAACAATGCTGATCCAGGGAAAGCAGTAAGAAGAGATTCCAGAATTTTTCACTGTATATGCCTCATGCTTACTCAGCTGTAGTGGAGGGTTTTACAAAAGATTCTTCAATAAATTCCCACTCTGAAAGTGGCTTCTATGGACCCAGCTGCCTGGCCACTGTGGCTTCTGCTTTTGACTTGTTTAGTCATTGCCTGGCAAGACATGCTTAGTGACCTACAAAAGAAAAGGGTTGAGAAATTCATTCTTTTGAAGAATGAGATAGCTAGTGCCCTTCAGGCACATTCTGTTAAAGAACAGGACTAATGCTGCCAATATTATCCTTGTTTTTCTGTTACAGAGAAATTTAACTTTGAGAATGGTGTTATTTTTAGCTGCCTTTTTGGGCTGCCCAGGGTATGTCGCTCCAGTCTTCAGGGCAAATTTTTCAGTAGTGGCTAGAGGACTGTGCTGTGTCGCTCAGAAAAGGAGCTTTGAGTCGTCTTTATACTTTCCTTAGACAAAGCTGGAGGTGCTGAATTTACTCTCATTAAAACAGCTTTATGAGCTCCAGTGGTAGCCAAAATGGCCGGCAGTTGGCTCTTGCAGAGTCTTGGCCAAGTCCCTTTCTCTAATCACAAGCACCCCTGGCCACAACAGTGCCTGCAGAGCTCAGGCATTGCCTCAGTAGGGCAGGATGACACTCCTTAACTGCTAGTCTGGGATAGCATTGGCTAAAAGCAATCATTTCTGCATGGAAATTGAGTTTTAAATTAATGATTTTCAGATAATGGTTTTTGTGCATACAAGGCACTGATGAGAATGAAGCAATGCATAAAACAAAGCCTTTCTGACAAAAACAAATAGGGAAAAATTCAACAAAATTTAAGTATTGATATCTGGTTCCCATGTTATGTTCTTCTCTAGGCATCTGCTGTGCAGATTTAGCAGCTGAATAGGAAACCTGGAAATGTCTGGGTGAACAGATTGGGACAGAGTGCCTACTTGAGAAGAACAGGTTGGGACTGCTTTGGCTGGCTAGTGAAGGAAGCTGGTTGATGCAGATGCCACAGGAGGAGAAAGCAGTGAACATACTTTGAAATTGTGAAATGTGGGCATCTTTTTTCACATTTTTGGTAGCTTTCTGGACAAAGCACTTCGTAGTTTCCTTTATTTTCTCCATAGTTGACTCTGGAGCCTCATTTACCAAAACACTTAAGGCCCCACTGCAAACAAAATCAATGTGCTTGAATGCAGGGTGTGCTACATAACATTAAACACAAAGGCAGACTGAGTCTAAGGGACCTTGGTGCT
The DNA here is from genome assembly GCF_013368605.1 of Nyctibius grandis. Classification (NCBI taxonomy): domain Eukaryota; kingdom Metazoa; phylum Chordata; class Aves; order Nyctibiiformes; family Nyctibiidae; genus Nyctibius; species Nyctibius grandis. Next base: position 7,993,584 of record NC_090672.1, read on the forward strand.
CAGCACTAGTAATAGAGTTGAATAATGGCTCAGAAATGGGCGACCAGGCAATATGTGCACTGAGTTAGTTTAAGTAACGTGTGTTCTCTGTCTCTTCAGAAGGCTGTAGTGTAGTGCAGCCACATGATGGGGCTGAATTATGGTTGCTTAGGTCAGCTTGCTTCTGACTTTTTCTGACCTTAGACTGCTTGGCTTTGCAGCCTTGATTATGCTATTTAAACAAGGAGTATTTGTGTATTGTTTTTACAGGAGGTTCAGTGGATAACGATGACTAGGTTGGAGATTTTTTGCTTTATTTTTGCACACAGTTAAAGGGATATGTGCCAAGAAAGCTTCCCTAAATTATTCCTGTAACTCTCTCTTTGGCTTTAATTGGTAAATTACTTCTTGCAAGTCTGAGATGGAGAGTTGTTTCCTGGAGTGATTTGATTGGCAATTTAGAGATGATTTGTTTAAACTGAAAGAGTGTATTTCATAAGATTAAATATGAAATTGCAGAACTGCTCAAGGGCATAATTGCCCCGCTTTCTCCTAGAAACATTATTGTGCGGGAAATGTATACACCAAACATGTTTTTGCAACCTTGGTATTGAAGGAGAAACACGCTGATAAGTTCTTTGGAGCTGAGAGTTGAGTATCCACTGGATCCTTAAACCTGATCTCTGCTGCAAACCCACCAAATTTTGTTGTAAATAAACAAACCTTGAACCATAATCTCAGCAGACTTGTAAGTGATCGGTCTCTGTTGCACACTTTAAGGTTTTTATCTGGTTAATGTTAATGCTTTTTGGTTTCTTAGCTTGTAAACTCATCTTTTTTTTTTTTTTATGTGTGCAAGAATTTACTCTGTAACCTTTTTTTACTAAATAGTAGATATCCAGGTCTAGTTCAGGGATTCTAAGGCATCTTCAGCTTCAGAGATAAGTGGCAATGAGTTCCTCTCTCTATGTTGTTTAGTTCATTATGCTTTAATATCATTCAAAATCCCCTTACATTTAGAATATGTTTCTTCAGTTGGCTGGTGAAAGATGATGACTTCAGGTTTTGTTTGCCTTTGGACAGACTTAATTTTTTTTTTCCTTTTCCCTAGACAATGCAGCATGGTGCTACAGCCCAGTTATATCCTTGAGATTTTTGAATTTTTTCATTCTATTTGGGTCTACTTTGCTGTAATATTTTGATTTAGACACTGAAGCCTGAAAACAGTGACCTGTAATTACGAAGGGATAAATCCAAAGCCAAATTAAGTCTAGATCAAACTCTACAATGCAGTAAGCAGATTAATTTTAAAAAGAGCTAAGCATTTTGGTGATTTTTAGATTATCTTACATAGCAGAAGGAGCTGACTGCCATTCCTGCTGCTGAAAGCAGCATTCCTGCTGAAAGGAGCAGCTTTTACAGCAAAGGACAATATAAACCACCCAATTGCATCACCACACCAGTGTATTTTTATTTATAATAAAGAAATCTCAGAGACTTCACTATCTTGCCACATATACTGTAGTAGAAAGGCTTTTTCTGGTGTGTTTTTTTTTCTTTTTCTCATTTGAAACTCCACCAGTGAGTTTCTGTATTTAAAAACATTTTTACCTGAGAAAGAAAATTGCTGGCTGTGTAATGTTAATCCTTAAGGATTGAGCAGAACGATTGGCTTCTGCCATAGCTGGGAGCACAAGTGAGACACGGACAAGTTGATGGAACAAAAACAGTGGAATAAAAAGTGTAGCTGTTAATAAATAGTCTATGAAGAGATTGGCCAGAGGGAGAAAAGGTTATTAGGCATTGGAGTGGGCTGCCCAGGGAGGTGGTGGAGTCACCATCCCTGGAGGTCTTTAAGAAAAGACTAGATGTGGCACTTAGTGCCATGGTCTAGTTGACACAGTGGTGTTAGGTCAAAGGTTGGACTTGATGATCCCAGAGGTCTCTTCCAACCTAGCTGATTCTGTGATACTCTAAAGTGAGCTTGGCAGGGAGCAGGGTACAAAATTCGTTAGAGATGTTTTGTCAGCTAGGACAGAAGTCAGACCTTGTATTTTTTAAATAAAATGACTGAAATAGAAAGGCTGCAAGTCACTTAAGGCAAAAGAATAATAAAGGCCAGGGTGTCTCTAATGCTTTATGCTGTAACTAATTATTAATAAATAATGTTTAATCTCTTTTTTGACTTGCTGGAGTCAGTCACAAAGTAAGGGTTTGTTAAATAGATTACCCATTCAGTCTCTGGAATGTCTGAGTGCAGCATCTCTACTGATCTGTTATCACTTATTGCTTGGGACCTAAACGGGCTTCATGTTGTGTTTCAGTCATAGCTTAAATATTGGTGTGGTGGAGCACTGTAGCTGTCACTGACCAGACAGATAAATCACTGATTTTCTTAAAAACTTTTGGCATGCTTTATGTACACAACTCAGGAACTTGTTACTTAACCCTTGCTTGTTGTATTAACTTCAGCAAAGCTGTCTGTGTTTTTATTGACAGTAATGAAAGTGATGTATCATTGCTCTCGAAAAAGCCTCAAGTATTTGATACACTGTCATCCCCTGTTGGACTCTAGTCCTAAAATCACTACAGTTTTAAAGTCTGTCAGGAACAGCACACATTCTCTCTTGCATAGAGAAATATGGAGTATTTAATTCTATAACGAACATGTATTTTATTCTGTATTCTAGACTGTTATAATGGTAAACAAGTTTGTATTTTAACTGAAAGAAAAAAGTACTGACGGAAAAATTCCCTTCTTTCTGGCATGGCTAGTGTACTGAGGGTGGTGGAGGTGAACAGGTGTCAGGACAAAATTCTGCTTCTGTTAAGCCTCCACTGCTTCTGTGTCTTTCGATAAATCCTACATTTTGCTGTGAATTAAATCAATGGGTTCTCCTTGTATTGTGTATCAGAGATCTATGGAATGTGATAAAAGAGCTGCCTTCCAGGTTTTTACACTGCACTACAGATCTCTACAGCACTGCCAGAATCTCCATGGAACTTAAACATGCACGATAAATGCAGCACTTTCTATTGCACGCCACAGACCTTTTCTGCAAGGGACCTCATCTAGAAACATGTTCCATTCAGACCTCTGATGAATCAGCAAAACGCCTGTGATAATGGTTTTAGAAAAAAAAAAGCCTGCTTGTTATGATTCCATTCAGCAGCAGCAGCTGTAACACTGGAATACTTATTGTAAAATAATCTGGTTTATTTCATGTGGCTTTGGAAGATGGTAAGGTAAACGTGCAGAGGCAGGACAAAATTTGCTGAGGGTGCTTTTGATAGCTGGCTTTGTGATGATATTAGCAACCACTCTGTAAACCAGACATAAGCTATGGTAAAATGCTCCGGAGGCAGTTTTCCTGGGTTTCTACAGCTCTGGTTCTTAAGTGTGTCAAGCTTTTCTTAAACCAGTGGAAGTTAGGTAGCCAAACACTTCTGGAAATTTCCCAATAATTTAGAAGTTTCTTGAAAATTTGACCCTGATGTCAAAATTATGTTTGTATGTGGCCAAGTGGTATTTTTTTTTCTTAGCAAGGTATATAGATTTAGATTAGATATTAGGAAGAAATTCTGTACTGTGAGGGTGGTAAGACACTGGAACAGGTTGCCCAGAGAAGCTGTGGCTGCCCCCTCCCTGGCAGTGTTTAAGGCCAGATTGGATGGGGCTTTAAGCAACCTGGTCTAGAGGAAAGGTGTCCCTGCCTGTGGCAGGGGGGTGGAACTAGATGATCTTTAAGGTCCCTTCCAACCCAAACCATTCTATGATATGATTCTATGATATGAATACCATTCTATTTACAAAATTACCTAGTGCTAATATATGCTCTTTATGGCTTTGGTGTTTTTGAACAAGATTGTGCTGAATCTTTGAACCTGTCAGATTTCCAAGCAAGGAGAGCTAAAGATTTGGCAGATGATGATGGTGTCTTTCAATTCCCAAAGGAAGAAATTTCACATAGAAAATTGTAACTTTTTCCTTACTATTTTCATCCTAGCCAGTGGGGAAGGCAGAAAGCTTCATTAAAAGCTTGTTAAAGAAATGGAGACAGAAATGAAGAGATAAAACTGAATTAAGATAAAGGGCAGAAATGAGGCTGTGCTGGTTTCAGTGATGGGATGGGAGTTGCAGGAGGTGCTTTTCAATGTTAAGGTTTGATGCTGTCAGCCATGGCATTTTGATCCACTGAATCCCCAGTCTCCAAAGCTGTAGTCATTGTCTCCATCAAAGAAATTTTTCCATTTTAACATAATACTACTGTCTGCCAAGCATGTTAATATATATTCTTCACATAGTTTTATGCCAGACTTCTTTCACCTGCAAGCTCTGCCTGTGGTGAGCACTGTGGAAATCATGGTGAACCATGCAGTGTGTCACTAATCCTTTCAGCCCCTGCTCTGCCTTCTGCTGCGAGGCCTGAAGTTCATTTTCACCAAGTAGTTTCAGAGGCAAAATATTGTTTAATTGTGGCAAAGAAAAGCCCCTTGAAACATTTATGAAGGAGTAGGAAAATAATCCTGTTTTCTTTCTGTCTTTGTGAGCATTACCAAAATCTGCGTCCCCACCCTGTCCATATATTATCTCTGCTTAATGTCTTTATCTAATCTGGATGCTCTTGCCCCAGACTGTGGTGGGACTCTGTTTGAAGGGGCCATTCAGGCACTTCAAGAAGTTTTCTTGTGGATGTTTTGCAATGTGGATGTTCATGTATAGAGTGATTATACCTCATATTCACACTGAGAACAAGAGATAGGGTAGATGTGTTTATTCAAAGTAAATCTCATGGCAGAAGAGAAATCCATGTATTTAAAAATGGCTGATTGTGTGTCTTAAGAGAGGAAGGCCAGTAAGATTAAGTTGGAAGTGGAGCAGATGGCCAAGTCTAAGGCCCACTTCAAGTATAGATTAAAACCAAGTATTTGTATGGTTTAGTATTCTTTGTTCATATGCTGCTATTATAAAAAAAAAAAAATCTCAGACTGAGTCAATTGTATTTCTCAGATAAAGTAAACAAAACAGGGCTCATTCTAGTCTTTTTTTTAATGTCTTGGTAGGGTGAATGTACCACCTGAACACTGTAGCTGGCAAGGAAAAGAAGTGTGTTCTGATTTCCAAATTCCTGTTTTGAACAACTGGGGAATGCTGGAGAACATGCTAGGGAGGATGGATTTTTATTGTATGGGTCCCATGTGCTGCTGAAATTTAGAGCTGACATGACCTTAATTCTCTTTAGGTTACTGCACCTCAATGTTTAACAAAAAAAAAAAAAACACAAAACAAACCAACCAAACAAACAAAAACACAAAAAACCCCCCACAGACTAAAATTCACATGAGAGTTGTTTTTTCAGGTTTTCTTGGTGGGTTCCCCTCCACCCCAGCCAGGCTCTCTGTTATAAGTCTTAATGTATAAAAGATCTTGATCGAGCTGAGAGAAGTTTGTTCCTTCAGTGCACACAGTACAGGAATTGTAGTTTTCTGTGCTGTTGAACTGTTTATGGATATAAACAGTTGCTGTAGACAACCTGTTGACTAATAGTATTGTTTATACCTCAAGGTTGCTCAAAGCTAGCAGAGCAGTGCCTATGAGACTTTGATAAGAATACATTTCTCACATAGAGGCTGTGTAGATAAGAGTCCTAATTCACCACTGAGACCCTTTTTCTATGCTACTGCAACCAGACTGAAATGGAAGAATACAATGGGGAATCTGGCATGCTAGCTTGAATTTTTTAAAAGCCCCTTCGTTACTCTCTATTGAATAGTTTTTCCTTGCAAAAATGTTGAGCTCTGCTAACACTTCTGAAGAACAAAATATAAAGTATTTTGTCCAGCATGGATAACTTAGATCATTTCTGGAGATGAACTCACAGCATCTGAGACAACACATTAGAAATAAAGTATGTGTGAGGATTCTTGTGGAGCTGAATGTAACGAGATAGCAGAGAGGTGTTGCAGATGGTTGGGAATAAAGCTCTGAGGGCTTAGCTGGCTTGGCACTTAGGGAGAAGTCAATGTCATCTTCTTGCATTTAGCACTGGATTTCTCGTTGTGTATGGGATGATTTCAGTAAGTGCCAACAAAGAGCTATTAAATCTTAGCTCACTCAAGGGTTTGGCTGTTTTGTAGGGACTTCAAAAGAAATTGGAAAATGAGGTATGAACAGAAAACTTTTTATGTGTTATGGGATTTCATTTTGGCCCAGAAGCCACAAATCTCATTGCACTTATTACTGAAGTCCCTGTGGATCTGATAAGTAATTGATTTAAGGGGACTGTTCATAGAGCAAAGGGGAATGGAACAGCAAAGAGGTCAGCGGCAAGTTTGCACAAATACATGAACAGTGACACCTTTAGTGTTGTATTGATCAGTACTGGTGAAAGGGAGAGATTTGTGTGGGGTCAGGAACTACATTATGAAGGGCATAAAAGCCTCCTTGGCTTTAGCCCTGTGAGATATGGAAGAAAAACAAGCAGGTTAGGTTTGAGGAATGACCAATACTTGGGGAAATGTGGACCTTGGCATTGTACCCAGAAGAGAGCGCATTTTGTTATGTTATATGGTAAAGGGGAGGAAAGAGGATTAAGGGGTTTGAAAGAGTGGCGATGAAGCCACTTAAATGAGTGGAAAAGAAGCTGCTGAAGCCTAAGCCATTGCAGTTCTCTGCCTTGTATTCTGGGAATATTTGTCTGCTGCTGACCCATGTACAATATTCAAAGGAGCCTATGGGGTGAGGGCTAGCTGTTCAATTCTCAATGCAGTGAGTGCTAAAATTAAATCTTATTGAAAATCTGGCTTTAAATGATGATGTTAGCTTGGATATCAGTGTTATCCATAGCATGATTTTCTTCTCTCTGTGTGTGAATAACTTACAAGCTAAGATGAGTAAGTGGTCTTAGTATCTGGAAACTAAAAGCTTCAGGGGTTATTCCATTAGTATCCCAAGTATTAACAATGAAACACTTTCCTAGTGTTAGCCAGCCTCTGTTTTGCTAGTGGAGATGCATGCTGGCTGGCTGCCTGTGCTTTGATGGTATGAGAACAGAAGAATAAGCTCTAATGTGCAACATTTGTTTGGTTTAGGTTTATTATAGGTAATCGTAGCTATTTGTTCTGTAAGGGAATATGAAAGTTCATGCAGCAAGTAATCTTAGGTGGTCAGAAGTCTTGTTTGGATGATCGCCCAGAAGCTTGGAGCACCTATGGAGCTTGCCAGACAGGCGGAGGAATCCCACAGTGCAATTTCTTTCGTGTCATCTTGGCAGTTTGATTGGATTTCCCCCCCTCCCCCTAGCTAAACTAAGGAACTACGGATAAAACTCAGAATGGGATGGAATTTATCAAAGCTTGGAGTTTTGAAAGGTTCGTTTTAAGTCTAATTTGAGGCAACGGATCAAAGACTCTGCAGTGCTGGTTAAAAATTTAAAGTACAGGCAATTTCATACTCAATTTTTTTGACAAAAATTATACTAATTTTCATCTAGTTCTGAGAATTCTGAAGAAAGAGATTCTACATCTGGAGAGATCAAGAGCTGAATGAGGAAAAGAAAACCATAATAGTAATGTATAAACTAGGCCAAGTTCAGTGTAGCTGCACGAAAATTTACTGTAATAACAATGGTCTACTGGCAGTCAGTATCCTTCCCTCAGTCCAGGACTGTGCGGAGTAAATCTTCCTTCACTACAGGAGCTTTGGGATCTCTGCGTTAATTCCCTTATTCTCCTTGGATGAACTTGACAAGAAAATTGGAGAGAACTGAAACTAATAAGTAGGAACCCTCTTGATGATGAGAAGCCTTCTTGCAGTTTTGTCTGAATTTTCTCTGTCCCTACACTACGCTGTCTTGCACACAATCTCCCTCTCTGTTCATGCCATGTGTCCTGCAATCCACAGGACAAGAAGTCTTAGCCACTCCTCTGTCTTCCCCTTCCCTCTCTTTAGCTTATACGTTCCTAGTAACCATTCACTCTTCTCGAAAGGAAAAAAAAAAAAAACAACGTAGCAGATATTATATGACACTTGTTAGGGTATTTGCTCTGTGTGTTTTGCCACTTCAAGCCCAGGCTGTGTCTCTGCACTGTAATTTATAACATTCTTGGGTCGGGGACCTGCACTACTGTGTGCATACAGTGTCTGACACAATTTGCCATTGGTCTGGCTTGGTCTTTAGGGGCTACCTAAGAAATATGAGTAATAATGGTAATATGAAAGGAACCTTCTTATCAGTTTTGAAGTTATCGAGAGCATCAACTTCAATAAAAAGAGGCATAAAGTTTCTAGTTTATGAACTCAACAGCTAGGGATCGATAATCCAAAAAAAATACACATACAGTAACATCAGAATGTTTTTGATTCTGAAACTGGGACTGCGCAATTAATCTGGTTTCCTAGAAGCTAGCAGATACTTCCAAATACGAAATTATTCCACTTCTGCAGAAATGAAAGGATTCAAAAGATATCAGCCTCAGCAGTTTCTGCTGGGACTGTGCCCAGGATACGTCATTTATTCTGTGATTTTTTTTTTTTTCAATTAGGTTATTTTTTCTTTTTCAAAAGAGAGGATGTCCGACTATTTAATCTAATCTAGTTCATTTACTGTTTTTATCCTGCTGAGCCTCTCGCTGTGAATCCAATAGCGCTAGCATAGCACAGACCTTGGTAGACCTCCTGGAAACTCTTGCACTGCTTTTCCAGTGGCAAAGCTTACCGGGGTCAGGATCTGTGCTTTAGTTGTAACATACAGAATATTTCCATCCCTGTCTTATTAGTTGGGAAGGATTTGAGTGGAAGACAGTGTCAGAATTGTAGATATCACTTTCAAAACTGAGGAGCATTTTAGAAGAGAATTTCTTAACAAAGGTTGTAGTCATGTTCTTCTGTAGCCATGTATTTCATAGCCGGGTAGCTGGTGTGGTTTTTCTATGGGAATATCACATGTCCAGGTTTGCTGTAGCCAGAAAGCTTGGTATTCAGCTGCTTTAGGGATCCTCATATAGCAATGGTGAATATGTCTTAAAGACCATGTAGTACTGTTATAGCTGAATATGCATCAGCAAAAGATATCTCATTGCTTACTATCTTCTTTTTGATGTTTAATGAGGACCATGCTATAGTCCTTTTTTGCTGTGTGTTGTACCAAACAAGTAAACTGAGAACAAATCCAGACCCTGTTGAAATAAGCTGAAAGATTCCCATTAGCTTCTGAGAGAAGCGGATGGGGTTTTGGTGAGAAACTGAAACAGCTATTGAAAACAAGATTGACCTCCAGATCAGAGTATAACTTAAATGTTCTGTGTAACTTTATCACCATCTGCTTTGAGTTCTGTTCACGCTGCAGAAGGTCATATGCAGGAACTTACAGTAGACTTGAGCAGTGCCCTGCTGTCCTCTAAAGGAAAACATGAGGCATGGAAAATGAAAGGTGGTTGTATTGCCAACTGGATGCTGATGTAATGGGGGAGTTACTTATCAAGAAAATGTTAGGTACACTCTTGGAGCTCCCAGGGAGACTTTTTTTTATAGTCATCCTACTTGGATATCTATATTCTTGTAGTTATTTTAGAAGCAAATGATTCCCAGTTCTGATTAGATGAACAGTGAAACATGCAATAAATGTATATTGAAATTAGACAGAAATTCTCTTACTGGTTTGGGAATTATGAGTGCAATAAGCAGTAACATTGTTTGTTTACTGCTCTCTAATTTTCAAATAAAATCTTCAGTACATGAAGATCACTGTGTTTAATAATAAACCATAAGCAGTGACATATGTTTGGCCTGATGCTCTCGCACCACACTAAAAAATACAGTTAAACTTTGCAGTGCTTGGTACACTTTGGAAGTTAGGAAGAGGCTTATGATGCTCACTTCACTGATCATGGAAATGCAGACTCTTCTCGAGTGGATTATTCATTGTGTGATACAAATCGTAGGTACAGGGGGCACTTATTTGATTCCTCAGCAATCTGCTAACATGTTTGGGGTGCTGAAAAATATAATAAAAATCTATAAAAGAGAATGCAATTAAACGACCAGAGTACATGCATCTGCAGTCTGAACATCTTCATGCAAATTTTTTTGTTTGTTTCAGGAGGAGATGACTTTGGTACTCTCATAAGGGTTGCGTTAATGAAAATGTTGTTGTTAGCAATTGCTGATCATATATTGCACTGGCCCTACACAGTAAATCTGAAACCTAACTTCTGCTGGCATGTCAGTGGCAGAAATCTTTATTGTCCTTAGCCCTAGTGATATGGTGTTCACCTGTGTTCTGCCTGGGAATTGTTCAGTGCTACAGTGTGGGGATTGATAACTCTCATAGTTTTATAGAGGAAGGCTTCATGCAATCTAGGTTACGTACAAAGACCATCAGGAAAATAGTAGCGGGAAACATTTTCCTTTTCTGAGACAATAACCTTAGTTTTTGCATTTTTTAAGAATTGCTATCGCCATATCCAGGTGTAAAATTAAGGACAAAAAGGCAAGCAAAATAAAATTGTGCTAGTCTAAAACTAAGAGATTAATTCAGAGATCTGGGGTTCTTTGGGGAGGGAACAGGTGCAAAATGTTCCTTTTGTGGCATTCCTTCCCCTCTTGGTTCTCTTCCTGTCATTTTTCTGAGCAGGTTTCACATAAATAGAACATGAATGGTGTTGCCTGCTCTAATCCAGATGAGAGGATACAGAGCTGGTATGATTTTAATGTGAAAGATACATTAGCTTTCATTTAAATTATGTAAATATGTATGTGCTTCACTGAGTAAGTGAAGACAAACTGGATGGCATAGATGATAATTGTATATGGAAGGTGTGAGCCCTTGGAATTAATATGCACACAAGCTTTTCAATTTTGAACAGCTTAATATTGTAGAAGAATCTCTGCCCCGATCTTGCAAACAATTGCTTGTGTGCTTAGTTTTACATACTTGTGTAGTACTGTTGCAGGCAGTAGGTTAATTGAAATTTGGAGTAAGTGTACAGTTGATCAGATTGGAATGAAATTTTATGTTTGTAAACAATTTCTCCATTGCTGTGTATATTTGAATTCAGCTAATTTAGGTTCTGTTTTATGAGGTTGCTCCAATCATTGCAGAAATTTTTTCCCCCTCCAGGTAACAGTATCATTAGAGAGCAGGCAGAAAAAAGTATCCTTGAGAACAAACCCCAGAAAATGAATCAAAACTTTACCAAGGCACTGAGCCTCTGGAGTAATTCCTTTCTTCTGCTGCTGACAGAGTCCAAACCGAGCCAAATGGATGGGCTTGACAACTATATGCTTGTGTTGTGGAGTATTTACTAACCATGGAACACGGACTGAAACTTTACAGAGGGCAATGAAAATTATTTTGAAAGAGTCAAATCAGTTCACTGCTGTTACAGGCTTGAATTATGAAGTAAAATATGACACATGAGCTGTAAATGGACTCAGGCTCCATTTTGAAAAGCCAGTCTATTTGTTGTGAGGGCTCAGAGAGAGCTGTGCACAGGTGTGTGTATTCATGTTCATCATTAGGGAAATAAAATGTTCTCCCTTATTTTTAGCTCATTCGTTTTTATTTTTCAGAGCAATACTATTCCCTAAAGAGAATTAATTTTAGGGAATAAAAATGTGACTTCGTCTGCATGTCAGCAGTAGTAACTCCTTCTTGTTTCTCAGTTAGCTGGGCCAGCAATAATGAACATTGTGTATTTCCACGGCCCAAAAATGCTAGAAAATCAAGTGATTAATCTAAATGAAAGGGAATGTATGTTATTTCCTTTTAACGAGTTGTCTCACATTTGCATAAAAGACTACCTTAATTAGCTGTAGAGAACTTGGACAGCTACAGTTTTACTAACAGTGGAGATCTTGACTTCTCTCCTTTACTGACACAAAAGAAGGGAAAAACTTAAAATAGTACTTATGACTTAAACACCTTTTAGCTATTGATGTATTCTCTTTCTATGTATACATCTGTATATACCAAATAGCCTCAGAACCAATGATGATAATGCAGAGATTTTCATTTACGATAGGAACTTTCTTGTAATTAGAACAGACTTACTGATCCCTGCACATTTGCAAGCAGATGTGATATTACCCTACAAAGATTCTACAAAAATCATGATATGGTCTTTCATTAAAATATTTATTACGAAAAAGATATTTTGTCTTCAAAAATAGATGTTTGGAATTAAGTCACTCAGCAGCAGAGAGTAACAACTGGAAAGCTTCTTCTATGTAGTGTTTTTTCAAAATACAGCATCTAGAGTATGCAGTATCTGCATGCAGCTTAGAAAAAAAGACTTATTAAACAATTAGAGTATGTCAGAGACCAATATAATTGCATTTACTTTATTTTAAAATTTACTTGTTTAATTTGAAATTGTCTCCCGAAAATATCTGGAAACTTTTATATCTCTAGTCACTTTGTTATTAATAGTTTTTTAAACAGTTATAGCATACAATTAGCAAACATCCAAAAACATTATGCATATTTTATATGGCATATATAGTCACCCATTTATAATTTATAACATATGTTGCTAAAACATTTATTAAACATTGATAGCTGGTTTCATCTTACTACTACTGTGTATTATAAATACAATAAAATCACTCAAACATTCCCACAACCTTTCTATCAACATTCATTTATTGTTAATATTTTTGCAATCTATGGTAGTGTAAAAATGGCCATAATGTATCATAAATGATTTATGAAGTCATCTCCACCTGCTCATTTGTCATTTAGGCCATACATCACAAACAGTTGCTAAACGTTTATGTAAATGTCCTGGTTTTGGCTGGGATAGAGCTAATTTTTTTTCTTAGTAGCTAGAATAGCACTGTGGTTTTGGATTTGGTGTGAGAGGAATATTGATAATACACTGATGGTTTTAGTTGTTGCAAAGAAATCGAGGACTTTTCAACTTTCTGTGCTTTGCTAGTGTGCAGGCACACAAGAAGCTGGGAGGAGGCATTGCCAGAGCAATGGATCCAAACTCGCCCATGGGATATTCCATATCACGCCATGTCACGCGCAGTATACGGGTGAGGGCTGGCCAGGAAGCTTTCTCTCTCTTCTGGGATTGTGGTTTTGGGATTTTCTCTCCTCTGGGGACAGGCTGAGCGTTGGTCAGTGGGTGGTGGGCAGTTGCACTGTGCAGCACTTGTTTGTATATTCTGTTATTATTTTATTTTATTTCAATTATTAAATAGTTCTTATCTCAACCTATGAGTCACTTTACCTTTCTGATTCTCTCTCCCACTCCCTGGGGTGGGGGGTAGAGGAAAAAATATTCCAATCTGCAAGTATCAGGGAGAATCCACTGTACTTGAAGGAAATACCAGGGTTTTCAAGCAAAACTTATTCGTAACCAAGTCAATTACTGAGCTCTAATGACATGGGCTTCCCTCTTTTAGTGTGCCAGTTTGTTCAGCACACAAGCCTCATACTTTTCATGCCCTTGTCCTCCAGGGCTTTCTGTGTTGTTTAAAACCTTATCACTTTGCCATTGCAGCTTTTCTCCAGCCGTTTTTCAGTACGGTACTGCTCTTTCATTTCCTGCTTTAGTTGTGGTGTTATGACATTAGTCTCCTCCCTGGCAGATTAGGGAGTAAACTGAGGTGGAGGGAAGGAAGTTGAAGGTCTTTGAGCATAAGCTGGGCTGCTGTTTGGAAAAAATGCAGCGGGAGAGCAACCTAGTGGAGACATGGCCTTGTACCTGGCTGAGCAGAGTACTCTTGGGAGAACCAGAAAGAGTAATAAACTGCTGTTCTCTTCCTACCACTACTTACATGAAAAACCTCTTTAATATGAAACACTTAAGCAGTTCTTGAAGCAGGAGGTATAGTTTAGGGACTTGCCCTTCTCAGGTGCATGGACAGTCACTCTTGCCTCCATCTGGTGAATGTGAATCAGAATCACATGCACATCTCTAGCCTGGCACATGGAAGATTAATGATCTTCCTTACTTCTCAAATTCCTTCAAATCTCTCCTTTAGATAGTACAGTCTAGATTGATTTGTGGCCTTTGCCCATGTCCATATATCTTGATTCTGACAGACAGTTTTTATGAGCTCTGCCTTAATGTGCCTTTGCAAGTTTGAGTTGTTTTGCTGCACTTTTGATTTTACGCCTGCGGAGAAGAGAGTGCTTCTGAAGCCTGTGTAGGTAATTGGTAAATGCTGTAGAATATGCCTTAGTTAACTTGCAGCAGAACTTTCCATGTTGCCTTGGCATCCGGTTGTTTCATTACTGCTAGGTCACCTGCTGTGATATCTGTGCAATGGTGAATGGGTACTTGGCAAATACGGTCCCTGGACCACTGGATGTATACTCCTCTCTTCTGAATATTTAATCTGTGCCCCTGAATCAGTAGTAGCAATTTTGTGATAATATTTCAAAGTACTAGCTGGAGTTCCTTGAGATACACATGGCACATTATTATTATTTTAATAGTATTTCTGTCGATGCATTGACTACTTTTTGAATATAACCTATGATTGTGTACTATTTAATCTCTTCCATTCTATGTGGTCCTAATCCAGCTAAACTTCACTGTCTGAGAGGCTTTGCAGCCCTCACAGGTATGTTAATAGAGCTGGAATTTAATGAAAATTATACGCATTCTGAGATATCACTGTGCAAATGTATGAACTAGTCTACTTTTGTTACTACAATGACAACTAGAATTAGTGAGGACCCCAAATGGTGTGTGAGATTCAAAGGGAATAACTTTGGTGCTGTGGATTCTCCCTAGCTAAATGTAAATTAATTGTTCCCTTGTTTGTATCCAGTTTGTAATCTGTAATTTGCCATTCTAAAGGATTTCTTTTTAATAAAGGAGGAAACTTTGAAATCCTTTTAAATAAGTGGTAAATCCAGGCAAGATATTAGATAAACTTTGCAAGTAGGGGTTCCTGTGTCTTATGTTTCATGTAGAGTACAGAATCTACGACGCCATTGATTCCTTGAACAGCGAGCATCTGCACCATGCTGCAAATCAACTCACACAGTTTCTCCAGCGTTATACTGGAGATAGCTCTGAGGACTACAGCAGTGATGTTTGTTTTATTCTGTAAGCATTAACTTTTTTTCTTTCTGGTGCTCAATAGATGGATAGGGATGCAAAGAACTGTGTACAGCTGTACTGGCTGGTGCTACCAGACTTCATTTCTTCATCGTTACTCAGTGTAAGTAGATTACAAATGAAAGTAATGCTGTTACTTCTCTGGCCTTAAGCACAGAAGTCAGTGTATGTGACTTGAGTTTGCACACATAAATTATACATTAATCTGTTCAAGGATTAAGGACATTTGATTTTTAGAAGTTTTAAAGAGAACAATCCTAAAGGCTTTTAAAATTCATTTTCTACCAAGTTCCTATACAGAATCTCAAGGCTGAGGCAAGTGATGAAAAATCCATTAAAAACAAGACTTCAGAACCAGCGAGTGGTGTGATGCAAACATCCTGAGGCAGTGTTCATTCTGAAGTAGTCTTGTTTAAAGTATTGGGAGTTTTCCCACTGCACTCAATATGTAGTTTGTGCCATCTTTCACCTATCTGATGGAGTTTTAGGTGCTTACACTATACTCTTTCTAGGAGGAAATCAATGCCAATGAAGTTAACTTTCAAACTACTTTTCTTGTATGAGAGAAGATAAATCAAAAGATGACCTAGCAAGGTCTGTACAGATCTGATGTGAATTGCTCACCCTACAGAGCAGACAATTTAAGAGTTCTTAATAGGAACTTAGGAACCTTAGAGATATTGAAAAGCTCTCTGGACGTGGTCCAGCTACTTGCTTTAGGTGACCCAGGGGTGTTGGACAATGTGGTCTGTAGAGATCCCTTCCAGCACAAAAAAAAAATCTGTGATATTTTATTAATCAGGTTCCTGATTCAGTGTCAAACCAATGCTTTAGTCTAGCCTTGTTTGATGAAGCATTTGCTTAATTAAGTGCACTGAAAAATTAAAGTCTCTTGTAGAACTGTAGAATCAAGACTCTCTCCTCTTTGCATCTTTTTAAGCAAAAGCAAATGAAAGTGGAGAATTTTGTCATGGAGGTAAATAAATAGAATATGAGTGACATCTACTTCAGATCCTATAGGAGAAAAATGTTTTGCATGCTTCATAAATGGTAATTGTGGGAGGAGGCATTTCTGAACCTGTGATAATGAACTCTGAAAACACATAGGACACTCAGGGGAAGAGGGCGTGTATGTGGGACTGCATTTGCTTTGTTGATAACGTGCTGGGAAACTGAGTACGTGCAACAGTGAAGAAATTTGGGTGTTGCTTCACAATTGCTATTGCTGTTCTTGTCACCATTTTAGCAAATTAGAAACTTAAGTCCAAACAAAAGTTCAATATCAAACAGCGTCTCCAGCAAATCAGAGAACCAAAACCCAGGAACAGTGTCTGGCAAGCCTATGTATTGGCCTTCAACTAACTTCTTTTCCAGTTTGCACTTCAGTTTCAAAAAGGTTTTCATACTTTTCCAGAGAGGGATAGTATTCAGCTGCATTTCTTCAGTTAGGGAGGAACGCACTGACTCATGTAAAGTGTGTTTTGGGGTTTTTGTTTGTTTGATTTGTGGTTGGTTTTTTTGTTTGTTTGTTTTTCTTTTTAGGAGATCTGGGTAGTAATGTGCACAACATGAGGCTCTGTAACGCAGCAGCCCTTGAGTCCAAGCTCTCTTCCTAACTGTAACAGCAGTCCACTTAAGCTAATAGAAACTGCTGTGATTAAAACAGCAGCAGCCCACTTTAAGAAAACTCTGGACTCAAGGCTGAGCAGCCATTTTGTAGGATGAAAACTGCCAGTTTTGCAGCAGGATACCTGAGATGTGTCTGCCTGTCATTGTGGAGAATTTACAGCAGCTTCAGTGTGCTTCAAGTTGACTTCTTAGCACGCACAAACTGCCTCACTGTACACATTTAGCATGTTTTCTCAAGCCATGTTGTCACAACGGTCTCTTGCTCTGTAAATGTTTTTCTAAAGCATTAGTGAATTCTGATTAAAAACAAAAGCACAGCAATTCCAGAAGGGGATGACAGGCATGTGTTCTTCGTGTAACTTGTTAAATGAAGTACTCTCGTTCTTCAGAGTTTTTCCCTCGTTTTGAGTGCATCTCTAACAAGGCTTCACAGCTTTGGGGAAACTTAACAGCTTTTCACATGCTAAAACTATAAACTGATTTACTTGTGTATTGCCTTGTTCAGCAAAGCACTTTGGAGTGAGGTGAAGTGTAAGCCTGTGCCATTCAGTGCTGAGGACAGTGCAACCATCACCATATTTAAAGCAAAGTGTCTTCTCAGTGATTTATGGAATCGGTGACAAAGCTCAAGGATAGATAATACAATACAAGACTGTGTCTCCATACTCTCTCACCCTTATTTCTAATAGAAGTTCTGACCAAGAGATTAGTTCTTCCATAAAAATGTAGCATTTTCAAAGATTTGATGGCCACTATACTGTATAGTATGGTTTGAGGCTGCTGTTGGACTTCTAATAACAGCACAGTGACATTTGCTTTGCAGTGGTGGATCAAAATAGTTTTGTGCTGTTGGAGTCTGAATGAATCCTATCAGTCTTATGGTTGTATTTCAAATCACACTAAGTTGTTGACCAAACTCTGAGCAATTTCTTTCCAAAGCTGAAAGGAAGATTTTAAATTGCCAAATAACATTGCTGGAGAAATCAAAGTTATGGTCTCTTCTAAATTAGGGTATTTTTCTTGTTAAGATGGTAATGGTAAAATGGAAGCTTACAAAACCTTATATTCTTCTGTATCATTCTCTGTTGTATATTTGTTCTGTTAATTAGTTGGTTTTTAAATAATACATCATCTTATTCTCTTTTGGTGTTTGAATTTCAGATTCCATTTTGAGAGTGTGTGAGGACTTCTTTGTAGGCAGTTCTAGAATTATAGATTCAGTTGTTATTTGGTAATGATGCACATTTTCTTTTATGACTATTCTGTAAATTAGAGAGGTAAAGAACCTGACTTTACATATAGAAGTAATCAGTGTTTTTTTTAAGTATGAGATGTGATGTGTAATAGACAATACAGTATTTTGTGCTGGAATAGTTTAATTTTCTTTTTAAGGGTTAAGGAAAGTTCATCTAGCCCAGCCTTCCAATTTGCTGCAAATCCCTAAGTACTTTATAATGATGCTGCTTATGTTGGTACAAATTTAGAATTAAAAAAAGACAAGTGCCAACTTACTGAGAATCCCTCAGACAGCAATACTGAAGAGTCTTTTGTTGGAGTAGCCCTTCTCCAAAACACCGTGGGCTCTGCCTCTGTTACAGCACTGAACTGAGGACTTGAGAAGCTACTGCTGTGGCAGGTGACATTCAGTGTAGGGGAAACCAGAGAGTCCTTGTTGGAGGAATACAGACCATGTTCATATAAAAGACATGAGCTATGCGCTTCAAGAATGCTTTGTCTGTTGTTGTGGTTTGGGTTTTTTGTGTGTTTTTGTTGTTGTTGTTTTGGTGGTGGTTTTGTGTTTTGTTTTGGTTTTTTTCTGGGTTAATTGACACATATAGGATTAAATCTCAGTTCTCAGTCAGAAGTCTCCTACGTACTGAGAGTGGATGAATTCTGAGTTATGGGATAGAGCCCCAAGGTATAAAAAACTGAAATTTTCCTATAACTGAGTCCAGAAGTTGGTGTTAGAGGTTTCCTCTTTGTGCTGCATCTGTTTTTTCCTGTTGTGCTGCAGTAGCACACAGAAGAAAAAAGACCTCTTAAAACCAGCATCACCTCATGAAACCCCATGGTACTCCTGACCAAACTTTTGCTTCTAATATACTGATAATAATTATATGGGCAACCAGCCTGAACTGGTGTGCTGTGAAAGGTGATGGATCCATAGCTTGGAGGCTGCTAAACTAGAAGAGGTGCAACACTCTCCTTCTCCAGTTACGGGACTACACAAGGCAAATTAGGTCTAGTGGGTGACGTGGATGTTTTGCAGCAGAATAAATTTGCTTTAATGGCTGAGGGAGATGGAAACCAAGATGCTAATTTGACCTCTTGAAATGGGGAAAATGAATGCCAGAGAACTGGGGGAAAAAAAACACCAGGAAGGGCAGAACATAATGAAGATGCTGTCGTAAGAATGCAGACTTTGTAGGTGCAAAGACCATAAGGCACTGCCGAACAGGGCAGGGCTGACCACTGGGGCATTCAGACATGGCTGTGACCTATCAATATGAACAATGTGTCACTGTCCTGCTGAGTGTACCGGACACTGTAATTTCTGTCGATTAGACCTGGCTGTTGGAAAATTTCCAAATGCTGAATTTCTGTATTCAGCTGCTTTTAGGTCCATTCTTTGTTAATCGTATTTACTTGGCACGTTGGTCACTCCGCTACTGAAGGCTGTGAGGGGAACTAGGCTGTACTGATGTGATGTTAAATCCCTTCATCCGTGGGAGCTCCTGATGGTTTTGACTTTGTGACTGTGGCCTTTAACATCTGTTCTCTCCACCTTTGCAAAGCCAATGCTCAAAGGGAGCTGCTGGCTCCTGCACTGGGGGTTTTGTGCACTGGAGTATTTCCTTACTCCTACATCTTTTCCCCAAATACAGACATCCATGCAAGGTGGAGTGCTTTAAATAATCACCACTGAGTTGTAAATATTTGTTTTCTTTTGTCATTTTTTGACAGGTTATCTGTGATAATTTTGTTAATTGCCACTTGAAAGGAAGGATCCCACTTATTCTTTATACTTATTACACACATATAGAAAGTGTTATTTAGCTTTGTACACATTAGCATGAAACACTACTGTTGCTTTGTAGGAGGATTAGCTCTAACTGCTTGACAGGAGAGTGTGTGTTTGTATAATGTGTAGTATTCATGACTATAAATACATTTAAACATCAGAGCTGAGTTGCTGATAGTGCAGAGCTATCGTCAGGATTCAGCAGGCTGCTCTACAGCTTGTAGGTTGGATGTGAGCGACAGTGCATTCGAGCCATCTGGAACTGGCAGCTTTGGGGACCTTGGCTGCTGTGAGTGGGTAGAGCAGCAACGTGCCTCTGGAGGATGCAGTTCCCTGCTGTGTCTCCCAAGTTTTTTACTACTCTAAGGGAGTGGTGTTGGCAAAAGCTGAAGGAATTGGGGGACTTGGACCCAGCACCTTCTCTCTTCTCTCTCCCCAGCAGTACTGGGAAGGGAAGTGGAGACAGTAAGCAATGCATGTACAATTAACCCACTGCCTCTTTATCCTGAGGGAGCTTAGAGTTGACAGCAACAAGAAAAAGTGCAATTGTAAGCTTATTTACTACATTTGTTAACCATCTGGGATATAAAACCTCTACAGTGAAGGAGCTGTCAGATTTCATTCTAGTTAACCCTGTGGAAGTAATAGACTTGATTTTAATTTCTTTTATCACGTATTCAGTTTAGTAACAACCTTGGACAAAAAGCAGCACTGATGGAATTTTTTTTTTATTCTCTTGATGTATCCACATTGTCATGGGAGGTGATTACTGACAGAGGTCACCAGTGGTCAGCAGGGCTCCTGCTGGAGGACAGGGGAGGAGGTCATCAAAGGGTGAGAAACTCTTCCTTGACTCATGCTGTCAGGTGCTGTGAAAGGTGATGGATCCATACCTTGGAGGCTGCTAAACTAGGAGAGATGCAACACTCTCCTCTTCCAGTTACGGGACTACAGGAGGCAAATTAGGTCTAGTGGGTGACGTGGATGCTTTGCAGCAGAATAAATTTGTTTTAATGGCTGTGGGAGATGGAAAGTAAGATGCTAATTTGACCTCTTGAAATGGGGGAAATGAATGCCAGAGAACTGGGCAAAGACACCAGGATAAGCAGAATATAATGAAGGTGCTGTAAAATGCCCTGCAGAGTGTTGTGAGTTCTCCTTGAGTCTGCACAGAGGCAACAGCCAGGATTCATCTCAGACTTTCCTGAATAAGAATGCAAGAAAAAATACAATGCAAGAACAACTGGCACAAATTGTGACAGTTTAAGGTACTAGAAATGTAGCAATGAATAATGCAATGGGAACAGTAAGCTTTGCTATGTAGTACTGAAAAAACTTGCTTTGCTTTTGGTTTGTAACTGGAAACTGGGCTGTGTTCTTAGGTGTTTGGGTTTCTTTTTAACAGTTTAGAGCAATGCTAGCAAGGTTGAGAATTAGTGCTGCTTTTCCCTCTGAACACAAGGGAACAGAAGTACAGAAATTAAGGAAGAGAAATGATTTGAAGAGGGGAAAACCAAATAAGAACAGCATCTCACAGCAGGGAGCCAGATTTTAGAGTGGAACAACATTGGCTTCAATGGAGCAAATCCAGTTTAGAGGAGAAAAGTATGTGTCCCTGGATTCTGAAAGAAGTGGGGAGAAAGATGCTCCAGGACAGATCAGAGAGCTGGGGAAAAAGCCAGTATTAAGGACAAGACAGAATGTGTGAAGCAGGTCATTACCTTAGTGAGAATCTCTTTTGTGATGTACAGAGGCTTGTGCTTTGGCGTTCTGCTATTAGGTGTTGAATTACTTCTGAGGAATGTGTATGAGTTAGAAAGAGGTGTGGTTGCCCCCAGGAAAAATGAATAGTGGAAACTGTAGCCCCTTGCTGTGTGGGAGTTAAATGTTCAGCACTACTGAGAATCAGGTTGCTTTGGTGCCAAAATATGGATTTAGTTGCTTAAAATTAAGTCTGCCTGTGTCCCAGTTTCCCCATCTGTAAAATGTATTACAGCAATTTCAGCTAATCCTATTAAATTGTAGTACTAGTGTTTCACTATTAATATATCTACAAGGACATGCATCATGGTAACTTTACCCCATGGTGACTAAAATATCTGCAGTAGCACCATATAAAATAAAATCAGAGCCTCTGGGACTCTGGAGCTCTCCTTTTTTAATTGGTTGACTAGAAAGAAATTATGCCAATTTTCTCCAAGTAAAGATCTGGTCTACCCTCACCATGAGGGAGCAAAAGCAACCTATTTTACAGACTAAGATTTTTCTACTTCCTCTCAACCCTGCTGTTTTAGGGTAACAGGCAAGCAGGATTTGGTGGGAAAGGTTTGTCTTTCATTTGCACATTAAATTTGTGATATTTTTGTATTGTTTCACCTAACATTGTTCAAGGAAGGACTCAGGTGCCTTCAAAATGTGAAGATTGTGTGTAATGAAAAGACTTCCTGCTAGGCAAGGAAAAAGCTTCAGAGGTAATTATAGCTCCATTTCTTCAGCATTTTGTTCCATTTAGTGTTTTATTAAATCTCTCACCTGATCTTTGGTGTGTGTATGATAAAAGGAAGTTTGCAGTGCAGCCACCTCTGATAGATGATATAATCCTTTTAGCAGGCAGGATGTAAAATAGGTCCCATAACACATCGGGATTTCCTCAGAAATCTCTGGCAAGGCTAATTATTTTTTTCCTAGCCACTGAGCAATCACTAACTCTCCTCCAGTTACTAAGTGCTTCTGACCTTCGATATTTCTTCTATGCTTGTGCAGAGATTATACCTAGAGTCCCTCAAGGACACAGCACCTGGGTTACTGTTTCAAAACAGAGCTCCCCATGAAGGACACAGTTTTTGACTGATGCAGTTTCTGCTCGCTCTGTGCATCCTCCAAAGACAGTAGCATAACCTGTTGTGTTGCCATAAGACAAAATAAAAAGCCTGTGTTCTTAGGAGTCCATTATATTAATAGAAATCATTAATACCCTGTTGATTGCTGTGGCAATGCAGTGATTACAATACATCTAAAATGTCACTGTTGGAAGGATTGTAGAGGAAGGTTATGGCGCAAGTTTGACAGTAGGTGCTTACAGCATGCTGCTTGAATAAATCCCTAGACAAAGGGGAGGCAGCGTGGTCTAGAGAACTAGGTTCCAAATCCTGGTCAAACAACCCAGACTGGTACCGAAGATGAAGTAAGAGACCACAGCCTACCTCCTCCATAGTGTTTGTAACCTGAACTCTGGAACCTGATGATCTGTCAGTGGTCCATGTTTCAGAAAGACTGGGAAAACTGGTGCAGGGTGGGTGTTGAGCAGGCAGTGAGAGGCTGGCGTTTGGTATCTGGCTCTGCTGGCTGAGCATGGGCTCCTCTCTGCCTCTTGCTCTGCACAGCCACTTTCATTTTTCTCTGTTTAGGAGCTAAGGTTTAATTAGGGTAAGGCTTTCAAGTGTTCTCCAACATGTAGTAACATTTTGGATATCCAGATTTTTTCCAGGTATCCTGAATATGTTCAGCTCTTCTGACTGCTTACAGATGCCTGGTAATGCCGAAAATTAGTCTGAAGGTCTCCAGAATTATTTAAAATCAGAACTCACAAACATGTGAGGCTTAACCTTCTTGAAGTATTCATTGTTTAATAAAATTAATTTGCATTTAGATATCTTTACTGCAATTACTTTAAATTACGTACAAGGGCTGAAGTCTTAATGTGATGGGCAGGTGCTGCGAGCTTAAGACTCAGGTCATATGTAATTTAGAAAAGAATATTCTACCTCTTATTAAAAATAAGTTAAACGTTACCTGTTGTAATGCTTCATTTGAAATTATCCTCTGAGCGAGGGGTTCATCTGACTTGAAGCTTGTTCTCTCTGCATAATGTTTTTCTACTTCAAACACTGGTTACTACTGGCTTCACCCTTCTCAGCATCTCCAGAAGATAGGTGATCTCCTAGAGCAAAATGGCCGCGGTTCCCAGCCCTGTGTGTAGGTCTGGGAACCCCAGGGTTCCTTGTCAATGGGAAGCCAAGACTTAAAAAAAA
This sequence comes from Nyctibius grandis, assembly GCF_013368605.1. NCBI lineage: Eukaryota > Metazoa > Chordata > Aves > Nyctibiiformes > Nyctibiidae > Nyctibius > Nyctibius grandis. Next base: position 8,017,329 of record NC_090672.1, read on the forward strand.
AACCAACCAACCAAACAAAACAAACAAACAAAACCCCAAAACCAAAACATATTCCTTGCTGTTGTAGGCACATTCTCTTTTGAAACATTGTTGTCAAGTGTCTGACTGTACTATTTAAATAATCACCAGAGCCACATTTCCATTCAGTTGACAGCCTGTTTCTTATCTCAGTAATTTTTATGGTTCCCTAACCAGAGCTCAATATACCACATGTACAGAATAATTACGACGAAGCAAAGTGTTCTTTTGTTTTCTTTGAGGGGTACATTTTTCAAATATTCCCTAAGAGGGAGTTTTACCTAACCCAGGAACTTTCAACGCTATTATGGCTGTAACTGAAACTGTAACGATGCAATTAAATATTAAATCATCAATCAGATGCGCTGTGTTGCTGTTTAGTTAGATCAGGAACACCCAAACTAAAAGGAGGGGAAAAAAAGGCAAAACACGTGATGTGTTGATACGTGTTTCCTACGGTTTGTTGGACTAAGTGGAGGAGGCCTCTTGTGAGTTTACTGCCACCAAACGTGTGACTATAATGAGAAGCCATCAAGGAACTGTAGGGAGAAAACAAAATCATTAGCAGTCTACAGTGCCTAGCACAATATTGTTCTTTTCCATAAGCGAAGAATATAGGCACTTCTTTATCTCACACCAATAATGTGTGCTTCTTATAAAACCCATTTCTAATGCAGGGTAGAACAACTTTACAGATGGGAAGCTGCAGCACAGACATTAAATGACTTTGAGAGTTGTACAGGAAACTCGGGCACAACTGGGATTCAAACCCAGGTCTCATAACTTCTAGAGGTTTTCTAGAAACTAATGAATTGTCTTTCTGTTGTGGTAATTATAATAATATTCTATGTGATACCAAAAAAGCCTGATGCTCCTGAAAACTATTCCAAAGGCATGTATGGGATCCCTGCTAAAATGATACAACATTGATATAATAAATGCCCCAAATATATTTCCTGTCTAGCTGGGGAGCTGACTGGTTCATGTAATGAAGATATTCTATGTATTTTGGAATACGTATTTATAAAACTTGGTGTTTTTTCCCCTAATTGGGGAAGAGTAAAGCTGGAGGAGATTCTCCCAAAGTATGACACCATTCTTTACTACTTTTAAGGCCTTTATATTTCTGGAATAGCACAGTAAAGCTCCTGCATAATGAAAACCTGAGTTAGTCAAACTATGATATTACTTCTACCAAAGGTAATTTTTAAAAGTGCAGATATACTCAGTAGGGCATGATCTTTGTAGCAAATGAGATCTTTCCCTTTCTTTGCATTTACCTGGAGTTTTGAGTGTCTGAGACACTCCTCCAAGCTCTCTGTAGAGACCTGCTTTACAAGCTCTTAGATGGGAGACACACATACAGTCTGGGGTCTACCCCTTTTTCTCTGACAAAAACTTGCTTTCATTATTATTTGTTGTGTGTTTTCTTTAACTTAATTCTTGGACTGAAAGCCCATGTTCTGCTCTTTTTTAGTAGCAATTTAGCTGTTGTGACCTGAAAATTTGCTCTTATATTATTTTTGTGAGTGCTTGAGCTCCCATTGCATTAGCAATGAGGTAGAATGAATGAAGGCTTACTTCTCCCATCCCCTCTCTCTTGTATAGTTTGTGTATGGTGACTGCTTGCAGCTGGATACTCCAGCAGTTGCTTCATTTCAGAGGTTCTTAGACTATCCATTTAGAACGGAAAAGACAGCATTTTGCTGTAACCCCAGGGAAGTGTGTATATTGTGATATCTAAATTGCATGTGCTAGAGAATGCATACATCCTGTATGTTCTTTCTCTACAATGGAGAGCTTATTTCTGTTTCCTTCTGTTGTATTGTGACTTCATTTTTTTTGAAATCTAAGTATTCGATTGATGTTGGTGGGTAGGTATGTGTGACCCGTTACTGCTTTCAGGGCCATTGAAGGTTAGACTAAATCATTCTGATGGATCTTAGCGTAGATTTATTGAAGTCAAAAGAACAGTGACAAAATAAACAAGTGATGATTTGGCCCTAAAAAGTGATCCAGCCAGTTGGAGTGTTTTGGCTGATGAACAGGAATGATGTGTTTGTTTTCCTACTTTGTAGAGTCAGAGCAAAGCAGGCTCTGCAGGGATGCTGAAATTGCTTGCAGCAATATTTTCTGTAATATGAATCCAAATAAGTGAACAGACAAAGCTTTCCATAAGGGTAACCAGCTCACAGGGGAAGAATCCCTTTCTTAGATGCCTTAGATATTTTTTTTTTTCTTTTTTTACAGCAGGGGAATTTCTGGGGAAAAGCAAAGCAGCTGAGTCGTACATTCTCCAGCCCTGCCATGGTCTTAGAGTCCATGTAGGCAGGTTATAGCCTGCTGCACAAACAGCTTCTCCAAATCCCAGCAAAGGGTGCCAGTGCCAGCAGTTTCCAGGGAGGTACCTGGCAGAGGGAAGATGTGACGAACCGAAGTGCAGTGCTTTACACAGTGATGCAGTATAGGCTTTTCCTATATATAGGCTGTAGGCTTTTCCTCTGTTTCTTTAGTAGTGTGACTGGGGAGCAAATCATCTAAGCATTAGGTTGTGAAGACTTAAATCTGTGTCTTAATAGCATTTGTCTAGTTTACTCTTTTGAATGCTTTAGTTAATTACATATGCAACTAACTCCAAATCCGGGGGAATTTTGACAGAGTACTTCCATGGGTCAAATCAATGTTAGATGATATTGCCAATCATTCAAAATTCCTCTTCTCTAGTGACAACCCTTTTATAGACCAGTGCAATATGTAACTATGCACCTGAGGTGGATCCTCTGCTTGCTGCATCTGGGCTTTGTTACAGAAGTAACTGAGAAATAGCGGTGTAGAGACCTCACTGTAAATGAAAAGAGTTTCCCATTTGTACACTCTTACAAACTGCTTTGTCTTTGGTCTGGAGCACTGGGTTATGGTCACTAAGAATGAACTGCAGGGGTTAAAGAAATTGGAAGCTCACAAGAAGAAGGAAATAGTCTCTCCATATGGTTTCAGCACCTACTGGTGTCAAAAACCAATTCTTCACATCATCTTTCAGGGGGAAGGACAAGTAGCTCTCCTGAGCCTCTCTGCTAATTTTGGGCTCCTTCAGTTAAGAGCAAGGTGTCAGCAGGAAATTGTGTTTCCTCAGCTGTGTGCCAGGTGTGGTATCCTTCTTTTGTCTTTGTTCTCGCAGCTGGTAAAATTGGATAACTATTTGTTGCTTACCTCATTGGGTAACCTAGGACAGATATCCTAGAACAAGTGCCATTAGCAAAGATAATGCATAGCATTTCTCCAGCATGGTTTTTATCTTCTAAATGCTTTACAAGCAGTAATTAAAAGTAGCAAGTGAATGGAGGAAAATATGACAAATATTCTGATTAGTCCCATGCAAACTGCCCGTTCAGTGGTTGCACCATGGCTGAGTGTGTCCGTGTCGACAGGTGTCAGCCAAGTGCCACCAAATGAGCCGTCCACAGCGAAAGTGCAGCTGCACATTCTTCACCTCCCTTGCAAGGCAGAGGAGGATTATTTCGGGTGAAGAAAATGCCAACATTCTAGATACTAATTGAGTTTGATAACTGGGCTTCAGTGGCATAAAATGGAGACACTTAGAAAATCTGAGTATTGGTGTGCAAATTGCTGCAGAGGGTGCTAGGGCAGGCTACTGGGAGCGTGTGAGCGCAAGCTGAGCCACCCTTCTCTAGAAACGTGTGTGCACTTTTTCACTGACAATTAACGTGCTGAGGATGGATTCTTTCTCAGGTGATTGACTTGCTTTCCACAGCCTTAGGTATAAGCCAACACCAACACCTGTGTCTGATAATATATGTGCTTCCATGACTAGCTGGCTTCCAATAATCAAGCTGCCTTAATCATCAGAGTGTTATTTTGAGCATGGCAGGCACCTTCCTCTACTTCTGCATGTATGAGGCTAGGATCAGGTCTCTGTTACGTCAGCAGAGTCTCAGACTGTAATAGATATGAGAATATTATCTGTGCAATCAGATAGGGGAAATAATGGGACTGAACTCTGCGTATATTTTATAGACTTCATGTCATGAAGTTTGATTCAAGCAGCTTGAAAGGCCAGTGCATCTCTCAGCATGATAATTTTGACATGCACTACATCTCTGGGGAGAGAGTGCATCTGTTAGCTGCTGCTTTCATGTTGACCCTGTCATAATCAATAAGAATAACTCATTGCACAGAAATTATTTGTGCAAAAGACAAAGATATCTATTTCTTGTAACATATCCTCAAAGCATTAAAATAATATCTTTCTGTATTATGATCAATTGTTATATAGTAATATGTATAAAGAATATCTAACTACAAAATACTGTTATCTCTGATGATTCAAAGCCATGTGAAATGCTACCTGGAGACATAATTACAAATCTGATATAAATTTAGGTTTATACTATATTTCCTGCCAACACTAAAAAACAAAGCAAAAAAATCCACATCAAACAAACCCAAACAAAACCCCAACAACAACAAAAAAAACCCCAAACCCTGCTTAGTTTGTATCATTGTTGGATGGGGGTGGAGTGTTTGGGTTGATTTACTTTTTAAATAGTTTAATAAAATAGAAACAATTAAAAACCCTTTTACAAATGGTTTTTAGAACATAGATGCAAATTACCAGTTAAATTATACATATAGATAGCAAGAGGAAGATTAGAAGGTAATGGAAGTAAAACTGAGACTGTTGAGTGAGACTATAAAAATGTTCTATAGAAATGTGTAATTTTGAGCTGCAATAGAACGTTCCTTTGCAGTGTTTAGATATTCAAATCCCCAGTTAGGATTTTTCTAGCTAATCTTCATTTTCTATACCAAAAATATGAAGAAAGACCTTTTCTTTATATTTCATTTGCAGAATAAACACATACACACCCTCCCACATCCAGCCCCCAAACTATCGATTCTGTGCCTTGCTCCAGCTACAGGACCACTCACTTCCCAGAGCACTTAGTGAGTAATTCTCTCAATGTATCTCGGTAATGGACCATTATTCGGAGACCTTCAGCACTGGGAAAGAAATGCATCCTTGTGCAGTGGGCTAGCTCAAGATCGATGTGCCTCTTAAATTCTGAAAATAGGTCTCAAGTGTGCTATCCCTCTGTCCAGCAGGGAATTTCAATTCCCAAAGCACAAACTCCTGTTTGATACAGGGCTGTTACTGGAAAGCAGAACTTCATCCTACTTGTGGCTCTTCTGTTGTATTTATCACCGTTTAGGCTAACGGAGCTTATCCAAGCCCCTAATTGAGGTCTCAACTTGGATGCTGTTTTGCAATCAACCTATGATCATATACCTACAGATTCCATACATTTTAGGGTGGAGATGGATCACAGAGCTCAAAAGTAACTCCTGAAATAGTTCGTGTAGGCTGACTTTGGGTTTCACACTGAGATAGTCCTTGGGAGAATCATTTGGGGCAAAAGAAAAAGAAAATGAAAGAAAAAAAAAAACAAACACCAAAAAAAATCAAACCAAAAATCTGTCATGGTATTCTCCCATACTGTCTCACGGGAGAGCCTGTCATCTGCATTCACATTTATTTGTGAACAAAATGATGTAGTTTGTTCCAGGCTGGAGCACATGCATATGTTTAGGTGCAAGCTGGACAACTGGGGGACCTGAGCGCTGGAGTGAAGTAGACAGCAGCTGTATGGATGTGCCAAGATATTCTTGCAGCTGTGACTAAGTTCAGTTTACAGCTAACAACTGCAGCATGTTAGAATCATCCATACTTATCTTTTTATGCATGTAATACTATTCACACTTTGCAGTCCAAGTCCAGGAATCTCATAGTTATTAAAGAAAACTAGCAGAACATTCAACTCGATTTATGTCATGTTCATTAATGGTGACAAACTAAAAGTACATATTTAGGTTTGATCAAGATTCCGTGTTATTGAGCTTGCCTGTCTCTCACCTTAAACACTGCTATGGTTAAAAACATGTTAGAAGCAAATCTGACAGTTTATGGCTGTTTTATAGCTGTATTGTTCATACAGCCACAGAACTCCATTCTTGAAAAGTGTTTCTTTTCAAATTATCCCATAATGACCTCCTGTTGAGGTAATAACATATTTGGACATCACAATATTTTGAAATATCTCCCTGAATTGTAGCATAACACTTCCTAAATATTGCAAGAGGAATATTAGCACAGGCTGAGGCTACCGATTTCTGTTACGGCTGAACAACCTGGGAAGTTGCTTCTGAATCAGGATTCCCAGGAGGTGAGGGCTAGATTTGCCTCTATCGATGTGTTGTGGTCTCTTAAAAGTCTGCAATTATTTTCCATTGGTACTTTATTGCTACAGGCATCTTCCTGAACTAAAACAGTTGCAACAAATTCTATGGCCTTTGTTTAGAAGTTGTTCTGGCTTTGCATAAGTCTGGTTTTGCTTTGTACATTTTTGTATGCATTCAGGGGAATAACTTCAATTTAGAATTCCTCGAGAAGTAGTACAAGTGTAATCTTTACGAAGCAATCCCATCAAATATAGATTGATTATTCCTGTTTCCTAACATTTGCTGAATCTTACAACCCTTTGCTGGCCCAGGAGTATTAGTACCCTGGTACTGTCAAAATACAGCTGCTATGAGTGCAGCTGCACAAAATGTCTTCTATCCCTCCATCCTTTTCCTTCCCAGCCTCCAGTCAAAAAAGCCAAATGAAGCTAGTGAATTAAACTGGGAGGACTGGTGCTGTTGTGTGTCACTGTTGTTTTCAAAGAGAAGCAGTTTATTTATACTTTTTGGTATCTCTGGGGAGGTAAAACTTCACTGTTGTGCTGGAAAGGCTTGCTTTGACAAAGCATTCTGTCTGAGGGCTCAGGAGGCCGTCAGTGCCTTTATTCTGCAGTTCTTTGGCAGGGACAGCATTAATGTCAGGAGACTCCTCAGCTAGTCTGTCTCCATGATACAGACTAGCAGAATGCTCTGTTTTAAGCTCGTACAGGGTTCAGTAAGCAGTGTCCCCCCATGGGCATCTGCCCACAAAGCAGCAGAAACAATTTATGGGTTGCTCATTTGCAAGTGAACTACACATTTTGATCATCTCTCCCTTGCTTGTAATCACATCACATGGGTTTTGCAGTGGATGTAAGAGACACATCAGCTCTTAGAATGGCATACTACAATTACCTTAAACAGGCCTGCTAACAAGTGTTAACATTCTGTCTTCTGGCTGTGTAGCTATCTAGGCTCTGTGAGAGCCAATATATCTCAATGTTATAGCTCTATACTGTGTTCTGAAACTGGTGTATGACACAATCCAGTTCCCTGTCAAAGTGCCTGAAAAGAAGGGGGAGAGGAATGAAGACTTGACATCATTTTAGAGCTGAGAAAATGCAGGGGCTGAGACTTTTCATTGATTTTGTAATTTAGTTTATGCTGCTCTTTCTTTTATTTTTTCAATTGACGTAGTATTTTTGTTTCAATAAGATGTTTAGTCTATACTATGCTATTCAAACTCTTAAACTTATGCTGTGTGCTTCACGGTCAGCAGCATAATACTCTTCTTGGCTAAATAAGCATTATACCTGTAACTCAGTTACGGGAGCCAAAGCTTGTGGAAAATGTATTTTAAAATATACTTTTAGAAAGTTGTAGTGTCTAAACTTTATACACTTTTTGGAATATGGGTAATGCAAAAAAAAGAAAATAACAAGTAAATCACACATCATAGTGGTAAGGTTGGAGGCAAGCAATCATGAGCAACATAAATTTGCTTAAAGACCTGAGTGATTTCTAATGAGAAGTGCTTGGTGGTAGTTTGGCTGTACAAAGCGTATGGGGGGGCCTAGTCACGCTGTTCTGGCAAAATGTGATAAACGACTTGGGTTACTTTTGCATTCAGTATGGGAAGAATCATAATAAAACTCGAGAGCATTTTGCAAATATTAAATTTGAAATTATCAAAATACTCCTTTCAGGAAGGAAAGTATTACTGCCTCAAGAAATTGCTAGGTTAAATAACTTGTCCAATGCTAATGAAAAAAACAAGGGTCAGACCAGATTTATTATTGCAAAATGAAAAAGCAAATGAAGTTTGGAGTTGCAGTGAAGTTCATAGCCCTAAAATCCTGTGCTGTCTAGAAGGCTTTGGGCTTGATGGTAGCTCCGTCCACAGGACATGCGTCTTCAGGAAAGGTCATAAAGACAATGCCAGCTCAGCTGTCGGGGGAATGGAACTGCTGGTGCAAATGAAACAGTTGGGGTCCCCAGAGCAAGGGATGTTGAAAATACCTTAGACACTTGATTAACATAGATATACAAAACAAAGGGAAGCTTTTACAATTTGAAGAGTGGTAATGGCTGTAAGATAAGGAGACTCCAGGATGGTCTCACTTCAGATGGCTGGGCCATAGGATGGGCAATGCATGAGATAAGGGAATTGCAACAGCTACCCGAAGGATGTGGCCTACGTGATCCTCAGACTGAGTTTGCGCAGAAGCAGGGGTCAATCAGCGAACACAGTGAGGAAGACTACCGGCCTTCATCTGAAGACCCCCGATGACCACCAGGGAAAACAACTGCGCATGCGAACGGACATTTGCATATCTCATGGCTATGTAAATGACTTCTCGGAAATCCTATGACTATGTATAACGTTATGGTATATATTCTCTGAAAATTTGACAAACCGGCGGAGCACTCATGGTGGATAATCCCCAGTGCTGCCCAGCGCTGCAATAAAGAATGCCTGCTTAATAACACACTCTGGTGTTATTGAGTTTTCTTTCGGACTCCTTACCCAGCCGCACCTAGCTTCCCACTTCGGTGAGGAAAGTTAGAAAGCAAGGGGGTTTGGAGATCTCCGATTTTTGTATCAGTTTTGGCGAGCCAGGCAGGAGACTCTCTGTCCGGCTGCAGGACCCCTGGGTCGGAGACTCCCTTGGCCGGCCCCGGAGACTTCTCTGGAGGGACTCTCCGATTCGGCGGATCCATGTGGGGACAGACAAGGACCACTGGTAAGAAAAGGCATTCTTTCTGTGTTTGTTTTGTTTTGGTTTTTGTTTCTGTTTTTGGGACCGGTCATTTGGAGCTACTCATAAGTCGCGGTTCGTGAGAACCCCGCCGGGTGGCATACATTTGCATGTACGATTTGTATTAATCATACAGTTAGTGCAGTCGTTTGTTTGTGCATTTGTATTTGATTTTGACATTTGCATGTACGATTCGTATTAATCTTCTGGTTAGTGCGATCGTTTGTTTGTGCATTTGTATTTGGGGCTACTCATAAGTCGCGGTTCGTGAGAACCCCGCCGGGTGGCATTTGGTTACATATGCGTAGTAATACGTATGTGTTTGGTATACGCGTATTTGAAAATCTTTGAATAACCTGTGTCGACATTTGTCATCTGAGGAGTAGCAGCTGCTGTTGTTCACTTTGTGATCTCTGTACCTTTGTTGGTCTCCCCGAGGTTTTGGTGGGGGGGGCGAGTGAATGTTCAGAGGAAAATGTGTTTATTGTAACTTGACTTTGTATCTGAACTTGTATGATTGTGTGAGTGAGACGTACAAATACGTACGAAGTGAATGAAATGTGTGCTATAGTAATTGTTAATCGTTGTCTCTGTGTGTGTAAGTGTTCGGGCCCCAGTCCCTGTCTTTGTGTGTTATAAATTTTTGAATGGGAAACCAACAGGGTAGAGTTTTGAAAAAGAGCCCTTTGGGCTGCATTCTGAGTCACTGGAAAGATATTGGGGGACCACCTGGAGAAAGTGCGAGTTGTAAGACTCTGATTACAATATTGTAATCAGTGGTGGCCTTTATACAAGTTATATGATGGAGAAAAATGGCCTGTTAACAGAACTTTAGATTACAATACTTTGTTACAACTTATGTTATTTTTAAGAAGGGAAAGAAAATGGGATGAAGTGGGTTATGCAGATATGTTCTTTACTCTGTGGAATCACCCAGAGTGGCAAAAGGAATGTGGAATTAATTTAGCACCCCAGGACCCTATGGTCCTGGTGATAGGAAAAAAAAAAAAAAAAAAAAAAAAAAAAAAAAAAAAGGCAAAATGGGAGGTTAAAAGGATGTTGCTTGGCTTGTAGTATTGTACAAAAGTGTTTAAGGGTTGGTGCACAGAATGAAAGATTAGATAGAGAAGGAGATGCTGCTGGGAATTATCAGGATGATCCTGAAAAGGTTGCGAAAGGATCTGAACTAATTGTGAAAACCCAGGAGCCTGACTGGGAGGATGTGGACGCAATGTTGGATACTGCGGGGAATGCGGTGTTTGTGAAAGTGGCCAGAGCCCAGGTGCAGGCTCTGAATCTGCCTGGAATTCTGCCGGGAACGGTGGATCTCTGTTTTTGGGACAATCGGCAGATGATATTAGGAGAAAGCTACAGAAAGTGCAAGGAATGGATGTGAGAGATTTAGAGAGGTTGCTGGAGACTGCATGGCAGGCGTGTCAGAATAGGGAGACTCGGAGGGGGAGAGCGAGGGCGGAGCGGCTGCCGGTGCTGCAGCGGCTGCTCTGCGCACCGCGGGGGGGGCCAGAGACCCTCTTGGAACTTACCGGGAAATAACACTAACGCTGTGAGACGAAGTGCAGTGCTCCACCGAGGGGAAACCAACCCCTCCTGAAAGATCAGTGTGTGTATGTAAACAGATGGGGCACTGGAAAAGGATTGTCCGAAACTGAAATCGGTAATGGTGTCTGGTATAGGAGCTGACTGACTGGAACCAGGGGAATCTTCCCTAGCAGAACCCTTGGTAAAAATGCAGCTTGGGAAAGGAGAGAAAACTGTAGAATTTCTAGTAGATACATGTGCCACCTTTTTCAGTATTGAATCAGACCTTATTGTCAATAAGCAAACAAAATATTAACATTGTGGGAGCAACTGGGCAGGTTGAGAAAGCTTTCTTTTGAAACCATTAGAATTCAAAATTGGAAAAAGTGTAGGAATTCATAAATTTCTCTACCTGCCTGATGCTCCTAGACCACTTTTGGGAAGAGACTTGTTAGAACAATTGAATGCTGAAATAAAATTTAAAAATGGAGAGATTGAGTTTAAAGTACCAGAAAAGAATCACATTGAAATTTTGTTTGGCTCTCACTGAACCCCAAAATAAGGAAGAAATTATACACGAAATAAAGAACCAGGTATATCCAGGAGTGTGGGCCTCAGGAATGCCTGGAAAAGCTAAAAATGCAGAATGGATTGTTGTTAAACTTAGAACACGGCCTGTTAGGATAAAACAATATCCCCTGAAATTGGAAGATAGGCGAGGAGTGAAAAGTATTATAGAGGACTTGCATACTTGGCAGGATCCCTTAAAAGCGACAGTGTCGCCCTCCAGCCCGCTTTAAACTTCAGCTTGCGCCCTTCGCCTGCTTTAACTTTGGCTTGCGCTTCTAATCTGCTTTAACTTTGCCTCGTTTCTCCTGTGTACCCCGGATAGTTCTGATCTGTATCACGTGTCTGTATTACGTGTTCACCTCTCAGGGATGTACGGGGTGGGAGGTCTTGTGTGTGGAGTTCCGGTTTTCTGTGTGTGCCTCTCAGGGACGATTGGGGTGGGGGTTGTGTGACGAAAATCCCTGTTTAGCCAGAGCCTTGTGAAGATTTACGTGCCGCCTCCCTGAGACGATTACCCCCCCCGCTTGTTGTGTTTGTAGACCAGAACTTCATCAGAACTTTGTGGCTTGTGTGCCTGGATTGTGTAACTGGTGCATCCGAATTCTGTGTGGAAAATTACTTGGTAACTAGAATCTTGTGTGAAACCTGTTTGTGCATCCTGATTGTCAGGGTCCTATACTTACTTGCAAGTATCCTTGGTGATCGAAATAACATTGCTAGACATAAAATACATATCTAAAGAATATATCTGTTAGATCTCATTGCACACGTTTTTCCCCAAAACCACGCATGCGCCTTCCAGCTCTTCTGGGAGAAGGTGCTGGAACATTCCTTATTGGGTTGGGGGTGTGGAAATCCATTTTCCTACTGCGTATGCAGACCCCAACTCCAGCAGACCAGGGCAGCGTGACCACCAGTCTCTCGGTCGCACCGCAGGCAGCGAACTCATCTGCGAATAGCCGAACGAATCGTAAGAATTAAAAAGGACAGAATGTGGCTGTCACCAGGAGCTGCAATTACGCTTTTGGTTGCACTCTTCCTTTCAACTTTTATTTTAATCATTCTTGGAATACTTAATCTTCTGGCTTTTTATGGTTATGATTTATCCTGTAATTGTCATTGGCCTTGTGTTTGCAATTGTGGACAAACACCTCCTTCTTCTGATCCCCCAGAGCCATAAACCTCCAACATGGCTTGAGATACTTTCTATTCTCTTTCAATTGTTGAGATATTAAGTTTCTGTTCTCTTTAAACTGTTGCTCTTTAGATTGTTAAGATATTGTTAAAAATTTGCCAAGATTGTTAAGATATTGTTAAGATAATTATGTACATATCAAGACGGTGGACAAAGCTGTCCACCCGGTATGTAAGTGTGTCCTGTTTTATTTGTTATGTGGAACAATATTTTAAGTTTGCTTTATTGTTAAAATACAAATTTCCATATGAGGGCTGCCACATTTTTCAATATAACTTTCATGAGAGAGATAAATTATGTTTGCCTACAACTTTCTGTTTGAAAAAGCGATAAGCAGTATTTTTAACTAAGGTCTGAAGACTAATTTTGTTTGAATTTATTTGTCTGACAAATTGTCGATTGACATATTTAAGTTGTTAAACAATGAAACAAAGAGGCATTGCCTTCGTGTAGTATTCCTTTCATGACTTCCAAGTGCCCAGTGAATTAAGCACATTCTGTTTTAACATGTTATGTGGTTGTGTAATGTTGTTGTCCTTATTGTGTATTGTCACCGTTAATACTGTACAACTCGTACCTACCTCATCACCGGGTGGCATCGAATACACCAACCAAAGCCATCCGTTGTACAAAGTGTTTGAATCTGTTGATTGTTTGCATTTTAGGATTATAGCCAACTGATTGATTGTAAAAAAGTTCAAATGCTCTTTTCCTACTTTACTATCCTTTTCTTCTCCCACCACCACGGGATCCCGAAGACAGCGATCTGGGACAACATAACAAACTTTGAGCCACGGGGTGGTGTGGAGGACCATAAAATGGACTCTTTGGGGCAGACAGCAGGTGCGTTTAGTTGTTTCGGGATAAGTGCGCATGTTCTATCTGCCAGCGACAAGCTCTGTTACCAAGGCCTGTGGACACGTATCCATTGGAGGAGACCTACATGGAGACACATGCCCATTGGACAACACGACTTCATGGACTAGCCGCAGGATCCTTACAGCCTCCCTGCTTCCCCCCCTGCTGCTGCTGCTGCTGCTGCTCCCTGCCGCCGCCCGCCTTCTCCTCCAGGCGGTGCCTACTTCTACTTCTTCGTCTGTACACCCCCCCACCACCGAGGAAAGAAGACCGACGGCACACCCTTGGATCTGTGGTGGTGACTAACCCTGCTGCTCTCTCCACTCTCCTGCTTAGTTTTCTCCTCTCGCTTCCTACCTTTCCTATTGCTTTGTTTTCTCTCTGCCCTCTCGTTCAATAAAGCGGTCTGAGTGGCAGCATCTGATCTCATTTATGCCTTAATGTCGTTCTCTCTTCAGAGTATAACACACCTATTTTACCTGTTAAAAAATCTGATGGCAAAACTTATCGATGGGTGCAGGATTTGCGAGCAATAAATTAGATACTTAAGGGTTTGTATCCAGTAGTGGAAAACCCATATACTTTGCTGACCAGTTTAAAGGAAACCTATGAATGGCTTATGGTCACCAGTGCATTTGTTTAAACCTGGTAACTGGGTTTACGTTAAAAATATTTCAGGTAACCCTCTCGAAGAGAAATGGAGCAGTCCTTTTCAAGTTTTGCGGTCAAGCTTGAGAAGCACATTGCCTGGATGTACTACTTGAGAATCAAGAAGGCACCCGAAGGACCATGGAAATCCCAGCTCACAGAACCCACATCTGTAAAGTTAACTCGAGACTGTTAATGATTATATTGTGTTTCTGTTTTTGACACCACCTCTGATATTGTTAGTGTTTGTCATTATACTAACAGCTTTAAATTGCCTTTTATGGTATAAATTGAAGAAATTAGCTATGGAAATTTGGATCCTACCTAAGGTAATGAACTATGAAAACTTGGAACCTTTGTAAAAGAATTTACAAGTAACAAGTAAAGGGGGGAATGAAACAGTTGGGGTCCCCAGAGCAAGGGATGTTGAAAATACCTTAGACACTTGATTAACATAGATATACAAAACAAAGGGAAGCTTTTACAATTTGAAGAGTGGTAATGGCTGTAAGATAAGGAGACTCCAGGATGGTCTCACTTCAGATGGCTGGGCCATAGGATGGGCAATGCATGAGATAAGGGAATTGCAACAGCTACCCGAAGGATGTGGCCTACGTGATCCTCAGACTGAGTTTGCGCAGAAGCAGGGGTCAATCAGCGAACACAGTGAGGAAGACTACCGGCCTTCATCTGAAGACCCCCGATGACCACCAGGGAAAACAACTGCGCATGCGAACGGACATTTGCATATCTCATGGCTATGTAAATGACTTCTCGGAAATCCTATGACTATGTATAACGTTATGGTATATATTCTCTGAAAATTTGACAAACCGGCGGAGCACTCATGGTGGATAATCCCCAGTGCTGCCCAGCGCTGCAATAAAGAATGCCTGCTTAATAACACACTCTGGTGTTATTGAGTTTTCTTTCGGACTCCTTACCCAGCCGCACCTAGCTTCCCACTTCGGTGAGGAAAGTTAGAAAGCAAGGGGGTTTGGAGATCTCCGATTTTTGTATCACAAAGCAGAATACGCTGCGGTGTTGTTTCATGGCAAGACAACTAATCTGAGCAAAAAAATCCTAATCAAGACAAAGCACTGGGGTAGACTTCACCAAACGGAAGCTAGATGGGCTTGGCCCCATTTCTGCAATCCAGCTCCTATAGCTGCATTGTGATTGCAGAACTGCTTCTCCATTAGGATTTACAGCATGAGATCTGGTGAGAATTACCCACAGGGATTTGACTTTTTTGGCAGCAAGGATACAGGGAGGCTTTTCTGTCTCTTGGGGAGGCTCAGTGGTAGCAGTGGGTATAAATTAGTAGGTTATGAGAGTCTGTTACAAAGCTGTCCAATGTTAATCTCATTGGATGTATCTGTATTTAGAATTAATTGTGTTTCTGCTGATACAGGCTCGCATAGGAACTATGTTTGTGTACCTACTCATTTGCATGTTAATGGGGTTCTCCAGGGTTTTTCCTTGATCTTTAACAATTGAAAAGCCTGGCTAATTGAAATTTATTTGAAAAGGGTTTATTTGCCTCTTGGGCTAGGGACAATAGACTGTAACAGCTGAGGAAGACTGCATTGCTCATGTTAGCCAGTTAGGTTTTAATACCTAAGCATACCCACACTGGCACGATAAATTAACAAAGGAGGTGAATGGTTTACACTGATCCTTCTCATGCTAACACCCTGAATTGGTTTTGGTCCAGCCTGTTCATCTAGTGACTGCTTCACAGCAGCTGAGGTGGGAACTCTTGATTTTTAGTGGAACAAAGGACCTGCTTGTAAAGCTTTCCATGTGATGTAGTTGTACACTTCTAACAGATGAATCTGGCTCGAGAATGTAGGAATGACAGCGCACAAAGATCTGTCCCAGTTACCACCACTAACACACATTAAAAAATTGAACCTGAACATCTGAACTGTCCTTAAGTGCTGTACATTGAATCCTGGCTTTGTTTATTCTAACATCTTTGATTCTATAAACCATTTATTCCCCTGTCACTGGTGCAAGACATTTCTATCTCAGATCTTTGCGGAGTCTTGCATACAGCCCCTTGCTCTCAACATGACTCCTGTCCAGAAATGCTGGAAAGTGTTGGTGAAGCATGACAGTTACTGTAGCAGATCAACACACTCTGAGAATTACCTCTAGGCTGGGAATATTGTGATGGCTCAATTTATCAGCTGCCCCCTTTGCCAGCACCATCAGTCAAACTGGAGCTGGAGGTCAGGATTTCTGTGTGGAAATAACATTTTGGGTGAATGATGATGATTATTTGTTAGGGGGAAGGGTTGTGTATTTTCACTACTTACCCTCTGTGGCCTGTGTTTTTAGCTAACTGTGTGAGAGCTGTTATGGTGTGTGCCTCTGGGGTCCTTTGTTTCTAACCCAAATACCGTGGTTCTTTCTGTTTAGTTAGTCACCAAAAAACACTGCAGGGCCCGATTAACACTTCACTAATCTCTGTATTTTAGAACCTGCCTATGATTTGGTGGTCTCAGTCCATCTTTTTGCAAATATTTAAGTGCTGGGTCTTTTATTGAGGTTTTTGATTATGAAGAGTTCATTATATGACAGCACATTTCCTAGTACAGAACAGAGTATAATCACAGCTGAAGCACAGCTGTCAAAGTAAAATGAACACAAAGTGCAGCTATTGCTTTAATTGTGCTTACATACTTGTTAACTCTGAAAACTTCACAGCTCAAAGTGGTTTTTCCTGCTGATAGTGTGATAAGCAATGGGCTTCCACACTTCTGTAACCAGAGTCCAAATGGATTTTGTCTTTCTGTCCTGAGACAGAGCTGATTAATGCTTCAGAGGGAGTGTGGAGTTCCCTCTGCTATCCCAAGGCAGGGAAAAGTAAATGTGACAGAGGACAAGACTGTCATCCTGCCAAAGGAGACAGTGGTCTGGAGGCATGGCTGTGGATGCTGGATGCCAGGTGGTCTAAGGGGGCACAGAATTGTCCCAGTACAGTTTGAGTGAAACTGGTGGAACAGGTGAGCTCTGTTCCAGGTGGGCTCAAGGCAGCTGTTGCATTCAGAGCTGATAAGCAGCAAGCCCTCACAGATGCAAGTACATTGTGAAACTAGCTCTGTTTGTACCAGCTGAGCACCTTTTCTGAGCATTAACTTAGCATCCTCTTGTTTTTGAATGCTATGACAATTCATTGAAGGATTGGACCTTGGTAACCTTCTGTCTTTTATATTCCTCCCTGCCCCCGAGACTGTTTTTCACTGACGTGATTTCTACAGGAGAGGTAAAGATGTAAAGTCTCTACCACAGTGCAGAACTGTACAATTTTCTGGAGCCTTTTGTAAAAGCTGTGGAAAACCATAAAGGACCGGGAGACTCTTGGCTGGCCACATGTCCCTAGAAAGGAAAAAGGAGACCCACAAAACATGTTTCTTGTGCCTGCAGACATGGATATAATCGGTGTATTACTGCAAATTGCTCTGTCAACCACTGGTGATTTTGTATTTTTTTTTAGTCTCCCCTCTTCATTGTCCTTAAACATGAGCCTTTATGTCAAATTTTAGTTTATTAACCTTTAACATGCTTTGGGCAAATGATGTACCATAACTGACCTTTCCCTTCTGTTATTATTCGTTTGTGATTTCTTCTTCCTATCTACAAACAACAAATTATTTTAGTGCATGTGGTACCATGTATTTAAAAGGGTTTCTCATTGTCTCTTTCCTGTTTTTGCCTTAGATTACAGAAATTTTTTTCCTGTACAAAGTTCCTTAAAAGTAACCATATACATTTCTAGCATGAAGTGCAGCAAGGACTGTTTAGGGAAACCTGTGGAAATTCCTTAATTGTTTCTGTTTGTAATCTGGAGCAGGAGCACAGCTCCTCCTGTGTCTTTTAAAGAATATTATTTCACAGGTAATGTCATATAAGGGAAGAAAGAGTGGGGAAAAAAAAAAGGTGAGGGGGGTGAGGAACTGTAGAGATAGTGGTATGAAATTCAAAAGAGAATTACATTCTAACTTAAGAATGCTCTAGTTTGAACTTGCAAATGCAGAATTACTGCTCACAACTAGTGATCAGTCTGAGGGAAGCTTAATTGTTACTTCAGGAAATACTAGATGCAACATTGTTTAGGTTTTGGAATTTTTTTTCTAACTGTGGTATAAAGACCAAAGAAGGAATTAGCATCTGGTATGGCACCATCCATGTCTCATACTGAGCTAATTAGGAAGCAATTCAATTGTTCTTTCTAATATGAGAGCCTGGGTTTCTACAACACCCTGCATAAAGAGGCATGAGAATTGCATGGCTAACAAGAACTCACAGCTCTAGTTGAATAAGAATTGCCAGGTACCAAGAATCTCAGAAATGTGTAGGTCCTAGGGTAGGAAGCAACTGACTGTGGATCATCAACTGGCCTAGCTGTTCGATGTAAGATATGCTGATGTTGACATTAACAAGCAAATTGCAAAACTGATCCACTGGCTTTTGTGCATCACAGGACAAACAGTACAATGCATAGCGAATGGCCAAGTGTTGTGCTTGAGGCAGGATGGGCTGTAGTTACCAAAACATTTTGCTCTGCTGTCCTGTTTCTTCTCCACATGTGATAGGTAGAATAGAATGACAAATAAGCAGTTGAGAAAGCAGATTCCCACTGATGAGGAACGGTGACCAGACTTACTTGACTTTGAGGTTATTGGCACCTGCCTCTGAACGCAGCTCTTCTTAACTGAAGTGCATAGTGGTCCTCAAAAAAGAAAAACAAACCCCAAACCAAAAAAAAAACCCGATAAAACAAACAAAAACCGAACAAAACCAAACAGAAAAACAAAACCAACCAAACAAAAAACCCACAACAAAACCAAACCAAACCAAAACCCCCAGGTGCTGAGGTTGTCCAGACTGCCTGCAGACTTCAGCTTCAGGCTAGCTACAGTGCTTCATTCATTCGTTTTGGAGATATATCACTGCAAATGTCCAGTCAATCTTTGTAAAATATAACAGAGGAAGCTCAGTCTTGCTGTAATTGACAGCAGCAATAGCAAAGTAAGGCGCAAGAGAAAGCCTTAAATGCTCTTGAGGTGTAAATCCACTGTACCATGTAAGCAAAGACAACTGTCTAGTAAGGGAATACAAAATAATGTTCTGAGATGGATTTTGGTTTTTTGCTTGTCTCTGCATATGTTTGGCGGGTGTGTTTGCAGTTGACTAGAAATGATGTTAAAGTAAGCAGCAGATGTGCATCCTGAAATATACCGAGATACTCTTAAATCAATCTTTGTTTTCAAAGTCTTTTGGCAAGTTGAGAGAGAGAAATAGAATATTAATAGCCAAATTGGTTGGTAAACTCTGCAAGCACTTTAGAAGTACCCTTCAAAGAAAGGATGCGGTAAACTTTAAATTGGTCCTAAGGGAGCTACACAGGACCATCATCAAATAGAGTATTTAAATGAAAGTGTGTCAGGAAATATTTTTTTTTTTTCCTCCACCAGCTGGAGCTTGGAAGCATGAAACTCTTCAGAATGAACAGATCTTGCTGCATGGAACTGTACCATGTACTGCAACTTCTTTGCTGTTATCTCTGTGGTTTTAAGGTGATTGCCTCTATGGGCTGGAGCTTAAAGCCTGTAGCTCCTAAAGGGATCATTCTGGGAGAGTGTTTAATGAATGGTTGCAGTGGCAAGCTACCTGCGTTACCCTGGCCTGGAATGTCCTGTTTGCCTGGCACCTCCCATACGTGATTTCAGTTTTTGACTCCCACCTTGCCCCTTAAAGCCAGGCTTTGTTTACTTCTACCTTGTGAGGTTTTCACTCAAGCACTTTTTTGTTTTCTTGCATGTTGCCCCTTCATGCTTTAGAAGCTTATCACAAATTTTCAGAGCTTTCTGGGAACTCTTCATAAATCAGATTTCAAGGAAGAATTTGATGTTTTATAAATCCTCGCACTTAGGAAGCCGCTAGACTGTATCGGTACTGTATCCATCACGCTGACTAAGGATTTGTCTGCCCTGCATGGGGGAATGTGGGACAGAGGTTTCCAAGTCTCTGTTAATGCAAGTAGCTGTGCGTGTTCACACAAAGTGTAGCATCATGCAGAGAAATGAATTTAGGTCCAGTCACCATCTGGCTGCTGTGTCTTAACTTAGTAGGCCCTGGCTTTCTGCTATATGCTGATATTTCTTGGAGTAGCAGCTCTACTATGGGATCTAAATCTGCTGTTTGTCTTTTTGTGATTTCTTGATTTGTGTGGAAAGCTTTTCCTCTGTTTATTTAGTGCCTAACAGAAAACTTGATCCTGCTTAATGACTGGAGGTTTGGGGGTGGCTGCAAGAAGCAAAACTAGCAAGGGGAGCTCTTTGGCTTCCCTGCCAACGCTGGCTCAGGTTCTGGACCTGGGAAGCTACTGAAGTGGAATATCAGTGACATCCCATGGAGGCACAAAGTTTAACTTCAGCATTTAGTTAATCATATGCTCTATGATGTTTATTCCCATTTAAAAAGAGGAAGAATAAAACAAGATTAATATTGTAGAGAAAATATTTCCCTTTACCGCAGTTTAATTAAGTATCAGGGAAATAAACGTGGACTCAACTAATTCTGCTTGTCTAGAGTAACGGGTCTGGAAGCTGAAATGAGTCTATTTTTTCTTGTCTCAGTATATTAAGAATAAATGGAGGACTGAAAGCAACAAGAGTCCTTCAACCAAGCATTTCAAAAGACTCATAAGTGACTTTTCAGAGGCATATCCTGCTACAAATTTTACCTTAAGTGTTTGTGCATACTTTCCAACAGCTGATTTTCAATGTATGTTAGAGTTCATCTATTAAGCAATGGTTATTATGGGTATTTGCACATGGCAGACAGTGAAATAGAAAGTTTGACAGGCTTGCTGTGACTGATTAAATTCTTTTTCCACTTCCATTAGAGTTCTCAGTCTCACCTTGAAAATCTCATCCCACACCCTTGATGCGATTTTTAAATGGCATTTATACTGTGCATATGAAACATGCTAACTTCTGTAAGCTCTGTATTTAATAATGAGACTGAGAAAATACTTGCAGGTAGTTCCTAGGAAATGGTGATGAAATTCCCAACAGAAGTATCTAACACTGTCAGAGATTCATGGTTGTGGGTCTGCTCACTTTTCTGCATACGTGTGAGAAGCAAACTGTGCTATTTGAGCAGGATTATAAAATGGAAAAGACACCTTTTTTTCAAAGCCATTTCATGGTCACATATGCATGGATCAGCCCTTCTGGTTTGAGCTCCTAGAATTTGATTTAAGGAATAATGTAGAGCTGCAGTGTTTATTTGGTAATAACTGCTGTTGGGGTGCTTGCTCCTGCAGTCATGTCTGATGGGGAATCAGCAGTGGGAGGAGAGCTGGGGTTAAATCTAAGAGGAGCAGGAGGAACTTGCTGGGTGAAAGTGGCAGTTCCCAGGCTTCTGACCCACTTTCTGCATGCATCACCTCAGCTCCTTCAGCTATCATCTCTCTGGAAAGACAAGGCTGCCCCGATAGTACCAGGAAGCTGAGGCCTCTTTGGAATGAACTATGATTTATTCAACTTAATGTTGTACTGAAAAACTATCTTAGAAGACAACTTTAAATGAAGTGACTTTTCTAATGTTTATTTGAAAATTAGCTGTATTTATGTGGTACCGAGATGAACATGCTTCACCAGAAGTTCTGTAATCCCAGTGCTGGGATATCAATAACAGCATTGAAGCATGTACATCAATTGTGGATGGATTCCTGGGTTTTGAGGTGCCCATCTTCAGGATCTTAGGGACTGACATTTGCAGAAGACAATCTAGATCATGAAGGTATTTTTTAACAGAAATGTCTGTATAGCAAAATACACTGCTTTGCCAATTCTGCAGTAGTCTACAAATTCATATCAGTTTTTCTTAATGGTTTCTTTAGAAATCTCCACCTTTTAGATAATCTCCCCAAAATCAGAATGCTTTTTTTGTTGCCATTTTCCCTTTTTTCCTTGAAACAACTTTTTTTGTCTTGAAATAGCCATTCAGCTTTTTGATTAAAAGTGCCATTAAATTAATTTTTTCAATTTGCATTTCTCCCATGTTTTCAGCATACCCACAATTTTAAAGTAATTTCAGACTGCAACCAATTGAGGGTGGGGAGGAAGCAAAAATAAGAATTCAAAGAAGCTGTTATTCATCCAAGTTTATCTGCAACTCAACTCAAAATCAAAGTGAAATCAAAATCTGAGACAAATGACAGGTAGCTATGGGACAACCAGAAAGCAATGAATCTCTGGGGATGGGAAACACTGGAAAGAAGATGCCAGCAGCTTTTCACACAAATGGTGACAAACCCTCATCCTTTGTCAACTGGTGAAGCTCCACTGATTTCACAGAATCTAGCCACATCGTGCTTCTGAAGAGGAGAGACTTGCTGAGTGGCTATGGCAGGCTGTCTGCATGTAAAAGCAGTCAGTGTCCTCAGCCTCCCAGACTCTCTCTCCCTGAAGGCACCTACTCAAATTTTTGTTTTAATTAGAACATATTTTGATTGCATGAGGCAGTGTATTTTCAGGTGCTGCAGGCTCCTGGATGTAGAGGAGTGAGGCTTGTTCCATTTTTCGGTAGAGGCTGGGTGTGGTGGGTCAAAGGCTTTTTTCAGATATGTTTTTTTAAATACAGAAATTGTCTCTAGCTCCAAATGACCTACGAAGGAAGCTGTAGTGTGCTTATCACAATATCTGAGTAGTTGATGATGTCAGGATTTGGCTATATTCTTATTAGAACAAAAGCTGTAGAATCCAGAGGAAAGAACTAGAAATACATTATCTTCTCACTTCGCAGCTGGGTATTGCAGACAGAAAATTCCCCTTTCCCACCCTCTTCTGAAGACCTGGAGATTTTTTTTTAACCGAAACATTGCATCTGATCATTTCAGGCTTAACTTCTGTATATTTAGCTGGTTTTGACAAGACTTGTGTTACTGATTTAAAGGTCAGTTGTTCCTTCCCTCTGCCCTGACAACATGCTTGAATAAAATGTAAACCTCTGCTAGTTGTGGGAGAAAATGCAGATGTTATATTTATTTCCAGTAGTTTTTAACTGCTGTTCAGGGAGACAGGCAAACACAGCAGTGTGCAAAATGTGCCCAAAGCTACAATTCTTTCATTTCCATGCACAGTGCCCATAAGAAGAATTATTAAACATGATTTTCGCAAGGCAGGCATTTGTTTTTTAAATCAGGATTGGAAGATACGCTGGGACTTAAGAGATTTATATGCTATTGCCTCTTTTATAATTGTTTCTGTAAGTGGATGTGAGAGTTGAATCACTTAGCATCATTTGCTTTGCTGGAAAAAAGCAACGAATTTTAAAATGAGCTTATTTTCATAGCTAGGCAAGTGATCTGTTATTCCTGAGAACACCTTGGTGTTAGGGTTTATTGCTGCCTTTTCCATGTGAAAGAGAAAAAATATACAAACAGTAGCTCATGCTGTCAAAACTCTAGGATGTGTAAATGTCTTTGAAAATGTGCATTCTCTGTACCTGAGTAAGATTTATATTCACAGATGCTGTTCAGGCCCTCAGCTCTTACTAATTTTGCCAGCTCAGTTGATTTAGCTGACACCAACTGTGAAAATCAGGATCCTGGATATTTGTACTTGAAAGATAAGAACTTCTTGCTGAACTCTTCTGTAATCAAGAGTGTATGTGTATATATACATACTCATTATGAAAGTCTGCAACTCTTAGCTCAACTGTTTTACTGCCTTCTTACACCCATTTTTTTATATACATGATATACTATTATGTATACATGTCTATAAGCTTATATGTATACATGCATATATACACACATGTTAAAAACCAAACTGCTGGAAAAGAGCAGACTACTGAAAATTAATGCTTCTACCACGGAGTAAAGCAACACCACTCTACATCAGTTAGAAGTTTGCCCAGAAATGGGCTTGTGGATTCAAACTTCTGCATTCAGGAGGAGTTTGAATTAAGGTCAACTGAGACCTCATTAAACCTGCATCTTAGTTCAAAGTATTTTTCACATTAGTGCATTTTCCCCATTTAACAGTCCTGAGGAGTGGCTCACAGGCAAAGTTCGGCAGCTTGACAGAGAGCAAAAGGTCTGTTTGAAGAATACTGTGTCACTAATTACTTTTTGTGATTGTATATGTTGATATTCCAATACGGAGTCAGAAGACAGTAACCTGTCAATGAACTGTGGTGCTGGCAGACTCCTGGGCTGAAATCTCAGGCCCATGGAAGTCTGCAGTAAAAATCCTCTTTACTTCCATCAGCCCAGAATTAACGTGCTTGGGCAGTTGTGCTCTCTCCTTTGGCAGAAATCTGTTGCTCTAGAGCTAATTACTGGATAAAATCACAAGATTTAAACTAATAAAAAGCACTGGTAGGCCTAGGTAATAACTAGGAGAACAGAAGGAATAAAGTTGATATTAAAAGTGTGGTTTAAGTGAACAGTAATAGACATTCACAGCTGAGGCTAAGGTAACCCTTCACCCTTTACCTCCCTGGTTTTCACAGCAATGTAAAACAGTAAGTTTTCAACACATGCTTTTCATACTGGTTTAACGTCAGCACTTTCACTAATGTTCATGTTCCTTAAATTCCCCTGCAAAATGTGCAGTGATAGTGTCATCAAGGACATCTGTAGTGCAGCAGGAATTGCTCCATTGCTGTCTGAACTTGTTTTGACCTCTGAGTGCAGAATTGCATAAGGCAGATAACTTCAACTGCCTAATGAAATACTAAAAAAATATATTTATTTACTTTTACAAGTATATGGCTCCAGAGGCTTGTCTTCCAAGGTCAAACAGCCTCTTGGTTTTGCAAAGCACTAAAAGGATGGTCACAAGTTCATACAGCATTGTGAAAAGCATTTTAAAAGGCTTCACTTCCATAACAACTACCTTCAGAAGCTGCTTGTGTATTAGTCCTTATTCTTATTTAAAACACTACTGTGAGACTACTCAAAATCAGATAACTGCTATTTATCTTTTGCAATAGACTCTCAGCTGCCTCTTCGGTCATTCTGTAGTGTGGGGCTGATTTGAAGTTGACTGTTTGTTGTGTGGTACCCAGGGCAGCAGTGGTATGTTCCTGACAAGCTCTTAGAGATACTGTTATAAAATAAACCCCAGTCCCCCCCAAACCCAATATTTAAACACTGCTTTTACTTCATATGTTATAATTTTGACCTTCCTCCCCCCCCCCGCTGTTTAGAGTCCTTCTCTGTTTCTTTTTGTGTACTTCTTGTAACCACTCATAAAACGTTTCATATAATGGCCATTAACGTCAACAAGAGATGCTACAAGTAAACATGATAGCGTACATCTAAAAATAACATGGCTTTTTAAGAATGGAAGGAAAAATTAACCAATCTCATTAGGCTAAAGACTGAGGAGGAACCATCTCAATTTGGTAGATGTACCTTCACTCCAGTGATGTATGGGACCAATTAAATGTGTTTTCTGTAGCACAGCAGGCATATTATCTATTTTATTAAACTTGCAGCATCTAGCTTAAATGTTTTGGAGAACTAATTTTAAGATCTAGAAGTCTCTAAATAGAAGTTGTTCAAATGATAAGAGGAGATGCCTCCGAGTGTGATTCAGCTTAGATGCACTCTTGTTAACCCCTTCTCAAGGTCTGCAGAATAGCAGTTTTGACCTAAACATTTTGTACAGGTCAGGTTGCTTCAGAATTGTAAAAGTTAGTTGAAGGATTTTCACTGTTAGGTAAAAGGATTGTATTAGATTGTAGTTGTCTACAGACCAGCAGCAGCAACACAGAAGGGAAAAACGGAAGATTTTTAAACACATTCCAAAAAGCGTAGGGTGTGCTTGGTCTCCAGAAAAGGATCCAAGAAAAGAGTGTTGGGTGATGTTGTGTGACTTGGAAAGGTCAGCAAAGAGGGGAAATACAATTTTAGGGAAACAAGCTACTGCATGTTCCTCAGCATATGGCTGCATAAAGAACATCTGATTCCTTAACATCTTAGCCTAGCAACCTTGATAAAAAAGAGACAATAACATACATATGCACACATATAGATCCAGCTGGAAAAACAGTCCTGAAATTTATACATTAAATTCAGAGAAAAGTGTGTACTGTCTCTTTTGCAGGACAATCTGGGTGATCTGAAATGTTTTGTACTTATAAATTTTGACAGCTTTTCTTTCGGAGAGAAACAGAAATGCCAGAAGTGAGTAGTATATGCACTGAAAAAGAAAATGAAAAAAGAAAATGAAAAGGTTGGGAGGGTCAAAAGAATTTTCTCCGTCTGGAGAAGTCTGTAACTCAGGGGGAATCCACGGGTAGGTAGTTGAGGCTGCCCTGTGCTTCTGGGCAGTCCGGAGAGTATGATCCATTATAACTACCATAGAAATCTGAGCCTTATATTTAAAGCTTTTTCTTTGGAAGATGTAGGCGTCAGTCTCATTATTCAATCATTCTTATTTTTAAACTGAGGGAACTATTTCATGGGGTTTTTTTCCTTTGCTGATTTGGTATTTGTAGCCTGTCAAAATTAGCATGTAATTGACAGTGAAATGCAAGGCTGTCTAAACCAAAATAACCATTTAGATAAACTGTGTCCTCAAAACATTTTTTCCTCTTCTATTAAGAAAGCAGTTATTTGAATATTGCCATGTTCCTGCCTGACACATCCCTTTCAGCAGCTTGTTCAGAAGCACTGTAGACACAACACAGTAAAAGCAGAACAGCTGTTTTGCCATTTTTCATCATTGACAGTGTAGCTAAACCTCCCATGAAAGCTCTGTCTCTGGAAGAATAGGTGCCTGACAGAGAAACTGCTCCCGACTGAAATGAATGGAATTGCTTTCTCAGATCTGTGGACTTTTATTAGGACAAAAATTCAATTTCCAGACATTTGCTGAGGGATCCTTCGTAGTCCTTCCACTGCTCAGTGGCCATAAAGCAGCATGTAGTGTGTTGGGTAAAAGCAATGGTTATGATTGACAACTACCCATATGCCTTCCTTTTAATTTAGGATGCACAATGCTGGAATGTGATTCCCGTATGTAGCGTTGCTTAAGAGCTGTTCTTCCAAATGAAGGTCTTATGTGACCATAAAGTGGAAGAATTTCTTTCGTGCCTATAGCATCCCACATATGTTTTGTGAGACAAGGGAGATAAACAGGAGAAAGATGCATAAGTCATATTCTGCTCTTTGAATGTGGAAGAGTTTTCCTTGCCTTTAAGGAACATGAGCACGTGTTGGGTCTGAGAGTAGAATCAGACAAAAATGAGAAGCTGCAGGCTTACACAGCAAGCATACAGTGTGTACCAGGGACATACCAACTACCAGTCTTTACAGAAGACTCAACATGATTTCAAGGGTTGTAAATTTATTTTCTCCCTAAATGCAGAGTCAAAATTGATCCTTGTTTGATTCTGTAGGGTTTAGAGAAGTCGCTTTGTTGGTACATTTGGCAGGTCTTAATCTTAAAGATGACATTGTAATCTTAATGTATTAGCTGTGACAGAGGAAGGGAAAAGACTGTACTAGCACGAAGCTGGTGGACAAAGTATCTGCACTGTCATTCATGAACATACGGGCGGGGTCTCCTTAGCAGTAAGCATGCTCAGCATCTTTCAAGAGGAGATCCTTTTAGTGTCATCAGAGTTTATAGGTCTTGCCCAATTGAGTTATATAAATAGCTACAAGTTACAGCCCTGTAAAATGCTAAATGTCTTTCTCAGGTTGCTGAAGGCACTCAGTTCCCATTGACCTCCAGCTGAACTAAATAAAAGTTGATGTCAAAGGGAGTTAAATGCACTCAAAAATTTCCTTCTCTTTGGGAAAGTTTTGAGCAATAAGACAAGCTCTTATATCAGGTATCTAGTCTGGATTTTCTTTTTCTTCTTGTGCTCATTTCTGTTTGTTATGTGAATATATGTATAAAGATCTTACATATATGTATCAAATATGAGAGAAAGAATGAGCACCAAAAAAAAAAGGGTGGAAAAATCCTAGCTGACAAAAAGTGACTGTTTTCATAGGCACATAGCTCAATGCAGATTATACACTGAACTCTGAGAAAGTTTAAATTAACTAATATATAGATCATTGATTTTCCTTGTGAGTTACAGATCTATACTCTAGATGTGTTTGTCTTAACACAGTAAGATTTTTGCGTTCAGTAGCATTATTTGGTTATGACTTTGCTTGTGTGACTCTGTATGTACAGACTTCCCCGCAGGAAGTACGAAGAGAGCCTCCAAAGTGCTGCTGAGCCAGGAGCCTGTTGTTGTAGGCTGGGGCTGTTGACTTTTCTGTGTGACTGCTGCCCAGCCTGAACGCAGATGGCATCCTTGAGTATGTGTGTGCACCAGTCTGTATGGTCTGGTGTGTTCTGATGGGGAATGATTGTACTGGATAACAGCTGTAATGGGTGACATGTACAAACCCACAGAGATTAGCACTGACAAGATAGGTGCTTGTCAGGGTTTATAGGATTAAGTTCTCAAGAGCTGACCTCAAGCTATGGTTACCACCCAATAGTTAAAAGCAAGCAGACTTCAGTTAATGAACCTAACTGTGCACTTGCTTCTCTGTCACTTTTGTTCTAACACCCAGACAGGTTTGTTTTCTGAACCAGGTAATCCTGAGGTATAGTGATACAGATGCACAGGAACTCGCTCTGTATGGCCTGTGTGTTAAGGGGGAAAATTGCTGTGGAAATCTCTTGAGAACAGCTTGTCACACGATATTTTCACTGTGGTGTGAGCCTCCCACTGTGACCCTTAGTGTCACTCAATTTGAGGGGACTAGCTCTGTGCAGGAAAGCATTTCCTTATGGACGACTGGTTAGGGCTTTTGGTTGACTCATAAGGGTCTTGAATCACATGCAAAATTACCACCATCTCTGCTGATGCTGTCTAGGCACCAGTATTAGCACTGGTCTAGGGAGTATCTGTGTACACAGCAGGTGCCTAAGGCAGCTCGACTGCCCAAAGAAATACGGTGACATCAGTTCATGCCCTTGGTGGTACGGTCAGTTGTCCGCAGAGTGCTGGTCTGACAGGATCAACTCCTTTCACAGCCCATGCACTTCTTGCATTTCTAACACTAAATTTTTTTCTTTTCTTTGAACGTTGGAATTTCCCCATGTATTTCTGCTTCTGTGGCAGTCATTTATTGTGGTTTCTTTGTTTATGCCAATTCAAAGGTCACATTGCTTTTATTATACCTTATTAACGCTAATTTCTTATATTCACTTGGTGTTTCTAATTGCTGGTCCTCAAACCCTGGTTGTTTAGGTTACCCAATGATTTAGTCTTTTCTGCTCACAGTATGTTTTTTTATTACTTTTTTGTTTTTTGGCTCAGTCCCATATAATTATCGCTCTACCCACACTACAAAGGGTACATTTTGCAGTTCATAATTCCAGAATATGTCACCACCAAGAAAAGCCTGCGAAGCAGCAAGAATATTGAAATATTCTTTTGCTTGGAAAAAAGTAATTTTCTTCCCAGTATGCAGACCACAATACAATTGCAGCTGGGACAACGCTGGGGTAGAGCTAGACAGGTGCTCCCAGGAGTGTCTTCAATGTCTGCAACTATAAATGCAAAATAAAAGGCACAAAAATAACAAAACTTGATGGAGCCTAAAAAGAAACCCTTCAACATAGTAGCACAGAACCCAGTATTTGGCAAATGTGCTAAACATAAGATCTGTAGAAATATCAAAGGTCCTTTTGAACGGATTAGTTGAAGTAGGTTATATTGTCGTATCTGAATTCTGGAGAGATTTTATTTATTGCCATATCTGAGTTCAGCTTAGCTGAAAATACATTCATAAAGTCCAGGAAGCCGGGGTGGGGTGGGGGGTGAGAGGGGAATCAGACCAGAGGAAAAAATGTGAACTTATTCCAATTAGTATTCCAAATACCAGTTGTTATATTCAGTATCTTTTACTGATAATCCACCTAGTGAAAATACATGGATTTTAGATGTTTAGCAAGAGTTGCTCCAGATAACTTTTTTTTATCAGCAGAAAATGCTTGAGGAAATACATTGTAAAGTCTTCCTTCATTCATTGATAACTTAAGACATTTAAGAGAGTGAGGAATAAGATTATTTGATAAAATCATTCCTCTTTCTCTACTTAAAGCTTTTAAAGACATTGATTAATTTAAAAAAAATTCTATCCTGCAAGATGTCATTTTTGCAGAATAACCCACAAGTATGACTTAAATCGATTTATATAGGGATCTGAGGAAATCTTCACTTTCTAGCATGTTTTCAGTTAGGAAGAGAAGTTCACGGACACACACTCTTAGAATCTTTAAGAGATGCTGAAATCAATTTTTCATGGTGAAATAAAGTGAATATATGGTACTTGCATGTGTAGTAAAGTGATTTTTTTATATGCTATTAATTACCAGTTTCTGAAAGTGGGTGAGGGATGTTTCAGATGCTTAGATTATCTGTCTGGGATGCTCTGGCCTGCAGTACCTGTGGTATGATTTATCTCCTATCAACCAAGAAAAAAAAAAAATCTCTCTAAGATTAAACATTAAATTTCCCTGTAAACTCTGGGAAGAAACTGTTAACATCCTATGGTTTCTCCCGTGTCCCTTTGCGTTCTGCAGTGCCCTCCTAAGGTATGACAGAAACACTGCTCGGGAACTTCTCTTTCCAGCCATAATTCATTTTAAATGTTTCACTTTGAGCACATAGGAAAACGAACAAGCCCCAAAAGACAGTGATGTTTCAAAGGTGATTAACAATTAGGAAAGTTGTATTTTATATAGTCAAGAAATCTTCTTCTGTTGCTTCTCGCATGCGATCTTTGCAGCGGCAGTGAGCTACTGCCCTTTTTCTTCTGTTCAAAATTACATTTCAAGTCCCACCATGCAAAATCGATATATTTCAGTCAGTCACATTTAAAGCTTTACTTGATAGCACATGTTCTTCCTATAATATACTGGGCTATCGCCTTCCAAATTTGATAGAGCCAAGGCTCTGGGATGAGATAAGAAATATTAATGCGGTGTGCAGTTTAAACAAATCAATGTAGCAATCTGCACCGAACGCTGGCAGAGTCAACAGTTGACTCTCATTTGACATGCAGCAGTCCTAGTACTTGCCTTGGCCGCAGTTCCTGCAATTTGTTTTCATTTATGTTGAACCACTGAAGTCTTTTGCGCTGCCATTAGCACTTTGGAAGCATTAAGGAGGAAAGTGAGATGGATTCAAATCCATATAGGTACAAAATCAAACTAATCTTCTTTTGTAGCTGAAAGTGAAATTCTGAGAAGCTCAGAATTCTTCAAAGTCATTTCTCCAAATTCATTGTAGAAATCATCAAAGCACTGTTTTTCTGCTTTATCTTAGTGTGAAAATAAGTTACTTTTCCTGACAAGGCAGTGTATTTTATATTCCAAATACAATCCAGCGCTTGCTCAAACTGAACACTCATTTGTTCTTCAGAGCTCTGTATGAGAGAAGAATACATTGTCTACAAAATGACTACGTAAAATAGCACCTGTGGGAGAGTAGAATGTAGCTAACAAACCTGTCATTTGAAATGTACCACACAAATATAAATAACTATTGTTTCTTTAAAACAAACAGATTTTCTTGGGTTTAGCAGGGAAGGCCACACAATTCTCTGTCCTGTTTTGCTTTCTGTGCATGTTGTCAGGATTGGTAAATTTTTTAGCAGCTGTCAAAGTAAATTTATTACAGAAGAGGTCTAAGTTCTTGTGTAATCCAGAAGGGAAAAGCTCTGCTAACTTAGTTTTGCTTCATCTTTTGTCTTTACAACACTTTTAAAAGCCTCATGTAGTTAATATTCAGGAACAGCACTAATTGAACAAAATTTTTCATCTGCTAAAGAAGAGTGTGTTTGCGTGTGGTGCTCATGTGTAAAATGTGTGTTTACATTTAAAAAAATAATTTCCTAATAGCTCACTTTTAACAGGTCTGTTTTAAGCACGTAATCTGCTAAGAACGTAAGTGTTAAACCAATGAAATGGAATTTGAGAGCTGAAATGAGCACACCACAAACTGGCTATTCTGAAACAATGAATTTTTGCTGATGTTTGGCTGAGGGAGCTTGAACTTGGGCAAGGGAGGAAAGCTGCCAGATCAATGAATGAAGGATCTAAGGCTGTGTATTATGTGAGGGCTGTATCCCAACAGCTGCGCAGTGAGATGTCACGCTAGATGTCAGCAATGCAAAGAAACCTCTTAAAGGACCACATATAATATGGCACAAAATGAATAAAATAAAGGAAAAAAATTACTGCCTTACAATGTATTTAAATTTATTAAATATCCTAAATATACGGGAACTTATGGGCACAAAAAGCGAGCTAAACTTCATTCATGAATCTGTTCACTCTGACGTAGCTGGGACTGCGGGTTACCTCTCATTCTCCCTTCTGTTCCAGAAAAGCTGTACTACCGTGTTCTGATGTGCAACCATCTGGTCTCAGTCTGTTAATTCAATTCTTTACTGCTCTGCAAGTCTGGGTCACTGGCAAAGCACTTCTGTGTTGTCACTCTTGAGAAATTAAAGTTAAGCCAGGACCTCTGCACTTCTGAGGGAGCAGTCAGAACTATGAATTATAGCAAGTAACAGCAAGAGGCAGAAGGAAATTAGAGTTATTTTTCGGTTCATTTCTACAGAAAAGTGCATAACTGTGCTCCTAACAACCTTCATGTAGATGAGCATGTCTGTGTCCGTACCTATCAATTTCCCTGCAAACAAAAACGCCTGGAGTTCACTTAAATTCAAACAAATACATTTTGAAAAACAACAAAACAAGCAAACAACACCCTCCCCCCTGCCCCCCCCCCCCCCCCCCCCCCCAAAAAAAAAACCCCTCAAAACAAAACACCACACAGGGAGTAATTTGAATGCACAGGAATGATGTTTCCTTGATCTTTGGGAACTGTGTACACAGGTCCCCACATGCTGATAAGTTCCTGAGCAGAATGTATGAGTAGGTGTGTGTAGTCTACAATCTCTTTTCCAGTAGAGAGTCCCAGGTCCTGGAAATTTGCTGACCTTAACTGAAGTCTCTTATCGTTGTGTGATTACTCTTTGAACATCTGGATTCTCTTTCTTAGCATTATTTACATTTTTTGGATCAACTTTAGCCTTTCATAACTTGAAATATGTGAGAAGGTCCCCCCTCAGAATCTGTGTCTATCTGTGATCATCATGCCTGGATGACTGGAGATTTGCCAATTTAGTTTTACAGCAGGTTTAATTTAACTGAAAGAAGGTCAGTACAATCAATCTGCCTCAAACTGATTTTTTTTTTTTTTTTTTTCTCAGCAGGAGGTATAAATGGATAGGGGGAGGGGAGATGAATTCAGCATGAAAGGTTGCATAATTTGCTACCCAGGTCTGCTAATAAGACTATCATTGTTATAAGTTTTATTCTATTTCACAGAATCACAGAATGTTAGGGATTGGAAGGGACCTCGAAAGATCATCTAGTCCAATCCCCCTGCCGGGGCAGGATTGCCTAGACCATATCACACAGGAACGCGTCCAGGCGGGTTTTGAATGTCTCCAGAGAAGGAGACTCCACAACCTCTCTGGGCAGCCCGTTCCAGTGTCCAGTCACCCTTACAGACATATTTACTACATTGATTTGTTATGAAGAGTGGATTAATATGGCTTCAGGTTAGGTTTTAGTAGTCATTGTTATTACATCTTGGGGAAAACTGTTACTTGCATAATCTCTGTAGTTCTTTATTCTTTGCCTGTGTTTTCCAAATTTGCCTTGTCTTGCGTAACTAATATTACTGGTGTGAAAGATTGACCTATATTTGCTGAAAATATTACATTGATATAGGCTTATTTCCTGTGTTTGCAAAGTATTTAATTTTATAGGGGATGTAAGAACAGAAAATTGCCCCTCTTTGCACAGCCTCTAAAAGAAATCTAAAGTCCTTAAGAAAAATATGGTAATATATCTTTTCTAATAGCCTCAATAGGCTTACACTGTGAATTTTAATTTTTAAAATTTTTATGCAGTATGGTTGGAATTTGTTAAAGACTTCAACAGTGACCCAACTCTGTTCCTCCTGAAGTCAGTGGAAAACAGCAATTGATTTCAGCAGGAGCAGAGTGAGGCCAACAGCAGGTAATTATGAAAATCATATCCCAGTGGGAGCAGACCTAGGTTAAATATTGAAAAGTGCCTAAGTGACTTAGGACCACAAGTCCCATTGATTTTTCATTATGGGTGAATTTCTTACCTGTAATTCTGCATGCCTCTAGCACAAAGTGTGAAACTGCACTTTGTTGTTTATTAGAATTGGGTTGCCTTTCAAATTAGTCCATGAAACTCTTCTGAGATGAACTGAATTCTTCCCTGGTCAGTGTATGACCCATCCATGAAGTTAGGTCGTGGTTGCGTATGTCCCGGTGATTGGGATCCATGCTGATTCTTCCCATACTCAGTTCAATGGCACTTACCACGCACAAAAGTGCTGCCCAATACAAGGAAGGGTGTCAGGATAATTAGTATTGCCACTTTTCACAATGCAGCAAGTTGGAAGCAGGAGGTGAAGTGGCATGTAAAAGGTGATAAAAATAAATTTGTGCATCAGTTACAACTACAGCCTCAAATCTTCTAATCTTCTAGGCTGAAACCTGCAATTTCTTCTCATTCAAAATTCCCAGTGAAGTCACTGGGCTTAGTTCAGCTCTTGAACAATTCCACTGACTTTGTCATTATTGATGCTCATATCCAAGCAGAAATCTGATCTTCTAGTTCTGGTTGGCATGAAGCCCCTGTACATGGCCTGAGTGGTTTAAGGATCTGTAACACTCACATCTATACTTAAATCTCTTTACAGAGGAAGGAGAGTAGGAAGGACCAGATGTGAATAAGAATCAGCACCATTCTGAGCTCAGTATAGCAAGTTTGGGGGATTTTGTTCACATAGCTCAAAGTGTAAATTTTATCTTCTGTTTCAGCTTTGCAGCATCTGATTTAAAGTTCCCCTAGTTTTCTCCGTGCCCTTGTTATATCCAGGATCTCTATATTAAATTTGCAGAACCACTGCACCTAAGTTTCTCTAAAAATTACTGATTTTGACTCTGCTCTGACTTCAGCCATTCTCTTAGCTGCATTTGGTTCCACTTTTGCATCATCAGCAAATTTTATTCCTCTACTTCATAATCTGTTTTCCAGTTATTAACATGTAAAGTGTGCATATGTTGGGGCGGGGGGGGAGGGGGCTCTTGATCACCCCTGTGGCATCGATCTGTCAGCTCTGAATCTCAAATCGCTTCTATGCCAGGTACATTACTGATATTAAACTAAGAACTTGGAGTCGAAGTTGCCGGAAATTTTTCCTTTTAAAAGACTCAGTTCCTCCTTAAGTAAGATGTGTGTTTGTGTAATACTTTTTGGCCTCTGGCAGAGATCCTGTGGACATTAGTTCAGTTGCATAATATTCTTGTAAGTAAATAAAATATTATCTTCACATATAGAAAAAGCTGAGGAGAAGCAGCTAAGACTTTCTAAGATAATGCTAGAGATCTGTGTACATCTAGAATCTGAACTCTGCTGCTTGAGTTTTCATTCAGATCACATTGGTTCCTTAATTATAACACCAACTAATCATAGATATTCAGTATATCAGCCCAGCAGGACTAAATGAAAGAGAGAACAGTAAATTACCATAGGCTTCCAGAAGTATCTACTTTTAATATATTAGGTTTATGGAAGGCTTTTGAGATGCATTTGTTTTCAGTAAGGTTGTATTTTTAGGAGCTGTATAATGTTACCTTATGGTAATGAGAATCATAATTAACATCTTTTTGTTAATTAAATAACACAAATATACTTCAT
This sequence comes from Nyctibius grandis, assembly GCF_013368605.1. Taxonomy (NCBI): domain Eukaryota; kingdom Metazoa; phylum Chordata; class Aves; order Nyctibiiformes; family Nyctibiidae; genus Nyctibius; species Nyctibius grandis. The sequence continues at coordinate 8,053,025 of NC_090672.1, forward strand.
GTAGGCAGCTATGGCACTTTTTCTAGGGATGCCAAGTAAAATGTCCCTTGATGCTTCTTAGGAAGACCTCACAGGTAGCGTAAGGTGTTGCTTAGGGACTAGGTACAGCCTGTAATGGGCTGAGACATAATTTTTTTCTTGAGTGACGTAAATTGGGATAACTGTTTGAAGTAAGTGAAATTGCAGTGGCATTAAACTGCTCTAAAAAGAGTCAGATTTATTTCATGTTTGAAGTTTGGTTGTGAGATTTCCTGAGTGAATTCCTAGCTCCTTGCAGCCAATGGCAAAACTTCCTCTGCCTTCAAATACAGCATCATTTCACCTCCTATCTATTTATCTGAGAACATCCAGAATGTTTTCAGTCATTATCATCACTAAAACTTTCTTATAGTGGCAGTGAGATCAATTTACTGACCGTCTTCAGGGAATTGTATTTTGTCTATCTGTGGTATTATTTAATGTCATAAAACAAGCCTCATTCTAGATTCTCCTCCATTCTCTATCTAAAAAAAAATATTATTACCTGCTGTTTCTTTCAGCACACTTAAACCTCTGTGTCCTGTTAAGTCTTTGATCACTTGGATAGCGGAATACCTTTTTGACAGCACTTTTCCTTCAAGGCCGTATTCTTTCTCTGTGTATGCTCTCACCTATGTTCAGGAACACTGCTGTTGCCTGTTGAGTAGAAAGGAGGTACTATTTTTTTAAAAACCTTAAACGTACCTCCATTTACTTGATATTATGCTATTCAACATCCAGGATTTATTGTTCAGCTTTCTACTTGTTTTTATGTATAGTAGAAACTAGGTGTTTTCCCTGATAAACTAAGGGTCCTCAGAAGGAGAATGGATTGAGGACTTAAGAGTAAAGGACCTACCATCTATCCAGGCAGCGTAGCAAGCTTATTTTTAACATGACTAGAAACTTAATATTGAATGCTGAAAGAAGGGAGCAATGCATAGGACAGAAATTAAGGTAGTAAAGCCTCAAGAGAAATACAGGGAGAGGAAGCAAAATGCAGAAATGCAGAGTGTGGAGACACCTCGCAAATTCCTCGCTGTGTGTACCAGTGCAGTCCTTAGGTAGACAAAGTTACTCTGCTGCTCTGTCTGTGTATTTGGATTAGCTATTTTTATACTAAAGCATTATCAGTATTCTTTTTAACTTTGTAACTTGCAAATACAGAAAAGTCCTTAATAAAGTGGAGATCAAAACCATAGCTAAAGACCTCCCAACCTGATAACTGATCATACAAAGCTGACTGCATAATAGATGATGTTTAAAGCATCATGACACATACGGAGGAAAACTTGCTTTGTTTTTCCTTTGTTGAATTATCACTGCAATTTTACTTGAGTCTTAAGGTGACTGCATCAACTCAAGCTCTGTGATGCCATGATATGTTAAATGAATTAGAGAGAAAATTGCAGTTATGATTAACAATTAAATTTTTTTTCATAGTTTTTCCTAGAAAGTAAGTCTTTAATACCTATTACATTCAGCCAATGAGGAGAAATGTACAGGAATCGTATTCCAGCTACGGAAGTCTATGGGATGACGTAAAGAGCTTACAGAAATTATTTTATTCTGTGATATTTTAGGAATCTCTACCTATTCCCACTACGGTAGGGTGGGTTTTTTTCCTATGGCTGTACCATTTGTACAAACAATTTGTAAACAGGGAAATAGCAAAATTCATCAAATAAATTATTCACAAAGGAATTATTCACTCAGCTCAAGTATTTCCTCTAAACAAAACTAAAAGCTGTTAACTCGTATGTCTTGTTATAAGAACTGAAACAGTATTTTATTTCAAAGAGCTTTTTATGACAAGAGACAAAAGGAAAACAATGCATATGACAACTGCAGAGTATGGTGTTTGTCAGCTAGTTTGGGATATCAACTTTTAGAAAAGCAGAGCAATGCACAAAACTATACCATTAGAGCATTCAAATTCTAATGTCCTTTTCATCCTGCTTGAAAATATGTAGTCACATAAAATTTTCAGAAGTGACTAAATGAGTTAGAAATGTATGTTTCTTTGAGAAGTGAGAAAAAGAAGAATATTGTTCACTTAAGGCTTGATCCAAACCCCTTTGAAGTCCATGAGATTTTTTGCATGGGCTTCCACAGACTTCAGATCAAATAATTGTTTTACTTAAAAACTCTTTACAAAATATGTTTGTTTCAAAATTATCTTCTTTCAAAAATCTCTCGAATGACTTAATGTAAATTTTATTTTTACTAGTATTCCCAGACTCGTTTGTATAGTGACTGCCTGTCTGAGGCTACTTTGGAACTTGGAAGCAAAGTCAAATATTCTTACTTTCCCTATAAATATCTAATACATGGTGATTACTGGTAAAAGGTTTATTTAATTAAGCCTTTAATTAATTTGTCTCTTTCCTTATAATTAGCCTATCTTAATTCTTAACTTATGTAGAGCTTTTAGGACACAATCATGAGCTATACTTGGACTTGTCCAAAAAGAATTATTGCCTGAAAATCAAAATATGAGGGGAAAAGCACATTAGAGGCACATTGCAAATTACTTATCTTTATACTTTCTGTCCCACAGGCAGATAAAACGAGCCTTTCTCCTTCATGGACTTTTTGACCTGTTTTTGGCTAACAGTAAGTCTTTAGCTGTTATTGGCTCATGGAAGGGAAAATACTGAAGTAATTTACTGGCTTGTCATTTTGCCTGAGGGTTACTTCAGTATAGTCACTCAATAACCTGTTTTGTTTGTTACCTCTACTGTATTCTGAAGCTTTTTCCCCTTTTCTACCATTACTTGCACATCAAATTTTTATGTGCAGTGTGATATTGGAGCAAGCTACAGTCTCTGAAGACGTGCTTTGCAGGATATTGTGAATCATTTACTGGTATAGGTCATGAATGCTCATACAAACATGGTGAAATTAGGGAAAATGTATGTGCCTTAATGCTGAAGGTGGAGGTTGACATAGTGTTTCACTAAATTTATTGGTTTAGCAGTGTTAAATGAAAAAAAAAAATCTCAAATCAGTATTTTAATACCACCCAACCTACATACGTCCTTACAAGTCAAACATTTACATAAACAAGAACCTCTAATATTTGTTGGGTAGTGTGTCATGTAAAACTGGATTCCGTGTATTGACTGATGTTCCTTTTTTCCCTAAGCAAGTCAATTTGGTAAATAATTCCTCAGTAAACAGTATTATTGTTTTTTCCAGTGCATTAAGAAATTTAAAAGAAGTATTTTAGTATTTTTGGTGTAAGAGAATAAGCTGGGGCAATGGAATTACTTTATCTATTCCTATAATGGAAAAGTGCTCATCTAAGCAACTTTGAGTAAGACTGAGTGGATGATATATAGAGATAACTGGAGTATACATATATTTGCTTTACCTTTCCCTACCAGGTTTCAATATAAAATTTCAATATCAAACATTTTTCTACAAAGTAGAAGCACAGTGCAGGTGAAGTTCCCTGTGGTGCTACACAATGTTTTTATTCAAAGAGTTTTAAGCTAAAAACTTTTTTTTCAGAGAAGAACTTAATGAAAATTTTAAAAACAAACATATAGAAAATCAAAGCAATAATATTTTAATAAAAATGGTACATTAAGAGGTAAACAGTCCTTTTCTTTTAATGGCTTGTAAGATGAAACTATAATGAAGTGAGTTTTTTTATGACCTTTTAGCTATTCCAAAGTGTAGTACATTTGATTATGGAATTATGACTCCTTGATTATGGAATTTTGATTAGTCTATTAACTTGAAAATAATGAGCTTAGCTTTTGTACCATGATGCGCAGTCCTCAAAATGATAACGTTCAATTCCAATCCTTTCTTGAGAATATGAGGCATCACACCTGCTACTGTGACACACATTTGTTTTCTCTCATTTGCTATCACACTAACGGGTGGGCTACTCATGTGGAAACTTGTTTGCTAACAGTATGTGGTGAGAGAAATCCTTTCAGTGGAGGGGAAACATGAGGTTTTATTAATCCTGCTGGGTTCCAACATGTCAGATGCTGAGGGTAAACCAAGAGCAAGATTATAAGTAGCAAACAGGAGAAACAGCCAATGGCACGTGCACGTCACTTCATTTTGGTGGCTGATTCAAGCTTTGCCGCTCCAGTTATCTATAGTCGTTTTCCTTTTTTTCTTTTCTGGTTTGTGCATTCTTATTGGCAAATAGTCAACAGGTGTATTTCTACAGCCTGTTACTATTTACGTTCACATATGCCTTTATTAAATAGCCGGTTGCCTTAAAGGGTCGCTTCAAACAGAATTCCAAAGAATCTGTTTCTGCCTTTATGGAAAAAAAGGTCCTATCAAGTTTGGAATTTTAAGCTGTCTTACTCAATAGTTTTGCTGTGCAGACTTTTTAATCTTTTATTTCTTTAACGTTCCATAGCAGTTGAACAGCTTTGGCAATACTTAGGAAGTTTAAGATGAGGCCTTTTTAAAGTAGATTAAAAATTGTTAGTTATAGAAATGAGTTTAATAACAGGGGGAATATACTTGGTCAAATAGGTGACAGAACTTGGAGAAGACAAGTGTATGATAGGTTTGTGCTCCTGTATAGAAAGAAGTTACACTAAGTGTAAGAAAGACGTTATTGATTTGACAGAAACACGGCAGCACTTCAGGGGCCTGGCCTAAGCCCCTGCCCTGGGTCAGTGCCACAGGGAACAGCTTAAAAAACTGGAGAATTGACTGCCTGAGTGCTGAGTGGCCAGTAAAGCAGAGGTGAGGGAAGGAGTTAATAGCAGGTCACGAAGTGTGTTAGCAGGCACAGAAACTGTAGGTAAACACCAAATGAGCACTCATGATCTATTGCCCATGCAACTAATTTGTTTTTCCAGAGGCAGAGCAGAGGATATTTGCAGCCTGTGTAAAGCGGTGTCTCTTGTCAGGGTGAGGCATGGAGCATGCTTTGCTCTACTATCTTTAGTGATAGAACAATGTTTTAAAATCACTGGCAGGCTTTCTAAATGCGAAACAGTGAGCTAGATAAAGCTCCGAAAGGGGATGATATCTGTTAGGTATGTAGTAAAAAGGGGATAGAATAATAGGAAGTAATGAGTCCTGGCAGGAATCCATCTCTGTTTGCAAGAGTCGAATCAAGGCTGGCACTGATGGAGCCATGGCAAAACAGAGCTGTGGAGATTTCATGGACGAGGAAGTATTTCCCCATCAAATGTACTTTTCACTCTGAAACAGGTAAAACTAAGAAGCATGATAGCTCGTTTGCAGTACCGTGTAGCTTTGCAATTCTTCAGTAGCTCTTCTGCCTTCAGATCAACTAAGCAATTAAATGTAGTTTTGACACAGCAAAGTCCTTAAGAATCAGAGCCTCTGTATGCAAATTTCTGGCTACAAATTAGTAGTATTTCATGTATTCTCTTTGAGACTTTGGGTTTTTTTTTGCTTATTAGATTTGGATCTTTCTATCCTGAACGACTTCTTTTGGTTTTTGCAGTTGGACTTATCCATACATCCAGGAACACTAGAGAATTTTAAAGTGTGGCTGAAAGAAAAGTAATGAAGTTTGCATCTACTCTTTTTTATAAGGAAGGAAGGGATTGTCAAAAAGATACTTACAGAGGTTATGTTTTGACAAAATCCTAAATAACTTTATGAATACTGAGATGTTTGTGCAACAATATGATTAATTAAAAAGAAAAAGTCCTTCAGAAAAAATAGCTTTTGAAATTAGTTTTATCCCACTTCTGGTTACTTTTGCTTCCGTGTCAGGAAAAGAGATGGTATATCATTATGTTGTCTCTCTTACTTCCAGATGTTTTGTTTTATGTTTTTTCTTTGTGCTTTCTACCCTGCTGTTTTTCCCCACCTTAGACTTTTAGAATGTAGTATTGTTTTCCATCAGGAGAATTGTTGATAGCCGAAGCTGACATTCATATAGCTCTACTGTACCATTTGTGTCATATAACACAACTCCTGGCTTTCCTTTTCACATGCTTAACTTGTACATAGCTAGGAATAACTGTCTTTGAAATTTTGTAAATAGTAAAAGTTAATGTGACTGAAGTATCTTTATTCTTTACAGGGAATCCATATTTTCCATAGTTAGTTTGTTCCTTGTACTTTGGGGAGAAAGCACTAAACCCCAGTGAAGATGATTGCTAGGTAGAAAGTATGAATTTCTATGCTTCAAAATCCAGCTTTATCGTATACATTAATGCCTGAATTGTATCCACTTGAAACATAGAGACATGTGTCTGCCACCCTAACCTCACTTGTTATCCCAGGAAACAAAACTGAGTAGGATTCATTGAGAGTAGTAAAGAAAAATGTTCTTTGTTTCATTCCAGAGGCATACTGGTGTCATATATTATGAAAGGATGCTAGTGCTGAGAAAGATGATAGTATTCTGAATTCGTTTCTGAAACTGTCCATTCAAACACGTTGCTAGAATACAAGTACATACAACTGAATATATAAATTATTCCTTCATCTGAGATTCATTGTTTTCCTTTTTCTTTTTTTGACTTACTCAAATGCATCATTCCTAATTAAAAGGCATAAAACTGTTCTTTTTTAAGTTGTACACAAAAAATATATAGAAACATCATTAGTGAAATGTTCAATTTTTATGGACTTCTCTGTGGGATGCATTCCCTCAGCTGATCACAAAAACATTCACAGATGCAAGATGTAACTATTGTATCTAGACCCCCTGCTAATGGATCTTAAATTTTTCTATATCACCCATCACCGTTACACGTAAGTCCTGAATCCAGACTTCCTAAGAACAGTATATTGAGTTTGATGGCTGCTAAGTTCCTGATGGAAGACGTTTAATGGCTTTCGTACCATACCTACTTTACTACATAAAAATGTTTAATTATATAGAAATATTGCTTTTGGTTATTCTGATCTTAATGATGCACATCTGTGGAGGCAGATGATGCCTTGGAAAATAAAGCTGGCACACAAAGGGGCCAACTTACTGTAGCAAGAAAAGAGCCTCTTGTATCTGATTCTACAGAGTAGGTTAAGCACTTGCTGTTTCTGCTGTGAGGAACTTTCAGCACAGCTGAAAGCCCAGGGTTAGAAGAAATATTTACAAAGCGTTTTTTTTTTTCTGTTAATAGAAACACCACTGAGCTTTGGACCAGTTTGTCTTATGCATATAAGTGGCATTAAAAGAAAAATTGAGCAAAATGTATCATTTCTAGAGGTAAAAGAAAGCCTGGTTGAAGTGTATGAGGGATATTGCAAGTAGAATACAATGGAAAAAAAGTATGTAGCTATTGAGTGGTACTTTTAGATTTATGCTTCTTTGGCTCAGACTTTTATTTTAGGGGTTTTTCAGTGGGATCTATATAGTTCTTTATGAGTTGTTTTGGTTTTTTTTTTTCCTTTATGGGTGACTTGGACACACTGATGTGCTCAATTCTGGTCGCTGCATTATTAGCAAATGCAGCTATCTCAAGAAATCGTTTGTGGTCACATATTTTATCACTCGTGCTTTTTAGAGGCTTTAGGTATTTTTCCAATCCACAGAGATTTCATAGTACCAAACTATAGCAATATTGATGATAGCAATATTCCTTGTCTTTTCAGTTAGTCCAGCTTAGAGGTGGCCTCTTAGTGCCTTGAAAGTGTTGTAAGAATCGTCATTTTCTTTAAATTCAAAATGTATCTTTAGCCCATTAAAGGTACCAGATTGAGAAGTTCTAGAGGTGAAAGAACTCTACTTCTTATTGAGATATATATGTGCATATAAATGCCTGTGTTTATAGGCAGCACATCCTAAATTCTGCTTTACATTTCTGTGTTCTTTTCTTTGCATTAGGTGGCAGCTAACTGAGTATCTGTTACTGGGGTGTGGGGGGGTGTGTGGAGAGTCAGTGATCTGCACTCAATATTCATTCAGGATTATTTGCAGGAATTATTGTTCTCCAATTGTCTTTTCTCCTATTTTCAAGATGTGTATGTTTGTGTGATCTTTTAGTCTATTGGAGAACTTGAGAGGAAAAAATAGTTGAAACAAATACTAGAAAAATCTTCACTCAGTTGCTCTCTAAGTTTTCCATTTGCTATACTGTTGGGTTTTTTTATTTCATCAGCCACCTGGCAATTCATGCTCCTGTTGACTTTTCAGGGCCTGTCATTGCTAAGGGTCAACTAAATAACCCATGAAGATCAGTCAGCAGACAACTGCTGTGGTTTTTTAGTTGTTCATACATGTACCTTGCAATAATAGTTTACAGGCAATGTTTACAGTTTTTGTTTGTTCTTTTAAAAACAACCCAGTTCTGCATGGAAATGTAGTCTGAAAGAAAAGTCCTTGCTTTAATGGAAGCTCTTCTAAAGCACTTTTTACTTTTGCAGTTGTGCATACTGGTGCTAAGCAATATAAATCCCTGCTGCTTGTGTGAGCAAGTGGAGAATTTTCATTTTCTAGAATTTGCACAAAGGAAATGGCTGAACTAGCTGCAAAGCAAATGAAAATCAATGTTCCAAACTTTGCTCTGATCTAAAGAGATATTTTAAATTGTTTATACATTTTTGTCTAATTTTGAGACTTTGAAGGAAGTGATGGTCTAAAAGATACAAAACTATTCTGGCATAATCACTCGTGTTTTGGTTGATTTTTAAAATAGTATGCAGCTTTTCATGTTGCAAATGAACCTTGCTTTATATAGCTTAAAAGGAAGCTTTTGCCACCTAAGAAGCTCCTATAGCTTTGTGCATTGTCTTAAATGAGAAAAGGGGCATGTTGCTTTTATAATATTAGGCCCTCAGCAGGGAAAAAAATCCTGTAAGAAACATACAATGTTACAAAGACGACACTTCAAGTTTTGTGAAATCACTTCTTTTTTTCCTCCAAACATAAGCAGTACTTTACCAAATAATTCTGTCAAGGGTTATCCATGTTTATCAGCTAGCTCTTCATACAGTTATCAAGTGGAACTGAAGTCCTAGATACTTGCCATGAGTCTTGAACATGATTTGTGCTGCTAGATACCACCCTTAAAGAAGCCCAGATTGTCACTAGCTCTGATAAGGACTAGTTTGAAATGCATGGGGGCCCTGGGATATCCACATATCCCTATAAGCTGCTGCCTCTTGCAACAACTGTTTGTTGTGTCAGTGTTCCTGATCAGCAGCACAAACCCCAGCTTCAGTTTTCCCAGAATGGCTGGACAACATCCGAGATATCAGATCTCTTGGGTATTATTGGCAGTTTCAGGTCCAGGTTCCAGCTGACAAATGGCATAGCTCTGGTTTTATTGACACCTTAAAGATTCTCGATGAAGCTGTCAGAAGTGAATGAGCTGGTTTCTCCCTCCCTTCCTCTCTAAAAATTTCTGATGAACTGGGGCGTACTGACCCCGAAGAGACATGAAACATATTTGAAAGGAGTACTCTAAGTGTGATCAGTGAGTACAATCCTGTCTTTCAATTTCCTTATGAATAACTACGGGATAAAAGGAAGAGGGGTTTTTTTCTTTCCCTTTTCTTTCCATAATGGTAATTCTTTGACTTTAGGAAGTGAAGCTCAAACTTACTTTATGCATTGCTTTCATCATCTGTGCAGCACCAGTCATTTTAAATATGCTAGATTTACATCTCATGTAAATGCATAAAAATAGACTAAATCTAAAGCTAGAGATAGAAATTCCATTTCTTACAAATCAAACTATGTAATTTTTTCAAAAGAGCTAGGCACAAAGTGATAGTGACATTCTTATCTTAGCAATTTAACAAGTTACCTTTTCCCCACCTTCTCTGTCGCAGTAACCACCTCACTGACTCTCAGGATGTGATTACGCTCAGAGGCAGAGCACTGGGATTGGGACTGCGGGGACCCGACATCTCCTCTAGCAAGAGGAATGTCACTAGATGTGATTCAAAGCTTAGATTGCTACAAATCAGGAGAGAAAGGGGAATGAAACATTTAAAATTTCTTTGCTTAAGGCCTGATCGAAGCCTGAAACGGTGTGTGAGGGGAAAGACTCTGCTTAAGAATGGTGCACTAATTATTGGCAAGCTTCTTGTTGGGTTATGGAGCTCTGACATGTTTATTCTTTCTACTGGGAGCTAAAACAAGACTGTATAAAACTGCTTCAAAACTTTATGCAGCCAACCTTATTTGTAATGCAGGAATGGGGATATATCTGCAAGCAGTACAGATGTCTCACCTAGCATGTGGATGTGTAGAAGAAAAAATTAGGTTTAAAATTGTCTTTGCTTGCTAATTTTACTCTTCTTTTGGCTATCCCATTTTCTATTCTGTGACCAAGGTAGCCTTCATGAGTGAAATAACAGGCTTCTCTCTAGATCAAATACTTAATATTTATATTGTCCATAAAATGAAGGAGAACGTTATTCTGCTGATTTAAATCTTGAATGCAGAGAAAACTCTTCTAGTTCTGAAGATGCTGGAGTCCTGGTGTGGAACTTGTTTCTCTAGAAATCAAAATAAAAGCTTATTGGAAGGAACAGCTTGTTCTTGCTGAGAGAGAAATCGGTTCTTGGTTTTGGCCTAATATATTGGCAGATGAGAGAGAGGCAGGATCACAGCTTGAAGTAGAAAAGGTATGTTATTCATATATGATGTATTGCAGACAACAAGGCTTTGGATGATTTCCTTCTCACTTTTAAAACTTGTGTTTATTTATTTTGATCCGCTCTAAAGTTAGGAAGCATATTGACTAACGTGGATGTACAAAGATCAGGTAGCTTAATTTTCTGGTGTCTGTGGTTAAGAGTTAAAAGCATATTTTGCAGCCCCCTGAGAAGTCACTTTGTAATGTAATATTGAAGGAACATAAGATCAGCAGGTAGTCGTGCAACTTATTTTTGTAAAGAAATAGAAAAGAGAATGCAAACTGTCTGTAGACCATGTCCTACTGGGTTTAAAATGCAGAATTAACAGAGACAGAAAACATGGGCGGGGTAGAATCCCAGTGGATGATAACATGAGAACTATTTGGGGATTGAGGTAAGAGTCATTCATGTCCACCTACTTCTCCACAGATGATGCTAACACCATGTGGATTTTACAATGTTAGTAATATTTGTAATAACTTATCTTGTCCAGAACAACCTTTTCTTAGCAACAAGCCTAATTCTGCTCACCTTTCTCAAACAATGGTCCCATTAATTTGTTGTGGAATACAGAATTAGATCTTCTATGCTATGTTTAAGAAGTGCTGCTTTTTGAGGTAACTCTGCCTCCAACCTAGCAAGGTCCATGTTTGGGGTCAAAATGCCAAATAAAATACAAAACAAGAGAGACTAAACACCTAAACAGGAAATACAGAATGCTGAAGGAGTCTATCCTTCTCTGTAAAGGATCCTTAGTAGAGCTTTTCCAAAGATTTCCTCATTATAGAAATGGATTTCAAGACAAAGGTGAGGAAGACTCCAGTTGTATGGAGCAGAGGTTTCTTTGTGATTCAGGTTCTGACTCAGATGACCCTTGAAACAAAAGATTATGATGTCCCCTGGTGAAATCTGGCTGGGTTATGCAAGGGGAGGAGAATTTCTCAGACATTTGAAACTACAAGAATAATTAATGTCATTTAGAATAACGTTGTAATGTACCTTAATAATTGCTGAGGGACCTGTCTTACAGTTCATACGAAACATTGCATGTTAACAGCACTGTGCTGTAGACTTAAAGAGATTAATTTTTCACAGAGAAACTTATTTCTGTCTTGGGAATAAGGAAAAGATTTTTTTTCTGAATGCAGTTGGTACAAATGCCTGTATCCTGAGTTTTTTTCCTGGAAATGTCTGTCCAGCTGGGAAAGGTCATTTGTGATGTGAAACATCTCTCTGCCATGTGTCTGAAATTCTGCACATTGTTTAGAAGTTCTGCAACTTGTGACTTATCTAGAAGTTGCACACCTTGGGGAGAAAGAGCTAGACTAGCAGTCTTGCAAGGAATGCAACCATCCAAAAGACAGTTAGACTGTTCTGATTTAGGTAAAATATGTTATGTTAAAAGTAATTAAAAGTAATGAAGTGCTCAATCTGTTTTATTGCAAGTTTCGTTTGATTATTGTTTAAACCTTAGTATGTAGGCTTATATATATTTTTCTGTCGCAATTTTCACAGAAACAGATGGTATATGTCTGACAATCGATCTGTCCTGAAGTGGCAGAGTAAACCACTTTTTTTATAGCAAAAAATTATTTAGAAAACTCCTGAGCTCACCCTTTTGTGTACAAAATCGACTTTTGGTGCAAAGCAAGTTTTATCGCTGCTTAAACTAGTATTGATCAAACTATCAAAAATTGTGTTACGGTTTCAGTGGTTGTTCTGGAAGTACCTATAAGAATAAGGTTTTCTGTCTAAATTCTGAAATCGTTCCTGATCCTGTGAAATATAATTTTTAAAAACTAATTTTAAATTTGGTTACTCTCCTGACCCTTTATAAGATAAAAGGATAATTTGAAATAGTCTCTAAGGCCTGTGCCGAAGTGTATATATAAACTTGTTCATATTGAATAAGAATGTTTTTTGCAGAACTCTGCTTCTCCTCTGCTGTTTGGTATTTCAGTTCTGTGCCATGTTCGTGGCTGTGACCTGGAAGGCAAGTGTCTATGTGCAGCAAAAAGCCAGATGTAAAATCTGGCTGCGGACATAGATTTGGCAACGTTAGAGTGGGTGAGCATGTTAGTAGATGTGTCCTCAAAAACAGCCTCTGGAATTGACTCTAGGGCCAACCCAGACTCTAGGGCCCCACGTTTGATGTTGACAGCAAGTGCATTACTTTCCCCTTCTCAACTACAGGGATCACAAGAGGCAGAGCACCCACAATGCTCATACTGTCCGCCACAAAAGTAACCAGCACCATCTCAACATTACCAGAAACGTCAGTCACTGTTGATGAACACCTGATTGTAACTTTATTTCAACAGTAGTATAGGCTGTTGAGGCAGGTCAACACACTGAGGCATTTGCAAACAGTGGCAGAGAAGGGGAGTGAGGGAAGGAGGAAGAACAATCCAAACTATTTATTTACAGATAATGGGAATAATTTATTTTCTTTATAGTCTGCTTGAATTTTCATTAAACTTGAGTCCTTTCTCTCAGGTCTGGGTTACTATGTACTTACAGGCAGCTCTGCCACGAGGAAGGGAATCTCCTTTCTGTGGAAATTAAAACCAGATCTCCTATCCAGGATTAAAGCAGAAATACCTCTTTGTTTCAAACACTGTTACAAGAAATTGTCCTTATTTAAAGCTCTATTCCCAACCTTGCTTGCTTTTATGTCAATTATATTTTTGAGTGACCACACTGTGAAAAGGAATTATATTTTGAAAAAAGGTTGTTATAATGTATTTGATTCACTATCAGAATTTACTCTCTGGTAATAAAAATTAATCCCTGCCTTTCTCTTCTCCCCTTTGATAGCTACTTTGTATTTTTTATCGGTGTTTCTGAGTTTTTTCTAGTATGATAATTTTGCTCATTTTGAAACTATTTCATGAAGAGTTTATTTTCAATGTGGCATAGAGCTGGGAGACAGAGCTGGGAGATGAAAGAGACAGTAAATTCACCAGTTTCCACTAAATTTTAGGCTTGAGCGAGAAGGCGGCGGCAGCAAGTTAAAGAACTTAGAAAAATATAAAAAGTGCCTTTTACTGCTGCCCTTAGAGTACTAGGACAAAGAGGAGTTGTTGTTTTTTTTTTTCATTCTAGACTTTTAGTTTGAAAGTATGATCTACTTAAAAAAACCAAATGGTGACCAAGTAGAGTGGAGCCTCAGGTAGTGGACCTAATGCAAAGCTTAAGCATGGCAGGTGTTGGACAATCTTCTCCTGCTACCAGTAGCTTCAGGCTTAAGAAGCTGTACATGCTGTTTTGTTGCCTTCAACAGATTATAAGGATTATATATGTATAAAAATATATATTGTAAGAAAAAGCAACAGGGAAAGCAGAAAAATAAACTGTCCATTTATCAATGTGATGCCTTGATCTGAATCAGTCCAGGCTGCCTTCTGCAAGGCGCTTGACTTTAACTGAAGTTGAGGGCTCTCAGCACTTTTTTCAAGAATCATTTGTTTCTTCACTGGAGCAAACGCATTATCGGAAACCACAGAGACCTTGAGGGAGGGTGAAGAGAGAGCTTATCTCATTATCAGTGCAACAAAATAAATAAATATGGTACCTTTGGGGGGTGAGGTAAGGAGGGAGGGTGATTATTTAACTATTAGAGTGCAGAAATATACAGAACAGAGAACCACAAAGTATTAAAGGTCTTACATTTCTGATCTTCGGAAGCTTCCCAGGTGGGCACTGCTGTGCCTTTTAATATGTTGTCTTAATCTCTAAATCCAAGTCTCACCCTGAAGATGAATGCCAGTTGTGATTGTTGCCTTAGGTAGGCTTTGACCAGATCTTCTCAGAACGGCAAAGCAGTTCACTCTACTAATAGCTAAAGTCTCCTGATAAGCAAAACTTGTAAGTGCGTGCCTATATAAAATGAACAGAATGTGTTACTGCTGGATGTGTGTGTTAAACAGCCAATATTGGTGTCTATACTATAAAATCAGTAGAAAATGGCCAAGCAAATTCCTTTTATCATTAATCCTGTGGCATGTTGTGTGCACCCTAGTGTCCTGCAGAACAGCTTGTGCTGTGGCTGTGTGGACTCTCAGCTGAGGATTCGCTATGGGTCTTTTTCATGTGAAGAGCATTATGTTTACAATACAGCCTCAGTTACTCGTTATGTTGTTGGCTGATCAGATGTGAGTCTGTGGATACATTGGCATAAACAGGTGCTGTGCACTTGGATGTCCTCTTGCAAATAAGTGCCACGGTTTGACTGGTTTTCCTCTCCATGCCAACCCGAACAGCTGAGCTGGCGGTGTGGATAACAACCTACATCAGGCTCAAAGCAAGTAGGGAGGAGAATGCAATTCCTTCTCTTCACTGTCGCAGAGAAGGCACTGGCAGTAAAAGCACAAAATACAGATAGGAAGGAAGACAGATGGTAAAATCCAGTCTCAGTTTCTTCCTCTGCTCTTCCATTTGGGATCTATTAGAGTAGTAACACAAACTCCCCTAACTTTGCTGGGCTCCCCTCTTCAGCCGGATGGAATTAATGACACAGGAAGGTAACTGAGGAGAAAGCAAACCCCAGACTGCCTCCATTTCCATGCCTCATTGGCTGGAAAGGTGGCACCATCTACCACAAGCTTAACTTTGACCCCAGACTTGCAGGCTGCAACAGTTCCAGGTCTAGACAGCGCTGGTAGTTTGCTGTACTGCCTGGTTGTGTGATTCACCTTGGCCAAAAGAGCTTGTGTTGTGAACACGCTCTTGGCAAAAACCCTGTTTGGAAACAGTGCAGTTAATTACATCAGTGTATGGTTTGTAATCTGGGAATGAGTGTGTCTGCAGAGGAGGGATAGTTCTCTGTCTGCTGACAATGTGGAGGATCATATGAAGTTTATGCTTACTGCTTGCCATAATTTCTGATCACTTACTGTTTTCTAGAGCTATAGTGATGAGAAGTAAGAGTCTTAAACAAACATAGTTGTGTGCGAGTGGGGTGGGCAGAATTAAGGGTTGAAGGAAGAGATGGGACAGTATGAGTATGTGATTATATGCAGCCATGTGAGCAGGTGTGTTTTGGAGCTTGGATATGATCTCTTCAAGACCTTCATTTTCTTGCATTTTCGGTTCTATTAATTAGATTCTGCTAGCTTTGTCCTCACCCTTGTGCATCAGTACAACTACATGAGCAAAGGAGACAAGATCTAGCTGCTGATGGTTTACAGTGATTGACTTAAAGCATTGTTATCTTGGAAAAACAGCCTTTCCACTTCCTTCAATTGCTACAAATAAGCTTTCTCTTAAAGGCACTTTATTTTCTGAGAAGGCTAGGTTGGTACTCTAGAAGATGATAACAGAAGGATTTTTTGAATCAGACCCTTCAAAAAGTTTGTGTTTTTCTGAATGTTTCCTTATGGTTCTTTCTGCGGTAGTTACGCTGTTAAACAAATCATTCTTCTAACTTTTTTGTGTATTCGTTGTCAAAGTCGATAGCGCTATAATGGTAAAGCAGAACTGGCACTTCCCCGGTTTCTTCTAAGAGCTGGAGTCTACTCCAAAAAAAGCAATGGATACAGATTAACGACAGATGCCTGAAACAGTCCTGTTTTTCAAAATGATGGAAACTAACTAAACACACTGAAAATTGCTGGACAGAGCACATAGGTAGAGGCATGCTACTGGCACCTGCTTTCGAAAGGGTTTTGAGGTTGTGATTAAAGATATTGATGTTGAATAGTTGTGCAGTGGCCTTTCTGCTTAACTTCCTGATGCTGTGTATTGAGAAATTGGCAATGGTGGTCAGAGTAAGGTTTCTTTTGTGACAGACTTAAGATAAAAAGCTAGTTTCTCCATTATCATCTATTTATAACTCATTTCCAAGACTAAATTTTAATCAAGATTTATTGTTGCTGCCTCAAATGGAAGCAGTTTGGTTACAAAACCCCATTTTTTAGGTAGCTGCTGAGGATTCAGTAAATACATGTGATAGGACATGTACATGTTTAGTGGGAGAGTTCGTAGTGTAGTTTGAAAATAAGTTTTGTGTTCCTCTCACTGCTGAAATATATTTACAGAAGTCTCCTTGAGCCGAGCTGTTTTTAAATGTTGACCTTGTAAAACAGCTTTCTATTTCAAATGACCTTTCTCTGGCAAATGTAGTGAGAGAGAGAGGAAGAAAATTTATGGGGCATAGGGAATGTTAAAAATAAAATAATTTCAGTTTCCAGCTCTATCTTTATGGGTTTTGATGTATGAACTTTCCCCAGCAAAATGTAGGGGTTTATTTGGAATTTTTTGCTATGGAAGGCAATTGATTCCTGATCATATCCATATTCCTCATCATATCTTTGAGTATGACTTTTTTTTCCAAAACAAATTTGTTGACATATTTGGTCTTGTTGAATCAATTAAAACGAAATGGAAAAAAATGCTGATTGGAGAAATCCAATACAGAAATTGACTTACTGTTCTGTTAGGGATAAAAATAAACTGTATAAATAATACCCAAAGTGGTGAGAACTTCAGGAATATTTCAGTTTGGAGCCCTGGTTATTCCCTATCAAAACTGACAGCCGAAACATCTCTGCTAATGCTCCTTGAATGTGATGGACTCTCTCATTGACTTAAAGAAATCTGGTTCAATACTGGCTTGCAAATAGATAGGTCTCTTACTTAATTGTCTGTTAGTGGGTGATCATCTTCCTTCTCATTTCTGCTGTCATTAAAAAGGTGATTATATTATATGTGTGTATCTTGACTTTCTCCAGTCTCTCACCTAAAATGTATGCTGTGACAATATAACTTGATTTGCTACCAGTAGTATCAACCATTTCTTACCTTCTGAAAGCGCAGTGTAGGTAACATGTTTGCCTTTGAACCTGTGCTGTACCTCACATGCTTACTTACCATGTTTGTGAGCACGGTAATTCTGACTCTTTTAACTGACAAATAGTGGTTACCAGAAAACATTGTACCATCTCTTAGCTGCTTGCTTACCAACTAATAGCCACCTTCAGAGAAACTCTCTCTCAAAACCTAAATTGGAGTTTGGACTGAGCCTTTCTCTTACAGCATTCCTCTGATTTCTCTTTTAGACCCTACAAGAAGCTTTTGTTCTCTCTCCAGAATGTTTTTGCTTCATCTGGAGTTTTGAGGTGAAACTCTGCTGTTTGCCTGTATAAGAATGCTGGGTTTTGCCTGCCAGGAGGAAAACCTGCCAATATAAGCACTCATTCTGATGTTATATAGATGAAAAGATAACCCCAACCTTGGGTTCACCAAACATGCTCAAGGTTTGAGTCTCTCGGGCTTGGCTACAACTTCTGTATTATCCTGATTTGCTGTCTCTGAGAAGAGAGTTTCCTAAACTTTGCAATTTTTATCTCGATTCAGCTTGTCCCTGAACGCTAGGCAGGTTTAATAGTAAACAAAGCAAAGATTTCCCAAGACCAGAGGTCAAGGTTTTGTGGGCAAGGTTGGAAACAAAAGATCACAAGTAAACTCGACATAAAACACAATCCTGGTTTATAGTTGATAATATTTCTTCCAGCTTGTTCTTGTATCTCTCATCTAGAATTCTCTGCCACAGCCTCTTCGTGAACACCGAGCTTCCAGGTTCACAGAGTCATTTTACTTTCCAGAGGATTGAATACCTTGTCTCCTAAACTCGCCACGCTTGCGTTTCACTGGAGGTGGGGATGAATACAAATGTAAATGCCCTTGATGGCTCGGTGAAGCAAGGCATTTTGGGTACCCCATGATAATTTCCTCCATACCCTGGTTCATCTTTGTCATTCCTACCAGAATGAACTATAAATGCTGCTGGTTTTGTTCCTAGACCTTCAGTTTCTGTAGGCCTTTGTTCCTAGACAGCTTTTGTGCTTACTGCCAGTCTGAGCAGTTTATTATCTCCCCAGGCTTGTTGAGAGTAGCGTTACATTCGTATTAAATATTAATATTGTTAATTTCAGAGTTACATGTACAGCCTGTGAAGCTCATGATCTTTGTTATGTTACGAGCTTTCAAAAGAGTCCATATATAAAATATTTGTCATTATAGTCTCTGTGTGAAACATATTTAAGGTCACATTGATAAAAATTGCTGGATCTTTTAAATTCTACAAAAACAAAATGTAGAAGAGCTTACGTATTTGCGTTACAGGTTTTCTGAATTATTGCCTTAGAAACTTTAATGAGCTTTAATTTGCCAACAAAGTAGCAAGCATTAAGATCAGTATTTGCAAAAGAAGGAAGCTTCTAAATTTTATTTTCCTTTTTGATTTTAAGAGAAATATATGCAAATGGTCTAGACAACTTTATTATCTATTTGACGACCTTTCAGTAAAAAATAGACTTGAAACTTAAGTATTGTGTTTTATTCTCTTTTGAACCTTTCAGTCTTCTTTTTTTCCTAGGCACCCAAACAATCATCTTCATTCCAGTAATTAAGTTTTGATAGGAGCCTCTTGGGGTTTTACACACAGTGTTTTCAGAATCATTTCTATGCAGAAATGTGCCAGTCACAGCAGTCTCTTTCCTTGTGCTGAGGAGGCGTAAAGGTGACCTATACACTGAAGGCTGAAGCAGAAATGAAAACAAATGGAAAATTAAGAACAGTGAAGCCACAAGATGGCTTCATGTAGGGTGGCTGTGTGCCTAGTTTTCCTTTAGCATTACCTCTGTGGTAACACTTCCTTGGGTGCAGACCATGGTGGAAAACAAATTTGCACTGTTGTCATTCTTCCTGTTTGTCCCAGCCCTTTTTTATGTATTATTAGCTCAGACTGCGAGCTTTCAGAGGCAAGAACTGTTCCCTTGTTGCAAGGTTTGTACATTTCCATCCCTAATATGGGTCTTTGCACTTCATTGCGCTGCAAATAACTTTGAAAAAAGAAGTCCTGAGCCATCAGCAGCTTTGGATTGTGTCCTCTCCCAGCAGAAATGTTTGACCAAATTTTCACCAACTATCTATAAGTTTTCCTTTGAATTCACCTGGTGTCTCACTGACAGCGAGGTGTGGGTGAAGCTCTCTGGCAGCTTAAGCTCATCTAAGTTAAGGCTGCTCTGTTCCTGCTCTGAGTCATGCTCTCTGCATGCTCAGCTCTGCCCCTGCTGCCTCCTGGCACTGGTGAGCATGTGGTGAGCTGGTTCAGGGGGCTGATTGAGACAAAAAATAACCCCACAAAGGGGAGAGATTAGTGTTTAGCTAAATCAACCATGACCATCCCGTTATACACCCATCTCCAGTGGGAATATGTGCTTGGGGACATAAAGGGAAAGTGGGACCAAACTTGCATTGAGTTAAGCTGATTTGGAAGAGCACCCTAATGGCATGGCACAGAGGTGGAAGGACTTGGACTATTTGCTAGTTGATTAATGATGTCTCAAAGAATCACCGCTTACACTGGCCTTTCCTATAACTTTGCTTTTATGTGATTTGTTGCGAACAATGTTGTAGCAATAGAAACTGGAGGCTGTTGTTGTCACAAATCAGCTTCACATGAGATACTTCTAGCTGCCTTTGAAGCTTAACTCTGTGGTACTATAGGCTAAAGCTTTGCTTATTGTAGGAAAAAAAAAAGCTTATATTGTTGCTGTTTCTCTCTGGTCCTACTTCACTAAATCACATAGCCTAGGACAGTAGAAACAGACTTGCTGGCGGAACAGAGCTCAGTCTATGGTAATTTACCCTGCTTATGGGTAGTCTGACCTCCCCACACACTTACCCCGTTTACTTTTTAAATGACCAATTTAATCAGGCACATGTACAATACAGAAGTGGGTGTGTGAATATCTAAATATATGAGAGGGAACTTCGGATGTTTTATCTTTCATTAGCTAATAACAGCAGTAATGACCTCAGCAGCACAGGATGTCTTTTGTAAAATTAATAACCACATGAGGGTTAATGGCCCAAGGCGATGAACTCTCTCAGAGAATCATTAATCTACCTTGATGATTATCGCTTCATTACTGAACACTGAAACCTGCTTGGTGTACCAGTGAATGCCGGATTCCAGCCCTCCCTACTGATGTTCATAATGTACCCTCTTATCTTTCTTCTGGGCATGCAGGAGAACAGGAGTAAAGCTCTGAGATGCAAATGAAGGTAACAAGCATGAGAGGTATGAAACTCATTTGAATATGGGTTTGGAGAACATGTCTCCCAAATGATTATCTGTTTTCTACCTACATATTAAATAGAGCTTTAAGGGGTATTTTTTGTTTGTTTTTAAGTAGCTGTAGTCTGGGAAGCAATGCCATGGCTCATGAAGCAAAGGCTTTCTGAGATGGTTATGTATATAGACTTTAATTGGTTGGCCTGTGTATTTAGATAGTGCCCATTAGTACAGACCCCTGTTTCCCTTCCCAGGAATAGCATCCTGCAGCTCAGCGCTGCAAACATTTCCCATTCATTGCTGCTATTGATCTGAATTTAGACCTTGTAAACTCAATGTGCAGAAATGGAAGCTGAGACATCCAAAAGAAAACAGCGTGTCAGGATATTTAACACAACCAGCCCCTGCCACAAACAGAAATATTTATGGCAACTTAGTCCCCTCTATGTGAAATAGTCTAGTTTTTTGGAAAAAGGCCAGTATCTCTAGAAGAAGAGAGCTCTGAAAGCACATAATCTTGCTGGCTGTGGAATACAGAAACTTGCACAATCCCACATTTAGCCTTTTTTCCTCCTTGTCAGCCTATGACAGCTGTGCACATTAACCTTCAGAACCCATTTTTTTTTGCCACTTTATTATCTTTGCTGCCAGGATTAGTTTTAGTTGGACAGTGATTAATATAGAGAGGGTGCTGCATAACCAGCGCAAATTTGGATAGGTAATTAAGACCTCTAGCTACTAGCTCCAAGTTGGGAACAGCTGCAGTTCATTTGGATTTTGTAGCAGCACAGCCCTGTTACAGAGCAGATAGACCTGGAATATATTTTTGAAATTTCTCTGCCTTAATGGGCTAGAAAACATAAACTGTTTATGCTTTTCTTGCTTTGTTTTTTGTTTTCCTTTGTGGAATGTGGGAAGTGTAGCTAAGTATTATTGATGTAAAGAAACTGTAATTATCAACCATTATGATTGAAGATGGCTTATTAGAGATGGGAGAGCTCTGTAAAACTACACAAGTGTAGCCTGCCAACGTTATGGGAGCTTAATAAAACACTAAAGTGTCTATATCTCAGATGTAAACTGAGGATTGGGAAATTGCAGTAGTGAAAATTCATAACCTCAGTCTGTAAGGTGTCTGCCTCGCACTCTCTGATACATGGAGGCAATAGAAACCTTCTTACCAAGTCTTCATCCACACAGCTTGTCCAAGCTTTAAAAATTATTTTCTAATAATGAGTAGAAAAACCACAGTGCACTAGGAACTGTGGTAATGACAGCAGTAATGGCTGTTCCATTCTGCACATGGCTTTGTAGTTTTGGCAGTTCGTGTGGTCCTTGTTTTTCATGGAGATGGATATACACTGGCATCCTACTGGCATCCCGGACCTCCATCAACTCACCCTTCTATATCCCTATATGATCTACTGATCATAAGCCTAATAGGTGGTCAACAGCAAATTTGATGGGAGATTTTCGATGCTGTACTCTCTAGTGAGTACTCACTATGTGTCCAGCAATTACAAAATCTCATTCCATTACACTACTAATTTACAGGGAGTGAAATTATAAACAAGGTGATTACGGAATGTAATTTATGGCCCGTGTAATTATATAGCTGTCAAAGCAATGGATGCAGCTGAATTGGTTTCTGCGTTTGGTGGGTTTTTGTTTTGTGGTGTTTTTTAACAGACTTGGTCTGCACTTTTTTCCTGGTCTACTGAGTTTGTTAATTGTCCACAGCTGAAAATATTTTTTTCCATTGCAAGATCACCAACCTTCAGTCTAAGAACATAGTTGTAGCCAGTTATAATTAACTACAGAACTGATGGGAAATTTTGCCTATTGGTCCTGAAACCCTCTCAGGTAAATGAAAGAAGTTTTTCTTTTTTCTCTGCTGATCAATGAAGATGAGAACTTCCATTCTCTGAAAAAATAGCTAGAATGCTACAGTAGTAAATAAATTTTTAAAAAAGTACTTGTCATAACTGTTGCTTTTATAAAAGATACCTTATCCACAAGCTGGTAGGGAATACGGCCATATATAATGCAAAGAGTAAATCAGAATGAAAATGCCACACAACTGCCTTTGATAGGACTATTGATAGCATATGCATAATTTTATGATGGAATAAGCAACAGATTTGTAGAGACCTACATGGAATTGCTTTTCCACAAGCATTCAACTAGTGGAGAAAGGTCATAATAGAACTGCATCTCTTCTGTTTGAAAACTCCCAAGTACGCTTTTGAAATGATGGTAAATAAATTATATAAACTAGTGGAATCCACAAGTAAAGAATGGAACAACACAGCACACAACTCTGTTTAATAACCAAGCAAATATATAGGGTTTTGTTTAAAATCAGTGGGTCTTGTCAAATTATTATTCTATTCTTCATCTGTAAATTACTCCATTGCACTATTAATGTAATTTATTTATGAGAGGCCATCCATTAATGTTTATCATCTCAGTTTTATTAACCTGCAGGGTTTTTTAACTTCAGGCTAATTGTCAGTGATTGTATCATATGTCATGGGAGGAAACAAGAACATTTGTCATCTAATCACAGGAAGCTTGTGGCAGTGCCTTATACTTTTTTTTTTGGTTCACCTGGTACTTAACTAATTAATACTATGTTGAATCAGCTTTGGCTGCCATACCTGCAAAATATAAAAAAAATCAAAAAATAAATCAAGATTTCGCCAAAAATATTGATCAGTGACCTCCTTGTGAAAACATGCTTTTATGTTCTGTTCTGAGCATTCTCAAATAGCCCTCTCTAATGTTCAGGATAGCTGAACCCTTGTAGACTTCCATCCCTACCAGTCATGCTCCAGATGCATTTAACCTTCTTGTATGAGATTATTTTTGATTGTGCTGGACTCTGATTTATTAATTTGGCTTGGGCTACTGCAACAGTAAAATTGTGTGCATGATGTTCTCCAGTGAATAAAAATCTCATGCTATCAGACGGAAGAAAAATCAATCACGTATGCCTGTCTTCTTCAATGAAACCCAAATTATTGGTGTGAAAAACGACTGAGACAGTCTGTATGTTGGAGGAGTTTAGACAGGGAGATCTTTTTGGCTTAAAAATGTATCACTTATTTGAACAAAAAGTCTCTGCCAGAAAAAAAATAAATTGTATGAAATAGTTTGTAGCTATACGGTGGGACTGCAGGTTATTGGCTGGCTGTGTCACACTCACAAAAACACTGAGAAAGGAGGAGGCTCTTTTGGCCTGTGGGTTCTGTGGGAGATTTTTTTTCTTGTTTGGTTATCGATTCAGGGCTATTATCTTGGATGATGATATCTGGAGTTTCATTGCTTGAATATATAAAAGGCATGTTTAAATTACTTTGGGAAAATTACTGAGACAATTATGGGATTGTAATATAAAGTACCATAATTACACTTTAATGCTTCTTATTGATTGTTGAGCTTTGCACTTTGCTGTAACATAAAACAGTGAACCTATGTTTTCTTTGCCCACCCAGAAAGTTAATGCTTTAATATCCATTTTACAAAGATAGTTTTTCAGAACTGAGCAAGGAGGAACCTCCAAGATGAAAAATATATACTGTATGTATGTGAATACACACATGTATATAGATATTCATCATGCTTTGAAAGCCACATGTCAGTATCTCTCATCTTTCAAGTTCTTTCTCCATCTTTGAGTGGTCCAGAACAGTGCTACTCCGAGGGGCAGGCATGTTTATATATGTGCATGAGGAAGGAACAAAGCTTGACAAATGGGGAAGGATGAGGTGATGTGGTGGTGGTGCTCATACTTTGTGTGGCTAGAACAAGGCAGCACGTTATCTCCCAAAATTACCAGAAAGTGAAGAGGGGACATGCTCTTCATTGAAGAACTATTTGCTTGGGGTTTCAAAACACCAGCCATATCCACTCTTCAGAGGTGTAGTCGAAAGGCAGCTTCTGGACAGCTCTTTATAAGCCAAGAAGAGGAAATTCAAAGCAACTGCTTCCAGTTATTGCCAGGTAACATGTACAATTAAACTCTCTACAAAGAATGCAGGCAAAAAGCGTGTGTCCTTTCTGGCTTAGTTTTACAGACCGAGAATAATGAAGTATCTCTTGCGTCTATTTCAAAGACTTTCTGGATGAAGTTCTCTCACTATAATAGTAAAGATAATGATAATAAATTCTTGCTGTCACTGAAAGAATTCCTTAGCATTCCTGTGTTTTCAGTGGCTATTAATGCTGTATACCTGTATCCTTCCCAAGCTGCCACTCCACAGCGTGGGACTCCAAGACAGTATATACTTCTACGGCAGATAAAATGAGGTATAGCATTGCCCCCCGATCTCACACACAGGAATCTTATTCGCTCTAGTTCCTGGTATTGGGAAGTGTTCAGTTACCTCATTACACTCCCTCAGATCTCTGGTTGAACCTTCTCTTTGCTCTGGTACCTCCAACTGCTTGGTAATGACCAGTGCCAGCTCACAGATGTTATCATCTCCTCACTGGTACCCTTTCTGCTGCCATCTTCTCTACAGTTTGATAGTGAATTTGGCCAATTTTAATGTTCTTGGTTTAGAGCAATTTGCATGGTGAAAGTTCTTGCACATGAGTATGTCTTGGCCTTGTTGTTAGTTTATCATTTTTGTCTATGAAATTATAAGAAATACGAGAAGAAGTCTATCGGGGCCTTCGTGACAGGCATAAACAAAGTCTGAAGATCTGCATTCACATGCCTTTCCTTCCCTTTATGAACTCAGTTATTTGCTACCAGCTGCCTCTAGGCCTCAGGAGGCTCATATGACATTTGGATTAAGCTCTGCAATAACAATATTGATTGAAGTGTCTTTACTGGTCAAAGAAGAAAAGCTGTCCTGTTCTGTAAATACTATATCATGTTATTAGTACCTTACACTTTAAACTATTCTGATGTAAAGTGGATTTGTCTTTCACTTGCATATTAGACATGCACAGTCTTTTCCTTTGAGTGTAGGCTGCCAGATGCCCTTTCCTCTGTGCCATGTTCACCTTTCCTGTAGCCCTAGCTATGAGTGTGCTGCCATCTCATGGCAGGCCACAGTTTAATTAGAAATGACAAATGGTACAGGACAAATTAGTGTTATTATGTAAATTTGTCCTACACAAAGATAAGTTAAAAAAAAGTATAATTCAGCCTGTGTTTTAAAACTAAAGAACATTCTCTGATTTCCATGTAACAGATAATGAGACTGTAAGTGGCAGAGCAGTTGTGGCTGAACCTACCGTATATCCTTCTACATGTACAATTTTTTGTGCTTTTAGAAGAATAAAGGACCTTGACTACACAGTATTAATATTGAAGATGTCTGGGATATTGCAACGAATCCCACTGAACATTACTATCAGCACAATTCATTCAGAAAAATATCTCTCTGCTTTCAGCAGCAGATATTAGTATACATGGTAGAGAAAAACATAATTAAATCTATTAAGGTGACTTGTTACAGAACACAAATGTCTGAATGCTTGACGGAAAAAGAAAACATTTTGTCTTTTTCTTCTGAGGGTAGATAACGCTATGCCTTTCAAGTCTTGTTTAAGAATTCTCAGTCTGTGAGTCTTTTCAACCATCTGACATTTTAGAGTTCAGCTGGGATTTCTATTCTGCACCCAGCCCTGTGATATCTAGCTGCCATCATGATATATGCATTACTTCTTAAAATTGTGGTCCCTTAGAGTGTTCAGTTATCATCAAGGGTATTTCGGCACAGGAGCCTAGGGGAAAAAAGCATCTTTGTAGTCTGTGTTTTGCTTTTGAGAGCTCTATTTCAAGACAGTGGATTGGCCGTATGGTCTTAATGTCACTGTTCAGAAGACCTGAAACCTGGGACATCACTCAAAAGGACCATCTAACTTGGTGTCCTGCTTCCAACAGCAGCCATGGGTGGGCTAGCTGAACTGGTAGCAGCTCTAGGAATTGTCTGCCAGCTCCCTTGGGTTTTCAGGGAGTGATGGTGCTTTAGAGACTCTGCCAGCCACACAGGATCTCTTTCCACTTTTTCCATTTTACATTTGAGGGACTTTGGTCTCACAGGTTATAAAATCTTGACCACTAATTTGGCTTATCTGTAGTGTGTATCTGCTAACCAGAGAAAGGAGGAAGGGATGACTGGTGTTTCACAGTGATAATTTTTATAAATTTGTGTGGTATACTGCACATCTGAGTTTCCACTTAAGAAGAGAAAAATGGATGGAGCTTTGCAATACCTACAGTTACATAAATTAACAACTGAAAAACCTCCTTAACCTTCATGAAAGTTCAAGTCTTAATGCACTGGCAAGCTTGTATTTCTGAGGCAGAAAATAATTTTTGGTGTAGTCTTCCAGTCAAACAATTTGCCCTTCTTATTAATATAACCTCAGCTTTTGATATGTTTGCAGGTAGGAATGTATTTTCTGAAAAGCTGGTTCGCCATTCACCAGGAGAGTTTGTAGCTGTGTATTAATACTTGCAATTCCAGGCTGAACTACTCAGATTTGCACCTACCATTCATCTTGTGAGCACAGAATTGCTGGGCTCTTTCATACTGCACTTTCATCTGTGGATTTAGTGCTGTCTGACAAAGTGAGCATGTAGGAACAGCACGCATGTACTCGTATTGGCAGGTGGGGACCTGGTGTGCTCTTTCTGATGAATATTGTGGATAGAAGAGACATTCTGATGCTGAATTCCTCCGTAATCTCTAGAAATGTCTAGGTCTCTGTTGCTTCATCTCTAAAATAAAGAAGTATGGTGGGTTTTTTCGCTGTGTTGGGGGTGGGAAATCTTGCTAACTCTAGCTTATTAAAATGGCTTTACTGTGGCCATTCAGTGAATAAATTGGAAGGAGATCTTCTAGTTTTGCAATTCACACATCTGTGCATTTTCTTCTGTTTTATATTTTAGTGGGGAAAGCAGGAGAAAAGATAATTTGGTATAATTTTTTTGTTCTCTGCCGTCTCCATGCTCTGAGAGTTTCTCTGTGTTGCTTCAGACCTTTTACACACAGCAAATAGCAAAGCATGGCGCTCCCCAGAGAAAACTCGGAGTTTTCTGAGCTGCGTGCTCATGTTGAGATCCAAGAGAATGCTGGCAGGCTAAGACTGCATTACAGAATACAATCCGTGAAATAAATTTTAAACCCCTCTGAACTTTGACAACTTATGTCTAAAAGGCACGTTTTTTTACCTAAAGACCAACTCTGTCAAAATCTCAGATTCTGCCATCTGCTAAGAAAAGGTTGATGGGAACTGGGTTTTATTTTCATGACAAAACCCCATCCAGTCAATTGGATTACAACCAGTGATATTACCCAAAGCAAAAGGTAACACAAATGCTGTCTACAACCTAAGTCTTGCCATGGGTGGTGGTGTTAGTGCCAAGTGGGGAGAGGTTTCTCCTATTATGCTCATGATAAAAGTACCAGCCCCTAAGCTAACTCCCTCAAAATGAAAAGAAAAAGATACAGGTCTGGAAACTTGCAAATTAGTCGTATGTATTGGGTATCCATAGTTGCTTTCATTACTGTTTTTTATTTGCTTTATTTTTCTCTGAAATTTGTGTCTTTGTAGTTGTCCAGCAACTCTTCTGTTTCTGGGCAAACTCAGAGCAAACAACTTTATTCAAAATAGGAGTGAAGTTTTAGGTGATCAAAGTGAGAGAGCAGTTGCAAAACAGAAGAACAAGCTATGCTTTTAAGTCCTTTTTTGGATGTTCTTGGCTTAATTAGGAGCCTGGTGACATGCCGTCTGTCAGCCTAGGATTGACTGATACAGTTTCTCTCCTTTAAATTTAGGTTGTCCTTTTGTTCAACACGTCATTCTTCCTTCCCATCATGCTCCTATTTTTATTCCCAGTCTGGCACAGGCTGCCACGTAGGGCAAAAATAATAAATAAGCTTTACCCTCCCCTTTCTCATGCAGAACCTGTTTTAAGTCTCTGTTGTGTTCATCACTGGGAACCCAACTGTCCTCTGCACATTGTAGTATTGTATGAAACATACATCAGAAATGGTACTTTCTATATGTGCATGCTACTGTATTCATCATCTTTCAATCACTTTTAATTCTTCTAAGAGGCCCCAATGGCATCTTTTTATACAGGGTGGACTTGGTGTAGACAGTGATTCTTCTAAATAGCTTTTCCTTACTGCAAGCCTTTCATCAATTTTAGGGGATAATGCTGTCAGTTGTTCAAATAGGAACGTTCCTGCAACTTTCTTTTACTTAGTCTCTTTGTACTTTCTATAACAAAAATTATGAAAGTTTTTTCATTATAGCTGAGGAGAGGAGAAAGCATTGCGGGAAGCAGTTGTTCCCTCAGGATGCTGCCGTATGAATAAAAGATTTACGTGCATTTCCATACAATACTTTATCTTTTTTGTTAGATATTTAAAGCAAATCTATTCTGATATGCTGAATGAAGATATTGGCATTTCCCAGTCCAGCTTGAGGGCTGAAGAGCAGGAGCTCTTAATGGTTTACTGTCAGAGTAGTTGGCTATGCTGTATCTATTGCTCCTAAGGCCGTGGCCTGCCATTGTAATTGTGGATCAGACACCGAAGATTAGAGATTGCAGCAGATTCATGGACTTTATTGCTTCATGATTATCCGCAGTGATTCAGCAGGCACTAAGACCTGTACATCAACCCTTTTAATAGATACCAATACTTTCTTCAAATTGCTGCTTAGCCCAACTGAAAAAAAAAAATAGGCTAAATGGGTACTGTTAGGTTCTTTTCTACTAAGATATTCTGCAACTAGATTACCCTGCATGTGCATCACAGTGTCGTTAGGATTTTTCTTTTAACAACTGACTTCAGTGAAATATTCCAGATGGCAGGAATGGTACAGTGGCAGTGGAACGTTGCACACCAGGACCTGTCTTCACAGCAGGCACTCCATACTTTTGTTGGACCTGACACCCTTATGTTGTCGATCCAAACATAATAAGCTACCTCGTAACTGTTCACCTCATATCATGTATGATTTTTCTTAAATGTGAATTTAATAATTCTAGTGAAGTAGAGGTGCTCAACACCTCTGAAAGTTAGAAACCATTGTTCTATGGAAAAGTGGGATAACAACAGGTGTAACTTGTTCGTGTATAGAATCATAGAACCGTTTTGGTTGGAAAAGACCTTTAAGATCATCAAGTCCAACTGTGTTGCATTTCTATAAGGAATATTATTGGCCTTATTAGAACATACGGCTTTTAAGAGTTCTGAAGCAGAACATAAAACATGAAAGAATTGGATTGGTGTCATTATTATATCCCTGACGCTTTCAGATTCTTTGTATGAGAAAGACTGTACAGAAATAAATGGAAATACAATTCAGTTTATCCTTTTACACTGTAAGGGGACTGTTTTGTCCAGCTTAGAAAATGAATGTGTTATAAAATTACTGAAATGAATACAGGCCAAGATGAAGGGTATAATCTGTTGTAAAAGTGTGGGAAAAAATGGGGAATTGTTTTAAACGTTGTTTTTATTCACAAGACTGATTCTTACGGCTTTCTTAAAATGTGTGTTTTATTTTGCGAGCAATTGTTCTGATCTTCACTGATGTTAAGTCTGGGGAAGATTTTTCTTTTCTAGAGGTAAGGAACCTCCTGCTAACAAAGCTGTCAAAAGATGTTTTTTCACATGGCATTGAAATAATTTGGAAAACCATAAGTGTGCAAATCTCTCCCCCTTTTTTTGGCTTTGTTTTGGTTTTGTTACAGTGCTGGCTGTATGGTTACGTATGGTAAATGACAGAGGTTGACCTGATGGTAGACAATGATGAAACTCTTACTGATTTCATTATGGTAGTGATTTCAACTGAGATGTTAATCCAAAGCCTCTAAGATCTTCTCTTTCCTGCTGGATCTTTTTTGATGTTTTGAAGGCTGGTTTGTGTAGTCTTAGGCATGCACCACAGCACAAGATTTTGAAGTGCACTGTAGTTGAAAATTGCCT
This sequence comes from Nyctibius grandis, assembly GCF_013368605.1. Lineage (NCBI taxonomy): Eukaryota > Metazoa > Chordata > Aves > Nyctibiiformes > Nyctibiidae > Nyctibius > Nyctibius grandis. Next base: position 8,083,655 of record NC_090672.1, read on the forward strand.
TCCCTAAATGGAGGAAGGAAAGATATTATAAAATTAGAAGAATTTTAAAATTCTATGAAGCATTAGATAGAAGACTTGGGAATTTACAAAAAAAAGGCTGAGAGGCTCTGGGCCTTCCTTCTTTGCCTTCCTTCAGTGAAGCCAACTGTGTTTCTAGTGCTGTTGAAGTCTTATAGAGACAGTTGAGTAGGGTTTGTTCAGACCATTGTTAGGTGCCAGCATGCAGTGAGAGGGGACTACAGAACAGGTTTTAGGTATGCTGACGTCAAGGCAAATGATGTTGATTATTTTTCAAGACGTGTGGGTTATAATTCTTTAATGGTAATAAATTGAGATTGTATATTCATGTCAGGTTAATGGTATCAGGAAAGACTTCAATATCATTTTCCAGCTGTATGCAAATAGCTCCACTGGCTTCAGCAATATCGACTGGGTCAGTAGAATGTATAGCATATAGCCTCTAATCTCACCCATCTCCTGCATTTCCTGAAAATTTTTATGGGGAAAACAAGATCGCCTGAGGCCAGCTTGCAGCTGAATATAACAGTGAAAGGAAGGGGAGATGCTAATAATTCATCTACACTTGATAATATTCAAATTCAAACCTGACCCCCAGCAATATCTATCACACAAACTATTTCTTTCCTGGAGCTCCAGGTAGTGAAAGGGGCTCAGCATAGTTGCTCTCAGCAACCTGCATCTCTACAGTGACTTGCTATGTACTTCTCTTAGTACCTACTTGCATATGTCAGAGTTCTTGTGATCCTTACATTTCCAACCTCATCTCCCTAACATCTTTTTTGTTAAATTTATTGAAGGAAATAACAAGGAGAGCAAGGTAAATAGATTGGTTGAATAGTTTAGTTAACTTACTAAAGAGTGAAAAATTAAACTTCTTCATTTGTGGTGGACCAGTGAGCAAAGTTCAGGTTGCTGGTTAAATTATCTGTCTGGCTGTAGCTTGGGCAAAATAATCAAATGGCTAAATCAGAGTTTCAATGAAATCTTAACTTAGTACCCAATTTACCATAAATAAAGTGTTTACCTTCTGTAAGTATTCACCATTTCAGTGTTTAATCATCACTACTGTGACCTTCCTCAGTTTCACTCGGTACTGTCTTGGAAAATCTAGCAAGTCACTGCTATTTTTTTAAGCCTCTGAAATCTTCAGCAGACTTAAACCAGGCCCTTCTGTCTTAATCCACTTTTTCCTGTAAGCATGGTGAGCTGGCAGTGTTCCTTCTCTTTTACTACTTTTAAAAGAAAAAATGCCGAGATATATGTATTGGGAATCAGCTATGCACCAACTTTTGCTGATGATGCAATTTACCAGTTGCCTACAATTAGTCCTAAATTTTTCTCTTTCCCCTGACACTACTGTCCTGTAAATTTTCATCATAAATTCTGAATAAACACTACTAAAATCCCCTTGATAATAAGCGGGATTAATAGCAGCAAAACCCAAATTACTGTTGTGTGCTTTATAAATTAACACAAAGGTGAAAGATAGCAGAAAATTGCTTATTTGTACACGGGGGCTGATTCTCCACTGCTTTACAACTTATCTTGCTATTTATACTTGTATAGTGTTATAATGTAAATCTAAATGGTGTATATTCCAGTAATACAACTTGTACTTAATTAATATCAGGACCCCATTGTGTTGGACGCTGTTTGAATGCTTCACAGGGAGCAGCCCTAATTACAAAGAGCTTATAATTTGAATATAAAGCAATGAACTTGTAAGCAGAGACATGAAGAAAGACTTCATCAAAGCGACATATCAGACCAATAACAAAGTTGGGGGAAAAGTCTGTTCTCCTGCTGCTCGCTGTAATGGGCACGGGAGCTCCAGGCACAAAACTAAGTCATCTTCGCACTTTTGGAAAGAGTTGTATGTGGTCCTGTTGCACAGGAAGGTTTAAAATTTCTACAGTAAAGATAGCTTCTACAAAGCTGTCTATTTTAGAGGGGTCTTTCACAACTGTATCTAATTGAGCAACACTCAGTCAATCTTCACTAGCAATTTCTTTCATACCATCTTAACAGAAGCCTCACAGACATTCATTTCACTGAGAAGTTATTTCAGGCATTCTTTAGTCAGAACATTGTTAGCTGCCCTCATTCCATCCAGAAAAGAATTCAGAAAGGTCTTTTTTTTTTTCTGATATTCAGAAGTCAAACTCTTTTCTCCAAAATGCTTTTTTTTTTTTTTTTAATGAATGCAACATTATCTAAATACTAAGGGTTTTTTTTTTCTATTAGAGCCAGTGGTCAGAAACTTTGCAGTTGTTATTCCTAAGGATAATAATGCACTTTTCTCAATTCAAAATTTGGCTTTATAGACAAACAGAAGTCTAAACAAGTTCCTCCAAATAAATGCTTTGAGGAGTGATTTCCCACTACAAATAGCTTGTATGACATGCTGGAATGAAGAAAGATAATGTAGGAAAAAATAATTTCCCAATGTAATTTCCTTTGTGGATTCTTCTTCTGCCAGTTTAAAGATACCCTTGGTCATATTTTCAGCTAATATAAACTGTAACATTGCTAAATGAATGTGGAAATGCTACGTTAAGATCAGGCAAGCCCAAACTTCTTTTTTACTCATTGTACCCATCTTAATGTGTTGGCAGCAGCATCCCAAGAGTGTCCATAAGAGAGATCTCTTTTTGTTTTCTTCCTCGGAACAAAATTCATATGGACTTTTCTGAGCTTTCTTTGAGTTAGTAAAGCAAAACAGGTCTACTCTTACAAAGAGCTATGGAATCTCATACATACTAGTCTCTTTTGCTATTTATGAATAAATATCTTTAATAATACTATGAATTCCTAATCCATATGAAGTATTCCCTCGGGTCTCAATATTTCAGTCTCAATTATGCTTGTCTGAAAAAGTTATCCTAGTTACTGTTTTAGAGTAATTTTTTGGGAGCTGATGAGAATTTGGTCTGCTGACAGTTTTGTGGTTCTTTTTCAGTTGTGCTCTTGGGTAGCATTTTTGAAAGTGGTATACATTTTCTTTTGTCCTTTTCTTGTAGGAAATGGAAATGTCACTATTGATTTTGGAGGAAGTAGGTCAGCTGATGCTGAGCATTTGGGAATATTCTTCCATCTTTTCCCATATGGTCTGGTATTTCATTCTTCTTGCCTATGCCAGGTTGTTTGTGACATTTATGTACCATGTCAGATTACTTTGCAATCACTAATACCTCTCAAAAAGCTGCTGTATGAAACACCTGTGGCGCTCTTCCTTTCTTCACTTTTTTATGCATAACAAAGGTACGGGCGTGTTGATTTATTTGCTAACCTGTTACAGATGCTGGTAGCAGCAGTACAGTGAAAGCAGGTTTTCCAGATGCAGGCTGAAGTCTTAATCACTGCATCATACTGCTTCTCCAAAGACTGGCTCTGGATGTGACATTAGTTCAGCATTTTTTTTCCTATCTAGTTACACTGATACCTTCCCACAGCCGTTTCCAATGAAGAGAAGCTTACAGATCACTGCAGAAAATGAAAATTACTTTAAAATATCTGACGTGGATGTCTCTTCACTCAGATAAACCTAAGTACAATCACATCTCAAATGACTGGTATTTCAACTGTCTAATCAAACTCTTAGTTCTTATCCAAAATGAGAAGAGACAGCGGTGTTTGGTCATTCCCTACCCTCGACCAAATGTAGTATCTGTGGGAAAGGGGGCCCCAGTGTTTGACCTGAATGTAACTACAGAATGAATGACCTGAGTAAGAAGGATTGTGCTAGTCACATTTGAAATACTGTCTTAATTATATTTAGTGTCTCTTTAAGCACATTTTTTTTTTTCTGTAATTAAAGTCTCGGTGGTAGATCAAGATAATTCTCCATATATTAAAGGAAGCATTGGATTCTCTGATCTCTGTGGTGATTACCTACAAAATATTAGCATGAAGGACTGACTGTTTCATATTAGAGCGTGAAGTTACACAACATGTCACACCAAGAATGGTTTCTTCTACTGAAACATGACTCTAAGGGCTTGTCAATACTGGAAAATGTTCTTGGGCAGCTATTCCAAAATAAGTATGAAATCTTAAGTTGCTATTTGAAGCCTGATTCTCCATGAAGCGTTTTTCTTTTAGTGAGACTGCATAATTCGTGTTTGAAATCCTTCCCTACAAGAGGTTTCAAATCAATGAACTCTGGCCTGGGGGTTCTCTGTACGAGGCAGCGTTGCATGCAGAGAACTTGCTGGATTGGGTCTGTTATGTCAAACTTCCTTCCTCTCACCTTTCAGAGTAATTCTGAAAACTCACTTATTGCGCAGAGCGTGCTGGCTGCAAAGACCATCCCACACTGTGTGCTTTCTCTCTTTGTAATCTGCTTCACTATATTGAAACAGCTTGCATCCGATTACAAGCCCTCTTCGGTAGGGACATTTTTTGTTACTTGTTTTGCTCAGCTCGCCTACCATACTGTTCCTTGTTCATCTCTTTCTGGAACATAGTGTATGGTACACTAAAATCGTACTATGTTAAAACTTAAAAGTTTTGAAAACTAGACAAAGAACTTTCATTTTTCTCATTTCCTTACATTTTGACTCAGTTATTCTGTACGTTACATCACAAGACACATGTCTGCCCAATGGGAAGGTGTCAACTATGACTATGAGTTCAGAGTTAAAGTATCTTGTATTGCTCTGTGTCGAGCTGACATACTGAACATAATGCTAACATGGCCTCTGCTACCTCTGAGAGTATAACAGTTATACTACGTAATGTCTTGGGTGGCAGACTTCAGCCTTACCCTTTCTGTTGAGAAGGTCGCACAGTTCTTTGGTGTTTGCCATAATACAGTCTCGCTTGTATTGTGGTTAGTTGCCATAAGAACGTAAGGTACGTGAATATGTTATATTACCTTGCGGTAGCTTGAGTCATCATTTTGTCTAGAGGATGTGTCTTGCCACTCCACCTCAGAATTAAGTGACTCTAATGTAGCTCTTTTAATGTGTATTTCCTTTGTTTTCATGCTAAGGAACTGCATCATGACTGTAGAAATAGTGTGGATCTTCTGGTTATTAAAAAGCCCAATAGCATAAAGAATGTTTTTCTACGCAAGAAATATCCTCAGATCTGATTTTGCACCCTTTGATGCATATCTGTCTGTGAATTTAAGCTGAGGGATCCCTTTTCTAGTCTTAGTTCTTATGTGACACACTTTAAATGAATGGCTTTGGTTTCAGCTGGAGCTAGATAGGATTTTTTCTATTCTTGTATATTGAAAACAAAGTTGGTATGGTTTGCATATAGTAATATTTTCAAATATTTAAATCTCCAACTTCTGAAATGTTAGTATTTCTGTGAATTCATACACAATGACCTGAAATATTTTTCTGGTGTATGGAAGGTAACAAGATGTTATGTATCGCTGAACTCAGAATAGTTTTCCCATTGTCCATTCTGCTACAAATATGAATTGCCTTTCCCTTTATCCCCTTTCTCACTCTTTTTTATTTCTTGAATAAACTATTTTTATTATCTTCTTAAGCTTTTTATCTAATCCTATTCACTGGCTTTACTGTGCCCATTGTCCAGTCTTTTTATGATGGCTCTCACTCTTTCTAGAGTCTTTTATTAATGCAGCACATATGTATATTATTTCATTTCATTGTGTTGCATTTTTTTTTCTTGCTGTCCCCTTTTTCTCATCTCCCACTCATTGTGATAAATACCATTTTTGCATTCTGTTTATGAATCTTAGTCTTCACAAAAGGCAAAGATACCCATTTGACATCACAAAGAGAATGTCAGTGTTTAAACATCAAGGGCTTCATTTTGTAAAGGTTGAGAGTGCTTACAGTCTCCAGCAGTGCCATGCCGAAATATAGGTGCTCACTTCTGCAAATTTGGTCTTATTTTCTTTCTTTCTAGCTGATAATGAACTGATAATGAATGCAGGACTTTGCTGAATATGTTAATCATTTAACCATTCTACAAGTCTTGAAAACTTGAAAATATCAAATGAAACATATAGATAAAATCTTGCATCCTTCTTGGGCTAAATTTTCCCTAGGTCAAGTACTAGTCCTATGAAAATACACATAAATGTCACCATTAATTTTAACATGAATGGATGTGAGCTGTGGATACCATTAGCACGAGAGTCTTTCTAGAATTAGCAGTATTATCTTCTGCCAATACATGAAAATGAGAAAACTCTTCAACTGAAGGAAATACTAAGTCTGTTTTTTGGGAATGCCTTTGGTGTTAGGTAGATAGAATTTGTCTGGGAGCAAGCATAGGGCTGCTATGCCCTTAGAGTAGGCCTTGATTAAAACTCAATCATGTAATCTATTGATAGGAGTCATAATGACCTACCTAGTCATAGACTTCAATAACACAGCCACAATCCTTTGTAAGGATTATTTTTCTTATCATTTCCACTATAGCTGCTTTGTCTCTTTTTTTTTTTTTTTTTAAAAAAAAAAATATCCTGGAAAGTCATGTATTTCTGACATTGCTCCAGCAAAACACTTTAGCATATGCTGGACTTCAAGCATGTCATTAGTCCCGTTGACTTTGATGGGATGTAAGTGTGTACTTACCAGCACTGGAGACAAGAGCAGATTATTAGCTGCAGTACAGTAATTTCCAGTGTTGCATTCTGGTAGGACCTGTAACAAGGCCAAGACTCTGATAAATGTAAATAACATAATAGACATCAGATGTGTGGTGGTTACAGAGAATGGAGAGCTGGGACATTATTATTAAAGTATATCTCCATCTTTATTCCTGCTGAAATGTTCTTTGTCTGCAATGAGTATTTACTGGGGTAATCTTTGCTGTTGAGCTCCGCCAAAACCCTTCATTCTCCTACTCCTCAGTGCTTGTGTTTTCCTCCCAGACCTATGCTTGTCTTGAGCGGAGTGATTAGTTACATCAGTAATAACACATCTGATGCATTTTCTTTCTCAGCCTTGTAGGTCACACTCAGGTTATGCTCGCATTCTGCTGGTGGGTTTTGCTTACAATTGAATAAAATGAAGATGATTTATTTATTTCTGAAAAGACAGACAGTTATTTGTAAATCTGCCCACAAGAGCTTTTTTTTTTTCCTCTTATGAAACCTGAGTTAATGAAAGATTTGTTTTTTGTATTTCTGACTTTGTAAATGCATTAGCAATTGTGTTTTTTTTACCTCAGATTCCCTCACTGTCATACACTTCATTAGTTCCACATGTAATGTTCTTTCCAGCTTTATTCTAAATTGCTGTATCATTTACTCGGATAAATTAAGTTGTCATAGAAGCTTTGCTAAATATTTGGTCTTTTTGTACCCTTTGTCAATATATTTCTGATTTTTAAATAACAGCTTCTTTTTCTCTTGTGTTCTCTGTCTGCTCCAATAGATCAGCTTGAACTAGTTGTCATGATACGAATAGGTATTTCTTCATACTGGGCCATGTGGAGAAGTATAATGGGGCCCTTAGTTTGAGACTACCTAATAGTAGCATCTAGGGTCAGTTAGTAGGGGGAAAAAAGGATTTGCAAGCACATTGAATTTTTAAAATGAATTTTCCTTGGTACTCTCAGTTATCTGTTTAACCTATTCTTTACAGTTATTAAAGTAATGATATTTTTTGCTATTGACAGAAAAGGAATCCTGTAACTATTTGAGCAAATAGGATTATCTGAAGATATAAATAGCCATCTTTCAGGGCTTTTTGATTTTCAGTCTTCTTGTTTCAAAAGGTTTTCCATCTGTTAAGCTCTGCTTCAGGAAAGCACTTAAGCACATACTTAAATCCATCAGTACAAGAAAGCCCCATAAGCCTGGATTTAACTAGATGTGTATTTCTGAATCAAGGCATTAAGCTGTTTGCTCAACATGCAGAAAATTCAGTCTTTTTAATCACAGCGACAGTATACTTCCTTGCCAAAATGCACTGCCACATATAAATATTTACTATTGAACGAGCTGTAGTACAGATGGAAAGGTATGTTTTCTTCATGGAAAATAAAAATTTGGGATGTAAGTATAGCCAGATATTTGGTGGTGGCAAGAGAAAGACGTACTGCTTAGGGTCTAACCTTACTTTCATTGACTTTTGGTAGGTAATATAGGATTAAATGCCTACCATGGCCAATTTGTTACTGGAATTAATAGGCATGATGACACAGAAGTCAGTGGGATCCACCTCACTTGGGATCAGTGCTGCCAGCCCCTCCACAGTGCCAGCTGACCACAAGATTTCCGTGTTTGGTGCAGGCTGATGTTCAGTGCTGCTCTGTACCACTTTAAAATGTCCAGCAGTATTTCACAGAGAGAAAGAGGGAGCTGCATTTAACCACACCTTGAAATTATTCCCTTAAGAATATTAATACAGAAAAGATCAGTAAATAACACAAAAATCCTAAACAGTCAGATTTGCAAAAACTGCCTTATATTCGGTGTCCAGTAATGAGCTACATGCGGGAGTGGACTCAGTAACAGTAATAAACTGTGAAATGCAGCCTGTCAGGGCCAGGGAGCCATGAACTGCGCGTAGCCCCTGTAGCTGCCGATGGGAGCTCTAGGCCTTCAGCATTTCACCTGTCTCCAAACTGCTTATTTAGGGCAAGTTCTTTTTTAGATACAGGAGCCAAAGTTGAAGGACTGTTCCTGATTTATTCACACTGGCGCTTTTTTTTTCTCACCTGGATGCACTGAAGAGCAGCTGTGGGCAGATGGGCCTAGGGAAGAGGAGTCCAGGTAGAGCTCTGCGTTGCACACTCGATAGCTGTGTAAGACCAAAGAGCCTTTTTAGGGGAGTTTTCTGGTGGACTGGAGCCTTTTGTAACAGGGAATGAGAATCGAGCACACAACAATCTGTAAATGTTTTCTCACAGCTAATGTCATTGGTTTCCACGGGGTACCCTCTATTCTAGTCATTGTTTATTGGTCTCAGTTTGGGGCCAGTTTTCATAAGTATTTAAAAGTCTGGCTCTTGTGTGCTGTCAAGAAATCCTGATCCTTGGCAGGATCTTATCATCCCTCGAAAGTTGAGAAAAAATTAAATCTTATGAGAAATATTTGAGTGTAAAGGGGAATAACTGTGGAAGAATAAGCAGCCCACTGAGCTAATCTTTTCCCCACCACTTTTGGACTGGCTGTTCTGTCCTCCTTACTTCTGCATATTTTTTCTTTTTGAATAGATTAATTTGAGATCTTGTATCTTCTCTGAACACTGTTAGTGTTTGGAGGAAGAGGAGGGAGGAAATGTTGCAATTACAGAATAAAATTCACTTTCCGGAAATGTTGCCTTCAACATTTTGTTCAAGGTAAATGATTAATCAAAAAGCAAAGTAAAGGAGACTTCAGATTTGTGATTCTGCCATTGAATAAAGCAAGCAAAATGCCTGTATTTCTTGGTGTTCTGACTTGCAGCACTACAGATGTATTTGGAGCCACAAGCCACAAGTCTGCAAACAGTTTGTGTGTAGTTTTGATGTTATAACAGGATCAGTAGGAACCGGGAGCTTCCATACCCAGATTTGTAGCTGTGACAACCTAGTAAATTTTAGATGGCAATTCTGCCTGGCCATCCTGCGAGTTACCCGTATTGCAGATCTACTCACCTGTTGTTGGGACTCCTTGGAACGTCCTTGTCAGCATCGGGCAGTGAATCACCCTGAGCGGCGGCTCCCTGCCCCTTCGCTCTCTGAGGTATGCGATGTCTGCTTTGGTCTGAAGAAGATTTAGTTGTGCAGCTTATAGGGTCAGGAATTTTAGCTGTTCCAGTCTAATGAGAAACAGTGTTGATGTTAGTGTGATGTTCTTGTTTTATTCTTTGCCACAGCTCTTGCCCAAATGAACATATTAAACACTGTTCCCAGATATATTTTACCAGATTTCATAGCATGGAAAAATAAGAGGGGAAGGAGAAATAGAAGCCACTTAAAATGGCTTTTGTTTTTGTCTCTTTTTAAACAATCTAAGTAATTAGCTTAAGATATTACCGGGAGCCCAAGATGATCAGATTATTTTTATTTGAAAGTCATTTCTGAAATGACGGTTTATTCACAAAAGACTGATATCTTTTAAATGCTTCCCTGTAAAACATATTTTACTGTGACACCTTATAAATATTAGAACAAAGGGCGTTGCAGAACAAACAGATCTGAAACCACAGAAATACACAACAATGATTCATTTCTTGTATCAGTCATTCAATACATTATTAACTTCCCTATGAGCAGGAGGTGCGTTATGTTCTTTATGGCCTAGGAGCAAAAGCCAAAATATTCCCACAGCAGCAGAGAGGAATGTATTTTCCAGATACTGGTATTACATCTATTTGCAAGGTGTCTAAATGCAGAAATCTGAGTGCATCTCTATTCAAATCTAGAATTAGATCCAACAATACACCCTGTTAAGTTTTCTGTGAGATTACTTTGAGCTTCTGTTATAGCTTACCAGCTTTATTGGGTGTTCATAGTGCAAGCAGAAGAGGAGTCATCACAAAGCCCCACTGGCCTGGAACGTCGGGGCAGTGAGATTCCCCCCCACCCCACTGTGAAAAGGAGAAATTGTTTCTAATAATCCAACATATACTCAACTCCTTTTATTTTATTTTTTAAATTGAGCATAGAGCTCAAAAAACATATGTGTTGCAATTTAATGACGCAATTCACTCCTCCTTGTACTTGTATAGGATTAATTAGCATCTAAACAACATTTTTTTTCTTATTGCAGCCCTAAGCTCAGCTTATATAGAACCAATTATATCTCTGCGTTTCAGTCTGTTAGAAGCTCATGGCACAGCAGTTCTTATGGAGGTCAGCAACGGTAATAAGTTTTTCTTAGGGACTTTTTCCACTATTTGCATTTTGACAGTTATTGTGCATTGTATTTATGCTGACAGGTCCTGACAGCATCTGCAGACATTAAACCACCTGTGTCCTTATTCTGCCTGTGCTTTGGTATAGATTTGACACTCATGGGGACAGTTAGTTGTGTTACTGTAAAATCAGTGTAGAATACAAGTAGTGCCATTTAAATTAGGTAATGTTACTGTTTTGCATCTGTGGAAGGACCATGCACAGAACAAGTCTGGGAACACTTAGGACCACTCTCCAGTCGTCTGAACGAAGCTAAATTATGTAATGTGCAGGGAGAGTTTGAAATTATATTGGTTGGTGTTAATATGTGATAGAAATCAACCAAAGGTGGACTATTAATGGGACTCTGATTTGCAAATTCTGACAATAATACCTGTTACCTCTTTGTTCTTGATCTCTGAAAGTATCCACATTGTGAGCTAGGCTGGAGTAAGGCTAGGTGCTATGATCCCTTCTGACCTGTAGATCTCCAAAATGTAGTATTGGTTCTGTTTCTTGTGCAAGTATAAGCTGTAGTAGTGTGTCTAAGCAATTTAGAAGTTACATCAGAGATCACAGGAAATATCTATTTTGATAGTGATTTCAAGAAATCTGCAGGTTTGGGTGAAATGGATATTTGGTAAGGCAATCATCCAATGGTTGGGGAACTTAGAGGACTTTCTGTACAGCCAGTCCACAGTGATGGTCTAGGTGAAGAAATTATTTATTTAGAGTGAGGATGTTCAGAGCATTGGATGATCTGCTTTCTTGCTAAGATCTATATATGCCAAAATAATAAATTCCATTTGAAGTGATCATCAATAATTACGCTAGATGTGATTTTTTGCACTCTTTAGTTATAAGATGCTACAGGTTCTTGCTAGATACCATGGTTAATTACAGACAAATTGATTACTCCCCAGTCATGATTTACTGTGGCTACTGGCTGTTATTTCCACTTGATTGCTGCCACATCTCAGAATGACAATGAAAAATTATGCTCCAAATTGGATGTGAAAGGAAAGAGAAATCCAGTTTAAAATGCAAAACTGAAAGAGCAGCAAACCTTGGTAAACTCCAGAATGGAAAGGCTGGAGAAAATTGTTCTCCCTGCCCCCTCCCCCCTCCATTATTATGGATACTTGAAACTGCATTAATTATCAAAACTTATCAAAAATTATCATGAATTCAGAAAAGCACATTCATATTTGTCCAGCCCCTGACCCTGTTTGTCTGGTATCAAGCTACTGCATCTTGTAATAAAGTAAGAATTCTCTGAAACAAGGTCTGCATTTGTATCAATTCTTACAATGCAGAACAGGTCTTTTTGATCCGTGATACTGGCATCTCTAGTTTCAAACCTACTGCATCGTATCACAGCGGCATTTATAACTATAATTGATATAAAAATATTGTAACTCAGATCCTTTCTTTTATAGATTCTGCTTGTCTATTGCCAATTAGATATTATAATTGTGTAATATTTTTGTGTCGACTGGAGGAATTTTTGTTTCTTGTCCCTAGTAGGACAACTTTCTGATTTTGCATCACAGTTGACTGGGAAGGTGTGCACTAGCTGAACTGCCAGCGTCTGGCAGCAATTCAGTCTCACGTGTAGAGCCAGGTTAGGTAACAGCTGCTCTTGGGCCTCTTCCACCATAACCAGAGTCCTAGTTTTAGACTTCCCTACTTTTGAGAGCAGATAAAAATGCTCTCGGAAAAGCAAGGACCCAATGTGTATGCTGTGACTCGACCTACAATGGCTACTGGGGAGTGTGCACCTGTGGTCGATAGTTTTTGCTGAAATTCTGGCTGTGCTCCATTTTTATGTCCGGTACTTCAGTTTTGTACGTGTTTCTGTGTCTCTTGAGATTCTTGCTTATTCTGGTCTTTCCCTGTTTGCATACTGCAAACTTGAGCTGTTTCTCTTGATTTTTCCATGGGAGGGATCAGAGTCAGAATCAGTCTGTGTTAGAGGAAAAAATTGGAAAATGTGGACAGACATGAAGTGGTTTTGTTTTGTCATCAAAATTTTGCAATTCCAAGAGATTTGACCAGTGAGACTTCTGGGATACCAGCCTGTTTGACTTACTCTCTCCTCACTAGGTTTCTTGAGAATTATTTTGAAAATGTATTAGTAAGAATGTCAGCTCCAGCCATCACTGATGGTTACAATGACAAAAATGTGTCATAAAAAGAGCTGAAAACTTACTTCACCTTGAGATTCCCAAGGACGCTTCTGCACACGTTCCCTCTTCTAAAACAGACTGAATTTCATCTTCCAAATCTGTTCTCACTGCACACAAGCATTCATGGAGAAAATGTTTGTACAATGATTGGAACAACTTGGGCACATTTCATGTAAAGAAAGTAAGTTGTATCTCATTAATTACTCCAACAATGAAGTCAATTAGGGAAGTTCATCTTGTTAGGTATCTGCTAAGATTCTACTTAATGGCTCATTACTTGTAAGCAAGCAGCCTGTTATCATTCGTAGTGCCATGTAAAATAGTGAGTGAGATGGAAAAGCATATGGGAGAGCAAACTGTGCTGTTATTAATTTTCATTTTCTGTTTACTTTTCATACTGTTGGTGAAATGAGTTCCTTCTAATATGAAACTGTATTTAATCTGTCCTATCTCGCCACTTCTGTCCAAGAAACAGATGATGTGAATTCTTTTTTTACTGTGTTTAGCTAAGTATGTAGGATAGCAGGTTTCAAGAGCCTTGTCTGATTGCCTAAGAGTGCTCGCTCCCTAAATTAATTCCTTGCTCCTTCAGTTACTTCGTATTCATTAAATAGAGAGATGGGCATCTGTGAATAAGAACTGCACTGGTGCCCTAAGGACTCGTGTCTCACTCCCTTCCTTGGGGAAGGAGCATAAGTCATGTAGGTGATGGCTCGTCAGGGCTGTTGGCAGTGAGGGAGAGTGGGTTTTCATTCCCATGCAGGCACAAGCAGGTCATTTAATTTGTACAGTGTCAGACTCCGGGTGATTGTTTCCTTGTTTGTTCAGGCAGGGCTGAGTAGGCAAAGGACACTGTCTTGTTTGGTGGTTATTGCTGGCTAATGACTCAACAGGGATCTTGCAGTTATTAAAATCCTTTGTTTCCCTTTATCGCAGTCTGCCTTAATACTTTGCTGTCCAGGCAGTAAGCCTCTCCATTACTTCTTGTTCCATTAGATTTTGTTGTGGTTTGCAAATAACTGACTGGTGGATAGACAGACCCTTCTAAGCAGCGGCCAGCTCTTCCCTCAAGGCAAAGGCAGAGCACGGGTCTCCATGAAGGTGTAATGGTGTCCTGCAGGGACAGTGCACTAGGAAGCCAGTTAACAGCTGGAAACTTAAAGTCTCCTTCAGAGTTACTTCATATGTTATACCTTTGCATTACAGATATTAAGAAATAGAGCTTAGTCAACTACCCTGGTATTTGAGCAGTAATTCTCCTAAGGAGCTCCATGATTAGGGTGCAGTATTCACTACCGTTACTGTAAAATAACACAGCACTCTGTCTTGCTTTAAGAAGGGTCGTGATGCTTTAAAATGAATGGTTGCTAACAGGAGTAATCCTATAATCAGGATAATGTTGTATACACAAGACTATTTTTGTACAATGCCACTACAGTAAATGAGCCTATTCTGATAACATTGAACAAGTACCACAATTTTCCAGGTGGGCAAATTTGATTAGACATTTTTCTTTGGGAACTTAAGGTTCTACTAAACAACATACTGTGCTAAATTATTTAGCACATTGAGCTTAAAATAAGATAATTCTTCTTTATAAATACTTTTCTTTCTGCTATGTACCCAGAAAGACAAATATTTTTTTTTTGTCCAGCAGTGTAGGGTTATAAATACATAAATACCTAAGTACTCTGTCAAAATACTGCCTTCTCCAGCACTATAAAATTAAGAACATGACAAGTTTTTGAGATTTATCTTGGTTGTAAACATATATGTTTAGTGTCATTTTTTCACCTGTTTTATTGAATTTAAGTTGTTGGAGTTTTTTTCATTTTGGAGCAAAACCAGCTCAGAGGTGTGACCACATCTTGATCTGAAAGCCACGAGATCTGTATTTTCCATAACTGTGTTCATGGTGAAGAAAGCTGGGTTGTTGGATGTGACTTTCACAGATCTGGAGCAGACACCTTCCTTCCTCTAGTATAAACTAGTTGCCTGGTAATATGGAGCATGCAGGTGCAACTAGTCCAGTGTGTCTGCAGACTCAGCCAGGGTCATGCAGGGTTTTAAATTCAAGATCAGTCACTTGATTTTAGCTCCAGTCTGTTTGGGGAGCCATAGCTTTTAAAATAAATGTGGAAGATTTGCAGACTGGCGAGCTTATGTGGAAAAGGGTGGCTGCTCAGCAGAGTGCAGGGAAATCAAAGC
This sequence comes from Nyctibius grandis, assembly GCF_013368605.1. NCBI lineage: Eukaryota > Metazoa > Chordata > Aves > Nyctibiiformes > Nyctibiidae > Nyctibius > Nyctibius grandis. Next base: position 8,098,891 of record NC_090672.1, read on the forward strand.
ATTAAGCATAAAAATACATATTTTTAAGTTACTATTTGAAAATATATTTCCATTTTCTGCAGCAGCCATAATAATGTTATTTGCTAAAACTGCTTTCAGCAGTAAGTTCTGGAGTTTAAGAATTAGCAGAAACATGCGGGGCCACAGAGCGACAGAGTAGCAGTCAGATGCAGTGACATCTAAGCTCAGAGCAGCTAGATCTGCCAGAGCTGAGCATCACCTGCATCATGGCAGCATTTGACCCCGCAGCATCGTCTGCTTCCCACAAATCTGCATTGCATGTATTTAATAGGACAATGTACTTTCTGATTTTGTGGATCTGTGGGAATCCATTCCTGCTGCTCTGGGCTCACGGCACATCAGCATTACATCTTAATATGCATGTATAAAATATGCATGTATGTGCACTAACCATTTTAATTACAGATATACTCAAGCTCAGATTCATCGTCTTAGTTCCCTTTGAGTTGTTTTGCTGCTCTTTCTTCGTGCATTATGAGTATCATTTTTATGGTTCAATCTATAAGATTTTTGCATCCTGAATTAACATCTGAATTTGACATTTTCTCGATAATAAATAGGTAGTGCTATGATGAAAGTACCCAGAAAGGCTACATTACATTCTCTGGCAATTTATTTTAAAGACATGTGAAGTGTATCCTTCTTCCCAGGCAAAGCTGATGCTATTCCATATAGTGTATCTCAGTGCTTTTAAATCCTCAGGGAAATTATCTTTTAAATTACTTAAGGGGAAAAAAAAGAAAAATGCAGCATGGCTTGACACCGAGGATTAACTGCTCCTACATAAGTTAATTTGGTTTAAAGATGTGATACTTTCTGGATATTGATTTGGATATTTTAGTTCTATAACTCATAAATTATAGGCAAACTTAGTACATTATGAAGATACTTGGCTAGATATTAAAATTTTAAAAGTATTATGAAATAATTGCTAAAGTAGTAATTGCTCTGATATTGTGGAGTTTTTAAAAAAAAATGCAAAAAGAGAGAGTAATACAGGAGAAGTGGGAAATAATCAATTTCTAGAAAGAACAGTAGCATTTGTTAAAGCAAACAAACAAATAAATCCCCCAGTTGGGGCACACCATCTGTGACTTGGTTATCTGTCTCCTTTGTACTTGTTACACTGAGTCCTCTACAACTGATTCCAAAGAGAGACAGAGATATTTGGTATGTAGGAAGTTTAAATCTGTGGGATATTCAGCTGTAGGAAAGTAAAATAAAAACCTTACATCTCTTCTAGAATCATTATTAGTAATCCCCGATGCATTTTTTTTTTTTATTAAATAATTTTTTTTTTACTTGAAGATTTAACTTGCTGTTCAGTGAAAAGGATGTGCATTTTCAACTAATAAATAGAGTTTGGAAACCAGTAATGCATTGGCAAAGTGTCTGTAGAGTAAACCATTTCATGGAAATGGCTCTTGATAATGTTAGGTAGCTACTGACAAGGGAAAACCAGAATTCTGCTACAAAATATATTCATACCTCACATCTAGTGCAGAATTTCACTTAACTGGCAAAACCTTATTTCTAAAAAAAAAAAAACCTAACCAACCAAAAAAAAAAACAACCAAAAAAAACCACCACCAAAAAAAAAACCCGACACAAAAGCCCATACCCTGAAAACCAGCAAAAAACCCCAACCACCCCCACCCCACTTCCTAAAACCCCAAACAAACAAAAAAAAGAACTGCATTTTCTATATATCCAAAGGGTTGGCAGAGCCTTTGAAAATTGTGAACCCCCAAACGCTGACAAGGATGGCATGAGGTGTTTGGCATCTCAAAGTTGCCAGTCATGGGGCACAGTGGGTTCATCAGCTCAGCTGCCACTGTCCCAGCTGTGGATTTGCACCATTATAATTTGTACGTGTTTCTCGGGCATCCTGACTGCGTGTGCTGCCTGGCTCAAACAAGGCCAGGGAATAAGGGCTGTGCAGCCTGGCTGGGAAAGGGTTATCAGGGTTTTCCTTCCCAAGAGGATGCTGCTGGTTTGCAGACGACAGCCTGCTGCTGACAAATGGAGTGTCCAGCCAGGAGGTGACTTTCAGGAGTGGCTGTAGGAAAGGGCTGGGAACGGGCGGGGAGCCCCAGAACTGTGTATCTGTTATTTTCTGCCTTTGCAGTGATTCTGCTGCTTTTGCAGTCCCTGTGGAAAATGAAGTTCAGCTAATTAACAGTAATGAACACCATGCTGTGAGGAATGTTGCAAATAAGTGAAGATTTGTAGAACAGATTCTAAGACAAATAGTCGTGTTTTCCAACAGCAACAGGACCTGGTAATCTGAGGTTTTCTATAGTTATCAGCCTGTAGTTGCTATCACTTCCTATTGCTGATATCTTTGTAATTTATATTACAGTTCTCCTATACTGAATAGTTGTAGTCGGTTTTATTTAGCAGAAATCCTTTGATCACATTTGATTTCCTTTGTGCTTCAAGAACGTAGAGCTTATGGCGTGCTTGTGCAGAGGTTTCGCTTTTCAGACTTTCTACTCTTTTAATTGTCATGTGCATAAATTATTGCTGATCTTCTTTCATTTGCAGGTTCTTGCCCTGGAGTTACATAGTCTCCTACTGATGTTTTTTGTTGCTTAGTTTTGAAACACCTGTCACTTTCCCAGGAATTATTTCAATGTGTCTTGTTTTTTTTTTGGCTTCCCTATGGAATTAATGCAATTTTTTTTAAAAAATGAGAATAATTATTTTCTGTCTCCATGTCCTTATATTTCTTATGCCGAAATGAATGTGTCATTAGAATTCCCTTCAAATAAGTCATAAGGGCTTGCCAGATATTCTGGGTGATGTACAGATCGTGAATTAATAGAGTAGTGATAAATAATATCTTCTTCCTAATTTCTTTAATTCCACAGTATCATGTGAGTAATTGTCAAAGATTCAGGTTCTTTTCTAGATGCAGTGACTTTATTTCTGTCACTTTAAAATATGCTACCATTGTAAGAGGGTGATATAAGGAGATCATGCTCAATTTTCTGGAATTTGTCCTTTTTTATAGTTTCTAAAAGGAAATTTAAAGCAAAAAAATTCTCAAGTCCATAACATAGAAAATCATTAATTGTTCTCAATTATTAAGAAAACTGACAAGTTTTTACTGCTTCTCTTTTTAAGTCCAGTTGGTCTATATAGTCTGTTGCGAACATGTAACAGAGAGACAAAAGGTTAGTAAAACTTAAAATAAGCACTTTAAGTGGACATCATCTTTCCAGCACAGCACATCCTGCACTGTAGTACTTTGAAAAGACATAAGAAACCTTTTTCCAGAAGTGGATTTAGTGGAGAGTGAAGGGGAACCTGGACGCACCTAAGCATTTTACCTCTGACCTCTTCTCAGATTGTCAGTTTCTGGAGTCTTTGGAGTGACGATCTGGGCTCTTGTCTCCTGCAAAGGAGATAGGAAGATAAATTAATGGTTGATATTAGCCAAGTTAGTCAATGCGCAGTTCAACACTACACACTAAGCTGATGAACATGGAGTATTTTCCTCTATAGAATCAAATCTAATAGCATTCCACTGTTTTAATTAAGTAAAAATTGGATTCCCCTTGCAGTGTAACAATTAAGGCTGCATCAAATGACATTGATCTGAGATTAGAAATGACATCTTTCCCTTTCACTTTATGCTTACATTTCTCCCAGCCATAATTCATGATTCTCACCAGGAAATTGGATAAAATTTATTTAAGAAAGAACTAATATACAGGATTCTTTGGCTTAAATATTTCTTGTTCATTTTCTCACTTCCTTTATTCTCCTTTAGAGCCTTAATTACAAAATTGTTTATGTAAATTCTGACATATCTACATGTCTTATGGGTTTTATAAGTTCCCACTCTTTCAGAACATTGATGATATTTTTTCACATACCCAGAGCAGGCAAACATCATCATTCCCTTTCTGTCTTCTGTGCAGTCAAATAATTTGAAACAGACATTTGCTTCTTAACAATTCTATTGACGTACTCCATTATTTTCTTATTAAAATAATTCTGAGCCTCTATTATAATTGATGTTTTTTCCACTTAGGCTTGTTTAAATGAGTGCCTAACACTCTACTTTCAAAGGACCCTTTGTTGCCTCACTGAAGGTGTGTTGGAGTGCTCCCTGAAATAGCTCAATTAGTTTTTATTCTTTTTTTCTTTCCTGCGGCCCTATCCATTCACTTTCAAGTTTGTAGTTTCTTGTGCTCTCTTCAATAATTACATCTTCATCTACCAAACTTTTATTTTTCATTAAAGAACCTTGAATCAGTGTGATGCTACCATGAAACTCAGCTGGTTTCCATATTTGTGTCTATTCCTGGTTTTGTGTATTCTGTATGAATTTTCTTTCAAGGTAGTTAATATGACAGAGCTTTTCTGAATGCTTTACGGTGGCCATTTCCCCCCCTCAAATGTGAGGTCCTTGACATTTTTATTCTGTTTGAGAAGGAAAATTACATTGTTTAGAACACCATACTCCATGCTAGAATATCCAATAGCCCATTTTGGACCATTTGTCTTAAAAACAGAGCTTTTGATTCAACCTCTGGCTCAGTAAGACTATGTGTTTATGGGGGTTAGAAGAGCTCTGGTACATTGAGTAATCTGGTTCTATGGCATTTCCTACCCATTTCTCTTACTGGAAGTGCTGAGACTTCCTGCGTTCCAGGAGAATGCCCTGCTTCTTGCAGAATGATTATTCTTTTACTGAACTAGTAATTCTACTTCAGATATAAAAACCTTTTGAATGAAATGCACTTAGAATGACCAGTTCTGCAAACAGAAATTTGACTTTGAGCCAGGATTAAAAAAAAAAAAAAAAAAAACAACAAAACCCAACAACAACAACAAAAAAACCCAAAACCAACAACTATTTATAACTACTTGCCTTCCAGTTCTTAACATTTCTTAAATAATGATCCTATTATTTCTGCTTTCCAGGGAGAGGGAAGATTGAAGGGAACTGTATGCAAATACTTTGACATTCAATTCAAGGACCCATTTACTATCATTGTGTATTGGGGTCACTGAACCCCAATATAGAATTGTGGGAAGGAAGAGATGAATATGGTAACTACCATACTATGAGAGGATGAAGCACTTAACAGTGTCTTCCAGTACATTAATGGAGTCCCCCTTGCCTTGTATAAGAGAATGCAAAATTCAAAAGTAATAGAAAAGCAATATGTGTGTTACAGTGACACTGCTGATAACACTGCCTGTAAAATTTAAATATTCTGTGAATGGATTTAAATTAACATCTCTTGGAACAGTGCCCTGTAAAACTCACTCGTACGTGCCTTCATTTTATTATATTCCTGTTGCACATACAGTGCTGAAATTATACATGTGAAGAACATTCATAGTGGAAAAATGAATTATTGTGTGTTTAACAGGTAAGATAATAGCAGTTAAACAAGGTAATTATGGTAATCATGGTGTTAGAGAGCTGTGAATCTGTTGCTACCACTGCTTTGCACTTCGTTTGAATGCTTTTCCATAAAGCTGTCATCAGCAGGGACGTTGTCTGGGAGAGGATGCACGGGCAGGGGAAGGGAAGATGTGTACTAGGCATTGATTAGATGCATTTCTCATTAATGCAAGTACACTTACATGGAGGCTTGACGCATTCTCAGGCTGCAAATTTAACAAGCAAGGCAGGTAAACTGATAGTTAACCTAACAATCAGCAGGACTAATCCTTTAGCAAGGGCAAGAATCCTTGTAATGAATAATTATCTATGGACAATCTCTTAAACCTAATTTAATTAGGATGTGACCCAGCCTGTTTCTTTGAGAAAACATTTGGCTCTCTGCTTCCTAAATAAGACTATGTGACCCAAAAGTGTACCGCTACTGTTCTTAGTGGTTTAGCAATGACAATTCTGCACCCGAAGATCTGTCCACCCTTGACCAAAATGCTATGGAAAGATATGCGTAAGTATCAATGGTGACTCCATCAAATGGAGGTTTTCTTTCAAAATATAGAACACAAAAAATAAAGGGGCTCAATATTTTGGAAGCCAGAGCTGTCCACGATATTGAGGTTTGATTATAAGTTTATTTAATTTGAATGGCTTTTTAATTTTGCTTTTTGCGCCAAAAATTTTGTAAAATGTATTGACTGCATCTTTTGCTCTGCAGAAGCAACTGGAAAGCTTTCACTTGTAATGAAACACTTCATAAAAACTCAAATATACTCTCAATAGGATGAAAATTCCAAAATGTAGTGAATATTGGTTCTCTCAAGGAGTGATCTGGGCAGGGAAGAGGAATAATTTTCTCTTGGGGGGGTTTATTTTTGGGGTGTGTGTGAAGCAGGTGTAAAAAAGCTATGCAGCAGACACAGAGAATTTTGATCCTTCTTTCCAGTCACATACTGTAAGATGTAAATCTCTGCCAGGCTGGAAGGCAGGGAAGAGTCAGGCCCCTTGGAAATGCCATTCCTGACTGAGGGGTCAGACGGTGATGCAGGAACACCTGAACGGGTGGCTCTGCCGGCCACAGGATCTCTAAGGATCTTGTTTGTTCTTTGGAAGGAGATAACTTTATCCATCTTCTCGCTGCTCTGCACTGATAGCTCTGATCTCTCTACAGGGTTTTACTTCCAAAATGGCTAAATTGGCTGTTGTGGAGATTATTCCCATCGTCGCATTATCTACATCCGAAGTGCACTGATGTCAAGGACAGACTTTCATTCTCAGTAAAATACTATATATACTGATCATCTCTTTGGAGAATCCAAAGAATATTAATGGGGCCCGTCTTCTGAGAATAGTGGGAGATATTTTTTCCTTTTCTCTTTTTTGTGGTACAGTTTTCATATAATAGCCATAATCTTTATTGTTTTGTGGTATATAGTGCTTGCCATAAATGGCTATCAGGATTGATTAAATGCCTCAGCTTCAATATTTAATCAAACTCACCAGCTGTTGATTGCTCTATACTACAAAATCATGAGATTATTCCTTAAATGGGATGCAATAAACCAAATCATTCATAAATCAAGTACAGTATCGTATATCTTAATACCTTCTTTCCTTTTAACTAAGAAAGAGCAGCATGGGCAATGTTGACTGCCCATGACAATTTTGTGCTGTAATTTTAAAAAGTAGCACTACGTAAAAAGTATTTTCTTTTTCCTAACATGTGCGTGAGAGAGAATTATTGTCATGTCTCTACCAGTTAAAATCAAAAATGTGTTAGATTAAACCCACTAAATGCTTCATGTTCACCAAGGATTTTTTCAAGATTTTTTTTGTTTTGTTTTGCTGTAAAACTGTCAAGAAAAGACTAATGGAATCAGCAAACCATTGGAGCTTGTTGATTGGCTTGGGATATACTAGGAAGCCAACTTTCATGTTTTTTGAGCTAGCTTCTGAAATTGGAAGTATGGCCATGGCGAGTCTAGAAAAATGAGTTGTTTGATAAACTAGACACTAAAATAGCATAGGAAAAATATTTGAACCCTCGTGTGACAAGGTAAAATATTTATTAGAAGCAACATTTTCCTGCAATTTAAAAAGTAAATTATGTTTATTAGAAGGAACATTATCCTGTAATTTAAAGAGAAAACTATTTAGAAACTTAATTTTTCAATGGGAATATGTTAAGAAACATTAACTGCACCTATTGATAAATCAGTATTTATTTTGGTCTTCCAGTTATCTTTAGGCAAAGCTCCAAAACTTTTATTTGAATTGAAGGACCTTCCTACTCCCCTCGGAATCTCACTGCCTCAGGGAGCTTATAGGAAGGGTTTTCTTCATTATACTCTTTACATATAGATAATAAATGATGGAACTAGTTGAAAAAAATACTACAGTAACCACTTATAGCAGTAATAAAATTTGATAAAATAAGAAATATCAGACAAAACAATTTAGAAAAGATAATATGAGTTTTCTGAATTAAAAAGAGAAAAAATGAGTTAGATTATTTATAAATGTACTCTGTATGTTTGGCGGTTTTTTTTAAACCCACATGTTACTGCCAGGAAATAAGAGTCCGTCAATTTTTACAAGAATTACTTTGTGTGGTTGATATTATCACATGAATAAATGGCTAAGTATTCATTTTTTATATAGATTCCACAGTGTTACAAATGAATTCATAGCTCATCATTTGCATTTTCTGCAAGTACCTGGTGGCTGAGCATCAAAATATGTTCAGTAAATCCTCTGGGTTAAATGATAAACAGGAAAAACTAATTGTAGTTTATACAAACGTAACTAGGCTAGAAGCAGAACCATGATCTCTGAGATACGGGGGAAAAAATTACCAGTAATTATCACTGTCCTTGTACATCAGGGTGGCCTGATGTACATTGTCCAGGCTCTACACCAAATTATCTCTGGGCTAAACAGGAATCATGCATCTTGGAGGACCAAGTGGGAAAGAGCAGCATCCCTTCAGATGTCCTGCTGGCCTCATCTGCTGATGAGGCTCCATCCAAGAGTAATTCAGCAACAGGAGAGTCAGTAGCTCCACTGGGGATTTGATCCTGCAACACTTTGTTAGCCTCTCACTTTATTTTAGCCTTATCAAAGGCCAAAAAACATCATGTTTTGCAACAGGGTCAGAACAGAGACCTCTGTTAAAGGAGAGAGAATTGAAAAAATAAGGATTACATTTTATGATTTTTCGAAGCAAAGTAGATGTTAGCATATGGGTGTTACTGGTGATGTAATAAAGACTATATAGGTTGTAGGTAATATCTGAAAATAATAATGGAATAATGAAGAAATGAATACAAAGAAAACTGTAAGTGAACGAAGGAAACAGTGTGAATTGCTTAGTGCTAAATTAGCGGATTTCTGGACTAGTAATAAGGGATTAAATCCTAAAATAACGGTGTACTTCATGAGATTGGGAGGACATATGTATAAATCGTAGGAATGGAATTTAGTATGACTTGTACTTTCAAACCAAAATTGGAATATCCTAGCAAGACACCAGGGATTGAAGCTGTAAATGACAGAGCAGTTCAAATACCTTGGTATTTGCGTAGATCTAATCTCAGCTAATAACCATACCCCATTTAGGGAATTGCTAAATTCAAACAAAAGTCATCCTGATTAACTGACATTGTGTTGTAGTGGAGACAAGATAAAGAGTAGACAAAAATGAAGAGTATATCAGCTTTAAAAAAGAAGTAGCTGACAAATACACTGAAAGATGTTTCTTTCAGGGAGAAATGCAATTCATTCTACTTCTTCTAGGGGGAATGAGAAAACTGGCAGGATGGTATAGAGCAGGAGGTAAAGGAGGACTGACCAAAGGCGAGCATTGGAATCCTACAAATAAAAAGGGGAGAGAATAAAATGTCCTAACTTAATCCATGTGCCAAGTCAGTGTTGGAGCCAGGATTAATATTGTGATTTACAATAAAACTGTGCTACCATAGTTCATGTCCAAACACGAAGGATTCACTAGCTGTTAATAAGGTAATTCTTTTCCCATCTCATCCCATGATACACTGCATTTGTTAACATTCTGGCAAGCATTAAGCCCATTAGTTTTCGATGAGCAGGAGGTAAAAGATAAACCAAAGGTCGTATTTTTCCTTCTCCCATGTTACGTATTACAGTGGCACGGCTTTAGTTACCTATATCCTAAAAACTTCTGTGGGCCTAAGTACATTTATAGAAACACATGTTCATATTTTTGTGTGACTGCGTATCTTTTCCAATTACTATCTGCAGTACTATTTGACTCTTTTTTTACAGTCCTTTCTTACATTTTCTGTAATGTATTGATGATAAGCGTGTGCAATAAATATTAGTAAAAGTTTAATTTAGAGTTAGGGAAGATTGTTACTTAGTGTTTTGTGATGGTCTTTCCTCCTTGAAATATTTTGTGTCACGAATTGATTTTTGCCTGATGCAGAGTTAGAGAAGAAAAGTACTTTTTGCTTTAACACATTACTAAAGAAGCAATTTCCAACAGAGGAAGCACTATAAATGCTTTTAGAAATGTTTTTCTTCTTTTAAACTTATGGGATAACTTAAGTAATACTGTTACTGGTTATTCAGAGTATTAATTGTGTATTCTTTGGGCAGGGCTTTGTTTTTTTTTTCTTTTTGCATGAAAAATAGTAGACTGCTGGTATTGTAATCTAGGAAAAAAAGGAGAAGTGTAAATAACATTTAGTAATGTGCTTTTCTCTATCAAGTTCTCAGGTAATAAGGCTAGAGAAGATCAAACCCGTTTTTCTAAAAATTTTAAGGAATACAAAAGCATAATTCGATTGAATATATCTCACTAAAATGCAACTGTTTTCAAGTGCTGATCTTTTTAAAATAAAAACTTTCTCTGATTTTTTTTTTTCTGTGGAAACTAAGATTTTTGTTTAAAGAAAGGTTTAAAGTACAGGTGGCATTTAAGGCTCTGTGTTAAGCCATTGCTGAGTTACCCCTCAACCTCTTGTCAGCTAGGTGAATGTTTGAGGTAGGCATATAAGTTGCCTGTAATCTGCAGTGTTTCTTAAGTAAAAACAAATCAAGAACATTATGTAGAGGATCTAATATATTGTATTTCTCAATGTATGTTTAGACCCAACCTGGAGAGCAAGGCGAAAATGGAGTTTAACATCCTATTTTTATTAATCTGAAGTTTAACTATAATTTTTATTAATGTAAAGTCAGTGAGTGGTGTTTGAAGGCATAGCTGTAAATTCTAAACTTTCCCTGGGCAGAAACAAAGTGTGGCTGTGACCTAATACCATGCTCCTCACCAAAGGCCGAAGAACCAACCAACCCTGAAACGGCTGTGGCATTGCATCATCTTCCAGATTACGTGATTTTTTTTTTTTTAAAAGTATTGGTAAAATGCATCTATTTCATCATGAAAGTTTGACTTGAGAAAATATGTGAACAGTTGTTCAGTCATAAAGCGATTTATTAGTATTTAGTTTAAGATGGATCTTACTGATTTCATCAATTTCATCAACTTGTTGCTGTCCAAATCAAAAAGCGAATTAGGTGTAGCCCACTGCATTTTCCAAGAGAAAAACTACAAATGAAATGAATTAGCACAAACTGTTGACTAGTTTTTCTAAGCAAAAAAGGTTAATCTCTCCATGTTTATTAGTAAAAGAAAAAAAAATAAAACAATTAAAATGCATTTCATTGCAAATTCTGCAGCATCATTCAGCAAGTCGTCTTTAAAATTCCAGAGATAAAGCTGTGTGTCTGAAGGTACTATAAAGTGAAGAAAGCCTATTTCTACATTATGTGATCATATAGAGATAATTTACTTTACTACTACATCTCCCCACTATGATTCTCTTACATTTAGAGACTCATTTAAAAATACTTATCTGTCTGATGTTAAACTGGGCATGACATAGCTAGTCCTGCAAAACTGTAATGCTGGAGTGCAGCTTACCATCAGAGCTTGGAAAACTCAAAACAGTATGAACCAGTCCTCCTGCCTTTGAATTCATGAGGCATTAGAAATACCTTATCCAAAAATTACCAAGGCAAAAAAAACCTGGAAAAAAACCCCTGTCTAACATTTGTTATGTGAATAAGCAAAATAATGGATCTGTAGAAACAGCTTGTTTTCATTGCTTAAAGATCATGAAGCAGCTTAAAATGAATATGAGGAAAGCAAGACTGCAAAACCTGTGCAGTATCTATAAAAATACACAAGAATGCTGATGCCCTAAAAATAGTTGTCTCACCTGTTTACAGCTAATGGGGTGAATGCGTTAATGTAGTCTTCTGTCGATGTTGTGAATTGTGAAAGTGCATTGTCTCTGTTTTATAAATGGAAAACTATAAAAGAGAAAATTTATTTAATAAAAATTAAATAATTTATCCAGCCTAGGAAAGAGCTGAGCAAGGATTCTTGAGAACTCAAGAATGATTGAGTTCCTAACTTCTATATTGAAAAGGTGCTTTTAGTGTTTGGTTTTGGCATAAGAGACACCAACACTACAAATATCTAGGGCAGATTCTCAGTACTGAGGTACCTGAATTGAATTTTGAGACAGCATTAATTAATATTGCTTCACTGGTGACACTAGATATGTGGATATTAGGCAATGTCCACTTCATAAAATCTGTAAAGTTTGGGGTTTTTTCAGTGTGCTACTAGAACTTGCTGCAGTGTTAAAGGTCTATAGAAACACAGATGCACACTCCACTGTGTAGATTCCTGCTAAAACAAGTATATTTCCAATTAAGAAATCCCATAAAAAATAAGGCAGAGAAGTTGCACACGTGTGTGCTTTGAGGCTGACGTGCTCTGGATGTGTTGGACTTGCACTGTAGAGCATCTCTATGGTATGCACACACTGAAACCAAAATTGAATGTGCTAAAGAAAATCAGATATGTGGTAGCAGAATTAGAGTCCATCCAATTATAATTGCAGCTTTATTTTGAAAACCTGTAGACCAGTGTATAATTTTTATGAAACAATATTTGTACAAAGATATTTAGGCCATAATTCTGCGGTAGACTGCAAGTTGAGAAGCTTGGATTGATCTGGCACACAGGCTTTCTCATCTTCCACTTGCTTAATGGATTCAGATTTTTTTTAATAATGCAAAATAAATATATGTTTAGTGTGTTAAAACCTAGCACCTATTGGCATTTGTCTTAATATTTTTTTCTGAATATGTAATGTTTATTGCCTTCTTGTTTATGCATATATTACCTTGCTAATTATGGTGGTACTAGACTGATTAAATTTAATGAATTATTGAGGAACACCTGCAGTGTTTTACATACTTAGCCTCAAGAGGTGAACATTTTTAGAGCCTTACTAATAACTATTGAGGCTAGGATATACAGCCACCTAAAGAGTGGTAAAGGGGCTTTCTAAAAGTTCTGAGAATGTGAGGAGTTGAGTCAGCCCAAGGATACACAGAATCCCTTATCGCCAGTGTGGATTCCCTTACCCCAGCTTTTTACCTGAGTGTACCTGTGGAAATATATGTGTTTAACCCATTACTCAGATATTTTTGTTCATTAGTTCTTCTGGAGTATTATTAACTTAGGGTCCAGTTTCTCTTCTGAGGCACCTATATGTTATGTGAAATCCCAGCGTTGTTACAGCCTAGTCTGTGTTTGCATGTGATGCTTGGATCCCTGCCATTCCCATGAAATTCCCCATCTAGAGTGTTCCCTCACTCTTCTATACTCCTGGAATGGAGTTCCCTACCTCCACTGTTCCTTCCTTCGCTGAGGTTTCCTTCTCTCTCTGCCCTCCCTCTTTAAAAAGCATCCTCACTTTAATAAGGGGTGTAAGGCAGCCGGCTTTTCCTTGCTTTTTGTGAGCTGCCTTCCCTGTAGGTCTCCTTAAGCACAGTCATAGGCAGACCTTTAGGGCCAAAAGTAAAAGGAGGAATTTATAATTCCAGAAGGTGAAAGAGTCCTTGGGGAAAGTCCTTCCCTTCTCCTTTCCATCCTTTCTTTACCAGTCCCGTGGAAAAGCAGATCTCAGTGCCTGGGGACAAAATGATCCATCAGCAGATGGATCTTGTCTTGTCAGAGCCAGCATATCCCTACTTGTCCAGCAGGGAGGTGTTGAGAGGGAGGGATAGGAGTGGTCTCTGCCTGGCAAGGACCAATTTTAACCAGTTAAATCACTGTGTTTAATAATGTTTCTGCAACCTCATTTAAAATTAGGAGCAATGGAGGTCTTCCGCAAGCTCTGTAAATAGTGTCATTTTACTGAGGAGCACATGACATGACTGATTCTAGTCTTTTCTTGTGACTGAATCTTGACTATATGGAGAAATACCCAGATAAATCAGTTAAGGCTTCTGTGTTTTTCTCCTCACTAATGAGAAGAATTGTAGAGATGGGAAGAGTTCCCTTAATTGATAATTTTCTAGCTGAGAGTCACACCAAAGTCCCTGGTGTGAAATGCTAAGAGAAAAGAATGCTGAGTGAAAAGTAAAAAGAAAAAAAAAAAAAAAAAGAGAAAAAAAGGAAAAAAAAATGAAAATAGTAGAAACCAGCTCTATTGTGCTAGGTAACTTACCACTGTGATTTAAGCTCTAGAGTTTGCTTCTCAAACAGGAAACAAGTAATTACATCGCATCTTGAGCAATAACTGAAAAGAAAAAAAAATAAGCGCCACACAACTGATTCTGCCACAGTTTTTGCAGGCAAATAGAAAGGAAAATAAACCTGGACCTTTTCGATAAATACAGGATTGAATCTTCAGATCATACCATTTCAAGTAATTGCTTTAAGCTCCAAGCAACTATAGTGGGGTGAATATTTTTCCTGTTCCCTCTGTAAGCTGTTGAATTTTTGGATGATTTCTGCTTCTTCCCTGAAACATCATCAGTTTAGAATTCACCCAGAAAACCAGGAAATGTCCTTCTGTGTGAGCTGGGAGGATTTCCCAGTTCACACTTAATAAAGTCAGCGTGCCAAATGGTGTAAAAAAAGAATTAGACACAGCAAGTTTCGTTAGCAACGTTTCCACACTGTACAATTGTGGAGATGTTTTTATAGTCACTGATCAAAACCCATTTCTATTCTGTGATGTATTAAATTCATTCCCTCGCTATTCGTGGTTGACTTTAGCATGTTAATATGACTTTAGATGATGTAGGTTAAAGATGACATAACCGTGCTTGTACTTGGATGACAGTAGTTTTATATCGAGGTATAAAATGATCTGGCTCCACAGACTTGAAACTGCACCTTAAACTTAATAACTGGGGGCTGAATTTTCTTTCTTTGGCTGAAATGTCACCTCCAGACCCTCACACATGGGTTTATTTCTACCCTTAAAATTCTAGAATCACATATTACTCTTGCTTTTCCACCACCTTCCCTTTAAATTCACACATGTGCATTAAAGTGTTAGAAATTCAGTGCAAATTCCTTCTGCTGGGATTATACTGAATGGTGATATTCAGTTACTGTACCTTGATGTCAGCCTGACTGGGGGAATCTGCTGTCTCTGTGTGTGCAGAATACCCAACTCATCTATTACCATGAGGATCTGAGGAGGAAATTTTGCCTCCAATGTCTGGATGCCACTGGGATTTCTCATGCTATGTATAATGCATGATGCAAGTTGCTGCAGCTTTTTCCCCTCATTTTAGTCAATAGCTCTAATCCTTTTGGCCAGACTTCTGCAGCACAAATACCTATGAAAAGACTGTACTGACATTTAGTATTTGCTAATGAGTGGGTTATTTTTAAATTTTGTGGTGGAGGTGCTAGGAAGGCTTGATAAAAACACAGTTTGTGTTCATGTAAATAAAAGGCCAGTTATAATGGAATTTTGACCATAGGACAAATGTGGTCTCAGATTCAGCCAGCTGTGCATGGCTAGTAAGAGTCCAGGAGCTATATTCTTAAGTATTTATTGAGTATTCTTTGAGCAAATCATAGTGCTTTAACAGCAGCTCACACTTATAAAGGACACTGAGTAATTTTATTCATTTAACAATAGATTCCAGATTCTGCCTTGGAAAAGATAGCTCAAATTTTTGTGAATAGGTATCATATTTTGTATGCTCCAAGACAGCAAAACTAAATAGCTTTCAACAAAAGATTAATTACCTTCTTTATGCAGGCACAAACCTAATGGATGACATGTATCGGGTATAAGGTTCCCAGAACTGGGGTTGCTCGCGGCTGGTCCTTCTCTCTTCCTGCTCCCCTGACCCACTGGGATGGAGCTGGTTGACCTGATCACTGATACGGCCACTAGCTGGGGCAGAGACAAAGAGAACATCCTGGCTTCTCCTCTGCTGCATGACTGAACAGGCTAAAGCCCAGATGAATTTATTAGAGCAATCGTTTGTGAAGCTCAGAGTAAAGGCTCCAGAAAATAATCTGTGTTTTCTACATTGCCTCTGTAGTGTTGGAGTGCTTATTCTGGTATTTCTGAGGAAGGCATCATTGGAGTTCCTTGGTCCTGAGTTAGAGAGGTGACAGGATAAAAGAGGACTATTAACTTGCTCGCATCCTGACTTGGAGCAGAAAGTGGCTGTCATTTGAACAAAAACAAGTTAGCATCTCAAAATGACAAAATTGAGTCAGCTTTTTGTAAAATTCAAAGTCTGAACATATTTCAGGATAAAACTCTACTGAAGGAAGAATTGCCTGGAAAATAAGATCAAGGTTTTCAGCCAACAAATGTGATGCCTGAAGAGAATAACCTCATTCCTGTCTAGAAAGAGGAAAAAACCCCTTAAGGGATACATACATCTTACTCATTAAAGTAAATAAGACTATTTAATATCCAACTGTAGCACAGCCTGACATTCTGGCCCAGTTTTATAGGCTGGATTCAACCCATTTAAGGTAATGGGACTACTCAGAATGCATATTCAAGCACATAGTGAAGCGTCTGCAAAAGCAGGCCACAAATGGAACAGCTCTGCATGCTTAAATGCTTGCAAGCTGGGCATCTGTCTCTTCCTAACTTGGCAAAGCTTTAATTTATTAAAACAAATGATTCACTAGCAAAATTGACATTTTTCTAAATTTCAGAACGGACTTTCAGTTCAAAGGTGGTAATGAGGCAAATAAAACTGTGTGAACTTTAAGTGTTAGCATTTCCTGGCACAGCTTAAAAAGAGTAGGCCCGGGAGTTCACCTTTAATTCTTTTGAAGATTGATCCTGAAATGCACATAGTTTTAGTCTAAAATAGTTTTTGGTTATTGATACTGGTGCCTGGGGGGTGGTGGTGTTTTGGTTAGCTTTTTACTGTGAAGCTGTGCAGTTTCTGAGGGTTTACCTTAAGTGTTAGCAATTATAATAGGACGATGTGCCAAACCAGATGTAAGGCAGCCTAATTAATGAAAGGATATTCCTCATCTGTGGCTTCAGCCAAGTCTGGTTGGTATCTGCAAACTGGGATTTCCCCTGGGGAGTCTGTTTTCAAAGAATTTCTTAGTATAAAAGGAGATGTGGAGGTAACCTCTTGGGGAAAAAAGCAACTTGGAGAGAAGCTGAAGGAAGGGAGTGAGCTGGGAATTGGCTTGAAGCTTTTTGTAGAACTCTGAGTAGATCTGACTAAATGTTTGGCAGAATATTTATTTTTTAAAGGATATTTAAATGTTTAGTTTGCATGCTGAGAACTACTAATTTTTACACTTCCAATTTCACAAGAAAGATGGTTAAAATGAGAAACTGTTTTTAAAAGCACTGACCAATGTTTTTCTTGCGTGAAATCTCAAGAGCTAGGTGGTGTCATTAAGTGTCTACAAGCTGACAACTTCAGTAGCTGGAACCAGGGGTTGTAAAATAATCAACACATTAAATACAGGGAAGGAGGAAGAAAAGGCTTCTTTGGGAAATGTCAAATCATGTTCCTTCACGTTCTGGCAAAATAAATATAGTTCTTGTCAAAATTGAGTATGAGCACTCAGTAGGTGCCATATAGAGTAGTTAATGCTTTTTATGGAGATTTATCTGAACTGACATGGTGTTTGTTAGCTGCTCCAGCTGCACTCTGCACTTAGGACCTATAAACATGGTTAATAAGGATATATGCTGGGTTGTTTGAAATAATTACAAGTATAGTTCATCTGGAGTATTTAGATTCCTAGGTCTGGCCTGGGGTGATGAGTTATTATTTCATCTCACAGAGTTCAGAAATTTACCTGTGTAGCATGTGCCTGTAAGTATTCCCCTGGCCTGGTCCGCAGAAAACATGAGTTCTTTAGTTGCTGGCTGCCTCCTTAAGAGCTCAAGTAATTGAAAATTGTTTTTAAGCTCTTCAGGTATCTTGTTCCATCCTTAGTGCTGGTCAGCTTCACATATAGGGAGGGAGTTCTTGGATTTATTTTGGACTGAGATTCTGGTAGAGAAAATTGCAGGAGTTTGCATGCATTTGAATGTCTCTTCCTCATTCTTCTCATGCCCTCTCGAGAGGGAAAGGAGAGAGGCTCGTGCGATTCAAAGCAAATATGGTGCATGTCTCTGATGACTGAAATCTTCACACTGGGATATGATGCATGAGATCAGCTCATGAGTGTATATTCTTGTCTGTTATCAAAGAGACGACTAAGTGTTGCTCTTGTTCTTTCACACCTACATCTTCTGTCTCAGCCAAGATATGTTTCCTTCATTTGTGCCCTTATTTAGCACGCTGTCCACCTACTATCTGCATTTTCATTATGTATTTAAAATGAGCAATAAAATAACCATTTACATAATGAATACATTTATATTGATATGTTATATAATTTAGAGACGGTACTTAATTATAACTTGTTTATAATTAGGTCTCTTGCTACACCAGCTAGTTCTTATGTTATTTATAAAACTTCAGGAATAGTAGAAAAACATGTCTATTTGAATGTGAAAATAACCTCTGGTATTGCCTTTTGTAACCCCTTTGTACCCATTTCCATTTATCTTGGGGTATTCCTCTTTTATGGGATGAATATTCATGGTAAATACTTAGAGTATTTGCTGGTGAGGATATACTGCAGAGAAACTGCTGTTGTTATCAATTTTAGTTTGTATTTCACTTTCTAGTTGTTTCAGATCAGAGGTAGAAATGTTTTGGGTTTTTTGTTTTGTTTTTGTTTTTTGAATTGGTGTGACTATACAAAGCAATGCAATCATTTCAGGACTTTACCTCTTTTAAAAGCTTAAGACTGAAATGTAAACATGCTCCTAAGAGATTTGGGCATCCAAATATCTTCTAAGATTCTTTGACAATCCACCTTTTATTTTTATGATGCCACTTATTGTCACCTTATAAAAATCTTCCTTTTGATGCATTAAAATGGATAGAGACTAAACTATGATGGATGAATAGGGATGGTCTTCAAATTAATATTTCAGCTTTAGAGAGAACTGATAATTTTGAATATCTCACTGTTTTAAGGAATCAAACTTGAGACCTTTGAAGGAATTGTGCATTGGCTCACCACCTTACAAAATTAAGTCTTTTTAAAATGCCAAAAATGTGCTTCCTAAATTAGTAAAAACTGTTGGAGTGTTCAGTCTATACTTTCTGCATATGCTTCTTCTCAACCAGAGTTAGCACTGAGGGCAAACAGCACTCTTGTTTAGATTGGGAAATAATTTGAGGTTTCACACATTAGCTGTTCCTGGTTTATCTTTTGTTGAAGCAGTGACCTACCATATCTGTCTTCCTGAATGTGGTTTCCATAGAAACTAGCTGACTTGTAGCATGTTCATGTTCTGGCAGCAGCCTAAAATGGTCTTTAACCACATTGTGCTAGGAAGAGCAATAGTTGTGCTAAACATGAGGAAAGCTGTCGATGGTCCAATATTGAGGTTCAGCGTACCAGAGTCTGAGAACTGCTGCGCTCCCTTGCTCGGGCTGTGACTGATGTGTCACGTGAAGGCAGTCTATGTAAGATGTGTATATATACACAAAGCTGAGTTTGGGTTTATATGGTGAAAGTTGTTTAGATAATCTCAGTACGGTCAATGGACCTCCATGTTTTAACAATATAGAAAAATAGCAGATATATATATTTATAAATCAGTTCAGGACAAAACAACTGAAGCAGGTTGCTCTAATTCCTAAATAATTTTCCTTTAATTTTAATTCCAATTAATTGGATCTCAGATTATCAGAGTTTGTTTTCTGTTCCAATGCAGAGCCGTATGTCTGAAGAGGGTGTGCTGTACTCTTCATATAGTACAGACTGTCCTTACTTTTGCTTCCATTAGGTAATGTTTAGCTTATTTATTATTGTATCTTAAATGCCTTTTTAGGTTTTAGCTTTTTTGTTTGGTTTTGATTGGAACAGATTTCACGTGATTATTATTTTTTTAATTATTATTATTATTCCTTTTCTACCTGCATGAGTCTTCTAACTGTCCATTATCTCTCAGTTGATTGTTTTCACAAATGTTCCTTCTGGAAAAAGATATGCTTTTTTATTTCCTTTTTTTTTAACCATATTAATGAAATAGAATAAGAAAACTGAAGTCTTGAAAATCTGCAAGGGTGGAAGACATACGTAGCAGACATCTTAAGGCTACGTACCTATCTTATTTGGGATATTTAGAAATCCAGTTCAGTTCTTTTTGAAGTATATAATTCGTAATTGTTGATGCTATGCCTTTTTCTATATGCATCTTGTTCAGAGTCATTCACAGGAAAAAGCTCAAAGGCTCATTGCATATAAGCTTTTAGAGAAGTTTAGGTTTTTGAACATTGTAGCAGGAAGACTTTTTTTCTTTTATTGAAGTGGAAAGAAAGGACTCCTTCAGTGTTAACTGAAGATCTGTATTTTGTTTTTAAAGCTTAAATTTGAATACAAACTCAATAGAAATCAACCTTTCTCTCTTCTTAAACGTGCTCTAGACAATTATGGCCAAAATCCACAGCTAAGATATGCCTAACTTGGCAGCTTATTTATTGCTTTATCGATTAACATTCAGACAACAGCAGCACTAGTGAAACACTCAGTTCAGTTTTCCATCTCTTTACTCTTATTTTTCTCTCTGTGGATTACCCTGTGTATAATCAGTAGAAAATGTCAATTGTTCTGCTATCTTGCATCTCAAAGAACATAATCAAGATTTTTAGGCTACTTAGCTGTACTTCCAACGTAGCATTTCTATAATAAACAAAAAAAAATACTGGAAAAATTATCTTTTTCTTTATTTGAAAGATTTTTTTTATTATTCATACAAAATATCAGGTGTCTGGTACTCCAACAAATAGAAACACAAAACCCAACTGCCAGATAAAAGTGCTGTTTTGAACGGATTATAAAGTTTTGATTTGATACAGTAGCATTACAGGTGTTGGTCTGTAAGAATTTGCATGACACATGTTCTCCATAGGAATAATTTGCAAGAACAGAAGAGAGGGCATTTTGTTGAAGTCAATAACTCTCTCTCACTTATATCTAGCAGTCTGGACAGAGTTTCATAGATGAATGAACGTGAGAAAGACACATGCAGCTCATTTGAGAAGTTTGTATGAAAAGTATGAACAGAACAGGTTAGACATATGAGGTGGAACTGCACGCTGGCGTGATTTTTGGGCTCTTCTCTGTAACACCATAATGGAACAAAGACAATTCTCAGGATTATCTCTCTATATAATATATATAATACAGTATATAAAAACTTGCAATTAAA
Source organism: Nyctibius grandis (assembly GCF_013368605.1). Taxonomy (NCBI): domain Eukaryota; kingdom Metazoa; phylum Chordata; class Aves; order Nyctibiiformes; family Nyctibiidae; genus Nyctibius; species Nyctibius grandis. The sequence goes on from NC_090672.1 coordinate 8,119,978, forward strand.
ATGTGCCACAAATTGAGCTTCTGTCACATTTGTGGATACATCAGCCCTGCACAGAGATCCTAACCCATATGCATTACGTGCAATATGCCAGGGGATTCTGCAGCAGCCTCTCTTTCTTTGTCTTGAGAGCTGTAGATGCTAAGATCACAATCTTATATACAAAGCTGTTTGAAGGATGGTCTTCTATTTAGTATAACTCTCAAAGGCACAAGCTCCATTTGTAGCCTTTGTATAATGTGTGCAAGATCTAACTCCAGGCGAGTTCAATGAGAATTGCTAAGTTGCAACTTAACGCAGTCACTACCAGAAGCTCTGCAGAAAGTTCAGGCTGACCCCAGGACTTAGTTTCTACTATTGAACACAATATATTAAATACTACTGGAAACACAGAATCTTTTCCTCTATGTCCTCTACATCCAGGACTAAGTGTGAGCAACTAACGGTAGCACTGAAAAAAGACTGGAGCATAACAATAAATGCGTGATTACATGAATAAACACTCCACATCCTTGTTAGCAGATATGTCAGAGTGACGCAGGGCTTAACTTGTTTGAACAACACTACTGCAATGTAGTCAGAGTAGTTGCTATTTGGAACAAATTATACCCTGTGCTTGAAAAGGTGAGATGCTATGTTACGCCCCAGATAATGAGGGAAAGATATAACCAGCCTATTGTTTACATGTACCAGAAGTATTTAAGCAAGAAGACCAGGGGAAGATTTCCCCATCAACCAAAAAGTATGGTGTAGAAGGAAAGAGATCAAAGTGTCTCACTGGCTCATTTTAAAGACTGTGAATTAGCTCTGAGCAAGGTGTTAATTAAACAACAATCTGGAAGAAAGTTTCGGGATTTGCATTTTGCAACAAAACTTGACTCAATTCAATTGAGAAGTTTATCTCAGGTTAAGAGAATTTTCCTATAAGCCTGGCTTGGTGTCTGTTTCAAATAAATGATGCAAAACAACTATCAGCAAGGATCAATGCATTTGTCACATCAAAACTGCACTATGTGATTTACATTACCTGGAACTGACAGTAGTCGGATTTATCAGAGTAGCCCAGACATAAAAGCCTCGTTCTGGAGTTCCGTTTACAATTTTTCTAAACCATCTGTGGAGAATATTTTGTACCTTTTCTCCCTGTCACACTGTGTTTTAAAAATATACAAAGCAAAAGACTACGTAGACAGAATTGCAGGGGAAGTTTTAAGATCCGGTGGGTCTTAATTCGATTGCCTGTGTGCTGTCTCTGATTTTGTTGTTTTTGTGGTTGGTCTATTGAATAACTTGCAGTTCTCAGCTATGTTGGTATGAATAGAGATGTGCTTCAAAAGAAAACCTGTGAACTTATTCATCTTTAATTGAAACCCAAGGCTGTTTAATTAAAAAGATTTTTATCTTCATCTGAGTCAGTTATAAAAAATACTGGTAGTGAGCTGGGATGACAGGAAGGGCACCTGGTTTGCATTGTGTTCCTCACAAATTTCCAGTGAGGTGCTGAAGAAATTGCTGGGTTCCTCTGGGCTGTGGCTATCTGTAAGGATGAGAACACTTTTCTCCTCTCTCTGTACCTTACTTCTGAAGCCACTAGGATTTAGGTGAAAAGAGAAACAGGGAGGCAGTGTGTGCTGGGTTTCTGAGAAACGAATAATAAAGCACTTACAAATGCTCAGTGTGGTACAGTAACTATATTGAAAAAGACAAGCTAGTAAGAATTGCACATAATTAATACAGTTGTGCTTTTTTACCATTGTTTATACGATGTATCCGTGCTGAATCTCACAGGAGGCACCTCTCTTCTATTAGCTGAATTTTAACTAGCGTAGCTTCCCAACACTGTGTGAGATTTATGATCTCATCTTTCTTCCAGTGTATCTATAATTAAGCAAACCTAGGGGTAAGATTTAGTCAAATGATGCTGAAATTAAACTCATTCCACATCTTCTGAAAGAATCCAAATTTTATTGAAGCCAGGATATTGAATGTAAATGTGCTGCATTTTAGCCTGGTTTATTCTTCCTTTAAGGGTGATGGAAGGAAATAATTTTTAGCACTTCTGAAAAGTAACAGATCCACCGCAACAGAAAATAGCTCCCCCCTATATGAAGCCTCCTATGTATTATTTAGGATCCAGAGATGCTATTACATCTTTCCATCTATTGCTATGCTTATTGGAGCATGTTACTAATGCATTCTGCTATAAAAGACTATGATGTAAAGCCCTAGATTAACTTCAGAGCTTGTAATCTGTTCTCATGCTTTATTGCTTCAGTTTGAAGTGGCTCTAGAGCTGCTTCTCTGCACGACGAGCCTGTTGATTTTGCAGCATCTTTAGAGTGCAAGTTGGAGTCCTTTTCCCTGCTGCTTCAACGCATAAAATGGTTGCTGTTATTGCCTGGTTTATTGCTGTCTTTAGTATTGTTACAATAACAATACTACCTGATGAAAGAGAGTACATCATACAATTGTGATAGGCTAAAAATTGTTGCATTTTAGCAAATGAGTAAATGGGATTGTTCATTCTTTCTCTTTTGTGAAGCAAGGGGGAAAATAGCCTTTGCAAAGTGCTTTGAGATCTGCAAATACAATGTGAAATGTACATGCAAATTGCTATTTATAAATATGAAAAATGCAGGTAACTCAGAGTCAAGTACAGAATTGCTGTAGATATTAGAATAAAGAAGCCCACATTTCATAAAGTCAGACAACAAAAGTTCTGGAGGAGGCTAGTAAGTCCACTAATGCCTCTATGAGATGTGAGTCACCATGCGTTGGAGAAGAATGTTTTAAAGTGCTGATAGGTGGCATAATTTTGAGGCATCAACTGGAGAAAGTTAACAGCAAAATTATGGCTGAACTTCTCAGAGTGGCCACTGTGGAGTTGACATGTAATTTCTCTAGCTGGCTTTGAAAATCTTAGTCTCTAAGTATATATATTTCCTTCCCAGGCATTGTTTTATCTAAGCTGCTTTTATTTTTCCTTTTTTTTCCCCCGTTCTTCCATTGCAGCTATGCTGAGTGGCTATGAAATACTATTCAAGCTTATCAATTTTAGGGAAGTCCTGTTTATGCATGGTGCTGAGTCCGGAACGTTACCAGTAACTCACCAGCAGAAACATAAAGTTTCTTGGTAATCTTTGCTATGGTAGAAAATATTTAAAATAAGCACTGTAGTAAACTGCTGATTATCACTGTTATCCCAGTACTAATGTAACAGCAAACAGCAAGGTTTTATTCTCTTGTTATGAAAAAATTTCAATGATGCTAGGTCTGAAGCCAACTGGAGATCTTAGTTTGATTTTGATTGGCTTAGGGAAGTGTCTGTGGTTAAAAACTAGGAGTTTCAGACAAAGAACCCAAAAATATCCCAAACTTGGAACAAATAATGCCTGGAAATACTAAATGGACTTGTCTCAGTGTGCAAGATCTGACAGCTTTGACTAAATGCTGGATTCAGAGCTCCTTTTAGCAAGCGGGTGTCTTTCCATTTAATTCAATAGAGGAGCCAAAGGGAGAGCAGAGCAGTCTCCACCACCTGCAAAGCTCAGTTGCAGTGGATGAAGAGTGCCCAAAGTTAACTAGTTACTTCAGCTTTAGATTTAAGTTCTGTGGGGACTTGGTTCTGTATGTTTCCACACAAAAGACAATAATTGTCTGCAATAAAAGCAGCATCTATAAGCTATTTCAGCTAATCTATTTCAAGGGAAAATAGAAATTGTGAAAAGCCATCAGCATGTTTCAGTTGCTGGTGTTACTGCATGTAATACACTGATGTTTCTACCTCAGATGAGGCAGAACAATCCTAGGGATGTCAGGTGATGCAGCAAGTCTCTTTCACCTTCCCAACACCCCCTTTCTGCTTGTCAAGGAGCCTGGGAGCTCGCAGAGCTGTTGTAGAGTGGAGGTGGGCCCTATATGAAAGGGTGGAGGGAAGTAAGCAGTGTCCCATGCAGTACTGTCCTCTCCCTGCTCCCACCACAGCTTCTCATACCTCCTCAGAATTGTTTCCAAGGGAGAGGGAGGATGACGGTGTTAGTTTTAAAGTGATTATTGCTACGAACACCATAATTGGAAAACCAGTTATCAGTTAAAAGTACAGACACTTGCAGTGCTGAACTGAATGGAAATTAAATTAATGTAAACATGATGTTTCCAGAATTGTATTAAAATGACTTTTTAACTTTCTGCACAAATTTTCAGTTCATTGTTGTCCAAGCAACTGCATTATTCTGTAGCACTATATCAGGAACTATCTTTCCCGAGGTGATGCTTCCTCAAAGTGATGGACTGGAGGTAGCTGCCTCAGGATTCAGCTCAGAAGTGTGGGCAGTGTGGCAATTAGCAGAAGGGCAGCAACTGTATTTCAGGGAAAACTACTCCAGCTATCTGCCCTTGTGAGGATACGGGTAGAAAATTGCCTCTGTTTTGACCTCCTGCTGCTGTCTGAAAGGCATGACAAACTGAAATGGACACCCTGATCATATAGGTAAGGAAAGCGATTTTTCATTCAAGGGAAACACCATAAATGATTCATAGTACCCATATTTCTCACGGTTATTTCCTGAGGGTGTAGAGAATCAGGGATTAGAAATGAATGGCAATGCTTACTGCTCATAAGGGGTTTGCCTGGAGGTGATTTTACTTCTTTAAGCTTTAAAATTAAATCTATAGATACCAATCCCAAGAGCTAAAATCTGAAAACCCTCCATGAGCTTCAGATAGATAAGACAGGAAAGAAGTGCAACACAAGGGAATTAAACATGGTGTGAAAGTATTTTATAATGTGCAGAGTGTTTAAAAAAAGTGCAAGTATTGTGGCACTAGCCTGGGCTTAGCTGCTATGAATGCTGAAGAAAGAAGAGCTTAAGACATGGGAGATGACTATAAAAAATGGGAGCAGTTGTTGGTATTTAACAGAACTTTTCCAGATGACACCTGGCTTCTGGAGGTCATGGAGTCCATCATGGACCTTCAGTCTCAGGGACTGCTGGTGGGTGGTAGCTCATGGTGAAGAACAGGCTGTGAGAAAGTCAAGGGCTAGCAACCAGGATCCTGGTTGAGTGACCCTGTGTGGAGCGTTAGGGGTTTGGGGTTTTTTGTTTTGCTTTTGAAATAAATTTCTCTCTCAGTCCTGTTTTCAAAATGACTCAATCTCAGTAACCTGGAGACACAAAACACAGTACCAATCTGTGAAATAGCTGCCTCACTTTCCCTACTTTGTGATGGTCTCCCTGGAGTGATAGGAGCTGACCTGCTAACTTTGATGTGAATGAAATTACTTGCATACCTAACTTTCTCTTCACTATACTTCTCTGCCTAATCAGGCCAGTAGCCAAATGGTATTTTGCTGTTTACTTGGGAAGAGACATTGTAAATAATTTTTTTCCCCCCCCAACGTTATGTACAGTCTGTGACACAAACAACACTTAAGCTCAAGTCTCCTGAGACCCACTCAAGCACTTTAACCACAGAATGATTCCCATTTCTCTGTAGTGCAAGTACAGTTTAAATGCAAAACAATACACATGGGGATGAGTGGAAACTCTGTCCTTAATTTTAATGGAGATTTATGTGGTATAATATAGCTGATATTGGACTGTCTCCTGAGGGAGAGGAAATATTGCCAAGACTAAAAATGTGCAGGAAAAAAGATCATAGATTCTGTCAGTGAGCAATTAGGAGCTTTGCAGACTCTGTAAGTCTTGCTTACATATCTGAATGAGAAGTATATGATATATTAGTTATATCTGCCCAGACTCCATAATGTCTGGGAAGTTGAGTACTGCAGCTGACTGTTTGTCTAAAAATCTTTTTATTTCAACTTCCACTGTTTAAAAGAAATTACATATGTCAAGTAATTAGAAAGTACTGGAAAGTATTGGTAATGGGCTTGTTTTTATTATTTAATGTGTCAATGAGTTTGACATTTGTAATCAAAACCTTTTTCAAACCATCCTTCATCCCCCTCCTCCCCGTTGTTCTGTGTGTCAGCACAAGAAACCCGGTAGTTTTGGCAGTGTTACATTTCAGAAGACCTCTTCTCAGAGGGGTTTCATCATTATGTACAGGATGCATATTCAGCAATCAATAGCTGTCATTTGCTCTTTAGAATAGCTTTGGTAATGTCTTAAATCTGTCCATCAAGCTGACATTAAGTATTTTTTTTGTTGTGCTAAAAAAATTTAATTGGTATAATTCTCAGTAAAATCCCTAGTAGCCACAAGGGTTAGGTTATGATGCAGCGTAATGTATATGTACTCATACACAACGAAGTCCCAATGAAAATGTTACAAAAATGCATTCTTTTTTTAGTGAAAAATTTAGACCTAACTTCCCTCATGCCTGCATTTTCAAGAAGGATTTTGCTGACACTAGATAACTCTATACCATTCAGGAATAGCTCAAGTTCAAGCACGCCTGAGATGTCCATATGTTTAAAGTTCTGTTAATCATAAAGTAGATTAGGTTGCCTTTAATGTCTAATTTACATTTCCTATGCTGAGCAGCTGCTGAGCTGCTCCACAATGGTTGCACATCACTAAATATCAATGTACTGCAAAATGAAAGATTATATATATTTATAAGCTATCCTGGTTATATCTGCTGCACAGGCACCACAGTATTGGAAAACCCACCTCAAAGCAAAGCTTAAAGCTGAAATCCTTCTCTGTAGAAAAAGTAGTAAACAATTCCTTTTGATATCTCCTTATACTGTTATCATTCTTGACAGAATACCTCTTTTTCAGCAAATTGATTTCTAACAGGATGAACCATACTGCTTTTCTTGTATTTTTAGGGAGAGTGTGCTTTAAGTAGCGCTTAAAAATAAAACAAAATTTAAGAGGACTTACCCATGTGAAATTCTAGTATATACTTTTTAAATTCTGCTGTGCCATGGTATTTTCCTCTGGAGAATAAGGACAAGAAATAAGACCAGTCCCAATATTTGGTTTTATTACCAAATATTTACTGGTTGTTGATTAAGATGTTGGTATTTAATAGTTCCCACAATATGGTGATTGCTAAGATTCTGAGAGTACTGCCTAAATAATTAGAGAAGTGCTGAAGTATCTCCTGTAAGTATATATGATCGCCTCATTTGTCTTTTCCAGAACCCAAAGACAGCTCTGAATGACACCCTTGTGTGTTTTTTCTTTAGGGAAATAAATATGAGCTTGCTCGAGACAGCTATATGTTGATAATTCATATTTACATTTAATGAAGGCTTTCTGGGTGAAATCCTTCTTCTAGCAAAACATGTCCTAGGGTCTTTAATAACCAAAAATAGCTGAGATATCTTTTTGGACTTTAATCCATCTCCTTTAGGAAAAATGTCTGTCTTTTTTTTTTTTTTTTTTAAGTTCGGGTAAATCATTGTTTTATCTCATGTCAAACTTAATATGAGTGTAATACAACAGCTAATGAGATATTTGTTGTATTCTGACTTATGACAGCTATAAATTATTGTTTCACATATTTGGACTGCTGCATTTAAATAGATAGAAAAAAGCTTATTTGTAAGGAGTTTGCCCCAGCATGGGAGAGTCCTTGTGTAAAATAAGACGTACCATACTTTCAAATGATCTTTTACCACTGCAGTGCTAGAACAGAGGCTGTAGGCAAAGGAAAGTAGACATAGCCAGAGAATGAGACACGGAAATGTAAAGCAAATTTATCTCAAGTAATCCATGGTGTTATGTTTTTCCCTATTCTCTCATTCAAGCCTCTGTTGTGCACATGCTACACATTCTATGTCTAATGTATAGAGACATCTAGAGCAAAAAATCCCACCAGTGTTGGGAGAAAAATCTTGATCATCTTCAGTAAATGTTAAATGGTTTTGGTTTGTTTGCTTGTTTTGGGGTTGTGTTGGGTTTTTTTGGTTTGTGTTTTTTTTGTGTGTGTTTTTTTTTTTTTTGCTTTATATGTTCTCTAGAAGATCTTAATTATATTAAAAAAAGTAGTTACATTTTGCAAATATTTTATCTGAGTGATTTGATCAGAAATTCTGAATGAAACCACCTGTTCCCCTTAGTCTGTTTTCATCTTTTAGGCCTTGATCTTAAAAGACTTAGCTTCACATGCTGTGCTGGTACTTAAATATAAAAAATCGTGTTGATTTACAGTGCTTATGTATGCACTTAGAGTTTGGAAAATTAGGGCATTAATGGTATCACTTGCTTAGGATGGGGTTTAATCAAAGAGCTGTATCTATGTACCAGAAGATAATTTTGCCAAAATCACAATGCATGCAGGCAGAGGAGAACGTGTATTTCTTTTTCTTTGTAGCTCTTGCCAAGCAGCAATAGCATTTGCGAAAATTCAATTTGTTTAGTGCCACACTTTCGCTTTTTTTCTTTTTTTCCTATTTTAAATGCCTTTGCCTTACAGTTAAGAAAGAGGCTGGTTCAGGTGGATTGCACCAAGAAGTGCTCTAGTGGCGAGTCATGCACAAACACAGGCAGTAAAGTCATGAAGCTCAAGGCTAGTTTATTGTATGCAAATATATGAAGCTGCTGTGGCCTTCCTTCAATTGCTAGGTATTTCTGTCTTCTAATATAGGTTATCTGGTCATTCAGAAACCACATGAGAAATTTTTGAATAGGTAGACTGACAATAGAAAAGACTACAGAGAAGTCCAGATGTTCGCAAATTGCATCTTGCTGACACTGCCACTTACAGAGCTAATAGAAATGTCAGTCATGGTAGCTGGCAGGATAGGTTTTATTTAGGGCAATCAGGATTTCTTAAGTCTGTTGCTTATTCCATTCCCGCTATACTCAAACTTCACCAAACAAAACCTGTATTAAAAAAAAAACATTACATAGTACAAAGTAATTGTTCTTTTAGGACAATGGGTCATGATTGCCCAGATGTAGAGTGGATATTCAAAATGATGGTCCAGCTCCAAAATCAGAGATCCCCCTTTTCTCTTTCCCATTTCATATCTATATATCGGAGCACAATTTCTGTTCACAAGAGACTGGCAAGTTTTTGATGGTTTATTTTCCTGGTTCGGGGGTCTGGCTCATCTTCAGACTGGAAAGAGAGCTTGCTTTGGGATTGTTTTGTCCATTTGATTTAGACCCAGGAGAGCAGATCTTTTCATATCAATTGAGATTTGCCCTTAGTTAGACTAAAGTGTCACTTGCTTGAATTGTGAGATTTAAATAGTTTCTAAAATACAAGTAATGAATGGCTTATCTGCTTCAAACATGTCTAAACCCTTGTTGAATTACTCTGGGTCTGATTCTGGATTCCAGTACTGTATTTACAGCCTTTGTCTAATTACATTTTAGGGGCATAAACAATTCAAGGGGAAATACACAGTTAAGGGAGAAGATATCTATGCAATATGCTCCTCAGTAATGAAATTCAATGGAGTATTGCTGGCAATGTGTTTTATTTTTAAATCCATTTGTCATGTTTAACTGCATTTATTTAGCTTTTCAATATCTTATCCTAGCCAGCATTTTACTCTTTTTCAGTGTTGTTATTCTGTGTAAACAGAATAGAAACCTGAAAGACTTCGGAAGTTATATCTGTGTTTGCAGGAAAAATCACAACTTGTCCATTCTTCAGTTGAATAATCCATTGAAATTGCAAATGGTTTTCAAATGATCTAGCTGAATCTCCAGATGTTCCTCTAATTGCATCCAGAAAAGCTATATTCAGTCACGTATAAATCTCAAAGCTCATTTGAGAAGCTTATGTAATTTATTAATTCACCTGAATTGTCTCTTCCACCTCTGAATTTAATCTGATGAAAATTCAGCTCTTTTAAATGTGCCTTTATTTTTGTCCTCTAGGAAAACAAATATTTGTTTGTATAGAAAAGCTGCACTTAGCTGTGGTAAATGGCTTCTTTGAATCATGGACAGAAGCTTTATGGGACTTCTTGTGATTCCACAGGAGTCTTATTTTCATTTACTGCCCTACTAATCATAAAAAGTTGGCAGTCACTGGAAAGCAAAGTGACTAATGTCATCTCACTGTTCTTCACACCACAGCAAGAAGCATATTCCTTTGATCCAAATTGCCATTAGAATTGCTATTCAGATAATAACAGTGGGAGATTTAGCTTAGATAGTAGGAAAAAACTCTATCTCTAAGGATACATGAGGACTTGCACAAATAATGCAGAGAGCTTGTTATCTCTCTTGTACTGGAGTTTTAAAAAGAGGTTAGACAAATATTTGAGAGACGGGTATAGTTGACCTTGTTTTGTGGGAGCAACGCTTGCCAAGATGACTTCTGGGAGCCCTATGCAGCTCTATATTTACATGGTCATGTGCTGCGTATAACATGGATTGGACTCTGGGAAATAATTATAGGGCACTCGTAGCACCATGGTATTCAAAACTGACCTGCTTGATGTCATGGGCTGTTTTGGGTCATTTCCTCTGTAGGTACCAGAACACCTACAGCTTTCTCAAGTGCTGATGCTGCAAGAGGATTGCACTTATGTATGCCAGCGCTGCTCTGGAGTACGTACTGCCAGTCTGTAACCACCCCAAGACTAGGAAATGACAATTCAAAACTCAAATATCCCTTCTGCTGGGATTGTGCTGTGGTACAGGTGTTTTTAGAGTGGTAGAGACTGTACTTCTTGGTCACGGGAATTTGGATTTAACACATCCAGAAACAACTGAAACTATTCACATACTTGTTTCATGGTTTTAGAATGAAATTATTTTTGCCTTGCTTGTTTTATATTGGCTACGTGTACAGTACCAGTGCACTGAAGCTTCAATTTAATTCAGTTGTCCTCAAGAGGAGCATAAAAACTTGTATATTGAGAAGGCTGAATTTGAAGTACACTCCAATCTGAAAATACTTTATCTTTTATGCATAAGTGTAACACTGATATACATTCAGCAAAAATATTGCCATTTCAGTTGCATCTGAATAGAATAAAACATTGGAAACAGTCACAGACGTGACAATTACTTTTCCCGACTTTCTACCTTAACATAAGCATTGGCTATTGAGAATTAAAGCTGTTGGTAGTGGTACTTTCAGTGAAAGTAACTTCTAGGTTAGGTAATGCATTGTCTGATGATTTATTTATCTTGAGGGAAAAAAATAACTCAAAGCATTATTTTGAGAGGCAAAAAGAAAACTAAAGCTATTGCTTTCCAATCTGAAATGACCACCTCTGCATTTTGATGCAGAGGAAACTAATTATGGACCCTTGTTCAAAAAAGGAACATTTCAGCCGATGTAAACACAAAACGTTCAGAGAAGGTTTTTAAATAGGATTCTGGGTGCTGATAAAAAGCATGCAGGTGAGTAATTAAGACTAAAGAGGCTCAGAGCAGCTTTGGAAAGAGAGAATGCTGCTGAGCTCCCAATAAAAAATGTAGATCTTGTGTGTCAGAACTAACCTCTCCCAGTTACATTAACCCAGCAAGGTGTACAAGTCGGAGTCTGGGTGTTCCTGGGATAGCTACCTCTGTAAATAACGGAAAGGCATAAAGTTTTCTTAGGATATTGAAAGAAATTTGGAGATACGTATTTAATCAACCAGTTTTATGTCATTGTTATGATTATTTTTTTTCGAGAGAGCTTATCCAATTATTATCCTTACTTCTGAAATAGCCTTATCACAAGATACTACAGCTGAACAGGTGATGGTGTGTGTCAAATCCATTTTTGCTGCACACTGTATATACTTTTGTCAGTAATTTACAACAATGGAGGTAGAATTTTAAGCTACTCAATAAAATATATTCTTGGGCATCTTGCTACTGGCCCATTTGTCTCATTACGAAAGGTCTGTTTAAAAAGAAAATCAAAATAATGAAATAGCAGCTAAAAGGACTGCATTTAAATCCGCCTATATTTAGCATGGCTAAGTTTCATGAATGGCATCAGAGAAGCAAGGACAGTTACCTCCTGACATTTTGTTTGACAGAGAAATGAAAAAAAATAGCAATCTGTGCTGCTAGGAGCTGATATCAGAGTCACTGGGGGCTTGTGGATATATATGAGATGGATAAGAGAAAACAAACATCTCAGTATGATTTTGGGGTCCTTAGGGCAGCCACCAGAACATGGCCATGATAGGGAAAATGGTGGCTAACACAAGTAGTGTCACAAGAAGTTGCTTTTTCAGTCGTATGTGGCATCACCTTTGACTGAGTGACTAGGATGAAACAAGCTACAATGCTACACAATCCCACAGGAGGGGGAGATGAGGAAGGGAATTGGCGTTTTGGCATGAGCGTAGACAGGCAACAGCAGGCAGTGCAACCTGCGGTGGTGAAGCTGGTGAACCCGAGGGCTCGGTGTTGCCTAGTCGTGGGGGTGCTGATGGCCCGTGAGCTATACACTGGCCATGGAGAGGCTCAGAGATCCTTGTGAACTAACTGGCTACTGTTTGTACCTTGCTTCTATTTGAAAATTCATATTACGTTAATGCAGGTGGGTTTGTATTGGTGGAATCAGCCTGGGAGAAATGATGGAGGAAACTTAAATTATCTAGGAGCAGAAGGTAGTGGTTGTGCTGTAAAAGGACTTAGGTTAAATGATGCTGACCAGCTGGGATTTTTGCTTTGAACTCAGGTTGCAGACAGGCTGATGCCCTCTCTCACAGGCTGGAGTATCTGTCTGCTCTACTCATCTGGACAACAACCTGCAGTTTCTGGCAGTAATCTGCCAACCTGCAAAGCTGAATGATGTGTTAACAGAACCCTGCGTGCTGGCAGATTGGCTTTTAGAAATCATGGATAAATTACTCCAGTGGATGCATACAGTGGTTTATACTGCATATAAGGTATTCCACAAGGAGAGGATTCTCCCTACCAGCTTTCCTGTGCCTGACTCATGCTGAACATCAGTGACATAGGTAAACTAGGAACAGAACCAGGTGTAGCTATAGTGCCTCCTTCGGTGCTTCCTCTAATCTGTCAGATGTGCCTCTTAAAACTGCAGTGGCACACAGTGGAGATGTGCTATTCCTGTGCCAAGCAGTTACTCTGCGTGTTCCCTCTGTTTTGGCCTTCTCACAAAGTAGTATCGTTGCTGCAAGACTTCTCCTGTTTTTGGTTCAATTATCAGATCTTTGGCTCTTAGCCTGAAAAATTTCATCATAGGTTTTAATAAGTATAATCTTAGGAGTTTAGAACATACGAACTAACATGGGAAATAAAGGGTATTTCATCGTGCAGTCAGAAATGAGCTAAATGTCCTCTCACAGCCAGTTTGATCTCTCTTTCTGGCTGATATACAAGGTTTCATTGCTCCCCAAACACGAGGCAAGACAGATGGCAGGTGGAAACAAACACCCACATGGAACATCCCAACACCGTGATCTCTGCAGTGTCTTGCACAGCCACATCACTGGATGTTTGGATTTGAACACAGGGGCACCTACATACCAGTGAGCATTCTGTACTCTGGCTATACAGAGAGAGGACAGATCTGCTATGTTTCTTCATTTTTACTGCAGTAATTGGTGATTTTATTTTCCATAATGGCAACCATTTCAAGAATTAATTTTCTCCATAGTGCCCCTGAGATAAGTTTTGTGTCCTTTCCAAGTTGTGATCATGTTATATTTCAGTGAATGTAACCCATGTTATATTACAGTCACTATGTTTTCTGAAATACATTATTGTAAACCATAGTACGTTATCAGTTGTGGAATAGATTTCAAAAGGCAATGCACATTACTGTACTGTTACCAATTTGAAATCAAAAACTTGGATAGTCTTTAAATTTCAAACCAACAACATGTTAACATATTTTCCCCATGCTCATCATTACTTCACAAGATTCAAGGTCTGAATTCTATAATGTATTTCAGTATTACTTGGCATGTGCCATAAATAAGTGAGAAATTAGAGTTGGCTTCAATAGGGAATAGATTAACACATTATTTATATCATAAGAGTTTACATCTACTGATGAGTGAAGTGTTTCAGAGGAAAAAAAGCCTAGTGTTTAACTAAGGTAAACATACATGTTGTTCACAGCTTAACCAAAGAATAAAACTAGGACTAACTGTATTCTAGTGTGTTTTGTCATTAATATGATATGACATATCCTTGCATGTCTTACTGCATTGAAAAAGGAGCTGTTTAACATCTTAGGAATCAACTTTTTGTGGAAAAGCTTTATTTGACAACTGTCTGCCCTGAAATGTTGTTCTTTCTGTCTTTGTTCTACCATATTTTTCACTGGTAATAGAAATCTAGGGGAATAAGAAGAGTTGGGAAAGAAGGTGCTTTTCAAGAACATTTTGGTTATTCATGAAACTCAAAATTACTTGTTTCCAAACCCAATATGAAATGTTACTGTAAAAAAAAAGATGAGCCTCATTTAGAGGGATTAGCAGGGCTAAGGAATATATGCGCTGCTCGTTTGCATTGGATTGCATTGTTTGTATTTTGAATAACACTTTTTTTTTGTTGGAAGTGTAGGACATTTAACACTTATTTCCATAGCCTTTCAAAGAGTGAATTCACAGCCTGGGTCTGGCAGTGTATACCCCATACAATGATTGCCCTGAATTTGAGGATTTATAGTTTATTTTCTTAAACAGCTTGCGCAGCGCAGCCACTGCAGATGAGTACTGTGCAAAAGAAAGAAGTTGGACAAATTCTTTTGATGTTTCCCTACGCTGTTGTAATTCTTGATAGAATAACTATTTATCAGTAAATGAATTCCTAAAGGAGAAGCAGCGTATCGGATTTCTCTGCATTTTATCTTTCATGGAATATAGCAGAATCATCAGTATACACATCCTGGAGAGCAGGGAGTGACTTAGAGAACTGAGAGCTAGCTTGCTCCAAAAGCCCAAGTTCTTATAATCAAAAGGTTAAAAAGTATTTAAAGTCACACAGCTTATTTTTCCTAAAGAAGCTGATACACTGATATGTTCTGTTGTGTATGGAAGATGCCTATCTAAAGGAACAGGCCCTTCAGCAGTTGCTAGAAGCAAAGAAATGTGCCAAAATGAAGTTGGCATAGTCGGTCCATATGTGTTAATATTGAGGCTTTAAGGACACCAGTTATTTCAAAAAATCTTCCCATTACATGTAAAGGAAGTTGTTCAGGAGTAAAGTACTCCTGTAACTTATTACAGGCTTTCAATACAGACACAGGCTTATTCACCATGTATTTCTCTGATTTTTTCATGGGCAGAGCAATTCAGTTGCACACGTGCTGGAGCCATGTCTCTTGGTGTGTCTGGCAGTGTCCAGATGTGTGACTCAAATCCACAGCTGCCTTTAGCTTCCAAAATTAATGAAAGGTCTGAAATCTGCCAGAACAGGTCACTTTGCTGGCTGATCCTGTCTGGGACAGGAGGGGATGAAGTAGATAATCCTCAGAGACACTACCAGCTCTTCTTCTCACCTGTTCCAAGACAAAAGCTATCACTTACTATGATTTTGTGTTTGTTCTTGTTTTGGTGGGGGTTTTTTTTGGTTGTTTAAATAATCAAATCTTTTGAACCTGCCTGGCCTGAAGCACAGTAATAGTTCTCAGTGGCCATTTCAGTACACAGAAACATTCTCTGGGCCGAGATGCCCCATTGGCTGGGACCCTGCCTGGTCCAGAACCTTCTCTGGGCCGAGGCACCTCATTGGCTGGGCCCCTGCCTGGTGATCCGAGGGTCCCACTTTTCCCGCTCTCCCCACCAGGGGGCGGTGCGGTGTACGCGAGGAGCGGCGCGTGCCACCCTGAGGGCGCGAAGGGAAGGCGCCGAGGGCGCGGGCGCTGCCGTCCTCGTGCCCTCGTTTTTTTTCATGAGGGCGGGTGTCCCTGCTCACAGGAGATGAGAGATTGCATTGTAGTTCCTCATGTTTAGTGGCTTCTTTTTTCTTACTGTCTTGATTTTTTTTTTTTTCCTGTCTCTCTTGTGGAAGATAGTTATGATGAAGCAGAGGAAGAGAAGTGGGAGAAAAATATATTGCAAACTGTTCATAGTGTTTTTATCTAAACTCAACAAGTATCTTGCCAACCTCAGTAAAAGCTGAACTATGTTTTCTTGTTTTGACCTCTTGATGCAAATTCATCACAAATTTCTTCAGAAAACCTCCTTGTGGCTAGTTTCTGGAGTATTAGGTAAGATAAACATATAAACATGATATGATTTTTTTAAAACACCAAAATGTCATAGTATCACAATGCCAGTAAAAGCTCATAGTCTGTCCCAGCTCTTAAAGAGAGGTATTATAACTTGATTTTGTGAAGTTTGCTTATCTGCTTCCTCAGTCTAGCTATTGTTTTATAAATTGCTAATTTATGGCTTTCTTTAGTGTTTTTGCTGGATATCCTTACAGAATAATGGCACTGTCAGCAACGTGTGTGTGTGCCACAGAGGAGCCCAGTACTCCGAACAACTGTTGACAAATTATTTACTGCTGATGGTCCCATGTTGTTCGGTGCAAGCAAAGGAGTACTCTTTGTGTATGCTGCCTTTTTTGTAACTGCTGGTTTTAGTGGTGTGTGTGGCCAAATTACTGCCTGAGGTGTCAGAAAATCAAATGTCTCTGTATTGTTTATCTGCAGTGCACAGTTAGAAAGCCCTAACTGGTGTGTTTTCAACCTCTGTGCTGTTGATTTCAAAGATTGATAGCATCCTTAAAAACAAACAAACAAACGACGAGAGTCCAATGTTTGCATATGTCATTATTGCTCTCGGTCAGTAAATGACTCAGTTCAAGTACATTCAGAGGCCTGAAAGTAGTGTTTCCAGGTATCTGCCTAAGTAAATATTGCATAGGAAATAGAGGTAAGCATGCTAAAAGCTTTGCAATCCTGTGCCAATTTGATTTGTCCTTTGGAGAACTAACCCTTTTGTCTTGTGTGGTGGACTTTTGCAATGACTGCTGACAAGAACCTGTCGGATACAGATGTGGTGAGATTGAACGAGATGCTGGATGTCATCAGCTGAAACACGACTAAGGCAAAAAACATTTTCAAGACACTTGAAAATGATGACAGTTCACACATTTTTCTGGGAAGGAAGGCTACCAGGAATTTAGGATAAAGAAGGTTTGGAGTTTGAAAATTCATTTGCACATCTTGTACTGTTGAGCCTCAGAAAAAAAAAAGGAAAATCATAGTAAGCATGCATTTGGCTAGCTGTGTTACTGTGCGTATTTATAAGCTGAAGAGATAGCAATCAAAGTTCAAATGTTCCACAGAAATACCATTTCAAAACACTGTCAAGGAAAACTTAAAGGACAAGGGAAATTTGTGACGTTTTATGATACTCGCAAATTTAAAGTAGCTGGAAGGTTTAGAACTAGATTCTCATCTAGTACAAATAATTACTTTCAGTGGTTCTTAGACTCTTTACATCAGCAAAAATCTGACCATTAGACTGCAAGTTACTTTGCTTGCTTAACTTTTGATTATAACCAACGACAATATTATTGAGAGCTCACTCTTAAAAACAAACACCTCACTCCCCAAAACCCAAAGAAACCCAGACCTGTAGGAGGCAAGGGTAGGCTAAATGGAACCAAGAAAAGAAAAACAAATCAGATGAATGGAGTTAGTGCTGAGTCAAAACAAGACAGTAAAGATGGGGAGAAAAATCCATTACTTTTTTGCTATCTGTCAGGAAGATTAATCTTTCTCTTTGGGGTAGCATTTCAGCCTAGTGCACCCCTCTCTATTCTCATTAGAGGCACAAAGCCTCCACTCAGCACCAGAGGTTCAGTACATCTCCCTGCCCATCCTCATGGGCAGTTGGCTCCAAGTTAGTGCCTGAACAGCACTTGGATCAGGCAAGTCTGAAAATATCTGCATGGATTCCAAGTTCAGGTGTCATCCTAAGCCTCAGCCCCATCGCGGGGGGCGGGGAGGGGGGGGTGTATGTGCTCTGAAATGCAGGCTGTCTGCAGGGTTTGCATTACGTGTCTGCATATAAAGCTCACGTTCCCTGCCTGTGGTTCCCTCTCATGTTCTTCACGGATTTATGTCAGCCTGCCATTGCAGATAGTTAATTCATTTTCTATTTTTTACGTGTATTTCATAAGAGAAAATATTTCCAGTTTTCCAGAATAGAAGCAGTTGTTCTGGCAATAAGAGTGGGGAACCAGCATCAAAGCTCCTTTTACTAAGACAAGCTGATTTTTATTCTCTTCAAAACTGCAAATGTGGGTTTCAGGCGTGTTTATTGGATAGCTTTTTATAATGTTCACTGCAGCTGCACAATATATTTACAAGTACCTCTTGCAAATACTGATACATACCTACGTCTATGATGTAAATGAATAAATGTATCTGTGGTCCATGCAATTAAAAATGAATGGCCATGTAAAAAAGATACCGGAGTTGTTTCCATATGATAGTGATATCCATAAAAATAGATCATTGCACAGTAAATGGTCTGTTTATAGATGTAGTTTTCTTTTTACTTAAAATGTCAGTTGCAGCACATTCCCATCTCCACCACCTGCTTAAGCTATTATTATGGGATTTTTTCCTAATACTGAACTAACATTGAAATAGAAATATATTTTTTATTCTTTGAAGTTCTGGCACGTATAGGCAATGCTTATGTGTCTGTGTGGGTGTCTGTAGGTGGACATTGCTGTGCAGCTGCTGAATTCACTCATTAAAATAGTAAGAGGGGAGTCCTGGCTTCGCTAGAGGAAAGGCAAAATTTCCATTACCTCAAAATTCATCCCACTGTCGGTAGGATGAACAGCTGAAGCAGCTTTGAGTCATCTCACTATTTTTTTATTTTAAATTAATTCAAATTGCTTGCCATAATAATGCATTGGTAATGCTTTGATAGCGAGTTAGTATTAGGTTTTTTCTGAGGAGCGAGGTCTAACTGCAGCTGGCTGTGGCTAGTTAGGCAAGCTGGGAACCTTGTCTTAGTATGCTAAGATTTTTGTCCAAGGGCTGAATCACCCATGAAAGCTGATTGAAATCTGGAAAGGAATTACTCCTTTAGAAATTATTCATAAAGTATTGGGTGTACTGGGACTGTCTAAGTTTTTTAGAAACTTTTTAGGATGCTAGGAGGATCCAGTTATTAATTTAACAAGAATTTTTACAAAATGCCAAAACAAATTGGTATTTAAATTCAGTATAATTTATTCTCTGCTCACAAGGAGTTTTCAGTTGTATTAGCACTCCCAGGAGGTTTCAGAAGGAACAATCAGTGGAGAATATATATTCCCAGAACTGGTCTCATTCAGTGATGATCATTTTAGTATTTTGTAACAAATGCAACAGCAGCATTAGTTAGGGAAAAACATCCATTTTGAAAAATACATATATGTTACTGTTTAGCTGGTTGACAGTAGTAACAATTAACAGTCCTCATACTGCAGAATGTTTGTGATTCTCGGGAATATTTTCAACCAGGAGGCGAGACTTCTCATGCTGCTCCTCTGCGTGTGTGAACAGAGGGAATTCTGCACCCTGAGAATGCAGTGGGGCGCATGTGGTAAACAGCATTTTGAGCTTCAGTTACGTGAGCCACTTCAGTTTCTCTCACAATATGTGCTGGTTTTGATGTGTATATGCTCAGGTATATAAATAGTCAGTGAATATCTTAGGGGAAAAAAGGTGGTTTTTATATTTGTGCTCTGATGCTCTCTCTTACTTTTCTATGGTTTGCCAATGCCACTGTTTGTTTTGTCAAATTTAATGGCTCAAAGGACAGAACTGCTAATGGAAGACAACACAATAGGTTTCAGTTTATTGTTCCATGCTCTTCAATTGCCAATGTCATTCCCAGCAGAAAAGTCTTTTGAGCTATGTGAAATAGCAAATCATTTAATTGTATCAGCGTATATAAGCAGATTCACCTGTTAGAAAATGTCACATACATTTGATAGAGAGAACTCTTTAAGGATGTCAGTGTTTTTTTTAAGCAAAATAAAAGAAGACAAGCTGCTAGGTTTTGTCTAGTTTATTAATACAGAATATTATAATAGTAAATCTAGTCTTTAAAAGTGAAATGGAAGTTCCAAGAATTGAAAACTTTTCAATTTACTTATTTTTATTTCTGTACGCTGGTTATCATGTATGTCTATGTGGATTCTTCAGAGGCTTCCTTGTTTGCGTGAGTGTGTAAAACATCACAGACTTGGCACGCCAGCGCTGGCAGGCTGCCTGCCTTGCTGCCAAACACTTCTGGGACTGGAGCTTTCTTGCTACCACTGTGTTGTAGGTAGGTGGATATTTGCAAGCTGCCTTCAGCGAACCCATGCTAGCAAATACTGCTGCAGTTACACTAAGTACTGCCTTTAGTTTATTTTTTCTTTTTGCTTCTCTTCTAGCTCTGCACTTGGATGGCTGTCTCTACATCAGTGTCGTACATAGAGATAGGGTAACTTTATTAGCATCTTTGCAAGCATCAAAGTCATGTCTATGAGCAAAGGTGTCTGGGCACAATATCAGGTTTGGAGTTCTTTGGAACTGGAACCCCCATATTGCTGGAGCAGTGCATCGGTGTTGGTGACTTTAAAATGTTGCATTAGTGAGATGCTGTGGCACGGTTATAAATGTTTCAAAATAGAAGCTTCAGCATTGCAAGGGAGGCTAAACTGCCAGAGTAACACGCTTATCACTGGGAAGGTGTCATGTCAGAAATTCAAACAAGTCTGTCTCCTTCCTGTGAACAGAAATCATCCAGTGATCAGCATAGATTTCCAATACCATAAAAGAGAATGTTTTCTGTTTACGTTCTTTTTGTCCATGTATTGACTTTTTGTTTTCACTCAACTCATGTAGGAGTTGTCAGTGAATAGGAGATTCTCCATTGCATAAGCGTGTGAATGTGTATTCATACGTTTACTTAATTATTCACGATTTTTGCTACACCTCGTCAGTAGGTGCTGAATTCACTGGAAGCATAATTCCAGTAATGTTAGTGAATTCATGTTAGCAGACAGCGTGTATTTTTGGAGGGTGGGTGGATTATGTCCAGATCTATTTGTGCTTTTTTACAGTTTGTGTGCAAAAAAAGGCTTTTATTTCTGCCCTTGTGTATAGTCTCTGTGATTTGCTCCTCTGTATAGTGAGAGGCGCAGACTTCAGGAGTACTGTAGCTTTTTTTTTAGACTCCATAACAGTATAAATTTGCCAACAGCCCCCTCACTGTGCATCAGATCAGAGTTGGAAAGGATGCTAAATCCCTTTACTGAGGGCAAAGAATGATGATTTGAATAAGAGTCCTTTGGATTTCTTCCTGCAAAGATCTGAAAATTAGCTCTTAATTAAGCTGATTAGAATATTCTCATTAGAAACAATCGTATTATCACAAGGTTCTGTTTAAGACAGAATGTTTCATTTTTGGAGATGTGGTAACTTTTCTTCCTGCTGCCTTTTTCACCGTACTTTGGTTCTTATCTGCTCTAGCAAATCAAAGGTCTATTTTTTACAATAAGTTCACATTTTCTTTCTTTTTTTTTTTTTTTTCCTCCATGAAGCCTCTAACAAGCCACATTAGAAGTAATCTTCTCTTGTTTACATCAATGTTATTTTTATTTTCTATAGCCAGGAAGTCAAACGTTGCAGAATGCTTCCTCTTCTGTGAGTACACGTGACACTTTGGGTTGCCTGGTGTTCAGGTTGTTTCAGTTACAAGACAGAAGTCCCTATGAATATATTGAAGGTCTGTCAATGCTTGGACTTACACATTGTATTTGTGACTTCTCTTAGTCCATTTTTATGTGCAGTAGGCTCTGACTTGCCAGCTTTTAGAAGAGGTTATTTGTGTCAGAAATGGGAACAACTGTAATTCTGTATCTTTTGGGGACATTATCATGAGGTTTGCAAACAGTGACGTGTATGCAGAAAACAGTTGGAGAACAGCAGAGAAAAAACATGGCCCTCAGCTTCATTAGCTCATCCCATAACAAACTGAAACATCTTTTAATCATGGAAATGTTGATGAGAAGGTACTTCTGCAGGGCTGTAGTCCAGTCTCCTGCTTGAAGTGGGGTTATTGCCCCGCTGCATGAGGTCAGTCTTGCCATTTCTGTGTCTTCAAAACCTCTGAAGACGTAGTTTCTGTAGCCTCTCCTGAACCTTTTCAAAGGCTATGCTACCCCCATGGTGAAAATCCTCTCCAGCTCATTTCCCCTGTACAGAAGGAGAGTGCCATAGAAGGCCCTAAAAGCTGAGCTTTGACTGTGGAAGATCTCTTTCAATTCAGGCAAAAGTCTCTCCTCTCACAGCCCTTTCCTACAGCCACCTCCTGAAGAAAGGACTTTCCAAATCCTCTGTGGTTTCTGACAAGTTATTTAACCAGGTACTTTAGGCAGGCAAGCTTAACATGAGCATGGATGGCAAACACAGGGTGCCTCTGCTGAAAATGCAGCTTAGAGTCATTGCTTCTCAACAGCTGTTAAATTTTGTAGTGCTCCTTATGAAAGCTCACTGCAGAAAATCATAAGATTTTCGTAGACTGTTACACCACAGCTATAGCAATGTATTATTTAGTAAGCAGACTTTCATGCACAGTTTGTTTCATATTATCATCACACACTTCAGTTTACCTTTGAAGGGTCCTTTTTTCTTTTTCTTTCTTTCTTCTTTAAGCCTAGGTATCTAATAGTGATGTCTTTGGCTATTTGTAAACAGATTTGCAACCCCAGTTAAAGGGTGACTTTGTTATACAGAAGCACAGCACGCATTTTCGCCAGGAGTTTCAATCTCCAGTAGGTAGCATTGACTTCCTACTGTGGCAGATACAGATACGCAGAAAATAACCCCTTCCTGGCTCAGGAATTCAAAAGCGCTCTGATACAGACGAGACTGACTTGACTTTTCCGGTTTTCAGACAGCGTGTTTGAAACATCTGCAGTAAATACAGTAAGGCGTGACTTTGGTGTTGGAGGAACTGTTTATTTGCTGTGGTTAGGAACATTAGAGAGGTCCAAACAGGAATATATGTGGGCTGACTGGTGTTTACTACAGAATGTACAGAGACTGAATTGCTGCAATAAGACATAGAGATGGGCAGTGTCAAAGCTGTTTGTTGCTGAAAGTCCTGCTGTGCCAGTTGTTCCAACAGAAGTTGTTCCTCTGGATGCAGCACTTCTAGTTGCACTTACGACAGTATATCCTGAATGAACATATTATGTATTACTGAAAGAGCTTAGCAGAAGCAGTGAGGACCCGAGTTTTAGATGCACATATATTTTTTTAAAATGTGTCTAGAAGAGGCCCTTAGGCTTACTTGCAACTTATTTTCAATGGAAGCTGTGATTAAACCATATCAGCTTTTTGTGTGGTGTATGAATCTCCTTAAGCCAGCTAAGTTAAAGGAGAAAAACATTTCAGTGCAGAGAGACCATGTGTTGGCAGACACAGTGTCAGAGCTGCTGAACATGACCAGCACTGTCACCCCTGGTTTGCCTGACCAGGACAGTGTTAATGCTGTTCCTGATGAAGAAAACTGGCTGCTATAGCCTGAGAAAATAAGCCTTTCGGAAATTATGGACAAAGTGAAGTACTAGACAAAAAAAAAGCCCTGTCATTTGAAAGTAAATACTAAATCATGGCTTGTCTTTAACAGAATGCTTTCATTCATTTGTTCATTCACTCGTTTGTTTGTTCCCTAGCATGTTTATTTGTCTGCTTTGCAAGGAATAATCGTGACCTGCTTCTGATCTTTGACTGACAGGAACCTTTCTGCAATGTTTTATTCGGAAGGAGTTTCTGTAGCAAAGGTGGCAGGCAGCATCTGCTGACAAGCACTACAGTAATAGTTATCTGTAACGTCGAAACCTCTTAGTTGCAGACTTGTTGGGTGAAGAACTTTCCACTCCGCTCTTTATGGCAGCAAGATAATCATTATTGTGTTTCAGAGCATGACAGGATATTCTCCTAGTATCATATATCTGTGCAGAAATCTTGGTGTGCTTGGGTGCTATTTGCATGGACTTACTTTGTATTTAAATTGTATTACCAGTGTGCTTAGTTTAGGGGAAATAGATGAAATAATGCAGCATATTGCTCTTTATTCAATTTTAATTTTGACTTGAGTATGTTTGGTGCTGCAATCAATCTGTGGTCACAAACTGAAAGCAAGTATATTGTGATGAAGTTAACAGTAGTAACTTACTTAATGGTCTCAAAGCACTATTAACTTGACAGATACAACAATTCTGGGATTTTGACTTCTTTCGATATATTCTGGAGGGAGCTGAAAAATGAGAATCATAAGGACTCATTGCTGAAGAGAAATCACAACGAGAGCTAGTATGTTCTTGTTAGAACTGGGAAATGCAGACTGAGGTCTGGAGGTGAGAAATAAAACCAGGCTGATGTTTCAAATTAGATTCTCCTTTGCTCTGAATACCTTACTCCGGGAAATTTTCTTGAAAGGAATAACATTTCTTGAAATGGAGATTAATTCTTGATATTTATCTGGATTTAAGAATTTTCACCCTTGATCTTAAGGGAGAGCTTTTGTGAAGAAAGTTATACAAAGGACAGGAAAATCTATTTCTAATGTTGACTTCAGTGCAGGCTGTTCAGTAACCGTTTTCTCTGTAACTCTGACTTGCTGGAGTTTAGGTCCTGCAAGTACTGTATTGTCAAAGTAACAAATCGTATTGGTTTCAAAATGTCCGTAATGTCTTTTATGTTATCTAAATAATAATGATTGTGAGCAAAATCTGTCATCTTGCTGTCAATTTGATTCTTCTAGAAATTCTAAAATTAGCACAGGGCACCAGCTCTAGCTCTGTCATGGAATGACAGTTCACTGTTGTGTCTGATTTACTTCTGTTGTATTTGATTTACTTCTGTTGTATTTGATTTACTTCTTAAGCTTTTAAAGCATAAACTTTAAGTCTATTTGTCATCTGTTTTTCATGCCACCCTCAACCTCAAAACGCTCCCGCCCTCCCCTTGGAGAATGGTTGAATTGTATTTCCACCCAGGCAAGGTCATTTTCATGTGGCTTTTTTTCTTCCAAACTGTTTTGATTTTTCAAAAGTTTACATGAAAGTTCTAAAACACATTAAGAAGGTATGTTTGTAGAGTTATATTGTAAGTATATTTTCTAGCTGAGAGAAATATTTTCTATGTAGTGCCAGTGAAATGGAAAATATTTGTATTACTGAACATCTGTTTCTTTTTTTCTCCTGTTTAAGTATCTCATTATTAACCCCAGGACTTTCAGTTGTTCTGTGGTCTAGACATGCAAGTGAATGCATTTCCAAGGTCTCAGGAGACATGAGATGCATTAGCTCTTGGGACTTGTGATAATATCCATGAGTTGTCTTTGCTGATATAGGAAAATAAAGGGCAGGCTTTCATAATACTCCTATGATGGTCATTTGGCTCTGTGATCTTGCCATTATACTCACCTCTTCCTTACGACTGTCAAGGTATTTTAGCTTTACACCTTCACATACATAGGATGTCTATATGTATATTCATATAAAGATGTGTGTGCACATAAACATGTACAACTTCCCCTTATATATTTATGAAAAATGTGTAAAATAGGTACACGGTTAAAATGCTGTCTAGTCATAAGGAAGGTATGAGTCAAATGACAAGATTATACAGCTAAATATGGATAGAGGATTAGACAGAGCTCTTAGAAAAGAGCTCATCTTAACTGGAGCCCTTAAGATGTTTCTACTGCTGGATATCACCATGTTCCAGGGGGAATATCACCAAACTAAGAAGCTGTCATGTGCCAAAGTGAATTTTCCAAACTTATAATAAACAATTTCTAGCTAACATCTTATTTTGGGCTTCAGATAAAACTATGCTGATAGGTTGTTAATTTTTTTTTTTCCTTTGGGGGGAAAATATCTATCTGTAGAAGTGCTATAGTCTATTGTGGCATTCTATACAGATGTTTTTAATCTATTTGTTTTGAGCATGTATTACTATTTGCTAGTGATTGCAGCTTCAGTGAAAGGTCCGAGTGTTGTCTATTCACTCCGCACTGTATGAAGCAATTACCTTTACATATTAATATGTGCTTGTGATTTTTCTTTTTATTTTCTTTCTCCAAACATGAAAGCAAACACTTTCAAGAGGGAAAAAATATTCCTTTGTCAGAAGCTCTGGTAATTAACACAAATAAGCAAAGCCAGTCTCTCCTTGTTTGATAATGATAGTTTTATAGGTGGAGTGTTTGCTCCCTTAAATAGGAAAAATTTGAAGGCTTTATGTGGAGTTCCTGTGGTGGCAAAGTGGGGCAGAGGGGAGGTAATTTCTTTAACTGGTAGATTAGCTGGCTTTTTTCCTGCACTTAATGGGGACTGCCTACAGAGTGGGGTGTGCTGCACAACTCGTCTCCAGAGGAAACAGATAAAAAGGGAAGAAAAATACAGTGGGGGAAAGAAAAAAGGAGGAGTTTTGTCTTTGTTGTGCTGGTCAGAAATTATCAGTGAACAGGTATGTCATGCCCTTCTGCCGTTTATTATCTTTTCAGGAGTCTAAAGTTTCACATGATATTTTTTAGCTTCCGGGTGTATATGAGCTGTTCCCCCAACCCCTGCCTATTTTTTTCATTTCATGTTCAAGCTCTTTGAGTTTATAATGGGTTATGTCCCTTGCAGGCTGCCCTATGTGGCTGACATGAGCCTGTCTCTGTGACCTTTCCTCCCAGGTTGTGCTTCTTTGTAGGTGGAACAAAAAAAATGAAGAGTGGCTGACTGGCCTGTAACTGTGTGTGGTCCCATTTTATCCTTTTTTGTACATAAAGAAGCTACTCTTGTGTGAATGTGAAAAAGCTACATCTTGTGTGGATGTGCTGCTGGTTCAGCTGATGAATTAAAAAAAATGTATTAATTATATGACTAAAGGAGGGAAAAATCCAGATGTTTCCTGAATTACAAGCAGGGGATGAACTAACCTGAGGAAAAGGAGAGCTGACCCTGGCTGAAATTTGGAAAAGAAGGAGACTTAATGAAGGAATCCAGACAGTTTCATTAGTATGTTCTAAAAAAAAAAAAAAAAAAAAAATCGTATGTCCTGTATTGTTGCATTATCAGATGTCACACCTGCCCTGAAAGATTCAGAGGGTTTTCTGAAGCTTAGGTGCTGTTCTGAAACAGGATGCCTTGGTTTTGAGCCTAACCTCCTGTAGGAGCAGGTGGTTTCTCTATGCAGGAGCAAACTTCTGCCTCAGTGCTTTCATAAGCACGCTTCCAAAGTGCTCAGGAGCTCCTGAAAAACTCTTGCAAAGTCAGCTTTGCATCTCAACAGTGTGTGCTTTGGGACCTTTACACCGCCTTTCTTTTTTGATCATTAATTTTGCAGTTCTACCGCCTGCACATTTTGTAACTTTTGTACTAATAAACTCATCGACTTTAACAACTATTAATCTGAGCATTTTGAAATCACTGTGCGTATTGCCCATTTGCTCTTGAACGCTTTAGGAATCATAAATGTGACATGATGTAAATCTATAAATGAAATATTACCTTTCACATAAAATCTGCATAGATTTTCTTGCCTTGGTTATTTTATAGTCTGCTCTCTGTGGTCATTTTTGTTTCATCAATGTCTTTCTCCTTGCCTCTTGAATATAAAAAATTCTACTAATTATTGAACAGTCTCTCTAAGTTAAGCCAAATAAGGACTTAAAGACTTCTCAGATTCAAGACTTTATCTGTCTAATATTTCATACACATATTTTAAATGCTGTTTATCTAGTTGAAATATCCTGAGAATGTCCATAAATTGATGCCATTTTCTCTCCCCATATGTAATCTGGAAACAGAAAAAATCAATTACCCTGTATGCTATTTTTCTGTTTCATTTGAACACTACAGGTAGACACTGATGTATCAATATGCTTTAGCACTAGAGGTCTCTAAGTTGTGATAACCTTAATTCACCTCTGATTATTATGCTGAGTAAACTCCAAGAAGTTTAAAACTTGAGATAAGCACAAACTGCTACAGGTGTTTAATCCAAAATAGAGACCTCAGGAAGGTCTCTAGGAGTTTTTTCTCAGCCAGAAATTTCATAACAGGAATTTTCTGTGTGGGATAATTCATTTTACAAATTAGACCAATTGAACCATTTAGAAACTTACAGTAGTATTGAGAGGGGAATTAAAAAAAAAAAAGGCTTTTGCATTTTTTTCTTCTTTGTATCTGCTTTTAAAGTTCTTGGAGGAGGGACAATATGGCATAGATCACCAAAAAACATGGTGATGTCTAGGATAGAGGCAATGATTCAGTTTACCTACTGCATCTCAAAAGAAAGATGATTGATAGACTGCGCACAGCTATGTTTCATCACTATAAATCTGAAACTGCAAATAACTTTGGCTTTGCAGTGACTCTGCTAGGCTCTAGACTTTGAGCTGACAAAATCATGAGACTGCTAAAGTGAATGGACCTATGATGAATTTACACCAGTGCAACTGAGACTAGAGTTTGAATATTTCTTAAAGACAATAACAATGATTTTCTGTTGGCGTTTTCTACAAGTCTCCTGGTCTTTTTAGTATAGTATTCAATTATTAAAAGAATCTGCTTAGTGAATGTGTGTGTCATATGATTATTTGATGGTATGATAGCAATGTTTCTGATGAGAGTAAATGGTAGTGTCCTTCACAATGTCTTTTATAAATGAGGTCAGGAAAGTCTTCTTCAATACATTAAATATTCTCTGAATTCTTTTGCTTTGATTGGATAGCAGGATACAAATGGACCGATAGTTTCTAGGTGAACTTAATGCCTCATATGATACCTGCACATAATGCATTACATTAATGGAAGTACCAACAGACTTGTGGGACCTTGGACTGTGCTCTTTTCAATAGCTGCCGTAATGCACAGGGGATGTTGTGATTGATGTGGTATCAATATTATTGACAAACCTGCCCGACTTGCTTTGCAGCCATTCTAGGGAAGTAATTTTGCAGTTAGGATTCAGTAGATGTTGAGCAACATAGCTCTCACCAAAAATTTTTCAAACCTAAAACCAGCTTGCCTTCTCAGCAGAAAGAGGGGAAAACAGATAGCCGTAGTAGGCTGGAAACAGTGTCCATTTGGGATTACAGAAATAATAAGGTGAAAAGTAAAAGAACTAGTCAGTAACCAAATCAGGTCTGTTAAGGATCATATAATGCTTCAAACCAGAAAAAGATGAGTTGGCATTTCTGATAATTTGTATTATAATTCACTAATAGATGTTCTTATTTTAAGTCCTGTTAGATTATTTTGACAAGCCATTATAACAATATTTTATAATATTCTTAAGATTTGAGGCTATTCAATGGTATTACTATCAAAATTAAAAAGTTAATTAAGAGGACTATGGGTCTAGCGTAAGGAGGCTCATTGTGGGAAACAGGCATCTGTTCAAATTGGTTTTGTGAGGTTTTTATCATCTTCACTAACAATAACCAAAACCAACCTGACCCTTACGACTTGTTCCATGTTAAGACTAGAAAATCTGGTCTATTACAGAATGTGTGATTTATGATTTTTTTTTAACCCTGTCTGTTTTGCAGACCTGAGATTGCATCCAAACTCCTTTGCAAGTATCCCGACAAAAAGACTTCCCTTCCATCCTTTCCAGTGGGACTTCAGGTAAGAAACAGATTGCATATTCTGTTGGTCCAGTTGACGAAAGGATGCAATGTCCACCTGAGTGAATCATTGCACAGAAATGATGGGTGCATAAGCAAGGTCGGCTTCCGCAGAGCTTTTATCTAAGCAAATTCAGACTTTTACTATTGTCCAAACAATTTTTGCATTTCTTTTGTGCAGCAGTGTCATTAACATTAGGGATTTGGTCACTCAGAGTTGGACTCACTTTTAGTTTTTGATGCTGAAAATATTCTTCTAGTTGTAAAGGTAAAAGGTAGCTGAGGTCTCTTGGAAAATCTTCCTCTAGTGTGAGCTGAACAAACTTATGTGTGTATAGAAGCTCTATGTCATTACTTTCATATGCTTTGAAGGGTGTTGTTTCTCTCCATGTACTTCATGAACAAAGCTGTACTACGTGAGTGTGCCTAAGTTGTACTGCTGTGTAGGTAAAAAGAAGGGTGTACTTAAGAGTATTCTCTGTTTAAAATAGTGATTTTGTGGTAAAGCTAGACATACGTTTAACATAGCAATTTTTTTAAAGTCTGTTTCTGTCAAAGCTTCTTTAGAATAAATTTCTTCTAATGCAACTTAAAATCCAAATAAATATGCATTGGCATGATTGGAGCTGAAGATTTGTAGCTATCTGCCTTCCTAGAATATCAAAGGCATGAGAGGAAAATATTTGGCACAGGGTAAGCCAGGACGGGAAAGAAAAGATGCAAACAGATGTCAGGCTAAGTGCAACTTTCCAAAATTAAATCCTGCAGGTCATATTAGAAACAGATCTGTCAAGGTGTTCTTATCATATATAGAACAGCGAATTTAAATACCATTATAAAAAGTTAATTAAGCATAATCTGCAAAAATTTGAAGTATAAAACTAAAGGACTAAAATTAATAGTGCAAGAATGAGATTCATTCAGTTTTAAACTAATGGCTTTTACATGATATCCTCCATTAAACCATAGACTCATTTGGGGACTGCAGGATAGTAAATTTTTATCAGTATTTAATTTTGTTTAATTTAGACCAGAGTTCTATAATAACATTTACCATGGAATACTGAAATTAGGTTAATTATGTGTGTCAATTTTTGTTCATAAATCATTTTTAAAAATAGACTTGGGACACAAGGTAGGTAACACACTACATTAGTAATAATGTATTTTAGAGTGGTGTTTTTATATGGATGCAGCAGAAACTGATGGTGCTGTTCATTACGCATTTGTAAAGACCATAAAATATAAGTGGAAACAACATAAGATTTGATGAGATGTCCCAGGATTAAGCAGGGTGGGTTCTTCTGAATGATTGTGAATCAAATCCGAAATTTTACGGAAATTAAACTATCCCTTGGAAATGATGTACAGAACATGACCTGACTACATTTCTTCACAGTGATAGCAAATAGCTTTTATAGGAAAGCAAACATCAGTCACTTTGTATCACCTTTGAAAACCTTTTCCAAGAGCGTGGGCATTCCACGTAGTGTTCTTGAACAAGTGGGTAACAAAAGGGAAACCTTTTGAGCTGCAGGTGTCCTCCTGTTGAGAGGGTTGTCTAACTAGTGGCTCATACAGTGCGTTTGGAAAGTGAATCGATCTGCTGAAACACACTTTTATTGAAAGATGTTTCTTTTCATTGCTGACACAGAATATGTGCTACTTTCTACAATGAAGCTATGTGCAGACATCATCCTCTTTTCCAAACACAGATAACTGTTTTAAAAACCAGTTCAGTTGCCAAGTAATTGCAGTGTACTTATCTGCCACATTATTTACAACTCTCAAGAACTTAACAGCTAGCAAATGGTTAAGGAACATCATAATTCTTAACACAGCCCACACAGTAAGCACGTTGTCCTGAATCCAATCCTTGCAGCTGGACAAAATACATTTTTTTATGTGACCCAGAAAAGGAGAATTTAAATGGCTTTACATTCTCTCAGTGTGAAAAAATCACCAGTTCTACCCGTAAAGTAGCCTAGGGCAGGTTCAAACCCCCTACTTGCAACTTGTAGCCTCAGGGTCTACTTTAGAAGATAAGGAACTATGGTTCTGTGGTCAAACAGCAACTTCCACAAGCCACATGCTGGGGACTGGGAGGAGGGCTATGGGGTGACTAAGCTGGCAATGTTTCACCAAGGAATAAGCTCATCATTATAAGCAAGTCAGGAAGTTTGATAGAAAGGGATAATAAAGCCAATTTAATGACCTGTAGTAGGAGGAAGAAATCTGATATTTTTTTTCTGATCAAACATAAAGGAATATTTATTTCCTCACAGAACTTTCTCTGGCCTGTTTTTATGTAAGTGAGATGTGGTATTTGTCAGCATGATTTCTATATTGGAGTATATTCTTTCAAAGGGTAGCCATTAAAGTAGGTGCATCTGGATTGGGAGTCCAACAATGCTAGCAAGTACAGCGTAATTTTGTCAGATATGGCAGCTTCTGAGAAATCTCCAAGGTAAATTCAAATTCTAATAGAAGCAGTTCAGTGGATACCCAGAAAGTAGATTTGATATCTGACTGAGTCATCTATCTATTAATTTATCTGTCTAGTTTATCTAATCAGCTTTATCACACAAATCTTTTAAAATCTAATTTTATTTAACCTACCTATGTTTTTTTTTAACAATCCTTTTGCTGTGTTATTTTACGGGGAAGCAGGAATCAATAAATGAGATGGCAAAAAGGAAGAAAGTTCGATTTTTTTTTTAAAATGTATTTTTAATTTCACACTCTCTTCCTTCTATTCTTTGTCTTCTAATTTTCTTTCTTCTTAGTACAGTAGATAGAGCTTGTTGATTTTTTTTTTTTTTTTTTTTTCTTCTACATAAATCTGGACTTGCTAAATGCTTGTACTTAATGAGATGATTGCCAACACCCAGCAGAGGCCTGATTTGTCTGTGCTTTGTGGTTAAATCCATTAACTGCAGTGAGATTACAACACCCGTTTAGGAGTTATGGCTCTAATAATATTGTGGAACATGCTTTTGGGGGTGATCAGAGAATACAGATTTGTCTGGGACAGAGAATGTGTGGCATGCAGAGCATGCATGCATAAATACGCGTGCATGCACACACAAACAGTGGAGTAAATGGACATAGTACAATAAAGAGAGAAAAGGCAGGATGCTGCTGTTTTTGCAAAGGACCCAGCTGTCTCCTGTGTTGGTGGATGAGCCCCTGTGAATACAGAGACCCCACCATTTCATAGCAGTCATGCCAGGAACTCAAAATGGTGGGTATATAGGAAAGTTGTGTCTCATTCCCACCACACAGGGTGGTGTAGGGAAACAGTCTGACTCTTAGTATGTCACAACATGGACCTGCTGACCAAAATCTTTCAGACTATCATGTCGGTTTGGGGTTGAGGAGGGAAAGATCCCTTGCTGACGGAGCCTTTGTAGGCAGAATCAGGAGTTGCTACGTATACAGCATCACAAAATAGAAACTATTCCCTCTCTGAAGATACTGTCCAGGGCTTTTTTCTTCCATGACTCCCAGGTGGCACATCTCTACATCACTGAAGTCTCGTGTTACCAAATGGGTGCAGGTTGTGCTGTGACACAAATGTGGCTACTGTTGATCAGTTATGAATAGGGTGATTTTCTGTGTTTCTTTGAATCTCAAATGACCTGAAAATCGGTGAAATATACATAGCTAGCCCTCTTGGGATAAGACTGCACTGAAATTTGGACATGCGATTGTGTCGTCACGGACAGTGCCCAGATACACTTTAATCTGGCTGTGAGTAAGAATAGAAGTGTATTAGCACAGACTCAGGGTGGTGGCCGACTCCCACTTGCATCCTGAATTCCTGGAGAGCTTGTTCAGCTCCTGCCCAGCTCCTTGTCATGGTTGCTATTATTTCCTGAACTGGTTCATTTGAAGTTCCTGCACATACTGCACTGAAGACTGTACACATACCCTTAGGCTCCTAGGAAGAGCTGGTTAATGATGTTTATTCCACTCGAAGACTCTTTAATTTAGGCAGCAATGGCATAACATGATCCAGTGTCTGAAAATGAGAGTTAAAAGCATTCAAGTTGGAAATAAAAGGCCAGCTCTTTAACAGTGAGGGTAATTAATCATGGGCATAGTTCATTCAAATAGTAATTTCTTTTTCATGTAGCTGTTTAAGAAGGGCGTGTAATTCTCACTTAAAATATAGGAATGTTTCACTGGTAAAACTCCTCTGTAGTAAAGGAGCTATTACAATTCCCTAGTAAGGAACATCGGGCTCATATTCCACTTCAGCAGTCGGCTTTAGGGCTTTGTGCAGGGGTGCACACATAGTTGTAAGTGGCTGGTGGCAGGCCAGAAGATGGACCAGATTCTGCTCTTTGTCTCTTTTCGTCTTTTGCAAACAAGTGGTATGTTCTTTGCAGGTGCTAGCAAGCTGTGCAGTTTAATTTTCATTCTTCAAAACCCCAGCCTCAAGACTTTTGTCCAGAATCCCTAAAGCACTGCTATTTGTTAAAGCTTTCATTGTGGGAGACAAGGAGGTGTATGCTCCTCTCAGCTTTTGCCATCAGAGATTTATGTTTGTGTTTATTGAAAAACTCTTCACTAATATGAAGTGAAAGAAGCATAAAAAAAAAAATCTGGTCCCAAAAGTTTTCAACCTCCCTAATGCTACTTTAGAACCAAAACATGAATGTATTTACTTAAGAAACAAATCACTATTTATATTGTTTCTCACCTTTTCTTACCCAAACCTTTCTATTTTCCATTTATTATCTCTCCTAGTAGCACAATGCTAGCTGTTTGTCAGATACAAGGCTTCATTGCTGGAATAATACGCTATTCATTACTAGAAGCCTGATAATGGGTAAAAGATCAGCCCGATCTGAAAGTGGTTTTGGCCTTGAAGAGTTGTGATCTTCTGTAATGAATGCTTTTTATGTTACATAATATGACTTGTCACATTTGAGAAAGGGGAAAAAAATTTAATTTGAAGATAAATATTCCTTGGGTACTGCATTTGTGTTTTCTTGAGGACATGAAGCTCTGGAACAATACTGATATCCAAAGCATACTTTCCAAAGGTTATGTGCAGCTGCCGTTCTCTTCCTTCCCACCACCCTTTCTTGTCGTTTACACTGAAACTCCTTGTTTAGACTTCTGGCCGCTGCTCATATTTCACGTCATTCTTGCTCGCGCCTTTTTACTAACCTACTCACCATTCTCCTTTTGGTTTTGGAGATGGTTTACAAATTGTTCCTTACTTTTGGAGAGTAAACATAATCACACTCAAGTTTGGTTGCTTTCTCCCTCACAATACTTGCCCAACACATTTGTATTTTGTACCTACTAAGCTAAACTAGATTTTATCTTCTTAGGGTCAGGTTTGGTTCATATGTGTTCATTGCATGCAAAAGTCTGGTGTTAGGTAGAAAGTTGTGAAAATATTTATTAATTGGCTTACCTGATGCGACTTTGTTTTGCATATAATTTGCCTCATTTCACTACCAAATCTCAGAAGACCTAGCTCCACTGAAGCCAAAATCCTGCTGACCTCAGGAGAGAGAATTACATCCCAGTGTACCTTAATGAGTCTTGAATGAGAGGTAGGATCCAGGCTGGCACTCTGCATAGGGATGTCATCAGCTTCCTATATTTTTAATGTACGCTGAAATGTTCTCTTTGAACACAACTACATGTATGCACAAGTGTCAGTCCAGTAGACTCAAGAAAGAGTTTTCTGTTTAGAAGTAGATCTGAGTAATGCAAGAGTAATGAGATAAAATTTGTTCTGGTGTTTCACTGACTTTCTGATTACTTTTAGCTCTGGCTAGAATCCAGCATGGATAATTACATTCTTCCTACCTAATTCCCCCTGTAGTTTCAGTTGCATATGGCATTCTTTGGCTCCTGGGTTTTTTTTTGTTTGCTGGGAACTATTAAACTGTTCTACATTTCACCTCAGCATTGGCTGCATTTCAATAGCTCATGAAGTGTTTCATATTTTGTGTTGTTTATAAAGCACCTTGGGACTAATTTGGATTAAGGGTCCCACCTGAATTTAAGAATATGTTATTTCCATTCCTGACATCCTTCATGACTCGTAGACCTTAGAATTTTACTAAATATCTCTCAAAAATCTCTCCAGAATTGCTGGGGTTGGAAAGGAGCACTGGAGATCAAATAGTCCAACACCCTGCTTGGAGCAGGTTCAGCTACAGTAGGTTTCTCAGGACCATGTCCAGTTGGGTTTTGCACATTTGCAAGAATGGAGACTTCACACCCTCCCTCAGCATCCTGTTGCAGTGCTTGACCACTCTTACTGTAAAAAAGTTATTTGTTATGTTTAAGGAGAATTTCCTGTATAATTATTTATGCCCTTTATCTCCTCTTCATTGATGGTATATCGCTGAGAAGAGTCTGGCTCCATCTTCTTCACTGTCTCCCATCAGGTGTTTACACGCATTCGTAAGATCCCACTGAGCCTTCTCTTCTCCGATAATCTTTCAGCCTCTCCTCGCATGTCAGATACTCCATGCCCTCAACCATCTTTGTGGATTTTTGCTGGACTCGCTCTAGTCTGTCCATGTCTTTCTTTTCCTGGGGAGTCCAACTCTGGACGCAGCACTCCAGGTGTGCTCTCCCCCGTGCTGTGTCAAGGGAAATAATCATTTCCCTCGACCTGCTGGCAATGCTATTCCTAATGCAGCTGAGGATGCTGTTGGTCATCTCTGCCACAAGGGCACATTGCTGACTTGCATTCTCAGTCTGTGTTTTCAGAATTTTTAAAAGGGTCCTCCTCCTTTTACTCGGTCTTTCACTTCTTTTTGCCCTTTGAACTGTCACAAAAATGCAAGCTTTAGTTTAGAATGTCTTCATTTTCAAAACTCTTACTATAATCTATGTAATAAAGTAATTCTATTGTAGCTGGTAAAGCAGGTCCCAAACCAGAAGTTTCAAGAAGGCATGTGAGCCTGAGAAGCTTTATTTCTCCCAATACTTCTCATAGTATTTGAGAGTTTGCACAAAATTGTGAATTAATGAAATAAGGTTGCAATTGGGAAAATTAGTATTACGGTATTACAAGCATGGAGATTCAGGCTTTCTGATGGCTGAGGTTGTCCTATTATGTAGTTTTAAGCCTCAAAGGAACAGGTTTCAATGGCATGAAGAAATTATTAAAAAATAGTAGCATACCCTATAACACAGATAAAAAGGATAACCTAATTAGAGCAGTGTAAAGGCGTGTGGCAATCTGGCATTCATTTCCAGCTCAGCTGCAGACTTTCTGAATAACTTGCAGAAGTTGTTTATCTTTTCAGGTCTTTATATCTTTATCAGTAAATTAAGGAGGAAAGACATTTCCTGGATGCTCATTGTTACCCTGAAACAGGGGGAGGGGAAGTCACTGTTATTTTGCAGAGGTGATCCAGAGGGGAAACAATCTGCTAATTATCAGCCCTTCAAATGTTACCATAATAAAAGCAGTAGGTATATATTTATTAAAAAAAAAGTCTAGATCCATAGTTAAAATTTGTGCAATGTGTGCTTTTAATTTCTTTTCTTTTTCTCATGAAGCCACGGTTGCTCTTCATTTTAAATAGCCTATGTCCAGTTTCATCATACTTGAAATGAGAATTTTATTTCCAGCTCAAATACAAAGAATAATTAGGGAATTATAGCTGAATTTTAAAAACTGAAGGAGGAAAGGTTTTGGAATCATTGTAAAGACTGTTAAAGGCAGTTATAAAAGCGGCATAATAAAATGAAATTGTGGCACGTTTCTCATTGACATGGATGACAATTTCTGTAGTTATGTTGGAGTTG
This sequence comes from Nyctibius grandis, assembly GCF_013368605.1. Lineage (NCBI taxonomy): Eukaryota > Metazoa > Chordata > Aves > Nyctibiiformes > Nyctibiidae > Nyctibius > Nyctibius grandis. The sequence continues at coordinate 8,157,284 of NC_090672.1, forward strand.
AAAATTCACTTCTAAGGTGCATTAATCTCTAATTCACCTCATGGACTTTTGCTCCTACATTTTGAATTGCCAGAAATATAAAAATACCTGTTTGTGGGGTTTTTCTATACACTGTTCCTTGTAAGTAGCTCTAGAAATACTTTGTCTAACACATCAGGATCTTCATCTGTTGTTGTGTTGGGTTGTTTTTTGTATTTTATCAACATCGAGTTTAAAATTAGTCTGGCAAAAAAGTACGTCCACAAGTGTTTTTAAAGCTTACCTGTCAGGATCCCATATTGGTATTAAGCTTATTGGCATCTATGCAAGGATATTCATCCTTTGTTTCCAGTTAAATTCATGGAAACTTCAGACATAAATCCTGCAGTTAATTCCCTGTCCAGATCTGATCATTGATTTTTCTTTTTTTTGGCTACATTCAGTGTAGCTGAATGTTGCTGACATAGTACCTGTTCTATATTTTTGAGATCTTGGTGAGCTTTCTGATTTTGAAGTATTAATATCCCATCTTTTCTAAAATGGAGGACTCAATTGATTTTAATAGCATTAAAATAATTTTGCAAATGTGGAATTCTATTCAGGACTCCTAGGCTGCAGAGCTGTAGATAGGGTCCCAAAAGAGAGAACTGAATCTGAATCATCTTGAGAAGTGAGATCAATTTTTAATCCTAGCTACCTAACAAAGGTCTCTTTCTATCAGCTTGTCTTGATCTGAAGGGAAGTGCTACGATTCTTGCAATAAGTCTACAGTTATTTGAAAGATGAATTAGTTTTCTTCCCTTTCAAAACAAAAAAAAGTGACTATGAAGATATAAAAGCTCTAAATTTTGTTATCAAGTAACTTAAAAAGCTGATTGTTCTTTGTAGTTTTGGACTGTCAAAATAAAATCTGTCCGTAGCAAGTTAACCTAATCTCTTATAACAAGTCATGTAATGTTTGTGCTACTGCTTTTTATAAGATCTGTTTCACCTCCCTGAGACAGGAATGTTACCATCTTTAAAGCTGATGTTCCAAAAATATCTTACTTTGATAGTTTCTGTCACAGATGGTGACAGGAATGGCATTATGTCTCTGGCAGTACTGGAAGAGTTATTAGTACACAGAAGGCATTCTTAATGCTGCCTTCTACATGCAACATTCATTTTGAGTCTTACCGTATCCTGTTGGAACTGCAGCAATTGCTGTGACATCGTTCCCAGGTTCTGTTATTCACAGTATTCCCCTCTCCAGGAGAGTTGTTTTTGTATCCCAGTGGTGATTGTTAAAACAGTGGTATAATTTTTGGCTTGATGGTCATAATGTTAGTAATTTAGTTTCATTCACTAGGGCACTGACCCTAAAGGAAATTTCCAGTAAGCTCAAAAGGCAGATCCTGTGCTCATAACCTGTAATTTCTTGGTAAAGCCCCAGTCAAAGGAACCTGTCTGATCTAGACTTGGTAACTTCACCTGATTTCACTTTATTAAGTGAATCAAGTGTGTGTGACTCACAATCATAAGTATGTTTGTATTAAGATCCAGCTAAGGCCATAACCCCACTTTGTTGGCTCGTTACAAATGTGCAGCAGGATCTATGTGATGAGTACTGGATGACGCATGTTCTCCAAAAGTATGCAATGGAATGTGAGTTGCAGTAAGAACTTCTTTCAGGCATTACACAGAACTGTAAGACAAAGTGTCATTTAACTGAGCTCACAAACTATGAAACTCAAGAATTTTTGTGAATTTTTAGCCAGGTACCACGTGTTTGGTAGTTTATTGAGAGTTGAGAAGCTTGTTAACATTTCACAACAGAGGAAAGACCAAATCTAGCACTGAAATGAAATATTTCAATACTGTCAAAGTAGGATACTTTGACAATTCTAGAGGCTTACAGATATTATATCCATATAGGAGTTTTGAGACCTTCCAAAAAGTAAATTTTTTGTCTTTTAAAAATCTCAAATATTCTCAGAATTGTGTAAGAAAACACTTTTAACCTAGCCATGTTTTGAGTGATAAATTTAAACTGTTTTCTGAATGAGATCTCAGCGTGATATGTGAATTTTTTCCTTCCTGATGTTTAGTATCCTTTAAAGCCATGTGTGTACTACACTGTTTTCTCTCCAGAAGAAACTTCCTTGCTGTTTGGCTAAGACATGTGCTAACTAAAGCATTTCACCTTCCTTGCCAAGTTAATGGCACCTTGTGACTGGTGGCCTCATCCTTTTGACTAACGAGTGGTAATGGCTGCAGAAAGTAGTTACTGCCTTAGGAGAGAAGCCATTTGATAGGGAGTATCACCCACTGCAGCCCCGCTCTGACCAAAGCTTGGAGATTTAGGCTTGTTTCTTAATAGCTTTGCTGTAATCCACACTTGTCTTTGTGATGTGTATCTAGAAGGCAGGTATTAAGTATTAATAAACCTGTTATTTAGCTTGGTTTTGGAAGGTAGAGAATTTTGAGATCCTTGTTTGTCAAGGCATTTAAAAACATGGTAAAAATCCCATTAAAATCGGTGCAACTACTCACATGCTTAAAGATAAGGCTTTATCAAGACTGAGACCACTGCTCAGTAGTTGACAGAATATAGCCCTAAATATATTGTCTCTGTATTTCCACACACACTAGATTTGCACATTAAATAAATCAGTCATCTTTACAAGATTACAGATTGTAACAAAGCATTTAGTATCTACAAGCCTTCACTTTTTTATCTTACACAAGCATCATGAAATCTTAATGTTATTAGAGGTTAAATAATTTATGTTGCTTGCATAAGGGAAAATGGCATAGAGTGCCCATGGTCTGTGGGCTTGAATTTCTAGATGTCTTTTACTAACAAAATACAACATGTCTTTGAATCAGGAAAATGTTTTTTCACCCCCTCACAAAGAAAAACAGACCAGAGGAAGATAACAATATAAATCAAGAAGACAATTCAAAGAACAAATAGATATTGCTGCAGAAGTGCTGTTATTTTCTAAAGTGACACTGTTTTTTCCATGCAATAGTAGATTCATCAGTCATTAAGAATTACACAAGTACCTGTTCATTCTTTCCCTTAAAAAAATGTATTGCGTGCCAGCTCAAATATACGTGAACCAAGATGTAATGGTACAGCCTACCATCAGCTTGTTTGAAAGATTTACAAGAGAAGTTCTCTCACTTATTCAGGTAGAGATCTTACTGATTTTGTTTCAAGGTTGCAGTCATCAACAAGGAAGGCGTTTAGACACATGGCAAATGTAGCTTATAGATCTGCAGCTGGACTGAGAAATTCAGAATGTCGTGTGAAATGTCTGAGAATAGCTGTCTAAGCAGATAGTTTAAATCCCATAAATTGTGCAGCAGAGAAACGAAGAAAGAAGATAAACCATTGCTGATGGGGTTTGAACTTGCTGATTCATTTCCTTATGTAATACTGGTTTGGTTTTGAGTTTGGACTTATATTTATTTTATTTACTTATTTATTCTGAATGTATCCCTCCAGAAAATTATATTATGAAACAGCAATGCAATTATTCAAGTCAAATTCCAAACAGGCCCATGGTTTGGGTTTGGAACCAAATTTTCCCACGATCGTGAACTTTGGGTTCCAGTTCAGGGACGTCAATAATTTAAACATCAGGTTTATCTCTGAACATTGAAGTTGAAATTAATCTTTTCTGCAAAGTAGCACAAAAAGTTCTAAGCCTGCAAAATAAGGTAAAGTAAGAGAAAAGAAAACTGCAGAAAAGAAAACTTTCCTCTTAAATCAAAGCAGAAAAACCTCTCTGCTTCATTCAGGGCCTATATTTGTAATTTCAGTTTCTCACATTCGAAACGAACTGTATTATCTGAGTTTTGTGTCTAACATGCTTGGTTGTTTGTGATATAAACAACACTTCCTCACCGTAAACGCGACTGCTACAAAATAACTAAAGCTAATAAATTTGAATAAGGAGAAAATTAATGATGTTATTTACTACTTCTCATTAAGGACATTAAAACAGATGTTCATGAAGGAAAAAAAAGATTAATTAATAGAGGCCAAGAAGTGCAACATTTAAAATTAAAGCAATTTTAAAATATTTACTTGTGAATAGCTTATAATTGCATACTTAATTAAAAAAAGGTAACCAATTAAAAAATCATGGCAAAAAATGAAATTAAATTATAATAAACCTAATGACTTATAGCAATTAGAAGTCTAAACTGTAGGTCCCATCTGCTTAATAAATATTCCATCAGAATGATGTAGTGCACGAATTTGAATGACATGATTTTAAGAATTTCACCATCAGCTTCCCCACCTCTCCTCCATTGCTGTCTAAATAGAAGGTATAATCCAGAGGCAAAGTAATATGCAGAGAGTTGGAGAGAACTGCACATTTGGATGCCTGAAAATTCATGAGAAATAACTTGATTTTGGTGACAGCCAATAGATGCTAGAAAATTGGCCTGCTGTGATGGAAAATGACTGAGTTAAGTAAAGGTGTTGCAAGATGATGCAGCAAGATAGAGACTTTACCTGATGTTGTAGCACAGTTTTTGGAGTGGGCGTTGTCTGAGGGTGTTGTATTTTGGGGTATCTACCAAGAGGTTTCTGCTGATCACATCTCTCAAATATAAACACATTCTACAGAGGAAGGCATCAAACTTAAATGGTTTGTTCAAAGCTGTGAAGGTGGTTTTCAGTAGCAGAGCTGAGGAAAAAGTAAGTTCTCTTAGCTCCTGATTGTTCTTTCAGCTTTCAATCAGCTTTCCTTTTCTTTTTTGTCCGCTCCTGTTTTAAAAAGCAAACAAACAAAAAACCCTATATATTTATTCAAGTTGAACGGCTTTGTATTAAGGAAGAAGGGTTTCAGCTCTACAGTAGATGTCGTGATGGTCTTAGGAAGATATCAAGCCCTATCTTTTTATTATTGAGAACAACTTTCATGAATGAAGTTGAATTGTGGAATAGGTGAGTCTTCAGTGACCTTTTGGTAAGTGGTACCTGATAATAACATTGTATAAACAAGTTGCTTTTCATTAGTTTACAGGCAGTTGATGGAATACAGTCAGGCTGTGGGGCTTGTAGCCTATATTCGAGTAGTAAAAGGAGCAACAACTGTTCTACGAGGCCTGCATTAGTTGTAGAAATCCAGTTCCTCCTGAGGGTAAGTCTGTGATGTAAGCAGAGAGTTTCAGGCTCTTTTACACAAAGTTTTCTATTTATGTTTTTTTCCTCTTTCCTGACCTTGGACAGGAGGTTGGAGTCAATAAAGTGCATTTTTCTTTTCCACTGCAAGTGCTTCAGCGTTGAGGAAGGTTGGTTGGAGTTTTTTAAACTTTTTGCTTGCATTTTAAAATTTTTCATTCTGTGTATGTTTTCCAATTTGATCTCTCAGAATTACAGTATTAAAATTTCCACAACGAAACATTTTTTTGAGGTAGCAGTTGTAAAAATCTTTATTACTGAGTGTTTGTACTTTAGTGACTAGCACTGGAAAATACACTTCCCTCGAGGTAAAATGTGTCCCTACTTTTCTGTATTTTTCTCTATTTCTAACAATTAAATGCTATCTAACTCTGCTTAACAGATGCATTCACGTCATGTTGTACCTTCTTCTTGTGAGCCCCATCAATGTCAATGAACAGTCTTATCACTTACTACTGTGAGTTTTAAACAAAGCCCAGGCTCATGAAAGCATCCCTGTCCCATACAGTCCCATACTGCACAGGCAGTAAGAATGGACTTGCATTTAAGCACAGAAAAATAATTTCATTTGAAATCTCTGAGACTTCCCACTAGCTCAAAAATCTCACAAATGATTAAGTTTGACTGAATTGTTGGATCTAGTGAATGAGAATACTACCAAAGGTTTCAGTGGTTTCACAGCCACATACAACCTGATTAAGGTGACAGGCAGAAGGGTAATACGCCGATCGAGACTGTAAGATCCACCTCACTGTCTCTGTGAATTCCCACTGGCGTCAAAAGCACCGTGTCTTTCCATTGTGTCGGTGCAGTTACAGCTGGAATGAAACAAGTCTCTGAGGCTTTGGCTATATATGTAGCTTATTTCTTCTTATTGGAGTGGGAATAAACACTTTGAAGGAATAGTTTTGACAGGCAAGGTAACACCACTGAATTATAGTATGAGGGGGTAGATGGCTGGAGCTTGTTTTCATTTCCTTACTTGACAAGAATGGGGATAGAGGTTAGTAGAAACAAGGGAGCTTTTAAAAATATCATCTAGTATGTGATTCAGTATACAGCCTCTAGGACCACTCTAGATGCTCTCTAGAACTGAGCGAGCCGTGACCTGCTTTGACAATTCAGTTTGTTTGGTGGCAATGAGCTTACCCACCTTTGAGGTGATAGCGTGCGTCAAAAGGAGATTACTACAAAAGGAACACTCAAGATGTATGCGGCACGCTACCAGAGGGCTATCTAATGGCTTGTGAGAATAAGTAGCATTGTCTTTAAATTACTTGGTTGAAGCCACTACCAAAAACCTTTCTCTCCCATGAGGTCTTATGTGAAGTACAGATTTGATAGACTGTTGTTTATTGGTTTTAAACTAAACCATAATTGAACATGGTGTATTGCAGTTTTAGATGAGAGGTCAATCTAATTGCCAAGTAATTGAAAATTACATGAACAATAAAACATCAGGTTGTACACTTTGTAACATACGGTGTCAGGCTGATAAGAAATGTTTTTGCGTTTAATTGACATTTAACAAAATAATTACAAGTCCTTCAGGATAATTAGAATACACACTGTATTTGGTGCTTAAAATACTAGTTGACCTTAGTAAGTGTGTTAATCAATAACAAACGTATAACTTGCTATTATGCCAATTAAATGCCTGTGTATTTCATTCAGAAATTTAAAGGTGAAGGTTAAATCATGTTAAATCATTTCCCTGTCAGGATGGGCATTTTGCTCTGTATGTTGCTTCCAGAGAAAGCATGCAAAATATCTTGTGAAATGCTCCAGGGATCTTACTAGTCCATTTTAAAGTTTACAGCAGGGATTTTAAAATCTTCTGAGAGTTGCAGTCATAGGAATCATTCCCAAGATGCATAGTTCTGAAGAGATGATCCTTCTTGCCCCTCTCTTTTGTCTCCCTGAAAATTTATGTTGAAGTGTGTATGTCTGTGCTGAATGGTGATTCTCCAGCAGTGTCTCCCCTAATCTTCCAACATCCAGAGAAATATAATGAGGGGACTGCAAAATTGCCTTGGATATAGGACCTCTTTCACTAGAGATTAATATCTTCTCCTGAGATAGAAATATCATGATGTTTTATATGTACTAACAAGTTAATACAATAATAGTGTGGAATTAAAAAAATATTCATGTTGCATTATGCTTTTCTATAACACTTGGTGCCGGACCTCAAAGGTAAGAAGTGAAAATGATTGGCACGTGCAAACAGAAGTGGTAGATTCTCTGCTAAATTCAATGAAGTGACTAAAAACAAGAAAAAGAGAGGAAGTATTATTTTTCTCTCTGTTTTTGTAGGAATTTTTCTAAAATGTTAGCTTTGCAAAAAAAAAAACCTATTCACAACACAAGTGATCTAAGAACAGAACGGTTACTCATGTGATATAAATCAGCATAACTCCACTAAGCTATAACTGTTCTAATATGTTGAAGATCTGATCAAATGTATTTTAGAGAAAGGTGCGGTAAATTAGTATGGCCATTCTCTCTTTTTCAAGAGTAATATGATTCTGACTTTGCATAAAGGTCAATGAAGTGTTAAATTGAGGGTGATTAAATACAGAGTGTGAAGGAAATTATTCCAGGAGCAACAATCAGTAAGAAGACAGATATGAATGAGGATGCAATAAAAATAAGGTAATCACTGAATGATAAAAACACTTTTTGATATGTAGAGTCCAAAGCTGTGAGCATTTGAAGAAGTAGTGACACACATACTGAGGAAAAAATAAAAAAAGCCCTGTATCTCCTTGCCATGTAATTGAGGCTTCTATGTAGTCATATGAAAAGTATTTTGTAATTTTCAGTATTGGCACTGTACCTGGAGCTGATGTACTTAGAACAGAAACTTAAAAAAAGGCATCGAGTCAAGTAATTCAGAACTACCTTTTTAACAAGGCCCAGTGCTTCCAGAAAAATCCTTTTTCATAACAATGTTTTGATAAAGGCTTCTGTTCCTGGTCCTGCCTTTACATTGCTATCACAGTGCAACTAGGCAAGATGCTTGTCTTAAATTTGCTAAGGACATGAAAATCAGGGTATTTTCCAAGTAGTATGTAAATTGCAACCATTGTAAAGCAATTTTTGTTCAATTTTTATTTGGACTATATTTACGAAGCAGGGTATAAGGAGCTCTGTGTTGTCTTAAGATCCTGTGGAGTTCCCAGTTAATACTGAAGACATTTTGGTCTGAAGGTTCCCATGTTTTTCCAACGTGAGGTTATGACTAGGTACAATTCCCCACGTTCACTTATAATATCTGTCCATTGCATTTTAAAGCATGACACAAAAAAAAAAGTAGACCAGCTGTGTCTGCATTACCCATGTGAAATAAAGCCTTATTTTGCAGATACTGTTTTCTGAATAAAACATTGCTCCCAAGATGTAATCCAATTCCCCAAGAGGTCAACAGGGAGTTCTGCAATGAAGTTGATGAAACTAAAGTCAGACTCACATCAGTAAGACCTGTCCCTAAACATTCCCTAAAACATTCTTAAACTTCAGTAGTATACCTTGGGTTTAGTATACACAGAAATAGAGATTTCTAGTCAGTTAGAAGCTGATGATGAAAAAGATGAGAGGTTTTATGAGCCCTGAGGCAACAAAATGCTAAGATGTCCGTCAGACCATTTAAAATAAAAGCCAAGAAATCAGTCTCAAAGAAGATTGTTCATGTTCCGTGTTAACAATTGATAAAATAATGTACAGACAGCTGTCGATGTAGCTGCCAAAAGCTGTGAAGCTGCATTAAAATATACTGCAATGCTTTCCTTTAGAAAGTTCAGTTTTCAGAATGACTGCTGATTCCAGCATTGCTGATTTCTATCACATAAGTCTTGAGAATCTTTCTCACAAGTTGGATTCTTTCTGGTTGATGTAAAGTTTTAAAGCGTGACCCCCCATTAAACATTTTATGCAGAAATAAGCTGCTAATGATCCATTCATGAAGCGGTCCCAGTCTGATCTTTCCAGAGCAGTGGTGCGTAAGATGGAACATGGTACTCCAGATGATATTTCTCTGATGCTCTGTAGAGTGGCTTTATAGTTCTTCTGTCTGCTTCTGAAATGGATCATATTACAGTTGCCTTTTCTGAGCTTGTGGGAGTCCCATCACTCCCATTTTCTTAATACAACTTTGAAACATCTAGAAGAATGGGCAGAGTGGAGAGAAAGGAAATGCTGTTGTCCACTAGTTGCAAAACTTGCCTAAGGAGTTTGGAATATTTTTCCATAGCCTATGAGTTTCCTGCATGTGCTTTTTGGCAAATTATAGATGTTAAAGACCATACAATTGCCATAGACCAAAGTGTTCTGAAGCCGCAGAAGAAAAATACTGTTGAATAATAGTGCAACTGGGAGTAAATTAACCACAATGGGAATTCAGCACCTGATTCTCCCTTGCACTGCAGATGCAATGACTTAAGAGGAACAATTTCTTTAATCCCAGGCTAAATGGTAGTCAAGAAAAGCTGAAGGAATTTAATATGCCAGAAATAGATCAATGACTGCTTTAATATGGCTTCATGTCAGGCTTCTGTTTAGTTTCTACCTAGAAGCTAAACTAGCAAAGACAAAGCTTGCTTTACAATTCCTTGATACCAAATGTCTGTATAGTGAAAAAATGGAGCAGTTCCATCAAAGTAAGGAAAAATATTGAATGAGGACTTCTCCCAAATTTTAAATGTCCATCACTATGAAACTACGTAATCTGTTAAAAGAGCCAAGAGAACTTTTACAGGCATTTTGTTCATCTTATTCAGGATGGTTCTTTTTGTCTGTCTAAAGTGTTGTACTAAAGCCTCAAGGAAGACTTATAGTCTCAATTATTCTTTCTGCATTGTTCCCATGTTTGTGCTGAATCCAGAGGGAAGGTTTACCACTAATAATTAATCTTTCCCTAGTTTCCCCAAGCAAAAGTACCAAAGCTGCAAACAAGGGGACAGTTTCCTTTTTTTAAATGTGTCTGCTACTGTGTAGAATTTTTATTACTTTAGTAACAAGAACTAAGTCCCAACTGTTACTCTGGATTTTAGCAGTCTGTTTTTTGAAATATAACACACAGAGTTCCTGTGTTGGTTCTGTCCATTATTGACTGAGATCCATGATTTTAATAAATCACATGGTAATACAGAGTTCAGATTAATGTGTACTGATACTTTCTGCAGTACTTATTGGTACTAGAACTAGAAATATCCTACTTACCCACCCACTATTTGATTGCTATCACTAGCGGTTATTTTATGTCCTTTATTTGCATTGTCATAGTTTCTCTTAGCTTATATATCCATAGGGAGAGGTGAACATTAAAAGATTTGCATAGTAGGTCCAAAATGCAAATATCTGGTAAAGTGACTTTTGTTCATATTTCCTGGAGGGCCATTGCATAGCCTATATGCTGCTTAATTGCTAACAGATAGTACCAGTGTGAAACTGTAATTGGTTGATTTTATGCTTCTATCTTGTGAGTTGCATCTTATAGAGCGTATATGTTTCTTTTAAAAACAGTCTGAGATCTGTTTTCTTCCCTGCTTTCATTCTTCCAGTTCCACAGTTGCTCAGAAACATCAACCAATTCTTCCTTTCTTGGGAAAATGGCAATTGTGTCATTTGAATCTGCTTCCTCATTTAGACTTTAAGAGGCATCTGGAGGTAGCAAACAGAGCTCATATTCATTTCAGCTGCAATTATAGTTCAGAACCAGTCAGGCTATGCTGAGCATTACCTGTACCCTTAAAGGCTCCGATCTTGTGACTCTTTGTCGTGCAACTATCACTGTCTAAAAGAATAGCTCTACTGTCTTCAAGAGTGTTACACCCATGGGCTGTAGAGAGAGACCCAGCACTTTTACAGTAGCTTTTAGAAAAGCAAGCAGTACATCCCCTTGTAGTTTGAGATACCTTTTTTCACCTTGTGATATGGCTGATGCTAGAGTTTTCAAGCTCTTGCTGAGGGCAGAACAATGAAGGCTGCTGGGTGAGAGCTGGGTAACAGCATGTTACTGCAACCTGCCTTTATATGTAAGCATTTTGCTTTTCATAAACTCAGCAGTATGGCCACCAGTCTGGAAATTGAACACTGAAAGTGGTGTCAAAGCCCATGAATTTACACAAAAGTTAGTTTAGATAAAAAAATAAATAAATAGAACTAAAGTGGGAAGTGATTTGTCTACTCTCTTCCTGGTAGCACAAGGTGGTTATTTGACATGTGAGGTATCTGTTTGCTTATGGTCGGGCAGAGTTTGGGATCTCGGAAAGCTTTGGAGACTTCAACTTGCTATGGTGAAATATTGATAAGATTGAAATATACATGCGTTTTTTTTTCAGAGACCTTAATGCCTAAACCATTTAATAGAGTAAGGTTGGTGTATATGCAAACATGGCACTTTGCTGAGTTTTTAAGTGAATTTACTACAATAAACAAATTTACTTTCTAAGTTGTAACATAGGCTTTTTGAGGCAGTCATTTCTTTAGGTGTGAGGTTTAACACAGTGTCTTTTGCTGCTTGCTGTAAATAAGTATTTGTTAACTCACATCATTATTTGCAATTGGAAAGGTATTTCTTGTGGAAAAGTTATGGGCTTTTGAGGTTTCTGAGTGCTTCCTTAAAAGTAGTCTAACCATTGCATGATCAGTTACCCCAGGTCACCACCAAAGTAACTTGAAATCCCCTGGAAAGAGTTCCCTGGACTTGAATAGGCTTTGGGACAAATTTTATCTTCACCTATTTCAATCCAGCCTGAAGCTTGCAGGTTTCCAAGTTTTATATGTAGATAACTGCCAGTAAATAGTGATAAAAGAAGTGGTAGACCTCCCTCCCATTTCTGTTTTCCTTACTGCTGACCTCTGCTTTCTTAGATAAGAAAGTGGTGATATGCACATGAAAGAACTGTTCTTCACTATTGTATATTTCATATGAGTTTCTTATTGAAAGATTGATTTTTGCCACAGCTCTCTGACTTTATTTGTTGTCAAGATGAACATGCATACTATGTTTTGTAAATGTAAATATGAATTTTTGCTCTTTTGTCTGCGTTGGAGAGCTCTGACTATGGCATGTCGTGAACTCCCTTTTCTACAAGAATCTGAAACTTGCAAGCAAAGAAATTTTCAGGTTGAAGTTGCTATTCAGTTCAGTCCTCTTGAGAATACTCACACCTCTATATGTTAAGATTTGCATGAATTCTTATAGTCTTAAACCAATGTTTGGCAAATCACACATACAAAAGCAATAAGATACCACAAGTTGACACAATATATAATAGAAGATACTCATACTAAAAGACGACTTTCGTGCTGACTTATGTACACCAGTATTTGTGTATCTTGAGATTTTTTTAAAACCTGTACAGTATAGTTGTTTTTTCGCATAATATCCTTTCATTACAATATAGCAGTTTTGCATAATAGTTTGTCTAACACAAACTATCACAAGGGACTAAAACAGGAGAAATTCTATTACTTCATATTATGAACACTAGACTTGATTTTTCTTGTAGTGTAATAAATGTATTAGGCCTGCAACTTTCTGTATTCAGTTTTGTTCTTAAGTAATCCTTAAACTATAGTGCATTTTAGTTATTGATTTTGTGATGACCTCAGCTTTTGTGCATTGCTGTGGTTACTGACTGCAGAAATCTGAAAACATTAGTAAGAGGCGCTACTTTCAGCAGTAGTCTCTTTATTTCCTTCTTCAGCCAGTCTGATGAAATTTTGCTTGCTTCCTCTCTGGTGAGTTTGGAAAAAATGTATTTAACTCAATTCACACCCAGTGGGTGAGTTGTATTTAATTATTCAAAGCATCAGTCATGGGGCTGTGTTTGTACATGTTAGTAGCACAAGTGCTGTCCCATAAAATTCAGTCTAAGAAGGTTCCCTCAGAAGGGAGCATTACCACAAGGAAAATCCCAAAATATTTTGTTCTTAGGGTATGAGTTTCTGACATAACAATTCAGAAATGTCATTTTTGAACTGGGATTGCCCATCATTCTATTAGTGTCCTTCTGTCACTGTCCAATGACCCAGAAGTGTTTATTCTAAATTTTCTAATGTCCTGCTGAAGGATTTTATAAACTGCCTTTCTAGGTTTTGTCCTGGCCATTTGGCATGAGTGGAAGCAGTCTGCTGTGCTGCCAAAACAGCGGTGAAGCCGGGAGAGAAGCATACTGTAGCAGTGAGTCAGGCTATATGAGAGATAAACCAAGTCGTTCCGAGGTCCTTGAAGTGCTGCTCTTACCGAAAGAGGGGCCCTATATGCATCCCCAACTTACAGAGCTCTAATTAAGCATACAATCATTGGGGCTCACTAATTTTCCAATTATATTTTCAAGAGCATAATGTGCACTTCAGAAGACTGCCTTCAGCTGACACTCACCTTCATTGTACCCAACACAAAATTGTAAGGAGGGGAAGGACTGGAGAGTCGGGGCAGGATGTTGTGCAGACCATGCGGGACCACAGGCAAAGCAGCTACAGAGGTCATTAAGGTAAACTTGCCCTAACCTTGCAGATAAGTTTGTAACTTGCAGTGCTACTGCTTCGAGGGGGTTGTTTTTTAAAACTGATTACATGATTGCAAATACCATAAATCATCTTTCTTTTCAAAGTAAAAAAACCCACTTTTTAGTTTTATCTATCTTTTGGCATTGCTGAATGCTCCTCCTGGGTGTTGCCTGTCCAGCAAAGCTCTTTCCATACATACGACAAGATGTGGCATCTGCCAACCCATGAGCTAAGCCTGTGCAGCAATGCTGCCTTCAACAAGATGTGTACAGCAAAGTAGTACACCATGTCATCTTGCTTTGGAGAAAAGTTATTTATTTGTTTGTCCTCTGTTAGTCCTCAGCTGTTAACCATAGATTATTATTTTCCTAACAGCTAAATGGAACCTGGGGGGCAATGCCCACTGGCATCTGTCTGCTGACTTAGATCAAATTTTAGTTCCAAATATATTTACTGTCACTTCTTTTATATGAGACTTGTAAATCTTTTCATGTAGAAACAGTGTGGAACTAAAGGTCTAACCTTTCCATTTGATGTCAGTAAGAACTTCCTGCTTAGTCAGACTGGACTATGACATTATACATCCACTGGAAAAAAAACCTTGAATAATGGGTTGTTAGAAACTTTATAGGAATTTTTAAATTAAACTTTAAATGAGCATATTGATAAGCTGGTATAATGAGCTCTACTCTAGGCTTGGGGAAACACACATAAATACATATAAATGATGAAATCAAAACTATAAGTCATCTAGATATTCCCATTTGTGTGCAACAGGTTTTGTAAATCAGCTATATATGTGATTTAAATCTTAAATGAGCTAAGGATGCCATATGGTTTCATTATGTATCCAAAACACTGGAACCCTTGCTTAGGAAATAGTATTAAGGACATTTTATTCTTGGCTTATTGCAATATTTCTTCTGAGTAGAGAATATGTTTGGAGCTGCCCTTGAATGTAGGCATGTTGTGCTTTCTGTAACAGAAACAGATACGTTGATCTCTTCCTTATATATGATACCCGTGGGGGGGTGGAAAAAAAAACAACCCATCCTTTTGGGGTGGTAACTATTCTGTGTCCTACAAATGCCTCTCTCCTGTCTCTCAGAAAGTTGGGATTTTAAAGACAATCACTGAGAAATGTACAGGGAGAGTATTTGTTCTGATAAGCACATATTATAATTACCTCCCCTGGTCAGATCCTTTTGCCTTGACACTTTTAAAGTCATTTCCAGAATGTTTCCATAGTTCAAGACATAGATTTTTATGTAACACCCTAATACTTTCACGTATATATATAAATTGTTTTTATATATTGGTCTTCATGATTTTGTGCATATAATGAGATTAGTCCTTCTTTTCCTTCCTTACTGTAATTGCTGGGCAGTATCAAGAATGCAGTCTGGTATAAATATGCTAGTTCCAAAGACACAACTGTCTTGTGTGATGCCATATGGGTTAATTTAATTCCTAAACTAATGTAGGCTCATTGCAAAAATATATTAACTGAAGATTTTCCAAAATACTGATTTCACACTAATATGGATTGATTAACACTTAAATGAGGGAAATTATAATTTTGTGCATTAGGGCTCTGATATTTACACTGCATCATATGCTATGTGTTTCATACTGTCTCTAACAACTCCAGCCATTTCCTGTTCTATGTTTTTTTTTTTGCATTCCCAAACAGCTGAATATGCTCCTTCTTATTAAAAGTCAGTATTTCAGCTGTCAGCTTCTCATAGGGCAACAGCAAAGGGGAAGAGAGAGAAAAATAAGAACAATAATAACTTCCACTTGTATAGCATTTTTCATCTCGGTCTCCGAAGCCAAATATCATTAGTGAGACAGGACTATTGGTTTTATTTCTGACCTGCATCCAGGCTACCTTTTCTTGTTACCCTGCTCAAGATAGTTAGTGAAAGGAGAATAGATGGGTGGCCAGGAAGAAGCTAACTCAGATACTAGCAAAAGCACCACTGAGTACTTAGCTCCTCCCATTTCCCCTCTCTTGTGAGGGAACAGCGTCCTTTCCTGGAAATGTCCTTCTGAATAGGACGTAAAATCAAGAGTCTACGACATGTTTAGTCACTAAATATCTTACAGATTATTTTCTGAGAGCCAGATCCCATCCTATTTACTTCCATTTCAGCTTCTGATGTTCTTCCACAATTTAAATGAATACAATATTCTTTCTTCCAGGCCCTAATTAATGTATAGTTGTTTAGTTCTGTTGTGAGGTATCGAAAAGCCTCTGATCTCATCTCAAGAATCAGCTGTGATCCTGCATCTGTGATGCAGCAACGCTTATTCAGGTGGCAGAATATTTTGAAGTACTTTGCTCATAGCATGATGCTTTCCAGCCCTGAGTCTGCTCTTGTACCAAAACAAATCAGAATCTGTTCTGTCACAGGAATTATGTTTTTTCCCTCATGACAGTTTCAGATCAGTGTATTTGACCCTGTGCTTTCAAAATGGTGATGTTAATTTTTGCACAAACTGAAGAACTGCAGCTTAACTGAATTGATGCTGGCAGATGTTCCAAGATAATGATGGTGTTTGAATACAACACCGACATCTTCACTTCCTCCACTCTGTCTTTAGGGGTGATAGGAAGAAACACAATGCATGCTGATCAAACCTTTCCTCAGATGGGATTCTAGCTAATGATGTTGTCTTTATCAATACAGTCTCTATTGATCCAGTTTGTCAGATTTCCACCTTGCTTTGATTTTACCCAGTGAAATGAGACGCAGAGGATGTCCCCATGCAAAACTGAACAAGCTTGTATGCCGGACTTAATATGCCTTACAAATGGCTTGCGGTGGTTCTTCCAGTACAGTCCATGTTCCCCAGCCTTTAAATCAGCCACTTTTTTGTTTCAGATTACATAACCTTGCACAGTCAAAACAACGTTCTCCTCGGCTGGTGGCTTTTTGTGTTCACAAAGGACCAGAGCCTTGGTTTCTCATTTGGACTACAGATCATGTGGTTGTGAAGACAGCAGTAGCAGTGTTCAAAGTCAACATTACTTATATATTTGTAAAAGAAAACAAGATAAAAGTAATAAGCATGTAATTTTTCAGCCCTCTCCAGACTGATTACAATTTTTTTTCTTCTGCCTGCAGTTGAACAACAGCCTGAGGCTCTCCTGCAGCCTCTTACTCTGAGGGCTGAGGAGATACAGTTGATATATCAAGTATATTAGCAGACCTGAATAGTCTCTGATCACAGAACTGCTTCAGACAACTGTTTAAGAATAGCGTTGTTCATATAAACAGTGTCACTATAGCTTATTGTAAGTGTGTATTTTCTCCACAGACGCTGATCTGATCTTACAGCTATCATGATGCTGAATCTTACCTTGCTTGTTTTTTTAATTCTCTTCTCCCTTCAACTCTTATGCAAAGTATGTAAACTATATATGGTGAGAATAATTTTTGTTTGGCTTATGTGTACTACTACGGCCATCAGGAGATCCTGATCCACTAGCTGGGGGCTGTTGACTTTACTGTGATGTAGGTACAAAATACAAGTTTTGGTTTGCATCAGTTTCGGTAAAAATCTGGTACAAAAAAAAAAGCCTGAAACCATCTTTGCACGTGGGAAGAACCGCCAGGGGAGGTTTAGATTGGATATTAGGGAAAATTTCTTCACAGAAAGGGTTATCAAGCAGTGGAACAGGCTGCCCAGGGAAGTGGTGGAGTCACCATCCCTGGAGGTATTTAAAAAAGGAGTAGATGTGGTGCTGAGGGATATTGTTTAGTGGTGGGCTTGGTACTGTTAGGTTAATGGTTGGACTCGATGATCATAAAGGTCCTTTCCAACCAAAATGATTCTATGATTCTAAAAGTTTAGTGAAGAATTTCCTGAGGATTTCTTACTAAATTTCTGCGCCTCCTTTATTTGAAGGGAATATATATACCTGACTCTTTTTTCCGGACTATTACATTATTAAAATTATCTCTAAATACACTGAGCCTTCAACAACAGAGTTATGAGTTTACTTTGGTGTGGTTCATGCTGTGGGTAGAACACAAACACAGAGAATCCGAAAGAGAAATGGGGCTACTCTACAATTCTGGAATGTGAAAATCTGTTTCTGCTCTAACACAGGAAAATAAAATAAAGAAGTGCAATGTGAACTGGAAGGAAAGTGACAGTCATTCTTGGGTTAAAGAAGGGGGGAAAAAAAGTGTGTGAAATCATTTTGCTATCCCAAAAATGACAGGGAGGAACATTATGAGCAGGGTCTCATATTTCCCCAGTAACTAAATATTGCTTTGGCTTTATTGCTCAGTTGACTTGCAGAGAATGGATTTGTGGTTAGTGGAAAGAGCTTTAAAATTGCAACTAGATTACTTTTTTTTTTTGGGACCAAAGAATTTTTGATTAAAAAAATGTCTTGAAGCGTAATTCCATTTTTTAGAGGAGTTCTTTCCTCAGTCAGAATTTTACAGACATTTTTCAACAAAAAGTAGAAATTAAAATAAATTATACACTGATGTTAGTTTTGCTCCTCTTTAGCCCCATATTTTTAAATGGAGCTTGAAGGCAAAATTAATTAATGAGAAGACACATATATAAAATGAGTTCAGAAGTACAGAAATCCTGGTGTTGCCTCAAGCAGAGAGACCTGAACACTGTAAGTTAAATATAGACTGTTTTACTGAAAAAAATTAGATCTTATATTCAGACCTTCCCCTTCACCCTCCTTTCTTTCAAGTCACCTTTTTTAAGATAAATCAATTGACCAAGGCGGAGTTTTCCTGAGTGATTTGCAGTTTGAAATAGCAAAGTACTTTCAGACTCTCTCTTTTCACTTCCTTAAAGAAGTCTGAGCTTTAAAGTGAATCCTTCTGTCTCAGAGCAGAGGAAGAACAAACCCTTCTGATTTGAGAGCCAGGGACATGGTCTGAATAAACTGTCAGTAGCTGTTAAAGACATTGGTGTGCCTCTACTATTTACAGGAACCCAGTCCTGATCAGCCAAAATGAAAATGAGACAGAAAAAAAAAGAGGTAGAGAAATCACTATGCAAATTTCAGGATGCAAACTATGAAAACTGGGAAGTCCTGAAGATTGAAAACAGCCAATAGGTTGTACTTACCTCTTCCTTTAAAAGTTTATGACTATAAATAGATGGTCTTTTGGAGATCTACACACTGTTTGTAAATTCCTGCCCAATTGTGAGAACAATTGGAAGCTTTGAAGAAACTTTGAAAACGTGGCTTTTTCACTGAAGATAAATCCAGGCATCCCTGTGTATTTCATCTCATCGGTCAGACAAAGTAAAGCGTGATTTTTGCAAGCTGTACTGTGTCACTCTAGTTTGGAATAATGAGAATTGAAAGCAACCAGGAGCATTTCTCTGGACTATGAATACATTACCTCTTAAAAATGTGAAAACAGATTCACATCTTCATCTCAATTCCTTGTTCCTATGCCAGCAAAACATTTAATATCACAATAGTAAAGAGTATTTTATTTATTTTAGAGCATGGTTGGAATAATTTTTTTCTGTCACAACCAGTACAACCGTAACTTAAAATGGCAGTGATAAATACTGTGGTAAATCTGAAAACAATTCCTTTGTTGCTTGATAAATTAAACTGACCTAAAATAAGAATCACATTCCAAAAATATGTCCAAACTATTAACATAAATTTGTCCAGAATCCAAAAATGCTTTAGCAGTGGGCCAAATACTGGTTTTGTCCACCTCTGCCTTCAATGACACATTTTTCCAGTAGGTTTCGCTGGCATAACGAAGAAATAGAGATAATAAATCTTCCCTTTCATCCATGTCTGACTGAATATCAGAAAAGATTGATTGTGTTTTATGTTGCTCTTGGTGGCCATGTGCCTGTATAGTGCAGAACTATTGCAGATGCACCTTGGTTGCATCTGCAGAGTGGCTGAAGCCACAGAGCATGTCTAGGCTGTGCTGGTGGGCACCTGTGGGATATCTCCAAACTGGGGTAAAGTCTTTCATGGCAGGGGGGTTGGAACTAGATGATCTTTAAGGTCCCTTCCAACCAAAACCATTCTGTGATTCTATGGCAATGCATAAAACAATTCATCAACTAGCCTTGGATTATACAGGCTTAGCCAAGTTCTCCCCTATACTAACTTCCTGAAGTGTTGATTTAAAAAGAATTTGCAATGGAGAGGGATGCTGAAGTCCCACTGGGTGGGAGTGCTCCTTGCATGGCTTTGCTTTCCATTAGGCAGCCCAGACTGGGTCTGTCTGGCACTGAGCTAACTCCTACAGCAGATTGAAATTTCCCTGTCCAGTGCCCTGCAGATGAGCCAGTCAGATACAGTGTCTCTGGTGTAACAGAAAAGGAAAGGGTGAAAAGGAAAGTGGCAGAGCAGCGTGCTGCAGCACCCTACTGCTGTGCTTGCTTGGAAAAGCCAGGACAGGGCGTGATGAACAAAAGGCTGTCTTTGAGCAGCGAGAACTCCAGGTGATGTACTTGAGCAATGAGCCCAGAGTCCCCAGTCACAGACTAATGTGAGCTGTTCCTGCAGGGAAAAAATCAAATAGGAAAACAACACTGCTTAAAGTATTCTTTTGTCATCCAGAAACACTTAAGCTGCATGAATAAAATTGCATTCGGTGTGCCAAGGGCATGAATAACTCCACATACTGAAAAGCAAGTGCATAAGCCTGGATGATTACCGGTGTCAAGACAGCAGGCTCCCCTAACCATTTACAATGGAGTTTTACAGAACAAGAGAGGAAGAAATGTCCACAACAAGAAAGTGGGTCAGATGCACAGTGAAAAAGAACAAAAATAACAAGAATCAGAGAGCCCACAAGCTGCCTCCCAACAGCTCTGGATCTGGGGACAGAATCTGTGTAAGCACAAATGTCACTTTTCTTACCCTCAAGAAAAACTGACAGACCTCCCACGTTGCTTTAAAGGAGGCTTGGCTTGTCCAGCAGCTTTGTTAAGTACAGTGCCATAAATGCTGCAGATGATGCTTCAGATTCCTAAAGCTTGATTTCTGTCAGTAGAAAAGTGCTTTCTCCTGTTAAGCAGGGCAGGTCTCTGACCTGGGAAAATCCTTAATCCTGATGGTGACAGTTCCTTTCAACTGCCTGGGTCTGGCTTAAAATAGTATTTCTGTGAAGAAAAGAGTGTGATGGATGAAAACAAGGCTGCTCCTCACTTCATTGTGCCTGGTGAGCTTTCATTTTATTTTGTTTAAAGCACAGAAACGTCTCCTAGCCTAGAGCTACCTGTGTCTCCAACATGGAGCAGTGTAAAGACTTGGCCTATTGCTGTAAAAATAAATAGGGTGTGTGTATTTTGTGTTTGAGGTAACGTTATTTTGTATGCAGACCTGGAGCACTCAGGAGATTGAGGGTTATTCCATAGCCCAGCAAGGGAAAGAGCTGGGTAAGACAAAGGAAAAACAGAAATGGCCCTCTAGAAAATACAGGTGAAGAACTGCCCATCCATCTGCCACAGCGTGGACACCCCAGATGGGCACAGTTTAGGGTGTATTCTCTGCTTACTTCCCACTGTGCCTTCTACTAGCCTTTCCTCCCTGGGCAGAGTTGATCCTGTTTCTCCCAAACATCAGAAGGATGTTTAATGGTTGTAGGAGACTTTGGTTTGATCCTTTCTTGTGCCACAGGCTCCCTATGCAACCCTCACAAGTCAGGTCTTGGTCTCTTCATCCTGCCATTCTCCACCCATAAACTATGCAGACCATCATACTACACCTGACAGGGGCCTTGGGGTGATAGACACCTAAGCAAGCACTCCACTGAGTGTGATTCAGTTGTCGCTCAGTCATGAGCTGCCTGCAGGTCCCCCGTCAAAGGCAGATCTTCTCCTGCGGGCTGCGGTGTAACCCCAGCGTCAGTACAGGCTGAGGTTTCAGGCTGAGGTCTAGCCAAAAGCAGTTGGCTTACCACCTCCTCTACTATAAGGATGCTTAAATTTGCAGTGGCTGTCTCAACCCTGAGCTATAGATCTTCATCTTACCACATGACAATTATGCAGAGACTTTAAGTGACAGCTCAGTATTTCCCATGTTCCCACATTTTTATTTTGTAATTGAAGAAAACTTATCATCTTATTAGCAAGTTGTTGTGTGTTTGCATTTTTTGTTTAGAAGTTATGGCCTTTTGATGGATGTGTTATGTACATGCTGACATTAAATATGACAGTAAATGAAAATATATTCAATAATACAGACTTGGGATGCCAGCCAAAGTATTCATTAATAAACCTAAAGAATGACAGAAGATGTGTGAGTAGGGGCGTAAGGGTTACACTGTACCCTGCAGCAGGGTCTGTAGTTCGAAGAGTGTCAAGTTCAAAGAGTCAGTCCTGCCAAAGTGTTTCAGTGCGGTCAGATCTACCATAGCTTGGCTTGTTTAGTACTGTACTCACAATGAAAACTCCTGCCTGGGTGCTTCTCAAAAAGAGCCTGATTTCTGCCTAGTTTTTTGTTTGTTTGTTTGGGTTTTTTTCACCCTAATAAATGACAGTATCAAAGCCAAGGCATGAAATGCCAGTGAGCCCCAGCACCCAGTGCAGAGGGGAGGCTCCCCTGCTCAGCTCCAGCCTCTGCCATGGGGCACCAATTCCACCAGTTCCAATTTCCCACAAGATTTTTTGTGGTATTAAAGGAGTAGTTGTGCTGAACCGTCTTACAATAAAAAGGAAATTATTCAATTAAATCTTCTGTCTTTCTGTATCAAAGTCATTGTGGGATTGTTGCTGAAGCCTGTTTACTAACCTTGAGTTGATACTTAGTGTACAAATCCAGCAAGACCCATTCTACAATTGAGACTAAAAGGGAAGCATTAACGCTTTGATTGTCAGAGTTTAGGTTATTTCAATCTATTTTTCTTTCATGCAAGCATAGTGAAATACAAACACAGGAAAACTGTGATGCCAAATTGTAGTCTAAAATCAAGATCAGGAAGTTTTTACTGGCTTGCGACATCTTACCACCTGCACCCTTCCCCCCTCTCCATAACCAGCAGTCTGCAGAAGGCTTTAAAACCTTTGTAAGTGGTTTAAATCTTCCCCTGGCACTGTTTTACACTTCAGTTCCACAGGTCCCAATTTTGCAAACCTGTTAAGCATGCACTGTGCTTTGAGAATGATCCCAAAGCTCTCTGACAGGGATTTGTATGCAGGAATAGCACCCTTTCCCATTGAAAAGCAGTCACCAGCTGAGGAAAAAACCATTATACTCTTGGCATTTCAATGTTATAGGTTGGAATAGGCAGAGCTTCTGGGTTAAAAAAAAAAATCCTTCAAGGGAAGGGGAAAAATGTTTTAGTCCTGAAACTGCAATAGCAAATGTGGACTCTTTCCATCCTGTTTAAATGAGAGACAGCACCTTTGCTGGCAGTGACTTGGATTTTGTTTTGATTTGTTTTTTTGTGCGTATTTTGAGATGTGCTCCTCCGGTCAGCTCCCAACCACTGCACCCTTCCAGCACCCAAAGAGCTGTTGGATTTCACAACTCTTCCCCCCTCCCATCTCTGTGCAATCTAATTACCTCAGTCCATCGCCAGTGAGGAACAAAGCTCAGTTGAGGCTCAAACGTAGCAGAAAGAGGAGAAAAGTCATAAAGGGAAAGTTAGTGGCCCAGCAATCCCTATTGGGAGCACTACTGAAACGGGCTTCATTATTTGTGCCGTATCAGTCACACCTTGCTCAGGGAATCTTTGATGGTTTCCTTGTTGCTGCTCTTACTGGGGAAAGATCCAGGTGAAGAATCTCCCCAAAGCGTGGCTGCCCGGCAGGGGCTTGTTAGCCAGGGACAACCTGTGATATTTATCCTAATGTCACCTTGTAGTTCTCATCTCTGCTTGTTCAGCAAAGTAGCTCCATCAACATCAATGTCTTTGGAAGCAGTCATTCATTTTAAATTAATCGATGCTTGAGTGCTGACAATTTGTTTTGGGTACAGCAAGCTGGTCAAAACACTGTTACAGAACAAAAGGTTACGGATGGGAGTTATATAATACTATTTTAAAATACAGAGTTTTGACTGATGTTCTTTCTAGAGGTTTAGTTTTGCGTTTAGTTTTCATTTGAAGTAGCTTCAAGACCAGTTGCAAAGATCACTTTATATAAATTTATTGGACTTATTTACACATAAACAGGTTAACCAGGATCTACGGATGCTAACAAATTTAGAATGTAGTTCTTGAATATAAACACGTAGATTTGTTAATGATATGCACATTTTAACTAGACTGAAAAATAAAAACTGAAGAAGACTTAATTTTCCTGGGTAGTTCAAATGTTGCGTAATCCAAGCTGTAAACTTTGTGTCAGAGATTAATTCTTTGTGTTTATTGGCATGCTGTGAGAGAATGTCTAAAATTTTGCAAATAGTGATATATCTTTAATATATCCAGACACTTGTGGTTATTTTGAGTATTGCAGTTAGATAAAGACAGTAGTATGGAATTGTTTTCTGTTGTATCGTGCTTGGTATGAGTATGCTGAAACAGTCAAGCCATAAATATATGTTTTGCATAGAATTCTACAAGCTTGGGGAAAAATAAAATCCTTTCTAGACTAGTTCTTCCTGGTTTATTACTGTGCATTTGCCTTAGTTATATCATACTGGTTTAGATGTTTCTGTGCTCATAGAACTTGACGAGACCCATATTACCAGTTTTTTATCTGACTTCCACTCTAAAGCCTTAATATTTGCAGAGGTGAGCATATACAAATATTTGACTAGAAGCTTCACTTTCAGGGCATGCAATTGGGTTTCAGTTTGAAAAATGCTTTTCCCTGGTTTCTCTTTCCAGCAAGTAACGTGAAATCTTCTGTTAAGTCATTAGATGACTACGGAGTCTCGGGGCTGTAATCTTCATTGTGGTGCCTGTTGGGTAACAGTTGACGAAAATACAAAGTAAAATGCTATTGTTTTGAACTAGTAACTTTATACTCCTACAATTAACTATACAGAGTATAGGGAAAGGGGAAAATTTGTTGAAAAGCTGTGTTCCTCCATCATGAGAAAGTCTAGGTGCTAAGTCTGGGGAAAAACCTAGAGGGACAAGTAGGGGAATCACAGATCTCACTGCATAGAGGTGTCATGCTGGTCACTACCAGTTTATCAACACACCACCCAACATGTGTCTCTGTAGTTTCCTTTTTATTGCTGCCACTGCTAAACGACTTGATGTTACCAAGTGAAGATGATTCATGCTTATACTGTAGAGAAATTTGTAGTATACTTATGAATAGGGAATGATATTTGGAAGCTAGATGCATAGAGGGACGTGGGGGAAAATAACAGTAGATTGCCTGTTGCCACTGTGACTGTAGTAAGTCTTGTTTAAAAAGATTGAGAGGATGGATTTAGTAATATAAACTGCTGAAATACAATGTTCAGAGTGGCAAGTCATCAGGAAAATTAGAAAATATATTTAGCCATTACAAGGGCACTGCATTTAGTGTATTATATTTTTAGACTTTCAGTAAGCCAGGCATACACTGCCTTATATTTCCTGATATTTTCATTATTTGAGTCTGGTAGTAGACATAAATATTATTGCAGAATAACAAACCAAAACCCAAAGAAACCAACTCAATTTACCTTTGAGTTTTAAGAACTAATATTTATGCATATATGAGGGGAATAACGACACATTGTTTTACTGTAATTGAGTCATAGCTTTCTGGGAGTCCAAACAACAAGCTATTTGGCTGGTGACAGTGTTTCAGCAGTAGCGGTGGGCCACCCCAGAAGACCACAAAAAGGGAAACCCTGAAGTACTTGAGACCATTCCAAGGGCAAGACATGGGATCAGGTATCAAAGCTTGCAGGAGATGAGCGTAGCCCGGAGACTTTGTTAATAGATTCTTGTATCTCACAGTGACCATTTTCCCTGCTATCCCTTATTGAAGTGAACCTTCCCGTTAAAGCACATGAACAAGTGTGGCACGTCAGGGCCATCTGACTCATCCTTTAACACCAGCAACAGCTGCAGGAAGAGAGATGAAGCACTAGGAGGCTGGGCTGGCTGCGCTGTGGTGTACGGCAGCCCTTTAAGATCCAAATCCTGTGGAGGTAGTTGGGAGAGTATTATATTTCTTCTGCTTCTCATCTTATTGCATCATCTGCGATGTGTCTGGCTACATGAGAAAAAGAAATACATGGAATACATTCAGATTGCCATTAAGTTCTTTAAAGTTTAATGCAATAGGAAGTGCACCAACAAGAGCAAATTATAAAAATCACCCGTCCCTGACTTTGATGGATGTTCCCCTCACAAACTCACCACATACTGTTTTATGAAGTAGATTATTTGCCTAAGTCATCAGCATATGATGGATTAGAGAAGCAAAATGAGTACATAATCACTTCTACATATCTTGCTTACTACAAATAAGAGAGTTTTGTACAACGATTTATTAAAAGCTGATTAGATTAAAATAAATTGTGTAGTTGGAGCCCTGACAAATGTTTCTTTTGTATTGAAATATTCTGTGGTTAAATGGTGTTAGCCGAACAGCCAGCTGAAAACTGGCTTCATGTCTGCTGCAGCTTCCAGGTCTGTGCTGTCAAAACAAGACACCAAAATATTGGGGCAGGAATTATTTACTATCTGAGTGTCTGGGAGACAATAAGTAAATTTCATTTTCATGTCTACTCCATGCCAACTACTGATGACATCAGTAAAATAATTATTCCTTTGAGAAGTAAGGAAAAGTTCTTTCTTGCTGAGTTTTTTAATAAATGAGAGAGACAGGATTAGTGGGGTGGAAAAAAATCCTAAATTGTAATTTTTCAGAGCTTTGAACTGACAACAATTTTTTAATGTAGACAACCTTTTTACAGTATAAATTTGAAGTTTGATGAATATATGCATATATTTTATTAGTGTGTGGTAATATAGAACCTAAATAAAATGTTTAATCTGAAATCTCGGAATGAAGCTGGGGCACATTTGTTCCTCTGTCCCAAAGGTTTTGATGTATGCGTTTGATCCCCAAATGTAGAACAAGTATTGAAGTGATACAATGTAACTTGTCAATTCTAAGGAAAAAATGTGGTTGTACTAAGCAAAAGAGATTAAACACTATGAAAAATGAAACTATATTGAAGAGCCATAAATTTTAAGAAAAATATGCTCCCTAGGTATCCAAAACTGATTCAACTTAATCTGTAACCAGTCCTGAGTAAGAGGGTAAAATTGACTCTTGAACATCATATGAATAAAAAGCATCTTTGGGCAAGGGCCTGTCTATCAAAGTCTTATAAACTGCTCAGTTAACTTCAAAGCTCAGTGTCTCTCCCTCTTCTCTCTCAAATTGTGAATGATGGGAAAATGAAAAAAAGAAAGCCCTTTTTCTTTGTCTAGAGAGGGAAGATTGCCTTACTTGTTATATTAGTTAGCATGGTGATGGGCACAATGTAATGTAATAAGTGATGTGATTTCTCTTCCACTCCTAGGGTGTGGGGGAATGAGTGACATATTCCTAAATTACACCCCAAGAACACAGTTATCTCCAAAATGAACTTGCCATTGGTATCTGATGCCTAGATGTCTCCACTGTAGCAGAAAACCATCTCGTTGTAGCAGATCCATCTCATTCAAATGAGTTGCAGTCATGGAAGTGAGCAGGATTTAAGCCAGTACAGAAGTAGGATATAGCATATATATTTCAGCTTATTTTTTTAATGGTGACTGAGACAGCAGTTAAACAGTCCTGAAAGGGTGAAGTGTTAACGACCGAGTTACGGAGGGTCCTCAAATTGTATGAACATATGTTTCAATTTAAATTAAAATCACTTTGTTTTAAATAAAAGGGATAAATTAACTTTTGTAGACCTTTTTCTACATGGCACTGTGGTGTTTTTTTTAGCAATACCAAGAAATTTGTAAACTACTCTGATGATACGTTATTAATCTCCTATTTTCTATGAGCCTATTTTCAGCAGAAAAAAAATACAATAGTATGTAGTGAGAACTTAAGTACTTTTAATTGCATAGGTTTATTTGTTAGCTTTAGATGCAGAATGATTTTTAAGCATGTAATTAAACTTATGGGAACTAATGGCTACTTACTTAAATGGCTTAAAATTAAGCGTATGCTTTTGTTGATTGGTGGACTGGTTCACAACTAGGATACTGCTTAATCACCTAGCTGGCTGCAGTCTTTGTACAGGACAGAAAATGAAACAATGTGTATAAAGAGGCTATGGTCAGGGTGTGTTAAAACCCTATTTATCATCAGGAAACTATCAATTGAGCTATTGTTTTTAAATAATTTTTAAATTATTTTTTCTTTTAATGGGGGAGAAGAACACACGAAGCTTTCTTTGGTACAGTTCTGTAAAAAGTCTACCCGTTATCCATTAAAAGAATTCAGACTTGTTTCATATGAAAGGCTTATTAATGTCTCAATGCTGTAGATTGACACAACACATCATTAAAGCTCAGACATAGTCATTACCCTGTGCTACAGTGCTTGGGATTATTAATATTTTCAGCTGTATAAGGACACAAGAGATGTGCCACCACTGCACGCATTTCTAAGCCTTGTGATGGATTAAAAAAGGGATGCCTAGATACAAAGCCTAATAATACTGTGCTGGCCTTTTTAAAAGCAGTCTTCTTTCAACATTCAGGGAGATTTTTGTGTTGTTCCACTGAGTGTGTGCTAATTAAACCGATGGGAGGACTGAGAGCTAATTGATGGCAGGATGGGTCTCCAAAAGTATTATGCTAAAGGGAGTAATATTAGATGTGCTTTTGAAAACTAAAGTTCTAAGTTATGACTCGTGCAGATTCAGTAGACCGTACACTGAACTGGAGCCTAATCCCCAGAAATTCAGCATTGAGGCTCTCGGTGTGTTACAAGTTCATCTTGTGGTTTCCAGCAGACACTGCAGAGCAGAGAGGGCAGAACACATGAAGTGATCTCTTCTTCCTTAGACACGCAAACACAAAGTAATGCACATGGCCACTGGAGTATGCAAATCTGCCATCTCCTGGGTGCAATGAGAATTGTGCAACTGTATGTTCTAGACCAGACTATTGGCCTGGGAAATTTCTCTTTGGACTCAACTAGAAGGGGCAGGTGCATCTGTTTTGGGTGTATCACACTGCCACTCACATGCAGCCTATGAAGCTAATGGTGTTGGGTAACAAGTTTGTACCACTGCACAGTGTAGCAAAATATATATGGATGTACAGTACATATACTACTGTGACTGGGGCCAACACGGTGCTGGTGATGGGAGAAATACTTGTAAAGCAGGATTTTAGTGGCATAGCTAATGCTATTCCTCAACTCAGAACGGACTGCAGTCCTGGGTTGGTTTAGGTAAAGCAAAGCGATTGCAGTGAGCTTTGTGACTGTGTTAGAAACGTCTTCTAGACTAAGTTATGTAGCCAGAAGGGTTACCTACTGTGCTGGTGTGCCTGGAAAATGTCCCTGCTTGGGGACTGCGGGTAACTTCTGCCAACTTGCCTAAATACCCTTTCTATTTTCAGTTTTGCTCAGAGACAGATGTCATTAACAAGAAGGTGCAGATTTTATCACAAACCAACATGAGAACTCTAGTGCAGTGTCTGGCTCATTGAACTCTTCTTTGGCACTACAATGCTTTTATAATTATTATTGACTGAATTGCCCTTTTCAGTACTTAATCCCTCTGTATTTTGCTGACCAAGGCAGATGTTTTAGCCATGCTCTTATCTCTGATGCTTTCTACAGATACCTCTTGAGTTTTTTGTATTCTCTCCTTGCCTGCAGAACAATCTTAGATTGTAGACATTTCATGCATAAAATGAATGAGAGAGTAAGCTTGCTAGAAATGGGTAGCGTGGAATGGAGAGAGGATAGAGTCCTGAGACACTGGAAGTGGAATTTAGTTACATGATCTTTTGCACCAGCTTCTTTTGTTGCATTTTGCAGACTTTGGAAAGTGACTGGGTATACATTCCCTCTTCTGAGCTTTGCATGTTATCTTTCCTAATAGTCCTTCTTTTACTGATGCATTTTAACAATTAAATTAGACTTCATAATTGGCATTATTTATTCCCCCTGCATAGAGGCTTGCAGGGCTTATATTCCCAGGTGGGTAATTCCACCTAACTGCTGTAGTGCTGTAGCTGTGAAGTCAGTGGACTTCTGTTGTTTTCCACTAGCTGAAAACATGCACCCTTCCATAATGGTAGAATAGTTTTTTATTATGAGTTATTTTTTTATAGCATGATAGTTTCTTTTTAACTGAATGGTGTTTACTTGCTGTAGGATTGTGTCATACTTCCATTGTAATGGGATATCACAAGCATGCTCTAAAACCACTTTCCAAGAACCTCTTTGAGAGGAACTGCACCAAATACATTTTGGCTAGCACATATTTGGACAGAGAGGAGAAACTGGCAGTAGCTGCTTCCCAGTTTTGTGAGGTAAAAACAAAGCAAGTGAGAATGAGGAAAAGCCAGTAACTGTGTAGTGGGATAAATTATACACTGTCCCAGGTTGTCATCCAGCTACCACACATGTGGAAAACACTTCTCTCTCACTCTGTGAGAGAACATCCAGCATCTTTGAGGAGTTGTTCACTTCTGGCAATTTATGAAGTCTGGAGCTCTGAAGTTCCTTGACTTAAGGAGAGTTTTCCAAGAAGTGTGTTGTATGAACTCAGAGATTCCCATTAAGCTTCTTGCTGTTTTACTTCTCTTTATGCAAAATAATAAGTTCTTGCCTAATGGACCATTTAGCTAGTGTTTCAGAGAAACCCAGAGTAGTTAGGCATCTGGCACCCATTGACTTTCCACCTTAGTTATTATATTAGTTAATCCAGATCATTTACATCAGCATTGCAAAAGCAATAAGCTCCCCAACTCAATGGGTTACACTGCTGTCAGTGTTTATTGACTGGTTGACAACTTCAGAACTGTTATCTATCATGATTCCAACAGCTCAGCAGGTAGTAAACATTCCCTTTAGTATAACATATTGAACAAAATTTGTATGCTAGTCTATTAGCAAAGCTTGTAAACACTTGACTAAACTATGTGGCTCAATTAGCAAAGAATAATGGAGCAATAAGTAAAGTGTGTGCAATTTTATCAACTCTTTGCAGCTCAGTGAAGCCTACAGCATTATCAGGAAAGCATAAAGAGCGATTGTCAATGTATCTCACTGAATATTTGCATATTGCCCTCGACTGAATCACAAAGGTATGTCAGAAAATCAGAAAAAAGTATTAACAACATCAGCACAAAATGCAGCACAGTCAGGTGCATATATTCATTAATTAGCAAATGTGTACTACTTAGTTAATTAAGAATATGAAAAGGTAACATCTGAAGTGTGCTATTAAGTTATTGAAAAAGCAAGGTTGATCACTAACATGCAGTACACAAACAGCTTCATGGAAAGTGTTATGTATATATGTAGCACAACTTTTTAATTATGTAAATATGAGCACACTTAAAATACTGCTATGTCAGCTTGTGAAAAGGATACTGCTAGGAACTTCTATATTGGACCCAAGCTTAGTTTGGCCTAAGGTTCAGACAAATATTTGAAGACTAAGGTTTTGGTTCAGCTCTATCAAAGCCCTGGCATCTGTTCTTGGCGTTTCGGTTTATTCTAGCATCTTCAGTTGCTTTTACATCTGGTTCATTAAACAGCCACATTTCTTATTTTTATCCATATGAAATGTGGAGGCAAAAATTTGCAACACACAGAGCCCTATTCCATCTTGTGCTGATTGTTCTTTAAGGAGCTGTTCTGCAGTTCTGTGCTGTAGTGTTAGAGATCCAATGTTCTCAGCAGACTGTGCCTGTTGGAATGAAGCTTAGGGATGTGCCAAGACAATCAAAGGAGAAAGATACATGTCCACCACAACATCCAGTCATGCAGAACACATGGCTCCCTGCTGAATGCTGTACCGAGGTCGTTTGAAGGAGGGAAGAGTGGGATTATATTCTCTTTTCCCTCCCACCAACAATAAATCAGCACCTGACTTTCCTCTTGGTTAGAGAGATTGATGCCAGCCCAAATGTGTGTAGGTATATGATGAATCTCTCTCAAAGCATGGATGAAAAAGAATAATGAAGGTGGCACATACATTTCTGCATCCCACGAGTAATAGTAAAAGGCTGTTCTTGGTGCTCCAAGAAGAATGTGCTTGGCGCCCTGAAGACCACCCTCTGCAGTGTTGTATCTATCTCAGCTGCCACAGTGAGATCAGGAGAAGCAGCACCATCAAAGAGGCAGTTTGGGTTTATTCTTTGACATCTTTGAAAACAAAAATCAGGATCTGGAATAATGTATAAGTTATACGTGTATAAAAACTTCTTAGCACTATTTGAAACTTTTGCATTATTTACAGCAGCGAAAGATATCTTGGTAGTATCAAGTATTTTGAATTTAAGACATTTAAAGACTGGATCATTAAAAGATTGTTATCCACAAAGCAGTGGTAACTGGAGACTTTTGCTTCCCTTCGTTTACTTCCCACTTTCTTGCCAGCCTTGCCTGGCTCAGGAGCTGGAGAGTGTTGGTCCCAATAAGAGGGGTGGCATCAGATATTAATGTTAGATGGGTTGGGATCTCTTTCTCCTATCACACTTATATCATACCCTGATCTCCCAGCCCAGTTTCATCTACCTGACGCCCCTCTTTAGATCTACATATTCTTCCAATACTAGTGGCAGAGCATTACAACAGCTTCTCTTATGCTATGTAGGTGGACAAAGAAGAAATTAGCACAGGTCTCATCCAACCCTCTTCCTTCCACTGCTCAGCAGATAGAATGAGTCCTACCCTGAACAGAGGTGCAGACAGGTACAAAGGGCTGAGATGAAACAGGGCTGGGCAAGACAGTGAAGTAGGAGGTACCACTACTTTGGGCATCTGATAACTGTGGTATGGTGTAGTATTTCTGTACATTCTGCATGGCAAACACTGGTACCTGTGGTGTACCACTCCTTTTCCTGTCGCAGTTGCTGATGAACTTACCTGTCATCTTTAAGAATGATTCTATACAGTATTAGCTGCTCTTTGTTGATGCTATCTGTGAAGACTTCCATAGCAGATGTTCTGTAAGCACTGTATTTTTCTGCCTGATGGCAAGAGATTATGAGGGATAGGGTGAGATTAAAAAGAATATTTGAAATGCCTAAATCTTGTGCTCTTTGAAGAGATGTCTTCATGCCTTTGAAGTTTACAAGGGTCTTAACACAAAACAATGTCTTCTTGCATGAAATCAGATCCTTTAATGGAACTTTGAATCTAGAGAACCTGTTAAAGGCTTTCATATAAAATGGTATTCTCTTGGTTTTGATATTTTTCCTTTAAAATATATATTTTTTAAAAACTATGTACTGATGAAGAGTACATGAAGTTGATCAATAGTCTCTCCTGGGATGCATAAAGCCTCTAAAATTGATCTAAGAGCTCCACAAGGTGATTATGGGTAGGGAGGTCAATACAGTATCTTGCCAACTAATCTCCAACTGTGGAGGGTTAAGTTAAAGAGCTCACACTTCAAGCTTAATATGTATTCATTCATACGGACACAGTTTGGTCACAGTTGTTTTTCTAAAGCATCATTCTTGTGCCTATAGGAGAAATGATAACAAGTAAAGACAAGAGCAATAACATTGAAATCGTTAACGGTGTAGTCAGTTAAAATGGCAACCATCTTGTAAATATATTACACGCCTTTCTGAGCTGAAAATACTCGAGTGAATTAGGATCACGTTGGTAGGACAGAGAGCACACGTGCATACAGGTGGGCCGGCAGAACAGTCGAGCTGCCCTCAGCCTGGCCCAGCAGCAGCCACGCAGCCCTTATGACTTACTCTTCGTTTCTTGTTTCATCTGACTAAGGGAACCAACTCACTTCTAGCATGGCATTTCATGTGGAAATAAAGTGGAGAAATGGAGAGAGTGCAATATTCAGGCTTCATTCACTCCTCCTGCACTTATAGAGAAAGCCATTTTCAGTGGTCCCATCAATAAGGAAATTAGAAACATTGCTTCTGGTACTCTAATGCAGGAGTAAATTTAACTCCCAGTTGTTTGCCTGTTGGACTGTCAGGTAACAAATTTTACATGTTTGTCCAGCACACTGTATTCCCATTTTGTTGAACTACATGGCATATTCACACGCGTACATTTCAGGTATTCAAGCTTTTGCTCAGCAAAATCAAGTCTGACTATACGTAGCCAGAGCAGGGATCTGTCATGCAGCATTAGGTCACTGTATTTTTTTATGATAAAGAGAACAAGATCCCTTACGGACACAATAAACTGCAAGAGACCTCTAGAGCACTATGCATCTTCAGACCAGCGGGCTTTTTTTCATCAGGAAGCCATTAAGTACGGCATTAACTACAGCATACGAATGGGTACCACAGATTATAGCCATAGGAGGTACTGAGAATGTGCCCCCTCTTACATTGTTTGTAGAAATGAACTCATGTTGTGACGATTTATGTTTTCATTACAGAACAATTCCCATAATAACAGGCATTGAATATGGATGCTTAATGTTGTGTACAGGGGAAAAAAAATAGAACTACACTTTGAGTAATAAGTTTTGATTGAATGAATAGCTACTTTATAAACTTTCATTACTATGATTTGGTGTGAGGGAAATAGAAGCATGTCAGAATTTTTCCAATGGAAAATTCAATCAACAGAAAATGATGCATTAGAAGAATGAAAAGGCTATCAGCACCGTTCTGCTGGAACCCCACAGCTTTGCCTGCCTTTCTAATCCTTTGACAGCTTGGGTTTTCAGGGTCCTGCCCCCTGTTTCCTTGGGCTGCTGGTGGGATTATTGTGGTAGCTGTGCTGGGAGCTTTCACAGAGCCTGCAAAAGCTCTCAAGAGCTTTTTGACCATCTTCATGCAAAGTGTGATGTTCAGTCATCTCCAAGCCATGAAGACTGGCACACTTAAGTGAACAGCACTGTCCTCCGTGGGTCTTTGCTAAACCACGCTAAACTTGAAGACTGTCCAAAGTCGAGTTGGTTTTATGCACATGCTAAGGGTTCAGAGCATATTTAGTTGCTTTCTTAGCCCAGTGGCACTTGACCACACTCAGTCTGTGTTTATGCTGTCTATGTGCAGGACAGAAGTGTGTTTACTAGGAAATTCATCAGCACAGTGTCATTTTCAGTAGAGATATGACTTTGAAATAGTATTGAAACATCACCATAACTCCATAATCTTGTATCTGTATCACTACAATTTAAAACTTTTCCAGTAATAATATATAATACCAGTCAAGATCTATTTTCTTTATGCAATATGTTGATCGATAGAGGTTTGCTTTCTTGCTAAAGATACCTGATTGCCAGGTAAGTTTTTGAGGATCACATTTTACCCCTCTGACACAACCCTCTCTTCCCCCTCTCCTCTTCCTTCCTTTCCAGAAAGGATGAATTGCAAAGCTAAATCAGATTCTTCATCTTTCCATTTCCTGTAGTTTGAGCAAAGTGGAAAGCAGGGAAACGTTTAAAGAAAAATTAAATTCAAACCATAGGAAGTCGCTGGTATTCCCCCAACTAAAAGAGGCCTTGTAATATGAATTGGTAGAACACATGATTGATACCTATATACATGCCGGTTTTTCATCTTCATTTTTCTCTTGTGCAATTCTGCCATTTTTTATTCTGCCTGTTCTCTCTGTATTTTACCCCAGGCTCAGTCATCTTTGTTTAATTTTTTTTCTAGTATTTTCTTCTTTTTTTCCCCAGTGTTTCTTCTGGTTGAAAACTCTGATTTGAGAGGAATCCTTTTAACCACAATGTTAAAGCATTTTGAAGGAATCCTTCCACATCTGACCCCAATCCTAAATTTTCATAGTAATTTACTGGTAGCTTATCTTTCATTTAAGTTGCTAAATGGCTTCTTTTCCCTTCTGTTATACTGTTGGTTTTTTTCCAATTATCCATCAGTTTCAGTAGTTCTGTGCTTTAAAGATGAACAGTAGCAACTCCAGCCAGCACACTATATTAAATTGTTTGTTCTGCACTCCTAATCAGGAGGCTATTAGTCTACAAACTCATAAGAAATGTGCAAGTCATATATATAACCAAGACTTGGAAGTTTAAGCTTAGAATGCTTTTCATCTTAGAACTATGGATCTAAATACATGATAATATAGAGTCATGCAGATAAATTCACCATTTAAGAAACTCTTTGGACCAATATATTGCACAAACTACAGCACAACTGGTTATCACAGCACACTCCAAACAACAACTACAGACCTACACGTATTACAGGATCCTCATGGGTTTTGTCCAGATGCAGCATGCTTTTTCAAATCACACTTTACTAATAGTTTCTCCCATTACTTGAACTGATAATTGGCTTTGCTCTGTTTATATTAATTATTAATTGTACGCAGTTCCCTCTGCAGGAAAGCAACACAGTCAGATGCATTGTAAGTAAAAATCTAGTTTAGGTGGCATGTTTTTCCATCTTAGTATATGTCATGTAAAATATATTG
Source organism: Nyctibius grandis (assembly GCF_013368605.1). Taxonomy (NCBI): domain Eukaryota; kingdom Metazoa; phylum Chordata; class Aves; order Nyctibiiformes; family Nyctibiidae; genus Nyctibius; species Nyctibius grandis. The sequence goes on from NC_090672.1 coordinate 8,193,468, forward strand.
TTGTGACTTGCAAGTATAAATTCAGCACTTCATATGTTTCTGATGAAGCCTGTGTCATCCCAGGATAAGTATAATGTGACATTAGTATGTCTTAGCTTGAATTCTGTTTGGCTGCCTAAAATATTCTGTAACACAAAGTCTTTCTTGTTTCTGGCAAGAAACCCTAATCAAGGAGACATGCAAATCTGGTCGCTGACTTCAAGAAAGACTAGACATTGGGTATCATTCTAAGCACAAAGGGCAGCTTCTCTGCTGGTATAAACTGAAGCTGCTCAGCTGAAGTAAAATATTTAAGACACTCATTATGTAGTTGCTCACCTGTAGGGTACATGACCCTCTCAATCACTGCCTTTATCTCCTTCTCTGATTCAAACAGCGGATGTGATCCTGCATACTCACGGTTGGAGGTGAGCTCTTCGTGCACCTATTGCATATGTATCAGTGAATGATGCTGCATATTTGCTTTCAGCTATGGACTTTACTAACTTGCATGGAAAAATTCCACTGTACTCTCGTTGTACCATTTTATAAAGAAGTCGGCAGACTCCCACTTTTCATGGAAATTGCATATACAACCTAAATAAAATAAGATTTGCTATTAAGACTCAAAACTTGTAACCAGGCCAGATACAGAAAAATCTAGTTTGCCCCTTAACGGTTTTATCTGCTTATAGATCTGAGAGAGATAGACAAACTGGTTTCTTCATATGTTTTTTGATAAGTCCCTGTAAGATTTGACTAACCTTTTGAGGGCATCATTCTAACACTGACGAGAGAGGAATAATATGTTCCACTGGGATATGTGCAAATCCAGTTCAAATCTCTCCAAACAGGACAGGAACTAAACGTACCACATACCAGATGAATGTCTTAATCAGTGGCCTCTAAGCATTTCTTCCATGACTATCTGTTGCATCATTTCAAGAAAAATCCTGAAAGTTCTCTTTTGCTTTTCATTTTGGAACAAAACTGAATTTCCAAGTTCACATTGTTGATAAAAATCTCTCTTACTTTCCAGCCACTCTTGCAGCCACAGCACAAGTAGCACTTTCCTGATCAATATATTTAATTTCAAGAGCAGCTTTGACATTCAGAACTAGCTGAAACGGAGGTATGCTTTAGCACTTCCCAAGACACCCCTATCAAGTTAGGATTTAGGGAAGAGATCAGGAAGTGCATATGACTTGCTAAATTTAAATTGTGCATAAACAAGGAACCACATTTGTGGTGCCATGGTCAAACCTTTCCCATTAATAAACTAAAGGCATGTGAAAACAGGGGGATGATGCCAAGAAACACAAAAGACAGAGCTACATCTCTAGCATATATGTCTAGTGAGGCCACAGGGTGTCTTTGACTATCCACATGTAGTTTAACTTTCTGTATGTTAGGTGATAAGTTCTCTGCTGCAATTGCAAGATACTATTCTAGCTATACAGAAATGCTCTTCTTGGAGGCAGCTCCATTCATCCTGCTCTTCTGAAGTGTTGCAGTATAAATAAAATAGCTACAAGGACAAATAGAAGAGGAAGAAAAGTTGGGAGTATATCCCATATCCACCTGCACTATCAGGCTTCTCATGAGAGGTTTCACACTGGTTTGTTTTTGAGAGTCTCTGCTTGTGCAGTGCTTGATAGCGATGTGCTTGAGGACCCCTCTGTCGCTTAGGACAAAGCTCTTTCAGTGGGAACAGCAGGAACCAGAATGCTATTGCTCCTCTTTCCCAAGAGCATTTCCAGCTTTTGAAGCGTAGGATTTAAACCTATGCTTCAAACACTTGGAAAAAACTTCACTGGTCTTTGATGAGTGTACCTTCAGGTGCTAGAGGGATTCTTATTGCAAAGTAGTTTTAGGGCCTTTTTAAAAATCTAGAACCTGAGGGCTGCTATTGATGTGACTGAAGCAGTCAAAGAGCTCAACGCAGCTAAAACAGATGAATCTCCTCTGCGTGAGCTCATTTGTAAATCCTCACCCTGCTTGGAAACACTCTACTATTAAGCACTGAAGAAGTATAATCTCTAAACAGTGTTTGATCAAAAAGCATTTGTTTCAAAGTGTCCTTGTTGTGCTCTGTCAGTGATGCTGTAATTCAGAGCGACTCAGAGTGTCCATGTGGGCAGCAGCTGTGACAGCACACTGGCACGGACGGAGCTGGGAGCTGTCGGCGTTGTGAGTACAGACCAGAAATGCTGAGCTGGCGCTGAAGGAGGTAGAGTGAGGATGGGCAGAGGAAATCATTCCCCACCAGGACACCAGGCAGACCTGGAGCATGGCTGCTTCTTTCGTGACCTGCTGCTGGGGTGACAGAGCCTCAGCAGCCCTCCGGCAGTCTCAGGTTACCCTTAGAAGAAAGACTGATTCCTGTGGGCTAGCAGTCATCTCAGTTTCTCCAATGTCTTTGTGTGATTAGTGTCTAGGGAAGTGAGGATAAGTTTCACATGATGAAACTTTACCAGTGACATGTGCATAACTCCCAAGTCAAGTTAAATCGATACAATTACAGAAGTACTTGTCCACCTCAGCACACCTTTCCTTTCCCCATCCTTGGGCGACGTCTCACCACCCCCCAAATTATCGTAACCAATGTCAAAAGTATTTCCATGGGAGAGAAAATCTCTATCCAAACGTCTCCTGAAACACACACTTCAGCTTTTGTTGATAAGACCTTCCCTTTAAAACAAGTCTTCAGAAAGTTTGATTGGTTAGCTTCCAACTTCTGTGTTTTCAAGGAGATGTCTTCCCTCCTGGAAAGCATTGGCTACTTTTTTTTTTTTTTTTTTTTCTTTGAGGTGGGCGGGGTGTCCCTGTGTGTATCAGCAACTCTTACATACAGGACTTTGATAACCTATGCACTTCTCCTTTGAAAATATGTACTCCGTCTCTTTCTCACCTCCTACATCAATTTCCTTTGTGACAGAATGACACCACGGCGCTTTTTGCTCTTATCCTGGCCTTTTCTTCTTTCAAAGGATGTGGAGTTTCCCCCTTTTTTCTTCTTTGTGTGCACATCCTGTTCATTGGTCTTTGTTTTTGTGTTTGATGATTTATTGATAAATAGAATGTGTCCTGTTTCTCTATACAATCTTGATACTCAACCAAAACACCACAAAGGTAAATAAAAATCCAAGCCACAAGAAATAAACCCAGAAGATAGGAGCAGACAATAAGAATGGAGAATGTTCTAATAATAATAATAACTTTTTTCCTAAACACTAAGTACTGCCCCACGCATTTTTATGAGGCTTTTCTAGACTCAACATACTGCAACTTTGACCATGAGATAAAGTACTAAATCATTTCTGTTTCAATTACAAATGACTGGAGCTTCTTTTTCTGTTGGCCTGAATGTAGACAGATGAATATTCACAGAATATATATGTATTCCTTTTTCTGCTATTTAATTAAGGGATGATCAGTCATAAATTGTGACTTGTCAGTCAGATTCAAATCTTTACAAAAAATTAAAAGCTTTTCACAGCAATAAAAATGGTGAATTATCCAAGCTTTCAAATGAGACCCTCTGTGCAAGCTCTGTAATAAACACACCTTCAACACATTCTGACCTCTTCATTTTTCATTGCAAAGATTAATAATAGGTAGCTTAGCAACGATGCTGTATTGTCAGCACATGTTAGAGACTTGGCGGCATTCAAGGTCGATCTGCAATAAGCTTAGATTGAATGCCATTAGCTAGATGCCACTTTGCCTCTGGAGTTTATTGCTAAATTTTTATTCCAGGAGGGAAAGAAAATACCGTGCTGACACAGTTAATATTTGGACCACAGCAGAAAGGTCTGGATCACTTACATGACTCGTATTGAAAAAAACATATAATAAATTATATTTTAACCGTTTGAAAACTGAGGCTATTATAATTTATTATTGAGTGTAGAGCTAAGTTCTGCATGGTGTAGTCATTAAACTGCATACAGTTATGAATGCAACGGTTACATTTCTGACTTGTGAGAACTAGTGTTCAACTAACAACTCTGAACCTGGAAAACTGGGTACATTTGATCATCTGTTGGCCCACTTCTGTGAGAAGCTGATGTCTCTGGGAAAGCAAGATCCACAAAATCATGTTAGTGCCTAAAACAGGGACGATGTAGCTATATCCAAAACTTTTAAACTCAAAATCCCTCTTTAGCTACTGCCTAACCCAAGTGCACCAAAAGACTTATCAGATAAAATCTGTAAATGGGCTTTGGGGTGACGATGGATTTTGCTGAAAAGGGACAACTGTCAAACTCTGCTTGTAGAACAGTTCTTATATCTGAACTAAAGATGCTGAACGCAGGAAGAAAAACAGTCAGCTCACCTTCATGACTACACATGAGATGCAATCAGTAAGTACATGCTTGATAAGTGATCTTCCCCTTCATGAGATTTGATTAAGCCAGCAGTAAACTTTCATTGACTTTTGAGGGCAGAGGGATTTCACCCCAAAACTGATCAGCTACATATGAAAAACTGTCAAAACTCTGGAAAGCTATATGGATCGGACTTCTGGATATTTAAGTGTTGCCAGTCACCAAGCTTTAAACCCTGCTGTGACCAATTATACATGCAAAGATACATAATTCTAGGACAGTTTTCAGAACACTAAATAACACAAGACAAAGGGTTGGAATTTTCCTTCTGAAGCCTGAAGCTTTACAATGACATAACATTTCACATCTGTCTCTTGTCTAATCTCTGCTCAGCAATGGCGTGAATTCAGTCATTTCCTATGACTTTGGATAAGCTGCAATTGCACATTCATTTTTTATTGCTGCGTAGCGCTTAATATCATATATCTCTGACCCAACATTTCCCTTGCCCCCACTGCCTATTTTTAATTTGGTTTCATGCATGAGCTGCAGTGTGTCTCGGTACTGGAGGTTGCAGGCGTGGATGCTGAGAATAGCAAACATGTTCTGGAGCACGTTTTCAAGTTACCGCACACAAACATAAGTGACCCGTGGGACTTTGAGATTAACAAGTGTTATCTAATTTCCTTAAAGTAACTCAGTTTCTTAGTTAATAGGTAGAATCTAAAAAATCATGGAGGGATTTGTGGGAGTTTTCTCAGTTGAACTCCATTGTTTGAAGTTGTTATGAAGAAAACAGCAAGTAGCAGAAATAGAATCGTTTGATATTGTGAAGGGAACAGAGATAGCCATGTTTCCCATGTAATTTCCATGTTTCTAGTGTAGGGAGTCATTTAATAGTGGAAAAAATGAAGAGTAATGACAGTAAAAAAAGCAAGGAAAACATCAACGTTTAGCGTTCCTGCTACCACACAGTTAATAACATAGCTGAATTTTTCTTTCCCTTGCAAATATTTATACTCAGTAAAATGTCGTTTCTTGTGCTTGTGATTAGAGAAAATGCAATTATAAATCCAGATCTAATGCATAATCTTGTAATAAAGTCAACTTTTCCTGCTGTTCCTATACTACAGCCATCCTCTAATTTATTTCTCATTAGGCTATGGCATCACTAGTTAGGAGTAAAGCATTCAGAAGTAAATCAACAGAAGTAAATCAACCTGAGAAGAATTTTTAATAATTATTTTTTAAAAAGACATAGAAATTTAAATTATTGAATCACAGTTATGCTTCTTTTCTATAACTCTTATTCCAGAATTTTTAAAAAATTAAACTCCTCTTTTTTCTTTACATCTATTAATTTGTACTCTGGGTAGTATGTCCCAAGTGCATTTATCATAAATTGGTTATCTGAAATCATTATCACCAAAGGAAATCAAATCAAAGTTTATTCTAGCTACTCATGTTGTATTTCATATTGTGTATTCCCTGTAGACTTGATTATGAGTTTTGAAGTCTCTTTCTTGAAAAGAAATAGCTTTTGCTGGTTGGCAGTCTGTCTAGCTTTCCTGTTTTGGAGTCAGACACACAGTAGCCATTCTTCACTTTTTATGTGGCGTTCAATATATTATGTACAGGGAAAAAAATCAAAATCAATCAACATGCAAACTACTGCTTCCTTTGCTTAGTCTTCATATATAGCAGTCCCTGCTTAGGAGCACAGTGTAGAGTGGGACCTGGCTTTGGTCCCATTTATTGATGCTTTGTGGCATGATCCTCCATCAAATCTAAAAAGGCCCATAAAATGTAGAATACTGTGAACTTAATTCCTAGTTCTGCCCCAGGGGAATTTTCTCTGTTGAATTTCTGCAGATTGTTCTTGTGTCAATGCATGAGCAAGCTCACAGGAGAATCTGTGCTGTTTGGTGGATTCTAGAAGACAATCCTCACAGTGGTCAACAGGTAGTGTGGGATACTTCACAACCTGACTCCAAATTAATCAATGTAATTGCTTATATTATGTTCACTGAGTAAATGTACATAGAACGTAGGAAAAACTATTAGCTAAAATACTTTTAAAATCATTACAAGAATGTCCATCCAGACTGATGTACACATAGGAAAAGCTGAAATGCTTCTCTCAGATTTGCATAAAGCACTGCACTCCAGTTTTTAATTACCACGTTGAACGGGTACATTACTTGATGTCTTAAGGAGGTTATGATACCAACGTCCAAAAGCAGCACAACATAATTGCAACAAAATTAATGTTTGCAAGATTATTACAGATCAGCTGCAGGGCCATTTTCACCACTCATGAGGTGGGGACTACGCTATTTACACCTCAGCTGCAAATTAATTCTGGGGAGGGATTCCAGGCCAGATGAATAGAGGAGTAATAACAGAATCGAGCTGCCAAAACTGTGCAGAGGTAACTAGTCCCGAGGGAGGAAACCATGGCAGAGACAGGAATAAGCAAATGAAGGAGGGGTGATCTGAGCTGGGCATTAGGAAGACAGGAAACGTTCAGCACATTACTGTCAGGGCTGCTGTAAGTGCTAAGCTTGCTGACCCACCCAAGGACCTTCGCAGCAGCCTCTAACGCTTTAAAATTGTATGTTCTCCTGACCTTCTGCGTAGCGTTGGCCGCCTGAGTTCACTTTGTCTTGTTAAAATATCTGTAATACCTCTTGCCACACTGAATATTGTCTGCTTTATACTTAAGTTTCATGGAGTGGGGCCCCTCATTCTTTTAAGGGAAGTACCTGGTACTATGGGGTCTGGAACTACTGCGCAGAGGGGGTTCTACTGCCTAGTATTATTGCTGTTGTAATTATTAAATGAGAAGATTTTGAAAAATTACACCTTTTTAAATTGATCCTCTCAAATAGTATTTGATTTGTTCAATTTAGTTATTTTTGTTAGAGCTTTCTTTACGTGTAGTTATTTGATAGCATATATGCTTAGTTTGGATCTTAGGCTCATTATATTCATTAGTAAGAGAAAATACATGACAAAAACTTGAATTCATATGCTTTTGTGTTTTGTAATGCACATTTTGCACTTCTCCAAAGGAATATATTCAACATGACTTGCTTAGTTTAGCTTTTGCTCTAGTCCCTTGGGCCGTAATATCTTATTAACACATAGTCTGAGGAAATTAATGAGGATACACAGGGCCTTACACCTTTAGGTCATTATTTCTACTCTTGTGCAGATTGACAGTGCTGAAAAGAGATTGCCCCTATGAAGAATATTTAGTGCCACTTTACATACAGATTATATTGGTATCCTCTGCCTTGTCTGTGACAGATATGAAGTGACTTCCCCACAGAACGCAGGAGGCCAGTTCACTTGTTGCTTTTTAACTGGAATTTCGGTACAAGTCAAATAAAATGTTGAACAGTATACGTAATAATAATAATATAGCAAATGCAGCGCTCTATGAAATCACTGATGGTGACAGAAGAGGAGTAATAAAAAATAGAATAAATATGCAGTTAACTTCATAACCACACAAACTATTCTGCGTTATTTGTATATTGCTTTTCCCAGTGTGTTATGATAGCAATAGCAAACTAATAGTGGTGCATATTATGAAAATAACCCACTGCAGAATGAACATCTGCTTTCAATTAAACAGGTGTATGGGAAATTCAACATATTCATAAGCATAATTAAAGATTGTTATTACCAGGAAGTAGAGAGATACTTCAGTAATTAAATATACTTGAAAATTATTGCACTTTTTCTTTCTAAACTTATCTTACTTGTTTAAAAAAAAGTTATCAGTTGTCAAACTGATAATTTTGAGGAGTACATTCATAATTTAAACAAAATTTGGAAGTGGAAATATTCTAACTTTAAAATGCACCCTATTTATTATTTTGAGGTTTTGATTAATGACTTAAGGTCATTCATATTTTTGGTGCTTTCCTAGAGATAACATTAAAAGCTTTACTACCAGAAGGTGGTGAGTTATCTCCCTTCTGAAATACTGAACCCTAAGTGTCAAAAGTTCAGCATCCACAAATGGAGACACCTGAAACTAGTTTTCATATTAGCAAATGACCTTTTGCTTATGTATCTCCCTAAAAGCATTTGACTGAAGAATTCCTTCATGACACAGATATTGCCTAGGGATTATAGACTAAAATGTCAAGAGTGCCTGAAAAACTTACTGCTCGTGAATCTCTTTTTGATGAGCCAACTTTAAACAACCAAGGAGTCATCATTCCCCAAGAGTAAACTTGCAGGGTCTGCGGCATGAGTTGCAAGCTGATACAGTAATAGTTGATACAGATAGTCAAAGACAGGTCAAGATAAGAGTAAATAGGTAGTGTTACAAGCAGTTGGTTTTTGAGTAGAATTCAAAAAATAAAGGTCAACAACCCCTCCAAATTACTTTCCTTTTAGTAGAGATTTGCCAAATATCATATAAACTGGCAGAAATCTGCAGAGCAGTTTTGCACCAGCCCAACATCTGTTTGGGGCTTCCTTGCTGCTTGTTGGACACCGCACACACGTAACACTGAAGTGCTCTGATACTTCCCTGTTGTTTGGGGACAGGTCATTGGTCTCTTGGGCTTTCTGTTAAGTGTTCTGTCCTCTCCTCCTTTGGATGACCTACCTGTTTACATACTCAAATAAGTACTGGTTTTGTCTGCTTTTTCACTCATGAAAGAAAAAGCTCTCTGGGGGCCTCATATCTAGTCTGGAGAGCCAGATTCAGTCAGAATCTGAAATAAGAACTAAATATGTGTTGTTATTTCATAAAATCATGGCAGCTTTCCATGCCTTACCTATACCTATTGGTACAATGGGGATAAAAAAGAGATATTGTTAATATGGTGTTATTTCATAATTCTCCTCTGCCGCTAGTAGTTTAATTGATCCCCTACTTTACTGCAGTTAGTAGGCGATCCACTTGTATACATTCCTCTGTGGTTTATGCCCCAGTCATCATCTTTAGCTGCATAAATTGGCTAACTTGAAAACTGCTGATATAGACCTGTCACGGTCTTTTCCTTAGCTTTATAAATGATGTTTTTCAGGTGAAGGACATTGTGTTAATGGACATTCTGTATATGTCTGATTCACTTCAGACTGTGTTGTCTGAGAGATGTGAAAAGTCAAAGTGAACTTCATACTGCTGAACACAAGCAGGGAAAAGATAACAACAATATCTGAGAGGCCCTACAGTATGAATGGAAAGTTAATGTAGATCTTTATCACAGACCTGTACCCAGGTCTTTTTGTATCTTTCTTACCAAGGAATGAGCAGAGAAAATGCTATAATTAATTTTCAAATTAAATGAGCCTTAATATTAGCTTCTTTAGCTACTTCTACAGTGGGGACATCTGCATGATTCATGAGGTTGGGCTGTCAAAACACCACATGGAGTACTGAGCCAGGTAGCAGTTTAGTTGAGTAGTAAAAATTGAGTACTAAGCTCTATCTTATCCCTGGACATTAATGCAGGGAGAACTAGATTAATCTAATGAATTTCTAAAGGTCTATACTTCATCTAGTCGTTCTCTCTTCTTTCCTCAGTTTACTATGACATGTCCAAGTAGAATCTCTATATGTGTTTTCAAACTTAACTATTTCTCTTCCATTGTGTTTCATTCTCCTTCTCTCTTACACAGCAGACGAGACTTTGGCCCATTGAGTTCAAGTAGAGGTAAAAATGAAGAGCAAGTGGATGAAATAATACTGTCCTTGTTCCCTCCATGTAAATCTGAGGTAATTACTTGAACAGGTTGAAAATGGAGTTTTCATCCCATGGGCTTATCCTTTTAATTTAGAAACCATACCAAATCTAAAAGGGTTGAGAGAAACAGAGTTTAAATTTAATGAGACATTTTGATTTCAGAGTCTCAAATTTTGTTTCACTTCAGTGTTTTGGTTGTATGGTATAGCACTGCTGAGACAATGGAAATTAAATGCTTTGATAACTTTCCCTACAGAAGATTGAGGAATCTGATATGTTATCATATGTTTTGATTTTCATAAATAAACCTTACTCGGTGGAACAAAGATCTGTAGGAAAGCTTTCAACCAGTTCTGGTGTTTGTCTGGGGGTAAATAGGTTAGACTGCATTTTCAGACAGACCTGCAGCCAAAGTAACCCAGCTGAGTTACTGTACATACTTCAGAGTTGCTTCAGACTCTCACAAGCACAAGTGCCAATGAAATCTAGTCCAATAAATCCATTAACAATTTTTTTCCTGTATCCTTTCACCACTATGACACAGTCATCTTCACTGGACATACAAATCACTGGGTTCATACAGTTTACAATTACCTTTTCTTTTAAGTAATTAATTGGCACATGCAGTAGCCGAATTTAGCTAGTTTATCATAAAGCTTGAAATAACCCTAGGTATTTTGTCTATTTTTCTGGCTTCTTTGCAGAAAGGCTTTGACTGAAGACTGCTTCAGACTATTATCAGCTACTCAAAAGATCGTTCTCTGTCACTGCCCCACAGAGAGCACAGATTATTTAGGTTTGGGGCTATTGTTAGAAGTCACTGGTGAATGAGATTCAAGTTAAGTTGGAAAGTGAATAGTATTCATTTTTAATATCTCAAAAAAGAACTAATCAAATTGTAAATACATGAAGTAGTATACGCTGAATTGACTTTTTCCCCCTGTTGACCTATAGCCAATTTATAAGGTGCTTTGAAGTACAGTAGTTAGAAAAAATAAGTTTTAGGTCACGTGGAAACATCTCATCAGAGATGCAGCTTTTGCATCTCTTAGCAGCAGCATTTGGGCTCATTGGGCAACCCACCTGTTTTTCCAGTATTCTGAAGTAGATAAGTGTCGGATAACCTCTATATAATGCATATGAGTGATCTCATACTTGAGTCTTGAGTTCAGCAGAACTAATTCCGATGCTTTTGCAATGGGGTTTCACAGAGCTTTTATTTATTTCTTCATACCATCACCACAAGTGACCTAGATTTGAAAGAGAGAGATATGAGTTTTAATTTCTATTCTTATTTTCACAGCAGTAGAGTGTTCATCATACTTCATAGAATGACCAAAAGATTAAATTCTACTTTCACTTGGACATCTTCTAATTTGGAGCAACTTTAAGGGAGTTAGTCCAGACTTAAATATTATAAATGGAAGCAGGAAAATTTGACTCAGTATGGGTTTGGTTCTGATTTCAGCTGTGGTTGTCAACATTGTAGCTCTCATTTGATTCAAAACCTTGGGTTAAGTGCATGAGCTGTGTGGCAATGTCCTTTTCAGATGGAATTTACCACAGGGCTATTTAAATAAAGTCTTATTCAGGTGCCATACAAATTCCTGATTAAGGTTTTTAAATAACAAACTTGAAGTTAAAACCAGCAGGGCATATGAAATTCCCAGAGAGGTGAATACAAAATCATTAATCTGAACCACTTTTAATTTCTACTCGGAATTTATTAGTGGAGTGGTTAATTAAATTGTGGTCCTGCTTTTAGAAAAGTATCTGCTGTGAACGTACACTCATTTTTTGCCAATCAGAGATGTTAGGCAGTAGTACTCATAGAAACAACTTGTAATTTAATCTTTGAATACAGAATAAAAAATCTCATGAAAAAGATTTCCTTTCTCATATGTAACAATCACTGCAACATGAGACCAGCAAGAACATCGGTATGGAAGTCCTAATGCACAGCAAATCACACAATAATGAAAGATTGAAAGCGGGGGTGGGGGGGTGGGGAAGGAACTAAGCAGTGTTCTTCCATATCCTTAAGGCTTCTGTTTGCAGTGGTATAAAGCAGAGATAACGGACATTCAGTGGAGTGATGCTGATGGAAAAGCAGAGTAAACAAGGTCAGAATTAGGACCGTGAGTTTTATTGTGTTTCCTTTCTATTTACCAGCCGGGTTTGCCTCTGTTCCCTGTCCACTGTGTAGAAGAAGCTATCACGCCGATGTTCTAGTTTGATGCTGGAGAGAACCAGAGCAATTCTGTGTATTTTGGGTAGGGTCTCCTGTGTTTTCAATGCAGGGTACACTCAGGAGTAACTCAACTGCCACTTTATCTCTACTAAGGAAAAAAGCTACTGGTCACTCAGGTCGATGGGGTTAGTTGTTTTGCTGAGGGTACCTGTATAATCATATTGGTGATGAGCAGGAGAGCTCCTAGGAACCCAAGACCTCCTGGGAGAAAGAGCAGATATGGCACAGGATTAAGGTGGTAAAACTGCTTCTTCAGGATGAAAATAGCCTTGCCTGAGGCATCACCTCGAGGAGATTTGGAATTCTGTGAAGCTTGTTTAGTCATCTAGAGAGATTAGGTGTTAATGATCTTTGGTGTTATAAGCATGCATAGGAATGTAGATGAAAAGCCTGTAAATTACTATTTTAACTACCTCTGTGCTGGGCTCTGGAAAGACTATTTCTATGCTCACCTTCTGCTACTCTTTTCAAGACTCTTCCACACATGTTTACTTAGTCTGGGGGTGAATTCTCTCTCACACAAGTTTGACTGTCTCCTGTAAGTCACTGGGTTGAAGAGTGCTATTGCTGTTTGCAAAAGGTGGGATATCTCACAGCACAGAATTGGGCCCCACCAAGCCAAATTAAATGTTTGTGCTGACAGAGACTGTATCTTCACCATTGGTCTTGTGACTATGCACGGATGGCAAGCACAAGGATGCCAGAATCGGTACAGATAGTCTCAGCACCATCTCCAGAGAATCACCACCTCACAGACACAATGCCTTTCTGTAGGTTTGCGGTTTTTTTCCTACATTGAGACTAAGTAGAGGAGTACAAAATGGAAAATTCAACTAGCTTTAACAGACTGTAAATTTTAAAAAATGAGAAGGAGGGAGAAGGGATTCCCCAGGAAGAACTAATAGTTCACTGCAAGAAAGCCTAGCCTTAGAAGTCTTGTGCTGCATGACTTAAATCAATGGGAATGTTGTCAGCTCTGGGCTGATTGCCTTTTCCCTGTGTTCAGTAAATGTGCATACCTGAGTTTTAAGCATATATTTGGATCCAGGTCTCTTTAACAAAGCACTTCTGTACATATTAGAGTTTTACTGATTTGAGGCCCCTGTGAAGTGCCTACTGCTACAATTTCAATTTAGTTGAAAAGGGGTGAGAAAGCTCAGCCCATCTCAGGAGGTTTACAGGAATGTCCCTGTAGCACGAATTAGGGGATTTCTTAGACTCTCCATGCAGCAAAGCTCAAACACGCAGCTAAGAATTAAGATCCTTATATGAATGTTTACATATTCATTAATTTAAGGAAACAAGATCTTTGCAGCAAATAAACACAGGGTATGTGCAATAAATATTACATTGCTTAAAAAAGGAAAACAACATAATATGTTCTGTGTGTGATTGGAGTATCCCCAGTGCTTATTTTCCAATTAAGTGAAAAACCACAGAAAAATAGAGAATATATAAAAAGAGTATCTCTGCAGTCACATCCAGGATATTGATAGAAGCAACGAACAATAATTTTTGTCTCACAAGGGTATTATGAGAATTAACTCATATCTGCAAAAATGCTTTTAGCTGTGGGATGGAAGACCCTGCGCAAATATAAAACATTCTAATATTTTGAACCAGTCTGGTAAAATTTCTTTTGCTATAATCCTATTCCTTTTGCTGGAATTACTTACACCAGAAGATGGAAATAACAATAAGGCTATTAAGGACATGGTCTTTTGTTACATATGAGGGAAGCCACTGCTTGTTGTAACTAAAGGTAACCTGTACTAGTGAAATGCACTTCTGCATCTTGACCAGCCCCTGCGTCATTGAAAGTTGATGGGTTGTCACCTCCAAAGGTTGAAGATTAACAAAGGTCTCTAGACTCACAGCAAGACAAGTGATAGTGGTGGCTTTCAGTGACACCTCCCTGTCTTCCACTAAAATCTGTATCTAAAATCACTTGCAAATCTAGGACTAGGAATACTGAGCTATATAGAGATTAATGCATAGATGTAGGGTTTCTAGAAGCCATTTTTTATATTTGAAACTGAACAGAAAGAGTCTGTGACTTTTTATCCATTCTGTGCGTTCCTTACAGGCCAGAGTGATTAACTTTACTGATGAATCAGTGAGACAAAAGAGAAGGCGCATAGAAGGGAATGGAAATAGAGGGGGGAGAAAAGCTGTTATACATATACAGCAAAGGAATCCTGACAGCTCATTCCAGACTAAACTTTAAGGTCAAAACATTCTATTTAAGGATTTTCCATTGAGCTGTAATTTACTCTTCTGAATGCTTTAAGTGGCAGGAACTGACGACGTTATTGTTTTGTTTCCAGATGAATAAGCCATCCTGCGTAGCCTGTGTAGTGGAGCTGTACAAGCAGCATGTTATTGCATATGGTGAGAGAGCACACTGAAAATCACAGTGGTTGGAGAGGAAGATTTTAATGTAAAAAAGAAAGAAGGGGAGAGTTGGAAGTAAAGTGTGACTGAGGACCTGTGGTCTGATTTCAAGGCACAAGGAAAAATAATTGCTGCGGGAGTTTAGCAAGAGGTCTTTACTGAAAGTGGTTACAGCCAACAACCCTTGTCTGTGAGCACTGGTTGTCACTTATTTGACATGTAACTGTTAATCCTCAGTAATAAGTATCAATACACCATTCCCCAGGGAAAACAGTGAGTCTGAACCATGCAGGAGCTGAAGAAATTTCTTTTGATAAGCCAGACTTGATGCCCTGGGATGGGGAGACTTGACAAGACAGGTCACTGGACACAGCAAAAAGCTGGGGTTATCTGTGTGGGGTTGGTGTGACAGAAAAAAACACAGTACTGAGAGTTGGCTGGAGTCTAGAAAGGGAAAGAAATGATTCAATGGATTTATCCATGTCAGTACTGAATGCACAGGTATAAAAATGGCTTAAATCGAGGCTCTATGTTAAGGACTCTTTTTCCCTAAGTTCTTAATGTAGTTTCCATGGAATTAGATGGAGGTCTTTCTGGTTAGCTAAACGTTAGGATAGTACTTGAAATCAGTTAAAACACAATAGTTTTAGGCTTTTTATGATACATGATACGTGACTTTTCACACACAAGTCAGAATTCAACAAAAATGCAGAGATCAGTAGTGCTTGTGTTGGTCTCTCAAAACTGCACACAGAAAAAAAATCATTAGGCAAATATAATTTTGAGGCCTAAATGTAGAAATATTAACTTTCAAAGTGTGATATAAAGTAACTAATCTTCTAGAGAGTCTGTTGATATGATATGACAGTGCAGAATTTTTATCTCATCAGTGAGTGATATTTTGCATATGAAATTTGCAAACACAATATGTTTTTGTCATATAAAATACAGTTAATTTTGCTCACTGCCACAAGGGAAATTTTGAGGTAATTTTGTCAATATGCTCTGTAGTGAAATGAATTTGGGGCTCCCAGTCTCAGTAACTTTCTCAGAAGAAGAAATAACACTTCTTAGTCTCACTCTGAAGGTTGCTGGCAACTATAAAACCTATAAATACTTTAAACAGTAGCATTTTAAAAGGTTAGAAATGAGCCATGAAGAAATTGGCTGCTCCTTTCTCTCATTTCAGAAATGTGAAAGAATAACAGGAAAGGGAAAGGGAGAGAGTACTTGCACACAAGCAAAACCTAGAGAAAACTAATCCAGCTCAGAGCGAGGTGACTGAGTTTTAACAAAGAGTGTGACTAAATTGTAATCATTTTTGCAAGGATGGGTGGTACAAGACATTGGCAGCATGTAGGTCTCACATCTGTCTTGAATGGCTGGTTCACTGGTGGGTATCCCAGTTCGTATTGCATTATTGCATTTATCCTAGTTGATGCCTGTCAGAATGTCCAAGATTGAAATCCAGCAGCTGGTTTGGAAAGAACCAATGTCGTGGAAGTGCTAGAGCATAAGACATGGTCTTTTGGACCAGAAACAGGCCATCGTTGCAATTCTTGCATGTAGCTACCTGTCCAAAAGCAAACTGCCTTTCCTTCTGGGAAGCCCGTAGCTCATGGAGAGTCCTGCAGCCTTGCCCATGGCTGCAGTTCCCAGGCAGAACTGGATGTTGTGGGATTTTGCTGTTTTAGGAAGGTAGAAGCTCCCTGCTCAGACTGGAGCACAGCCAAAAAGGAGGGGTTTGTCTGTGTCTGCACTGAAAAAAAATGGTGTGAGATAGTACAGGAGGCACAGCACTGGTCAGTCCAAGGACCAAATGCTCTAGAGTTACTTGCAGCAGTGGAAGAAGAGACTCTACACAATGCTACACACCTGTGTGCAAGGGCAGGTAAAGTAACCCCTAGCCTTTGGAGGGAACAGCCTGCCCCTGGCTCAAGCTCTAAGCACCCTGTTTAGATGGAGGCTGGGCAGAGGTAACGTTAAGACCCAATAATAACATATGTAACGCTCTTAATTTCAAATGATCTGAAAAATGCTGAAAAGCCATCTAAAATAAAGGCTCTGATGTAATATATGAGCCACAAATTAAATGTTCCTGGCATTTCTGTACTCATGCTACGCAGGGGACAGCGGAGTTGCAGGCAGGCTGGCTCCCTGCAGTGCTGTCCTCTAGCAAAAGGCCCCGACTGCTTCCACATTTCCCGTGGAAGTTTGGACTTTGTTTTGTGCAGCTTTTTACTGCAGTGAGAGGTGCTATAAAAAATTCTAATATACGGATGGAATGAGGTGAGGCCCAAGTGTTTCCATGCCAATGTTACATAATCTCAGCCAAATTAAAGTTTAATGGTTTGACTTATTGAAGTTTTGTAAGCCACAAAGACAACACACTTAAGTGCTTAATCTCTTTGCTCCATTGACTTTAATTAAACTCATCTGCAGCTTATGAGTTTTGGTGAGCTCATTGCAAAAACACAAACAAAACTTTGCTCATGTGGCTGAATTACCCTGAACTCCTTACTTCTGCATTTTCACTATTTTATGTGCCCTTGTGAACAAACAAATGTTAGGGAAATTATTGCAATGAAGGTGTTACTCAAGTCATGATTGATTAACGGGAAAAGTGGCTACATTCTGATTTTTATCAGAAATATGTCTTTGCACGGAAGTCCTGGTAGGCATGAAATGAGAAAGCAAGCATCCTATTTTCATTGTCATACTCTGGATCTCAGGCAAACACTCTTTCCAGAGTATGCATCTGATAAATTAGTGGAACTAGAGTGGTATTTGAGATGCCTGGATAAAGAGGCAATAAAAATATTTTCTATTTGTTTACACTGAAAAATATCATATACTGAACTGTCAAGTCTGAAAAATTGATGCTTCTGGCTTCACAAATATTCAGCAGCCTAATAGAAATGTCAGATGTGTGCAGTTTTGAGAGAGGAAAAGGAAAAAGAACAGAAAAAATCAACCACTCAACAAAATGTTCATTTATTTTCATCAGATTTGATTCTCCCTCATGTAAGTGATGGATCCAAAGACCAAGAAAGTTTATAGAGGTTTTTTCTTCTTGATTTCAGTGATTTTTGATTAAGTACTATAGAATACTAGCATTGAGTAGCAGCTCTTTTAACATCACTAGTTCTTCTTGTTGAAAAATTGGTGTCACGTGGATTGAGATGCATGTCATTAAAGGCAAGCACCTGAAGCTGTCATTCAGCAAGTTCTAGTGTGAGGAGCACATAGTTTTGGTGATCAGGTAGAACCATCCTGGCTGTGACCGCTGCCCTCACACGCACATCCCCTGCTCCTAAATGGCTTAGTGGCAGCCTGATGCCTTCCCTGCTCATCAGCTGAGATGGACCCATGCATGCTCTGACTAGGTGTTAGTTCCTGTAGGTGTAGATGCCATGCAAAGGTGAAGGTGGGTAGGATGTGCAGCTTGCAAAAAGGTTTACCTGCCATCTGGCCACCATGAAAAGCACCTCTCCATGGAAACTACACAGATATTGTGCAAGATTCTACCCCTGTTCACATGCAGATCAGATTGGAGAGTTGTGTAAAGGGTGGGAGGGGGAGCAGTTTTCTACCCTTTCATTATTTTAAAATAATTTTTGGTAATTTAGTGCTACTTTCTGCTTTAGAAAGAAAAAAAAAAGTGATTTACCTTAATAGTGGGAGGGTTGAATGGATTTTTCATATGTTTGGCTTAGATTGCAAACAGTAGTAAAAATTGGACTTTTGAACTGTAGGGTCAAAATCTGGGAATGTGGAAACTGGGTCATTTTGATCACCATGGATATGGGGATGGTCCTGGGGAGGAACATCAGCAACCAGTGGAAATCGGCACTGTTGCCTTACTGCCAAGAGCTGCCAGAGCTGGACATTCTACAGTTGCCCCACAGCTCTAGATATCATGTGCATGCAGTCGTATACAGTGAAAAGAAAGAAAAAGTTAAAAACTCTGGAATTAAAACCTGCTAGGTTACGAGAAAAAGTCTCATTCTTGCTGCTTTCAATTTCTCTGAAAACAGACTTCAGTCCCTAATTTCTAAAATGGCACGAGCCAAAATGGATCACTTTTATGATGGTCTTTGTTTTCTCTGGTAACAGCTTAGGACACGTTATCCTCCGAGCAATAGCTGTATTTAGGTTTAATTATATAATTAAAGTGAATGCATGTAAATCAGATAAATGGGACATAATCAGTTTTAGGATATTGTGGCAAACATACATGGTGCATATGAAGTACATGGTTTTAAGGTTCAACTAATGGAACTGTCAGCAACTATTAAGGATGATAAAGCTGCAGCTTTCAGGACCTGGCTATTGGGAACAGGAAGAATTGGGTATGAATTAAAAATGTAGACCCACGTGGCTGTTTCAGCTGACAGTCTCGAGAGGGCTGGACCAGTTGGTGTATGTCCTGCTGCCCTGACAGTAAACAAAGGCAGTCAGGTTTTGGGACAAAACAAATTGCAACTGGGGACATCTTGGATTTGGGGGACTATTTATTTTCAGTGTGCCATTTCTATCTCAGACTAATGTTTAATAAACTAAATTTCAAAAGGAGTGTGATATCAAATTATTGAACTAGGTTAAAGTATTGATTTCTCCTCTGAGGCAAAACTCATTATTTATCTAGCCCAAGCAACCTACCCTATGTGCAAAGTATCCCTGGGTGTAGGGAAGGCCGAGATAGCAAAACACTGAGATTGAATGTGACTGTGAGGATGAATTTTGTCCTTATTCAGTCCTGAATACCACTACTCCATGTTTATGTTAACATGGAAAAAAGACTTGAAATGGCTTTGAATCCCAGTGTACAAAAAACCCCTAGTTATTCTTTACACACAGGCTGAGAGTTGCATTCTCACAGGAATGTGTTTACATGGATGCCTATTTTGGTCTTTGACTTAATTCCTATTAAGTCCATAAGATTTAAGAACAGGTTTAAGTCAAAACTTACAAGTTCAGAAATTACTGTTTGTTTAACTGTTACTCATTTGCTGAAAAAAAAAAAAAGAAATTGGTCTTGGAAAAAACAACAGGAAAAAGAAAATGGTCTTGGATTAATGGATATTGTTGTGGGATAATAGTCCCTGATAGTCTGTAGCTTTTGTTCATGCAAGCTAAATAGCACAATTTTTAATTACCATAATGCTCAAATCACTGTAATGTATTACAGGATCTTTGTGTTCTTGCAAATCTAATTCAGTTTTTAAAATTGTTTTGGTGGAAACTTGTGAGCAGCCATACTGTCATTATTCTGTGGTTCTTTTGAATAGCATTGAAATTTGCAGGAGAGAATGAAAGTGCTGCACAGATTAGATATTGTCATGCTGCAGTCATGCTATAAATAGCTGATTGGGTTGGCTTTTGTTTGCGAGCTTGGGTTTCTAAATTGCAGCATTTTGGTATTCCCTTCTCGGAACATCGATGACTGCAGAGACACAAGAGTGTGCAAGAGAGCAACAAATGTCCTCACAGTACTGAGTTTGCTTCTGACTCCCAATCTGAAAGAGGGTAATCACTGTGCAGCAAGCTCTGGAGATAACCCTAGCTGGCTCTCCTGTTACAGGTAAAGCAGTGTAGTGTTCTTAAAAAATAGTATATATTACTCTTTGAAAGAATGTTCTAAGTTGAAAAATGGGTGCCTTGGAGTTTGGGACTATTGAAGGGAAGAAAAGAAAATAGGAAAGTTGGTTGAGGCAGGTTATATATTGAACTGCCTGGAAACTCTGTGGAAGTAGTGCTTTTGAAAAAAACAGCAGGGGTACAACAGATAAATAAATCAGCGGCAGAATTGCCAGCAACTGTCAAATCAAAAGCAGCAGTAAAACAGAAATATACAGTCAGTATCAGTCTGAATAAGTATTTGTTAAACACACCAAGGACAGACAGACAGTTGTGTGAAGCCATAACATCAGTGGTGTTTTCAAAAGATAATTGTTCCTGTTAATATTAGCTGGTAGTTAATGCTCTGTTCTGGTGAATACAACTATTTTAATCAAATAAATAAAGAGAGAGCACCATGAAACCATTTTTAGAAAACAAAAAAGCAGTTAATATGTTAGTTGTGTTTGATGGAGTGATCCTGCCATCCTTTTTTCACGGAGTTTCCCATAATGAAGTCTGCTAGGAACTGAGATTGTCAAGAGGTGATGGCAGCATTTAGGAAAGTGTCAATCAGGTGGTACCTAACCTGGCTGTGCACTCATCGAGTACTGCTGATAGCTGAAAACATTTTGTTTCCCCACCACAAATATTTTTCCAAAGTCAGCGGTGCTGGATTCCCTCAGTTCAGTCTGTACAGCTTTGGCTCACACACAGAGTACTGTTCCCAAAGGTGCTGTTTATTATTAAGATTTTGGAAGATGCAGATTACTTTGTAGATCCATCCAAATCAAATGCATGCTACAGGAAGGACAATAAAACATAGAGATGTTTAGTGCCTGCCCACAACAAAGCTGAATTTGACAGTGTTGTCTAATACCATGTGTGGATAATGGACAGTGCCTGTGACCAGTTTGTGTCCATAATTAGGTTTTTGAGTTTTCCAGGCTATTAACTCTGGCAGGCTCCTAAGAACTTGGGTGTTTCCTGGGCTTCAGATAGGGACTTGTGTGACAGATTTGGGCAGTGGTGAAAGGATAACATCTGGGGGTTTCAACCGCTTCACCTGCTAGTGAATTCAGAGCTGTATTTTATTAAACTTAAGGTAATTTTAGCTGGATGAACCAATGATATTAGACCATCTCTCTTTGGTTTTTCTGTAGTGACTCTCACTTCTTTAGGGCATTTCTTAATACACTTGCTGTAATTTCTGCAATTACTGTAACGCTGCAGGAACAAGCCACCTGAAATGCTCACAGAAAATCTTCCCCAGTCCTCAAACAAGCTGCTTTGATAAGCATGCTGATGGCGTGCTTTTGAACGAGAAGCCAGCAGTTGCATACTGCTGCTACCTTCATGACATGGGGATATTTTATCAGGTTCTTTTTAATATACTGCTTTGTTTTCTCATCTGGGATTACATCTGATAAGGACAATCTAAAACTTTCTCTATCAGTGGCAGTGAAACTCTATGCAGATGTGTGCTTCTCTGTATGAAACAATTCTCTAAAAATGTGCAGCTTCTAAAGCCAAGCCAAGTTGAGAGAAGCTGTGGTACCAAATGTGCATCATCAAAGTTCACAGCAGTTGTGGCTGTCTTTTTCTTTCTCTCATCCTTTAAGATACTGAAGCAGCACACTTCAAGGGTTTGACAAGAAAGAGACATATATTCCCTTTTGTGCAAATCTGCTTGATGTTTATGAACACTGTTCATTCTAAAACCCCATTAAGATACTCTCCTAGTGGTGTGGCTCTGACAGAGGAAAACAGAATGAATTCCACAGCAAGGAAAAAAAAAAAAACCAAGAAAAAAGAAAAACCATCTTGCAAGTCTGTCACTCCAAAGAATACATTAATTAACATTAATTAACACATCCTGTTGAATGGGGCAAATGGATGAGATTCTTATTGGGGGAGAGGGGGGGGAAGTGTCCAAAAATTAAAATAGTACAGCAGAGACATAGGTTTCCCTAACAAAAGTTGCTTGGCCCTTTGGAGTCTGGTCCAGAACCCAGCCTATTTCAGAAATCAGTCTCCTATGCAATGCAAGTAGTGAGTGAAGCAACTCAAAATGAGATCCACTTCTTGCAGAAAGCTAGTCAACAGGAAAACCATGAGGGATTCTTCTGAAACCTAACCTCCCACTTTAGGTGTTGTAATCTTCCTGTGGTATTAGGAGACTTTTGGAGTCTCTTTTGGACTTTAAGTTGATATTTATATCATCACAATGTACTATATGTACAGGTTCCTTACAAGACCTGCTTGCCAAGATTTACAGTTTACAATGTACATGTGTACTTGTTTATTTGTATAGGGACAGTTACTCATTACAAATCTTTAGCCATTCATCCAAAACTCATTATATGTGGCTCTGCCCAGAAAAAAAAGGGTACTTTTTCTGTACCCAAAAGCCTACAAGAAAGTTTACAAAAAAGGAGCCAACAGGCAGATTCAGGCAGATGAGTAGCAGGACATGACAGAGTATTTGGTCAGCATTACTCAAAATCACAGACCTCAGAAAATGCCCCTTTTGAAAAACATTGTTTCAGAATGAAACATCTCCTTTTGCTTTCACATTAAGATATACAATAAATAGTACAAAAAACAAATGGAGATGTCATTTAGAAACACAGAGGACTTATTTCATTCCTGCAATCAAAATGTTGCAGTCTTATTGCTTTGTCTTGAAATGAAATTTGTCAAAATTGATATATCCTGCAGAATTTTTCAATTTTGTAGAAGGCTCCTTTGCTCCAGAAAAGTAATAACTGGATTTTTTGTTGTTGTTGCCTGTTATAATCTTGATCTTTTAGTATTTTATCATCTCCCTGAGAAAAAAAGATGCAACAATACTCTGATCACACTTATGCTATGAAAACAGATGTAAATGTACAAAAGTCAGAGTATTCTGGATTTCAAATTATAAACCTGAGGTCGTGGTTTGATTAACTTTACTGAGGTTACTTATGCTAGTGTTTTGGTGAGTTTTTAGTTGCTTTTTGTGACTAATACTTTCTATTAAAGCATGTGTCATTGGGAAGAGGGTGGCACTCTATACATATTCATAGTAATACATAAATCAACCTCTTATCAGTTTAGAAGAAAATATCTGATATCATATTTTGAATATGTGGCAAGAAATACAACACAGAGTTGTGCTAGGAAAAACAGGTGGCTGAGAGATTGTTAAAAATATAATGTTTGAAAACCCCAGTAATTTAC
The DNA here is from genome assembly GCF_013368605.1 of Nyctibius grandis. Lineage (NCBI taxonomy): Eukaryota > Metazoa > Chordata > Aves > Nyctibiiformes > Nyctibiidae > Nyctibius > Nyctibius grandis. Next base: position 8,216,978 of record NC_090672.1, read on the forward strand.
CATCTTTATATATATTCCTTATGTATAATAACTGCTGTGACTTTCAACAGCTGTTTTTGAATAATTTTCAAGATTAAATTTTCTACTACTGCAGCTATGCATGTCTGGATATTGTTTATCAAATGAATTATTTAACAATATTTTAAATCAATTATCAACTGATAGAGAACAATTTTTTCTGCTAACTCATTGTACCTCTCCAATGGCATGTGAGAAAACAAACACATGATGCAGTATATTTTTTTACAATCCTTTTAATCAAAAAGAGACCAAAAAGAAAGCAGACGCACAAAAAAGAATTGTAAAACAGACACACAAAAAAGAATTGTATCTATAGATACAAATGTTGGCACAGATTTAGTCACACTAGCCAGAGTACCAGATATATACTCCCATCTGTAAGTCTACTTTGCTACAAAACAACTAACTGAAACTAATTGGCCACATTATACACTGTTTGCATGTTGAGAGTAAGCCCCTGAATCTTTGCCTGCAGCTGGTGAGTGCCTATTTTCTGTACATGGGTAAGTTTCCAAATGTTTCCACCTGAAAATCTACTTCAGAAATCTCATGCCTCTTTTTAAACAACGAATAAAAAAAAATATACTCGTCATTTTTTGTTTAAGGTCCAACAAATGTACTTACTCTAGTCAGGCAGCAAGTACGTGGTCTAGTAGGTGTGATTCCTGTAAGTTTAGAGGACGGATGTGCCTTTTGAGGCTTGCATAGCACTGGGATTGCCACGGATAGCAGCCTTTGTTGTAAGTCAGGGCGTCCTGGTTCTTTGGTTCGTGAAGATTCTTTACATTTGCAATGAAAACGTAAATTTGTATTGCTATTATCTAATTTGCTACAGAGAGAATCAGACCCTGAACTTTTATCAATACTAATCCAACTGATTAGGAGTTCATAGACTTCATTGATAGCAAATGCTGTGAAAAATAATAAAGCCTTTTCCCTTTGCATGTCTTAAAGCTCGGATTTAGAGTTCATCCTCAGTATTCAGATTTTATTTGTTTTTTTAAAAAAGTAAGGTTCAAAGGTGGATTCAAAGTTCTGCCATGACAGTCTTGAGACTTGACTTTTCAGCAACTTCAGAATCTATATACATGTCTAATTTATGGTTTAGGCACCAAGGCAATGCCTGCCCTTCTGTGGTGGAAACTAATAGTCTCTGTGACTTTCAACTGCCTGTAGTACATCTCAGAAATGTGTCTTCACTTTAAACATCCACAAAGGTGTAGTTTATTCAGGGATCATACCATATAATTACATGGTTTACTTCTTCACATCAGTGAGACATACTTCGTTTAGTTTTATTGAGTTCCCATGGTGGAACATGGGACGTTGATGTGTCTGCATCCTTGTAGCTCAGTCTGATTTCTGATCTCTTCCTGGGTACACATTGCAAGCCTCTCTGGGAACAAGACTCGGGTTTTTGCTGAAGTTCTGAACGGACCTGTGGACCCCTCCATCACGGGTATTGCAGGTGATGCCTCGGAGCAATTGCCTATAGCAAAACAGGTGATTGGACAAATGATAGGAGACAGATGCATGTCAGAAAAGGCATTCCCATCCTTCCAGCGTCTGCTATGATAATGTCGCTATTTCACCATGTGATTATGTTATTAATTAAGTACATTATTTCCTGTGTCTGTACATCTCCTTTTGTTCCTTCCCACCTAAGTTCTTTCCCCTGGATGTATGTAGTTTTTATTTTAGTAGCACCTTAGAGGCCTAAAACACAGCACCCTACTGTTTTAGGTAGACTTAATTAAGTTTCTCTGCTGTCTCTTGTTCAAGTGTTTAATACCTATTAAATGTGCATTATCTGCCACATAAGAGCCCCTGGCAATGATGCAGGACCCCACTGTGGTAGGCAAGACTGTTTTCTCCCTGCTTTATAAATTCTGAGTAGATGAGCTGTTACGGGATGGCAAAGAACAGACTCAATTTTGGTGCAAGCACTTGGGGAGACAAGCAAGTTAGACGGAGGAAGTCTGTGAGGTCCTAGCTGAGAATGCATTTTTTGACAGTTAAGTTATTACGCTGGGTCATCTTTGGTACCCTTTCCACCACTGACCTGGAAAAGAGAGTCTAGTGTACATGCAGCATTGGGAAAAAAGTCTTTTGCAGAAGAGACAGCTGAAATTCTATTTCCATTGGAATGAAAAGGTTGCGTTTTCCTTGGTTTTAGCTAATGTAAGTGGTTCCTAACATGTAACTACTGCCACCAGAAAAGCTAGGTTCATTTCTGGCAAAAATAAATTAATTTGCAAGTTTAAAAATTCTGCTCTTGAATATTTAATTCTATTTGCAATGCTTTCCTACCCTTCAAAAAAAAAAAACAAAACCCCAAAACAACCAGGCAAAAAAAAAAAACCACCCCGGAAAAAGCAACAAGAGAACATGACAAGATGTTTGACCCATTTTCAGAGATGGTTCTTAGGGATACAGTCAACACTTGAGAATTCAAAGGCTCAGCTGGAATGAATGAGTGTCACTCAATAACTATATTGTGAGGAGGGAGCACAGGTAATTTCCCCCTTCTACTCTGGGAAATTGTTTCCGCTTTTCAGATATACCAAGTAGACTGATTTGCACCTTTTTTTCCTTTTTGTTTTATTTATCGCTATCTGCTGTTGAATATCTGTGAGATGCAACTCACAGCATACAGTGCAGCGAGCGAAGATCCTCATGGCTGTTGGAAGGACAGGAATGGGTTCTTTTTCTACAGTTGTCTTTTAAACAAACTCTTGGTTTGTTAATTCTGCTGTCCCGTTGGCCCTGCAGACACACAGACATCAGTTTATAGGAAAGGATGCCCTCCTCCCAGGCTTTCAGATGCCTGAGACTCTCTCTGCAGCAAGTGCTGTATTGTTAGAGGTCCTACAAAATTTCTTTTGCTGTCCTGTGGTTCAACACTTAATTACCTATTTCTTTAGTTTTGTGACAGTGACTTCTGGAAATTCCCACTGCAGCCAGCATCCTGATAACGTACAATACTAGATAATGTTAGAAATTCCTGAGGGCCACTGCCTAGAGGAGCTTAGTAATTAAAGACACCAGGGGTGAGTGAAAAGAATAGACTGTACTGAAAGAAAACTAGGATTTGATGCAGTGAGAGAGGCCATGAATGACTGCTGATCATTGTACTGAGAATTTTAACTTAGACTTCTTCAATCTAGTTATATGACCCTTTTGTAATCTTGCTAAAGTAGATATATTTTTTGAGGAGCACAAGCTGGTTTTATCAGTGCTCAGACTCCTAACTTGCTCTGCACAACAAGTTGTTGTCCCAAATCAGGATCCACGCAGAGGCCCAAGGGACTGTAATCTATTTATTTATGCGTGTTTCCTTCTGCAAATACGTTTGATATATGGACATTAAGTGGCGTGAGTGAAATAGTAAATGTTTCACTTTCGGATGAAGTCAGGGAAAATAAATCTATATTTATGATTTTGGGTTTGTTTATCTTTCTAGCAAAGATATATTAATTTTTGCAAATCCACGAAGCAGTAAATAAGAATGCAGGTAGCCTTAAAAGGTCAGGCAGAGTATGATCCAAATAAGATTTTCTGCATCATATCTGCTTCCTCCCTAATTGGACGGATAAGCAGATACCACACTGCTGCTTTCTTAACCAGTTCGGTGAGAACATGGTTGGTTTTGGTAAAAATATTACTGTCCTAATGATCACAGTGCAAGCTGGAATCCTTAGAATGTTTATGTCCCCTGCACATGTAATAGCTTAACCTCTTCTAAATATTTATGATTTCACTAATGGGTGACAGAATGGTAATGCAAATACTAAACAGGATGCCTGCTAATAAATTTCTTCTCCCAGAACAATAAATAGGCCTATCTTTTTTGCCATACTCAGCGGATGCTATAGTTTTGAAACTAGCTTCAGCTACCAACAGAAATGTCAGTTAAAATTTTTATGATTTCGGTTAAATCTTGTGTTGTGTTCTTACTGCTTCATGACTGAGCAGCGTGTGCTGATTACCATCTAACAGATCTTTAATGGCAACCTTTGGAGACAGACATGGGCATTTCTGGTCTGTGACTATGCCTGTGGCAAAAGGAATGAAAATTAGAGGTCCTGCATATGAGATCCTTTTTTGAGCTGATAATATATTAACTTTTTTCATATGTGGCCATGTATATGTCCGTATCGATTTTTTGTTGCTTACTGTTTCGTTCTCTGTCTCTCCTCTCCTGTCCATTCCAGTGCTGCTTTTCACTATTGGCTTATTAGGTTGGCTGAAAGATAAAGCAGGGGATGCTGCCAGCCTGGGAAATTATAAGGCTGCTTTTAGCTTCTCCTGGTGAACGCTCTGAAAAAGTGAGAGGAGGAAATAATGGCCTTCCATAAAGCTCACCTGAGAAAGCCTGCCCTGTAAAAATGAACCCACAGAAAGAAATACTGGAAATGCCCAAGGAGAAGGATACACCAAAGAACTCAGGCAGTACTGTTGAGAGCTAGATATCACTGCTTAGTAGGCAGAGGTGCAGATCTTATTTTTTCTTTTTTTTTTGTCTTATATTTTTTTAACTTTAACTTCAGAAAAGACGCAAAGAAAGAAAAATAAAAGATTGATTCACTGGTTACGCAAGCTGAAACCAAGTTCCTTTACTCTGTTCATAACCCTGTACAGATCTTTAGGTGTAGCTGCACCATTTATTTTAACTGACTTACAGTGCAGATTGAGGATTGAGTTCCACGTGTACCAGGTCCTCATGGATCTCCCAGAATTTGCGAAACCAGGGACTGACTCAATCCTCAATATGACTGTGTATCATTTGGGAACCTTCTTGTCAGGAAGGCAAGTGCCGGCACATATTTGAAAACTCCTTTCGCATAGTTATCAAAGAGAATATCCTGAGTAAGTCTCCATGTTGACTCTTGAATTAAAAACAAACAAAGCACCTTCAAAATAGTTATCTTTCATGAACAACACACAAATCCCAGCCTTGTCAGAATTCTTTTTCTCCTGAATGCTGGGCCAGCTGTAGACATGCATTTCAATCTGCCAGCAATCATATGCTCCGTCCTCTTTTCTTATTCTTTCTGAAGATGCTTGTTAATGAACCTTCTTGAAAAGACACTGAGAAGGATAAAAGGCTGGGCACTGGGTGGAAAAGCAATGCAGATTGGAAAAGACAGAAAGCTTATTTAATTCTTTCTTTTCCTGATCTCAACTCCCTCAAGTTATCGTTAAAGGAATGTTTAAAGCTTACAGTTAAAACTTTTCTGCATTTAACTGTAATAATTAAAAGTGGCTAAGGGAGCATTCAGGTCCAAAGGGAACAATTTCAAAACTCGTTTCAACCAGTGCTGGTCATGTGTCTGGGGTTGGATAGGATCTTGAGAAGAGTTCACAGCTGCCTTTTTACCTTGTTTTTTATTGTTTTTTAGTCTGTTGTGCTTGAATTTCATTTGTTAAGATTTAAGGTCTTCGTCTTGTGCCTGTAACTTGCCAACCCTCTGGATTCTAAATGGGCACTAATGAATCTCAGTAGCACCAAGCTGAGCTTTATTTGAGGATGTAGTTTTATGACTCTGCCAGTAAAGGGAAACATGTGGGTTGAAAGAAGAAACTGGGGATATGGGAAAAGTAGAGGGATTGAAACAATCTTGATTAGGTCCTTAGGAAGTGGTAGTGCACTTTGCATGCTGCTCGCCACATGGATCACCGTCCCACTGGGATGCTCAGGATTGGCTATTCCTAATGAGAACATACACCCAGGAAGTCTGGTATCCTGCCTACATCAAAGAGTAATTCCAGGATTTAAAAAGGACATAAAAAACTATGCTGCACTGAGCAAAGCAAGGAGAGACTGTAATATGTAGCTGCACCCTGGAAAATATTTAAGCAGACTTAATGTTATCGTGAATACAACTACTTACATAACCAAAGCTGAGCTCCAGTGGTTTGCCGGACTATTACCTGAGGTACCAGAATCACCTAGAACTGCCAGGGAAACCCAGTGATGTGTTTTGTGGGATTGTTCAGTACAAAACTGCTTTTCCTATTAACAGCAACATCTCTTGGAGTCTGAATGTGCAGCACAGGATTTCCCTCCTGAGATGAATTTTGTATTTCCATTCTCAGCTAGTACAAAGCATTATGTAATTCTTATTACCAAAACACTGCGTGTAAGTATTATCTATCTCAGTAGTTAGTATTTGGAAATAAAATATCAGAAAAGCAAATGCAATTTCCTAATATAGATATATAGATAGTATATAAATTTTCCATCCCATCTCTGAACAGGGAATGTCCACAGAGTCACAGAGCGACTGAGGTTGAAGGGACCTGATGAGACTGACTTGTCCAATTCCCTGTTCAGAGCAGGGTCAACTAGAGCAGGTTGCTCGGGATCTTCTCCAGTTGAGTTTTCAATTTCTTCAAAAATGGAGACTCTGCAACCTTACTGGGCAACCTGCTGATGTTTTCTGCATATGTTAAGGCTTTAAACATAAACAAATAAGTTAATCCTTTCTGTACTTCCTTGGAAAATAATGAGGCTAGAGCTGGCAAGCATTTCTCTGAAGTGATTGTTTCTCTTGTTTGCATTTTTTTGTATGATGCCTTGCTTAGTCATACTGTTAAAAACATCTTTTCAAGAAAAATTTATAAAAAATACAGGGAGATCCATGTCCGAAAAATAAATCATAGGAAACAACAGGTTACTTGCAGAAGGTTGCACTATTGGGAAGGCTTCAGGAGCTGGCACCTCTCTATGAATGCACAGCACTGTGTTACTTTTTAGTTGTTCTGTTCAGTCTCATATTATTCCACAGCAATAAAACTGCAATTTAAAAATTGTGCACTGATCTTTTCCACCAGTGCACACAGTGCAAATCTGCTGAACTAATAGCAATCGAGACGAGGCAGTTCTGTAGGTTCATCAGTCACTGAATCATGATGTTCAGTGTTTTTCAGGTGCTGTGTCTTGTGTATGTCGTTAGCATTAGAGCGCTACTAAGCCTATGTCTTTATTGGACCTTTAGCTGGCACAGGTTGTTCCCTATGCACAATTTATCACATAAATCACCATTTATGAATAAACACAGCCCTCTCACCCAACCTGAGTGGTTCCTGCAAAGGCTTGATCATTGCAGCACTGAAATCCAAGTGAGTTGTTTTAGACTGTTAATGTTTCAGTAGGGATGCAGAAAAGTCCCTTTAATTGCTGATTTCCTTCCACTGCCCTCCAACTGTTCCCTTACCTGGTGCTGGGAAGGTTACACATGTGGGTTTTCCCCAGGGTTTTGTGGAGCTGAATGGTAGAGTACTGAGCTCGCTGATGCACAAAGAAGCAGGGCTGGAAGCCAGCATTTTTTATGGGTCAGCTTGGCTATGGCTTTGCCTCCAGGCTTGTCTGCTGCTCAGTTGTGAGCCACTTGTCCAGGGAAGGCTTCAGGTGAAATACAGGAGCAGCAGCAGATCCCAGGACCTCCCTGCCTCATAAGGGAAGGTAATGTTCTTTATCACAGCTGCAGATGGATGCAGAGCACTGTGGCTTTGCACAGGCACTCCCTTCTGCTGCTCTGCAGTAGGCAGTGGACTCAAAATGCTCTTTGCTGGCTTTTCTAATGTCTGTCACACTTTCTTCCCTGCATCTCCTGCAGATAAATTGCTGATCCACAGCCTGGGTAACAAAGCCACAACCCCTTTCCCTGTTCAAGTACCCTGACATTTCCAATGGCAAGAGCTGTGGGGGGTCGTTCATTTTATATGTATACACAGATCATAAATAATGACTCGCTAATTCCAAGGAGGACACCAGTGTCAAATCACATCAGCTAAAATGAAGTCAGTCTCCCACGATGCAGATAAATGTAATCTCTAAAACAGGAGCTTTCTTTGCTGGGTCCCTATGCCAGTTATACTGCTGATGTATTTATACTGTAAAATACTTCAGGCAGGGATTACCTCTCCCTGCTGTGCTTTACTCAGCACCACACATACCGCTGTCTCTTTATGCAATAATTAATAATAAATCTTTTAGTAATCTGGTTACAGCATAATCTTCAAACTGTTACTTCCACTATGTGTGAGATAAAACAAACTAACAGATGATTTTGAGACTCCTGAAGCAGTGTTAGCTGTTTTGGGGTTTTCAGTCACTTCAATATGGGAAGATTTAGCAGGAAATCTGGATTATATGACAAAATATGTGTCTGTGTCTGGTTTTGCTGTTACACTGGAGTAACCTAGGAATAACTTTCCTGAAGTTATGAGACTTTGTATATAATCTCCTTAAGGCAGGAATCTTCTCACATAGCTGTGTATCATCACACAGGCAGTGAAGCTAAATGAATGCTAATACTTAGCTCTTTGTAGTTACTTCAAGCAGAGTATAGGTCTTGTAAACTGTTTAAACAGCACCTCAATCAGCAGTGTTAGCTGTATGTTAGATGTAAGAGATACATAAGCCTTTTCTGGGCCTCTGCAAAATGGTTAATGTTAACTTCCATGAAGTGGCTGGACACCATACATTGCCCACGCATTTATCGTAAAATATCACCTGGGTATTACAGCAGGCAGCTCCGTGTGTGGAGCTCTCCTGCCACCTCTTCTCCAGCATCACATCTGGAGGCTTGGAGGTTCGGTTTCCATCTGATCCATCAGCCAGCACAGGCTGTTCTCCTCCTTGTTTCCCTCTTGCCCATTCTGCACTGTCCCATTTGCAGAACTGGGGAAGCTTGAGGATTGGTGCTGTTGGAAACAGTGCCCATTTGCTTTGGGATCTTATTTGCAGGGATTGTCAAATGCCATGCTGCTGCCTTGGATAGATTTTTTTTTTTTTTTTTTTTTTTTTTTTGTGGGAGAAAGCAAATTTGTGTATTTGGCTGGCTAGAAAGGGAAAACTGTGTTTCTGAATATGTATATAACCGACACTTAATTAGTATTATACAGTCTTCTCATTCCTTCCTTGTGCATATGTAGGTATACCAGCATGTATGTTTAAAGACAGGCAGAAAAAAAAAGAGAGAAATGAAGCTGACTATATCCAGAAACTGGTGTAAAACTGCTATCCTAATATGTATACAGTTTGTAATTTAGGAAACTCTTATAACTGGAGTGAGGTTAAGGAAGAGGTATTTCCAAAGCTCGGAGTGCTGTTTGTATTTGCTGATTAATTCTAAATGAGGGCAGAAGCACTTAAAGGAATACTATAAAGGTACATTTTCTCTTTTCATTTAGAAACATAACATCTGAGAAGCATTTATTAGCAAAACATCAACTCTATTTGCACATTTCTAAATAGAATATTAGAGCAACTGAATTTTAATTTTCATGTCTGCAATTTGTTAATATAATTACTGTACAATACAGTTAGGTGCTTTCAGATCTTTCAGTGTTAATTAAAAAGCTAATAACTTGAAAAGCTATAAATACTGAGGGAGAGGGCCTAGTGCTCCAGGCAGTTAATCCTTTATTTGTCATTTACTAAAGATCCTTTTACCAGAAGGCCAGGCTTTATACCAAGTACAGCACTTTGTGACTCAACTCCTCCTTGCTACCTGATAGATATTCCCACCACACACAAGCAGCACAGAGTCTGAATTCCCTAGCACAAATCAGCATATTCACAGCTAAATGCAAGCAGAAAATAGAAAAGATCCCACCATTTTAGCCCACTGAGTTTTCTTTCTTCTCTGCTTTCACCTCCTCTGCCCCATCTAGACCTACCTGCCGATCTATGGATTGATACTTGGCACAATGTGGAACAGTCCATTTCTGACTCCTTCTAAAGAACGTATCCAGCTGGCCGTGGAGGGGTTTTTGTAGCTTGTCATGTAGGAACTATGAGAAACTCTCTGAAATGCTATCAGCCCCACCAAGAGCGGTGGTGTGTGTTTGTCAGAGGATGTATCCCTGCAGTTCATTGCTGGGGCTCAGGTACAGCAGTTCTAGGAAATACACTTTGATCAGCGCTGGTTAGAAATGGTGAAGGTTTTTACATTTTCAAATTTGGGGAAAATTTTCATGATTCTAAATTTAAAAAGGAAAGCCAATATTCAGAATTTCTTGCTGGAATCTCCACTGCTGTGAGCCTCCTGAACCAACTCATTGGGTTTCCCAACCAGCACGTGCTTCGCTGGGGCTGCCCAGGTGGTGAAGTTCAGTTTGCACTACTACATTGGCATAAATCTGCAGACCGGCATGCACGGGGCTAATCACAGCTGAAGGGGAAAATACTCTGTGATAGTCATGCTGTGTCTCAAAGTAGTATAATTCATGCCTTATTCCTGCAAACTACTTAAATTCTGGTAGGCTGGAATATGAAACACTTTTTTTCTACGCAGTATTTATTCTTTCATCAATGGAAATGGAAGAAAGATTTTATTTAAACGTAGTGATCCTGTTTCTAAATTAACCTTGTCTGGATATAGCCTGGTCTTAATAGAGTGGCTTGGGATCTATGTTGGTAGGGGAGAAAAATGCCTTGCATTAAACATACTGTGGTCTGGTTCTGATTGTTTTCAATGTTCTAAAATAAGACATCTATTTTAACAGAAAACAGACTTGCTCTTCAGTTATGTAAATGAAGCACAAACAAATGAGACTGTGCTACCTCACAGAAGGAAAAGCTGTGTTTTAAATTCTAATCCAACAGTAACGTTATGCTAGATCACATACACAGCCAGATACACACACGGACAACGCAAAGCGGCTGCGATTCAGGCAGATTTTAAAAACAAGCCAACAAGAGAAACGTTGGAACCGGGAAACAACATTCCCTCTTACCAAAGAAAATGCTTAATGGTGTACCTCAGCATTGTTTCAGCACATAGTCATTCACCTAACGGAAATCATTAATTCTGCCTAGCATTTTTGAAGAATAGCTTGATGATGAGCTTCCTAAAAGGCACTCAAAGGAAGCACTGCTTTCTGCAGTTGGTTCAAATTGTTTAATGTTTGTCAAACTTGAATTGCATTTGAAAGATGTGTTGTAAGTAATGGATTCTCCTGCTACTTACACATGGGCAAGGCTGCACAGCCATTCCGTGCTGCAGTTTATTGCACTGCATTATGTATGAGGTGGTTTTGCAAGCAGATACATAAACACAAAAGGGAGGAGGGAGGAAAAACACAAGAAAGCAGATTCGTGTATTGTCCAATATAAAACTGTTAGGAATAATTTAGAAAACTTTTAAACACTCATGTGTGCAAATATTTACAACTGTAGCACTGAAATGAGTTATTTACTACATGCTTAGCAGAGAACATAGTAGCTTTACCATGAAGCTGCTACTCCTTCTGTTGGAATTGTCTTATAGCTATTGCAGTGCTGTTACATGACACAAACAATCCCAACAGCCTTTATTGAAAAGGTAAGGTCACACCCTAAAAAAAGCTGTGCTTTTTCATTTCTCATTGCTCTAAGGGGATTTTAAGTGCTAAGTCCATTTGTAAACCCACTGTTCAAACTGTTAAGACGTAGGTGTGTAGCTAGTAAGAAATGCCAAATGGCTAAAAAACACCCACCGTGCATTGCTTTTCAACAGGCATTAGGCTATGCTCTGCTTAGGGATTTATTGGTAAGTCCTACTGAGCTACCCTCTAGGTAGTCAAGTAACTGTGCTATTCTGGCTTGTGAGCACTAACAGGAGATGTTTAACACCTCGCAGAGCTGGATTCTCGCAGGCTGATTGTACCTTTCTTGCTGAGTGGCACTTAGCTGGTCCAGTGGGGCCTCATTCAAGTCAGCTCATTCCCTTGGTAATGTCAATGGAAGCGTAATGGCTGATGAGAGTCATTGCTCACCCATGGGAGTCCACAGAGCTTGCAGTCTGGCAATGCAATAGGACTAATCAGAACAAATTATCACTTCAAGTGAGGAAGGGTGTCAGAATTTGGCTCTTTATTACTAGTTGGGTTACTGCCTTGGAACTTGGCATCTGTAGAGCAGGGAATCCAAAGACCACAAGACATTGGCATCTTGTCAGTACAGTTCCTTGGCTTTGAGAGTATCATCTAGCTTGGAAGGGTTCATTCCTATTTCTTTAAACCTCCCAAATGCTGTGCTCAACTGAAAGTGATTATGGCGCATTGCAAACCAGAGCTAATATTTAGACATTCTGTATCTGAATATGAGATCCAGTGTCAGAATCTGTGATTTTCCAGGGAGACTGTCTGAACATGGACATGTTGCCTGGGTATAAATTGCTGTTTGTTAGTTCTGGAACAAGCTAACTAATGAGCACTGCCTTGGTACAGAGTCAAAGAAACATTTTATAAAGGAGATTGAATGGGACCTGACAGCCATTACAATGAAAGATACCGAAGCTGCTTCTCCAAAGATACTTCCCTTGTAGCACATGATGTCTCCTAAATATCTAGAATATTTTTAGAGACTGTTTTGATTTATCACCTAGCATACTCTATTTTACATAATGCACTTACAGTCCATTACTTCACATAGACTGTTTTAATACTGAGCACATATACAGCCCTTTATAACAATTAAGTCTTGTGAAGGCCATGACAGATGCCAAAATGTTTTTCTGTGATTTACGTAATACGGGTAGAGACATGAAATGCCTTTCCTGAGCTCATTGATTCCCTTTGTCAGGGTTAAGCTTAGCACTCAGGATATTACTCCTTTCCCACACCTCTTACCAAAATTCATATTTCCAGACCATGCTGCCCCCCCAACAAAGCAGCAAAGAGAGGACTCAACAATCTCCTGTGCAAGCTCTAATTCAGATCCCCATAGGCTCCTGTGACTAGTTATCCTCAGATGTTATGTCCTTAATTTGGCAGGAGAAATAAACTTAACCAGCCAAAAACATTTCTAAACTATACCTGGCAGGATGGATCCCTCACGGTGCTTCATCCCTTCTGCAGGTTGGAATTACTACCAATATACTTAAAAAATAGTAGTTCATGGTAGAAATAGATTAATTCTAGACAGTCTTAATATTGTACACAGGAGCACAAGGATTGATAGTCTTCGTAATCTCTTATCTAAACATAGAAGGGCTGTATACGCTGTTCATAAAGCACTGAAATCAATCATTATAGTGGCAGACAGGTAATTGGGAAGCAAGCTCCTGCTTGTGCAGACCAAGAGAGGGTAACAGCCTTCAACAGTTTTTTGCAAAAATTATTCTCTGTCTCAGCTTTCGAGCTTCAAAATCTAAAGTGAGTCACTTAAAAATCCATACGTGAGCACTTAGGTAGCGTGACTTTCCGGACTGCAAAAACCTTGCATTCCCTACAACTTCAAAGAGCATGAAGGTTATCCAACACTTCAGGTAGAAAGACCTAGAAATGTGGGGGTGCCAGAGTTTGACATTGATTGCTTGGTGCCTAACTACAGGGAGGGTGGTTCAGAATTGTAGATCCAATAAAAACCAGCTAGGTCTGCATGGCTCTAAGAGTAGGATCAGATTTTAATTAACATTTGTTAAGTCCTTTGAAATGTTAAGGCTTAAAACAATTATATGACTGCAAAGCTCCATAATTTTTTTTTAATGAAAGTCTTGTAAAGGGGATCTTGGAGCATTTAAGAACAAGTCTGTTTACACGTTCAGCCAGATGAGGATAGTCAGAAAGATTCAGTAATTAGAATGAGTTTGTTACTAAAAGCTTCTCCATGTATTATATGTTAACAGAATGTTTCTAACTATGAAATGAATTAGACCTAACTAAACTGTTGCATGAATTAGCAGTATTCACTCTCTGATTTTCAGATTAGTTACATTAATTTTAAATACTACTTTCTGCCAGGAAGAGAGTAGTAAATACATAATAATAAAAATTAACTGTGCCTATTAAAACATTGAGAAAAGTATATACTCCTTGCTTTTTCTTTTTTTTTTTTTTTTGATAATTCACTGTAACCCACAACTTCCATTCAGTTTGCTGGAATTTATCCTCTTTTATAATGACACTAATCATTATTTTGCTTTTTTTTTTAATTACTTCTTAAGATGAATGAAAGTTGTTTCCATTGCTTAGAGAAGCACAGTTTAGCTCTAATAGAAATCCAGAGTTGGCAATGGTCCCACTTCTCTACACAACATTCTGCACGTCCTTTAGGCCCCCCAGTATGGTAGATCCCATCTGTGCTTTCCTACTTACAGAACAGCAGTTGTGGTTTGTTTGGGGGGTTTTATGCTTTTTTTGTATGTTTGTTTTTTTACAAATTGTGATCAGGATCTTGGTCTTGCAAGGAGTTTGTGTGCGGGCAGATCTGTGCATCCGTACAGCTCCCATGAAGTGTGAAATACAAACTGTTATTTGCCTCATCACGTTTCATCCGAATGCTGCGTTTTTTGGCAGAAAGGACTGGTTGTCTCTATTAATGTTGTGGGTAGCGACCACAGCTTTTTGCATGTAGGGTGAGCTGACAGTTAGCTTGGTAGCAGTGGAAAAGCAACAGAAGAAATGTGGGATATTTTTTTTTTCATCCTTTGATAACAAAGCATCTTCTTTTAACAGACCGTGCATTATATCTTTGCTGCTGCACATGACATTTATTCTCTGATGACTCATACCAAGATTGCAAATCCTTTACCTTCTTTCTTAATATGGTAGTGTTTTTTAATGTACAAACAAAAAGCCTCATGTATATTTGCAAATTATTTGAAGGGTGTTTGAATAAGTTACAAGGTTTTAAGCTACGGCACAGTGTGTGTTAGAGTTTGTCTCAGGGTTTCTTTGTAGATAAACAAAAGCTTTGAAGACTCTGGGAAGAGTGGTCCCCTCCCTGGAGACACTGTCCTCTTCCTTTCCTTTCCTCTCCACTCTATAATTGCTGTCTATAACCCAAGCAGAAAACTCACTGAAGAGAAATTGTCTCTTTCTGGAAATATTTACATGCTGTTCAGCACAACACAGTCCTAAGTTTAACATAAGGTCTTTAGATGCCACATTAATGCTGGTCAATAAACAAACATTCCTAAAAATACCTGTGGACATGAATCTTGATTAAAGCCCAACATCTGAGTCTGCAGCAAAATTTCATTTTGACAGTTCTTCAATTCTAATCCAACATAAACTTTTTGATATGTCACAGGATAACTCCTCCCACCATGATAACAATTCAGCGTTTTCTGTCCAGATACACGCTTCTGTCCTCCAGGCCACTGCAGGGAAGTAATTTCATGTTAATTTGCTACTTGGGATCTGAAAAAGAGATGAAATTACTATCAAAACAGACTCTTCCTTTGGGTGCAGATTTTAGACAGTGCTTGGCTGGGAGAAGTGGAAGGGGGCTTTGGTCTCTGCAGACATTTGGGCTGGCACAGAAAACTGCTCTGGTATCACAGGGTGGCTGTGGGAGCAGGTGATTCTCCTTCGCTTAGATGAGGGCTGTGGCTGTGACATTCCGCATTTGTCAAGGACTTAAGCACCTCTCAAAGGTAACATCCATGCAGGCACCCTTGTACTTTATGAAGAGGATTTTACACTTCTTTTTTAAATTGCTGGTTAATTGATCATAGTGCTGGTTTAATCTCCCATTTTCCCCATCTGTGTTGGATGATAAAAGCTGCTTGTAAATGCATAGCCATCAAAACCATTAATATTTGTCAGAGTTTAAAACATGTAATCTCAAGCCAAGTACAGTCTTTTCTCTTGTTTAAAAGTGTATTATTTATAAAAGATGCACTTACATAAATTTTAGTTCTCTTGTGTACAAAATCACACATGATTACTTTAGCAATTAGATGCCAACATGAAGAGGGAGCAGCAAGGCACTCCTGGGAGTGACTGATGGTGCAATACTTCACAAGACGGTGCTGTTAGAGTAAGGGTCAAGGCTGAAAGCTGTTAAATGCAGCAGGTGTGAATTACTGCACTATAATTCATAGGCTTCAGTGTCTTATTAGAATTATAAAATAGCCCTATGCAAATATTTTTGAAAGATGCAAGGGCAAATAATCAGACATAACTGGAGCCACACCTCAACTAAGGATCCTAAAGTCTTAAATGGCAACAAGGTGTTGCATCAGAAAAGTAAAGAAAAGAACCTGGGTTATATTAAATTGATTAAAATAATCAAATATGAGTGCATTTGAAATGTTTACTCTTAGTTGCTTTGTCAGTTAGCCACCGTATTTGCCTGTCACAAATACATAAAAACAGGGTTTTGATCATCCACGTTCTAGGAGCTTTCTCACAAGGATTAATCCATTCTATAAATGCCTGAAGCAGATGCACAGTATTGCCATTTTGAAAGGCATGCTCTAGTTTTGAGTACCTAGCTTTAGTACTCACTGTGATTAATTTATACCCGTACCTGAAGCAGAACTCACCGAGGTCTGCAATTATCTGTAGCCTCCGAAAATCAGACTGCTCCATTTCCCATTAGTGTTGAATCTGTGGACTAATGACAGGTCAGCCCTTATCATTGCATATATGACCTGAAAATCGAAGCCATCCCCTCTAAAACCAAACATGCCGATAGATCCAAGCACATTTCAACAGATGGGCTCTCAGTAAAGAGTGGTTAGTGGTTTGTTTAAGAAAGCACACTTGATGAGTGCTTACTGTGAAAGAGGGGCTGGGATGTAGGCTGAGCCTACTAAGAACTAAATCAACTTCAGGTTGTGCGGCTGTGCCAGGCAAGCAGAGAAGCCTGGTGTGATCTAATGAGCTCAACAGCTGTTAGGTGTCAGTTTGCAACAATGCTATAAAAAAGCTGATTTGATGTTTTGTCTCATGGGAGATTCATATTTAAAACACATATTTGGATATTTACGTTCTCCAAAATGCTCCTCTAAAAGAGGTCAAAAAATTGTGTCTGCTAAACAGCATAATTTCTGAGTTTATTTTTTGGCAAGTTACACCACTGGCAATTTGCAGGTTTTGTAAATAAACGAATATGTAACAATTTTATTTTTTTGTTTACTTAGCATATGGTGCAACCATGAGAAATACTGGCATCTTTGGCTCCTTTTTGGGTCAGAGGATTTGAAGTGTGGTTGTCTTATTTACTAAGTATATTATCATATGTCCAAAATGATCCTGGCCCCACGCTGAGGTTATATTACCTTTTCTATAGAGGGAATATACAACTGACAGAATTTGGAAGTCTCCTGTTTTTCTTCAGTATTTATTTGGGCTGAAAATTTGTATTCTAAGAGCACTGGGAAATGAATCTTGGTCTAACTGAAATTCAGTGGCAACCCTCAATAGTTAGGCCCCTTTAAAAAGCCATCTTTCTCTGAGCACTGCTGTAATAAGCCTAGTAACACTCCCCAAATTAGATTTCCATTACGGTTGTTTGGGGCTTTTTCAATACTTTTATGAAATTGAGTCATCTCCTCTTACAACGATATCACTAATTAAAACCAAGATGAGCAACTGCTTACACAGTTTGGTGGGTATGATTGCAGAGTTACTCGAGCGCATGTTACAGCATATGTATCCTCTGGGAACATCAGATGACTAAAAGTTGTTAAGCTATCCAAGAGCGAATGTCAAATTCCTCAAGCAAAAGCTTGACTGAGCTCTGATGCCCATCTGAGATTCTAAAAAGGTCTCCAAACATTAGACAGAAAAGGCAGTTTGCCACAAGGATTGATTTCATTATATCCCCCTGGCCCGTTCCTGGGATAGTGCTGCAGCCTGCTACTCCGGGGTGTTTTGACCTCTGGATCTGACAAGAGTTTGAGCAAGGACTCCTACTAAGAGAGACAACGTTGCCATGGAAAGCTGAACAAGCCTTTAAAATCACAGCTTTGCTCTACCCTATATCCCTGGTGCTCTGTATTTCTTCAAGCTTATCTAACGTGTACATGGCAGGCTTTTATCTCCAAAATCTACCCAACAAGTTGCTGCCGGTTTACTACTCTGCGTCCTTCATCAGGCTGGCATTTTCAGATGGAGACCCAAGAACTAGATCTCTCTGTAACAGTGACATAATTTGCCCACATAAAAATGTTTTGAATTACATTTAAAGCACGTTCAAAGGCATGAGAATTTAGTCAAGCACAAGTAGCTGAAAGCAACAGTAGTCGTGGTGCCTACATCTCCAGACAAAAAATGTGAATATTAACTGCTCTCCTTCAAGAAATCGTAATGCATCTTAATTGGTGTTTGGCTCCACAGGAAGGTTGGTAAATAAGGACATCCAGGATTCTCCTTATTGTTAAGTTTTGGTGATCTCAAACTGCCTGAATTCATCATTTTGAGTTACCAGTCAAAAGTCAAGAACAAATGGAGATGACGAAGTAGCTTCTAAAACAGACCTTCTGAATTGGTTTTATTTTCTTCAAGCTTATGTAAATTTACCACTATTTCTGCAGACATTCTTCTGAGGGCTATTATGGCATTTGAATATTTTTATAAACAGCAGTCCTCGTGACTGAATGTCTGAATCTACCTGCCAAAATGAACCAAAAATCTTATGTAAACCAAGATGTTAAAAAGATTTTCCTGTAGCCAGAACTTTGAAATTCCCTGTTCAGGAATCCAGATGACTGAAGAGCATTACAGAAATTGATTAAAAATATCATCACCTGTTCCAGTTATCAAAATGATATCAAATTCTTCCTCGTGGATGCAGGTGTACCCACTGCACTCACACCACAACTCTATTTTTCATTCATTTTCTATTAAGCCCCTTTTTTCTCAAGCAGGATTTAAAGGCATGCAAAGCCTTTTAAAAGAATTCAAAATTTAAGTTCAAGGTAATTGAAAACAACATGTTGTTTTCTGCATTTTTGTGTGGTCACTGCAGGACAAAAAGGCTCTCTTGAGACTCTGCACTTGTGTCACTGCTATAAATTCTTGTGTCACCGGCATTAGTTTAACACAACGTGACTGATCTAATTAGACACAATGTGTCACAGCAGCTGCACGCCAGCCTGGAAACTCAAATCAGCCTTTTCAGGTGATGGCAGCTTTATATGTTCCTTCCACCCATAGCAGCTGATTAAAACCACATATTTTCAACCTTGAAGCTGAACCCCTTCCACAGCCCCCCAGGGTGGCCACCCGGGCCGTAGTGACACAGTGCCAGGCGCATGCAGCACTGAGCCCCAGCCCTGCCTGCCCCAGCCAGGGGGGCACCTCCACCCCACAGCTGTGGCCAGGGCACAGGGACAGCACAGCTGGGGAGTTTGGGTGCATCCAGTTGGGCATCTATGTGTAGATCAAGCACAGCGATGGGCGCATCCAGCCGGCACTGGTGACGGAGCTCCATGAAAGCACTTCCAGCGTCACTGTGGAGCGGCTCGAGAAAGGGGACAACAAGGGTAACCAGGTGGATCTCCAGCTCATCTTTGCCCTGAACCTTCACCTGGCCCCAAGGAGCATGGCTACCTGCTTTGCCTATGGCCAGACAGGCAGGGGCAAGACACATACCATGAGGGGAACTTTCTCTATCAAGAACTCTGAGCCCTCCAAAGAGATCTACGTCCTGGTCACCGAGGATGTGTAACAGAGCCCACACCCCATTCAGGGCTAGCAAACTCACCCAGGTCCTGAGGGACGCATTTATAGGGGAAAACTCCTGTACCTGCATGATTGTCGCTCTCTCTCCAGGAATGAGATGGTGCAAACACACCCTTAACACCCTACGGTATGCCAGTCATGTGAAGGAGCTGGTGGTGAATTCAAATTCCCTTGGACAACCCTGTCAGGAGGTGTTCAGGTTCCCACATTGTCTGAAAGATGTGAAGAAACCCTGGACTATTCAGAGCTGTCCCAGGACAGCTGAGTTACAGCTATTTGGGGTTCAGGCAGACAAGGATGTCTCCCCCCCGTTATTTACTTTCAGTGCTGGGGGGAAAACACAGAGGAAGAGAAAAAAGGTGGATGAGAAAATGTTTATGGAGGAACATTGGGAATCTCTGTGATGGTTGAAAGTATTTGTTGTGGAAATGGACTACAATGTAGATTTTTACACTGCACAGTTTGAGTCAGTCCTGGGTCAAAAAATTGGCATCCTGACCAAGATCCAAGAAAAAGTCAGATTATTCCAGTCAGCTCTTTGCAAGGAAGAACAGGGCAGTAACCAGAGCGGCACAAAGAGATCCCGTGCACTGTGCCAGAAACCCCTGGACACTGACACTGCTGCAAAATGAGAGCTGTTATGATGCCACTGTGTCAACTGCCCAACAACTCGAATGTTTAAAAAATCTTAAATAGTGTCTGCAAGGATATTCTGGTCATTTTTTTTTCTTGAAAATAATGGGTTAGACATGTAGGAAAATAGTACAGTGTTGTTTTCAGGTATTTTTCACTGTAGAAAGTAAAATTGTGCAGTTGTGAGGATCTAACATGTAGGAAAATGCAAGAATTTACAGAAAATGTATCTCGCCTCATCAGGGCAGGTTGCCTCCTCATGCCTGGAAAATATATACATACACACACACACACACACATATATATATATGTAGCTCCCTAGATGGGGCCTGCTCCAGGGTTGTGTCAAACTGCACCAAAATGAAAGTTGTGTTCCCAGGGTAGGAGGAATTTCGAGTGATTTAAAAAGGCGGTAGAGTGCAAAGCACTGTCATTTCTGAGCATGATACATTTGGGAAATGAGGGTTATTTTGTCATGGCATAAGCTGTGGCTTTTTTATGGCATCAGCTCACTTTTTTCCCCTCTCTCCCTCTCTATCTTTCTTAACTATGTTCTCATGAGACATTAAAAGAAAAAGATGCTAGGACCTGCCTTCATAAAAATCAGACTAAAGATCACGGCAATTGCCTGACCGGTGGGGAGAAGATATGCCTGCAAGGTTTGCAGAGGGAAGCAGGAGAGTCAGTGCGCTGTATCAGAGGCCTGATGAGAGGTTTGCCAGATCAAAGGGTCAGAAAAGCTGCATCCAACAAAGCACCACCTGATAGTGCGTATCAGTGTGACAGCGGCACCCCGGGAGCGGTGGCCCCAGACTGGTGCATCAGCCCTGATGGGAAACCCTGTAAAAACTGCTCTTGGTAGAGAGGTTAAAGGATCAGGCACATATCTATGCTTATTATTCAATCTGGAAATTAATTAGTATAAAATATTGAAAGGTTAACAAATAAGTGGAAGAAATTAAACTGTATAAATCATACCTAATTAATAGATTATAATCTCTCTCCAATTCCTCATGCTATCTGAGCTCTCTCTGGCCATTGGTCCCATCCACCAGTTCATGCTAGTGAACATTTTAAACATCTGATCTAAGTCTGATGAAACCAACAGAAGAACTTCAGCAGCCTTTTAACCAAGCCAGAGATTTGTTTTTAGTGATGAAATTATGAGACACCAAACATTGTTCAAATGCTGGTCATCTCCTACCAGTAATAACATGCCATTGCTTTTCAGCTTCAGTGCACTTTACAAGCATTTATTTATTGGCATCCTGCTTGTTTTGATATTCCTAGTTTTAGCAGCTCGTAGTGTTTAGAGATGCAATGAGACGTAGGTACTACTTGCCAGATTAAGATAAAAGTCTGTTGTTTCTAGCGGGGATTTACCATGAAAGGGTTTTCTCCTTTCTGAAAAGAAACTTCTTTGAGGTTCCTCCCTTAGGATTTCTCTTGGATTCTCGTGTTTGAGGTGCTGGACATAGCAGGGCAGCAGGCTGTAAAGCCCAGGTACCCCACCATGGGGTACAGTATGTGAAAGCACACTGGCTTCATGGTTGCTTGCCTGGGACTATCTAGCACGCTCCCTTTTAGCTGAGTGTAGGAGTCTTCTCCATGCAGGGCATGTGGTAGATTCACTCTTTTGGCTGCCGGTGGTCGTTACTCCAGGTCTAAGTTCCCGCTGTTCACATGCTGTGGCCGCGCATTAGCTATAAATCATGAGCGTGAACTGTTTTGGCAAAAAGGGCTATGAATTAATTGAGTTGGGCACAGTTCTAGAAACACAGTTTTAATGAGCTGGAACAAAGTCATACCAGGGTGGGATGGTTTGAAGTGAGTAGGAAAATGAATTTTATTCTCACTTTGTTTATACTCACACATTCAGGAGGCTGTTTGCAGCTAAGCTCAGAAGGTGACTCATGAGCACACCCTACTGCTTTCTAAAGCAGATGCGAAAGGAATTAACTAAATTAGCCTTTTTTTCCATTTTTGTGGTTACGTGAAGTACTGATTAACCTCTTTTCCTTCTTTGATGATCTTCATTTGCATATTTTCCTTTGCTTTCTAAACATAAATCCTGTGTATGTAGAGAGTGCAGAACCCTTTCTTCCTGTTACCTGGACTTCAAGCATGACTTCTGCCTGGTTTCCATGAGTTTGTAGCCACAGAATACCCTTTTGTATTTTGGGTTTGGAAATGTAGCTTAAGCACGTTTATATGTGTCCACAGAGCCCAACCCATAAAGGTTCACAAGTTCAATGAAAATTCCTTCTAATTTTTACTGCCAAGGCATGCCTTTGTAATGAAACCAGAATCAGATACATGTGCTGGGTTTTAGGTTTGCATTGCTCTGGTGACCACGAATGTTCAATTAAATAAGAATCCCTAATTAATTATAGTGAGGTCGGCTGTTCACTTAGCCTGTTAAACAACTGAAACACTTTTATGGGCTGCATTTTTGTTTATAACTGGTTGTAGCTGAATGAACAAGAACAGCAACCATTGTATAAATAGAACCTGGCTAATCTAATCATTTAACACCTGATAATTAACCGTAAATACTTCTATTCTGTTATGCTGCAAGGATTTAAATCTGTTCTCTTCCTACCTGTGTCATTTCTAGGGGAGGTTTCATTGCTAGTGAGACACACCCCCCTCCCAATACTTCTTATGCCTCTGATTGACTTCAGTGTTTCACAAGGACTGAACATACACACTAAGAACCTCCTCTGTCAACAAGTGATAGTAGTTCCCATTGCAACGCTAGATAGATAGACATATATAGGTTGATCTAATTTTCCAGCTGCTACCTTCCTAGTTCTAAGCTTGGAACAGCTTTGGCTGTAAAATATGTTCTTATTTTCCACACTTCTCTAGTGTTTGCCAGTTAATCTTGTCAGAGCACCTTTGCGGTGCCTCCATAGGTTGATTCAGTCTCTGCTGGACTCCTTGTTAGGTTTCCTCATCGCTTTTTCCAACTCCTGCAACTCTCCCTGTGCAGTCCTCAAAGGTTTGAATTCCGTCAGTTTAAAGCAACTGAATGCCCATATGCTCCCTTGAACAGTCAGGACAGTTCAACCCATGACATGTGCGTCAGCTGAAAAATAAAATTGATTCCTCTACTAGTTTTTTGAAACATTCAATTACTTTGCCCTCTGCGCTCACATGCACTTGCCTTCCCATCTACTCCTCCTGTTCAAACGGCCTTTCTAGCTGTGGCTCTCCATACCAGGCAGTCAGCAGTAATATTGTTGTGTATATCTTATAATGTTTCCTTTCAAAATTTCTCATGTCTCACAAAATAAAGGTTTTTTCATTCCTCTTGTACCTTCTAGAATTATTTAATTATCAGAATCATAGGTTTTGGGGGTTAATTAATCTTTTAAGACTTCTTGGTAGCAGAAAAAAAACTTGGAAAAGTACAATCTAAATGCTTCTAAGCTGGAAGACCATGCTGAAAAAAAATATTTACAGAAAGTTAATCTCATGAATTTTGGAACCAGAAATAGGATGTTTAAAAGCTTGACTTGGGCAGTACAATCCTGCTTAAACCTTCCTGGCTCAGGCACTTGTGATCAGGCCTGTGCAAAGGTAACCCCTTCCCTCAGTACCTCTGAGAACCGGATGGTTCGCTGACCATTTGAAGACATCGTTATTTAGCTCTGTTTCTGTAGAAGTCCAGGGGAACAATACAGAGGGCTGAGCTCAGGCCCTAGAAAACCCACAGCTTGATGTGGTTTTAGGAGAGCTTGCCTGGGGCATACAGCAGCAAGGGCAGGAGGTGGCCCCACGCTGCTGTAGGAGGGTGGAAGGGGAGAGCTGGGTGAGAGAGGCAGGCACAAGGTCTACTCGCTGTGTGCCCTGTGCGATAGGAAACAAGGGAGGTTCAATCCCAGCAGGAGCCCCCAGCTTCCCAAACGGCAGCATCTGGAGTTTCCAGTTCAGTTCTGAGGTGTCAGTCAAAATGGGGGCTGCAATGAATGGATCAAAATAATCTGTACCCTGCAAATCTGGGAGAACAAGACGCCTTCTGGAACTGCCTCTGCAGCAGGCGGTACGCAATTTGCTCAGTTTAGCATTGAGTAAGCATGGCTGAATTTAGCGCTGTATTTTTGGCTTTATTGTTATCTGAGTATTACAGCTCAGCCTGTTATCATGAACCTAACTCACAAGGTTTATTCAGATTTTTCTCTGGTTTTCTTCTCGGACAAAGCCCAAGGCAACTGGGATTTTCTAGAGCAGAGAATGACTGTTGTCACTAATAACAGCTTTAGTCAGCAACATATGTTTAGTGATGCACATCAATATTTGTGCTTTCACAGATGCTAAGATTTTG
This sequence comes from Nyctibius grandis, assembly GCF_013368605.1. NCBI lineage: Eukaryota > Metazoa > Chordata > Aves > Nyctibiiformes > Nyctibiidae > Nyctibius > Nyctibius grandis. Next base: position 8,241,375 of record NC_090672.1, read on the forward strand.
CATTTTAGATGTCATTGTGTCCAGGAGCATGCTTTATCTCAGTGCTATAAAAAGTACGTGTAAAATACTGAATTTTTATACCTATGTTTCCCAGCTGAAAGCCTGTGGCTAAAATTCTTCTGCTATCAGGCAACGTTACATTGCAAACCATAGTATTTCCTACTTTTTACCAGAATCCTGTGAATCTTTGAAATATGCACCTTAGATATGATTTACGAGGTATTTGTATAATTTTCCCTTTGTTTTGCTACAGAAGCAGGTAATCTCTCATAGGGTATGTTGAAAGACATTATGTTTTGAAGCAATTCACCTGGTATTCTGCCTCTCTCGCTCCTTTAACGCTACAAGGAATATGTGATGGAAACAATGTTGTTATTCGTCAGATCGTTCCTTAAAGTTTTCTCGTTTCTACTTTTATATTGAGTCATTATTCTTCTTGTGACCTCCTAATCATTTCCTCAGCAAGAGACTGGGATGTGACATGCGAGGAGATGATTTCGAGTGAAGAGGAAAAAATAAACCAGAGAAGAGGAAAGCTGAGATGCGAGGAACCTGTTTATATGCAAAACTTACAGTAGTTAGGTAACTAAGCACAGAAATGTTTAAATCTGCATCACAGGGTTGTCCACATAGCAAGCACGGTCTGTTCTGCAAGCTAGAAAGAAAATTCCTGGCAATTCCCTCAGGCATTGGACTGGATGGAGGGAGCTGCCCTCCTCACTGTAATACTGCCTTTTTTTTTTTTTTTGGCGTTTATGTACATAACATTGGCGGGTTTGTTTGGAGGAACACCTGTTTGTGTGTGCAGTTCAGGTGTCGTCTATCCAGAAATGATAATTGGTCTCCTTCACATTCTGGATGAAAGAGGTTTGATGAAAATCTACCATGTGGCTTTTCTTATTTTTATAGACTTAGGTTTTGCTTGAATTAATTTATGTCTTCCAAACTCATGGTAAGAAGTAAAAAATCAGGAACCTCCTCCTCCTTGGGACTGACTGGGACCAGGCTGGTGACGGCACTGTGCACCAAAATGCTTGTCCACTTTTTCTGACTAAATCAGTTGGTCACAAAACATCATTTTGTTTCTCGTGTTTGGCTACAAATAGGCTTCTACAACCACTGAGCACAGACATTTTCTCTCAGCATACTGTGTTCTTGATATTGAGGAATAGAACAGTAGCTGGTGAACAGCTGCTGTGTACTAACCTGCCTAGTTTCCTCTGTGTCTCATCCTGAAGTTGACGTTTAAACTCATTCTCCTTTGTTAGACTTCACTGGTTTTGCTCATCACCTGGGAGCTGACTCTGCACGGGTCTTGCTTACAGCTGAGCAAAAGGGTACCATGCTGGTCCGGAGTTTCTTACATTGGTCGCAGTCTAATTTTCATAATTTTATACCAATTTCAAGCAGTGTTAACTCTTGAAACAGGACATTGGAGCTCAAACTTTGCTTGGATACTTCCTCCTTCTGCAGATTCTCCCTGTCTTTTGCTTCTGTGGGATGTTGCCTGTGATGCCTCTCCCTCATTTCTTGTCTCTCAGCAAACTACTGCTTATACTGTGGTCCTCCCCTTTTGGTGAGTTCATACGTGCCATCCTCCATGTAATCATTCCAAGGAGAGGAGAGTAAATACACCCTTCCTTCCCTTTGAAAGAAAGAAATCTAAGCAGAAATATTTCCATCTCTGATATTTCCTCAGTTAGGCTTCCCACATCCCTTTTTCTTTTTCTCCCACGCATGGTAACTTTTGGGTGGTGGTGCTATTCTTGCATGACCAATTTGCATAAAGACATAGAAAAATATCTTCTTTTTTAATTTTGTTTAAACTAGCTTTTAAAATATTTTAGATTTTTTGTGTGTAATTTGATAGATGAAAAAACACAGGAGGTGTAGGATTCATGTTTTTAAAAGTATCATGTGTCAGTGAGTGCCCTGGCTTTACAGTTGTGACTTAGCAGCTTTGTGCAATGGAGGTTGAAACTACCAATAACTGTAAATATAACCCATTTTTATTGGCATAACAGTGACATCTATTGTTCGATATTATATATATTTGTGCCACTCAGCAACTGCCTACAGGTATTGAACTGATCTTTCTCAGTTTCATAAGATGCAAGCACGCACGGTCAAATTATTGGTTCAAAGAATTATGTAATAACACATGTAGTAATGCCATTGGACAGCTATGCAAAATGAAATCTAATTCATTTTGTCACAGCCTAATTTACAGATCACTGTGGACTGACACACAAAGAGAGGCACCTCCTGTTTCTGCGTGTCGGAAGATGTTGCTTTTATGAAACCTGCACACTAGCCACACTGCTGGCAAGGCTGCAGTGATGCTGTGGGCAGTCAGAGGCTGGCAACCCCCAGCAGCAGGTTCTCCCAGGAAATTGCCTTTGCATTGACCCAGGGTGCAGCTTCAGAACACCCGCCCCTCTGCAATCCTCGGAACAACCAAGGGAACCCTGAATATTCAATTGCAGCCGTAGACACAGTAGGCAAGTGTTGTGGGCAAGCAGTTAAAAACACCATTGCTCATTTACTTGACACTGAGCATTTGCTGCAAGGCAGAACCACAAACCAGCGCCGGGTCTTGCCCAGGCCACTAAAGCTGAACTCTTACAAAACAGCCCCAGGGGTGTATGACACCCACAGCGTGTCAGGTACTTGCTCCGGGTATTTTCAGACCAGCCCTTGCACTGGAAGCAGAATTCCAGAGCATTAGGCTGGGGGAGTTAGTGAGAGTTACTTCTCTTTAAGTCCTTTCTTCTTGCCCTCTTTTGATTATCTCTTCTACCTCTCTCTCTCCTTTTAACAGAGGATACAGAATTCAAATAGGAAAGATTTTAATACAGCAGTAATGAAATACAGGGGCTATCTACTGTGTCAGACACTGTAGCTGATTAGACTTTCTGATTCGTGGGCTGGCACTCAAGGGAACAGCAACTGTCTCTTTTACTGCCTTGTCTATGAAAACAGCAGAAGGCTATGTATGCTCATTACTATTTTATGTGATTCTGAATATTAGAGGAGAAGTGGTGAGAGCAGAGCTATAGAAAGATATTTTTAATAATTTTAATGGAATACCATGTTTAATTCTTATATAAGCAAACTCTGGATAAGCAATTACTCTCAGTAAAAATATTTGATAGTGGTAAATGAAGCAACATAGTTCCCTTCTTTTTAAGCTACAAGCTTTAATAAAAGGATGCAGAAATGTAGGAAGCGTGGGTAAAGGGAACACATTGCCTATAGCCCATGCTGTGAAGATAGCACTGAAATATGTGCTAAACGTTCAGCTTACACTTAGAGTTCATTGGTGTACATAAATGCTCTCTTGAACAGCCGTAGCACATTCCTAAACTGAGGATATAAAGATGGGCTATGTTGTGTGACCTACCAGGCTTACTGTTGTTTGAGAAAGGAACAAGAGTAAATATTGTCTTGTCCTCACGGATCCGTGCATAGATGGACTTTTTCAATCCTCCATTCAATTGTAAAGGCTGCAGGATGAAATATTCATATTAAAAATCTTGGATTAAAATCTACATCTCAAGTTTTTCATGTATTGTTCTCCAGAGCGATGTAAACTTGCATCTAATTTCCTATGTTCAAGCTTCCCTTTTCAGATGCTCTCCACATAGTAGCACCCAGCTGCAAAATAACAGCAGCTGTGTTTCTAAGGGCCCCTGTTGAACTTCTGTGCTTTCCAAAGAGAGGGAAAAAGAAATGTTATAGGAACAAGTAACACAGATTTCATAAATAAACACGTTCTGAAGGTCTCGCTGTTCCGTCAGTCAAGAGGGAAAAGGAGTGCGTATAATGAAAGCTCTGAGTACGTGCAGTGTGGTAGGGGCTGCAGATGCAGACATGCACCAAACCCCACTGGGCTAGATTTTCTGAGATGCAAATGTTCACAAAAGCAATGAAAGATGTTGCCTGTCCCAAAAATTTACAGTTTCGTGAATGAAGAATTAAGAGATCTAGTGGTGGCTATAAGGAGCAACTGGGATGCTACAGGACAGCAAGATGAGAGGTCAGCACCTCTGTCCCAAGCTCATTGCCCGGAGAATGCCCAAGTCTGTGTCTGCAAATGTGTGGAATGGTGACAGCAGCTGGTATCAGAGACTGTGGGCTGGAGCTGGAGGGAATGAGAAAAAAATCTCAGAGTGTAGGGAGAAGGCACGACTCTGGGACTAAAGACAAGTACGTGCCAGAGAAGACAGACCCAGCCTGCAGGAGCTGCCTGCCGTGCTGATGGTGCCTCTGCGGTTGGTGCTTTTAATTTGCCAATTTAAAAAGAAAGCTTCAAAACAGTTGGTGTACCATACAAGGACCCCAGAAAAGGCAGGAGCAAGGAGACTTAGAGAAGCTGTGTGTGCCCAGGGATAATGGTATAGCTCCACCAGCACCGGTTTGGATGCATCTGAGTGTCTTGGTTTTTTTTTTAGGGAGGAACATATTTTCTTTTGACCCACAAATTCTTTAGATTTATGCAGGTGCTCCCTTCTCCGCAATCTTAGCTAAAGCTATTGCAGGCATGTATGAACATTCAGTGACAGGACCCTGACCACTGCGCCTAGGGGGGATCCCTGGCACAGGAGAAAGGGCCCTTGCCTTCAGGAAAGCTGTGCAAAATTACACTGCTTAATGTCAGAGCCTTTCCACCCCCCAAGTCTTTCATAAAAGCAATGCCCTAAGATTAGGGAATACAGTTTGCTAACACATTTAAACATGTCCTGCTCCATCTGCACAGAGCGCTCTGGAAAATCTAGCCCGTGTGAGAACTGAGCTTTTCTGTTGCTCTTTCTAGCTTACACATTCTGGTATTCACACCACGGGTACTGGTGGGACCAGCAGCTGGAGCGCCTCATCCCCAGTGCTGGCGACGAGCCCACTGATCCCAAAGGCGCATGTGAAAGAGGGACGTTCTTTCTAATTGCGTCCTGACACATGGCAGAACTAATGGAAGTGACGGGGCTGACAGCAGCTCTTGAGGAAAGCGTCACTGGCTCACGGTGCTCTCAGAGACCCAGAGCAGCCATAACAAATCCTGGCCTCTCCAACCTCAAGAGAGGCGTTTCCACTTCATTTTCATTTTATGGGCAAAACCCTGAGGTCTTTATTCAGTCTCTGCTCTGCGCTTGCTCGCGTGCCAAAGCAAGTCACTGTGACTGGAATTAAATGAAAACTGAGAGTCAGGCCCCGTTCTGGCCGAGGCACCACTGGTTTTGGGTGGAGTTTCTTCAGATTCATCTCATTGAAAAACACATGTTCTCTGGTTCAGGCAGGCACGTGAGGCAAGCACCCCGCTGAGCCCACCACCACCTGGAGTGGCCCTCTGAGCTGCAGAGGGGCCAAGGAACGGGGCTCCGCTCTCCAACCTCCAGATGCCAGGGCAGAGGTGACCCAGTTTGCAGCAGGCACAAAAGTAAAGCTGCAAGACTTTTAAAAAGACCTAAGGGATGTGGGAGCCTGTCACACTGAAATTCAGAGGGCACCGTGCTGTTAATTCCCCACACGTACCCTTGAAATCCTAGTCTTCTGTATTTATTTATTGTCTCTGAACTTGCAAAATTGCAAAAGCAGAGTGAGTGATAGCAGGTTCTGAAAAATCTGCGTTAGCAACATGCAGGCAGCCCCCAATCCAAGAGAAGGGCAGTAATTTATTATCCATTAGGTGATCTGTCAATCAAAGAGGACTAACAGAGCAATAAATTCTGAAGTGATCTGTGGAGCTCTGCCCATACTACTAGCTAGCTTTCAGAAAGGTCAGGGTGGTAAGATAAATGGTTTCCTCTTCTTCAGACACTCTATCTTTCTTTCTGGTGACACATGCAGCTCTCTCTCTTCAAGCAAGATTATCAGATATCTCTTGTGGATGAAGTCAACTCCAATCCAATTGCATGTTTTACTGTTTCAGAGGAAAGAATCAGAAGTTATGTTTTACTGAAACATTTTCAAGCGAGGACAACAGCTCCCGTTGTTCCGGTGGTGTTGGAAGTGAGCTGCAGCCTTCAGTGCCAAACACAACCTCCTTGCAAGGCTGATACTTTGCAGCTCTGCAGGGCTCCCAAGGTGGTGGCTAAATGCTGATGCAGTGAAGCTTCAGGGAGACTTTGTCGGGTAAATTATTCTTCCCTGTTGCTCCACTGTGGTCAGTGTGTGAGGGGTTCAAGTGGGAGTGTGTGATTCAAGGGGTGCAGGCTCATTTCTTGTCTTTCACCTGATCCACCAACCTGTGGGCTCCTCCAGGGTGAGGCCTCGATCATCCTTCAGCAAGAGCTGAAATTCAGGGTTCATTCAGACAGAAAACATGAGAGATTCACAGATCCCATTCCTGGGAAAGGGGAAAACTTAGATTTTGGTCCAAAACTGCTTCAAATGTTTCATCTCACACTTGTTCCAAGTAAGACAGGAACGTTCCTGGAGGCAGCAAATAATACATGTTTTGAAAGGTTTCTCTAAAGCAGGTACAGAAGCTTTCCCAGCGTGCTGCCCTAACACATTATTATTTCCAACAGACTACCCTAAACAGACAGTCTTGCTCCCGGGTGGCCAAGGAACTGTATTTCTTGATCAGACTTTTAACTCATTTGAGAGGTCCTCTCCAAACGCACTGCGCAAAGCAGCCCGGAGCACTCTCGCAGTGGGGAATTAATCCACGCTCTGACACACTCTCTGGCTCGGTCCTTCCTTCTTCACTCATTGCACTGACATTTGTTACCAGTCTCTGGCTTGAAGCTACAGGCAAAAGTGTAACCAAACTTTCAAGCCCTTGTGAGGGAACTGGAAATGGTCCCAGCCTCAGATTCTGGCCCAAAATACCGTTCTGGTATTCCCCATCCTTATTGTCATTGCAGTATCATGCACATGTTTATTTGTCATACTCTAATAAGCTGTATGTGAACAGCTAGCTTGTTTATTCTCTAAGGATAGATTAGAAAAGCCAGTCTCCTCCTGGAATAAGTGGAAGTTGAATTATTTATTTTCTTTTCTTTATAAGAAGCTTATAGCATGCTGGATGAAAAGTCAGGAATAATTAAGAAAAATGCTATGCATTCAAACAGAAGAAATACACACAGACCAGCTGAAATGACTGTCACTGCTACACCGTTCATGCGTAACAGGTCACAGCTGGTTTAAGTGTGGTCTTGGGATAGGAAGGGAATATCTTTTTGGTGTTGCAGGATTCACACTGGAAGGGTGTAGTGGTTCTGTGGAAGTCTGTCGTTTTATCTGAAACAAGTACTCATGTTCACGTTCAGTAACAGTAGGTAAGCGTCTGGGTGATGCTTTTTACCAGGTGGTGCAGAAGTGTTTCACCAAACAGGCTACTGTCATGAAGTGCCTTTTAGAGAAGGGGATAATGAGGCACAGAGAAGGGATGACATTTTGGGGCTTGGAACATGTTATCCCTTTAATTATGCTTTCAAATATGGCTCTTTATTTTTAAGATACGATTTCTGTTATTTTTCATGCAGACAGAAAGTTTGAAAATACTCCTCCTCTTTACAGATGCAACTTCTTTCTTTTCCAAAATACTGATGCCTCCCACAGAGGAGAAATTCTGCCTTTACAAGTTTCTATTCGTTGGTTGTGCACCTCGAGTCGGAATTCTGAGTAAAAGACAACATTCCCTGACAAGGGAAATTAGAGCTGGTTTGTAAGGTGTGAACTAACATCCCTTAAAAAAAAAAAGGACTCCCATTGCTTTACTGATATTGGATTGATTTTACATTGCTCAAATACATGGTTAGATGTGTCAACTTGGAAGCATTATATATACAGAAAAGTCCTTTAGTGATGATTCTGATCACAGGTGAAACAGAATTTTCCAAAACAGATTTAAGGGAAAAAACACATGCTGGAATTCCTTTTGGGAGTAAATAGCCCAATATGCTCACTTCAGTTTAAGAAAGAAATACATTAGAGTAAAGGTATTTTGAATGAAAAATTAATCTCCTTTCCCATTTCAGCACAAACCGAGTCCATCCCACGTACAGATCATGTACACATCATGTACAGATCTGTGATTGCTCATAAAAACAGATTCTCTAGGTTTAAAGCCAGCTGCTGCTCATGTTTAAGCGAAACTGCTCTTTTACCTGAGGGACAGCAGAAAATATTAATCTCAACCCTATTACCAAGCCCTTAGAGTTTAATTAATAGATGTGAAGTGCTTTGAGATCATCAGATAAAAGGTAGTTTATAAGTGTAAATGTGATGATGACTACCTTGGCTAACCTGCCTGGAGATATCTGGAGTTAAAAGCATGAGCTGCTGCAGTGGAGGGAGAAGAGCAGGGCTGTGTAGATGGGTTTTAACATCCCCCACCTCTGTGGATGCCACATAACAGGGACCTGTACCCAGTGGGTTACACAAAGGTACTGTTATTTAGTGCCATAGGCAGAGTCCTATTAAACTCAGTAGGCAATCAGATTAAGCATCTACCCTTGCATTTGGACATTTTAAGGTTACAATCCTACAGAGTATTTCAGAGCTAAGAAATACATGTATTTTGCTAGAGCTGAGCGGAATCCGGCTGTTCAAAGAGACAGGAATTTTCCAAGCACTCCAAGGTAGTTCAGTACCCAGCCTCTATTGAAGTTCACCAGATACTAGCCCTAACTTTCTTGCAGGCCTTTGAAAATCCTGGACGTGGTAAAAAATTATTTATGATGGTTTTTTAGCTTCTGTGTGAATAATAAAGCATACTCTGGATACTTCAAATGGCATCCACTTACAGCTGGGACAAATTCTTCTGTTTTTTTCTCTTTAAAGTAAATACTTCTGTGTATATTTGAGTCTCCATAATTTATCATTATTGAACTCCATAATTTACTGTTCTAAAATTCATTAAGTGCTTCACAGGCAGTGTAATATCCTTTGGCCACCTTCCTGGGCATCCTTGTGCTGGTAGGTTTTACAAGTTCTTTTAAACTACGTCAGTGAAATATCCTCTCAGTTGAGGGTTTTTTCTTCGAAGCAAACTCACTAGAACAGCCTTGAGTTAGCATAGTGAAACTTATCTTAGAACATAATGTACAGCAGTATATGGGATATAAGATTCATTGACTTAGCTAGGTTTAAAAAACTAATCCTTGTTCCCTAAATCTTTGATGAAACATTATTTTAGCTTGAAATGTTATGTGTCATGTAGTAATTCTTCCTTGGGTATAAAATTTTATTTCTGCTTCAAGCCTGTTTTGGAAACCTTGGCACTTTCAGCTTACTGCAGACAACTGTTGAAAAGTCCTTTGTGATATTGGAAAGCAAGGTGTCCAAGTGGTGTGTGATGTGAAAACTCAATTATAGGAAGAAACAATATACGATAATTTCAGAATTAAAACATTATCAGTGCTGGAAACATGAAGGTAAATCCTCTGTTGAATCCAATATTCAGCATAGAGAACTGACTGACAGATTCAGAGGATTGCTCTCGTCTCAGGTTGCTTGGAAATGGAGCCACTGCGTCAGTTAGAAGACCCAGTGAGAACTATTTCAGCCGCCAGGAGATGGATACACCAACTTGTGGTAACACAGGGTGCTCCGAAAACCATGTCATCCCCTGCAGTCAGCGCACTGCACCCACCAGATGGGAACATTGGCAGTTCGACCAGCAGAAGAGAGTCTGAATGTTGTCAGGAACCCATCCCTGTTTTATCTGAGCTAGTGCCAAACAGTTTGGTCCACTAATCTGATTACAGCAGATCGTATTTCTTTGCTTTGAAAAACTCATGCTCATTTTGTAAGTTAAAAAAAAAAAAGTCAGAAGCCTACAAGCTGCATATTTTGGGAATCTTTTAAAGCTAATACCATTCTAGATGCAAGGTTGGAGATCTGGAGACCTCTCCTCTCTTGTTTTTGTTTTATTTCCCATTTAATTCTTCAGCATCACCTGTTTTTGATTTGCAGTCATATGTCCTAAACTCAGGTACGGGTATTATCCTTATTACCATTGCACATTCTTATTTAATTATTTTTAAACATCCTGACCCATTATAGATTAAAAGTCATGAATAAGGTTAATGTATAATTAATGAGCAAGGGTGTTCATGATGACAGCTCAGGATAATGATGAATGAGCTGAACAGGAGATCTGACGAGCTGTCCAAGGTCAGATTGCACATGGGAGTGTTAATGTTGCCTGACACAGCTTTATTTCCTCCTGATTTCCTATTTTAAGCAGATTTGTTATTCTTACAGAGCTGTTAAGCCATTTAAAGGGATGGGAAGATGTTCTCTGACCTCTAGGTAAGGAGTGCTTCTTTCTGGTAGTCCTTTACACCGTCTGCCATGAAGTACCAGATCCAAAATCCATTCATCTCTCTTGAAAGATCTCCACTAAGTTCAGAGGATTTGTGTTCATTTAGAAATTGCTTTCATTTTATCATGTTCATAAGTTCAACTTTTGCCTAGATGAAGATGTATTTAACAGGACATTTATTTGTTGATGATTGCCTATAAATAGGATTAAGGCAAGATAGAAACAAAAAAAAAAAAGTCACCCTGCAGACAGATGCTGTGCCTATGCAATATTTTTACAAGTTAAAAAAGAATTGAAAATGAACAAAAATGGCAAAATAGAGCACAACTGTGGCGTTACGTGTGCTAGATAAAAAGAGTGACCTGTCTAAGTCAATAAAATAGGTGAGGCCTCAGCGGAGAGCAAAGCATTGATGTCACCCAGCTGTACAGCAGTGAGGGTGCAATGGTGGGAAGGAATTGAGTTTACTCTGCTTTTCACAGCACTTTCTGTCACTCTAATAACTTCATAGATATGAGATTTTGCTTGGAATGAAACACAACTGTGTCACACATCTGACATCCGGGACTAAGTGCCCAAAATATATTTCTTATTTTCTCCTGCTGGATTTTGCCTTTTTCTTCCTATATTTTCCTTCAGCTGCAAGGCTCCAGACTGACTCAGTATCCAGGATAGATAAACCTATTGTGTTCTTCTTTGAAGGGGTGGTATTCTATTAATGTTTATTGTTTTCTTGCAGTACTGTTTCCACTTGTTGGTTGGTGGGGGGTTTTGGCTTTTTTTTGCCATGAAGCCTGCTGAAGCAAAATCTTAAAAACAAGGAAGACAAGATAAGCAATACCTTTTCTAAGAGCAAATATTCCTGAATTCTGGCAAATTCTGGCCTGGGTCAAATTTAAGCTCTGTGGAAGTCATGATTGCAAGAACTGATCTTTGTAAGCAGTAACACAAGTGCCTGGAACGGGAGAAAGAACTGAGTTTTGGGTCTGGATGGGGTGTTTTTTGTGTTCTTTGTTTTGTTTTTTGAAGGCAGTAGAATCAGTGGAACTATATTGGGAACCATAACAAGCAATGTCCCACTTGGAGAAGACGGGTGTATTTTGGACATGGGAGATGTGTGGGCTGCGTGATGTGTGTTGGTTGCTAATTAATCAGTTCTGAGAAAAGTTTTAAAAGGTGGTTTGGAGCTGTAGAAGCCTAAACGGCTGATCTGTTCCCATCCTTCTCTTCTGTGCTGTCTCATAGAACTGTGAGTAACCTGTTACTGGTTAGATATATATATAGTATATGCATGAAACCTGCTGCAACCTTCCATCCAATTCATGCACATAAACAGGCTGTGATTGTTTTAGACCACAGAGCAAGAAGCAAGTCCTACAGGCTGGTTCCTTGCCAGGGTCCTTCTCTGGAGACTATCAACAGGAAAACAACAAATAAGGGAATATTCCTGAGTATATCCTTAGGTTGCATATGGGAGAAAGTGGAGGAGGAATATTGATTATCCCTTAAATTTTTATGTAAATTACTTTTCCAACAAGTCGAGAGACCACGGATCATTTTGAGCTGGGATGCATGCTATATGCTGTATGAATTTTATGATTGCCTTTATGGATTAGCGAGTCTCATGCTAGTCTTGCATTTACTGTTGGGTATTTGTTGTTAATATTCTACCTCTAAGTAGGATGTGTCAAGCTTAACCACGCTCCCTCTATTCATTTCAGCTCAGAAAAAAATACTTCTGCAGTGGTGCTGGCTGGGTGTGGGTGGATGCAGGCGTGGGTGAGGTTGGTGTGAGGCTTGCGGGGGTGTGCAGAGTGGGGGAGCTGGAGTAGGGGCCCAAGAGGCTGGTGTGGTTGGGTAGGGGCAGGCAGGTGTCAGGGGACTTTACACATTGTTCTTCTACTTTTCTGTCTTTCAAATGCAACAATAATTGCTCTGTCTCGCAGGGGCCACCACCACCATGCTCTCCTGCTGCACTACCTGCCTTAGCCCATTTTTGCTCCCCAGCAATCCTGTGCACTGTCTGTTCCTGGGCTCAACGATTTTTTTATCAAGTCAATTTTTCTCTTATTTTTTGTCGTAGAGTTAAAAAAATCCCCCTGTTAACAGATGCTGGGTGACTTATCAGTGAAGTCACAGGGCCACTGTGAGGAGCGCTTTGTGGGGTTTTAGAACGGTTCTAGTCACCCCTTACCATTGTCCCCTTTGCATTTGATGTCCTAACAGCCTCCTAACCGCCATGCAAAGTCAGTCCTGAATAATAAAAATAAGCAGAGAGAGAAGCATCTAGTCAGAAGACTACACAGAAATAAAGCTAGGGATCTGGAATACAGAATACCTTGGCAGACTCAGATTACCGTCACTCCTGGCTGTAATTGTGCTGTGTCTTTACGTGATTGCAAAATCAAGGAATTAAGGCTCTGGAGCTTAAAAAGAATTACAAATGTGCTGAAGTGTCCATACCACAAGCAAGTCAAGTAATTTTCTTTTTTCTTTTCTGCTCAGATCCACAGTGCAGAGTGGGGAAAAAATCATGATGCAGAAAGTCAAGTAGATGTGTCATGTTTTGGAGGGTAAAAGCAGGCCAGCATGAAAGCTTTGAGAAACCCAAACCTCAAACAGTCCCAAACTCACGAACTCTGCGTGCAACACTTAGCTAACACATTGACTCATACATTTGAATGAAGATCCTTCCCAACATATGGCCTGAAATGGGTCTCTCCTGTAAATTTCATGGAGTTATTTTCTTTATGGCTTTACTCTTCTGAAGCCTTGTAAAAACGCCCGTTCTCTGTTTATTCTGGCTATTTAGTCTAGCAATTATGTAATGCTCATGAAACAGAAGCAGCACATAATTTTTATGGTTCATAATATCTCTCCTCAGCAAAAAGCTGGCCACTTAGAGGAATTTTCTTCTCCCAGGATGCTTTTTTGGTGATGACTTTTTGGCAAAATCAAACTGCTGCAGCCTGGAGGGAGTCATTGTGTAACTGATTGACTGCTCTCTTCTTGCTTATGAGCATTCATAACTTCTATTGCTTCTTTTCCCTGTTTCCCTTTTCTTCTTCCTGAGGTGATGATAGGAGATAAATGTCTAATTTTGGTCTTATAAAGCTGCCAAATTTCAGGATGATTTTGTTGTGGGTGTTCTCTTTTTCAAGAGATAATGAAGGAGACTGCATGTGGAAAAAAAAAAATTTGTGTGCGTTTAGGGAAGGCGTAGAAAATTCATGGATATTTTCTATCACCTGGGTTACAGTTCAGATGTGTTTGTACCATACAGATATGATTATAATATCATTATGTTTTTATTTAAAACCATGAGACACTAATAGAAAGATGTAATAACTCAGACATGGCTCTCATTTTCATGTAAGCCCACAGCAGTTCCATTGAAGCCAATGGATAAGCACTGGTTAAAAGGAAAAAGACAAAGGAAAACTGGGAGTTTTTTTGTTTAACTGCTGTGAGAAAACATGTGGTACATCAGAATTTTAAGAAAAATACAAATTAAGTAGAGAAAGGAGTTGAAAAATTCAGATTATTTCGTTGGTATATGGAAAATGGACATGGATGAAGACGGTAACATTTATTTGAGTGACAATTGAAGTTACAGGGATAAATATTTGTAGCAAAGGTGTGAATTATTTATATATGTTCCAAGATAGCGGAGTTTAATAGCATCCTTTCCCTGGACTTGTTGCACTGTAAGCTGGGGGGTCACATGCACAGTGATATGGTATCTGATATTAGAGGATCTGTGTTTGACATGAGGAGACTGCAGCGGAGGGAGGGGAGCAGCTTCGTGTTTGAGTTTGTATTCAGAATCGGTGCAAAGGCCAACAAAAGTGCACAGCTCTGAGTAAAGAACATTCAAGGCCCCATAAATCATTGATCTAATGTTATTATTCTACAATGGCAAATTATGCTGGTGGTGTCTCTGCAGTTAAACAGTGCAACAGATGGCAAAAAGATTTGCACAACCAGTTAAAATTCTTGGCAAAGCAAATTTGGCAAGTTTTCTCCCTAGTGCCAGGACTGCTGAGAGCTGAAGAGTTAGCTGAGATGCACTGGAATATTTATGCCGAATGGGGAAAAGAAAAAAACTTTTTTTTAATAATCTCTTCCACTTAAAAAATAAAATTTTGCACGTTTGCCTAACAAGCAGTGCTATTACACCAGCCATTTCCATTCATGCTTGAGCTGTGGTGGGGAAAACTGCCAGCCTCCAGTTATTCAGGAAGCTGTTTCCAAAGGGGACACGTCGGGTCAGCTCAGGAAACCTGGCAATAGGACAGACATATCGTGTTTGGCTGCACAAAACACCGGTTGTCTTCTGTTACTTATTTACAGATTGGTGGTTCCCAAGTCTGGCATTCTGAGCCCAATAGGTGTGAAGGAAAGTTAGGCCATATTCCTGAAAGTGGATCCACAAGAGGAGTATTATGGAGATATCTACTCTAAATACAAACTAGTCTATATGCTTATTTCTCATCTTTAATTCATTACTGTGTTATAGTCATACTTTACACTACAAAGACTGTAATTATGTTGTAGTTTATGTTAAAATTACAATGCAATTTCAGTGCATTTTAATACACGATTATCTGTTAGTTAATAAAGATGAACAGTTACACGTCTAGAATACCTTTTACACCAAAGGAATAATTCTGAATACAGGTAGCATTAAAATCCAGGTATTATAACAAAACTACTGCTCCCATGATCATTCTCTGTTCTCCACTGAAGGGAATTGGTACTAATTTTAAGAAGTGAAAGCACACCACCATTTAGCAGCAGTGCAATTTCAGTTATGTTATAGGATATCACGCTTTGCTGGTTTTCTGCACCGCACTTGCGTGAACAGAGCTGTACGTAAAGCAGCAAGGATTGGGATGTGGGTTTGTTCCTACACTATTTTTGCTGTTTCTTGGGTGGGTTTTGCAGTGAGGACTCTCTGTTCACAGCTGTGGTGAGCAGGTCATCCACAAACTGTATGAAAGGTGCTGGGGTGGCTGCATCTTCTCAGTGCCACGGGTGGCCTGATGTGCCCAGACTCCTAATGCCATGGCTGAGAGCACCGTGGCCATACACTGGGGGAGCCAGTGTGAGGGCTCACACAGGAGCACTCACTGGACATCACACAGACTGTTCTCATTTCCTTCCGCTACCAAAGAGGATCGGCCAAAAGATTTTGGGAGGCTTGTGCAGGCTGTCCTTGGCCAAGGCAAACAGAGGAACTTGTTGGTCAAATGCTCCTTCACAGTGGTGCCTTAGTCAGATAACCCTGAAGGAACTGAGCGGACCTAAAAAGTTTTCTGTCTCTGAAACCCCTCTAGCCATCAATCTTAGACGGAGCAAGAACTTGGATTAGGGCTGACAGTGAGGCTTGCACTTTCTCCAGAGAAACTTAGTGTTCAGGGTCCTGCCTGTGCCCCATGGTCAGCCTGCGACTGGGTCGAGGGATGGGGACCAAGGATGAACAGATGTGGGGGACATACCTCCCAGTGAAAGACTTTGCTGCGAAAATTTTAGAATACTTGTCCTTGGGTTCTTTAGTGGAAAAAATGCGGACTGTTATTCCTCTGAGGGCTATCAAACCCAGCTTCCAGCTAGGGCTGTGTTGGTGACTCATTTCCCTTTGATTTTTTTTTTTTTTGTCAGTAAGACACTGCACTTCTGGGGGAGGGGGAAAACCAACCTGAAGATAAAACAGATAATATTTGTTCATTTCTCTACCAATTCGCCCTCAGAAAGAAGAAAGGCGAGCAGCCCAGTCTCACTTGAGACAGTGATTTTTCAACACTTTTGATAAATTTTTTACAGAATTTCTCTCCAGGTTCCTCCATATGATTCCTGCATGCAAAACAACATTTTTAACTTCACTCAACTGTATATTCTGTGCTGCTCTGTCAAACAAGCCAGCACACGTGTCTGTGTGAAGGATGCGAAGTCCTTAGTGACTCAGGCCTGGATACAGCTGGATTTAAGAACCAAACTCCCACTGAAGTCAATGTAATCCCAGTATCAAAAAGATCTTTGGGAGTTTGCATCTGTGTCAGAGTATGCCCCTGAGGTAAAAGACTGAAGATGCTGTATTGTAACATGGTTAATTAGGAAGCAATTTCTTTTTATTTGTGATTAATTCGTTCTAAATTTGGTGACCCTGTAATGATGCAGAGAATTTTCCTGGTTAATGTTGCTCGTTATCACTGCATCTCCAGGAGGGCAGGCTGGTGATGTTTGACCTTTAGTTGTACCTGGCCATTTTTCCTGGATTTATGTGATGTTATGCTGTAGGCTTCTTTTATATTTGTAACTGTAATAAATGTTGAACCTTAATTTCCCTTTGCAGATAAGCTGTAGGTCTTTGTAATTTTGACAAAAAATTGCTAAAATTTCCCCTCTTTTGTTTGATTGGAACAGCTCTTGGTACTTGCTTAGCGTTACGGATTTGTGTAATGCTTTCCACAACCTTTAAACACTTCTCAGCGTTGCTGCAGAGGCAAGAGAACAAATTTTGTTTTCCTCAATCATCTGTTTAGTTACAAACTAGAGATTGCCACACTATTAGTATTAGTTTTTAGGTTTTTTAACATTTTCTGTGGATTTTCATCTGGTATTTTTGTTGTTTCAGTGCGTAGCTGTGACTTTACATAGCCTTCTACTGAAGGGTTTCCAGCCATATTCTGGCAATATAATTTAGTAGAAAAAAAGGTAATTTTTAATGTCAAATACAATTCTCACAATTAATTAAAATTATACTTTTCCTAGTATCTAGCTGCAAAATACACGTGCATAAAAGAAACATTTTAGCTTTGGAGTTGGAAATAGTAAAAATAATATATTCAGAGTAATTAAGAATAAAATAATTTCAGGCTGCTTATAAAAATCCCTAAAGCTTTCTAAGGCAAATGTGGAATTGGAATTCTTCTCTTTTAGCTTAGTGTTTAAAAACATTCTGCTGCTTTGTATCACCAGATCTCCCAGTGTACTGCCCTCAAAAAAAATCCATCTGTAATAGGCAGAACAGAAGCTGCGTGTTTTCCCCCTCTTCACTTTAATTGTACATAAGGCTTTTCCCCCTCCCCCCAGTTGCTGTTGCCAGAAGCTGGAATAACTTGATTTGATGCATTACAGAAAAAAGTTTCTCAGGTTCATATGCGATCATCTGGGTCTAATATGATGCAGCTCAATTTACAAGCAAAAATCTGATCCTCAGACTTCTCTTGTTCCATTTTTATTACCAACTTGCTGTGTAAGGTGTATCTCAGCAACCTGCCCTATTTTTCCCTTATTTGATAAAGGTACTGCTGTTGACGTGTTCATAGGAACAAGTAGGGAAAAAAAAACCTCAAAACGCAAAAGTATACTCAGATGGACAATGTTTTTTTAGTGTTGTCATGAACAGCTGATTTCTCTAAGGATATGTATTCCAGTTAATTTGAGATTTTGCCCAAATGTTCAGTGCTATAATTGAGTCTTTTTTGTTAGGGACAGAAAAAAAAAAAATGAAGTGTACACACAGCAGTTATCTAAATGAGCAGATATTCCATGCCAACAACATTTCTTTTTGATAAAGTAATTTCAGGGAGAAACTATTAAAACTGAATTCTTGTGCAATTCAAGAGATAGAGCTGAGAATAGTTCTGTTATAGGTTTGACTTCTCTGAATCTACATTAGTGCTTAAATCAGTCTTTGATTTTTGCTTGGAGAAGGGGGACATCCTTTCTGTTTTCTGTTACTTTTTAACTTGAAAAAAAAAACCTAAAAAAACATCCTTCTTTCGATCAACTCATAAAAAATGGGTCAGAAACTTGTCATTATTTTTCTTAGGACTGAGTCACTGGAGTGAGAAAGATTATAAAGAAATTCTCAAACCTCTTATCTGCTCTAAGTGAGTAACAAGATCAAATTAAACAATGTCACATAGGAGGCCCTGGGGAATAAATTAAGGTCAGCACACTTGTGAATAATTGATTTAAAGAGGGCACAGAGGGATACAGCCGGCCACAACTTTCCCAAAACAATGAAAGCTTTGGGGGCTGGGAGGTGGGTGTTTTGTTGCTTTTCAAAGGCTTCTTTCATGGGCTTCCTTTTAGGAAATAAGATGATGCTGAGAGGCAAGTGATTTCTAGTGCTTCCTTAATGACTGTGTTTAATTTTCTTGGTAAGTGCTTGAAATCTGAAACTGGGAGGGAGGGGGAGAAGAAAGGGAGGTAGATGAACAAGATCAATGACTTTTAATTTTCTCTGATGTGTCTTTGGATAAAAATTAAATCTCTTGCAGCTGAATTTGTTAAAATAGGAATTGATACTGCTATTCTTCATCCTGTGAGACTTTATTTACTACAAGAGTAGAGAATCTATTTTTTCCTATTATGGCAAGGCTTCTTTTTTTAGCCTTATTTCCTAAAGGAACTAATAGTGAAGATACACTCATCTCTTCCTTTATCCCTCACTCCTCTCCTCAATGATTTGAGTCCATTGACGGAGTTCAGCCCAGCTGGCAGAAGGGTAGGGCTGTCTCAGAGGCAATTAATCGTTGTGGATTTTGCAGGAGTAGGTGGCTGGATAGAAGTACCTGCAAGCACTCTTTTGAGGAAAAGGCTATATGGAGAGCTCAGACCCCTTTCTAATACAAAATCATCAGCACAGAGCGAGGTGTTAGGAAGGCTTCAAATGCAGGGAGAACCTGCAATTGGAGCTGGCACCTTATCAGACTTCAGGACAACCATCCACAAGATGCAGATCCAGAGCTCTCCCAACCCTCTTTAATTCTGGTGCTTGCAGAGCAGCCTGTTTGCTCTGGAGCTATAGAAGTGCGAATACTTCATGCTTTCACAGTTTTGCAGCAAGGCTTCTTTCTGTCCCTTTCTGACAGCCTTGTTTTGTGCAGGTTGCTAACAAAAATTCAAAGCAGGATTTGAAAAGAGGATGTTGACACAGATGAAGCATCTGACTGTGATAGTGAGATAGAGGGAGGCTGGCTTGGCTACCTGAAGGAGGAGAGACCACATCAGGGCTGAGGGGTTGATTCCTAGCTCACAGGTGGCCTCCCCAACTCCTCAGAATAGTCTTGTGAGTCTTTGCCAGTGTTTCCCACAACAGAAAACATGCTAAGAGTACTTCTGAGCTGCGAGGAGGATCATGGAGCCCCAGAACACTTGTTGTATGCCAGCTGACATAAAGCTCCTAGGGCTTTTGGTCAGCCAGGGTTAAATTTGGGGTTGCTCAGGGCTTCCTGGTGGGAGGATGACTCTGCTCTGGGCAGTCCCAGCACTAGGGAGAGAGGAAGGAGAAAGGCAAAGGGTTGTGGCTCTGCTGCTGTGCTACCTGCTGCAGTAGCACAAGATTAGCAAGCCCTGAACACCACTGCCCTCCTCTCAAGTGCACCGAAGTTGCAGGGCTGAGTCCCTCCAGCCAGAGAAGGATAAAAGGTTGGAAAACATTGTCCAACTATCCCTTGAGCCAAAAAGAAATAAGTCTGTTGTAAATGGGTAAAGTTCTCTGAGATGAGCGCCTGGGAAGGAATAAACTAATAAAAGTGTCTACCCTGAGGAAGAATACTTATCAGTTTTGAGGCTGAAATGCTATCCATGCTTTAAAGGCTGGGACATTTTGAACAACACTTAAACTAAATTGTCTGGTTTATAATATGAGATGGTAAATCCCATCTTCTTCACAAATTAAGTCCATGCCCTGAAATCTGTGAAGTAGTTAGGTTTTGAGTTGGGTCTTGTTAGGTCAATAATCAAATAATATCTTCATATCTTTTTTTCATGTTTCAGAATAATTATGCTTCTAAACATAAATATTAATTTCTGCTCAATATGTATGCACTCTGGAGTCCCTAGGTGTGAATAACAATATCTGATTGCAGAAACTAGAATATTCATTAAATTCTTTCAGATAATCTTTAGATGGGTGTATTAAGATTCAGATATGTGCTAGCAGGAGGGTTTTCTGCAGAGCTGTGAAATGCTCTTCGAAGTTTCCCTTTAGCCAGGAGGATATCACAAGGTACAACTGCTAGCATGAAGGAAGAAAAATAGAAAAAGGCTTTATGTGGCCAAAAAGGCTTCATATTAATGTGCCATTGCAGATAAGTTTTATGTAGTTAATTCTACCTCCCTAACAACTCGATTAGTATCTTAAAAACAGTATTTTTCAAAATCATTACAAGTTGAGCAACACTGACATAATAATTTCTATGTCATGATAAACTGGTACTGTTCTAAAAATTACCTAATGTGGAGTTTTGCTTTTTTCTTTGTCATTACCCTAAATCTCCAGAAACTTTAAGTACTGTGGAAAAAGCAAGGTGAAATGTGGACATGATTATGTCCACTCATTTGCTGCTTAGCAACAGATTAGCATGCTTTTTTTTTTTTTTTTTTAAATGAGGGCTTCCTGAAATCCTAGGAAATAAAACAGAAGGTATGTACAGGAGCAATCTATGCCATCCCTTCCCCTGAGCCAGGATCAGCTATAAATGTGTGACTGCTGACTGATGTTTGACTTGGCATTATAATGCTGTGCCACTTTCTTTGTATTTATAGAAATATGCTACTTTCTCATTTGCAAATGAGAAATGCATCTACATAATTAATAGACTCAGTGTGTGTTTCATCTCTCTTTCTCAAGTTCAGCTTCCCGCATAGTAAAATCTTGTAATGAATCATATGAATTTAGGCACTTTATAACCTCTGTTTTCAAACTTCTAAGGATCTTGTCTGAAAATCAGCAGGAACCTCCCCAAACTAAACTCCCAATATGTTCATCTTTGCTGAGTGGTGAGTGGGTTAACTCTCAGAACAGTCAAAAACTGTTTAGGACTTGGTGAATACAGCACAGGCAAGGCAGTACATCCCAGCCTTGTTGCAAAGGTCCAGTTGCCCACACCACTTACTGTTTGCTCTACAGTTGGCAGCCATGCCCAAAGTTGTTGCAGCTGATGCATCTTGAAGCAAGTTTCATTGATACCTCATTTATCTGATTTTCCTGCTGTTAGAAACATTGAAGAAAAAAGATTCTGTGTTTTTATGTAACCCAGAAAAACATTAGTTTAACACATAGTGGATGCAGTGCAGGCAATCTTAAGGAGAACATCTACTAGCCTAGCTTGGTTTTGTTGGGTTTTTTTCCCCCTCCTTCCTGACTATGCTAACGACGACAGTTACCTGATTTCAAATTGAGATGCATTATGAGTGCCAGGCTGGTTATTCATTTTGACTAGTAGTCACTGTTTGACTCTCTTATTCTGTTCACAAAAAGCTTTGAATTTTTTCATGAATCTTTTTGATCAAATCCATACTTGCCATACCTGAGTTCTGTGCTTTTTGCCGTTTGCTGCTGACTACTTGTGTACGGTAGCATCCAACTGGTTAATTGAGTCAGGTGATACTGTTTCTGATTTCTGACTAAATGCCCAAAACTTTTTTAACAAGGGAATAACAAGCAGTTAGTAGTGAATTAGCAAACACTCTTGATCCCACCGGAATATCTCTGTTTGCATGAGAATATATTCATACAGGAACAGCCACTCCCCAACCATTTGTGCAAACAAAAACATGTTTCCTTTGAATATTCATGAACAAGGGGCACAAACATGGTTGAACCAAGCAGCTGCTCAGAATTCATACAACCATTTTGTAAATACCATTTTGCAGTATTTGACCAGCTCTAGGTACTGCTGTCAAACAGGAGCACAAATAAGCTGAAATGTTGACAGTAGTAACAGCAGATCAAAAAAAAAAAAAAAAGTAATCAGTGATACATTTACATACTTGTTAAATCTTACTGTGTACAAAGGCCAACAATGATAATGAGCCCAATTCAACTTTTTTTTGTCTTTGATGATGAAATACACTAACACGGTAACACACCTCATTCGTTAGGCACCTTTTCTCAGACTAGTTTTGCTGCCTCATCTCCAAGTATTTCCTTCCTTTATTATCTTATTTCTGTTATGCAGTCTTGAATGCTGGAATAAATTAGTTGCTTGAAAATTGGTCCCGTATTAAATGTTCTGCTTGATTTCTTAATCCTTTTTTTTCCTCCACTGGCATCCATTCTTTCCATCAGTGAGCAGAATGATGCTCTAGGACGAAGTGGAGCAAAAGTTATCTTTTTAGTCTATGCTGTCTTGTCTGTCCCTTGTTCAGCTCCCCGGGATGATGCTGTTCTGTTGGGAAATGCCAGTATTTTAGCTGGGGAGAAGCAGAATATGGCTCTTCATCACTGGGCAAAACTTTTCAGGTTGGTGAAGAAAATGGCAAGGAAAAAATAAGTCTTTGAGGGTCCTGGTGAATAAAAAGGGAGACAAATTTTGAGGAGTAGCCTGGAAAGAGTCCTCAATTTGTTTTTGAACTGCTGGCTTCCCAAACCAATTTAGTCATTCATCCATGAAGCTAAATAGACTTAGCTACTGCTTATGTCTAGGAGAGTTGTGGAAGCTCCTTTGTTTTGTTTTTTTAAATCTCCATGTAATTACTCTGCTGGTTTGTTTTTTTTTTGTGTAAAAGTGCAAATTAAAAGTGTTTTCTGGGATTTTTGGAAGTCCAAGTGAAAAAATATGTGAGATCTAAATTAAATTTATTGCCTTAAATTGAACAGATCCTAATTTCTCCAGTATTGTACAAGCAAAAATAAAATTCAGTATTGTTACCTGTGGGGTGTGACATTCAATAGGTATGATGGAGACCTAAAAATGGGAAGGCCTGTGTTTTAATAGTTGCTCTGTAACAAGCCTGCTGCATTAGTTTGTGCAAACTGTAGTTTCCCCGTATACAAGAATAGGCAAAGAGAACTGTAATTAATTTTCTTGGTTTTATATGGAGCTGAATTAATCATGTAATTCTTATTCTCTGTATGTATTTTCTAGAACAAGTGAAAGACAAGGCACTGTGTGCATCTTACTTGTGATCCTTTTTTTTTCACCCCCTCTCTTTTCAGTCAAGTAATCTGTGTTAAATGCGATAATATTTTTGTTCCATCTACATTGTCCACCTCCTGTTGAGCACTTCACTTTTGATGTTGCTCAGTTACACTGATACTAATATTACGGTAGCAAGGCAGATGCAGGAGCTAAAAAGTTGAAATTGGTACAAAATAATACAAATAAGTTGGTTCTGCTCATGTGGTGTACCACATTAAGTAAATGTTTTGGGAATTATTCAGAAGAAGGTGGAATACATTTGGAAAAAAGTGCATATTTGCATAATGCAGCGAATTTCTCGGGTTTTGTGCACCACTGAATGCAGATGAGATGTTCATTTATGAAGTTTACAATTCTGCATCCATTTTAATGTCTGTTTATAATAAATAACCATGAATGTAGTTTGAAAAGAGGAAGGTGATCTCTCCAGCCCTTGGGCATTAGCTGCTACCAACGTGATACATTTTTAGCATACTCTGTTTATATTGAAATTAGGTGTTCGCCATGGAAACCTATGTTACCATATACTATCTCATTCTCAAGTGCAGGAAAGCTTTGCAGTGAAAACCATGAATATACCATGTAGTGCTTTTTTCTGAAATGATCTGTTCTAAGTATGATTTCTTCATATTTCTGATTGATTTGATGAGGAGTGCTCTAAGCACTCAGTTTGTGCGGAGGATGGGAAGCCCCATCTATAAAACATTAACTTTCTTTGAATCCTCTTTTCCCTTAAATTCCAGACTTTTCCATGAAGGAAAACCCAGAAAAATATTTTGGAGGAAGTAGATCTGTTTCTTATTGGCAGAAAGAAATATTTTTTCGCTTTTTATTTTGATTTTCCATTAGATGATGTATAACTCAGTATTAAAAAATACAAAACAATCAAAATTTTCCATTTGAAAAATGTCAACATTGTGGCACAATGTGATTCTGTCTTTAGAAGAGTTCTGGTCACTATTGTATCCCAAAGCCACTCGCCAGTAACTGGAGAATTGCTTCTCTTCCTGCTGTCAGGTGTGGGGTGTGAATTCAGCCTCATCCTGAAAAAGAAACCTTGTGTTCACTGCATCTGTTTGGCGAAGTTGCAGCACTTACTCTCCCACCAAAGGGTTTCATCCAAAACTAAGAGGCTGTTGTGCAGCCTGAGGCAGTGTGGGACATTGCTGCTGCTTTAGCTGAGCTTCTGAACAAGGAGGGATGAGTTCCAGCGTTATGTGACTTTGGGCTTTATGTGACTGAAACTACTGGTTACAGGTTTGAGCTTTTCTATACCTTTGTGGCTTGAAGCAGCTGCTGCACCTATGTTAGAATACAAACTCCAACAGCAAAATATGTCAAAAGTGCCTTAGCAGCAGGCTTGGACATTTTGTGTTTTGCAGAAATTCATTCGAACATAAAAACCCACCAATCACATCGTTCTCTTTCTTCCCCTTCCACTGTAACAGAAAATTAATCTACGGTGCGGGGGGGGAGGGCCTTGCTTTTCAAAAGAATATAAATTGAAACAATAGCAGTGCTTTTTTCTTCTTTTTCTTTCCCTCGCTTCCATCCCCCTCTTCTCATCTTTTTGGCTGTAACTGTCTGAGAGCGCCAGTCTTTTGGAAGATACCCTACTGGGTCTTATGTTCTGATGTCCTGTGGATATTCTGTAGCTCAACAGACTCTCCTCTGAGCTGTTTAATGGACTCCCATGCTGGGATTCCATCCCCTCCTGCACCCAGATGACTTTTCCTGAGAAGCAGTCAGCCAGCTGTGCTTTGCCACAGGACTTTCTTGCAGGCTATGATGCTGAGCTTAATAGCATGCAAGAAACCTCGTTTGTCAGAGGTGGAACAGGGTACCTTAACCCAGACCCCTCTGAGGTCACAGTTACCAGGCTATGCATAAAGGCATCCACCTCACTTGTCCTTTTCGAAATATTTTCTCTTAAAAAGTATCTCAGTAAATGAAGGGGGAAATGGGGCTTGCTGCAGCCAAAATAGATGAATAAATTAAAGCAATAACTCTTACAGAAAGCAGTTTAATAACCTGTGTGGCAGGCGTTGCTTACTTTAAACCCGCTTTGAAGTCTGTTATGTAGTTAAACTGGGATTTCACATCAAAAAAATGTTATTTACATTTGCACATGCTAGCCCAGCTTTTGTTAACAGCACTGGAAGATTAGATGTAAATGATCTGAGACTAGTAATATAAATGCAACAGTCTGAAGGCATTTCTCAAGGAGGCTATTACAAGACTAGGGGGGAAAAAAAAGTATTCACATTTCTAACCATGTTCCAAAGCATGTTTCCAGATGCCAAAACAATCTCAGCCAGCAAAAGTGAAACTCGTTTGCTCAAGCTTCCCGTTTGCTGAACTTCACTAACAAGACACTTGACTTAAGTTTACATTTTTACAATGAAAATTAGATGGAATGATGCAAAGCCCTTTTTGATGTCTCCTCATTTGATGTTTCTAGTTCTCTGGCATCAGGTGGTTTAACCGTAACATCTGCATCTTACCCAAACTCTGGACTGCACTGCTGTTCTGATTACTGCTTGGGGGAAAATAATTCCTGGAAGTACTGGGATTTTAGGAGAATAATGGGTAATGCAAGGAGACTACCACATTGTGTTCCCATTTCAAATCTTGGAATTGTATTGGGTAAGATGCACGTGGTTGGATTTCTTGTCTGTTCTGTACCTTTAGGTTAATGCTCTTACTTTGGCCCGGATTCAGGTCTTGGATGAGGTATTTGATTTTAGGCATCTGGATTTAAGAATCTAAGTTAGGAAGTCAGTCCTTACTAGCAGTGTAGGTGCAGTGTGAATCCTATGTGGAGGCATGGACCTCTCACCGAGTTTAGTGGGACCTTATGTTTTTATCATAGATAGTCTCACTAGCAGCTGAAAGGAAAGTAGGATACAGCCTGTTCTCCTGAGGTAATTGTGCAAGCAGTTACATTATTTTTCTTCAAAGCCTTATAGAAATATCAATTTATTCTCACAAAGGACAGTCAGGATGAGTGGGGCTTTGGGTCATATTTTGGCATGAATTCACTCATTTCTAGTTCTAGGCAGTCTTTAGTAGCTTCCCTTTGCCTACCATGAAAAGCTCGAATAATGATACTGCTACTTAGAATTAGACTTTGCTCTCTTTTGCCTGGTCAGCTGCCACCTTCTAGAAAATCAGAGATGAGTTTCCATTCTGAAAACAGGCATGATTTTCTGCAGTATTTTCTGATTTTTAAGGCGAACCAGAATCTTTAACCACTTTTGAACCACATACCAGATTCTTCATTCATGACCAGTCTCAAGTAGAAAATAATACAAGCCTGATTCCTCTTTCAATGGGAGTGATAGGGAATCAAGGATTATTCCACTAAAGATAATTTAATTAGTAGAAGTCTTCTGCAAGTGAGAATCAAGTTTACAGTCAGCAATGAAAATTAAAAGGAAAAAATGAGAGCAGATTCTTAAAATAAAAAAGGAGCCAGTTGAGCCCCTTATAATCTGGTGTTTAGAATGTCTTCATCAATAAAGCCCTTCTGGGCTTCGCTGAGAGTCATGGGTCCCCAGTGCTTCTTACAGTCAAACCGCAGCTTTTAGCTTTTTAAGCAACTGTCAGTTGTTTTTTGGCTGGGTCAGATTAAAATGAAAAAAAAAAATCAAAAGGAATTTGTCTCTCACTGATAAGTATTGGAAAATTGGCACTGATTTCCCTTGGATTTCATTTGAAAAATCTTAGTCCTGTGTTTTATCCTAGCTTTAAGTACCTGAAGTCACTGGTAATATTGGCTGTTTGCCAATCTATAAGGTGAAATCTGATATTTGAAGCACCTAAATAAATCGAATTTCTTATCTGTGAATTTGTGGGATTTTTAGACTAAACTTTTTTTTTTTAAATGCATTTTCATTATCAGTGTACATTTTTGCCTTTTGGGGCTAGTTGGGTTTATAGCCCCACTCTATTCCTCAAAAAAATTTTTAAACTGAAGATACAGCACAGTTCCCAATAAGTACCTTGATTGAAATTCTGAAATTAAGGTTACTCACATACTTTGTGGGGCCTTTGAATAACCTTGGATGAATAGCCCAGTGATTGTTTCTGATCACAATCCACATATTAAAGAGTTTTGCAGCGCTCTAGAATTCATGTAGCCTTTCACAGGAGCTACGTGTGTATCTGCTCCCTGAAATGTTCATAAAGTCAGACCTTGGAAGCATAGTGAGCTTGAATACAAAGAAGCAGATCACAGAAAAAGTGACTGTTTGGGTCAAACTTATTCTATGTTATACCAGCATGAATCTGGCCTCATGGAAGATGGAGGCAAAATAGAGGATTTTGTCCAAAATTTATTGGAAGCACATCTCAAGCCAAATCACACATCACATGTCCATATCCAAAAACCGAATGCTGTATGTCACTGAATGTAGCATCTGTGCCATCTTTATTAGTCAGTTCCCTAAAAACCAGAGTACCGATGAGGGTGGATGCCCATTCCTTTAAAGCTCCTTCTTGTTATAGTGTTCATTGTACCCTAAGTGGTACAACCTCGCTTTGTTAGTGGAAGTGAGCTGGAAAGCAGGCATCACTGATCCCCAGTAGTTTGAGAGAAAAAAGGAGTGATAGGCTTGGGATTTTCAACAAGTCATAAAAATGTGTGTGCCTGATTCCCAGGCTTGGGCATTAGACTTATTCTGATCTTTTGAAAATGACTGGGTCAGTGCATTTATGCTTCTTTATTTCCTGTTTGTCAAACTGAAAGAATTTCCACATTTCAGTTGTCAAGAGTAGAGATGAACTCCACCAGATAAATATGTGTGGAAATTCTTATTTACTGGACTCTAATTAAATAATGCAGCCATAATGTTTTAATAGTTAATATAAAACATAATGGTCACTCAGCTATTTTCAGAAAGCAATACATTGCAGGAGGGTCATCCATTTGATTAAATCAAAACATGTTTTAAACATTAATTTGCACTAGCTGCTACTGGCTGGAGAGCACAGCAGCTGGTATGGAGCATTTTGACAGTATCCTTCTATGGCTGCTACAAAAGCTCTTGCTGACACTAAACCCCGTACTAGCTCAGCAAAGATGTCAACACCATCACAGGTCATATACCAGGTAACTCCTGTTGTAATTCCATGGAACCATTTACCAAACAGGATGATTAGAACTAAAGCAGTGTGATAATTAGAGACAACATTAGATGGCAAGATGATATATCCTGCAAAGAGTCGAAGTGATCTCGTATGTCCTTCTCAAATTAGGTTTGAGTCAAGTTCAGTGAGTTAATAGCAATTAAAAGGACTCCAAGTTAGCCTTTCTGCGAGGTGGTTTTATAGATGGTGGACATTTGCACTGGCATGTAGGAGGTGCTAGCAGAAAAAGTGACCTGCTGAAAAGTCTCCTTGATAAGACTAGGCTTGTAATGACTGCTTCAGGAATGGGGGCAATAGGTTCCCCTAGTGTGAACCATCCAGCAGGCAGATATCTGTTGCTCAGTTGGTTGCTGCCTTATGCTCCTTTTGTAGTTGATGCTTTGAAGGATACATTCATCTGACTTATTTTCAGTGTTTACTTAAGGATGAGATAAATCTTGACCTAGAAATGCTTTTGTCTTTTCTTTGACTAGATGGAATTGGTGTCTATTTCCGGTCTCACCATCTAAGTTTAATCAGTTGTTTATATTTGAAGAATATGAAAAGGTATGGGGAAATTTTAGTTTCTACAGCACATGCCAACATAATTTTTTATTAATATACGGACGTCAAGGGGAAGCAAATTATGTAGTGAGAGAAACATCATTTCTGGCTTTCTTCTTTCTTTGATTTCCTGTGACCATGAGTTAGACTGGAGGGTCCCACAGGTCAGGGACCCTTGGACTAGTCTCGTACTTGAGCAAAATCCCTGCAAAGTGTTTGCTTGGCTCAGAAGAGAATATGACTTGCCTGTATAAGCAAAGAAAGAAATCATAACTCATTTGAAATCTTGACACTCAGTTAAGGATGTTTCTTCTGTCCACTGTTGCCTCTGTGTGGCAGCTGAAATAAGTAGAGAGATGATTAAGCCCCCACTATGGTATTGCCATATATAAATGTCTGATTTTTGCCACTTGTATCTCCTGTCACTATTCAATCCCTGCAGTGATTTCTTAGAGGTAACTTTTCTCTATCAGAAATAGCAACAGCACCTCATGGCTGGTCTGGTGCAACTGTGAGTGTGGCTGCTTGTGGTGCTGCTCCCCAGGCACTCTCCTGGTGCATCTAAGCAATTATTTCTTGATCTGCTGCTAATTCTATGTTAAGGAAGGAATTTGGGGTCCAAAGGCAGAGTGGGCAGATAATCAGTTCTGTGTTCAGCTCAGTGTGTTTCATGCAAAAAAAAAAGAGAAGGGATAATAATACCATCCCCCTCATTTTCTGCTCTGTCCCCTCTTCACTGATGATGCATAACTAATAACTTTCAAAACTTTTCTTACACATGTATGCACATTAGTATCTTTGCTGACTATTCATCTATAGTGGGATAGTGGGATGCCTGGTAATATCTGAGCACATGTCAAAACATGTTCTAAACCATCTTTTGTAAATTTTTTAATTTTTTTTTTATTCTTCATTTTAATTCATAAGTCTTACTGCTGCTCATTTTTCCTTCTTGGCACTCTGGATACAGTATTTATCAACTTCAGCTAAATGATAGCAATATACTGGAGAAAGAGATCCACTAGTCACATTGATCCTCCACTTCTTCCCCTGTCATTGCCAAGGGATGATGACAAAACTGTAGCAAAATCAAATTGTAATTTACAATTGTCTTTTCAGAGCATCTCGGCCTCAGTCTTGTCACATGTAGAATGTCATAACATTTTCAAATGTCCTAAGTGCCAGCCTGCTTTCCTGCTTTGAAGTTCCTACTTTAATTTACCTAAATTGGGCATCTCACAAGATGTTTACATATCAAAAATAAAACAAAATCAGCATCAAACTTTCTTTTAAAAAAATTAGAATTTGAATCTTCTTGAGCCATATGCCTAATGCAGGCTAGTTGGGAGGTAGTTGAAAGAAAACATATACGTGCAAAGGATCTCCATCAAGGACAGTAATTTTAAAAGCAACAGATTCACTGTAAATGTCTTACAATGATTTAGAAAAACAGTAGAATTCCTCTGTTAATCCATAGCTGGCAACAAATATCCTGACCATCACTGCTGGCACCAAGACCAGGTTGCTCTGTGACACGTCATCATTCCAGGGAATGAACAGAAAGAAAATAAGAGATACGAGTGTCAGAGTTTAGGGACCTGAAAGAAACTGAATCCAGTTTCCTCTCATGCTTATGTAATTAAGTGAAAACTTTTCTCTGAAATCTCAGATTTCCTGGAAGCAACACTGCCTCCTTGAAAAGACTAGAGCTTCCCTGGGGATTAAAAGAGAGCACATCAGTATGGTATGCAGAATTTTTTTATTTTCTTTTTTTCTTAGAAGTTAATGGCTCCCCTATAACTATGTACTTTCCCTGTTGCAGATAGTAAAAAAAAAGAATATTTCAGTGAACTACTCCTCACCTCGTTTTTCCCTCCCTACCATGAAATGGGCTTGAAAGCCAGGACAAATGATTTCCTATTCCTTCTCATCTCATGCTTTTTGAATCTTTTGGTTCAAACTTTTAAAATATTTTCCTAGTTTGTCTCAAGAAAAAGGACTAGAAAGTTAAGGAAAGTGCTATCGTTGACCATTTTTTCCCTAAAGTAAGCTGATATTCTCACGTTTTCATGTCCTCAGGTCAAGGAGTTTGAGAAAGCAGTACCAAATATCACCCACCTGCAATAGTAATGAGTTGTCATTTCTTTCAATTCTTAAAGTTGCATCTCTTCACTTTACAATATGTTGTTAATATACATATAATGTATACAATATGCATCAATTGTTTATCAGGGAAAGAAATCTGCTCCCTGGAATGCAATGTCTCCAAAGTTCAATGTATCCAAGTACTGTTTTATAAATAACAAATGTCTCTGGGGTTTGTTTGGGGGTTTTTTGGGGGGCAGCAGGGGAGATCAGTACTTTAAATTGTTAATATGAATGTAAGGAATTGTTGCCTTTAACAGACAAAAGAATGTAATTCCTACTGAAGTATTTCTGTAAGTGTTTCTGTCAGTTTGGTAGGACTTATTCTCTGACCACAACTCACAGCCTCTTTGCTTTAGGGACTTCTGACACATACCTGGAGAAGTAAGGCAGAACTCAATACTGCAGTTATTGAGAAAGTAAAGCTACAAAAACATTACAATCAACTCCAACAGCTCTTAAAAAGCTTTATTCTGAGAATGAAAAAGTTCTCCTCAGGTGCCATTCCTTGAGAATATAACATGAATTGCCAGAACTGCAGCTTTCTGCAGAGACACATACAATGAAGCTTCAACAACATGCAAGCATGCTTAGAGTTGCACATGGTGCAAGTGTTATATTTATGCCTGGTCACGGCAGTGTTTATACAGAATGATTTACTTCCTTGAAAAAAAAAGAAGAAAAATTAAACAAACTAAGAGTATTTCTCAGGGTTTTAATTTCCAGTATTCCCCACGTCTCTTTCAACAGCATTTTTTTTCCTCAGGCTCTTTTTTAAACTATGATTTTGTTGTGTTCCTCTATCAAACTGAAGCCTATAATCTGCAACGTCAATTGGCAAGTTGCCATATGCAGCAGATGGACTTGAGCACGCTTCTGCCAAGGAGCTAGCATGTGTACCAAGCTCTGCACATGTGGCATCCATTTCCTAACCAGAATGTCAAAACAGCTGTCTGTGAAGGACTTTTGCATCTGTACTAACAATATCTGCCAAAAGTCCTATAATTTGGAGCATGGTTTCTATCTGGATTGTTTGGACAGTTTTAATGTGCCCAAAGCTGGAGCAATGATCTCTGAGCTCTGTGTGATTTCTACCAGTTTACAGGAGAATAATCCTGCAGGATGGTGAGGGTTTGTGTCTGATGTACATCCACCTAGCTGTGTTTATGAAGGTGCCAAAGAAGCAAGGAGGGGAGTCAGATCTGTTTTGGTAACCATTTTAGAGTGGTTTCAGAAGTTTCTGTCTCTGTCAAATGGTACAGGAATGTAAAAAGCCATGTGGATGAGTGGGGAGTTTCAGAAGGAAACAGGTGCAGCCATAGCTGGTGCAAAGGGAAGGTACATTATCAGCAACTGGCAGGTCCTAGGAGGGAGAAAGCAGAGTATTCCTGTCCAGCGATGCTTCTGGGCCTGGTGGAAAGCAGCATCTTCAGTCACGTTCCTGACAATTTTATATACGCTAGCGTGCTTGCCTGCTTTGTCTTAACCTTCATTCATGGGATTGGTTTTAACAATTGCCCCAGTTTTTTCTTTTGTAGGGCTTTTCTCTTAATGAATAAGCAAAAGTTGAAGAACTCATCCTAAAAAAATTTTTCTTTCTCCATTTTATCAATCTAGCACTAGCTGTCTGACCTTTCATTTCCCATTACAAATAATCACTTAAATTTTCTCAGACATTATGAAACAGCTCTAATAAAGGTGTAACACTTGCCCTTTGGAAGAGACAAGAAACCAGCCATTTCTGTCTGTAGCTGCATCTTGCCAGTGAAGTTAAAAATGTTTTGGAACCTTTTCCCAAATAAAAGTTGAAATAACTGCTCTATTCTGGATGCTTTTTTCCTTGTTGTTCTAGTGCTTTTACTCTCAAAGGCCCAATGGCATTTAGAATGATGAATGTTTTGCTGTGTCTTTCCTTCCCTGAAATACATGGCAATAATATCTACTAGAGATTTCTGAGATGACCAAAAATGCATTTTCCTGATCAGTTTTGCATTCATTTTAAATGGCCCTTCTTGGGATATGTAGCAGACCATCAGATCACATGGTATTCTCTTTCTCTGATGGTACTCCTGTAGACTGGGAAGCTGGGATTAATATTTTGTGGCAAGAACTACTAAATATTGAGATCCATGGGATCATGTTCTGTGGTTTAGTTTTTCCCACAGCAACACCATGGACTCTTGAGTACTCTTCCACTAAACATGTTAGACATGTCCTCATAGCACATCTTTATGTTTAAGAGATGTTAGTGGTCATTAGGGTTCAAAGGGATTGGGATGTCTTACTTCATGCTGTGTTTATTTCTATTCCCCTCTTATTTTGAAGAAAAGTCTCAGATTCTTATGCTTTTCATTCCTACTTTGCTTACGTTTCCTATCTCTGTAAATCTCTTGTCCTGGCTTTGACTTTAGATAGAGGTAGGGTGACTATTAAATTGGCTTTTATTAAAGAGTGGGCTTGCTAAATGCATTGAAGCTACATCAATATGTTGAAGCTAATACAAACCACTTGTAGAAAAACAAAGTAACCTGAGGGTGCTATTAATTTTAGATTAAGAATGCATCAAGGAATGAAGGCTAATCCATTAAACTAGAATTGTTTTGCTATAATTCTAATGTAAATCAATGTCAGAAAAGTAAAGATATTAGCATCAACTAAGCAGTTTCACCAAGATCAAGCCGAGGCTTGAGAGATGTCCTCCTCATTCTTGTGGGTTTGCAATTGTTTTTCTTATTCCTCATACAAAATTAATAAGTACTCTTGGAAATAATTCAGCTCTAGACCAAAAAAAAATCTCCTTTTGAGACTCCCCTGATGTCTACATAGAACTCGTAGAAGAACACAGAACTAGGTAATTATGTACAAGAAGCAAACACTGAAAAAAATAGTAATAAAAGAGGATTTTTTTTTCTTTCCTGACAGTTCTTTTAGCTGTTGACTCTTTCTACAACAACAGGTCAAAACTATAGGGAGGAGTGTGACTTTTAATTCAGAAATAGCCTTTAAAGTTTTACAGTTTATTATGCATTGCTTTTAGCTGTTAGAGTGCATCACATACAAAGAGCTGTCCCTGTGTGCCTCTGCCTTCATCTTTGAAGGTAAGAGGCACCTGCTATGGGAGTCTGCAGCTGCAGACCTCAAGCTTCACAAGAACATCTCCTGCTTCCCCCTTTTTTTTAGGGAGAGATGTTTTCTTGAGGAAGTCCTTATTTTGAATATTTTTTTTCTTTTATCAGAGTATTTCTAGCAGTTTCCCTTCCATTCTGATGCTACAGCATATTCAGGCATAGCTGGGATGAGGCTCCAAACAGCCAGTGCCTTTGACTGGGCACAAAGGAAGAGGTTTCCTTGGCAACCACAACCCCAGAAAGGTCCCAAAACAGCACTTCCACCTGCCTGAGATTTCTTTTTAATTTAGGAGTTTGCACATCGGCTTTGCATGGAGAATTGGTTTCTGTCTTAGGGCTTTATTCAGAACATAAGTTGCTTACAGGAATAATGTAATTTTTGCATATGAATTTATACTTTGGACTGAGTGGCTTACCAGAAAGACTGTCGACTTATGTAGTGACAGTGGATGCTGCAGTAGCACATGGTGGGATTCAGGAAGGACATACAACACTTAAGCTACAAAAATCAAAACACTGCACGGGAGGAAAAAAATCTGTCTAGAGAAGAGTTAGTTTGCTCCTATGTCTATGTTAGAAATTATGAGATCAGGGAAACTGCCAAACTTGCATATGTCTTTGGGGTTTACTAGATTTGTTAACTTTTAAGATGAAACAGCCAAAGGCCCTTGCATAAGGAAACACTAGAAACAGGTGATGCGACGCTCTTAACCCAGAGGCTGCGCTCTCCTGCCCCTCCGCCTCACTGCTAAGTTCACAGAGAGATGGGCGCTTTCATATAGAAAGGCTCCCTCCTGCTTCTGGGGCCACTCGGAGCAGCTCCTGGAAATTTTTAGATGCTTGATGTGAGATTGTTGTGGATTTAGTGGAGCTCAGCTCTCTTCACCCCCACGTAGGCCGGGGTGCCCCATGGCTGCCTCTTACCTGGGGGCCTGCCCACAGGGTCTGTAAAGCTGCTTCTCCAGAGTGTAAGGAGATAAAAGGAAACCCTGCTGCTGGTTACTGGGAGGGTTAAAGCCTGCCATAAAAACGTCTGCTATTGGAAGGGTTGGAAAGCAGCTAAAGTGAAAGCCTGTTCTTGTGGTGCTGCGCCACTGGCGTGGGCGCCATCTTGGGCTGGCAGAGCCCCACTGAGTCCCACACAGGGCTGGCACTGGGAGAAACTGAGGGACGATCCTCAGGCCTCAACCCCTTCACGACTAGCAAAGACACAAACTAAAAGATACTATGAATGCTGTAGTGGCAGGCTGCAAGATTAGGCTCTGAGGAGGCTGACCCTTAACAGTGATATTATTTCAACATGCAAATGCAGTTTAAAGCCCAAACATGTTTACTCAGCTCTTGGCTTTCAAATATTGTCAAAAATAGCCGCATGTGAAAGGAATTGAGCTTATGCTTCCCACCCAGGGTGCTGTGGAGATGCAGGGCAGTCTCCTTAAGAAGAAATAGCTGTGCTGCACAGGTGACACCGATTACCCCCAGCCCAGGCCCTGCTGGGCAGGAGGAAATTGCAAAGAACTACAGCAATAAGGAGCTGGAGCTGGGGCAGTCTGAGGTACGTGACCTGAGGGAGAAGAGGTGAAAGAAATAACCTTTGAACTCCAAATACAAGTGAAAGCAGAGCATTAGTTGTGTGGGCAGCAAAGCCTGGGTGAGTAAACTCTTTCCATGGTTGTAAGCTAGACCTAGAGGACAAAGGTGAAGCCTGAAATCAATGTTTCTTAAGATAGGTGTTTATGAAAGGTATGTTGTTGTCTTTCTGTGTTGTATTTTTAGTTTAGGTTTGCCAAACTGTCTTGCCAGGGAGGCTTTTCTCAGGTTTGACTGGTGCTGTCACTCGGTGCAGCTGGTGATGTCTGTTTCTGCTGTGAAGTTTTTGGGATTTGTGTGCACAGCAATGCTTCTCTAGTTCTCGTGGGGACTAAAGCTTAGCAGAATATGTTGGGAGAGAGAGAGATACACCATCATTTTACCCTGCTTTTGGTGTCAGGCTCCTTCTTCAGCTTGTTACACTTTCCTAAAGGTCTCCGCTTCTGTGAATTGGCTGTCCCAAAACCATTTTCCTGGGTAGATTGTGTGTCACCTTCAGATTTATCAGTGCTGAATTTCACAAACAATCATGCTTTTTTTTGTTTGGTTGGTTTCTTTTCCTGTGTAAGATACATGTCCTTGTGCAGCACATGGACATTCAGATCCTAAATAAAGTGATTTTCAGTTACTGCTGCAACACAGGGAAAGAAAAACAGAAATCATGTCGTAGTGCTTTGCCAAAATTGTGTTTATGCTATAGATCTCTACCTAATATTTCCCTTTTCATGAACTGCACCTGGAGAGGGGCTGTTTGTGCTATTTAGCTTTATATATTGCAGTCAAAACAGACAGGTAGCCCCTCCAGCAGCTCTGGTGAGTGCCTCAGAGGCAAATGTGCTAACCGAAACAGCTGAAGGTGGTAAGTAAAACTAAGCAATGTGACACTGTCCCTCCTCCACCTGAATGCCCAGTAGCCAATTAGTATTTCTTGAACTTGAGTGATGAGGCTCAGAGTGCAGCTCTGTGCTTAACAGGGAGAAGAAGAAAAATTCTTCACAGCTGTAGCAGCTATTTCAATCCCTTTTTGACAGAGCTGTTTTAATATGACACTCTTGTCTCCCTGGCAGAGACAGGTCCCACTAGCATGGAGGTATATGTCGTGCTGTTAAGAGATACTTTGACCTTGGTTCTGTTGTTATTATCCCAATAATTAATATGTCACTTGCTTGGTAACACTTCACAATATAACTGGTTTTGCTGTGAGTGAAATAAAGTCAACCCCAGAAGCAGGTTTCCACAGCCTCCAGATTTAAGTGTGAGTGAAGCAGAGGAGAAGTTTCTTGTCTTTTCCAAGCCTGTGCTCAGAGAATGACTCTAATACCCAGTGGAAATGCTCTGTCAACAGAGAAAGACTAATGAAAAGGAAGAAATTTTCAGGTATAGCAGGAGTCAGAGCTCTGTCAGCTTTCCAAAGCCCTAGCTTGATTAGCCTCTCCCTTCCTGGTCACCTGAATAACAACATTTATTCATTTCATATAATGCTTCAGTGAAACTCAGGAGTCCTCAAGCTAAAACCCAGC
Organism: Nyctibius grandis; assembly: GCF_013368605.1. NCBI lineage: Eukaryota > Metazoa > Chordata > Aves > Nyctibiiformes > Nyctibiidae > Nyctibius > Nyctibius grandis. The sequence goes on from NC_090672.1 coordinate 8,278,666, forward strand.
ATATGTGATCTCCATGTATTAATGTCTCCCTCTGGTTTACATGTCACTAAAATACTGCAGACCTGCTGGGTTGTTGGGTTATATATATGTGAGAGAATAAATCAAAGAAAATAAACTGTGTGACAGCAATGTAATGAGGAAGCAGGCAATGTCAGCCTAATGGGAGGGTCAAAAACATAGCCTAATAAATAAAGGGGAGGTGGAAGTGTCCCCATCAGCTAATATGTGCACATATGGTTATCTGTTTACCAGCTGAGCCCCTGCACAGCTGTGGGGGATCAGAGGGGCTATGTGCTATTGCCAGCTCTGCCAAGGGTGAGAGTAATCAGTCTGAGCTCCCAGAGCTCTGCTACTCTGGCAGTCATGTCCCTGACTTCTCTCTCTCTCATTTATCCTTGCTACAAAAGCAAGGAAACTGGTGTTTGAGAGGCAAGAGAGTTGCTTGCCTGGTTTTGTCTGAGCTTGTTTCCCATTCCTTGCTGCAGGTCCTGCTTGCAACCTTGAGTAAATTCCTCGGGCAGTGATGTCCCATTATGGATTTTGGCTGGAGGCTGTTAGGAACCAAGGTTCCCCCTTGTTCCTCTTAAAACTGTGTTTGGTAGGGACCTCAGTTTCTAATATTAAAACTCATCAAGTTTCTCGGAGTTTTGTATCTTAGTGTACAAAGAATTACCTTTGTGGTTGAGCTTATTAATGCTTAATTAACCCAAGCTAGCTTGGGTTCAGTCTTTTTACTGATGAAGCTGCTTGGCTGTCTTCTTCATTATAGGGGTATAAAAGTTAAGTGTTACATTGATGTGGTGAAATCTTTTGTTTTCGAGCTGCCTTCCTCCAGTGCTTCATATCCTCTTCTGAAAGTGCAATAGTAGTTACCAACACAGCCATCTTTTTGTGATATCTTAAGGAGTGGATGTACTTGGTACTATCTGTATATAAGATTATGAAGATGGAGCAAAATAACAATAGTTCTTCTCTGCCTTTTAGCTGCATTTCTTAAGACTATTCTTCATTAGTTCTCATCATCCCAGTATCTGTCCTCTGCTCCAGCTTGCATTCATCCTTTTTAAATGCAGGAGATAATTTCATATGTAGGTTTTTGGATAAGGGCTGGCACAGTGGTAGTCCCCCTTGAATGGATAGGTGCATTAAGGAGCTTTGCACAGACTAAGAAATTTGAATGGTTTCATTTTGCATTCTCTGAGTATATGTATGAGATGAGATGTGTGATAGCAGAGAAAATTATAGCAGCTGATTTACCAATTTGCTTATTTCTCTTTAGATGCTCCTATTTTTCTTGTAATATTACCTGGTATCTCCTACCTTTATTGGGTCCTTATTTCACATGTGCGCATACATGAACCCAAGATCTCACAGCAAAAGACAACAAAAAAAGCAAAAGGACCATGATCTCTAACTCACAGCTGATGGAGGAACTCACAGGAAACTGATGTTCAGTGAGAATAATTCAAGTTGATGTAGCAATTTCCAAAAGTGGTATAATCCCAATATACACCAGTATAATTTCTGTACTGTGGAGTTTGAGGTTTTGCATGTATGTTTGAACTGTGTAGCATCTTAATCTGAATTGTTCCTAAGAGAAGAGCAATTGCAGCATCTAGCTATGATGATAATGGACACTATAGAAGTACCTCAGTGGAAAAGTAGATTCTATATATTGTGATGATATCATCTGAGGTCATCTGAAGGTTGAATAAATGAGAGAATCTCAGTGTTAAGAGGGGTAGGATGTGTCAGAGATTAAATAGAAAAAAAAAGAAATTTTATGAAAATAAGGTGAATGATGCGGCAAGAGATGCAGGGCATACCCCATGGGTCACTAACAGAGAACAAATTTCCCTTCCTCTTGCATCCAAGTTACACAGGAGAGGTTTTTGCAGTCAGGCTGCTGCTCAGTGTTTTTGCTTCTTCTGTTTGTTCCATTTGGATGCCAATGTCTAGTTAACTTGATGATGCCAGGTAATCTACTCTGGCCAAGGAGAGCATAGCACAAAACAAATCAGGGAGAAGAGAAACTGGTGGTGTCCTTTGTATGCTTTCAGTCCTAGGCTGACTGCAGGTGCTCTTAGCTGCCATGTTTTCTTGCTTGGGGAACTTTTTTGGTATAGACCATCCTTCAGGTTTTCTAATTTATACAAAGGGGCCAGATCACGTTGCAGGATACTTAGGATTAAAACCTTCAAAGGAAGCCACCAGATTAATGGTAACACATCTCAATATCAAGGGGACCATCTTCATGATGCAAATGTGAAGGTGAGACACAAAAATGATTTGGCAGGACCTGTGGTGGAGGAATGAGCACAATATTTCGGCTTTTTTTTAAGTCGGTGTGTGTTAACCATGCTGGTGGTCTCCATGAAGAGCACGTACAAGTCTTGTGAAACCACTTGTTTCATGTCATGTTCTCATATCCCACTTGAGTGCAATGCAGCAGAAAGGCAGAACAAGCGTATTTTTAAACCACTAAGAAAAATTTTGTTGAAATACATAAAGCTCTTGAAAACAAATCTGTTATATGGAAGTAAAAGCCATTAAATCAATGCTGTGCTCCTCTGTTTAGTAATTTCTATATAACTTGTACTGATACAGAGATAAATATGATTTTAAAAGCCAAAAGATTCATGAACATTGTGTGACAACCCAAAATATCTGTATATTACAAAAAGATAATCAACAGATCAATAAGCCTGCCTGAAACAGTTGTCTTGTAGTAGTATTGAATTTTATTTTTTGCACAAGTCGGTGTTTTCTGAAGGGATGATTTTCCAGTAAAGCAGAGTTGTGTCATAACGAGTTGCAGGGCCACTGATTTTATGGCTAAGGAAGAAGAAAGATCCGGTCTGATTGTATCTCCTAATTAGCAGGGAACTTGGTCTGAGTCCAGACCTTAGACATAGGAGGCCAGCCAGGCTGTCTGAATGGAGGAATTGCACATCACAAATGACCTTGGATCTGTATCATGCTTCTAGTGACCCTAGTCTCCCCTGGCTTCAGCTGTGCTGAAAGAGAGCTGCACCATATGGTGGAGAAGTGCTGTGGAGAAAAGGTGTCAGCTGATGACTAAGAATTACTTTTTAATTCTGGTTCTAGACAAGAGAAAACAGAGAGGAGGGTGTAATCCTTTAACTCTGGCTTCATTTTCACACATTCTCCAATTTGGATCTCTTCTTTCCATGCTTCAAAAGCATGAAAGAGGTGGAGGACAGATTAGCACATGCAGTCGCTGATTACTTGAGTTCATTATAAAATGCATGTGCTGTAACCCATAGTGATTTGTCCATGCAATGGAATAATTTGAAATGTTGCAGAGTTGATAGAAATCAAGAGAGTGTTGACTTTGAGTCTGTTTTTAACACTGATACCTAATTTAAATAAATACCAGATGGGACAGAGGCAGTTTGTCTAGGTAATTACATTATCCCCACTCGCACAATGTGGTACTGTGGCTTCGGCAAAGATATGCATGGAAGCATCCAACAGCTGGGATGCTTCCGCAGCAAGGAGAGGAGAGGCAATACCAGCCAAAGTGGGAACAGTGGGAGAAAAATGGTTCACCCCATGCCCAGGATTTTGGTACAGGCTGGAGATGCTTTTGAACATGTAGGAATAATTAAAATTAATGCAAGAAATATGCATGTAAAAATATAAGCTTGGCTAAAAATTACACTTAAGTGTGAAATTTAAAGTACTTTTCCAAACAGCAAAGAAAGCGGCTGGGAGCTTCTCATGCCTTTGTTTTATAGCAGTAGAAATGGAAAAGGGAGTTCGACATAAATTAAGAAAGGACATTTAATTAGTAAAAATCCAACTAGTAGCAAATCAGTCCAACTAATGTATTTTAGATTTCTTACTTGGAGACATCAACTATCATAGAAATTTCATTGAACATGATTAGTTTAATTATTTTGTCCTTAGTGAAGAGTGCTAATTAACTTGGGTATGATAAATATGCATCTGAATATAATTTTGAAATCCCTACAGATCCTAATTATTCTTAAAGACTGAGGTGTAGACCTTGCTATAATAATCCTTTTTTAAAGTAAAGATTTCTTCAAGGGTACCAGTGATTTCAAAGGTGAGTAATCTTTTTCTTCTGAAAAAGGAAAAAAAGGAGGCAATTTTTGATCAAAATCTGAGGTAAAACTATGTCGACTCTGAAAATAACCTTGAAGCGTATATCTTGTTCCTAGCCATGGATTCTGCCTATGAATTGAAGCCAAATGAAAATCTGCAAAGGGGGATTGGTTAACTGCTAACCATTGTAGCAGCTTTGAATATGTGATCAGTTTGTATGTAAGAACAGCATTACTTACACTTGAAGGTAAAAAGGAACAATATATGGCAAACCCTCTTAGCATACATCAGACCTTAATTTGGGGCCATTGTCTTGTAATCACAATGGAGTGAAGATGATCCTCCAAAATCATTTTAAAATCCTGCATGCGTGCTGTTTCTGGCGATGTGGAGTTCATGATCTCCCTGACTATTGACTAGATCTATGACTCTCTTGAAGACTGAGTCAAGAGGAAAAAAAAAAAAGAGCTTTCTCAGAAAACTTTTTATTTTAAGCATCTCTTTGGTTTTACTGCCTAGCAAACTTTTACTAGAACAAGCCTTCTTGCATTCAAATAGGCTGGTTAATGATACTATTGGGTTACCTGTTCTACAGTTTCCTTTCTTGGCTTCTTGACAAGTGTAATTGTAAATTAAAGTAGATTAAATTCCTTGATGTAAGAATGAAGTTAAGGTGTGCTAATTGAAAATGGAGTCAGTATAGGTGTGCAAAGGTGTTGCATAGGTATGGTTGTTGTTTTAGTATTCAAATCTCTTAGTGTCAGGTAATGTTACTTTCTAATCCTTGACCCTGTCAGCTAATCAAACAAAAGCATGCCTGTCTTCTAATTAACAAAATAATTTCCCTTGTGGATACAGGTGTTCCTCTAAATCTGAGATAAACATCAGTGCAATTAAAGTGCAGTTCAAGTTTCTGAAATTTACTTTAGAATACCAAAATGCCATAGTATTAAGTGTTTGAGGAACTGTTACTCAGTTACCCAAATGATTCATGCTTTTTTTTGTAGTAAAAATGAGTGTTTTGCATAAATTTTAGTATCAATACTAAAAATAATGCTTTGGTCACATTGTGGCCAGGAAATACTCTCTGTCCTCAAAATGAGATAATTATAAATTGAAAAATATAAGATTAGTCTGATTTTTGTCAATGATCTATCACTAGAGCCTCTTAAAGTTGCAATAATACAAGGGACATGAAAAGCAAAAAGCATTTAAGTGCCTCAACTTACAATGGTAATGAGTACAACAGTTTGCTGGAGTAGCTGTAAATCAAATGTACTGTAGCTATAAAAAGCCCATAAGACATTTGGATGTGCTCCTGGACTGCTTCTGCAATATAGAAGCTGTGCATACAAATGAGAAGTCATCCATATTGTGTTATGGGGAGGACTGCATTATTGAAACTGGAAAGATGATAATAGGAAGTTGTTTTTGGAAAACTACTGAAGCTGAGCTTCATCGTGTTGGCGTCGATGTAGGGCAATTACATTTGGGACAACATCAATATCAGTTAAATAGAGGAAATGCACTAAGGAAGGAATATGTGATCATTAGGAGTATAAATTAAATTCTGCAGATTAGAAGACTGTATATTTTACCTTCATTTTAGCCTCATTTTTTTCCCCTCGTTATTTATTTCACTTTATGCTTTATTACTTTTAACCTTTTTTTCTTTCTCATGGTCTGGCTAATGCTTATGACACCTTCATCCTGCGTACTGAGCTTAATAGAATTTAAACAAAGAAAACTCTTGGAGTAGACATTCAAAAATCAATGTACTGTATATAACATAGGGCTGAAAATGAAGGAAGATGGACAGTGCTGAGACTGGGTTGCTAGAAGTTCACCTGAAAACAAATTCTTTCAGGAAAAATATTCCTATAGATTAAGGTAGTGGTATAGGACTTGGAGGACCTGCATTCAGTTCCTGACCCTGTCACGTCTTTGTTCTCCACCTGTAAAAGCAGAAAAGCCTTCTTTCCTTTCCCCCAATTCCTACATACGCCTTCTCTTTCTAAGTCTTCAATAATTTTTAAGTGGGGACTGGTTTGCACAGTGCAGTGTGCTTAATTAGCATTCTGATTGCATTTGGAGTCTAGTTCTTTTTACTGTATCTACTATTCTTGCAGTACTCCAAGGCAGGTAAGGTTATTTTCAGCTCCATTTTTCCTCTGATCTGATTTTAGAAGTTATTTTGAAGGTGGAAATTCACACTATTCATCCAGAAATCCACCCAGTCCTAGTTGATTATTTTTTCAACACAACTAAAATAGCCATTTAAAATTGTTGCAATTAAATGTTCAATTCATAGATTAGTATGTCAAAAAGTAATTATTGGAACATGTTCCTGTTATATCAGGTAATGTGAGTCGAATTTGATTTAACCATTAAGCCTCCCTTTTCCTGAAATGCTGGCTTTTGAATGCTTTTAACTTCTCACATTTGGAAAATGCCAATAGACAAAACTTGCACTTTATAGTGGGACATGTGAAAATATCAGGTGTGATATGTAGGTGATAAATCTGTTGGGCTCTTCAACAGCTTTATTGATTTTTGTCTGGTGATATTTTTGTCAGGAAGAGACATCTAATCCGACTTAAAGTGGTGTTACATAGAGCCCTAGCAAAAAAATCAGAAACTCCTTATCTGCAATAATCATATTTATGTACTATGCTATGCAGTGTGGGTACTGTTCTCTTCATTATGTTGGAGTGCTGAAATATCACTCTGTTCCCCAGAGGCTGAGTGAATGTTATTGGTATGTTTATTTGCTCTTTCCATATACATGACACCCGCGGTGATTAATGGGAGCCATGTACATTAACCCCCACAAAACACTAATTCCCAGATGAGTGGAACATCCTAGAATTGACATCAGAGGCCAAATCCCTCTCAAAAGCTTGTTTTATAGTTATTCCCATTGATTTCCTCACATTTGATGGAGACAAACGAGAGCTGAGATCTAGCCATTACGAGAGTGCCCAGAAGCATCCAGAGGTAGGTAAACTCCCCAAATTGTGTGATAAACTTTCAAGAGAGTCCTCCTCAGGCTTTCTTTGACTTTCTAATACTGGCTCCAACTTGCTGGGGTTGGCAGGTAACAGCAGGGTTTTCTTCTACATTTTGTTCTCCTGTAACACTGGTGGTTTTATTCCTCCATCACCTATTGCTTGAGCCCGATGGATGTAGAGCAAATGCCACCAGAGGACAAGAGCATGTCACAGTTTCTTTTCCTTGTGAACCCAGTCAGTGATGGCAGGTATGCAGGGAACAACAGAGTTGAGTGCCTGAAAGGGCAATGTGGTAGTACAGGTCAGGATCTTCCCAGACTTGATGTTGAGTAAAAGTGGGCAGAGTTGATTTCTGGAAGCCAATATAATGGTAATATCAAGTTCATAAACTACAGTCTATCTACCACACACTTTTTTTGCTCCTTATTAGTTAAGTAGCTGGTTGGCTCTAACAATTAGACAAGCTCTAATTCAGTCTGTGTTGTATCTGACAGAAAGCTTTCTTCCATCTGGGTATTCTTGAACAGAAAATATAGGCTTATATTTTTCTTTTAAATTCCATTGATATTATTTACTACTTGAAACAGTGTTAGTCTCCTGGGCCTCCTTATTTTCATGCTAGAGCTGGTTGGCAAGGATGGATACCTGTCATGACTTAACACACACATCAAAATAAAATGAAATGGGAACGTTGCCATTTGTCAGTAACAGAAACTATTGAACACAGTCATTCTCATATACAGTTAAAAAGAAAACAGAAAAGGAAAAAGAAAGCTCTCATCTGCTAGAGTACATAAAAGAAAGTATTATTAAAAAAATGTTGAAGCTTCATCATTCTTGCTGTTGTTTCTGAAGTGAGCCAGAACGAAAGCTGGCGTTCTCTCAACACTGAAGTTGGATACAGGCAGAGGGACCACGGCCAGCGTGGCGTGTGCCTGACTGATGCGTACCCGCACCATGTTAGCTTGCTCAGTGGAGCTGCTCTGAGCATGTGCTTTGGTCAGGATACTGCCCACCAAATCCTGTGTCCTAGAAGTACTGATGCCTCCAGACTGAACCTTCAGTGTATGTGAGCAAAAATAATTAGAGAAATTAAGGGAGCAGCAATAGAGCTACTTTGAAGGGAATTTGAATAAGGACATTATGTGGCCTTTCTAAAAATAAGTAAATAATAGGGGGTAATCTTTTGGGCAGCTTTTATATAAACTCTTTATCAGTGGGAGGCTATATAGGTGTTCTTTTTGCAATTGTTGTTGTGAGGAGGAGAATCAAAAATGGTATTAGGACTATCAAATTACTATATAACCTGCAGAAGCTGAAATATTGTGAGCAAGTACAAGTACTGTGTCCAGATCCTGAAGAATATGGCAAGCGTACTATAAAGAGGAAAATCTAGAATCTCAGTGGGGAAAATTGAGAAAGAAGGGAGGGAAAGGTAGTGTTTATCCTAGATAATAAGCCATTTAGGGGGAAAAAAATAGAATGTTTTTCAGAAAGACCTGTTACACACAGAAACAGTATAAAAGTACAAAATTACACATTAATATAACTGATACACATAGACAATGAGCAAATATTCACTCAAAAAATGTTAATCTGCTATTTGAATGTCCTCTTTTGCAGTGAGCTGAATGTTGATGAAAACTGGAACAAAAATCTAGGGGAAACGGAAGGAAAAATGCAATGCATTTATGCAATTTATTTGAAACCTGCTAATGATAGTGGATGGTTCTCCCTAAGATGCTGTTGGTAAAGCAAAGGAATTGCCAAAATTATTTTGTATAAGGGACTTGGAGCTTTGGCTTCACAACCCTTATGCTCTCTGATGTACGCAGGATACAGTGAGCCGCTCATCACTTAGACCCTTGATAGCAAGGCTGAGGGCATTTCTGAGGCAGACGCTTTGAGTCAAAACTTACTGTGCTTTACATAAAATCCCTGGGTGAATTTCTGGACATCACATTAAATGTTTATCAAAGATGATCTGTCGCTACAGTACTTGTGTGGTCCCTAGCACTGTAAAAGTGGCTCCTGTTGTGTTTAATCTTTCCAAGCCTGTAAAGAAGGGAAACGTTATCAGCTCTTTTATTGATGAAGGGTCAACAATGTCTTTTGAGCTTCCCTAAAATGCTCAGTCCACAAACAAACGTGATTATTGCAATGCCAAGCAGTGCAATGCCTCATGTCGGGCATGGCTCCAGACCCTTTGACGCCTGGTTCCTCTGGCAGGACGGAGGGAGATGGCCTGGGGTGATATACAGCATGTGGGAAGAACTCTTGGTGTGAAACTGAGCAGTCTGCCCAAAATCTGACCCAGAGGTGGAATACTAATATATTGCAGATAGCAGAGAAAGGTAGAGTGTTCCTGAGAGGAAGGGAACCTTGATTTTGCCACATACCTGGGTAAATACCCAGTTTTAAGCCTACTACAATGTGAAGCAATGTGCAAGCTGTTTGCAGAACTAAGGATATTTTTGCTGAAAAACAGAGCCCTCTTCTGTTAGCTGGCACTAATACAAGAGATCATACCTGCTTTGTGCATCAGCAATTAGATGGAAACATTCACACTGAGAAGTCATCCATCATCAGGCAATGATGCACATATGCCCTAATGCATGGCAGTAGTTCTATTATTTATCCATTAGCTCCTCTAAGAATCTAACCCTTTCCCTCAGTATTCAATGCCAATATTTTTGGTGTTACTATTTGTTTTGCGAGAAGCTCAAACTATGCCTACCCCTTTTATGAATTCGAATTGTTAATGTGAACATCTGAGCTCATTATAACTCTGAAATATTTCCTTTGTTACCAGTAACTGACAAACCTGCACACACTGCTCAAAAAACTGTAAGTGCTATTTCTAGGATTGTATTTTGTTTACTGCTGTGCACAACAATATGCTCTTGCCTTTGCTAATGAAGTTTTTCTTTAATGAACACAATTAGAGCTAGGCAAACAATGCAAAAATATTTTCCATGAATATTCATCCAGAGTCTCTAATGAATTCCCTTCAGTTATGTTTGCACCCATTCATTGTCCTCTTTTAGTGAAATTTTCCAAGATTCAATCTTTGATGCTTGAGTAATGAGGGGGGAAGTTAAGTTTCAGCTCAGGGGTTACCCTTCTACTGTTGTCTGACTTGTTATTTCCTATTGGTACTTGCATTTCTGCAAGAATATCTGGATGGGGTAGTAGTGTTGGACAAGAAATGTGCGTCTGGCCACTGTAACAATGAGTTTGGAGGCAAAATCCAGGTAACATAGAGCCAAAACCAGGAATTTCTGGGGGAGAAAAGAGAGTGAAGAGGTAGGTACAACTGGTTACACTAGATGGGAGGACAACAGCTGCTGAGGACAGGGCTTCTGTGAAGGTCTTGGGTTTTTCGGGGTTTTTATTTGTTTGTTTGGGGTTTTTTTTTGTGTCTAACAGCCAGTTCAAGAACTTTGGGTATTGTCACTGCTGAACAGATCCCTTTAAACTTCTGCAAAATGCCACTGAATAATCCCAGACAGCGAAGAAAGCTGAGGGGTTAATGATCTGGTTTTAGATGTTTTCCTGAAGAGAAAAGCGGCAGCAATTAAATCAATTATAAACTCTTTGCTAAATTCTAATTACATTTAGCAGTGTGGAAGAGCGCAGGGACTCTGCTGAGGATTGCAAGTGGGTTTGTGGAACCTTTCATGTGTACGCTGTGGTGCACACATCTCCTCTGGGAGCATGTGAAGTCTCAAATCATGTCAAGGCGGCTTGGTGGTCCATGTGAAGCCTCCAGTCAGTCTGCGATGAGTGAGGATCTGTCTGCATTGGGGAAGAGGCAACTGCTATAGCTGATGTTAGTGCTCAAATTCTAAAAGAATCTCAGAACTTAACGGGAGTGGTTCTTTTTCCTCCTCTCATTCCCCTCCTCAAAGCATAAACCACAGCTTCAGTGTTAAATTTCCATGGAACTTAAGTGGAGAAATGGTTTTTCTTTTGAATTCTTCTTCCCTCATGTCCCCAACACTTTCCTGTTCCTAAAGTTTATCCTAGGCTGCTTGGAGTCTTCCTGATCAGAAGTAGTCTAAACTCACTTCATGCCTGTACTGTAAAAGTTCAGCAGTTGAATCAGAAAATGAATAGATACAGTAATCAAGATCAGGAAAAGAGGTTTCCTGGCCAGTTTCTCTAGCGTGTTTCATAAAGACAATTTAAAAAAAAAAACTATCAAACATTTCCAAAGTAACTGGGTTACTGGTTGATACCCAAATCAATTCCATTTTTGGAGTTTGAGGGTTTGGAATAGGGAGGAATACTGAGAGATAAATGTGAAGACCTTGCCATAAATACAGAGAGCTGTTATCTTGAGGGCTTTAGGAATTAAAGTTTAAATCCAACCAGCTGATGTATAAGCCAGGTGTGTAAAAGCAGATTATTATGCATTTCATATAGAAATCTCCCACAAGGTCATTTGAAGTTATAAACCATTTGGGTTTTTTCATTCCTACATAGTTTCTTCCATTCCTCAAGTTCAGAGACATTCAATAAGGATGACATGAGAAAAAGATCTTTTATTTTGCACAGTGTGGTAACTGAACAGAAATAGAAGAGCCTCAATGGAGCAAAGCTTGAGATAGTTTTAGATTTGAAGGTAAACAGCTGCAGAAATCCTCTTACTGCAGTGAAATTACTGAAATGAAAATGCCCTAAAGTATTCAAAAGACACTGCTTAATATCCTGGTATTTGGTTGTGGTTAAACGAGCCACTTTTTTTTTTTTTTTTTTCACTTTTTGTTCATTATCTAACTATGTGGAAGCATGTATATAAATCAAAAAGACTGTTGTAATCACTTTTAAATGGTACTTAGATTACAACCTTGAGACAAGCTGGCTTAATGTGAAAAGTTACTGCACTGTGCTCTCTCCTGGGTGAGCGGATTGCAGGGCAACACCTGAACTCTGCTCCAGTTATAATAGTTATGGGGGCATATGTTGGATACGGTGTTGGGGGGCGGAGGGAGCACAGGTAAGCAGGGCTTCCTTTCCTGTCTGCTCATATTTTTGCTGGGGCACCAGGAGAGGAGACAGTGCAGCTGGAGGGGACATGTTGGAAGTGGCAAGGGGGGTGATGTGGAAGAGGGAGATGTGCTGTCTACACCTGTGGGCCTGAATATAATGGAGCACTTAAGCATGTGTTTCAGCTCATTCCTATTCAAGAGAAGCTTTTAGGAACACAAATGATGGCACCTTGAAATGCGACGGCTGTGCAGATGAAGCTGCTCCCTAAGAGAGGCTAGCTGGCAGCGCTGCGAGGGTGCTGTCTCCTGGCCCTTCTGAAAGACCCCCTGTCTCTGACTCCTCATTAAACTGCTAGAAAACATTGCAAAACTCAAATCTCCCCTGTTCCCTCCTTGTCTTACTGCCTCAGAACTGGCTACTAAAATCCTTCCAGTTTTGCCTAATTGATGTTACTAACCTGGATCTGCAGTACGTAAGAATAGTAATTACCTTCGGTAGTGTTTGTAGAGGTTGGGTTTTTTTAAAGGAAAGGATAGTGTGTACTTTTGTGCAAAAATAAGGCATGACCTTTGACAAAAGCTTGCAACTTTGTGCATCAAAAAGTCTTTGTGGTTGATAATGTCTTTTTTGAATGATTTGCAGCTTCCTCTGTGTTTTCCACTGGCTCCTTGTATCTCAGTGTCAATAATATATGCTTTCCAAGGGCCTTTTCCAAATGCTCTTCCAGGGTCCAGGTTGAATACTTGGAATTAGATTTAGTTGATGTAAAATACCGAGTATTTACATTGTATAGATCTTCTTTATAATTTCTCCCCTTCAGTTCCCATTTAAGGATTTTTGTACTAGTCAGCCTTTCCACTTAATGTCAGCTCGTTGTTAGAGGGCTACTATTGAAGCCTCTCATTGAGGCAGTTCAGTGATAACCAGTGGGAAAAACAGAAATGGTTGACAAAATGCACTTGAGAAGAAAGGGTTTTCCTTGAGATTTTATTTTAAATAAAAGATTCATCAAACTCATTGCTAGATCAGCAGCTGCTCTGAATTATGTTCCAGGAAAAATGACTTTTTAGAGAGTCCTTGTTGCCACAATGGAAATTTTTTTGAGAAACAGACACATGTACGCCGCTTTTCATAGACGGAATATGTATTTGACTTCGGTAAACTCCAAGGGTTTGTATTGTGTTAATTATAAAAACAAAAGGATGGGATTGTGGGTGCCCTAGTAACACTCTGCTCCAACAGAGTACTTAATTTGAAGCATGACCACCATTATTCAGAAGCTACTATTGCTTGTTCATGTGCTTTGCTGTAGCAAGGTCTGAGGCTGGTGATGACGGGCACTGTTGAAAAGCTCCTCTTACCCCTTTCCAGCAGAGAGGTTTTAGACTATCGCTTCTATGAATTACCATTTCTGCATTCTTTTGTCACTGATGCATCGTGCTGGCTGGTTTGTTTTGAAAGGAAAAAATAATCAACCAGCCTGGCATAGTGATGGCTGCAGAGATTTGTTCCACAAATCATAAACGACCAGTTTCCTGTCTTTGACATATAGCATCAAAATATGCAAGGCATTAGTAACTAATTGCTACTTTTTTTAACCGTTCAGTGAAAGATGTGAGCTGTGACTATTATGCCAGTTTAGCATATAAATAGCATGGTAGTTTGTATACCTACAAATCATCGTTTGTGTATTTCTCTTTGTAATAAATGAACATCCTTTGTTATAGGTGTTTATAAAGCACCGGGCGCATTGTTAGAGCAATGTGAATGATAAATAACATTTACATACAGAAGGTTAATAATGCGCTACTGTGCACTCAAACCAACAGCTAAATACAGCATCAGAAAGGCCAGCTAAATCCTTGGGTTTAGATTATTCCTCCCCCTTTATGCAGAAGGACTTAGGACAAGTGGAAGGTCAGAAGCTGTATTCCTTTCATTGCTCCAGCCGGCAGACCATGCACCACCCTGACGGAAGTAAACACTTGTCAGGTGTTTCTTGGCACCCGTGGGGGTTGTGCAGCATCCATTATTAATGCAGATTTAGAATTTTGGGGTTTGAGCTGAATAAATCAATTTGCACTTTCATGCAAATCAAACCAACTTTAGGCAATTTGGAAACAGCTGAGCTGAGCCGTGGAAGTTTCTCAGAGCTTCTCTCAGTTGAGCAAAGAGCAGCTGTAATCCTTGTCACATAGGAGACATCTTCTGTCCCTTGGTGCCCCTTTCTGTCTTCTCCCTGCTGAGACTTGTGGGAACCCAACATTTATGAAAGATGTAGTCTGGGGAAAGAGATGGTGTTAGAGTTAATTTACTCACTGCTCAGATTGTCTCCTGTATCTCTTCTCCTCGCAGTGCTCTGAATTCACCAACTTTTGTAGTCAGTGTAATCCAAATGTGGATGGTGCTTAGTGGTGTTGTGTAGAGACTAGGCAACTCTTTGAACTGACAATTATTTTAATGCCATGAATTCTCTTTTGAATGAGTCTCATGACTTTTTTTTTTTTCTCACCTATCTGCCCTGCCCCTGTTAATGGCTAAGAAAACAACTAAATAAGCAGGCCTGTAAAATGATGTCCAGTTTGCAGCAATAGGCGATTTTTTTTTTCCCTTAACACAGAAAGCAGTGGTTTCCATGGGAGTCTTTTCCGAGCTGGGTGAATACTGATCTCTTCTCTTTATTTTTAATTGAATTTTAAAACCAATTATCCTTCTTTATTTCTCTGCACTGTTTTGTGTTTTCCCTGTCTAATATTTTAGCAAATGAAGTAATTGGTCAACCACAATTGTTCTTGCCCTTTGTAGTGTATTCCACCTCCTAATCATTTCTTAGTAAATCCCCAAGCTCGGGATTTGTTCCAAGTGACACCTTTCTCAAGCACCCATCCTTTCATTTTCTTTCTTTTTTCTCCAAACTAACTTATTTTCACACTAAGGCTGTAGGTCATAGCATAATTTAAAAAATAACTGTCTGAAACAGTAAGCTTTAAGTGAGTGTTTAAAATAAAAATGGGAAAGTGTGTGGGTTTATTTTTTAATTCATACTCAAGCATCTGCACTGATTGCTGCACTGCTGCTAGGCTAGAATTAACAGTGCATCCTCATATACCTAAATATTTAAACACTTTTTAAATATGTTCATGTGATTTTTCTACAAAATAACAAACAAGTTTTTCCAAGTCTGATCTTTTAGGACTTGGAAGCATGTAGTCAGGGATGGTAGGTAACTTGTCAGTCTAGTCAAAACTGTGCCCCTGTTAATGTCTCGCTAAAGACCAGAACCGAAGCCAGGCATTAATTGGTGAACAATGCCAGTAAGAAGCCACGCTGGGAAGTCTCTGACCTGCTCCTGGATGATGTGCAGAACACAACTGCAGCTGCAGACGGTTCTCCTTCTTTCCCATCTGCCTTCTGATGGGTTCATGCAGTCATTAGCATGGATTTCTCCAAATTCTGTTAGTGCACTTTTTTTTTTCCTCATTACATACTGTGTTTTATTCATCATTGCAGGTCTGCAAATATGTATCAGGGTTGGCAGAGACGCAATGAAGGCAACTTAATTAGCTATTAGTGTTCACACATTTTATTTTTTGTGGTTTTACCTCAGGTGTCAAAAACCACAGGCAAGGTCCTTCAGGATGAAGTAGTTCAGAGCATTCACTAAGGGTCATACTTTGCTATTCTGCTCCCAGAATGAAACTTCTTTCAGTCTCTCTAATTAACACACACAGATTTACTGGAAAGATAGTTTTACAAAACTCAGATTAAGTCACTGGAAGATGCCGCAGACAACTCAAGCAGTCTGCCAACAAAAGGCATTTTTGTTCCAGCTAATTATTTTTTAATGATACTATTAGTAATTGGAACTCACTGTACACAGCATACTCCCAATAAAGATCTTGGCAAGTTTTACATAATAGTAATGTGAAGCCTCATAACACATTTAAGATTAGGGTGAGTGAGTTTCTTTTGTAGCCATTTTATATGCAAGTCACACCCAGGCTAACACACTAGTCCCAAATCAAACTCCTACATAGCCACAAGCTTGACCTTAAAGGTCGTCTAGCTCCATGCCCTGATCACTGTTCACTGTTTTACATCATCGTTTGGTTTTGTTCTCTCAAGGTGGTGTTCATCATGGTCTACCAAAGACTTTGATGCACCAGTTTAGTCCTGTGCCCTTCACCTGTGTGAGAAGTCACTGCTTGAGATCTCCCTGCTCTAGCACCAGCCACTTTGACCCTGATTAAGCAACCACAGACAGGGAAGGAAATCGTTGCATGTAGTCTGCCAATGATTAATAGATACTCTCTCACCCAGAAACAAACAAGAAGCAAATGAATCATGATTTTGCCAACTGTTAAGCTGCTGAAAGAATAAAATGAAACATAAGCAGTGTAACATGTTCTTAAACTGTGTTCCTCTACTCTGAGTGCCAAGTGGCCCAGACTGGCAAGGGGTGAGAGCGCCAGCCACCCCAGATGCATGGGGTTGTTACTTATAAATATCTCTGCCCCAGCAACAAATCATCTCTCAGTGCTCCAGAGCAGTGACTTTTATCCTGACAGCTGGGAAAACCTGTCCCATATAAACATGTTCATTCATAAGGGGTTTGGGCTGTGGGTTTGTCTTTCTTTTGCCTGTGTTTCGAAATAGTCTTGTGCATTTTAAAAAAGAAAAACCACAGGCATTAAAAGCTCTGTGTCACCCTATGCTAATTAAATTTATAATGAGAGCTGATTAGAAAAGCTGAGTTTTGTGGGTTTTTGAGAGGAGACAGGACTTGGTTGGGACTGAGAGTGGGAGAGGTGACTTGTCTACTTGAAAAGCTCTCTGGCTTTTCTACAGGAAAAGCTTCTTCCCAAAGCACCAGGAGAATCTTTAGGGATAAGAAATTCAACCTAAGTACAGGAGAAAGACTTGTCCAAAGGCTTATTTGTATATCTGGGACTAAGACTGTGGATAAGAAGGTCCTGTGTTTACCACAGTAGGGCTAGCTTGGAAAACAAGGACCTGCTACCTGCCCCTTTCTCAGTGTTTCCTGCAGGGGGGAGAAAAAAAAAAACAAAACCCAAACCAAACCCACAGCTCTGCTCAGTTCCTTTCTTATTCTGCTCTGACCTTCTCTTCCACATCTTCTCTTTATTCAAATCTATGCAAAGATAGATATTGCAATGCATGAAGTTGCTATTGTCACTTGCATGTAAACAATCTGTTCTTATGTTCCGGTCCAGTTCTTGGAATTTAACTCTACTTTTATTCTGTGGTCAGGCTGGCCACAAAGCAAGTGGTTCTCTAGCAATATTTTGTTTAGACAGGCAAAGACGTATTCTTCACTATCATTTTTAAGATACTTTCAGTGTTTGAATCTGTGCATGCAAGAACAAATGTCTTTTCTCACTGTCTTCTGTAGAGGCGCTTCAACTTCGCTTTGTTTTGTCCTTAAGTCACGGACAGACACTCATGTATACATAGAGGGAAAATATGTAAGCTTTGGGATTTTGTTTTTGTGCTCACAGGAAAATGAGATACTGTAGTCATTAATTCAAAAAATTAAATCAATCCATTGTAAAGCTATGGCTGCAGTAGGTGGTTTTCCTTGGTTATTAAATTGTTTTGTACATCTCTGTCTGCACTTGAAAGATAAACTATAGGGAGAGGATTTCTGCAATGTCTCATTCTGCTTAACTACTTTTTACCTTTGATATAAAAAAAAAAAAAAAAACAAACCCAACCAACAAAACACTGAACTCGACACAGTAAAGAAGCAAATCAGCTAGTCCAAAACCAGCCCTTGGTGCTGGTCAGAAAGCGTGCTGAAAGGCAAACACAAAGTCTGCAGGCCACACATTCCTCAGAAAAGGGGTAAATTCTGCCCCTTCAGATTAGTAACTGAAACAAGAGTGACATTTTAAGGCTGGCAAGAATTTTTTTTTTTCTTTCCCTCTTCAAGCTGGAAACAAGGGATTGGAGCTCATTACTGCTTAGCCAGAAAAAATAAACCACAGTGGTACAACTAGTGCAAATTATCATGGTCCCTCCGTATGTATGACAGTCGAAGGGTCTGGCTATGCTGTGACTAGTGTGTGATACAGCATAGTCTCTCAGAAACTGTTTGCTTTAGCATTCTTGCTGCTTTGGTGCGTGTTGTCAAGTGAGTAGGTGGCAGGGCATAGTGCCCATCATTGGTCTTTTTTTTTTGGCAGGTACTAAGTCACTGAAGTATATGATTTCTGTTGTCTACAATGAATTTTTTTTTTATAGTCTGCTATTAGTTGTGTGGTCTGCTGTACAAATCTGTTATCAGATACCAGATCTGAGATGCTCCTGGTTTGTGCTGTCTGTTGTACACTAATGCTAAGTGCCAGGTCAGATAGTGGGACAAGATCAGTCTCATACGCAGCTCTGAAGTGACATTAGATCACTTCATGGTGCTGCTGACCCATCTCTACTGCTGGAGTCTTTTGCCTTTCAGACATCTGTAAGCATTTTCTGTGTAGTCTGATTCAATTTCTTCCTAACATAATCAGAGTTTTTACATTTGTCCCTACTGTTTGCTTGGGTTAATTGAGAGAAAACCTGTTAAAGAATAAAACACTGCATAACTTTCTATGGTTTCTTCCTATTTTTTAACACTTTGCTGCCCATTCCTTGAGGACAGAGTTGACAGATGCTGTGCCTTTTGTAGTTATAGCTGGATCTTGCACTGAATTTGAGCCAACAGTTTTTGGAAGTCAGTGGTGCTTTAGTTGTATTAATGGTTGTGTGCCTTTTTGGGGCATTGTACTGAAAGTATCAAAATGTGAAATTTTGTGCCTCAGTCTAGCCATGATGATATTACCCAATATCTCTGTGGACTGCCTGCTGTGTGAAAAGTTCATGGCATATCAGGATCCTTCTTAATACAGCTGTTTGGTCTGTGCCCACTCTGTCTCCCGTGATTGTAATGTAGATTTGTACTTCTTGGCAGCTTTTCTTAAAAACATGAGTAAGCCTTTTCACTTTTGTTTTGCGATGTTCCTGGTTACTTGTGAACTCCCCTAGACTGAAGAGCCATTAAAGTCATGCTGGATTTTTAGAAAGGCACCCATCCGTGGTATTAAAGAGGTTTGGTAGCATTTTACAGGCCCATGTACAATACGCCTTAGGACGCTTTTTGCTTTATGTGATGTTTGTGTGAAATATGTCTTCACAATCAGCATAACTCGCATTTGCAGTATGCATCTACCTGGCACTACCAAAGAAGACCTAAAGGATAACACCTTGGCCTCAGTTTTTGTGCTTGAGGAGTAGACACACAAAAATAGGAATGTACTTTAGAAGAAGTGGAGATCAATGGGTTGTGTCAGCAGAAACTTAGTGGTTGTATTCCTGCGTTTTACAAAGATTGAATGCGTAGAAACATTTTTAAAATTCTTTGCAGGTTTCAGTTGCCATAATATTACTGAAAGGTTAACATTTAGACAGAAAAGAAAATGGACAAAAATTAAGTCCTATGGAGCACGTGTCAAAGCATCATATCTTGGATGTGCAGCCCAATTGCAGACCAAACTGAGGACTAGTATGCTGCTTGCATACAGAGCTATACTACACTTGCCTTTAGAAAGGCAGTAGCACAGCTACATAGTAAGCACAAAAAAAAAAAATCTTCAAAATGAGTGTTTTGATATCAGGAATCTTCAACCCCCATCTTCTGTAGAAAAAGGTCACACCAAGTACTGTTAAATATAGATCCAGAACTGTGTGAGCAGAAGCTTTCTGTGCCTAACCAGGGCATCAGCACATAGGCTGGAAGCCATGTGAAGTGATGTGAGTGAACTTACATTTGGTAAAGCCAGATTGTAGCTTAGTGTTGCAAGGCAGCTTGCCCAGCATTAGTTGTGTTTTAATTGGTCCACATTTTTAAAGCAAGCAAATCTTGACAGGAGCATCTGTGATAAAAATGGACTGAAAATGCCAACTCTCTTGAAATTAAACAGCCTGTCTTTTCAAGCCTTTTTGCTCTTGAAGATGCAATTTTGCTCAGTTACGCCAGGTCCAGTTCTCATCAGTTTATATGGAATTATACTTGGAAGTGAAGGGCAGATTTGACTTCATGGCTATCATTGTTATTCTTTGATCTGCAATTACCAACACAAATCAATCTAGGAAAAAAAAAAAGTACCTTTAATTTTCATTAATTTTAATTTTCATTAACAGCTGAACCTTACCATGTTTCTAAAGGGGACAAGGCCTTGTAAGGACACTTCTCTCTCTTCTATTTTATTTTTAACATCACTGTGGACACCTTACTAGGTAATCAGGATATCTTTAATTATAAAATCTACTTAATGGGGACATCTTCCAGGGAACTGAATTAAGCCTACTGGTATTTCAATTATATAGCTTAGGGAAGGTTCAGTTTCTCTTATCTACACTTCCATGACAGCATGTTTTGGAAACTCTTCCCCTACTCAAAATACCACTTAGCTGGGACAAACCCTGTTCATCAGAGTGAGTGAATACTGCTTATAGGTTCTCTTCAGTCAACCTGTATAGTTGCCAAAGCAGCTTCTTCAGTCATGTGCAAGACAGGATCATAAGTTGGACCTGGCCAAGGTAAAATTCACCACTGTTCAGAGAGCCCAGAGCAGGGTGATGCATCAGGTCAGTTCTTGGAGTGGCTGAGACTGAAGTATTGCACAGAATTCTGTAACTCGGCGGTATGGCTGTGGGTACTAATACCCCAGCAGCACTATGAAAACTTTACTGCATAAGCTAACTTTTTGTTTTTTTAATGCAGTTCCTCACCAACTAAAGCTGTGTGGAGCATATCATAGTACTGCTTGATCTGAGCTTTAAATTGGATCAGAAGGTATATGCCTCTTTGATACATAAACTTATATTCAAATCCATGCCTCAGTATTTTTCAAGGTTGTTGATTATGTCACAGTGTGATAGCACACTATTCAAATGGAAAGCAAGGGGGAGGGAAAGGCTTAGATGTATCGCTTCTGACACTAAAGCCACCCATGACAGTGAAAAATGAGAATTCAAGCATCGGTGCTGCTGCTAGAATTAATTTGTGGTTCACAGTGTGAACTGTTGATGTGTGATGACCATGTATTTATGTTAAAAATATGTCATTGCAATAGAACAGTCCTTTAGTTAACTAGGTCCATTTTCAAATGAAAGCATCAAACTTGCAAATCAAGCAATTTGTTGTTAATTGCTGTATTTTAATGTCTCTTCTAATAAAAGATATTGTCTCTCTTTGCATAACTCAAAACTTAAAAAATGCTGAACTAGAATGTCTGGAATATCTGCCAGCATTATGACTTGTTTTTAAAGATGTGGTGCTAAAATAAAATAAATCTGATCTTCCTTCAAATTATCACACACAGGAATTTTACTGATGGAAATGTTATTTGTTAAATGAGATTTACATACTTCAAACAAACTTTCTTTGAATAAATCTTGTGGCATCCCTGCTTTCTTAATTTCCTAGCCTGCTTCCAGCAAAAAACTTTATTAATGTGTCTAGTAGCTTACGATAGTTAATTAATTTGCATTCCCTTGCTCTTTAAGGGCTTTTCGTCAATTTTGGCTAAAAACTCTTAAGTTTAAAAAGTTAGCATTTACAAAATCAAACACCAATGACTGGGTATTTCTAGTGTCATTATTTTCATTAGAAGTCTTGTTCTTCCTCTCAAACGAGAAAGAGCTGTTACACAAAACCCAAACACTGCAACCTACAGCAGGTGCGTATGAATTAGAAAACAGAAAAGGTTCAAGATTGGATATACACAAAAGTGAAGCCAATTAGTCTGTTTCATTTGCTGGTGGAGAGTAACTCAGAAAAGTTGAGCATCACAGCAAATTTTCAATTAAGTGTAAGAGTTACTTTTCTATTTTAGCAGTCACTTTTGGTACAAGGCTGATGTAATTGGCAACATACCTGGCATTGTAAAGACTGGCATGAATAATGCAATGAATGTAATGCCTTTATTTCAGCCTTCCAGTTGCAATGCTTGGTTTTTATTCTTAATGAGTGCATAAGATCAGGTTTTGTTGGTGCTTCATATACCAAACATAATACTTCTCATTTTGAAGAAGAGATGTCTAACTACACTAATTGCTAAATCCTAAGTTGTGACCTTAGGGTCCTATGACAGCCTCAACTCTGCAGCTGAGGAGACATGCAAATGTAGGTGTATACAGACTTCATAGTTGTCAACTCCTGAGCCACCCACAGGAGCTTCCAGACTGGTGAGAGATGCTGCTACTTCCCCACATATGACCCAAAACATGCTCTAGGTATGTTCATCTAAGTGTTACCTGCACATTAAACCCTCCTTTCCACCTCCCCCTTACACATATGTGCTCCTCTGTAAAGCTGTTCCTGGCTGTCCGTGTGGTTTTTGGAGGTAATTGACAGGAGCAACCTAAACCGTTATAAACTCAATTTAAACTGGCATACAACTAGCCAAAGAGCAGGTTGCACTGAAATGAATTAGATTTCTAGCTGAGTTAAAACTTGCACAACTGCTGAGCATAAACAAAGCTGAAAGTCAAACTTGAGTCTGTGCCGTTCCATTACAAGCAGGTACCCGTGAGCACAGCCTGCTTGTTGCAAGACATTTCTGTTGATTTTTCATGGAAATTTTCCCATTGATAGTAAAGGTTGTCCTGTCATCATGAGGTTTGGAAAGTAGCTTAAAGTACACTCAGCAGCAGGCAAATACTTAAGCTAGGCAGTCAGCCAGATTGGTCCATCCATCTTTAACCAGAATACCGTATCTCCCATATTTGAGTGAAACCATTAACCAAGCTCAGTGCTTTGTGCTTTGAATTACCTTGAAAAGCAATCTACCTTTTTAATCCTTTCATTCTGCTTTTCAAAACTAGCATTTAATGCCAGTTTCAGAGGTGAGCAATTGCAGTAATTTCTTTGGACCTGGTCATACTGGGAGTCTGTTGGGGCAAAATCCTACAGCGTTGCAGGTGGGAAGGGACTGGGGGGGGAAACAGCTGGGCTCAAACCTTAGCCCAGGCTCCCCGTGAGCTAGGGCAGCTTCTGCTACTGCGGTAATGATCTCTGGCAATCAAAGAGCACAAACACAGAATGGATTTGAATAATTGCATCCTTGCTTAAGCACAAGTGGTGCATAATAGATATTTACAGTTCAGGCTGCTTTTCAGACATGAACACAATTTTATGTTTGGAAGATGGAGTTCTGCTAATTTCATTTTGTACTCCAAAATGAGAATGAGTAAAATGAAATGAGGTTCAGTACTGATTTCTGTGCAAATCTTTCCATTGTACACTACTATAAGCAAAAAAAATATATGCACTGTGTAAAAACTGAAGCAGTTTTTATACATTGGAGCTTGTAACGCTAGGTAAAACAGCTGCCTGGTGCTTTAACTCAAAGCAGAGCTCTGAATGGGTTTTGATCGTGGATGACTTTTCTACCCTGGCTTGGAGTGTGTTAGTTGGGAGCAAAAAACTTAAAATCTTTAGTTTTAGACATGGTTCTGCTAGCTATTTCCTTAGCTTGTTCCACTGGAAATGTTTCTGAAAATAAAAATATATTTTTGAGATAGGCAATATTCTGTATTGGGGTGGGGGGGAGGGGAGAGAAGTGAGATCAAAATTATTAATTCTTCTTATAAGAGTTGTTTTAGCTTCACTTGGTGTATTAAATTGGACATTTAACTTAATAACTATTTATAAGGAATTCACAGGAGTGGTAAAAAGAGAGGAAGGAGTTTCATTTCCTGGGATATTTCACATATTGTTTTGAAAGAAAAGAATTCAGTCCAAAAAATCCTATTTCTTCCTTGGTTTTCTTATCAGTATGTTGGGTTGGGAATGATGCATCTCACCTTCAGAAAGAATTAGATATATTGTCTGTGAGTAGCACAGTATACATGGAATTACTTGCCTTTATTTTTTTTTATCCACAAGGATATTGGAAAAGACCAGCTCTTACATTAAGCCCTCAAGGGTAACTTTTTAATTATTATTTTTAAACTATTTTTTAAAAACTAAAAGATCCAGTACCCTGCAGCAAGTACATAAAAGCACTAGACAGTAGTTGAACTAATAAATGGTCAGGACTGTTTCTTTTTTCTTTACATCTGGACTTGGTGACATGGAGGACCGAGCTCGCACTCCCAGGTGGGTTAGCTGAAAGCAAGTGCATCTTTTGGAGGGTGGGGGAGAGGAGGATGCAAACAGATTGGGCTTGTTGCCCTCTCAGAAATGCATCAAGCACTTCCCTGTGCGAGGCCAGGGTGGACTCCGAGACCTCCACTCTGCTTTCAGCTCACTCACCGAGGCTTGGCTGCCCTCCTTGTCCACACAACCCTTCCCTCCCTCTTGGTGTACTGATTTCTTCGCAGCCTTAATTTGGCCTCTTTTTTTTTTTTGGTAGAGATGACCAAATGAAGGGGAAAAAAACCCAAAACACACACAAAACAAGTCAACAACAACCCCCCACATATTAATCTTAACTGTTTGCTTGAATCTTCACTGGAGCTGCTTTGGTGACCCTGATGATTTCTCATTCCTGTTTACTTTCTCTGTATGTTCAAGCAATCGGGTTTTATTTGCACGAGTGCCCGTGAAAAGCACTTTTGCAGCTGTGTTACAGACATGCTATTGCAGAATTCAGGACAGGGATATTTTCTGAGACAGTAACATCATCTCCTCTCTTTTCTGTTCATGCTCAGGTTCTTTCTCTTTTCTTCTTGGCCCCATCCCATCTCTTCAAATTTTAGTGACCCCCATATCACACAATTTTTTCTCAGGAAATAACTTCTATTGAAGCCATAAGAGAGTCTTGCTGCTGTGGATTGCCCTTTCCGCTGTTGTAGCATGTGAATAACTCCCCTCTAGAATAGAAGCTGCTCATAAGCTGCAGTGGCAGAATGGGGTCCCAGGGTTTAATCCAGTGACTCAGTGCATTGTTATTTAAAGGGCTTTTCTGAAGAGGGAAAATGTTTCAGAAGTTTAATATTTTGTAGAGATAAACTGTTCCTTTTAAAGTCGTTGTCTTGTTCTGATACATCATCTCTGAAGAAATAATTCAGAACACTTATGTCTGTGCTGCCTGCAAGTGAAATATTTAAAGCAGGTTGTGTGCTCTAATACTGAATTCAGAGTAGGGACTTCTGTGAAGTTAGAGCTCATATCTGACTTTTTTCCCCACTATTTTTGCCTTCTGCACATTTTTTTCTCATATTATCCTGTATATTATAGGAGGTCAGAGGGAACACAAAGTACCCTTTTGAGAGAAAGAGATATTCACCAAGGAATGATTTAAAGTAACAGCAGTAGTTCTGTGGGGAGCTTGCAGCTGTGTGGAGTGATGCTAATCCTCCCCTCCCACCCAGAGACAGTAGTGGTGGTGTTAGAAGGAGCCCAGCACCTCAATTTCCTGGGATATTGTATTAAAAAAAAAAAAGTATTCTAAATGGGAATGAAAGCAAAGAATCTCCAAACACCTATATAGTGAAATGACATAATTTTAGGTCCATCGGAATGTTTAACATCAGCAGTATATAGAAGAAATGTCTGAACAGAGCTATTTGAAACAAAAGAGAAATTACTTGCTAAGAAGGGAACAAATTGAAACTTTTTAATCTTATCCAAATACTCTTATTTATGTCCTGAAGTTAAGTTTCCTTGAAACGCTCACCTGCTGCGGAAAGTGCATTTCAAAAAAAATAGCTTAGAAGATGAAATTTTCGTTGAGAATCCAGAAAGGATTTAAATATATATGTGTATAGATCACAATCTTGTTGCTGTGGTATGGAAGTCAGCTGCAGATTGCCTCGGTTTAAGGGGATAACACCTCTCCACACAGCTGATCCCCACGTCTGTGCACCATGGGATGTCTTGCATGTTCTCCTAAAGCCGCTGGCCTTGCCTCTGCTGGTTGTGCCGCCTCGGTGCAATGCTGAGTCCTTCTGTCCCTGAAATAACCTGAAAAATATTGGGAAACATCAAGTTTTATTATTAGCTTTATTATTTATTATTCCTGTCTTCTGTATCCATCTGGGCCACAATTGTGAATCTTGACAAGAAATCATTTTCGTGTATGTCAAATGATCAGATTGCTAATGCCACAAACCTGGCTGCGTACCAGAAACTGGCCTGAATCCTGAGTCTCGCCTTGAGTCAAAATAAACTGGAAAGAGATTTGTTCTTTTCTGTGAACAGTTGAGGCCAGAGGTTGAGATTAGTGGTTTGCAGGTAAATGAGCTGCCTTCCAGTGGGTAAAACAAGCAGAGGATGGAATCAGACCAAGTCTGAGGAGTAAAACCTTTACTGAGGATGTGCATCTTAAAATGCATGGCACCTAAGGTCTTGTTTAAGACTGGGCAAGTTTCCAGTGAATAATGGACACTTTGTCTCATTTTTCAAAGGCAGCAATTCCTGGCAACCACACAAAAAGGAAAACATCATTGCATTTTCAAATTGTGTTTTTCAGACTTGAAACCTAAGAGCTTTCTCATTTGATTGGGACGTAAGAACCACAGATGATGGTTTTTCTGGCCTTTTTGCTCTAAAAGTTTCCGTACACATTAAACTTTGAAGACTGCAGAGTTTCACTTTAAAAGCCAAATCACATTTCAATTGTGAGAGCATATAATAGCTCATGAAAATGCTAATGCTATTTTTCTGCTGTTTAAATGCCAGCCAGCAAAAACTGAGCCAGAGTCTTGCGGATCCCCCCTGCGCTGCTCTTGGCAAAGTACAACTTTCTCACTAATTTGCTAAGAAGAAAATTGTTTTGGGGCGTAAGCCCTAAACAGAGGACTGAAGCTCATTCACAGTAACAGCGTTATTTTAATGGCACATACGCTCTAGTTTACAAACATTGGTATCAGCAGGCCATCTTTTAGGGTTTCATCAATGAAAATGAATCCTCTTGTGCATTAGAAAAATGTACTGGACTAGGAGATAATTGGAGAACACTCCGTATCTTCACTTATGGGTGAGTATAAATGGATCAGGCGTACAGAAGTCTTGGAGTCACTAGTTTGGGGCTGCTAAACTAAAGTTCATTGGGATGCACTCAACCATGTCAGTTGGAAGTTTTGCCACTCAAACTTCTGCACATTATTCTTTCATAAGGCTATGACTTCCCTGTCAAGCACAGAATACAAATAGAATCCTCAATATTAGATACAGCAGTAGGTAACTTAAATGTTTAATGTGCCCTTTGCATTTCTATCCGTCACCTGTCAGCAGCTGGAGGCAGCCCTTCAGAGAGAGATCAGGACATGGTACAGCAGGGTTTGATCAGCTCTGAGAGTGCGTTCTGTGTCCGTGCAGATGTGTTTTGAACAGGTACGATGTTGCCAACCTAAGTCATTGAAGAATGATCCTGGTTTCTCTTTCCATTCCCAAACAGATAAGTTTTTAAAATTGTAACTTAAAAAAAAAATATTATTGAGACTCTTTTTGCTGCTTTTTAGGCTGCCTTTGTTTTTTGTGTGCGTGTTTTTTTTTCCAAGCTACTCTAGGAAAGAATGTACATAAAACTAACCAAACAAAAGCTCAGGGGTTTAAAAGTAGGAGGGTCATAATTACACTCTGTTAGGATTCCTAGGATCCAAATTCCATGTTCCCATTTCTTCTTTTATTCCAATATTTACTTTGATGACTGTTGTCTCATGAAGCCTTGCAGCCAATGAACTCAATTGGTAGCTGTTAGCAGGAAAGGAATAAAAATGTGGGATTGGGAGGACCACATTTTATTTTATGTAATTAAAAAAATCTTTTTAAAAGTAGGAAGTAGTAGAGAGTAGTTTTGCCACACTCCTACGTATTTCTAGGTTTTTACATGTCCTTAAGTCTCTTTCTATTTTAATAAACCTTAGGTGCTTAAGTCCAGCAGCGTGTTTGAGGTAAGGACATTGCCAGTGTGTGGCTTTCTTCAATGCCTGCTTAATTTAACGGGGGAACTGCACTGAGAGAGTGGGGAGGATGTGAGAGTGCTGTAAAAAGGCAATAGATTTAGTGGCCATTCCTGTTACTAAATTCTTATTGCATGGGTCCAGGTGCTGCCCTCACATGCCTCCGTTAGTTACTGAACACGGCATAGGGCTGAGGCCACAAACGGGTGCTCTGTGTGACCCATGGGACAGCACCTTTGCTCTGGGGTTTAGGTACACAGTGCAATAACCACCAAATCCCCATAAGTGTTTGAGATGATGTTCCCTGTTCTTCTGGCAACTCGGGCATGGCCCTGAAATAGCTTCAGCTTTTCTGCTGCCTAGGTGCAGTATGACAAGGAAAGAGTGTTTTCCACTTGGATGCACAGGATCCGTCACACTTTCCATTGCAGTGTCCTGTTCCTAGCATGACAGTGCTAATGAGAACAGCAGATGACAATTAAACATTCAGGTACAATCGATGTAATGAGGAATATGGGTCAGAATCGCCTCTGTTGTCATTTCCATCATGTTAAATTGCAAGCCTGGCATCTCTCTGCCTTCCTCTGGTGCTAATTCTGAGCGTTATGAGGCTGATGGGACCTCCTCAAGCAGCTGTTTGGTAATTCTGGCTGGGAAGCACTCTTCCCACAAGCAGTATCACACTCTGCTCAGTTTGTTAAATATATGGTGAGGGATTTACAGGCTCAGGCTAGAAGAGATTGGTAGTATAGAGCTATATCATACAAAAAGAAGTTTGTGTCTCCAGAGATAACGATCCTTTCCAGAGTTCTGTGGTACAAAAGGGTGCTGGGTGCATGTTTCCCCATAGGGTACAGTAGCTGTCAACCAGCATGGAGAGCAGAGTGAAGGATCCTTGCAGCCTTTCTTATGGCCTTCAGAGAGGGTACAGTATGAGCAGGAAAAGTGTATATTCCTGTTGGTGATGTTATGTGCAGTTGATTTCTTGCTGACAAGGCTGAACTGTTCATTTCTCTAGGGATAGACAACTTCTGCTTCATTTGTTATGGATTTGCCCTGCCCTTATGCCAAACTGACTAAAGCAGTGGTAGGACATCTGAAAAACAAATCCTGCTGGAATGTGGGTATATATTTGCTGTTGAGAGGTGGTATCTAGCAGCTTCTTTTTGCTCAAAAATATGATTTAGACAAACCCTGGCTCACATGCAGGCACCTACCTTTCCCCTTCGATCTGGGAACTTTCAGGGGGAGTGCCACTGGTCAGTAAGAATGAATTGTACAAATCCAGTTCCTCATGTAACACTTCTTATTACCCGAGTGATATTACAGCAGCAGGGTGCTGGGCAGGCCGTTGAATTGAATTGGATCTTGTCTCGTTGCTGTTCTCACTGAAGTAATCAAGCCTTAAGTGACTATGTGCATTTGCCAATATATGTGCTGCAAAAACACCCATACAACTGTGTTAAGAGGAATACTCCCTTTCATTACAGGTTACAATTTTTCTTGGATGCTAGCAGGTTTTTGCTGAAAGTTGAAAATAAGTCTCTTGGAAATTGTCAACGTGGGCCCTGCTGCTCTATCTTGTTCTCTTTCCAGATCTTTCCTTGAATATTAGCAGAGTATTAAGTTGTTTAAAAAGGTTGGCAATGTAAATGCATCCTTTATTCCCATGCAAACAGCCTTGAAAGAAAAAGTATGAGGCAGTGAGAATTAATAGGAAGGCAGTATCACATGTGCTAATTCCACTTCTGTTATATCAAAAAAGCAGTGAGCTTTTTATTTTACGACAAGGCCTGTGACTTGGCAGTGTAATTCGTGCAAACTAGACTGCCTGGACAAGCTTGATTTAAATAGGATCTAACTCCGTGAGGTAGGAATGTTGCACTCTGCAGAATCTAGTTTTTAAGAGTTTTTGGAGAAGTCTGAAGGTGAAAAAATTTCTGTAAGTGATTGGTGAAGCACAGGGCAATGCCAAGTTTTCTTATATCTCAGAAGAATTTTAAACTGAAAGGCACAAAAATAACAAAACCCCTCTCTAGATCCTTTTCCTTTGTCTCCAGTTTTCACAGTTGTGACTTCCCAGCTGCCCTGAGATCTTTTAAGCCCGAGTTCTCTCTGAATTTCAACCTTGAATCTGTGTTGCTCCTCATAGGAAGGGAAGAAAAAAATGCACGAGCATTAACCGTGGCCTTAGGAAATGCCACCTGGGGATGAAGCTTAAGTATTAATCTTTCAACAATTAAGTGGCACCTGTTCTCTGGACATACAGGTAACCCTCTTGCTATCACTCTACCTAGTAGGTAATGTCTCTTCTTAATGTAATGTCTCTGCTTAATCATCTCTCACTTCTATCTTTGAGCTTTCCCAGCCACCCCCACAGTAGCTAATCTAGTTCATCCCTAAAGCTCTATGTACAGCAGATTGAACAGATGATACACTAAACACTCCCTTTTGCTGCTGAAGGTGGAGGTAGAGGAAGGCTGTTTAAACCATTGAATGCTTTTCCTCCTTTTCCTTGATGTCTGTTTCTTCCTTTTGTTTTGTTCCCCGCCTCCCCTCAGCAGATTGCTCCTAACTCCCCATCCCCACTGCCTGCTACTTCTCCTGGGGACAGTGAAAATACCTTTGTCCCCTTTTTGCAAAATCTCAATTGCAATCCGCAGTCAGGTCCAACTCCTCTGAGAGCGCTGCTGTGAGAGATGGGTCCTGGTCTCCAGTGGAAAGGTCCATTTTCTGCAGACCAGAAGCCTGGCCCGACTCACTGTGCAGCTACGCAGCCACTGGTGCTGAGACAGGGGAAGGGGTGAGGAGCACATGGGCAGAGGAGGGGAAGAGGGAAGCGCTGCCCCATGAAGCAGAAGCTTAGTAACTGAATCTGCGTACACTGGGAGGGTAGCTGCACTTTTAACATATGTTTAACTACATGATCCACTGTGGTGTAAAGATACCTGAGCTGGCTCTGAATGAGCTGCCTTCCTCATTTCCTAAGTCCCAGATGCAGTATAGCTCCATTAGCATGGCAATACACCCAAACTAATGAGTTTGGGTAAAGCTGATGCTGCTATATTGCCTTCCCTTCTGGTGCTAGCTCATTTCCAGCCAGCTCAGATGTCTCTTAACTACTGTTTTGCGTGAGACAGATAAACCCTAAATAATCTGTGCAAGGCAAGCATGGAGTCCAGTAAGACATAGACGAATCTCTGTTTCCTGAGCTATCCCTCTGATCACCAGATTAAGCCCATTAACTTCTAATATGGTATTTTGTACAAAAGGTAGGTATATTGCTGTACTACTTACTGTCTTGCCAAAGCTTTTGGAGGTTACTGATCTGAGCAGAAGGGAAAGGTCTCAGATAGGAAATTCTGAAGTTGAAAGGAGAAATTTATCTCACTGCAGTATCTGTTCATTTTAGTTGGAGGTTTTTCTTTTTTTCCTTTTTTTCCCTCTTTTCTCCCCCACCCCCCACTCCTTACCAGATGTTGAGAGTATTCATTGCTGTTCCTTAACTAACTTGAAAGCCTGAGGTATTCAGTGCTTCTCTAAGCTGTAAATCTGGGAAGCCCCTTTGGAAATAGCAGCTACAATATGCTAACAATGACTGCATCACACAATATGTTGAGATGAAAAGGAGATCATTTCCTTGATCTCACTTCAGAAGACGGGCATGTCTCTTGGCAGAACTCATTTGGATGTTGCTATGTGTAATTAAACAGTGTATCATCATGCGTACAGGGCATGGTTGAAAGAAGGTCTCTGGGAGGCTGAATTAAAGTTGCACATAAAACCTTAATTTTGACATTTCCTAGCGTTCAAATACTTGACTTGCAACTTTAATAATGATTCATTTTTTTAAATTATTTACAAGCATTTTCCTAGGGGAACTGATTTCTTGTTTAACTTTGAGCTGCTATCAAGTAACATGTAATTCTTGGTCACATAAATCGGCAGAGTTGGACCCACTTGTCACCTGAATTGCTAACAGTAACAGTGGCTGTAGGTTGCCATCCCATGACTGGACCCGTTCTAATTTGAGATAGGCACTTAGCCACTGAGTTTAACAGATGGTGAATATCAGAAGTGAGGAATCTTGGTTTCCTTTTTTGGTGCTGGTTTACTTAAACCCTGTATCCCATTTTTTTTTGCTTCTTTGTTTTTTTGATTATGAAAAAATACATTATAAGAACATTTTAAGACCAGGAGTTACCAACTTCTTTCATAACAATACATTCCTCCTCTCAAATCTGGAAGAGCTTTTTTCATCTAGCCCCTTGTATCTGGCTTCACACTTTAAATGTCTATCTGATCTCTTTATGATTATTAGTGCAATCAGCCCCCTTCCTTCTTGGACTAATTAATTAGAATAGTCCTAATGACTGTCTTCTGGAAGCACAAAAATAACTTTGGGTAAGTAGAAACCAAGGAAAAAGAGATTCCAGACAAGATATTCTTCTACATTCCAGTCATATCATGGTCACACATCTACTATGGGTATAGCAATTCTTTCTACAAGTAATATGGCATAATAGCTCAAAGTGTAAGCATCCATATTTTCTCAGTAGCAATATATAGGACTCAGAGCTGAAAATACGTCTGCAACATTGTCTCTCTGTTGCCTTAAATCTGAGGTATTTTTCTGTATTGTGCAGATCCTTTTTCATATAATTTGGTGGTTGGTTAGTGCAGTCTTGTCTTGTTGTCTCATGGTGACTACTGTTAATATCACACCAATGATTCCTAGAGAAATGTGAAAATGTAGAGTGGTTGCAGGAAAAATACTCTGGAAATGCATCAATAGCTTTATGCTGCATTGTTTAATTTAAATCCCTGGATGGAAGTTTCATCATTTCCCACTGGTTAATCAGTGCAGGGGTAGGGTAAGGGGGAGGATTGAGCTGGGTCAGGGGCAACATGCAAAGGGCAGTAGAGAGGTCCAGGAGGTGTAGGGCTCCTTAGATAAGTGAAGTCTAGAGTTTTGCCTAATTATTCGGTTAGGGCTTTTTAGATTCCAACATATGAACAATATAGAAAAATAGTTTTGAACACAAAGACCATCCCGTTCTCTTAATAGTGTGGTGTAAGGTGATGTAACATCATCTACGTCATTCCCTTTTATCATGTGTAATCAATGCTATACTTAATGCAGCTTGACTTTTCAAGTGATTAAGGACCTGGTGGGGACATTAACAATGTAAAACTTTATTTGCATTTACACTAATGATTTTATAATGAGAGTTTTATTATATTAATGAAGACTGCTGAGAGAAGGAGGGGAAAACAAAGCTGAAACTCCTCTAATGTCTTTCTTTAATAGAGTACCTCTGCTAACACTTTGTTGACATAGGTGCTTATTTGCATAAAGGAAAATATGGGCATTTGGAACCATTAATTATTGAATACTCAATGTACTTTGTGGTAATTACTGTATTAATTGAGTTATTTTAGGAGGGGTTTATGGAAAATTATTTATTTATACAACAGTTCAGAGGAGAGAGAAAAGTTTTTAAAATAGCTGCATTTGTATCATCATCATACCATATCTCAATAACAAAATAGGGGATAAAAATACCTGTGAGAGCAGCTTACCTTTAGGCAGATGTACCCAGAAATACCATGAACTGCTATCCCTGCTCCGTGTTGTTTCAGTGACTCACAAACCTTTTTAACTGGAACAGAAAACTTGCAAAGGGAGAGCTGTTGGCTGTTAAGTCCAAGCACTGGCAGGACCTCCCAAGAAAGGGAACTAGCCCTGGATGTGATTTCTGAAAAGCAACATCGGCTGCTTATTACCACTTGAAGGAGAAATTTTAAAACAAAGCAAAAAAACCCTGAACAAAATCTGAATTATTGGAATGGAGTACACTTCTCTTGAAGCAAATTTTGTCCAATACTAGGCAACCTAATAGTGTAAGAAATTAAGAAGTAGCTCCACTCAACTCCTTTAATTTTTGCAGTGCAACTCTGAGGCTGCCTTCGTGTAAATACCTATGCCAGCAGTTTGCTGTATTTTCACAAGATAGTTTTCCTAAAACTCTTCTCAAAAGTAAGAGATCAAAAAATGTCAAGTTTCTTGTTGCTGTGTCAAGTATAACCCTGGCATGAAAAATGAAGATATGGTTGTAAAACAAAGCAGCTCACTGAGAATGTAGTAATAGATTTGATTATTTAAGGCGAATGTATTACAAAACTTATCCATATTGTTTTCACTCTGTCTGTCTAATGGCTTCACCTAAACTCTCTTGCTTTGATTTCCCTCCCCTAATGGACTAGCACAGTTACTACCCGCAAGCTGGTTTTCTGTAATTTCTGCAAATGATTGGTTATAGTAATTAGGTTTCTTGGCAGACAGCCCTAAAAGTCAGCTTGCTGTCAAGAGTTTCAATTTCATTGTATCTTACTCTAACACACATGATGTGACCTGTATTAATTAGGAATGCTATGAACAGAGTTTGGGGAATTAAGGATGCAGTCGGGCATTGTGGGACCATAAGGCTCCTCAAAGAACGAAAGGTTTGTAGCAGGAATGTCTTGACAGAAGCAGGTAAAAATATCAGATGAGGTCTGCCAGAACCATTCTTGACCAGCCGGTGCTTTACAGTAAATAACTCGGGTGATGCTGCTGGAAAAGATGGTTCAATGGAGGAGGCAAGTGACATTGTGTGAGTTTATGGGAATGGACTGGCTGTTGACTGGGATTTGCAGTGGCAGAAAGCAGGAGCTGAAAGATAGAGAGCCCAAAGTCTGAATTCTTTTGAGGTCTTTTCCTAACAGCATAAATCTCGATTAAAGTATAGTGGACTCCGAAAACTGTAGCTCAGCTTCAGCAGTGACATATATGATTTATAGCTCTGAATCAAGTATTCTCTAGATAGATCTTCCAAGGACGACTAAAGTGGAGACAAAGCTAAGAGTTGAATTCAGAGGTATTTTTATTAGGCTTTAGAAGACAAGAGAGACCCTCACAACCCAACTAAAGCTAAAGAAAGTAATTTTGTTGCTTTCAGTGGCTGAGAATCCTCAGTTCTTGAGGTTTTTTTATAGTTTTGCACATATGAAATAATGATTTTAGGCAGTGTATGTTCAGAAGTTACTTATAGCGCAGAATCACTATTGGTCTAAATGAGTGGAACTCTGGAAAGGGTTCTGTAAAGGCTGTTTTTTTAACACAGTGAATATTATAACAGTACAGCAGCAGGACATAATTCCCTAAAAACTGGTTTAAGTAGTCTGTTTCAAACTACAAAGATCACTGGTTGTGAACTTGCAGCGCCCTTTAATTAGGCTTTGTATCAGACTGGTTCTTCAGCAACCTACCTCATTACAAAAATCTTATGTAGGAGTCTTCCTACACAAGTTACCCAGAACTTTAACTTTTTAGTTTAGTGGAAGTAAATATTTATGGTCCTGGAAAATGTACGTATGTTGTCATTTCCCATCAACAGCTCTGTATAAACAGAGCATTTAAGTGGAAATGCAAATGTTCTTTCTTCTGCACTTCTGTGAACACCTGAAAGATATATAATAGCAAAGTGCATTTTTTTTCAAAGGATTTCTGGAAATCAGTTTAAACTTCTCTAAAGATTCTAGCAGGAGGCAGCTGAAAAGAAATGAAAAAGAGTCATGCCAAGGAAATTACATTACTGTCATTGTTAATTTGCTTTAAATAACTGTGAAAAGAAGTAGTCTATCTCCTGTTAAAATTTCCCATTGGCTTACAACCAGGTGGTGAATATTATATTTTATAGACTCTGACATGAAGCCTGTGCTTAAATATTTATCTTTTGAACAGCTATGTTTACAGCTAAAACCTTCCTCCAACTTCAACTTTAGCAATAATGTGATATATTCCTCCTCTGAAGTTGTCTCAAGTGAAACTATATTAGCAGGTCAGGTTTTAGGAAGTTCTTCAGATCTCTCAGATTATTTGCTCAAATGGGGGTCAAAGATCAAGGTGAAAACATATGCAGTAGACTGCATTCACCCTTGCTTGTAAATTTGTTGGAACCATTCAAACTTTACCATAGAACACTGTTCAGTATCGACAGTATTGCATACAAGCTTTGCTGCTGGGTTTTGAATGAACAGAAGAAAATGAGGTCTTCTCGATGTCCTGTGAATTTGCCAGCTTTCAAAGCCATCAGCTTAGCACTACTGACAGTGTGGATGGAGGGCAGCCCACTGCTGAAGTGATCAAAATACATGGCTGTGCTTGTGGCTAAGAGATAATAAAGTCAATAAATTGAGCTTGTTTTTTTTCTCCTTCATATTTGTATTTTCCAAACTGCAAAATATGTGTGAGTATCAAGAATGAGCAACCAGAATGCCCTGCAGAGTTTTGCCAAATAGGAGTGCTTTCTCCTTTGTGCCATGTAAAGGAAGCGTTGAAAAGTGTCTACTGTCATATAAAGGAGCCCTTAAATTTATTGTGTCTATGATTGTGGTTCAGGGAACATGCTTGAGCAGGTATAAATTTTGGTAGAGAGTCAGCTGGGCCTCATAAAGATGCCTCTAGGAAGCCTGCAACTCTTGAGTACTAAGCTTGTTAGTGTTATAATATCAAGGGAAGATATAAATCTGGTTTAGGTGCCGCGTCTATCCCATGCGTATGTGAGTTCGTTTGCCACTGGATACTGTTGTTACAGTGTCAGCCGTAATGAGATCGGGAAAGATTAAGCAGGATAATACTTTTTTTCAAACAAATATCCCTGACAACGAAGTTCCAAAGAAGGGATGAAGTACAGCCCTGTGAGACTCGGGAGGTCTGGCGGGATGGCAGCAGCAGGGCAGGGATGGTTTGAGCCAGACCACCAGTCGTGGCTGATGTGGCCGGGAACGGTGTAGGAAGGCAGACTGAAGCCCTTGGCGGTTCCAGGTCTCGGTGCTTCAAGCAGCCTCTGCCATCTGAGCATGGACTACAATTGCAGATCCTCAGAAGCAGCTGGGGAACTATATATAATACCTTCACCTGGAACAATGAAATCAAAATGCCTTTTTGAATTAGTCTTCAAATTCTGATTTTGCATGCAAAGGTGCTTTTCCCAGTTGGGAATGTTTAAGGCCAAATAGCTGCAAGATTTCTTTTGTGTATTTTTTTGTTAAAGTGAATAGTCCTGTTGAAACTGTGAGGTGATTTACAGTGTCAGCATGTACCAGTGAACTACTCTGGAAGGCAAGCCCTTACTTTGCTCCAGGTTTTTCATCTCCACTGCTGGTGAAACAAATTGATGGATAGCAATTAGTCTTATTAATGGCACAAATATTAGCGTTACGCTGAATAGATTCTGCAGGCTTTGTCTGATTGAATTTATTTGTGTCTTCCTAGGTTAATCAAATACTTCAAAGAAAGGTGATTGGAGAATACTAAATTCTTTGAGTCTATCAGTATTCTGAATATATATAGCTGTTTCTCGCTATCCAAATTCACTTGAGCTGATGTTACATATATTACATGAGATATTTATTGCCCAAGTAGATTTTTGTTTTTTTGTAATTGCAGTCTTCTTGCAATTAATAAAAAGTTCGTAGTAGATGCTTTTTGCAGGAAGCAACGTCCTTCGCAGAAATACCAAAGTAATTTCACAAAGAAAATTTAACACATTAGGAAGATATGAAAGAAAAAAAAAAACAGCCAGATGCTTGAAATTGCACTAAGTAATTTTTCTTTTTGTGTATTTTTAATTTAGGTATTTCTGAATTTCAACAAAGTAACTATAAACAGATCTTTCTAAATGCATCATATGCTTTTCTTGGATCTTGAAAACACTATTTTACAATAGTTCTGAGAAAAAAAATTACATTTCCTAGATAAGAATATGTGAAACTGTTCCCTTGCTGACGTCTCAGAAGTATGATATTTTAAGGATTGTAAAGGTGGAATCTAAATAAAAGTCACTTGATTAGAGGTATGTTTGCTGTGGTGGTGCAGATAATTTTGTAGAGGAAAAGCTGCACCTGTTTTGTTCAGTGCGGAGTTTAGAAGACAGAATTTTATACCGCTAATAAATTGCGAGGTGTGTGGGAAAGCTTTGCAAGTGGCAATTGCAAGTGACGCTTCTACTTTTGATGGTCAGCTCTGTAAAATAACGTGATGTTATTCAGATTATCCTTTATATCCCAGCTGCTTTAGCCAGTGCTCTGCTCTGGCCAGGTTTTGCCAGAGCTGTAACCTGAAAAATACAGTTGGAATTTAAAAATCCATCTTGGGCTTAGCCCTCTTAGTTGTGCACAAAGTGTGTGGATGGGAGCGTGGCTGCAGGATGCTCAGGGGAGGGAAGGAGCGAGCAGAAGGATGTTCCTGTTGTGTTCCCATGAACACAAACCTAACCTCCAGCATGCAGTGCTTGTGCTGGATCCCCTTCCCGGCGGGGACTGTCCTGCTCTCTGTCCTGCCTTGTGCCTGCTTCAGGGCTGGCTGTGGGATTGGTGGTAGTAGTTTTTCCAGCTGTTGTTTAAACTCTTAGTTGAGCATTAGCAGTTGAGTTCCTCTCCCTGAGCCCTGTAGTGGTACTGACAGCAATTGATCCCAATCCCCCAAGCAGCGAGGGGTTAACTACACCCACCTTCCCCTGGAAACATCCCTGTGGCACTTTATTATATAGTGAAAAATCCCAGCCAGGCAGGCCAGAGGAGAGTTGAAGGTTTGCTTCCCATTGATCAGGGAGAGGAGTGAAACTCCGTTCTGTACTTTTCTTACTTAACTTTTACTTATTAAAATAATTTTATTAATCTCATTAAGGTTGCTTTGTTTTAACAAGCAATAAAAATTATAAATAATGAAACAACCAGGGAAGCCATGTGCTAGTGGGTTATTAATGCAGGCCTAGGGCACGTTGTAAGTCATGGTGTTGAAGGGAAATTGACTTTAATCAAAAGGCCTGCATTAATTACTTAGTCATTCCAGGCCCTTTTCTTTTTCTTGCTATGATAATATCAACATTTTTGCTTAGTTTTGCTTCACATGAGCAAACACATATATTTGGGGGACAAAAAAAACCACTTGAAAACCTGCAGTATAGATTTTAATTTAATTAAATTTACTGAGTCTGTTACAGACCCCAGTGACAGCACATGGTTTTCAGCTTCAGGGTAACTTCATTTTTTTGGGGCCCCTCCCAATTCAGTCCCTGATCATGGTGGAGAATGTTTTCATGTATGGTATGTTAATCAAAACCACTTTGGACAAAGTGTGGTAGAAGACTTCTGCCCGAATTTGTTTAAGCCGAGCAGAGAGGAGCCAGGTTGTCTTTAAATTTGTACCTGAAGGATTTCATATTTATGGCTTTACTGCTACTTCTTGGGCTTGGTCCTCTCTGGAGGCCTTCAGAACAGCTGAAATGTGGCCCTGGGAAGGTCGGTGGGAGCCTGGTGCAAAGCACAAACCTCTTTTAAGCTCAGTGTTGAAGCGTTGCAAAGGCCTTGTCCTGTCACTGCACCGAGGGCTGAATTCCCTTCAGGGTGAGAAATCCAGACTCTGTTAAACCAAAATGCTGACTTAGCCACATGGAAATGTGTTCTTTCAAGCCCTGCATTAAGATACATAAATGGATTTTTAGATGTTTTTAGGTAGCAATAAAGCATCAGCTTTCAATAACTGGGACCTTACTAGTACTTGTGACTGTGCACAAATGAGATGTGTATTTATGCAACAAACACGTGGCTTTTGTGCGACACTGTTCTTCTTTGGTATGTGATGTGATACTTCCTGTAAATTTTGGTAACTTGGATGGATTCAGTCCAGAAATCTTTGAAGAATGGAGTTTGTAGTGTATTGATTTTTTTTTTTTAAATATAGAACATTCTCTTTATACTGCAGGCCAGTTGCCGCTATTTTTCCTGAGATACTTGAAATATATGTATTTTGTATGCATCCTTCATATATATATAAGTATGCATGCATATCAGTATTGTAGCACAGATATTAACCTGTCTTGTAATCTCCCACGTCACTGCTCTCATTTAATATATTATTCTGATCCACTTGAAGAGTATGGCAGGGAACTAGACAGATTAGCTTTTGGTGCTGCAGCCCAGTGCAGCCTTAATTCATTTGAAAAGAGAAGAAAAGAAACATGAAAAGACTTCAAACTCATTAAACTCAACTCCACTGCAGCAACCCGACTTGAAATAGTGGCTCCAGCTTTTGAAGGGGAAGGTGGACATTTTTCCAGATTACCTCTAGTCACTACTGCTCTGCTGTCACTGCAGTTTGAAGGCATCGGCAGTACCTATGGTGTTTTTCTTCTCCATGCAGTGTTTGGCAATGGATGGTGTATTTCTAAGAAGGTGCTGCTGCTTTTCTCCCTTTTTTCTCGTAAAGCTGTCACAGTGCTCACAAAGCTCACAGCTAGCTTTATTTTTTTTTAAAAAAAAAGTCAGTTTAATTACATTTGAGAAACTCGAGGGAACCAAAGTTACGGCTTTCAGGAAAGCATGTTTAGGTGGGCTCAGTATTCATAACTGAGGCCTCTGCAGAGAAACATCTGGCCACTTCACTAAGGTGCTTACAGAAGAAATTAGCTCTTTTGAACATCTAGCCCTAAATTCACATACCACGCTAGCTTTATAATTTTATTTTAACCTAGAAGGCAAATTTGTGAGACCTTCCTCTTCCTCTCTTCTTCCTTTCGCTCTCGTAGCTGTCCGCAGTGTTTGGAGGCAGTGAAGCTGTCCCAGTTTTATTGTATGTAAGACTATGTGGGGAGATTGTGGAGCTAAGGGAAGGTTACCTGTCTGAAACAGATACCTGTTACTGCTGTCAGAAGGTTCCTGAAGGGAACAGAATAGGCAGGGCCTGAGTCCAGCTAAACAGCCTCTTATAGAAAGGTTAAAAAAAGAAGCATTTACAGTTGTAGCTAAAATAAGAATAGGACTCTTTCTGTCCTATGAAGTCAGCTATGGAGTTGAGGTGCGTGCCCAGAGGAGAACCCTGCAAGCATCAGGATTGCATTCCTTTAGCTGGCTGCAGAAAGAATTTGGAAAGAGCAGAAAGCATGGAATACTCTTCAAGATAAAATGGGAGTCTAGTTCAAAATTAGTAGGACCCAAATTCTCTTACCAGCTGCATCTGAGGGCAGATCAAAGATAGTACAGAGGAGAAAAATAATTTGTCTGTCATCAAAGTAGACCAAAACTCAGTGAAGCAGCTCAGAGAGAGCTAGAGCAGCGGATAATTATCCTGAAGCAAAGATATAAATGTAGGAATGATGGGAAAAGTTACCATGAACTGTGATACCAATAAAGGATTAAAGTATTTAAGCAATAGGAGATGACAGGCAGTGCATATCCGGATAAGTATTGCATGCCTCAGGTAATGCTGTAAAGTGTCTTGACAGCAGGTTCACATTTAGATTCTCCCAGGTCTTACACTTTTATCTATCAATCTCAAGTGACTCTAATCACCCAAAAAAGTATTGCCCAGAGTATCCTGTGAAGGAGCTTGAGACAAGTGGTTAGAATGGGGAATCTGCCACTCAGAATCTCCTGTGTTCTGCTTTTGTTATCAGCCTAAAATATAATATACCTTTACACATAAAAAATGGATGTCATGGTGTGCAGCTGTTAGACTACTTCAACCAGCCAAGCAAAAGCGCCAGTACATTTTTGTTTAAGATGCTGCATAATAGCTGAATGTATGTCATGGTTGCACCCTAAGACTGTGTGTCTCGATGAAAAGCAAGAAACAGGTTACCATAGACTGAGAATATGTGTATGGTGGAGCTGCACTGCAGTGTCTAAGTGCAGAATCAAGAAGGAGAAAAGGAGATGTTATTTCTCTTGAGTGTATCAGGTTAAATAAAATCAGATTCTTTATGAGAAAGTATTTTGAAGATATATTTATCCAAAAGAAAAGACATGGAAGAAATGCCATTTAGAAATGTGGCAGAAATGTGTTTAGAATCTACGTTTCTTCTGCGAAAAGGAGTTTACTCAGCCTGTGCCTGAGCCATGACTCTGGTTGCTCAGCCAGCAGTACTGATGCACGTACAGAATAGCAAGCACATGTCCAGCCCCCATTACATTCCTTAGGAGCAGGAACGTGCTTGGGCTCTGAGCTTGCTTTGAAGGCCTGTATACCAAAACCTTATTCTTTTTTTTTTCATTTTCTATTCTGAAATCTTACACTATGCTACTGCTTCTAGATATCTTGCAGTTAGCCACAATGCTAATTAAAAAGCCTCCTCTTAGTGCTGTGCTAGTTTAATTGCTAAATGAAGACAAGCACCTGACAAAAATGTTAGCAACATGACTGGTACCAGATGCAGAGATGCTTATTCATTCAGATGAGGCAAGATTCGTAATTAACGGGAGCGGATTTGATTGTGTAGGCTGCTCAAGCTAGCGTCTGCCTCAAAAATGTCTTTGCAGAATCAAACCCTGCCCTTAACTGCTGAAGATCTTTAATGTAATCCATTGAATTTACCCAGTGAAGAAAGTCTGAAGACTTGTGATGGACACTTTGTTAAGTGGGTGAGGGTGTTACTTGACTCTCATATTCAGTGGCTAATTTGGGGTAACTGTAGGTCCATGTGGGTAAACAGAGTTTCTTTAATATGTATACAGTCATTGGTACTGGGCAGTATGGGTAGAAATCATCTCTGCCTAGGGATGGTTGCGAGTCATGCACCACACCACAGTCCTGCAGTCAGGACTCTGCACTTCAAACCTGACACTGGCATTAAACAGAGCCATGTTTAAGCCAGGATTTAGGCAGAAGTTAAGCAAAGCATAAATGATGTCTTTTAGCTGGATATCAGTTCACAGTTCTCACATGCAAAGAACAATATTCAGGGAAAAACCTGCATGATTTCATGAGTTTGACATTTTCCATGCAGCAACAATCAAAAGACAACAATGAATCATGTTTTTGTAACTTTGCCTCAGTGGGGGGAAAACTGTTAGATCTGCTTTAAAAGGAAAAAAAAAACAAGTGTTAATACAGCAGTGGCACGTGGCACCTCTGGAGTTCCCTCTGCTTTATTGGAGTCATCACAGCCTGATAAATACTTGATAACAGACAAATTGGTAAGTGAATTGGATAGATAGAGATCCTCTTAATGACATCCTGCAAAGCTTTAAAAACCCTCCCTACTTTAGACT
This sequence comes from Nyctibius grandis, assembly GCF_013368605.1. NCBI lineage: Eukaryota > Metazoa > Chordata > Aves > Nyctibiiformes > Nyctibiidae > Nyctibius > Nyctibius grandis. The sequence goes on from NC_090672.1 coordinate 8,321,769, forward strand.
GTAATAAAAACATCAATAGAGATACACAGGCATTGCAAAATGTATCTAAAATGGGGTAGACTTGGACTATCTCATTTCTCTGAGTTTCTAGGAAATCTACATTCTCATATGCATATTTTACAGCTGTTTTGACAGAGAGCATAAAATACAGAATAAATAGAGCTATCAGCTAAGAGTATCTCTAGACATTGTCATTTTCGTTTAAGCTTGCTGATGATATACAAAATAATCACAGGAATATATTTACTGAAAGTAACGCAGGTTGCTAGGGTGTATTATAATATTAAAAGCATAAATTCCCTCATGTGGGGAAGGGACTGTAACATGCACAAACTTCAGACAAGTGGGAAAAGCTGTCACTATGTTTGCCAGTGAAAATGCTTCACCAAAAACATGTTGTATTCAGATGCTTGAGTTCATGGGAGGGAGTTCCAGGGCAGCATCATCTCTAGAACCGAGTCCTAGATGGTTTGTGCTTGTTGCCACCCATTGCCACTTTCCAAATATTAGTGAAAGTCTTTGTCTTATGAATTACTTCCTGTCCTATCAGGAACACCTGGAATTGTTTGCATGCATTGCTAGAACAGTCCATACTACTGCAGAAGATTCTGATATTCCCAATTACTATCTCAAGTGTAAACAATTATTCTCCAAAAGGAGCACAGTCAGGCCAGCAACGTGGCACAGCAGAAAACAGCTTTCTGCCAAGCACACCAAGGAGAACTCAGCTGGGCGAATAGCTAAGAAGTATAAACATTTTTTTCATCCTTTCAAGTGTAAGGAAGCAAATTGTTTGGGAAGGCTTCCGTAACACAGTAAAATAAGAAAAGTTGCATGGGCTCCAAAGATCCTACGCTTGTTCTGATCAGGGAGAAATTGTTTTAAATGTTGGCACATAAGAGCATAAATTAGTATATAACACCCAGTAGACCTAAGGGTGGTGTTCTGCCTCCGAAACATCATTAGCGTTAACTTATTATAAGAAGTACAGCTATGTTTTGTCAGTTACAAGGAATGTCTGTTATAACAAAATGCCGAGTACGTTCATACTGACTGTGCTTTAAATAATTGAGAAATTCAGTAAAAATTATACTAAATAATTCCTTAATGTCCTGCCAGCTTATTCTATAACTTCTACCACAGCAATGCAAAGATGACATCAATAAAGTTTCCGTACCAGCGAATGCAGCTGTACAGGGGAGGGGAAAAATATAGAGCTGTTGGGATGCCACTAAGAATGTATATCTTGCTCTCAGAAATTATTTAAGAAGGCAAATCACCCTGACTTTTAATGCAGTGTATCATTGCTACCTGGCTATGGGCACGCAGAGCCGTTCCTCTGAAGGTAGCAGGGGGTGCAGACTTGCAGCACGCTAGTTGTTCTGCAGCAAATCTTTGTGTGTGGGGTCTTTCCTGTGGTTTGTCTCATTCCTCCTTGAGGGGAGCTGCTCTCACCCGTTCAGTTGTGCTGATGGAGATAGTACTAGTTCGCAGCAGTATCACAGAGTAGCTACAAGGGGCTCCTACAGCCCCTTGTGCACATGGATCACCTTTTAAAAAGGAGTATGAAGTCATGAAGCAGCTGCTTTTAAACATCCCCTCCCCTTCACCCTCGACGGAAAGATTTTCATTTCCATCTTTTTAATGTTTATTCCTGTGCTATTTATAAGAACTTGTTTTGCAATTCCAGTACTTTATTAACCATAATTACTCTGAAATATGCATCATTGCCCTTTACGTGGGCTATATAATACACACAGCAGAACATATTGAGCTGCTTCTGCAGTGAAGTTGCACCAAGGATGGATCTGGCGTGCTGTATGCAAACCAGAGCACAATGTTCCAACTGCTTTTTGTCCCCGTTGGTCTCATTCCCAGCATGATGGCTTAGATTTGAAGTATGCCCGTTAATATTACCTACCAGACACAACAAGATGAATAAGAAATCCAGTGGCCTTTTTTTAATTGCCAAATAGTATTAACAATTCATTTAAGGAAAAATGTGCAATCTTCCCTTTTGACTTTGGGAGAGGAACACATGGCTGTGGCTTAATTCATTTCATTTTTCAGAGTATTTCACGTTCTATACCTTTAAAAAGTGCTTATACTCCCTTCAGATAAAAATACCTGTATAGGAGAAAGATATTTTTAAAGCTAAAGAACAATTCTTGTCCATAAAATGAATACGGAATATTATTTAAATTTCATGTATGGCTTTGGAAATCTTAGCTGTACAGTGAGGGGGGGGCAGCAAGACGTCTGTGTATCTGTTGCATCTGCCATGCCACACCATCTCCCTGCCTATGCTCCTTTCAGCCTCCCTGCACCCCTTCCAGCCTTCACCTGCTTATTATCTACTTCTTGGAGCCAAGAAAGAGAAAGTAATTGTTGCAGCCAGCATTTTACTTGTAGCTACATATTTGGATTTTTTACTGCAGAAAAATATTCTTGCTTTACAATGATTAAATGAACAGGATTGGAGTCCACTAAAGGCTTGGGGGGGGGGGAATTTTTTTTAGAAAGTTGCAGAAGAATGCAGGTCAAGTGAGGAAGAGGATGGTCAGCAAAATTTATTTTTTTTTTTAATATGTAAGACAATCTTGGAAGCATTCTGTGTGCATTGGAGGTGAGCAGGGTGGCATTTGAACTGGACAATAACTGACAAGGCAAGATGTGAAAAGGGCGTTTGATGCAAGGTAACCTGATGTTCAAGATTATCCCACATCTGGCAGGCTTAGAACACCAACACCGTTCCCTGGAACATCTGGCTATGACCGGGAAGAGCACATAACACTGCATGGCCCTTTTGTGTTATTTGGAATAGCAGTTTCTAGATCTGCATCTGATAATTTTCCACTTAGCATGTACTCAGCAGACAGTCGATGTGCATGTAAAATCATCATTTGCAATGTGATTTTTAGATCTTAAGCATCTTACTGTAATTACTGTACAAGCTTTTGACAGAATGATTTTTTAAAAAGAATAAAACCACTGGACGCATTTGGGGGCACTAATATAATTGTATGAGGTTGATATTAAATGCACAAACATCTTAGTAAACTGAAAGCTTTAATTCTTCAGTTGGATAGCACAATCTGTTATCCTAAATTAAATTTCCAAAGGAGTGTCTTTTTCAGATATTACATACTTCATAGCTGACAGGGACACTATCTAATTAGCTATTTATATGCAAGGCATACCAGGGGATAATTAGAAACATGGATTATGCAAAGGCAATCAGCCTGACAGAGGGCAAAGGAAGCTAACATATTAAATCAAATTTGTATATATGCTTATATAGTTTATCGTGTGTCGTTTGGGTTGTATTACATTAATACTTCATTTAATATGTTGTTACGCATATTACTGTAATCCACTAATTTGTAAATTAAACATGTGCTCTCCTAAAAACAGTATCTGTTGGCCCAATGAATCAGTTAGGCCTGCAGGAAAAGGCTTAATTAAGTTACATATGTATTCCGCCCCTCGGGAAATGCCCTCCGCATCTCTGATTGCGTTTGTCTGTGTTCAGATACAGGCTCTGCGGGTTACTGCTGGCCCTAGCACATCTTATCACATACTCAATATTTGTATTGCCAAAGCAATGGTGAACGCACCCTGAAATGCGTGGGTAGTTGTCGCTGGGTCAGCCAAAGGGAGGGTGAAATGGGGAAATGTTCTTTCCTTGAGTCACAGAGAGAAGACACACCATGTGTCTGAATTCAAGCAAATGGGAAAAGAGGGTCATTTGCTGTGTAAAGATGTGTAACGTGGATGTGTAACTTAGCTTATGTGACTAATGGGAGAGGTAGGCTCCTAAATTAGCTGCTCTGAATCACTCTGTGAAGGTGATTAGTTTTTTACCACTGACTGTATAGAAAGTCTAAGGGGTTGGTCAGCCAGGTGGTGTCTAAATGAAGGACAGATTGAATTTCTTTCTTAGGTGTGCAAACAGATAAGCTTTCCCCACTTTGTGATTATGTTCGTCAAACAAATATCATAAATGAAGGCTTCTTCAGGACGTGTCAGCACTGTGGCAAATATGCATACACCTATGCAAATCTGGACAAGTTTTTCTGAACTTTTAAGAAGTTGGTGAATTTGTTTCACTGGCAACTGGCAAGTCAACAGTAGAACCAGGCAAGACTGATGAAATCTAGGTGACTCCCTTACTTTTAGTGATTTACTATGAGGTTAAAAGAATGCCTGGTCTGCTTTTACTACCTTTTATTAGACATTCAGAAGAAATTGTCTCTCCTTTTTATGGTGAAAGGAGGGTCAATTCTTTTAAGGTCTAATTATAGGAAAGTCATGTAACAAAAGCAAAGGATGTGTGAAAGCAAGAGATAGGAGTCGTCGTGTGTACAGCACCCATGAGACTAGTGGCCTTTTATGTGGGAGGAAAGAAGAATCTGTATTGTATTTTGTCCTGAACGACATTTAAGGTAAACAATGAATGAAAATGCATTTTAAGTTGATTCAGATCCATTCTTTCAGAGGAATTCCTGTTGTTCCCTTATCATTTTCTTCTGATAAAGTGCGGTTAAGCATTTAGGGTTTATTTGCACTGGATCTTGGGTAGCCGTCAGCAGCTTTTTTCTCAGAAAGAGCTGATGTGATCACGTAGGAGTCTAGATATGGCTGATGTTGAAACTGCATTTGAAAAGCTACTCAAATACGGTTTCTTCCTCCTTACGTCTGAATAGTTCTAATCTATAGTGACTCTACACAGATACTTGTGAATTCGGGCAGGGGACAGCAGAGGTTGTTCTTTATAGCTTGAAATTGCTCTGATAGCTCGTACAGTGAAACTGGAGCTATCATCCAGCTCATTTCTCATGGGAACTGGCACTATGCTGTTTCTAATACAGTGTGCTTCCAAAACATCACAGACTCTCCTTTTATGCATACTGTAGCACTAACTTAAATAATTTTACTGGCATATGAACCTTGGCATAACTGAAAGCAGAATTTACCTCCTGGACTTTTGTATGCTTTTAATATTTATTCATTGGTCTCTAATAGAAGAATATTTGTCATCTTAACTGGATTTCTGGATAAGAATCAATGGATCATTAGTTTTAATTATAATATATCAATGCCATACTAGTACAATTTATATCTAATGAAATTAATGTCAGTGATATACTGTACTGTCATCGCTAAATTCTTCATGATAACTATAAATATCAAAACCTCTTTTCTTTACATTGTTTACAGGTTGATTTATGCAGTACAGTCTAATTAAACAGGCACCATTTTAAAAGTGATTGCATATTAATGTTGGATGAGGTACAAATATACTGGCCCATCCAGCTTGGAGAAAAGAACATCTAATGTAGCAAGTAATATATAGACCATGTGGGGTGGATAAAGGATTGGACTGGGAATCAGGAAACTGAGTTTTGTTCCTGGTACTGATAGTGCATTGTAGGTTATCTTTTTTGAAATCACTTGCATCTCAGCATCTTAAATTTCAAATAAATGACAAATCAAACTATGAAACCACAAACAAGCAAAAAAAAAAATCTGCTAGCCACTGACGATATGCAAATAAACTACCCTTGGATGATGACGTCCCCTTGTACAGGAGTCTTAGAGCCAACAAGATCTCTATGTGTGCAGCAGCAACTTGATGCAAACTCTGTGCATCTTTTATCTGGAAAACAGCTGTTTTGCAACTTCTTTGGCAGAGAGGCACTCCTACTGCAGGCTGTGACTAGCCTTTGAAATTACTGTATTTTCCTTTTGTGATGACTACATCTGTAGGTGCTCTGCCTGTAAATAAGATAAAGCTTAAAAGTCAGTTGAAGGTGATTTCCCCCCAAGCAGTCTTCTAGAACTCCAGAATCTACATGAACATCTGGAGGATCAAGTTGACAGTGCTTTCCCTTTAATTTCTGCAGCTAAAGAAAATGGTCATTTCAAAAGCTTTTATTTACTCCAAAGTAACATGGCATTCTAGTCTAAATACAGCTCCTTTTTAATGAGATCCATTGTTAATTTACTTGCCTCTGAATCTTGTTGCTCATAGTTTTCTACTCTTGAAGGCTAATTAATTTTAATATGCTCTGTAAGAATAGTTCTATCTCCTCTATTAATGAAATCCTCACTTGGATAGCTCAGAATATCCAAATCACTTTGGCAACTACAGATATGGAACAAGGCATTAGTGTAGGCCACGTTTATTTACTGACTCTTCCTGACAGAAGTTTGCAGCTGTTCTTTGCTGAGGAATGGTGAATAGCACACATTAGTGAAATGAAATATCTGTCTGCATGAGAGCATCTCCCTTCCATTTCTGCCTTATATGTTTCTATTATGGTTTTTTGAATATAGAGTTCCCTAAGAGAATCCTTACCTGTCTGACTCTGAATGGAACAGGAGAAATGGTCCTGTGGACAGAGCCATCAGCATGTGTCTGGAAGGGGAGAGAGAAAAATGCAAATGCTGCACATCACTGTCACTAGGGATATCATGAATAAGTGTCTGAGATCACTGGCAGAGCTAGCTTTGTGTTTATGTGCATTTTGTGGTAACTAAAAATAGTTTTATAGCTCCTGAATTTCTGCTTTCTCAAAAATGGAACATGGGAAGGTGTGTGTTAAGTTCATGCTTGGAGAACTTTGGTAACTGCTAAAATTTCTACATAATTTTCCAAGAAAAGTTGAAAAGGTGGCTCCTCCACTTAAAGTCATAGAATAGTTTGGGTTGGAAGGGACCTTTAAAGATCATCTAGTCCAACCTCCCCTTCTCAAGAGTTACAAATTGAGGAGACTGAATAATAATTGTTTAAGAAAAAGTAACTCAGCCCATCATAGATGGCAAGCAATGCAACATGGAATCCATTTGATAAATCCTCACAATGAATATTTTTTTGTTTTCTTTGCAGTACATGAAGTTCTCAGAAACATCTCCAGCTTTGCCTTCCAAAGCTTCACAAGAGATTCAGGCAGAGCGACCGTGAAAAATATTGATGTATGAACAGTTTGTGTGACTCCATTTGCTCCTTGCCCCACTGTATGAGAAATGCCCTATAAGATGCTCCCCTGCTCCTGGTCCAGGACTGCTTCCAAGTCTGCTGATGCTGGAAATAAGTCTAGCTCTGAACTTTATGTTGCTTGGGACTGGCACTTGCCTGGCAACGCTGTTACTACTGCCTGTCGTCCAGAACAAATCAGGAAAAAGAGGTAATCTTGTTATATGCATTATTCCTTCACTTCTATACACAAAATATCTCTCTACTCTGTTACATTCGTCATGTTTAGATGTACTTTGTTATGGTCAATAGTCTATTACTTTAGATACCTGATTATTGAGAGCAAGGAGTGTTGGCATTTCCCTTTGGCAAATGGAATTTTCTGCTGTTTTCTTCCTTTTCTGAATATTATAGATTCATAGATGGTAAATAATTCCTTTCTAGAAATAGAGCACCAGTAAAACAAGGTACAATAGGAGAGTGATAACTTGCTCAAGTAGATCCCAGAATTTTCTACCTGAATCTTACTATATAAGAAGAAAAAAGCTTAATCAGGGTTGATTTTTAATCCACATCACAAAGTGCATCTCAACTTTTTTCTTTTTACTAACATGGCTTCCGTAAGGCTGTCAGTGATGCATCTTCAGGTGTTGCATCACATCCTTGTGCCCACATGCAGAGGAACACCATAAAATGCCAAAAAAAATTGTTATTAAATTGTTAAGGAAAAAACTCGAAAACACCCATATACTGAAACCTTGGTGTCATAACAATGCTGGTGAAACAACCAATATTGCTAATGAAAGAGGTGTCCTCGAGGAAGGTAGACATTGGGATATAATTGACGTAATGGTTGAAAATCAAGCACATGGTCAGCTGGTGAATAACTTGCACACAAATACATTAGCCATAACAGCAATGCAGCACTTAAAATAATGTCTGTTCATGCAGAAGAATGTCAGTGACTGTCTGAATCAATAGTGACATTTAGAATTGCAATAAACTACACAGCCAACCAAAGTCATCATATCTAGGTAGATCATAAGAGACTTCAGTCATAGTGGACTCAGGTATGTGCAGAAATCCTGAACTATCTAAGTTGACGGCAGAAATGATTTTTCTTTAGCTAGTGTTTATTTTGTCGTTGTTTTCTCAGACTCCTTAAGTACATGTCAGCACTGACCATTAGAGAGATAAAAGAGCCCAAGTAGATCAGTATCTGGCTGGAATGCAGTCTTCAGTCTTTCAAAAAAGAGAGATTAAATTTGTATGCTGGGTCATTCATGCGGTAAATACGATGAAGGAGGAAAGCAGAAAGTTTTATATAAAATTGATAGTATTTTCGGAACAGAAACATGAGAGTTAATGTCTTGGATCAGTGCAGTGTCTATGTAGTCCATAGCCACCACGGATAGGGTTTAAACCACAGGCTTCAGAGGCAACCCAAACAAAAGGCAATTGTAGTCTAAGGAACTCTAGGGGGAAATTTTCTCCCATCTTCAAAGACAGGAAAAGCTCTAGAAATTTTGCCTGAAGCATAGGAGTTTATATGCCTTCTAAAGGATTTAAGGGCTGAGGTTTTTGTTTTGAATTTACAATTACAACCCTAGATACTATTGATATTCTTGCAAATATCTGATCTCTCTATAGCTCCTTGTGAGCTTTTGGACTCAGAGGTACACTGAGTGAAGAAATCCCACAGCCTGACTGTTTTTGCCATCAGTTTTGAGAATGACATCTAGTGCTGCTGGAAAGAAGAATGTGAGCTCATTAGCTTTGTTCCCCCTCTGCAAAGTGGGAGTAGTAGCACAGTTACCATAATAGTGTTTGTCAGAATATCCATGTCCTCGATGCATCAGCCACAGCGGTTCATAAACTGTGGATCCACCCAGAGGCAGAGGGGAGCAAAGTGTCACTCCTGGATTTATGCACCAGGTCAGTGGCAGCACTAGGAATACAGCCCTGCTCGCCTGGGCTAATAAGCTGCCCATTAGACCTAAGTCTGTGCCAGTTACCGCTAAGTGAAAAACATGACAAAGTATATTACTTACCTAGTAGCATGCAGTAAAGCACTGTACTTTGTCGTTCTTTAATCTCTTGATTTTTATATTGTGTGTGAAATTAACAGAGGAGGAGTAAAAGCAGTGAATGTAATGCAGATGTCTGTGGTGACAGATTGTTAATAATCAAAATGTAACGTGCCAAACGAACCTAAGTAGGGAGAGCCAAGCGAGTATCTTTTTTCATTCGTTTCTTTCTAGCTGCCTAAAGGTGATTGCTATACTGAATTGCATAAAACACATGTAGATTGATATTTCCTGGCAACATATTTACAGAAAAGGAAGTTAAACCAAAAACCTTCCCCACGAAAAACACACTGTATCCAAGACTGCATTCCCATTCATTTTAACTCATTTGCTTGTGACTGAATGGGTTACTCCAGCCTTGCTTACAGTAATTGATTAATGACTTTCCTCCCTCTTGTGAGGATGTAACATAAGAAGCTGTGTAAAATGGAAGAAGCTTTTGAAGTGCCAAGCTGGCATGAGAGAAAAATCTAGTCCCTGATTTGAAGACTGCTGCAGGTGTTTAACTGTCTGTATCTCTCCAAGAAGTGAAGGTTGCTAAGTGACCAGTACTACTTGTCCAATGCTGAATCAACCAAACTGTTTATTCCTGCATCTTTCTGCTGCTGAGACCAGTTGGGTGTTGCCTGAGTGAGTCCTGAATATGCTGATGTCTGCTAGTCACGATGCACACGAGTGCAGCCAAATCTATGCTTTGCACATAACTTCAGCCAATAGTTTCCCCATATATTTTCTTGGAGGTTGCTGTGAAATTTATGGCAAGCGTAGCTGGCTCTCATTATGCTAAACAGCCCTTCAACAAACACCTAAAGGCAAGCAAATATCTCAGTATGTGATGTCAGTGTAGGGGCTAGAAAGTTCTGTGTTTCCTTAATAGGCAGTCTGGGAAGTGGTATGATGATGTACTGTTACTAACCAGCAAAGGTTGTTTCCTAAAGTAATATTGATAGAGAAAATTCCATCCTATTCACAATCAGCTCCATCCACCTTATAAATAGTAAGGAATATGGCTACAATAAGAACTTTATATCTATATTCCCAGGGTCATGGTATGCATTATAGGAATGCTTTGCATTGACAGTTGAGTGCAGTAGCTAAATAAAGAAGGAATGAGGATCCGACTCTGCTCCTAGCTGTACCATGTACAAATGACCTTGTTCTCTGCATTGGAAGTACAAATGCAACAATACCTGCCTTGCTAAAGTGCTTTGGGAAGTCTTGTAAAAGAGTGGAATATTAATACTCCTATCTGGTAACATACAAATGCAGTTTTGTTTTACAAAACAGTAATAGAAGAGAATTATGTGTATATATTTTGATGAGGTGATAAGATGTGGCTTCTTCTCACTAAAATATTCATAGCTAGGAGTACCTTTCCCATCAAGTGACTGTAAAAGCTGATGTAATGGAGTTTGAGATTTACTATCTTCCTGAATAGTTTTGTATGAGGTTTTTTTTTCCTCAGTTTGCAGCTCATCAGGGGATTGTTTTTAAACTGCAGGTGCAGGTATTTACAATGCAAACCAGATCCTTGGTTATTCAGAGATGGTATAAAGGTGGCTATATGTGAAAGATCTTGTAGCAGTCAACTTTGGGAGAGAATTAGGGTTGGAGTGGGCTGGGGATTCTGGAGAGGGATTAATATTGTGTTGAATTTAGAGCTGGAGTTGAAGGCAGCCCCAGGAGCAAATGGATATTTTTACTGGCTCTGAAGTGGCATCAGCTTAGATGTCGATTGCAAGATGTGGACTCTGACTGAGGTAAAATTGAAGCCATGCACTAGAGCTAGGTCCTTGTGCAAGGGTTGTTTGATGCTAATTTCCAGTCTTGTAGTTGAAGTCACGCAGTACACGTTGTTATCCTGTGTGCGACCTGTTATGAGGCTATTTTATGATTGCACTTGTCAGTTATGTCTAACCTGTCATTTATAAATCTACCAGGTCCATAGCTCCTAGCTCTTTTTATTATTATCTTTTTCTTCCTTTAATATATTTAAGTATGGACATGTTCTGTGGAACTGCGTTCCCCAGAATTGTATCTTTTTCTGCTTCCAAATGGCTAGTAAACCTAAAGCATTTCCATCCTGGTTTGTTGAGGCACATGTAGGGTTATGCTGGAGTGCTTTAAATTAACAGTTCCTCATAAGAAACTTCTTAATCTTCTTGAAGCTGTAGCCATGGCTCTGTTCTTGATTTTGACCATCTCCACGCATGTTCTTTTCCTTTAATATTTTCTTTTAGTGTTTGTCTTGTAGTGTTTTTATTATTTAGCAGACTGCTTTTCATTCACCAGAAGTGTCTATAAAGAATCTGGATTATGGGAATATCTTGTAATAAAAAACCACTGCAAAAGGAGGTCTTTTGACAAGGATACAAAACAAGAGTGGTAGTTTTATAATCTCTAATTATGAAAAATAGTAAAGATAAATTATATGAGCAACCATATCTCAGACTCCAAAGGATGCCCTGAGTTCTGTGAAAAGAGATTTTCTGAGTCCATACTTGACGTATCTACACGCAAAAACCAGCGGTGGCTGTCTGCAACATTCACCACAGCAGTGTAAAATTCAGCCCCAACCTCACACGGCTGCTGTGCACCCCACAGAAAGTACTGTACAGAGTGGATGGCACATGGTTGAGAGTGCAATATGATGAATCAAGAGAGCAACTCACAAGACTGCTTCTTTACCCTCCAGTTAATAAGCAAATAGGCCAACATCTCTTCCAAAGGCACATTCATTATAATTCTAATTAGTAATATGTATAAAATTGATTTGCATACCTTAGGAAGAAAAACTCCCTCTGAGAAATGCTAGAATTACCGGCTTAGGAAAAATAAAAGATGATTCTCTGAAGCAAATCTCATATTTTCTGCTGCAATTAGCTGGGGTTTTAAAAATTGTTTATTCTAAGCCTTTAAACACCTTTTAAAGTATCTAGTGGCTGACTCTGTACTTGGAATCAAATACAGGTGATTTCAAATCGAGAGAGTTTTAAGATTCTCCTTAGATCCACCAAGTTGTTCTGATGCTGCAAATCTTTGAGCTGATATTATGTCAAGATAAACTGACAAAAAGCAAACCAATACACTTATTTTCGTATTTCTCTACATTATGAAGCATACAAGTACAGAAAATCTGTCATTTTGTGTGTCTGTGAAGTATCAAACACCTTTTCATAATTCATAAATAATGAATAGTAGGACTATTTGTTAAAATTATATTGCAGGAAAAATCCCTGGTGTTCATGTAATGTCTCGCATGATCCAGTGCTTTAAAGACATTAATTAGAGTTGATTTGAATCAGTAAAACAATATTGAGACAGGTCTATTAAACAGCGCAGAGTGAATAATTACAATATTGAAATTGTACATACCAGTGTTTCCAGTTGCATTGTAGGCATGATATACATGATCCATGGCTATTAGTAGTGTTTGCTGGACTGAGCAATGCTCTGAGTTCCAGTTCTTTGTAATTAAAACCTGGCACAGAAAATAAGAGTGTTATTATAACTCTAGCTGTTTGGTTTGTGTTAAAAGAGATATGGAATGTTTAACATATGTTGAAACAAGTCATATTTGTAATCCAACATGTATTCAGTGTTTTAAAGCAAATATGGGGCAGAAATATGTCTAATCTAATTGCAAGTAACTCAAAATGCAGTGGTAGAACTGCAGATTCAAGCAGTAGCTCTGGAAAGATGTTCAGAAAATCACTTGAGGATGATCTTTTCCTTCTAAGCTTTCAGGTGTAGCAGTAGTCTTTAATCTATGTTTGGCAGCCTTGGAAAGCAGGGGTCCCGCTCTGTGGCTAGAACTCTGTGGAGCTATTTTCATACAAATATGCTATTTAGAAGTATGACTGAAGTCAAATTATTTAGATATTCAATTCTTTCCTGCATCTGGGGCTCCTTTTAAACCTTTATTCAAACCTCACAATTGAAATGCTGCACAACAGTGTGCATCAAAATTCCCAGTGACCAAATTCTTCCAAAGCATAATGATCTTTCCACAAGATGATGTGCTTTCAGAGGGGAAACAATCATTTAGCCCATAGTATGGTAGACAAAGTATGTTTGATTTAGGAATGAACGTGTGTGTGTGTATACCTGTACAGGTACATATGTGTACATAATAATACTTCAAATGCAAATGAAAACACAATCTATTAATGTGCTGTAATTGTTCATGTTCTACCATGCAAAATACTAACCCTTGTTCTAATAGAGTTTCATATACAACCATTGCTTCACCCACTGATCTGTGATATATAGTATATATAGCTTCTAATTTTAACATAATACTTCAGATGTGAAAATTCAGGTGAATAATTTCCATTGTTTCTCACCAAAATGTGCATGCATTGTTGCAAGAAATGTAGATGGCTGTCTTCATCCTGATTGCTGGCATGGGAGATCATTTTCTAGCTTTGCTAGAAAAAATGTTGCTAGGTTATTTGATTGTTGTATTCAGGGATATCACTTGAAGTTAATTTTATCAGATAATATCTATGAGAAGACTGAGTATTTCTTTTCAAACAAACAGCACAAATACCAAGCCCATCCCCAGCACATCCATATTTGTCATCGTGATGCTAAAACCAGGAAGCAGCCAGTGACTGAGCCATCCATCAACTGGACACATCACATATTTATCATTATTATGAAAATGTGGATTGATGGCCAGTGAATACACTTCTGAGTTGTCAAGTCTTCCACTGTTCATATCTTTGTAAAAGGGAAACACCAGTTTCTCAAGGTTGTTATGCAGGTGACCATCACCATGGTCTGAGGTTTGAAGTGGCAGAGAAAGTAATAAGATAATGTGGACACTGGGTACAAGTTTGGGAGGTATCACCTGTCCCGTACAAGGGGAGGAAGAAAGAAGAATTAGCTGAAATTAGGTTGCTGTTATTCTGAGTGCCTTATCATGTCTGCCCCCCCATGAGTGGCTTTTATTTATATGAGCAGGTTTACTGAAAAATTAAAAAAAACATAAAGTGTGACTTTTGTCCCTCCGCAAATAGAGGCAGTGCCCAGGTCACAGCCTGTACAGCAATATGATTTAGCAAAGACACTTGTGAAGTAAAGTTGTGTGCTTACAAGCTTGTCGTGTGCTATGCACTCTTTTCTCTGAGTTTTTATTAATTTGGCAGGGGAAGAGTACAAGTATTTCTGAAATGATAATTTTTTTCCTATGCATGACTAGGTAAAATACATATTGTGATGAGAATAATGCTAAGAGGCTGGGGGCTATCTAAGACCATAGGAACAGGAACCTGTAAACAAGCCCATCCGATATATTGTCAACAGGAGACATATATTTATGGTGAAATGGCTTTCAGTGTAGAAACTATTGGGTGCTCTTTTTTTTTTTTTTTTTTTATCTGTTCTCTGGCAGAGGAGTGATTTAAAGTGAACCTCAACTCACATTTCAAATAATAGATGACAGGAGCTCATCCATTTCAATATAATTCATTGCACTGCATATGTATGGGGGAGATTTTAAAAGAAAACCAAGGAGTTATATTTCAAAGTGAGCCACTAGATTTTTAAATGTGGTATTTCTTCCTCACTTTCCTTCTATTAAGTTTATTGGCTTCCCTGAGTAGAAGACTGCACTTTTGTGTTAGATATCACTCTTTGTCTGCTCTTTGTCTCGCACCAGCTCCAGAACTAGGGGTGCAGGGTAGAGCACTTTTTTATGGGGGCGGGTGGGGGTGGGGGTGGTATTCTGACTGTTCGTTGATAGCTTAATCTTTTTTGTTGGCTTTTATTGTTGTTTCTCAAGTATTAGTTTCCTACTTTATTCACACAATGTAAAATTCACTTTCCTGAAAAGCTGTCAGTGTGCAGAGCTCTCTCCTTCTGTGTGTCTGAAATACGTGAACTCTAATTCTCTGCAATATCATAAACCTGAAAGTAAAGTAATTTCATTTATCTTTTATAGATTTCAGGGTTGCGTGTTTGCGGGGCGGGGGGGGCGATGTTCTTATCGATCTATTTGATTTGCATCCTGGATAATGACATTCCCTATTGAAAATATCCCTTTAAGTGTTTGAGAATAACAGATCAGAGACTGAGAGTAGCTGAAGGCTTTGAGGAAAGCCAGGCTGAGGGTGCTGGGTGCTTTCACAGCCCAGTACTCTGCTTGGGAGTAGAATCTGGAGCCTTAAATTTTCTTTGGGGACAGGTGTCCAGACTGAAATCCCAGACGAGGCAGAGGATGACTGCCTCACTTGAAGTGAATCAGAGGTTGTTCACAGGTTTTCACCATAATTTTTAATGGATGAGGTCCCCATCCACTGCTTCAGAGATGCTTCAACATGATTTGGACATGGTATACCAGGTCCTTAATGCATATGCTGCATGTAAACCAAAGCAGATGCTAACATAAAATGTGTCAGAGTTGCTCTAGGAGAAAAATCAGTCTTTGTTGGTTCCAGGCAGTTTCCCTACATGAACAGAATGTTTTATTTTTGGAGACAACTACTCTTGACATGAATGACAGATATGCCTTCTTTTTGAAGGAAACAAAGTGCGTAGTCAGTGTTTAACTTTCCAGTGAGCTATGAACTTATGGTGATCTTTGGCTGATGAAAGAAAAAATAAATTATTTTAAAATTATGAGAGCCAGGGCATTTTGGCACAGTAGGATTGAATTATATTGCCATCATAAATTGCTGCACATCAGAGTTGGCTGGAAAGACTTTCATCGAGACATTCATAAAACCAAAAGACATCAGAGTAAACAGCAACCTGGGACCTGGCAGTGAGTGAATCTTGGGGCAAGAAGGATATGTGTGCCAAACCAGCTTAAGTGACAGTGTTCTCTTCATATCCATTTGTTTATCACCTGTTCTTCTTAATTCCCCTTTCGTTCAATTCATTTCCCTGCTTTTGGGAAAAGTCAAATTTAATAATGCTAACCTGTATAGAAAAGTATATGCATATTCATGAAAGCTCATGAATTATTGGCAAAATCTAATTGAGTCAACGTTGATCATGGCAAAAGGCAATTAAATGTACTTGTCTTGTGAAAAAATCAATCTCACCTTAATTTTTTTGTCTTGATCACATATGATTTGAAATATATTTTGATGAAAAATAAAACATTGAAGGGTATCGATTGAGGATCCTATATTTCCTGTCTATAAAGTTATATCTTTGTTCATAAAAGTAGTGTATTTTAAAAACCTAGAAATACAAGAGGTTTTAAAAGGATCTCTGGGGTAAAAATTTAAATTCAGAAACCCCAGAAAGTTTGCAATGCATTTAACTTGTCTAATTCTAGTGAAAGTGTCTTCTGCCTTTTTGTTATTCTGAGGGAACTGACTCACTGTCTGTAGGGAACATTTCCATGCCTATCACAAGATGTTCAAAATGTGATGACTAGCATGGCTAAAAATTCTTGACACAACAGTATCCTGTCAGAAAATACAGATTAATCAAAATTTAAGTGTTTCTCAGGGATACATAAACTTCTTCCAAATTATAGGTGGAAAAATGTCTAAGTTAGTAGATTCAACTTTGTCATTGCATTTCACCCCATTCCACTTGGACTTCTATATATTGTCCCTTTTTATTATTCTTTCAATGAAACGTTTCCATGCTGTCAGGACTGTATTGCTGGGAATTTCTGCTCGCCTGAAAATTTTGAAATTTTGGTATTTTGTTCTGATCTGACACACAAGAAGTTTCCTTCTATTTCCACTGGAATGGGAGTTCTTATTTCCAGTTGTGGTCTGGATTTCCAAACCTGTTCTCAACTTTTGTGTGATCAAACCTAACACCATGGAAGCTTGATCCACAGCATAGCAACTGTTTCGAGAAATCCATCAACCAATGTAAACCCATTAAGATGTTGCAAAGATTTTCTGCAGTAGTCTTATGAGGAATTTTTGCCTCACGTATGCCTTACAAGATCCTGTTTCTTGAGCTAAGTCCTATATTGCAGCAGTCCTTATATCAGGCTCCTAAAATCAAAGTTGAGCTTGGAGGAAATGAGAGAATTTTTCTCGTGCTGCCAAAGGAAGAATTTCTTGAGTCTTCCCATGAGGTCCTGGAAATTTCCCAGGCACACGTAAGCCACAAACCAGTCTTTTTGGTATAAAAAGAGCATACATGGCTTCTATATTTTTTTTTTCATATTTTTGTCAGCATCTGAATTTCACAGTCAAAAGAAGGTGCAAGAGGGTAGTCTATGAACATGTTTATGCAGGTAAATTTGAAGTAATTTGCATTTCAGGTGTTTGTGTGCAGCTCCTATTGATGCTAATGGCATTTGTGCACATAAATTTCATCCTATCAGGATGGGAATACTTCCCTGGCTATAATTCACATTCTCCATTTCATTTGGGATCTTTTTATAGTCAGCCATTTATAATTTATTCTCCCAAACTGGCTTTGAATTTCAACAGTGGTAACCTGAAAAAATACATTAATCTGTTTGAGGTGAATTAACCTCTTTTTTCCACACTGTTGGACTGTCAGTCAAATTTCCTTGATAAGACAACATTACTTGCACTGACTGGTAATGGCGCTAATATTTTTTGTCAATTGTAAGATTTCTGAAGCATATATTTTTAAATTCAATCAAATGGTCTCATTTTAAAAGATAATTTTTAATTATTTAGCATTTTTCCTCTAGAGACAGGGCCATAGGATTTTTTATTATTATTATTGTCAAATACCAAATGGCTTATGTGGGTCTGATGAATCATTTTCTTCACTGCTCTTTCACATGTGCTTTTATTTCTTGACTGGGGATGTGATTGGAAGTTGCCTGGGGTTATTCACTTGAACAAGGATGGCTTTAGGACTAGTGCATGTGATTATTGGTCCATGCACACTCACCTCCTGTGTACAAAATCACAGGAAATGAGATGAACCTGAGGAAAGCCCAGCAGCTCGCAGCTCCAGCCTCTTCCAGGATTTACCTTGCTCGAGATGCTGACAGAGGGTGTCTGTAAAACCACATGGAGAATTAACTATGGGGGAAAAGGCCTTTTGCTGTTGTTTCATCAAGAGCTCCTAAAGAAGTAATCTAGAGAGTATTCCAAGTAGGTGTCAGAAATTATGGCTTTTTTTTTTTCCAAGTACACATTTCCCTCCAAAAATATATAGTTACACCTGGGAGGACTTTTGTAATTTTGGGTGGGCTTATAACTTTTGAGATACCAAACAAATGTAACACATCTGCTATAGAAGTATTCAAATCATCCAAATGCATTCCTAGTCTTGACTGTAATACAATCTTCCATTTTTTTTTCTATTTTTATACCAAACTTTGCTATTTTCCCCTGTGCCCTTCACATCTCTCAGACCACTTCTTCACCTTTATCTGTTCTGATATCCTTACTCTTCCCCCTTATCTTATCCCCCTATTCAGTGAACTAAATCCTTGGGCTGGTGAACTTGTGTGCAGCTGCAGTGAGGAAGTTGCTTAGGGAGCTGTGCAGGCACTGATGGATTGTGCACAGCTGGCATTAGGTAGCACTGAAATGTGGGCTTTCTAAATTGCCATCTGAGATTTGGGCATGCCGGGAGCCTCATCAGGTTGGCGTGTTATTGAATGCATACTGGAAATATTCTGCTGTACATTTTGAAATATCAACAAGAAAATCAGTTTCTAGCTTCTGCTCCTAATACCACTCCTTCAGGAGGATGTGTTCTGTTTAATCAGGTAAAACCACTCCTACTGTGTTTTCATTTGTAGGATAGAAGAAAGCAGAATGAAATGCGTAGCAATTAGTAAGTTCCCTGTGAATACATGTATAGTAATATTTTCAATTTTAGTACTGTAACTTGCAAGCAAATCTGGGAGGCGTGGAAGGGGTTTACATAGGGTATGATCCCAACAGTTCATATAATTGGCAAGAATTAACATATATTTCCATTATGCTGAATTTTTTGTTGCCACTTTTTTAATAGCCGGTATTCTAAAGAAAACCGAATTCTATGATTGAGCATATAAATGTGGTGTTATTTCATATTCATGTTATCTTGATGTTTGACAGAAAGAGAATTTTAATTATGCAAGTTGGTATTTCTTTGCCTTTTGAGAGCATTCCTTGGGTGTCAAGCCTCATTGTTCTTCCTGCTGACGTCTTCCTTGAAGGCAAAACCCAAGGACTGCATGCTGAAGGACGTATTTTCTGCACTGATAATAGTTACATTTCTCCCATACACCAGAAGATACATTCCTATGGAATTGCTCTTATTTTGGGTGAAGTGCATCACAAAATGAGAGACAACAAAACCAAATTTTTTCACAAAAGAACATGGGATGAGCCAGGTTCTTATCATCACACACTTGACAGTAGTGTCTGGGCTTGGGTAAAATGCCTGTAAATACTCTCTGAGGACTGTGCAAGGTTATGTACTACTACAGGAAGGCAAGTGGATCCCTTCACAGAAGAGAAGGGCAGAAGGGACAAAGAGGGATGCAGATGCTGAAGAGCACTGTAAATATCAGTGACATGTTAAATATCAGGTCTGGAAAACAGTAGCCTCACTGTTTTGCAGTGTGCCCTTTCTGGACCAGGGATGAATCAAGCTTCCATGTAAAATGCTGAGTTCTCTTCTTTAACAAAACTTTAGCAATACATAAATCATTGACAAAGTCATGAGACCTACTTTAATGGTTGTTGAGTCTGTCTTTCATACACGTGTGGCTAAGCCATTCTCATATGGCTGCAGTCAGTGTCTGACTCTTGTCTGGCATGCTAAACCAAGTGAAAAAAGAACATGAGCTGGGAATGAGAATGTAGATGTGATTTCATGGCACTGTGATCAAGAAGATACAGTTCTTTATTCATATAGGCTTGAGAGAAGACAATGTCAGAGGAATGAAAACAAAAATAACCTCAAATTTGTTTGCATAGTAACGTTTCGCCTCCATCCAACACTGGAGCTACTGTTTCATACACCAAACCACGCCTCTTGATTACTGCAGACAGGCTGTGCCCATGGAAAACTCCTTCCGTGTTCTTGGGTTTTATTCACTCTTCTAAAAATAGAAAACCTTTATTTTTGTTTTCCCTATAGGTATTATTATTAGATTTTAAAACTTTCTCTGTGAATAAAAATTATGCCCTCGCAATTCATTCCAGTACTAAAAATGTCAGTTTTTTCAAATCTATGACTTAAACACTCATAAAGTATTGAAAAGTCTATTTGGGCTGTTACAGGAAAAAAATCTTTTTGGAACACAAGCTGCTTTTTTAAATATTGCTTTAGTGATGGAAATACTTGATTTCTTTTAAAATTGTTGATATTATTTTAGGGGTGCTGAAATTCTTGGCTGTCTAAACTCAATATCTTAGGTTCAAATGCAGCAAAGGTCAATAGTTAGCAGACATTGCTACATTCTCAGTGGCTGAATATTTGCATAACACAAGCATTGTTAAATAGGTGTCCTTGGTATCAGGAGAAAGGTAAGGGCCACAGGCAGCAGAGGCTGTGATGAGCGCTGGTGTTGGTTTAAGCCTGCCTTGCTGGAGCAGATTTCCAACACACAGAGGTCCCGTGCATTGGCTAAAGCTTTGGCAGAAGCCTTTTTTGCCAGTAAATGGATCGGCTGAATCAAGACTCTGTGGCATTTATTTCAGTCATGTTCTGTGCAAAGGGAGTAACAGAGTATACAAATCTCAGAGGCTGTTAGGCTGCTATTTTTCAGTCATGCTAAATTCAAATAAAAACTGGTTCTTTTTCAGCACTGTGCAATCAGGACTCAGAGTGTACCAGCTTTCTAATCTGGAGACAAAACAAGCACTCCAGATTATTCAGCAACAATAGAGACTCTGATTGTTTAATACACTGATAAGAATGTGTTTAAAAAATAAATTATCTACTAGCTTCTGGGATTGCTTGAAATTCCATTAAACACTAATGAGAGGAGGCATCACAGGCAAATTAATAAACACCCTACGCACTAACCTAGAAAATACCAGCCTAAAACATTTGATGATAAACTGATTAAAATGAGAAACATATTTCATGTGAAACCGCTCAGCATATTTCAGTGTATTAATTAAGGCATAATGAAAATGGAAGATACAGCACAGAAAAGGAAGAATACACATTATAAAGTGGACTATAGTCCTGCAAAACAGTCATATGCAAATGGAGCCTTAGTTTCATGCATATTAGCAATTCCATAGCACTAGAAAGAGCATATAAAAAGTTAAATATATTGAGATTTTAGTGCATTTTAGTTGGTGAAATCAGAGAGAGGCAATTTTTTAGTGAATTTGTGCATGTGTTATAAGATCATAATTTTTTTATACATATGATAAATCATCCAATCTTACATCTCCCATTGGTTCTGAGGTAGGTTTATAAGATAACTTGCACTGGGGGTGAGGGGAACGTTGAACAGAAACAATGTTGGATTTAAAAGACAAATCTCATGTATTATACCTATCTTAGATAAGCATAAATTAGAAAAGAAAGAAAGAAGAGAAAACTGGTTGCAGTAAAGAAAAAGGAAGATGCTGGTGCATCTGTCCAAGGCATTATGTGCGTTCAGTACTTTGCCATTCAAGGAGAAGGGGTTGCCATAACAACCATCATACCTACTGGTAGCCAGGGATGACGGAGATGTAACACATCTCCGAAAGAAACTCAGCGCCAGCTTGTTGCACAGCACAAAAAAATCATTCTGTGCATGAGAAGTCCCAGCACAGATCATGTCATCTGAATCCTCGAGCAAAGAGGAGCTCCTGGGCACAAGTATCTGTCCCTCTTTGACAAGGAGGGGGGCTGGTGGTGCCTGCATTCGTGTCTCTTGGAGGAACATAGCTGGGGGAGTAGGGATAAGCTGACAGGCAGGGGAAGGTTATCTTCTCCCATCTGGAGCAAACAAGACTGTGGCTCAAAAATAAGTATCTTCTGCTTCCTTTAAATCTTTACTGTAGCCCTGGTTGGAAAATCAGTTAGTCTGGCCCAGTTAAAGAGCGGTGAGAAAGACGGGAGGTCCCCAAACTGACTCAGAGTCAGAGCTCCCTCCTGGACACTTCTAACGCCAGGTGCCCTTCTGCACGTCTCCTTCATATCGGTTTGGCCATTGCAATCTTTTCAGCAAAGAGCTCCCTGCCTCTCCCTGAGCCCCTCTACAAAACCTTATTCACACAAGAACCTTCCCTGAGATTTCATGTGCGTGCGCAATGCTCTTAAGCACAGGTTCTTTTGCAATAGCAGCACCGTAGCATTTCGAAGTGGTCTTTGGCATTCATGTGTCTATTCATCAAATGTCTGTTGCCTGAAAAAAGTACTGCTTTGTGTTATACTTCATCCAATGAGATGTATGTGCAGAGATAGTGCATGATTTAGTGTGGTCATGCCCTACAAGTAAAAGTGTCATCAGATGGTGATGCAGAGCACATGAAGTCTGATTGAAAATCTTCCATACCTACAGTTGTCATTATCTAGGGTGACAATCTTGCTGGCGTAGAGAGCCGGTAAGCTGTATGGAGAGACTGTTCAGACACTATATGTACTATGAATTGTGCCCATTCACCTTTGCTATATATTTGTGATCTATGTATAAAAATTGGGCCCTAGATACTATGAATTGAGCCCTTCCAAATTAGTATTTAAAAAAAAAATCAACCCAGCCAACAGCCATGGTTTGGGGGGAATGTGTGTGTATATATACACGCATTCCTTTATTTGTATTCGGTTTCTAATTTTTTAAGTAGTATTTGGGCCTCTCCTTCTGTAGGAACATTTTGAACTAAATTATATGTATTTTTAAACAAAAGCAAGTGGTCTCAGTTATCTGTTCAATGTCAGCAATAGGAGGGTTCAAAGTCATTGGTCACCATAAGGCAATAAAATCACAATCTTCATCTCAGCCAGGTCCAGATCCGAAGCCTCTTTAAACCAGCAGGAATCTGTGAATTGCTTTCACTGGACTTCACAGCAAACTAAATAGCTGTTCCTCTTCATCCTGTAATTCTTTTTGACCATTGTTTCAAAGTTCATGTTTAAATATATCCTTCCACAAATGAGAAATAATTTTTTGCAGCATTTGGAAAACTTGTATAAAATATGTCTGTTGTTATCAGTATGAATCAAACCTGCATCGGTGAGATGTGACACAAAGCACAAAGGCTTCTTTCATTGAAATCGGTAGGAGCAGGAACAGCCCGTTATTCATTTTTGATGAAAAGGGAAGAGGAATAAACACTCCACAATAAAAAATAAAGCAGTAGAAATTAATAACCTGCACCCCAAACAACAAGTGCATACCTGGAAGTGTCTGAAAGCCGGCTTTTCTTCTGGTGCTCTGGTATCTTTTTTTTTTTTTTCCTGGCAATGAAAGATGGTAATATTTGGTCGTGCTAGAAGTTCTATTTTTGGTTAAGTAGTAGGCTTCACTTCAGATTTAGCTATTTTAGGTGCAGTACATTATTTATATTAATTTAAAAGGTGTGTTAGTCAGACAAAGGATTTCTGCATCTTTAGTTACATATAGTCATCAAATAGATTGCATAGTAATCATACTGTATTTACAAGACATGAATTTATTTATTCTACACTGAAAGACAAGGAACTAAGCATGTTTTAATATTTTGAAATAAAGCACATAAATCTTCTGGCAAGTACGATGTATGTTGTCCTGGTTACTGGGTGCTTACCCTTAACCAAGCTTCCCATATGTTAACTGAAAAATCCCAACACTTCTATATTGAAAGATACCATGCATGTCTCATATTTCTCTAAAAAAAATTTTCATTTGTGGATAAGGTACAGTATAAATATTATTAAAATGTTTAAGGAAAATCAGAGGATATATTAAAACTGAATCCTCTTGATTTCAGCCTAACGGAGCAGAGGGCTTTGAGTTGTAAGGAAACTGAAAGTGTAGTATAAGTGTGGTACAGAATGCTTATCGGTGGTGACCAAACCTCATTATTACCAATGTCTATTTCAATAGTAGTTTTCATTTGGGTTGACTGAATCTATGGAAATAAAGACTTTTTTCATTAGGACTGGTTTGAGTCAGTGGTAAAGGTAGTTTCTGAGTACAGCCACATTGATTTAGACAAATGAAAAATTGTTTCCCAGTTTTGCACCTTCACCCAGTTCTGAAGGGACAGTTTCTTTTGGAAGGCTATTACACCTTTGGTTATCGATTCTGTCGCATTCTTAAGGTTTATGTGGCTCTGTTCTTGATTTGATGAAGCCAGAAACATGGAAATGCCATGAGACCAGGATTTATGCAATATGCAGTTTTATTTAAAACCCAAACTGTATTGTAGCCATTGTTTTGGATTCATCCTACTTTGTGCTGGAAAACTGAAACTAGAGCCAAGCCTGAATCCCTTATTCAAACATCATTGTTATCAAAAGCAGCACTAAGTAAGGACACGAAGATTTGGTCATTAAAGATACATTGGTTTGCTTGCCAGAGTAATGCAATTAAAACCCCACAGTGTGGAACTGATATAGTGTTTCAGAGCATATAACCACCAACATTGCAGGACTCTCTGAAACAAACAGTAATACATTTTTCTTACATCTTTCTCATTAACTTTTTAAAGCCTCTGCTGGTTTTGTGGGCTTACTGCAGTGAGTTTGAAATGATGTATGAAATAAGAAAGGAAAGGCAGGTTGTACTCCACAGTCACTACTGCGGTGGTGTTGGATGATGTTATACTGAGCTCATAAAAAGCCAGGACAGGTCTGAGCTTTATGAGAAAGAGAAAGAAAACTTCACTGCAAATGTCTTATCGGTACTCCTTCACACAGCGAAACTGGCCGTGATTAGTGATTGCCCTAATGCTGTGTCTTTGCTATGTTTTTCGTGCTCCTTTCAGCTGGTAAATTCTGCAAAGATCGACTTTCCTAAACTCGTACCTACCCCAGGAGGTTACATCCATACTGAACGGATACAATGTAGGGTAAAACTTAAATCGTGGCTCTGTTGATATCTTCCTGCGTGACTTTGCCCAAGTTATTTAGGGAAAGAGTAAAACATTGCTTAACAGGAATAGCCCTGTTCCAAGGATGGCTTTTTGGTTTTTATCCAGTGACTTATCAAGCACGAGCTCTGCTTGAGTTTATCATTTATTTTTAGTTCATTTACTTGTTTCAAGACTGCTTTTTCTTTTGTTTTGACTATTATTACTCTTCCATCCATTTCCCACACATAAAGGAGAGTAAAAGGGGACAGCTTTTCTTACACTGATTGTTCTTCTCTGTTGGACTGAAGAACCTTTGAGACATGACATACACTTTTTTTCCAGCTCTTAACACCATTAGTCCCACATTTTTCTTTGCACTGTAATACAAATAATAGTACTATCTATATATGGCAAATAGAGTTTTACATGGGAGTGAGGATCTTTTTAAATGTCATTCTAAAGAGACAGGTGCCACGAGGAAAAAAGCTAGAAGGAAGATATGAAAAGGTACAATAGAAAATGAAGGAAAAGAGGGAATAATATATATATATTCATTGTCTGTAATTCATTTGTTGGTCTATGATGTTGATACCATAGTTCAGACTCTATCTGAATTTTAATCAAGCTCATTCATGTGTTTTTGTCACGTTCTTGGAGAGATGATGGTTGAATATTAAATTGGTTTGATGTGGGAGACAGGAAAGCAGAGCATTGGTAACAGTGAAAAGTTCAACCAAAATGCATTTACTTCCAAAATAATGGACAGGCTTCAGCCTCACAGCTATGCAAATGCGAGTAGCTTTGGATGTTACAGCAGTGATTCTACTCTCAAGCTTTCTTTGCAGCAAGATAACCCACTTGAACTAATAATAAGCTATGGTGGATAATGCACGCTTGTATGGACGCCACACTTCCTGTGCCCGTTCCCTTGTCCACATACGAGAGACTAGAGAGTACGCCATAACACCACGTAGGAGATACACTGATGCACTTAGCAGTAAAGATGCTTGCTCCAGTGTGACCCAGGAGGTCTGCAAACTTGGGAAGTGGAAGGGAAATTGTAAAGTTTGAGTTAGAAATGTAGTAGCACGGCATGAGAGGAGTCTATCCAGCTGTGTAGAACAGGAGTTCTTGTCATGTCTTATTAAATGCATCCTACAAGTCAGTATGAATCATCAAACAGGAGTCTTGCTTTTATTTTGGTTCCAGATAGCTGGCATCAAAATTTACATTTTAAATGAAAGAAAATAATTGTGGATAATCCCTTCTAATTCAATTTGAGTTTTAAAACATTTTTTTCTCTAATGGTATTGGCTTTATAATAAAGTATGATTGAAGCTTGTAAAATAAAAAGAAGATGAAGTGAATATAAGCTTTGAAGAAGCCTGATGATCTCCAAATAATTTTGCATAATAATTCAAAATAGTCAGATGTGCAGGTTTTATGCCCATTTACACAAATTAAGTCTGCAATTCATGCACAGTCACAAGCGGGCTCCAAACATCTTACAAAGTCCGATGTGATTGCCTCCTGGTCCTTTTCAGGTAGGTTAGGAAAAAATGAAGACCTTATTCTTTTTTCAATCTATAATACTTTTTTCTACTGCATGTATGTGGTACTTAAGTCAGTTTAGCACAATTTTAAAATTTTATTATAATTGCAGCAGGTGAAAGCAGTCTGTCAGTACTAGCACAGTCTGTGTACTTATTTTGTGAGGTGCTGAATTTCTTCAGGAGACTCCTAAAAGGAAAACACTAAAAATTCACTAAATCACCCAAGACTGGAGGCATTAAGGACTACTGTATGCAGACTGCGTCTGCCCAGTCTCAATCCACAGTGCAGGACTTTCCTTTTACTATTATCACCTGCTCTTCTGTATGGTGCTTGTTGGCACAGTGAGCAGCACCATCTGCTTCTCAGAAAATGATGTGTCTAGACATCCATGGGTACCATTCAAGAGATCATCAGAAGTGGTGTGAATTACAGGTCCCTGTGTAGCTCCATTGTGGGGAAGAAGCAAAATAAGCCTTCCCACCGTGGAGTGAGTCGGATGAGCTGCTCCCAAACTTGTCGGACCCCTGCAGCGACATGTCTTGTACAGGTTTGCTGGGAGCAAGCTGCCTGGTGTCCTGTGCAAGGGGCGCCCAGTGCCAGACGGTGGTGCTGGACATGGCCAGTGCCTTCCTGATGGACCACAACAGAACAGAACTTCTTGTCAGGTTCATGGTAGCTTAAGCAGCTTTTGGTATAGAGTTCATTTTTCTCCCTACTTATTTCAAAGAGAAAAGGCTCTTGTTTAGTTAATTGAAGAAGAACAGTAAGTCAGGAGATGCTCCTGATTTAAGGTAGTATCACTAACTGGGTATGAAGAAAGAGGTACTGAGTCTCCCTTACTCAAAGGAGTATGGACATGTGCATTTCCTTTCAAGGTAATATAATTACATATAACATATGATGTGGAGACTTTCATTTGTATATTAATAGAAGCTCTATTCAATAGAATTGATTAGTAGATTTGATGAGGTTTGGCAATCTCTTTTTGGAAAAGCTTTACTCCTTTTTTATGTGAGATCTGTAGAGACTTGGTTTACTCTTCGGCAGTAATATTGCCATCTTTCCATTTGTACCTAGCCTTTATTGCTGAATCTGCATGTGTCCTTCAGCAGCTTTCCTGTGAATCCAGGACATGGTCCAAGGCCCTGGAAAGTCTGAAAGGTATTTTTCCTAGCTGGTAGGCTTTGGAGTAAGCCTCTGGTGGGGAATTTAGTCAGATGCTTGTTGAGTTGTGCTTCATACCCTGAACACATTACACTATTGCACTGTTGTCTGTCCTCAGGCTATTTTTAGAAAGTTTTTTAAGTTGTTTGTTATTGGCCTATAAAGCTCTTAGAGGTTTGGGAGCTGTCTGAGACTCCCACTAAGTGAGTCTGCTGGACTGGTGATCAGCGATGAGGTGTGAGAATGAGTGGTGCTTGCCAGGCAAGATACTCAAGATTGAAATTCTCTGTAGAGAGTCCACATGTTAGGACTCCAGCTGGGGCAAACTAACCTGATCTTTTTGAATGTGTCAAATACAGTGCAAGGGGAATTTACACTTAATCAGGGTTTTAGGAAGTTTGATGGCTGAGAAGTCTTTCTTATAGAGTGGTAGAGAGCTTAACTGATTCAGAGGGTATTTCCAGTTTATTATGTTTGAATCCAGAACGTGCTGAACTGGTGTTAATACTGGTGTAATGTTTTGACTCATCCTACATTTAAGTGGACATTCACTTACGAGTACTTAGAGGTTGACGAACACCTCTTAATAAAAAGTAGCTCTCTTTGGTGTGTGTGTGTGTTTGGGTAGGCAGGGGTTTTCTTCTAATGACTTCTCACAGAAAGAACCATAAATTTCCCTTCTTGATCAAGGTATGAAAATCTCTGCATTGATTCCCTTGATAAATGTAGGCTGATTTCCTAGCAATTCACAGTCATGATCATTTCCTAGTCTATTGCCATGCCTGTACATTTAAGTTGTGAACCTGTATAATAAAATATAGTTTGAAGCTCCATGTTCCTGCCAAATGTAGTTAAGCATGTGGATGATTTGCTGACACATGTCACCAGCAGCCTCTCACAGTACAGTGTCCCTGTAAATCCTCTTCTGTTGTTTGTTTGGCCAGTGATGCTGTTTGTAAATAGGATGCTACTTTGTGCTGTCTTGTAATTGCTCTCCAAACCATGATACGTTTGCTCAGTCTTCAGCTGAAGGAAACAAGCAGCCTGGGGAGTATTTTATAAGGCAAGATCTATCTTGTCAATATTAAAGTTGCAAATCTGTAAGGAGTGCAAATACTCAGTCACTAGGATGCCAATTCACTTTTATTCTCCTGACTCCCTCAGTAATTACTGAGTAATATTTGTTACAGAGCAGTGTACTAGGGAATGAGTGGGGTTTTTGTAGATGGGGACCAAAGTGAAGCTAAGGTGTTTGATAGCAATGAGCTCTGCGTAGTGAGTTCATGAATGTTTCTGAAGTAGGACAAATTAAACAGAGATGGATTTTAAAAGCCATCTTGTGAAAAAAATGCATAGTCAAAAGTGTTTGCAACTGATGTGAATTTGGGATGCAGAGCACAGTTTTTTCCCCCATGCAAAATTGGCTTCTGCTTTCCCACTGCTCCATGTGCATTTCCTCTGGCATGAGGAGATCGCGTTAAATGGGCTGGGTTTCCATCCAACTCCTTTGACCTCATAGGACAGTTGATATTGAAAACATGTACATAGGTTATAAACTCTTCAGGGTTTGGATACGATGTCTTTGTGTAGGTCGATCCTAGCACAGTGGGACTCTTATCTCTGACTCAAGCTCCTTGGCACCAACACAACCAACAATAGCGCGTTCAATTTTATGGCATAGGAAGTTTTTAAGGCAGAAGAGATCATTAGGTTATCCAGCAAATGCACTGGGCTGTTATTGTCCTCCAGAGACCCACATAGACAAGGATGATAGAGCTGGATTGGGGATGGAAGAATCAAACTCAGGTCACACCAGTACAGGCCTAGGTACAATAAACACCTTTTGTGAGGGATAAAATCCCTCCTGTGTAGTTATATTTGCCCTTTGCTACTGACCTTGGCTGGGATTTCTAGGTCTTATGATAATACTGACGTTATTAAAACTGGCTACAATCTTTATAAATATGTGCTGTGAAAGTAAGCAAAAGCTAATTGTATCTACCCATCATTCATAGTTTTCCTTACCAAAGGAAACTGTACAATGAAAATGCAGAATGTACATATGTGCAAATGTACATACCCATTTTATATATAAAAAGATCTTTTATATATGTGTATTTACATTTTTATTCTACACATGTATGAGTAAATGAGTATATATACATATACATGCATGTGCATGCTATATTTTTTTCCTTTTCTGAAATTCCAGCAATGTGAATGTTAAAAGCTTTTTACAAATCAAGTTAAGACCTTGAGCAAAACCAATAAAAGCAGTTTAATTGGAAAAAAAATTACTAGACTTTTATGCCTAAATGTAGAATACCACAATTTTTCATTTTTGTTACTGAATGGCATAAAGTTTGGAGCGACAGCTGAAAATTTCAGCCTTTGCTCAGTACTTCCTGGCAAGTCTCAAGCCATTAATATATTTTTCACTGTTTAATTATATTTAATGTTTTAGGACTGACTAAATTAAATGGGTATGATAAGCTTTTAAAATTCATTGATGCTATCTCATTTTAGTAAATGCAGGGATGGAGTAATGCCCTAAGCTTCAGCCTATGTACTAGTACTTTGCTCTGAATATCCATGTCCATAAAGACAGCAGTCTCATTCCCCTCCTTCTATAATACATTAATATTTTATGGAGCAGAACAACACAGAGCCAATAGACAATTTCATATTATGATCATAGTGACATAAAGCCCATTACTTGGCATGCTTTTCATCTCCAAACCTCAAAAGCCTCCTGCCTGCACATGATTTAGGATAGATCTTGCAGCTACATCCTTATTGTCTCCAGACGTTCGGCGGTCTCACAGAGTGACTTTCTGCAGGGAAGTGGTGGAAGCATGTCTGGCTACCTACAGACCAACCTGCAGGCTCAGGTATGCATGGTCCCACGTGCTCTGGCAGGTAACGTTGCAGCCAAGAATGAAGGTCTATGCCAACAGCCACCAGCAGTGCTTTGTGTAGTGGAATGGCTGCTAAGATGAAAGGGAAAAAGTTGCTTATCTGGGCTACTAATATCAACATGATGTGAAATGCATTGGGCTTATGTGGCTGCATTTATAAACATAATTAACAATGCTTAATTAAGGACACTTAAGGAGAGGCGGAATTACTCTAAGCTTTGAAGTGCCAGGTAGTTTGCAGAATGAAGTTGAGAATTTGGACCAACAGGACTGGAAATGAATTGGGCTCTGCAACATGCTATATAATTGCTACAGATGTCAGGGTGACCTGACAAGCCAGTCATTCCCTCTCCTCCTCAGACACCTCTGAGGAGTCTGCAAGTTGCAGTGGTGAGACAAGCAGATTCTTCCCTTTCCCAGCTTGAAAGGAAAAGCGTGTTAAAGCAGAGGACCAATGCAGTGCTACTGCCCTGCTTAACCTCCAGTTAATGCCTCTTTTGAGAAATGGAGTAGGGCATAGGCTGTCTGCTAGTTCTTTTCACCAGGATGACTTTTCAGCCAATGTGTTTGACTTCAATCCCTATTTATCTAATCGACGATATGTAAGAACTTAAGAGCTATACTTGGGTCAGAGCAGGGGTTTCAGTATCTCAGGTATTCATCCTTTGTCAGAGACCAGTATCAGACACTTTGGAAAGAAATATAGGATTCAGGCAAGCAGGGAGAGAGCACCGCGTGGTATATACTCTTACAGCTTTCTTCTGTGGCACAATGTTCTGTTCAGATGAATTCAGATATTTCACTAATGTATTTTTATCTATTGAACACAAAAATGACATGGAGAATTTAAAGGTGTTTACTGTGCTCAGAGAAGCATGCTTATTGCAGGCAGCATTACAGAGCTCAATTTCCATGCTCCCCCTTTCATCCTGGCTTTCTGCCCAAAGCGCATGGCTCAGTAAGCTGTCACAAAGACAGCAGCCCTTTTATTTTGCAAAACAATCACAGTTGTTGGTTTCAATTTGATATTTGTTTTGCTTTGGTGTTTTCCTCCCATATTTCTACTCTGCCCTGATGGAGGCTTCTTTTCTGCAGGGCTGCAGGATGCCTTAACATTTTGGCCTTGGTTGTGGCGTGCGTGTACTGTGATTGATTGTGTTCATTAGGAAGGTTGACTGTTGTTTGTTTCACTATCAATAGATACGTTAGAAAACAAGATAAGTGGAGACCAGCAGACTTGCTATAGTAATTACTGTAGGTTCAGATAAAGCATGTAGCATTGGAGCCTCACCGTAATGAATTCTTGTTGATATGAAACAGGAGATTAATTATATATTAGATGTTGGAATCTTTCCACAGCCAAATGGGAAGAATCCCAAAAGAAGAAAACACCTAGTTCTTTAGGGCGGTACGTGTATCACTTCAAATAATGAGAGCGTAGTTGGTTCATGGCACCAACGTTTAGCTGAAGCACTTTTTTTGTGGATCCAGGGACACCAAAGTGTCCCACAAAATTGGATCAATTTTGATGAAATCTTCTTATGGGAAAACACAGCAGCAGCAAAATTTGTTTCACTGCAGCACAAAATCTTTGAACAGTGTTTCTTACACCTTCCCATTTTGAAATGTCCTCCTCTTTTACTTAAAATGCAGTTAAGTCCTTGAAATTAAAACAAATGCTTTCCAAACAAAACGACCCTGACACTGAGGTTTCTTAAGCAGGAGAATATCTATGGAAATACAAAGCTGAATATGGCAATTTAACCACAAGAAGAAAAAGCCAAGAACCCTCTGTCAAAAACAGGTTGGCTCTTCAAATGTAAGGTGAATCTCACATTCTGCATCTTTTTCTGCCTTCAGTCTCTCATCTATAATATCTAAAAGCTCTAGGAAAGGATTAGGACCTTTCCCAGGGGATATGAGGGAACTGAGATCCTCCTGTCCTACATTGTGACGGTCAGAGAACCTTTTAGATGTGATGAATTAACTGCTGGTGCAGTGAAAAGCTCTTATAACAATCAAATATTGTCTGCTCATAGCTTGTGGTTTTGTATTGTTTCAAGCAGATTCCCAAAGACTTTTTATACCCCAAAAGAAAACAAGCAGCAAGTTGCTACAAGATATAATTTGAAGAAGCACAAAACATTTGTCACAATTTTAATTAAAGTAATGGTTGCTCAATATCTGCCAAACCTACCCCCTAGTCACTGTTTAACTAGTAGTGCAGGGGATGTTTATACCTGCAGCAGGTGATGTAGTTGTCTGTTCCTGCACAATTTTAACAGTTTCTAACGTACTCGATAAAGATTTGTAATGGCATTAATGCTTTAAAAAGCTGTTCGGAAAACTATGCAACAAGAATTTGCAGTCCTACGTGTTATGTGTGCCATGGGAAGTTTTTAAACCCAGCAGGCAGAAGAGGAAGTACCTTAAAATAAGTTATTTTAACACCAAAGAGGCTCTTGGAAGCTATTTGTGATCATTATCCAGCTATGTTATCTCAAGCATCAATTTCTGCAATGAGGTGCAAAGAACAGATGAACAAGATGAATCTGAGTTACCTTCAAAAGGTGGGGAAAGCTTCACAAAGAGGATTAAATATAAGACAAATGAGGGAGCCCACTGAGAATAGATTTACAAGCATTCAGTACCCACATCAGAGGTGATAGGTGAAGTGGTAGAAGTTATTTTGCTTTAACTGAGACTCCCTGATGCCACTGCAGACTCATTTAGATCACTCACCCTCTCATACTCCTCATGGAGGAGTGATTCTGAAGGACTGTGGGTTGGTACAACGGGTATACTGAAAAGCCAGAATGAAAGATATGTTAGAGGTACATTATAAAGACAGTCAACTTCAATGCAGTCACACCTTCTTCATGTCTTTATTTGCTGCCATCTTATCTTCCGAGCCCCAGGCATGCAAGTGACATCAGCTTTGTCTTAAAAGTGTTGCAAAGTAAGGTGTATGTGGCATAAGCCTGTAAGTTAAAATAAATTAGTCTTAATGAGCCCAAAATGATCGCTTATACGTACATGCATGTGGAGTAAGAGCATATAAATCAGAGTTGTCATTCTGGATTTCTTTGAGTTACAAATCAAATCAGAGGTAAGAGCTATGCTGCGGTGCAAGACAGAGCAGGAAGATTTAAACAGTATCAATTGAAGGCGGAGCTGTGCAATAGTTGAGAAAACTCAGCAGTTATATAGTAACCTGGTCTTAAACTTGGAGTTTAGTGGGGCTATCATGCTCCTGTGACTTATTTGGAATCGGGTAGATGGAAGGGGGTTGGTAAATTTTCAATCACTATTTTTGTGGATCACCGTGACAAACTGAAGCTGCTGAATATCTATGTGTAGGGACTGTATTTGAATTACGTGTTTTATACAGGGGCAAGTTTTGTCTCCTGTCATGCTTTGTTTAGTTTTAATTCATATTTATCTAAACATCACTTTTCCAGAGCAAAAAAACAGTCATATTAATATAAACCTAAAAATTGTTGACTGTTTTAACGTCAGCTCTAAGAATTTAAGTAAATTCACAGGAGAATTTTGTGAAAAGCTTGTATCCTTACTTTGTTTAATGGTTTAGCATGGGTAAAACACTTGTTATGACTGCAAAGGAACTACTCTGGCACCTTCAGCAGCATAAAAGATTGACTCAGGAGAATAACTTGCCCAGAAAAGCAATTACATAGCAAGTCTGCCGTCACTGTAAGTTTGCAAAGAGAGTATGGTTGACCTCACATTCATAGCAACATAGGTTTCTTAAGAAAGAGAGAGAAGCAGTGTCCCAGCTATCCAAAGGTGACCCACTGCACTGAAAACTCAGCACACAATTCAGTGGTGAATGAGGGCTGCTTTGAGGGTGGAAGCACCTGTAAAAAAGGTGTGTCTGGATGGAGAGCAATTCCTTCTGTGTGGGAAACCCTCGTGTGATAGCAAGTCACAGAATCACAGAATGGTTGGGGTTGGAAGGGACCTCTGGAGATCATCTAGTCCAACCCCCTGCCAAAGCAGGTTCACTTAGAGCATGTTGCACAGGGTCACATCCAGGCGGGTTTTGAATATCTCCAGAGAAGGAGACTCCACCACCTCCCTGGGCAGCCTGTTCCAGTGCTCTGTCACTCTCAGAGAAGTTTTTCCTCATATTTAGGTGGAACCTTCTGTGTTTCAGTTTGTGCCCGTTGCCACTTGTCCTGTCACTGGACACCACTAAGAGTCAATGAAATGCCTCTAGTATTCACCTTGGGTCTCCAGCAGAAGTGTCATTGTCAGAATGCCGAGGCTGTATCTGGAAAGTCCCTATGCATGCAGTGGCCTCCAAATTAACAGGATGGCATTCTTCAGTTTTGTGTGTGTATCAGGTGTTTGAATGACTGATGGACCAGACAGGACACAGCAATACCTCCATTGACTCTATGTACCTCTGCCTTAAGTTGTCTTTTCCTTTCTCTGGTTTTCTGAAGTTTGTCTAACTGTGGATTTGAGCTCTGTAGGACTATACTACTGCAATTATCTTCAGCTCTGGCTTGAGGGAGTGAAGCTGTGAAGAAATAGCTCTGTATCGTAAAAAGATGATGATCTTAAACTGTAGTACTGGCATAATGCCTGCAGCAGTTTCAAAATTATGTATCATC
This sequence comes from Nyctibius grandis, assembly GCF_013368605.1. NCBI lineage: Eukaryota > Metazoa > Chordata > Aves > Nyctibiiformes > Nyctibiidae > Nyctibius > Nyctibius grandis. The sequence goes on from NC_090672.1 coordinate 8,357,022, forward strand.
AAATGCCATGTCACATCCCTCATAATGGTCATTAGCAATTATGTCACATTGAATCACAGAAAACATGGTGAATTTGGTACTAATAGAGCAGAACAAAGTCTTTGCTGGCTTATGAGTCTTGTTCTTTAATCTCTACAACTGGACGTTGTGGTTTAGCACTGTCAGGGAACCTTGTTTTCTGTAGCTGTGTGCTTGCTTTTACTTTTAAGATGACATCAATTCTAGAGAAAAGTCTGCCACTATTAGGCATGCAAATGTGGTAACTTATGCAGGACAAGCATGTTATCTAATTGAGGCCAGCACTCCTCTGCCTTGTGTTCACAGTGCTTGTAAAATCCAGACAGCAGAAGCCCTGATGTGTGGCCACATGTAACCATTGACCAGTCTAGCATGGCTTTGCTACTGCAGGAAGAACTGCTATACCATGAAGTAGAGGATGAAGTGCCAAATCTCACAGGCTTGAGATTTTTCTAGAGCAATGATTATGTACTTGCATTGGCAAGAACTAGTCTGGCGAACAGATGTGTTCGTCCTATCAGCACTCCTTTATTGCCAACTCATGGAATACTTTTGCAGATGCCAAGAAAACAAATACGAACTGTGCTGGAGTATTCAGGTAAAAGCTAGCAGAATGTCTCTTCTGTGCCGCAGTGACATTGTTAGGAAGGGAAGAGTTGTGTTTAGTGGAAATTCTGAGAATGTCTCAGAAGTGGGAACAGGAATGAGAGAGAAGCATCAGCACAGAGTGGTCATTTCTTAGGAAAAGCATTACATGACAGAAAGGACAGTGAGAGGAACGAGCAATAAGACAGACCAGAAAACTGGATTCCCACACCCATGCTCATCGTGTCATAATCATGGGGAGAAAATGAAGCTCTTGCTTCTGTTAAAGTCCCACCAGTCATTTAATGAATAAGGACACAAAAGACAAATAGCAACACAATCTAAATACCACCCAGAGAAAGGGGAACATTTCTTTTTATTTTTAAGTGTCCAGTGATCTCAACAGATGTTGGCATGAATTCTTCTTGTCTCAGTTTTCAAAGCTAGGCACATAACTGACCAAATCAAAGTGTTTTAAGGTTTGTGGGTGCCTTTAATTGCATGCTTTGTAAACACTGTCTGCCCGACAAGTTTTATCTGTTGAGTGATGAGACTCTGATTTTGTGTACAAGCTCTGCCTACAGGCCAGATGATGTTTGATTATCATATATAGGGAAAATAAATGCAAACTATTCTTATAACAGTTTGTTACGACCAAGCTTGAACTGGTTGGCATTGGATATCAATCTGGCTGCATGGGAGTTTGTCTCCCCATAAAACAAACATTGTTTATGTCGTTAAGTGGATGATCCATTAAGCAACAAATGTTGTCCTATGAGGCTGTTAAATCTCACAGAAGAGTGATCAGCTGAGCTGGTCACAGTGATTTCTCTTGAGAATCATGTAAGGTAAACCCAGTTGGAACTGGGATGAACCGTCTCTCCCTTCAATTTATTTGGCTTTTCTAAGAATTTTCTCTTGTATTGAACTACTGTGAAGTTAGAAGTGTTGTAGAACTAATGTTATCTCCACTATTTTAAACAGCAGCGTAGCCAGCTTTTAGACACATTGTTTATTATGAACTTGGCTTCCCATTTTCTGAGATTTAAGAGCACCTCTGTATCCCATAGAGCATTCTCTTTGAAAATTCAGCATGACAGAAAGGACTTCTAATTTTAGACCCTCCAAATTGGTAACGTGCCCTCAAAACAGAAGTAATTGATTGGCATATATCTTTAATGTAGTATAATACACATTATGTTCTTCAAAGAGCTTCTTAGCCTACTTTCCGGCAATGTTGCTGCTGTGTTTTTCTATAGCTATTTTTCTTTCTTTGTGTTACTTCTAATGGTCTCATGTAAAGCTGGTCATTTTACTTTACCTTGAATATAAATTATTTTAAAATGGTGATGATTCTGAATAAGAGTCATACTGAGCTCCATAAAGTATCTTTTTTTCCCATTAAACCCGAGTCTGCTGCTATTCTTTTGTATGGCTGTGCTTCATAGAGGTAAAAGATAGATGTGAAATTTTGTTAAATGACTTAAAAGATGAAAAAATCCAATACATTCTTAGAGTGACTCTAATATCTACAAATTCAAAACACTGTTGTGTTGTGACCTTTCTCATCTTGTTAACTTATTTCTCCAAAGTGTTCTGACCTTAATATAATGTATTTGCTAAAATGTTTTCTCTAAATTGTCAAACCACTGCTTTACTCAATTCTGTCTTAATGGATCACTACAACATCAGCGAGCACCTTTTTCAATACCATCATTACAGTGTGTTACTGCACAAGCATCTTCAGTTTTTTTACTAGAACTCTGTAATTTGCTATTTTCTTTCAGCACTGTATCATTGTTCCTTGTTAAGATCCTGTGCTAATTCTGAAAGAACTTTCTTTTTCTCCTCTTCATTTTTATGAAAGTGGCTCATAAACGTCACATTCCTCTTTCAGCAAACCATATCTACACTCACATCTGCCTTTTTCCTTTTCTGAAATGGAACAAGTTGTGCAATTGTTATATATTTTTCATTTCCAGATTCCTTCTAATTAAAAATTAAATAAGTAAACAAAATTAGAATCTGCCTTGAGATTAAGTGTGGTGTTGCTTGTGTTGGTTTTACTGCAGTGTCATTCAGTTGATGTTGGCAGAGTTATTTCTGATTCATACGAGTGTAATTTCATAATCAGAACCACACTTTGAGGCCTCAATTCAGCTAAGCATTTCATTCCCTTATTCTCCATAACAAGTTTATGCAAATAGTGTCTTGGTTGGCTGGTTGTTTTTGTTAATGAATATGAGGCAGGTTCTGTGTGTTAACAGGCAGCTGTTTGTTGTAGGGTAGGTTCAAAACACATCATTAGGGGATGTGGGCAGAAAGAGTGATCTAGAAAAGCTGCATTCAGCAGGCATAAACACAATAGCCACAAACCATGGTACCTTGTTAGCTGTCATGAAGCTAATGAGCTTTGCCAAAACTGAGACAAAAGAGATGGAAAGACACTTACTTATTAAAGCACGTGATTGCCGAGTAAGAGGAGGAGACTGTTGTCAGAGGGAGAGCGTGGGAGAAGATTCAGAAATGCAGGATGTTCCAGAGATGGAGTTGAGGGAAATTCTTGAAAGGTTTTGAAGAATAAGTGGAGGTAAAAACATACTTTCTATACTATATATTTACTATGTATAGTGTTTTATTTAACCTTTGCTCAGTGTGGTGTTTACCTTTGGACAAAATAATTCAGAATTCTTGGATTTCAGGAGCATTTTACAGTCATTTTTATCAGAACCATTACACGCGCTGAGGGAGAAGGTCCAGGTACAAAGCTCAGGTGGGGCTACAGCAGTTACAGCCTTGGCAGAAGGACTGTGGGCTGGTACTGATGGCTTTAGCCATGGCCAGGCCATGCAAGAAAGGCTGCAAGGCCTCCAAAGCATAGTTTGGTTTGTAGTTTTGAGTCTGTTTTTGACTTTCATCTCCAGCTCAGGGTCACCTCCCATTTCCCCCAGCTCTGATAGTTTCTTCTTTTCTTACACTCTGCCTTCCTTCTCAGCTCAAAACCTAACAGCAGAGGTAGACATAATCTCCCAACACGCACTGGTTTCACATAAAACCTCACCAAGCCCAAAAATAAGCTACCATACTGTCCCAACAAGGCAGAAAACTACATTACAGTGCTTAGTCTGAATTTAGCCAATATTGAAGGCTGATCCCTTGAACAGCACATTCAATCCACTGGTTGATGTGGTTACTGGTATAATTTTGTTCTTCAGTCAAGGCTTGTTTCTATTATTTGCTGACTTAATTCAGTGGTCTTTTAAATCCACTGTGGGATGAGCTAAAAGAATATTATAAACATGCACCTTAAACTGATGCTGTAATAAAGTTCTAGAACAACAGCCACATAAACCATTCATGCAAGGCACAGATGTTGTAGTTTCGAAGTAATTTTTGAGGATAACTGTTTCCTTCTCTGAATCCTGAAGCAATGGCTAAAGAAAGGATTACAGCCACGAATGGCACGCAGTTCTCTTTAAAATGCTTTAGACATGGGTTCGCACTACATGGTTGATTTTTTTATTGAAGTTGCTTACATGTTTAAAAATTACTTTCCAACTCATAATAAGCTGCCCTACGTGACCATGAACTAAATTATTCAGTGCAAAAATTAACAGATAAGGGAGGTCTTTGATGACATTGTCAGAAGATCAGTGTTTGTTACCAGTGAGCCCTCCCGAGCTCTGCATGCTTCAGATAAAAGCATAGGAGCGGCTGCAGCCTTCTGGGAATGAGCGAGGAAGGAGCTGTGTTGCCACTATCAAAATGCCTCTGTGGTTGAGAGGGTCTGGAATCTAAAGAGCATGTCATATTTGGGGGGAATTTGTGGCATCTAGTTATTATTTAAATATTTGGATATGAAACTAAAGCCTGACAGTGAGACACAAATTAGTAATTCTGGTCATGGTTATATCTTCCTTTTCTGTATTGAATTTTTGTATAAATTAGAAGAGCATTTGATCCATGCTATACTTATTATTCGTCTGCTTCTCACAGGCTTCTCTGTTTAGTGATGTACTCTAGGGCTTCAAGTTAAATGTGTAAAATAACAGGGACCTGCTGCTGGGGTGTTTTATTTGAAAGTCTAACACTTTTGAAATTCATACCCAAATTAGTAGAATCTACTGAAATGCTACAAAGTTGTAGGGTATGGGGGTGTCTTTCCCCTCTTGAATTTATGTTGCATTTCTTCTTGATGATTGAGTGCTGCAAAAGTGCTGTGAAGCCTTGGAGGAGGAAGGGGTTCTTCAGGGGGCAGCTTCCAAATCTGGCCAGGGACTGGGTCCTCTGCCACAGGTACCATCCCTCGGGATGGGGTAACCTGGGTAAGTGGCTTCTAAGAAATAAAGGTTTTGGAGGGATCTCTGGGGACTCAATGAATTTGAGAGTAAGGTTTGAAGATCCTTTAAAAATTTTTCACTTTGGTCCATGCACTATCAGAAGGGAAACTTAAGCTTGCCAGAGAAGTGAAGTTCAAATCAGACTGGACCTAAGGCACCACCTGAGGTGAGAACCCAAGGCAGGAGCTGACTATCATGATCCTTCCCAGCTACTGCACTGAATTTCCCTGGGTTTTTTTGTATGTAGGGAGTTCTGTTGCACGGGCAGCTTTCCTGGGTCAACCTTTCTGTGGCTGCTGCTGTGGGAGGTAGGCAGAGTGGGGACAAGGCAGAAGGACCCATAAGCATAACGGTGGTAGATACACTGATTGATGTGATTACTTACAGTAACGATTGTGTATCTCACGACACTACTAAGAAAAGGTTTTAAAATTCTCTTTACATTTAAATACATGGAAATATATATTTACCATACATTTATGCTACCAGGACCAAAGCCAAATGCTGTATTCAGCTCCTTCGTTCTTCGAATGCTCTGATCAGCTTTTCGTCAGAACGTGTTATTAAACGATGTACGTATTCAAGCATTATCTGACTTTCTGACTAGCTACAACAGGAGCTTTAACAATGTTGGCAGCATGAAGCTAAGACTAAAACTAATACCATATGACATGAATATGTATAAAGATATTAAATCCAGTTCTGGTAAGGATTTTTTGTGCTTTTTTGAAGACTACAGTGTTGTGGGATAAAGATTTTCTCGCAGCACCTTTTCAATTTATATCTAATTGACTTTCTGTAAAATCATCTCTATTTTCATATCATTTTTTTCCCCTAGAAAGGAATATTCACATTTTCTGCATTTTTCTAATAATACAATAAACAGTGTGTGTAAAATGAACAAATATAAAAATGAGACAGATAGGAGCATCTATTCTTAGAAATGAGCTACTTCCAATTTGTTTATTCATTTTGTTTCGTTTTAGCAGGTCTGGTTCTTCAAGTCAGTTTGTTTGAAAATTGGCAGAGGGTAGAAATAGGTGACAGTACGAGAATAATTTTTTCCTACTTACTTGTTAAATAACAGGCTAGTTAAATATAATATGAAAAGTTAAATAATAAGGAGGAATTTATTCCTGCTTGGGCCAGTCAGACTGCAACAGAAATGGGGGCTAGCTTTCTGTTCAAAAGGGTTAAAACTGAAGTAATTTCAGTATCAAAGATGAATGAATAAATGACTGTGCTATCAGGGGGAAAAAAAAAAACATCCCCAGTGGGATTTCCCACGCGTGTGCACACGTGGTTACATGCCCAAGTCATCTAACCGCATGGCTCCAGCAGCGCATCTACAGATGGATACAACTTCCCCACCCAATGTATTCATCACCTTTGCATCAATTTAGTCCTAAAAGATCCTTTTATCTCTTGAAGTCTTGTAAATAAACAGAAGTCTCTGGTTTCTTTATTCAGGAAAGCTTTAGTTTGAGCTCAGAGCATCAGCAATGGAGAAAATTTGGCTGGAATAACAATAGATCTCTCTTTTGAATTCATGAAACCTTCCCTTAAAGAAATTTGTTCCAACTTCCTGCAAGTCACAGGCTGTAGTTGTTTACTGATAGAAAAGGCTGCTGCCCTTAGGAAGTTTTTATTTTCATGTTCTGTTGCAGTGAGCTTTATAAGATTTTTGCTTCTGTACTTATGCTGGAAGCAGGATAGTTAGAAAGCGTGACAGTGAGCTGGTGAGATCCTTAAAGCATCCCTGCTCCTGGCCAGCCCCTCAGAGCTTCACTTTCCTGAGCAGCATCTGAGCACAGCAAAAATTAGGGGCAGGATTTTGAAGGAAAGCAATAACTCATTCCTGTTTAGAAGAAAACAGTTCCTTTCGGCACTCCCGTATGAGGTACTGCTGCAGGAGGGCAAAAGTGACCCTCAGTAACTTTTTTTTAGAATTTATTTTATTTAAATAAAGTGTCTACAACAAAGCTGCAGCTTCACCTCAAATGAAGCCAAGGTACTTTTCCACCAGGAGCTTCCCTGTGCTCCCTTATAAGAGCTTTCTGTTCCATAAGGCACATGCACGTTCCCTCTCCCGCTGCCCTCCTTTGACTTTCTCCCAGCACAAACACAGAGCATCTAGTATCTCATTCAGATGGTGAATAAAAATATGAATATTGCATTGGATCCCTACAAAATAAGTAAGTAATAAAAGAATCTGTGTGCGCACACAGAGAGCTCATTTGGTGTTTACCAGGGACTGTTTTAGAGATGCTGCAGTTGCTTCATTAGCATCTGTAACAGTAAGAGTGAGGGAAGACTCGAAACAGGCTTCGGTTGGGATCAACAGTACAGGGAAGCAGTTCAGGGAGATGGTTCTCCAGCCTGAAGTAAAAACCTCAGTGATATCAAAAAAAGCAATTTTGCTGCTGTGAAGGAATTTTTTTTCAATGCAATCTATTAACATCTTCCTGTTTGCTGTGTATAATATCCCTTAGAGAGATGTTAATCCAAAGGGATTTTACTAAAACTGAGCTTTCTGAAGTGTTTACTTTTGTTGTGTATTCTGCTTTATTAACTAGGCAAATAGAAAACAGAGGAAGCATGTCACCCCGCAGGGTCACATATATATTATGTATAAAAAGGTTTCTTATAAAAAGGTTAGAAACCTTTTGTTTCTGATTGTCAGCTATTTGGAAACTATATGTAGTACCTCTAGAAATAAAGGGGATGATTACGTTTTATTAGCAAAAGGGATTAATAAAACTCATAATGCTCAAAGAAACAGCTGCTTTTTCAGTTCTATAGTGCTTCTAAACCCTCGTCTAATGCTGAGTGAGTCAGCTGGGAGATGCCACTAGTGTTAAAAAAGAATTAAATGGAAAAGTAGTGGTTATTATTTGAAAACAATTATTCTCTAATTGTGCTTTGAGGGGGGAAAACAAGGAAGAAAACTGCTGTTAAAATAATTTATATTTGGAATAAAGTCTAGAGTAGGAAGAAAACATCTTTTAAAATAAAGACTTCCTAATCCATAAGCAGAGATGAAGTGACAGCAATAATGTTTTTATTAGTCTGTTTTGAAAAGGCTGCTTTATTCACAAGTGGCATTGATGCGAGTGAGTGGAGTGGGGCTTCCTCCTGGAGCTGCCGGCGCGGTGGCATGCGGCATGGCACCGGGCTGGGAGGGCAGGAGCCTCCAGCTGCATTCCCAGCTCTGCCATTCCTCTTCTCCATCACCTTGGAGAAAAGCACTGCATCTCCTCAAGCTTTCTCCTCGTCCATTTATCCTTCATGCTGTGTTTTTTTGTTTGGGTGGGGTGGGTTGAACTGTCAAGGATTCAAAGCAGAGACTCTTGATACATACATACATATATAATGTGTAGCTTCAACTTCCTTTTTTTCTTTTTCTTTTTTTTCTGTTGCCTGGAGCATTCGTATGATTTTGCTGGCTGACTGGCAGAGGGAGAAAAAAAAGTTTGTATCTCCATTATGCACTTTCCATTAGAAGTGCCTATATTTAATAGTTATGGCTTGCAGTGACCTTAAGCCGCATGATGTAATCCTTATTCAATTTTTAATAAAGGCAGAATTCCCATCAAGTTTGAGGGCTGTCAATGTGAAAGAGATGTCAAGATTTATCCCATTAGATTATAAAATAGTCTGCCCTCATGCCTTACATTCTTTCAATAATGTATTTTAACGGCATCTCTGGAAATGCAGGAATACTCTTCGATGATTTGATAAATTAATGGACATTTCTATTAGTCTTTGAAAAGAACTGTGATGACATAAATACCTCTAGATTTACAAATGGTATCTTCATAATGTGTATGCAGCCTTCATAACTTGTGTGTAGCATGCCTACTTTTACTTCTTGTCCTTTTGTTTAGTTTTTATTTCCTTTCATTTTGCTTTTCCAATATACCACTCTGGTTTTTGTTCAAACTAAACAGCCAAATCTGAAGCATGGCAGTAAAGGTGAATAAATCTCTATTCCTAAGTTTTCTAGGGGTTTGGCATTCAGAAACTCACAGGTTACTCTTATAACAAACAGAAGGGAAAAGAAACCAATAGAAGACACAGTTTCATCAATAGCCTGAGAGTCAGAGGAAGCACTGTTAAAGAAATGACTGCTTCATTCTTTCCATTTTCCAGCTTCTTCCCTTTTCAGTTGCCTGTAAAAACTTGCCAGAAACTAGATTCCCTTTGTGTGTGAAGAACCTGACATGTTTTCTGTAATTGCAGATTGTGTTAAATGTGTGATAAGGTTATAAGAAGTGGTATATTCAGAAAAATACTGGGTTTCCCTCCTTCCCCCAGTGGTCACTGTCTCCATCTATTTATCCTTATTTTCTAGACAGTGCTGCAACATAGTACATTTCTTAAAGTTCACTCCCAGGGAGGTCGAAAATAAATGAAGAAGACCTTCTTGAGGCCGAAGAAAATAATTTATTAGTCCTCAGAGCTGAAGTATATAAATAGGAAGGCCTTCATGGGGCTAAAGAAAATAAATTAAACCTAAAAAGATGCTATTTCAGGGACAAAGATTTATCATTTGAAGGTGCGTGAGGGCTATACTCGTATTGTGAAGTTTCATAAAGGAGCCTCTCTGTTTCTTCTTTGTAAAATCCATTTGGCTCAAAAATACCAAGCCCACTGAATTCAAAGTACCTGCTGTTTCCTCACTCCATCTCGCTCCTGGAATAAATGACTGTCCCCCTCTTTCTGTGAAATTAGGCTGCTATGCCATTTTCTGTGCAGGATATTTTACATAGAAAAAGTAAATTGTGCTATTCCAGCTCTGAGGCCGCGTGGCAGGCAGATGTGCTGATTTATCATTCACTCTCTCTAGCGCGCTATAGGAACATTCTGGTGCATATGATTCAGATTTTCCTGTGTCACCAGAAAAACAGAGGGTTTATTTAATTTTGTAGCAGTCATAAATGGCTCCTTGTCAGTCCGATGCGCGTGATTTGTCTTGGAGCAGAATATGCTGGAAACGGGTCCTGGAGGCAGACGCTTGTGCTCACGCTCCTGAGCTGGGCAGGCTGGCAGCAGAGAAAGCAGAGATCTGCGGGGTGTGGAAAACTCCACGTATAACTTTTGCTGTTATTCTTCTTTCAAACACAGTATGGAGTCAGGGGGCTGGAGGGATTATGCAGACCGCAGAGGGTTTTGTTATCTCTTTCCCATAGCTTTTACTTTCTCTGATAATGAAGTGCTAAAGTAGCAGCTATATATGTGCTGCTTCATTGACTGACTGGGGATATTTCATCACTGATATCCTTCCCATGGTTTGATAGGAGAGAATTTTCTGTAGAATTTTTTGTTTTCCTAAAGAAAATTTAATTTCTACAGTATTTAGTTTGTTGATGGATGCATTTCAGCATTGCTGACTTTTTCCTCTTTTTTAACCTATTTTCTGACAAGAAAAAAAAATTAGCCCCCACCCATTTGCTGAATTCCAGAAAATTCTGTAATCCACAGGATGTTTCACTTAGTGCAAAGGAGAGAGATCACCAGGCTCATGCTGGATTTGCAAAGTGTTTCCAGTTCCTTCCTATTCACCCCGAGAAACTGCATTGCCTTCCATTTGCTGAATAGAGAAGCTCCAGCTCTAAGAGGTTGACCTAACTGCAGTAGTATTTCTAACAGTTATTACAAAAAAGAGGCAAAAGCAAGTTATAATGTACAAGCCCTGGATCAAACAGTTCAGCATTTACTTTATTTGACCTTCCAGAGTGTGAGTTGTGTTAAATCAGCTCTGCGAGACACGGCAGCCCCAAGAACATGCCTGGAGGGAAGCCAGAGCTCTGTTTTGAAATTTTGCCTCTGGCTGTAAAAAGTGTTAACTAATGAAGTATTCTAAATGGGTAAATAAGAAAGAAAAAAAACCTAGAAAGCTATAGAAAGCTGCCCATCAAACACAGAGTGAATTAAAGCTTTCTACCTGCTTAATTCAGTTTCTTTTCATACTTTGGCATTGATTCTCTGGTCAGCATATAAACCAGCCTGTGAGTCCAGCACAGCAGGCAGCAAAATCCTCATTAAGACCCTCATGGTTTTGTTGTTATTCTTCTGATCGTAAGTTTTATCTCTCCCACATCGACATGTGCTGTCAGTACCTGGAGGGTAGTGAATGTAAGACGCTATATTCAAAGTTTTACCTTTGCTAATGTACAGATCATGTCTTCTATAACCACTAAAAATTAGAGAGGGAAACCATATCCATGGAATGAGCCCCAGCTGGTTTTCCGTACACTGAATCTGTAATCTAAATGGTGGTTCTCCAACAACTGGAAAGCATCCTGCGCCAAGGCGTGACCTCCTCCAGAGCCTGGTTTGCTCTCTCACCTAGCTTCAGAGACCAGATCCAAAGCTCCCACTGGGTTTGTATCCAGTTATTGGGTGACTCCATTGTCTGCTCCTCTTTGAGTAGCCTGCAGAGGCTCAGTGAGCCTCATGCCTTCAGAGCTGAGTATCTTCACTACTGCCTCACTGAGGGCTGGCCCCCCATCCCTTTCCACCTGAGAAGGTTATCACCCCAGCTACCCATCACCATCCCATTGCAGGAGGATGAAGTATTCCCACTTAATGTTTGGCATGTAGTCACAGAAAGGGAAGTAGTCTCCGCATGGCCATTCCTCTTCTCATTAGCGGGTATGGAGGGTACAGCTGGAGTTTTAGCTCGGTAGTCGATGAAAAAGCCAGCCTTGCTTAAATCACGCAGAGGGGAAGCAGAACGCACCAGTAACGCGGCTGGTGCAGCTCTTCCAAGCAGCCCTTTCACCAGCCTGAGCCGTTACCTGCATCTTGCTTTGCTCCTGGGGAACTTGAAGTTTCTGAAAAAGATTTTGTACTCATCAAGAACCATGACATGTTCCTTGAAATGGCTGCCACATCCCTTTCTGCCATTTGCTGAAATAAGAAAAAAAGTTTCCAGTTTCTTTTTTACCTGACTCTACATTCACCCTGGGATGTGAAAGCCAAGCTGAATTTTTCCTGGTTTGCATACTGTTGCTGCTAGTAATGATGAATTATTCAGTGGGAGCTAAATGAATGAGCCTATTGATGAGTACAAATCAGAAAAGAGTTTAGTTAACTTTACAGGAGCTTTACTGCCCTGAGGAATTGTTTGATACAGAACAGAACTGGCCAAAAACTGTTGTGTTGAGGGAACTTCTTATTTTTGAAATGTGGTTTTGAGCAAAATTTTCTAGTAGATGAGACCTTTTTGCCTGGTTCTGTTTCTGAAAACATTTACAGTATAAGATAGATATGTCTTGCTGTAAAAATCCAGAATTCCTCATTCGACTTATGGAATGTGGTTGCATTGAAGAGAAGTAATTCAGTAACAGCATTTGACTCATTAAAAAGTGGTGACCACTGCAGCCAGTTGAAGCCTGAGTCCTGTGATTTGCTTTGACTATCCAGAGTCCCACTGGAATCAGTGTCTGTGCACATTGGTACAACCCACTGCAATGACACAAGGTTTTGGATTTCCAGAAAGAGCGAGGGATGTTGCAGCAATAGAATTAATAACAGTCCAAATGACATTTGGCCAGAACAGCAGGCTGTTCCTGTTGTGCAAAGAGTGCCCCGAGCTTTCCATTACATCTCCTTATAGTGACAGCAGCTATTGAACATTCAGTGCCACATTTCAAAACTCTGCAACAACAATTCCATCTGAAATTCCACAGATAGTGACTAGGTGATTTAAAACCCAATGTTTTTCTCTGTCTTGCAAACTCTTGCTAATGCTGACTTTCTCCTGCCTGCACAGTTGATTTATGTGCTTTGGCACAGACAGATATGTAGAAAGGGAACTCTTTTTTTTTTCAAATGGACAATAAGATTAAAGACATTCTTTCTGGTTTTCTAACATGACCATTAAGCTGAAGTTACTGCTCAGGAAAAAGACTTTCCTAGGTTTTCTTCCATGGATGATGCCATCCCACTTGTCAGATCTTCATACAGGTTTAAGAAGTTGGACACCTGTAGTCAGACCCCATGTTTTTACTCTTTTAAGGCATTAGGTGCTTTTTTGCTCTATTTCTCTGCCTGAAAAAAATAGTGCAAATATCTTCATCTGCTGCTATTTGTGCATTGAACACAAATATTTTTGCTTCCCCCCAGCCTTGTGTTTATTATAAAAAGCATTTACCAGAGATCACAAAAATTAATTTAAAACTCATTTGCTTTCCAAAAAAGCAGATGTACATTTAGCTATACAGTTATGAACTAGTAACCTATAGAGCAAAATGAACTTTTGCCTTGTTAAGATAAGATTCCTTCTGCCATTCCTCCCTCTTTCCCTTTCTGTATGGGGATGCATGTTGTAAAACGTACAAGAAGATCAAATCTCTCCTGGATTTGGTTTTATTATATAAAAGGCAGTGCATTCAAATAATTTGTGTCATGCTGCTATCTTGCACTTCCTTGGCATAATCTGCTCCAGAAGACATTAACGAAAGCACAAGCGTGACATCTATTGACAGCACGAGACTCAAACCCAGCCTGTTTGCCTGCAGCTCCCTGCAGCAGGAGCGGTGCAAGGGCTGCAAGAGCGCGCTCCGCTGCAGCGCTGATCTCAGAATGACATTAGAGCAGATGTTTACAACAAAGGCTAATGTTGGGTTTGAGTTGCATGTGGTTTTCGTGTTCAGTTTAACTTAGGTCTTGCACAAATTTCTAGAAGAATAATCCGCCAGTGACTATGAGACACAAAAGATACCAGCTCTGTCTCAGAAAATCCTTGAGCTACAAACCGCTGCAAGAATGCAGCAGGGAAGTAATGGTTTATGCTTCTGATGGCCATATGCTCTTCCCCAGGCATCTGCTATTGGCTAATGATTAATGCATCCATCCCTGGAGGGTCAGTGCTTATCAGCGTGTATTAGCTCTAGAAGTACCATGGTTATCCACGTTGGAGCCACCTAAGGAGCCATAACTGCTGTAATGAGCCATCTGCAGTTTGCTGCGTGTTGGCCACTGGCAGAATGAGGGTGCTGGGCAAGACAGACCTTTTGTCTGACCTGGTGCAGCTGGTCTCGTGTTTAAACTGAGCTGTAGGAATGAACATTATTTGCAGTATTACAGCATCTGTATAGCTAATGTTTTGTCTTTTGATGTGGCTAGAGGAGGCTGGTTAGAAGTGTCAAAGTCCCTAACTGCAGGACCTTCGTTCCCTGTATGTGCACAGAGAACTTCTTGAATCACCTTTTGAAATTTCCCTAAGCCATATTGCTCTTTTTCTAGTAGGACCCAGGTTTTCTGGCAGTTCTCTTAATTTCTGACAAATCAAAAAAAGGTATTTGCACTTCAAATAGCTGAGAGTTCACCTTAGATAGAGTCTTTATAACAGGCAGAGAGGTGGTCTTCTCCTCATGGTGATCTCAAGCATCAGACTTGGATTTAAAGGCAAAGTTTTTTATACGTCACCTAAATTGTAATTCCCCTTCCACCATAGACAGTGTACTGTTACTATAAGCAGCCCTTGCTCATGGCCTGACATAGCTTCTAGACAACAATAATGTGAGTTTGCCACAGGGAAAGGCTTTTTCCAAAAGCATTAAAGGGCTGTAAGCAATCAATGGGGAATTAATTGCCAAAGGCTACTTACTAAGATCACTGACACATCTCGTGGACTTTTAAAGGGACTCATATGCCTTCAGTCATTTGAATATTTCTGAAAGTAAATCACATTTTGAATGAGTGATTCTGATCTGAGTTTTCTAATGTGTACTTTCATTGACTTTGGAGGGGTTACTCATGCTTTGTATTGGTATAAGAAAGATTGCAATCAGACTTCTTATCTCCAACACAACCTCTTTTTGCTGAACCTTTGGAAGGGATTCTTAAGACACATTCACAGTGTTTTCAGTGGAGATAGCTTTGAGATGAATATATGTATCTGGACACATCTAGAGATTTTACACCTCATTCTCCATTACATTCCTATCATCAGAGAGGTCTGGATCTGAGCTTAAACTTTGAATCTTAATTTAACTAAATTAAACAATTGTCATTAAATATTATATTTCACTTAAAAATTAGATACATTTAGATTTATTAAATAATAAAAAAGGAAAACGAGCCCAGCCTGGTGACGAGGTTCTTCATAAGTTTGAGAAAAGATTCTGAAGATAACAACATCCTGGTTTATTTTAGCCTACATATCTCTGATATACCTTCATGCACTCCTCACCGTCTGAGTACCAAAACACTTCTGTGCTGAGACAGTGGGCTGTTATCTTTCCCTTGAAAAACTATGGACAAAGATAAGTCCCTGTCCATGCTGAGGTCCTCCTTTGCGCTGGGGCTACACAAGGAGGTATTTCAGTGCATTCTAAAGGACAAGAAAAAAAAATATTTGTTTTGATCTCTGTGAGCAAAGACTGCTGCAATCTTCTTTGAAAAATGTTCTTTGTCATTTGGCGGTTTCACCTGGGCTCCCCTGGCAAGAGCTTTCCTGGGTTACCGTGTACCCATGTGTTCCTGAATGGAGGCAAGCTTCTACACATTGGACCTTTTTTACGTGTCCTCCACTTTCACCCATGGCAGGAACCCAGCTGGGACCGCCACCTTGTACAAACTTAGGTGTGGGAGTCATTCCTCCCTCTGCAAATCCAATGCATAGCTGAAAGAATAGGGAGCAAGTAACCCAGAGGCAAAGGTACAAACAAAATGTCTTCTGTTCTCTCTTTTTCTTCTATGTTGCTGATTCTTAAGAAAAGGAATATACTTCTTCAGTAAATTAACGCAAGATGAAAATTTATGTGAGTGAACGAGGATAAAATATGTGTATTTTGTAAATTTGCCAGTTTTCCAAGCCCATATGTTTAGTACCAAAATAAAATTACAACACAGGGGAAATTGGTTGATAGATCCAGGACATGGGGGGAAATATATAGCTATTAATTTGTAATTTTGTTTTCCTAACTGTGAGACAAGAAGGCTTTCTGCACACTAAATAATGATGGTATTTGGAGTGATAAATCTGAGCATGCTTGTGCTGTCTCCTGCTGCTGAATAAATCTGTTGGTCTGTTACAGGCTAATGGTTCTGCTGATGATTTTAACTAGGCTGTTTCACAGAAAACCAGCCTCTTTCCCCTTAGCTCCACTGAGATCCTTGACGAAACATGAACAGATCCCCGCCCGTACAACAGGAGTGGAGTTAGGCTGTCAGGATGGTTCTGCCTAATGTGTCCTCAGCCCTCCTTTGCTTGGGAGATTCATCTTTCTTAAGCTCTCTCCTCTGCACAGCAGATGAGCAGAATAACGTTAGCTCCTGCTTGTCATTGTATCGCTAGTTAGACATACCCTTCTTTCACATGAGAAAACTCAGAGCAATAGCGCTCATTAACTGCTTCCATTAAAGCCTTGACAAAAGCCAGGTTGGAGTGGGAAAACTCATTTACACCTGATACAAGGGGATCATTAGGCAGCTGAATGATTACAAGAACTGTAAGGCCGCAGCAACCAGTGAAAAAACTACAGGCTGGCAGGAGGATTCCTGTAAGTCTAGGAACTGTTAACTGTTTACATTGCTGTATACACAAAGGAGAGGATTTTTTGGTTGGTTGGTTGTTGGAGTTTTGGATTTTTTTTTTTCTCTTAAGCACCATTTTGTAATTCTTAGCAACTGTTGAAATATGCAACCGTGTGAGATAAAGGACTGACACAAAAGTTGCAGAGGCACATAAACTGGATAATTGCAAAATAATCTTGCACTGCCTTCGTCATGTGCTTCTTTGCAGCCTGAAGTGAGACTTTTAACAAAACTAATTGAGGAACAAAGAGTGATCATGTGTTAAATTCCTTCAGGAGGAAGCAGCAGTGGCCATAGCTGGTGCTAGCAGTCTCAGGTAGGCAATGTAGGAAATGTCAGACCTCGCATTAAAATAACACATTTTAAAGAGGCGATCACACATGCTAACTGCCAGTAAAACATTTGTTCAGGAGGTTTAGTTGTGGTTTTCACAGAGAAAATCTGTTCTGATTGCTCATAGATAGGTAAATAGGCTTTCACAGCTGTTATTTTGGCAAATAAAGGCTGGTGGCATTTGGTTAATTTGTTGTCAGATGTAACTTGTGGGAAGGTGATATGGTGATGCAGACTAAAGATCGTTATGAATCTTTCCAGGCTTGACCCTTGTTGCATGATCAACTATAGTTGCAGAGACTGGGTTTATAACTTTTCAATACTTCTTTTCTTCTTTCTTTTGTAAAATTGCTCCTCTGTTGACAAACCCTTGAAATATCATGTAATATATTGTTGTGTGTACATATAAGTAGTGTTTGTTGTGACAACCTTGTTCACAGGATGAATGTCCTAATCTTTAGGCTATTAAAGGTACCTGTCTATGTTTTAAAACACAAGGCCAGTCCAATCCCAGTTCTTTAGAGGAGTGTTTGCAGAATTGTTGATGTGGATCCCAACGGAAATGACAATCTCTTTCGCACAACTGGAGGTACCAAAATCCTAGGGAAGGGGCAGCACTTTGGTCTATCACTCATCTTTGACTTATTATATAGCTTCTATCTGAGCATATTAAGCTGGTACATGATGAATTTCAGCACCCACCTACCTTTGCTCACTTGGACAGTCATCCAGGCTGATCATATGTCTTCTGAGACAAGTCATATGTAAGCAAATGGAGGTGCTCAGTTGTATACAGATATTCTGATGGTACAGCCTCATGTCTCAGACCTTGAATTCTTGGTTCTTTTGGTTTTACAGTCAAATGTTTGAACCCAGTTGAAAGTGAAGGCCATAAATTCCAACCATCCAAAAGAACAGAGGGGAATACTTGTAATAAAAATGAGCTGATCATTTGAAAATATGCCAAAAATACACTCTACTGTCTGGAATTCATTTGCTGAGATTTTTACCATAATTAGAGCTTGAACATTCATTAATTATACTGAGTTTATTCAGAGTAAGTCAGGTAATCGCTGCTTTTCACAATTACTCATGAAGGATTGTAATTAAAGAGCCCCTGCCATTCTCAGTCAGACACTATTAAAGGGACTTGCCCTGCATTGAGAGTCCCCTGCTCAGTTTTGCTTCCACCTCCCTTCTGGCAGCGCTGCTCAGAGCTGTTAAAAGCTGCTGTGGCACCACTTGAGGGAAGACTGACTCTGGTATTTTTTCCTGTTTGTGTTGGTTTTAACTTGTTCTGAGATCTTTATTATGCAAGTGTTACTTAAATGTGTGTTGCTCTAGAGTTAGTATGTTATGGGGGATGGAGAGAACAAGCCTAGAAGTGTATTTTTATTCTGTAAATCATCTACATTTAGAACTTTGTATATTTTATAAAAACTATATCTGTTCTATGGGTTTTGGAGAACTGAATAGTGTTGTGTAAGGTAAGGACACTCAGACAGCTGGAAAACAGTTAAAACTTTATTTGTGATGACATAGCTACCACTAATAGAAGAAATTTGGAAGAAGTTATGTGGGGAAATCATTATAGAATTCTACTCTGATGAGCTTACTTGTGTCTTCCTCTGCAGCATCTGAATGCTGTAGCAAATAATATGTTGGACCATGGTTTTTATCTCTGTGACAGTTCCTTCTTTTCTGAAGTTACTGGCTCAAAGTACAAATTGATATTTTTGAACTGAAAACATGTCTGAGGTCTGTCTTGAGCATGATCACTAATTTTCAGTGTGATTTTTATGGTCTTACTGAAGGTGAACACTTCAGTGTTAACTGTTGGAAAATGAGGCACACTCTCGGAGTTTCATACATAGGCTCTCTATTGTCAGCAGAGACAGGCAGGCAACTCGAAAAGAGCTGGTGAAAGTCTCTCTCTCTCTTTTTTTTTTTTTTTTTTTAAATGATCACTGAAAGGAGCATAGAAAATGAAAAAGAATCCAGGGCACCATCCCTGTTGTTGAATTAACTCTGATACGCCAGTGATACAGCGTGCTCTTTTCTTAAGTTCATACCCCTGCTAATTCTCTCACTACCTATATTACTGTAAAGAAGACATTACAGTCTATTATACCTATAATTCACTGGATGGAACTCCTTAAGTACATATTTGCATTGTTCTTCTTGTAGTGAGTTCTAAAGGACATGTTATGGTTCAACATGCCTGATAACATTTAATCAACAAGCCATAGATAAAAATCTCTGAATGCTATGAAATTGGACAAAAGATCATAATCATTCCAGGTTTTTTGATTAAATTATTCTTAAAATAACAGGTTGCTTAAACTCAAACCTAACACAGCAGAGGATCGGGACAGTGCTGAGGCATGAACAGACCTGCTGAGGATGATACAATTCAATTACTTTAAGGAAGCTGAACAGTAAATGAGCAAAATGGCAAAGTTGTGTTCTGCAACAGGAAACAGTCGGTTGCATGAGATTTGTAACAGTTTCCAGCAGTGTCACCAGTGGTTCTACATTGTTCCTGTGTTGCTCACATCCCCGTCTAAGGGTAGATCTTTCTGAATTCCCGTTACTTTTGGTAGGGACCAAACTTGCTGGGACAGTCTGTGGAGAATGATGCTATTAAGTAGAGCAAAGGTGGCCAGATCTGGATGTATCTTGTTATCCTGTAGCTACTTTGGAGTAGTGTGTTTTAGTGTTGTTTTCTCTGAGCTTGTAAGGTACAGTACTGTTTATGGTTAGTTACACACGCTTTTGGAATGGTTTGCTGTATGGAATTAGGCTTGATGGCAGTATTTGAATTTAAAAAGTTGATATGTGTGTATTATGTTATTATTATTAAGGTAATGGTTAAAACTTGCAACCACCTAATATTCTTTTAGTTTTCCTTTGTCTTTGGGGACCCAGAGCCTTGAAATGCAAAGGAGAGATGATGACTCAGCCCAAGAAAACTCCCATGATACTACCAGATCACTTTGACAAACCCTAGAGCTTATTGTATCATTTGGACAAGTGTCATCTGAATTTTTGAATGCTTTTCTGAGACAACTCCCTCAGGCAGATGAATGAGATTCAGCCATTACTACCACTGAGTCTGATTTGCGGTCATTCTGGCTAGAAGCAATAGGAAAGTCCACTAGAACTATCAGCCACAGCATTATAGGACCAGGGATAGATTAGAAAGGAGTTATTGCTGGCACTTTCTATTCTCTCTTGGCCCACGCAGCTATTTATTATTCACTTTCCTCTGTGTCTGGATTTATCTGATGACTGACATTCCAATACAAATTGAAATTTAAGCTTTAGATATATATACATAGTTGCCTCTTCAGGCTGAGGCAGTGTGAGTTAATGGTTAGTCCCTCAATGTCAAACAGAAGAGGAGCCAGACTGTGAGGGAAGAAAGTGGTATTATATTTGGCAGATGTTCTCAGTCTTCACAGCAAAGACATGACACTTACAGTAAGTAGAATTTCCCACAAATTAATGAAATGTTCTGCAAACTTGCCTGTCTGTCCTTTTAAGTCCTTGAGGTTTTTACACTCTGAAAATGATAACAAGCACTGGAAAGTTGGAGGCCAGTTAACGTTGTCACAGGAGAATAATATACAATGAATTCTGTCTAAATGAGCACCTGATATGAAAGACGTACAATGATAAGACTAAGAAATCCATATTCTCTATCCACTGCGCTGCTCTCCCGTGGTAATGTTTATATGCAGATAGCCACGTAAATGAATATCCTATGAATAACTCAAAGTCAGTGAGAAAAACAAATCCTTCTGTAAATAGATAAATTACGAGATGTCTTTTAGGATGAACTTCTTTGAATGCATTGTACTTGAGGGGCAAACGGGGAGTTCAGCGTTTTGCAACTGTTCTAGAAATGAATGGAGAGAGGCCTTCCCCTTGCCCATTCTCATATTGATTTTTTTGTTTCATGTGACACGGAAAGGGATTCGTTACAGCTTTGAAGTGTAATATTTAACCTGCTGTGTCATCCCCATCCACGATCCTAATGAGCATGAAACAAACCCTGCTTGTCCTCATTGTGGCTGTGGAAATCAGAGGTTCGAGGGCAGCTGTTAGGGTTTTTTCTAGGTTTACAGAGGAAAGAAAGACAAGCACTTTGTCCTATGGACCAGATACTGAATTTATTAAAGAGCTTTCCTATGGCCCTATGAAGGACATGCGGCTAAATTCACTGGTATCAAAAGATTAATCAAGGGAATACCGAGTTTAAATTGGCTCATTGCTTTTGTACAGAATGTACTGTCAGCTTTCATGCTTCTGCTTAGCTACTGACAGCAGTTGCATGGATGGTTTTGTTTTAAATAGAAAGAAGTTTAAACCAATTGTTTAGGTTGCAAAGTCAAACACATAAAAATGCACCAGATTTAAGTTTCTGTGTGCAACTTGAGTTGTGCTTACTGGTTACCCCCTCCTCTTCCCTGAATGAAGAGGGGTCTTGAAGGGGAGAGGGAGTTATTTTATTTTTCAAGTAAAAGTTGCAAGTGGGAAAATGAAGGTTTTATTGCAAATTTATGTGTCTTTTTTACATGATTTTCATACCCATCAATTGTGCTGCATCAGCAGGTAAAAATCCCCCTGCTATGCCCTCACCACAAGTCAGCGTTTAGGTGAAAATGTCATGAAAGCATCGTTCTGCTTGGCCTTCTCTCAATGAGTGGTCAGAGGGCAGTGCTGAGACACGCTGGCTGTGAAGTGGAGCTACTGCTCCAGTGGTACCTGTTACACAGATCAGTTAATTATTTGAGCCACTTCTTCCATCCTCTCTCACCTGGATTCCCCTTAGTTCAGTAAAATCCGAGCGAGTCACCCAATACATGCTCTCCCTGTAGGCTTCAGATCTGGGGACCACATCTACCTTTTGATCTCCACCAAAGAAACATTTATCTACATTTAAAATTAATTAATATCATGCAGCTAAATCTGAACACTGTGGATTAGATTAAAGTTTATCCAATAAGAGCAGAAAGTCTGATCCTCTGAATATAAATGACTGCATCATCTGCATGAGATTTAATTGAGAAAACTGCATTGAAAAGGCAAATTAAATACCAAGAACACAACAGATTTTCCACAGCGAAACACCGTGGGAAGTGAGAAACCATCTGTATAGAGAAGAACAGAATGACATTTGTGCATCATGTCAGCCAGATAATATTTTCTCTTTCATGCATTATCTATGTTAAACATTTTGATAAGACAGATAAATTAATGTACTTTTGCCTACCACCTGACATTAGTTAAGATGATGAAAAGATTATTGCAAACTCAAAATGACACATGAATTTTAAATGGTTTCAAATTTACATTATTTCTCTAATCTTGTCTGTTCTGAGACAGACAAAAATACAGATTGTTAGGAGTGCTATTTAGAATTCCTATCAAACTTCTAGTCTGGGAAAATAATTCTCAAGCCATAGGTTTGTACAACTCCAAGCTTTCACACCACTTGTTTCCTAAAAAATATATCAATATAGTTTCATTAGGACTTCCAGTAAAATTAACCCCACTGTTAATGAATATATTTAAAAATTATGTTTCACAGCATATGTTTCAAAACTTCAGAAATGCTGCCATCTGGTTGTGCCTGGATTCTGAAATAGCCACAGTCAAGCAATACCGTCAAAGCCCTGCAGCATCCATATGCCTTTAAATCGACAGACCAGTTTGAACCAGGATTTCCAATGCTGTATGGACTAATGTAATTTTCTCATTATTTCAAACAAAACCAGCACTTTGGGCATGTGTGTTCTGGTTCCAGGTTCACAGGTAGCTCAACAGAAAAACCCCAGCGCTCAAGTCTGCTCCTTATACCTAAGGATTTTTAAGGTTAAAGAGCAACAGAGGCAGCAAAGACCTGCTATCCACTGAGGCACAGGAGCTCAACAGGTTATGAATACATTGCTAGAGTTTATGAATATTTTCTCTAAAACGACATGGTATTAAGTGTTTTTTACTTCAACAGTAGCTACATCTTTGGAATTGACGTTCCCAAGATTAACTGGGCTCTGTTTAAAAGGACCTGGACAAGGCGCTGCTGTTTTTAAACAGCCATTAATTTCTGTGTAACACAGTATAATACACACCACACAGGAAAACTGGTTAGTGAAAATGGCTCTGTTTCTCCAAGCTGTCAGCGTGCCTCTGGAGTCTGCAAAGACTCTGCGGAGTTAAAAATAACGAACTGAGGTATCCACACAATTATTTATTTTCAAATTGGTGAAGTACCATTTTCTTCTCAGTTCAGGAAATTAACCTCCCTGAAAGCCAGCTTGCTCTACACAAAATTAATAAAGCAGAGCATGCTGGCAATAACTTGCACGTGTTTATTTATGTGTGATGTCTCCAGCTAGAAAGGCTAAGATGAAAAATTGACTCAAAAGGCTGCACTCCGAGGGGATTTACTCCTGGGTTGGGCCCATTTTCATGTTGTTTAAACTCAGAATTGATGGAACATGAATTTCCTCTTGAGCCTATAAAAATTAAGCTTTTATTATCAGCTTTCCTTTCTTATCCCATGGCACACACCTAACATTTTCTTTTAGAAAATAAGGTGAAGAGATTTGCCATCCAGTTCTAAAGGGGAAAAAGGTGATGAGGGTTGCAAGAGAAACTGTTGGTACTGAGCCCAAGAAATAAATTTCTCCATGTCTTTTCACTGAAGCTTTACATGGTTTAAACTGAAGTTGTATTCACGTTAAGTGCCGGTGAAATTTTGTCCCAGCATACGTACTTGAATGGATTGCTGACCTGAGCTTTGTAAGACACCTCCAGAGTTTGTAGCACTGCAGTGTCTAATGACAACTCCCACAAGGCAGGTCTACCTGAAAGTTAAGCCACAGCCTGTAGGGCTTGATGAAGACAAGCAGTGCAACAAGGCTGAGGTACTCCAAAATTCACTCTCTTTATCAGTCTGATTCAAATTTGATATGAAGATTGAGGGTGATAGAATAATTTCCCTGGGATACTTTTTCTTCTTTGTTGTGTTTGCCCTTATCCTGCTTTTCTCCTCGGGGAACACAATCCCAGCTTGTATGTGCAACATATCTATTGTTTCTGTGTCTTCACTGATGGCTTTTCATTGTTGGCACCATTCAGAGTATAGGATTTAGCAAAGTTTTAGCTTCGAATTTGGATTTGAAGAAGACATATCTCCCGAGTCTTGACGCACCTCTGCTGGGGGCTGCACGCGCTGAGCCCTTTGGAGTGTCCAAGTGCAGCATGGTGCTGCCCAGGCTGTGCCAGCAAAGGCAGTCTTCTCGAGGGAGCCGTGAGGATTTCAAGGGGGCAGAAAAATGTCTTCAAAGGTAGAGAAGTGAAGGGATAATGTTTGATGGTATCTTCCATGTAAGAAGCTGGCAATTGTACCTAAGTGTCCTTTCTGCCCTGGGCAAGTGGGGTCTTACAGGTGAGACGGCCAGGTAGGGACTGACATCCTGGGCACCAGCAGCTCTCTGCCTTTTGGGGCTAGGGAGGGAGAAACTGGCAAAGAGAGAGTGTGAGCACTGCAAAAGGCATGATGGTATTAATTGGGGGTCACACTGGACACTTTTTGGGACCTCTGCAGTCCTATTCAAAGTAGGGAGTTCAAGCACTATCCTATGTGCTACTTCTCAGCTTCTTCACTGAATCATATAATCTCGCATCAGTCATCAACAGGAATGTCAGCCCATACAGAAAGTGTATTTCAGGGTGAAGACAGACAGCATTTCATAAACCTTTAGAGTGCCACCCTCTTCTACTCGTGCCTTCCTTAATTACACTGAGGACTTGAGTCTTTTATCCAAAATAATCCCAGCTGACTGCTCTCTCAAAATCAGTCCAGTTCATCCAAAATTACCACCCTGTCAAAGTTCCCAAGTGTAGTAAAATTGAAGGGATTTCATAACCTTGGGGAGAGGTAGTACTACGTGTACCCAGGTCTGACCCATTTTGACTTTGAAATGCATCCTTTTGAAAACCTAATAGATGCTGCTGTAATCGTGTTAGAAATATAGTTTCTGTGCAACAGAAATAGCACCTGCTTTGCCTGTAGCTACGTAGATGGAGACATCCAGAGATAACATTCACATGTGAATCGGGAACTGAATCTACGTCCACCTCTCCAGCTCAGATTGCTGGGGCTGGCTTCAAGTTTAGTGTGTCTGGAAAGCACTCAGCACCTCATCTCTCCTCTTCTTTGCTGGGGTATTTTGTCAGGTTTATCTGTTTGTTGGCAGGAGGTTTATTCTTTTACTATCAGTAAACCCGAGAAGTACCACAGGTGTCAGGTCGGGTTGCAGGATTTGCCAGGGCGTGTGTAGCCAGGAGTTAGAGGATGAGGAGCAACGCTGGCGGGAGTTAAGGTGTGACTGAGCTGCCAGAGCCGAAATGAGCTTGGAAAGAACTGTGTGTGTTTCTCTCTGGCTGCTGGGTGGCTGCAAGCCTCTGACCAATTCTGTTCTCCTTTCATTTGAGGAAATCTCAGGAAGCCTTTTGCTGTGTCCATCAAACCAGAGTTGCACAAACATTACTTCTAATAACTCTCCTCTGCCTGGAAGTTTTTATTTTTGTGCCAAAGGTGCCTAGAAGAGCCTTGAATAATGTTAGTATCTTGTTATGCTACATAATGCAGTGACCAATAGGGCCTTCATCTGGTCTCATACAATCTAAACAGAAAACGTTTTCTGGAACAGGGAATGGGCACAGGGAGAGTGAGATTAGCCCGAGGCTATGAAAAAGCCAAGAGCCCAGTACAGGTAAGTCTGAGACCAATGCCTTGGCAGGGGATTTCATAGCTAAGGATAAAAAGGCTATAAATACCTAATCATTGAATGGTGTTGTTTTCATAGACCTGCCTGAAACCAGGATATGCAAAGAACACAGGCATATATCAGGATTTTCTTTTAATTATTTTTACTCCAGAAATTCAGAGTAGCTTTTGGGCAAAGGCTTTGATTTCTTTTTTGAACTGAATTCATGTGATTGCCAGGAAAAGCAGTTCAGTTTCATTTTCCTTGAAGTCAACAGAACTACTAGCTTCAAAAGCAGAAGCAGGCCCCAAATCAACAGAAGTCAGGCAGCTCATTTGCTACATCCCTGACCAAAATTACCATTGTTAATGCACTTCCATTGAGGGTTTGGACCACCATTATTGCTTAGTTTCCAGGGTTCAGTCCACCTAGAAGGATAACTTAACACCAATTATTTGATAGCAAGTGAAATGAAAGTCTAATTTTCACCAATCATTACTAATTTCTGACATAGTTTTCAACTCTTTTCTTATTAGAAATACTGTCTTTCATGTACTTTCCTTCATAATTATTTAATCTGTAAAGAAATTTAATGTATTCTCTTTGATACCCTCCCTGCAAGTCTCAGTCAGAGTGCTCTCACAACCAACCTTAGACTTCAGTCTTTAAAGATCGTTCAAGTCTTTAATACTTTCAAGGTGTTAAAGATACGTTTCTTGGTTTGTTACAGATAATGCATCACTGAATTGTGAGCTTTACAGGGTGCATTGTGAAACCTGGAGGCACCAAGACTTAAAGGAGTTACAGAGTCTTTTGTTTTGTTAAGAGAAGTAAAGTGAATGGAAAATTAGACTGAAATCAGAGGGGACACTCCCATCCTGAGGGATGGTAAGGAAAACCCTACATTTTTTTAGAGTGTGTCCAGATACTACTCAGTTAAGCAGCACAGTTCAGTCCTGTGATAGATGCAAAAATTTCAAAGTATAGAGAACAATGGGGAAGGTGCTGATTCTCACTTGCCTGCCTTAATGTGGCATCCTTCAGAGCCACCCTGACCTTCTGCAGTTCTTCACAGATAATTGAATCATTAATATTTTGGTCCTGTGATATGCCTGAGGCTAATAAATGAGCTTCTTCAAAAACCTGTGTTGTTAATGCATTAAGGGAACAAATCCAGCATAATATCTGTAATTCTCTTAGTGATGTCAAGTGCAGAAGTACTGTCTAACCTACTCCTCACCTTGCAAGCCTATTTAATATTATTGATTGCCTTTTTTTTTTTCCTGGAAAACTAAGCAACTGTTGAATGAAAAACAGATTGACTTGTGTTCTAGTTGGTCAAAACATTGATGACGTAATTCACTGTACATGTTTCCTTATATTTCTAAATAAATACTGAATTAGTGCCAGACTTTCTCATGTTGATAAAAGATAATTACAATGATGTTCCAAAGTTCTTCCCTTTCTTATGATTTGGGCTCTATTCTTCTCTTTCTCTAGGCTCCCCTATCTGATTTTCCTCCATCGGTCTTCAGGCTCAGCTATGGGTAAACCTTTTCATTATGTTGGGCATGATTCTCCTCCTTTCTGTTCCCAGGAGTTTGGGATGAGATTCATTTATCCTAACATTTGCACATAAAAATGAGATGTCTGCGTTTTAGAGAGCCAGACTAGACCAGATTCTTTTTATAGTCAGTGGAGAGAAATAGATATGTAAAATTTTGCACGGTCCCAGTGTCCAGGAGTAAGCTTTAGACTGTAATGTAGACATTCAGGAAGATTTAATTGCCACTCCTGGAATTTGGCCAGGGTGAGGAATTGATAGCCGTCCTTACCTTAAGTGTGCTGTGGAGCATTAAAGATAACATGTCATTATGGCTTTCCCTTTTCACTCAGTTGTTCCTTTTTTAGGAGCCCCACTTCCCCAGGCAGATGTTGCAGGACATACTTTGTTTCAGAGGCGAAGTGTAAAACCCCTGTAAAACTAATATCAAACGCCTCTCGGAGGCAGGAGCTTGAACTGGAACATGTTCTCCAGTAGCACGGACCACCTAAGTGGTAGGTTAAATTGCTTCTCTATTTCAGCAAATACACCAGATTGTTCAGTCTGTTTTATATTTCACTGTTGTATTTTTCTGCTGGAGCAGTTCTTATCAAGATATGCACAGTTCTGTTATGTGGCACAGTTGTTAGCTTGGACCCTTTTCATGAGCACTAAATTAGCCTAAATTTGAGAAGGAATTGAGTACTTGAAGGAGAAATCAACATTTGATCAGTTCTACCCCATTCACCACAATTCTATCCAAGATATTAAAATGTCACTTCATCTATGGTTCTTTTGACAGCCTTAAAGAGGATTGTGCACAACTGCTTTGAAGAAAACGGATTATTAACTTAGATGACGAGCTCACTTTGTATTTTTAGCAAGAACTTTTCTGTAAAAGAAATGTTGAGTAGAGTAAGAATTTGCTACTCACTGTGTTCACCCTGGTATTTTCAGATGCATTTGCAGAATTACAGTGACATTGAGCCCAAGTGGGCAGATGGACTATTATTCCTGTGATTCATTGACTTTTAATTCTCTCTGAATGCATTCTGGTTTGTAGTACCTGGCTTCCACCTGACATCTCTGTGAGTCAGAAAAGAAGGAGGAAATCCTGTTTGCCAATAGATGCAGTTACAATTAACTATTTTTAAAAGAAATTCAAATAAATCAAGTTCTGTATTGTTAGTGGGCTCAAAAATCTTAAGGAGGAAAACATTCTTGGTTTTGACAGGTATATGCACAGGAAGGTTTACCCGTTTTAGATATTATTGCTGACCTTGGATCTGAACTGTGTATTTCTTGACAAAGATTATATGTGTATGTTTTATGTACGCTTATTTTCAATTGAATAGCTAGATAGTTTAAAAAAATGGAAGACTTTTTAGTATTAAAAGAGTAAGATATTGTATAATGACAGTGTATACTGGGTATCAATACACATAGAAAATCAACTCATCTAAGACTTTATTTTGTCATTTCCATTTGGATGCTTAAAAAGTTTTGAAAATGCACACTCATTTAACTTGTGATGGAGCAAAAAAAAAGTCATATTTACTTCCTTTTTTTCCTAACCTCTGAAGATGAGATTTGGAATCAATCTCTCAAAAAATCATGGGATCAGGAGTTTGTTTCAGGTTCATCTATTTTAAAAAGTCTTAATATACTATACTTTGGTATTGTTCCTATATAATATATTCATGTTTCTTTGCTGCAGTTAAAATAAGTTTTTATTCTCTATTTTAAATGTAGAAGTGAGCCTTGGTGTGATTGTTGTAAATTTTTCTGGTTTAGTATTTGTATTTGGCTTGGTAAGGACACATTTCTATGGCCTCTTGGACCAGCCTGGCAAAAAGGAGTTGATACCATTTCAAATAAATGCAAAGGCCAAAGTTTCTTCAGGGAACACTGCCTCTTTATTTTTCTTGTTATTCTAAGTTGTTCAAAAGAAGCATATTTTGACCTCTCACATAGGAAACTTCTGTACATCTTAGAGCACATAAATCCTGAGACCAGATCTAGTGTCAATATGGCTCCAATGGAATCACCAGAGAAGGACCTGTTTTCCAGTCTTTAAACTATAAATTTTAACAGGTTTGCAGATCATCATTCCGATAATCCTTCCCAAAGGAGACCTCTTTAAAATGGCTTTATGTTTCTCTACATTCCTTGTGGCAGTCTTGGGTATGAGCCTTCCTGCTTCATTTTCCCTGTCAAGAAAAATGAGTAAAACAAGGGTGATGGAAAACCATCCAAGAAAGTCTTCTGGTAGAAAATCTCAATGGAGACACTGGAGACCCAAATCCAGATTTAGCAGCTGTTCCTGGTTTGCCTGTCCAGATATGGGATGCATAATTCCTCCAAGACAGGGAGATAGCATCTAATCATTCCATGTATGGGAAGCCTTAGAAATGCTTCTGTCATTCAAATTTTCACAGAGGAAATATAATTTGTGGTTATTCGTGCACTGCATAGACAGATGGAAGCACAGCAGGTAGATAAATACTGACATTCTCTTCTATGAATACCTTCAAAAGAAAGGTCAAAGGTAAGACAGTGAGAAAAGTGAATGTAGATTAGGCAGAACATCTGTTGAAGGGGGATAGTAGGGAAATTATTCATTGCTTTTCAAATAGAAGTTCTGCTTAAAAAAATGTTGATGGGCATCTGCTTAATTATAAATTCTTTGCCATCCTTAACATTAGTCTGTTGACAAAATTAAAAAAAAAAGGAAAAGAAAAAGTACAATTAATTCCAAGAGATAATTCACTCCTGTTTCCATAATATAATACCACAACTTGCTTGGACTAGAAATACGAGGGGGTTGCTTAGCAAGTATCTGGAGTACAAGAGGCGGGGATGAAGGGCACTTTCGGCAATGTCACCACCTTCCTTATTGTCCCATTTAGTAAATGACAGAATGGAATAAAATCCTGACTGTGGGTAGATCTGGCTGTTGGTTGGTGTGGTGATCGCAGCAGGGCAGTCCTGACTGTGTTCATTTCACACCGAAAAGAAAACCAGTGACATGAAATGTGCACAGCATTCGTCCCTCCTACAACTGCCCTGATCTCAGTGAGCTTCAGAGGAGGAGTGAATATAGGCTACTTTCCATAATTTTATATGAACAAAAAATCCCACTAATCAAACTGATTGTGTGTGTGAAATACAGTATATCACTGGCCCCTCTTGAGCTCTTCATTGATAATGTAGTTCTCAGGACTGAATAAATATGGTCAAAAGAATCATTTCACTTTCATTGCTTTGATGTTCCATTTTTCACCGGTCTCAGCTATTGATTTAGCATGTTCCCCGTTCTGTATTTTTATTGGACCAATTGTTTGTAATGGGTGAGTAAACAGATGTCAACACAATTTAAAGATAGTGGCAAGAGGCATGAATGGCACTTGAAAATCAATAGGAGAGAGGTAGAAAATAGCCATTCATGCCATGGAAATTCTTCCCACAAATCATTCCTGCGTCCAGATCGATTTGCTCCCATCGGGAGACAGTACTGTTAGAACTAATGCCACCTCAGTCCAAAATGATCCATGTTCATTGGGCATTCAAATTAAAGTTCTGTAAAAATGAAAAGTGTGTAAAATCCTTTGGAAATGCAGCTCTTTAAACTATTTCTTGCATTGAGCAAGCAAGTCCTGATGCTGGTCTTCTAATGAACTGAAAAGGCAGAAAGGTAGGCCCGAATGAACTTTCAGGTAAACCGACATACATATTTACTCCAGGGATTTATTTGCACATAATATTGCATACATATTTTGTATGTGTTGAACAGCATTTAAAATCTTGAGAGAGCCTTGTGAGGCATAATACCCCCATCTCGCTTTCATTGCTGTATACACAAGCTCCTAGGAGAACAACGCTGCTTTTGGATTGCTGTCTTCGCACACAGCTAACGCAGGCATTATTTACACTGCTGATAATCAGCTTCAGGTATGATCAGAGCTACGCAATCCTTTTCCTCCTGACCTTTTGGCCAGAAAAATCCCATTTGATATCAATAAGAAAATGACTGCTAATATTATAATGGCATATGCTAATAAGGTGCCTGTCAACCTTGAGCAAGTTTTACATCATTCCATGTACAACTGCAGCTGTCTGAAGAAGTTAAACAGCAGTAAAGAGAGTGTTGGATATAAATAGGCCAGTGACTTACTCTCTATACTGATGTGCTGCATTTTTCTCCCTGTTCCTTTTGCTAAGCACATAATGACTCCTGAGTATTGAGAATTAAACAGAAAGGATTTTCCATGCATACATATGTGCTTGTGCACACCCACAAAAATATCATTCTTAGTTTGATACTGAACTATGACAGTTGCTTTCAGTGATCTGTTGATTGGGACCTTCATGATGTTGTTAATGGAGAGTTCTCCTGTTTCCTTTATATTTCTAACTCGCTAGCTAAGACTCCTCCATATGCTTAGCATTTGTAACACTACCTTTAGGGGGCTGGGGGAGCACATACTTGGATTTCACTGTATCCTGCAATTGGCCATTTCCACCTGGGATCTAAAAGCACCTCGTCCGATAGCCAGGGATGATGTATGTGGGTGGGAAGGTTGTCTGATGGTGCAGGTTGCCCTCTGGAAAGAGGGAGGCACTTTTCATGAAGCGATGCAAGACAAAAGTGTTGATTGCACAATATCAATAACGTCCTGCCACTTCTAGAAACAGCCGATGTTTCCACAGGTTTATGTCATTGTATCTTTCCTGCGTCATTTCTTATCTGCTATTATTTTCAGGCACATTCCCATTTTTATCCCCAAAGATATAATATCTAAGGATTCTTCAAATTAAAGAGTTCTCTAAATTACTGTATCATATCAAGGACCTCTTATCACTGGAGAAAAAGCTTTGCTCTTAAACACTTCACATACCTGAAGGGTTCCTTGTTCAAAGCCTTTCCGTCAATTGCCTTCCCTTTTAAAGGACTTGGTTTTGCTGGAGGTTGGTGTCCAGCTTCAAAGTCTCTGGGTTCCTGTCCCAGGCAGGGGCCCTGCTTTCAAAGAGCTGTGCTTGCTATGGCCAAAGGAATTTAATGCAATGAGTGGGGAGAAGTGTTAAAACATGGCTTTAAAATTTGATGCTACTCTTACAGATTTTATTTCTTTTTTTAATCAAAGTTTCTCTCAGATAAGCACATTTTAAAATCTGTTTCTAGACTATGCTAAAGAAGGGACACAGCGTGGTATTTTTTTTCTTCTCTTTCTCTCTAAATATCTGATTCAAAACCCATGAAACATTTCTATTTGCTATGTCATGTATACAAATATTTAATGCTAACCATATGTTTCTGTGTTTTCTTGAAGCCTAAAATAATTTCTTAAATCATCCTTCCTTTTCAACTTCTATGTTCAAGTGCCTTTTTGGCAGCCTAAATTGCTCAGTGTTTAAGTGAAATTTGTTTCATGAGAGAGACTTTATGTATATTTGCTATTTATGGTTCTCAGTTCATTACAAAATAGTGGTGTGCAGTATGATGACTTGTAGAGTCTAGGACTTTCTGTGAACTCCAGAAAAGATCTGATTCAGCCCAGCATGCTGGGCCAGCTAGGTGTGTCTCATTAACGTCAACTCAGGAGTGTAAAGAGATGAGCATTAGAAATTAAGGAAAGTTAGAGAGGGATGCTAGCTTCTGTAGGAAAAAATGGCAGAGGAACAGCCTACTCCAAAAGGCAGGTTCGTTTTATAGTTGTTATAAAAGTTGCAAGTAAAGAACCCCTCAGGGTGAAAGCTAGACAATAACCCATTGTGTAATGAGTGGGGTCAGGGCCTCACCTTTTAACAATTACCTGCAAAGAGCAAAGCCTTCTTGCATTGAATAACAATCATAAATTTTCCTAGTCTTGAACTGCACTGGCAAGTTGCCAGGAGCTGTAGGGCTGAACCTGTTTTACATAAAAACTCAGTATTCAGAGATAAATGTGCACATGGAAAGGTGAACAGCCTTGTTTAGATGCAATTTTAAAGTTGTGTTTCTAGCAGCCGAGGGAAGACTGCAAGAGATGAAATGAAGAAAAAAGGATCCAGGCACATAAAAGCTAGAAGGGGAGTATAAAACAAATATAAATAGAAGATGGGTGGAAAACACTCAAAAACCTTATAACTTCATTCTTCTAAAGATAATAAGCCTCTGATCCTGAAATACTGTAATAACCATCCAACTCTGAGGAAGGACTCTGTAACAGGCCCTGGATTTGGCCCATGATCTGTAACTTAGATTTGGAACCATTTCAGTACCTTTACATTTGCAAACCACTTAATTGAATAGAAAGTTGTCTTATTTTCTGAGATCAATGTGACACATTGGCAGCTTCAAATGAATTGCAAGCTTGCATGTGGAAAGAAGATTCTTGTCTGAAGATATCAAATTTAGATACAACCTTGTTGGCATTATCAGCTCATGGGGAATCCAAATTGTAAACTTGAGTGAGTGTTGGAGCACCTTGCAGTGTTTTCTCTCAGGCAATCACATTAGGATGCATAATGGAAACCATAATGATATAAATATTTAATTCTTATAACTAGGTTCTAAACAGTATAGAAACATTGGCATAATTAATTTTCAGCCACTATCTTCTTTCTTCCCCTTTCTAATTAGTAGAGTACAAATGAGATGCTACTGCATAATTGATAAAAACTATGTTTTAAATTGTGTATATATGATCATTCTTACACAGTTACATCAAATGAATTAAGTGTCATTGCTTTCTTTAACACAGCTCAAGGGCTAGAGAGGATATAGCTGTAATTTTATGCTGGCAATAGAGTCATATTAATGCTTGTTGCTCTTCATCTGAAGATATCAAAGACCTTTGCAAAGCTGCATGGACTGTTCTGCTTCTATATATGGGGAAATGGAGGCTCAGAAAGATTAGAACTCTTATTTTTTAATCAGGAGATGATTCGATCACGAGTTCAAAATAAGCAAGCAGTGTTAAAATCCTCAGTCTGAAAGATTTACACATACAGGCATAGAGCTCTGAACCATGCCTTATCCCGTGTAAATGAAAACACACCTTATTTGTTGGTCATGTAGGATGCCCAGGCAGATAATATAACTGATAGACAGGATGTTTTCAAAAACACCGTAATAGCTTTGCTCTCTGGGAGAGCTACTTGCCCAGACAGACCTTCCCAGCTGTCCAGAGCCAAGAGAGTGACAAACACCTTAACCTGAATTGGAAAAACAATATTGACTACAACAGGTAGGTATTGATCCAAATTTGCTAAAGAAAAAATATTTGGAGAACTAGAAAATATCAAAATAGGTCTTTCCAAGTGAAGGATTTCAGAATCCACACCAGCTTTTTTTGATGTGGCTTGGAACATAAAACTAATGATTTCTTAATTCATCCACCAAGTTGAAAAATCAATTATTGCACTCCTCAGCTCTAGTGAACTGTTTCCTCAATGTAATGACAATTGTCTTCCAAGCAAATTAAGTCCAGCACTACGGAAAATAAAATATTCATTAGAAAAGTTATTAGAAAAATAGATCAAATTATATTGAGGCAGTTTATTTTCCGTGTTCCTACAAGGTGCTTGTAATACTGTGTTGCCTGATTTTAGGTAACATCAGGACAGTCTTTTGCTGTTCTGGGATAGAATGTTTCCCATCCAATACCTGGAAAATCCTGTACTGAAGGTAAAAGTATAGACAGTGGAATTTATCCTGAATGACCTTTGCTTCTATTGAGTAAAAGAATTTAAGTGGAACAGGATGTAGCAGCTGTGTCTTGGGAAAGAAGAGCTGTAGTGTCATGACAGATGTGAAGAGAGGACTGAGAGCTGGGTTTTAGTCCTACAGTATATGCTGACCAAAAAGCAACACAAAAATTCTCTGACTCCTAAAGAACCTGTGGAGCTGCATATCATTCTGAAGGATGGAGGAATTGCTTAATATAGAAGGAAATGTAATCAAACTTCTTGCTCTTCCCTTCTGCACAAGCTTGTGGCTGTTTTGGGGTTTTTTTTTCCCCAGTTGGTGAAAAAACCACCAACAATCCATAGTAGAACAACAAGTAGTATCTCCACCCTGCCAGTACTGGCAGCTGGCACAGAGAACTTTAGGATCTTAGACTTTAATTCACACCTAATACCCCGGAGATGTCAGTGGAAAGTCAGGGCCCTGAGTACAGCTTAGGTGCCTATATCCATTTTGGGAATTCTTGGATGAGGATATGGATGTGTTAAACTTCTGGGATCTTTTCCTCTTTCTTTCTGAAGAGGTGATTTTAACCTACATGGAAATCAGACCAGACTCATCATCTGAAAGCCAAAGTCACAGTGAACCTCGACTATAGCCTCTTCTACTCAAAAGTCAGCTTCCTATTCAGAGCATGGCTGCCCTGACACTCCTGGACAATTTTCACTCACCCAAATAATCCTTTAGCTTAATGTTAAAGCAGCAGCACAGAGTTTATTCTTGGAAGCAAAACTGGGCTCATTTGAGAGAATTTTAAAAATAGTTATAATTATTCTCTGTGATCTCTCCAAAGTGTAAGGAGAAAGTGGGGGCGGAGGGGGAAGCAATTACCTTACTTGTGTGTTCATATATTATGACTTTTCCTTCTTTCTTTACATCTGGGAATCTGTAATGCAGCTGACAGTGATTTAGGTTTTTTTAAGTGTTGAAACTAATCTCTGCTTTCCTGGGAATTTTAAGATATACATTGCCCTTGTGTTCACTGACCTAGCTAGCTAATGATAAAGAAAAAATATTTTCTTTATTATTTGGAATAATAATAGGCAGCCTCTGAATAACTGTTAATTACTGCAGACAAGCTTAGCTCATGTGATGAATGTAAACATTATCTTTGAATATGAACTTGTATTTATCACAGAGCACAGAGTAATATGGACCTGACCTAAGAATAAATATTTTTAGACTAATTAGTGACCTACTTGCAGATACACAGAGCAACCAGCTGAGTTTTAATTTTTTGTAAGAAGTATTTTAAGTGTGTACCAGTTTGGCAGCAGATCTCAGTGCATTCTGCAGGATTGCTTTGAATAGAAGGAAAAGGTACTAATTTGGGCTTTAGATAAACAAAACAGGTGGAGGAAATTCTTTCTAGAGATGAGACAGCCCTCGATGTTAACAAAGTAGGCAGTATCATTATGTGTTTTTGCAAGCTGGGACATAACAACCCCTCTCTGCGCAGCGTGGTTTTAACAAGAGGGTTATCCACTTCTGTCACCACCGGCAATAACCATCTTCTCTTATTAGCTCCTTTGAAATGCGCTGAAGAGACATGGAAGGGGCTGTAGCTCCACACTCCAGTTCAAGGAAGTATCCCTGTTAAGAAGGGTTCTTGAATGCATGCTAAAGTTTAAACACGTATTTAAACGCTTTTTAGGGTGGTTTATAGTACACAGTGACTGTTTTCCTGCCTCAGGGCTTTAATTAGGAAATGATAGTGAGCATCTGTGCTTGCTGGCTGGTGTAGGAGCCTGAAGAGAGCGTAGGAAAGTGTCATACAATAACCAGAGATACAGTTTGGCCGTTTGGTGTCTGTTCATTTTAAAGGGTTGGAGATTTCATCCTCTGAAGATGTGTGTGTCTATCTGATGTCTTCTTTCTCTTATTATGAAAAAACAGACTGAAATTTTGTAAGCTGTATTTGATCAACAATCTTTGACTTTAAGACTGTATCTATAGAGAGGAGAGTGCTGCTAAGGGCCAGTAACTTTAATTAGAAGACATGGCAAATGACCCTGATTTGTGGGTCCATGGGATGGTTAGACCCAACAGCTCAGTTCAGACAAGATGGAGACAGGTCTGGCATATATGAAAGGAAAACTCTTGTTTCCTAGTTTGTTAGGAAGAAAACCCTTAAATGTTGTAAGGGCAGGGCAGAGATTTAAACACTACAGTCTTGGAGTTGGTACCTGTGTTAAATCTCTGCACTCTTTTGGGCACCCTCATCTGGCCTCAGTTTGATCTTTAAAACATTCTGCCTCGCTAAGGTGTCATGCTGTGGAAGATATCGTGCAGTATTGTTGAAACTGTAAAAATGGGAGAGAGAGAAGCACCCCACACTTTTCTGCCATAAGCTCCTTAAGATCACTGACGAAGGACCCACTCATTTCCTGATGAAGCATTGCACATATGTTTTGCTATAATTTTTATTCTCACGTTTGCTAACAGGTAACAGTGACATCTGCCAGCATGTGATTCTCTTTTTGTCTCCTGTATCTGAGATTGCACCCATACAAAGTAAAATATTTTGTGCATTTCTGCTTGACCTTGTATGGCATCTTTCTTCACATAATTGATAGGCACAGACATTGCTAAGATTGGTTGAACAGCTATGGTGAATGATATCAGCAAGATTCTAATAGATCTTTTCACAGCTTTTAGCCAGTTAACAAGAATAAGCTCTGTTAGCAGGGAGGTGAAAAGAGGTGCAATGCATGCCTTATATCAAAGGAGCTTTATCGTCTCCAGAATTTCAAAAGAAGCCATTTCACTACTTACACAGTGTACGGAGAGTTTTATCTTTCCCTAAAAAAAAAAAAAAAAAATAAAAATCAAAGGGCCAGAGATCTCTCCAATAGAAATGGTACAATATTTTCTTATTGACAACAAAAGCTAGTTTGTGCCTCCATTCATCAGTGGAGTACAACGACGAGTCATTCTTCTTTCTTCCCTCTAGCCAATAAGGGGAAAAAAAAGTTCAATAACAGCAGCATTATAAAAGTCAGCAAAACCCAAATGTTGATTATTCTCCCCCCAGCCAGTGTCAAATTGCTTCTTGTCATTGCTGAGCATTTAAACAATGTTATTTGTGCTCATGGAGTTCTCTTCAGCATCTTCACCATCAATAGTATCCGCAGCTTCAGGGGCAAGGCAAGGAGAAAAGGTGGAGGAAATTCCCTTCTCTTCTTCTTTCCCTTTGGTTCTTGAGCTTAGAAGTGCATTTCTAGAAACAAAGCTGAAGACTGTCTGGGCATGAACTCCATGTTCTTCCATTATTAGTATGATTTAATGTTCATAATATGGTGATACCTACTGAGCTCATCATTTGAGGCATTAAAAGGCAGCCCCTGTCCTAGAGAGTTTACAAGACTAAATGTCGCATGAAGTTTAAAACATATATGTAGATGCAATTTTTAGAAAGAAAGAGAAAAGGGATTTGGTTACTAAAATAGCAGTCATTTACACCCAAACCAATCTGACAGAGAGGTACAAGGCATGATAAGATCTTCTGCAGAAACTGGCACATGGAGAGAGGAGCAGATACTGCCCAGGGTCAGAAGACACCAGCTGCCTCTCCCACCCACACCCATGGCAGAGTGGAGCACCCAGTCTGCAGGAGCTTCTGGGTGTCACCACGCTGCCCAGCCAGCCACGGTGGCCGTGGCACGGACTTGGGGACAATGCAGGTAGAAGAGGGGACACAGAACACAAAGGCACTGGAAAATGGATTTCATGAATTGCATTGCGCATGAAAAAACTTTTTTATACAGTTCTGGCAGCCACTTTTTAAGATCTTGTTTGCTGTTACTTTCATTTATGCATCTGCTCACAATTTTCGACTGACCAGATTATACATGACTTTACAGTTTTCTCTCTCCTCCTGTCTCGTATGAAGCATCTGGCCTTTTGTTATGGACTGTTTCTTGCCTTCATTACTTTCTTCCATTAATCTATTTCAGTACTGGTTTTTCTTCCCTTAAGTGCAACATTTTCACTTTCTTGAGTGATGGACTAAACCTTTGTTTTTAACAAATTGGTTTTTATAACATGGTGACTTTTCAGTAGTTTTTAGGGAACTCAGGTAAAAAAAAAGTTGATTTGGGGGAGATCAAGAGTGAGTTTCAGCCATCTCTAGATTGAGACACAAAGGATGAGAGAAATACTTGAAAGAGCTGTTGCAGTAACAACTGCAACCTAATCATCTCTTTGGAGGCAAAATTGTTCCTGAAGGATTATTATTGTACTGAGTCTGGTAGTAAATATAACAGCAGATCTGGGGTTTAATTTAGTTGATTCTCTTGTCTCCTCAAGCAAATTTTCAGCTTCTTTTCTAGCTATGTTTTTATTACTTAATTGTCCATTGTCATTAGTATCAATGCCCTTTCATCTCTTGAAAGCTACTTTAAGGTTGTTTGGTTTCAGCAGGATGGTAACAGCTTCCTGAGGATAAACTTGAGCATGAAGCTGCATATTTATGTATCAGTTGGCTTTGCCTCCATTTCCAGTCCTTCTCTGCAGTAGGAGGGCTTTTCTGAGCAGGCTTGGACTAGGCTGAAGCACACAGCGTGTTGGTAGTCTCCCCTCCCTGAGGCCTGGAGGGAGCGTGAGCAAAGCCTGGGGAAATCAAGTAAGCTGCAGATGCCCAAAGTACAGAACTGCAAAGGAGCTTAAAACGTCCTTCCCTGCTCCTTTCTTATCACTCTCCCCAAAGGCAGTAACAGAAGAAATTGGAATCAAGATTAACAACTTTAAAGGGCACAGTTAGTGCATATGCCAGCTGATAAAATGAAATGAAAGTTGCTTTTAAGGTGACCAGCAAAGCAACTGCTCAAAGCCCTAGTAAGACAAATTAGTTCATGGAACAAGTTGTCCACTGGGCAGGGAGGAGGTAGCTGCAGCCCCAGAAATTTAAGGCTGGTTTATCTGTTTGGCAGCTTCCCCTGTAGCACTTGGATTATCGACCAAAGCTTTCACCTTTTCCTTGCACTTCTCAGCCAACCGACAGTGTTGGCTATTGGTTGAACGTTTAAATCTTTTTGTGTTTTAATACTTTTGATCTCTTCTGAAATGCTTGGTGTGATCCACGTCTCTCAGTGCTGGTTGTAGCAGACCTGCCAGATTCTTCTCTCATTGCCTGAGCAGTTGTGTTGTATTCTGTTCAGCCTGCACGCTTCTTTTGGAACTTGTGGGGTCAGAAGAGAGCAGGCTTAGAAGAGGAGTAACTTCCACTTTGACATATTTAAGGACTAGTTTATAGATAAGTGATAAGGAACTTGCAAATCGATCAGGATACCATATAGATACCACCCTTGAAAATATATCAAACGAACAAACTGAAGTAAGTCCAAACCTAGGTATGTTCTGTAATTAGCACTCTATATTCATTATTCAGTAAAGTAAATAAAGGATGCCTTACACAGAAAAAATACACAGAATAATAGAATTAATAGCTAGTACTTGAATTCATTGGAGTCTTCCTTCCTCCCGAGGATTTTACTTTCTATATTTGAGTCATTCCTTTTATCCTTCCTAAGGAGCTGCTTGACTGACAGCACAGAAATGTATATTCTAGATAGTTAAAAGCTGTTGTCATTGCATGTATCTGTAATGCATTAACAATGGATATCCAGAGCCGTACTAGGCAGGATGGGGGCTTCCCTGCTTCAGGAGCTCTTCCAAGGCTGGTAACAGAAGAGGATAATTAAGGCTGAAGTCTGCTGGCTGCTGCTGTAGCCCAGCCCTGCATGTCACACACTGCCCTACGTGACAGGTGGAACATCGACAGCTCAGAACTATACGGCACCGCAGGTATTGCATCAATAAGGAGTAAGGCACAAGATCACCTGGAGGAAAGAAAGAGGTCTGGAAACAACAAGCAAAGACTTGAAGGTTTAGAAGCCCCTTGAGTAAATGAATTGCCTTTTCTGAAGTGTGATTAGCAGTCAAAAGAACACAACCTGAGCAGCAGAATTGTTGTCCCTAACCAAATGGACTGTCACATCATTTAACTTGCTTCTTGCTGGCAGCAGGCACTCTGTCAGAGACTGCAGCCTGCAGAAACAAGAAAAGGGAGAAAAACAGCAGACATTTGACAACTGAAATGATGCTTGCTGTATTGCCATTGTCCCTGAATTTTGAAAGGCCAACATCAAAATATTGTGACTCCCAAAATGTCGTAATTACAGTATCCCAGCTCACGCTTGTCTTCACTCTGTGCCTCAGACCTTATGTTTAATCTCTTTAATGTACTATAATTACGTCTTCAGTGTGGATCAATTATCTCAGAATAGGGAAACAAATTGCCATCATTATCTCCAATTATTCTTTACATTTTCTTTTATCCTTTTTTGTTTTCTGGGTTTCTTTACTAGTGACAAAAAATGTAGTTCGCATTCGTGCTCCTTTGTTGTTCTTTGCCTGAATATGTATTTGGCAGTAAATCATCTTGTCAAGAAGGAATTGTCCTTCCCTTTGCTGTTATTCCCTAGTTCTCCTTGTTGTGCAACTCATTACTTTCTGCATATTCAAATAGGTTTATTAGAAGTACAGCTCTCAAATAAGACCAGATATTGGGAGCAGATAGACTCTTCTTAATTTCTCAGGTCCTCGCTAAAGTACTTACTCCAAATTAACATACCAATGTTATTCTTGTGGATATAGTGTATCTGCAGGAGTTGAGTTTATTGTGACAGTAATTCACAGGTCAAAGCTCACTTCATCTGCACTGATGTGACAGCTAATGGTTCCTATTACACGAGTGATCCCTGAATTATAGAGTAACTTGTTACCATTCCACTATAACTATAAATAAATCTAATGAAATTAGCGCTTTGAAAAAAATGCATAAAGCTACAGTTATAGGTAGACTACAATCCACTACAGCAGGGAAACTCAATTTTTGAATTTCAGCTGCATCCTGTGATTTGATCATCGGAAAAAAGTCACTATAACACCATGTACAGTGCTTCTGTATTCTGCATTCCCAAAAGGAAGATCAGTGCTTAAAACTGAGTCTTGGTAGCCCTTTGCACCTAAATTATTAGCTTTGGTCTCCAGGACAATTTATCTGAATAAGATAAACTAGATTATGTATGTTGTTTGGAATACTGTGAGAAAATTACTTCTTGTGTGATACTGGTATATTATCTGTTTGGGTCTCAGCTGGAATCTGTGAATGAAGCCGAGGTATCCAAGTCTTGCAAAATTCGACGTTAGGATATTTTTTTAAGGTGATGATTTTGCTGTAGGGATCATGTCTTATTTCTTCTGAATTGGCCAAGCTTACTTCCAAAATACTGCACTGAAAATCAAGTTTCATACAATAGGAATTTCTGCTGAGGAAGGCTTACAGTGATAACTCTCTTGTAAAACAAATCATATCTTCCTGCCCTCCTCTCTCAATTTTATGAGGTACCTTTCCCCTTCTTGTTGCTTTTTCTTCCGTTTCTCACTGTCTCTGCTGCACACCAAGGCAATAAACTACTGCGGTGCATAAGAAAAAGGCAAGTACGTACTTAGTTCAGAATTGCATCCAAACCTGCCTGCTGCTTGAAAACAGTAATTTCTACCAACTGTATTTCAAATTAAAATGCTAAAGTGCTGGAGAAATGGGGTGTGGAAATACTTAATTTGATAGCAGATTACATTTATGGGCTAAGAGAATGATGTCTTTTAAAAATGGGTCCCAATGTTCAATCCATACCTATTTTAATTACCCAGGTGTGAAAAATAAAAAAAAAAGTGCTTTGTTGGGAACATTTCAAGGACTGCTGATGTCAACAAATGGCAAGGCAACAGCGTAAACCCAGATGGTTATTGGTAGGCTTTTCTTAACCCTCTAAACAGATCTACTCAAAACTCCTACAAATCCAGAATCCAATACAAAGATTAAAGCTATGCTTTCTTGTGCGGCGCTTTATTAGCTAGTGTCACAAGGCATGTTTTTAAAACTGAGTCAAAGTGTAAGATTTGGGAAAATTATTAACAGCGTTTTTGTTCTTCATGTTTCTCTGCTGATCTGTACTCCTCTGGGTGACTCGCAGGAGAATCTGATATGCAAAATGACAGCAGAGTTAACGATGAGCACAGTGCCTGGGTTTAGACTGTAAGGCAGGCATCAACAGCCATAGTGATGTGTCAGCTCTTTACTTCTGCAAGTTAACTTCCTACTGTTATTGGTCTGAGCTGCAGCAGAGCCCACAAAGTCTCACGGAGAACCAGGGCCATGCTGCAACAGGAGCTATGCAAGAGAAAAAGGGTGGGTTTTTTCTCTTTTATAAAACTTACGGTCTAGAATGTTCTTTAGTGAATTATTTATTATGATAGGCAGAAACCTGATAGGTCAATGATCTCTCTGATGTCCT
Organism: Nyctibius grandis; assembly: GCF_013368605.1. Lineage (NCBI taxonomy): Eukaryota > Metazoa > Chordata > Aves > Nyctibiiformes > Nyctibiidae > Nyctibius > Nyctibius grandis. The sequence continues at coordinate 8,400,263 of NC_090672.1, forward strand.
GTTGTGCAGCTTGCTGTTGCGTTTCGCCGTGCCCACAGGAGGCATGTTAGGGAGCAGAGATGATGGGAGCCCACTGCACCTGACTCACACGGGCAGACAGTTTGCTTCAGGGAACAATTTTAATTTGCTGATTATCTAGGAGGCCTGGGAATTTGGTATCTGGCAGGCTCAGGAACTCCAGTGTCTGGTGCCCACCTCACTGGTGATTCACCAAAAGGAAATTGCTGTGATCGGCTTTTAAGGAACATGAACTGCTTCATGGCTCCAGAATCAGGGCTGACTGGCGATGTCCTTAAATGTCTTTGGCATTCATTACCTTCTCCAGTCAGAAGAGTAGTTACCAGCATTAAAATGACTGTCATGTATTAGGGTCATGGAGAGCAATCACACTAGAGAAGTCAGAGAGGGAGAAGCCAGGGAAACCCAGGCTTAATCTGACAAATCTCTCTGTAATGAGCTCCTGTTACTTCAGGGATGATTCCAGGTGAAGGCATGGATGTTAATGCAAGTTTTCACTAATAACAACCAAAATATTATTATTAATAATTATATGCATTAATGTATTTGAGCTGCCTTTGTTTTCTAGTGCTTAGTAATAAGGACTGCCAGCCATTCTGAGGAGGCTGAGGGTTAAATGTTTGTCTTGGGGAAGTTTCTTGAGAGTAGTTGTCTAATAAACACTGTGCTGGAGGGGAAAACAAGTGATATACCTTGCAGTACAGCAATATAATGTATTAGTTAAAAGCAAACGACCCCCAAAACAGTAGATTGCCAGGGCAGGTCTGTGTCTGCCGAACAATATTTCTGTGCCAAGTTTCCAAACGAAGCACAGCCAAAAATAGGAGTGCAATAACTCATCGTGAAGGAAGAAAGCTATTACAAGGGGGATGAAACAGCAGCAGTCTCTCACCGGTGACCCTAGATTACAGGTCTGATTCTCAGTCCTTTAGTTTGTGCGGTAATCTACATCAGTGCTGCAAACCGTGTGAGATGCTAATGAGTCAGAACAGTCTCATGGCTCTCTGCATAAGTGCAGAGCTGGGACAAGTGGTCAAGAAGGAGCTGAATTGAGGGCTTGTTTGGCTAACAGTAATGCTGTCACCGGCAGAGCCAGCAGAAGTAATGGGAATATCTTCCACGTGCTTAGAGGTTTAGTGCCTTTGCTTAGTGGGTGACACAGCATTGGCACCATTCAAGTGACATAAGGAATACCTGAGGCGTTTTACACCACAGGAGATAAAGTTGTCTAAGGCAAAATAGGGCAGATATAAAGGGCAACTTCTGCAGTCTGCTTTCCTGCTCTGAGTCTGCAAGTGTTGCTGGATCTAGTGTCAGCAAATGAAGGTGAAACAGGAGAGACATTGGCTGAGCACAGCTCATTTTAGTCACCCTGTCAAAGCCAGATGTCTCCATTCACTTTTTAACAAAGAAATGCGCTGTAATGCCAAACAACTAAAATAAGATTCGTCAGCAAGATGAAATTCGACTTATTACATGCCTGAGTATCCATTAGAGGAGGAGAAGATGAGGCATGATTGCTGTTTGCAGCGTGTGGTTAGTGAGGAAGAAAGGCTGGTACTTCAATAGTGGGCAATAATGGCAAACATCTGCTTCATTTGCAGTTTCACAGGCATGCAGGGTATGTCCTCCGACATCCAGGTCGTTCTTCTCATCAGGCTCCTTTGCACCATCTGGATTTGCTGAGAAATGATTTTGCAAAGAAAAAAAAATGGGGGAGGAGGATCATTATTCAGTTCTCCCTGGTGGATAATACCCATCTATACGCATGCTAGAAAGGTCACAGAAATTGAAGTATTAAGGGTCTGCTACAATGTGGTGCACACAACCAGGCTTCTTGGTCCTCATTTGAAGTTTCACAGTCCTTGCTAGACCTACTGAAATTGAAAACTATTACGTATATGTGGAAATAGAGGTTACCTTGGGAATTTTAACTAATAATAATATACTGGAGTTAAAATGAACTTAGATTGCATTTCTTCCTCTTTCCATTCTTTTTTTTTTTTTCTTTTCACAGCATTATTCTCCCTTAGTCACAAAGTCACTACCATTGAGCGTTTCACAGATACCCCCTGCTTTAGGAGTGAACTGAGGAGAGAGGCCTTATCAGAGAGACAGAGGCATTCCTTGATTTGGGGAGGCACTTGAAATAATCCCTTGAACATATGTTTCGTGACCACAGAGTGACAAAATTTCAGATGTTTCCCTTAAGTTTGGATTTCTCAGACCAACATACCCAACTCTGAGGCACTGAGTGTTGTGTATTCCGCTTCTTCCATTGTTTTAAGTAGAAGGGTTTTTTTAACAGCATAAAGAAGTGGTGTTTTTATGACCCTGCAGTGGGTACAGGTCCTCAAAGAGTCCTCAAAATCTTTCTGCAGAGAAAATATACAAGTCCTACATCTCATGATGCCCTTTCCAAGGGTATTTCCTAGGTGGTGCTACAGCAGGACTAAACAGGTATCTGGTTCCTTCTGTGCTATTGTAGAGAACAGGTTACAAACAATGGCTGCACTGGGGGCTACCTGACTGCAGAGGGCTGGATTGCTTCTCCCGATTCATCCCTTGCATGCTATATTCAGTATGAAAACCAGCGTGGTTGCCATTTCTTTGGTACATTGTACATCAGGCAGGTACTTTTGTCAAGAGATCATGACTAGGTCCTTCTGCTCTGTAAGCAATTTTTTTAATTTTAGGTTGGGGTTTTTTTTAAGTCCATTTGCCCTCTAGTTTTCACTTTGGTTTGCTTTGTTTTCCTACATTTATTCCTATCTTCATCATTAACAAAACTGAGAACTGCAGGATGTGAATTTTAATAGACTCCATGTTTTAATCTGTAGTCATCAAGGGAGGTTATATTTCTCTGTACATCTTTTAGTGCTTCAACTGCACACAGAGTGCGAGCTGTTCACGGGGCACGGGCTCTCTCCCGCTCCCCCATGGGCATTAGCTCATTAACAGCAGCATTGTAATTAGAGGAAGCTAAAAATCATACCCCTGGGCTGCCAACCTGCCAGAAAACATCAGACTACTCTGTGTGTAAAAGCCAATAGTAAGCTGTTTAGCCAAAACCACAGAAATTGGCATAGTATTCTGTCGCTTCAGATCTTTACTATTATTTCACATGAGGGTGAACAAGGTTGGGAGAAAGTGTAACAAGCTGCCAAGTTCTTTCCATACCTCCTAAGGCAAAACTGCATTTCCAGACTAAGGTCTGGTCTCTGTACCCAGCAGTGTAGGGTGCAGAGTAGGCACTGTACTTTTCACAGTAGCAAATTGGGATCTGTCCTGCTTCTGTTCATAAAGGACTACACCAGCAAATCCCAGTCTAGCCCCTGGGAATCTGTTCCATTGTACTTAATTGAAATGCAAAATGGCATGATAGGTTTTTTTAATTTTGTTCCATGTCTGAGAACAGCAGGGAGGGGAGAGCAGGAAGGATAATCCATAAATTGCCAGTAAAATATTAATAGCTCTAGAGGAACGTTCTTAAGAACTATCTACGTGTATATTGTGGCATTTACCTCCACCAGCAAGTGGAGCAGAGCATCAAAAGGCAGGACTCTGCACTCCCTCCCCAGCTCTGCCACTGACTCCTCGCAGAGCCGCAAGCCACTCACTACAATGCTTCTGTGCTATAAAGATTATTCCCACCCTGGACAGGAGGCAACTACAGCTGTAGATCTAAATGCAACCATTTTATAGTGATGCTGGGACTCTTCTTACGGTTGTAAAAGGATCCAGGACACTTAGGTGTGAAAGGCGCAGTGGCAGCTGTCAGGTATTTTTACACATATTTTGCCTTGCAAGCAGTAAGCTAGTCCTAAATAAATGGGAGAAACGTGAGCAGAATTAGAAATTACATTAGAGATGGCACAAAATTTGGGCTGAAACCATGAGATTTCTCAAGTTGGAACTACCCTGAAGGAGAGGGGATGTGTCATATTGTCACTCAAGGAATGTCACTTAAAGATGTGTATATGATGAACCTAAGGTTAACCACACTTGTATGCTGACTAGTTAAGTATCTTAAGTGTTTTCTTAGATAAGTACTTTCTTCAGGATCATAATTAATTGACATGCTTGTATTTATATCTATGACAACATCTTTTACAGCTTCTATGATTCTATAATCATCTATAGAGCCTTTGCAAGGTCTTCATGCAAACAGATATGTCCTGCGTGAGTTTATGCAGCATGTTCTGCAATCCAGAACAAAGATTTTCAATTTTCTTTTTTTTTTCTTTTTATTTTTCCTGTCTGTGTCCTTGCTGTTTAGCAATAAATGGTAGAATTAGTCACGCACATAAAATTAAACCTACTTTTACTTATCAGTTGCTGAAATGCAAAGGTATTCTTAGCTGTCTTTGGAAATGCACCTAAGATACTAGGTAAACACTACAAATTAGATGTAAATGGAATCAGAGAAACAGCTGTCAACTCTTTTGCTAGATGATTAATTTTTTTCCGAGTCATAACAATTACATTTCAGTATGTTACGCCCATCAGACTCTCTAAATTGTGACTGCAGTGGTTGCCGCTCCTGCTTGCTGATAGGCTGGGGGGGCAGTTCCTTGGCAGTGAATTTCGATTAATCTCAAAACCATTTAGCATATCCTTGCAACGCTGAGCACTCTCCCCACCCTGAATCTTCACCAGTCAGATCCTAAGTGCTGCACACACAAGTCACAATGTGTTGAAATGTGCGTGGGCAGTTATTTACTGACTCTGAATTTCCTGGAGCAGATATCTCCAGATCCCCAGCCGATTTCTGAGCACCATGGGCTCTGCCTGCCATTTCTTAGCCTCCACTGTCCTCTAGTGTTGCTTCATTTCCAAAACCTTCTGTCAGCTCCTGGTTGAGCTCCAAGCCAGACCCATGCCACCTGCACCCGGGGTTTTGCCATGAGCTGGATTCAGAGCCAGGCTTGAGCAGGCAAGATGCTCAGAGTTGTGTTGGTCCCTGGCACATGGGTGGGCTTCCCTGATGAGAAATGCTGTCTCAATGGAGCTGCTTTCCTCCACCTCTTCCCACTCACCAGCCCCTTCTGTTAAGACTCCAGGCTTTGCAGTCCAGCAACTGGAAAGCTTCAGTGTGTGTCTCCACCTCTTCTCCAAAACTTATCTCACACAGGGGTGTCTAAGCCGTTGGTTTGAAGCACGGTTTCCTAGCTGAGGAGATACGTGTACCCTAATACAGGTGCCAGCACATAACAGTCTTCCTGGTTGTCATTCATTTCAGTGGGAATGGGATTTTTTTGACCTAGGCTGTAATTTTTGAATTAGCAGGAATATCAGTAGGAGTATTTAGATGAAATTTAATGGGTTCATTTTGTGCCTTGCGAAGGGGTTGACGGGGCTGCTGCTGGTGTGTGGCATGGCAGCTGGGTACTCAGCCGAGGGCTTTGTAACTGGGGTTCACAGGAGGAGGGATTGCACTTAAGATGTTGTTAGCATGTAGCTTGCAAAATGCTTTAGGACATTAGTGGGAAAAGATGCTTGCAAATATAAAATATTAACCAGCCTTTGTTTTTAATAAACCTGATTACTCTAAGGGAATGAATAATGTTTATTATAATGTGACTAAGTGTGTCATATTACCTGAATTCATTTTACGAATATTTGTCTTATCCCTCACCTGCACTAGGAGACCAGCTGAATATTTTATAAAATCAGTATTTCTGTAATATTCAAATTACTGTATCAGTATTCCTAGATGGTGCAACATATAACAAAGCGAATAATTCTCAGAAAGCTATTTATTCAACAAACCTAAGCCCAAATTCCACAGAGACTTAGGTGTACGCTTAACATTTCTCAGGGGAGTAATCCTATTGGATTCAATGTCAATATTTGCATGAGTGAATGTTAACACGGTTAGGGCTTTCTCCTTTTCTGGTATCTTATCTATTTACATAACACTACAACCTTGAATTAATTAGATGACTGATTCCTTGAAAATTTTCTTTATTTCCTCCTTTGAGCTGACTGTGACTAGCTGAGCTGTGATTTGGGTTGGTTGCCTGTGATAGCTGAGCTGTGATCTTGCTGGTTTGTATCAGGATAAACATACAAACACTTCTAACAAAAACGCTTGCATGAGAGCGTTTTTTCATTTGTGGTTGTTTTTTTTGTAAAAGCTCACATGGAAAGGAAGGTAAGCCATTAATTTGCCTTTTGTTGAACAAAGGATAAGGTGTTCTTCTCCCATCCTTTATCTGGCTTTCCTAGCACACAGGCTTTGCAGTGGAGACATTCTCTCCCCATATGGGTTTTGTATCCTACCTTAAGCCTTTATTATAGAATTCATCCTATAGCAGTAATGAAATTTTGATATTGGTTGTCTTTATCTGAAATTCCTTCTCTTGAGTACTGGCAAGAAGTGAGATAAAGCAGTGTGCCTGGTGGGTACTGGTTTAAGGATAAAGTGGTCAAAATAATCATGGCAGTAAAAAAACAGGAGGATATTGATATCATCTGACTTCCAGTACCTGAGGCTGCAGTTTTATAACTGCTTTAGGGTGTTCTAAACACAACCTGCTACTGAGCTGTCACCTCCCTTGTGCCAGGGCCGGCACCTGGGTGCTTGTGTGGGCAATTCAGTCCAGGAGCCATCTCAGATTAAAAGAACTCAAAAATTAAAAATTAAAAAATAGTAGAAACACCGGGGTTGGCTTGCAACAGGCATGAAAATACACCCCAGTTCAGGTGTCCTGGATCACTGTCTGAAGTGGCCTGAAGGCCAAGGTTGATGTAGGACCCAGACTCCCAACTTTGCATGTGCTGATTATATCCAAGTCAAATAACTGAAGGAGATGGTGTGAGGCCCCTGTTCACTGCAGTTCATGTGCCTGCACTCCCATTATAGTTAATGATGACAGGATCCTGCACCTCGCAGGCTACTCAGAGCAAGAGCTTAATTTAGCTGCTCAGACTTATCGTCTGGGAGGGCCTATCTTTCTCTATTAACTGTAGAGAGGAGCCTAGGGAGCTTAACCTCACCAGGCTGGCATTAGCCTTTATGAATCCCCACTATCTCTGTATTGTCTCAACTGATGATTTTTTTTTTTTTTCCTGTGTCTTTCTACAGGAAAAATAGTGCAGTCACTATTTTTAATGGAAATAATGCCTTTGGGAACTGCAACAAGTTCTTGCAAGTCTTAATACCAGGGCTGTAATGGAGATACACAACCACAGCACATGAACAGGTACAAGAAAGGAAAAAAACCCGCTGTGCTACCATGACCATGCTATTTACTCTCCTGCATTGTTGTTTGGATGTGAATATGAAAGATATTTGCTATGCCCTTTCAGCAAATACTGTTCTCGTCAATATTTATGAGTGTATCAGCTATGGATTAGCAGTATTCATTCTCTCTGGAATAATGTTTTCTGTTCTCACTAGAGAGACTTCAAAAAGAAGATCTTTAACCTTTGCAAGCAGCTTTTCTACCCTTTTGCCTCCTATGGGAGAAAAAGAGCATCTGAGATTTGATTAAATCTGTGTGTGGGGAACTCAGGGGCAGACAAAACACCATGCGGCTGCTAGAACAAATTAATCTTTGGTGTAAATCCACATTTCTGGAAAAAAACCTGTTAGCAGAATCTTGCCATGGAAGTCCTTCACTATCCTGTAGAAGCTATGTCTCCTCTATAAAACTATAGGTCTTTAAAATGTACAATGGAATTGCACTGTTGGGTATCTGACCCACCCCACGATGCAGTGGTCCTCAGTGGTGTGACCCCCATGCACTAAGGAATGGTGTCTGTCTGGAGTGTCCATGGTATTCTTAACGCCAGCCTCCAAAATTAACACTGTCTTGAACATGAGAAGAAAAAATCCAGAATCTCCAGTGTTAAATGCAAACCGGTGTCTTCAGTTTTCTTTCTTATTTGCACTTTCAATGCTGCATTTCAAAGGGAATTAAATATAAAATATATCTTGTTATTTAACCAACACTTTAATATGCCACTGCTAACAGCAAAATACTGCTCAGGAAAGTGCTCGCCTGGATGTGTGTGTGTGAACTTTTGTCCAACACGTACAAGTGTTGAGATTGTTTAGGAGAAATAACAGTAATTTCCCTCACAGTTTCATTCCAGTGGTTTATTTCTCCAAGTTATGCCATAAGCTGCTTCAGGGGGACCTGAAGAGCCACATTTATAAAGGGAATGGATAATTTCATTGCAAAAAGACAAAAGTAGCATTATGCATGTTAAGTTAAGGATAAACAAATCTCATGCTTCAGGGCATAAAATGATTTCCTATTGGGCTCAGGAAAGATGTTTTTCTCCATGTAAAGCATTGTACGGTTGGCTAGACATATTACTAAGGGGTTTATTTATTCTTTTGCTGTCCTCTGAAGCATCACTTTAGGAAGCTTCGTTTTAGGTTATGCTAGAGGCAGGATGCCAGACGTTGTTATAATTTTACTTCAGATCAAGAGCATGCACTATAAACTTCCTGCTCCAGCGGACCTGTGACGCCGACAGGTACATAATGGAGTCTCTCAAAAGCAGGCCAGACTCTCCAACCATGTAATCCAGTATTTGTGGGTCCGTACAAGGGTGGAGCTGCTACTTCCTTGTACTCAGAAAGAAAAAGATGTAGAATTCATCTAACCCATTTTCTTACTATAATACTACTCTTCTTACCTCCTGCTTCTAGGGCGCAAACAGTTACGGTAGATGCGTGATTCCCAAGATGTGCTATCAGGACAGTGGTATTCAACCATGCCACAGTGTCTGCCTGCCAGGCATACCTAAATACCCCACAAACCAGCTCCCATAGATGGAGCAAACAGAGTTTTGAGTCAATCTTTCAGCTGAAGGCCAGGAGCATCCTGCCTACTCTGTGCAGGGAAAGTGCCTGTAGCTGCTACCCAAGAACGTGTACGCGCTACCCGGATTCACGCTCTGCCCGTCCTTCTGTGCCAGCAGTAATTCAGCCTGTGCCTTTAGCACAAAGATGAGCAGACATAAAAGCAACTTTGAAAGTTCCCACAAGAACTGCCTTTGTCTTTGATGCCTGGAGTCAGTTTCCTTTAAGAAAATGGAAAGAGAGAGAAATAACTCTAACAGCCTTGGCAGTTTTTCTTCTAAGTGGGCAGCCTACATAATTTGGTACAAACAGAAGGAATCCAAATCTGTGAATGCAGCAAAAGCCACAGAAATTTAGATGTATGCAGTCAGGAAATTCACTGATAGGAAAGGGAAGGCTTTCAGTTAAAACATTCCCATATATCATCTGAGCTCAAATTCAGTTCACGTGTTTGCCATGCTTGTTTTGTAGAAGTCACCTCTTCTCTCGGTGACTGTATTTTGCATCTGTAAAATGAGGGTGACAACACCACCTTTGCCCAATTTAGGATGCAAGCTGCTATGGCCCAGGGCAGCTGCTTTATACAGAGCTTAACACAATATAGAGTATAAATAGCCACAACGCTTTCCAGACAGAAATGGTCTTGTTGCGAGCAAGGCTGAAACATTTTTTCCCCATTTAAAATGTCTGGGGTTTTGTTGTCTGTCATTTCCTCTTCTCTCTAGCCTGACTTAAGTTTTTCAGACCTTTGACAGTTCCATGAGTTAATCACAACCATCAGACTGGGTACAGCTATCTTATAATGATCTGAATTAATCTGCTGGGGGAAGGGAGGTCTGCCTGTAAATCACTAGTGTTTTGTTTGGGTGATGGATGACGAGTTTGACAGCTTTGTGTCTCAGGGTCTGTCACGGTGAGGATCAATCGCGTTGAGCTGTAATTGCAGCCTGTAAGATAAAACCACCTTTCAAGAGGGGGCTGGGGACGGCTCCATTACTGCAATCTCACCGCCACCGTTCTGCGACTCAGCCAAGCCTATCTCTTCCCTGCATGGGTTCCTGCAAATGGGGTCGCTCAGGCTATGGCTGTGTGACAACTGGAGTAGGAAATGCAGCTCTTGTAGGCATGGCGGAGCTACTTTGGGTGAAAAACAGGGTTTATGGCAACTCAAACTTTACTGCTAGTTTTCTGAGTTTGTGTAGGAGCTAAGGTAGTGATGGGACATCAGGCTATGCTGAAATCCATGCTGACACATTTTTATGCAGATTGGTTAGATTAAAGCAGGCTCACGTGCATGTGGGTGTTCATCCCTTATAGCCTGATGTAAAATTTTTTGTTCTCCACATCTTCATTACCACTACAGGAGTCTTCCTAGGGCCAGGTAGACATATATAGCTTGTGCGGGGATCAGGAAAGTTGGTTTGTTCTGCACCCCTGGCAGAGGAGGAGAGGATGTCCTTTGGTATGAGGATGTTGCAAGATGATGAGAAGGTGTTTCCTCACGCAGATGATGTCTGCGGGATTTAATACTGTCCGCTTCCAAATGTTTGCCTTGTAGTTATCCCCACGTTGCACTTGCTGCACAGCAGAACTGGGATGATCTGGAACTGGAAAGGATTTGGCTTGAAAATGGGAAATACAGCTGCATGTAACAGGATTTGCGTGCTAGAAAGGAAGGTGGCCATGAAATAAGATCAACAGCTGCTTTAGTGTGAGGCTGCTAATGGCTGGAAGAAACGCCTTGTTTGAAGGTTAAATGGGTTACCATTTTTATTTGAAATACATGTATATTCTGCTTGAGGCAGTTTTGCTATCATAAAACTACATATATTTTTGGGAGAGAAGGTAGAAAGCTATAATTTCCTGAAATTTAAAACTTCTGAAGAGCAGCAGATTGCAATTTCAGGGGCACCTTGTCCTTAATAGATACAAATATTGCATCTCCATTGAGAAATGCTCTTCAAATTAGAAATTCAACCCTTAATCTTTCAATCAAACAGCACTAAATAAAAACAGCATTTAACTTTTGCTATCACTCTTCCTTGAAACAGAAGATAAAAAGGAGAAGCTGTGTTGCTAGAGCCTACTCCAGAAATTTCACGTTACTTTGTCAAAGCCTTTTAATGTTGTAACATGAGCTTCTGAATTGCAAATAGCTGGGCTTAGAAGTAATTAAAAGAATTCCTGCAACACTTAAACCAAGGACCTCAACACCCTGCACAAATGTTACTTCAAAACAGGCTGCTGAGATAAGTAGGAAATTGGGGAATAGGAGACAAGGTCATCCTTGGAGGAGCTGTATTGTCATTTGCAGCACAGCTGAGGCCACAGACCGTGCTGAGACTGGAACATCCTAGAGTACAGTGTGATATAAGCACCAACTAAAAAATAGGTCCCGCCTTGAGACCTTCCAGTCCACACCGACAGCAGGACACGGGGGATTTCCAGTCGCCAGTTGGCAGGTGGGAAAGTGAGGCGCTCAGCAAAACTCACCCTATGAATCTATAGCAGGAATTGTGCTTTCCTCATGAAATTACTGATGTGTTAATCACAAGATCTTGTTTGTTCCTTCTGCTTGTGGTACAACTCTTCCATATGAAAGCAGGGAACTTGTAGCCTCCAGAAAATCAGCACCTTATGTATGGGATTAAAGGTATCCATCAGTAGGTGTCTACATGTCAACTAGCTGTCTAGGCAAACTTTATATCAATTGTGGGAACTGGGGACTTGTAAACTTATCTCATCTTACTCTTTGCTACTAGACTGGACTCAATAGCAAAAACTTCAACTTGAAATTCCCTTCACAACTGCTGTAAGGTGACTTAGAGGTGAGGTTTTCCAAGAGCCGCTCATTTCTGTGCAAGGCCCCTCTCTTCTTGAGGCCATGCATTTTGCCATTACCAGCAGTGAGAGATCCTCGCAGTTCTTGGCACAAACCAGGAGGCTTTCACTCCTTTCCTTAGTAGTTCCTGTTCAGGAATACGAGGTAATGTCTTCTCCATAGTGGTAGAATGAGGCCATAAATGCAGCAGATGTGCCCACCAGGAAATAACTTAAATATCAGAAATATAGATGTGGAACGGCAGTTGTGGTTAGAGCTCTGCAAATCTTCAGATGTTCCAGCTCCTGCAGTTTTGCCACAGCAGAGTAAGTTAAATCAGCTCTGACTTAGAGCTACTTTATGCCACAAATCAGGGAGGAACTTGGAGAGGTGCAGAGGTAAGAGTCACTGTGAAATTGTCTGCCTTCAGCATAGCTTGGACAGAGGAGAAAATTGACATTTTATCCTTTAGCATGTAATGCTGTGCTGGATTTTTTTGCATGGAGCTAGTTAAGTATCTAAGAAAAATAAGCTCTGAGATGCAAATGTCTCCCAATGTAAGAATTTACCTGAAGGAGGAGGGAAATTACTAGGTCAGAAACAACTCCTGTCCTTTTCTTCTGCCAAATTTTGATGATAAAGGATTCTTGCAGGAGATGTCAAACCAAATATTTATTTGACTTTATTTTGCAAACATATGGCGAATCCTGGTGTACGATAGGAGTTGTCTGGAAATGCTATTCCAGGAGGATTAGGAAGCAATGAGCAGTCGTGCCAGGTGGCACATTCGGAGGACATTTGCTACCTGCTCATGTGGATTGCTTGAGGAGTCTGTCCCAGGCAGGCAGGACAGCTGCTGGGAGGGCAGGCAGGTTTGCAGCCCAGCACTGGGCTCTGTGACAGTGTAGAAAGCTTTGTCTCTTGGTTGTTTTATTCACATATTTCCACCCAGTTAAAATAACAACAAACAAAGCAAGTGGTTTTGAAATACTTGTTGCAGGGATCAGCATTGTAAGAAGCAGTGCAGGCAGCTTTTTACTAATGAAGGAAAGGCTGTAGCAAGTCAAGTGTGACTGATCCAGGGTAAAGACCCACATCCCAGATTTCCAGTCAAGGACAGCGTGAGTTCTCAAAACCTATTCATGCAGTCACAACAGGGAGTGCTCAAATTTTATTTATTTTTTTTCAAGATGATTTCACAGGTGAGTTACAAAAACTGCCATCAGAAGCTGGGCCAGCCCCTGCAGGGAGGCCTGCTGTACGTGAGGAGTCCCCAGGAAAGGTCGGGCACACTCACACTCTCTGGCTCTCTACAAACCTCACTGTATTTCTGCGGTCTGAGTCCATAGGCCTTACTTCAGCTCATCTTTAAGCTCCCTGGGGCAGGACTGGACTCAGCAGGGCCATAGCTTCTGAATTCCTCCTCTAATGAGTGTATTTATTGATTTCTTCTTTTCCTTAACATGATTTTAAAAAGTTAAGACCCTTCAGGGAAGCAGCTGTTGAGTTCTTCCCACTGAAGGAACCCTTTCTTCTAGTTTGTAAGTACCCCCAGTAATAGCTGTTCATTGTTAGCACTGAGAGCTTAAATTAGTGTGGTCTGGATCCTTCTGGGGCTCGCACATCATCAAAAGCATTTCTTCTGTGGTCTAATTTTTCCTTCTTCAGTATCAGCACCACGAAGAGATGGCATAACTGCAGGCTATGTAATAGGCTCTGTGGGCAGACAGATGCAGCATCTTTTGTTTCGTTGTTGGTGAGGAGAATCAAGTCAAGATTTGATTTCCGAAATGGAAAAGTCGTTGGCTTGTCTGAAGATTTATGAAACAAAACACCCAAAAGAAAAGTCAGATGGCTCCTTTGCTCATTTCTTCCTGACTGCTCATCCAGTTCATTCTTGTGTTGTAATCTCCCTTCGAACTGCTCTGTTATCTCCACCGGTGTCTGCAGAAAGTCCCAGCGCTGCTCACGAGAGCCCTGAGGGTGTTGTGGGGAATGGGGTAGTCACCCCTGCTTCCCCTCTGCGCCAGCAGCTGCCAAACAAACTTCCCACAAAGAGTTTTTACAAAATCAGGAGGAATTCTTTGTCAGTTTCAATGAATTGAAGAAAAATAGCCCCAAAAAGAACCTTTTATCTGAACTCCCTCTTACTCTGCTGGTTTGGGGCAGAGAAACCAGAGCGTGGATGTTCTGGCTAGAGGCATGGAAATTTATTACATCTGTCGTGTACTGTGAGTGCAATTTTCTGGGAGTCTGCTGCGTGCTGAAAACAGCTCCATCTTGGTTTTGCTCCAAATGTATTGAGAGAAACCCGCTGTGCTTTCTCATTGTACTTACTCCTGCATCTCACCATCTAAAAATAATTTAAGCTGAGAGGATCTGAATTTTGTTTGTGCATGGAAAAAAACATAATGCTTTCAACTACAGTGATTTTTGGGAAACAAAGATGACAATAACTTACAAAGTCAGTCTGCCTGTGTTATCTATGGATTCAAGAAACGTTTAAAGCAATGAAATTTAGAGCCATTTTTCCCATCACTTACACCTAAACAAGTGAAGTCAAAGGCAAGTATAAATCAGTGCAGAATTGTACCAAAGCATGTAGTTTAAGAAAACGGAAGAGACTGGCAATTGTCTCAAAGAGAAAATGACTTTAGATATAAATTCAGTAACAGAAGTTGCTGTGAGTCATGGTGGAAAGCTTGTAGTTTTCTTTTAAGCCTCTATTCTTTTTTCTTTTTCTTCACCACTGTAGCAACCCTTTAGGAAGCAATATATACTGTAGATGAAGCTTGCTGAGCTGGAGAATGGAGAATTTCCCTAGTGTCTCTGAAAAACTACGGAACAAATTGGACTGGGTATGACAAGCTGCAGAGTGTTATTTTAGTTGCTGTAGACAACTCAATTTCTCCTTCTAGGCATTAAGTGTCACTAGTCCATGTATTAAGAGTCAGATCCTGCTGGCAGCCACAGAAGCGTGACTGTGGAGGATCTCCAGTGGAGGCTCAGCAGTGACCGGAGAAACTCGGGGTTTATCGCTGTGCCACCCTGAGCAGGGGCTGCCCTTAGGGCTCTCACATGAGCAAATGTGGCAGTTTATAGTCAAGTAAAAACTTCATTTACTCTTCAAGGCTGTGTGAATTCTCAACTGTTTAATACAGATGTAATTTATTTGTACAGGTCCATCAGGTTGATAGAGGCAAAGGGCCAGATTTTCCGTTGTCCTGGACCAGAACAGTTTGTTGGTGAAGTGATACTCTTGTCATTTAGTTTTGTGTGTGCTGCTTTTTCTCTACATGTGTTACGAGTAGTGCAGCTTCTCCAATACTTGTCTGTGTACTAGAAAAAGCCGGTTATTGTGCTTGGGAAGGAGAGAGCCTAGTGACTTTGAGCAGGGGCTGATATTAAAGACATCTTTTCCTGCTGCTGCCATTGATCTGTGGTGTGACCTTGAGCAAGTTATTCTGCACATTGGCCTGAGCAAGCCTATGGGGATGCTGCAAGCCAGCTCCAAAAACAGGAGCAAGATAGCCGTGCAAGGGTAGCAGGGCTAATTAGCCCTGGTTCTTTGGACCTGAGTAGTGCCTTGACATAGTACCGTGCAGTGGGCAAAACCGCTTGCAGCAGTTATTAGACACAAGCACATATTCCCTAAAACGGTTTTCACCATGCTCCATTGCACAGTGCAGATATGTCCTTAATCTCTTTGTAGCTCAATCCCAGGTTATTCTGCTCATCTTCTGGTTTGTTATGAGGGGGAACTAAAAGGGTAGTTAAGTGTCTCACAAATGAGGGTGAGGGAGAGTTAACAGAAATAGAGAGTAAGATGTACCAGAGAATAACTCCCTGCTCCACTCTTGAAACTGGGCTCTCTGAAGACAAAAGGCTCAGGGACCATATTGGAAGCAAGACAGGACATACGTGAGCAGTACTTTGAAAATGAATTAAAATAATTCACAGAAAGCCCCTTGGCCGTATTTATAATCATACCATTGGTCTGTTATAGCAGCGACAGTGTTTAAAAGGCAACACATGTTTACTTGTGCTTAACAGTTGCCTCCGGCAATTTACATCTGCTAATGCAAAAATGGATAAACTTGTCTCGCAAATACTGGTGACAAAACCTGGCATCAACAACTTCTTTAGTACCTAAACACATGCAAGACTTTATGAATCAAGAACAGTGTATGCCATTTCCAAACACAGACTGCAGTAAGAGCGTAGCCAAAATTTTTCTTTATTGCACCTTGAAGTACTATTTCATTCGTGGAGGAAAGAGCAAATTTGCTTTTTATCTCTTCCTTTACATTGAATTAAATCAGGTACTTTTAAATTATGGACCTGAAATCACCAACGCTTTGGACACATGCAGTTTCCCATTAAATGTTCTAATACTGAATTATGTAACATGTATTATTTCAGGTGGATTAATACATCAAATCTGTCTGCATTCATTTAGTATCTCGTTAACAGTGTTAAATGTATTTGATCTGGGAGAAGATTTATATATTTTATGTGTAATGGTGAGATGGCAAAATTTCTTGGATCTTTCACATACATTTGTATTTCTCAGAATGATTAAGCTCAAATAGAAGTTAGTGCCACATCTCTCACCAAATAACACTTGAGTGCAAAATTAAATATTTGCTACCAGAACCTGCCACAAAAGTTAGCTCCCTGTGCAGTGTTCAGATAGGACTGTTTGCTCTGCTCTTGAGTTTGTTCTAAGGGTGGGCTGTTGTTAGATTTTTTTTTTTTTATCCACTGAACCATGAGTATTTGAGTTCATAGTTAATAAGAATACTTGTTCTCTAATTAATTGTAATTTTTGTCAGCATATGTATTAGGCTAAAACTAGCTTCTAATTTAAAATTCAAAGAAGACCTTAATAATATATAAAGTGCAGTTCTGACTAACTTCATCTGTAAATAATACAGGGAGCTCCCATGTAAGCAAGAGCTTACCTCCTGGATGTACGCTAACTCAAGCACAAGCATGGGCACACGTGAGTCCATTCCCTTTTTTGGGTGATCATCTGACTCTCCTGAACTACCTCGAAATGTAAGTGTTCATTTTGTACAAGACACGAAGGACATGGCCCACAGGTATTAAAGCACAAGCAAGTATTGGGACAGCCCTGGGACCTGTGCATCGCATCATGTTGGTAAATGTACACTTGGTGAGGAAGGCGGAGGAGCTTCCATGTTTCCCAAGCTTAGAAAATATTAGTTTTACATGATGATTAGATGCTAATGGCAGAAATCAGGGGACTAGCAAAACAGGAATGAGTATTGCAAAGGTTTACACTTTGCTTGTCTTTATTAACTGCTGCTGTTGAAACTTTTAACAGCCGCTCTGGAAATCAGGCAGACAACAGGGAAAAGCAGCAAGGATCATAATCTTTGAAGGACGCCATAAAGATGAAACTAAAACTCCCACTGAATTACCTTTCTCATATATGCACACATTATAATAGAATTAGTAATTCTCATGATTCACCAAAATGACAGTTTTTTGCCCAGCGTGATTTAATGGGGTGGTGGTTCTCTGCCAAGGGCTGCCACCTAAAATACTGAATTTATGAGCTACCTCACTAACTGAAGCTCTGTAAGCTCCCATTTTTTTAAAACAAAGATCCTTGAATAATCTAGGCTTGTTCTCTCACGTTTGGGAGGAGTGGTGGAGAGGTAAATGAGTTGCATAGAGTAGACCTGCAGAAATGTTTCTGACATGAATATCCTTCTAATAACCAGTACAGCCATCACTATGATATCGAGGCATCAGGGAACTGCATTATTTTTCATTTCTGTCTATAAGAATTTAATCAAAAAGCCACTGGAACTTATTTCTTTCCTCTGAAGGACTTCCACCAGGTGCTGTTAGCCCAGCTTTATCTCCAGAAGATCTGTTACAGTGTTATAAAAGACTGATGAGAAGAAGGAATTTTCCTACTAAAATAAGAATAAATCATCATTTCTCATTCTGTAAGACCTGCTCATACAAATGGGATACTGCTACAATACAAAGAAAAATTGCTTCATGCTACTGCTTTAGTCACCAAGTCCAAATTGCCTCTGGAAGTTGCAGGTTGAGGTCCGTCCTCCAGGAGCTTTCTCAGGGCGAGCTCATCGTGCCATATAGAGAGCAAAGTAATTTCCTTTTTGCTGTTGCAAGACTCTAATGGCTGTTAATGGAATAAGCAGCACAACGGCCAGGGCTGTAAAAGCCAAATATAGCTTCAATTTTAGCGAAGACTGAAGTTGTTAGCACAAGTGCTTGTGCTCTCCACTGCTGAGCAGTAGAACAGGTAAAGGGTTGGACTGCCAGGAAGGTGAAGGGCGCTGGGCTGGATCTGGCTCCTTCCCAGGAGCCCTGGGAGGCTCCCCTGGGAACCTGCATCCCTGGGGTTTGAGTAGGAGCAGGAGCATTCAAGGGTTAATTAAAGGATTTTTGCAGCAATGTTCCTATAACAGCAGGGAGATCGATTCAGTGACTCAAGAGGCTCCATCTATCTCCTGTCTCTGGGACTGCTAAGGGACTGAGCTCAAGTCAATGTGTTGCCCTTGGTTCCTGCCCAGCTGCAGGCTTTGAGACACCCTGAATACAGGATCAGAGGTATTTTGGCGACACAACAAGCTATTGAGATATTCAATATAGTGAGCTTTGTCACTGTAATGGCCACACCATAAGATGAGAACAGATTCGAGCAGCATTTTTTCCAGCGGAGATAGGTCTTAGATTTAGCTGAGATCATCAGCTGGTTGACAAGGAGCTCCTTTAAAGGAGGTTAATATCTGTTGGATCACTGAAGATTCAAGCACAGAGTTGTACAGGGAAATCTAGCAAATTATCTTTTTCAAGAAGCAGAGACATTTCTTAGGAGTTTTTTCTGGCCTGTTCACATTACCTCCACTGCTGGAGCATATCCCCCTATTGCTGAATATATAAGCACACTGTATATTGTGCTTTCGCAGAAAGAATACAATGTCAATCCAGCAACAGAGAATGAGGCTGTGGTCTTTGTAACAATGTCTTATTTTTTATTTTGCAGTAAATATATGTCCTAGGAATTGATTCAATTTTGAAGCAGGTTCCTTTATATTCCAAATATGTACAGCCAACATAAAATATAATTGTGCTAACACTGCATCTATTATGACACAATAAATCCCTTACACTATGTATTGCCTTCAGAATTGTATGTGGGACTTGGCTGAACTCAAGGTTTAGTGAAATCATTAACCACAAAAGAAAGGAAAAAGGAAATGAAAGGCATGGGTTGTCCTTCCCACTTGCCAGATGCTGGTCAGTCGGCTTCTCTGTACCATGGCATCCCCTTCAGGAAAGTGGTACAAGCTGTCTGACCTCATACGAATATGTGGTACAAGTACAAAATATTGACATAAAAGTACTACTTATCAGCAGTGTTATGTCTAAGAGGGACTGTGAATTCGTTGTGATTTATGCCTCTGTTTTGTTTTATAGCTTGTCATGTCATATGGACACTTTGCTGGTGGTGATGAGAAGGCTGAGACTGCAATATATGAGAAAGCTGTATCTGAACATCTTTTGTATGTTAAGTGGAAGGTCAAAATAATACAAGTCCCAATGTTTGTTTTTTCAAATACCAGCTCTGTTCTGATTCTAGAGTAGCAAAGGCAGCTTTGCACTGTCCTCCAGCTGAATCTGATGCAGACGGCAAGACCCATTCTGTCAGCAGGATGCAATATATGGAATTCCCCCTTGTCCTCCAAAAAATTATAGGCTACATTTATGTCCCTTACAAAGTCCCACTGAAGACTGCAGGGTCCAGGACCTGGCCTGAAGCTCCTTTGCTGCATTGCTATTGCTGAGCTGTAGCATAAAATCCTTCTATAATCATCTTAGCTGTCGGAGACACTGAAGAAGGTTACACTGACATGCTAAACTGATATGGAGTCATGAGACAAATGACATGGGCACTGACTCTTATCATCATTATTTTAAAATAATTGAACTAGGAACATTCCGCTCCCTGTCTTTTATCTGTTTATAAAGCAAATGTATTAGGGAGACAAAGAAATTCCTTCAATCGTGCAGTAAAACAGACTCTCGTGTACTCAGTGGTGACGGCTCCAGCGAGCAGATGAGGCTGCACAGCTGGGTTGCACAAAGCTGGATAAACTCCCTCCTCTCGGAGCAAATAGCTAATTTGCTCCAAGTGCACTGAGAAGCACGCAAGTATAAAGCTGCTGTTGTCAGCTTTATGTTGTCTCACATAAAGTCTTTTGTTCCAGAAATCCTACATAAGAAGGCCAGAGCATAAATTTATAGCTGCCCAAAAGCCACTCTGCCCAGGGAATAGCCATACCCAAGAAATGTTATGTTCAATCAAAGAAATGAAAACTACTTACCATAGCAACCTTGGCATCAGCGATAGCTCTCAGGTAGGGAATGTTTCTTCAAAGGAAGAAACGTGCTTTAAAATATTTTTTATGTATCCACATGTTGGCTTCAGTCCTATAAACTGGTTTGTAGAGACCTTTGAAGTCTGTGAACATGAGACTTGGTCTTTTGGCCTTCAACCATGAAAGCTGGAGAAGGACTTTTTACAAGGGCATGTAGTGATAGGATGAGGGGTAACAGTTTTAAACTGAAAGAGGGGAGATTTAGATTAGATATTAGGAAGAAATTCTTTACTGTGAGGGTGGTGAGACACTGGAACAGGTTGCCCAGAGAAGCTGTGTCTGCCCCCTCCCTGGCAGTGTTTAAGGCCAGATTGGACGAGGCTTTGAGCAACCTGGTCTAGTGGAAGGTGTCCCTGCCTGTGGCAGGGGGGTTGGAACTAGATGATCTTTAAGGTCCCTTCCAACTGAAACCATTCTATTCTATGATCTCATACTTCCAGACAGCAGAGCACGACATTTTAGCCTGTCTCACTCTTTAGCACCCTGTGCTTTCTGGGGACAGTTGATCAGCAGCGTCTGCCACAAGGCAGGCAGACAACTGGCACCATGCTGCAGCTGAGACATGCAGGCGTGAAGCCACGTGCTGCCTCTTGAAGTGAGGGTCTCTGCTCTTAAGAACTCAGAAAGTACCAATATGGATCCAGACTGGTATGCAGGACATCACTGTAGACTTTCTTCTCTCGCTGAAAGTACTGAATTATTTTATAGCATAATATATTCACATACGGTAATGAAGAAATGTATCTTCCAGACTTTTGCCCTTATTCCTGGTTACTGAGTTTTAAGCATTCTGTACGTGCTCCTTCAAGGACGATATTAACATGCAGCTTATTTCACTACGGGGCTGTCTGCAAGTGCTTGCAAATGTGCACAGTTATAAGGAGCTTCAGCTCAAACCTGTGTGGTTTTCAGGTCTCATTATTTGTTTTGGTTTGGATTGTTTGGGTTTTTTTTCCCCTGAGTTGAAGCGAGAATATTTTGTATTTGTATTTTGCCCATTCTTTTTGTTGAAGATATAAACTGAGGAAAGAAGGGAGCGTGAATCCAAGGCTGGTCCCTTGTGATACTAAAAACTCATTCCTCCCTCCAGTAATCTTCCAGGCAGCTGCTGTCTAAAATGCTCAGAGAAATGTCTTGAAAATAGGTAATGAGAGCTGCCCGCTGGTTATGCTCCGCAGTGCATGGTGGCTGTTGGTGGGGAGATGCCGCAGACACTCCGGGAAATGGGGAAAGTGAGGGAGAATCATTATTTTGCTGTCTGCTCTCCGTCTGGCTGTACGTGTTCAGTGGTGGCCCAATGACATTGGCATCAATGTCCTACACACAAATGGCACCAGCAAAAGCAATAGCAGAGAATCTTTGGCATTACAGAAACAGGAAGGGGGCTGGTGGGGTCTCCCTGAGGGAGGCTGAAGTAATCGAGACTGGGACTTCTGGGATCTGACTTCTCTTCCTCGCGCTCCTTCAACCTCTGCATCCCTGAGAAGCCAATTCATCCCCCATGCCTCCTTCAAGGGGCTAATGGCACTTGCTTCTTTTGTAAAGCCCTTTAGGATCTTCTCTTGAAGGAACTAGATATTATTCTGTGAAGTTACCGAGGGTCAGTTATATTTTTAATTACTTTTATGTGTCAGGTCCTGTCTTCCTCAGCACTTGGAGGCAAATCTGACATAACGTGCTTCCCTCAGATTGCTTCACAGAGCACCACAGCGAGCTCAGCCTCCCTGCAGGGTCAGCGACATGTGCCACAGCCTGCAAGCGCGGGGCGTCACCTCCAGCCTCCGGAGCCCTTGTGTTCCTGGGATGGAAACAAATGGGGGGTGGTGGCCACAGCATCTAATGACATGGCTGGGGTCTTCTCTTTTTCTCTGCTTGGCTTGGATGAGTGAGTCTGAGTAAGAGCAGCCCAGGCTGAAGCATGGACCAGTCCCAGGTGACAGGAAGGCTCCCGCTTCCCTTAGGAATGACAAAGAAATCTAGAGGGGCAACACTGATGGCTTTTAATACAGGAGGGGAGTTAAGGATTGCAGTGCCTCGTCTCTGTCATGGCTTGCTGTGTAACCCTGGACAGACATTGCCATAAAAAGTAACAGCTCAGTTCATTATTCTTCCCTGTAATGTGCAGCCTTCTTCCTTACTTTTAGGTGTTGCAAACAGTTATTAATATTTATAAACTGCTTTGTTGTTTTCTGATACAGAGACCAGATTCCAGTGCAGCAGTTACCCACAACTGTCTTCCAGTTGTGCCTTCTGTAATTAGTGTTACTGTTCTATTCCCTAGACCTACCTGATACCATGGCAACATTATTTAATTGCAGAGTCAACTGGCCCACTCTTGAAGATAACTAATATGCGGTGTAGCATGCTTTGACTCCTGTGTTGATTCTGGTCTCAGTGTTATCAGGGGTAATTTCGTGTTTTATTCTAAATCTGTAATAATTATGATTTCAATTTATGAAGCAAAAAGTACTGAAAAAGGAAAATAAGAATAATTAACTTCTCATCAATATCAGGGCTAAAAACTAGGTTTTCAAATAGTAAATAGCATAAGTGGGTTGTAATTCATTGTGCCTTAAGAGATGTCACAGGGGGATACAATTCTAAAGAAACAGACAAACAAGAGGCTTTGAGACTCCATAAATTTAATGGAAAATGCCCATTAGTTTCAACAGGAGAAAGAAAATGATTGTGTGTCAGAATATTGCTAAATTAAAATTAAGTGGGGTTAGAACATTAGCTATGTATATTGCTGACACTGGCTGGAGGTAAGCAGTTTTGCATTAACATCAGATAATTTTTTCAGTAGTAACCGCCTTGCACATAGTGAGTTTTCTTCTGGCAGGAGAGATAAACCAATTATTATTATTATAACGTTATTTATCCTTTCTGGAGCTATGAAGTTGTTGAAGCAATTATTTTATAGGTTGCTTTTTCTTACTCCAGATCAGAATCAGCCATTCCAATTAGGTATAAATGTGCATACATGGAAACATTGCAGACAGACTCGGCCGAAGACAGAAAGTCAGCAAGAGGAATTTCAGCCCAAATGGTTCACGTCTGGCAAATAACTAACAATAGAAAACAGGGTCTCGTAATGAAAAATGTCAGGCAGTCGCACTCAGAGATACCGCTACCTGGCCTGCCTGAGGTGGATATTTTGTGTAACCAAATAACAAGCTAGGCATTATTTTTCTTTCTACTCCTGTTAATTGCAATGCTGTCGCAGACATGTAATGCGAGTTGACGGAAAGGGTTTTTTCCACCCTGTTCCGTCTTCTGAAATGTCATTGACTCTGGGAAAGAAGGGGAAAAGGAGAAAACTCTTCCCCCAGAATTTGTGGTATATTTAAAGGGTTATTTTCCTTTCTTTGTGCCTATCTCAGAACTGTCTTGTATTCAGACAATGCCAGCTCTTCTGCGTCTCCTGATCTTCTGCCCAGAACACAGTGTTATTTCAGACAGACTGGGAGTTCTCCTAATTAAAGTAGCTGTTTTATAGGAGCTCACATCCAGCTGGATTCCAGATAATTCGGTCAGAGAAACTGGGTTGCAGGAAAACACTGAGTTTATCCCCACTTTTCATTTTTGTTTGTCCCTCCCCTACTTTCCATAATATTTTAATCTGACCCTGATTTGACCCAGTATAATTCAGCAGGAACATATGCAGCACCTTGTTCTGCAGTTTCCCATATGGCACAGTGAGGGAAGGAAAGCTGGTGCCAATTGCAGATCCAATTATAGCCAGGCAAGGTTGCTCCATTATTGCATTTGAAGCCATAATTAAATTTGCTAACCGTGAAGAGGTGCCAAACCTGCCATTTCTTTGGAATATGGGACATCTGTTTAGTGCTAATGCTAACATGGGATTTGAGAGAAAACATCAAACCTTACATCAGGTTCTGCTGTTTAATTTCTTCATTAAAAAAAAAAAATCTTCCATTTAGTAGCTCCTTGGTTTCAGTTTTACATTTGTTGAGGCATTTCTAAACTGATGGTTGCAAGAGCTTTGCGTCCCATGCAAGCCAGATCCCTTCTGGAAATGTACAGAGATGCATTAAGGCAGTGCTGTTCCGGAGCTAATATACCCCGTGGTGCTTCGTGTGTACACGTTGAGCTCAATGGCTGCTATTCTGCCAACTCTGTGCGAAGGAGCTAGTGTGCTCTGCCTGTATCCATACTCCCAGTCCTTCCTAGTAATGGTTCCTTAACAGATTTTCTAATAAATGCTGGTGAGGGATTTTTTTAGGTGACAGCATCTTTAAGTGTGACCGGGTTTTGTGGTCAAAGCAGCCTCCCACCATTTGCTTCCCCCTGCTCCACAGTGTCGCATGGCCTTGAGTTTGTCTGCTCGCACTCTGCCCTGCCTCTGCCCAAAGCTGCCTCTTTTGCCTTTCCCTAAGGGCACGGTTACAATTGCATGCTTTTGGTGAATTCAAAAGCTCCTCGCTGTTTGTTGCTAGTACCACCTCGCACAAGTTCAGCATGGGACAGGGCTTCTGACGGGAGACTACAGAAACCCTTACGCTGTGTAGTCTTGTTGCACCTTTCACTGCAGGCACGTGCTTCCCCAAATTCCTGTGCAAAAAAAAAAGAACTGTATTTTTCTTGCGTCTGGCAGCATTAGAAAAACATGTGTACCTTAAAGTAGCTGAAAGTGGTGATTTTTCTGCCATGTGATCCATTGATTTCAGAACAATGTGAGACAGGTTTTGTGCCCGCTGGCCCTTTACAGCCTCAAGTCTGTGGTGACCAGGTAAGTGGAGGGCTGACAACATCTGTGTGGTTGAGAACAAACTTCACAGCAAAGTTGGAGTAGGAGTGCCATGCCCCTGGTCCAATCTGAGCAGGGTAAGAGTATGAACAGTAGCGGATGCAGAGTAATGCCAACATGTGAAAGCTTTAAGTGTATTTTAGTGACTGAGAGAAACATGAGCAGCAGTTACTGTTGTTACCAACCAGGCACAGCGATGAGAGTTGCCCCTTAGCATTTCAGCATCCAGGTCTTTTGCGTGGGAGATAAAAGCTCTGTGCTTTGACACTCAGTTCTGACATTATTTAAAACAGACCTGATATGTGTATCTGTCTTTACATTTTTCTTCTTCATATGCCTTCTACTTCCCTTGCAGTTGTTCAGAGCTGGGATTAATCACTCTTAAAATGAAAACACAGTTTGCTAACTGGAATGTCAAAATACGTGGGCGAGTTCGATGCACTCTCTTGGTATATTTTTCCCCCAATGAGTTAATTTTTTTATGACTTAATGTCTTTATTATTAATATACAGCCTGGTTATAAATGAAAATATAGCAATTCTGTGTAGGAGGGAGAAAAAAGCAGCAAGGTTCAGGTAAAATGCCTCTAGAGATTCAATTGCAGACAGGATGATGGATTCAGCCATTCATTCCCAAAGTATATAATGCCTGTAAGAAGAGGCACTGAAAATATTAAAAATTAAAACATGGATTTTTGTTATTACCTTCAAATGGCAGTTGAGAAATGTGTGAGTTTTAGGGTTGAGAGTGTGTATGTTATGATCTGGCCTATAAGAACACCATTTGCAGATATCAAAATGCAATGTAATTACACTTCTAATCAGACATGCATATTTCATAATCATGTAACACTTCCAAATGCATTTTTCCGCTTAGAGTTTTAGGGAAAGAGAGATTTTATACAGTTTAGCTCCTGCCTTTAGATATTCCATACCTACTATGTGACATCTTCTCTGAAAGACTTTATCGTTCTTTCATGTGGATTAATAAGACTCTAATAAAACACAGTAAAATGTCTATGGCCAATTCATTTACAGAATATCAAAGAAATAAAAATTATGGTACAATAGTGCTATTTATATTACAATCTTTTGCAACTCAGTAAGTTCTTCTTTTGGTTTGGCTTGCTGTAAGAATAGGAACTGATGTCGCCATCTGTTACTTTTAGGGAGCTCCTTTCACTCTCATGTGCTTCAAATGATATGGACGCAGCCCCACATGTCACTCATGGAGACATGAAGCAATATTTTGAGTTCATAGTGCATTACACAACAGTGGGGAGGGCACTGAGGTCACTGGAGCTTGGATGAAAAAGGCTGCAAGGGATTTTCATTTTTTAAATGACTCTGCAGAGAAGACAACACACATGGACATGAACGTCTTCTCCATAACTTTGGGCTTTTCCACTCACCAGACATTTGTGATTTGAATATTTGTTTTATGAAACCTCCCAAAGTCTGTGCTAGTGCCAGGACCTAGTGCACTGTCAATGGTTCTGGGCTCTGTTTTATAGCATAAATTTATAACATAGATTAGCTTTTGAGGCTTTTCTTTACCTCTGACAGATTTCATTTTATTGTGGGATAGTCAGGGGTTTGTAAACCCAGGGGTACACTGCTGAATGGAGTTAAGCTTCTGGGGATATTTCTAGCTTATGTGTCTTTTATGCGATTTCCTGCAGTTGCAGGGAAGTGGCTCAGCGACCTAAAGGATCCTTTCCTGTCACTAAGACAAATGCTTCTGTATTGAATCTATAATGTTCCAGTTTCATATAATGAATCACTGATACCGGCTTGGCATAAAACAATATAAAAATATGCAAGAGGACAAAAGTATAAAGTGATATACCAAATAGCAGTTTTCCATACACAATTTCTTTTATTTCCAGGACATTTTGGGGTTTTGCTTGTGTTTTTGTTTCAACATAGATTAATATGTGTTTAGAAATATTTTACAAAATAGAAGTTCTAAGATTTGATGAGCTCTATCAGGTAAATAAAGGAGGTTTGCATGCATAACTTTGAATGGCAAGATACAACCCAAGCAAGATTTGGTGCCTGGTTCTAGCTAGGGAGATGAGATATTTCAAATCTGATATTTTATCCCTCTGATCATTCATCCTAATGTATCCATTCCTCTGGTGTTGACTAAGTGAAAGCAGCAAAGGATTATGTACCCTCTTAGTTAACTTATGAAAGGGTTTTCTGGAAAACCCATTCCTCTTGTATCAGGCCATAAGCTCGTGGTTGCTGTCGTTCTGCAGCATTGCAACTCACTTGGGTGACATATGTGAGCACCCAGATCAGCCCTCATGTGTTAGCTGTTGTGCAGCTTCAGAAAAAAAAAAAGGTAAGGTCAGTCCAGGCAGTAAAATGTTTCATTGCAGGGAATTTATTATGCGGAAAGAAATGTTGCAAATATGCCAGTTTCTTACTGGACTCTCCTGCTGATGGCAGTAGTTTTTAAAAGTCATTTCCAGTGGATCCTCAGGGGCACTAAGGTATTAACCTACAAAATGAATGTACATCTTGCTTCATAGAGGAGTTTTGGCAAGTTTACCAGGGCAGTTGGTGAGGCTGGGTTTTCAGGTGTCTGTTAGGAGCAGAGGCCCATTTTGAGTTCCTAAATCACTCTTACACTTCTGAAAATTCTGCCTTCTAGTCTGTGGGTCTAGTCACACAGCAGCTTACAGCTGTGAGCAAGTGAACTTGCCAAAGATCTTTCTCTTAGGAAAATCTTTAATTTGCTGATGACTTTCCATATACAGGGTTTTTAGGTGACTGCTGAGGTGACGTCAACATCCACTAACAAAGGAACTTTCAGTGAGGCAGTAAGAGGTCTGCAGTTCTCATCAGCATCGTTACTGCCATTTTCAGACAACAGTGGCCAGTGGATGCTTCAGCTGGAGAGCCATATCTCTGGCACATCAGTTCCTGCAGGTTGCGAGTGGATATACGGTCACGCTTCAGCATATGGCTTCATCAGGGTTTTTGTTTTCACTTGGAAGGCAGGAAATAGAAGTACCTTGATGTAGTAGAGAGCATAGCATGAGGAACAGAGAAACATTTTTTGTGAGCTTATATGTCCTGGACTCTGATAGCTATTGGAAAATATTATTGAAATTCTGCAAAATGGATTATCCAAGCTTTTTGTTCAATTGTCTGACTTTTGGAAAAAAAAATCCTGATAACAAATAATATCTCATTACACCAAGTCAGATGACATTAGAATAAAATTGATGTGATGAATAATATCAAGAATCAATTTTTATGCTTGGAATTAATTTTCTGAATAGTGATCCACTGAATGTTGCCATAATTAGTGCATTCCTCATAAACCTATTAGCATGTCTTTTTTAGGGCTGAATTTACCATACAGTTACAGCTCCACTTTTAAGTGCTTACCGTCATCAGCTGCAGCCAGAATTTCAAGAGCACAGTTTTAATATTGGCACCAAGAATGTGGCCAGTGCATTTCCAGATCTAAGAAGGAGCTCACTGTATTTTTTTAATTTTAACTGATCCCACTTCTTCAAACAAAAATGAAGTAACTTGTGGTTTGTTTTCTGGGCTTATTGGTATTCCCAGGACACTAAACTAAGGCCTGAGGCTCACAGGCTCAGACCTGTCTGTTGAAATGAGAAGATGACACAAGTTTTCTCATACAGGTTTTCAGTGAGCACCTCAAGATGGAGCACTGATTGCACATGCTGTCTTTGTCTACAGGAGAGTTAGCATTCGTGGTGTCACTCAAAGTGAACTTTTACTGCTCACAACAACCTATTTCTGTAGCAAAGGTCAGATTTGTTATCTATCAGGATGTAGCAGCACAGTGGAATAATGAGTTGCCACAATGAACTGGCCTTTTTACCTTCTGAATGGGCTTCTAAATCAAGCAGAGGGAGCATTGACTGAAAATCATTGGTTCTGTCTACTTGAAAGGTCATAGTCTGAAATACTGCAAGATAATTTCACCCTGGTTTATATAGTGAAGCAGTGTCTAGTACAAAACCCACGCCTACGCCAGTTGTTCAGTTCTCGAGCCTCCTTGGGATTTGAGGTAGTAATGGGAAAAAAAGAAAGATACTTGGATCTGTCACAGACTTAAATTAGTCAAGGAAAGATAGAAAACAGTGATGGTTTGGCTTTTTCATTTGTTTATTTTTTGCTTTGTGGCAAAAGCCACCATAGCTTGCAATGAATTTCCTTAGAGAAAGCAACTGCTTCCTTAAAGTCCAAGTAGAGCTGCCTTCCTTGGCCAACAGTGTGGGGCTGTACATCCTTCCAGGCCTTGCTTTCACAAGTAGTTTGTTTTGTCTTGCTCAATACTCAATTATACCCATTTCCTTTCAACCTTACTTCTCTGTTCTAAGACCCTTCTGTTTACACTCCTCAATCAAGACAGGATATTTCTTAAACACAGGGCTGCAACTTCCAGTGTAGCCAAAGAAAGGTATGCAATTCACATATTCTCTTGGCCTGTGACAGCAATCTTTGGTTTTCAAGCAGTCAAACATTCAGCAGCTTTGTCAAATGGAGATGCGACATCCTTAGGTGCATAAAAGTAATACTCAACGTTATACAAGTAAAAAATAAATGTCAGTAACTGGTAAATTAAGCTCTTAATAAATACAACTGCTGTTTGATCTGTTTTGGAAGGGTGTTTGGCCCTTGGCATGTGGATGAGCATCCAATATTAGGCAAAAAAATTATCTGACTTTCCTCTAATTCCCATTTCTTTTACAGAGAAGCCAAACAAAGTCCATTGTCACTAGCATTTGAAACAAAATTCTGCTGTTTAAGTGAAGAATATCAGCCTAGACAGAGTCCAATTCTCTACCTGAAACTGGCTTTGCACTGCTGTGTTATTTGCCTTTATGATGTTGCATCAATACATCCAGCTTTTTCCAGTAGCCATCAAAATATTTAATTTTACTGCTGCAAGACAATGCTATGACTTGCAAAATATCCTGAGCTCCTGGATCTCAGAATTTCACCTGCGTGAATTTGTCTTCCTGAGACAAATCCTTCTCTGATGCAAGGCAATTTCACCTCTTTGGTGCAGGAGGCAGAGCTTTTTTGGCTACTGGTCTGAGGCTGCAAAGCAAAGTTCTAAGAGTAAAAGATTACCACAGACCTTTCCATCTTCCCTATCAAAACTCACCAGGCTTCTCTGAATTACTCTTTTCTTCACTGAATACAGAGCAGTGGCTAAATAAAAACAAAAAATAAAACCACATGCACCCCATGAAAATAAAACCGAGAACTCCATGTCTCACACAGCGCTCTCCAGAGGCAGGATGAAAGAAAAAGGAATAAAGCAAGTCTGACAGATGTTAATGAAACACGGAGACTCATTTTAATGAAGCGCTGGAAAGTGGCCAGTCTGTTGGAGTTAGGACATTATAAGCCAAACAGAAAAAGGAAAGGACACAAAGAATTTTATCTCTTTTCTAAAAAGTATCCTTCTTTAAGGATGTTTGGGAGAGTTTTGTATGGTTGTCACAGGGCATCGTCATGGATACACGAGCAGAACCCTTACCTCCTGAGAGGCAGAAGTAGTGCTCTGATGACAGTACGGCTCTTGGGCACCAGCACAGCTCCATCCAGATCTGCTTCTTAAACCCTCCTGTAGCTACTTGGGGAACAGTTTCGAAAGGTCAGTAAGCACCACAAATTCCAAATGACAGTTCATGAATTTGGTTCAAAAAAAGTGTCTGGATTTTTCTCTGTTCTCCCACTGTAAATACTACTCAAGCAGTTTAGAGTGATGCTGCAGAACAGCTCTTTCCAGGGACACCCAAAAAAACCTCCTGCCTTTCTCTGAAAAGGTATCAGCTGGTGACATGGGCTGCTGTTGCTTGCAGCAATACAAGACTGTGCCTGGCTGCTTTGAACCAGATTTTGTGTTGCATGCAGCCCACTTTTGTTTTATCTGCCATCACCCAGGGAGATTATATTTAAACTTACTACATTTGAAACAATATTAGGAAGAATAAAATATTAAACTAAATGTAATAAAGAGATAAAGAAACATGTGCATGAGGTAAAATGCTAACTTTAAATATTTAAAAACAAAAAAAAAGATGAGTTGAGGGAACTTGTGGACCGGCAGTCTCAAGATGTATTCCACATTATTATATTAACTTCAGGATTTAAATTTGTCTTTTGTTCCAAGTAGACTCCTTAAGGAGTTGTGGCTAATTTTCAACATATTTAAAAGTGTACACTGAGCCCTCCCAAAAGAGTAATTTCATTAATTGCTTGGTACTGCTGCTGCTTGGACTTATAATCCTTTTTTTTAAATTACAAAGGGTATTCAAGCCAAGACATCTTCCCTACATGCAGCACCATAAAAGATTACCCTCTGTGATTCTGCTGCTGCTGTTGACACAGTGGTCCTCTGCAAATTTCATGGTATTTCTGGAAAGGGATCTGTTTATAATAATATTAATGTACACATGATCCCTGCAAGCCTTCACTTTAATCTTGGTTAAATAGCCAAGTTATTAAGTAGTAATTCCTGGTGCTGGAAAAACATCATCATCCTATGAGACAAAACAGGAACAGGGAATGTTTAAGGCACTGGCATTTTAAAGCTAATTTAAGGAGGATTTATCATCATAAGAAAAAGAGATAATGAGGGATATATGCAAATTTTCTGGCTAATAGTGATCTGCATTCTACCACCATCATCAAGCTGAAGCACAGGTTAGAAGGGCAAACTCCTGCCCTGTTTGTGAACACCGATGTGACTGCCACGGCACAAGCTAAGCGTCTCCAACATCACTTTCCAAAGAATCGGCGTGAGAGCAGCTGTGAGTAGTATTTAACAGCTCAAGACAACTGAAATGTTATTGAAAAGAGTCAGACAAATTCTGTGGCTTAAGACAATGTAATTAACCCTGCCTTCCACTCTGGTTTATCTACAGAAGAAATACCTAGGACAAATTTTATCGACTGCACTCATGATTTCTGCAAAGAAAGGTTTGTGAAAAGGTGAATGCTGGCTTAAGTCTTCATGATTAAGAAGTTATTTAAGTACCATCTCACAGGCGTTCTCCATTTCCTGCTAGAGCTGCTCATCTGTCTCTGTTGAACAGGTCGAGTGCAGATACCAAGTTCAATGCCATTAATACTCCACAGGCTCCAATTTCAGGCCTGCCTTCTAAAACTTCTGGTTCCGAGTCCCCGTTTAGTGATTATATAGGGATGTCATGAATTCCTGTCCATGCTAAGCCTGGCTTTTCCCTGTAAAGCTA
This sequence comes from Nyctibius grandis, assembly GCF_013368605.1. NCBI lineage: Eukaryota > Metazoa > Chordata > Aves > Nyctibiiformes > Nyctibiidae > Nyctibius > Nyctibius grandis. Next base: position 8,432,402 of record NC_090672.1, read on the forward strand.
AAAGTGTGTGTGTGTGTGTATGGATCAATGGGTGAATGGAAGGAAGAAAGTAAAGCAAGCAAGGCACACAGGCAAAATAGTAGGGTTTTTGAGCTCTCTCCAGAAGTGGCATTGGTATTATGTGAGAATGGCAGCTATGCTTGGCAAGAGCTGAGCTGAAATGTGAATCAATGGTAGGAAAGAAAAGAAAATTGGGCCATGGAAAGCAAGCCATCTGATGGATGGGAGAGAGGTGGATATTTGAGAAGGTTAATCCTAATAGAGAAGGCAACAAAACATATGAAAGGAGTATAATGTGCGCCAGTTTCCACAAAAAAAACCATTTTTAACAGCCATTCTGCTATAGCAGCAAGGTCTAAATAACGGGCAAGCACTGTGAAAGACTTGGCTGACGAGATCTTCTCTGCAGCAATACAAAACATGCTGCTTATAGAAGAGAAATTAGTAAAAGAATCTGATGTTCCAGATTTTATTACTTTTGGCTAGTTGTAGTTCAAGGTGAGACCTTGCAGAAGCCCTCTTCAGGGTCTGGGGATCCATGTGAAATGGTTTTAAGGTCTAATGAAAACCCCAGGTAGATTACCTAAATATATGCAAAAAAAAATCAGAAAGTTTGGTGTCAGTGTTAACAGTGGGTTTTGTTCAGTGTTACATTTTGCTGTGTGTTTTTCTTCGGATCATGGAGAGGAAATACCAGGATCTTTAAAATACATTAGCCCAAATTTGGAATACTTACTTTATCCATTGCCTCTATGTGGCAAATTAAATTTCAGGGCAATCTGAATTAGATTTTGGAGCAAGTAATAGGGTCAGCCCGAGGGTTTGTAGCCCCATCAATAATGGAGCTTGTGCTCTAATATGAAATTAATTCAGCACATGTTGTTTTACGTGGATAATTTAACACATCAGCTTTTGAATTTGCTAAGACTGAAGACTAAATTCTCAGTAAGTCATTTAAATCATTTTCAAAAAATGAGATGTAGTAATTTTTGAGCTTACCTGACTTACAACTATGTTTTGTGCCAAAACCTTGGAATAGAATCACTTCACTCTTTTTCAAGCCCTGCACTATTTAGAGCCTGTACTGATTTATTTTTTTTTAAAGTGAAGCTATGAATCGTTTGTTGTGACTGATAAGCAGGGCATCAAGAAACACACTGTGCCTTTGTAGCTTCCAAGTGTGCTTACTACTACAAAAACCAGCTTGATGCAAACTTAAACCCAAGCTGCTGATGCAGACTCTTAGCAGGAAAGCCCTCAGAGGAAGGGATGTGCTTAGAAGTAAAGCAGAGTTGATTGAAACAAGTAGGTCTGAAATTAAATGCAATGTTCTAGTCTTTGTTACAAAATCAGGAGATGGTTCCTTTCCATCTTGAATTCTCCAGATGTGTGTGACCTTATTCTTCTCCTGCTGGATATATTTTTTTCTGTGCAATCATCTAGAAATTTTTCAGGAAGGTTTTGCTTGTGTTTGTGGGATATTGTAGGTTAGATAAAAAATTGGCATATGTTTCAAATGTGCTTCAAATAAATTTGACACTCGAAACAGTTTGAACTTTCATTACCTTTCTGTATTAACTCTGTTGCTAAATTCTTGTTGCTCTAGTGAAGCTGAATTTGCCCTTTCAGTACTTCTGCAGAACTAAAACCAGGGGTAAAGCAGAAGTGATATTAATCTTCTTATGCCAAAGAGAAAACGAGTGTCTGCCCCTGTGGTCCATCTCTAGGCTAGAATTGGAAGAGCTCCCACTTTGTTTAGTGCAGTTCAAACTTGTCACTGTAAGTGGATTTTTGCCAATCTGGTCTCAAAGTCCATTCCTGCTGCCCCTACAGCCTCTTGCAACTTCAACTCCTGTTCTCTTCTCTTTTTTAGAGATCCTCATACCATTTTCATCACCTTAGAAATTTTCAATACTGCACTAAATTACATGACTAACATCTCACAGGCATGGTTTGTTTCTTCAGTAAGTACCAGGAGACGGGAGTCAGCAATAGAAGATCACTCGCTCTGCCACAGGGAAAATGTGGTAACATGAATACAGTCTCTACCTCCTTTCAAATTCATGGGATTTTCCCCTCCTCCATCCTCCCGGTCCCACAGCTCTGTAACCATGTAGGGAATATTAAGAAAAGTAGGTAACCAATATAGTGCAAACATTCTAAAGGAAACACACAGTTACTGAAGAATGAAATAACTTGGTCTTGACATAAAATTCCCACCAGGTGAGCAAATCCAGTTGCCCTTAGCAAGTAAGGGTTAATATACTGCAAATCTTGCTTTGAGCAACACTAACTACTATAACAAGACTGAAAAACACGTCCAGTCCCACAGATGTTTTCTGCTTTTTGGCTATTTCAGTTGTTTCTTCATCAAATTAGCTCTCTAGAGTCAAGATAAAGATGCAGATGTCTTGGGTATGTTTACAAGGTGCATCACAGATCTCTGATTCACTCTTCCACGTACACAGACCGGCACAGCTCTGCATGAAGATGCCAGTTCAAGTCCCAAAAGCAACAGATAAGCTGCGTCTGTGCATCATTTGGCATACACTTCAGGCTTACTTCTCCACGCAGGCTGTAAATGCAGCGAGGCTCTCTCCAATTCCAAAGCCAAGCTGGCCCTGAACATGTACAGATCTCCACGTTGACTGATTTTTAGACTCCTTGTTTTCCAACAGTTGTGTTTGTTTCTGAATTGGAGCATTTTCATGTCTCTCGTGGAACAGGGTCTATTTGAAATGTTACTTTTAATTCTAGCATTTTTCTGTTCATAAATACAAGGTTTTCTAGATGGAAATTTGTTTTGAAATAAATAGTTGTTCTTTGTTTTCAAGAAACATTTAGAGGGCAGAGAACTGTTGAGCATTCGATAACTTATGATTGGTGTTTATTCCTTAAAATCTAGAGGCTAAAATCATCATTATTTCGATAGCACCTAAAGACATTAACAAGGGCTGAAAGCAGGTGGAAAATACTGCATCACAGTCCATACGCTTACTTTCTATTAAAAAAAGACAAGTAGGTATAACCAAAAATCAGAATAAATGGGAAAAAATTCACAGCTGTAGTGAGTGGCAGTAGACGTGTGCCCAAGCCGTTGTGGCTGTGCCGTGCTGGAAGAGGGGCTACACAGGGACTCCAGAGTGGGTATGACCCTGTAGGACAGAGAGGAAAGGGAAAGGGCAGCCAAAAGGTCTTGCCGTGATTCTGAGAAAGAGAGATGTACTATCGCATGTACTATCGTTGTTCACACAGCTAAATCATGTGGAAGTGATTTCTTTCCTGAATGTATATTAATCAAAATGGTTCAATCTGCAATATACTCTAGACATGCAAGAAATATCGGGAATTTCTATCACTGTGTGCTGGCCTGCTGTGCACAGTAAGTAAATCTTTCACTAGATTTGAGTTCCAGCAGGAGTCTGGGAAAGGATATGTCACTGTAATTGTGCGCTTACTTTTGCATAGCAGATTTGTGCCTTCCTGGAATAGACCTGCTAGTCAGCAGCAGCATCTGGTATCATCAGAAAGTTCTGAACAAGTACAGTATTAGATCAGTCTGTAAATCCTAGAAGAATTTTAGTTCCTTTTGCTGTTTCTATTTATGGGGCGGTGGTACTTTTACCACGTACAGCTTGCATAGAGATACAGATAAAGCAGCAGAACAAACAAGTTGTTATTTTTTTCATTTAAGAATCTAAGTTACTAAATCATTTAAGCATATGCCTAAACTCAGTGGGTTTTAATAAGATTTAGCCACATGCTGAAGGTAAGTAGGTACTTAATGCCTTTTGAAAAAAATGGATACTTAAGGAAAGCACCTAATGATATAACACTACCTTTTTTCTGTATTTAAGAGGCTTCAGTTCAATGCACAAGCGTGGTATTAAACTTCTGAGATCAATCCAGTTAGTTTTCTTGCATGCTGCAGAAAGAGAGAGAGACGGCAGTCGTGGTTGTCCATGTTTTTATGTATTTTATAATAGTAGTGATCCTTCAGTCTCCTGTCCTAGCCTCATGTCTGACCCATCCGCTCCTGCAGGCTGAGAGCATGTATCTGGATAACCATAACTCTTCCAGTTCTACACTGAGCTGTTTCAAAAGGTGATTGTTTTCCTCAACATATGATACCACAGTTATCTGGGTACTCGAATTTCATGGCCAGTGGTCACCTTCATGAATAAAATTTCTTGATAGTGGCCTAGCCTGTCTTTGCCACGCTAAGCACGCTGTTAGCCTGGCTCCACTCTATAAAACTGTAACACGTGCAGTACAGTAGGTCAATGATTGCGTGAGTGAAACTACTGTTACCTTCCCAGACGAAGGTTATCAGCTTTGACAGCGTTTGCTGATGTCCATTGAACCATAAGCCATATTCTAAGAGTACTTATCACTTTACTGTCTTACTGCCAAGGCAATTCATGAGCAATCTGTGAGGAAAAAATGTGAGCAGGGCTGGGAAGGACACAGGAAATTTTGGAGGAGGAAAAAAAATTATTAGGCGATGCTAACTCATCAAAATAGGCCATGAAATAGGCCATAAAAGAGATGAAACAATAAGAGAGGCATCATAGTGGAAAAAACTACAGCACCATCCGTGTCAATCTGGTATACACTTTTCGCTCGCTCCCAAACCTGCTGGATTTGAAAGCAATCTCTGACATTTGTGCTCCATTAGAACACTTCTTGCCAAGAGATCACTGTATAGTTTCACAAATATTATTGAAGTCACACACAGTGCCTGTGAGGTAGATCAGTGAAGTTATCCCATTTTTTCAAATGAGTAAATTTTTCTTTTTCTTTTCTTTCCCTGGGACCACAGCAAGCCAGATTTAAAGCCAGAAGTGAGATCTCAAAAGTCCTGGCTCCTTCATCCTGGTTTTATAACCTGCACTGCACTCTGATTTAACAGAGTCCTGGTAAGTAATTTTTGTGCATTAAATATCATTTCTGATTATGAGTCAGATATGTCTATACTTGGTGCTAGTCCCTATGCATAAAGGAGAAGGAGGAGGTGCTGCTCAATAGGATTATAGTTGCTAATGTTTTGCCAATCAGCCTAAATTACTCTTTAGTACTCAGTGTCTGTTGTTCTTACCTTGATACCAGCAGTGTGGAGAAATATCTGGAAAATCACTGGTAATACCAAAAGGTTGAAGAGCTTTCCATATTACCAAGCTTATGGATATCCCATGATTTCACGTGATGCCTCATCCTGAGGGAAAGCTATGATTTCTCATGACAAAGATAGTCTAAAGTCACTTCCATCCACAGAGTAGGAACTTGTAAGCATCTGAACTGTAGCTCCTATGAGGTACAGCAGTGCTTCCCACAGCTACAGAAATGTGTATTGACTAGAAATAATACATTTTGCATTAGATAAAGTAAACATTAAGTAAAACATTTTTATTTGGGAATGTAGAGAGAGTACTGAATGTTGATTTGTAGAGGTTTGATTGACAACATCATGATTCTAATCAAAAAGAAACCCCTAATAAGTTTTCTTTTAAAAAGCAAAGGGCTAAGCATAAGATTTTCTGGCTAAAAATATAAAATCAGTCATTCTGTCGAATATGTATTTACAGTCAGTCATCAGAAATATAGAAAGAACTGAAAAAAATTACAGGGGAATAAAGATTGACTCAACAACTGATATCAACTGATACCTAAATATTAAATATTAACAGTGTTCATAAGAGTGAGGGAAATTACAAAAGGCTTGCCAAACTGTGAATTGTCCAGAATGACTGACTGAATCAAGAAGTTAAACATCCTCGGGCAAAGAAAACTATATACCAGCAAAGGTCATTACTGTTTCCTCATAGGGTTCAGCTCTTTCACTTTGCAGTTGAGCTGGGTTTTTAAAAATAGTTTCAGTCTGCCGACTTAAAGGTCTTGGTCTATGTTAAACAGAGAAGCTTTGAAACCAATTCCCTCTAACAGCTGTTAATGAATACTAGCAGGTTATTAGGATGTTACTGGTAGCAGCTTTGCTGTGTGATACTGTGTGTGAAGGCTACACCAGCCACACAATGGTTAAAGATCTGAGGTTTAATTAGCCATATTTTACTGGGCTTGCCTTTAGGCCTCAGAAATAAAAGGGATGAAAGAAGAGCAAAGGAAAGATTCTTTTCTCTTCCATGGGCGCAGTCTCAGGATAGCAGCCTGCCAGAGTGCCGTGCACTGCACCTGCGCTGCTGCACCTATTACCATTGCATGGCTGTTTCAGATTGTGGCAGAATTAATTTCCTTTATTATATCTGTATTCCATTGGCACAGGATTTACTAAAAAACTAGAACTGATGTGAAACACTGAGAAACTAGTGATCAGTTTCCAGGTGTGTAGGTAAACATATGTCTCCATTCAGAAGTCTGCTGACAATATTGCACAATATTGCATATTTTCTGCAATGGATTTGAGCAACAGGCACCAGAGTCTAACTGCAGCTCAAGTACCCTGTTCACAAGATAATGGTGCACTGTTAACTGAATCAAAGCTAAGACTTACTTGAAGCTTATTACCATTCAAGTGAGACCAGTTAAAAAGGAAGCACCAATTTAGAGCTAGTGACCTTGAGCTACATTATCAGATGCAGCTGAATACGGATTTAGCTCAGCTGAGGGGCAGGCACGAGCTCATAGTAAAGAAATTATAAGTAACAAGCCACTGCATGAGAGGCTCTGTCTGCCTTGCTTTCAGCCCTCATTCCCCACAAAATCAGAAAATTGATGGTAAATGCACAACATCTTATCGTCCATGGGTGGTTAGAGAATTCCAGATTGAAAGGGGCTGAGGTCATTCTTGCCTAACAGATGAAACACTAACTATATTTCAGTGCATTTGTGTATAGCAATTGAAAACATAATTTATCTGGGATGTCAGGAATGACATTGCTTTTCATTAACCTTAAATAATGTTATGAGGCTTTGCTCTACTACTATGTAGGTACATGTACTGTCAATTTCTGTGCACACACATAGGTGCAGAATTAAGTGTTGGAAATTCCTCAAAACCTTGCCAGGAGAAACTGTTAAGAGCTTATAGCAGGTATTTATTTTCTGTTTTAAAAATTCAATAGATTCCAGTTAATCTGCCCTCTGGTAATCCACAGAATAGTGATTGAGCCAGACACTTAGCTGGTGTAATGTAGTGTTCTGAAAGCAACAGTCATGCTGCTGCTCTAAGATATAAGAGGCTTAGGCTCAATTCCCTAATTTACCACAGATCTCTTATGTAACCTTGGGCAAATTCCTTATATCTAGATGAAAAAAAGGGTTTACAGGCATTGAACAAAGTTTGAATCCTGATGATGCTCAGACTTCCTACATGATGCATAAGGAGAGCAAGGGTCATTAAGTGGAATGCAAAATAAACCACACAGTGGCCTGACACTAAGGAGGCACCCTCAGCATCCTCATATAATTTCTATATGGTTTTAGGAAGCCAATTCTATGAAAGAAGGCATAATCCTACATATTTCCAATGAGAATCCTCTGGTACTGCTTACATCAACAGCGGAGCACCTAGTTTCTTACTGCTCCTGAAGACAGGTGTGAATTAGGGCCCAAGCTATTCAGTTCAGTCACGACAAAAGACTTTGTGGGCAGCATGGAAGCAAAATTTTCCAGTCTCTGGTCAAGCCACAGCTGAGAGCATGTTTCAAGCACCATATCTCTGGAACTAGGCACCAAAAGAGGGACTTCGGAGAAATTAATGACTCTTAACATTTAATCTTTCTATTGTTGCTTCACGACCTCAGTATGGAATTGGAAGGTAAATGCAGTAAGGAGTATAAAGCATTCAGTTACTGTAGCAATGGGGACCATATAAGTAGCTAAAATTAATAGATGCTGTCATTTATAATTGCTGAGAGTCTGAGCACCAGAGTGCATTAGAAGTGAGTATGGTGGGAAGGTTTGAGCTCTTCAGAGTTAATAGTCTGATCTCTGATCCATACAGGTAGAGCTGTCTGGGGGGCCATTGTAAGGAGATGAGCCAGACTATAAAGGTCTACCCTGCAGACAAGATTGCTGAATAGGCACCTTCATAGCAGTGATGCAAATACAGGATGTAGATGCTCTATAAGCAAGTGGTCAAGTGAGCAGTGATGTCAGTGCCCTTTTTGTAGCTTTGTGTTTCAGTTCATGATGGAAGAAATCTTTATTGTGGACGTGGTTCCAGCAATAAGTGGATGGAAAACATTTTAGGGAACAATTCTATCATAAGAAAGGGTGGAGAAGTGGGCCTAGTCACAATTATAGAGGCCAAAAGAAAATGAGAAACAAGCAGGAGAAAATATTAAATCAATGAGAAATGTATGGCAGGCCTTGTGTGAAATTAGAGAAACGGTTTTGGGCAAATTCTGCAAAATTACCACAGGAAAAGTATCTAAGGAAGATGGGTGTGTGAGCGTGCATGTAGTACCATCAGGAAACAAGTTTCATGCTTCCCACCTGCACGATACTGCTTTGTCAAATGATGTCTCACCATGAACTAAGCCTCATCTTCTCCCCCTCTTCACATTTGACCAAGGACAAACATTGATACCCACTTTGACTATTCAGGAACATTTTCTGACACTTAAGAGAGAAGTGTGGCAATTTGCGGTTGAGTTACGTATTGCTGGATTTCCTTTAAGTTGGACTGCCAAAAGACAGTGATTTGTCAAGTGTGTCAGCAGGAGCCCAGCATTGTCCTTAGTGGTGAGAAGAACCTGCACCGAACTATTGATAACTCCTGGCATTAGGCTTTGCATAGAATAAAGCACGTACGGGAGAGCTCCAGCCGTCTTAAACTGCTCCCTCTGTACAAGACGAGCAGAAAAGGCAGCAACAGTTACTGCTCTACAGCTGGCGTGTTTTCCTTATTCATTGAATGTGCTGTTGAACTGCACAAAGTCCCTACCAAAATCAGTGTAAACTCTGCTAGGCATCCCCTGTCTCTGTGATGGGGATTGTTCAGGCAGGGAATTCCTGTCCAAACTGGCGGTCCTGAGCAGGCATTTGCACCATCCAGCATGTGGGTAACGAGTTGCTCCTTCTGCCTCTCCCTGTGACCTCTGATATGTACTTCTATAGGCAATCTAAATACCCATGTCCCTTCTCCACCCCACCAGGACTGTTGTTCAGTGGTTAGCCAGAACAAACACGGACCGTGACAGAGCAGGAACCGAGTTCGGGTTTCCTGGATCCTAGCCTGGTTTCACAAAGACTGCTTTCGTGCTGAAATTCAGCAGTGGCTTTCAGAAAGCATCAGCACAAAGCCAAGGATTATGATTCTTCTAAGCTGAGAGGTCAAAAGTATAGTTCGGCTCTGAATTTCATGCAGAGCTATGTGTACAATTTAGCAGTCTTTTTGCTCACAAGATCAGAAGTAGGGAGTGTACATAAATGAATGTCATTGCAAGGAAAAATGAGTGTCCTAAATTAGTAGAAAAGATGCAAGAACCCTTGCTTGTATCCAGAACTAACCACATTAGTAAGCAGCAACAGACCTGGTGTAATGGTCTCGTATGGGAAGACCTCTGACACATTGATCATGGTAGAAAAAGCAGTTCTTGGAGGCTCTTCCTCCCGGCTGTCTTCACAACAAACAGTTCAAATAATCCTTATACTCTTCTACTGCATTCAGTATTTCAGTAAAAAATTCCTACGTTGCTGACGCTGGTGCATTGTTACTCAGTGATAGCTGTGGTGAAAACTCAAGTACGGACAAGCTGAAATTTCCAGTTTGCCTACAGGACATGTGCTGTCTGTTAGAGTGAGCATGCACAGTGCATCCAAAACTGTTCTCTGCTTTTGGAAATACCAGTGGGATTCCTGCAGTGTGTGAACTGTACCTTTTAGACATAATGAGAATTGTTTCACACAGCATTAAATTACTGGTAGCTGCATGGTCTTACAAATGCCAGTGCTCCAGCTCCCTGGGTAAAATGTACTGCAGAGAAATGTTTGCCAAAAACATCAGTGTGGAGATGCAGCCAAAGCAGTGAGTATATTTTGAGGTTTATGGCTGTTTTGAGCAGAGATTCTGAGACTTTTAGAGACTTTTAGAGACTTTTAGAGACTTTTAGAGACTTTTAGCTTAAGTTTCAGAGGAGCAGCCAGCAATAATTTCACCCTGCTCCATCCTGTTACAGGGTATGTACCTACTGCAATTTCTCTCCTTACTGAACTTAATTACAGTGAGCTCAGGCTCCATGACAGATCGCTGTACAAGCCATTCAGTTTATACACATGCTGCAAAACCCAGTGAACTTCAATGCAAAGTAAGAGTCTGAACTTGATGAGAAATGTGTGTGATTCCCATGCTCCACAGTACTCAGGCTTAGCATGACAGAGGTGACAACGCCATAAATCTCCATTTAGGCCACATGCATTAATCTATTAGCACCAGCTGTGCAGAAGCCCCGTAGGTCAGAGCCACACGCACTGGACAGCAGTCACTAACCGTTCAGAAGTGTGGTGGAAGTAAAAGGAATCTGACTACGTTCTTCCTTAGAGGAGGGCTCAGTCCAAACACGGGCAGACTTTGTTTCTGTGTTCAGATTAAGAAACCGGATGAACATTTGCCTTCCTTAGCAACAGGGAAAGATATTATTCAGTTTTCATTGAGTTACGGCATTAAAATCTGCATTAATTTATTTCTTCTGTTAACTGACAGATATATAGCTGACTCTTTCCATTCAACAAGTTGGCAAAATTTTCTCTACATCCTCCACTCTGAGAGTAGGAAAAATCAATGCCTTTGAAGTCGGTCTTTTGGTAGGTCTCCATAGCTCTGTCTCCACTGTTGGAAAGAGGTTTTGTTTGTTTTTTTTTTAACTTCCTGTTAGCTCTGAGGCAATTAATGTGCGGTAAAATCTACAGCCAGTGGGGAATTTTTCCATCATCACGATAGATGAGACTTGCTGAGACCTTAGATGAAGACTCCTGTGGAACAGCGTAACTGATGGGAGAACTCAAAACTGTGGCACTGGCTGCTTCTTGCTTTCCTTAAAATATTGACCTTGGTAGCTTTTCAGGCCGTGCCTGTATTTCCTGTAATGCGTTTATTTGATGTGAGCTAACATTTTTCTAAGCTGCTTTGTCAAGTGATTGAAGTTATTAGTGAAATTATGACAACATTTGTTGGTCCTTATAAGAGACAAAAATTAGTCTTTTACTTCATGTTATATATATGCTGAGTTTGAGTAACAATAATTGTAGAGTAACCAAGTAGTTCCTTCATTTCCCTTGGCATCACACAATTTTTTTTTAACTACAACCTAAGAAAATAGTGGATTTTTTTTTAGAGAGAAGAGGAGTAAAACAAAGCCAGCAAAAGCTATAAACCAAATTAAGAACACAGATTTATAAGCTTCTTTACCTTTAAAAACTAGACAGAGCAAAATCTGTCGCTATTGTTATTTTTATCCTGAGAAGTCACTCTGCACTACAATATACTAAATGGTACTATGTGCACTGCTCACTGTAAAACAGCTAAACATCCACGAGTCATTTGTTTAATCATTTCTGAGTTTTCATGCCAAGCACCTGCCTTTTAATTTGCTATGACCAACCTGAAACATCTGTCAATTTTTTTCCCCATGAATTAATAACTCTGTAATTAAAATCCAGCAGAGAGCTCAGCTGAGACTCCTGGTTAATTAGGACAGGAGATAGCCATGCGAGCAGCATGGCATTACATTAGTTGGAGAAGGCTTGGATTTGAACCAGGGCTCTGTGGGTGACACGGAGCTACCAGTCCATGGCTTAACTACAAAGCTTTTGGATGTTTGTTCCAGTAGCCAGTACATCTATTTGTGGGCAATCAAATATTGCTGAAATTATTTAATCAGGACACAGTGCCTGAAAACTATTTTCTTTAAATGTGTATTTTTTAAAGCATCTGGGTTTAGTTATTGCTGTTCTCCAAATACTAAGAAAATGAGAAGAAACAGTGCTGAACTAAGCTCTTGCCCAGAGCTGTTTTGCACTTTGGAGTGGCAGTGGGAGTGTCATGAAGAGAAAAATTACCTTCCTGGTAAAGGCCATACCTGCTGCTAATGTGCAAATGTTGAGGATTTTAGTTTCTTTCAGGATTGCCTTCTACACTGATAATTGCAATGGTGTCCAAATAATCAATATTGTTCCTGGTACTGACAATATCAGTTTGATTCAGGTTGAAGCAGGTTGATTCCTGCAGCTTTTGAAAGGATTCTTATACCACATCCATAAGGATTTGGGGATTAGTTTTTTGCTTTTTGTTTTGTTTTAAAACAGGAGACAAAAATATTTGTTGTTACACTTCAGCACATGTATAGATGAAAACATTATCTGAAGACCTCATCGCTTGTCAAGTATTTTTTTAGTTTTAAAAAGTGCACCAATTAATATCACAGAATTTTTCAAGCTTGTTCATTGAAAGCAAAGAAATTTGTATTGCAGCTAAGAGTGAGATATCAACAGTTTTTTCATGAACTTCAATAATTTGAAAACAAAATTAAACTAAACTTGTAGCACACAGTAAGATATACCATATGTAATCTGAATGTCCTGCTGTGTATCACAGAGAAAAAAAGTGTCATGATAACTCAGAAGGCATTCCTGCTTTAATTGGACAATCATGTTTTGCTACTGTCCAAATTCACAAGGGATCCCCTACGAAATAAACTTCTTCAAATAGCCTCTAATGTAAAGAGATGTTGGGCGAATTCATATATTCTTCATTGTCAGCTTAAACGTGAACCAGTTATTTGCCATTTTCCTTTGCAGACAAGATGATAGAAAAGTTCCCAACTTCTCATATGCTAGTTTGCTGTAAATCTGAATTACCAAGTTCATACCTTATTTTCCATTTTGAGCTTGCTCTTTACACAGCAGTTATATATATATATCAGTCGCATCCCATTCATGGGAAAACTATCTATCATTCCTGTAATTTAAGATTCGGGGAGTTTTTTATTTCTGTATAAGTTTTCCTGTGAGATTCAAGCAGAGAATTCTACCTTCCAGTGGATAAGGTATATTTAATAATTAATCTCATACAGGAAAGTTGAGTCAAGACTCACAATATTCTGCAGTATAATAATGATTTCGTTGTTTCTTTATAAATCTAGAATCCATTGCAGGAAAATATGCCTCTGGAGAGAAGCTAGGGGAACTGGATGATGCATCTTTGAGAAGGTGAACTTGAGAAAAGGCTTTGGTAAGTTTCCGAAATATACAACACAATATTTATCTCCAGCCTTGATCTAGGGAAAAAGGAGGATTGTTTCCTGAAAGGAAACGGAGGAGAGGCAGGAAAGCTTTTGGATTAACACCACATTGTGAGAGTAGAATCCAAGAGGGAGGTAATAGGTAATATCTTTAAAAAAAAAAAAGTGTGAATACATGTAAAAAATTTACTTATGAAAGAATTTACACTCACTTATCCTTAGGTAAAACAAGGTACACGTGGTTTTAGTTTCAAATTAGCTGTGACTCCCATAGTGTGTTATTAAAAAATAAATGTTTTTCACCTGGAATTCTCAGTGTTTTAGAAGAGGGAGAAACACACATTTGTCCAACCTCACGTGCAAGTCCCAGGGCAGTGACAGTGTGCTGAGGCCGTGTGGTCCAGGAAAGGCAGCACAGAACCGGGAGTAAGAACACCTGACTGTCATCCACTTGTCAGCCCTGAAAAATACCGCATCCCTTGCCCTTTTCTACCTTCTGAGAGCTTTGCATTGCATATACAGAGATTTTTTTTTTTAATTTCAAATTACAAGAAAGCATTATAATGCTAAAGAGCTGAACCACAATGTGTATATGAGAAAACCCAATATGGCTGATAGGGTATTGCCTTTTCCATAAACCATCCTTCACTTCCAGCAGCCACCGCATGAAAAACGAGGCGATTCGTTGAACACGATTGCCCTCTGCAGCCCACAGACACCTCCTGCCTTCACTGCAGCGTTTGTTCCCCTTTCCTACACAGGCAAATGAAATATTCTCTAACTTAAGGGGGTTTGGATTTTTTTTTTTAAAATAAAATAGTAATTACTTCAATAGATACTTGGGGACAGCTCTTTATTCTTAGGGAGACTGGGTCCCAAACATTAATTTGCCCAAATAGCTCTTGATTAGGTTTGCTGTTATCTGAAGGCAATGAGCTAATGGAGATGATGCAGAAGGGATTTGATTTAGCCCTCTAGCTGTTTGTTCAAGTTGAGCTACCAGCACAGGCCGTAACCAGCATCTGGTCTAATGAGCTACAGTGAGAATCCTGCTGATTGTATCTTTGTTGTACTGGATAACAAGGAATAATCACACTAAAACAGACTTCTGGTGAAGACTGAGAGAGTAAATACAGCTCTTGGGAGATGGAGGAGGGAATACTTTGCAACTCCTCACCTAATCTCCGCTGAATAATGATCTTTTAAGAATCTCTCGTTTTCAAACTGGATCAAAAATAATCACCATGGTTTATAATTTTCATATAACAAATAACAGCAGGTACAAGTCAATCTCATAAATCAGTTTATGAAGATGACAGCTGTTTAAGTATTTCACTCAATGCGTTGTGTGTATGTGATTCCTTGAAAACAGGACCGCAGACTAAATAAGGTAAAGGTGTGATTTTTTAAAAAAATAAATTAATGACATATATCTCTCAACTTTAAAACTAGATTGAAAAGATGTCTGCATAGCTATAGCAATTAGGGATGTGATTTTATATTTGTAATTGACATAGCATCAACAAAATCTCTAGTACAAATAAAATCACACTGACAGGCCTGTTTATGTTGGTATAATACATGTTAGCTCAAGAGGCAGACATAAACTATGCCAGTAAACACTCTTGTTTCAAAACATTTTGCAAAGAGAAATTATTTAGCCTCTTCCTTCCTTCTTTTTTATAAGGTACTATGTGTGCTTGCAAAAGATGGAAAATGTCCCTTAATAGTAATTATTAAGTATAATACTGTATCTGCAGTAATAGTAAAATTGCAAGGAGTGCAGCAGGACTCTCCTGAGACTCTTTGATCACCGACTCATAAATACCAAGGACTCCAGCCGAGAGAAGGCTGAAGAGTCAGGCAGGCTTGTTTCAAGCAGAACCTGAAGCCCACTACGAGTACATAGATCTAGACCAGTAGCTGATTTCAATGAGTAACTTTAAGCAGTAAATTCCAATGAAAAAAGGCTTCATCAGATCATTTTTCCCCTGAGTAGCTCAATAACATATGCCCTCTGAAACAAGATCTGACTCACATTGCAGGTTCAACAAGGGCTAATTTAAATGGGCCCTAATTTCAGTTTCGGTGTTAAAGAGCAAATGAAATAAACACCTAAGTTTAGAGGATATCTTTCAAAATTCTGCAACCAAGAATAAATAAACAAACTCCTGTTCTGACAGATGATGTCTGGCTTATCACCAAATAACGAGACTAACAGAAGTGTGGAAAATTGAGATGTGTTCATCAGAAACAGTCTCAAATGGAACCTCACCAAGCTGTATGATGAGCTCCACCCATTTACTATAGAAAGAGTAAGACTAAGCTCCTGCATTCGTTCTACATGATCAACTTGTCTAAAAGTTCTTGTAATAACTTGGTTTTTGTAGAGATACTTGCAGGTACACAAAAAAGTATGTTCTCCAGCCTTTACGTTAAAGCCATCCGGTAGATGGGGCCATAGAGTTACACAAAAGGCAAAAGAAAGTAAAGTGAGTTTATCCGAGGAAGAACTCTGATCATGAGTGCAAATAGAGCTTTGTTAATTCATGAAATTCTGATGTCAGGCAAATAATTTATTTGGTTATATCATGTTCTGACTGTATGACTGATTAAGCTGTACTCAAATGCTAGCTAATGATTATGTATTTGTTTGATATTGAAATAATTACAGCTCTCAGTCAACAAAAATTACAGCCGAGGCTTCAATTTTCATTCATGCCACATTCATTCCCAAGTATTGTATAGGTCTGAGGTACAGGCAGCCTTGTGATGAAGTGACACAATGGAAGTCATTGATAGTAATTGTAGCAAGAAAGTCCCACGTGTGGAAACGTGTATGTGGTGAGAGGAACCTGGTGGTGGTTCCTACATAATACAAAGGACGACTCTATGAATGTAACTTAACATGCACTGTTTCCCACCCCCCCACCCCCTGCTTCTTTGAGATCTGTGCATCTGTTCCCGTTAAATCTATGAAACAGAAAAGAACATACGGGTTTGAGAAAACGTATGAACGTTGCAGCAGCAGCGGTCAGCTCCGGTGGATGCTTAAGTGCGCAGTACGGCAGGTTCGACCCAGGTGTTTCTGAGCTTTGCCTTACGAAATGCCAAGTTTCTCGTGGTTTCAGCTATTAAGTTGCATTTAGGAGATGGCTGAGGGACCTCTGAGTTTGTCATGAGCGGAGGGGGGGATCCCCTCACACGTTAAATTCTGGCCAAGGAGCAGGAAAAGGAGGACATGGCTACGTGATCCTGCGTGGAAGGGTCCAGGACAGACGTCCCGTCACTTTTGTGAGGCACAGCGCTCCAGGCCCGACCCCGGCCCAGCGGGGCTGCTCCCGCCGCTCCGCCGGGACAGATGCGGTGTGGCCCCGCGGGGAGCCCCGGCCCGGCCCGCACGTGATCAGCAACGAGGAGCCGCGACGGCACCTGGAGGCGGCTCCGCCCCGGTCCCAGGAAGGGAGCGACCGGCGGGGCGGGAGGGGAGCGGCCGGATCCGGCGGGACGGGACGGGGCTGCCGCCCCTCAGAGGCCGCGCGACTCCGCCGGCAGCGGCCATGGCTTTCGGGAAGGCTCCGAAGGACCCTTTCGGCACCGCCGTGGGCAGCCTGGTCGGTGAGTAACGAGGGGGCGCCGCGTCCCGCCCTGCCCCGCCGCCCGCCTGAGGGGAGCTGGGGGGGCGCCGTTTCCCGCCCAGGCCGTGAGGGGCGCGGCGGGACGGTGCCTGCCCGCTCTTCCCGCCCGGCGCGGCTCGGCGGCCCCCGGCCGGCTGAACGGCGGCTCCCCTCGGCCTTTCAGAGCGGGCGACGTTTGGAGCGCTGCAGACGGAGGAGTGGGGACAGTTCATGCACATCTGCGACGTGATCAACGCGACGGAGGAGGGGTGAGCGGGGCAGGGGGCTGCAGGCCCGGGGTGGGGTGTGTATCTCGGTGTAAGAGGGACCAGGGTGCCCTGACCTGCCCCCTTCTCTTGTGGAAATGAAAATAGCCGGTTTTTCGTCTTACGGGTAGCAGCAGCGTTGCTTGAGGGCAGGGTAAAATCGAGCAGGCAGGATACAACACGTATGTAAAGTTACCCAAAATGAAATAACAGCAGGGAGCAGGTATCTGCGGTTCCTAGGGAAGAGTTTTGCCTGTCTCCATGCCCCGTGCTCAGCTGTCAGGACTCGTAGGGATTAGACTTGTAGGCCCTTCCCCATAGACAAAGGCTAGAGAAAGGTAATAATGTAGATTTCTCACCTGAGTCCACCATATTTCATATAACTTCTACTGCTTGTCAGGCTAAGCGAGTACCCCTGTGCTGTGCAAAACCCAGCCTGGAAAAAGACCTTGAGCATTTAATTGCCTACAACACTGATAAAAACTCTGTGCTTTTAATCAGTGTTCCCCACTACGCAGTTTCTCAGCCAACCTACGTCACAGCAGGAGTGAAGCGCTGGCTGTGTTTCTGTTCAGTGGGATCCATCGTATCAACGCATGTACCCGGGGCTCCCGGGACAGAGGTGGCCTCTTGCACTGAGCGGCCACGTTCCGGTTTGCTTAGTTGCTTGCTGCTTTGTGCTTCCTTCTTCCCACCTGTAAAAGGAGGAGAAGGAAATTTTTTGCCATGTAAGATGTGCTTTAGCATTGCATTGCCAGAACTCACTGCTAGCAGTGGCATGTTTTAACACTACCTGGAGAGCTTTCTCCAGGTGAATGAGGTATGCAGTAGTTTCTGCCCAAGTATATTCTTTTATATCAGCTTTTCCTTCCTTTTGTTTTTTAAGATCCCACACTCTCACCCATGGCTCTTGGAGCTTGGAAGGTCAGTAATAACTCCCTTCTGGTCGTTGCTATAAGCAACAGTACGCTTTGACCCTCAGTGTTAGTTTTTATGTGGAGCTTCCACGCAACAGAGGTTTTTTTAATAAACTATTTCCTCTTTTGCACAGCGTATGCTTACAGAGGAACTCCTTACAACTTCCTCCTAGGCAACTACTAGTAGTCACAGTCTGTAACAGGATACTAGGAACAGCAGAACTGCTGTATCTAATTAGGCAAATAGTTAATTTAATACAATATCCAGTTCCTGACAAGAGCATTTCCAGATGCTTCAGAGAGAGAAGCAAGAAGCAGGAGTGGAATAGTGGTAGTACATTTTTCTGCAAGGGAAAGTTTTCCTCTCTGCCCTCGTGCTCGTATTTATTACTTGACGCTTCACTGGTGTGACTGGGTATGACACAGGATTAAGAAAACAACATGTCAGACTGAAAAATGTGGTAATGGCAAATACCCATTTAATTTCACTGGCTTTGAAACCTTTTCAACAATTAATTCTTTTTTTCTTATTGAAACATTGTATTTACGCCTATTGCTCCATCTTAGATTCTAGAGAGATCCTAAAGAGACTTTAGGGCATCTTGGTTTTGTTGATCATGAGCATTGAGCTGGCCCTAATAATTGTACACTATAGATAGCTCATATTAGTCAGGGAGAACTGTTTCCCACATGTGATAAGCTTGATACGTCTTCCACCCTTTTCCTCCTACATAGATAGTTAAAAGATACGGGGAGTATATATAGAAAACAAAATGACTGGGCTAGAAATGCCACTATCTCTGGGGTGGAATGGGTTGTCCATCCTTCCATGGTAATTACTTAGATGAGTTAAAAGCATCCTGCAATTACAAGATTGGAAGTTAGCCAAGACACCCCTACTCCTCACAGCCCTCCCGGGAGAATATTTTTTAATTGCATCATACATGAAAAATAGGTGCCAGTCAACTTGTGATACAGCTGGCAATTATTATTCCCTTTCATAGCAATAAAAGCTAGGTAAGTAAATCTATAGTACAACAGTGAAATAATATAGTTTTGGAGGAGTCTTTGCAGAGGAGAATAACTTTATTTCTCTGCACAAGTCTCTGAAGTAATGCACAGTCTGCAGTAACAAACCTGATTCACTGCTTTGTTACTCTGGCTCAGTGCTGAAGTGATTGCTGAAATCAGCGGGGCAATTGCTCTAGTTTTATGTGGGTGTAAATACAGGGATGAATTTGGTCCCGTATCTCAGGCCAGTATTTTTGGCTTTTGGATGAAGTTACAAACAAGAAAAACTGTCTAACTTCACTAGTAACTTTTTCTACTTAATTTCTTGCAACAGGCCTAAAGATGCAGTTAAAGCGCTAAAGAAAAAGCTTTCAAAAAACTGTAACCATAAGGAGATCAGGCTTACCCTGTCTGTAAGTACAGCTATGTTTATATTAATTAGATGCTAAGAAGGAAAACATTTTAAACGATAAGGTGGCATGCAAATTATCGCTGACACAACTCTCCAGGATGTTTTCTTTGTTGTTTGTGTGTACAGCATTACCACAGTGCAGATACGGTGGTCTACTGGCGTTCTATAGAGTCCTGGATGACACGAATTCTTAAATTTGTTGTTGTGTTTTTGGTATTTTTAAACCTGTACTACGTAAAAGTAGTATAGTTCTTTTTTACTCCAGTGACTGTCCCTCTATGAGTGCCCCACCTGTTTGTGAAACATGCAGAGGTCGGGATATTACATAAAAGCTACATTTGACCATTCTATTACTCACCTTGCAATACTGATCTTAGTTAAACTAAGCATGGTATGCAGCGTGGTGGAATGCGCGATACCTGTTTTGTAAAGGTAAATGTTATCTTGTATAAATGAGAAACTTGAATGAAAGGGTAATAAGCAAGGGAGCAAGACACAGGATAAATCACGTAAGGTTCAGATGTTGTGACTAAAGGTTGGAGTGGCTGGGAATATCCTCATTTGAGATGACCTGGTCTTCAGAACCTGATGGTGTTTCTGAACTATCGAAGAGTTTGGGGAAGTGGTGTAATTTCAGTCAATTTAAGATTTACTGAGTATGTTAACATAGTTCTGCTTTTCACTACACTGATAATGTAGGCAGTAGCAGGAAGTTCCTAACACTGTCCTAAGTCCAGAGTTCCCCACTTGAATTACTCTTGACTAAGATTAGTGCAACTGTGAGAGGAATCACACCATTTGTGTTTTAAGTTGTTGGGGATTTGTGTCTTTCATTATTTGTCTAGAAGTATTTTCCTCAGTTTCCTTTTTTGACGTTGTAGAGGCCTGTCTGCATTACACTCTGAATACTATTACTCATGGGTTTGGTATTTGTTATGCAAAATCATTATCTATATCAATATGTGCTGAGAAGTGATTAAGGAAGATAGGTGATTGATAGTGCCAAATTGTAGGTCACTTAGCAATTGCCCAAGTGTCTCCTGACAAGTTAGAGATGCAGATAAATGTGTTAAACATACCAATGTATACTTTCAACTCGTTCCATTTCCGCACTTCTTTCCTG
Source organism: Nyctibius grandis (assembly GCF_013368605.1). NCBI lineage: Eukaryota > Metazoa > Chordata > Aves > Nyctibiiformes > Nyctibiidae > Nyctibius > Nyctibius grandis. The sequence goes on from NC_090672.1 coordinate 8,452,947, forward strand.
GCTTCCTCCTCCACTGTCTCATGAGTCACCTTTTTGTGTTGTTCTATGTGTTTGCATAACAGAAACACTCGGTTTCCACTGTAATTGCAATCCCTGTATCACATCTGCTTTCTTCTACAGTCTTTGTGAGCCTCAGTCCTTTTCTGAATATCTGACACAGTCAACTGGAGTTACGATAACCCGGTGCTTAGATTTAGGAGCCTTTCTTTGGATATTTGCTCTGCAGATATACCCAAGGTGACATTCTAATTTAGCTCTTAAGAATATAAAAGTGGGGAAAGGATCTTGTTTCAGGTGTATCCAAAGAAGAGCATGATCATGTTGACTTGGAAGCTCATTATATTTGCTTGCAGATGCAGTGCGTACAAGGTTTCAGTTGTGCTTGTAGTTCAACACTTTCTCACAGTCTCTTTGCCGTTCCAGGCCCCTTTTTTTCATGTCTGTTCTCACCCACTCACATGTACGCCTGTAACCGTGCCTGCCAGGCAATCGCATCGTTTTGGCCCAGCTTCTATTTTCTGACTGCAGGGGTTTTTTTTTTTAAATAAGTGCCAGCCTTTCCTGCAAGTCTCTCTCTTCCTGCTTTTGTTCTTATGTTAGATCTTCCATACTTGCCTTTCCCTCTGCGCCTGGCTGCTTTCCTTTTTCTGGTTTTCTACCAGCACTGCTGTCAGTTTAGCATGTGTGAAACCTTTCCTTAGATGACCTCCTTGCTGACCATCTGTGACTCTTAACTCCTTTGTTTCCAAAACAGTCTTTCTATGTGCTATAACTTCTGGTTTGGGTTCTTGATTGCCTTAATGAAGTTGTTCCTGTTTCTCATTGTGAAGTGCTTAGATTGGAACAGCAAATCATTGCAAATGGAAAAACAGAAATAATTTTCGATTCCTAAAGCATCACACACCCCCCATGCAACTCTTATCTCTTCAAAATTGTTTTTCTCCCAAATGTCTACAAAAATAAGGGCTCTTTTTTGATGAACTGTAAGTTATTGCCCGTGTTTCCTGTAGTAAATGTGGTTCTCCAGCTTCTGAGACTCTACATCAAATTGTCTCTCCTACCTATATTAGATACAACTAAGAAGGCAACAGATCTACAAGTCACTTTTCTTTTGAAATGTACTTTGAGCCACTTTTATTTACTGAACCTTGAAATTCTGGAATTTAATCTTTCTAATGAAACTGCTTAAGGAGCTTATTCCCAGAGAGTACACACAGAGTGAAATGTGAAAGTCTTCATCTGAAGTAGCACAACTGCATATGTTAGATTGTGTCATTGAGACCTGTTAAATCTCAACAGTGTCTTTCTCCTTCTGGCTCATAGATGCTTATTTATTTACTTGGAGGAAGGGTGAGTGCCAGCTGTATAATGTGTTGGCTGTGGCTTGACTTCACGTACTCTGATGTACTGAAGTTACCTGGTGCTTGTGAAGTCACGTGGATCGAGGTGTATGCGTGTCAGGCTGCGGAGTTGCTTCATGCGGAGTCTTTGATAAAGGCAAGAGATCAGGCTTGGCAGTCGTGATTTCACAATCAGAGTGAAGAGGATTAGAACTTTTAGGCAGGAAGCCAACAAAGTGTATATGTGGTATTTGACTCCTTATTAGTAATAGACTTTGGATACCTAAACTCTTGTTTACATCGTGAACACCGAGACACCTGTTCAGCTGTCTCCATAGATCTCCCTTGGTTTTGTAAAGCATTTACTGCAGTGCCACAGTTCTGATGCCTGTATGGGCTTAGGAACTGAAGAGCACATGGGGAAGTAGTGTATTGAATGTGTTCCTCTCTGTACCTGTGTCCACACTCACACTCCTACATACAAAGCAGTGGGCAGAAATTTAAGGTGGAATTATTGTTTCATTTCTTCATTACACTGCTGGAAAATATTTTAAAGGAAGTCATTGGTTAGATTTAAATTTTGGCGTTTATTTTTTTGCCTTAGGCTTTTTTCTGGTTTTCCTTTTAATATTCTGTAACTTTTCAGATGTAAAAAAAATTCCGCATGGCAAATGTGGCCTTCAGATTTTCCTTTGGTAAATTAACATTTCACAAAGCAGAAGATCTAAAAACCAAAAGCACGAGAGGAGCCCTCCAGCTCCTCAATCAAAGAAGTCCTAGTCAATTTTATTACACTTTATGGTCTATATGGGCAAAGAGGAAAAGAAAATGATGTTGAGTGGGTGCAAAAGAAATCCATATTTCAGTGGATATATATATCTCATTTGAAAAATTCAAGACTTCTGAAAAAATAATATTTTTGAAATGCAGAATCTTGGTAAAGTCTATATAACCACTACACTGTAATTGATGAATGGCAGCTGAAAAAGCAGCTCATACAGGTTTCTTTTAAATGCTGGCACTTGGAAATAGTGTATTGCTGTTCAAAAACTCTACTGGGTAGACATCAGTGTTTGTTTAGTAGAGTGTAATCTTGGACGTGGATTAATGTCTTGTTCCATTTGAGTCAGAAATACGAATCAGCAAACTGTTGATCTGTGTTTTCTTGCATTCACCTTAGGTCTGAGAAGTATCGATCACGAACTACATCCATTCACTACACCTGTATGGACCATACCTGGCTGCTTTAGATGAGCAGATAGTCCTACTGAATTCTGAGTGAGGTCTCTATGTTATCCTCACCAACTTCTCCCCTTCTTGTTTCTGCCTTACAGTTTGTCTTCACCTCTGTTCAGATGCCTTTTATCATTTTAGTTTTGTGTTGCTGTCATGTGAACCAGAGGGCTTTGATTGTGTAATACGCCCTCCTTTTTGCTCACTGCAGCTCTCTTCTCAGCTGGATGTCTGGTATCAGCTAGCCTGGAACATAGCAGCTCTGTCAGTTCCAACAGTTCTCAGGTCCTGCGTGTCATTTAAAGGAAGTTTAATGGTTTGGTTGAAGTTAATTTGCTCGTTCTGTTATTAAAACATGTTTCTATTGAGAGTCCGTTGTGCTATGTGGAACAGTGGTTGACTTGGCCACCTTGGATCTATTCATTCCAATGGAACTGCTTGGGAAGGTGAAGTCCTATTTGCAACGATAAATAACCATATTGAAATTCTAATGAAAGGTGTTATTAGCATGAAAGTGGCTTGTTCATGAATGTCCAGTTGAAAATAATTGAGTCAAATTCGTTTTCTTACACCAGCTTAGTTTCGCTCTGAGTGGGCTGTACTGGCATAATTGAGTGGAGGATCTAGTCCATTAGTTCAGTACTTTCATTCAGAGGGTAAATACTCAGTCCCTTAAGTAGGGAATTAATAATAGGGAGTAGCATACCAAATTTCCCATGCACTGGATTGAAAATGTTTTACACAGACCATCTTTGAAGTACTGCACAGGCAAATGACTTGGTTTATTAGCATATGTTTCATGTACTCTTTCAAATGAAAAATGATGATTCGAGCCAAGATTTTTTTGTAATGAACTCTCAGTTTTTTGCACAGCAGTCTGCCAGTGTCTCTTTGTTCTACCCTGTTTTCATTTCAGCAATATATTTTCTTCTGGTTTTAAACCTCTTCTCCCATAAGTTCCTGATCACACTGGGAGAAAAATCCCTAAGTCCTGAGGCTAGAAAATGAGTTACTAAGATTATTTCAACTTAGTCAAATATAGCCTGCTCTGAATAGGAAAGTATATTTAACCTACTTTTATCAAGATTACAATAGCATCCTTTACAATCTGTGTATTCTTTTGAGAATATATCCTGTCTGTTGCATGAGTCAAGGGAAGTTTTGTCTCAAAAAATCATGAAATTTTGCAAACTTTTGTTAATGTCTACCATTTGCTTTCACCTTTCCATCTTCCCTCTTAAATTAGGAGGGAAAGTAAAGATATGGTTGAAGAGCAAAAAGCACAAGAGTGACCATTTTTCTCTACATGGGGCATGATAGTCCTGTGGTCGATCTCCAGATTTGAGCCAGGCCAGATGAGTTCTGTTCCTGACTCTGCACCTGATCTGACTGACCCCAGTTTCCTGTCAAGACTTGTATTGGCCTGATTTCAGTTGACTGGGACATAGTGACAGCTTTTGATATTTCTTCTCTAAAATGGGAATTATAATCAGCCGCCTCCAGGTGTACAAGGGAGAAGTATTCTGCCATCATCACATACTGCTATATTTGATAGGGCAGACACGTTACTTGCAGGGATCCTACTCTGAGCATTCCAAGCAGAGTTTTGGAAGTAGACTTCTTTAGTGAAGATGAATCTGACAATTGGAACAATTCAGCTATTCTGTTTCAAATCAATGTGACCTTTAAAACACATGGAGAAATTGTACTCTTGAGTTGTTGAATTTGTTCTTTTCTAGTTTTTCATTAGTCTCTCACTTACAGGGCAGATTAGAAGACAGGCTTTTAGCAATCTTATTTTCTTCTCTTGTAGAGCTCTTCAGAATCTGTCAGACCAGGGTACCTATGTGCTAGGCAGCGAATTAATTCTATTACTGGATCTGTACATGTTATTTTTTAAGCCATGGACAGATTTCATGCAGTTAAGATACTGTATGTTTAGTAACTGCTGTGACATGGAACCAAGTGTGACCATACTTCTCTGTTAAAAGTAGTATAACTCTGGCTAACTCATTTCATTTTGTACTGCGTAGGTATAACAGTGCACACAGTGAGCCGCTGTTTCCCTGTAGTAACCTCATCAGGCATTCTAGTGAGATAGCTGGCAATAGTCTGTTCGTGTCCATTCGTACTCTTCCCCATAACACCTTGGAACAAATTAAACAAAGGGAAACAAAAGCAGTCAAGTTTCGCTTTTTCCTAGTATTTGTGTAACAGAAGCTTTTTGTGTGTGCAGCTGCTTGACATGTGTATAGAGAACTGTGGCCCAAGATTCCAGTCTTTAGTTGTGAAGAAAGATTTCTGTAAAGACAAGCTGGTGAAACTACTGAATCCAAGGTACAATCTGCCGATTGACATGCAGGAGAAAATCTTGACCTTTATCATGGTAAGTCTAGAGTAAACAGTAAGTATTTGTGTTTCTGCTATATGGTAAACATCTAATGATGCAGCCCCTTCTGTACTGTAACACACTCATGGGGACCTCTTCCTAAAGCAGACTTATTCTTGCTGCTCCTGCTTCATGCAGGAGTAGCACAGACTGGAACACAAAGGGAGAGAACTGGAAAACTGTCGACCTCCACCATTTATATTCCCCTCCCAGTCTGTATATGTGCTCCCTGTGTGGTTGTACTTAGCAAGCAGGGTGAGAGGTAACTTTGGAGCTTTCGTGGTTTCTGTTGCTTTGAATGGAGTTACCTGGAGTGGATGGAGGGAATGACCTGCCTTTAGGACCTCATGTTTTAGAAGCGCTTGTCTGACCCACTGACTGTCCATTTCTGTGACTGTTACTGTTCCTGTTATTTCAAAACTAGACGTGGGCCCGAGGTTTCCAAGGAGTGGTGGATGTGAGCGAAGTAAAAGAAGTTTATCTAGAATTGCTGAAGAAAGGAGTGGAGTTTCCATCTTCTGACACCAGCAGAGGGGTGCCTAAGGTGGGTATACACAAGGATACTTCATTAACCACTGTAAATCAGAAACAGGATGTGTTAATTGTATGAGCTCTGTAGACAGAGAAGGTGTGTCTGTTTTGGCTTTTTTATTTAAATGCTCCAGGGCAGAATATGACCAACCTACTTAAGCACGTGAGCAGGAATCAGTTTCAATTATAACAGCTAAGATAACAACAAAGAGACCTAGCCTGTATAATAGTTTGTTTATTTTATTTGAAACTGCTGATTAGTGGATATGTTCTCAAAAAGGAAGCGTCTCTCTCTTGAGACTTTCAAAGTGTGTAAAGGATTTGGGCATGCTGTTTACCTCAAAATGAATGAGAGCAGATTGCTCCAAACTGGTCAGCTTCTGAAAGCCTCAACTAAAATGAGTCACATTTTCACAAAAACATGTACTGTTCTGAATTATGGGCATTATCTATCTTTAAAATTAAACCGAGAGGTAGACATCTATAAGAAAATATTATTGTCTATATATCACTCCAGCTGCTTGCACAGCCTGTACACGATAGGTGTTATTTAAGCATACGTCATAGGTATCATTGAGTAGCATCTAGGACATTAAGTATAAGTATGGCTTGAGCATTGGATATCAGCTGAAAATACACTACATGTTATAAAGCCATTCTTTCCAGATTTTTTTTCTATTAGAAGAGTTTTCACAAGAGTTTTGGGAAGTGTGAAAGCCCTCCACCACTGGGTGAAACCTTGCAATTACAGACTTAGATGTCTATAATCAGTGCAGGTAGGAATGATTCAGATTTATCCTGAGCTTGATTTGATGATTTAATAGTGAAATGTACAAAAGCTTATGTATTAAAGGTTGTTTGAAGAAGCTGTGTGGAGAATGCTCTCAACAGACAGCATTTTTTTTTCTCACCAAGTACAGTAGAGATGATTCTGTCTACCACATGTATCTGCCAATTAAAATCAGTGGCAAATCTGCTGTTGATCTCAGGAACAGCAGACCTGAACACAATTTCTAGCTTAGTCTCTAAGAAGTGAAGGATTGAAGTGTGTAGTCTTGTGCAGGTTGTGTTTTGGATTTGGATTTTTTTTTTATAGCAGGCAGTTCAAATGCAATGCAAGTGAAGCTTTCTGCAGATGAAGTGTTCCAGCTTTTTGATCCAGAAGGCCTTTGTAGTTCATCTTCTGCAGAGACCCAGACTTAACCCCCCAACCTTTCCACTGCTTCCAAGTGTGATCGCAGTCTGAACTGTACTTCATTGTAAAATTGCAGTGGCACTTTGGGAAGGACTCTTGGCTGTTAGATGGCTTAAGAGCTCAAGGAGCTAGCCTGTTCTTAGCCATTCCTGCTTTATCCTGTGACGGAATTTACTTGCAAACCCATTTAAAAGATATCTTAATTCCAAGCCTTATTTCATTACAAAATAGCCATTAGATTTATTCTTGAAGTAGACCTTGCTCAGCAAATTCCCTGGGAGCATTGGTTATGAGAAAGGTAATGCCCAGTTGTCTAATCTGACAAAGATGTTTTGTAGCTCTCTCATCTGGATGTCTGCTTCAATTCTTTTGTTAAATCCAAGCTCTGCTCTTTTGTCTTTCCGCAGGCTTCGTCTCAGCCTTCTACAAAGTCATCACCATCTTCTGCTAATCCTGCAAAACGTTCTTTACTGCCTCTTCCCACAGGCCCAACATTATTGTTGACTCCTGAGCAGGTGCAGTACTACAGGTTTAGTGGGAGGCGGGTCTGCTTGAAATGTACTGGTAATGTGTGATTTTGACAACCTGGGTGGATAGACCGCTGGAAGGGACCATCAGTTCAAGTGGAATAGCTCTCTCTTCATGGTTTTAGATTTGTTCTCCTGAAGATGTTTTATATGGTGGTGTGCCAAAGAAAAGTAGGCAGAAGTGAGTTCAATAAACGCCAGGCTGTACCCCAACCAGAAAGTGGGATCGTTTACTCAAGCATGAGATCTTACGATGATATCTTACAATGTTGTTATGCAAATTGCTAAAACTTACTTCAAAGATAAGTGAGAAAGCCAAACTTACTTCTGCATAAGGCTGTGTGAAGAGGTTATTCTAAAAAGCAGAAATGAAAGGACACTTCACTTCCATTCCTGCTTGGCCTGTAGGTAACTAAAAAGAGTAACAGTAACATTAGCGAGAGGCATTAACCATAAGGAAAACAGGTAGTACTATCAGACTTGGATCTTAGTTTGATTGCACATATGAAAGCTGAGCTAATTCTGTTCATTTTCATGGCATGTCGCAGGAGTAAAATAATGTTAATTAGGCCCATATTATACCTAATGGGGAAGAAAGTACATATTAGAGGTAAGAATTACTCTGCTCACTCCATTCACCTACACAATATTCTGTCCTGTTGAACTCAACAGATTGGAAAACTGTACAGTGAACTGGATATGACAAAAATGAATGTGAGAGTCATGTCATCAATATTAAAAGAAAATGTTCCTGGCTCTGAAAATCCGGATGATATGAATCTTTTACAGGTATGTGATAATTCATTGGTAGGGGCTATTTGTTTGGTTTGGTCAAAGTTGATTTCAAAATATGTTATATCCTTTCTTGCAACATCTGGATTCAGATTGCCAAATGGAATCCAACAACATGTTTCTAACTCTGGTTTTGCACAGCTTTCCCTTGTCCCCGTTGCCTTCACCTTCCCCCGACATCTAGATAGTCAGGAAAGGACAATACAGCTTGCAATGCAAATTTAAGCTCTAGGGAATTCCAAGGGCAAAGGAATTTCATAATGGAGCGTTCTCTGTTAAGCATGTTTTGTCAAACAGCCCCGAGAACATTCCAGTCGAATGCAGGTGCCTTGTGGGAAAATAATGATGACACAGTCTCTCTCTCTCATATCCGTCCTGGAGTTTTCAGTGCTCCCTTTATTATTACCAGTACCTTAAAGGCAGACTGAAGGCTGGTGAAGAACATGAAGCATTGGTTTTATGAGCGTGACCTCAAAGATTGGAAGCTTGCTGTGCTATAGATGAATCCATGTACTCTTAAAGTGTAGCCTGAAGGAAGTGTATTGCAATAGTCTGGTTTAGATTTGACAGTGGACATGCAGACATTCTTCCCGTGATGTTGTTTCTTTACTTGCTCATGCTGTATTTTCTATTTTAGAAATTAAAAATGCAGCATTGCTTTAGCATTTCAATAGTGACCTGTGTCAATGGACATTTTTCTGTTTCATATTGTCTGCAAGAATTTAAAAAGCTTTTATCACATCCTTCTGTTTCTAAACTTACCTCAGAACTTCTATGATAAGGAAGCATTTTTGGTAATTTGTCAGTATTAAATGTGTTGGAGAACTGATCTAATTTCTACAAGCCTTCGGTGTAGATAGGAGACAGACGCAACCTGTCGGTGGTTTTTCCTCCCCTGGAAATTCCTCGGATCTCCAACGCTGTATAGTTTTCAGAGATTTGTGGAGCTGTAAGTCCAAGGAGGAAGGGCCTGTGAAGCAAGGATCTGAGCAGAGTAAACTTTAAACACAGGCAAGGCAAACAGCTGTTGCAATAGATTGCAGAGGGCTTGCTTTGCCTGCACTAAAGGATTGAGCATAGGTTGTTCCAGCAATGGACACCACCTAAGCAGTTATTGTTGGCTATTCTATGCACAATACTTCACTTCTGTAGTGCAACTGCCACCAGGGAGGTTGCCAAGGTGCAAACTGGCATTCTCCCCATGCAGGAGAATATGCTGGTCTAGTATCCTTGGCCGCCTCTGTCCAGTCCATGACAAGGTAAGTATTTCTGGTTGTGAAACAGGACAAGTATGTCTTTCATTTCCTGTCTCCTATTATGGGCCTTCTGCATGTGGGTGCACAGATTAGGTTGCCCACAGTAAACCAGTGGATTCTTATTGACGCTCCCAGTAATAAAATTGTTGGCAAAAGTTTGAGGACAGGGTGTGGAGTTCCCATTTGTGGGGGAGTGACTAAAAACTCATTCCTTCTATGTTAATTTCACTGTTGCTCTTTCTGTTCTTTTCCCCTGTGCACTGAGTGGTATAAACATCAAGCATGGCTAGCCTGTTCCTTTTAGAATGTTTAATGTTCCCTTTTGTTTGTGGCTCTACCTGGTTTGCTTGGATTAGGCTTTTGTTGTCAGAGAACAAAGTCCTTTACTAAAAGAGCTGCTTATTTAGGCTTTAAGTGAGTTGCAGACATTAATTTCAATCCAAGTATCTGGAGTCTCTCAATCAAAAACTGTAACAGGGTAAACTCAGTGCAACATATTTTCAGTTCTGGAGCTTCATTAGTGGCTAGGCTCCTCCCTTTCTCCACCCTGTCTTGAACAAGGCTTAAGATAGCAGATCTCACTTGAAATATTGTGCTGACTAGTAACAGCGGTTAAAGAATAGCTAAAGCTTGGTATCAGCCAAAACGAGTAACAAAATTTTTTACTGGATCGTGAATAGACGTATTTGATGGACATACAGGAATTTCAGTCCAGATCATGAGCTGGTAAGACTTAGCACAAATACATTGGAATCACTGATGGTTGTTATAGCAGCTGGTGGTCCATCATTGTAAAACTCCAGTTTTCAAAACATGAGAGTCCATGCATCATTGTGGGTAGGAGCAAAACCTAGCAAATCCATGCTCAAAATGAGTGTCTCAATTACCTTCTATTGAGTATTGATATTTACAAAGGAGCTGTATAATGGAGTCATAAGAAATACACATTTTTAAAATGTGGATCAGGTAGTAAAGTGTGGAGAGCTTTTACATTTAATTACAGACATAAACTGAATAAATTTTTGTGTGTTTTATCCTGGGCTATGAAGATACAGTACTGGAAGGTACAGTACTCTGTAATCCTGCAGATTTGTCGAAGGGGTGCAAAATTTCTTTTTACATAAATTGTTTATTTATGTAAAGTATATGTTTTTTGAGGAAAAATCAGATCACTTTGAAAATAATACCAGAGCAATTTCTGAATAGCAGTGTGCAAATAGAGTAATTTTCCCTCTCCTTTTTTGCCAGCCAGCATTTGGAAATGCACTGTGGGGGAAGAAAAATGTTGGCTGAGTTGAAGTTCCTGTTGCTAAAGAATTTGTTTCTTTGAACATGCAAAGTCTGCAGTGGAGAGGAATACAAATAAACTATCTTCTGTTTCAACTGGCAATAATGCAGAATTCTGCTCATTAAACTCTCATAATTTTCCTATCAGCTGATTCTACTAGGTTTGTGTTACTTTCTCAAAAAGTGCTTAGATTAAGTTCATCCAAACTTCCCCACTTAGAGGAATAGTTAGAGCTAGAGACTTGCATCACAAATTACTTCTGTCTTTTAGACTACTATTGTCTTTTCTTCAAGCAGACATTGAACAGGATCAGATCCATTACGTCTATGCGAAATATCCTGCTGAGTTTAATCAGCTTCAGACAGGATCAAATCAAATTGCTCTGCATCACCCAGAGGGGTCTTCATTATTTTGCAATTTGTAATTTAGACATTAGAGACAGATAGATCTTCAGAAATAAAGGTGGGTCAAGAAGTAGGGATTGGATAGGGGTAGAAGTGCTCGCTGTGATGATAGGAGTTGTCAGCCTGCCTTGCAGAGATCAAAGACATGAAAATTATGCTATTTGCAATGTTTGGTATGCGTGCTGTTTGTATAAATTAAGGAATGTTACCTGTGAGTTTGCAGCACTCAAATGTCGTATCATTCTTCTCCAGAACTGACAAATTGGGACACCACAGTTACGATTTTTTTTTTTCTTCCCCTGCCTTGGGCAGAAACTGTATAAGACCTGTCGGATGATGCAGGAGAGGATCATGGAATTGTTGGTGACAGTGGAAAATGAAGATGTGATAGTTGAGTTAATACAAGTGAATGAAGATCTGAATAATGTCCTCCTGGGACATGAAAGGTAAGTACAGGGCCTCTTTCCTCACATTTGGTATCCTAACTGAATAAGCACACTTAATGGACACAGATGGTCCATACATCTAATGTTGATCCTCCACAAGGCGAAGATTTTATCCTTAAATCCAGAAAAGTAGCATGATTGCAAAAGAGGAAATTATGTATTTGACTTCCCCTAAACACTTTAGAAACAGTTCATAAAGGTGGGTAGAAAGCCATTAGAATGGGATCAAACAAATTAACAGCGTAGACGGGGAAATCAGTTGGAGGCACGTAAACAAAAATCACTTTGGAATTTGACATTCCTTTTTGGTAGCACACAGCGAATCTGTCATCAGTCTGCTACAAACCCTTTGGTAGTGGTGATCGTCCTTATCTCTGTTAAGTCTATATGCTTCCAGGAAAGAACACTTGTTCTCCTTTCTAAACAGCTTTGACAGCTTTACTGCAGAAATTGGCCATGGAATAGCATTGCATGCTTAAGAGAGTCACTTGCTTTTCTCAGCTGGATTGAAACACGCTGTTCTACTTGTCTTATAGCAGAAAATGTTTCTTTTCCTTCACTCATGGAAGCACTGCAGTGCTTGTGTTGACATCCTGTGTATTTGTCCATTATGTCATTGGTAGCATGACTAGATTCTAGCAAAACTGAAATTAACTTTAAACTCAAAATTCCAGTGTTACCCCCCAAAATATCACAGTGAGTATACTCATGGAGAGTATTGTGGTTTAATAGGAACTAGCCTTCCATGTTAAGTAGTTTATCTCCTTCATGGCTATGAAATGTTCTAGAAATCATTACGCATCAAGTGCAGTGGTTCATGATTAAATTTAGCAGGTTTAGGGAGTTTAGTCATCTTTTCTTTTTAAACCTCTTCTGAATGCTGCACTGAAAATATCACTAATTCTTCTAAGTGTCGTGGCACAAACTTTGGGCTTAATCTTGAAAACATTTAGTTTTCATTTATCCTTAAATCTTATGTCTACAGCACTGTTGGCATGTTTTACAGTAACTGCCTTGAAATAATTGTGGGCTCACTTCTTGCTTTATAAAGTTTTTCATTTTAGTGAAGCAAAAATAGAATTTTGTTCAGCTTTTGTAAATCCACCGAAGTCAGATGTGGGCTTACATTTTGTTACAACTGATGAATACTGGTAAGGCCAAGAACCTCTTGAACTATGAATAGTAGCTTGTGGGTATAATTCAATAAATTCCTTATGAAAGACCTGGTGATTGAAGGAGCAGTTAATTGGCCATTGTGAAACTAGACAGAAAACTACTGCGTTTTAGTACTATAATGTTATGGTTTATATGTAGGGAGTCTTCCTGGGTGCAGATGCATTGCACTTTAGAGTTGACAAGTGTTAAAATGTATTTGGTTAATGTCTGTCGCAAAAGATTTGTTCTTTGGAACTCCTTCAGAAAAGTGAGATGTGTAAAGGACAAACTGATTCTAACTAGCTGCATCTGTTTCATACTATGTGTATTGTTTGAAGACAAGTCATGCTGCATTCTGTTTCTGATTATTAATGTAGAGTCCAAATTAAACCAGGAGCAATCACCATTGTGCAATAAACTCGCCTCACGTATGTGGCAATGACTCCCTCTAGTGGCTCTACCAACTTTTCGGTTCTTCCTGTATTTCAGATCAATATTTATATTCTGCATTTGGAAAGGGTTTTTTTCCTTCTGTTCCTCCTTGCATATATACTGTCTTTGTGGGCCTCACCAGTATGGTAACCCTGAATAGCAAATGCAGTTGTGTAGACAGTCTCAAGTCTATGCCACTTAGGGCTTTTACTTCTGAAACGGATTGACCTTTTGAATGCTGAACATCACTTGACTGGGTCTCCTCTGGACCCAGGGTAGCACTGTTATGACTCTCAGTACATAAATATTTATGCAGGTGGATTTTCTGGTTTCCTTTTTTTTTTTTTTTTTTTTTAAATTATTTCAAATGCCTGAACTAATGAGAGGGCTGTGTCCCAGAATAGGCTTGTGGTTTGTCCTGAGATGACGTGAGGGAATGTGGGGACCTCTCAGGACAAAAGACTTCCTGGGCCTCAGCTGGAAGAGCGTTCTGGTCAGAAGGAGCCAGACTTGGTGAAGTGCCTGTTCATAGTTACCTATCTGGCATGAACAGAGGCAGACTTCATTGTCAGCTGTGCCTTGGTCTTGTTTTGGAAGAAACAGATGGCTTTCTCCAAAAGTAAGCCCAAGAACAAACTAACTGTTGTTAGTAGAGATGATCAGAGGACCACAGCCCTGGAGTAGAGGGAGTCAAACTGCTAATGCAGAGACAAGTGCCCCAGAGAAAAGCACCTGTAATGCTTGTTTGGCACCTCTAGAGTCTTTTGATAATCAAACTTTGATTATAACTGGTTTCATATTCTTATGAATGACATCACAGAAATGTCAGAATGAACACTTAACTCTGCAACTTCAACAGGTTCTCTCGAAACAGAGTTCGGTTTTTAGAGAATCAGAGAATACAACGTGAACGCGCAGAGGTGAGTAATTGTAGATGAACTCATGCACTGCAGGACTGTAAACATTCCCTTTTCTTCACTGTGAAAAATACACTTTTGATATACACAGAATTTTATTCTCTAGTTGAGAGGTGCAGGAGACAGCAGGTTGATACTACTCATCGATCTTCTAAAGTCTCACTTGCAGAATTTCATGCAAATTCATGTAACTAAAATAGCAAATAATGTCAAATCTAAGATGGAAGCTTGGTCAGGAAAAATGAGAGTTCTATTCAGATGCTGGTTTATGACCTCTACAGCTAAGCACTATTACCTACCATATACAAACTGAGGAACCATAATGTTTGTTCTCTGTTAAGCATTTAGAGACTGAAATACTGTTACACTATCAGAATTCACTACTACTGATGGTTTTTTCCTGAGTCAAAGCTTTTTCTGAATTGTGAATAATGGCTTGTAGCAAATCTTTAATCACTGTCCTTTATTGATTGATAATTATGGTTGTTAATGGTATTGCCCAAAGTAGTTTTGCACATGTTTCAGCTTCTGCTAAGCTGTAATTGCATAGTCATCTAGGACTCGATGTGAAGCTGACCACATTGTGAATGCTGAAATACGGCTGACAATTATTAAAAAAATGTAGAAGATGATCTTGTTTTCCTTGAAAAGCTGCTATTACTACATTCTGGTTATGTCGGTGGATGGTTTTTCTTGATGGATGCACTGTTGGATTAGTTAGTAGTCCAAATGGTGCAGTCTGTGCATTTTTGTATTATTCAGGATTCTCCAAGTTTAAAATGCATCTTCTTTTTCCCTTTTTTTTTTTTTTTTTTTAATCTGGTGTGACCAAACCTGTATGATTAAGCGTGTGGTTTTATTAAAATCTTTGGTTGGCTACATTTTTAATTCTAATGCATTCATGGAAGAAACAAACGGAACCCTTTTCTGGGTCCTAGGAAACATTGCTGTGATTTTGAACTTTTTCCTATCTAAAACAGGACTGAAAAGAAAAAGAATCTCCTAAGTATGTATCAAATCTCAATAACACAAATAACTAGCATGAAAATAATTGTACAGGATCAATCAGAAGATTGATATCAAACGTATCTAAACAAGCTCATGATTACTTTTTAGAATTGAGTCTGTTCTATTTCCTATTTTGGAATTGTTTTCCTTAATTTTTTGAAATAGCAACTTTGCTGAAACTGATCTTTTCTGGAAAGCATTTTTTGTTTCATTAGCTATCTTTTACATACACACAAAAAAATCCTGGTCTTCTCTCATACTTGCCAATTGTGATTTTAAAAGTTTATATTCTGTGGAAATAGGTATTTGTTTAAAACTATACAAGTTCATTTTTAAAAACCAAAAAAAAAGCCAAAACAAAAAAAACATGAAAGAAACCCAAACAATTTTATTCCTTTTCAAATGTCAAGCTGTACAGGAAACAGCCATCTGCTCCCTCAAGCGATCTACTTGACCTCTCCATAAATTCTCCATCTCCTGTGTCAACAGTGGTGCAAACTGACTCTGCAGTGTCTCCTTCAGGCCTTAGTAAGTGATGAATGCACGTTTCCCTTGTAGTCTGGTTTCCTAAACCAAACCAACAAGAGCTTAGTGGAGGAATCAAGAAGCTCCTTGTAAGAAAGAAAATAAAAATACTCCTTAACTCTAAGGATGTTCCTTAAATCTCGTTAAAAGGAGAACTGATGTGTGTCTACAGGAAAAAAAAAGTAAGGTAGTTTAAGGTTCCCTGTAATTTGTTTACAGTGGAAGCGATAATATTTTTCCCATGTTACTTAAATTTGAACAGTAGAACATGCTCTGTTTTCTATTACAATGAAGCCTCTAAAACATTGGGGTAGTCACCTGTTCTGTAGGCTTGGAAGAATGGAACGCAGATACCCTTTTCTCATACCCTCTTGATTTCCTAAGCTTTTTCAGGAGGCACTTGGTGTTAGAAACAGTTCACTTCGAGAAAGGTACTTATCTCCTCTAACTTTAGACTTGTTTCATAGTTAGAGGAGTGAGTAAAGCTCCTAACTTTGGTACCCTGCATTACTGTTGGCAGAAGACCCTCCTTTATCCACTCCAGGGGAGTCCGTATAGTGAAGTTAAAGGTGTGACTGTCCCCTCTATAATTCCATTTTAATCTTTTACAAATACTGAGAAGAGTTTTAAGTGGTCTCTACCATGTATAGCAGTATTGATGTTGTTCTGGCATTTTAAGGAGATAAATATATTGCATCTAAAACCTTCTCAGACTTATTAAAATTTTGCCTTTCATGTGATAAACAGCAATTCGTTTCAGATTCTTTATATGCCTTCCAAACAAAACTTTACCCTTTCAACGTTCATATTACAAGTAACCAAGATTTGCTTCATAATGTTTAAATAATCATTAATTATCACTTTGAATTTCAGATTGCATATCTGCACATCCTGAAGATAAAACCAGGCATCATCCATCAATTTATCCACAGCTAGATTCAGCAACTACTACAGCTCAGCAATTCCTGTGAGTAATCTCTTATCAAGAAATGGTAACAGATAAGAGATCTTCAGAGGTATTAGTGCTCTGTAATTCATCTAATGAGTTTATAGAAAGCTCTGAGAACACAGATTTACTACTTTTACACATTAGTCCAGTACAACAAATGAAAACTACCTGTGTGCTAGACATTGCTTAACATGCTTAAAAATACACTACTCCTGCAGCACTGTTTAGTCATAGACATAAATTCATCTCAACAGTCAAAACATACTTGAGATATTATGACTTTCTGCTTGAGTGTTGCCAGTGCTGCAGTGAAAGGGAGAAACATGAATTGCACAAGTCAGTAAGAAGAGTTTAAGACAGGAGAGGCATCCTTGTAGTTCCCTACCTTTTATGTGAATGGGACACTGGCCCACCTGCCCATGCTGCTCAGTTGTGACATAAAGTAAAGACAGACCAGCAAAAAAAAATAATGTAACAATCAGAATATACTCTTTTGTTAATTTCTCAGTTACTTTCAATGTATTACTCTTTCCTAGATTTGCAACTGAAGCACAAAACACTAGTGTAAGCAACCCAGCTGGACATTCGTATAGCAATGTGAGTAACACTCATGTTCAGAATAATCATTCTTTGCTGGCAACTGTGAAAATGAGAACTGTTCGGATTTACCCCGACTACCATCCAAATGGGATACAAAGATCTGTTCTATGGCCATTCCCCATACATGACGGAACACTCTGTAGTTCGTGACCAGGCCAACTTTCCTCTTTTGATATCATAGATGCTAATGTGAAAGTGTATTTTCTTGGGTCCAGCACAATCCCAGGGGAGTTTGCAGAAAGCAGTTGCTGTATTATTTGTGTTTAATCTGTTTCTGTGTGAAGCAAGCTGAGATCCCCTCCTGCTGCCATTATGTTACTCTGGTGTATTTCCTATCTTAGATAAGATATTAAAAAACCCCAAACAAACAAAAAACCCAAAACAACCCACCAAGAAAACCCAAACAGTTAAAAATCAAGTACAGTGTAGGACAAATGGCATATGCTGCAGAGAAAACACCCATGACAAAAGGAATGGAAAGAATACAAAAGGTGCTTTGAGGTAGTGTTATGAATTTGAATGCTATTCTGTGGTAGACAGTATGAAATAGAAAAGATGAGAAGCAGCCCCCAAACACATGTGCATATTGCCTATTTTAAAATGCAAGTAAAAGCAGGTATCTGTGTTGTGAATACTGCGGTCTTTGAGTCTGTGTAATGTAACAAATTACACAGAAGTAAATTATACAAATGTGCTATAGATAATACTAAAAGATGTTTTGAACTTTGTGTGGAGAATGGAGATTAATTAGATTGATAACTGTTGACCTTAGAATTTACCTGCTATAGTCTGAGAGTCTAAACATAAGTCAGCAGTTAGGTAAGTTAAGTCAAACCAGTTCTCTTAGAACGATCTGTTTATGCACTGTTCTGCTTGATGTCCTTAGCTGGCGACTCTTTTAAGCCCAGTGCCTCTGAATCCAGTAAATCTGCAGACTGGACACACTACATCATTAAATGGACCGTCACCAGCAGGTAATAAATACTGCAGACCACCTAACTTCCATGGAGATATATTTTTCTTGTTAGAACTTAAGGGCTTTACGTAATGGTTGTTAAAGACTAGGAGCAGGAACAAACATTGACAAAATCTCATATTGCTCATGGCTTCTCTAAGACATGTCTGTCCGTTTTAGCATTTAAAGCAATTAGATACATGGGAGATAATCTGTTACTTTCAGGAAGATACAAAGAAGCAACATGCAGTAACCATGCTTTTCGTTTACATTTCAATCTGGATTTATCTGCCTGGTTTTATTCTTCAGCTGCATCAAAGAACAAGTCACAGTCACCTCATTACTACGAAATAATGGAATTTGATCCCTTGGCTCCCACTGAGTAAGTAGCTTTTAAAATAGATAATATACAGGGGTTTTAGGTGCCAAAGGCAAGAAGGATTCTGAGATGGCTTTTTCTTCTGAGTGAGAAAACAGACCACATTATTTAGACTGCGTTAGCTGACCAACTGGATCGCTAATGTAAATGAGAGTGGCTGTGTTTTGTACATTTTCTTCCAATATTTCTGGCATAACCAATTAAGGAATAATAACTCCTATAGTGTGTTCATTGAATGGCATCTGTAAAAATGGTGGAGTAATGCTGCGTCAAAAACTATCTACTAAAATTCCATTCAGTGATACGAAAAGGTGAATAAAACATAGTCAGGGTTCTGGTGGAGGAAGATGATTGACACTTCAACACAGGTAGTTCTGGAGCAAGGTAACCAAAGTAATTCATGTTCACAGCAGTCGTGATTTTTAAGAATGCTGTTCTACCACATATCAAGAAAATCCTCAATTTAAATATAAGCTAAAAAAGGGAATGGATGCTGGGACTCTCCAGAAGACCAAACAGTCAGACAGAAAACTTCATACGAAACTAAACAGATGGCAGAACTCCCCTTTCTACCAGTAAATTGCAAAAAAAATGAGCCATCTACACAAAACTTATTTCCGAGGAACCACCAAATTCC
Source organism: Nyctibius grandis (assembly GCF_013368605.1). Taxonomy (NCBI): domain Eukaryota; kingdom Metazoa; phylum Chordata; class Aves; order Nyctibiiformes; family Nyctibiidae; genus Nyctibius; species Nyctibius grandis. The sequence goes on from NC_090672.1 coordinate 8,471,905, forward strand.
AAGGTAGAAAAATCTCAACAAAACTGTATTTATTTATATATTTTAACTAGTGCTGTAATTGCATGCCACGTGGTATGCTGGCCATTTGCATTTTGCAGTCATGTTCCCAAACTTACTTCATCAAGACACAATGTCTAGAGGTATCGCATTAAATGTATAATCACAGACACACCACAGGACAGGCTCTTTGCTTCCGTGGAAACCTGGGCATCCTGCAACTAATGCTACTCCATTAGGCACACACTGTAAACTCTTGGCAGTTCATGCTTGGGCAGGATTTTGTTGGTGCATTTTGTCAAAATGAAACAACTGTGTTGTAGGAGTCGCCCTGTTCCTCTTCTTTCAGAGCTATTTATGAAGAGATTGATGGCGTGCTGAAGACTGAAGTTAAAAAGAGTACAGAATGCTGAAGGTGGAGGTGAAGTTCAGTTCTTTTACTGAACACACGTTATTCTCTGATGCTGGTCCTGTGCAGAGCTTCCTACAGCATCCAAATGAATAGCAGAACAGGTTTTGTATTTGGACACAACAATTAAGTATTGGAATACTAAGCTGTGTGAAAGTTGAAGAGTTACTTGGATCTACACCTTGATAATTTATCCTAAATGTTCAACTGTGTATTCTTCAAGGTGACTTGCATGATTAAAGTATTTTTGAGGCCTTTAAAATATGATTTCCAATTTCACTTGCATGTGAATTAACACTTGACACCTGACACAAGTAAACAAAAATGACTCTTACAACTGTAGAAGAAAGATTTTCTTCCAAGTTAGTTGTTCTTTTGTACTCCTTCATGCAGCAAACAAAACGTTATGTTTACAGAAACTGCAGAATCCAATTTCTGTTTTGGCCTCGTCGCTGTCTGTGTTAATCTCCCTAGAAATTTACAAGGTTTTGATATGTAGGACTTTTCTAAAATTGGGCTTCTTGATGTCTGAAGACACGCAGTGTTACTTTCCTACAGTCATATTCTGAATACAGATTTTGTTTTCTTGCCAAAAGCCCGCAATATAGGTGGATTTTTGTCTTGGTAAGAACCTGAGCTGGGACATGAGGTGCTGTCATCCATGATTAACAGAACAGAAAAAATCCTGCTTGTTCCTGTGTTGTTGTTGTTGCTTTTATTTACTCAGTAAATATTGGAGGGGGATCAGTCATTTCTTTCAGTGTTCCTGCCCTGCAGAGAATGCTGATCTGGTGAAGGAAAAAAAAAAATCATCTACAATGCAGATGAGCAATAGTTATCCATGTATTTTAGTCAAGTTGTTTAACCCTGTTAATAACAGTTTTATCTTTTAATAATTAAAGTGCCTTATCTATTTTAATGCTGAATGTAAAATGTGCACTTTAATAGGTATAGTTCTCTGAATTTATAATTGATATAAAATTTGAGAACTTAGTTCATGTTCATAGCTGATAAGCTAATTTTTTGTGGAATACTGCATTTTAAATGTTCGTTATGTTAACTGTTTAAGTGATAAGAAGTTCTCAGTCTGTTATGCAATTTTTGTAGCATAAAATGCCAAATAAAAGCAAATGCTGAGAAGTTAATCCCCATCACTTCTGAGTTTTTACCAGATGACATGCGTGTTCCATGAAATACCAAATGCAGATAGTATTGGAATTATTTCAGTGTGAATGTAGGAAGGAATTTAGAAGTATTTAGGTGTTTCATTGCAGGATTAGCAATTTTGCAGCTTGCTGTAGGGCCATTAGAACACCTTACTTCTATCAAAAAGACAACCTTGCAGAAGTTTGGGGTCTTTTTGTAAGCCGAGGTGAAAAGGTAAGCTGCTTTATAATTATTTTTCTTGACTATTTTGCAATGGTCAGGACAGCAGCCTGAGAAAACTGCTGAAAACAGGATTTGAGGTGGATCACTTTCTCCCTACAGCTTAGTTGTATTGTTAAAAGCCTAGCACACTGAAGTGTAACAAATGAAAATGGGCTATTTCAGTATGGTAATCCATAATGGATGATTGCTAACTGAACTTTTCCATATATAAAGAAGCAAAATGGTCACAGATAGATGAAAGCTCTGAAGGGAACTGCCTAATTACAGAGATGACAGAGCTTGTTTTATAGTTGGAATGTACTCAATATCTGTGCAAACTTGAGCTTTCAAACTCAGGGGAAAACCCACATCTTTATGAAACTGGCACTTGCCAGGGGGATATTCTTTTTCTTTTGAAGCATGTGGCCAGAATAAAGCAATGTGTGGAAAACTCCCATAATCAGTTCAGCTTTTAAAAAGACAATGGCCTAAAGACAACCCAGGTAAGAATTTTTTTTCCCTACCCTGGATTCAAAGATTTGTCTTTTTTTTTTTTTTTTTTTTTTTTTTTTCCTCCTGAAGCCTAACTCGAATTACAGATTATAAAGCTTGCTGCTATCTTCATACAGATATATGTCACTTGTGTGGGCTCCACAAGTTCTGCTGGGTAAAATGCATTAGAGAGATGAAAGAATGAAAAGTTTTAAAAATTTAATAAATACACAGTGCAGACCTGACACAAATGTCATCCAGAATCTATTTAAACACATATAATTGGTACAATAATGTGTTTTAAAGGTAGCATCCATTTATTTTCACAAGAGTACGTTTTAAATTATTGTATGCAAACATAATGAGACGAAAGTAACTGGAAGTTTTCTGATATATCCATTACCTCTTTAGAGTCCAAACAAACGACCATTAGTCTTATTTTGTTAGATCTCATCTGCTGAAAGGGGTAGAAAGAATTGGCCTAGCACATGAGATACTGGGCTGAGATTAATTCCTGTCTGAAAATGAGTAGGTCACTTAAACTTGCTCTGCAACTCACTCCTCATTTGCAAAGCTCTGGTAAAGTGTTATTATCCCTACCCCACAGATAATGACCAAAAGTTACATAAACATAGGCTTACATGTTCTGGTGGTAAACAAGAGTACCCAGGAGTACCTCTGAACGACTGATATGCTGCTGGGCAGGCTTTGTCAGACTTAACCTCTGAATGGGGTTGATTTCCTTTTGGTTTCTGAGGAGACTCCTATGCTATTAATTGAGAGCAGTTGTTTATGTACTGCCTTTCCCTTCAAAGCATTTCATACCTAAGCCGAGCTTATCTCTGCATAGAGGTGCCCGGTGTACAGCCCTCTGCAGAGTGAAAGAGCAGTCATTAGCAGTACAGATTATTATAAATGAGTTGAACACAACATCGAAATTTGAAGATGGTATTTCTAAATGAAAACCATACCACAGATTTGACGTGCTTACATTTAATGACTGTTCCTCATTCAAATGATAACAGTTTTAGAGCAGTCTGCTCTTACCAAATGAACTACTGATTCAGTAATAATTCGAGAGGGTGCATCATCTTCTGAATCATCATATCCTCCAGTGCCATGGGAGGGTTACAGAGCAATACAGTCTCACTTTGTTTAGTTTTGATATTTCATGAACTGATGACCTGTTTTTTATAAAGTAATTTACATGGAAGTTATTCTTCAGAGCCAGCAATGCAATTTTAGATGCCTAATAAACTGATTTATTCCTCTGTATTTAAATGAAGATCTCAATTTACACTTCAGTTTAAATTTTTGCCTCAAAGTATTCAGATAACATTTATCATCTTATAAAAAGATGGCTTGAGAAAACCCTCTCTCTGCCAGGAACAGTGTGTTCCCTTCTATTGACTGATGAAGAAATACTATCCCTAAGAAATAATATTCCAACTGCATAAGTTTTTTTTTAAAAAAATAGAAATACATCCTTTCATAACAGCAGCATGTGCCCATGGTGGTTTAATCATATAATTTCATATTGCACAGTACTCCTATAGTTTTTCCTTCAATTGAAAAATGGTTTCAAAACTGGTAGTCAGGTAGCAGAAGTCAAATGGTGTAGAGATTGCCCATTACTGATATCCAGGAAGTGGTAACTTCTGTCCTTCCTTTGCTTCAAAAAAGGTGTAAGAGAGGGTGATCAAATCAACTTTAGCCATTTTAGGGTCCTCTACAAATTCTGGATCAATGTAGAAAAAGACGGGCATGTCCACTTCCTCTTGAGGATTTAGCCGCTGTTCTTCAAAACAAAAACACTGCATGGGGGGAGGAAAAAAAACAATTAGCCAATAACAGCTATGGTAAACTTTCTCTCTGCCAACATGAGAGAAAGCTTTATCTTTTAAAATCAACTCTTTTTTTCCTTGTAAATCCCTAAAATCCTAGGAAGGATCAACCATATGAGCAACAAGACAGCAATTCTGTTCCTCTTGTGTTACAAGAAAAAAAATCAGCTTTTAATGAAGTGTCCAAATGTGCAAATTGGCCAGGCTAGCTCACATCGTCACCACCTGTCCTCAGCGTCAGTGGTACTAAATATCACATATTTGGGAGCCACTCTAATTGGACATCTACTGCAGCCTGTTACGAAGACAAAGCTAAGAATGAACTGATGCACTATCATTTGAAAAAATCAAGGTATTTCCTTAAAATGTTGGCATACAAAGAATGGTATCCAGGATTAAAATGACAAAAAGTGAATTTATGAATAACGATTCTCATTCATGTTAAAGAAATGTAATCTTTGCTTTGTTCACACTTACTTGTATTTTATTGAAATACTGTCCTGCTTCAAAGGGTATTACGTTGTAGGTAGAGATTCCAATTATTGGTTTGTCAGTAGGATTTTTCGCTTTATAAAAGGCCAGTGCGGTCTCTCCTGGTACCACCTGTATAAAGTAATTGCACCGCAATTTATTTTTTATAATCCACTGCAGCCCAGAGCTCTTTAGCCTTTAGCTATAATTAGTTCATTTTCTCTTTTGCTGTTTCAAATTAGTTACTTCACTACTTCACAAGTGTTTTGCTTATATACAAATTCACCCCCATTCAAACTTAAAAGCATCAATAATGTTATGTGTGCATTTTTAATCTTAACCAGTTTGCCACTGAGACTTCTATTGTTGTCAGCAGTTTAGCAGCATACAGAGCTTTTTTAATATGCAGATCTACGTATGGTGTACATCTAATTTTTGAGGTGTTCATTCTTTCAGTACTGGACTTGGAAACCAATCAAGCATCATGACTCCTTTTGAGAGTTTTTATTAAGAACTAATTTTAAACAGTAAAGCTAGATTGAAATGTTCACTTTTTAAAATATAGAAACAGTCCTATGACAATAGGGGCAATAAGAGAAAGTACTAGGGGGAAAGTCTGGCAAAACCCCACAGGTTTAGATATACTGCTATACCAGGTATTTTTATCTCTATATATACACACACACTTTATGGTGTACCTACCACTAAGTGTATATATAAATGTACCTTTGATAGCAATCCTTTTTTGGTAGCTTGATGGGATGGTAGGGAGGCAACTACGCTTTTAACTACACCACAAGAGGCAATAAAAGTCCTGCCCTCTGGTCGAAGGAGACATCAGCCCTGCCTTCCCCACCAGCACCGAAAATAAAGTTCATAAGTGGAAGTACTGCGGCAGCACCCTGGACTAACGTGCCCCCAGTTCTGTGTTTTTTCAGATCAAGGCCCAGAGGTGCAAACTGATGGATCGGCACGATCAGGACGCAAGGTGACAAAAACGCATGAGGCAAAACCTGATGCTTTCAGCTCCGGGTGCAAGCGGTTCTGTGTGAGGGTGAAAAGGAAGGCACTCACGTAGATTTCGCTCTGCTGGGGTTTGAAGTTCCACTGGATGCTGGAATGCACGTCCGCGTTGAAGGTGACCCTGATGACCCGGTCTCTCACCGGCTCCATGCTCTCGATCTGCTCCGCGCTGTGGCCCGCGCCCGTTGTTCCGCCCAGCCCCGTGGCCTGTCAGTGGAACCGCAGTGAGTGACCGCGCCGGCCCCGACCAGCGCCCCCCTCGTCCCTCTCGCGCCGCGGGGCTCCCCGGTACCTGGCAGTAGAGGCGGTAGAGCGGCACGGCCGCGTAGGACATGCCCACCATGCCCACGGCGGCGGCGGCGATGTAGGCCAGCGCCGACCGGTTCCGGCGCCGCCATTCCTCCTCCTGCCTGCGGGTGAAGGGGTTGGAGCTCCGCAGCCCGCGGGCCCCTCGCGGGGCCGGCGCCTGCCCTCCCGCCGCCGCCCAGAGGCCGTACCGAGCCTTCCCCTCGGGCCGCGGGGGCGCCCACCCGCCGATACGGCACGGCCGGGGAAGAGCCCGGCCCAGCGCCCAGAGCCCCGTGGGCAGCCACAGGCCCCCGCCGCGCGCCCAGCCCCGCCCGCACAGCCCCATGCCGCGCGCGGCCGCCGGCGCGGGGCGGGGCGCAGCTCTTCTCGCGAGACGCAGCGCCCGGGTGGGTCCGCCCTCACGCCGCTGCTCCGCTCGACCCGCTTTCTCGCCGCGGGGCTGCCTCGCCTCTCCTCGGCGGCTGCCCGGCGCCCCTTTGTCGGCGTGAGGGGCTCCCGCCCTGCGCCGCCTTCCCGAGGAGGCGGTGGGGCTTGCGCCGCGGGGGCGGGGGAGCGGGCCGGGCCGCCGTCGCGCCGCTGAGGGGAGGGAGCGCTGCCGCTGAGGGGTCGCTCATCCCTCAGAGCGGCGCTGAGGCGCGGGGGGTTCCCGCCAGACCCCGCCGGCTGTCTGTCCCTCCCCAGCCGGGCCCCTCGGGCGGTAGTGTGCGTATCGAGGTAACTGTCGTAGCCCTTGAGGTCGGCGGGTTTTCGCACCCCCTGGGCTCTCCCGGAGACGCCGCTGGGTTGGTGGCACCGGCGGGCCCCCGCAGCGCCGTGCACCGAGCCGGCTTTGTCCGAGCGGTGCCGGGGCGGGCAGGTGCTGGACGGCAGCGGGGCCACGGAAAAGTCTGCCAGAAGTGGGTTAACCTGGCGAAGCGCGGCGAGAGGGGGTGATTATCCTCGCTAAGTACCTCGGCGGGGTTAATGCGGGGGAGGAGTGCACTGGCGGGCAGCAGGACAGGGTGGTGGACACGAGGACCTTCCTGGCTGGTTCCTTTGGGGCTGTGAGCGCACGACCAAGCGCTTCTAAAATCCCCTTTGTGCCCATGTTCCATGTTTCAGCGTTGTGCTTCTGTAGGCAGCAGGCAGGCAGCACGCGGTGCCACACACAGACCGGTGCGAGGGTGTTCTAACAGAGAGGAGGAGCCCTCGTCCCCTTCCTGCAGATCTCCTTGTTTTGTGGACACTGACACCAATTGTTTTTTCCAGGGGTGCTTTGTTTCATGTTTAGTTTCCTCTGTATACTGATTTAGTTTTGTTTGGGTACAAATATTGACATGCTGCAAAGTGACTGAGTGCTGTTTGTAAACAGCAATAACTTCAGGACAGGCAAGGTCAGACAAACTCACAAACGCAATCTTTGTTCACAGGACTGGTCCCATGCACTGTAACAAACTTTGCTGTAGCAATGCTTGAATTTATTGCTTTAGAGCACTGCTCTGCTCTTGTGCTGGCTCTACTAATGTGAATCACACAGTGACTTTGGCAGCTTCTGATACTGCTTCATTTTCCATTTAGATGTGTTGAATAAGAGAATGATAAAGCCTGGAGCAAAGCATGAGTCCTCTGTATTTATAAGGCATTATTTTTGATCCTTTAGCGAGAGATCTGAAAATGTTTACTGCAGGAAAATTTGTGGTATTCCAGAGTTTACTTCACTTTTTTCACGCAGAAATATATAACCTGATTAATTGGTCAGTGTGTTTTTGTGGAGGCTGATACTATGCACCTGGGGAGCCTATTCTATTTTAGCTCAGGTGTGTCACTGGTACCACTAGCACTGGTTGCCGTCTTTTGCCTGTGCATTGTTCAGAGTTCCTCGTCTCCCTTGTACCGTGTCTTAGGAGTGATATGTTTTCTCATTCATGGCCATGTGGGCGTTTAGCCATACAGCTCACGAGGTCAAGATTTGCTACTGAAACAAACGGCTATTTTTGCATTAGTGCTTTTGCAGTAATTTTTCAAATGATTGTAACTCAGTACATTTAGGATTGTATTTATTCTTGTCCTGTTGCATGCGCTAATAAAAACAGAATGTGAATTACTATTTTTTTTGCTACGTTAGTGGTACGTAACCCCATTTTGCATGAGTTTTGGCCTATGTCTTATGTACTTCGTGTGAGAATTCTATGGGCACTGAATACTAGACAGTAAGTTAAAAAAATGTGAGAAAACAAGACAAACAAAACACCTTATCGTGTTCAAAACAGCATTCCCTCCCCAAGTAACCTTCACTGGAAAAAAATGAGATTGTTTTTGTCTTTAGCAGTTATATTACTTAATCCTGGAACTGTAATCTCAGTTACTTCATTTTTAAGAAGATTTTAATCACAGCGGGTTCAGGTTTACCCTAATTCCGACCTCATAAATTAAAAGGAAATTGGGATGTCAGATGTTTTGGTACAATCTATAGTGAAGTCTGAGTTGTTAACTGCTTACTGTTTTCAGCAATGAAGTGTATCTCTTTTATCATGAAAGTTCTCTTTTCCCACTTGATTTCAGCTAGTCAGTAATAAATACGAATTGTTGTCCGTGTCTGAAAATAAACATAGCCATGTAAATTTCAAAAAGTGGTTTCTCCTTTTTTACAGCAATTATTATCCTGGTTACGAGCCAGTGCTTCATGTGTCAGAATTCTTCGTTTTGAATTTTTATTAAAATAGTGCACCTAAGAAGATGTCCAGTACAGATTCCCTAACAAATACAGATGAAAAGTAAGTACTTTTTATTCCCCACACGCAGGAATACAACAGTTACTGGATTGTAACATGAAAATTCTTGCAGTGTCATTAGTAGGATCTTGTTTTGATGAAGTCTTAAGGAAAAATAACTTTGATATTGAAACAGTCTGAAGCAACATCTTAGAAAAGCTCATACCAACAGCAGTGAATTTACACATAAAGGGAAGAAATAGCTCTGAAGTTTTTCATTAAGTTAATCAGCACTTGGTTTGGACTGGTTCTGTAGAGATAAAACCCCGCATAGAAATTCCTTAATGCTTCTGCAGTGATGAAAACGTATTTGTATATAGCACATTACTTCCTTATATGTATAGGGTAACTACAGTAATGTAAGGCACTGTATGGAGTGTATTATAACTCATTACTTTTTCAGGATTCTGTCTGCATGCCTTTAAAGTTTTATATGTAGTGCTTTGGAACCATCTTATTTTTCACCCGTGCCATGGGATATATAATGATAATTATATTCGTTCTATAAACTGTAATGTTATCTGCTTAAAAGTTGAGTCAGATTCTAAATGGCAAACTTATATTCAGTCCTGATTGAAAATCATAACTCCAGACCCTTCTTGAACTGCTAAGTAACCATGCCAACGCTGTCATCAAAACCACAATTAAAAACAGGCACAGACAGCTCTTGCTGGGCTATTGTGTTTGCTGTGCTTGTGCAAGAGTCAAGCAAATAGTATTCAAAAGTATTGTCAAACAATTTAGCATAGATTTTGAATTATGCCACTGCATAAATAACTTGTTTTTTCTTGAAAAACAAATCCACAAAACGTTAAAAAAATTAACTTGCTTTTTACTGGGATCTGAAGAAGCAAACACTCTGCTTGTCTGATGGAAATACATGGTATGTAATACAAAGATACATCTTTAAAACAGCTATGGCTTGCTAGATTCATGGGGAAGGTATATTAGATGAATACTTACTAGATCACTGTATTCCAAAGGCAATTTTTCACATAGGAGATGACCATGAAAGGTGCATCTAACTGCACTTCAGCTACATGATGATGGAAGACTATAATTTTCTCTTTTTTTTTTCTTCCCTGGGAGACAGTATCAATGCACAATGCTTTAAGAATGTACTTGGTTATATGTTAATTGAGGTTTACCTAAACTTTAAATAATACCTTTCTTCTCTACACAAGGGGTTAGCCTCAAACCATTCATGCTTCTCCACAATTACAACATTGCTCAAGCTTTTTTTATGTTTAACAGTAGCCATTTAATGACATATGTTTTCTTTTAATCTTTATGACCTAATCAGCAAAATGTATTTTGAATAATTAGTGGGTTTGGATAGATCAGAACTAAGTGTGTATTCATGCTATATGATACAGCGCTCTCTTGGCTGCCGTCCTTAGTGTCATAATGAATTTTTACCTTTTAGGGTTAGTGAACTTGAAAGGCTACAGTTGCTTGATTGACTTGTATAAGACCTTGGTAAAAGATGTTTGTTTTAGTTATAACAAAAAGATCTTGTGAATCGTGCTTCCAGAGATTCTGCAAATCTTTTTGTTGTCTGCTAAATTATCCTGTAATCCAACTCAGTTTCTAAAGCATTACAAAACTTCCTTTGGGAAACATGAGTCATAATTAATAATGTTGCCAGAATCGAATAGTTTACTAGCTGTTTGAAAAAGAATCTCAGTTTGTTTGCTGCATAAAATAACAAATGATATCTCTTGAAAATTTAGTCTTACTTGCTGATACTAGGTTTGATGGAGTTTTAAGTTGTTATATTATTCCTAGATCTTTCTGGAAGTAAAAAGTAATTTGTGTTCCCCTGAGTATGTTCTTGAAAGGCAGAGAACTTGCAAGAGAAGCAGTATTACTATTTTTCTGTATGAGTTCTTTTGAAACATAAAAAGCAGCACAGCAGCAGAATTTTAAGGTAAAGAAGGATAGAAGCCTTGGGGATGAGTTCAGGAAGCTGAACAATGCATAGTTTACTTTGAAGAAGGGATGGAGGAGCAATTGTTTGAACAAGTGATGTATTGCTGGTAATAACTCTAATAAAAGAGGTGGGAGCAATAAGCTTAATACTACTTTATAACTGCTTCAGTTGTTCAGAAGTTTGTCATGTCTGGTTTAATAAAAATTGTTTTTTGCTTTTTAATGATGGCAATGCATAGCATTGAGCCATACTTTTAATTGGGAGGGTGTGGGGTGTGTGTATTTCTGTTGCAGAAAACATGACACTGGGAACAGCTATATTGGTCAGTGTTTTGTTTTGACAAATGTTCCTGATACTGATACCACAAATTGAATTCCATGGGTGTTAAGAACAGTGACAATTTTGTTGGAGAAAAGACTGTTTGTGTTTTACCTTCTGTAACCTTGCCTAGAGCAAATCTAATTGATATGGTGCTTAAAATATCAATGACTTTTCTTTCATCGGGCTGTAACTCCGGTAATACCAGCAGAGTTAAACTGATTGAGAAAATGCTACAAAGGGCCAGATCTTCATCACTGAATGGATGTGAGCAATCCAAATGATGCCAGTGGAGCTCTTCACGTTTTGGGAACTGGGAAGGCTGCTTTATGTTCCCACTTCCATCACTGATCTGCTCCTTAATCTGTAGCAGGTCACATTCTCCTTCTGCCCCTCTTGTGTGTGTAGATCGCAGGCTCTGCGGGCTCTAGGGGTGACCTCAGTACATGTGAACACTACATAGCATGGTGCCTATAAGCAAAAAGATCCTTTCCGCAGAACAATTACGTGCTAATGAAACCACAGTCACTACAACTTTAAAAAAAAAAAAAAGGTGCATGAGATAAGCATATGCATTCCTGGCATAGCCAAGCTGTCCTGCTGTGCGGCTCTAGACGCTGACAGCTGCAGTCTCATCACAGGGTTACTCCCTGCTTTAGAGAGGATTCACCTTTCTACTTAAACAAAGCCCTTAGTGAACACATAATATTTAGTTTTCATTTTAAACTGTAATCTTTTTAAGATCTTATAGAAAGAGGGGGAGTAATAGGAGTGCATCTTCTGATGCAAGCCTGGAAGAAAACAGTAGTTAACCAAACTGATGTCAGAAGCTCCAAACTTCTGAAAATATGCGTGTCTCTGCCAGACTAAGCCTCGTATCAGAAGAGAGTCTTACCTATGGGAACAGTGGTATATTTTTTCACTTTCTCAACTAGATAATTCACAAGATGTGTCAGCTTCCATTTCTAGAGAAAATATATAACCCAAATTCTGTGTTAACTTTTGACTGTTGCATATTGAAAGACTAAAAAACAAGTTTAAGCATGACACAAGTCAGTACCATGGTTGAGAATGCAAAGTAACAGCATAATGGCATTTGTTTCATTAATGCTTTCAGTCTGCCTGCTTTGTTGGCTTTCGCTTTTGTGTGTGGATGTACATAATCCAATCTGCTAGGAAGATTGCTTTAGAAAGGTCATGAGTGGTTGCTTTTGACCTTGTTTGGAGGGAACATGTAAATAAATTGTCAGAAGAACATGAGGAAATAAGTTTATTTTATTTTAATTAATTCATTTGCCTTTGGCTGCTAGATAAAGAGTGTATAATCACAGTTGTAGTAAATGCAAGTAAATTTTCTCTCCTTTGTGTTTATCAGTCTTTTAAATTGCTCTAAATTGCCATTTCAAACAGAGAAAAAGTAAACATTACCTCGATAGGTGAATTAGTCCATGTGACGCAGAGGGTTTCAGAGAAGATTAAGTAGGCAGAGACACTCGTCTCCAGCTCTGTCTGTTTGGTTTTTTTTTTTTTTAGTTAGTAGCAGAAATTGTCCTGCACATAACCCTTATCTAGCTGAATTGGAAACCTCCAGTGTATTTTGGTTGCTTTGTCATTGTCTTTGGTGCTGTGCTGAAGAATGTCCTTACTCTCACCGGGAGATGAAGATGAACCAGAGCGTTTTGATGGTCTTTCTCTCTTATACTGGTATGCTTAACCACTAGGTTCTGACGGCATTTTTCTAGTCTGTAATTGGGAAAAGTACAGTACAGGTAATTTAAAAGCTGTAGACATTTTCGGCTTCTTTTCATAAGCAGCCAGAGTTTATAATTTAGATTTTTGTTTAAGTGTCAAGTAATATCTGTTTTGTGAGGGAAGGGTATTGTACTTCTGTTGATAAATTTAGATAAATATTTTGTTCGTGGACATAAATGACTAGTAATTTTTCAGGAATAAGATTAGAAGAATAGCCGGAGTAGTATGTTCTGATAAGTCTCTAGGAGATATCAAACATAGAGCTGTTGAACTTTCATGTGTATATTGGTAAAAAGTATTAGAAAAAAGTACGAAAGATTTCATTTTAATTGCCTTTACTGGAACACCTACACAAAATTATACACACTTAGTCTATTAGCATTATAGGACTTCAGCTGGGGTGTTGAGTTTAGTATTTTTTAGTGTAACGAAGTTATAGTGTGCGTTTTGTAGAGACTTGCTAGTTTATTTATTGTTTATCTATTGACTCACGTATTTTTTTCTCTGTGTGCTAAAAGCTTGCTTACAAGTATTTTTGCATGACTTAAGTAGGAATGAGCAGCAACATCTGATTAATTTGCATCTTTTTCTACAACAAACATTGACATAATTTTTTGTTACTACTGCCAATTGGTTTAGAAGCCTATTTCCTTATTTATACTTCTGAGCATATTTCTGATGTTTTGGGGAAGTATTCTAATATTTCATGAATATTAAATAACGATAACATGAAATAAATGTTGGATGGGTGCTAAATCCGAGTCTTTTTATAGTGAAACTGTTAAAGTCCTGTTAGTTTCATTAGAACTACAACAAGTAGATTGACTTGAAGATCCATCTCTAAGTTACGTGGGAGAAAAACTAACACCAAAAGTCAGCAAGATGTGATATGCTAAACAAATTTGGGGCATTTGAAGATCATTGCCTTTACATGTGATAATTTTAAACCTCATGTATTGGAGAGAGAGCATAAACACAGCTGAATGCCCTGTAAGGGTATCTGTTCAAAGTGTCAGCCCTTTGGAATTGTAGGTGGCAACATCGTGATAATTTCACTGTTTCAGAGATCTGATTCCTCTCCACTGTGAATTTTTAGTTTATATATTCTCTGTATCCTCTTTGTCAGAATACATTTTATGTTAGTTAAGATCTCTCTTTTGAAAGTGTTGCCTGTTACTTCTGGAAACGTAGATCCTTTCCTATTAAGTGTTCTGTGCCTAGATTTGATCGTATTTCATCATCATTTTGTAGGATAGTATATAAATACATTCTACCATTTCTGGTGAACTCTGCACTTTAGAGTTACAGTCTGAGATTTGATCTTTTAAGACTTCACAAAAGTAAACTTTGTGCGAGGCTGAAACAACATTTGTTCTTGCTTTTTTTATTTTAATAAAAACTGCTATGTGAAAACCGCTGAGAGCATGGCAGAGCAAGAAACAGAACAGTAGTAGCAAAAGGCAAGACAGAAGAAAAATAGAATAATTGGCTGCTTATTTTAAAGATCAGTGTCTCTCAGTTTTCAAAGACGGATACAAATCAGGACAGACCTGTAAAGAACATGACTAGTATGTTGTCTTTCAGCTTCAAACCAATTTAAATTCATGGGATAATTGAAGTGGCAGTACTGGCAGTAATGACAAATACTCTGCTGTTGTAGTATAGAAGTAGTATATCAAAAATTTTTGTTAGAGAAATAGCAGACTTAAGGATTTATTCTTCCTTTCAGACTGTGATTAAGTAAAAGCAGTTCGGTTCGCTTTTAGCCTTACAAAGTGTGCCTTATGCTTTGTCACGTAGTAGCAAGGTCATGTGCAGTCTTGTCAGTGGCCAAATACACTAACAAGGTTTCATAATTTCTTTTTAGCCTATGAAACAAATACTGCAAGAAACGCTAAAGTGAAAATTATACGATGTTTGAAGCACAGGCTTCCTGTTTGTTTCTAAAAATGAGTCATTAGGTCTGTTCCTATGGCCAGCCTTTCTAAAGCAAAGGTTTTGCAAATACTTGGGAATTTGAGGTTGTGGAACAAATTGTTGCTTTTCAGAGCAAGTCCTTATCCCTTGATAAAAAACCTCATCCCTTGGTAAAAAAAATCATTTAGTTTTCTTATACAAACCCAAAAGAACTAGGGTTGCTCTTTAGAAGCTGGATCTCTTGCCTGGTGCTAGAATTTAGGAACATTTGGACCTTCTGGATTTCTCTCTTCCCTCTGGCACGGCACCTTTTAATGACACATACTCCGGCTTTTGCAGAAACGTCCAGTTTCAGGGATGGAGTTCAGGCGGCGTGCTGGATTTGGTTGCATGGGAGGATTTGGGTCACTATGTCCTCCACTTTCATCTTCTTTTCCCCCCTGCTAATGAATTCTAGTTGTTCCACTTCATTTTAACATCATGCGCTAGAAAATGAAACTCACTTTCTAATACAGAACAATATGTGGGTCAAAGCAGAAAAACCTAAGTGGTGCTTCTGCTTTTTTTCTAGAAGGGATCTGGTGAGTCTTCTCCAAAAATGGTACAGTGGGAGGACAAAGGAGCTATGATACAACTTGGATTTTTTTTTTTTATAATAATTAATCTAAATGAAAATAAAAAATGGTAAAGGGTAATTGGATTCATAGGAATTCTTAACACTTTGCATTCTCAGAGCAGTATGCTGGTCATGTTTTTGATGGAACTGTAAATTTAGGTTTCAAAAGTCTAATTTTACTTTGTATTCTTCGTTAATTCTTTACCATTATCAACTGCCTCCAAAATACTCATCTGCCTTTAGACAATTTCAAGTGCTATCCTAGTATCTTGTACTGGGGTGGGAGGGTACACAGGGGAGCTGGCAATAGAGTTTGGAAAGAAGACTTTTTTAAAACAGAGAAAGAAACCAGTGTTGAGTGAAGAAAGAGAGACTGTAGGGAAAAGATTATGTTCATAAATAACCACAACGTTATATGATACGTATCCTAGAAAATATTTTTGTATACACTGTCCTAACTGTGATTTTGTTTTAATATATTCATTACCTGATCTAATTTTTCTTGCCTAAATGCTAAGCTGGACCAGGTTGTGGGATTTTGTTTCTATTTAATTCTATGTATACTTTATTTTACCTTACCATCTTGTATTTGTTATGAGGAAATTGATTTTTCCTTGAAGGGAAGGGGTGGCACAGAGGTATCAAACAATATAAAGTTGTCAGTTATAGAAAACTGGTTTTGGTTTGTATTAGAGTTAAAAGTGTGGTCACTGTAATTTCTTCTATATTAACATAGCTCTACAAACAGTTCTGTAATTAGGGATTTAATGACTTTTGTTTTATTCCTTAGGACTATTATGGGCCCTCATGGAATCAATCGAGCTGTTCACCGCATTTCTTTTTCTGATTGTCAAAATGGATTAGGTAATTAGATTGCACATTCTGTTGATTCAGAATAAATCAAATCTAAAAGCACCTGGTGAGCTTTTCCAGTTCACCGTGTCATCAGCAGAAGTTTAATTTATCTGGCTTTTATGGATTTGACTGTAAATCCATTTAGCACAGTAGGTGGAATAACCAATTTCTTGCTTGTTTCTTTTATTCGTTCTGCAGGAGTTAAAATTATTGGAGGTTATCGGGCACAAACAGCAGAAGATTATGGGATTTTCGTAAAGAGAATTCTACCTGGAGGGGTTGCTGCTGTAGATAGTAAGTAATTTTAAATTTTTTCTTATGAACACACTGCATATAAAAAGGTGTCAAGTCACCTTTATTTTACTTTGTGGATAAGGATATTTAAAATAGCATAGTTTAGCCAGGATTCATGATGTTGTGGCTTACCTTAAGACAGAGAAATGAAGCTTGGACCCTTCATGGGAAAAGATTTTAATACTCCCAGTTCTTGAAAATGTGTTCAAATCTAGATATGGCTGGTGTGAAAGCAATTGGCAATCTTTCAGCACTGTTAAATAAGTGTTGAGGTGCTGAACCTCTTTTAATTTGTGAGGGATAAGAGTGGTGTTTCCTTTACAGAACCAGTATTTTTAATGAGTTTCAGTAATTTTGTTTTCTTTTTAAGTGGTGGTTTAGATGTTCAGTGTGGAAAGAACAAATTATACTGTGTAGAGTTTGCAATAATAAAGTTACAGAATATACTTCCGTCCTAGGTCTGTATATGGGTTTTTTTGAGATTCCATCTGGTCTTGTGCAGAATGATCATTTAAAATAATCTAAATCTAATTCAAAAGTGATAGTTCCTAAGCTTGATGTTTGCAGAAGGTTAAAAATAGAATTGGTTCTAAAAAATCTTTTAGATGTCTTTATTAATGTATAAAACATTAATGTATTTATACGTGGTAACTTACAGGTATGTTAAGAGTGAAATTCAGCTGAAAGTTAATTCCACAACTGTGAAATGTAAATTCCAGTCCCACAAATATTTTTGTAATGTGTAAATAATACAAATAGCTAAATAACACTTATTTTCAGTGGCTATTCTGTGGTTAATAAGACTGATTGATAGTTATTAGTCTTATGACAATAGCCTAGCTTAATTAGGATCACAACCTAAAAGTCATAAGTTGTTTATTGCATTAGATCACATCAAATTGAAAGAAAAAGCCTTGTTTTATTACCATGAAATAATATGTTCACCGTTTTCCTATTGATTCATGCATTACTCTTGATTTCATTACCAGGCCGTTTGCTCACTGGTGACCTAATTTTGGATGTCAATGGAGAAAACTTAATTGGAGTAACCAATGAAAGGTATGTTTGTGCTGATTACTAAATGTTTATTAGAGCTTGGAATATTATGTGGGGGTTTTTTGGACATTATCAACCACTGATTAAAAGAGTACAACTCCGCTGAGATCCTGGGAGTTCAACTGGCAATTCATTTATCCTATAAATCTAATTCAACAAAACTATTGTGGAAAAGTGACGGGACTTTATGTGCTTTTATAAGGACAGAATAAGCTAGTTTCTTAATGATTTAGATTTTCAGAATGTCTGTGAAAATAGCATTAAAACATATTAAGCTGTTAAAATAGTTTTATAACTATCAGTTGGTTCAATACTGGTGAATGTAAATGATACAGCTAACAAGTATCATTGTATAATGGGACTATGAAGGAGAAATTGTTTAGAAAAATTCTGTAGAATATGTTGGATGGTTTCTGTAGCTGGATCACCAGAGATCAATGCAGCTTAGTGTTGGAGATGTAGATCTAAAATTCAAAGAAAAATTACAGTATGTATTGCTGAGGGCAATCCTGAGCAATGAAGCATACCTGAGCAGTAGTTTTTCTCTGGTCTAGGCTCTTAATGCTGAAGGAGGTCCAGGAAGGCAGTAGGATGGACAAAAGAGAGATGGGAATAAAAGGGAAGGGAAAGAGAGGGCAATCCCAGTTTATCCTGTCACCAGGCACAGACTCGCCACAGTCTGTCTTTCGCTCAGTTTTCCAATGCTTAATTTGGGTCGTGCTGCTGGCAAGCTTTTTTTCTCTGTATCTGGTAGTCAAAATGATTAACTACATTAAGAATTTGTTCCTTTTCCTGCTCTTTTAGCGTTACTCGCTGTGCACTTCTTGACAGCACCCTGGTATATTTATTCGGCTGTTTTTTCCCCCTTCTAGGGCTGTTGACATCTTGCGAACAGCATCAGCATCTAATCACATGTCTCTGCTAGTTGCCAGAGATGAAGAAGCAAAGTAAGACAAAAATAAAACATTGATTTAACTTCAAAACTAATAAAAAGCCAACACTATATCTAAGGTTGGGTGGGCAGGCTTGCATGTATTTTTCTTTCAGATTAGTTTTAATCACAAAATTGCACCATATGTCACATTTTCTGTGTAGTGTTTGATACCAATTCACTCTGAGACTATTTGCATCAATTAAAGTAGCAAGCTCAGGCCAATTTCAGTTTAATGAAGAGGATTGAGATGTTATGTTACCAGCTAATGCCATTAAAAACTATTTTGCCATGGTAATTTTTTTAATACGTCTCACATTTTAAAATAATAACAAATTAGGAATACGTTAGACCTACAGTACCACAGAACTGTATGATTTAAGCTGGTCTTGCCTTCTGAAAAAAAGGCAGATTTAGTTATTGTTTCCCCTCAGAAGTTTGCTTTTCAATCTTTAATGAGCTTTGAATTAGTTTGGATAAGCAGATTAAACTGTTCACTGCAGCAAGTAGTCCAAAAGAAGTTATAAGGACATGTATATTAAACATTGCTTTAACCTTGCTGTCTAAAGTTAAGCATATAAACCAGTATTGGCAGCAAATCATCAGAAATGCTATGATCCAGGTCTGTATCCCCTTTTGACTTAAATCTCTAGAGGAAATGGCTGTTATGTAACTATATTTGATAATCATTGCAAGAGAACCTGCTGTTATTTGCCTTTCCTGGGATGTTCCACTTACAGAGTAATCTCTCCATAAAGGAATCTTCTCTAAATTCCTTTAGCTTTTTGTCCAATTTAAGCTTCCTTTTTCTGCTCCTTTATTTTTTGTATTTGACAGACATTTAAATCACTCTGTAGCCACTGATCTCTCCTTTTTTCAGACTGCCTAGATATATGTGAGGTCCACTCTTAATCTGCTTTTATCTAAAGCATACTGACCTAGTTCCTCTAAACTCCTTGAATAATTAATATCCATCAGTCCTTTTACCGTTCTGGTGGCATGCCCAGTGGCCTCTGCAGAATTTGCCACTACGTACAGTCTCTCACTCAGATACCTGTGAATTAATTTCTTGCGACTGTACATTCCTGTGCTAAAAGATTGTTTGATTTACATTGAACTGTGTTTATGTGTGTTCCCTTGGTCTGGCATTAGTTCAATAAATTTTGTCATTTTTTAGGAAATAATGCATCCAGCAGATTTCAACAACCCTCTGCAGTCACTGGAATTACTTGGGAATTACATTCCCTGCAATCAGTTAATTTATGTTCTCTCTCTCTAATTCTGTAATATTAATTTGCTGATGTTTCTGGCTTACATAATTCTGGATTACTTATATTTTTTAATCTGTTATCACTGAGGTAATCATAGCTCAGGTTATAAACATTTTTTAAATTAGGCTGCATTCAGTATTAGATTAATCAAGAGTTTTTGTTTTCTCTTTAATGCATGTAATATAGGACATAGATCTTTGCTGCTTTTTTTTGCCAGTTTGTTACGATATGACTGGTTTCTGCAAAGAACTTCTGGTTTGGTTTTTTTTTTCCCCCCAACAGCGCACTTGACCAAGACTTGCCCTTTTTTTCATCTGTTGGGGCTTTTTAAAAAAGATACTATAATGAAAAAGATAATCAAAGCCCAAGCTTATACAGTATTTAATATATAATGATATTTACCTCAGACGAAATAAACTGCAAATTTCCAAGAAAGCTAAATAGAAGTTAAGAATTTGCATCTGTTTTACTCATTCTTGAATAATTAATAAACATTCCTTCTGTCCTCTTTTTTTTGAGGTACCACAGCTTTGTTTGCCAGTCTCTTCTGGGCTCTTGTTCAGTATAGGTGAAATAAAAGCATTCTTTAAAAATACGAGTATGCTGTAGGTATGCTGATTCCTTCTAATATAAATAATTTGTTCTTGACCTAAGTAGTACCACTGTATTATTATCTGTAGTTGACTTGAATTGCAAGTTTTTAAAGTTGTGAAATCCAGGGTAAAGAGAGGTAATAATTAAGCTTTTCTACAAATAGTCTATTTCATTCATAGTCTATTGCTATTCTATCCTTGTCCCTCAGTATTACCTTACCTTTTTCTTGCCTCCTCCAAACATTTGACACGGCTTTCCTCTTTCAGTTGAGGATGAGTTTCCTTCTCTGAGGAAGGGTAACCATTCAGTAAAAACAGTAGCAGGTTTCAAAGGGTGCATTTAAACTACTGCCAAATCCTGACGGAGAGGATCTTTTTATTACCACAGGAAAGAATTTCTTGACCTGATGGATAAGTATGGCTCTCACAGTGACACCAGCTCTGCAAGAAGTTCTCCAACACAACTGTTAGCTGGTGAGAGATTGCTTTCTCGTCTGACGTAATCCTGTAGACAATAGTCATACTTTGGTGGAGTAGAAGCTAGCACTTAAAACTCTTTTCATTTGGGGAGAGGGTATATTGGAGGAAGTGACTGAAAGTCAGGCAAAACACACATGTTTACTTAGACTTTAACATTTAGTTTGTAGTCTAAACATGTAACTTGACTGGTTTGTGTGTCAGTTTCCCCAACTCCTAAAATAAATATAGGAGTTTATTTGGAACCTACTTTCAGCATTTTTAATTAATGAATAATGTGAAAAGTATTTGGTATTTGTAGATTAAATGTCCATAAGATTTCAAAGTACTAATAAAAGTTTGAGCTAGAATACCATAAATTCTAATCCTCGTGGAATTGTTGCCTAATTAGGATGCCTTTATATAGCATGAGTGATTATTCAGTTGAGATTTTTTTTGCACCCGGTTTGAAAAAAGATCATCACTTGCTATGTTTTAAGTAATTGTTCCTGGAACCCTGCGTGGCTCACAGTTCTTAGCTGTGTAGACTTAAGCTTTCTTTTGGTTATTTGATTGCTTATAATTTGTCTGTTTTCTAACATGAAAATAGTCCCACTGAACGAACTTACATGAGTTGAAATTTTGTGCGTTTTCCCAAATGTGTGTTTTATTTCTTTTTTTCATTGTTTCTTTTCTTTAAGCAAAATCTATAGACAGCCCTCCTTCTGGCTCATCCTCAAGGTCACAGAGTCCTCAGTTGCATCCAAAAGATAGTATCACGACCATCAGCAGAAATAATTCTGTTCCAGCACCATTCCCAAAGCTTGCGAAGTAATTTCCAAAACTGGCTGTAACTCTCTTGTGTGAGCTGTAGAAAATGGTGTATTTGTCTGCTTAGGAGAATTTTGGGTTGAGCACTAAGTATTCAACTTTGTCTTTTTTTTTTTTTTTTAAATCCTGTATGTTGTAATACCATTGATATTGCAAACTTTCAGTTTTAATAAGGTATTTTTTCTCATTTATTTATTGTTTACATGGTAGAACTAGTTTAATCAGATTGACTTTTGATCGTAGTGTCTGCTAATGAATTAATGCTTCTGGTTTATGTGTACCTAGGTACTCCCATAAGCCTTAGATATATATAGTAGAGGGGAGATTTTCTTCTTGTGAAATAATATATCAGTTCTTTCTGTAACTGCCAGAAGTAACAACTAAAGTTGCTGATTTTGTAGTAAGTAGGCAGTGTAATATTTGAACATTGAGATTAAATGTCCCCTATTTCTGTTTGTTGCTGTAAGAAATATTTGTGAAATCAGGAAGATAAAGATACTATATCACTTCAGTCTTTATTGAGTATCTAGTTCTGTGAAGTAATTATACTTTCCTTTTTTCCTTTCTCTTTGTAGGGATAGTGCATTTCAGATTATCTCTGTTTGCAAAGGAACAAGCCTAGGTTTGAATATTGTAGGAGGAATTAACAGAAATGAAGGGCCTTTGGTATATATTCAAGAAATTATCCCTGGTGGTGACTGTCATAAGGTAAAGACCTTTTTTCCCTCCTTCCCCCTTCAGTCCACCTGTATTTTTGCCTGCATTTAGTACCTACTTCAGTATTTTATATATACAGTTATATTTTAAATACAAATTATGTTTGGATTTCTGCATGCTTCCTCTTTAAACAGAATTATCTTATTGCACCATAGCATGGTTACATGGTAATGAAAATTATTCATGAACTCGTATGAGGTAAATAAGGATCTTATTCCCCAATTTACATATGAGAAGGTAAGAAATCAACTTCTTTAAGAGGTTGCACAATGCAAGGTAAATCAGCACGGATGGAACAGAGCTACAGATTGCATCTCTTGTTTTTTTTTTTTTTCTGGGACATTCAAAAAATCATTTTTCCCTTGGACTTAATTTAGATGAATCCTTGCAGTTGGAAAGCATTATTTAGGCAAATTAGAATAAAAAATATTCTGCTAGTGCAGACTAATGAAATGTATGAATCAGTACTGATTACTGTTTTCATTTATGACAAATGCAATATGTAAATCAGGAGAGTTTGTCAGTTTTAAAAAATAAATAAATAGCAGAGCTGTCTGGTTCAAGTACACAAAACTGTTTATCCAAGCGTCTCCTTTTGTATCCTGAGTTGTTATGGTTATTTTGATGTGTAGATCACCAGTTTGTGCCTCTTGCCAAGCACGAGGGTACGAGTTAATTTCACAAGCAATGAGTTTTGCCCCAAAACAGCCTATAACTATTGTGACTGAATTTTTGTAGATTAAGGTTAATTCCCAAATGCCAAGATGGAAGGAAAAAATGTAACGTTTCTCCAGGACTTCTTTTAGTAGATAAATGGCAATCATTATTCTTTTGTTTTCTCCTATTTTGCTGTGGCTTCTAAATCATTTTTCTCATTATAAACATATAATATAAAGCCTATCATACACAATTGATAGACTGAGACTGAGATACTAATGTGCAGGAGGTTCTAATATTAGCAATATTAGAAGTAATTTCTCAATCTTGGTTGTGCTGTTTGAGAAAACTAAGTAGCAAGCATATTTTAAATCTCTGCCACGTGAGGGCAGCATTGAAATGGATATCTTTTAATAGGCTGGGTGCAAGCAAAATAAAAGCTCTACAACTTTTTTCTTTAATCAAAACCAAAACACTAAGTGACAAAAAATGTAGTAAAGTGCTATCATAGGTTTGACATAACACATCTAGAATTATGTTATGTGGGTATTAAATATGTAAAATTATACTGGTCTTTTACTTAGTTCCTATGTATCTTCTTCTGTACACAGTTTGTTTCAAATGGCCAGATTGATTCCGTGATTAATTTCTTAAGAGCTGAAGAACACAGACATGTTATGTATAATTTAATGTGTGTTACATTAGACAAATGTCATAACTAACTCTGTAACCATAGGTCAATAACATGAATTTTCAGTTAAATTGTTGAGGCCTCTTTTAAAATGTGAGTAAAGAAACCTCTATCTTAGTGAGACATCTAGCCTAGCATGTTTAAAGTCTTGTCTTACAGTCTCTGAGACAGAAATGTGATATGTTCCTATGTCGGTAGAAAGTTTGCAATGAATTCAACAGAAGCACAAAGTTGACAATATTATTTCTGTCGTGGTTTTGACTGGTGAATTCCTAATAGACTAATCTGTTTTTCTCATTAAGATTAATATGGCTTGAAAGTGCCTGAAGAGTCCCATGTATAGCCAAGAACATTTGGTTTTGAAATACAAATTAATCCAGCTCACAGCTGAATTAATTAGTAAAGAAGTTTCCTGTGGTCAGATGGGTTGGGACTCCTTGCTGGAAAAATTACTATGTGTGGTTTGTTTGTTTGGGTTTTTTTAATAGAAATATGCATCTGGGTCCAAATTTCTTCTTTACACAATATCTGAGATCTGTTCTGTCTGATGAAGCTTTTATAATGACTGCCATCATGGTCATTAAATGATCATTTGATCTGCTGTTTGTTTTTGGAAGATTGGCAGGCAAAATGTATAGCCATTCTTGATATTTCTTGTCTTAACAGATGCAGAGGAACATGTTAAAGTGCTATGATTATACAGTTCTTTCTGTAGTGATAGCAATTAATACAAAATTTGTGGGTTTGGTTTTTTGTTTGTTGTGTTAGGATGGACGATTGAAGCCTGGAGATCAACTTGTGTCCATAAACAAAGAGTCAATGATTGGTGTCTCCTATGAAGAGGCAAAAAGTATAATCAACAGAACGAAGATGAGGTATCTGTTACTGTCAAACAGCTAACCCTCCAAAATGGTTTATTATGCGATAGTTATGATCAGATTGTGAAATGTCTTGTCATGTGTACTTTGAGGATATGTAAGGGATATTAATTCTTTTTTAAATATTCAATTGCAGTACTATTTCATAGAAAAAGACTCACATGCTTCTTTTAGACCTGTAAAATTATGATACTTTAATTCCTTTCAAAAGAAAAAAAGCCCAAAACCCAAACCCACACTATTTGCCTCTTTTAATGACAGGGAATATAACACCTTTTTAGAAAAATAAATAAATAAAATCACACACAATGTTTGGAAAAATGTAATTTTTGCAAGAGTAGCATATAATCTTATGAACAGTATAGTATACAATATGTTGAAACTTTTTAAATTTTTATTTTAGGTTTGAAAGTTTTTGGGAGATAGCTTTTATTAGACAAAAAAATATTCCCAGTTATTCAGAGAAGCTGCAACGTCCTTCCAGCCTCTTAATGTCTTCTGTAGCATATGGAGAACAACAGGCTGCAGTACTTAGTCCTCTTGCATCTCCTAATGGGAAGCTTGTTTCAGTGTTCACTCCAAATGCTGTGAGTATACTTATTACTCCCCTTAGTATAAAGTGACAAATGGTTGTTTTTCCTAATGTTATTGGGATTTCAGTATAGGGTTATTTTAATTCAGTTTCTATTCTAGTAAGAAAATGACTGGCTCTCTTTCCTGCACAATATTAATTCTCTGGAATATCAAGACTTTTTCCAGAAGATATGTTGTGTAACAGTAGAGTAGACCAGACCAATGACAGGAATAAGAATATTAGTTGACTTGTGGTAAGAAAACAAATCAAATAAAATAAGCATTGACCGTGTTCTTAAATACAGAGTTCTCCTTACTGTTTCTCTAGGGAGTAAAGTTTCAGAATCAGATATAAAGTACTCTGATTTTACTACATATGTGTGAGTACAGTTCAATCTTACAATTCCTCCTTGATGATGAGATTTTTGTTTAAAAATCAGGGTCTTAGAAGAATGTGGGTTTTTTCCCCCTTTCTTTCAGCTAAGCAACAATTGTTGTTTTAGTTTATACAGCTCACCATTAGTGTCAAGAAGTACTGTTGGCCATAAGAAAGAAGATTTTAAAACTACTCTATTATTTCAGTTTTTCAAAAAACATTTTCAATTTATTGCATTTTTGAAACTAAATAAAGTATTGTCTTTGAACAAGGAAGAATAAAATGTTCCATGTCAAACACAAAGTCAAAACACCTGATTCTCAGTTGTTCTTACATTTGTACTTAAAATTCTTGCCCATTTTTCTTTCATATTAGAGATATAAACGTTGAAACATGTTGCCTAGAGAGGCTGTGCTATCTTAATCTGTGATGATATTCAAAACTTAACTAAGGTTTTGAGAAGGCCCTGATCTAAGTTTTATGAATGGCATTCCTTCACACCACCACCACCCCTTCCATTTTCTCCTAGGGCTGTTTTGATCTATCCAGCCCTATTTCTCCCCCTAGTCTTCCTTCCTCTCCCTCTTTTTTGCATTAATGTGAATTTCTAGTTTGGCTTGTGATCTGTTTTAGAAATGGTATTTCATGACTTTTGATTTTCTTTCATAGATGGAAACTGGAATCAAGATGGGAGAGCAACGTCCAATTACTTCTCTAGACTGCAGTCCTACTGATGTGTCTGCCACTGGTAAATGCTGATTTAATTCCCTGCCACCCTTTTTTTTCTTCAATAACTGTCACACAGAAAATAGTACATAGTGAGACTTGATAGTCTTTAAAAAAAGGAATATTGCACTGTTTTTGTAGTACTAAATAAAGGACTGAAATCAATGGATTGTTTATAGCTTCTGTCAAATATAACTTACATTGTCTCTAACAAATAGCTGAAACCAAACAAAAATGAGTGATCACAACATTTGCGATACAGCAGTAATGATAATAGACTCAGTAGAAACCAGATAATGAAGACTCACGTATAGATCAAGATTACGTTGCCATAGAAACTGTGCTTTCTTGATTTGATGAAATTCAGTGGATGTACACTGCTTGCAGGTTTTGGGCTTTTTTTTAAATCAGGGCAACATATTGGAAGGATAGAAATAACATGCAGACCTCTTCAACAGTTTTTCAGTTGATAACAACTGGAATATATATGTGTCTATATTTGAAAGTCATGACATTCAAAAAGAAACAATAGTCACTCTATTAATATATATTTTGAAAACAATATTAAGGAAAAATAGAGGTTGTAGAATATGGTCAGAACCAAATCTGAACTGAACAATTGTAATTCCATTAAGAAACAAATATGCATTGTATTTCAAACAGTGAAAATGCAGTAGTCTGCAGAGTCTCAATTGACACAGAAATATAACTGATTCTGTTCTGTATTTCTATATGAAGAGCTGAACTATATTCTTTTTCTTCAGGTGGTAGGTAGTAAGCATAACCTGTGCTTCTCAACTTGATGTCTAATCTACTGAGCAGAGGAAGGACAAACATACAGGATCTGATTCATTCTAGGTGTTGCTCCACTGATGTTATTCAAATTGTACCTGCATTTATTATGGCCCATATTAGATATCCTAATTTTAAATCAGTCTCCATATAGCAAATCTGACCAGTTGGCTTCCTTCCTTCAAGGGTGAGATGGCTGAATGTGAACTTTTGAAACTGGAAACGTTCTAGTACTGAATACACCTGGAGTTTTATGACCACACAATTTTTTAATATTGATCATGGAAAACACCACAACTAAATCAGACGAACAAAACAAAAGGCTATTTTTTAATATATTCAGAATATAAGACTCTTGGTTAATATAATGCAATACACAGGAGCTTCATCGTTGCTTAAAAAGACCAAGGAGGCCACAGTTTCTTAACATATCTGAATAACATAGCTAGTAGAGTGGAAAGTAGAAATACTTGCAGCTCCAGTTTGTACTGTTTCTTGTCATTTTTCAGTTTAGTCTTATTTAATAGCACATCCTTAGTCAAAGCTGCAAATTCTCTCGTGCTGTCCTTTTTCAAGGATAATGTTGAAAAATTAAAGTAGCTCTTAGATTATTTTTTTAAATGCTGTAAGAAAAATCCGCGTAATTTTGAGAAACTCTTGCACAAACTCGTACACAAGGCTTTTCCATGCTGAGTTGAAAGGAAGAGTGCCAATTCAGCTGAGGTTCTAGCCCGCTGTCTTCAGAATTTAATATAGCATGTGAGAGGTGTTAGTGTTAGAGATTTTCAAGATGTTTTGGTTTATGCTTTTGGCATATAAAGAGAATGTAAATTACTTTGAGCTTGGAAACAGATATGCTGTGAAACTAAAAAAAAAAAATTCTGTGTGATTCCTTCTGTTCCTTTAGAGAGAAGCTCAAACTGCGAGATCCTTTAGTTTTCAAATGCTGGTTTTGGTTTCAGTACCTCTTTAGCCCATTATTGAAATAATAAATTAAGATCTAAATTGTATTTATGAATAATGAGCACAAACAAGTATTCCATTTTCTTCTGCAAAAAAACAAGTCAATGAGTTTGTTCTATTTACATACATCTAAAATCCAAAGAAATTGATGGTTAAATGCTCCTTTTGCCTACTCTCTGTGATCAAAGACTTCCAAAGGTTGCTGCTTCTTGTGTTGTATCCACAGGTGTGTCTGAAACATGACAAAGCTGTGACTGCATTTCTCAAGTTCCATTAAAACTAAGCAAGCACACAAAAAAAAAAAGCAATTATTCTGAAATCTTGCATATGGACTGCTTAGTGCTGCTAGCTTCTTTTCCTTTCCTCAGCTTAATAACTTGTGTATGTTGGAAATAAAATAAATGCATCATAAGTTATTAATGGAACTAGCTAAAATTATGGAAACTTGTTATATTTCTGACTATAAGGACGGAGGGGAGGGGATGATGGATGATGGCTTAATGGATGGTAGTTCTTGGAAAAGAGTTCCTCCCCAGGAAAAAATACTGAGGAGCCTGCTGGAATTCAGTCTAAGCTACCTCCGCACAGCCCTTAATTGGCAACAGATCATTACCTCTCTTTCCACAGTGTTTTCTAGATCACTTGATATGCTTTTGGGAACTGTTGATTATGCTGAGGGTGTGTCTTGAAGGTCTGTCTTGGAATTCACAAGTGTGTTTCCCTTTCTGTTTCCAGAGTAACAGTGTATCTCCGAGAGAAGAGAAAATACCACAACTATAAGCCATATGCTTGATGAATCGCTCAAAGTTATTCCCAGTTTCTTACTCCTAATTTGCTACTTGTCATTTTTTGATGTGAAAAAATAGTTTAAGTGATTGATACCCATAATTTTTGTTTATTATAATTATGTCCTTTAAAAAAAAGTCAATCTAAATATTAACATTTATTTGTGGCAAGTGGGTATTTAGCTGGCATCCATTTGATGAGCAGAGCCTCAGAACACATTTTTCAAAGCAATAGTTACAACTGTATCCTTATTTAATTTTAATTTTTTTTCTTCTTAGTTATTGCCCCCAGCCAGAATGATGATAATGAGCTGCAAGGAAGGAACTCTACTATTCGTCTCAAAGCAGAAAAGCTGGAGAAGGTAAACACAATCTTTGGAGTTTTCCTTTCTCCCCCTTCATGATGCATGTAAAACATCTGGAGAATATTTCTAGGTTGACAAACTTTAAGGTATATACTTCAAATTTTCTATTTGGATAGTTCTTTCAGGTTGCAGGCCAATATTTCATTTTATATGTTGGGCAAATTACTGTTTTTGTTAATCTAATTACTGATTAACTCTTCTGGGAATCTGAACATCTCGGGATTTTTAAGGCAGTTATTAAGGACAAAGGGTTTTGCTTATTACACTCATCTCTATTCAAGGTTAAATAACATCTGAACATCTCTCAATTAGAAGGAAAAGTCACAGAGTGTCTCTGGAATAAAAGTGTTGTCAGTGAGAGTGTGCTATGATACAAAGGCTCTTTGAAGTATAGCTCTTTAATTACTCCCCCATGTCCCTGCAGTCATTATCCCTAGTCCGTCCTTTTTTTTTTTTTTTTCTCCAAAATAAGTTTTCTTCTTCCAGGCATTGAATTATCTTGGGATCCAGCCCACAGATGAGCAGCAGCAAGCCCTAAGGCAGCAACTTCAGAAAGATTCTAAAGGAACAGTGTCTTTTGGAGGTAATAATTTCTTAATTACTATGGAAAATAATGAAATGTAGCAATATAGATATAATAGATAATAACCATTAATATATTTTCTTTCAGTGTTGGGTTGCTACTGCAAATAAAATCATACTTTGAGGCTAGAACCTTATTCTACTGTATAAAAATAAGCTTGGAATTCTGAAACTAAGTAATTGGAAAGCAAATCACAAATTTATCTAATTAAGAGCAACCTTGAGAAAGTTTTGATTTTGTGCTCGCAGATTCCTAAATTTTTGCCTTGACAATAGGGTACTGTAATTGTTCCAAAAATTACTTGGGAGTGAATTGATGGTTAAAGAGACTTCTTGAAGCAACTGAATTGATGGATTATTTAACTTGTTTAGTTTGTGAGAAGCAAGAACATTTCAACTATTGCATATAGAAAGCGATTGCATGGAGACCATCATGATTCTTCTTCTAGCTAAACCTAATTCTGATGGGAATGAGTTGCTTCTGTTGGTTATGACAATTTTGGTAGGTGACACTAACAATTTAAGAATATTTGTCATAAACTCTGAGACGTACGATAGTTCTGATGCTAAAACTGATGGAAATTTCACTTTTCCTAAAGTTTATGAAAACAGCATCAAACACTAGTATATGAAAAATAATTTCCTGCACTTAACCATCCAAAAAGGCACTGGATTTTCAAGTACCTTATCAAGAAAGATACTGGATCTTCCATCAGATTTTATGTGGTGTAAACAAACCGACCTTTCTATTTCCACTTTTCTGTTATATTGTAGCAGAATTTTTTTTTAATACGTTCAGAATGAATGGGTAATACAAGCCATGTTGATTGAGAATGCTGTAGTGTTTGTATTTAAAACTTTCAACTTGGTCAACATCAATTTTACCAGGCCTCTATTAGGGATATAAAGGACCTGCAAAGAAACTATGAGCTGTGAGCTACCATGAAAATTTTCATTTTTCCTGTAGAGACGCTGTGTCTCCTCTAGTAAGGTCAATTCATTGGGAAGGGCAGGTTTATAACAGGTATGCAGATTCCTTTTAATTTTTCACAGGGGTCTGCCAAATGTAGAGCATCTCTAACCAGCTACTTTGAAGGTGAACTTCACCTTTTCTCCTTCACAACTTGATTCAGGGATATTTAATCTCAAGACCTGTTCTGAACATTTTTGTTCTTATTCTTACCAGCTTTACCAAATGTTTCTATTCAGAGAGATGTGTCCAATTTTCATTTTTTCCTGTAAAAAGCTTGCGGAGGGCAGACACTGCGTTTATAAAAGGGTAGCCATACATTGTGATACTAGTAGTTCTTTTGCATCTGGTGGTACTGCTACTAAACTGAACCTGTGGACTACAGCAATAAAATCTAAACTGTTTTTTAGATTTTGTTGAAGTTTCAAGGAATTCATTCTCTATGCAATTGAATGCCACAGATGACAACCCAAAATCTGTAACATATGAGGTCAATGAGATTGTCAGCGTACTGGATTCACAGGTAAATTATGTGCCTGTACCGTGTTTAACTGTTGGGAGGAGATTATTGGAGAGCTTATTATATGTAAGATTACTCCAAATCTTGGGCAGATGTTTAAGACGGCTCCATATCATGGTGGTCTTTAAGATAACTTAGTTTCTGTGAAGCTTATTAAAGCAACCTACTTTGCAGAAAGCAGTTCTCGTAATTATATTGTGATTTGTTATAAGTGTGGACAACAGTGATTTACTGAAGTTTCTTAATGGAATACATATTGCTACTACCTGTGTGAGAGATAAACAATTATTGGGCCCAGTGATTTGAACTACTGCTACAGTGAAAATCTCTTTATTCTAAAGGTGACTTTAAGAAAGAGCATTTGCAGCATAGGAATATTAAAATAAAATTATGTGTTATTTAAAATATTGAAGAAAACAAGGACTATTAGTTTTGTATTCTTGATACTTTAAAAATATTTTTAGTAATCCTTTTTAATAAGAAAAATAATTGTTCCTTTGGAAGATAAGTTGGTCAGAATTTTCTTAGACATTTTTAGTATTTTCAGAGCTTTAAATTCTTTTAAAATTAAGATTATCCTCTCATTTTATTAACAAGACCTTTTAAGATAAGATGTTAAAGGCTATGGAAGATGCAGTGAGCAATACATTCTAACCTTGCGTGTCTAAATACACACAGTTTGTAACCAGTGATTCTTTGGAGGATGACATGGAAAGACTTAAGAAAGAAAGAAATGAAGCTTTAAAAGAAATGAGTAAATTAAAGGTAATACTTAATTTTTATTTCCTTTAAATTATTCAAGAGACTAATTTCTGTTTGTATATAGTAATTAACTATTTTTCTTTTCAATTTTATGTGCAATTTTTGATTAATAAATAAAAAGGCAGAGTAAACAGTCCTAATGAGGTTTGAAGATTGTATGCTTACAATATATTTCTGGAGACAGTGAATTTAATTTGTTATACTGAATGCTAATGCATTTTTTAATCTAATTCACAGAGAAATGAGACTAAGCAGACATTTCACAAAAGTGAATTTGGAGAAGTGACTGATTTGCATGGCAATTTTATTTAGAAATGTGTGATCCCAGTAACCACAGTGTCTGAGCATATGCTAATACTTTTGAAAGAAGTCAAAACTGGAGGATAAATTAATCTGTTTTTAAAATTAATACATATTTTCACAGACGTTACAAAATACATAAGACCTAAAGCAACAAATATATTTATTGTTTCTTGGTACCTTGGGTTACAACCATGGTCCTATGCTCCTGAATTTCTTTTTTGACAACCCAAAAGATAAACAGTTCTAGTTCTGTATTCAGTGTACCTAATTCTTGTTCTTGGACAGGGCTGGAAAATTGATCCCAGGATACAGGCAGTTCTACAAATTGCCTCCTGGTCCAAAAAAATTCTTTCTTGCTATAGATTACAAAAACATTGGGTTGACATGGCCAAAGATGTGCTCTTCATTCTGTGCACAA
Organism: Nyctibius grandis; assembly: GCF_013368605.1. Lineage (NCBI taxonomy): Eukaryota > Metazoa > Chordata > Aves > Nyctibiiformes > Nyctibiidae > Nyctibius > Nyctibius grandis. The sequence goes on from NC_090672.1 coordinate 8,504,469, forward strand.
AGATTCTTTTTCTGAAAACTTTGTACTGAAATGGAAGAACCCGATTTACATTGAACATTGAAGCAGTGAATACTTAGCATGAGTCATTAAATTGCTGATGTCGAAAACTGGCAATGATCAATCTATAATTGCCTCATTTCTTATACTCTTCCCTTAACAATCTACAGTCAAATACTTGAATCTGAGTGAGAAATACCCTTGGTCTGACTCAGTATGAGAATCTTTATGCTTTTATATCACTTTTTTTTTTTTTTAAACTTTGTTAGAACTTTTAACCTTCTGAAAGTGGTGTACTTACAGGCTTCTGGTATAAGTAGGTGAGTGAAAGAATGGTCAAATGTACAATGTTGAAAATAACTTTATGTGAATATTAGGTTGTACAGAAATCTGTTAAAGCCACAAAAATGTCTTTATTCTGCTCATTTGCTAGGTGGTTAGGTAACAAGAGACTAAAAATGTGTATTTTACTTATATCACAGAAATGTCCAGTAAATAATCCTCAAATGCTCAAGAAACTTAAACAGTATCAATGAACTCTCTGAAAAACTAGCTTGTAGAGATTAAAATTTGGTTTTGTCACAGGTTTTATAAATGCTGTTAATTATTAATTATTTCCACCAGAACTTTTTTAATAGGTATGTTTCTGCTTATACAACATTTTTAACAGATATATATTGTGGCCTAGAAACATCGTAGTTGTACAGAAGGCAGTAAGTACATTGATAGAAGTTAAGTATTGTTGCCTGTAGTTTTGAAAGATCTAATTGGGTTTTAGGAATAAAAACTCTTTCTCTTTCAGACCTAATTATTATTTCTTCTTTTTTTAAAAAAAAAACAGGAAAAATTATCTGAATCTGTGAATTTACAGAAACAGTTAACAGAGGAGCTACAAATAGTCAAGCAAGTATGTTGAAGTTTCTTAAAAATATAATTCTTTCTTTTTTTTACTGTTTTTTGTGGAAGGGAGAAGGGAGCACTTCTTTCTCTCTTAATGCTCGTATTGACTATACTTTCACACTGATTTCAACACAAAGTGGTTCTTTTGTTACTACAAAGCTTTTGATTAGAATTGGAGAATATTGATCCTTAGGATTTTAAAGCAATAATGCTGTCCTGGTGTTGAATTGAGGTATGAACTGTAGGGCAAGCTGGATCAGAGAAGCTGGCTAATAATGTAGTAGCATCTTTCTGGTCTTAAGTGTTCTTGAAGTGATTTTGCTGTTCTTAGGCAACAGTGTGCCTGATCTACAGCCCTAACTTTAGCTAATTTATATGTCAGCCAGAGTTTTAAGTATGAAAAAATAGATGCACTTGACAATCCTACCTGATATTTACCAGGAAAAAAAGGGTAGTAACTGTTTTGTGAGGAATGTCTTGTTTCTGTCTCCATATCTATCTATAACTATGAGAGAAGAAATCAGAGTTTCTTATGAAATTTAGCCTTGTTGTGTCTCTTACAGGAAATTTCCAATTATATGTAAGTCTCATGAGTCATTTATAGCCTGGATTCAAAACCAAGTAACTTTCCTGTTTCTTGCTTCTACTGAACATCATCCTGTCAGCTCTTTTCTTCTTTTGAGCTGGCCGCCTTCCTTCTCTCCTGTACTGCTACACGTATTCCTTGTAGGTTTTTCACGGCTGTCTGTTCCATCAGATGTCATATGTAAAAATGCAAGATACATTTTAAAAATCTTTCAAGGTACTGTTATATTAAGATTACTTTTACATTTTTGCTCATATATGTAGACTTGTTCAGCACCTTCATTATCACCTTCCGTTCCTTGAATATAAGATAATTGCTTGAAAGTTTTTCCATTAATATTGTGATGTTGCCGTCTGTACACTGTGGGACAGCAGGGAAATAAATTGGATTCTTTTTTGGATAGAATTTAACAAAGATGGTTTAAGATGGTCTGTATTAAGTGGCAGCAATTCCCATTTTCTACCGCATGAGGACCTCATACTTTTATTTTTCTGTCCAGTACTGTCATGTGAGGGTGCAGGTCAGCTTTGCAGTACAAACCTCCAGGGGATAAATATGCTGATTTTCTAGTAAGCATTTTAAAGAACTTCTGTTGAAAAGGTGCCATATAGTGAAATGAAAGAGAAATAATAAATTATATGTATTTACAGCACTGTCTGACCTATTTTAGGAGATACAAGCAGGCTTTTAATGGAAATTCTAGTTCTGTTTACAGTTGGTGCATTTTCAAGTGTTTTATACATATGTCTGTAGTTCAAAACCAATATTGACGCTGAGATTCATGGTGATACAAAGTTTAAAAAAATAGGCTAGAGTACAAGTTGTCATTTAACTTACGATAATGCATTCCTGCTTGAGCTGAAGTTAATGAAATGAGTTAATGAGTACATTATTGAGCCCTAATGGCCGATTAAAATTAAACAAACAAACCAACTTAAGTATGTGCTTAAGGTCTTCTGAATTCAGTACAATTTAAACTTTTTTTTTTTTTTTTTAAATCACTGCTTTCCTGAAAAAAACCCAAGATTTTTAAATGAGGATACAGGCTAGAAGTCATATATAGGAGTATCTTTTGTGGTATTTCTATTGTCTACAAATTGTGAATTGCAGAGATTACAGCTTAATTAGGACAGGCGTACAAATATTCTGGTTAATGGACATGTTTTGTTAGTACCCATTCGTTAAGTGGGGCTTGAATCGGTAGCTAACAGGATAAGCAAACTCTTAGGCTTAGAAATATTGCTAAATTTGAAATGAGGTAGGAATTATTTTCTAATATTGGTCTATAACAATTAAAATACATTACTTGATACATTTGTACTTTGAGATTGTGATATAGCACTATTTTTATGTCTTCCTTGAAATCATGTGGAAGCTGAAATTGGCATAAAACATAGAAAGGCACTTTTGACTACCTCAGTTCTTGTCAACACCATGAATGTGAAATCTGTAACAGTGTCTTTATCGTCATGGATAAGTCTGACTGTATTCTGTGCTGCCTGAAAATCCTGGGTCATACGAACCTGAATGATCTCTTCCTTACTGGAGCTTTTTTATGCAGTTATTGTCAGCTGAAGCACCTCAGCTAAACAGAGTAAATGTGAAAGGTCGTAACGACAGGACACTGCTTGTGGTATCTCATACTGCTGGACTTGTGTTTCATAGGGCTAAGGTTTGCTATTCTATGCTTGTTTTTTCTAACGGGAAAACTGTTGCTTTTGAAGACCAGGACTTGAATGGCTGCAATTTTTGAGGCAGTATATAATTTATTTCACCCTGCCTGAAAGAAGTATTTGTTTTATTTTTATTTTATTACCTTTTTTATTTTAATATATAGTAAAGATACTCGAAGTTCTTTTAAAGGATGTTTTCAGCATACAATTTTTGTAAAATTAACAAATAAATGTAATTGAATTGTAACTGCAATTTTTTGTGTAGTTTAAAAGAGTACCTTTGTTCCAGTGTTTGTGATGGCTGGAATATTACTTGGATAAAACCTTCTCCTGACACTTGAATTTACCCAAAGAAGGAATAGAACCTGGGTTTGAAAGAAACTTGTACCTTGAAATTGATTCTGTAAGGATTCAGCTTTCTTATTTGTTGTAGTGGCTTCATACCAGAGTAGGACAAATGGTCCCATCAGGCATTTATATAGATGAAATATTAGCAGCTGCAGATTCCATTTCTATTGCGTCTTCCTTCATACAAGCAGTTGAATGGGACAAGAAAATTTTGCTGAAGCATGCTGTAATCCATCTGTTCTTCACTGGTGGGGGCCCCTTACCTGCATAAGTGAGAGAACCCACCGAGTCACCACAGTCCCAGCTTCAGTAACTGTAGAACTGGGAAACCTGATGGTATCCTTTCCCTTTGTGCCTCCCTGCTCTAGCAAACAGCTCTGGTTTGTCAGAAAATTTGGCTAATTCAGTTGTGGTGTGGATAATCATTTCATTATAATGTAAGAATCCATTGTTTGTTAATTACTCCTTTAGGTCTTTCACTGTTGAAATCTGGTCATACTTAGTCTGCTATTACAGAGGAATTAATATTCAGCAATTGGGTTTCTGAAAAAACAATGGAGGAGTAAAGGCAATTCTGGATTATAAGAGAGTAAACCTTTATCTCAAGGGGGTCTTATTTCAAAATGAAGACCTCCCTTTTCATTATAGCAATTTTCCCATGACTTTTCTGATGTCAGTTTATTTCAGTAATTCCTATGTGTGCGTTTTTAAGATGCCACCCTTTGTCAAGGCCTCTCTATTCATTTATATTAGTCAAACTTATTACCAAAGCATCGTTTCACTTTTGTCTCCAAGAGTTTTTCCACCTCCAGCCTATTACTGAAGGATACCTTTACTCCTGAAGACTTCCACATCATCCTTTGTATCAGTAGGGCCCAGCTTTTCTTGCTGGTGAGTCACAGTTTCTTACAGTGGCAATAAAATGCCCTCTACAGAGGCAGTAAGTTTGACCTATACTCCTGTAGATTCGTAACTTCTTAGAAGCTGACCCCTGTGTTCTCTGAATTGTTTCTAGGAAAAAGAGCTGCTATGAGCAGCCTGCAGGAGGGGTGGATTGTTCTGGTGGTCTTTCTGTGAGTGCTTTTGGTATTGGCCTCTTACACTGCTTTTAGTGCTGTGCAAACAGGCAACTGTAAAAGGAACTAGCCGAATAACAAAGACATGCAGCAATAAGCTTTTGAATAGTGGGCGTTTCCAGGTGGAGATGATCATCATGTAGAATAGGCTCATCTAGTGCTTTGTGCTTTCAGAAGAAAAAAAAAATAAAAATCATTATACTTGCTGTCAAATTAAAGGTTATTTAAATGTATCTTATCACTTGTGTTCCTATAACAGAAACCTCTAAGCTATATAACACCAGTGTCATCTGTATTCACTAATGATGTTGCTGTTTGCTACATGTGTGATTACTTTTTCTAATGCTTTATTTTCTAAGAGACCAGAATGTCCCTGGCAATCATCCAAATTGGTATTATATTGCAAAACCATTGTAACTATGAGGAAGATGGTGTCCTATATATGTCATTGAGTTTGGTTTACTTACGGCCTGAAATAAATGTATATTGTTTATAAAGACAGTGTACAGGTTAGAAGTAATCTGAAACTGAGACTGGTAGATCATTTTACAGAAAAAACATTATGACAAAGTATAGGAGAACCTGACTTGAAGAATACTGATTGCACAGAACAAATGGTTCTGAGTTAGAAAGAACAGAATTAAATCTGCCTTTGTAAGCTTAACTGACCTCTCTAGACATTTATATAATGACACCTGTTAAATATTATATGACATTTCTTCCACAAAAAGAAAGGAATATTTGGTCATTTAGGTTTTTCAGAAATAGTGATTTCAAGTCTAGTTTCTAGAAGGTTGTTTCCTACTTATTATGGATTCTTAGTGTCTGTTTCTTCTCTGCCCCTACCTGTTTCTCCTCTAGTCCCATTCCCAACGAGGAAATAGCTATAAGATATAATATGTAAAATAGGAATAGGATATTCACCTAAGTATATTCAGCTGATGAATTTGTACAAAGAATTTCTAGCTCTGTGAATTCGTATATTTAAAGCTTACAACTTTAATGATTCAGAAAATTCATATAAAGTGAATTTTTCCACAGTTGAATAAAAAGCTAAGGGGAAAGATGATTTACTGCTTTTGGTGCCGGTGAGCCTGTATGTCTACATTTCTTGATGAGCAGTTTGTTGTTTTTTTCCAAGTGTAAGCTCACCTGTTGTCGACACCTTTAGTTTGACTTTTTAAATTCACAAATCAAAGTTAAATTGAATTAATGTTCAGTAGTAAAAGGAACTGAGCAATATCCTTCCCTAAATCAGATTTTACAACATTTAAGGATTACTTTAGCTGAATAAACAGCTAACAGTTTCTAATTTCCTGTTTTCCATACGTTATTTTTATATAAATTTTACATAATACTCTTCAGTGATAATACAGGATAACGATGTAAGAGCAGTAACTAGGCAGAAAAATAAAAACCAGCACTTATTTTGAGAATATCAACGGAATACTTGCGTTAGAAGTCCATCTACATGATGTGCAAACTCTGAGTGTGAAGTCAGGCAATAATAGTAAAATGAGATAACATCTCATTAAAGTACCTTTTTAGTATGGAAGTGATGGGGCAGATTAACAGCACCAGATGGATTTCTATAAAACCTTTCATTCAATTAGATTTACAGTAGTCATAGAATTTGTGATTTAATTTATTAGGAAAATTATCTCTCTCTGTAAATACCTGTTCTTTGTTTGAACATCATACACTTAAAAATTAGCGATTGAACCATCTAACCATGAACACTAAAAGGTAGCCCTAATGCCAACTGCAGTACCTTTGAGATAAATTTGTACTACTTTGTTAGCTGGAGTTGTAACTTTTCGATTAAATTCTATCGTCTTTAGGAGGCTAAGGCAGCTGTAGAAGAGACAAGAGCGCTGCGGAGTAGGATTCATCTTGCAGAAGCTGCACAAAGGCAGGCTCGTGGAATGGAGATGGACTATGAAGAAGTAATTCGCCTATTAGAAGCTGAAATTGTAGAGCTGAAGGCTCAGCTCACTGATCATTCTGGCCAAAATAAAGTAAGCAAAGCAGTCGCCTGTTGTAGTTACCATGGTTTCCTTGCTGTTGTCATGTATCTTGTTTTCATTTTCTTTTCATCTGCTTTTCTAAAGTAGGTCACTGTTTGTCGTGTATTATTCAATAACTGGAATGATGTGTAGTGAAGGGGATAATGTGAAGTGCATGAGTCTTCCTTTATCCTGATATTTTTGGGGTGGAAAAATAGGAGCTAGAAGCATATGTGGGTCATAGGTCAAAATGGCACATCTCAAGCATTAAAGCATGGAATAGTTTCTGGACTGCAGATATATTGTCTTTAAAGACTATATGTATATTTCTATACTTTTGTATTTATGTAAAAATGGCCTTCATATTTATGTTTCTGTTAGGCAAATAATAACAATATAACGTCCAGTACTGTTCTTAAGTAAATTTAGATTTAATCAAGATAATCATTTAAATGCTACTAAGTGTCTTGCCAAAAAAAAATTCCTATTATTTTTTTAATTGAGCTTCATATTTTAAAACCACTTCATCTCCAGTGAGGCGTTTCAAAAAATGTTAGGGAATAAAATATTTGAGGCACTTTTAAATTTTTCCCCATAATTGCCGATCCATTTTCTACACGCAGTTTGAACAAGTGCAAGCAGGTTGGCATTTGTGTATTTATCTTGTTTTTCTCATGAAAAATGGATGTGCATATGAATTGATGAGGAAAACCTGCTCAAATGTTGCCTTATTTCATCATGAGAACTAATTCAATATTACGAAGTATGAAAAGGTAAAACCTATTGTATACCAGCTTGCAAAGAAGCAACATAGCAAGTACATGTAGCTCCCAGGGAGAAACTCCTCTCCTCTAATTGTGAGAGTGTGTGATGAGATGAATCACACCCTAGAAGTTCTTCTTTCTGAACATCTGGGTGAGATGCCCCATCTTTTATGTCAGGTATTTTTGAAGCGCTGTTTGCTTTCTAGGACTTGAATAAATATCAAAATTTTAAGAAATTCAGCACGTGTGTTGCTTTCTTAGAGATTTGTTTCTGAGATGCTAGCTTGAATTCCTGAAACTCGGAGTGAGTACTCGAAAATCTGAATTGAGATTTGATTCTCTGCCTTTATTATTCAAAAGAAGTAGTATCAAGTAGGTACCAACTCTATAGTATACTCTTTGCAGTATAAAAGTGTGTGAGGTCCCTCTGAGAGGTTACCAGCTCCTTCTCCAATAGTGGACAATGAGATTACCAAAGAAAGGTATTTTAATCAACAGATTCTTTGACATTCAAGGTGACCATGATTCTGCTGCTTTGTACACTGTATACAAACAGATGTGTGTACTCATTTGCTTCAAGTAAAGATAATAAGTGGTTTTGGGTGTTTTTTTATAAGAGTTTTATAGTAGGTAGTGGGCTTTCAGAAAAGATCACCTACAGTGATATAAAAGTTTATTTTTAATGATAGGGATATTTTCTTAATTTTGAAGAGTATTTTGGTCTAGATCCCCTGTTCAGAAGACAGCTTAGCTAAACAAACATGTCCATGTACATTTGGGGGTCCTCTCACACGAACAGTGCCAGGGACTCAAGCTGATGAAACCTTAAGCCTCCAGAACTTGATCTAATGGGGCTCACGTTCTCTGGAGCTGAAGTACAGAAGAGATGCATAACACCAATCAATAGGTTATGCAAGTGCATGTAGAGAAATCCTAGGGGGTAATTTTCTCCCAGATATGCCATAATTACTCTGTTGGCCAAAGGACATACAGATGCAAACTAGTGGACTGAGTTTATTCACATACTGGCTATTTATGCCACCCCGCTGACAGATACTGTCACCATCAGGTTGGTATTTTTGATCCATTCATGAATCAGTTCAGACTGTCTTAAGTTTTAGCCCTATCACTGTTAGGTGCAAATTTCAATTTATCTTTATCATTTGCCAAAATCTGTTGCAGTTTGGGAGCTGATTTACTAGCAGATCAGGCATACCTGCCTCAGGAACAGCTAATGTTTTTCAGAAATGTAGAAAAGAGTGTGTGTTAAACATATCACACATCCATTCAGTTCACACCCTGTATCTATGTGAGCCATGGGAGAAAATGATTAGAATAAAAGCTTTAAAATATCTTTACCAGGATAACATCCAAGACTTGAGAAAGAGAGTTACAGTGCTTGACTGCCAGCTGCGGAAATCAGAATCAGCTAGGAAGGCCTTTGAGGTGGCTACTGAAAAATTACTACAGTTTGTAGAGGTAACTTTGTCTTTCATTTCTAGCAATATTTTATTTGGATGTTGATGTTTCTGAGGAATAAACATAGTAAACTGACTATAAACTAGTTTGCAGAGATCCTTTCGTTGCTGGAACTAAAGATGGTGTATAAGTGTACATATGGGAATTTACTTAATCTTTATGTTTTGCTATACACTAAACAAATCAAACTGATCAGATAATTTTTTTCACCTAAGTTTTCACAAACTCATATCAATTTCTGTGAAATTCCGCAGAGAAAAAAGGCAGAAAAAAATGTAATATTTGATAATATTTTGAAATGTTCTGAAACAAAAAAGTGATGTTACAATATTTATTTAATTTAAAGGGCTTACAATATTTTGGTTTTTACTTTTACACTTTTAGCTGGGAGAGACTAGACTCTAATTACAAATCAAATCCCCTACACCCAAATAGAACATCGAATTATAAGGTATTAACTTTTTGACTGTGTTAGTTTATAAACTGTTAACTTCTTGACTATGGCCAACAGGTTGTGCATGAATTACTTTCAGATAACTCTACTTCCTCGACAGTTTTAAGGTAATGAAATGGCATAGTTATTAATATTGAAATGGCAATATTAATATTGAAAAACTCTTACTGTTGTTTCAAAGTCTCCAAAAACTGTCTTGTAGCTATTTTTCCTGTATTTTTTGCTGTATGTTTCTGAGTGTCATTTTATTGGAGGAGGGGGAATGGCATGAATTATAAATTAGGCTTCCAGGATACAGCTTCATTAAAAGCCTCAGAATTAAATTAAAACAGTTAGTAATTACATAGCTGTGGTTGTCTGGATGTTTCCATAAAGTAATTATAATGTGCTAAGGATTAGTTAAAATTGCAAGGAACCTTAACAGTGGGTTATAATTTTTATTATTATTTTTTGGATTTGCCCAAGAGATTTTGCATCATCATTAATCCAACAGCATATAAATAAATTGATAACATGTATATCCATTTAAGCTTTACTACTTTCCTTGTTTAAAAAGGTACCTAGGAATATTCAACAAGATTTAGAGCTGCCTTTGGTCCTTCAGAATATCAGCATGATTGTGCCTATATATCCCAGATAGTGTTCTATTAGTATTTATGTAACAGTAAAGTTGTTTGGCATCTGTCCTGCCATCTTTGTCAGCAAAGCTCTCAAGGAAATCAAATCTATTTAAGTGGAGTTAGCTGGAACTTTATTTCAAAAAAATCTGCAGGATCAAATCAACTATTTTATTGTAGATGTCTGTGTTCTCATATGCTAATCCTAATCAATTAAATGCAGTTCCCATTGGCACTGCACAAGAGTGATGTTGCATGTTTTATAAAGTTCGTAGACTTTATTTTTGTAAATGGATTGAAGTATAAAATACAAAGCTAAAGTGACAAACTGATTCACAAACAGCGTAGAAGATAAGAATTGGGTCACTTAAAGCAGTCTCCCTTCTTAAATGCTAATATGAAAATTATGTTTAAGTAAGTTACTTTCCTGACACCCACTGAGTTTTTGACACCAGATTTTGAGATGTGAATGTTGTTTGAATTGAACTTTCCTAATACCTTTATTGTACAGACAGAACTGCTTCTGAGGCAAACTCATCCATTTGGTTGTATGAATCTTTTTTGTTCATACAATGAGACCAAAACTAATCTAGAAACACAAGTTTACTTTATTAAAAGTAACCATTTCTTTTATAATCTTAGAAATAAACACTTACTATTTTTTGTTCTCTTAGTGAGAGAAGAACAACATTGTCTACTAAAGCACTTCTTTCACGGTTGGGACGGATTGGACCTACTGTCACAACAGCTCTTGCAGCAGAAGCCAGAGACCTTGCCAAGTCTGTCCGTGCCATTTTGGAAGGAGATTGTGAGTGTGTGTGTGTGTCTTTGTGTGCGTGCCTGCATGTGTACACACGCATAGATACTTTCTTCCGTCAGATGATGTGGCTTTAGCATCTTGCTTGCTAATTCAGGGTAGCATGTTTCAGTAGTCACCATGTGGGGTTTTTTTGCTAAACGTGGATCATGATAGGAGTTCTGTTTGGATTGAGTTAGGACTGTGCTATAGGTAAGGGATCCAGAGTCCAGTATCTTTCAGAATGGTGGAAGACCTACAAACACAGGAAAAGGGCTGCTGCTGCTAAGGGCTATCCCCTTTGTTTTTCTAACCCTAATCCTTACCATAACCTAAACTTAGCCAACCCATAGTCGGAACCTTCTCCTATTGGAGAAGGGCTATTTTCATATGGTGATTTGGCCACTTCTCTGTTGTGTGCTTCACCCAGTAGAATTTGTTCACTGTATTATTTTTTCATTTCATTCCGAGATTACAGAGCTGCCTTAATTCTGTCTGCTTAAGATTTAGTCAGTACTTCCTAGGACTGATATAGGTCCTTCTTCCAAGATGCAAAGGATGCATCAGAATGAGAAGATTTCTCCAGATCTTTAGAAAATCAGAGCATGATTGTTAAGGATTTTTAAATGTGAGTTTTGAAGTCAGGAAATGCCCTTGAGGAAACAAATCTTCCAGGGCTTTTAAATCTGGTATCAGTTCATCTGCAAAGAAGATAGATGTTTTTATTTAAAATTGAATGTGAACCGGCAGAATAAATCATTCATAGCGCTGGCGGACAGTGCACGTTCAGTGTCAGTTCAGTATGCACCTTCATCAAACTACAATTAGAATATAACGTTATTCTAGAGTACATTTTTTCCTGGAAAACTTAAAGTAGAAAATTAATGCCAAAATGAGGAATATGAAGATTTCCAGAATCATGTAAAACTAGCAGAATTTCCTGACTGTAATGCTCTATTTTCATACCGGAATGTTTACAAAATGTTATTCTGCTGAATTTACATGAACATGTATCCAATAGTGTCTTAATGAAGACTTTATTGCTGTAGGGAGTGAACGTAGCCTGCAGTTTCATTTAGAGATATGTTTATATCCTCAGGTCATTAACAGAAATCTATTCCCATTGGTAAAAATTACGCTGGGTCATGACCAGTTACTGTAATAAACTGCATGCATTTGGAAATCTAGGAAACAACTGTGGCTTATTATACGATTCCTGGTCCAGATCATCAAAATGATTGTATATTTTGATCATATTTCCCTATAGTTGAGCAGACATGTCAGTTCCAATACAGCTTAGCTGGATTGATTTGCAAAAATAAACCAGAAATGGCCTGACATATTACAGGAGTTTTTGGAAAGCTAGTGAATTATGATTGACAATATTCATTGTATCAAATATTTTAATATCCTTTTTATGTTGTTTGGGAATTAATTTAGAAAGGGGCTGAATAAACATATTTGTTGAGGAAATGTTTCAAGATATGAAAAATGTCTTATTTGACATTATTTATGCAAGTTATTTATTACATCACTCTATGGAGAAGAGACCAAAATAAGAAGATAAAAAAATTGTTCAGAAGTGTCCAGAATATTAGAATTAGAGTGACTGGAGGAGATGAAAAGAATAACTGTGACCAGGAGAGGAGATAATTGGTTTTCCACCAGTGACAGTGGTAGATTTCTGTCACATTGAGTTGTTTCTATCACACTGCACAGGAAATCGTGCAAGGAAACTTTTAGTTCTAAATGCAACTGAGTTTTAACGTGTGGTTGTGTCAAAGGTAGTAGGTAGGATACATGTCAGAAAGCTCTGGAGCCATAGCAGGGATCCATTTTATGAACCTGAGAGTTAAAAATAGCTCTGCAGAGAAGGATTTAAAGATTGAACGTCATCCTTCTGAGTTCATTCTGATTTGGAGAGTATTACAGATAGATTTGGGCTCTGACGAGCTTGTGTATGAGATTAAAGCTTTAAAGCTCCCTCTCTCTCTTTCTCTCTCAAAAAAAAAGTAGTTAAGGCAGAGTAACTATTTAGCAGCATGCTGTCTGCAGTCCTCTATGCCAGATTCTCTCAAAATGTTTCCCATGTGATCTGCAGGTTTTTTTTGCAGATGAGCTGTCATAAAAAGGGGGCTCTCGTGTATTCCAGAAAGATGTCCATAACATAATAATTTGTTAATGAGTTCTTAGAGAATTGGAACGAATATTTTGGAGATTGCTAAGTGCATAAAATGTATAGCTGGGCAACCATCGTGATATATTTTACCTTTTAATAGAACTTCTCTTTCAGTATTTGCTTCATTTTCTACAACGCGAAGGAGCCCTAACCAAAATACATTTTTGAGTCATTTTCAATACATGTGAAACAAAGTCTAGGTGCAAAGACAAGGTTTTGGAGTGTTCTTCCAAAAGAAAACTGCTTCCCTTGTTAAAGATCATCCTTGACAACCATGTCAAAATGACATATTTATGAATTAGCCATACAAACTGTCCTGTTCCTCTGTAACAGCATGACATTTTGCCTGAGGGAGGAGGTTTAAAGTAGTTCAGTGTATTCCTGAAAATCTCCAAGTACATAATGCCTTGTGATAATGCTGCAGATCAGTTTTCAGCTTTGTAGGTTGAATGTCAGCTATGTGAAGTCAGTTTGGCGATTGTTCAAGTGAGGGCTCTGTTAAAAAAAAAAAAAAAACCAAAACACCAACTCCTTTTCCAGTGCTTACTATTACAGGATCCTCAAGATCCAGAAATGCAGATAAGAAAGTAATAAACAGAATAATCAAGCTCATCCCTTGAAAGATTCATCCTTCATCTTCTTGAAAGACTAAGCTATTTTTGGAAACTGAGTCTTGAGAGGCCTTTCTGCTTTGTAGAGTACAAGCATCTCCTCAAGACATAAAGAAAATTACTTTCATCATACAAAGGATAATAATGCCTCAGTGAAAGAACTGTAGCATTTAAAAGTAGTTGGTGGCTGCACTTAGTAGGCCATATGGTGCAAATCATGCTAAAAAGAATTGAGAAAGCATTTTCTTTTCTATTACAAAATTAGAAAAGAAATGCACTTGGTACTGGTAATGGCTAAAATCTGATTAACCTTGGAACATACTTATCTCTTCATAAAATAGCAGGCAATCGCATTTTGAAATGTGCACTAGCATAATGCAGCTTTCAAGTATTTTGGCTGCTAATTTCCTTGCTCTGCCTCTGAAATTTCTATCCACAAATACAATCTTGCTCTTGTTGGTATAATCCCAGTCATCAGTGCTATGAAGCCTGCTTCTCTGCTCAGCAGGAACTCAAGCAGTGCATCTTGAACTAATTTTTCCCATCATGTTCCTTTAATCTGTTGTCAGCCTGGGATCTGACACATGGCAATCACGCTGAAGTTCACTAAAACGATCTCTAAATTAACATAGCTTCCAAAAATCCTGCTTACCTTACTGATTCTGATCTTGCTAGTCACAGTAGTCACTATACATTTGCTTATGAAGATCCTACAGGCAGAAGCTTAGTTGCCCAGTTTTTGTATTCGTTTTCCTCTTATGCTGATTGCTTATAAAAAGGTGGCAATGGAAACTGCTGGTGGTCAGCATCCATCAGTGCTTGGTCTCTTGATAGTTAAGTTGCTTTTGATTTTTGGACCACAAAGTCTTACATCTCAGGCATTAAAAGCTGAAATATGCAATCTATCAATTTCTTCAGTTTGTTTTTTTAAACTATATTATGGTCAATCGCCAAAACCATTCCATATTCAGCAGTGTTAGTTGTCCCTTCTCATCCTTTTGACAGTGTGAGTAGACCAAAGTTATAAGTTAGAGTAGCAAGTCTTTGCAAATAACAGTTTTGCTATTTTGAGAAGAGCTAATCACGTTAACTATTCATATTCATTCTATTTATTTGTTGCAGCCCTGGTGTGTTTGTTTATTACAACAGAATTAATGCCATATACATTATTACTATTGTGTTCTTTAATATAAAGATACAACAGTGCTGTAATTTTATACAGATAATTGGCTGTAGTTCATCAGGAGAGTTCTGAAAAAGCTGGCTTGTAAGTGTGGGCTGTTCTCCCTGGCCCTGCCTTTTGGTTTATGTCTATTTATCAAAATCCAGCTGTAATTGTAACACGGGTAGGCATACCCTAGCTAACTTGACTTTTTTTAATTAGGCCAGTGCTATTAAAGATGCATTTGCAGAGACTGAATATCAAAATATGAGTCCTCTGTTGACTCCAAGAGTATTGTCTGATTGGTAGCATTTTCTGAAACTCGTGCTGCTATGTCTTATTATATTTTTAGTATCAGAAATAGAAAATTATTTCCTGAAAGATCATCTTTGTGGGGACAATTCTGCACTGGGAGGATAACATAGCTTTAATATTCTTTCAGCTAGTAAACTAGAAATGTACCTTTTCTTCCTTACTAGAAGAGCTGCTTGGAAAGGAGCAGCATAATGATAACTAAAGAGATAACTCTGTGTATTCATTGTTCTGGCAAGGCCATAAATATTTCAGTGAATTACTGAAATCAGAAATAGAAGAGACCTATTAAATTATACAATTTATATCCTGAAAGCATCTGTACGGCTCCCCTTTTTAATAGTTTTTGGCTACGAAGGAAATAAATCTTAAAATCAGTGCTGTACGCTTTAAAGATAGAGAAGTTATGTTTGTTAATTAAACATTTTCTGAGACAGTACTTCCATTAGAAAATATTAATTTGGTGAAATTAAAATGTACTATCCCTTTGAAATTTTGAACAACAACCACCAAAGAGGTGAGTTTTCCCAAAAGAGATTTTATCAACTGTTTTATCCAGTAGAAAATTTCTCAGTTCTAGTCTGTGAAGGGTGAAGAATTTTTCTTAAACCCAAAAATATTTAATGGGAGGGCAATTTCATTTTTGTACAAAGTAATAATATTGTTATTAAATGAACTATTTACTGTTCAATCTTTTCTGAGTTGGCATTCAAAAAAAAATAATCCCAGAATCGCATTGGTAATTTTGGAATATGACCTGGTCATCAGTGGCTCCTTCTACTTGCAGAATGATGCTGAATTGTGAGCTCGTGGGGACTGCTGTCTTTTGCCACAGAATATTGGCACTGTATCCTCATGTAGCATCATGGCATTATACCAAATGGTGTCACCTTCTCAAGAACAATGCTCCAAAATCCATTTTTCCTTACACAGGAGCAGGAGTAGGTGTGCCTGTAGTGTGTCTTCCTGGCCTCCGCTGAGTTCTGAAGGCAACATGAGACATAAAACCTCTTCCTTATGTAGCAGAAGAATCTCCCAGTTTGTCTTGAATTTGGAAGTTAGTTACTTTCTTGTTTGCTCAGTTTCATTTTGTAAAGACAACGTAGGGCAAGACAAGATAGAGCAAGATGGGAGCTTCATGCTGCTCCTGAATGCATCACTTGATTGAGTCTCTGTGGGGCAGTGGTTTCTGGTTTCCAGCTCTGCTCGACAGAAAACTTCATAGGCACTAGGAGCAGTTGTCTTCCAGTTGAACACGTGCTCTGGACTGTAGGTCCCTGCTATCAACCACACACTGTGAGTGAGTGACACTATGGAGAAACAATGGCTACTACACAAACCAATAGTTTGTCCAAAAATTACACTTAAGGTTGCAAGAAATTTTAATGTTCTTCTTTATAAATTGCAGAGTACCCTTATTTCTTCACTGATCTGAAAACTTTGCTAGTGCAACACAGGAATATAGTTCAGGAACTGAAATAAAACTTAGTAATTTTCCTTTTACATCTTCAGTGATGTAAACTGAGAACAACCCTTGACCTAATTTTAATTGTTCCAATACATAACATCAAATACACATGAGATGAGAAGTGGATCCCTTTTGCCCTGTAATATAGACATTGTTGAACTTTTGCCTCATTCTGAAAAAGAGAATGTGTCATTGAAAAATTGATAGCTTATCAGCAACTCTTTAGATACACTGCAAATCAGTTCACAATGAGAAGCCCAAAGGTGAACAATTTATGTACTTTCAGAAAAATTAAAATTCAGAGTTGCATAACAGGCAAAATGGTTTCTATAATCCTCAGAAAAAAATCCCAGCATATTGAATACAATTTTACAAGGACACAGTCTAGAATTTAAAAGCTTAATCTATATAACTGCTTACTGCAGCAAGAGTTTGAATTTTCTGTAAATCATTTAAATTTCCCATTTTGCCTGCATGGTAAATAAGAATGAAGAGTTGTATTTTTGATAGTGTTGAAGAACTGTAATTCCAAAAGGAAAATCTATCCAAGAATTTTAAAATGTTTCATTGCAACAGAAAGGAAGTGTTCCACTTGAGAAATGTATATTGTACAATTTTTAAAATATTTCCAATTTAAATTAAATTGAGTGTGCATGGATATTAAATTAAAAATGGAGCACTAGACCTGTGAGACAAGTCCATTCTTGAATCTGTAAATCTAATATGATGTTTTATTTCCATCATTTGTACACCTTGATTAAAATTATTATCCCCATTTTAAGGAGGAATTTGAGCCATGAAGCAACTGACTTGCTCATTCATAGGAGGGGAAAAAAAAAAAAAAAAGGCAAGGATTTAACAGAAGTCTCCTGAATGAAATATTTTTTTTTCCTGACTAGGTGTCATATCAATAGGAAATTCTGAAAGCAGCTATTTTTTTCTTCCTGGATAGTAACGTACTATTACTAGATTCCATTACAATATAGATAATATTCTTCTGCATTCTTAGATAACTGTCAAGTTTGTTAGTGATTTATAAAAATACTTTGTTTCTGTTTTGTCATTACCGTATGTTATATTTATGCAGTGCGTTTTCATTGAACAAAGATGTCAGTTGGTGCCTTGACTGTGGAACAGTGTCAAGTAGCACCTTTACACTGTCTTACCCTCTTAAAGGCTTCGTTAGAAAAGGAGAATGACTAATGAGAAAGCACAGAGACAGCCACCATAGGCTCCGTTAAAGTATTCTGAAAAAGTTTTACTGGTTTTGGTTTCTTGCCTTTTTTTATTGTAATTGCTATATTTTGGTACTATATGTTTGATGCTGCATTTCAGTGCTGCGTTCTTGATCCAAATTAAATTCCCAATGCATGGTCGTTCACATATTTCAAAGTAGTTTAAAATTATAGCTGTGGTTTCCAAGCTGTAGTTTGTCAACAGCTGCTGAAACACAAAACTTATAACTGATTTACAGCTTGTCTACAGGAACTTAGCACTTTTACATTCTTTTCAATTACAGCATTCATTATGATAATCTATGAGAATTTTTGAGGGTGGGTAGTGATGCCTGAATCAAAAAAATTTGAGACCACTAAGCTATAGCATCATCGCTGCTGAAATAGCAGTATTTAAGTGCATACCTCTAGTTAAAAGCAGTGCCTATAATGTTACATAAATGAAGCCAGTGAAGCCAAATCCAGGTTGAATAGTTTATTAGAAAGGTAGTAGACAGCAAAAAAACTTTCCCAGTTTCACCTTTGGCTGTGTTTTTGTTGTTGGTTTGGTTTGGTTTTAGTATTGTTGTTGGGATGCAAGTTCAGGTGCTATCTGACAAGCCTGAAAAAACATACTATAAAGCCTGTTTCTTTGGCCAGGGTTGGTTTGGTTTTACAATAAATACTTGGAAGGAGACAAGTGAAGAGATGTTTGGTACATAATATAATTAAAATATATTACTCCTGTAAACACAAAACATATAAATGCCTTGCAGATGGGAAGCAGAAGAAATGTCTGCGTGTAATGTAAATTACGCAACAGTTTACCAAATTAGCACTCAGATAGTACTTTACCACCAAGGAATCAGAAAAGATTTGGCTAGAAAAGACCTCCAGCAATTAGGTGGTGCATCCATCTGCCTCTAGCAACATGAGTTATATGTACATTAATCCAAACAGCTCTTTGTCTAGCATATTCCACAGCTTCTGTAGGCTAACTGTTCCCATCCTTAATTATCTTTGCCATTAGAAATGTCTCCTTTGGCCTAAATTCTCCTCGTTGCAGTTTAAGCCCATTACTACCTGTGTTCATCCCTATAGTTACTGAAAACACCCTACTACTTTCCTCTTTGTGGCAGTTTTTAACGTATTTGAAGACCATGCCGTGTCTCCCCTCCATTTTGTGTTCTCCAAAATAAACTAAGTGATACCAGTTTGCTCATTTTTCTCTTCTAGAGTATGTCTTCTAGCCATTTCGTCACCCTTGTATTTCTCTGAGTTTTCTCCAATTCATCAAAATTATATTGAATTCTGTAGTTGGGACCTTCCTGTGGGACACAAAAATGGAATAAGAAGTTTGTTTGCTTTAATATATAGCACAGCAGCTCTTACGTCCCCAAATGGTGTTCCCTTTCCCTGATAGCTTCATGTTACTGATTCATGTGAAGTTTGGGCTTTCCTCTACTTCCAGAGCCTTTTCTGCTGAACCAAAGGCTGGCTAGACATACCCCACTTGCTTTTGTGCAGTTGATATTTCTACCTAGGGTAGTATTTGCTTTTGTCTTTATTGAATTACACCCTATTTATTTCAAACATTCGATCCAGTTAATCAAGCTCTTACAAAATTCTAATCCTATTTTTCAATTAAATTTCAAGAAATGTCTCTTTACAAATGGGTTTTAAATCCTGAACTATCCCTGAACTCTCCTTACTTGCACTAAAACGACATTTTGTTGAATGTGAGCGAGGAATGACATTGTTTTCACCTAAGTGGTCTTACCTGGGGGTATTGTTACAGGACCTAGAAATTAGACCCCACTTGTTTAATTTGATGTCCGAGAATCAGAACATTACAGTAATTATGTACTAGCAGAGAAGCTAGGTAAAAGGTGACGTTAATAAGGACAGAGTAATTTTATAACCTGATCAAATAAAAACCATATTTAAAGTATCAATTATGAACAAGTTTTTAGCTAATTTATTGGTGATTGAACATGTATGTTATTCCCAATGTTTCACAGCAAGGAAAAGAACAATTCAATGTCTAAAGCCTGTGTTTAAGACAGTTCTTTAACGTGACCTAGATTTCAGAACTCTGTTGTTGCTGCTAGAAAAGCAATTTATTCCCTTTCCATTCACTTACCTTTAATGAGAAAAGATGAGTCAGCTTTTGAATAGGCACTGTCTGTACTGACTTTCAAATCAAAACATTTTAATAATGAAAAACAAGTAAGTGATATTATTATACCTTAAAATGCAGATGAGCTAACAAGATTAGTGCAGTCTCATTAGGTTAATTTCCAACATCTCTGAAGGAAGACTTCATTAAAGAGAAGACCTTTAAAAGTCTATGAACACATTTAGTTCATACTGTGACCACACTATGAAAAAATTGACTTTGTGCCTCTTCCCATGCAAGTTGTACTTGCTTTTGGTAACTACGGAGCCTGAAGGCAAAACCCTCCAGTATAACAATTTTACTGGATGGTAAATACTTCCTAAATTGTCCCTCTATTAATTTCTGTTGACATAATGTTTAGAATTTTAGTATATTAATCCTTAATTATAGTACGATGTTTTGACATAAAACCCCATATAGTATGATTTGATATAAAAAAAACATGTCGCGGGGGGAACCTTCCAAATTTTGTAGCATGGAGATGGAAATTGCTCCCAGTCAGAGGAAATGCACAGGTGAGACAGGAATTGAACCTTGAGGTCTCAATCCCAGATCAGTGTCTGAAACTCAAGGCTGACATCCCTCTTTTGATTTGCAAGCACAGTTAGACATCGTTGGCCGGTTATCGGGAGAGGTGGGTAGCCCCGATATCTTGTGGGTATGTATGTCTGCACAGCAGTCAGAGAGTAACTGTCTCATTATTTCAGGTACCGAAAAATAAAATAACCGTTACAGCGTGGTGCTGAACCAAAGGAGTTGTGTGTACTTCTTTGCAGTTAATGCTGAGTTTATTTTCTGTGGCTTCACAACTATGAGCATCCTGAGAGAGCTGGATTAAAGCTGGGGGGAGGCGGGGAGCAGGGAATGATCAGACCTTTGTTTCGAATGTCAATGTTTGCTAAAGCTATCAGTGCTCATCTTGTCTAAGAGGGTTGGTATGCTTCTCTGTCAGTTCCTTCACTTGTCACATTTTTTCCCTTTTTTTCAGTAGGTAGGAGTGAGAAGCTGAGGGCTAGCAGAGTTACTTAGACATATATGGTGCACAAGTGTGATAATTGAAATGGAAAGAAGTACAGAGAAAGTTGATTGCCAAGAATGATATAGGAAGCTTTTTAAAAGTATATTTTAAGGAGAATTTGCAAGAGGAAAAATAATTGCTTGGTGCTTATGAAGGAGACCTAAATGAGGTACAAAATGTGCGTAAGTTTCATACTAGTTCTATTACCTCGTGCCGTAAAGCACATATATCATTGACTGGGAGTTAAGGATGACGATTTTGCCTTGCATTACTGATAGCTACAGGTATTACGTTTGAATCCTTTACAGTTAAGGTAAAATAATGTATGCTAATTTAGGTACATGGTAGATTTTTTTTTTTCCCCCTTCAGATTTATAAGAAAAAAGGAAAGGTATCTATCCTAGTTTCTAAGAACGTTTGACGTTATTTTTAAAGTATGCTGGCTTTAAAGTCATGTCTTCCTGTAAGTAAAACCCTTCTTTTATTTATGTGTAGCTGCAGTGGTTTTTGTAACACACTAAAAGGATATCTGGCATTAATGTATTTTTACAATTCTTGCTTCAAAAGGGAGAAGTATGACTTTGGTCTGTGCTTACTGTGAAATGGGCTCAGCAGAGAGTAGTTCTGTGTCTTTCAATTGTAGGTGGTTCATGCCAGCCCCCTGTGCAGTTTCATTTCATCATCAGTGCAAAAAAGTAAGATATTACTTAGCAAGAAAGGTATATCATGTAATACTATTGCTTTTTAAATCTCAGACAATTTCTGATCAATTCTTATTTTAGACAGTCATTTTAATTTGTTACCAGTGAATGCTCTCTAATTAAACTTATATTTAACAATCACATGCGTCAGTGAGCAATGTGAGATGACAGTGATAGAAGTGGGTGGATAGCACAATAGATGGTGACAAGAGAAGTTGATCCAGTAAGGAAAGGAGGAGACAGATGAATTCCAGAACAGAGAGTAATCAGGGGAGCAAGAGAGTAGGGAAACTGAGGAAAAAAGAAATGGTTTAGAGCTGGGCCATACAGTGAAGTATTCCGGGCTATTCTTAATTCCCTAGTCCTGGCGGCGAGTGCCCTGGGTGCAGAAGGTGGTATTTCTGGAATAAGAACGTGTTATACCAGATTCTTTTTGATCAGCTGGAGGTGGATTGTACCAATTCAGAACAAGAATGTTGTCAAGAGAGTACTTACTTCTATGAATTTAACTTTTTTTTTAGCCTACATGGCATTTGTGTTGAATTCCCCAGTTATGGACCATTTCTCTAATGTTATAATAAATAATGAGTTTCCTGTTTTCTCTTCAGCAGTTCGAATTAATTTCAAATTAACTTACGCAAATACTGCACAAAAAATAAATTGTAGTGTATTCAATCAGCAATGGAAATAATAATGTGTTCTTGACCAATCACAAACAGACAGCATCATGTTAACAGTCAGTACTGGAAGACTGTAGAACAAAGCCTGCAATTAATTCATAGAAAGGAATATTTTCTTTAAAAGCTGGATAAGACTGAAAAAAATGTAATGGGAAACATGCTTACCATTTTTAAGACCTTATCAGGGAGCACTACTAACTATATGATCCTAGGGTACGGTATTTTTCTTGCTGTGTCACTAATTGAGACTCTGTTATTGGAGCCTTTAACATTAAAATAAACCATCTTTGAGTTGGCAAACTAAAGCAGATGGGAGCCACTAGAGGATAAGGAGCACTGTGGGTTTTTTTCCTTTGTAGCCTTCTCTGTGTAGGAAGTAGGTTGCTGCATTCTGCAGTTTTCTGATTTTCTGTGTTGCCTCCACCTGATCCACGGATTCTCAACCACAATAAACAAAACAACTGCGGGGGATTGGTCACTGCATTGTCATGTATTTTTGCTGGACAGCCAGTAGCATCTTAGTAAGAAGCAGTGTAGGTGAAAAATAGAAAAATAAGTGTCAGATAATCAGTATGTTAAATGCATTTTTAAAAGCAAATAATATGAGCCAGTAGATTATGCAAAATTCAATGTTTGGTACGAATGAGCTAGTCTTAAACTCTTCTTTGTGTTCATTGTCCCCTACCTTTGAGGGCTTACGCTTTCCTGACCTGATGACTAGACAAACATATTACATTCATGACTAAAATAGCTATAATGTTGAAGGACATACTGCTTAATGGTATCTCGGCCTCCTCAAATTAGATTGTTCAACTTCTGACTAGCAAATGTGTGGTATGTGAAAAGGCGTTGTAAGCCAAATGTGATACATATTGATTGTATTATAAACATATTGAAATAACCAGCTTATGTTTTTCAATGTAAGTTGTTAAATAACTCCTTTTTTTCTGAAAGATGATTACATTACAAAAAATAATAGTGATTGTAGTACCTTGAATTCCTTTCATGTCAGCATTTCAAGGAATGCAGTTTTTCTTCGGCTTTTTGTATGCTTAAAGGTGTTCCCAGTTTCACATCAGTAGTTGGTGTAGTCAGACTCCGGCCTGTGACTGTAGGTAATGGCATGAATCTTCTGGTTTACCTTTGGGCTAAAAGCAGGATTTATCCAAAAGTTGATGTGTTTTTTTGGCAGTTGCTGGTGGCTTATTTACCTTCCCTGTTCTCACAAAGGTCTGTATCTTCTCCAGTGTACTTAGAACAGCTTCTATTTGGTGAAGCAGACAGCTCTGTACTTAATTTGCTGTACTCTTTCCGTTCCCTTTAAAAGTCAGAATGTTTTATAGTAATGTTATTGTGAAGTGTGTACTGCAAGCTCCGGTGGCTTCTGCCATTTCTGTATAATTGGTTGTACATGTTCGATTGCCATCAACTAAGCAGAAGAGAGTATTTTATTGCCCTTGTTAAGTGTGTTGTGCTTATGCTGTACTTTCACTACTAACCTGCGTGGATAAAAATGAGCATCAGCTGGACTGTTTGTCTCTCATTTTAATAACAGTCTAAATTGCTTGGGTCCTACAGTACCTAAAACTATTTGAAAGGAGCATATCAGTCTTTATTTGAAAAATATGTAGTTTTGGTTTTTCGTTGTATTTCCAACATTCAGTTTCTGAAAAGGTACATTTTTTAAGTAATGTTTCAGGAAGATAATTCTTTATCAGTCTTGAAGACATGTAGCAGCAACCTCATTGTTGGGGTGACTGTAACTCTCACTCATTTCTGAAGAAATTAAGTGCGCTTGCTGGGCAGAGTTTGTTCTAAATTCGGATTTCCTTATTTGTTAGGTAGGAGAGCAATATGTCTACAGTAATATCTGATCACATGTACTGATTGGAGGTCATTCTTATTTCCTTAAATTAGTCAGTTGACTGATCATTGTTCATATGTTACAACTTCTGTTGTATCCATACTGTTTCTAATTAACTGTACCAAGTTATTCACAGACAAGTATTAGAATAGAAGGAAAACATTTATAACATTTTGTAATTTCAAAATAACCATAAGGATCTTGAAGTTGATCATATGATCCTTTGGCATGAGAAGCAAATGATTTTATAACTCTCATTCTAAATTGTAACTTGATATGATGTAATTGTTTTAATAAGAGATTAATGAGTTTGCCAACACAGATGGGTCAATATCTTATGATTAATAGGAAATGGGAAAACACAAAGTCATCTTGCACCATGCCCTGAATATCCAAAGGAAGAAAAATATTTTTCCTGAAGCATGGTTTCTAGAAACAAGACTGAAGGGAGACAAGCCAGTCTGGCAACCATACTCTAAATTAGCATAAATTTCAGTTGCTAGTATTTCCCAGATGTCTGCACTTGAAAACTACTTACTCCATCTTTGTTTTATTAAATCACCAACAACAAAAGAAAAAGAACAATTTCGTTAAAATGGAATTTGATATGTGAAAGAAAGGAATGGAATGTCCCCTTAGCAGAGTATTATTCACAAAATGAAACGCATTTGTTTGTGGGAAGAGCACTTGAAATGTTCTAAAGAATAAAGCGGCACACAAGCAAATGCCAGAAGCGCATACTCACTTCTGAAAGCTGTTTTTCTGAACCTGAGTTTTTATAGTTAATTCACAAATAAGCAGTAAAATACTGTATGTATTATTGACAGCCTCAAAAAATAAAGGGTCATTTTATGCCTGCTCCCCCTTGAACACACTTGACAAATGAGGCTGGATGTTTCTCCACAAATTTTTGCTTTAGCTGTGTCAAATTACAAAACTCGCAGAGGAGTTCCTCTGCCAGTCTCACATCATGATACCAGTCTCATATCTGGGATATTCCCATATTCCAGTAGCACTCAGGAGTCCACAACCAGGTAGCTTTGAACAAGCAAGGCAGATCTTCAGCTTTCCATCCTCTTTGCATTGCCTAGATAGCTCAAAGAGAAGAGCCAAAGGCATTGGGGATCTTAACTAACGAATGTTGCGTTATTATTGAGGCCACATGAGGAAGGTTTAAGTGCTGATAAGAGCTGAATTGGTGAATATTGAAGAGATCAGAATTCAAAACCTCATTTAGCAAGTGATGGAGAAAACTGTTTATAATGTCCTTTAGCAAATCTTGAATATCAGAAATACTTTTAGCAGGTAATTCCTGTTTCTTAAAAAACTTCATCATTTTTGAGAATCTAATATTAAATGTAAATAAATGACAAGGAGGTAAATAAAGGGTAGTTCTGAGCTAGCTCATGCTCTCTTAAAAAAAATGTATAACTGGAAAAGTCAAGCTAGGTGAAAGGATATGTAAAAAAGACATCCTTATTTCTGTGGTTGGTCAAAGAATGTGTTCATTGGGAAACTGAATACTTGTATGATGTGGCTTTTGAATTCCAGATGGATATCCCTTAAGCTTGATACTTCATATTCATTCCAGACAAGGTGGTTTAATGATACAGGCATGAGATTGTTTAGCCCTAACAGGAAAGGAATTGTAGCCAGACATCCTTTTTATGGTGGATGACAGAGCTGTGAACACCACTGGAAAGAGTTTATGCTTTGCAAAAGAGTTTTGAGAGCGAGATTACCACCTCTGGTAGGCAGCTATCCCTAAGCAGTCTTTTCAAACTCATCAGTAATGTTTGTGTGACAATTCCTACTATAGTCTCTAAGTCTCTCATTTCCATTGAGTAATTTTGTCAGAAAATAAGAAAAATAAAACATTTTTGGACTGCAGTATTTAGATGTTAGGGAAGTAACTGTCAGTTTTGAGTCAACTGAATATTCATGCCATGGTATCTGCTTTTATTAGTTTCATCTGCTAATCTCAACATGTCTTGTGCTTTGATATTTTTTAACTTATTAAACAAAAACCTACATTATTGCACAGTTTCTAGGTTTGATAACTGCCCAGTGAAATGAGGCTTTTCCCCAATATCTGTATTTTCCTCCCTCTTCCTTTAGGGACATACTTTGATCGTGCTACGTGCAGCTTTTATTGAGGGACAGTATGTGCATTCTGTCTTGGAAACAATAGGCAAAATCTTCAACATCTGTCACTTCATACAAGTTTATAATTTGGGCTGATACTTATTTTTCTAGTTACTGCAACCAACCAAGTATCAATGCTGGTGCATTTTCTTTGTCCTGTTAACCCAAGGACGTGATAAAGATCGATGAGATCCACACTCTTATCAAGTATCAGGAAAATTTTTTTTGCCCTAGGGTTTCATTTCCTTTCTGCTTTATATAAGGTTAGCTTTACAATAGTTGTTATCACAGCAGGCATCTTGCAGCTGAGGAGGCAAGCAGTCACCAGGGACACAGGTTATAATTTATTTTGGCTAACATACACTCTCTCAGGAGACTATTTCTTCTGTTTGGGCAAAGGCTGCTTTGGACTGTATCCATTTCTTTTGCATGCGTAATTACTTTTGCAGTTTTACCTTTTCTTTACCTTGCAAAAGATAAATAATCACAAATGTTTGAATAGCAAGAAGCCCTGTATTTTCTGCTGAAAAGAAATTATTTTTGAATATTGTAAATCTGTAATTTTTTTAAGATTATATATGCAGACAGCTGCAGCCAAGATACATTATTTATGAAGTTTCATCAAAGACTGTAGCAATTCACAGAAGAAATGATAAATATGTAGGAAAGCCAAGACTGACGGAGTTTATATAAGCTAAATCCTGTATCTTTCAGACTATATTTCTGACTGAGCTCCTTTACCTCCCACTTACTCAGGTGAGAGCTTAGCAGTCTTTTAAAGCAAGTCCTAGGACAGGCAACAGATCTGACCCTGGAGGGTGTGAAAAAATAGAGCGCTAGGAAGTAGATCAACTTATGAATGATTCATGGAGAAAGTGAGCTTGAAGGAAGTGAAGATAATGTCTAGGGAAATACGATGCAAAACATGAGAGCCTCCTGGCTACCATGGGAAATACCAGGAAATGTAAGTACAAATCTAACAGTGAAGGAAAGGAGTAAAGGGAACAGCAGTGAAAAGCTAGTGGAGAAAGAGTAAAAATGTGGAAAATAAAGGCATTAAAAAACCTAAAGATGTAGGTGGAACTTTGAAGGATATAAAGAGTGGACAGGATATATAATCCAATGCATATAAAGTCAAACAGGCAAATAAAGCTGTGCAGATATCTCTGGAGGCTCATTTATAGGTGACAAATGTATTCGGTGTTTTTGAAAAGCGTAGTTTTTCGTGGTTAAGAAAAGAATACAGAGCATCAGTTATTATTGCTACCTATGTGCTGTTCTTCATTCAGAAGGAAAAATAAATTATTTTAGTCAAATTACTAGTGAAAAAAGTGTAATTATCACTGATGAATGAAACAGGTGATGTAGGGGATCCATGTGAGCACAGAGCAGATGCTGAGGGTTTTATTCATAATTGAGCAAATCCATTGTCGTTTATTTTGGATATGCATGTTGCATGCAGGAATGAGGAAAGGCCAGGGCAGATGGAAGCAATTGAAGGATGAATTCTATTGCCATTTAAATCATTAGAAAATATCCATGTTGAATAAAGGTCCCATCTTTTATGGGAGAGGAAGGAAGAACTAGTGATCATGTCTAGCATATTTATAACTTAAAACATCCTTTTCTTCCTTCCTTCATAGGAGTCAGAGCCTGAAAACCGTTATGCAGCAACTACCTTGTATTTAAAGGGAAGTAGCTGTGGATTATTCTCTCTCAAAGGTAGTAGGTGGCATGTTTTGAGGAACAGATTGTATTGATCAATGCTAAATTGAAAATGGAAGCAGCCTGAGATAAGTGACTAATACAGGGTAAAAGTGAAAGGAAAACAATTAATCCAGGGTGCTTTTTGCTTTTCGAGCTGTACTAAACAGTAATGGTGCTGTTCTACAATTACCAGTTCTCACGTTCCTGAATTCTGGAGTTTTGGTAGACTTGTTGCTCTTCACTTTGTGCCTGCAGGTATAATTACTTCTCAGATGTTTTGTACTTGCTTCACTGTGCCAAGTCGTGATTCAGTAGCTGTAATGAACTCTGTTCATCTTTGAGAACTGAAGTTATCCCCTTCCAGATTTTTAAGAAGTAAGGACCACACTAGAGACAAAGGTGTGATGATGGAAGAAAAGAAAATGAGCCTTTTAAGACAGAAATTCTAAAAACAAATACATGTGTGGACTTAGGGCATGCCGTGGTATGAAGCAGCTTTCAAAGGTCATATGGTGCGTGCAGTCCAGCAGATTTTCCAAATAAAAGTTTTAAATCTAAAGCAGGCTCACAGATGGTTCTAATGAGCTGGTCTTTGAGATACACTGTGACTTGAACAAAAATGCTTTAACTCCTAAGACACTAACGTTTCGAGATGACTTTCAAGCTAAAGCACTTGCAGAACAATTTTTCATGCAATTTTAATTTTATGTATATTTCTAGTCTCCAAAAAAGGGAGGACCTTGCACTTGCCTTTATTTTTATATATATATATTACAGTACAGTATCACAAAAGCATACATCAGGAACATTTTTGCACAGTGACTGATGCTGCTTTCTCCAGCACTTTTCAAACTCTACAAACATTGTTTTGAAAAAATACTAATAAAAAAGGTAAAGTTTTCCTATTAAAATTTAATTTTTAAAGTGATATAGTGTAGTACCCTACTAAAAGTATTACTCATCATGGATGGGACTTTCAAACTAAGAACAAAGTTGAAGATTGAGTTTTTAAGATGAACATGGCTGATAATTACAAAGGGGAAAAGAGAGCACAGTTTCTTAGTGCATGTAAAAATGGCACCCTTTCAGAATTATTTATTTTAATTTGTGCTAAATGTTGAAGTATTAAATACTTTAAGTCACAGAAACATTAGTGTAAATCACAAAATTAAGCAATGCATTTAGTAAATTAACCATTGGATATGTAGACATAGATAAGTACACATACAAGTATCTGTACATATTTTCTCTGAATCTCTCTCTAAGTGTCTTGGAGTTTGTGTCTAAATTCTCAAAGAACTATGTATAAACACAGAAGTTGTTGATAAACCAAACAGCAGAGGATTTCATTCTGCCCAGACTTCTACCTCATAGTTATTAGCATCTGTATGTAACAGCTGTAAAAACAGAGTAAAACAGACCTCAGCAGACCACAAACATAGGGGGTTTTTGGTCACTTCATATAGGTGTAAATTACAATAAAATGTTCAAAAAGAGTTAACTGCTACACTCTAATTTGACTAGACTGTCAGCATCTACAAAAGAAATGCGAGTAATAAAAGTATCATCAAATGGTTTATAGCTTTGTAGCACAGCAAATATTTATTAAATTGTGTTGTTTATATTATTATCTATTACAAAAAGAGCAAGAATTAATTTATAATCTTTTTATGATATGGTTTGAAATTACAGCATTCTAACTTACACCATTTCAAAACTGTATGTTCTTAGTGTCACCTAAGCTTTGAGAGACATCTTATGTCTTTATTTCATCTTAGGTCTGCCTTATGGATGGGAAGAAGCTCATACAGCAGATGGAATCAAATACTTTATCAAGTGAGTAGTTCTTGGGGAAAATGGGTCAGAGTTGAAATAAAATCGCATCAAACTAAACACATTTTTAAACCTAGAATTAATGGAAAAATGAATAAAATATAAAAGCTGTCATATGTTTTATGTACATCTTTATTACCAACATCACTTGGTTCATTTCTGGTTTTTGTGAATTCACTGTCCAGAGGGTCCTAGAGGGCTTAGTCACAAACCCAACTGAAATTCAGTCAGAACTGTGTCTCTCAGTCCTTCAGATGTCTGAAAACCCCAGTCTACAATGTTGAAGTTACATGTTTGACCCTATGATGGACCCAGGAGATATGAAAAAAAAATCTCATCCCCAAGTAGTTTACAGGTATAAATATCTATTTGAAAAAAATGCCCTTATATTTTGGGGAAGTGGTAGAATTCATAGAATTCTTTTAGATTTTTAGGTCATGCTCTGGTTTCACCTAAATGTAAAGTTACTGATGTTTTTTTTTTTTTATGTCATATCCTGCTCCCTTGTGTTGAAATAAGTTGTTCTGTTGCTGCAAGAGGGTGAAGGAACAGGACTGAATGCATTTAGCTACATTTACAAAATGATCAAGAGATTTCCAACTGCCATATCATTCATTTAGAAGAAAAGTCATTATACTCTAGACTTTACACTTAAGATGCTAAATGGAGACTTACTAGCTTGAGTATCACAGAATATTGACATCACGGCTGCAGCTTAAGCAACTTTTATTCCATTGATAATGCCACTGAAGCTGCACCAGGTGCAAAAGCCTTCTCTTATATTCTGCATATATACTACTTTTTGTTCTTGATTTTTACACCATGAAAATTATATGTAGGGTTTCCATAGGATTTGCTTTCTACATTTTCAAGGGGTTGCCAAAGATAAAGCCATACTCTTCATAGCTGGCTTATTTAATAGCGAATTTCACTGACCGGTGTTCAGGATAGACATTGCAAGAGTGAGCAGTTGCTATGCACCCCCACAAAAAAAATATGGAAAAATATGTCTGTATGAGGAGTAACCTGTGATTTTTTTAGAAGATACTGCAAACAAATTAATTTTTCAAAACTCTCCAGAGACTAGAGGAAAGGTGACATTGATAAGATGTTACAATAACACGGTGTCTAAAGCATAAAGAAAACCTCTGCAAAAGCTTTATAAGCAGTAATCATTTGAAGATGTAATCATCTGGGGAGAAAAAAAAACCAACAAAGCACTAAGCTTGGGCCCTTGTTATTTACTTTTTGGCTTTCCTTAACTGTAAGATTTCCTTAGTGATAATTTTTCTGAAAAACTAGAAGAAAAAATGCAGTGCAAATCCATTATTTAAAAAAGATGAAAAAAAAAAAAGGTATTTTTTTTTTAACCAAATCCAAAGTATGGTTTATATCCTGCTAATGTCTTGCAGGTAGAGAATTGAAAGCTTTTTTACAAAGACTTACTTGATAAAAGCTATAGGAATTTGTTGTATACTATCGGAAAGATTTTTTTTCAATTGTATTCTCTGATCCCGGAGAAAAAATGCATGAAAAAGAAGTAGCTCATGTTGTTTGTCCCAGAAGCTTCAGGACGTGAATTGGACAGTATGCTGTTGGTTTTTTCCAGAATATAGTGAAAATTAATTCATATAATAGGTTTTTTTTATTATTCCCCTAAAAGATTGAAACAACTGGTGAAAAATAGAATTCATCTCCATTCCATATATATCACGAATCATTGTTTAATTAATAGCTAGTTATTCTAGCTTCTGAAATTTGTATATTATTTAATTCTTATAGGTGCCAGGAGG
Organism: Nyctibius grandis; assembly: GCF_013368605.1. Lineage (NCBI taxonomy): Eukaryota > Metazoa > Chordata > Aves > Nyctibiiformes > Nyctibiidae > Nyctibius > Nyctibius grandis. The sequence continues at coordinate 8,536,031 of NC_090672.1, forward strand.
ACACTATTTTGCAGGTGGACTTTCACAGTCTCCTAAAAGACAGGAAGGGCAGCAAATAAATCTTTGCAGTGAGATAAAATTACTTTTATCTCAGACTCTTATAAAAGCCATGTAAATAACATCAAAGTTTATATATTAGCTAGCCAAGAAAAGCAGGGACTTTTTTTTTCTTTTTTTTTTTTTTTTTTCAAACATACTGCTCTCTTGTCCTTGACTCACCCCGTGGTGCCTCGAGCTAGATGTATTAAAGCAGACATGGGGTTTTTTTTCTGCCGAGGTTTCCAAACACACCGTATATGATACTGCATTCCAGCTCTAATCAAAGGGCAGCTTTTATTTTCAGACTGATGTAGGTTACTTCATGGGATTTATACAAAAAAAATATGTAGAAAATAACTTAGGAAATGAAAGTGAATTAAAAGCCAATTTCATAGCAATGGAAATAAATATAAGAGCAACTACTAAAACAGAGCACTGGTCCCTTGGTCTCCATCTGTTGATACAGGGAGCCATTTTAGAACAGTTGGAAAGTTAAGGTGAATGCTGAATTCTGTTCTGGGTAAAATACTTAAAATATTCTAGGTTTATAATTGCATAAGTGGAAACTGAGCTTGAATATAGTATTATCTAGCAATAATGGCAAATAAAGTTTAGCAGCAGAACAGAAGAAATATCACATTCTTGAAAAATTCCCCCCCCCCCTTTTTTTTCTGTGGTTTTGTTACTGTGCTTCTCATACAAGTACTTCTCTTGATGACTCAGCAGAAAGCTAGATTTGCTGAATATGTGCAAGAAATTTCTTTTAAGTTCTGCACTTGGATGTTGAGCTATTGCAGATGTGACAATAAGATGCATATTAGCAACCGTAGAATCTCAGCTAGTCTAGGTGGTGGAAGCCTAATTTGGAGAAAGCATCAGATGTTTTATATGTTATCCCCACTTGCTGAAACTACAGATTTGAATTGAGTAATTCACATGAAAAAGTTTTTTTCAGGAATTTTTGCATATCTGATCCTTGATTGTTAATGGCTCATGCATGTTCTTCCTCCTTCTTAGTGTGCTCCTAGCATGACATGGGATAGTGCCCCAGGTTTTCCATCGTTGTTGCCTTCTGTAATCTGTCTGATAAAGGTCTGTGTGTCAGTCTTTATGTGCAGGCAAGGAAAATCTATCCATTTTAATTGCAGAGAAGGGTATGAAATCACCCTTCATGGCCACTGTCTAAAACCTTCTATTCGTTTGAATGGAGCCACCACACTGAAGTGGTGTTAATAGCTCTTAATGCAGTTTATTAGAATGGAATTTACTGAGCATTGCAATAAGACATCATGGTAATTAATATTAACTATTTCCTTATTTTGCTTTCATCACTGTTTCCAAATGCCTTTGCAGAGCATAAGCCATGCTTGAAAATTCATACCTCTTACTACACTTTGTAATGTGTATGAAGTCAGTCTGACAGTTAACTATTCAGAGCAAGGAGCAGGGGTTGTGTAAGTCCCTTGTTTCTAACATTGAATGGTAGAAATTACAATTCTACCCAACACTGAAAATATCATTTTCTAGAAGGAACTTAGCTTGAGGTGCATCTTATCAGCTGATCCTTTTCAGTAGGATTTAATCTAATTGTTTAAATGGAGATTAGCAGAATAGTTGATACTTTACAGCGCTGGTACTAATACTGTAACCTTCTTGTTCTCTTTGACTGTGAATTTCAATCTTTTCATTCTTTGCTGTTTAGAACAGCCAAAGCCGTGAGGCGCTTAAGAGTATTTCAATGCTACCCTACTTCCATGTATACACACAGATAGAAAAACGTGTTATAATTCCTGAAGTGTAGCCACAATTAAACTGATCTTATATGTGAATTGTCAGTTTTCTTATCATGCAGTTAGGCTGTGAGGCTATATAGAAGCAGCAATGGCTCTGTTTAAATCCGTAACAGTTTACAATATGCTAAGGACAATCAAATATTATTTTAATTAGTAGTTGCCTTCAGTTCCAACGTGCTTTATTGGGCCATCAAGTAGCTGAGTCCATAAATCTATATGTTATAAATCTAATGCAGTAAACACCCCAGAATGGAATCTTAATAGCACATAAGCTTGAAACAGCTTGCTGTGAAATTTCCATAAATATCTCTGAAGGGGGTGTAGCAATATGAAGTACATGAGAAATCAGAGTTTAAAAGAAGCAAACCAGCTGGCTTGTGTTACACACTAAAGTGAAACCCACTTATGTGAATAACTGACATGAATAAAACATTTACATGGCTATATGCCTAAAGGGCTGAACAGCTCTACCTGCCTACCAGGGAAAGCTGTATCTTGTCCATGAATCCTCACCTTAAGACAATTTTGAAATGAGATCAAAAAAATGATCTCTTTTATTCAGGAAATCATTTCAGTCCCTCAGTAAAATACTTTCAACCAGGTTGCTAAGATCAGTCACAAAGTAATGGCAAGAGTGAGAAAACTACCTTTTATACTGCTTCTGTGTCATAAACGCACATGATCCTGTGCTAGGCATTAAGGTCATGTGTACATGTTTACCATGAAACAGCAGACAGTAATGTAAGTCTCTCTGAGTTACATCTCAGTGTGCATCGGAAAAAAAGCAAGTCGAGTGTCTTACTAATATAATATAAATTAACACTTATCGAAAGGACAAACATTACACCAGTAGACTAAAAGGTAGGGAACAGCTTCATTGCTAATATAACTGTGCTTTCTTCCTGCTGGAGAGTAAAGGTTGAATTTGGCACCAGATGTGTTTTGAGATAACCTGGTGTACTTTAAAGTAAGAGAGAGGGCAAGCACTATTTTATTTTGGATGTAGCAGTACAATCAGTCACTCATACATAGCATCAGATTCATGCCCCATCAATTAATGTGTAATAGCAACACATTACCAGTGTCTGTTTCCTCACCAATATATGTTTGGTATTTCTGTCACTGTTTATATCAGCCAATTTTGTTAAGAAGAGTTGAGATTCTGACCTCACTTGCTCCAAGTGACAATTGAATGTAGCCTGATGGGTTTTTCAGCAGTCCATTGCAATTCCAAAATCATAGAAAAGTCTAAATTGGAAGGGATGTCTAGAGGTCATCTCATTTAACCTTCTGTTGAAGAATAAGTTGTCCAGAACCCTGTCAAACCAAGCCTTGAATAGTGAGGGAGATTCCACCACCTCTCTGGGCACTCTATTCCAATGTTTAGCTGTTCTTACAGTGAAGAATATTTTCTTAATCTAGATGGCATTTCCCCTGAAGCAACTTGTGCCCATTGCTTCCTGTCTGTTGCCAAAAAGCTTTGTGAGAAGAGTGCCTCCATCTTCTTTATAATTACTGTTTAGGTATTGGAAGACTTTGATTAGACACCCACACCCCACCCCCCAAGCTTTCTCTTCTCTAGGCTGAACAAACCCAATTCCTTCAACATTTCTTCATGTGCCAAGTTCTTCAACCCTGTAATCATCTTGGTGACCCTTCACTAGATCCTCTCCAATTTTTCCATTGTCTATCTTGAACTTGGAGGACCAGTGTACTGAAGAGACCCCGCATAATAAGGTAAAAAAGTTGAATATTAATAAATTTTACTTATTAGATGATTAAGGCTGTTCTCTTGTGAGAGATTAAATTACTAATTTTCTAATAGAAATTCCTGTCCCAAATAGACATTTTATTTGTAAATCCCAGAAACGCAAAGGGGCTAATGAGCCCTCATAAAGTATCACCTACTTCCAGATGTGTATGTATGCACTTACCAGTCAGCTGGGAGGCATTAGGATGGGAAAAGTTTTATGAGAGGAGATTCATCTTGTTCACTTTTAAAGCTAGTCATGTGGCTGTTTTGGCCCAGGCTTAGTTCAGGTGTAACACTGAATGAGTTTACTAAATGTTGTAAGCACTATTAGAACAAAATTTCACTTTTGTTGTATGCTCTGGCGTTGAAGTCCTCATGGAAGTCACAGCACTGCAGCAGTGCAAACAGAAAGACATTGTATTCTATCATTGAATGGATTTTGTGAATTAGTAACTTCTGGGTTTGATTTTTAAATAGGTGAAAGAGTATGCATAACTTTGCTCTCCCAGTGAAGTATCATATATGCTAATTAATTAATGAATATACACTGGTGGTTTAGAATCACACAGGAACAGTATAAAAAAGTATAGCTGGGACACTAATTTTTTCCCAGAAAACCCATTATAGTTAATCTCTTCCATCCTCCCACTATGTTCACCTTTAACATATGGCAGCTCTGTATCATAAGACTGGCACCTAAAATTAGGTAGGGCCTTGCTATTCTCCCTCCCACTCTCACCCACTCCTTGCATATGTGTACAGTTTGTAAGGACCAGCTGTGAATTTTGCCCCTGTAAACACTGTTTTTCTAGCTTTTTCATAGGACTAGGTTCCAACTATTCCACCTTAACTGTTATTTTCCTCAAGAACATTTATCTTAAATTCTCCTGAAATACAAGTAAAGCTTCCCAAATATTTTAATATTTTGGGATCTTTTCCCTTAGATGTGTTAGGGCCTGCGATATTTTCTATCTTATACCAAAGGGTAAACAGTAATATTTGATTTAGGGTTGTCTTTCTGCAGTTTATCTAAAAATCTGAAGTTTCACATGGAAGCATTGTGTGCTTCAGTGTGACAAAGTAGGCAATGAAGGTGCTCTGATAGTATGCCAGAATAACTGAGAATAGAATTTAGTTCATGTTAAGTAGGAGCCTAAAGTCAATACTTGTAAAATAGACATTAATAAAAACCACATGACGTGTTCTGGTAGCTTTTGAAATCATACCTAACAAATCAGGCTTCCACTTTGAAAGCCAACACATCGTACTTACATATTTTATAATATTCTATTTTGTTTGGTGTTGCTTGGGAAGGAGCCATCATTAATTTTACTGAAAGCTGGGCATTCACAGGAACTGTTTATGATTTTATGACTGAACTAAGAATAGCAAAGCATGTGTGATAGATGAAGAACTTCTGTAGTATAAACATTGATGTTTTGTAGCACTAAAGCTAAAGGTATCATCATAAAAGGAAAATAAATAACAGCTGATTTTACTGACTGCCTGCTAAATTGAAAGAACAAAGCTGGTCCTTTGATAAGTGTACTCTACATACATCTACTGAAGAAAGGACCCAAACCCCAACATACTGAGGTGTGTTCAGCTTTGCCTCTGCTGTTCCATTCCAGTATATACTAGTATATTACAATATACTAGTTACCTGCAGGTTATCTAAGTAGTGGTTGGAGTGGCCCTTCCTAGAAGAAATCAAGTTCAAATCATAGCAGAGATGATCTGGAAGTAAAGTCCTGTATGTTTGTTTCAGCGAGTTCAGAGCAGCAAACTAAGAAAAACCATGATCTGCCGTACTGACATGCAACTGAAATCCCCCCAGATTGAACCCAGGACCAGCCCTGCTCCCAACTCCCTGTATAGTGGTAGGCAAGTTAATTGCACCAAAATTATCAGTTATCAAAATCATTATTGTAGGTGTTCCCATCTTAATAACCTTGATGTTTTGTGAGTAGGAATGGATATTCTGAGGCATGGAGCACTCTTTGTTTTCACTGAGTTCAAAGAAAAATGCAATTACTTTGCATCTCTTAAAGTTGGACCTTTCCTATTTTACATGTCACTCAAAAATAGAGGTTGCTTTTGAAAATGTTTCATTTTACCTGTCATCCTCAAGTCCTCCTATCTGAAAACAGAGGAAAATAGTTACATAGTCACGAGAAGTTGCAAATATTTAAATAAAACTGGCTTAGCACTAACCAAGTGCTAACTGTTATTACTGCTTTTTAATGTATAACAATCCAAAGCTCTCTGCATCCATCAGCTCAACATCAGTTCAAACTCTTTCAGATGTAGCTTTATGAATTTGGGTAATCCTGACATTTTGATTTCTGGATAAGCAACTTGAGACATCTCAGAGAACTTTTATTTTCACCAAGTGTTAATGCCAGCCATCTGAGGTACATGACTCTTTGCTGTGTCACAAGCTGGTCACTAGGAATAAATATATCCAGAAGTAACAGTCCTCTTCGAAACTTGTGCCCCCTTGTTGTTCTTTGTCCACAGTCACTGTTCAATGAAGAAAGACTTCTTATTAAAAGACACAGCAAGGATTTAGTGTAAGACATTTTGCTAACTAAAAATTCATTAAGACTTACAGCTGAGATAAGATTAAAATTCAAAATAATTTCTAAGGTTTAGAAATGATTTATTGCCAGATATTTGGGGTGTAGGGAAGTCAGTTTCTCTGATTTTTCACTGAAATAATTTTGCATGACTATAATGAAAATAACCTCAGATGTAAAACTAGGAAAGTTGGCATCGGATTTTATGATGCCATGAGCTTGTAATACAAGAATGTTAAGACCTTAAGCTGCTTTTGGTTGGGCAATTTTTTTCCTGAGAGGTTGTTTGTTTCTTAATATCAAGAACCAAAATGGAGAAACATTCTTTCAGCTTCCACAGATGCTGCATGCTCTGTCCAGGTTCTGGCCTGTCATGTAAGGCAGCTGTTAAAATTTCTTCTCTGAGAAAACACATGAAGCTGAAATTATTTTTTTTCTCTAGACTTATAAATCCCACTGAAATCAGTGTGCTGATTTTTGTTACCTCTCCTGGGTAATTTTACTCTTACGCTGATGTGATCAAAGGTCTAATTCTCACCTATCTAGTTACTTCTGTGAGTAGGACTGGAAATGTGAAAGTTCAGACTCCTATTAAATTTTCCTTTGTTAGGACAGGATTTGGCACTTGTGGAATAAGCCATGTGCACCGCTCTACACCATCAGTTCTCCTGAGAGCTCCCTGGGTTTTGGGAGAGCAATCAGAAGCAGAAAAATGCACAGCAAGGTTTTTTCAGTATGTGTTTCATCTGAAGCATGAGCCGAAGGCACCACTTAGGCTTTAATTCATTTTAGTACACACTTAGTTTAAACATAAGCCTTGAGCATGCTTGTAGGCTGTTGTAGAAAAAAACTTATGTGATCTTGGCCTAAATCTGCAACATCTATTTTATCAAGGTATCAGTCCCATGATGATAAGACAGGACTGATGTGAAATGAGCAACCTGGTCGTGCAATTCTTCACAAAACTAACACCGCTGATCTTTATGTTCTGATGCATTTGCAAATAAACTGCACCAGAATTTTTATGATATTCACTTACAGATGCAGGATTATGAGTAACTGCATATATTAAACCAGCACTTTTAGAGTAATAGCAGTTGGCTAATACTGGGCTGAGACAGATTGCGGGTTGTGCTTTAAAACTGTGATAAGTTTGGATATCCTGTCACTCAAACCTTTGGGCTTATTCAGCCTTGGCTCAGGTCCTACTGTTATTACTGTTTTCATTTTATATTGGGCCATTTGTTTATTGTTGACAATTTTTAATGATATAGCACACTATTTGGCTATATACATCTTCTTCCTAGTGATAACTGCCGTCTGAAATTGCTCATAGATTTGTCTTAGTAGACAAGGGTTTAATCAGTTTAATCAAGGAATAAATAGCAAGACTCTCTTCTGGAGTTTCACTTTATATCCCTCAATCTTTAATTTAATACTCAAGAAAAATCTGCAATCCCTGAGGGAAATACAAGAAACATTTGTGTCACCGTAGGACACAGTTCCATGAGGTGACAAGTGCTCTCAACGTATTACAGCTGACAGAAGTTAAGGGCACTGCCATCTTCCAGGACCTGCCGAGCATCTCCTGGGGTACTATTATATGCTGTATGTTCCTTTTGAAATGTTGCCTTGAAAGAGGTCCAGTCTTAAGCCAATTTTAACAAAAAGGGGAAAGAAAAAAAAGAATGTTTAATTTCAGATAATCTGATTTTGATAAAAGCAATACAAAACCCCTTCCCAAACTGCTTATAGGTTCCATGTCTGGAAACTGTCTTCCCCAGATGCTTTCAAGGATTGATTGATTATACTTGCATCAACTTCACTCAGTTGTTTTATTTTGTTCTAATTGCTTATCCACATAATTAAAATCCTTTAGTTATGGTTAAGACTGTTATTCCTTGCAGATCCTCCCAGCATTTGCTTTTCAAAATAGCAAGAGTTTTCAGTTGCTTGACTTGGTATCCCCTTACAGCGTTTAACATCTGCTTTCCAACCACTGGCATTTTCAAAGGAGATACCAAACATAACGGGTATCATGACTAGGTCTGCAAGTGTGTGCTAGCTCTGAGAGCTTATTTCGTGATAAACATTGGTGACGAAGAAACAAAAAATTAATACGTTTAAATTCATAAGGGACAACAGCAAAGTGTTAAAAGCACTGGCTGTTGAAAGCTGAGAAATAGTTCTGCTCCCCAAACTCATGCAATCCTAAATAAAATTAGGAATGCATTCGCAAAATGCGTCAGGTGTGGCACCAGTAACTACACATTATACTCTAAGTGATGTAGAAACACTGTCGGGTAGAGATGTAGAAACACTGCCAGGTAGAGATTTGAGGGCAACAGAGTTAGCACGCTTCCAGCATTTAGACCATCCTATGTACCAAATCTTGCTGTATAGTATTTGTCTAAACTCCACAATCACGGGAGGGGGCTGGGCTATAACTAAAAGGTCTGCAATTATCATCATCCCATGATCAAAACTTGTTAAACGTCTTCAGGAGTAGCAGCTCCCTGGTACTCCCTTAGATACTCCATTGCCACCTGCTGGCATGAGGAACGGTAATTCTGTCTCACCCTACCAAGACGTGATCTTCAAGGGGCCTGGTGTAAACTAGGACTACTCCATTTGTGTGCAGGATCTGTTTTGATGGTATATTTTCTTATGCAGTGTTTCAGAAGGTGCAAAAGAAACGCTGATCATGGCCCAAGAGACTTGTATTAGCAAGTTTGAGAAGTATGAGTAAAATAGAGATGAAAGAGCTGGGTACCTTCTCAAAGGTGCAAGATTTAGGACAGTGGATTTTAAAGAGAAAAAGGATCCTTGCAAAGCAAAAGGCTATTCCAAGTACAAGGGGAACAGAAACAGAAAGGCCCAACAACAAAAGACAAAGGCAGTAATTAAACCAAATTTTGCAAAGCTGTGTGTAGTCCCGCAAAGAGCTACACAGATTCTGTGCAAGAACAAGCAAGGAAGATGATACAACCTCTAGAAGAAGGATTAAGTTTCAGGATCTTCATTCAGTGGCATTGTTCTTTATTTTCCTGTTGCTCTGGCCCTCATTAGCCTCCAAACCACCACTGTGTGAGGGCTGCATACTAGCGTGTAACAAAGGAACGCAGTGTCCCCCATAGAGCTAGTCATCTAGCAGATGGCACACACTCCTTTCGCAGTAACTTCAGAACTTCCCACTGGGATACAAAAGCACAATATGGAATGTATTTCTGGGTAGTGTAGAGCATATCCCCTTCCAACACATTGCATCTACATCCAGCAGTGCTATTTGTTACATTTTTTAATGATTATTTCAATAACAACAGCGAAGGTACTAAAGGTTAAAGCCTTCAGAGCGCGCAGTTTCCCATGTCTCAGCCTTAGGGCTGTCAGCAGTACCACACTGCGACAGTGGCTTTGCAAACATTTCCAGTTGTGCTTTGGAGCTCAGCATCCTGCACCGTGACCTACAGCAGTTGTGTTGTCTGCAAGACTCTTCATGATTCCCTGTAAGGCTCCAGAGTTTGGCCCTAGTTGGAGAACACAATTTAAGGTGAAACGCATGTCTTGATAATGCTCAAAATCTAAAGAAGGTGCAGACATTTTTTCCATTAGTTTTTTTTCTTTGAATTATGCTTTTCTTAAAAGATTGTCTTGAGTTCTCATTTTAAAAGAAATCATTTTCCATGCAAAGAAGTAAGACCCATAACGAGGGTAATTATGATGGTATTTTAAATAATTTGCTACCACTTCTTTGCCAAAAAAATCCCTGTGTTCTCATGTTTTGCTTTTCCAAGCTCCAGAATTTGTCCTGCAATTTACTAATGTTAAAAAGACAGAATAAGCTACTGACATATTCCCAGATCAAATGCTTCTGTTTTCTAACAATAAATTTGGCTACCCTCCGATAGCAATGACTTGTCTGAAAAACTAAAAATCTTTAAAAATTGTTAATTGCTCTGAAAATGTGAAATTAATCTTTTGAACAAGAACATTTGCAAATGGAAGATGTTTTACATTTAGAATTTGTCATGCTGGCTTTCCAGTTATGCCTTTAATATTCAAAACAGTCTCATCAATTAAGCAAAACCTAGAGGTACATTTGAATTCCCTCTCACTTTTATTGCTGGCCCTAACACACAAATCAGAGAGGATGTATTTCTAATACAAGAATGTTCTGCAAACCAGTAAATCTGGGATTATCTGTTCGGACTGATTATGTCAAAGCTCTTTAGCCACAGCACTTTTGGAGAGCTAAAAATAAATAGCAGAGGGGTTTATACATTTGTTCTGTACCTAAATAATCTGTGCATATTGTGTGAGGCTGTCTACAATGTGAGACATGGTATCTGGACTTAATGTTTATTTATAAGAGTTCTTTTCCTAGTAAGGATTTTGGCAAAGGGTTTAAAACAAACTGTCCTACTAGAAGCGTCCATGGGATTAAGTCTAGTGCAAGTTTCAAAGAACTGAGTTCAAATAGGAAGCATTTACAGCACATTGACATTAGAGCAAAATTTGGCCCCATATATTTTGAAAATGGATGAAAACTAGTTCTTTCTTACCAGTGATTAAACAATGTTATGCCATTGAATATAGAAAATTACAATCCTGATTTCAGTGCCACAGTTCTGCACTGTTAAAGGTTGGGAGAATTTTTGCATTTATTTGTATAAGAACAAAAGTTCTTACAGCGGTTAACAGAAAGATAGGCATGCTTCATTTGCCTCCTGGTCCTAAAGTACGTAGGAGGAAAATCTTCCGAAGAATAAACACTTAACAAAGAATTTTTTAATTGGTTACATCAAAGACCTGTGAATGCTTTTCCACATAACTCTTCTACTCCTGTGCAGTTTCTCCCATTTCACAGGACTGATACTGCATGCTCATGAGCAAACAGAGCTAAGGATTTAGGTATGCAGCAGGTCAAGGCATGCTACATGGGGAAGTCAAATGGGAAAAAAAAAAAAATTTAAAAATAATTTTGTTCTTATTTAAATTCAGTAATGGATTGTTGAGAAATGGCTTGATAAAAGCAGGCAATATAAACACTTAAACTAGTACTGCAGGCAATAAATCTTGCATTGGCAGAGCTGGATTGGACAGAATCCAGTTCATTCAGCTCCCATGATTCTGCATGTATTGGAAGGAGTTCTATGTTGTTACGCAGATAAATGAAATCACATGCTGGGACTTTACTTTAGAGTGATATCTTCAATATTAAGCCATAATGACTGATTTTTTTAATTAAAAAAAAAATTGGTGGCATTTCCTAACAGTATAGAAAACACTGCAGAAAAATTCAGCAAAGACACTTTCCATAGTACATTTGCAAATATAAATATAATGTAAATACAAATACATCTATTTCCCTGTGTTGTGGAATAATGGGAATTATATTCTTGATTAGACACATTTCCTCTTAAAATGGAATTTTATTCACAAATTTCTCATAAAATGTTGTATAAGGACTCTCTTCATGTTGGCTATCGTCTGACTTTCTAAAGGTAAACGTTGGAAACTTTTGGAAAGTTGCTCTCTTTCCTAGTAAAAATGGTACATTCACTTTCTTAGAATGAAATTATTACTGTACTTCAGCATGGTCAGTATCTGCTGTGCTGTGTTTTCTGTAGCTACACCTTGTGCAGTAATATTTCTGTTTTAACTTCTGTGAAATTGATCTCTACAGCTTCAGTAAGGTGTGATGCACATTTTTGTAATGAAGGAATGGAGTCCATCCAGTGCTGTTCTGACCAAAAAAGCACTTATGCATTGCTTTTACACATAACTGGAGCTTTTGGGTTTGTTGTTTTTTAAGGATAAGAACTGAGGATATGGCCTTTATCTTCCATGTTTTGTTTTTCTTGCTTGGTCCTTACTCGGGCGTTGCTTCAATTGAAGTAGTGGCTAAATTCACAGATTACCAGTTCAGAGAGAGGTTAATCTTATTAATGCAGCTCAAGCTGTGATTTACATTAGCATCATATTTACCTCCTGGTGAACAGTATTGTTGTCCTCATCATATCCAACTTATTCTGAGCTCAGTATACTCAAATGAAAGGTGTGAATACAAGGTCATGGCATGATAGTTGACTGGAAAAGTGATCCCCGTACCCATAACTCAGTGTAATGGAACAGTGACTCATATTTCTACTTTAATATATCAGTTTCTGTAATGGGATATTCAAGAGAGCATTCCTGAAGACAGAAAGACAAAATCTGTTTTCACTCGAAAAGGTAAATCTAGAGTAGTTCCATCATGGCACTTCATATTTAATTAAACCAGTGCACCTGAAAGGTGAGTATAGGCATGGGCTTTAGGTACACTCTATGTTAGAAGTTGTAGGAAGAGCTATCTGTCTTTTATGGTGTATATTATATGTACAATATTTTTCAGCTAGTTCTTGTAATGAACTTATATTACAAAATTCATCTTTGCACTGACTTGACTGTAAAAACTGTGAATTTATTAGCAAGATTTTTTTAAGTGAAAAGAAGCTATTTCCTTTACCAAGAACACATTATTCCAGAAGGGAGAAGAGGCTGTGTCTTGCCCACACACAGTATGGCTAGCATGCATCCCACCGATCATAAGCTGTACAGTGTTCTCACCCCCTAACAGTAAGCGTATTCCATTTATCTGTCCTTACTGAGCCTTGATGAGGTTCTTTCCATTCATATAGGATCTTACCAGAAACTATAAAGCTTAGACTGCAAGTCAAATGTAGGGTTTAAGCCTTAAAAAGTAGTACTGACTCCCTTTTATTAGATGTTTAAAGGCTGTGGAAGCATGTCCGGAATTTGGTCTAGAGGACATGTAAAGAACATCCTTTTTTGGATTTATTCATCAGGCTTTTTCTGCAAGAAGAGGAATGGCTTAATGATGCTAGAATATTAGTTCATGGTCTAACAAACTGAGCGTATTTCTAGGATGTGATTCCACATAGGGTCAACTTCCTCTTGACCACTCTGCCCCAGCCTTTAACTGGTATGATGGCGATGTTAATACCTTGCTAGCTTGTTGGAGTTTTGTAAGACTTTGCTAGTCTGGGCTGTATACTGTTGCTGGGTTAATTGTCTACAGTTCTATTAACAGGAAATGTCACCAGTCTGTGTCAGGAGTCTTTTACAAAAGCATTCTCTCTAATGTATTGGGAAATGAGACCTTCAGTCCAGGTTCTAGCACCCAGAAGACTCCACATTTTGTTTGTAAAATCTCATAGTTAGCAAGAAAAAAGAGAATTCTGTATTTGAAAGTGTTGTAATTATCATTACAACTCCAGCCTCCATCTGGTATTTCTTGTTTTGAGATTGGTAAACCTCTTTTGGGTTGCTAATAGTATTTCTTGTTTCTTTTTAGCCATGTGACACAGACAACATCATGGATCCATCCCGTAACAAGCGCACTAAGCTTGCTTTGCTCTGAGGATGATGATGATGGAATAAAAGAGCTTCCTGGGTCCAAGAGCTGAGGACGTCTGTTGGCAGAAAGTAGTTTGTCTACTTTCCGTATGTTAGTGAGAAGATGCACACTTCTTAATCTATGTACTTTCTACTGTAATAGTACCTGATGATGTTTCTCCCCTTCAAGTTAGAGGAAGTTCTGCCAGTCTTTTGGGTGGGTTTTCTGATGCTACAAAAGATGCAGGTGTTGCAGAAGTCTCCCTTCAGTCCTTAATCTGTCCCAACTCAGTGTGCAGGGATCAGTCTTGTCTTAGGGCCCAATCCAGTCTTTTCATGACTTCTCTACTGGCATAACTCCACTGAAGTGAAATTTTCACAGCTTTGACCAGCACAAGAGTTAAGATTGGGCCATTGGGTGTAATTTCACATGGTAAATTCCAGGTAATGGTTGACTGAAAGATGCAAGGTGAGCTTTTCTCTTCTTTTAACCAATGCTAGTGAGCATAATGTAGATGATACCTTTTCTTTAACTACTGAAAATTCTTATTTCTGTGGAAGAAATTTGCAGATAAGTTTTGCTAACAGAAATTTAGCAATTTATTACAAGTATTGGAGTCCTGATGACTTTTAAAATACTCATTAAGATTGGTGGTTGGGCTTTAGAAAAATGAGTCTTTGATAAGTTGTCAAGTAAAAAGAAACAGTTTTGGTAGAGGACACCATATTCTGTCAACAATATGAGGCAAGAATGAAAATTATTCTACTTTTGTACTCTGCTAAACCGATACATACATGCATCAAATACTTCAGTGGAAGCTGTGAAGTTTCAAGTACAATGAAACCTGTGAAACCACCTCCAGGATCAGCAGAAATCAGTCACCTCCTCAAAATTGGTCTTTAAGTAGAACAAAATCACTTTGTACACATTGGTGATGATATAAGGAGGATAAAGAAAATGACGGGAGGTGCTAGTGCAAGCTAATGAACAGGTTTCACTGTACCTCAGCAGCACAGGATATTTTGAATCTCATTATTCACAGCACAACGTATGATGTCAGCTTTGTCAAGTATATGATAGTATGCTACGTTTTTCTGGAGGCTCTTTATATATGTGTATGATACATACGGTAGGTGTTGACTAATGAATGACAGACCTGAAACTTTGCAGAAGCACTGATGAATATGGCAAAGGAAAACCCTATCTCTGACCTTGAGTCCAAGAAGGAGAACAGGATTGTACCAGTGTGAGGAAGGCACAGGCTGCCATCTGCATTTTTCTGAGCCACACACCTAAGGACTTCAGAACCACCCTGGAAAGGTTTGGGCACACTTCTGCACTCCAGCTCACCTCTGTTGGCCGATACAAAGGAATGAGGCTGTGCAGTCACATTTTTTGAGGTCTGTCTTCAGCAGGTGTGGCATTGGATGTAAAAATCCTTGTACTCTGAGGAACAGGTATAAAGACCAGACTTATTTGCAGTTCTGGTGCCTCTGTCCTTGGCATTACAGAGCAGTGGCAAGTCAGGCACACCGTAGCTGTTGATCCTTTTGAATTAAATATAATATACCTTTTTTTAAAATCCAAGTCAAATCTCCTCTTTGAATAGCAGTGCAGCCATCTACTGCATTTGGCCTGTGAGCTGTAGAGCACATCACCAAATGTTCTTCCTGGAGGAGCACAGTGCAGCTCACAAGAGAGTGTTTTGCCGGCTTTGCTGGAAGTAGGTGTCAGGATATATTGAATAAGCAAATACGAAAAATTTGTTTTGTACTTTTAACTAGGTCAGAACCAAATTATCCATGAATCTACACAGGTGGTGTGGATTAGGAAGAAGAGCTTGCTCAGCAGACCCACAGTAACTTATATTTCTAAGAAAACTTCTCATAGCAATAACACATAAATGCTTTAGCCATATTTTGCTCCAATGGCTCCTACATGCTTCACTGCCTCCTTTGCATTCCTGGAGAACACAATCTGAAGGGACAGTATGTGTGCTTCGGTTTCAGGGTTGGACACTGTAGAAGCATTTTTATTTAAATCCCTTTTCTGAAAATGGCACAAACTCACAACCCATAGAGGATCTAGAATGTTCTGAATTCCTTGCAGTATTTGCTGTACTCTTAGTAGTCATTTGGATGCTTTGTGACAGGCCCTTTCACTTCATACTTCCATGCTATCCAGATTGCATGTAGGTTCCAGTTTTCCAATTCTGTTCGAGAGGTTTGAATCCCCGCTTGACCCTCGCAGTCTTGATTTATTCTGCTTGTGGCTTTGTGACAGCTAGCTGGGGGTTTCAAATAGGAGAAGCTATTTGGGGACAGAGACTATGGATCAGGCAGGCTGCATGAGTGGAGACTTGTAGAGACCTAACAGCAGTTTGAAGCTGTCCTTGTGTTTGATGAGCCGGAGGAGGACAGCTATGCACACACCGCTTGCCCTTCCTGGGGACTGGTGATGCTCTGAGCATGCAGTGCCCAGGCTGCTGCGCACGGGAGGGCGAGAAATCGAGACAGAATGTTGGCGTTCTGCCTGCTCTGCTTACTGCCTCCGCCCACAGCTGAGCACACTGCAGAAACTTGGAGACTATTTCTCCCTCTCTCTTATAAATTTGCCTAGAAATTAAAGATGTTAGAAATAGATCTCTGCATCTATCTCTCTCTTCCCCGGTAAGCACTACCTCTTCAGATAATCTGCTAGCTCAAATTCTCCATTATTGAGACTACATTTTCATACCTACAATCTCCAAATGTTCTAATCTATTTTTGTATGTTGGCATACTTGTTTCCTAGGTTATTTCTCTCTATCTCCCCTTGTCTCTTCCTTTCTGTGAAATAGTTTGTGAAGTTATTTTGATTAAGCTGAATTCTGTATATTGAGAAAATGGTTCTAGGATAACTTAAAAAGAATTTGTAAAGAGCAGTTGTCAAAATACACAACACTGTAAACAACTTTTCATTTTTATTCCAGAATAAAAAAAAAATAAGTGGAAAATAAATGAAAGTGCACGTTATATCCTTTTTAAAAATAGCGAAAATACAGTTTTATAAGGGAATGGCCACAGGGCCATAAATGGTTCCTGTACCTCTATTTATTTTCCATGTAAAGGTGACATTGTGAGAAACACTGTTCTGGTACACACTGGTGTTAACCTTTACCTCAATACTTGCACCACACTGCCCTTCAAATACTGCAGATATTCCAATAAATTTAAAATGGCACATTCTCGCCTCAAAGCAAATAGCTTAACCCAACTACCTACACAGGCATATTAGGTACTCAGCAGGTGCACAGCCACGCTGCTGTATAACGGCTGCACTGGAGTTTTCTACAGTAACATCTATAGAAAAGATACAGCTATTATGTAAGCAAATACATAAAGCCTCTGTAGATTTTTATGCTCAATGGAGGGGAAACAACAGTTGCTATTTGCACACAGACATTTAATGCAAAGCAAGGACCATCTTGGACACAGCCTTGCAGCACTAAATCTGTCCTGACACCAATTTCATTTGGAGCCTTAAGGACTCACAAGGGTTTGCAGTGGTGCCAGAGGCCGCGCAGAGAATTTCACTGTAGTTCTCAAGTAGTGTTATTCTCAAAGGATGATCCTACTCGGACTTTGTCTAGAAATACCATCCCCTTTAAAACCATAACTGATGCAGACTACCGTTCCTCTTTGTACTCAAAAACATCTGTGGTGGCGGAAGTCTCTTGTGTAGTTCAGAGTACAGATTTCAGTGACAGAAAGTACTTACTACTTATGTAATTAAACAGTACAAATCGCTTCTTCATCTACTCGGGCTGTGCACGTTACTGAATGACTCTTGCTTACTTTCTAGAGCTGTTGCAGGCATGTTAATGGGGCAAAACCCCAATGGTTGGCCAAGGAGGGAGAGAGAACAAATCCTACTTTTCCTGCTCTAACATACAATTTTTCAGAATTACCAAAACTCGACTTTTAAAGGAAGCTAAAAAGCAAATCAGGCTTGCTACAATTCCTGTGTAGGTCTCTGTGGAGCCTCGCCTACTTTACTTAACGCTCCCCATGGTCGTAGTTTAATGGTATCCTGCCTAGAAATCAGCTGGAGGCTTTAGCCTCTGCTGTAAATTAAGGAATAAGAAATTACTTACACTAAAATGAGAAATACAATAAAATAGGTGTAATTCCTGTAACTTGTCCTTTTAACTAGCTGGTTTACTTCAGAACATATTTGCTTCGTGGACACTATCTGTTGGGTGGCCTCATCTGCTCCTCAGCCGAAGTGGAGTTGGAGTCTCCTCGAGCAGCTGCTGCCAGAGGCAGCTGGGTTTCACCGTGTGTGTTTTGCTGTGGAAGATAAACCTGACAAGCTGGAGGACTGGGAGACAGGTTCAGTCAAGCAGTGTTTAACGTGGGTTGGTCTATCCCAGGTAACATTCACCATCTATTTCAATGCTTCTCGTGACAGGCTGCTTTATGAACCTGAAACAAACAGTTTGGCTGATTTCTTTACATGTGTTTCTGACAGACAGGAGGGTGTCTTTTAGCATTAAGGTAAGGAAAGTCCTTTAAGAAAAATGTTTGTGGTTGAACAGGCCAGGCTGTGCAGGACTGACAAGTGGGAAAGGCTCTCCTGAGGGTCAGCAAATGCTGTTATGACTTGGCCTGTGAAATCTTAACTTTTCTGGGAACTGATGGGATTGTTAACACTCGGCTCAAGAAACTCACTGCGAGCTACTCAGAAACCTTAATGCTTATTCCAAACCAAGCACCAAAATTCCGTGGCCTTTTTGCAAATATTGGGCTGAGTTACTTTTGTATAATTCTAGCTTAATTCAGTAACAAAATTCCAAGTCAGCTCAAGAGCTTTTGTTCACTTCTGTGCTCCTGGTCCTCACGTATCGTCCAAGGAGCATCAGCTTGAGCTTCAGCTGCTGCGGAGGAGCACAGCCCCACCAGTTCAACTGGAGACGCCTGCCAGCTCAGGCTCTGGGGCCAGCTCTGCAAAGATGTTTAGCAGCTTAAAGATGTTGATGGAGTTAATGGGAATTAGGCACCTAACCTACTTAGATGCTGCTATAAATGCTGCTAGGCATGTTTAGGTACCTAAATACCTTAGTAAATCTTTCCCCTTACTGCTTGCAATGATAGCGTACCAAAAATCAAATACTGATGAATAAAGCCTAACCTTTGTCCTCTGTAACCAGCTTTGCCTTTCCCTGGGGATTGTTTTCATGTAATACTAAAAATACCAGCCATCTCATTGGTTGTGCCATCCAGATTCTGTTCCTGTTTTTTGGTGGCTTGATTATTTATTGCTCATTTTAGATTTTTTCCCCAGACAGTGGCTGATATTGCCATGGATTTAATAGGTTTGATATTTTCGTAACACTTAAGTTATTTTATTACAAGATAATTGTATTGAATTCTCTTCCCACAAAGATGCAATGACTTTTCCATCATTCATCATTAAGTCATATGGTTGAAAAAAATTGAATGGGCTAAAATCTGTTACAAATACAGACTTGTGTTTCCAAATACTAGGATGGGAAGTTGAAATCTAATAACCAATACTGATTTTTTTCTCATGATACAGTATCTAAGCCAAATCCAAACCAGTTAAAGCTGTTAAGAGAATACATGAAAAAAATGTTTCTCCCTCCTGCGCCCAGTTTTGTTTTGGGAGGTTAGTGTGTCCTCTACAAATTCTGTCCCTGAAGACATAAGGCCATGTTTGATCTGATATACATAAGGATCCTCATTTACAACTTCCATGATTAGCTGAGCTTAAATATGTGTAGGGTTAACTACTGTCTAAGGATATTTTCTTGCATTAGAGCATATATGTCATGTAGGTTCAGCTGTGTTCAGCATACCAGGAAGGATGATGATCTGTTTAGCAGTTCCAATGGCACTCAAGACTCACAGACTTTAGTCCAGCATCTTTTCCAAAACATACATAAGCTATGTGCTTCCTTCAAGTTATGAAGGATATTGATGAATTGAGATACTGAACTGCAACTATATGATGCCTTATGATTCCCTATGGGGAATATCAGTTCAATTGCAAGGCTTCTTGGTTAAAAGCAAACCATGAAAAAACAGTAGTTTTGCTGCTGCTTTGCGTAAGTCATGATTTCACCATGACCCCCAAAAGCCACACACTGATCAGAAATGTCTTAATCTCTTTCTAAGTACCCTGCTCTTTAGCTATTAAGCAGTCGATATTTCCCTATGGCCCAATTATTATTATCACCAAGACCCATCCTTGCTCTTGTATGCAAAGAGAAGTCATTAAAGCATATGGTTAAAATGGAAAAAGAAATAAATTTATGTTTGTGGCCTAAAATAAAAATATAACAATAATAGCACTGATACGGGAAAGAGAAAGGATCTCAGGAAAGGCGAAGCATTGCGGTTCCTTCTAATGTTTTCATTTTGACTCCAAACCCTGGTAGTGCATCCCCGTTCCTTTCTAACCCCAATGGCCCAAGGAAACCAAGAGCGCTGAGCTCCCCAGGGACAGTGGAGCTCCCCAGGGACAATGAAGCTCCCAGTCCCCAAGCAGCAGGCTGAACTGCATTTATTAATCGCTAGTCCATGCCATTGGGGACCCAAACATTAGGTACTGTAATTAGGCACCATGGGGGTTACACATTCCAAGTGAAAGACAACTGTCCATAATTGATGTCATGGCATGAGCAGGAGCAGACAAGCCCATTAAGAAAGCTGCCTGCCACTCTCAGATCGTATTATTCCTTCAAATTAAATGCAAAAGGGTTGTAAATAATGAAGAGGAATGGGAAATAGGACGCCAACAGTGTTAAAATGTGACTGTCTTGTTATCTGGCTATTTGAAAGATGCAACCAAAAGGAATCATCTTATTAAAGGAAAATGTGTAAATGCAATTAATCTCACCTGGTTCATTTCTTAATGTGCTCATCTTTGGGAATGTAGTCTGGTCTCCTGAGCCTAAACTCTCTATGTATGTGCTTAACCCACCCTGATTCTGGATGCTGAAGTAGCATGGTAATATAGGCTCTGGTGTTCCAATAACCCTTTAGAGTCCCGCAGTGAATGATATAAAAACCAAAAATCAAATCAATAGCAAATGTACACTAACAGGAAAGTCCTGGGGCTGGCTGAAGATAACTGAAAAGTCTGTTTTACTGCTGTGCTCAGGGGTTGTCTGGTAGAAAATTCTGGAGTCTATTTCAGTCCAGCTTTGTTATCATCGCTTGTCCTGACGGTTGTGTATACACAAATTAACCTACTTACAAGTGAATACGGTTTCAGGGAAGTGAAGGAAAAGGCCTTAGTAACTTCACTGCATTCAGAAAAATACAGATTCCCTCTTACAATAAAACTTGTTCGCCATCGGGAATGAAGTTTTGCTACAGCACAAGCGGGCGCTGCAAAAGGACTCCTGAGGCAAGGGGCAGCTCCTGCCCAGAGGTGAGCAGCACAGCCGCGTAATCAGCAGTTTGGTTTCTGATGTGGCTGAGAGAAATTGCTGCTCTCCGGGTAAGGAAAAGTATCTAGTTTCTTTTTTTTCGCTACAGCCAGACAGGAAAGGCAAGCCAAGGGACTCTGGGGCTGGGAGCGAAGGCAGGGGCACGCAGTCAGGCGCATCATCACATCCCTGAATCCACAGTGCACAAGAGCTGGTTCCTGAGAAGGGGTCGTTACCAGGTAAGCTCTTGCTCTAACAACTTCTTGTTTATCATAGTGGAAAGTCCTCAATCCAAAAAAAAAAGGTTTGCTCTGTAAAGGTACTGACAAACTGTAGCTCCAGGCATGGAGGTTAAATGAGTAGGGACATGCACAGAAGTGTCTGTAATTCCTTGTTAAAACCAAGGCCCCAGCCCAGCCTCCTATCACTTCCAGCACTAACTGCATTTAGCAGTTGTTCACAGTACCGATGCCAACGCAGCGCCCATCCATAGCTCTCCTCTTGCCCTACCCAGTTCCGAGCACTCTTTAGAGTAAAGCAGTTCTCAGCTGCCTTTTCCCTGTCATCTACCATGTTTCCAAGGGAAAGCCTGCAAGTCTGACACCTCCCAAACAGGTAAATTGAGTTTGCAGTAATCCCAAATACCTGAGATAAGCAGCACGGCTCTGCCATGGAGGCGGAAGGTTTTGAGAGCAGGGAAGGACAGGGAGTCAGACGGATGTACGTGCCTTATGTCGTGTGTCCCTGCCAGGGCTGGAGGCTAATTGGATTTCACAAATGCGACTTCTGTGTCTCTTGATCACAAAACCAAATTAAACCTCAAAAAGTTCCAAACAAATCCCTACCTGAAAGTTTGCCTTAAAAAGAAAATGATGATAGATCATCTCATTTCAGCTTCTTCTCTGCCCCAGAAGGGGAATAAAATGAAAACTTCAAAGCTATTGCTTTAAACCAAATAAGAAGAGAAGCAAAGTACAGCCAGCAGATCTGCTGAATTCCTGGGTGCACTGAATAAAATCAGTCATGTGATAATGATGGGATTTTCTAGAACACCTTTTAGGCATTCAATTTCTCTATTAAATCTATTCAGACGTCCCTAGAACATCTGTTTCTTCTATAAAATGGGAATAACAGCCACTTTTTACAGGGCATTGACAGCTACAGATAAAAGCATGGTAATTGCTAGTAGTGACTACTGCCTAACGAGAGATTTTCTTGAAAGGTAACCTGCCAAGATTTTTAAGACAATTGCACATTTACATGCAGATTCTGGATAAGAACCTCAGCCATGATAGCCCTGTGCCAGTTCACACAGTTCTGGGAGATGGGGGACATGTTAAAATTATAGATAACAGTGGGATGCATCTAGATTCAAGCCTCTCTTGAAGCCAGATCACAAGCGGGCTGATCCGCAGCCTGTCTGAACTCAAGGAGCAGAGCTCTCCCTCCAAGGCTGCCTGGTCCCTCTGATTTGCTGTTAATGTGACCTAAAATCAGCCAGAGCTGCTTTCACATGCTGGTGCAATGGGCTGCTCTGCCTCCCTTCAGGGACACGCCGAAACACCTGCTCAAATACCGGTGAGCCCCGAAAGAGAGGAGCCAATTATAGCTGATCCTCGGGAAGATCCACAGCTCCACGGCAACACGGGTCCCAGCTGCTTTTCATCTCGCTCCCGCTTTCCCTATGTTTATTCATGAGTCAGAGTGCAGAGAAGATGAAAAGGCTGCCGGCAGACTTCTCCCTGGAGTCACCACTGGAAATGGGACGTTTGCAGGGCAGCCTCGCCTGCGTTCACAGCAGACTGGTGCTCATGGGAACGCCGTGGTTCCTCTGTAGTTCTCAAGGCAAGCAAACATTATCCTTATTGTCCAAACACCGAGGCACAAGGAGAAGTCACTAAACCCAATTTACTTTGGTAAGACCCAGAGCTAGAGTGAAATTTTCCCTCTCCTGAAAAACCCAACGGCGATATTGCGATGGGTTTCCTTGGTGCCAGGCTGTTCTTCTGGTCTTTATGGCAGCCACGTGAGCAGCTGTACAATAGTACCTAAAAACCAAGAGACAGGGCTCTAGCAGAGCAAAATTCTGCTGCAGGAAACCTGGCTGACATCTTTTTTTTTTTGCAACAGGGAATGGCAGCTATTGGAGCAGAAAAAAAACCAAGCCTGAATGAAAGCAAAGAGACTTTGGGGAGGCACCAGCTCGGAACAGCTGCCGCCGTCCTTTGTAGCACCCTCGCTCAGTGAGTGGGGATGGCCAGGAACAGGCTGTCAGGGTGCTCTGTATGCAACATCCCCTTGCTAAGGAATCACAGTTACTCCTCTGGAGCACCTACAACCTGGAAAAAAGCTAAATCAGGCTGATTTTTTTGATTTTGAGGGAAACTGTCACAAATATTGAAAAGAAATCACATCTCCTATTATAGGAGTCCTATTATAGTGTGTTATCTATTATACACCTGGAAAGCTTAAAATTATTTTTTTTTCTCAGTTGATTTGCAAACTCTCCTTAGTGCTGTGTGTGCTGATGCCTCATCCTAAGGGTGTCTCTGAGTGATGAAATATGGATTCTCTAAATGAACCAAAAGCACAAATTTTGTGTCTGTACCTGCAATGTGTGTCAGAGCTACAAACTCCTCTCCCACAAACTCATGCATATTTTATTTTTTGTTAAATTTTACAAGCACCTTCAGATGACAGCAAATGTTACATTTATAATAAAGCCAGTGTTACCTTTTCAGAAAAGACAGCGGCCTGGACCACGCTGGGCCCTTTTCTGACCCTTATGCCAGAAATGCAACATTTCCACACATTTCTTTGATTTTAAAAACCCATCTGTGTGGCAGCGGGATACGGCACCTGAGAAATTTCAACAGCCTAGTGAGAGTGAATTGTTTTAGTAGAGATTACTGAAGAGCTACTGATCTTAGCATAATAAAGCCTTTGACTGACTTCTAAAGGACCTCAGTGCAACTCATAAGTAAACCTGTCTTGCCTACTAGTAACCCAGAGTAACCAAGGTGTTTTCTTGCACGGATTCCCCCTCCAAGTCAGACTGGACCTGCAGCACTCAGAGTGCCTTTACCTCCCCTGATGTGCTGAGGATGGTTGGGCTCCCAACAAGTGTTCAGCACCCGGCAGGATCAAACCCTCAGGATCTAACTGGGATCTAGGCAGCTCAGATTTCTCATGCTGAGCAGTTATTAGACTGTTGTCTGTGCCAGCAAAGTGCAGAAATCTGCAATAACCAAGATCAATACTGACTCTGCTACTGAGATGCCATCTCCCAACCTCTGAGCAGATCATTAATGGGGCTTGAGAGAGCAGCAAGAGGGTATTACTGTGAGGTTCAGAGAAATATAACATACTGCAACAGGACTTATTACTAGAAACAAGTACCCAGCTGTTGTGTACAAGGGCTTCCAATCTGTCAATGTCATAACAGACCTCGTTACCTTATCTATATATGAAATCACATAGCTAACTCCTGCAAATATTCACCTGGGATATAGATGTTGCTCTCTAAGATCCTCCTACCAGCTCCTACAGGAAACAGAGACAAACAATGAGAGAGAGAACACTGACAGAAACCGAGAGACTCATCCAAGGTCACCCAGCAAGTGGTGGCAGATGTGCTGGATGTCTGAGCCTTTGCTCAGAGAAATGTTCGAAAAAGCTTGTCTGAAAGTCTACAGCAGTTGAAGATTTATTTCTGCTGCATGGAAGCTTCTTGGCCATAGAGGCATTTCAATGCCCACTGGCTCCAGTTCTGGACAGGACAGAGGGGAAGCAGTGCCCTGAGGAGCAAAATAATCACTTGTTTGTACAAGTGCAAGTGCAAAATATTGTGAAAAGCTGATTGTAGTTAATGGAGTTAGTGGATGAAATGCTGTATCCATGGTATCTAAGAAGGGGACTCATGTCACCGCTATAAATACTAACTGGGCTTGCAAAGAATATATTCTGGTAAAATCTGCATTTGTACTGCATTTGCACAACAAGCTTGTACTGAGGTTCCACTTCTTCCAATGTCAATAGTGCATCTCTCAGGATGAGATACTGGTGTAAAACAGCCGGGGCCCAAAGAGAAGCCGTGCCCCCATGCTCTGCCTCTCCTTCTCCCGGCTGAGGGCACTAAGCCCTGACCAGCAGGCAGCCCTCCTGGGCTGAGCATATTGCCGAGCATTATTACGAGTGCACCAAAGCGGTGAGGAAACATCTCTGTGTCCATCTTCAAGAGCTTAATGCAGTAACTGTAATTCAAAATGTTTGCTTCACACAGAAACACATCACTGGCTCCTCTCTGACTTGTTAGTGCTTTCAGCCATTAAGAATATAGTGGTGCCACCTGGAAAGAAAGGTAGCCTGCAAATGGGGTAACCATTAAATAGCTGCATGCCAGCTTATTTGGCTCTTTCCTGGGAAGAAAGAACCTTGCAGCAGAGCATCTGGAAGTTCCTAGAAGAAACAACAGACCTCATAAGGTAAAGACATCAGGCAGAGCTCCACTGGCAATCTGGAATTCCCATCAGCAAATAGCTTTGGATGTTTGCACTTGGAGAGGAGAATGTAACTTGCCTCCCCAGGAAACAAAGGGGGGAAAAGGGCAGCCTCTCCAAACTGACAGAAATGCTGTTTGCGTCTGAGCTCAGAGCTCCGTGCCCCCAAAGCGAATGCAAAGATGTCTGTGGATTTCAGAATACGCTGCTCCCCCAGCTCATCTAATGAGCATGGAGATGTGCTCCCTCTCCTTTTCTGGCTAAATTTTGGGAGACATGAGTAAACCAGTGGGGAAGACAGAACTGTATTCACAGCTGCTCTGTAGTCAGAGGTCTTTAAGTGACATAAATAGGACTTTTTAAAAATAATATACTGAATTCTTAATGATTTTTAGGAGATACCAATAACTTTCTCATTAAAAGAATGTTCTTCACTCACTTTGTTTAAATATTCCCTAGTTCAGTCAAGGTGCAAAAAAAGACAGAAAGCTGAGTTGGTTCAACACTACAAGGCTTTGGAAAAAATAGTGATAGACAAGCACTTCTCCATCCAGGGTCACAAAACAGGTAAAATCTAGCTGCTTTGGTAGTTTTTTTGCATGCATTATTGTATGTCTTGAGATTCTGATAAAATGGAAAGATAATCAAATTGGAATCCCATTACTGTGTACCTTTTGCAAGATTAGTAATTTCACAGTATATTAATTTTTTCCTAGATTAGTTTAAATGTGCAACAGCACTTGATTTAACAGAGAAGCATGGGCAGGCAGTATTGCAACGCTGCTGTGAACATCTGTTTCGAGTTACCGAAATTCCAGCTGAACAACAAATACGTCCACTATAAATCAACATTATCCTGAGTGTTGTAGCAGATGCAAAATGATTCTGGCTCCCTCTGCCCTGTGGTTTGGCTCTTTCCTTAAAATTGCTGTCAATATATTTATTCACACACTTCAAGAAACACACATTTGAAATGGCTATTTAAGCTTACTTAGATTAGGACTGACCTTAGTTCAAAGCTAATGGTCAGTTGATAGACTGTCTTATTAACTACAGATGCTACCAATTAGCATAAACTCGTTACAGCTTTCCAGATAAACCTGGTCTAGAGCAACACTTGAAGTCCTGCTCAAGTGTTCTGATCACTTCAACCCAGTGCTACTAGAAATGATGACTTGGAGTTTGTGCAAGGGCGAGTATTTGGTTTGGGGGTTTATATTCATTCTGCTCTGGTGTGCTTTGGCAGGGCGGGGGTTACCCATATTGTTACTGCTGCTGTTCATTAGTTTCATGAGCTAAATGAATCAGAAGAGATATTGATTTAGCTGGAATAAAGAAGTTAGATTTATTTACTAAACATGAAATTTGGAAGAAGGCTTTGCCAGAGACTTCCTGGTTAATGGTCGCAGTATGTGAAGAAACTGGTTTGTTTAGGCAGAAGCTGCACTTCCATACTTTGTGGTGTTTAACTGCATTAAGCTGCACCTGAGGAACTCTGATTAAAGATGCTTTCCTTTTTTGAAATATTTCATATGTAACAGAGAAGCCAGAGAAGGAGAGAACTGAACTACGGTACCATAAATAACAACAAAATCTTGCAGGGGGGAAAGAGAAAAGTCCTTTTGGTTTATCCCTCTTTGCACGAAATATACTTCGGGTGAAGAAACAGCCCTGTGTTTTGAGGATGACGTTTTGTGGTTGTTAATCATTTTCTGTCTTAAATGCTCCGAGAAAAACAGTGCGTGTAGCCTAAATATAACCGTGCCTTTTGTGATGGTTGGGAAATGGGAGCTGCAGGCAAGTTACCCAGCCCACAAACAATAGGAACACATGGTCCATCCAAAGATGTGATGATGGCAAATGGAGCACTGAGGGGAAGTAAAAGGGCCCAGCTCACGCTGCCACTGCGACAGCGGCGTGTGTCAGACTGGGGTTTTCAGGGGTCTGTGTCAAAGTGAACAGAAACTGTACAGGGGGTTCAGCCATAAGCACCTGTGTTATTCCCCTTTAGAGATGTCAAAGTTATTATAAAAGTCCAGGACCACATTTTCTAAAGACAACTTGTTAATTAAGGCATAACAGTAAAAAAAAAAAAAAAGCTGCATATATTTAAAACAGCATAAGAAGGTGTATTTTGTTCAATATTTCTACTTGTAAAGAGACTGAAAACATTCTATATGCAGTAGGCTGTGTCCCTTTTATGGCATTATACATTTGCTTTACATATTGTTAATTAGACCTAATTTAGGCCTCGAAAAGAAGAACCTCATTAAAATTCTGATTAGTGATGTTGGCGAGCAGCCATCTAAAAAGTCTCTATTTCTTCCTTTGATAAGTTTGAAACCACTATAACAAACAGTAAAAATGAGATCACAGCCTTCTTTCTCATGCCAATCAACATAATATATTCTCCAGGTCAAAGCCATTTAAGGGAAAATATAGGCGGAGGACATCTTTATTTCCTTGCATACATGCTGTCAGATGGCTATAGAATACTGTAAGTATGTTTATGCCCTTTGGTGGTTTAAAAAAAAAAAACAAAACCCAAAAAACTGCCTATGAAAATGCTAGTTCAAAACCAACTTACTCTGCAAGACAATTAATTAAAGATTTTTTTTTTAAAGGCTTTAAAAATGAATGTGAATTAAAAAATAACACAAAGCTGGTTTAATATTAAACTAGTTGTGTCTGATGTTTTCAGTATAACTTTCTGCCTGATGTTTTCAATATAGCTTATAGTCTAAATGCCCGGCCAGGAAAACATGCAGACAAGAATATCTTTAGTCCAAATACAGTCAATTATGCACCCACATTACTGCAGATCAGGGCAGATAACTTTAAAAGAAAACATGACATTACAAGAAAAAGTCAAAGGCAGAATAAAGCAACAAACAATAGCAATGCTTCTGCGCTTCCCTGTGTCTGCATGTGTATCGCAGGGTTATGATGATACAGCTGCCAGCTATCATTGCATTCATCTCAATTAACTTAAACATTTCACTGCAATGCATAAAAACAACTCTACAAAGCTGACAGCACAAAGCTGAACACTGTTTGAAATGGCAAATATTATGCATCTCTTTTAGTGTACATCTTTTCAGTACACATCTGTCCTCGCAGGAGACGTTAGCAATTAGTCTCCTCTTTCAGAAGATAAAACGAGGAGCAGGACTTGTGCAGAGCTGCTGACTCCAGCGGCAAGGAAAGGTAGGAGGACTCGTGGTCTGCACACTCCGAATCCGTTCCTTTCCCCTCAAGCCCAATCCCCAGTGTGCAGCTGCTCCATCCTGCACCACGGTGGCCCTGGACACTGGTGTAACAAAGCCAACATACGATTAGGGGAAAATACCTCCTTTTCCTTTGGATACAGATCCATACGACTGAAATCCAGCTTCAGGATGCTCTGTATCAGTAAAGCTGATTCTATGTTTGAATATACATTTTAAAAAATCCAAGTTACTAATACTCTATTTTTTTTCTAAGCCCTTCTAAACTGTAATCCTTAGAGATCTAATCAGACTTTCTGTAGCAAATAAAGTAGGGAGATACATGCACGGAATGCAGGGTACATTTGCCTCTTAAGACAGTGTTCAATGCTACTGTCACCATGTTGCATTACAATATTTGCGTAAGTAGGTTTCCAAAACCCTGGGAAGCCTGGTGTGCTGGTATTTAACATATTCAATGTGCATGTTCTGGTACTGAGCTAGCAAGTAGTTTCCAACTGAAATTTCTATGAGAGATTTCAACAGAATAAAATGGGCCATAAGAGAGATGAATCCCCCTGGCTGGGCTGAGGAAGGGTGCTGCAGGCTGACAGGAGCATCGGGGACCTGCGCTGCTGCTGCTGTATATAACTGAAAGTGGGAGTACATTAAAAAAAGGTGTAGGGGGGAACCAAACCAGTCTCATCTGCAAGACTTAACGAATCTGAACCTACAGGATAAACTACGTACAGATTAATAGTGTGTGTTTCTGCACTACTTGCTGCTCTTTTAAAAGCTGTGCAGTTACAATGATTCTTTCATGAAGAGACATAGCATGACTTTAATGCCTTTATGTTTAGAAGCCTGATTTTTGTCTGTAGGAGTGTTCCGTTTTCTGCAGGTCAGGATTTCTTGCCAAAGATAAGAGAGGTTTTATCACGTTTCTGGGGTCTTAATAATCTAAGGCCATGGGATTAAAAACTAGTTTGGATTTTTCTGCAATTTCTTTTTCTTTTTAATTTTTTTTTTTAGAGGGAAACCTGGGAGCAAGGTGGATGTCACAGAACTGATCACAGAAGTACAGGACAGAAAGAAATTCCAAGCTTGGGGCAGCCTTGCAAGCCTGATGCCCAGGGTACTAGTGACTTCAGTGACTTTCACAGACCTCCTTGAAGAACATGGGTTTTCAAGTATCAAGTTCTACAGATCCAGATCTGATAAGCCTACGCATGCAGAACACTTCAGGCTAAATTCTGCCTGACCTTCCCCAGCCCCGTGCCTCTGGCAAGCTCTCTGAAAACAGCCATTTGAAGTCAGAGAAATCTGGGTCATTGACTTCAATAGAAACTCTGAATAAAGAGGAGATGCTCAGCTCCCGCACCTTTCGCTCCTCCCTTCTGTTACAGCTCTGCATGGGGATGGGTTGTTTTATTCTGTGCTTGTGGGTGCTCTCTTCTCTCTCCACTAAAACCAATGCCAACTTCCAAAATCAAACAGCCTGAGCATGTAAGAACAGCTATTTCTAACTGTCTTCCTGCAGCATCACAAGCCAAAAGTGAGAAAGGAAGAGGAATGGAGCGCAGAGGAATAAATGGAAGGATCCAGTTGTTTCTCCTGTTGGCACCAGCTGGGAGTTGTCTTTATTCAGGGGAAGGTCTGACTGCAAAACAGACCAGCTACTGCCTTATCGCTTGTCTCAATCCGGCTCTGTCATCTGGCTGCTTACACCTACTGGGTCTAAATAACTCGCCAAGGCACCAAGGGCACTAGGTGCTTGAAATGGTCTTGAGAGGCTGATTAATGCTTTACAAGGTTAAGGTTGCTTTAAAAAGCATAGCAGAGTATTTGTTCCAAAAACGTAGTCGTCATTGAGAGTAACGCTTGCTGAGTTCAAACCAGGTCAGCTGCCCAGGCAAGTACATGTATTTGATCCGCTGTCATGGTAAAGGCTGACTGCAAACTTTGGCACAGAAAATTATTATTCTTTCAACTCACAGCATATAAGCCATGACTAGTAATACCTATTTTTCTGAGAACTGGAATGCCTTTTGGAACCACCCCAGATTACTTAAGAGAAGTTCCTCTGCCATCACCCAAAAGCAGTTCCAAACCTGTCTCTCCCACATTCAATTAAACCTAAAAAATTAAATAAATAAAAGAAAAAAGGCGGGGGCAGATCATGGTTCATTCAACAAGCATTTTTCCTCTTGCGAGGATCCACAGCAGCTCGCTCAGCTGCACACCACGTGGATAATAAACATCCGTTTTTAAGTAGTTCAGCGTTGCTGGTAGCAGCTTTCACTTGGAAAGCCAAGCCAAGCTTCTTCCAGAATCTCTATGATGGTGAAGGAAGTGGGGGACAGGCTTTGCTCCTTGGTTCTTCTCAACCTTGTCTTCAAAAGCTGCTGCTTTTTAGCTCCAGTTAGGGTGTGGGTATCTGAACGTACCCTTGTGGCTTTCGACGTACCTCTGAGTCATGCATCACATAGTATAGCTGGAAATGTACCACTATCTGAGGCCAATCTGGCAACGTTTCACTGGTTTAGGACAAATTAGAACTAAGACAAAGGCTGAATCTTATGTCTCTTCAAATTCTCTCCTGTTTTTTTGTGCGTCTCACTCGATCCTTTCATCCATTGTTTTGGCTCCTAAAGGGCCGAGGCGGGGATCACTCTGTCGATAAACCCGTAGGTATTTAAGGTACTGTAAACCATTTGCTTTTGCAATCTGTCCTGTGCCTTGACCCCAAAGCCTGCTCTCCTGCAGTATTTATCCTCTCTCTCCACCTTGTAGCTTGTTATCCATCCCCCTACTTTTGCCATTCTTTTCTCCAGACAGACCATACTTAAAAGAAAGGAACCTAACAGAGGAACTAAGTGCCACTGGCAGTCCAACCATGACCGTATGCACACCTGATCAGAGGAAGTTTTGCTCAAGTTCAAGAGATTTCTCAAACTGCACATACACAGTACTGGCTCCTATGGAACCCTGAGAGAGAATGAGATGCTCAATGGACTGGATTCTTCAGACGAATCTATATTTAAATACATATGGAGCTCTAGGTTAGAAGTTGATTATGATATACCTGTCTTTCAGCACAGGATTGGGAATCTTTCCATCTATCAGTATCGACATTTATGCTGACCTGTGATTATTGCACAGTCCTCCTGGCCCACTTTTCTCCATATTTATGGAGAAAATACAAGTAGGTCCCCTGGAAGATGCTGATTAGATGTATCCCTAAAGAAAACCTTCACTGAAGCTTTCTGTATGGGGAAGAAAAACTGCAATCTTGTTTCCAGAAGATATTTCAGGACAGAATTCCCAATTACCGTTACAAACTATGCAAATGCAGTAAGAGAATGGGAACTGCAGCAAAACAGTGGAGAGCACACCTTGCTCGTGAACTATGCTGAAGATTTTTTTTTTTTTTACTGAAAACAAGCAGCATCCCCTTTTAAAACACGTTCAAAATAACTTTGGGGCGCGGGGGAAGAGATCTTTATTCAGTTTTAAAAGCATAGCAATGAGTAGGTTCAGACCAAGAGAAGGCTCAGCCGTGAGCCACGCCAAGGGCTACAAGAACTCGCAGGGAGCGGTTCCCACCTTCCCTCTGGCTGAAAGCTCCGCATTTCAACCGCATTTCCGAGCCCGAAGCGCCCAACAACCAGCTCAGCCCCCCGCGGGGCAGCGGCTCGGCGGCTCCCGGCCCTCACCGTGTGCGCAAGCGGCGAGCGCCCGCGGCGCTCCGCACTGTGCGGGGGCAGCAGCCGGACCCCGGGGGCTCTGACGGGTGCTGCTTCAGTGACAGCCAACACCCGCTCGGCACGAGCCCCCGCAGAGTGTGCGGTGCAGGCGCCGGGCCGGAGCGCTCCCGCGCCAGAGCCGGTTCACGGGGGAAGGCGTCGGCGCGGCCGCGGTGCGGGTGTGGTGCCGAAGCGCCCGCGCGGGGCCCAAGGCGCCGCCCGCCTCCCGCCCCGCCGGCCGCTCCCAGCCCGCAGCGGGCAGCGCGCGGGGGCGGCGCGGGGGAGCGCGCGGCCGCCCAGGCCCCGCCATTGGCCCAAAGTAGGTCAGCCCGCGCGCTCACGTGACGGCCCGCGCGCGTCTTTCTCCCCCCCACCCCGCCGCGCTCCGCGTGACGGCGGCGGCTCCGGGGGCGGCGGGAGCGGCCGGGGCCCCGCGGGGCTGCGGGCAGTGAGCGGGGCTCAGCCCCCGCCGTTACTTCGTCCACAGCAGCGGCGCGGCCAGCCCTCCGCGGGTGTCGGGCCCAGCCGCACACGGGTCCCCGCGACTGCCGGTGGGGAGCAGAGCGGGGAAGGCCGTGGCGGTCCCGGTAACCAGGTTTTCCCCAGCCCGGTTGTGTGGTCCTGTGCTGTCTGAACGGCAACGGGGGCTCGTGCTACAGCAGGGGTTTTGATCCTGCTATTCCTGGTCTGTAGGGAGAAGGACCCCTTAAGAGTGTAAAGGCTTTTTGAGTTTAAAATTGTGGTTTCAAATTGTCCTTGCTAAAGGAAAGAATTGAATTTTTTTAAAAAAATCACCAACATGATCTTGAAAAATGGTACATTAACTTATGTGTACTTGGTTTGAAAAAAATAGGATCTTTGGGTCATAGAACTGATCACATTTCCGTGATGCAAACACTAGGGGCAGAAACATAAACAGTGGCTGAGATTTTTTTTTTAATTGGGGGCTGATCAACGTATTTGTCTATACAAACCCTAACCAGCTGTCATAGTCCTTCATAAGCCATAAAATAAACATTTCCTGGATGCATGCCAAGCTAAGAATACACGCCAACAAACAGTATTTTGGTTGGAAAATGTAGAAATACAGTTAGTGTCCCATTGGCTCTGTTCTGGTTGTGCTAGCCTTACCTGGAGCGTTGAATTACTGCTCCTGTTGTGTGAGACTGAAAACAACAGCTCGAGCACCGCACTCGGGGACTCTTCTCAGCTGTTCGGGCTGGTCCATATCTCAGGAGAGTTGTTTCAGCTTTCTCACCCAGGGAGTTCCCAGCTCCTGCGTGTCAGGAATGCAGGGTCTGTAACTGTGGTCCTCAGTGTCTGGTTGCTTCATTTTGTTCCACACTTGCACAGATCTAAACACAATTATTCTGTTCGATGTCAAGCAGGGAAACAGTGCGGTTTTCCTGTCATTCTGCTGCACTGAAAATGCTGTTTCTTTCTGTCGAGTATATTTTGTCTGTAATGGTCAATAACCATAAAAACGTGAGTAGTTCTGCTCCAAGGTGAGCTTTCAGTACGTGCTTAACCAATCTTGTTACTTTTACTCTTCTTCATTGCTTACCAAATCTCCTAAATGTACCATTTTTTTTCTTTATACTGCATAGAAAAAAACATTCTGTACCACATCTGCATATGGATTGCCAAGCATCACCCTAATCTTTCTGTCACTCACTCTGTACCTCTGTAATTAAAGGTTTCCAGTAACTAGCAATTTGGCCATCTGAGGCAGCATTGGTATGTGTACAATCATTTAATAATCTAGTGCTTTTTTCATAGTTAAATGACTTAAAAACTAGTGTGCTGCTGCTATCACATTGCTGCCTGAAGCCCCTCCAGCCGTGAACCATGCCGCGTCCATGGTGTTTGCAGGTTCTCCCAGACCCCCTGTTCGGTTGTGCCGTGAACATGTTAATGTTACGCTGTCTCTGGTTCTGAAGGGCCTGACGAGTACAATTGCCCATCTTCAGGTTTTGGTTGTGCCAGCACAATTTTATTGATTTGAATGTACTTTGGACTTTGATTAGTTGCTTGTTTTAGTCGGATCATTTGACCAGACGCTTGTCAGTGCACAGAATCATAGACAGATGCATAAGGGGAGAACATAACTTCAGGGCAGCCTTCTGTTCCTCAGGCAGCTTTTATTTCTACATACTGGGCACTCCAACTACAAGTTTATGCACATAATTTACCTTTATTTGCTTATAGTGAGTATTTATGATAATTTATATTTTTTAATGGTGAAAGACTTGACTTTTGAGGAGTAACAACTAAATATGGATGGTAAAGCTTTGCAAAATGCCATCCAAAAGAAAAGTGAGAAGCAGGGAGATACCAGTGCCTACAAGCACCTGAATGGTGGCAGTTACTACAGCCAGGCTGCGCTCCTTGAACAGTCTACGCGGGCAGGGCTCAGTTCCCGAGAGGGTGGCTGAAGGCCTAAGCTGGTAGAAAGTCATCAGTCCTCACAAGGAGGATCTTTGCAAGTAGAGAGGAAAGCCCTTTCTGACACAAAACTGGGACAAGACTCCGGGAACTGTGCTAGTGGTGACAGGTACCTCACCCTGGTTTATCTTGGTAGCTGGGGAGAGAAGCCATCTGCTATCGGAAATGAGACGTATAAAAGATCCACGTGGCTCCGAAACTCAACGCTCGCAAGCCCAATAACCGGTTCCCTCAGAAATGGATAAACCACCACCCGCCTCGCCGCCTTCGGGGCGCCCGGCAGTTCGCTCCCCACCGCGTCCCCCGCCGCCGCCCTCAGCCCGCGGTGCTCCGCGCTGGGCTGGGCGCGACCCGCCGCCCCTCACGCACAGGCTTGGCCCGGGTCCCTCAAGACGCGGCGGCGGGGGGGACACCCGCCCGCCCCGCTCCCGCTCCCCTGAGGGGCGCCACCGCGCTCCCCGCTGCCCTCACGCTCGGATGCACCGAGCGAGGTCAAACATTCAGGCTCATTAACATTCCTCCCGGTTACCGGGGAGACGGCTCCCGGCCGCGGCCTGGCCACGCGCGGCTCCCCGCGGGCGGGGGGGATGCGGCGCGGCCGCGCTCCCCGCCGGAGCCCCGCGCACGGCCCGGCCGTGCCCCCCCCCGCCCCGCCGCGGCTGCCCCCGTCCCACCGCGGGTAACGGCCGCCGCGCGTGCCGGTGGGGGGGCGCGTGCCGGGGCGGGGCGCAGCGGGGGGGCGGGGCCGTCCGCCGCGCCCCCCGCGCCAATGGCGCTGCCGCGCCGCGCCTGACGTCAGCGCCGGCAGCGCCTGCACATGGGCGCGCGGCCGGGGCGCGCGGTGCAGAGCGGGCGGCGGGAGCGGCGGTGGCAGCAGAGTTGCGCGGCGGAGGGGCCTCTCCCGCTTCCCTGTTCCGGCGGCCTCCGGGCGCCCCTCGACAGCGGGGCTCGGCTCGGCTTTGCGACCGTTTCACCGCGCTTCGTAGCGGCGCCGCGAGAGGAAGGGGAAGGAACCGCTGCCGCGCAGCTGCCGGGGACGGAACCGCTGCCGCGCAGCTGCCCCGCGGGAAAGCCCACCATGTCGCGACCGCTCCCGCTGAACCCCACGTTCCTACCTCCCACCTACGGGGTGCTGAAGTCCCTGCTGGAAAACCCCCTCAAGCTGCCGCTCGCTCACGAAGACGGTGAGGCTTCCCCGGGCAGCCCTCGCTCCCCCGGCCCCCCGCGGCCGGCTCTGCCCCCCGCGGGCCCCCTCACAGCCCGGCCCGGTGAGGGCAGGCGCCCCGAAATGGCGGCCCGCCTCCTGCCGCCACCTCAGGGACCGCTGCCTCGCTCTCCCTTTTTCCCCTCTCTCCCACCTCCCCCTCTTCCCCAAGGAGATTAAGTAACGGGATGATTTCGGTGAGGGTATTAGGTGGTGCGCGATGGGCGCGCTCGGCCTGAGCTAACGGAACGCGCTCGGTTTTGTCGTCGCCGCTGCGGAGCCACTGCGGGGACGGCTCCGGCCGCCTGGAGAAATAAATTAAAGGGCGCAGTTTGCCTGGGGCGAAGTGTCGGATGGAGGGGGGCGCGCAGGGCGGCGGCGGGGCCCCCCCAGCCTGAGCCGAGGTCCCGCCGCAGCGTCCCCTCGGGGCGGCCGGCTGCTCCCTCCTGCCCGCCGGTTAAAACCCACCCTCCGTGAAACCTGGCCCCCTACAGCTGAAAGGCGTTTTGAAAGTGGAAAGTTTCAACTTTTCTGGAAAGCGAAGGTGGTGCAGACATAGTTGCACCTTGCCTTGCTAATGAATCAGGTGCACGTGAAAAACAGAAACCTATGAAAGGTCTTGCAGAGCCAAGGCTTCTTGTATCCTCCGCTTTCCGAGTTCCAGTGCAAAGCGCCTCACGGGATTTCACCGGGGTTGTTGCTTGTAGTTAAAATGTTAAGAAGGCAAGGTAGCTGACAGAAAGCTTT
The DNA here is from genome assembly GCF_013368605.1 of Nyctibius grandis. Taxonomy (NCBI): domain Eukaryota; kingdom Metazoa; phylum Chordata; class Aves; order Nyctibiiformes; family Nyctibiidae; genus Nyctibius; species Nyctibius grandis. The sequence goes on from NC_090672.1 coordinate 8,572,878, forward strand.
ATTGGTTCATATTTTTGCAAATCTTGTAGAGAAATCAAGTGTTTCCCTTCAAAAATGTATATTGAAATCACTGTATGTTGTAGGAATGGGAAGGAAGCATCATTTTAACTTTGCTTTGCTTCTGCCTGTGAATTTTTTGGTAGCTCTTCTGCACATCAAAATGCATATTCTGTCAGACTGCACCGTTGTTGTAAGTTAGTAACATAAAGAAGTACTGAATTGCCTAAGGACTTAGCAAGGCTGGGACCTTAATTTAGAGGTATGACAGGATAATAAATTACAGGGATTTTAGGTTAAGACTGTGCCTTTTCAACAGAATGCAGCAACAGCTTCTTATGTTTGCTGTAACTTAAATACTTGCTTTTAAGTCTGTTGAGTACTTATTGAAACTGACATTCCAAGCTATGCATGCAGTGGAATCATTAACTAAAAATAGAGGAAACTCTCAAAAACATGGCTGCATCCAGCAAAGGTGCTCAGTTGGCATGACCCTTCAATTCTCTGCCAAATAGAGTGAATCAAAGGAGTTATGAAGGGAGTATTTGTTTCTTACAACTGAGAGTGCAGCAGAAATAATTGAAGTAGTAGTAGCTAATATTTTAATTACTGAGCTCTTATGTCTTTATTATGTGTTTTGTTCAAGCATTTGGTAAAGAAAAAGACAAAGAGAAGAAGTTAGATGATGACAGCACCAGTACCACAGTCCCTCAGTCGGCTTTCTTGGGCCCAACATTATGGGACAAGACACTGCCATACGATGGAGACACTTTCCAGTTGGAATACATGGACCTGGAAGAATTCCTCTCAGAAAATGGCATTCCACCCAGCCCAAACCAGCACGAGCATAGCCCACACCAGTCAGGTCTCCAGCAAGCTACCTCAGCATCACCTTCTGTCATGGACCTCAGCAGCAGGGCTTCTACTTCAGTCCATCCAGGCATGGTGTCGCAGAACTGCATGCAGAGCCCGGTCAGACCAGGTAAATCAGACCTAAGAACTTCCTATGGATTTTGGCATGAGCCCTCCTCCCCAGTGTAAATCATTACTTCTCCCTGTATGGTTGACAGGCAGCTTAGAGAGGGCCGATACAATTCAAGTCACACTCCAAAAAATAAAAATAATAGCTCTAGTTATAGCTAAGTTGCTCCACCAGGGTTTTTCTTTAAATTATGTAAGGAAGCTGTGGGAATTCCAAGGAAACTTGCCTATCATCACTTCTTTGTTGGTAGCCTAGCTATTAACAAGTAAAAAACCACAAATGGAATAGTAATGCGTAGATGCTGTGGTTAAATGAACAGGGAGACGGACCGTGAAAGAGAATATTCCTTTGGCCAATATTTGATGTGAGAATACAGGGTTGGGTAATTATTTTGAAGTTAAAACTTGAAGATGTTGCTTCCTGTGTGAAATTTTGTCCATAATCTTATTCTCTATTGAGCAAAGTAAAATTTGCCGCAGTACATGGGGCAGGAACTACATCTTGGAACTGCATTATAATCTTCCTTAAATTAGCATAAACTGAGTGTAACTCTGACCTGAGTTGACAAATTACATCTGTAGTCACCTTAAGCTGTAGGCAAAGAAAACATCATGGAGTCCAAGTTCTGATTGTAATGCGTCATCCAAACCTGTTTGATGTCAGTGGAAGTCTTCTATTAGTTTATTAGCACTTGAAATCATCTCTTTAGAGACACTAGTACGAATCCAGAATAACTGCTCTGGCTTGGTGCCAGCATGGCTGAGATCACGGTCAGCAGAATAGAGTCAACATTGAAATTTGGAAAATATGGAGCTTTGCCTTTTTTTCTTTTTTTTTTTTTTTTAAAAAAAAAGGGGAAAAAAGACCAAGGGTGATTTATTTATTGTACTCTTCTCACACAAGGTTTGTTAGAGCAAAGTGTGCTCTTGGGAGCAGGAAACCACTCCTCTCCTTTCTGCTTGATCGTTTGCCATGCTCAGCGTGCGAAGTCATTGTCAGAATCATCTGATAAGGAGGCAAAATAAATAAATAGAAGGACAAAAGTTGTGGAGCAGGATGAAATAGAAAAGTCTTACAAGTCTGCAACATTCCTTTCTCATTAAAAAGAAATAAACCACCTCCAACCTGTCAACAGACTCTTTGGCCCCAAGTCAGAAGTGTGTGTTTAGTCGTGGATTTCATTTACATACTTTTACTTATGTGGATTTGACTTTGTTTTGTATTTGAGTTTCAAGGCATTTCACAGTTAACTAATAACTTATAAGGGTTTCCAAAGTTAAAATATATTTGGAGTTGGCAAGAGCAGAATATAAAAAAAACATTGCTTTTTCTAAACCAGTTTTTAAAATAGTGCATATAGGCTGCACCATTTTCTGTTGCATATACACACATAAAATTAAAAGCAGATAATCTGTCCTCATTCGTTTTTTTCAGAGGAGCCTGGTAATGAGCCAGGCTTTTAATGATGACCTGTCAGAATTTATTTGTTATCAGCTGTCCACCTGACTTTTCAACTCATTGGGTTTTTTTGAGTTTTCCTCAGCTGTTTGCAGCTCAGGGTTACAAACTTCTCTCACTGGAAACTCTGTATACTTTTTTTTTTTACTGTTGTGAAGCAGTCATGTCTCTTGGGGTAGGATGAAACTTCTAAAATTGCAGGTATTTTTTCCCCATGCCATGTTGCCTTAAGAATGATACTTTTTATTTTGTTACATGTGTTTTTTAAAAGGGAGCTCATTCCATTTCTTGAAGTTTCTTCTCCCGCCATTACAGATAGATACTATGACTTAATTAACAGACTTAATTATCATCTGGTTGTTGAAATTTTTATGTGCTGTTGTGTAAAAAAATCTTACTTTGACAATCTGTTTTGAAGAGATCGTCATCTTAGATTTTAGCATTCAAGCAGGTTTTAAAGTAAGACAGTATATAGTTAAAAAACCAAATTTTTGTTAGAAGTAAAAATGTGCATTTAAGGCTGTCATAAAAGTGCTAAGGCAAATGCGCTGCTTCGAAATATAAAAGTTAGTCTGGAGGTAAATGTTAAAATCATTATAATGGCACCTTTTGATTAACATATCTCAAGACTTTTAAAATACATTTTTTAAACTATACATGAAGAACGGTTGTTTTAATTGGTATGAGCTACCATTCCAGTATGCATGGCTGTTGTGATTTGTATTATTGTAATAAACTCAAGAACAATTAGTGTAAAGTATGCAATTTCAAGAAAAATTAGTTCCATGTGATCTTATTTTTAGGAAAATGAATTTTTTAGGTGATAGTAATTCTCCTAAAAATATTTTGTTGCTGTGTCCTCTGAACTTTGTCTTATAATGGAAGCGTGTTTGAGCATGTGGATTCTGGCTGAAAGAAGGGTCAAGTCCCATACTGCTCATGTCCCTGCTGTAAATGGCCCCGCAGCATTTGGCATCAGCGTATCACGTGCGGTGGGTCAGAACTCCTGTGCCTGCCCGTGCTGGGTACGGGGGAGGATGTACACATGCACGTGGAACGCCAAAAGTGACTCATGTACGTACAAGGTGTATCTCGGACATAGAGGGTCTGTAGAAGAGTGGCATAAGAAGATTTAATTCTGTGCACGTGTTGAAATACAAGCCTTATCTGTCTTTATAAGCTAATGGTATTACCCAAATATGTGTTTTATACCATCTCTGGAAGAGATCTGGAAATCTGCATTGGCATTCACTCGAAGTGTCATCAGGCTCAGCAAAGCTGAGCTGACCCTGACAGTAAACATGACGTTACAAAATTCTCACTGATTTTTTTTTTTCCTTAAAGGTAAAAAAAAAAAACAAAAACAAAAACAAAAAAACCCACCACCACCAACAAAAAGGTAGCTTATAAATTTGACTTAATTCTGTATTTCCAGCTTGGATTGTCTGGTCGATGGAAAAATGTTTAGGCTCACCAGTTTATCATCTGTTCTCTGGACTATAGCAAAGAATAAAGCAAGCACCTACTTCCCCGTAAATTCCTGTTCGGGGAATGTACATGTAACAAATACTGGTTTTCTTTTGAAGAGGAGGGACACGTGGTAATGGCTGTTGCAAGATTGGAATCTGATGTATAATCTTATTAATATCACATAGTATTTTGATTTATTTTATCATTGCAGGCCACCATTCATTGTAATGTGTAGACACATTTAAAACTTCTTTTCTCTTGCTGTATTGAATGCTGGTTAGTTGGTTGAAATCTGTAGTCTCCCTCAGAAAAACAGGATTTATAAAGCTAGCTTTTAAAGTAACCTGTTACTGCAGACACATTTTCATGGTTCTTTGTCTGTTGCAGAGCTTGTGTTGTCTTTTGCCAGTGTTTTGGTGGAATGTAAATCTCCATTTAACTGCAGAGTCCTTTAAGGAAATTGGGAGTATTTGTAGCTGTTTGTATGTAAAGGGAGGTTCATATTTTCTAGGTAACTAGTTGGTGGTTGCTTTTATCTGGCCCTTTTCCCTGTGTAGCCCTTATTTGGGTGAATGGGGCAGCTACTGTAAAGGGTTTGAACGGAGTGAATTAGAGTTCAGAAGCATCAGCTAAGTCTGGTGGAAGACGCTACTTAGAAAGTTTTGGGGATTTTGTGGTTTAGATCTGAATTTTCTGGTTGCCACCAAAGCCTTGGATGAAGGGCTATGTCACGGGGACGCTGCTGACACAGTGATAGCCCATGTTTTGTTACTACCCTGCTCCTTAAGGAGTAGAGGGCTGTCGGAGGCTTTGAGAAAACTCCCTCATTCTTTGCTTTCCTATGACAGTGGTTTTTCAGTCTGTGTTGCCTGGATGGCTGGGTGCCTTAGACTACTTGCAAAGGATCTGCCAAAGATTATTTAGGGAAAGGAAAAAAAGAAAAACAAGCTTTGTAATCTGCTGCAGAAATACACATATGTGCAATATCTGCAAGTCTTCACTTTCAGTTTAAAAAAAATTCAGGGGTACATTAGTCAAAAAGCTGAAAACTGTTTCCATTTGAAGTGTACTTACACCTCCCACCCCCCCCCCCCCCCAAGAACACAAAGATTTTATTAAATGCCATGTTTTATTTATTCAGCCAAGATACTTCATGTAGAGCGCAGTATCCATTACCTTTTACTTCCTACGTAGATACCGAACTGTAACGATTGACACTAGGTGTGATTGGGTGGTTTTAGGCATTTTCTTTTAACTCGTGTTTTTGATAGGCACAGCGGCCAACTGGGAGAGGTTTGTTCTTGCTCCATCCAGCCTCTCAACTGCGTACTGGGGATGACTTGGTAAAGGGGGCAGCCCACAAAAGGGTGTGTGTGCAACACTCCCTTTATTGCAGTCTTCCTTCCCCTGTATTTCTTAACGTGACCTCCTCTTCCAGCACAAGCCCAGCCTTTGTAGTGTGAAGATCAGCATTCCCAGCAGCCAGCTTGTATGTGGAATCCTCTCCTAAGCGTTAATCATTGTTTACAAGCAGGTACTAGGTGTTGCATGAGCCACAGTGTGAGCCCCTGCTCTTAGAGTCGAAGGACTCTACCTCCAGCACCAAGAGGAGCTGGGAATTTCCTGACCTTTGTTCTCCCACGTGACACCTGGGAATGACCAGCTAAGCCGGCAGGCAGGCTGGTACCGAGAGCTGCTCTTCACATTGCCTCTCACGTGAGGCTCTGGCTGGCTGTTGCCTGCATGACCATGTGCTTTAGGCACGTGGCAGTCCCCTGTGCAGCCTGCTCAGCATGGCTTTTGCTAGAGCAGCAGGCACGCACCGCTGTGTGCTCCTGCCATTACCAGCCGATGCCGAAATTGCAGTGAAATGGAAAAGCTTCGCTCCGGACTGCCACGGCAAGGGAAGTGCAATAGGCAGACAAGCCTCACAAAACTGCTTTCCGGGTAAAAGGAAGATGCAAAATATATTCAGGCAAATATTAAAAATAGCCTGTCACATGATAACAGGGAAAAAAGTGCTGAATGCACAAGCCCTGTTAATGCTAGAAGCAAGAACACTGTGTCTCCTTCAAGAGATCTAATTTTAATATTCACTGTTAAATGTTGATTATTGGTTAAATAATTGCTTGACTGCATGAAAGAACTTGAAGTGAATTCAGAGTTCAAACAGTAAACAGCATGAAACATCTTGGGTTTTATGTGATACATTTAAAATATACCTGGCCTGGCTCTTCAGTTCTCGATGGGAATCGTGCTTTCCATGCAGATAGAGCTCCTTAGGCAAGTAAGGGCTCTCCAGTGTTAGGAAGAGGATACACAGAGCGAACAAGTAGGGGGGGTTTGTGCCCCTAGGAAGACATTTCGAGGATGTCTGAGTGTTGAACTTGTTGCAATTACCTAGAAAAAGTACAGTGTCTTTCTCGGAGCCTTGCTTCCCGTTTCTAAGTGTATCGGAGAGTGTTTGATTGAATGATTCTCTAGTGCAGTGATTTGATTTTTAAGAAGCAAGTACACCCTGAAGTCTTTCATAAAACAATATGTTACAGTTAAGAGAGAAGGCCTCATCAGGAGATGTATACAAAGAAGACTGGTATTATCTGATCAGATGAAGCTACTAGGAAACACATTAAATTGTTCAATCTCTGCATATTTATATGACAGCAGATTGGCAATTGTGGGAGCTGGCAGTGGCCAGATTCTGCCCAATTAATCTCAGCAATGAGTACTTTACTCCTCATGTGGTCGTACTGATTTTGGTATTGCTCAGCAGGCAAGCAGCTTGTTGACTGCTCTCCATCAACTCCTAGGTGGAGCAGCAAAATGTCACCATTCACTTTCATCATTCATCTTTCTGGATTTTTTTTTTTTTTGAAGGGGTGGGTAACAGTTCTCGGTGCGCCCATGGAGTTTTCTCAGGATGAAAGGACGTAGTCATCATCGGTAAAGAGGACTTTAGAGCATTATGAAATCAGAAGCTTGGTTGGCTGGCAGTACACTATGCAGCTGTTTAGTATTTATATCACACAAACATGATCATAAGTTTCCTTTTTTTGAAGTCTCACTTTCATAACAAATAAAATATATTTTCAATATTTTATCTGAATTCCAGAGAAGACTGATGATCAGAAAAAGTATTTCAACTAAGTTATATTCAAGAAAAACTGTGGTTTGATCCCTTCTACATTATGTTGATAATAAAAGCTCCGAAAAAACCATTTACTTAAACCTCAAGTCTATTCCGTGTAAGGGAGTAAGTTATACATAATGAGTTAGTACAGAAAATTAATGTAAAATGCATAACTGTCAAAATGAATGCATGACAAACATTTTGTAGCTTGTATAGTCTTTTTTTTTTAATAAACAAATGGCATTAAAGCAGCTGTCTATCACAAAGCTGAATTTGGTTGTGAGAGCTTCAGAGCTACTGCGGGGAGAGCGAACACAGGTAGGTCAGGCAGCGTGTTGCAACATTTCGTTTGGGTTTTTGTTTTTGGTTTTTTTTTTTCCTTTTCTTTTCTGCTAGGGCTCTTCGTAGCACTTCAGCTTCGCATAAGTGAGCTGCTACCCATTGAGTTTTAAACAAATACAAGTTACTGTTCAACCTCTTACATTTCTGACACGCTTGAAGCTGTTGTACAGTTATACTTCCCTGTCCCATTCGCTGAACTAAATCTTGCCAGGGCTAAATTTGGCCCAGATTTTCATTGTACACCATCCAAGACCATTGCTTAGCTTCTCTGATGTGGCATGTTCTTGCTTCAGGGTTCTCTGCTCAACTTTGAAACAGCTTTAGCTCTTCATCTTACTCGTAGTATTCTCTTGTTCATGTTATTTGCCATTTAATGAAAACAGGCATTGAGGATCTTGAAGCTCTTTGCTTGTGTTTTGGTGCATGTTTGCTTGTAGGAGGAAATTAAAAAATCCAAAATGCATTAGGGTCCTAGAAAACTCAAGTCCTTATTAACAGGAACACAAATCTACATTATTACTGAAACAAAACTTGACAGGAACCCACAGATCGATGTATTAGCATGAAATTACTACAAGTAGATGCTAGAGTGAACGACAGCAATAACTCATCTGTAACAAAATGTCAACTTTAGATATGTAGGTATATAAGCGGAGAGGCAAAAATACATGGTTTGTAAAAGATTTGCTGAGGATGGAGAATGGTTTAAAAAAGCAGTTCTTTTCCAATTAGCCTTAGGGAGCTCAGCTTGCTATAAATTCTTTGTTCTGGAACATGGCTGCGGACAATAGGTCAAAGATTAAGTAATTTGTTACAGAACTGGTTGGTACTCCTGATTATAATAAACAAATGAATGAACAGGGTTCTCCATCCATAGCAAGATCCATTACTCTGTGTGGCAATGATTGGATCTTAAATTTTTTTTGAAATGCTTGCAAGGCTCCCCACTTAATTCTTGTATGTGGACATTGGTATATTTAAGGTGACCTGGTAACTAAGCAATCAGGATACAGATGAAAGCACTCAAAACAGAAATTAAATGCAGTCCCACTAGTAACTCTTTATAACTTGAGATTCTAAGGGGGTGAGAAAGGGAACTGTAGATTGCATTTTGAAAAACTGGAGGAACAATAATGTGAAACTTGTAAACACAAAATATTCCTGCAGAATTCCGTTTGACGGAGCAATCGATATTTTTAGCACAGCGAGATTAGTGAAATAATAGCACTAAACCTTCTTGTGGAAGAGTACATTACTCAGGGCTGCAGGATATAAAACACAGGCTCAAAGCAAGAGGGCTGCATTGAAACAGAGGAGATGACTTAAAACAATTCAGACATTTTTACAAACTCACCATTTCAACGTTTGGAAGTGAGTCCTACTCCAGCAAGAAGTCTGCTTAAAAAACAGCTGTGTGTTTAGCTTCTAACGCTTAGGAAGTAGGAGCTAAGCACTCAAAACCAGATCCTGTTCCTCATCAAAACAGAGGGGGTTAAACTGGCTTAATGTGAAGGACCCTGCAGCAATCGGACATACCACTGTTCCCTCTTTCTTTGTGCTGCATAGTGGAAATATAGATGTTACTGACGTCTGTAATCCCTGCAGCTGCGGCCCCTCATTGCAGCATGGGGCATTTGGCCGTTTTATGTCTGTAACTCTTGCAGCTCTGTGGCTTGCTGTGATAGATGAGTGTTGGGGTATTTTTTTTGCCTGGTTTGCTATAAAAACAAACCATATCTAGTCATGCTAGGTATGTGTGGCCCCTTGCGTGTTCCTGCTTTGTGATTTTTTAGTATATTGGCTGATTTTTAACCAAACGTGGCAAGAAAGCTGTGATTCTGAAAGAATAATTACATTCCAAAAATTCATGAAAATAGATGAGTGGATAGGAAGGAGTATGTTACTGAGCAGGAGGAGCTGTGATGTAAATGTGCATTTTCTACATTAGAGAATTTACATAAGACATTTAAAATGCCTGATCTGTGTGAGATGCTTCTGGGAAAGCTGACACCCTTTTAGACACCAGGAGATGTCAATTCGCTTTGGGAAATGAATCTGCAAGAAACCAGGTTTAATTGGTTTAGTGCGTGTTGAGGAGGGGTGTCACAAACTTTTTTCCGCCATTATTATTCTTTTAAAATCCTCAGCTACTGGAGTCTTGTAATTATGTGAGACTCACAAGGTTTCATTTAAAAACAGAAGTTAGAAAACCAGCTATAAGGTTTGTAGGCAAGATCTTGAAAGCACTGAACCCAGGCCATGGAACTATCTCGATCGTCTCCAAAGTCGAGCACAATTATTTTACCTAAAAATTTTCTGAACTTTTACGCAACCTTCCTATATCCTGTTCCTCTTGTGCCGCAGAAGCACCTCAGCTCCACTCCCCTGTTTCAAACTACCTTGCAGTCAGCCAACTTCAAATTTGAGGGCTGTTATCACAATTATTGCAGTATCACATGTGGGCAGGTGTCCAAGTGACCTTATGTATGCGTCTTGCCATTCATTCTGCACAGAGTGTTTTGGCCCCGGTGCTGCGCACAAAGCTGCCTTTCACGGCTTCCTCTCATCGGCGTAACTTTCCACTCTGCCACCGGGGTCTGGGTGGAGGTAGGTTAGAAGTGAATGAGAAACGGGGGAGTGGACTAAAAATGTTGAGGGATCAAAGTGGAAAAGTAGGTCGTGGCAGGGTATGTGTGTTGGGAGGAGGACTGGGGGGAGCACAAGCTGGGGGAAGATTTGTTTTCCTATTGGGTTTTCAAAGTTGTGCAATTTAAGAATTGGATTAACCTGATATGACTTTGTTTTTCTGCCAGATTAGATATGTTGAGTTTCTTGGCATTGTGAGTTGTACAGTACATTGTGTGCTGTAAATATGGGTGTGTCGGGATAAAGCTGTAATGACACAACACGCTCGCAGTATAATGCAGCACTGCTGGGTGGACTCCCCTGCTGCCTTAACGTCCCGTTCCCTCTACCCCTGAGCACACATACTTGTTAGGGCATTTAGAGATCTGTTAGAACCTATGTTCCTACATTCTGTTTCCAGCACAGCATCAACACATTTCAATGCCCTTAGTGGTAAGGTAACACTTATCTGAGGCCTGAAAGTCCATTTGGCTTGGTAGTGGCTTATGCTGTATGCAGCATCTTTAAAAAAAAAATAAAGCTGTATGAAAAGACACTCAACAGTTTCTTCCTGCTTTCCTGAGGATTAAGTTGGAGAAAGTTTACTGGGATATGTTGCAAGTTTTTTTTTTTTGCTTTGCCTTTTTTTTTTAAACTATGTCTAAGACGTTGCCTTGAGCTTAACTTTGGAAGAATAAAAAATCAAATACAGACCTGAAATAACTGCAAGTGCTGACCTCACTGCTGTTTGAAGTACACCACAGCGGCATATGGATGTCAAAGTAAAATTTTCATGGCAGCATATATTTGCTCAGTGGGGTTTTTTTTGTGTTACATACATCCTGAGATAATTTAATTTGGTGTATCCATTTTATATGCTGGGCTAGCCCCATGGAGTAGCCCAATTCTCTTTGCTGACTGCAGAGTGAGGGTGGAGTAATGACTGAGTTCCAGCTGAGGCAGTGCAACTAGGTAGCTGAAGAAAGGTGGCCAGAATCAGAGCCCTGTTGAGCTGGGTGATCACTGCTCTGAAGACTAGTAAAGAGTGTGCAGACTTTGGGGAGTGGAACTACAAATACGTTACGGCACCATTGTTTAATTCCCAGTCTCGATCTCCAGACTTCTCTGGGGACCACAGCTACCCAAGCAGGTTAGTCACAAGGGACTGACCATAGTATGGCCTTTGTCACCAGCTGTCTAGGGGTCTGTCCTCTGTGTCAATACATGTACATTGAAAAAAGAGGAATTAATTTCCCAGCCTGTAGTTACGATTATTTCTCTTGGAAGAGAAGAGCATAAATAACAGGTAAGGTTAATAAGTTATCAAGATTTTGTCACGTTCCTTAACCATATGTTGTTACAATGCCTTACTCTGACTCACGTAGGCAAAAAACAATGGGGCTTGCTCATTAGATTAAGGTTTTTCTGAGGTGGTAGTAGTCTGATGATTGAGCCATTTTTTTGAGAGTAACACAAGTTGAGTAAAATGGAGCAGGAGGTTGGCCTTGTGGACACCTCCATCACCCAGCTGTATGCTTAAATGAGAGAATTAGGAACGAGTGCAGCACATTTAAAGTTAACCTGCATATCAGCCTTTTGAGGAGGTTGCACCACAAGCCTTCTATTACAAATGCTGGACAGCTGTGATTTGGGTGTCTGCTTGAAACACCTTAGCTGTTAGTGTCTCAGCACTTAAAAAATCAGGGCATGGATTGTCCAGACCGAGACCTGACGTTCATGCATCCGTAATCATGTGGCCACTCTCAGAAAGGCTGATCTTTCTGTTGGACTGGATTCATCACTGGGTTTAAGAAACACTTTTCCAAACTCTCTTATCTGTTCAATTTTCTCAGTGCGACATGGTTGAACTCGTTGAAGATTGTGGTAGTCTCTGTCTGGATGCTGTTCTGAACACGTGAAAAGAAATCATTAGCTAAATAGAAAGAAAGAACGGGAGGTGTAATTGTCAACTCGTGTGTGTCTCTGATTTCACCAGCTGCTGCACGTGTCTAGGTTATCAATTTATTTCTGTTAGAAAGTAAACAAATCTCACTTTTCTTATGTACTATCATGACCGTTTCATCTGAGTTGCTCTTATCTGTAGCAGGGATGTACTCCTGAGGTCTTGCGTTTGGAGGCTTTTTTTCTGCTTCCACATATAACATGCTCTCACGAGACACGTGCACCTCTGACGCTGGCCAGGGATGCTGTTTGTCTCTTCCCAAGTCAGTTACTTAAAAACATTATTATCACTACTATCAAAATATAATACCTTATCATCGGGATGGCTTTATCCCATTAAACCCTGCATGTTTTTCAGATTGAATCCATTGGCCAAATTCTATCTCACTTCGTGAATGTCTCTCTGTGTTCAGTAGTGCTACTTGGTGGTTATTTAAGTAGTGTCAGCAAAATCTGAGCCATAGGGGATGTATACCACCATCAGAGTCATACCCTTCCTGTACTGGGCCACATCCTGAGAGGCCTCAGTACCTCTAATTCTCCTGAATATGGAATCTGAAGTCATTCAGCGTTCTGCATTTTTGAGCCACTCACAGCAAGCTCACATAATCCTCTACAGTGAAGAATTTACAGTGCCTTTTCCAAGTCAGGTCCTTTCGGGGTCTGCATCCTTGAAGGAGCTGACGGTGCGTAACTCCTATCGAACTCCAGGTGAATTCCCGGTGCTCAGCACCGTTGCCGAATGTGCTCAGCCCTACGAACCCGGTTAACACCTCGTTAAAATACAACACTGGCAACACTAGCTTTGAAGCAAACCCCTTAACTAATTTTTCTGCAGCCCTTCAGTTTATAGGCCGTGGCTTGTTGTTTCCCACTTTCTCACGTTTTCCCAAAGCCGCTCGTGTGTACAGTCTGAAGATCACATTTAACCAACACAAGGAAATCAGCTTGGCCCGACGGGCTGCTTCATCACGTGGCTGAGAATGTGTTCACTCTGTTCTGCCAGACTATGGCTAGCTGAGCAAAATACAGTGAAGCTCTGGGCTTCTGGCCAAGCTTTTATTTCAGTTTGGAGCTTACAGCCACATATTTGCTATTTGGCAGGACATCCACTGGGGTATATTTGGATAGTAATCTAGCATTGTTTTGCTGCTTTTTTCTTCTCTCTCTTTTTTTTTTTTTTTTTTTTAAATGCACACAGATAGTATAATCCCAACCCTTACTTTGGCTGGTCTATACGAGATTCTTAGTGTGCACCGTTATGTACGTGCACTCAGAACTTGTAGCCATGACCTTTGATAAATAGAAGTCAAAGCAATTAGCTTTCTTTTATTGAAAAATTCTGGATGTCCTACTCTTTGCCCCCTGTGTGCTGATAACAGAGCTATGTTGTTACTCTTTCCAAGATCAAAAGCTTCGCTAGGGTTTGATTGAAGTCCAATTATGGAAGGAAGTAGCTGTGCTGGAGCTCTGAAAATAGCAATAATTGTTAAAATAATAAAGTGTGTCCTTGTGTGTCTTTATAATCTTTAAAACTTCTTTTGGGGGAAAGGGGGTGGCTTTCCTCTAGTTTTAAAATGAAAATGTTAGCAAATGTCTTGGGAAAATAGGAGTATGCTGTTAGAAGAACAAGTATCCCTCTCTGGATTTCTTTCTTCAGTTCGATTCTCCACCCCAGGCTTGCCTTCTTCTGAAGCTCTTTGCATGCAGCCTGACTCATGCAGGAAAATAAAACTGGATTTGATTTTTAACTGTATGGGAGGCTTTGGGTTAGGGCGGATAAAGGCTTTGTGATGCAAACTCATTTATTTCTCTGTGAAACAAAAATGGGCTTTTCAAAATACAGCATGTTTTGGAAAGTTGGCTCTGGGTTCGAAACCCCAACTTCTCTGAGGGCACCCTTGTATGAAAAAATAGTACAAAAAGACATAAAGCTTGGGGAGGGGGTACAAAATGATTGCAAGCAGTAGTGTTTGAGGAGCAGTTCCTGTTATTTTATGAAGGGACATCTCTTGAAATGTGTGTGTGGGGGGTGGATTTGTTTTATATGGACAGTACTGAGCCTGGAAGTCTGCTTTTATGGTAACTTTATCAGACACTTCGAGCTGTGTCTGAGCAGATCAATACTGGCAAAAGCTGAAATACTTTTCCCCAAATCTGTACATTGTTATTTAGGATATAAATTTACATTTGCCTTCTCTTAGTCTTTCCTGAATCCTCAGAGAGAAGAGACCCTGCTAGAAAGAGGTGAGACTCTCAGCTGATGTCGACTGACAGAGCTTCAGGGAGGGAGAGCTTGGTTCTTGATGTTAAAACTCAGTGTGTATAAATGTCCATTTATCAGTTGCAGTGTTTAGTTAATTGAAACATCAAGGTGAATAAATAGAAATTAAGATGGTAATGTGGACAGTGCTAAGTAAATATTTTCCAATATTTTGCACTGATGGCTATAAGTGCAGCTTTGGTGATTATACAGTTGTGACTGGTTTGAATTTATAGCAAGATTTTTAGCAGGGTTTGTCTTCTTTTTTTTTTTTTTAAACTCACGTGCTTGCAGACACATCTGATATAGGACAAAATAATCCCTGTGTGAAAGTCAACCTTTGTGTACTTTCTTTTTAGCCAACTGGACTCAAAATCACTATTTACTTGAGTGAAATCTTTGCATTATAGATAAATGGTATCAAGTAATAAGCCCAGAGGATTGTACAGATCCAGTGAAGCCCTTTGTCACATGAACCTTCAGGACTAGAATTTTCTTAGCCCCTTAAATTACTAGGACAGAACCTGTTATTTATTCATGTGAATCTTACTGTTATGCTCTCTCCATTGCAGTGAGAATTATTTAGTCTTTCTTCATTCACTTAAACATTTTTTACATCATCTATTTATTCTGACCGTAAGACAGTTTTACCTATATAACATCTATAAAATATTCTGCCTAAAATAGTTCAGTTCCGTGCTCTTACTGGGTTTGGATGCATCTTTGGTATACAGACTGCTTCATTGCCTTCTGGAAATGTTAGTTGTCAAAAGCCCAACCTTACCAAGGGGTTCTCTGTTGGTCGGCTTAAAGGTGTTTATACAGTCGCAGCTTTAGCCGCTCTCAGAAGCAGCCCTGCCTGATCTCTAGGAGCTGCTGAAACTCATCAAGCAGGTTCTTGCTAACCAATTATCCAGTTAAGCAGAAAGAGGAAAGGTGGTTCTCTTGTTTTTTCTTTGATAAGTTTAACCCATTCTTCCCCAAGCTTCAGTAATTGTGGACGTTCGTAACACTGAAATAAGAGCAGTGAGAGTAAGAAGAAAGAGGGTTAGAAGGGATCTCTGATCTTGCAAGCACTGATCTGTGTGTTAGTGTGTGTCTCTGAAGTGGGCAGAGACATGCAGTTGCCAGCATAAATCTAGAGCATGCTGATTCTTAGCTGAGTCCTACCCAGCATCCCTCACCTAGCTTATTGTCTTGCATTTTAACAAAATCTTTACCAAAAAAAAAGAAGTTCCCCCCTACAACCAAACCCCTCCCCATCCCAAACCCAGTAATGAATGTTTCATTGCTGCCAGAGCAAATTTGTTGATTCCCAAAAGACTCCTACTGTGTCTTGGTTGGAAGACTTAAATTGCTTGCATAATAAATGCTGCAGATAATATAAAAAAGCTCTTTCTAGTAGAGCTCTGGTTTCACTATTGTAAGAAAAAATAAATGCTCAGATGTTACCAGACAGCTAGATTGTCCACATCTGACTGTCTTGTACATTGATTTTTAATACAGGACATGTGCATGACTCTTTTAATGGCTATCAATACCAGATGTGTCTGTGTGAATTCAGAGAGATTGTCAAGTGACAGCGCAGTTGTCAAATAATTTTGCTTATGATTACCGGAGATAGTAAATGAGTGGGTGGGATAAGGTGAGAAGATATTCTCAATTCCAGTAGAGAACAGGAGGATTAAGTGACTTTCCTGACTACTGTAACAAATAATAACTTGGTGAATACTTTTCTTTTTTCCTTCCTACTACCTGCCTAAGGAATCGGTTCCATGAGCAGCAAAATCTCCATGGGTTCTCTGATGTGTAACGATGCTCCTGCAGCCTTCCTTCAGCCAGGGAGTGAAGAACGTCTTTCATTTACATTGTTTTCACAAAAGTCATTAGTAAGACACATGGATACCTCTCTGACAGATTTGTTTGAAATTGGCCAACGGTTTCAAAAGCTGTTGGGAGGAGGCTAGACAGACATGCAGACAGCACGATTGCACAAAACTCATTTCTCTAGGAAACTGAGCTAAAGAATTAACTGTCAAGTATGAAGTTTGCAAAGCCATTGAAAGAACTGAAAGGTCACTTGGTATCTTAGTTGTGTGCATAGCCTTTAACCAGCTACACAAGATACAGTTCTTGCCCACAGGTTAGATCCATGCAGGCAGATTTCCATCTGCCCAGGACGTGTTTGTGTAGAAGTGAAGTGCAATTTGGTGACTGCGTGGATTGTTTTGAAAGTGACTGGAAATGCTTAGGAAGAAGCAGATACAAATACTTACCAGCTTAGGCTGTGGCTGGGCAGAGCTTGGTCTGGTGGTCTGAGCTATGCTAGCAGCCGAGTGGTCTGTGCAATAACCTGGACCATAGATATGGCTTTCTCTAGTTTCCTGAGTAGCCTGAGGGTCTAACTGAATATTTACTACTGTTCCACATTGTTTTTTTATTTTTTTTTGAAGGAAGATTTGTGAGTGCACGGCTTGGAATGCATGTTAATAACAAAAGTTTAAAAGAGCCTTTCCGTCATCAGTTTTTTATTGATTTTTTTGCTTGTGCATTGAGTCCTCAAAGACCTTATCCAGGCAGCAAAATGGAGGCAAAGGAGGTAGAGCCAACCTCTTGGGTTACTGAGCAAAGGAGCTGCAAAGCTGGGTGACCACCTCATCCCTCGCAGCTAGCACCAACCTTCTGAAACGGGCAAAGATGGGTTGAGGCTTCTGCTTCAGTAGATGGTTCCTCCAGGCTGCAGGTTAAGCGGGTGAGGTGTGTGAGTTGAACAGCGTATTGTGTGCGATGGATGGGCAGCATCGTCTAAGCTGGGTGTGAATTGTGTGGAATGTATGTACATAAATGGCCTGGGCATGAGGAAGCAAGATGCTTTCACCTGTGAATCAATGAGTTACTTCTGGTGAAGTGCACCAGAACACAGGGTTAGCTTCTGTACGAAGAACACGTTAAAGGTGGCATTGAAGCATCTTTATCATGAGACCAGCTCTTAATTTATTTCTGAAACTCTGGAGCACCATAAATCTGGTCAGTACCATTTTCATTATTCCTTCTGCATTTGTAAAAGGAGAACAAATACAAATGTTCTGCAAGCTTTGCTACATTTTAAAAAAATATCATTTATAGGGCACAGCTCTATTTTGTGTAATTTCTTACATTTCTTACATCTAAAATATAGAGGGCTTTAGAATGGAAGAAGAAAAGCTGAATATCTGAGTTTAAGATAAAATAAGATGATCTCTTGTGACAGAGACAGCAGAAATGATGTGATATGACAGTTGCTGTAGCAACACCACCTACTTCATGAAAATCGGAGTTAACAGGAGTGTACAAGGTAAAGCCCACATAATTTTCCAAGCCTATGAATTGTTGCTGCCCTCAGCTTGCAGTGCTTCCCAGCTCTCCAGTGTTTCTCCTTTCATGTGGGCGCAGATAGACCTTTTTCTGCATGGCCAACTCCTGCAGACCCAATCCTGTATTCAGCAGGGGCACACAGTGGGAGTTCTGCGGGAGCGGTGAAGCCTGCAGTGTCTCTACCTACAGGTGACCTGGTGAATAAGAGGAAAATAAAGTGAAGGATTGTGTCGTGTCCCGTCCTCCCCCCAGATCCTCTCAAAAACCTTGGACAAAAAATACTGTAAGGCCTATGCTGTCTCACAGGTATCCCCTATAGAGAATGGGATGACCACCGTTGTAAAAACGAAACCAGACCAGTCAATTTACTGCTGTGGGAATCGGCTTTTAGTAAAGCATTGCTATATTTAACATAAATTGTTAAGTATGGTAGAGACTGAAGGTGTCAGGGGTAAGTACATTGGCACTTCCTTCTCCCAAATAAACCCGAACTAGTGGTGTTCCAGACCAGGGATACGTTGCCTATGAAAGTAGGAAAACACATTGTTTTTCATCAGAACGGTGCTGAGCTGGTTGTCAGGCTGCTGGGAAGCGCCGAGTACAGCGCAGCACGCAGAGGGCTTTGTTCCCGGGTGGGCAGAGACTTGTATGAAATTTACTGTTCAAAGGGGATAGAAGGGTCTCTTAAAGAAGTGTTTTAGTGCCAAGACATTGTTTGAAAGTTATTTGGTATGTCTGGGTGGGCAACTAATTTTGAATTTTGCAGCTATGGTTACTGGAAGAAAAATACTGTATTAAAAATACAGTTACTGTAAATAAGGCTTACTCTTAATGATAATTTTCAGTGAACAGGGTCCTCTATGTATATATATATTTATAAAATGCAGACACGTATGTATAAAAGCTCCCATATGCCGTGAACTGATAAGTGATTTGCTAGTTCATGTTGGCCTCAAGGTTATGCTAAAATATATTTTTATTTTGAATACATTGATATTTTTGGTTTTAATATATTGACTTTATTGATAATATTTTTATCATTGATTGGCAATGGAGAGCCACACTGTCTGTGATGGCAAAAGTAAAACCTCTATTACTTGTGAATTGAGGGAAAAGAGTTTGAAAGAAATGGCAGTCTCCAATGGCAGTCAAGTTAAGTTTCACTGATCCATTTTGTTGAGATGCCTCCAGAAGGCATCACCATAAATGCACTGCTCAATAGATGGACGGATGTTTGACTTCTGTGTCTTGGGGCATTTTCATTTCATTTTCGACATAGTTCAGAATCTTCACAGGTTCTGCATATCTGTTGTATTCAGAGCATGCACACGTAGTGTGTTCGGAGTCTCAGTTCAGGGCTATGGAGAGCTTGCAGAGGAGGTCACGAGAAGGAAAACAAGTATTAGGATTCCAGCATTTCTTCAAGAAATATTCCATCGCCAACCTTTTCCACTGCTACTATTTTTAAAAGATAAAAACATAAAGATTTTGGTATGTGTTGCTTTTTCTGGTCACTTTTCCCTGAGATATTTTGCTCGCTTTATTTTCACCTTTCTACAAAAATGTGACTGCCGTTGTTAGGTGCAGAAATCTCTGCAGGCATTAGTTTGGCTTTTGAGTCTCCTCAGCATGGTGGTTTCTTGCTGTTTTCTGGTGCTAGATGACTCTCATGTTTAGAAGGAAATTTAGAAGACAATGTCTTGCCCAGTGTTCAGTGTCCTCATTCCTTTTAATCAGACTTGCTTTTTGAACTTCCCTGGTTTTGTCTGTGTCTGACGTGCCACGAAAACCTGTGTGCAGCAGCTGTAAAGAAGTAGTTACGGATACACGGGTAACGTCTGTTCTCCTGGAACTTTCCCTAAGCCGCAGTTACATGTTCCCTTCCTCCTCTGACCCATTTTTTCAGACTACCCAAGACTGATTTATTTGTATACTTTGTAAATGAAGGTAAATATATCAATAGAGAAAAAGATATAACCACACGCCCTTGTGCTTTCTTTGTGTGTGCTTATTGGGAATAAAACTAGTATGTAAAAGCAAATTAGACCTCTGCAGTTATTGGGCTGTAACAAACCTAATACAAGTTTGGGGGGGTTTACTGTTTTGTTTTGTTTTGTTTTTTTTCCAAAACACGTGAGAGAGTCCTAATTTAAGTCAGAGAAAAAAAGAAAATGTACTAAGTCTTACGTGGAAGGTTATGGGAACAGTGTGTCCTCATTCTGGCATCTCTGCTTCTTAAAATGTGATTACTCTATACAAATCATCCTCTATAAAGCATCAATTTAGTTTTGTCACATAAAGAGTGTACTTTGTTTTATCAACAAAAAATGTAAAAAAGTAAAAACAAAAAGCTACTTCAACAGAGAGTTCAGATTTGTGTGTGCACAGAACAGATCAAAAGAGAAGGAGATTTGCAAGTTCCTGTAACTCTGCCCAGTGACCCCTTTTTCTGAAGGGATATATTCAGAGAGCCGCTGATAGCATCTGTTGTCTGTCTCGCAGGCTTGCCATTAGCAGCTGATTGGGAGGTAGAGGAAAAGTACCTGTTTCACGTGGCTTTTCCATGCCATTTGAAATCTCACTCGGCTGTGTTTTGATAACACACCCAAGCAAGATGGGCTTGGGTACCAGAACTGGGTAATAGATACATGAGTCATGGGTGGCATATGCTTTCAGGATTACACGGTGGCTTTTTGCAAGACCTGTTTACTGACTGAGAGCGTGCTGTCCTGGATGTTCATTATCCAAATAAATAGAACAATGTAAGAGGAACTTGGTCTGGAGTCTTGCAGAGCACATTTGCAGTGTCATGAAGGCATCTTGAGGACAAGTGGTGTCTTTGTTTTGATTAGTATTCCACGTGAAGGCATATTCTGGATGCTGTATGAGGCTGTTATCTAAAGCAGGGCTCACTCATCTAAAATCTACTGTTTGAGATTGGTTTATTAAAGCTGGATATGTAGTTGTCCAAGGAAAGAAAAATGGATCTTTTTGTCTCCTTCTGAACAGATTAACAATTCTGATGCTTCTCTGGAACTTTCCCTTTAAGAAAAGAAAGAAGAATTGTACTTTTTGAGGAGCCTTACTATATGTGAATTGTAATTAACGGAAATATACACAGATATGCCAAAGGATGTCACAAAGCTCCAATGCACCAGAGAATATCAGCATCTTGAAGTGAAATGTGCTTCTAAGCCAAGTGTAAATCAAAATGAAATTCCTGTCTGAATGTTCTTCCCTGCAGCTTCTCTTCAGGCCCTGTCCCCGCTGAATGCCGTCTTGGCCTATGTTTATAAGGAAAGCAGTGCCCTACAAAAATCAGAAAGTCATTTAAGAGGGGTGTGGATTTCATGCTTTTCAAGAATTTGAAGATCCCTGTGCAGTGTCCTAAGACCAGAATCAAACCCTCAGTTTCTGTGTAGCACTTCTGCAAGGGAAGTGTTCAGAACAGGAACAGCTACTTTCAGGCATCTTGGAGGGGCTGGTTTGGGAGGGAAGGAAAGTCTGATTTCCTGGTAGCTTTCAGAAATGGGGCCTCATTGAGCTAAGTGCTGCCTTCACACAGGCTAAAGACAGGGTAAGGTTTTCAGAGTATGGATCTTATAGAAGGAGCAGAGTCCTAAGTCCCATAGACATCGTGGAAAATTTTACCTGGTGGTGCCTCGTATTTGTTTATTTCTTGCTTTTGAAGGGCAGAATGTTACTGGCACAGCAGGCATAGCATATTACGTGCACGTTATGCTAACCGCATGCAGGAGTTGCAAAGTCAAGCCCTCAAAAGCCTGCAAACACTCGACTGAAGGCCACGTGTGCAGCTTCAGATAGCACCCCCTCTCCCTTGTGTGCTTGGAGACGCAGGCTTTTTGAATCAGGGCTGCATCAGGAAGGAAGCGGTTGTCTGCAGGATCTTGGATCTTGACCTCAATTACTGCAGATGTGAGAGGATGCAGGGAACGGCAAGAGGAGAAGGGAAAATCTGGCAGGAAGGACAGAAGGATTTTGTCTAAAGAGACTGGATTTTGCCACAGAGTTTCAGCAGAATCCTGAGCAAGTCACTTGATTATGTGAGCTTGTCACACTGCATGTTTGCCTCCCTTCTTGTGAGGAGCCCGGTTTGATGCCTTGGGTGGCCCTCACTTGCACCGGTGTACAGCCCCCAACCTGCAACAGAAGTTGGTGAGAGATGGTTTGAAATGCAGACGATGCCTACAGTGTTAGCTAACCTGAGAGGCTGGCTGCGTACTTTTGATTTAAAATGCCTGTACTTCTGTCCTTCACCTGCAAAGAAGAAGTGCTGCCCCTTTTTCCATGGGGGTCTTGTGGGGAAAAAAATTGTTTCTGAGAAGCACACAGATGTAGCAGTCATCAGTGCTGCAGGGAACCCCTGGAAAGGTGATAATTGTATCTCTGCAGGAGGTTGAGATAATTTGTGGCAAATAACATATGGGTCCATTTGGATAAATCAAAATGGGTGAAACAAGTGACTCCTGAATGAGGAAAGAATCTAGAAAAAATAGTATGTGATCAAAACTTTAAAGATTGTTGCAGCCATGACTGTGCTTCTTAAAACAACTCTCACATTTCATTTTAAAAACAAATTGAAAAGACAACCTGGATTTTCTCATGTGCCACCTCCACAACAGGCACACCAGAAATGAGTAGGAATGCACCTGACAGCACCCCACAGCGTCCTGCCGCTTGGACCGAGTAGAGGATGACAACTTACTCTCGCTGTCAGGAGCTGAAGGGGGACAGGGCGCTTTGGCAGTGCACTTCACTGTTTGCTGACAGCAGAGGATCTGTGGGACTCAGGAGTCTGGAGCTCTCCTGCCCTGTTCCCTTCAATGATGCTCTTCTGAACACGTTCATCCCAGCCTTTGCTGAAGCAGCCTTCCTCTTCCAGTCTCTCCCCCTCTTCTCTTTGGCTCCCAGTTTCCCTCATCCTCACCTTCCTTGCCCCCTTCTCAGCTTTGAGTCCTAATCACTGGAATTGCCCCTTTCTCACCCAGCCTTAGCATGCATGCAGTACATTTTAAGAAGGCGAATGAAAAGGAAATAACATTGGTGCAGGAGCTGCCCTCTCCTCCAGTGCACAGGCCACTAGCACAGTTCAGTGAAAAGTTTGCCAGAAATTTTTAACAGGTTCAAAACAAAGTATTTTTGCTGAACCTTTTTTGGGAAGCTGTAGGACCATTTTGGCAGAAACATAATTGGCACATACAAATCCAAACAGAATGGTTGAAATCTGGCAAAGGGCTAAGGAACTGAAGACAGCATCCTCTGATGGGAGGTGTCAGACAATCTTAATAAGACTACCAGTCCTGCCTGTAATAATACTGCAGAGGCCCCGAGCGGGAGGCACACAATGCTGAGAGGGGAAATGACAATTCTTTTATAATTAAATACACAAGATTTGTAAACAATGCTGATATCTTTAAAAAGTACACATTTTAAAAACACTTTTATGTGCCAGTCTTTTAGTGTATGTTAGCAGCGAATATGTTGTGGTTGCATTGGATTAAGATCCTTCTTTCCTCAGGAAGTGTTTGCAGTCACCCCAGGTTCGGCAGCATCAAGTTTGTGTAAGATAAGAAACGGAGGAATGTCTGTGCCAGGCTGGAGCACTGGTCAAAATACACTAACCTCCTGTTGCTTTGGAAGAAAATAAAGCCCCTCTAATAACTGCTTACATAAATATACCCAGGGGTGAAGCATCTTCTTCACACCCAGGCAGAGGGTGGTTGGTTTTGTCCTGCCACGCGAGGGCTGGGAGATCATACAGTGTGGCTTGTGGTTCCCTGTAGTGCTGGTGTAGATTATGGCCTTACTATCCCTGTAATTGCTTCAGTTTCTGGAAGACACTAAAGTACTAATAGTAGGGAAATTAGATGATGCTTGTAATATTGTAACTGGGGAATTATAATCTGACAAGATACTGTCCTTAGATAAATCTTGGCCTCCAGAATGCCATTTTTACTTTACTGCCTGTGGGGATTTTTGCCTGTCTCCATTCCTGCACGCTGCCTTGTGTTCTGCATTGAGAGAACTTTTCCTAGAGGCTGAAGGGGTTAATGCAGAAGTAGATGACAGATTAGTCTGGGCCAGGCTGTGGTTTGGAGTAAGAGAACTATCCCAAATAGCTGGCCAGCCGCCAAGCGGATAGACGGTTTGGAAAACATATTGGCAGAGCAGTGGGGTTCTGTGGAGCAGCTCTGGGGGAGGATTATCTGTCAATTTAACTGCCGTACTATACAGTCTGACTGACATACCCAAAGTGCCTTTAGTTTATATAAGGAAAAATTATTAGCAAACACATATTTTATCTCTGGGCTGCTAATAAATTGAATGAGAAACTCCTCTTTTCTCTCCCTCCAACATATGTGTAAAAAATAGGGGGAAATATTTTAATTAGAACATTTCCCCTCCTTTTTCTTTTCTTTTTCTCATCGCTGTTCTCCAGCCAGCTGTTGAGCTGATGAAAAGTGTGGTAGGGCTGCGAGAAGGGAGATTTTCTGAAAATCAGGCACATTTCTATGGGAGTTGAGTGATTCAAAATTGAGTTCCACATAATTCACTGGGGACCTCTTGCAATACAAATAAGAAGTCTGTCAAGCAGTGGTGCAGTTGAAGAGGTTATTTCCGTCTTAACTCTCCTGGGCACAGCTGGTAGGTGGGATGTTTCAAAAGGGGGAAATTAAGAGTCAGGATACGGTGACTGAGCTCCCCACGATACCAGATCAGCATTTTGGTTTTGTAGGTATATAAAAATGCTACTTTACTTTTGAATTGTGAATTTTAATTATTACAAGCAATTAAAAGCTGCTATTTTTTTTTTTACCAGCCATTGGTGACCTAGATGACACAAGTGAATGGCCTCAGTCCATTTCTCTTTGAAAAAGGAACCACACTGAAAATATTGCCATTACATTGGACTTCCTCACTGGCAGTCTCTGCTGGGAGGAGGAGGAATGAAAGGGGTAGAACAGCCAACTTTCTTTCAAGTCCTTCTTTCTGGAAAATTTTCCACTATTGCTTATATCTGCCAGAGCAACACCAAGAGCGTTAGCGAAGGCAAGATGTTGGGGCAGCCATAACTGCTGGGGTTGTCAAAACCTGCTGATTCCTTTGCCTGGAGACACCTGGAGCTGTGTCTGTCCTGGCACACTCGGTGTTGCTTGAGTGGAGCTCTTACGAGTGGGAAACTCTCCAGACAAAAGGCCAGCGTTGACATAGTTGTGGTCTTTCCAGGCCATGGTTGAGACACATCACTAGAGTAGTATGAGGGGAAGTTTCCATTAACCATTGTTCCCAGCTTGCATGCACCACCACCACCGTGGAGTTCTGCAGCTGGATTTCCAGAAGAGCTTAATGCTCAAGAGCTCTTATTTCAGCAACTTAAATAGAGGGGATAAGTTCTTTCCAAAACACTTGGCAATCATCAGCCCCCATTGAGAACAAAGCTAAGCACATTAAACAGTCCAGCCACTTCACTGTTGTGAAAATTTGGCCGCTGTTGTGAGGGCAGAGTGTTTAAGTAATACAGAGCCTGGCAACAAAGGCATCTGGCTCCCGATGCTGAGCAGTGAGGTGCTTTACCTTTGCCCGGCCTTGGCGGCTGGTGGTGTAGGCTTCCTCCTTGGCTGATTCCTTGTGCATCACAGCCTCTGACCAGCTCTTTCTCTGGATGTTGTGACAGCTGTGAAGCTTGCTGATGTGAGGATTAGTCTGCTGCTGGGCACATGACGTTCGGATTGCTGTGCTTATTTGACCTACCTCTGATTGGGAGGAATTTAGTGCATAAAAATAACACTCTGAACAAATTTGGCAGAAGGATGCACAGCTGAAGCGCCATGCACACACGGGGAGAAGAGCTTGGAGAGAGCAGTGTAACGCGAGGCCACGTACTGTACTTCTGCAGTAACGGCAGCGCCAAGTCCAGCGCAGCCCACGCTGTCGTCTTGGGTTACGACAAGTTCCAGCACCACATAGATGTGGTGGCCATTAGCCAGTAAACTAACAAAGACAGGTTCCTGGCTTGTATTGTTGGCAAAACTTGATAGAATAAATAAAAAGATACCCAGTGCCAGGAGTTGCCTAACGTAAAACGCTGGGCAAGGAAATAGTTTTTTCTGCCTGGGGTTTTAGACACCCTCATTAACTCTGTTTTCTCAGTAGAGTTCCTGATCGTTTGCAGGAGTGTAAGAGAACGGAGAGTCAGCCCCTGTAGACTGATGGAGGTGTGCGTGCAGTGTGCGTGTAGGAATATCTTACAGGGCAATACTCTTCGGGCTCCTAGGTGATAACGTTCAGCTGTGTGCATGGTTTGCTCAGGCTTTGCATTAGTGAATAGCCTTCACCTTGAATGAGCCTCACATTGGCACCTGGGACATCTGACCTTTGCTGAAGGACCGGGTCTTTAATAGTGAGAGCTTCTTAGACGGGGGAAGTTAAATGTGTGCACGTGGGGAACAAGGCAGGATCTTGATTGCTGGGGGTTCTTCTCTCAGATCGCCTTGGAGATGCATCGCTCTTCCCTTTATTTCACTGTTACATTGGTAAGGTGCAATGCCTCGATTTCCCGTGTCTAGAAGGAGCATTTTTGCCCTTTCCTTTTTCAGAGTAAAATTTCTTGACGCCGATGATTACAAAGCTCGTGTAATTGTGTAATATGGCACATTAGAGAGAGATGATAATATGTAAACTGATACTGTGTATCTGGAACTTCAGCAATATTTAAATACAGGCTCTTTTGTTTAGGGCAATTAGAAAGCTGGGGCAGATTTCACAATCCACTTGACTTTTAGAAACACCCTGCATGCTCACCAGAAATACTACAAAAGTATTCAGAGCCAGTGTCTTGCTGCATTTTTATATTCTTTTAATATACAGAATTTACAAGATTTGTACGTGTGTATGTCTATATATTTATCTGCATTAAAAAAATACCTGACTACTCTAGTACAAGCATCCTCGCATCAAAGGAAGATTTTCTGCATTTAATCCTTTAAATAAGCCTGTTCCTGCCAGCCCGGGTATCTGCAATGAGATTAGCCATCCCTTTAAAGCAGGGCTGCAAGAGCGCCGCGCTGCATCGAGCCCTTTGGGCCGGCCTTAGAACCGCTCCTGGCCCGGCTTCCCCCCGCGTGGAAGTGTTGTACACGCACACGCGTGAGCCGCAGCTGCCTCCAGGAGAGCGGCAGCGCTGCCCCGGAGCACCGGCCCCGCACATGGCCGAGGGGCAGGCGCGGGGCAGCGCGGCCCCCCCGGCCCACGGCGCGGGGCCGGGCAGGCGGCGGCCGGGCGCGCCCCCGGGCGGGCGGCGCCGGGAGAGCAGCCGCCGGTGCTGCCTGCTGCTGCCTGTCCTTGCCTGCCGCTGCCTGCTCCTGCCTGTCCCCGTGTGCTGCTGCCTGCTGCTGCCTGCTTCTGCTGCCTGTCCCCTCCTGTCGCTGCCTGCTGCTGCCACCTGTCCCCATCTGCTGCTGCCTGACCCTGCCTGCTGCTCCCTGCCGCCGCCCGTGTGCCCGCAGTCGGGCAGGCCGCGGTTCCTGGTGTGATTAACGAGGCACAGCAGGAAACATCAGGTTTTTGGCACCAAGGTCTTGGCATCGCCGTGCGGCGAGGCAGAGGAAGCGCTCTGCTGGTGGTGCCATGCTTGATCCTTTCCTCTCACCTGCTCTCCTGCAGACGTATATCTATATAAATTAATAACTTTGATCCTCCTCTTCTCTTCTCCCAGGCCCTCACTAGCCTTTCCTGAAAGCTGATTTTATCAGTGCTGTTTTAAAATAGGCATTACAAAAGACAAGCTCCCTGTTAGCAAGCGCTGGTTTGCGCAATGCAATTCCCATGTGCATTTTCTGTGTGGTTCCAATATTGTTATCACGATCTTTTAGATTAAAATAAAAACTACATTGTTAATGCTGGCCTTGGTTTAGAATTAGAAATGACATTTAATGTTTACCATTTTACACCCTAAATATTGCAGATGCAGGCACAAATAAGGAAATATTACGCAGTCACAGGATGTTTGTGTAGTTCTTAGGAAAGCCGTCGTATCTCTAAAGTCAAAGTGAGTTAGCTAATAGCCAAAATTATAAAAGAATATCTGCTTCAGTCAGAAGTCGCTCCTCTGAAGTCTGTGAGGCTTGTACTTCTGAGGCATGTGAAAACTTCTGAAAGTTCTGCCCACGGGGATAGTCCATGTTTAAGCAGCTGACTTTAGGATCCTATTTTTGGAACCTTTGGTTGAGATTTTAAATTGAATTTTTAGTGGGAATGTGTCTGAATTGGTGGTGTAGAATCTTGAAGGCTATAGCTGAGATTAAAAAAAAGAAAAATGGGGGGATATAATTCTTTTCTGGGGACAGGCTCATTTTTATTAGATTTTATATACCATAAAACAGCAATGTGGCATAAATAAGCATTCTTTCATTTTTGCAGAGCATCTTTAGTAGTCGTTGTAGCCTTTCATCTTGCTAGTTTCCTTCACTGTCTTTTAGAATATCATCACTGGTAGGATTTCATAGACAATAGGAGTCTCCTTAGTGCAGTGCTTCAGCACAGCTTGAAAGTACATTTTCATGAGATATTGTCCTATTGCAAGTACTGTGCGTTGTTTGATTGTCACCTAAACGTACCCTCAAAGGTGTGTACGAAGAAATCTATGTATGAGAAGAACTGGGAAGGATTACAGTGTGGTAGATAAATCAGAGCTAAATGACAGTACTTATGCTTTGTTCCTGAGGATGTGCTCTTAATAAAGTGGCATGGTTTGGAGCAATATGTCTTCTGCCTGCAGTCTAGTGCAACTCAGTGTTGGAGTCAGTGATCTTAGGTGGGCATCCAAGATTAGCAACCAGAATTAGGAACCAGTTCTGAAAATAATGGCATGAGCATGTCTGGATCTGAATATGCGCCCTACAAAATGGACAATCTAGTATTTAGCAAGAGTAGATACCAAATTTACAGGGAAAGCTTAAAGAATTATTGCTTGTAAAGTATGTAGAAAATGTCTAAAATCCATGTTCAGTGACGTTATTTACATATTTTCTTCTAACATAGCTGAATTTATCCTTTCTTTCTGTAGGTCAGATCTTGCCAGCAAACCGAAACACACCAAGTCCCATTGATCCTGAGACTATCCAAGTTCCCGTTGGCTACGAACCTGACCCTGCAGATCTTGCTCTTTCCAGTATTCCTGGCCAGGAGATGTTTGACCCCCGTAAGCGCAAATTCTCTGAAGAAGAGCTGAAACCACAGCCAATGATTAAGAAAGCTCGCAAAGTCTTCATTCCAGACGACCTGAAGGTAAATTGGAACTGGTGACGAGGTTGTTCACACCAACTCTATGACAGTTACTCTGTGAGATGTAGGTTTAGAGCATGAATTTGTTTCCTCATGTAAGGTAAATCTGCCAAACAAAATACGAATTCATTGTAGAATAAAACCATAATGGTTCTGAATGGGGGAGGATGCCCGTATTAGTTATGCAACAGTTGGAATTCATGAGATCAATACTCATTTCCTTTGCATGCCAGAAACTTCCTGCATGACCTTGGCCAAGCTTACTTTGTCCCATATTTCCCACTTATGAAACCGTCTGATTGTGTTTCCTTGTCCTCCATCCTCTGTCTGTCTCATCAGCATAGACTGTGAATCCTTCAAGGAAGAATCTGTCTCTTACAGGCTCCATGGAGGTCCCTGATAATGACAGAATGAAGTATGCTGTATCTTGTTTGGCAGCTGCTTTAGCTCTGTGTTTAATAATGAGTGGGAACACTATAGTAAACACTAGTAAAGTAGGTGAAAGAATCTAAACTAGTTGTAGGAGAACAGAACAAAATTATTCTGCCGAGAAGTGTATTTTAATACAATATTTTAAATATATTACAATAATAATACAACATTTAAAAAGAAAGAGCACCCTTGTCTATGCTTCTCACTGCTCCTGAGATGTGAAGAGCAAAGAGCATGAAGAGAGCAGGACAAATTGATCAACTGATTCAGCTTATCAAACAACTGTGAAAATTGTCATTATTTGGAAAATTCTATCCCCAGTATGTGATTTCCAAGAGGTTCTTTTTTTATCAGAGGTAGTCAGTGCAGAATTTCATTCTGCTGTTGCTGTTGCTCCCAAAGACACAGACTGAAAGCCTGTTGGAGTCGGTGGGAATCTCTGGCTGCGCATGCAAAGAGACTGGGATGCCATGTGTTTACACCAGGTTGATGGCATTAGGGAGAGAAGCTGATGCTATTTGCTATTTTTATCCCTAAGTATGCTGTTGTACAAGTTAAAAGCATAGAAGTCACAACTCCAGTAGTGTTCAGGTGGTCATGTTGCTGTCTCTTTGTCTATAGTATCCTCAGCTTTCGTTTAGAAAGGTTTATCTGCACCATGCCATTAGTTACCTGGGCAAATTCTGCTACCAGCAATGCCCTGTTGACACTGTAGTGTGCTGAGAGGTCTGCCTGGAGAGAGGTGTTCGACACAGAAATGGCTGCGTAGGTGTAAGGAGGCTGGAGTTTGCCCCTTAGTGCCATTCGTCATTTTGTGATATCTCCTAGGCATCCTTATTTGTCAAAGAAAACTTTTGCCAAAGATGCCCCTGTACTGCTTCATGCCAGAGGTGGAAAATAGCCACGTCTTGCGTTCAGCAGTGGGATGCCTAAGTTTTCAGCCTAAGACCGAACTAGAAGGTCAGGGTCTCTCATTTCCCTGAGATAATGATGTCGGTTGCCCTTGACTCATTTCAGAGTGCTTGACCCAAGTGCTGCTTCTGCCCTGGCATGTGGAATGGCTGTTGAGTTCTGGGGGAGGGTAAGCAGATTAGACCAGTCAATCGTCTCTGGGTCGCATGTGATTTTGAAATGCCAGCCTTACCTCTTTCAGGCCTGGATTAAGGGATTTGCCGTAGCAATTTGTTAAAATAAAGATGGATGAAGCCTAGGTGGCACACTAATAAATTGCTTAAAGCTGATTTTTATGGAGTGGAATGAGATGGGAAATTATAAACAAGATTTAGGTCATAGCTTTTTGCTGCATGCTTGTTTTTAAGAGGATTTTTGGAGGTCCCATCTAAGCACAGGTGAAGAGCATTTTAGAGATGCGCTGGCTCCAAATCATCATTGCCGCACACCTCGTTAAGCTAAACTAATATAAAGCAGCTGCAGAGTACTTCTAGCAGTCGTTTTGCTCTTGCTTTGCCTTTATGCAAGCAGCCGGAGAAGATGCAGAGCAGCAGTATTAGCATGCTTGGTGCTGAGAGACAGAAGAGTGGTGGGGTATTTGTTCAGTGCAATGGCTCCCGGTCCTTGTTGTGACTATGGAACCGTGCTGCCCTGCTTGGTGAAACGAGAGCCACGGAAGCAAATGTAAGCCTGTAAAAATGGAGAGGTGACTCCGGGAGGGGAAGTTTGAGCTATGTGACTTGACCAGGCAACTTGAGGGTTGGATGGCTGCACCACTCTTGTTCTGCGGGGGACTGAATTTCACTTTTCCTGAGAGATTCTGCCTACTTTGTATTTACTGAGTTGTTCCAAATTGCTAGAACTCTAATTCAGTTTCAAAGCAATATTGAAGCTGCCATTTCACTGAAGACCACTTCATTTGAAGAGTGGAAAAATCAGATGAAATTAGGTAGTGACTTGAGAGCCATGAGGCACCAATGCAATACGGTGATCTCCTATAGGCAAGTCTTTAGGGATAACACTTGAGGAATGTGTTAGCTTATGGAACTTCAGAGGTTAGTGGACCTATTTCTGGTAAACACTTTTTTTCCCACAGTCAAAGCCTATCGTACCACTCTCTTTGATGATGGTACCCCAGCAGCCATCCTTGTTGTGCCAGGGAATCCTCTTCCAGTGACTTGCTGTTCTAGGGTGCAAACAGGAACGCTTTGTGTGGGCCCTGTAGAGAAAGAGCTTTGTACAGAGAAAAAGAGCTGAATGGTAGATGAAATTGATGATGCCAACAAAGAGAGTGAACCAGGTGTTGGCTGGCAAAGAAGAGGAGCAGGGACATCCAAGAGGTAATTAGTATTGCTCCAGCAACCAGTAGAGAGTGAGTCACCACACGCGAAGGTGGGTGTGCTAACTAGGTCAGCGTAGATGTGAGATCACTTGTACCACTGGAATACTGCTTCGTTTTTCCTTGGAGGAATTCAGGATGGGGAGGGGATTCCTTGGAGAGGATGAGGGGGTTGGCATAAACATTTTGACAGAAACATGGGCAGGCATCTGTGCTCCTTGGATGGATTGTGCCACGTGAATGTGTAACTTCTGTCCCAGCAGTGCCTGGCGCTGTCAGGGCTTGCTGGGCCAGGCAAGCAAACTGTGCGGAGATAAGTCATCCCCAGTGCGGAGGCTGTGGCTACGAGCATGTCCTGGTGTCTGCTCAGTGTACTGAAATCTAATACTGTGTTTGTTTCTTTCTGTGTTTAATGAGCAGGATGACAAATACTGGGCGAGGCGCAGAAAGAACAACATGGCTGCGAAGCGATCGCGGGATGCTCGCCGGCTGAAGGAGAACCAGATCGCCATCCGCGCCTCGTTTCTGGAGAAGGAGAACTCGGCTCTGCGCCAGGAGGTGGCCGACTTACGGAAAGAGCTGGGCAAATGCAAGAACGTCCTGGCAAAGTACGAAGCTCGACACGGCCCCCTGTAAATTCCAGGGGGGAAGTGGGGTTTTTTTCTTTTTTCTTTTTTCTTTTTTTTGTTGCGGGTTGGCATTTGACTAGATGGACAATGTGTTTCCTGTTTGATAGCACCACACCCAAACCAACCTTTCTGTCTTCAGCACTTTACCAGAAGCAGAAACAAAACTGACTTACGTTATTTTTTTTGTTTGTTTGCGTATGCGTGTACCTGCGTATGTGTGCACGTGTGTTCACACGTCTGTGTATGTGTGTGTGTGCATGTGTGCGTGTGTGAGTGTGCGTGCGCACGCATCTCGGCACTTCCCATTTTTATGAAGCCCTCTTCAAAGGGTGCCACATTTTTACCTGGACTGTTGAGAACCGCCATAGTAAGCTTTTTATTATATTTTTTCAGTGCTGCTTCAGAGTAGGGTTTTTATGTATTGTAACCAGTTCCATCCTCCTGATTTACTTGGAAAGATCCCAGTATAAATTATAAAAAAAAGGAAAAAAAAAAAAGAAAAAAGAAAAAAAAGTAGATCTCAGTTTTTTCGAGAGTAACAAGCTATTGTTTAAGTATGTCTAATCAGAAAAGTTAACATGCTAATAAAGTGCACAAATAATAATTTAGTACTACACTGCAGAAATATTAATTTATAGATTGCTTTTGTTGTATTTTAAGTTTTGGTGATAATTGTCTTCAGATTTAAAGTGCTGTTAGACTGAGTTAGCTATACTCATTATAAATCCCATAATGGCTTCTCTATAGCTATTAAGGTTCCTTTTCTTTCCCGGACCCCAGGTAGGTAGGAGTGCTGTCGATAGACCACAGAGTGTGTATTTTGCACTGTCTGTACCTGAAGCAATAATCCTATTGTACGCTAGCGCGCATGCTGCCCGGATGTTCCTAGTGGACGTAGGATGGTTTCCCTACCCAACAGGAGTTTTAACATCTTTAACAAAAAGTTAAAAAGACACATTAACGTGAGCATGCTAATTGTATCCCTGCTATAGGGAGCGCATGTATAAGAAGCAGGATGATTAGTTGAAACGAGAACAAAATTAATAGTATCAAATCAGATCCAATGTCGAAATCAGAGGGGCTCTTCTGTTTTCAGTTAGTTATGCATTTCTTCAAGTTCCATTTTGTGGTTAAAATTTAAATGAATACCTAAATTCGGTTGTTTTTTCCCATGTTCTGTAATATATTTTCTGTGGATTATATCTTGCTGTTTTAAAAATCACTTTTATTCAGTTAGAAGAAGTCACTGGTTTGCAAAGCCCATTTTTCCTAGTGGTTGTTGTTCTGAGTGTGACATGAACTGATGGTTCTGAACTTTATTGTTTTAAACTATTTGCTTTTGAACATGTATGTTCTGATATAAAGTGGACTTCTGAAAAATGAATGTAAGAGACACTGGTGTATTTCAGAAGGGGATGGTGTTGTCATATACTGTGGTTAATCCAATCAATCAAACTGTTTACTATAGACCAAAAGAATAGATATTATAAAATGTATAAAGTTTATACAGAATAATTATAGTATGTTCGTTTTGTACAGTATTTTTCAAGTACAAATACTGACAATGTATTTTGAAAGACATATATATAGCAAAAAGAAAAAGCTATTCCATGTTTAAAATATATAGCAAAGATATATATTCTCCATTATTGTACAGAAAGGAAATGTTTAGGGGTTTGTTGGTTGTTGGGTTGTTTTTTTTTTTTTAAATCTTTAATATTTTAAGCCTACCACTGGCACACCAGCATGTGCTGTGCTTTAAATTAAATTTTTAGGAAGTAATATGGCTTTCCAGGATGTTCCATATTACTGAAAAAAAGAGACTTCATTATTTTCCATCAGTAACACATAAGGAAACTGTTTAATAGGGACAAAGCACAACATGGATTTTAGTCAACTATTGATTGGACGATACAATATTTTGTAAAGGCAGAAAAATAATATATAACACAAAAAAAACTCATAGCCATTTCTAATCTGCTGCTGCTGCTGCTAGAATCTGTTTCCAGCTGAAATATTTTTTTCGAAATAGCTCTGTTCATGTATACAGTTGTCCGTACTGCATACGGTTATTAACGTGAGGAAAATATGGTGCTACATGTCTTGCTCACAGTTTTCTAAGTGTTTTGACATTATTTTCAAATAAAAAGGTTGTTCATTCCATTAAATCATTATTCATGCTTCAGGAGATTGTTACAAAGGACTCAACATTTTGTGCAGCATTAAAAACACCCTCGCATCAATGGCCTTTTTCCAGTATTTTTCCTCAAACAGACCCGACTTGTCAGCATCCCTTAACGTGCAGTACTTGCCCGTGGACCATTTATTCAGCAAATTGACTTTTCATGTGCTGCAGCAAAGTTTGAAGCGTAGTAAGTTATTTTCTAAAAGGTCAGTAGAAGCCACTGGACGCATGGGTAGAGAAATGAGGCTGAGGGTGTTTGGCACAAGTCAGCGTATCTGCTATAGCCACTATGAAATAATCTTTATTTTTTCCTTAGGAAGAAGCGTGACGGTGGCAGGGCTCCGCAGCCGCTGCTGTGGATACGCTTTTAGCAGCACCATAGCAAATTGCGACAGCTTATAGTTGCCCTCACGGTGATTATTCTTGGGGTGACGCTGGAAGAGCAGGAATGGTGTGTGTGAGATCAGCTGGTACATACGTAGCTAGAGCCATCGGTGGGTTGCATTGTGACCACAAAACTTTCTTTAAAATATAAAAGGCAGCTTGGAAAAAAATGACAGATGATTCTTTTGTTTCTTTTGGGCAGGGAAGGGGTGGGAGATGGTAGTTTTTGTAGGCTGGATATCACAGATTTATTAAGTCGTGGCCACAGAGGAGCACAGAGGTTCCCAGCAGCTGCCTCGTCCACCAGCCCAGCGGCCCCAAAGCTGCTGAGGTGCCTCCTCGCCCCATCCCACCGGGCGGGAGGGCACGTGCGCAGCTCGGGGAGTGAAATGTGCAGGCGGGCAGCTTCTCGTTTTTGGGGGTGAGGACTTTCAGAGGAGCCTGTGGGACTTGGGCGCTCACCACTTACCCTGGGAGTTAGGTACTCGGGTTCCTCAGAAAAGCTCACCCTTAAAGAAAGAGGGGGAAAAAAAGGCAAAATATGTGGGCTAAAACTTGGAAAAAAACCAGGTTCTTTAAGCAGGCTGTGTCCCCAAAATAAACATAGCTGAAGGTTTAGCTCATTCTCAGTTCCCAAGGAGAGCTTAGCTGGGTTTGTCGCACCTCTGATGGCTTTGTTGCTCATGAAGGAGCTTGTAGGTATATGAAATTGTAATTTTATAAACACAGAAATATATATATTTGCAGAATAATTAATAGCGTGGCTAAATAATTCACTGACCTCTATTAAACCACAAGCATTGGTAAAATGCTTGTCTTTTTTTCTGTTTTTGCTGAAACGTAGATGTGAATTTTTTCTTTTTAAAAAAGAATGCCCTCTGAAAGTAAATAGAATTTGAGGCGTGTTTGTGAATACGAGCACCTTGGGGCTCTCCGTGGGAAAGCCCGTGGCAGAGGCAGCAGGGGGGATTATTTTTTTTTTTTTGAATGGTGCTAAAGCACCATGGAAATAGAGTTCTGACTTGAATCCACAAAAGCAAGAAATTCAAAATGAAAGGCAGGCGCCTGAGCGAGGCTTCGTGCTTGATTTACTTGGTTGTGCCTACACGGACGAGCACAAACATGCTCAGTGGCTGCAAGGGCAGGTGGGGTGAGCTCAGCGGTGCCGGAAGACCCCTGACATCTGAATGTCTTGCCTCTGTGGGTTTGTAACAACCCCAGTTATTGCTTCAAAACTACTTTTGCATGTAATTTACAATAGAGACGTGCAGTTTATTTTTATTTTTATTTTGTTGAGGGTTTTTTTTTACGAAAAAAAAAAAGTGTGTTAAAACTTACAAGTGATCAACCATCGTATTTCTGGCAACACCACAAGACAGCATCTGTTTAAATACAGGTTTAACAAATAAGATCAAATTGCCTGTATGACATGAAATGGATTGCAGCCTGTATGCTGGTCAGCCCAAAGCTTTTTTTTTTCTCCCCCCCGGTCTGTTATTCTTAATGTTTAATAAACTTTAAAATTTTTCTTCTCTCACCTGTGTGCTTGCTTTGGTATATCAGGGTTGGGCAGAGGGCTTTTTGAGGGGGGAAATATTTCTGTTTTCCTCCGCCATATGCTGGTCTGGGAGTGCCCGTAGCCTCCAGCCCGGGCTGTGTCTCACCGGCGGGACAGACCCCGGGTAACGGGGAGCAAACGTCCCCCCACCCTGCCCCAGGCGCTGCCAGGGCCCAGAGCGACAGCGGCAGCCTGGGTGCGAGAGTGACTGTGGGGTATAACCGTACCAAATGTGTAGTTAGATTAGATAATACCTTCCTAGGTTTACTATATTTAGAACTATTTTATATTTTAATAAAGTATTTTACTTACATAAGTACAAAAATTATAGTGTACGCTATATTACATCATTTACATACATATATATTTACATACACACATGTTATAGACTTTATCATGAGATGTGATCATTAATATACAGTGCACAGACAGTAATACAGCCATAAAAATTCTGTATATTGAGGAGTATTTTTATTCTAGTTTAGAAAAAAACTCATATTACTTCTAATCGCCATTAGACAATATTTTGTAGAGGCAATGTAGCAGATACTACATGCTTTTAGATATGTGGTTTATATGCAATACCTACCGTGAGTGACTGAGAGAAAAACCCTATAACTAACTTACTGCTAACACTTTATTTATACAAGTTACTCTTTAAAATATGTGTACATATATTTATATATGTATATAGAGTCCATTGGTATAAAGGTCTGTTTTTAATATATGTTACATACGCACCAAGTATTTGTTATAACATATGCAGATGCATGTGAGCACACATGCGCACACACACACACACACACGCTGTCAAACACACGCATGTTCTGTTTGTATCTAGAAATGCAGTCAGTATATTTTCATACAGCGCATTTAGCAGAATTTAGTTTAATAAACAGTTTTATGTATATAAAATAGATTTAATTGATATAAAGGATTGTTTTCAATATATGTAATATATTATGCAGAAAATGTATTTATTTGTTACACACGCGCGCACGTGTGTGCATACTTGTCTCTCTGTATTTAGGTAGCCACAGAGCATGATATATAGGTATGCACGCGCGCGTGCACACACACACACGGCTGGGGTTTAAAATATAGTATGTATTGTGCACAAAAGCCATTTTTTAATAACACAGATACAAGCACTCACTCAATCTCACCTCCAAATGTGTCGGGAAGGGGAGGTGAGTGGATATGAGTGTGTGCATGCACTTGCTCACTCATTAGTTTTAGAAAAAAAAAAATATATATATGAGAATACATTTTTATACACACACACACATTATACAAAAAATGTGTGAGTAGAAAAAAGTTTTAAAATTATATTTTATATACCATATTTAGCAGAACTTTTATTTTTAAAAGCTAGTTTTATATTTTAGTATTTATCTATAACTATATAAAGTAGGTTTTTTTAATATAAAGGTCTGGGTTTTAATATGTAGGAGACACAAAGTATATTCATGTCAATATACACATGCATACATGCACTATCCCCTCCTCCACCAAGTGTATATCTGCCTGTGCACAGGTAGCTCTGTATATCAGTATATCTATACAGCTATCCCATGAATAATTATACTTTCAGGTCACATATTTAGCAGCATTTACTTGAGTAATATGGCTTTATAACTTTTCTCACATACACATGCATACACATTTTATTGCTATAAAAGTCTGGTTTTACTATATATATGTTATATATATATGACACAAAATATGTTTGCTATCACACACACACATACACACACGCCTTCATCCCCACTCCCTATGTGTATGCACACACCTCTGTATCGCTTTCTCGCTCTCTTTGTATGGCTATATAGATATAAATTTAATAATTATATTTAATATAGTATATTTATAAGCATTTACTGCTTAGTATAGTTTTTAATATATATAAAAAATATATTTTATTGTTTTGAAGGTCTTTTACAGTAAATGTTGTATATTATGCACAAGATTTGTCATAATATGCATGTGTGTGTGCACTCACAGTCATTGTGTGCGTGTGTTTATATAGCTTTGTGTATGTATACACGGATAAATTCAATTCTGTTTTCATTTAGCAGAATTTAATAATCTAGATCTATGTTTATGTACCTGTAATTATATATTTTATTCCTACAAAGTTCTGGTTTTAATATAAAGTACATAGTGTGCTCAAAGTATATTAGTTATAATATACACATGCATGTGCACATGCGCACACACACACAGAGACATGCACGCCCCCGCACTCCTCTCTCGGTATCTAGCCCTATAGAACTTTAATAATGATATTTTCATATAGTACATGTAATGGAATTTACAGAAATTTTTTTTTAATTTATTAATTTTTATAAAAAGGTGCATACAAAAAGTCATCACTGATTGATACATAAAGGTCTGGGTTTAAATATATATAATATATACATTAACCACCCTGTGCATGCATGCATGTGCAAGCACACTCATGAGAGAGCCATTTAAAAATTTATACATTTTTTACACACACATTTAAAAAAACTGTATTAGATATAAAAGTGTTAAAGTTTTTATTTCATATAGCATATTTAGCAGAATTTGTTTTTAAAGTATCAAGGTTTATTTTTATATTTATTTATTAATATATAAATATTTTATTAATATAAAGGTCTGGGTTTTAATATATGTTATGTGAGATACAGAGTATGTTCATTCTAAAACACCCCGACACACATGCTCTCTTTCTCTCTCTCACGCTCCCTCTCTTTTTTTTTTCCCACTCCCCTGCTCGTGTGTGTACACGCATGCATGGGCACATGCACCTATCTGTATACCCACACAGCTAGATAGAGATATAAATTTAATACTTATACTTTCACATAGTATATTTAACAGCATTTACTGAATTACTATGGCTTTATATCTTCCAACACTCTGTGTGTGTGTGTGTGTCCCTGCACGCCTGTATCACTCAGTCTCTCTCTGTATACCGAGATATATATATATCTCTCAATATA
This sequence comes from Nyctibius grandis, assembly GCF_013368605.1. Lineage (NCBI taxonomy): Eukaryota > Metazoa > Chordata > Aves > Nyctibiiformes > Nyctibiidae > Nyctibius > Nyctibius grandis. Next base: position 8,612,233 of record NC_090672.1, read on the forward strand.
TATATTATAAATGTAATAATTATATTTCATATAGTGTATTTATCACTATTTACTCATTAATATAGCTTTGTAATATATAGAAATAGGTAGTATTGCTATAAAGATGTTTTTATGACATACGCTATATTTTATGCACAAGATAGATTTGTCAATACACACATGTGTGCACTCTCACATGTGTGCTTGTGTGTCTGTAGCTGTATCTCTCTGTATGTATATACATACAGTTTATGCACAGATATAAATTCAGTTATATTTTCATACAGCATATTTAGCAGAATTTCATAATCTATGTTTATATTTATGTATCTATACTTATATATTTTATTGCTATACAGGTCTATGATGTTTAATATACTTTATACATTAAGCAGAAAGTATATTTGTTATAATACACACAGCCCTGCAGAGTGTCTGTGTGTGTCTGTCTGTGTGTGCGCACACACATATGTAGCTGTATCAATAAATATCTATAAATGTAATAATTATGTTTTCAGGAAGCGTATTTCCCAGCATATTTTTAATAAATTCATTTAGTATTTCTCTATATAAAATAGATTTTAGTGGTATATAAAGGCACGCTTACAGGAAAATACTTTAAAAAAATTTTCCTGGGCTGTGCACCTTCATCCGTGCTGCCCCCACCCCACCCCGAGCCCCCGGAACCAAACCTCATCGGGTACCGAGTCCCTCTGCAGGATCAGGTCACTGTAACCACACAGTGCACGTGTGTTGTGTTATGTCTTCTTAGATGAGGGGTATATTTAGTAGCTTTTTATTGTTATGTTTTATATTATGTATATAACAGATAATACATGCTTTTGGAGATGTTTGTGTTTTTTACATACAGTAATATATATGACAGAAACTTTTCACATACAATTAGATATCATTATACATATAAAATTTAAGAATTATTATTATTATTAATAATATAGCGTATCTAGTAGCATTTTAATCTGACACATAATTATATAAAATAATATATTTTAGGTATATAATGTAGATTATGGTGAGAGATAAAAATTTTCAACATATGTGTGTGTGTATATATATGTAAAAATATATGTAGAGATATATATTTACACATATATAAACATCGTTTTATGTATATGTACACACACATATATATATTTATTTATATATAAAAATGTGTATGTGTGTCCATGTTTTTAAGGTGCACCCTTGGGCTGAAGCCATCCCATGTCCCCATCCCACAGATGACTCGGGGCAGGTCACTTCGCTGCCAATGTTAAATGAAGAACCTGTGCTGACCATAACCCAGAACCAGCCCAATCGAGGTGGCTTTTAATTGAGTTTTTAATTGGCCGGTGCCTGGTGCCCTCTGGAGGCCTGGGGGGAGCTGGGCCGGCTGCTGTGGGGAGATGCTGATGGAGAACCCAGGGCCCCTCCACTCCCACCCCAAAGCCACCTCACACCTCAGGGACTGAAAATCCTCCACGCCAGGCAGGATAAAGACATAAAATGTGCCATCCTGTTTATAAAATTACCTCCAGGAACAGCCCACGGGAGTTGCTCAGGCAAAGCGCCACAGGGCTGTAAATCTCGGCACAGGGTTACGGGTCCTGCTCTCCCTAATGAGAAGCAGAGTGAGGAGAGGCTGCTCCTGTCACAGCCAGGTTTTATCCCCGGTTCCAGACTGAGCTGGGCACGGACAGCTGCTTTCGGCCGCTCAATTTAGCTCAGGTTGGTGGAGCTCCTCTTCCAGCACAGAGTCGCTCGGGCAGTGCCCAACAAAAGTGACACCAGTCTGGGCACAACACCCAAGACCAGATCCTCCTGCTCACCCTCCTCTCCAAGTCCAGGAGATATAAAACAGACACATCTTTACGAGGTGCAAAGACTGTGTTTTGGATTAGTGGCATCAACACCAGGGTGTCACTTATTTATAGCGTTGCAAGCGCTGCTGCTGGCAGGGGCACTGCGTCGGCTTCGGAGACACATGCTCCAACGCAGCCGAGGCTTCGCATCGCTTCTGGGGCTGCCAGGAGCAGGCCTGGATGCAGGGACCCACACAGGGGCCGGTGACTGCCCAACTCTGCCCACCATGAGCCAGCCTGTCCCCAAGGTGTCCCCTGCACTGGCGGGGACCCTGCCCATGGCCGTGCCTGGCAGCTCTTCCAGGACCAGGGCATCCAAGGTTCCCAGTTGTCTTTTTTTTTTTTTAAAATCAAGCCCCAGTTTTCATGAACCCTGTCAATATTTAAGAAGCTTTGAGACTCTTCAGACACTTTATTAAGCTTATCCAGCTGCTTAAAAAAAATGTTCTGGAGCAAAATAAACATGCAGCTGTACCCACAGCACGCCTGGCAGCCACACTGTCCAAAGTGAGGTGGGTAAAAAAAAAAAAAAAGCCTTAAAGTGGTACCTGAAAGTAGTAACTAGGACTTGCCGTCAGGCCTGAGTACGAGCGGTGCATTTCTGCTACACGTTTGCGTTTCATTTTCACATGTAATCATCCCTTCAGTGTGAATGTGCATGAGAGACACGGGAGCTCTCCGTGGGTGTGGGGGCAGAGCCGCATCCCTTCCACAGCGACAGGAGCCCCACGGCCTTCGTGCCACCCTCGCCCTGCTCAGCCCCAGCCCTGCTCCCTCCAGCCGCGCTGGATTCGGCCAGCGCTGACACAAGGGGTCACGCAAGAGCCGTGGCGGCTCCCAGCGCTGGGCTCGGCTCGATGCCACCAGCAGATTTTCCTCCTTAATACCCAGCTCTCTCCTCCCTGGTGCGTTTCTCCCTCCGTGATGCTGCAGTAGGGTGAGATACCCCGTGAAGCCGCTCAGCTGGGGACTCTCCCAGCACTGTGTCGAGGGGCTGTGGGGCCAAAGACCAAAATATCACCAGGGGTCAGAGGATAAACACAGCACCACGGCTTTGCCACACACTCACCCTGACCGCAGCAGGGCTCTCCTGGAGCACCCCAGTGTGAGACATCGGGGGGCTGTAACCCCTGGGGTGCGCGCAGTGCCCGGGCCGGGAGCAGGGGCAGCAGCTGGCCGAGATGCTTCAGCTGCCATCTGGGAGTGTGAAACATAGGTGGCCTTAAGGGGATGATGCTCAATCATTTTACATATTAATAGACCCAATTTTAATTGAAAATGTAAGAACTAGCCCCACTTTTAGCCAGCAATCAATAGCCAAGATTCACCTGAGACTGATCACAGGTGAGCTGGTCATCCAGTACCAAGGCTGTGAGGTCCCAGTGTCTCCTCCTGCATGTGTGCTGGCCAGTGTCAACCTGTGCCAGCCGAGGGTGAGTGCCAGCATCTGCCCCGCTCTGAGTCACCAGGGCAGGAGGCTCAGCCCCGCTCGCACCACTGAGGACTGACCTTGTTGTGAGTGGGAAGAGTTATTTGCAGCGTGGCGAGTGCTTTGTTGCTGTCTGGGATGCAGGGGATTGTCCTGGAGACGCTGCTGGGAGCTCTGGGGGAAGCAAGTGTAGCACTGGGGATGGGGGAGAGATTGCACTAAAACACTAAAAAAGAAGCCCAGCAGTAAAAGCAAACCAGAATTAGTTTTTAAAAAAAACAAACCAACCGAACAAAAATCCCCATTCACACAACAACAATAAACCAAACCAATAACCAGAACAAAAACGCTAAGGAGGAGGAGGCAAAGCATCTCCTGGCATGCTGTGGGACGGCAGAGCTGGGGGAGCTGCACTTCGGCTGGAGCGGGACCCGGCCGTGGGCACGCAGCCCCTCGCCGAGGTGGGTTACAGAAATCACCCAGCCCAGCGCAGGGGCTGGAACACCCCGCTGGCTCTGGTAAATGAGGCGGCTGTGAAAAAAGATTGAAGGGATTGAGTTTGTTTAAACCTAGGGGGGAAAAAAAAGCAAGGGAAAAAGCGACAGTCTCCAGCTCTATAAAAGCTGCCTCTAAGGGCTCTTCTCTGAGCCCACTGCAGACAGGACAAGGAGTAACGGGCTGCAGTTACAGCAAAGAGAATACTGCTTGGGTGGCAGAAAGAGGTCTAAAAGGGCAGAGGGTGAAACACTGAAATAAACTGCCTGGGAGGATTGTGAAATCCCCATTGTTAGAGGCTTTTTAGAACAGGTTGGACAAGCGCGTCAGGAGTGACAGGCAGAGATCCTCCTGCCCGCAGGCAGAGCATGGGCTAAAAATATCGGAGTGTCCCTCCAAGCTTTATTTTCAGTGATTTAGCAGAAGGCTGATTAAGCTGCTCGGCACCACCATCAGCTTCAAGACAAAAGCCATTTTCATTCAAACATGTTAATATAGGAAGACACCTATTTAAAAAAATAAAATCCATATTCCCTTCCTAAACTAATCCTTAGCTTCCCAAGTGCCTGGTTTTTAATTTGAGAAGATGGTTGAGGTCCCACAGCAATGATGCTCAATCCTTTAGCATTTATGATGCTACTAAATCATTGCTGTTTGAAGCCAAACGTACCACGAGTTCCCAAAGTTCAGTAGGTGTTGTGGGTTGGGTTTTGGTGTTTCAACATCCTGAATAACTACAGCTCTCCATCCAAACATCCTGTGGGCTGCTCTGAATGTCCTGTCGGAGACAAGGCTTGGTTGCTGGCTGGCCATGTCACAGAAGCCACATACTGTGGCTTGTCACTGCCTGCACACCAAACCTCTGCGTCACTCCTGGAAGCCAACGCAACACTCCAGAAAGCGAGGAGACGGCTGCTGGAGCTCAAACTGCTACTTCAGTAGGTCTCTACTAATGGCTTTTCACCTACGTGAAAATTTAAGGGAGATTTTTCAAAGGCACCTAAAGGATTTGGGCACACAAATCCACTGCCAGCAGGGCTCATGCTGCTAAGTAACAAAGACACCTGAAGATCTCCTTCGGAGAGCACGCTAGCCTCATTAGCGTCCATGATGTAACTTCTGTTACAAAACTGGTGCTGGCTTCACTGCCAGCCTTTTGCAAGAGGATTTTGGTTCCCCAGCTTATCCTTAGTAACAAGTGCCCTGGTTCTACTAAGGGAACAAGCACTGCACCCATCCTGCTTGCAGTCAGGCTCACCACCAACAGAAGGGGGATGCCTGGCGTGACAACAAGTAAGCAGACACCCAGTCGGTAACAAAAAGTCAGCCCGCTACAAAATACTGCCCGAGCAGGAATTTGAAAACTCCTTGAAGAAACCAGTGCTTTCCCTAGAGGTTCGACCTGTAGGACCCAACTACCACACCAGTTCAGACTGCACATGGCACAGATGCTCTGAACGTGCTTCACTTCTAACCTCTTTGTGCTGAATTTTCAAGATAGGCTGCAAAGCCCATCCCAAACCCGACGCTGAGCAGCCTGGGGGTGTTTAGCCCCAAGCACAGTGTCACCCCTGCACTTACTGCTTGTACCACAGCTGGGCAGCACCAGGCCTCCCGGCACTGCTGTAACACCAGCTTAAAAGCATCCGGACACTTCCAAATAGCCACTAGCGACCATTTCAGGTGCCTGATGCACGTTCCCTTTCCAGACTATGACAGCGCTCAGTGAATTCAGTCAGACAAGTGATGAAAATGGAAAGCAAACTCTTTCATAGTAGAGGGATGACAGCGAGCAGCCTCCAGCTGCTGGAGAACTGCGGTCCATGCACAAGCTGAGCAACCTGCTCAGCGTTACAGGGGAGGCACGAAGGTTGACGGCACCCGCACCGCAGAGCTGGCAAGCGTCCGCCTTGCCATCCTGGTCATTCTTTTGTGAACTATTTTTAGCTTTAATCTCACGACACCTCTTGATGGTGAAAGCAATTAGCAAGCAGAGACTAACATCCTGCATTCTTTTAAAAATAGCAAAGCACAGAGAAAAGACTTAGTCAAGCACATGATGGGAACATGACAGCCTTAGCCTCTAGAGAAATCACGTGGCTAAATACACCAGACCTAAATAAAGAGTTGTGTAGGTGACTCAAAGAGGTTACCAAACAAGCAGCAGGGTCCTGAGCGCGAGGGACATTGAAGTAAGAGGTTTAACAGAAAAACCTCTATGAAAAACTTCAGTATCTTCTCTTTAACTTGCTCATTCCAGCCCCCGACATACACGCATTTCACCAAGAAGCAGCAGCACTAAAAACACTATGGCAGCTGTGTGATTTACACAGTTCACGTATCAGCAGGTAAGAGTTCAGTTACCAGCTGTGAAAATCATGTCAGAAACCACACTGCAATTGATGATTTTGGAAAACCATGATAACCAACTGTTTCAAAGAAGTATCCCATTTTTACACCATAATTCTAAAGATACAGCGAAGGCTGCAAAACCCAGGTTCAGCCACTCGAGCCTCCTTTGAAAGGACTTCATTACTTACCTAGGACTGGAAGACACTAATACAATTTCTCACCGCAATCACAAGTAGTTAAGAGGGAGGTGGGGAAGACAGAACCGGAAAAGGAGCCTGCTTTTATGACTGCTTAACAGAAAGACAAGTGAATACTTTCTTCGTGCATTCCTTGTTGCTGTTGAATTAAACAACACCACAACATGAAGAAGTGCACTCTAAAACAAATCCTTAAATGAATCCCTTCAGATAACTGAATTATTTTTTTAGATGCACACAATATTGTGGTAGAAAAATACAATGTAAAAGTGACTAGACTGAAAGTATCCAGCATTCAAAGTACCCGATGCATCCTTGACATCCTCTGGGAAGGTCCATCTACAAAACTAAAACGCACATTATCACTGCTTCATTTAGACCCCGTGTGCTTGTTGCACTTCTAAAACCTAGAGGCATAGAAAATACAGAAGCAACTGCTTTTAAAAACATTTGCTTCAGGAAGACAAAGAAATTGCATCTCTGCTACTGCAGCGAACGCTGCTAGAAAAAGCACTATTGTTACTCCTGGGAGGAATCAGCCTGGAGAGCTGCAATTAGAGAGGGAAAAAAGAAAAGGCTAATTGATGTATTTGTTTTCCAGACAGAAATGCATTTTGAGTTCAGCTTGTATATATATATTTAATGCTATGATACTCCTATAGGGATAGGTGCAAAATTATGTATTTTAGTGTTATATAATTGAAAAAAAACAAACCCCAGTATATAATGGTATAAGAAAATTGATCCAGAACAGCAAAAGGGAAGTAGCAAATTCCCAACATTGACCAAAATTTACACATAAACATATTTTTTCCATACCACAAGTTGAATAATTTGGATTGTAATCTTTCCTGCTATTTTTAAGTAATGAGATGACTGAGCAAGCATGAGGGTCGTTAGGTTCAACTCTGGATCTCTTGTGTCAAGAGTGGCAACAGTGTTAGTCCTTCACTTTCCTGCATAAGGGTCGGAGGGGAAAAGAACCCAAGTACCCAGAACACAACGGCTTCCAAATTGCACAAAATGTTTATTGTTAGTCTAGTACATTCAATATCATATTGACTAGAATACAATAATTCAAAATATTTTTGGCGAATTGAAATTTTTTAAAAACCATTTCAAACACTCCAAAAAGCAATGCCATGAAAAATTAACTTATTAAAACAAATATATTCAAGCAACAGTTTCGCTTTTGACTACAGAAAACCTTTACATGTATTTTAGTGGTTTTAACAGTACTGCATTTAAACAAAATACATGAACTCACAAAAAGTGGAAAATATTAAAATAGACACAATGTTAAAAAACTGAGGCATCCAGATGTGTGAGACTGTTGTACTAGGAATTACCTGCCCAACTGTTCCATTTGCTCTCTTTTGGGGCAGTTAACTAGTCTGCTGTAGCGGTGCTGTTTCTCCAATCACCTGCTAACACCATACAGCAATTCTTCTTCAATGCCTTGAATTTAAAGTTTGTCCCTCTTGTAAATTCCGTATACAAATGTATATATTCTAAAATATGCAACCCACTGGCAAATCTAGGTGCAATATTAAACGGTACCTTGAAAAAACTTCCCTATCTTGCTACTTATTGTTTGCAGACAGGCAATATCCAGAACAAAATCTGAAAAAGGCAACACGTTTTGGTTTTGTTTTTAAATACTGACATGAAAAACTGAGTAAATTAGAAAAAGGATAAAGTCAATCTTAATATAAGACATTCATTATATAGTGGGACAGGATACAGTTATTGGACAAACAGTATTACAATGACTCTTCTACACCTGGTCATTTAATGCACGTGTTCTACAATCATCACTTGCTACCACGTCTGGTTTTCCTGTACAGAAAGACAGCAATACAATTAAAGACCAGTTTTACTCTGTGTTAAGTCCCAGAACGACAAGTGACACCGTATCAAGTTCTTCAAGCTCTCCTCCCTGAAAGGCTGCGCTTGGGAAGAACCAATAGCCATGAATTCAAAGTGGTCAGCAATTGCTCTGCACCTGCTGCTCTGACCAGGATTTCCCAACAGAACCACCCCAACAAAAGGTGGTGGGAACTGGTTCTGTTGGCCAATTTAAATCCCTTTGAAAATCCAAGCCTTAATATTACAGCACCGATATGCATATACGTGTTTTGGAGGAAACGACTGACTCTCTGGTTTGGATAGGGGGATATTAGCTGTCCACCTTCCTTAATAATACTGCCAACCCTTGGTAAGTCAGCTTTCATCCAAACTGCTGCCCGGCTGGGCAGCATGGAGTAGAGTTGAGAATCTCGAGGAGAAATTCCTGTTAACTATTTCTTTTAAAGCACTTCATTTCCATCATGGATAAAGCCAAATTAAGGTGCTGTTTAAGTGGTACTGTAGATGAGCAGAATACTATCAGGTTAAAACTCAGCAGAATCACATTTAGATTTTAGTTCATAAAAGTGGTTATTACAATTACACTTGTAATACAACCTTTGGAAGAGGTACAATGTTTGCTTGTCAGTACAGTATGTGGAATGTAACCATTTCCTGCAAGATTTTGCAACATGAGTAGCTGCATAGATGACAGTTGTGTGTTTTCAGTTCAAGAAATGTACTTCTAAAGTTTACAAAAAACACAAACAGTTTCTATAAAAGTCACATTATACCAAGATAATGGGTGGTAAAAGTAGATTATTTGTCTGTGATTCATGTTTAATAACTGACTAGTGGAAAGGTGATAGAAACCAATTCCGAATCAAAAGAGTTACATTTTCGCTGTTGCACTGACTTCACCATTTGAATCACTAATTTAGAAAAATTCACGTAGTTAAAAATTGTAAAATTAAACTCGAATACAAAATTTATTTGTAAACATCAGGTAGCCAGTTCTACTAATGTGGAATGGACTCTTGGTACTGCGGTACAGTATCTTGGTTATTTACAGCACTTGCCACGTGATGGGCAATTGCAGGACACATACAACATCAGTTCACAGTAATTGTGTTCAGAGAACTACCAAAGTCAGTGCAGTTTTTCTGTGCAATTTTCCAATTTCCCCAAATTCCTTAAGTCAAATAATACTGTTACAGAGGCCAAGTGCAGATTTTTTTATATATATATATAAATATATATATGTATATCTCTCTCATAAGTGACGAATTATGTCTGCAGGACTTCTGTAAAGGTACTTCCAAATGGCATAGTAATGAACAGCAGCTGCTGTGGCCACAAAGATGTGCCAGATGGCATGGGCAAACGGAATGACTCCATCGCTCTTGAAGAACACCACACCCAGACAATATATCAAGCCTCCCCAGGCAACCTCCTGAAGTCCATCGGTGTTGCTCTGTCAATTAACAAGGAAAGATTAGGAGTGGAGTGCAAAGGAGGGAAACGGAATTTTATGTACAAAATACAAAAAAAAAAAAGCAGGCGTCACAACTCAGAACATCTTGACTATGACAGATGGACAAATGAGAAAACCAGTATATTTACATCACACTTTGTGAAATACATAGTAACATATTTATATAATACATCTCAATAGCACTATAGAATTAATAGTGAGATATCTCAAGAATGAAGACAAGTTCAATGTTTTGCTTCATGCTCATTAGCAGAGCAGACACACACGGAGAAAAAGAAAACCACAGTTGGATGAAGCTTCCAGCAAGGTTTTGGTATAGCACAGCATTCATGTGGAACAGTTACGTGCTGTAACTGGCATTACCTAAGGCCCAGGTTCAGAGCTCCCTGAACAGATTACAAATTCAAGGAAAACTTGGCCTTTTCATAGCGAATTGTAAAGGTGTCAGATTTACATTAGCAGCAGAGAGGGTTATTCAAAGTTATTTAAAATGTGTAACTATAAATAAATAATAGTCAAAGTTTTGAGGTGGACAAGACGGAGTAGGATGCTTTACAGATGCACCAAGAAACCTCTTTTAATAAAAAGAAAAAAAAAACAACTGCTGAGAGATCAAGTATCCCAGATACAGCGCATCAGTTTGATGCAGTTCAACTGCTTCTCAACTTTTCAGTTTTCCCCTGCTTCACTGATAAAAAGAAGCCTCTAGTAAGAGACAAAATATTCCAGCTTTGTTGCCCCTAAGTAATATTGAAAGGGGCAAGAGACAATTTACTTCCCCCATCTTGGTCCAGACCACAGAATCAATTGTTTCAATTTTTCAAAGAGCTCTTACATATACCAAGAAAAAGGACAACACGTTATCAGAAGTCCATTCCACTTGCCTGAAAAAGCTTCTTTCCCAATTTGTAAGTGGGCATAAAGTAAGTTCATAAATAGCAAAATCTAGAAACATTCCTTGACAGGCTAAGGTACTTCACACCTTTACCATTTTTACTAGAATGGAAGTAATTGAATTGTTACATCCAACATCCTTTCAGAAGTTAGGTCTTCAGAAGTGAAGTTTGGAACCTAAGATCTGTTTATCTAGACCCTGTGGCCCAGATTCAACAGAACAAGGTAGCATTTCATTGAATGTAAACTATGAACACAAAATACAACTCACTATATTTGGTTCTTCTGCAGAGAACATTTACAACTATGGTGGACTAAAATTAAGATCTTTTCAGAAGAAAGAGGGCTGCACTGGAAGTTAAGCTAGTTATAAAAGGAAAGTTTGTGTGTTTGTAATGTTACTAGTCACATTCCTTACCATGGATGTCACTACCAGAGCAGGAGAAAATCCCATCGCTAAATAGAAAAAGAGTTCAACGATCTTATACCTAAAAAGGAACGATTTGAGTCATTTAAGGAGGTGTACAAGAGGATGAACATTTTCTTCAACAGTAAAAAAAAAATATTTTAAAGTTTATGTTAGCATGGGTCCATTAAACTATTTAAAAAGCTTTCTATGCAGATAATCAATGTTTTATGACAAAAATAAAGCCAGTATTTATCTCTCCATGCTACAGTTGCAGGCAATACCTTCTTCTCCAAATACTGCCTAGATGCATTCATTTGCATTAAGTACTAGTGAGAACATTGAGACAACTAATATTTTCTAATTTGACAAGAACCTCAGTAGCTTATCTCCAAAACAAAAAAGTTGTGTCTTGCTCCCTGAGGATAAGTAATGAAAGCAGGTTCAAGAATTCAGATCTGAAACTAAAGGACTCGCATCTCAAAACAGAAACAAGAAGGCAGCAGGAGTCAATATGCCTCAGTATATCCAAACAACATAATGGTGCAGTGTAATCTATACATAATGCTACATAAATCAGGGGTGTAAGAAAGCCACCATTTCAACTGATTTCTTACCCTATGCACTCTCACCCCTGCTTTCTTGTAGCAAAATTAAAGTTTTAAAAGTAGAAACTTCCCTCACACCCCTTTAAGAGAAGACAATAATATAACCTAAAAACATGTTATGACAGGGTGAATGCAATTATCTGATAAGATGTAAGTTTGCATCATTCTCATCATGTATTTCCACTGTTTCAAAGCTCTTATTTCAATGTGTGAAAGGCTGGATAGAAACACCCAGAAAGTAAGAAAGTCCCCACCTTTTAATTTCAGTTTAAAGTTAAATGCAAATAGTAATTCTTACTTTTCATGGTAGAGAAACACATAAATGGTTCCTCCAGCAGCCATCAGCCAGATAAACCAACGCATGTGAGATGCCAGAGGTCCCAGCTCACGTAGATTTAACCTGGAGGTACAAAGATTTCAAGAGACAAAAGTGATGAATGAATGGACCATACTGACACAAGAGTAGTAGGGCTTGATAAAATAAATAAATATTCAGAGCTATCACTTTGGCATGATAAGGGAGGAGACACTTGGACATTCTATACATAGAGAAGCAGAAGATGTGGTTGCATCAATGTGAGGGAAGCGTAAACTGGGGTATATGGAATATAAATAAATTACTTTCTGCTGTTTTCTAATATTACTTTCTGTTCAGCAAATCCCAGGAGATTACATTATGTTGCATTTCACAGTGCAGAATGTGGTCAACTGCATCTAAGAACATACCTATAGATTTTGGAAAGCTGCAATGAAAAACTGTTTACATTGGAAAAAGCTTTAATTCTGAAGCCGTGCTTCCGATTTCTTACCATGGTGCATATGACGCCGCAATAAAGACATAGATCATCATTCTGTCACACATGTGAAAGCAATGCTCCATTGTCCTAGTAAGAGAGAGAACAAGTCACCAAGACAGATATTGGAAAGACTTTTGTATCATCTCAGTTTCCTCATACACTCTGGAATTACTTTGCGGAAAATACTATCAGCTCCATAACCTCTTAGAACCATCTGGAAGACTGTCCAGCTGACTTCAACTTCAGGAGGTCATAAGCAAGGCACAGAGGAGATAAGCACTCCTCCATTCCTCTCCCCTTCTCCCCTCCATCGTGCATCCTGCTTTCTGGCAAGGAGGTGGAAAGCTGTCACATCAACTCTGCCTAATCCAGAAACTGTTACTATTCAGTGACTACTGGTTATATCCAATTTATGGGCCAGAATTATCATAGAAGTCATAATAAGAATAAAAAAATAAAATTAAATTAAAAAAAAATTTCAAAATCACATCTTAATTTTGGTATTGCTGCCTTGCTCCCAAGGAGGCTTTCTGATATTCAACTGTGTATTGTATTATAATTCTCCTGGCAAAATCTGTGTTCCTCAAAGTATTTCAGCATGCCATAGTCCCAGACAGCGTTCTCATTTCTGCAATGGGATTGTATCTGCCATGCACTTAGATTATGTTTTTCCCACGCAACTTCTGGATTAAGACCCACTAGGGCTTAGAAAAACACATATTTTCCTTGCAAAAAAGCAGCAGACATTAAAGTTTGTTTGTATGTGAGCTTGGCTCACTATTTCTTCCAACAGAAACAAGGGTGTTTTTTTCATGGTTCAGGACAAGGTACCACTCCAGCCTTCTGTAAAATCATATTTTTGACTGAGAAACACAATGGAAAAACATCACAGAACATGAAAATAAAACATCTTGTACATCTTATAGTGATACCTTAAATGACTCTTTTTCCAAGAGACGATATGAAATACTGTGGAGACAATGAAGAGCGCACAGAGCCCCATGCCATACATCCATGCTGTTATCTTTTCCCATCGATCATCAGAAAGCCGGTGGAGAAGGGCACTACCCACAATCGCAGGAACAATGAGGAACTAAGAAAACAAGAGGCCATTGTTAAGTCTTTACTACCACCCACAGTACAGCAACAGCAGGGCAGACAATCCTGCAGTGTGCCATGTCAGACCATGAGTACGACATTCGATGGCATGCTCCTAACAGGAGCAAGTTTTTCATTCAGGTGTACGTTGACACACAAATGCCAAGACTTTGACAATGTCTCAGACATTTAGGTTATACCTGTTTGTGACCAATTTCTCCTCATGTGGTATTGGGCTAGGTTACCAGCTCCTCTAGCCATGACACAAAATCAGACAAACAAAAGAATTTGCTAAATCTTAGTCGTGCTTTTATTTTCACATGCTGTTTTGTGTCTTAAAAAAGTTTTGATCCAACTCTAGGCTTGGATCTAAACCACCTCTTGTGCATAGAGGCAGAGCAAAGGACAGACCAAAATAAACTTAACACTCAAATAAAAAAATAAAGTATTTAGAAGTATGCAGTTAAGTAGAAGATAAGAGAATTAAGCAAAGGCTTTGCAGAACTTGGGTTTTAGGTATCATAAATAAATTAGCTGCAAAGTTCTTTTATGAATAGATTCCTAATGTACGATTGTGTTCTTTTAATGCAGTGTATCCAAGTCTGTTTTCCTTACCACCTCCCTCTCAAGCAACTTTAATTCAGATATTCCAAAACAACCACTGTTAGATCATCATGGTGGAATTGGCATGCTCACATGAAGTACCTAAGAAGTGGGCTGCGGGCTTCATATACATTTAAAACTCCACTCCTTTCCAGAATAAATTATATCATATACCTTTGTCTCATTCAGAAAAAAACAAACTAGGGTGAAAAAAAGAAAAAAAAAAAAAAAAAAAAAAGGAAAAGGCATGTCCAACAAGTATTTAAAGAAAAGAACCTGCTGGTTCAGACATTTCTACCCATCTCCTTCCCCTATGAAGCCGTGTCTTTGTCAGCCTTCTAAGTTAAAAACGCAGCACAAGTTCCCTTCCAGCCCCTGTGGTGTGTCTTAAAATGTTAATTAGTTCACTTGAATTGTAAATAAGCTTCATAGGTTAAATTCTTATAGTTTAACCTGAGTCTCACATGCTAAACAATTAAGCTAGGAACAAGTAATGTTTAAACAAATCCGGCAACTCTGCTTTGCGTTACAGGTTTGATAGCTCAGGGTGCAGAGCTCTGGTCCAGCCTGCATTGTCTTTGTCCTTTATCTACGTACAGACTAGAAGAAATTGAGGCTCTGATCACAGCGACAGTGCAGAAGATGCAGAGTATACCAAATGAATCTGAAAAGTAGTTGGTTAATCCAGAGAGGTAAAAAAAAAAAACCACACAAAAAAAGTAGCTTTTACTTCTGGCTTTCGAAGTACATCAACTGTAGCTTCATTGCTATTGTATTTTCTTCTTTTCTGCAAAATTTAGTACATTTATGCCAAAAGCTGTAGAGTCATGGAAATGAAAAGTATGGCATTCCCATACCCACAGCATTTGGACCAGAGGTGAAAACACTTGCTGAGTTTTGTAATGGCACTATGGAAGTTGACCTCATGCACTTTAAGGCCAAAAATAGTCTGTCAGTCTGGGTTCTCATTTATCACAAACCATAAGTTTCCATACACATACCCTGGACAGACCCCAAATTCAAGAAAGGTTGAAGTGTTTCACTCCTCGGGAGATTAGTCACTCCTGTTTTCTGCATATGGCACACAGTTTAAGTGTGGCTGAAGCCC
The DNA here is from genome assembly GCF_013368605.1 of Nyctibius grandis. Taxonomy (NCBI): domain Eukaryota; kingdom Metazoa; phylum Chordata; class Aves; order Nyctibiiformes; family Nyctibiidae; genus Nyctibius; species Nyctibius grandis. Next base: position 8,627,404 of record NC_090672.1, read on the forward strand.
TTGAGACAGCACGGAACTGATCACACGTGGCAGTTGTTTCATTTAGTTTTTGCAGGAGGCAGGAAGATGCTAAGCTCCAGAAAGTTTTTTAGCTGGGTTTCTTTAAGCTGTGCAGTCATGCTGTATCCACATTCATCAGTTTCCTTCCCACTTGCTTGTGGGAATTTCAGTTTTGACTAAACTTGATGGAGAACTAAAAGGTTTCAGAGAGATTATGGTACCCAAAGGTATCATGAACACAAGTACTAGGTAAAAGAGCAAATCCCTACTAATTACCTCCTAAAAGCCTGGGCTTGAGCTGCTCAGAGGTTCTGCCTGGAGCTCTGATTGAGACCATTTTATGGGAAGACAGACCTTTTTGGACATTAGATTTAGGTATTACACAGAACAACTTGCCTTTCTTACACAGATATCCCAACTTTCTACTAGTCTACTACAATAAATATTTCACAAGTTAAGCTATGATGTGTAACGTTCAAATGGGCCAACACAGTTTACTGCCAACCACTTTTTCCAGTAATTATTGTATATAAAATTACAGGGTTAAAACAAACAAGCAATTCTCTCATCACCTCTTTCTTTGCACTTTCAGAGTGAAGAATACAGCTACAAATGAGTACATGGATGAAGAGCTGAATTAATCTCTTTTCTGCCTTGTCCTGGCTCTAAAGAACAATTCTACTTCTCACAGGGAACAGCACTATGCTAACATGAGAAGGATTTATTGTTTTTTCTAAGTATTCTATTTAGAAACACTTTCCCTCTGTGCCTGATATGCATCATGGGAACAGTTAGACTAAACAAGAAACATTTTACTACTCTTCTGACCAAAAATAGCTAGATTAAAGACAAAAATCCAGAAATGATACCCTGCTGTTCCAGCCAACTGGATAAAAGTTCTGTAGATACTAATGCCATACCAGATAATGTATGATACAATGGACTTCATTCTATCTTAACATCCATCTTAAAAAAGAAATATAACATTCTAGTCAACAAAACAAGACAGATTTTCCCATGTTCATTTGAAAAAAATCTCTAGTGCAAGAACTGCATTTTAATCTTCAGAATGGAGAAGCAATTAATCAGTCCTTTAAAAGAAGGGGTATTTACCAAAAAAGCAGTCAAAGAATCAGAACTAATGAGTGTGATTGTGCTGTGTCATTTTACAGCAATGACACAGCATTTCGAAGTTGCCAACATTCCTAGTAATAAAACTAGCTACAAGTCACAAAAAGCTTCACTTATTTCATCATGAAGTGCAACTCTTCCAAATGAATATCGTCAAACTCACCAACTTAACGTACTATGAACAAAACCAGAACTGGGATGCTCCAATTTACTAACTTTAGCACCTTTGTTAATACTTGCTAAATCCGGAATTGGGCTGGTAGAGAGATTTACAGAACAAGAGAATGGGCAACAGTTTCACTAAGTTTTCTAGAGAAATGCCAGAACAAAATAAGAGCATGAAGTTACAAACCCCTTTGCAATAAGAAGGAAGACGAAGGATTAAAATGTATTTATTTACAGCTATAGGCAGGAATCTTTAAGAGGAGACCGACTACCACAACCTCCACCGTCAGAAACAGCAGCCACTGCAAAAAGCCTTAAGGCACGAAGAAAGACGCTGAAACAGTAAGCTGTAAACTTGATCAGGCGTACTGCAGGGAGATTAAACTCTCCGGTTACTAACTCACAGCAAAGTATCTGGTATCTTCCATCTATTTGGGGTTGCTTAGGACACTAGTACGTTGGTCAATATCTTATCTGTGCTCTCTCCGTATTTCTGTAGACAATCTCTCCCATATAGAGGTTTAAAAATCTGTTTAAAACTTTGCTTTTGCATACAACATTCATGCCAAATTAAGTTATTTTCTTTGCACATGAGGCTATGCACGTCATGTAGTCAGCAACAACGACCTTTGATGCACAAGCCACTGTAGCAAGGCACGGTGTTATTGTTGCAGTCTCATGCACCTTTCATTGAGAGGGAAACACTAACAGCATAAACACAGTCCCTACACTTCCTCTTCGGAAAGGAAGGCAATGGAAAGATCAACAAAGCGGCCAAATTCCCATGTGACACTTAGAGGGAACCATGAAGGACTGTGTCCATCTCAAGCTGCCTGCTCCACGAGTGCAGTCCTGAAGCCAAGTACAGTGTCTCCCTACTCATCAATTTGCTCTTGTCAAATCACGGAACAAGCACCGTGGAGCAGGAAGCCTACTGGCAACCTAGAGAACAGAGAAACACCTAATATCAGTCAGGTAGAATGGAGACATTTTCATTGTAAGAGCCCTTCTGAAATTTTGATGACCCCTTCTTCCACGCTCAAATGGCCTGGTAAATGCTCCAAGCCTTATGTTTGAAATATTTATACTTCTTCCTTCTTTCTTCCATGCACTGCACAACCCAAGATTGGAATAGAGAGACTACAACTTATTTTAAGAAAAGTTCTTCCTTTTAAGGCAGTTGAAAGAAACTTTTAGAGCAGTACAAAGCAAGCCATGCCTAAATTCTGAGCCTTTAATACAACAGAGCATATCTTTTGTCTAATAAACCTAATGTACACTAGAAAGTTTCACGATGAAAGAGCTTTCCCCCTTTAGTTTTAGCTTACCTTACAACTCAAATTCTTGCAACTCCTGCTTGTCTCATACACTGTTTCCTTCCTGTTTTTCTAAACAGAGAGCAGTCTTTTCTGTTCTCTGTATTCAGCTGCTTAGCTGCCCTTCCTGTCTCCTAGGGTCTAAAGACAAGTCGGCACTTCATTTGAAGGTAAAAAATTCAAGACTTTTAAATAGCCTTACTAGTCAGAAATTTGAAGTTACCTTACTATACTACATAAAGTTAGCTTTTAAATATTGTAACAAAAAGCTACGTATGGGATTCTGTATCCCCATTTATTAATTGTTTCATTTTTTTTTGAAGCAGCCTAAACTGACTCCTGTGTATTTTTAAGTCAAAAACCAGACAGGGTACCTCCTAAGGAGTACAGCCACGCTCGTAAAATAAAAGTTGACTACTTCTGAATTATGAATTAAGCTTTGAAAAAAATGTATGCAGAACCATTGCTAAACTGTTTTGTAGAAATTACATCAATGTCTAACTGAAAATTCATACTGTAATCTAGCAGCAGACTCAACCATTTGACCTTCTAACATTTAGTAAAACAGTCTGTAACGCAGAGGAGAAGAAAGCATCCCCCTCAGCTTTTTCTGTGTAATCCACTGTGCTTTACCAGAATAGATTCCTATTTTAAGGCTTTAAATTTTGATTAAAAGTTATTTATTGCATACAGTTTTATTTAAGGAATAACAATCCCTCTATTATACTACACTACATTTTCTTCCAAAGGTTAAGATTGCATATCCCCAACTTCTTAATAGTTCTTGGTAGGTTTTAACACGTAGCTTGACTGTTTACAAAGTAATCAGACAGCTTCACCAGAAACTGTAGCATACCACAAAATACCTATATGACATCTTGGCTGTAACCTACTGCTGACAGGCATGTCGGCAGCACGATGACAGTTTTTCAACTGGATGACGGCTAGAATTGCTAAGGAGTACAGCAACTTCTGCCAGATATTTTGAAATCGAACTTTTTGGCCAGAGTAAACAGGATTTGTACAAGGATTAGGAGATAAACTACATATTTGTGCTAACTAACAGAATGTTGCTTCATTCTCTAGACAAATAAGCATATATTTACATAATGCTGTACATGAGAACCTTGGCTTAAAAATACATAAGCTTCAGCTAGCTTTTCTATACGTAAACCGAGGCGATTCTGTTTTTACCAGCAACACAGAGCTGTATGGTGGTTATTTATAAAACACACACGAAGGTTCATTAAGAACAGAGCTCTTTCTAGAACTGAAGAATCCTATGCACTACCTTCAGCATTCATATCTGTAGCTCACTCAGACACACTGGAGATAAGAGACTGAGGACAAAGTCAAACATACTTCAGATATTCAGAGTTAAACAAGGGATTGAGAAGAAGCACGAACTGCTTTTATAAAAAGGCAAATGCTATCTTAAAAAACAAACACATTTTTAAGTCCTTTTCGAAGTGCCCAACAGCAAATTAAACTTCCCAATTACTCAGAAAAAAAAAAAAAGGACTGCTTTCCTCATTTTGTGTATATCGTATATTCAAATCTAGTAGGGGTCCTTACATTATGAAAATAAGGACAGACTAGGATTTTTAGTAGGACTGTCTGCATCATTAGTGCCTCTTTCAAAATAGCAGATTTCTCGTTCTCAAAGAATCAATTCCTAGATATCAAGTATCAGAACTAAGCCATTCCAGCTCTTCTAGCTCATACCCACATGACAGTCTTATGAAGCCTTCTACTTCTAACGTGAATAAATCTTTCCTATACTTCCACTATACAATTCGCACAACACTACGTGAGCACAGTGCTGGGAAATCTGCACTGCAAGACTAACTCATATAGGCCTGTACTCACAGAGTATAGGACAGAGGAAAAACAACTAGTTAAAGACACGTAACTTACTTTGGCGAGGAGGAACCTTATGAAGCATCTGGAGCTCCTAAAGATTCAGAACAGGGACTAGTGATCACCATCTAATTAGTGTTACATTTTCTGGACTGTTATAGCCAAAGCTTTTATAATAAAACCAGAGAGGTTGTAAATATGAATACAGTCAGGCAAAGGTAAGCATTCAGTCATCCAAACCCACAAGAATTTACAAAAACACCTGGTTTAAAAAAAAAAATAAAAAAAGGAAATGTACTTACTGCATGTGTGTAACAGTTAGCAGCATGTTCATAGCAAGTGGGTTTGTAGCGGCTGTTTGCTGGAGCTGGGTGGTTCATGAACCTGTTGAATAATTAGAAAGTATTTTTAGGAAAGTTAATAAACCATCTCTTTGGAGTGTCATGAAGGAATACCTCCAACCTAGTAGTGTTAAAAACTGTAAGTACAGACATGTTAAAAGTAACCGTTATTTAAATTGCAAGTTCTCCCAGATAAGTTCTATTAACAGAAACATAGGTTAAATAAGTGCCTGTGACTGCCTGTCACAGTGGATGGTTACCTTTAATCAAGACTTTGCACACAGAAGCCAGACCCTCTATTTTCTGACAGCTTGATCAGATGAAGAATTAACTATTTCCTATTTAAATTACCTAATATGGACTCAGGTTGCTCTTGAAATATGGACTTCACCATAGCTGGCAAGGGCTACTCTTCTTTCAAGAAGTTCTTGAAACCACAGCCTTATTCCAGTTCTGTAACACCTTGGAATAAATCAACTTGAATATTGACTTTTCAATTCCTATAGCAAGCAATATTTGTGTTTGGAGTGTTAGATGGGTCAGAATTTCTTTGAGGCTCACGCTATCTTCTGTCTGTAACAAAGACCCAAGCCATGCAGGGATGAAAGGAGACCATGATGGTTAACTCTGAAGAAGAAAAATTTCAAGAGGCTTACGATAGACGTTGCACCTTTGTCTCTAAGAGTTTTCAAACATTACCTAACAAACGAACAATCACACCAAACACAGCCTATGCAAGTCAAACCAAGTATGATGAAACTTGAGGAAGTTTTGGAAGGACTCACCAATACAAACGTAGCATTTAACTATTCTAAAAAACCAAACACTTGAGTTGTTTCTGTGCAACTACAAAATTTAAATCTGTGTATAAAAGCCTCTAAAAGACAGCACACATTCACAGGCAACCAGTCAAACCCAAGTTCTGCACTACTCCAGCTACAGCACCATGTACGTTATCCCAGCACAGCCTACTACCGTACAAAAGCGATTCTCTTTCACTAATAAATTCCTGTTTACTCCAGACTATTATAAAACTATGCATTGACAATTAGTCAGGTATCCAAGAAGCCAGGAACAGGTTCACAACAAACACACAACATGTCTGCATGTGCAGAACTGAGAGCAACTTCGTTAGCTAGGTGTAGATAAAGAGCTTGTTAGCTAACTTTGGTCCTCCCCCACGTCCCTCCTGGTTTAAGTCAAAACCAGTCCCATTTTTATGACATCCATAAAATATTGGCTGATCTCAAACCTGGGAAAAGCAAACAACCAACCAAAAAACCCAATCTTATAGAGTAAGCAGTTCCAGGTTTCAGGGATATAAGACACTTTCTTTACAAATCACTTAATAAATCAGTCAAAACCCCCATATTTTTTCTAAACTGATGTACGAAAATCTAACAGCATTGATAAAATAACACAGTGTCATGACCTCTTTCCAAATTGTGACAATTTCAAAAAACAGTTTCAACTATTACTAATACAAAGGATAAGAAAAATGTGAATTTCATTCACAGATGCCAAGTATAAATAGTTGCTAGCAAATGAATAATTCCACGGGAGTTAATATATTGTTAAAAAATGGCAATTCTTTTGTCAGTGACAAATGACACTTTGCTCTCATCTCCAAGAGGATAATGACATTGTAGTCATATACACAGGCAGAACATTTGGAAAATGATTTTGTTGCCCAGTGTGTACAGGTCTTCAACAGCTGCTCATGACCATCGCAGCATCCTCTACAGATGGAACATTCAGTTTACTCAGTTCTGCTTCCAAGTTAGGAAAACATTTAAAAATAAAAGCATCTGTTGGCTCAGTTGAGTGACCAGGATTAGGCTGCCCTTGCCCAACTCCATAAACTCAAAGTCATGGGAAACCTTTCACTGAGTGCATCTAGAATATTACTGCCTTTCTCCAAAGGCCATGGTGGTACCTTGGAAGTCTCACAAGAAGTAGGAAATAAATAAAAAACCAAACCAAACTAAAGAACCCAAAGCAATAAGCTTATAGCTTTATAATTTCTGTTGTTCCAAGTTTCTATATAAGATATTATCATCATCTAAAAATCTATAAATAATTGAAGGTAGCCTACTAATGGGACATTCTATTATCCATTAGAGGATTACTTTTATTTTTTTTTTTCCTTTTCATTTATATTTATTTATTAGAAAAGACACTGGATCTTTCTAAAGCAGTCACAACAGAGCCTGGGGTAATGTTAGATTTTAGACAGAATTATGAACAAACACTTCAGAAAAGTCCATTTATTATGAGGACTTCTTATTCTCACTAATTTAAAGACAGTGCTATTAGTAAAACAGAACATAAAAGCAGCAACAAAGCTAACCTTTCTCTATTATCTACATAAAGGGTTGGGGTTTTTTTTCCCCTTGTTTATGCCAGCACAGGAATGATGCAAATACTCGTTCATCTGTGTGGTAACTTCAGGCTGGCAAAACAGACAAGCATCAGGTTTCAGAAAACTTCACACTTATAAATAAACTGTTTGAAGTGTTTTGAAAGGTTTTTTTTAAAATCAATACTTCGATTCCAATTATTTAATTTAAAAAAACAACAAACAGGGTTATTAGCACAGCTGTTGAACAGAAAGCTTTACTGGACTCCCACAGCAGCTGAAATGTGCTTTTCTCCCACCGGAGAGAGTTCCAGCAGAACCCCACCATTGGCATTGCTTCCCCGTCCCCTTCAACACGTTTGTACTATCAATCAGCACCACCACTACTAACTAGTGCATTTGGGCAGGAGAGACTTTACCTCTACCTTAAAGAAAAGGATCTCACAACACCCCAGTACCTAACATTTAATGCTGTACATTCGACACGCCTGCACCTCTCCTTTCTGCACGCTATCGAGTGCAAGACCCAGGCAGCAAATGCTGGAGCACATTTGCTCGGGTCACTACTCACAGACAACATTTTCAGCAAAGCAAAACTTCAGTTATTTCCCTATGCCTTTTTATAATACTATTTATAAATATTATCAGGAACAACTTCAGAGGAAGGATCACTTAAAAAGCAGCTGAATAGGGAATAATTCCAGCCAATGCTTCTCTTGAGTTTGTTTCATTTCCAGTTTGACAGTTCACGTTTAACGCCTTAAGAAACAGAGCTGAAGTTTGAAAATAGCTGCCTTGTGATACTACACTGAAGTACTCATCAAAACCAGGAAAAATTACTTTGACGCATACTGTTAAAGAAGTCAGTCATATTCTCGTGCAGTTACATATACATACCACATTGCAATATAAAGGCAGGAGAATTTGGTTGCTGACATTCACAATCTAGAGGCAAAAACCATTCTGTTCTTTCTTAAAGGCAAATAAATAAATAAACCCCACACCATCACCAACAACAGATGCTTTGTGTTTTCTGCCACATGAATACTGCAACACAGGGACATTGTTTTTCCTCCTATCTACAGGTCAAGTTTGCCTCATCTGAAGAAGATAATTGTGAGGAATATAATCTCACCTTCCTAGAAGTGGAAACTTGATATACAGCATTCAGGTGCTGGTAACTCCTTAATAAAGGCTCTCTACCACACAACCATTAATGTTATTATCAAAGGCAGGACAGTCTGATAAGGTTCCTCTGAACTGGACTACAATTTACAGGAAACATCTTTAAGTGAAGCCTTTTAATTCTCTAACAGATCTCTAATGTATTCTTTAATAGGAACTCCAGTGAAACTGGAGTCATTTAATCAGGGGATATGCAGCATTATCTCACAAGAATGCATAAATACTTCCCCATTTAAGATACTGACAATCCAAGATCTCTAATATAAAATATTAATTTCTTCAATACCAGAATTTGAAATTTCTGAAATTAACAGCCTAGTAACTACTTGCAGCCAGCCACGAGAACAGAATGCTTTTGCACTGAACTATGAGTTCATTTTCACAATCTAAATGTATTCTTAAAGCTCAAGAACTACTTGAGGCCAAGGAAGTCTGAGCTTCACAGCTTCAGAGCACGTAAACAACCTCCCTTGATGAGCACATTCCCAATAGACGTGGAAAAGGGGCACTGAGAAAGACATATGACAATTTAAAAGAAGAGAGAAGAAACTCATATCCCTCCCTTTACACTACTTGAACTTTGATCTTGAAACACTTCAAATATTTAAAATGCTAAACATATGGACTGATCCATTCTTCGTGAGAGACCCCAGGTCTCAAGTTCCTGTTCATGTCCAAGGAGTAAATGCTGTATGTTTCATAGTGATACCAGAATTAAAGATATCATAGTATTGGGGAGAGAAAGGAGAAAGAAAACCTGAGGGTTATTAATGCTTTCTCTTTGCATGGAAATCCAGCTTAGAAAAATAAATGATAAAATCCCAAATCTACTGCCATATTTATATGGCATCTGTCTGGTACCACAGCAAGCTTATACCCAAAACTGCAGAAGAGAAAAGCACCTTTCAGATCTTGCCTTATTCTCGATTCCCATCTGCTGAATGAATTAGTCTTTGAAGCATGAAGTAAAATGTCAGTAAAAACAGCAAGCACTGATAATAGCCTCAAAGATCTGGAGTTTTTAGTCTTTTCAGGAAGTACATTTCCTTTATTCAGCTCAAAAGGCCTCATACTTCCTTTTACCAGCTTAAAAGCACATTACCCCTTTTTGTATGTTTGGGTTTTTTGTGCTTTCCAGCAGCAGGAGAGGCCATTTAGACCAAATAAGCCATAAATAACAGCATATGAGAAACTGCAACAAGGTGGGGATAACTCCACAGAAACAGCAGTAGCATACTTTAAATGGTGTTACGTATTTAGATAGAAGCAATTTGTGTGTTCTCTAGGCTTTTCGTTTTTGAAAGGAAAAACGACAAATCACAAGCAGGTCAAAACAGATCAGCACCACATTTTCCTGATGATCATTTAGGTAATATTTTCAAAGAGAAATAAATAGGTTTACAAAAAGCTTGATTTCTTTGACTAAACTGGCAGATATTTCCTCTTTATTAATTCAGTCCATTCAGTTCAAAATAGAGCCATATGCCTCTGGACTAGGCACCTTCTTTCCTGGATTTCAAAAATACCTAGTTGTGGTCTGTAACTGTTCACATAATCTTTACTATCGCTGAACAACTGAGTCACAGAAATAATTCAGATCAGTACAGAAGCAGACCACTTATTTGGAAACATCAGTGAAATCACACACTGTGTAAAGGTTCATGTACTTACAGCACGATACTAAAGATAAAATGAAATCTGCAATACTCTGAGAATCCATTAACAATTGTGGTATTATACATAAATTATGCCACAGAAAAAAAGCACCTGTGCATCCCACTGACCTCCCAAAAGACTTCTCAACCTTCTGTCAAGTATGAAAGGCAAAATTTCAAGTGAAGAGCGAACAGAAGTCACATCAGGTGCTGCAGCACATCTGAGCTCAGGGGCAGCGTGTCAGCCAGCGTAACAGCCTAGATGCGGGCTACTACAGAAACCAGGTCTGACCATATTCATATTTTTCTCTCTTTCTATTTTATTTCCCTTTTAATACTTAGGCTTTGGTTTCTTGAGCAAGTTGGTGAAAGGAGAGCAGGGCAGCCCTACAGCGGTGTACCTGCTGAGGGAAACCATCGTAGAAACTGGTCTTATCTGGGAGACTTGTCACTCAACAGTTACCAGCCTTGCAGCAATTAAGTACATGTTTACCCAAGAACCTCGATCGCGCTGTTACCCAACCGACCCCCGTGAACACAAGCAGCATCTTCAATCCGCCCTGGGAGACGCCTGAACAAAGAGCACCAGCGCTCTGCTGCGGGCCACGGAGCCAGAGCAGCCGGGGCGGCCGGCGGGCGCCTCCCCCCGCCCAGCCCCGCGGGGGGCAGCAAGCGGCGCGGCCCGGGAGCCGCGGCCGGGGGAGGCAGCGGGGCCGGAGCTGTGACACACGGCCGGATGCGTGAACCTTCACCCACTTAAAGCAGGGGAAGAAAGAAAAATAAATAAATAACAGATAGGCAGAGCCCCCCCCCCCCCCCCGCTCACAGCCCGGCTCTGCTCTCCCCGCCCGGCACCGGCGATGCCGTGGCCCCTCGGCCCCGGGGGCGGCGACCGGCGCCTCAGCAGCGGGGCCGCGCGGGGACAGGCGAACTCGGGCGGGGGGACGAGAAAATCTCGGATACCGCCATCCCAGCCCTCACACGACCCCGAGCTCCACCGCGGTCGCCCGCGGCCCCCAGCCCCAGCGCGCCCGCGGGGCCGGCCATGGGGTCCCATCCCTCAGGGCGGCCCCGCCGGAGGAGGGCCCCGCCCGGGGACCGCGGATCCGCCGCGAAGGAAGGGGGGGGTCCCCGCCGGGGCAGGGGGCGATCTCACCTCCTGAACCTCTCCTGGAGCCGCCGCATGGGTCCGGGCCGCCCGACCCGGCCGGGCGGCGGGCGGGGGGTCGGGACGGGAGGCTGCGGGCGGCTCCTGAGGCGGCGAGGGCCGGAGTCCGGGCCCTCATTGGCGTGCGAGCCGCCGCGGCGCGCAGCGACGGCCGGCGCCGTCCGTCGGTGAAGCGCGGGAGCCGGGCGGGCGGCTGCGAGCTGCCGCTTTAACCGGCCTCTCGGCTCCTTTCAGCCCGCCCGGCCGGCGCTTCCCTCCGCCCCTGCCCGCCCACAGCGGCCGGGCCCGCCGCGGCCCGCCCCCGCCGCGCCGCGGCAATGGCGGGAGGCGGGAGGCGGTTGGCGGCGGGGAGGGGGCCGGGGCCGGGGCCGGGGATCCCCCTCGGGGAGGGGAGGCCACGGCTGCTGGCGGAGGCCGGCCCGCCGCCATGGCCCCCTTTGCCCCGGGAGATGGGGGCTCGGGGTGCAGGCGCCGGGCGGGGGCCGGCGGAGAGCGGGAGCCGCGGCCTGGCCGCGGGGTCGCGCCGAGGGTGGCCCAGGCCGAGCCGGGCCTGGAAAACAGCAACAGGAGCAGCGGCGATGTCGGGGGCTGAGGGCTCCCCGAGGGCCGGGGCTGCAGCGGATCCCCCGCAGCCCTGGCAGCGGCGGCTGCGATTTAACAGCACCGAGCGGCATGAGAGAGCTGCTGAATTGCCATCGTCGCAACACATTCACCCACATAACCTCATAGCCGAGGTTATTTAAACCTGATTTTTAAACTCTAGAAGCTGAAAGAGCCCTTCCACAAGGGATGTGGCGTAGGCTGACCTAGTCGCAGGGCTCTGAGCTGTGGCACAGGCCCCAGCCTGGGGGTGCCCTCACTGGGGACTTGCCTGGCGTGGCACAGGACGGGGCGCAGAGCGCTCCTCCAGCAAAGCCGTGGCTCTGCTGTCGCGTAAAGCTGTGGGTGGAAAAATTTACTCCGCTCTGAATCGAGGTTACAGCGGCTAGACTGCTCATGACAACCTGGCTAGCTATCTTCCTAGTTCTCCCAGCTGTCAGCCCTAATCTTATCTACTCAAACCAAACTTTTCCAAGCAAGAGCTGTTTTACATGAGTGAAGAGATTGTCAGGCATGTTTCCGTAAGATGAATGTGGTGTTGCCCTGTATAGTACAAATCATGGCATGAATTAGGAGAATATTAAGTTTGATTCAAGCTTCTGTCTTCTCATCTAAGATCTTGTTTACAATGGGATTTTGAACAGTTCCAGCCCTCAACAAAAGCAATTAGTATAGGCACACCAAAGCAAACCAGTGGTTTAGACAAATAAGCTATGTCCAGCATCAACACCTTTTATGGCAGGACTGAGACAGATGAGATCTGCTGACTGCTGCTGCCATGGTTTGTAAGTCACCTCCCCAGCCCACTGAGCCACCTCTGCCAGGTAACCACCTCCACCACAGGCAGCAGAAGGAAGTGTGAGCGTCATGACTTGGCTGGCCGTCAGGCTAAATCTGACTTTTCATGGCCCTCGGTCCCTTTTACTAACTCTTCCTCCATGCCAGGAGTGAGCAAACAATGAGGTGGTAGCAGCTTTGTAAACTGCCATGGCAAGACTTGCCCCTTGGTTTCTCTAGTTTTGGGATGGAATAAGCTCTTTCTGGCACGAATGGCAGATTTTGGTCTCCAACAGGGGCTTGCTGCAAGGATGGCTGGGGCTGGGCCAGAAGACCACTGCAGACAGTCGGTTGCTCAGATTTGCTCAAAAGGGAGGGTAGAGCTTGTTGCTGGAAAGGAGAGCTCCTGAAATGCAGAGCCAAGCTAGTTCCCTGAGAAATACTTACATTAATCTCAGTGAGGTGTCACTGTTAATAGGTTGGTACAATCTGTCATCTGATTTAACAGTGTCACTGCTAATAAATTTTCATATTGCTTATGTTATCTGTTAATCCAAAAGGAGCAAAGTTTGAGGACACCACTGAAGAACGCAGCCACACACGCATGGCTGCATTTGAACGTCTGAAGCTTCAGTAGTATCCCAATAGCACGGCTTTATTTTGAGGTAGAACTTGTGGTGGTGCAGCTACCTTCCCACTCAATGCCACACGCACATCCTTGCATTCCTCCACAACTGCCCCAACAATTCGCTTTTTCAGGCTGTAAAAATGTGCAGGAATGTGTGACATTATGGACAGCATGACTGGAAGGCTGGCTTCTTTGTGGTTCTGGGAAAAACTGGACCAACTCCTGTAAAATGCATCTGCCGAGACCTTCAAAGGTGCCCACAGAGGCATTGCATGTTGTCTCCATCTTCTCTCACTCCCTCTGCTCCTCTTTGCCTGTTGTTCTGTCTCTTCCCAAACCACTCATTTTCATTTCCTTCCCTGCTGCCTTTGACGTTTGATCCAGGCTTTACCAGCAAATGTGTCACAAAGAGTTTTTCTCCTCATGGTTTTCAAAGCCTGTTTTTCTGCCTTTGTTCTGTGGTCGCAGATCTCACAAACTGTGAGATCTTTAAAACAACAGTTGGTGCAGCTTCCTGTTGCTGTAGCATCAAAGATTTACAGATTCAAGACACAGTTAAAAAAAAAAAAAAATCACTGTTTCAAACTTGTTTATTTTGAATGAAAACAATAACATTCAAACCATAGCGTGACCAAGAGGAACCAGGTTAAGACCACCAACCATCATGACAGCAGTGATGGGACTGGAAGAGTTTGAACGGAATGTCTGTCTCTCTTGAGGATACCACTAAATTACTCAGCATAGGTATTGTTAAAGCAGTTCTGACCAACAACATGTTTTTAGTACCGGTGACTCTTGTCGAACTCATCTCTGTAATTGCTTTTTATGGTCTAATGAATCAGAATGCCTTAAAAAAAAGGCACAACAAAAGAAACCCCTTACTATGGGCCAAGTAACTATTAAATCTAAATATTAGAAATGGGCATTAAGCATAGAAAACGAAGGAAGCAAAAACCTTATTAGTTTGATTACTCTTATTTACAAAGTAAAAGAAAAAATCTTCAAATACCCAATGTCCATTTGATTAAAAAATGTTCTTAAGACTAGAAATATGTCATAGTGAGCTCAGCAGAATAGTATTTTAATAGATGAGTCAGGCTTACAAGAAGATGGAAGAACTTTCCTTACTGAATGCATCCCTGCTGTGGGGCACTACCACTACTGCATTTGGAAGAAGGAGCGATGTATTGAAAATGAACAGCCAAGGGCTCGTTAATAAGAAATTTAATCTATTATTTTTTCATTGGGCAAAGAGAATTTAGTTCTGATCAGGGCTGTGGAGTATTTGTAAGATGGATTGTCCAAAATGAACTAGGCAGTCTCAGTTTGATACCTAATAGACACCCCTTTGACAGCTAATGGAAGGTGTTTGATAGCAAATCTGTTACTAATTGCAATTCTTGACAGTCTTAGTGAAGTCAATGAGTACATGACCTGTGTAGTTTGCCCTTATTATTTCTAGGTCAAATTTTACTCATGCAGAATGTCCTGCCAGTCCTTCACAGGCACTGTCTACTTCTCTAGGGATGGAGGAATTTGTACTCCTGGACTATTTATGAGCATTAAATTGACACACACAGACACACATAAGTTCTGAATCAGACATCCAATGCTTTTATAGGATTATGCAAATAGGGACACAAAAGTGGGACCTGTAGTTTTCACTGCATTGCAAAATTGTCTTGGGTTGCACAAATCTATCAAATGAATATAGGCAGGACTTGCTGAAAGCTTCCTTTTCCCCACCCAAGATGGAATTTTAAGTGCTACATGAGATGTCAGTGGTGAATGAAATTCTATCAGAAGGTTATATTAATAAAATTAAACATCTCACACAAACGCTGAGTTTCTTTTAGTTGTTTGGCACAGATAAGTTCTTATTATAAGCCTGCACAATAACTATTCTCCTGATTTGTTAAACAGATAACAGAGAAGCAAACACTCATAAGCAGCTCCACGGTTGCCAAAACAGATGTATCGGTGACAAGTCGTTGCGAAGTTCCCAGGTACTTACTGGTTGGAGTTGCCAGTGGTGACAGGCTGACTTTGGAGGCAGCAGGGCACATGCTATGGCTCAGGAAGCTCTTAGCCAATTTAATGCAGCAGGGAGGCAAGCTGAGCAGCACAGGGCCCTTAATGAGGCACGGGAAACAAGTTTGACAGGTGAAACTCCTCTCCACTCCCAGTCTACACAGGGAGAATAAATCAAGCATTTCTGGTAAATAAGGGTGGAGAAAAATACCCTTCTGGCTTCTTTTGACTTCATAACAAACAAAATGTGAGGATCTAGTCTTCCTCTCTTAGGGGTGTACATTATAATGGAGGAAGGTGATGGTTTTGCTAAGGTTTGATTTAGAAGCTTTAGAGGTTAAAGCTCTTTCCCTTCCTTAGAGAACAAATTCTGAAGTAAGTGTGGTTGTAACTGAGTGCCTCCTTCAGACATGTGTGTGCCTATGGTAGAAATACATTCTAGAAAAGATCTTTGCTGGTAAAACATAACTTACTGATGCAATTTTTGAAGGAATTTCTTCTTCAAGTTTCTAATACAAAAATCAGTTTTGCAATAATGTGGACTGTAAGACCAGGACAGCAGTAGGTCTCAGGTGAGCCCAAGATAAAGCGCTGTGTGCTGCACTTTGGGCACAAGCTCACACTGAAGTGCAAGCTGTGGGGTGCTCTGGAGCACCGTAGGGAAAGCTCGAGGCTGTGCTCCCTCTCAGCGTGTCCTCAAACACGTCTCTGCAGTACAGATCAAACGGGCAAATCAACCCAGAGCCCTTCAGAGAAGGGCTTGGGCCTTCTTAGTGCATCCGAGCTACCCTGTAAAGTGTCATGCTCTGGGTCTGACCCAGGACAAGGGTCCTGCAGGCAGCATGGATGTAGCTCTTTTTTTCCCCTTGTTGCAAACTGACCCAGATTTCTGCTTTACCTAACAGTCTTTTTTGAGCATAGTGTGAAGGAGAAGCATTTCTTACTGAAATGCATGTCAATGGTCTTGTGAAATGAGCACTTCTCCCTCCCTCAGCCTTCCCCCAATCTAATTAATAAGGTCATCTCACTGAAGGCAGGCTTATAAATAGCTTTCCAAACACTAATGGAATTAGTTCTGGCCTGGACAACTTTCCCAGTGTGACACAGGTATCTAAGAAGGGCTGGTTCCTCGGCATATGCAGCCACTTGCAGTGGAAATATTGGAATATAAACACCTACCTGATGTCATAGCGCTCTTGCTGCCAGCATTAAACCCGAAATGGGATTACAGCATCACCTAGTAATATAATAGAGAAGACTTACTGCAAGTAAAACAAGTGATTTGAGAGGGATGTGCCTTGTATTAGATTAGATTAGGCTAGATAATGAAATTTCAAATTCTGCTGAAGGTTTTTCTTTTGTCAGTATTTCTGAGAAAAGTGTATTTTCCATGGCCACAAACCCACCAGATTTTGTGGGGACAGTAAACAGTTACCTTGGGGAATAATATAAAAGTATTTCAAGTCAATAGGAATCTTTAATATGAGAGCAATTACTGGGAAATGAGTAGTGTAGCTATAAACTCTCAGAAGAGAGCGATGTTTTAAAATTATTTGACTATTTAAATCATCTGTCCACTGAGCCATTGAACCCCTTTGAAGGCAATGGCTGAATTATTAACATTTTAAAATTTGGTGTGAGCCTGGAATTTTATAATAAGAACAAAACCTAAATATGTCATAGAAAACTTAAACCAAAATGCAGAATATATGTTGGTTGTTCACTGATTTAGGGACTTCAAATCAAAGACAGTTGAGCTCCTAAACAAGAGACAGACATGAAATTATAATTTGATTATCTATGTGACTAACGAAGTTTAATTGCATCTTCAGGAAAATAATGGAGAAACATTATTTCGCAGTCATTTGGTCTGTGTATCAAATAATAGTCCTGTCGTATTGTATTTGAAGACAAGCCTGTTTCTGGCAGTGAACAAAATTACGTAGATTTCAAAATGCATATTGAGAAACCCAAAGAAGATCAAATTTGATATTAATCTATCTTTTCAAACAAAGGAAAATATGAAAAGGTCTTTTTTTTTTTAAGTTGCCAAGATCCCATGGCATACTTGATCCTAAAAGCATGTCTTCTAATGTTGAGACTGTTTCAAAAACACTGATATTTTTTCCTTGTTTTAGATTAACAAACTTGGGTTCATCTGGATTCATGATGTACCTCAAATGTATTTCAATCAGTAACATTTTCTAGTAGGATCACACCGATCTCTTTGTTACAAAGAGAACTTTCTGTTGGAGTGAAAAATCAAATTCCTCCTTGTTGCATGTTACACATTCAACCTTCTCCTTAGATAAAGAAGTTGACACAAGGGCAGGAGGTGCTTTGTGTAACTGAGACAAGATCACATCTCTAGAGAAGGAGAGAAAAGCAGCTCTTGTCAGTCTCTGTACTGGCCTTGGACCAGCCGCACAAATTCTGAGTCATCAGATGAATCAAGTCTGTTAATGACTGCAGTGAACTTCTCCTTCAAAAAATACAGAAATATCCTGTTTTCAGGTATTGATTCTGTAGTATTTCCTTTGGGAAGCTTTAGTCATAAAGGTACCAGAATTCAAGGCTTGTTTAGAAATAACAAATGTCAGGGTTTTTTGGCTTTTAGTAATTGTACCATAAAAAAGATGATCAGGGATTTCAACCTGCTGGTTATGGCTGAGTGATACACGTCCCTTGGAATATCTATCCGTTCCTCCAACAGAAATCACTGTGTAATTTAAGCTAACAGGCAAGTGGGAGTTTATTAAAAGCCCATATAAAGGTAAAATTCACTCATAAAGAGAATTTTAGACACAAGGCCGAATCAGAACAACCTGATTCAGGAGCTAAGCAGCTGCATTGTCTTCAGATTCCATTTGGACTGTGCTGTCAAGATCCCCTGAAAAATCACAGTTCAGTTTCTTAATCCAAAGGGATAACAGAATTCAAAGTCTGAGATTCTGTGTTGTAGCCTGCCTTTAGGAACTCTACAATAGAGAGTAAAGGATTACTCTAACTGTATTGTAACAACATATACTTTCAGTGTCTCAGCAGATCCCGAGACCAAGACTCCCACCCGATCCTTTTGTTGCACTGACGTGTCTCATTATTGTGACCCGCAAAGAAAAGCATCACCACCAGCATCACCCCACTCTTGGGGGGAAAAAAAAAAGAGCATTAATTGCCATCTCACAGATGTTGGATTTTGGCATCCACATTAAGCCTCCAAAAGTGGAAGCTTTTGAAGATTTTTTTTTTTTGAAGTGTTACCCATGCAGAAAAAAATATTTCTCTTTGGCCCCAATATTTTCTATATCTACAGTTTTTGGGCTTTTCAAAAGAAAATGAAAAATGTTCACACTTATACCAAAGCCAGAATAAACCAGTTCCACGTTTAAATCCCTTCCCACAGGCAAAGCAGACCATCTGCAATCGATGTTTATGACATTGACAAACAAAAACTTTTACCCTCCTTTTTTCTTACCACCTTTGGGTTTTTGCTCCGTGAACGTGTCTGCCATCCATAATCCCTCTTAATACCTCATTTTTGACATCGCAATCAATGAAGTGAAATAAGCTGTTACTTAATGGGTCTGACATAAAATCCATTTAAGTTAACGGAAAGACTCTCATTGTTTCCTATCAGCTCTAGGTCAAGCCTAAAGTGAACAGAGGGGGTGGAATTCAGCCTGTCGTTTGTCATCTGAGAGGAAATGATTTCCACATCCCATTTGGACTGCTCAGAGATTTTAAACATATTTAGCAAAAGAAAACAAATTGATTTCTTGTCAGTGGTTAAATGGTTGAAATTTTACTCTGAGTGGATAGTCCCTCATTTTGAGATTTTTGACATAAGTTTGCTTGAATTATTTTTTATGATTGTATTTTAGCTTAAAATGGTCCCTAGTTTTCTCAGTATTTTAGAAAAAAACAAATACAGGAGATCAAGATCAAGATGAATGGAAGTCAGCTGAACTGAAGAGGTGCCTGACTGCCCTGCGTGGGTCATGAAAGAGGGGCTTGCACGGGGGCTCAGCCTCGCTGGCTGCTCGGACCCCGGGAGCCAGGCAGCCTGTGAACTCACTTTGCCCTTCCTGCCGGCCACGGTGGGGCTTTCTCACAAAGCACCCAGCTGACAGCTTGTTAGTTTTATTTTTTTTTTTACTTTCCTTAAACACATTTGGAAAGGGAGAAAACATCTATACTCCGATGCACAGCATTATCTCAGGTCCTCTAGTTTTTGTAAACAGGCTTAATAAAACATGAATCCATTTTTCTCTATTGCTTACGGATGTTTACAAATATAACTCAGAAGCGGAATGAATATGTTCTTTACTAGAGCCCAACAAACATCAGACACCCTGTCCCTACCATATCTCCCAATCTAAATAACACTTGTCAGCCTTGCAAAGAGGGAGTGGAGGGGCCGGTGGGGACAAGAAGAACTGGGTGATCGTCTAACTTGCAATTCCCTGCTATCTCGAAAGACTTTTTTTCAGTGTTTCTGCAGAAATAACTTACGGTATTCAAGGACAAAAACCTGAACGCTCTTTCTCTTGGTTGTGGTATGTTATAAAGGGTAAAAGGAGTTCTGTTTCACAACGTTCCTTCTGGACACTAGGAAATTCCTGGTATGTACCATTTAATTACTGGTGGACAGGCCAAGTTGCTGAGAGGTCAGAGGACTTGCAAGAGACAGTGGCATCAAGAGGTTTGATTCCAGCGCAAATTTCTCTACTCGGCTGGCAAACAGTGATTGCAAAATGAATGTCACTGCTGTTAGCAATGTTTGTGAGGCCTTGCCTCCAGCATCCAGTTAATTTTCACACCGCCCTTGAGACAGGGTTATAAATTGTGTTATCTTTGGTGGAAGGGATAAGTTTTCAGACAGACTCTGACCTGACTCCTCTTTCTGTTGTGGTGGATGAAAGTCTACAGCGTTCTAGTGATGTAACTGAGTGACTGGACTTACACCGATGAGACTCTGACCCATCGCGTAACTGCTGGAAGGCCTAAAGGGAAAAAAACTACTAATTGGGAGGTTTGTAGGATCCAGTTTATCCACAGTGAGTGGATAAACAACAAACCAGAGGGGCACAGGAGTCCTTCAAGCTGTTTTTCAAGATTGGACCCTCAGACAACAAATTCCTGTCCTCCAGATTCCTGGGTCTTGAGGCTCAGCTAGCAATATTTACAAGGAGAAGGTAAATTGGCTTAACAAAATCAACGTCCCTGATGAAGAGCTGAAGTAGGGACGTCTGTGTGTACAGGGCACAGCTTTTCAGAAACTGCTCCTTCCCCAGGGCTGTCACTTCTCTTTGGTTATCCAAAGAGAGGAGCGGGGATCCTCACCAGGGCTTACCTTGTTCTGCTGCGCTGGGCGTTACAGCTGCCTTATTTGTAGCTCGTGGATGCAAAATGGCAAGGCCACATTTTTGGGAGCGGAACCCAGAGCCTTGGAGGAAGGTGACGCTTTCAACCTCTGTTTCCTCGGTAGCTTCCCCAGCGGCCGGGACGTGGTGCTGGCAGCAGATCAAAGCCTGGGAATTCCTGCGCTGCGCTTGGACCGTTCCTCCTGGCTGAGGTCACACCACTCTCCTCCTTTCTGTTTGTTTTTAGCAGGATGAATTTTATAAATTACAGGGCGAGACACAGCCCCGGTGTGAGAGTGAGGAGGGGGAAGGCGTGCTGCTGCTCGCCTGTCGTGTGGCCGGCGGGACAGGTCACAGCTAACCACCACGGTGGCATCTGCCCGTGCCCTCGGCTGGCCCCTTGCTGGCAGCCGTGCCCTGCGCTGCTGTTATCGACTGTACATGACTCACTTCAAAGAGCCTCATATCTAATACCAATAGGAATGTCGGGTTCTGAATTGCTACCAATTCTTTGTAATTTTACTGGAGTCTGGTAATAGTATTTTACTTAAATACTAGGTTTTTTCAACTGTAGAGAAGAACTCCAAAGCTCTTAGGTCCCTTGGCACTGGGAAACGCTCTGCAGACGTTTCAGTGAAAATGACAAAAGTTTACATCAGAGTTTTCTAAGGCACATTTCAGTGTTTCAGTGGAAATCCAAATTCCCATATTTTGGCAGTAGAGCTATGTCAGGTACATTTAAACGAACATTAACGATTTAAAAGATCTTTAGTGTCCTTCAGGACTAAAAGGAGGAAATCTCCTTCAAGGACAGATGCCCCTCAGCAGAGGACAGGGGGTTCTCTGGAGGAGCCCGTCTCTCTCCTGTTGTTCTAGAGTTTTGGGGAGCAGAGGCCCAACTTTTGGACAGTGACATCAGTCCCATCCCAACCGCAGGGTACGCTTTGGCTCCACGTGCATGCCTGCAACGTAGAAGGTTCAAATAAACGGTTGTTAAACCACAGGCTGTGTAGTGCAATAGATGTTAGTGCTGCTTTAGTCATCAATATGTTATTTAAAGATGACTGATACTTTTAAATCTCCAGATTATTCATATTAAAAGTGTTTCTTTTTTTTTGTTTGAGATTCTATGCTGTCATGCAGACATCTCCATAATTAAATGTATGCTTGACTCTCTGTCTGCAGTTAAGTAGACATTAATGGGGAACTAAAAACAACTGCCAGAAATGCTCCTGTACTTAAACTTCAAAAATATTAATATCAAATTACATAGATGATATAACTCCAATGTGAAATCACAAAAGGAAATTAAGGCTAAATGTTTGTGGAATCATCCAAGATAGTTTGTTCAAATTGTTATTTTTATTACAGTTTTCCTACAGGCACAGCAGGGACCTGTGCTCCACCACACAAGGGGTGGTTTAAAAATAAACATTTTTAAGCACAAAATCTCTCCACCTACAGCATAAAAGAATCGTACTAAAGTTGCAAAATCAAAGGCCTTAACATTAGGGAGCACTGGAATAAAAGTAAACTCTAGCTTAGTCTTTCTGTATATTTCTGATATGGCACAATATTTAATGCCATAATCAAACAGTATTTTTCCTGTAGGAAAAACCACACACTGGATACTACACACACACGTGACGTTCACTTTGGGAGCAGCTAGTCAGTATTTCATTTTCTCTTTACTTTTCAGCATGTGGCCTAAGGTTTAATCCAAACTGGGAGGGCGAGGTCTTACAAACTGCAGCCTTGATAATCTGATCTGATCCTGGGTCATCTGCAGGGCAGTCCTAATCTAACTTGTGCACTGCATCTGCATGCTCACATTTTCCTTGTGAATTTTTTTCTCTCTAGAATTTTTTTTTCCCTATGGTAAAAACAGCATCTTCTGCTGCAGTGACTGCAGGAGAGAGAACTGCCAGGAGCAGTGAAGCCTCACTGGGTAAATAACCACCTGCACTGGGTGTGCTGTTGCTTGGATGCTTGTGGCCAGATCCTGCGTTCACAGGGTGCAGATGGATGCTTGCGATAATAGATATAGATGGAATTGTGCTAGTGACGGAGGATCCCAAAGGTGCCCTTTTTACAGCCACTGCCCAGACCAAAGCTCTTCCCTGCGCAGGAGGATTTCCATCGTTACAGCATCGCTCTGTCAAGCCTCTTGCCTCTATATTCGGTGCTATGGAGTTAGGGCTGAGCTACACGTTACACAACCTACCAAATGAGCTGGAGGTCTGTAACAAAACCAAAACTGGATCAAGTCTTTTGTAATGAGTGAGTGGGACCCTAAATGGAGACGCTGTTTGTACTCATCCCTTTGCTGCTAAGGAGCAGAGAACAAATATTTGTACAACTGCCCTCACAAATCCAGTTCACATAAGCCCTCTCCCCTCCCTGCAATAAAAAGCTGCCAAAAAGGTTGGCTCTCCATTAAACTTTGCTGCGGGTGATAAACGTGCCTGCCTCCGAAAGCAGCCCTGCACTCAACACCAAGTGTGGCACGACAGGAATGAACCAGCCGCTCTGCTCGGCTCCAAGGGCAGATCCTCCGCCGGCGTCGAGAGCCGTGACCCCAGCGCAGCCGCTCTCGGCCAGGGCCGCTCTCTGGACCCGTGCTCTGGCTGGCGGCTGCACAGCCTTACAGCCCAAATCCTGCTTTTGATACTGACATGCAAAAACACAAACCAAGCAGTTCAGACTCTCTTTTGGTCACAGTTTACCCACTGCCACTGGGGTTTGGTGGAGGAGGGATGGAGAACAGCATCAAGAAGACACCAGCTCTGATCATCAGCACTTCAGTCTTAGCACCCACGAAGGACCGATCAGCCCACGAGGGACTGCGTCCTAGTCATCAGCTACTGGTTTTGAAGCTTTGTGAGGATGGCCCCTGCCCAGGGTTCCTGCTCTGACCCCCCAACACACACTGTGCACCTGGCTGCTGAAAAAGGGCTGGTTGCAGCGTGGGCTGTGGTGTGTCTACTCCAACTGGGAATTTTTGCATGCTGGAGAGAGTTCCCGATTTGGAGGGGAATAGGAAGATGCCCATCCTTCCTCCAACATTCACACAGAGGAGGTGGCAAAGCTGTTCTTTTTTGTTGTCAAAAATGGGCATGAGAGCAGGGGACGCAGCCTGAGCTTGAGCTGAGCACGTGGGAACGCGGGCAGCCACTCTGCGTGCCTGCCCTGGGGAGCTCTGCCAGCTCACCTCCAGCCCTGACCTCACGTAGCCCCTGTTACTCCAGCTCCTGAGGCCAGCTCTGAGCAGCGGCTTTGTCCTCAGCACCGGAGAACGGTTTGTTTTGACAGCAGGATAATTAATGTGCCTCAGCTCCATAGCTGTAAAATCCCCGGGGAGACGAGGCGTGTATGATTTTTACTGCGCCACAGCTAGGTGAGCACAACACGATATTCCTGCTCAGGGATGGCCGTGCTCAGG
Organism: Nyctibius grandis; assembly: GCF_013368605.1. NCBI lineage: Eukaryota > Metazoa > Chordata > Aves > Nyctibiiformes > Nyctibiidae > Nyctibius > Nyctibius grandis. The sequence goes on from NC_090672.1 coordinate 8,651,425, forward strand.
TACCTGCCTGGAAAAACTGCAGCTGTTTTCCTCATCTTATAGTGGCAAAGCTGGTGTCTATTAACCATCCCACTGGGAAAAATAACATCCAGCTCCCCAGAGGGGCCACAGTCAGAAACTGTCAGCTATGGCAAACTTTTTTTTGATGTGATCAAGGAAACAGCAATCACTTTTCTTACGCTGGGATGTCAGGCAGCATTGAAGGAGTGAGCCCTGCCTTCTGCTGCCCTGCAGGTGAGGTGGTGCAGCTCTTCTTGTTATAACAAATGGGCTAAAAGCAGTGTAGGCTAAAGCCGTCCTGAATCAAACAGCCCCTGGGCTAATGGCAAGTCCTGCTCCGTGCAGAGAAATCCCATCGTGGTGCAGCATCACTGCGAGACTCCTGTCGTGATTTAAGGCCTAAGGAAATCTTATATATGCACATATATCCCTTCATATAGAAACGTCCACGTTCACAGGCAGCTGCTCCATCCAGATTTTACCCTGCTGAACTGTTCAGTTCTGGTTTGGGAGTGCTCAGCACTAACACTGGATAAAAGCAGCAGCAAGTAAAGGTTCACTGACACCTCTCCCCTATTTCAGTACGGTTTATTTTCTGTTCACTTCACCATCTATTTGTGCTAATAAACTGCAAATATAAATATGAAGCCATATTGTTTTGCACATGTATTTGACATTGATAGAATAAATTACCTTTCCTAGAGATTCTCAGTTATATATTGGCTTCCGTTATGTGCTGCACAACATCGACATGAGAAGGCAATGTTTGCAATTACAGCCCTTTGCAAACATGGTTCTCTTCCAAGCTTTCCATCTTTCTACTAAATAAATATGTATGCAAGATAGCGTGTGTGTATTACTACAAAAGAGTATTTACACAACATCCAAATTTACACAAATTCTAATGTATAGTTCACACAGCAAACATTTTCTCAGACACGGAGCTGCAGTGGACCTTCTGTGCAGCTGCGCTCACACCACAAAACCAGAAACCCAAAACGTACAGCAGAGACCAAGCCTGTGTTCTTCCCACCGAACCTTAAGCATCCAAATGAAGTGCCTCGTCACCTTCAGCTTTCTCTCGGAAGAGACAAAATCCAGCTAAGATTGGAATTTCCTCTGGAGGTGCTCATCCCTCTCCCCGACTGTGAAAGCAGACTGGTTTTCTGATCAGGCACTCAGGTTGGTGAAAGAGAGGAGTCTTTCCATAGCAATGAGCTTGACCTTGAAATCTGTGATTGACCCCATAACACTAGTTCTGGAAGAAATCATCTCACTCAACAAAAATAAGGTAAAATAAGGAAAATTTTCAATATCCCGAAAAGCAACAAGATGTCTGGCCAGTTTTGAAACTTTTGGTAAAAAACCCCATCCAGTTGAGTTTTTCAACTGCTGACAAATATTTTGTTTTCCTTTACAAACTCCTGCAGCCAGAGGGGTACTCCAGGGACCCCTCTGTCTACACATGGGAAAGAGAGCCCCGAAATCAGCATCTCCTGACCGCGTTCTGTTCTTACTGTCATTTCCATTTAGTGCATTTTCTTCCATTTTGCTTGTATGATTGTGTTGTCAGTTTAGACACAGCTCCTGGAAGCCTTGTAAAGAGATATATATATTGCAGACATGTGTGTGTGTTTGTGTATATATATATATATACACACACACACACAGACACATCACCCATGGTTTGCCATCTAGATTTGACCGCAGAATGACAGAGAGGGGAGCAAAGACTTGGGTGATTTATACCAGCTGAAGATCTGGTCTATATGTTGCAACATACCTCATGCAAAGTAAGTGCAGCATTGCATCATAAACCATAGGCTGGAGCCAAGAAATAGCTCAGCTGGAGAAGGCACAGAATAAGGAGAGCACAAGCCTGTTCAGGTAAGAGAGCTTTGTATCTAAAAACATGTCCTGACATATTCGCAAGAGGAGGCTAGGTATTTTTGAAGTTGATTTTTTTTGCTTGCAACTCCCCAATCCTCTGAGCTCATTAAAATGAAGACACACTAATTTCCAGGAGTGGCCAAGAGGGAAAGGTCAAGGAAGGACTCCTTTGTAATGTCGATTCTCAAATTCCAGTGAGAACAACAGTAAGGTTTTCATTAAGCCACTGTCAAATGATAAATTACTGCACTGCCAAAAGAAAGTAGGACTGCTGTTACCTTATATACAAAAGGTAGTGAGAGAAAAGACCTGGTAATTTATAGCTTGCATACAAGTCTGCCTTCTGTGATGCACAGGTCATTGTATAGGTCTGCCAGAAATGAGATCTCAGGTCAATAAAAACAAGGGTCTTGTTACCAGCAGCGGGCCCTGCCTGGCTAAGGAGCAGCCAGAGCTGCCATATCAGCAGCATTACACATCCCCTCTGCACAGGAGGTTTTGTGGGGGTTACGTCTGTAGGACCCTGGTTCTGAAGGTACAAAGCTACTCGGAGAATGAGGTGCTTAGCCAGGTACTAAAGTCTTCAAAAGAAGCAAAGCAGCTATTTCTGTTATTGTGCCAAACCTTAAATAATGCAAGAAAGCCCCGGGAACCCAGTGAAATCTCTGCTGAACGGGACACTCAGTGTCTTACAAAGGAACTCGAGTTTTAAATCCAGAGCTGTTGCTTTCCACTTTGCATTTCATGGACAGACGTCAGAGGAAGACAGTCTGATTAAACAAATTATTTTAGTTCAAATTGAAACAAATATTTGATTTCATTCATCCCATCTCCACTTGAAAAATGCTGTCTGTCCACTATGAAGCATCCTGACTGATGACTAAGAAAAAACATTGCTCGAGGCCCTCGAAAGGAAAACAAAGTGAAGTGCTGTGCCTCCCAGGTGCACGCTCTAATGACATGGTTTCAGGGTGTTCACAACTGTAACTGCCTTTGCTTCTGAGGAAAGCTTTCCTCAAATCCATGGGTTGGTCTAGGACCAAGACACTGCCTTTTAACAGTTAATTAGCTGGAGCAATTAGTGGTCATGTTGTTGTACAAAGAGCAACAAAGGGAGGGTGAAAACCGACAGAGTGAGAGCCACTCGACCAGAGACACGGATGGCAGAAACACTCAGGCAGCACGTCCAGCAGCCAGATCCCGCCTTGACGCGGGCTCTGGAGCACGGCAGCCAAATGTTAATTGCGGTTGTACTCACGCAAATTCAGACCTTCTCTCTTGCCTTGCACTTGTGTCACTCCTGGGTATTTCCACTGAAATCCCCTTGAATTACCTCGCGTAACCTCTTGCCTACAGCGGGGAAAGGGAGAGCAGGGCACAGCCCGCCGGCTTTGGAGCCGGTCCAGGTTCACGCCCGAGTCCCAGGCAGCAGAATCTGGCCCCTGTGAATCCAAAAACTGGAGCGTAGAAAGACCAACGATTTGTGGGGAGAACAAAGCGCACCAGGGGTCTGTACCTGCATCCCAGAACGTGCTTTTTGGAAAGATGACACTTAAGACAGTAGATGCTTTATGCAGTCGACTGTCAAATCATCTGCCCTGTCCCATGAGCTTCTGGAGAAGAGAAAGAGGGTGATCCGAGGTGAGGTGAAGAATGAGAATCAAGCTGGAGTGATTTCTGTATTGAATTCAAGATCCTGTAATACAGGGTTAAAATAGAAGCATCTGCAATCTTTATACAACAACCTGTAATTATGCGCACAAAGACGTATGTCTCTGCATGTGTAGGTGCGTGCACGCGTTATACATTAATATGGGTATAACAACCAAAGCAGCTGATATAGTCGCTTTTCTTTCTATATTATCTTTTATTAGGAGATATGCATTACGATTGTTTCAATTTTTTAAATCCATGGCAAAACACTAAAGCATTTTCTGACTTTGCCACATGCCCCTTGCAGGAGCCTGCGCCGTGCTGGCAGCCAGGGCTGTTCCTACAAACCTCTTTCTCTCTCTGAAGTGCGGCAGCCTTGCCCTGCTCCAGTCACCTTGGGCACTTGCTGTCCTCACCCCAGGTTGAAGTCACAATCAGGCACACTGCAAGTTTTAAGCCCAAAGTGCCCCTTTGATCTCAGGGCTTATCTGAGCCCCTGCTGCCTTCTGGTGGGTTGTTCTGTGAGTTCGAGATGGATGTGATCTGGCTGACAGAGGTTTATCCGTTCAGGCAGGAGAGCTGGTGCCCTGTAGGCACGGAGGTAATCTGACAGGGTAGCACTTATATCAAACAAGAGAGGTAAAATGCTTCTGACCCAAGAGGATGCTTTCAAGCCCTGCGCTGGACAGGATGCGGCGGCAGGAAGCTGCCCCACGCTTGCAGCATCGTTATGCGCTGCCCTGGCTCAGAGCCGTGCCGCTGGCAGCCCGCGTCCCACTGGCCCTGCTCAGGACACGCGTTGCTGCGGTCCTGGTGAGGTCTGGGTGCTCGTCCCGCGGGGCCTGGCCTCTAAGTGTGCGCGGGTGGCTGCTGAGACCCGGCTCTCGCTCCACCTGTCTGCACGGGGTGTGAAGTACCTGGGGATCAAAGGGTGCCCTCTGCACCGCAGACAGGTGTGAGTGCTGCTGCACACCTGCCTGGGAAGCAAGTAAGAGCCAAAAGCTGGACCTGGCCCAGTCCAGGTAAGAGCAAGCCTTTGCTAAGTGTAGAAACAGAGAGGTGCTTCGCCCTGGTGTGATGAGGGCACAGCCCAGCCTTAAGACATTTTCCTTCATCCTTTTTATCCCGTAAGTATTCCTTGACTTCTAGTCTAAAAAATTGGAAACGATCTGCCTTCTCTGATGTCTGTCACCCCCGGTTCCCCCGTGTGCTTCCCAGCAGAGAGGGCACAGATGAACCAAGGCCACAACCCGCCTCCTCCCAGGCAGCTGTTAACAAAACAGGAAGCGTCGGCCCCGCAGCGGGACCGTGCTTTGAGCTCTGCCCGTGGGACAGGCTGCGGTGACCTTTGGGACAGGCTGCGGTGACCTTTGGGGGGAAGCTTTAACAGGCACCATTCAGCCCCCCCAAGCTGGCACCTTTCTTTGCCCTCTTGCTGCCAACACTGCTGCCCGCTCCTCTTGGATGCTGTACGCTGGGCTGCGGTATCCTCTCTTCCCCTCCATGCTAACAGAGCAAACAGCGAAATAAAACCACGCATTCACCTTAAGCAGATGAAGCAGACAGAGCATTTTCTGTTTGCAAAAGGGGAAGAGCAGCGAGTCCACCTGCAAAACCGTTTCCCACTAACCAGTCCACGATAGTATCTTACATGCTCCTAGTGGCAGTTTAACTGTCACCCCAAGAAGCAGCTGGGCTTTTGTAATACTGAGAACACAAAATCACAACAGGAGGGAACCCCCCAGATCTCCCACATTGCAAAGCTGGCGAGACAAAGTTAGTTGGAGAGAAAGAAAAAGGAACCTTTGTCCCTTCAACTCTATAGAGGTAATAATAGGAGAGCAGCATGTGTCCTCCCAGGCCAAATAACTCTGCCAAGGCAGTTGCAAAAACACACAGACTTGACAATGAGGAGCCGTATCTTCTCCAGTTATGGCTTAAAGCTCCTGCTTGTCCAAGCAGTTCTCTAACCTCTACCACAACGAATTAGTAAAACGTCCATCCTCCCAAGGAACTCTTAAACACCAGCACGTGTCATAAATATGTGTCCCAAGGATGTGGTGTTAACCCTTCATAATTATTTTTTCCATGCCAGAACGAGTTAAGGTAAGAGTCTCTGTCCTGGCTTCAAATTTCCTGGCTTTCCCCTGTCTGCGTCACGACATAATTCTTTCCAGCCAGCCTCTTCCTCAGATGTTCAGCGTTAGCGTTGGGATCCCTGCCAGCTCTCCTTCCCAAAACAAACACGGAGCCTCCTGATGCCAAAGATTTGCCTTCTATTCAATACCGCAGGGACCAAACACTTGGTTTTATAAGCTCTGCGCCGATTTTCAATTCTGCAGAGGTATATAAATAAAAATGCAGCTTTATAGAGCCTTGTCTGCACTAGAAAATACTTGATGGCATGTCCCTACAAGCTGACTCTCTCCATCAACTGTAAATAGAGCTTCAATTAATTAAGGAGGTTATTTGCCAAGTTAGTACACATAGTTTCAGCAAGCAAAATAAGGCTTATTGACAAATGACTTTTTCCTGGTGTATTCGCATCTGCATCAGAGTTTTTGCTAGTAATAAAACCACCCACCCATTATCAAACCACCCTGGTTCCAGTGTAAACCTGGTCTAAAACTAATACCCTGAAAAGTGATAAAACACTATTCCCGGCTCAGTAAAAAGCTTTTCTTTCCCTGCAGTGTCCCTGGTTTCACACCTTATCACCCACTGTAACCTGCATGCTTTGCCTGGAGGGCTGGGAATTGCAGAGCTGTTGGTGGCTGATGAGAAATGATTCAATGGAAACGTTGCCGCAAGCCACACAGATAGCAACCCACAGCCCCGCGCTGCCCCGAGCGGGAACCCACTGAAATTCAGACAGATCCTTCCTCTCTGCTAAGGGAGATGTCCTTCAGGCACAGGACATGTGAAGTGTGTGTCCTCTAGCCAGCCAAGGCTGCTGCTGTCTCCTCTTCTTTGGGAGGAAGGTTTCTTCTTTTTGAGGAAACACATATGTGACTTTGTCAAGTCTGAGCTTAATATGCTCCTGAGAGGGGAAGAGCATGCAGAGAATAGGGAAGAAATCACCTGTAATAGGCACTATTGATATGCTTCCAACAAGTACTGTCGTTGTTGGGGAGGGTCGGTGGTACAGTGGCTGTACCCATGAACATGGCATGTGCAGACATTAAATCAGTGCTGCTACTCACAAATCTCTTTTCAATCCCCATTTCTTATGCTAATTAGATTTGGTTTGTGAATGCCCAGTTTCCATCCATAAACTTGAGGCAACTCACGTTAATCCCTCAAAACCTCAGGGGCTCTGTTGTGTCATTTGAAGGTGGCATGTGTAGAAGGATGTTCCTGATTCCTGTCTCTCCTTTCTTGAAAGGTTTAGGTCCAGAATGGGCCTGAATTTGTGTATTTATTTTATTTAGAAGAAGTGATTGGACTAAAAAAAGAATGTGAAAAAATATTATGTAATAAAACTGTATGAAAGGATTGATAATTGAGGCAGTATCATTAATACAAATAGAGGTGGATGCTAAGCCTATATTCTCTGCTCATGCTAAAGTCAATAGCAGTTAAGCTCAGTGTAGTTTTAGGGTAATAAAGAGCTATCCTGTGGGCCCAATAAGCTTCAATACTGGAGGAGTGTGAAATGTGGGTGCTTAAACAACATGTCCAAGTCTCCTATGCGCTCAGGAAGAGACATCAATATATAATAATTCATAGTTAACGATATTTCTATAGCACTGCCCATGAAAGGAGCTCATGTTCCTTCTTAAATATTAATTAAATCAACCCAACACTCCAGTTGCATAACAATTATTACTGCCATTAACAGATGGAGAAACTAGGGCACAGTTTCGTTGCCCACACAGAGCATCTGCTGCAGATCTGGGAAGGGACTGACCCATCTGCAGCCCGGGTTGAGCGATCGGATGCTGGATTCGGATGCTGGATTCGGATGCCTCCTGACAAGTATCTGCCTCCAAAAACTGCATCCGAATTGTCCCATTAGGGTGGAAATGCCTCTTTGAAAGGTTAATGTCAAACACTGTCATTATCAGAGAAGGAAACTAAGCAGCAGTGTCTCCAAGGAAACCAGCACACGTGAGAGGCAGCGAGCGAGGAGACAAAACCCAGAGCTGGAACAGAAGCTAGAGACGGCAGCTGTTCCGCTTTTCCCATTTTTTATATTTCTGGTATGATTTTCTCTTGTTAAGTTAGATAGCTTTGTGCTGTGAATGTCGGAGCAATTTGTTTATAAACAATTAATTTAGCTTTCTATCACTCAAGCATGAAGGACCAGATCTCCACCTCTCAAGTCCTTCCAGCTGCCCCACGCTTTCCTCCTGGGCAGCAGCAACCACCAGCAGACTCCAGCATACGTCACCCCATCCTTCACACCTTCCTCCTGTGCATCCTCACTATGGCTCTGGCTGCAGTGTCATCCACCAGTGAAACGCAGCTATTTTGGGTACAGGCTGCAGAAGTCCCTCAGGGACATCAGCAATACACACACATTTGCTTTCACCAGACCCTACGTGACGGGACAGGTTGGGCACAGGGAGTCAAGCGCTTGGGAAAGTCACAAAGTCATTTGGAGTGGAGCAGGACCAGGAGACACAGGTCAATGCTTTGCCTTACAGAAAGTACAACGGTAGTTTACGAGACTCGAGCTTGCAGTTTTTAATCCGTCTAAAAGATGGCACGCTGGGCTGTAGGGCTCCCCTAAGCACGAAGTAGTATTGGCTCATGGCTGGAAGAACAGTATTTCCAATTCAACACCCAATATCCATTCTCACCTCTTGGCATTCCCACCAAAGTGCCAACATTACGCAAGCTGAATAGCTGATAACGCAAGGTGGTGTGGTTCTAGGCAGTAAAAACTATTCTTAAGCTCTTCTTACAGCCAAGGGGTTTGACTTGGACATGTTACTGCACTTCTATACTTAGCACTATCAGAGGATGAGCATTTGCATGATAAGAACAATGTGCTAATAAAAAATGAGAGAAGATTTATCCCTTTTCAAATTCAGAAAAATTCACTGCATGGGAAGGAATTCTCCCTTGTGAATATGGGTTAGTCTGTCTGGGCTAATCCTCTACTCACATATTATTAGGGATTTAAAAAAAAAATCTGAAGGCTTAGACAGTATATTTACAGTGGAACAGGCTCACATAAAAGATGTATTTTCAGTGAATTTAATGACACGTTTCACTTGAATTAATGTTTCAGAAATCTAGAGGTTTTTTCCTGTTGTTTCTGTGAAACCCTTTAATAGAGGCTTTACAGAAGCAGTAATATGTGACTTTAAAAGGGCACTAAAGCCAATTGAAAGCCAGCCAGTGCAGACTGAATTCCTGCTTCCTGCAGAACAGCAATAAATCCTCCCACCACCACTCGGTTCCCTTCTAACTGCAGAGCTACAGACCGTCAGACCTCCACGACGACCGTAGCTCACTCAAAGCAAGTGTTTTAAGGCTCTCTGTCCACGGTTTCCCCAGATTTACTGTGGCTTGTTCATCGACTTCTCCGCTCCACCCACTCTGGTCATTTTTTGTTGGAGTACATTTTTATTTTGTTTTCTTTGAACCTACTGGGTTAGTTCATAGAGTGAAATTCAAGTGCAGCCCCTGCGTTCCATTAGGAACCGCAGAAACATCTAAGAGAGAAACCTCAGTGCAGAGGACAGAAGAGGAGAGAAAATTAATGTGGAGTAGAGACACATGGAGAGAAGCACAATGGGAACATGAGCTGCTCAAGGATACCCAGGGCCAAGGGCAGAACTGGGAACACATTTTTTACCAACATCTTACCCATTTGCAAATGGCACCTACTTCAAAACAGTATTTCTGTGCTAGATATCCAGGCCTTAAAATACTACCTGATTCTCTAGGGCAGGACATTCCCCGTGCTGCCAGCTGTGGACCAGAGCCTGCAAGATGCTGCAGATATCCCAAAGGGATATCCCAGTCTCCACAGAACTCCCCGCATGGCTCCATTTTGTGCAGCCATCAGCAAAGCCTGTTCTCAGGGTGTTTTTTTACACCGTGTGGACCCCAGCAAAGGATACACATCTTACACCATACGATTTAGGGAAAATAGCTGCGCTGGTAGGAGAATATTCGTGCGCGCTTTCTTGCGATGATGCAGAATGATGGCAGAGGACTGCAAGCACTTGAGGGACTGCAGCTTCAAGGGTTCGACCTGCACACTCGACCCAATAAAAGCCCATTTACGTGCATTAATCCTGCCACAGTCATTACGTAAAGTGTGGTACCAGAGACCTCCACAAAGCAGTAATTTCACTCACAGTGTCTTGATTACTTGCAATTCTCTGTACATACCCAAGGGCTCTCCCTGCTTTAATGCACCAATATTGTTCTAGCATAGACAAAACAAGAAAACCATTTTACTCCCATTGAGAAAGCAAAGTCCTGATGCACTTTAGTCCCTCCTTTTCTGGAAGGGGATTTTACCCACTGTTTAGAGACACTATCAGGAGGGAAGTGTCATTTGCTGCTTTTACCTCCACATGTCAGGGCAGAGTCCACCAACTCTATCACAACTGATAAATTTCCTTACAAGTGAACAGTGCGCTCCTAGAAACTGCTCCCCCCCTTGCAGCCTCCCCGGGCATTGCCTGCAGCACTACAGCCCCACCTCCGAAAGCTTCAGCAAGAAAACTTGACCACACAAAAAGCAACAATTTTGCCATAGAGTTTCAAGGAGCCAAGAGTTTGTAGTTGGTGTACACAAAAGGTTTGCTGTTAGAGAAATCTATGTATCTAGAAGTATTTATTAACACAGCCTTGCAAGTCTATCTTTGCCTGGAATGCATAAACAAACACGGTGGCAAAGATACAGCAGACGTGTCATGGTATCATTACGTTATTTGCATGACCTTCCTCAAAGAACCACAGAACTTTTCTGCTGGCATCGTGCCATTCTATATGGCATCTTACCATCAACAAAGAAAACAGCTATGCCACACTCTTTGTGATATTTTTGAGCTCTTTTTAGTCCCACCTCCAAGGTCTTCTTAGCAAAGATTATTATTTCTGTTTCCTAACACCAAGGATTCCTTATCACCAAGGCAGCTTCTAGCACGTTAGATGATATATGAACACACAAAGAGCTTTAAAGAGCTTACAAGTTGAAGACAAGGCAGATAGTAGAGCCCAAGGAAAGATAACACTGGCCTGCGTGGGTGACAGTGGCCATAACATACCAGCAGCCTAGTCACTGCCAGGTTTTGCCAAAGCAGCTACAACTTGCAGTCAACTAATTGCACTTTTTCAGTGCTAAATAACCAAACCAAGACATTCAACATAATTATTTCAGTATGATACGTGGCAGAGAATCATGCCACCAAATTCTGATTTATTACCAGTTTCATCACATCAAGGTTTTACTCAAGCCCCCAGCTCTCAGCAGCCTTCCTTCCAAAACCAGGGTATCTGTAACTCACAGGGGTGCAAAGGACAGCTTGAAAACAAAACCTGGGTTCACCCTCAAGAATTTAGAAACCAAAAGAAAAACCACTAACCATTCTGGTTGCTTTTTTAAAAATACAAACAAATAAGAAGATACCCCATATCTCAAGATTTCCTTGCCAGCACCAGGATGCTCTGCAGGCTGATGCATAAATCAGCAGGTCTGGGGATGCAGCACAGGTGGCTGGAGTACAAACCATGCAGTCCAGCCAACAGCTTTATTTAATTGTGGATCAAACTCACTGCAATTTATTTCTGGAAGTATTTAAAATGCCTGCCCTGAAGGCACTGGGACCACTGCATCCAGCAAGTCATCCACGACACCTGACATAGACAGGTAATAAATCTCACCGTGTTTACTAAAGCTTTGTATAGGACTCTGTGGGTACTTTGCATTAAGATGATGTAAAATAGAATATGGGACAGACACCTGCAACAGCGTGGGTCCAGTGCTATTTTTCCCTGAATAATCAGTTAAAAAGTACCACACACAGTAACTCAAGCACTATCTAGAGGGACCCAGTGACCTGGCATTAAGCATCCCATCTTAGGATTTCAGAACACAGTTTTCAGTCTTTTGCTCGATCAAGGACATGTTTGGGCAGAACAAACCAACATGAGCCACAAATTCCCCGCAGCCAAATTAGTTTAAAAAGCTGGTTTGGCCACCAGTGACAGAGCGCCCATGCCAGCATGGAGCATAGCAGGGGTCAGCTGGGTCTGCCCAGCTTCTCGGGTGGGTTCTGCAGCCCAGGCTGACAGGGACAGAGCAGGACCTGAGCTGGCTCTGCTCAGGAACATCTACACTTCAGTGGCTACAAGATCAACAGCCCTCTTGTCTCTGCCCCTTTGTCCTTCACTTGCAGGACAAAAACATTTCCCTTCCTTTCAAGGGATGGGAACTTTAAGTCTATCGAAGTGCCAGGGGGGAGAAACCCAGCAAGACATTGAAGAAACTTCTTATCCAAAAAGGCCTTTATCTTATAGCTTCCAAATTATGGGAAAAATAACTGGAGCTGATGCAGATAACGTTAGATTTACTGGAGATGCAATAACACCCTTCACACGGCCCATGGAACCAGCTGGAACACAATACAACTGAAGGAAGGCTCGGGAGCGAGCGGCAGGGTCAGACACGTGGAGATGCACATCGAAAGGCAGGATGTAGGTCCCACTAGCTGCAGAGGGTCAGAAATTGCTGTTTCAGTGGGGCGGATGGCACCGATGACTCACACATATTGCATTACCGGTAAATTTACCCCGGCTCACGCTTTCCCTTGGGCAGGAGGCACCGTACCCAGCTTTTCCAGGAAGCATATCGTATCCCATCAGGGGATTTGTGCGGGGCAATGGGTACTCCGCCCGCTAAGAGCAGAGCTCATCTTCTACCTACGGAAAATCAGTGCCAAGCCCAGCTTGGCACTGCCCTCCGGTGAGCTTACAGACAGCACGGAAAGTATTAAATTCTGATGGGAGCAGCAGCTGGCTTCTATCAGAAAGGCACTATCTCTATCCTTTTAACATCCTCAGCATTTCTTTTCTCACTGGAGAGATAAAACAGCCTACCAAGGTCATTTGCACTCTGCAGGCTGAGGAAGATGTGCCGAGGTTGCAGGGCAGCACAGCTTGGCCCATCCCATCAGGCTGGGATGCTTTGAAAAACACTGTGTACCTGCAAAAATAGCAGTACCAAGCACGACTTGAGATTAAACCAAGGCCCTTCTTCCGTGCCTGAGTGGATAAAAGCGTCACTGCTTCCGACTGCCAGTGGGCTGCAAGGCGGCAGCAGCGTAAATAGAAATTAGCCCCTTTATGGGTGGCAGGCAGAACTGCAAGCCTGTATCGATGCAGAACACAGCTGAACATAAAACGACCCCCTTGGCAATGGCACCATAACGAATAAATCTGTGTCTCAACTTACCTTGTGAATGCGTGATCCTTTTGCAAATGGAGAGTAAACATAGCAGACGAGGCAAGCTGATCAGCAGAAACCGGAGCTCCGAGGCAGGGTCCCCTTACACGACTGTTGTCCTTTTCCCTGGCCGGTCGGAGGAGTTTTCATAGGCAGGGACAAGCCCCTTTGCCCAGCGGGTGCTGGCAGAGCCCTGCTGCATCACCACCAGCCGGATCGGAGGCTGGGTGTCTGCAGGGACCTCGGGGGCATATTCCTTGCTGGGATCCTTCCCCCTGCAGTCATAGAGCACGCAAGAGATCAGGAAGACCAGAAGCAAAATAACATAACTAGCTACCAGAATGATGAGATTCAATGTAACAGGGTCAATCTCCAAATAAAACTCCATTTGGTCCCATCCTATTGAGGGTAAACCCAGAGAATGAAGTTTCATATGCACAAGTGAGCGACCGCTAACTGATCAGAATAGATGTATTGGCTTTGCGGTAAAAATACATTAATCCTCAGGTCTCCTGTAGCAATGGATTTCCCCGAACTGGATGATTAAAGCAGCTCAGTTTAATAACTTAAGCTCCTTCTTTTAATGCCACGTTGCCTACAGTGGCAGAAGCTAAATTTGAATGCTATATTTACAGGAAAACGTCCCTCTTGCTCAGGGACTATTTATTTTCTTAACATGCAGGTACCAAACTGGGTTTAGTCTGAGGGCATTTTGCAGAACCTTCCTTCTACAAGTAGGTTTGGGTTCATGGGCTGAAGAAAACTGAGCTGTGTAATTAGTAAATGAATACAGAGATAAATTAGGGAGAAAGTCATTTGCAAGGTAACTTTTCTCAAAATCTAATGAGCCTGATTCTGATTTTGACCAAGAGTTTTTTGCCCTGCCCTAGTGTTACAGAAGGGCTTTTAAAGGGAATTGAAGACTTTTATTACCCACTTCCATGTCAGGATTACTGCTACACGTCACACCACTGCATCACACGCTGCCCAGCCAGTCCTTGCACAAACTCTGCTGTGGGACCCTGCTTCCTGCAGGCTGCTCCATCCCCTTCGAGCCTCCTGCAACATGACTGGAGCACTTCTGTAGCCTGGGCACTACCAATGTCTTTTTCCTATGTAGACCCTCTGCTTGCTAAAAAAAGGTGAAGTGTGCGACGTGGCTGTCCCCTGCCTGGCAGGAGTGCCAGGCTGCCCAGCCACAAAACCCGCAGAAAGTTTTTTGCATCTTCCAGATTTACATCTCTGAAGTCGATGTGCAAATAAGGACACACATATAGCTGCCACACGTTGCCCACACACAGCTTGCTTGTTTCCCTAGAAAACCATGCTAGAGAGACCATCCCTCCTCCAAAAAGTAAAAGGTGTACCGGTGTATATGATACCAGGAAGGCAGACGGGAAGGGGAGGAGGTGATGCTGATGAGCACCGCAGACCCTACGTCAGCACACTCGCTGCTCCCACGCAAAACTCCCAGGTTTTGGTCAGCATTACAGCACAGGAGGGTTTTAGGAAGAGATTAGGCTGTCCCAGCTCTTAACGCTGCCAGAGCTGTGGAAAAGGGCTTTATGTGTCAGTGGGAATCTGATCCGGCACGTCTAAGCCATGAGTAAGAAATATGTCACGGGGTCATCCCGCTGCCGCAGACCTCGACGCATGCCACTCGTTTTAAGGCCAACATCATCTGCATCCCCCGCTGTCTGCCCTCCTGGCTCTTAGCTGAGGAGAAGTTTGTATCAAGAAGTAATCCCAAGGCTGGCATTGCAAGGGGAGGGTACCCCGCAGCTCCCAGGACGCACATTGCGTGACCCCCGTGTTGGGCGGCTGTTGCACATCACGTGCCGTGTCTGAAGAGGACCAGGCATTTGGCTGTTTGATATAGTTTAGATGAGGCTGAGATTTTTCAAGACAAGCTAAGGCAGTTCCCCTCCAAAGCAATGACAATCAGAGCTGGGACTTGGCTTCAGTGCTCACTGGGAAACTGAAAGTCTTTTGAAAATCCCTCCAAAATTACCCAGAAGCACAAGTGCCTTTGAAAGGCAATAGGGTTTATGGTCTTAAATTTCAATCACATGTGCTACAAGAAATTAGTCCCAAAGCAGTAAATACTATATAGTTCACATGTTGAGTGAGATATAGGATTTTATGTTAGTTTAAGTCTTTTTAACTAGTCCTCAAATGGCAGCCTGGATTCTGAAAACTCAGCACTGTACTTGCAAAAGAAAGTTTGAGATTTTTCTCCCTTGCATTTATTTAGTACCAGCGAGTTTGCCAAACCCGAACTGTGTCCTCCGAAGTCCTCCACACCAATAGCTTGGTTTCAGATTTCCATCTAATATTGCAGCTAATATTGCTTATACATGACATTAAGTGTTTAATTTAGATAGGCATCATGCCAGCTTTTAGGGGGACTGTTCAAAAGTTAAATCAGGGACTAGGTTACTGCACCACCTTCCGTGTTGCTGCAGACACGCTCTCTTGGAGAAAGAAAAGCCTCCACGTTTCTACATCTCTCCAGCTTCTCAAAACACTGCCCTAGAGTGAAAATATATTATACTTTCAAAACACCCCCCAAAGGCTGTACCCAGGGCCTGGTTTGCAGCAAGGAGATTGTGCATTTATGCTTTTGTTGTATTCCCAGGAGCCCCGTCCTTGAGCTGGAGCTACTCACAGCAGCCTGTGTCCAGAGTCAGCGCGCTGAAAACTGAAGCCTGCGAGGGGTTTGGCTTCGATACCATTACTTGTTTCCTCCTCCCAGCCCATGTCCAGGGCAGACCGTAGACTTTCAGCATTTGATATTCCCACACCCAAGGATTGCCAGGGTCTAATACCACCTGCCAGCACCCCTGTCCCAGGAGCATCACTCCGCCTTGGGAACCTTGTCTGCACACATACTGGGGCTTTTATAGCAGAGCTTCATGCCAGCGAGCTGGCAGTGCTCCCGAGGTCAGTGTCCTGAGTCCTCCCCTGCTCGACACTGCTCCCTCCTGCCCATCCTGCAGCCGCAGCTCTGTAGCTGACCATCCCTCCCCAGCCTTCACCATCTCACCCTCCTCTCACTGTTTATGTCTGCACCCTTTTCTTAAGAAAAGTCGTTCAAATCCCTGTTTGCATCTGTGCTGATGGTGTACTGCCAGCTCCCCCAGCTCTGCAGCAAGCAGGTACACATTTCCCTGACCACGTGAGCCTCAGGAGCTTTGGAGAACTGGGAAAAACCTAAGCGAGGTGTGTCTGTGCTTCCCCAGGCAGTGCCGGGAGCCTGGCTGATGGTTGGGGCGAAGCGCTGCCTTGGGCTCATGCAGGCTGGCTCTAGCAGCGACAGGTGAGACCGTGTCTGTGGGACCCACTTTCCTCAGATGTCCAAAATTCATCTCTGCTAGAGGTGCTTCAAAGACCAGACCAGCTCTGCCACTGGCTGTACCAGAGTGCAGAGATGGTGGGTTGCACAAAACCTCTGATATATCCTCTAAAAGCGGATTAGCTGGAGTCTGCTATTTATTTATTCCACTATTCCATTATTTAATGTTTGACAAAAAGCCTACCCCGAGGGCCAGAGGTCCCAGCTGGAGACCCAAGGCCACCAGCTGCCACTGATGCAACTCCACACTCAGTTCTTCCCTCAGTTTTTTTCCCCTCTTATTTTGTCTACCTTGATTTATAGACACTTCTGGACAGAAAACACCTCTTGTTTTGCAAGCACCCAGTTCAACTGGGACAAGAGATAAGGGAATAAAATGTACATAAGAGAAAATTACATATTGTTATAATTTTTGCTTGAAGACCTGGTACAGTGAATTTCACAGTACAAAAGTTCAGAGGTTATTAAAAACAGCAAAGAACTTATCTATGATTAGAGAAAAAACAGATTTTAAAAAGAAAGTCTTGGAAGAGGTTCTAGTAGGAGAGAGCTACAAGTGCTCTGTTTTGAGAGCAACTATAGCACAAGTAGCAAAGGGATTGCAGGCAATGGCTGAAGAAAAGAAATCAGTCTGCAGGAAACTCCAGCTTCATCTCATCTAACATGGGAGTTAAGTAATAGACCCATCCTGTGCTGGCTCCTCTTGACTATAGCAGGTTAGGGCTGATCACACGAGCATTTTGGCTGGCAGATCCAAGACACAGCAGCTCAGAAGTGTGACATGTCACACAACGCATCGAGATGGATGTACACAGAGAGCGTTCAAAGTGCTGACTCAGGAAGCAAAGAGCAGTTTCCAGTCCTGGTGCTTCCCAGATGAAGCCCACGTAGCCAGAGCCTCGTGTGCCACAGAAGACACTGCTCGACGTGCCCAGCACGGCTGACCCGATTCCAGCCGGCTGCACCTTGGAGCTGCGACCCAGTGAGACAGCCGTCGCTGCCAGGCTTGATTGGCTTAACCGTGGTGTCATTGCTAAAGATAGCCCCCAGCAAATAAATCTCTTCAGTCCTGGTGCAGTATCAAAGAGGCGAATATGGATAACAGCAATCCCAGTGTATTTGAAACAATAGCAAATGGACTGAGATGTTGTATCAGAAAGGACAGACCTACCTCCTGGGTAACCCCCTGTCCTGCCTTGTCTCTGCAGCTCACGACAGCAAAGGTGGATGTGCGTGGGCTGCAGGGCCATGACCTTCCTCACACAAGAAGTCATAACTTAGGAGGGGAACTGCAGAGATACCTGGTGTGATCGGGAACCAAACCACGGTTACTCCAATACTGACAGTCCAAATCTCAAGTGCCCAGAGCAAATCCAATGAAAGCAGATTTGTTTCCACATCATGTGCAGACACCAACAGCAGAAACACAGCTGCTGAGCTCCTCCTTGGGGGCACCTCCAGGGTGCTACAAACACCTGCCTGAACAGTGTTTTCTCAAGGGGACACACAAAAGTGTGTGTTTAGCCTATGGCTTTTGGGGTGTTGCCTCTGTCTAGCACAAGCTCTGCCAGGGTGTACGAGGGCTTGGGCCCCCTCCCTTGCTCCCCCCTGTGCTACGAGGAGCTGCTTGCCCAGGTCTCCCCTATTGCCTGCTTATCTCCCTAGTGCAAGAAGTCGTTTAATATATTTGAGACCTTCAGTGAAAGGGGGCTGGAAATGACCAGTGCCACTAAAAATAACAAGAGGCAAAGGAGGCAGGAGCCCAGCAGTGCACGGGAGAACAACGTGGCAGCCCCGTGCACCTAAATCCACAGCACCCAAAGCCCAGCACAGCCAGTTGTGCCAGGTACAGAGTGACTTCGTGCCCCTGTTTTCCTGCAGGCCTCCTTCAGCTCGGGTTTTACAGGATTACCACCGCGGCGTTACACATGCCTAGCTCAGGCTGACCACACGTAGGAGCTGTTGCTTTCCCCATGAAAGGATCCAAGATCCCGGGGAGCAGCGAGGAGCCGCCGGCTCCGGCTGCCGCAGCGCCCGGCGGGGGCACGGGCAGGGCTCAGCACCCCCGGGCCGCCGGCGAAACCCCCTGTGCAGGAGGCAGCACCGCTTGTTAGGAAGGAGATTTCTACTTTTTTAAGCTTTTTTGGTCAATGGTGTCACTCCTTTGTCCGCACCTGGAGAGAGAAAGGAGCTTCCACTGTCACTGCTCAGGGTTTACACTGCGCTCGCTGTCAGGAAGCATTTGAGTACAGTGGTTACACCATTTCTTGCTTTAGATGTGCGTTGGTTACCTATTTAATCTCTACACCATTAGAAAACAGCTATTTAAAATGCTGCTTTTGAGAAAAGAATAGAAATTCAAGAAGGAAGATAAAAAGGAAAAATACAAAATAGTCATTTATGATACAGAATTAGTCTGATTAGTTATTTGTATGGCAGTTCCCTCCTGGGACCCTAAACCCACAAATACACTAGTCAGTGAAATGTCTGACTTTAAGATTATGAATAGTCCTACAGAGGGGAAAGGGACAGCTGGCACTTGAGGTTAAGCATATCCTGAACCTTGCTGGAAAAAAGTCAGAAGCTCAAAACAAAGACTGAAGCCTTACCATATTAAGCACTGCTCATAAATATCACCTTCATGTCTTCAGCTCCTCTCCCCAAAAGCTTAGACATCCTTCATGAAAAAAAATGACTTAAATCCAATTTCCTTTATCTGCAAATCAACTTACTAGAAAAGTCTCAGCTGAAGAGGATCTGCTCCTCAGTAAAAGAAAATCAGTTGCCATGAGGTGGCAGCTGCTGATCAGCTATTTTTCTGATGGCTTTTTCTTTGTCTCAGGGCTCCAGGTGAGATGTATCCCTCAACCCATGGCCCAGCTGAGATGTATCAAACAGAAATGGGGTGCTGGTGTTTACTCCTACCCGAGCTCCGTGCTATAGGGTTCTGCTGGCATCAGAACTGGCTTTATTTGGGGCTGCAAGAAGCAAAACCCAAAAGGATCTGATTTTGTGCTGTGATATTTTTGCTTTGGATAGGGATTTTACAGGCAAAATTTAATTTTCCTAAGAGAGTGTACAAAAGTCCAGATGATGCAGGGCAAAGGGACGGAGGGGTGAGACAGCTCAACACTAGCCAGTGGGTTCACAAGGTGTGACAGTCAGACAGCGATGCTTTTCATGATCTCCAGTAGGATGTAATTCAAATGATGCTGAATGTTCATATAAAACAGTTTAAAATTTATTTGACTTTTTTGTTAACAAGGAAGACAGATTTGATGTGAAAGGTAAAACCCATGACTTGATTTTAGAAGTGATCCAAATCTTCATGAGAGATAAATCTCTATAACTTTATCAACGTAACTGGGCTGGTATCAACAGAGCATGGATACATATTAGTCAGTGCTACCCTGTAATGTGAGAGCCTGTAGAGGATTAATACCTGACAAAGGGGAACATGCTTATTTTTAATCTCTAGGTAACTTCCCAGTGACAGCTCAACTACCTCAAACTGTGGCAAATCTAGTTTGATGTGCTGTGAAATATTTAATCAGTCCACTTGTGCTTGGCTGCTTGAGAGGTGTATGCAAATATAAATGCCTTCTCATTATTAATAGTGAAATGACTTAAAAACGGGAGGAAGAAAATTAAAATATTTGATACTGAAAGCAAGTCTCCCGGAATGGGTCATGCATGGGTAAAGCAGACTCAAACTGGGTTTCGATTCTGCTGGAGCTGGGCTGCACGCTTGGTTTGTCTGCTGTCCTATAACATATCTTCTGCAAGAGCTAATCAAGATAATGCAGATGTAAAATCAGAGTGATATAGACATGGTTGCATCAAATTCAATGAATCGCCTTTTGCTTACCCCATTTGAGTTTACTATCAAACTCACAATTACGCCACATAAACTATCCATCCTTCCACTGTTCTGACTTGGTGCTGCACAAATAGCTTTAGCCAGGTCTTTAAGGATACACCTCCCTTACTTCCCTGGCACTGAGGTACACGCTCATGTGCTTTGCCGAACTGGGATGGATTTAGGTGCACACAGCGTTCAGCTCAGGCATGTGTGTTTAGGTGAACTCAGGCTGTGAACTACATTGTGGCTGCCAGAAATGCAATTATTATAGTAGGTAGAAAAGCACTTAATATGAGAAATCACAAAGTGAGAGCTATAGCCTCTTGTTTTAGAGCGCTACAGCTTCTTGTTTTATTGCTCATGAAGATTAAGGGCTATATTTCCTTCTTCATTCCCAGTAAATCAGGATTTTGCTGATCTGGCTGTGCCTGGAGCAGTTGGAGCATGT
The DNA here is from genome assembly GCF_013368605.1 of Nyctibius grandis. Classification (NCBI taxonomy): domain Eukaryota; kingdom Metazoa; phylum Chordata; class Aves; order Nyctibiiformes; family Nyctibiidae; genus Nyctibius; species Nyctibius grandis. The sequence continues at coordinate 8,672,045 of NC_090672.1, forward strand.
TAGCAAGAGGCGCTTGGTGCACTGAAAGCTGGGGGTATGCTGGGGACAGTAACTTCTTCACCGGCACAACTGCAGCCTGGAAGAGAATAGGCGCTGGCACCCTTTGGTGACCTCCCAGAAAAGTACAGGAGAACCTCCGGTACCCAGGCTGAGAGAGGGAAGGTGAGGAACTGAAGGCTCCAACTTTTAGCAGTGCTGCTCACCATTTTTTGCCATTGCAGACAGAGCCGCTGTTCCCTGGTTCTGTTTGGCACAAAACCTGTACGTCTTTCCTCAGGGCGACATGTATGTGTTTGCATCTCTTTCTGTTTGCCTTGAATAAACCTCCGTGGGGTGGGATGTAAGGAACACATCACTATTCCTGGGGCATGTTTGAGTGCTGCTGTGATCATGTTACAAATCTGCAGGCAATAAATCAGTTTTGCTTCTGAATTCAATCTGCTTTTTCTTGATTTGCTTTCAAGACTCTGCTGCCTTGGGACAAATGGCAACACGTAGCTACTTCTCAAGGAACCAGAGGACTTTTATGAGCTGGGAATAGGTAGAGGCTCTTTGTCCAAGTGTGCAGGTCCGCAGGCAGAATAAAATGCAAGAGTCACCACGGTTGCGAGCAGCCACTGCTGAAGTGGCCCTGCAAAACCAGTGGTCTCCAGCTCTGACTCCTGGCCACTGCTTTGTTGAATACAATGGTGGGTGAAGAAGATAGAGGGGATTTGGATGATGAGAAGAGGAAGGATTCTCTAAAAATAACATAGCAACATCTGCCTAAGAAAGTCTTGCAGAGCTCTCTGCTTGATTCAGCTGAGGTGCAAGCAGAGAGAAAAACCCCTGAGGTTTCCTGAAGCAGCTTTTCTTGTTTGTTTTGATGTTTCAGGCTCCTCACTAGGATCTCTGCAAATCTGTGTCACATCATGCATGAAGGCAGCAAATAAAGTGAACTCTGAATTTAGCTTTTTTAGGGTTTTTAGAGGATACTTGAACACCAGTCAGACACCTGGTGAATAAGCCAGCTGTTCACAGCTGTTCTTTCCATCTCTCTTTTTCATTGTTTGCAGAAACAATGAAGTGATCGAGGACGAAGAGGGTTGAACTGACGAAAAAAAGAGGCCCAAGTGCCAAGCTCTTTAGTGCTCTTTGTAAAACCCAAATAAATGGAAAAATAAATCAAGCTTAGACATCAACAGGAAATTGAAAAGTTACATCAATGGAGGGACAGAAATGTATACGTCAATCATTTGGCTGGAGATGTTGTGGTATAAACAGATTTTTATCACATATAGCTCTCTATTCAAATAATTCTGTCCTAGATTTCTTTTGTAAAAGTACACAGAGTACAATTTTGCCAACAAGCCTCTGGGAACAAATATGAAAAATAGAGCAAGACTGGCTTTGCTGTCCCTGATTTCAAGTTTGCAAAGTTTTTAAAGCATCAGTTTAATTCAGAAAAACAGAAAAGTCTTATACCTAATCCTCAGTCAAGGCTGCAGAACTTGTTTGATGCCTACAGCTAGGCACATGCCTACATGTTTTGCTGAATAGAGATGGACTCCTTGACCTGTGCCATTCCCACTACGTTCAAAGCCAATCAGCATTGTCACGTCTCTTCTCCCTCCTTCAGAGCAACCCGCATTTCTTTTAGTCAGTTCATTTGCCCACAGGGAAAAGTTAAATGTGACAGCAGCCCATCACCAACCCAGCGCCCCAAGCTCCTGTTCCCATCACCGCACCTCCCAGCCGACACACAAGGTCAGCCCGGCGCCGCCTCCATTGGAGGGACGTGGTCCCTCGTCACGGGAACCATGCTGCTGCCAGCCGCCCTCGGGCGCAGATAACCGGCCCTTGAGGACAAAGCCTTTGCTTTCCTTTTGAGATGTAAGATATCAGGATACAAACAGTAATAAATAACTGATGTGTCAGTCTGAACTGAATCCTGTTCCCCTGCCTCACCCACTTCCACTCTGTTTACCACCAGGCTTTTTTTTTTTCCTCTCTCTGCTTCTTTCACACCCAACTTTTAATTTTGTATTCCCTCAGACAAAAGCAGGACTCCAATCTGCAGCAAGGGGCTTTTCCTGGGAGTTTTTCATCTCTGACGAGGAGGGAACCATGTTCCCATTCTGTCAGGAGATTCAGGCCACTGATCTCCTCCTTCCAGCCTTGCTCCTGACACCTGGGCTCTCCCTCTCATCTAGACCCATCAGTTACACTGCAGTCAGTTCTTCCATGTTCCTCGCTTTTCTTTCTTGGCACCAGGCACCGTTTTCTGCTGCAAATTCAGACCCAATCATTTTTGCATTGTTCTCTCCCAGCCGCTATCTTATCATTGCTGCATTGTTCCTTTTTGGCTTCCTCTGCGGTTCCTATCTGTCTTCTGGCTCTTTGTCTATCACTGTAGGCTTAGCTTCAATCAAGTTTTGATGTCATTCATTGGACATCTTGTTACTGCTAATTCAGAACATTCTGGTTTCACTCTGTTCCTGTCAACGTGTTTCAACCTCTTTGAGTGACAACTCAGCTGAGCTCAAGTCAAATGTATCCTTCGACTGACTGAAAAGCACTGAGCTGAAGTGGAAGTCAAGATGGTGGGAAAGCGACCATGAAAATGTTCACAAACACATCATGAACTGAGGACTTGTTTGTCCTCAGCTTTCCCCAGAGCCGCGGAGCTGAGCCCAGTTGGCCGAAACCCCTGTGGTGCTCTATAGACCCGTTTGTGTGAACTCCTGCCAAAATATGGTTCTGTTTTGAAATCAGGCACTGCTTAGAGTTTTACATGAGTTGTTGAAAAATCAGCTCAATAGCCATAGTTCTGGTTGAGTTCTACACTGATACTTCAGGTTGCTTTTCCCTAAAAATGGCTACATTAACACTTTCATATATTGTTAGGATACAAATGAGATCCACTCCAGTCTGGACCTGAAGCTGAAATGTAGAGATCAAAATAAATTATGATCCCACAAAAACATCGCCAGATGTCTACATCAGCCCACAAGTCAATAAACTAGTTCCAAAGTGGGGAGCACATATGGACAGAGCCACGCAGGTGTGTACATCCTTGTCTCTGAGGTCCCTCAGCTGCTCTGGTTGCAGCCAGAGGCCCACACCTATTTTCCCTGGCCTTTACTTTTACTTTACTGCTGGAGAAAATCTTATATAGAAACACTATCTCTGTCTCCAAGTGACTGCTGAGGTCCTGGTTTGCCAGATCTTCAAGCAGATGGCCAGCTTGATGCACATGTGAATAAAACTACTTCTCTTCATGCTTTCAAGTAAGTAATTAACTACCCGGTAACACTTAACTGTGTATTGGGTCATTCAGTGAAGACAAATCAGAAGCAAAATTGACACAAATACACAATATTCTGAGAATGGTTTCAGTATTTTCAGCTAATTGCTCAGCAACTTCTCTTGATTAGCAGCACACTTCATCATCATGTAGCAAAGGTGGCCAAAAAGGAAATTTTGAGAGCTTAAGCTTTAAATCCTCCAGGCATTAAATCCACCATTTGTCAGAGTCATCCTGTGAAAATGGAGGATGATACAGCAATTTATGCTCTTGGGCTAAGTGCCACACTGTATAAGGACATCTATTTTCAATGTAATATAAAAAACCTGTCTTTTGTCTAATGTTTAGCGGCTCTTGGTAATAATTATCCTCAGATAATCAATAATCCCTTGAAACAGAGATGCTCTAGTCAAACTCTTAGCTATGTGCCATTCCAGCAGCCCACAGCTGCACCCCACATGAACCCAATCCATGCAGAGACAGAACCAAACCAAAGGAAAACTTTGTGCGGTGTGACAATGGTACATGCCAACCTCCTTTCTGGTGCCACTTCACTGATCACACTTCAGTTACATGGGAGCCACATCTGGGCAGTGATGACTGAACCTCCTGAGAGTGGAAAGTCTGAACTCTACCATCAGTATTGTCCTGGTTTGGGCAGTACCTCAATAAACTAAGCACAGCCAAGTGTTGTTTTCGTTCTTATTCTGACAGATCAGCTAATTAGAATGCAAAATAATATTCTCATGCTTGGCAAATCCTTTTGACTTTGAAAGATTTTTTTTTTTGCTTAGACAACATGGAGACTCTGCTAAACTACACAGAACAAATTAAATATCCAATTTCAAACAGTTGGATCTGGTCTGGAAGCACTTCAGTTGATTGCTGTGATTCAAAGGAGAAAAATTATTTCATTTTGAATACTGTAAAGCTTTTTAAACAGCACATTGGCTGACCCATCCTGGATCATGACCTCAAGAGCTTCACATACGTGTTTTTGAAAATAAGGTTTGTGCTTTGCCTCATCAAACGGATGCTCAAGCTTCATAGGTGCGGTAAGGGGAGAGGAGTTGCCCATCTGCCCATTGACAGTGTTTCAAGGGAGAGACACAGAGGTCTAGAATGACCCACACTGGAATATTATCCCAAACCTCAACCCCAAATGCATGGCCCTGAACCACAAAGCAACGTACAAGAAGCCTCATAGTACACACGGGTGGTTCTTCAGTGACAGAGGGAACGGCTCGTTTGTATGAGTGTGTGTGTAAGTGTAAGGATTTAAAGGTCAGAGTCACGTGGAAAAAGTGTGGAGGCTGCATCTCTTTCACAGATACAGCAGTTTTGCTTTAGGGCTTTCCATACGTCCCATCCTCTCTCCTTTCTGTTGAGTACGTGTTTGAGATGGTTGTTCCCAAGGGCAGGGGTCAGTCTCCCCCCAACAAGCCTGCCTTGCCCCTGATGTTGAAGGAGCAGGGAAGGAGAAGGGCTGACCCACCCCACGCTGGGACTGATCTGCACCTGGAGTGCTTGGAGACCACAGGATAGCAAGGAAGGGGTATGCTGTTCCATGGGTGGTGGGTTTACCTGGGTGACCTGACCCAGACTGCGAGGGTAGAGAGCCAGACCAGCTGTGCCGAAGGCCATCACAAGCTCAGGCCACCAGAAGAGACTGTGCTCAGTGACACCTGGGTGTGTTACATCCCCAGGTCTTCTGCAGCAATATCTGTATGTGCTGCCATTGGAGGCTGACTGAACCAAACCATCCTTTTGGCCTGGATTCACACCAAAGGGTGTTTTTCAGATCCAAGGCTGAAACCTCCTAAGAATCCACAAATCCTCATGGCTCAGGTGGCAACCAGCAGCCATCCCCCAGTACCTGTCCTTCAGCTTCACAAAGGGCAGAGTTTTAAAGCAGCAGCCAATGGCTTTAGGAAAAGTCTTGGGATGTAACAGGAGGTAAATGAGATGCCTGATCCTGCAGAGGAGATATTTGTGCTCAGAGGTGTGTTAAGTTTCACAAGACTCAGCACAATACTCAGGCTGCATGTGGACCACCCAGTTGCATGGCAAGAAACTCTTTTTTTCTCATTATTTCAGCCATGTCTTTGCTGGACTGCTGCTTTTACAGCTCTCTTGTTTTCCCAGCTGGTTTGTGTGCCTGAGATCAGGTCACTGAAAGCAAAGCACTTGCTCAGAAATTAAACAAAAGCTCTTTCAAGTTTAAAAAGAAGAAAAAAGCCCACCTGCAGGGAGCCCCCAACTCCAAGGAGGAAGAGGTTGCTTTGGAGGGCTTTCTCCAAGAAATCCAAGGTTGAACTGGCCCATGACTAACATTGCCAAGCTGTGTGTGGGGGTGAGATTTGACTAGCTCTTAAGATAAGAGAATTTCAGGAAAAGACTTCAGCAACAGAAATATATACTCAGGATTTAAGACAAGGGATCAAACCCCTTCCTGAGAGACAGACGTCAGGAAAACTAAGGAGGAAATAAGGGACTGGCTAAAAAGAGATCGATATTCAAATGGATGGATCCAGAACATAGAAGCTCAGTTCCCACCACAGCCACAAACTTCACGTGTGATCGTAACACTCAGTCACTGCGAAGATGAAATCCAAGCCTGGCTGCGAGGTACCAGGAGCTGTTAAGTCACCCGAATAACAGAGGGAGAAGGGAGGAAGGAGAGGGGAAAAGTCCACCTGCTCCCAGTCCCAGCCCCAGTTCTCCTCCCCTCTCCTCATCTTTTTTCACCGAATACCCTGGGGACCAAAAGCAAAGATGATGTTTCTCTCATAATTTTGTTTTTCTTGGAATATGGGTCAGGCCCCTGCTCTGTGGGAAAACAGAGACAGGTCCATCTTGCACTGTCCGAAAAGGGTGGTCCCACCCCAGACAGCTGCAGACTCTCACAGATATTTTGGGAAACAGCAAAAGTAACTTCTCTGATTTTACTCTTCAGGACCAAGATGGATGACCTGTAGCTGTGAGCAAATTGCAGCCAGCCAACAAAATACACCCAGCTGGTGATGTAACCCCTTCTGCCCTGCTCGAAGGTGGTCAGAAGGCAGATGTCTGCCCCAGCATTTCCCAGCTCTGTTGTCCTTAGCATGCTCAGGCCACTGGTCCTGGGAGAGGACCTGCAGGATGTCGTCCAAGGGAGGAAGATCCATAGCACTTGTCTAGGGAGCTGCCAGCATGAAGTCCCATCTGTCTTTCAGGAGGTACCACCTACCCTGGTGCTATCATAGTAACTTAAGAAGCTCAACCATGAGCAACCACAAGTGAAACACAGCCGCGTGTCCCGGTGGGACAGCCATCTCCATAGCACGGCTGGGCTGCAGTGCAACAAGGAGGAGCTGGTGAGGGGGCAGGTTTCCCTGGGCACACAACGAACGCTTCCACTTTTACTGCTGGTCAGATTTCCAAGAACCAGACACCGTAATTAAGTCAGTCAACGGCAGCTTTTATTTTTCCTGGAGCACAGAAATCAAGACCCCTACTTGCCTAGCAGGACCCGAGCAGGCTTTGAAGGAATCAGAATTATAGGAGAAAAATGTAAAGCCTTTTACATTTTACACAGAATACCAACAACGTTAGGTGCTCTGTGGCCATACTGGAGTGTCATACATCAATCCTCTGATATTTTACGTCATTGCAGACATACTGTCTTGATTTTTAAACAACCGCAAGAGCAGAAATTTTGTTCCCATGGAACCTATTTTTTATTACACTCCTAAACCTAATCTTAATTCTTCCAAGTGTACTTTGGACTGTGGCCAATCCGTGCACGTGTGGTAGGAAGCCGCCTCACACAGCTCCCTGCAAAATGGGACAACTGAGAGCAGCTCCACAGGCTCCCATGGCATCCAAGCCCAGAAGAAGCAGAAGGCAGCAAGAGCAGTTCGGCTGACGAGGAGAGGGAAAGTGGCACCCCTTGGGGGCCGGGGAAGAGGCTGGTGTTACGGTAACAGGGTGGAAACACAACACGTAGAGATTAAAAATAAAAGGGGGGAGAGCAAGCTCCTTTGATAGCCTTAATATCACAATCAGGAGAAACTTCCTGGCCTCATATTTTCCATATAAACACTCTCCACTGCATAAAGTTAATGGTTCCCTAACTGCAACGCAGAAGGGCTTGATCAGTTCAATTGACGTCACAGATTGAGTATTTTAATGAAATGTGCTGTGCTTCCCCCATTTATATGTTTGACCCTAACCTTTACCAGATGTTCCATTCCTGCTCACTCACAGACACTGCAGCACTGTGTTTTGGAGGCTCTCGGAAATCTGAAATGCTGAAGTGGAAATAAAATCCTCTGACATGAACTCTTTCGTTTGAGCTGCTCCCCACCACGGGTGACGGGCTGCGCGGAGGGCTCTGCTCCACTGGCACAGGAGTGTACCCAGGGGAGACGGGGGAAAAAGGGCCAAAAGGGTTATGCTGTGCACTGCCTGCCTATGTGGGAGTGTAAAGGCACCGAACAGGCTAGGCACTGAACAGGGCTGAAATGACAGCTCTCCCCTCTACACCCCAAGCCGAGACCAGCGAGGAAAGGTGAGCCTGTGGCAGAGGGAGCAGAAAAAGAGCTAGAAACCCTGAATTCAGTGTTTGGCTCTGCCATGTCTCCCTGGGCAAACTGTTTCTGCCTCTCAGCCTTGTTTCCCAGACATAAAACAGGACAATGTCCCTTCGCCCAGGGATATCCTGGGTTTATCAGGGGCAGGGCTGGGGAGAGGCTGCGTGGCTGGGACTGCGAGGGCTCACTCGCGTCCCCAGGGACAGCCAGGCTCTTCCTTGGGCGTGAGCAAACCAGTGTCAGCACCGCATCCCACTGCCCCTGTGTTGCTGCAGATGCAAATCTGCTCCACGCTGGGACTCCCCCCAGCAGTTACCTCCAAAGCAGCGTGTCGCTGAGCTTTGCAGAAAGTGAAACCAGCTGGAAATAAGTCACAATCAGGAAAAAAAAAGCACGTCATCAAAAAAGATGCCATCAAAAGTTTTCTGGTATTTGATGCTCATTTAGAAAGTCTCCTGCCCATTCTTTCTGTAGAGAGAAGATAAAATGATGGAGCAAGAGAGGGTTAAAAGGAGATTCATGTTCCCAAACCTCAGCTTTGGTTTTCAGTCACTTCATTTTAGATAAATTGGAAGCTGGACCCAAGTCACCCTTTAGTTCTGGGTTTGGATTAGCAAATTGAAAGTCACTGATGAGGTTCTGCAAAACCAAACCCATATCCTCCTTGGCCTGCTCCTAGCTGAAACTGAGCTTGCCCTGGGTGGAAAGAAGTGAATCACTCCTTAAAACACACACAGCAAAAATGCTGAACTCAACAACCACAAACTGAGAGAAGGAGCGTATGAAAGCCTGTGCGAGGCATTCATTCCTTTTAACCCAGGAAAGACCAAACTTGCAGCACCAGCACTTTGCAACAGATTAGACAGTAAAAATGTTTGGAAATGTTAAAAAATAAAAATTGATGTGGGGTTTTTTTCAGTAATTCCATGCACACATATAAAAACTATGTAAACAGTTTGCATTTGTCCCCAAGCAGATGACAGTGGCTGTTAGCATGGCAACCTCAGACCTGCTCACGTTTCACTTCGACATCAATCCTGCAAACACAGTTCAGTGGATTGAATCAAAGTGGGGCTGAGGCTCTCCTGACCCTGGGATAAAAGCAGCCACGTATGGAGCCAGACCAGCACAGCTGCCCTGCCTCGAGCGCACACCTTCCCGTAACCCAAAACGATATCCATGTTTAGGCAAGCCTGAAGTGTTGATTATGTTCTTGAAAGTCACAGCTGCCTCTCAGCCCCATCTAATTGCAAAGGAAATCTCCCTCCCACCCGGCATGGCCGGAGGATGAGGAGATGCTCACAAACAACAGGCCCTCCCCTGCCCATGTGCCATGGGGCAAAACACAGGGACAGGACCGCTTGGCTGGGCACAGGCGGCGTGCGTCCGTGCAGAAATCCAAGCTCTGGCCACGGGCTGGTTTCCGTGTGCCACAGGAGATGCAGTAGCACCACAGGAGCTGTAGGTGGGGGTTTGGGCGAGGGCTATGCACCCCCACAGCGATCCCACTGCAGCACTGCCCGCGGCAGCAGTGACTGCCCCACTGCACCATCAGCCTGGGGTTTTCTTCCCAGAAGTTGCACAAAGAAGCAGGAATTACACAGTAACTCAAACCACGATGCAGAAAGCAGCCGCTCTGCCTGCAGGTTCGCAGTCAAGGCACTCGGGGCTCTCTGCGTGGTGTGCACAGTGTCCCAGACCTGCACGGCCGCTGTGGCAATGCCCCCCCTTAATCCTGTCTCCTGATCACCAGCCCATAACACCACCACACGTTTATTAGCAGGAAATCCTAAATCCAACCATCAAGATGTTCATGTAATTCCAATCCAATAAAACCAGCAGGTAGGTCCCCTCTCCGCCCCGAGGTGGGCAGAGGGGCTCCTCTGAGTTCCCAGATTCACAGTAAAACAACCTGAGCGTCAACAGTTAAGGGTATTTTACCAGTGGCAACAAGAGGGATTCAAGCAGAGCAGGAAATACTAACATCTTCATTTGGATCGGGGCTGCAAACTCGACTGGGCTGTCTTCCCTGCCATAATTTACACATCCCCACAGACATATGGGAAGTTATTTTTACAGCCAGTCAGGAGACAGCCACACAACCCACACCAGCTCTGGCAGGAATCACATGCCTCAGTTCCCTACAATGTATCTGCCTCTCTGGTAAGAAGAATGTGGAGGGTTGTTTTTCTGGTATCCCTTAAGCCCATTTGGTTTTATTTTCCTTTACTTACTGGCAATAAATTGTTCCATTTCTCTTGCTCACCAAACACTTTTCTTTATATTGTGGGGTTTTTTGTTTGCTCAATGTTGCGACAGGAGTGACGAAAGACTCTGTCTGGGTTCACCAGATCACGCACCAAAGCTAACATGGGGCGCGCGGCTTCTTTAGAGTCACTTCTTAAAACCCCACTTTCAGCTCCCAATCCCAGCCTTCCCCCGAGGGACAGAGCCATGCTGGAAGGTTTCTGGGCCCTGGACCACCCAGGCTTTCCCACCTCCTGCCTTCCTACATACAGCTTTTCCACCAGACCTTCACCCCAGTGAGGGTTAAAGGACTGATGCATCTCGTAGGTGCTCGCTGTTTATGGATTTGTACCCCAAAGACAAGAAGCTAAAAGGGAATTCTGGCTTCCCTTTCTGAGCTAAACCACTTATCAAGGGAAAGGCTCTGTCCCTGAGATGCTCTTTAAAATGTCAGCTGTGGCACGGTCTGACACGGTGGGTTGGAGAAGATAATTCAAGTCTCACCTGGCGTGTGCTGTTTGGAGACCAGTTAGCTTTGCCTAGTTTATGTTCTTTTTCCCTCTGATTGAAAAAGCACTAAAAGCAATAACCTGTAGCACCAAAAGTGTCAACATCAGAGATGCACTGATCCCAGTGAATGCACAGCTCCTCTTGCAGCAACCATTTCCCTGGATGGCTCAACTCAACTGCAAAAGGAAATTGCCTCAAGTGAAGGGAAGTGGAGCCAACGAAGCAGACAGCATCATCATTATTTTTCTGTTTTCACAACTGGGCACAGAGGACTGACAGCCTGGATTTCTGGCTGTGTTTACAGCCTTTGCTGCCTCCTAGCAGCTGTTGTGCAAAATAAACCACCACCCAAACCAAAAATCACCAAACACTCTGCCTTAGAGGAAGAAGTGCAGGCACTTATTAATGAAATTAATTATTGATAATAAAATAGCCAAGAGGAAGAAGTATTTATCATCTTCTCATTGAGATGAGATGTGTAACTCCCTCTTTCTTGCATTCATGAATGCGTGCACACTCAGAAGAAACACTTGGCAGCCCCAGTGCTTATCCGGGGCACAGGCTTTTGCTGAAGGCTTCACCCAGCTCTCCCACTCCAGCTAGGGGTGAGCCAGAGGAATAAACTAAGAAAAATGTGGAGGAATAATGTGAACAGAGTGTTTATCAACACTTAAAGAAGAGTGGGAGCCACAAAGAATAATCTGGCCTTTCTTGCCGGGTTGCAGTATCGGATGCACCACGCAGCACCAAGGTCTAACTGGGCTCCCACGCAAGATGTTGCCCAGAGAAGCTGTGGCTGCTCCCTCCCTGGTAGTGTTCAAGGCCAGGTTGGATGAGGCTTTGAGCAACCTGGTCTAGTGGAAGGTGTCCCTGCCCGTGGCAGGGGGGTTGGAACTAGATGATCTTTAAGGTCCCTTCCAACCCAAACCATTCTATGATTCTATGTACAGACCCTGGTCCAACCCAAGCGGCGACGCTGCCCGGGGCATTTCAAGCCCTGCTCGTCAAAAAAAACCTGCCAAAAACTTGCAGCCTCAAGCAATCAGAAATATTTGGGGAAAAAAAAGAACAAGTGGGTCAATAGCATGGATAAAAGTAGGGTCGATGTTAGGGTTAAAGCATGATGTTTGGGAGGATGTGTAGTGATGGGGCCAGTTTGGAGCCAGGCTGGCAGGAAGGTGCTGCCGGCTCCAGTGTGGAGGTGACCGCAGCGAGTTCGGCTCTGAACTGAGCTCCCTGGCTCACACAGAAGGGGAAGGAAGAAACAGGATTTGAAGATGGCTGTTGCACTGGACTTGCTGAAGTCGCTGTTGATTTTAGGCCAGGGAAGAACGATCTGCTGTGTTCCCTGGTTGTCTTGGCTCCCACTCATAAAGGCACTTAAAAAGCTGTTTAGCTTCAAGTATGTGCTTAAGTGTTTTGCTGAATTAGTCAATTAGCATATTTACTTGCCTGCAAGTCTTTGCAAAGGTCAATTGAAAGCACTGGGATTTTGATGAACACTTTTGATGGCCTTCAGAGCAGACCACAGGTACCAAGTTACCCTCCCCGCTCACACCTCCATAGCCTGTGGCAGCCCTGCCCTGCGGAGCTGCTGCGTGAGGAAAAGCTGAGCTTGGCTGCTTGTCTCTGGTCATCTCTAAACTATATTGAGGCAATTTTTGTGATCAGCTTCGTCGTGTCATTTGCAACACTCGGTGCCATTTGGAAACTCCAGGCTGCATGAAGCAGAGCTCAGCGTGTCCTGCCAGAAATGGGTCTAAACGCTTATGTTTGGAGTTCGCTTTTCCTGTAAACTGAGGCTCTGAACTCCAGCGATCCTTTTCCTTCGATTTAATTAAGGGAAGCTGTTTCCAAGGAATCACACATATAGCTCACATCAAAGACTTCAAGAGCAGTGATGCACCCTGAGATGCAGCGGACGTGATTCACGGTGACTCACGGGCTGTGTCCAGCTGCCAAATGAGTCAGCATCTGCAGCGAGCGCATCATAATCCACCCGCCAAAATTAAGGACCTCTGGTACCATGTCCATGCTGGGTGGAAGGGGATGAGCCTCAGACATCCCATCGCTCCTCAAACCACAGCACACAGCAGTGGCCCTTCCCCATCCCCAGGACCGTGTCCTGTGGGACCTGCAGCTCTGCACCATCATGGACAAACTACCCAATGGGGAATTTAAAATCTTGCCTTGCTCACATCTCTGGTTTGCTCACAGAAGTACACAGCAAAGAAGAGCTGATTTTCTGGTGAATATCTAGCCTGGGTGCAGAAGACCTCAAGTCTTCTCAGCTCATTAAAAGCCAGACTCAAGCCAATTCCAAAGGATCTTGTAGCCAAATGAAGTGCTGAAACGAGTTATTTCTTTTAAAACTTCTGCAGAAGCAATATCCTTGCCAGTGCAGCCCAGGGGGAGGATCACAGCACTGGCCCACATGCCCCTTCCCCTCTCACATTTGCCAAACAGCAGCAAATAACGGATTTCTTTCCCCTTCCATGGAAAGCGTAATCTGAATTCTTGCCGGTTCTTGTAAAATCTGAAAGCTGAGCCAGCCTGACTTTTACACACACACCCCCCCGAACACACACCCTGTGTAATTCATGATGCATTTCTGCAGATGCAGGGGAGGACGGCGACCATCTGTTTTTCTGGATGGGAGAACAAAAGAGCCGCGAGGAAAGTTCTGGTGAGGCGGTTCAGCTTGGGGCTGTGATTTATAACTGTTAATACAACAAATCCTCTCCAATCACCCTGGCGTTGCTCAGGAACCAGCATCCAGCCAACAGAGCAAGCTGAGGTCAGGCAAGTTCAATGGTGACCGACTTGACTGGGAAAGCGAGGGAAAGGCCAGAGAAGTTGCTGCCCTCGGGACCAAGCTAAATCACTGCGGGTTGCGGCTCTGCGGCTGCCAGCCAGGATGGAGCGATGGGCACTGCCACATTCCAGTGGCCTCACTTGCAAAAATGGGGCTTAAACTGCAAACGCAAGGGCTCATCCCTCGCCTTCTCCCTCCCAGAGACATCGCTGGAGACCGACGGCAGTGGCCAGCTCTGTCCCTGCACATCTCAGTGCAGACTGCAGCGTCTGCGCTTGTGAGGAGGCACCAAAACTGAAATTTTATTTTGGATTGACTGAAAAAAATAGCTCAACAAATCCAAATTTTTTATTTCAAATTTTTGGGGTTTAAATTTTTTGTGGTTTTTTTTCTTTTTAATTAGAAATTAAAATTAAATTAGAATTTAAATTTAATTAGAAATTGAATGTCTTTTTAATTTCTTTCCTCTTTTTAATTGGAGGAAATGCTGAAGTTATTTCTACCACCCTGTCCCGAAAGGGGCCACCACGTTAGTTTTGAGAATGTTAGAAGAGGACATTGAAGTTATTTTTAAAGAAAAACCTAAAAATCTAAACAAAACCTTCATCAAACACAACACAGGCTCAGAAAACATTCTGATGTCACCAAATCTGTACTTTTCACTGGAAAAAGATGCATGAGAACCATTTGTCTGTGTTTACAGAGAGCTGATGGGAACAGAGTGGCTGCTACCATCCCCCTGGAGCCTATTCCCATCCCATCCCAACCTCCCGACCATCCTCTCCAAACCGGGAACACCCTGCATCCCCTCCCCCAGCTCTGCTAGTGCAACTGGCAGCACCAGCATCGAAGGGGCAAGTTGCAGGATGGGCAAGGAGCCCAAACTGCCCGGAGCCTCACCAGCCGCTCTCTCCGAAGGCAGCTCTCCATGGATCTGTCCCTCCGAGGACCACACTGGTCACGGCAGAGCACATCCTTTAAACCAAAACTGTCCTGTCTGTGGTGAATTCCATATGCAAAATAACTTGGTGTGTTATTTAGTTTAAATGATATATTTTCTTTTTTATACCCAGCAGGGCATACTAAATAAGTCAGAGCTGGGATATCACACAAGTCCTCGAGCAGGGCAGTATAGTTGGAGTAAACAGCTTTTCCCAGCGCATTTGCCAAATGGCACCACAACACACGGAGACCCACGGCTGGGGCTTGCTCACGCTGCTGCAGTTGGGTGCTGGCCTTTGTGGCCATGTTCCCCACAGGAGACAGTGCAAACAAACACAGGTATTGAAACACCCCTGCACACCTACGCGGGCACCGGGAGAGCCCAGCAGCCTGTAGGGATGCCCTGAGGAGGAGGACTGTGGGCACACCACTAAAATCCCAACAAGAGGGGGAAAATCTCAGGCTTTCCTCGCCCACTTCACCCCTGAAGATAAATCACTGCTTTTACAAGGCATTATTTAATTCTTTTCCCACTGACCATGCAGCCCCTCCACAGCCATGGAGCAGACTGGCACGGGGTCGTCCCAGACAGGATATCCTCCAGGGAACAGCCTCTGCACAACACGCAAACAATAGAGCCCTGCCTTTCAAACCATCGGCGTTTTACAAGATATACAACGTGCCCAGCCTCTCTTCCCCACAAACCTCGGATATCTGCTCGCTGCACAGCCGTCAGCACCGCGGTATCAGATCTACAGCTTAATTTATTTCCTGCTGTTTGTGAGCGATTCCCACCAACGTTAAAGGGAGCAGAGTGGGCTCCGATCCTGCACCTCTGCCCACCCCTTCGGACGCTGCACGTTTGGAGAGCTCAGGTGTTTGTACGTTTGCACGCTGAGCCGAGACAGGTCGCTCTGCTCCCAGTGTCGATGGCACAAGCAGCCCACCAGCCAGCCTTACCCCGAGAATGGGTACAGAGGCCTCGCTGCAACTGCACTTCCATAGGTCCCCGTCACTGTTTCGGGATCAAGCCGTTTGCAGATGTACATAACATCACACTGAAGCCTTTCACGAGGGCTTTAAAGAAACTGCTGGACTGAAGCATCTTCTAATCACCTAACGCACCAGGCGGAGAAGCGACATTTACAGCAGTCCAGGTTGGGCAGAAAACAACGAAGAGTCAGTTATTCACAGTCTCTCTGGTCTGGTCACATTAAGTTGCACGGACTCAACTGCCTTCAGCCGAGCTGCTGGGCCCTATTCTGCTCTCAATTATGTCAATGCAAATTTGGAACAAATCCACTGACTTTCACAGCATAACCTAATTTAATGGAGAGCAGGATCTGGTGTGCTTTCTAGATTCATGCTGTGTAATAGGGAACAGACTTGAAGCTCTGACTCATTAGCAAGGGAACATATATTGAAATTAAGTTCCCAGTAGCTAAACATCTCTTGAGCCTATTTTTTTTTTTTGCCTTGGTTGTAGAAACAGCGTAACTTGCCCCTGAACTGTAGCCTGATAACCCCTGCCTGCAACAGGCAACTTCTGCAGCATTGAAAAGGTTTTCATCTGCTTGACAGAGTGAAACAGAGAAAGTCTCTTTAAAAGCCATTTCAGACTTAAAGCAAAGCCCTGAAATCCTGCCCGTGGGAGTACGTGCACCCTGAGCACCCTTGAGCAAATAGGCAACTCCAAGACGACAGCACGGCACTAGCAGCATGCAGCAATGATCTCAAGAGTCCCAGGGATGTTTCTTCTGTGTGTATCATATCTAGTTCCTGACCAGTAAGTCCACTGGAGCTGGGTTTGATTTATTAATGTATTCATCAGAGTGGAGACTGTTTATACTGGGCTTTGGGAAGAAAACCCTTAAGGGAGGATGGTGCTACTGTGGGTCAGCTGTGTGCAGGGCCAGGTGGCTCCTTTCTGGCTGTGGTGCTCACCGACGTGCCCTTCCCAGCAGCACTCCCATCTTTCACAAGCACGTGAAGACAAACAGCACAGAAAATAGCTCCTTTTCTCCCCCAGGCAAGGCAGTCCCACGCTGCCAGCACGAGCAGGAGGTGCTGCCAGTGGCGCAGGCAGAGCCCTGGGGACAGGCTGCTGCTCCCAGCACCGCACCGTGGGCAGCCCGACCGGTGCAGGGAGTGCCCTGGGAGGAGGGTTTGGCAATCAAGCCCTAACTGGCTGAATATCACTTATATCCAAAGGCCTGGCCATTGCTGAGGATTTTGATCCTTTGGGATCTTTGTCATCTTTGAAGAGGGCTCAGTGATGAGCCGTGCCTCAGTTTACCAGCCTCTGTGGGCAGATAACGTACTGCATCACAGAATCGCCTTGGTTGGAAAGGACCTTTAAGACCATTGAGTCCAACCATTAACCTAAAGCTACCAAGTCAACCACTAAACAATATCCCTAAACAATATCACATCGGTGTGTTTGTTGTTGGAGCTCCCCATGGGAGCACAGACCAGGAGTGAGAGCCCCATGACCTAGGACCATCTCTCTCAAAAGACCTAAAAAAGGTTTGAGCAATTTTGTTTAGCACTCGTTCTCCTTTGAGCCCCAGCAGTTACTGTGTCTCAGGCGTCCACGGGGTTGAGCTCCCCGCCTGCTCCTTCACTCCCTTGCCACCCCAACGTGGAGCAGCCAGGCCCGCTCTCCCCGCAGCCAGGCCCGCTCTCCCCGCAGCCCTCACTGCCTGAAACCCAGTTTCTGCTAATCTTTATGTGCAGTCTTTTAGAAAATAGGTTGGTTTTTGTAAACGGTTCTTCTCCCACGAACAGATTTCTTTGGACTTGCAGAGGACATGGGACACAACCTACACTGTGAATTACAAATAAGGAGCAGGTCACAAAAAGAAATCTAAAAAACCCTAAAATATCCCTGGAGACAAACTCCATGACAAGTGGACTCCCAGCCTGCAGCACTGGGCGTATTTCACAGCGAGAGAAGCGTTTCGCTTCACCCCAATCAGGAAATGGCTGTTCCAACATGCAGTTTCTTTGCTGGGTACTTGTCTTTCATTTTGCATCCCTGAGGCAGTGCAGGATTTGCAAACATTTAATAATTCCAAGAACAAGCGCATTAAAGCCTCAGAGCAAGGGGAAAGCCCTTTTCCTGCCAACGAGGCACATTATTGTCAATACCCCATTGTTGTACTCGCACTCACCACCCCTTAAAGCAATTAATGGATAAATCAGGGTTTTTTCTGTGGCATTTCTGTGGGTGGAGTTTATTCCCATCCTTATCTGAGCAGCGGATCTTTCCCACCAGTAACCTGGTGCCAGGGTGTCCCACAGCCCGTGACGCTGGAGCGTGCTGCAGAACAAACAAACTCAATTACGGGAGGATATTTACAATTGCTGACCAAACTCTCGATTTCCTTGGTAAGCTCCTCAAGACAATACGCTCCGGGCGCTGCCCTCCAATTGTACTGTCAGAAATTGATACAGGCCCAAGAATGAGAAAATATTGTGTTTAGATTTGCGATAGGCAAGCAAAACAAGCGAGCGATGTTTTTGGAGGGTTCCCCCCCAAACGTGTTTGTTTATTTTTACAGCCCCAGGAGGGAGGAGGGTGAGTACGGAGCCTCCCCTTGCCCACCCTGCCCTGTCCTGCCAGCAGCCAGCCACGCACTGCTGATGGGCACTGGTGCCATTTCCCTGGGAGGACGAGGAAGACAGACAGCGTTGCACCTTGTGCACAAGGCTCATGGTAGCCCAAAACTCACATAGTGCCTTTATTGAGCTCAGTAAAATGGGCTTTCCCAGGTCTGCCAGGACTCAAACAGCAAACCATGGTGCCAATACGTGGGGGTTTCCAACGGAGGATGAAAGAAGCCTTCACCTCGCGTCGCAGGTGTAATCCCTGCTCAGCCAAGGGGTGCCCTGCGCACTGCAGCTCCCAGCCCCATCCCGCATGGGTCTCCCCAGCCCCCCTTTCCCTTGCAGCACTTATAAGTCAAGTTAAAATCCCCCCCAAGCAGGGAAGCCAGGCTTAGCTCCCTTTTGGCACCGGTTTCATTGCATTCTGAGCCCAGTCCCTTTGCAGGTCTGGCTCAGAACAGGGCACATGCCCAGACTGCAGGCTGAGACCAAGCACACTCCAGCATCCAAACCCACCCTGCAACGCACACTCACCACAGGCTGCTCTCAGGCTTCAAACTCCTAAATCGCTTCAAGCAAAAAGTCACTCCTGAATTTGAGGTGGCCCAGAGCACCCTGGGATGAGCACAGTATCCCTCTGGGAGAAGGTCTGACAGCCAGCCCCAGGGTGAGTGGCACCATTTCACATAGCCTGGCCTTGAGCTACTGCCAGAAAACAAGCCCTGGGGTGAGTGGTGCAGCCCTGGTTTATTCCCAGGCAGGAGCAACGTGGCCAGGGCTACGCTTTTCCACGGGGCACTTAAAGGTGCCATATTATGGGCAAGGTCTTTCAGGTTTTTGACACAGAGCAGCTCAGGTTCAGCCCTCATTTTTGCCCCATGCAAAAATCAGGCTTACACCTGCATATACCCAGATTAACAGCCTTAACTCCGTGTGCGTTGATGGTTTAATGTTTGGACCAATTCTCTGTTTCTTATTACACCAAGAGCAAATCTTGAGTGACGGCACTGCAAGCGGTGTTTTCCAGATTTGCACCAGTTTAATGAAAACCAGAATTTGGCTCTACATCTTAAGAGATAACACTCTCTGTACTCATGGCCAACATGTTAATGTCTTCCAGCATTGTGCATCTTTCTCCAAAACCTTTATAAGCCTTCCCTTGTAGGTTATCCAGGGATCAAGGTCTGAAAATCCCTAAACCAGACTGGCTGTGCAAGATTCACATTTCACGTAGCACAGCCTTTCCTATCGCTAGGCATTCTCATTTGTCTGAAAACCTCCATTTGTTATTTAGGGGATTAGGAACATTCAACAAGAGGAGGAAAAGGGGCAGGTTCCGATAGCTGTGGGACTCTGATTCAGTAAAACATGTAAGTAGAGACATTTCTCCAGCTTTACACCAGACTAATACCAAGCTCTGCTCCAGAGAAGGAATATAAATTAGCCGGTTAATGAGAACTGGATTCCAACCAGCTGGATTAGGGTCCTGTAATACTCATGTATTCTACTTTTCTCCCCTTGCCCTGTTAATTGACTGCAGGCCACCCAGGGTAACAAGGACATATGACAGAAATATAGTGTATATTTATGTTGGCTCGTCTTGCTGTAATCTCCTTCAGGGTATGACCTGACTTTAATAACTCAGACTTACCCTATCATTTTCTGGCTCATTTCCTTGTGGTCTTATAACATATACAGTGCTTTTCAGTTTATTCCTTCAGTGCATTTGGAAAAAAAAAGAAAAAAGGAGAGAGGAAGAGGGAAACTGGCTACAAAAATCCATTTAAATCCATCTCAGAGGCTCTGCTTACATGTCCCATTGCTTAGGGGCTCCTACAAGTATTTATTAGCACAGATCACCTCCTGACAGTGTTTTCCCATAGCCAGTAACAGCATCTTCAGAGAACAACTGGAAGATGTGAGCACTGGCATCTGTTCCACCCTCAATGAACTGAGAACTATAAACATCTCCAAGGCTGGGTAATTTATCATTACAAAAAATTATACAAAGAGGCAGGAGTTGAAGTAAAACCAGGTTATATCGTGGGAGGAAATCTGATTGTTAAGGCATACCAAAATATCTTCTAATGTATCAGCTTTCCTAATGGCTTACAACGGCTTCTACGTTCAGTTCTCTGTGGCAAAGGCTGTTTAAATTAGTTTAAACCTGCTTGTTTACAATTGTTTGTGTACTTCTGGTATTATAGATTGTCGGATGACATTATTATAGTTATGCTGCTAGAGTAAGTTCAGAGAAACCATCCAATTTTAGTAGCAATTTCAAATATGTTACTGGGATAAGATGTAGGAAAAAAATTCTCTGAAACTCAATTGTTTAGGATGGAGCAGACAGGTTTTTGGGGTGGAAGTCTGTAATCAATGCTTTTACCTTAAGGTCCACAAGCAGGGACCAGAGGCAGACATTTTAGTTCCTACAAGCCTCTGTTCCACACCATTTGTTTACCCTGTCTCAAAGCAGATCTTATCTAAAATGGAGATAAGAAGAAGTAGTGAGTATGAATATCATTTAGTATGAAGATCATTTAGGACTAAGGGAAGCTGATCCCAACTAGAAGAATGAGAACTGCCAGCCAAAGAGGAGGAAAAAGCAGCTGTGACCAGGTTGATGGGTGATCCACAGGCTCACAGTTGTGCCTTTAAGATGCAACAAAGGATTCAAAGGAGCCAAACATCTTGAGGAAAGAAAACAAAAGAATTGGCCTCACGTGAACTTTAATTTTGTCCAGAAATTCCACTCTGGATCAAAGAACTACAGTGAAAGTTTAGTTGGAAACAGCATTTTCCTGCACAGAATTTCAGCTTCAGCAAGTGGGAAACTTTCCCCCTCCCCATGAAAAGCTAGGTTTGTCAAATTCCTGGCCTGTTCTAGAGTAAGTTCAGTCCAAAGGCATTTTTTGGAGAAAAATCAAGTGCAAGATAAGTTGGGACTGTTATCTGGGCTGACAGGGTAAGGCACATAGGGATCATTGGGGGACCCCTTTAGCAACTAGTCTGCCAAAAACCTGGAAGCAATTTGTGGCGTGCAAAGAACCACAAAAGAAGGTGGCTGGTTCACACGGAGATGCAGAGCTGCCCCTGGGTCTGAACTAGGAGGCTGTGAAGCACTAGGTGTGTTTGAGACCTGAGCTAGGGTCATGAACTTCTGGGATACTTCCACTGAGTTTGTTCCTTTTAGTAGGGAGAAAAGGAGCTCCTGCATGATGCCGAGGGAAGAAGCTACCGCAAACACCAAGGCTATAGATGAGAAGACAGGGAAGAGCGAGCAGAGACAGCTGTTTCTTGCGTGTCCCCTGGTGCGTCATTGCAGTGCAGCAGAGCAGATGTGAGGACACGGACATGCCTGTGAGTTGCATCCCATCATGTGAAGAAATTTGACATTTTAGAAAAGGAAGAGGCACACCAGCTCTGAGCATAAACCACACTTACAGCCCTCTGAAGAAAGTTGAGGTTTATAGAGATGAGACATGATAGATTTACTACCTTCTCCCTGCAGTTTATTATCTGTTGACATGGTTTTCTTCACAAATTCCAGTTTCCAATGACTTGCTGGTTTTAGCATTGGAAAAGCGAAGTGCAAAATGATGCCAGTTAGCCCTGCTAGCTGTTCTTCACATTGCTCTTCGGCTGGTGCTTTCAGTTGTTCTGAATAGGCTCAAAAAGTCATTGGAAATCTGAAGTCTTTTGTCCAAAGCTGGTATTACAATTGCTTGTGTTTCCAAGGAACTGCACAGGAAGTTCTTCTTTACAAGAATTAACTGAAGTAGGGTGATGAAAATCTGTCTTTATCCTTTGAAATAGGAGCACAGATCAGGAAGGGATCTGCAGAATTGCAGACAGCAGTTGTGACATATAACTGCTCATATACACTTAGGAAGCTTCATCTTAGGGGGGAAAAAATTCAGTATCTTTCCCACACTTCTTTAACTGAAAGAAATTCTCTCTGATGGCCAGAGACCTTCTTCCAAATTCCACCCCAAGTATATTTATGGCTAGCCTACACTCATTTGTTCTTGTGCCAACATTGTCCTGTTTAAATAGCTCTTCTTCCTCCCTGGTGCGTACCCCTCTGATGTATTTATTACCCTCATGATACAGTTAAATGAGGATGGCTTGTATTCAGAAAGCTTTTACATATTTCCCATTGGTTACTTTCTTCTTGACAGAAACTGTAAGCACTTGTCCCACGGCACTCAAAAAAAAAAAAAAAGGTGGGGGGACACCAATGCAACGCTCACTGTGGCTCGTGGCTCTCCCCAAGTCAACAGCTTGGCAACAACTGGTTACTCAGGTTCAACTCAGAATTTACAAACAGAGTTATTAACCACCTTCTAAGAGTGTCCTCTTCATTCACTGTTAACTTCTCTGTGAAAATGGATACAGGAAGAGTCTGACATTTAATCATAAGCCTACCATTAAGTTAGTGATACCCCAATGGCTACTGGAAGTCAGGGCAATGAGACATCAGCACTTCCTTAACAACTGCGTCATCCTAGAAAGCACTCCATGGAGATGTATGCTATAAATGTATATTTCCATACAAATGTCAGTAAAAGTCAGTCCTCTACCGTCATACCACTACCACTGGAGACAGGACCTGATGGATCAGCATCATAGCCCACAACACCCCTTCCTGCGTGATGTTGGTATTCAGCGCTCACACAATAGCACGGCTCCAACACACGCATGTAATGGCATTTCAGAAGAGCAGAAAAGTGATATGTCATCCTTGCAAAAATTAGTGTGCAAACATAAAGAAAGGTCATAAAAAGCCACATCACACATCTGAATATTGATTCTGTCCATCTCAGGATCTGAGGATGTTCGTTCCTGAACATTTTTGCTCAAGCTGAAGTTGGAAAGGAATTAGCTTGGCACGTTTGCACTTAGTGTCTTTCTTTTTCAGTGATCCTATTGTTCTGAAACATAATGGGGCAGAGTTTTCTATAGTCCCACTGGGACTGTATCAAAATTGACATCAGTAATGAAAAGCGTGCTGTGTAATGCTGCTGCCTGCTCTTAACACCACGATTTCAGCCAAGAAACAGTAAGTTATTCACATTTACTCCCAGTGAACTGGAAGGCCTTTTATTCAGGCTCCACATTAAATTTCAGCTGCCCAAAATGGTCTCATTCTTATTCAGGTCAGTGCTTTTGACTTCTTAGGCTTGTACATTTCCCAGGGCAGCTCAGGCCTGCAGCAGCTTTGAGGAGCTCTGTTTTCTGTGGTGTTGTTACTTGATAGTGTGTTGATTTAAGGCACTGTTTTTTTTCAGACTCCTTCAATCAATATCTAGTAAAGGAGCGTGGAAAACAAGCTAGTCAAAGACGTTGTATTTTTCCTCAAATTCTGAATTCTTATCCACATCCTCACCTTTAACATTTTCTACTTAAGTCTGTACTTGAAGCAAGAGCTCATTTAAAAGTAGTTCATATCTTTGGCCTTACACCAATAGTACTTACGTATGGTTGAGGTAAGCATTGCAGGAAGTCAAAGACTGATAAATAGATATACTTCAGTACCACATGCTGTCAAGTATAAACCTTCTAATAGTGTCCTATTGTGCAGACAACATTTCTTTCAAAAAGCCACTGAAGACTTTTTTCCTGCCATTTACACTGGTAACATCACTGTGCTGAGCTCAGAGACTGAATTCATGCTACTTGCTGGGAGATGGAGGAGCATCAAGAGCCTGGGGAGGATGCTGGCTCTTGTGGGAGAGACAGCATTCAGGGCTCTTACCCTGATGAGAAAGGGCTGACAAATCTGTGAAGGTTGCAGCTACTGTGGCTCTACAGGAACTTAAAAAAAGAAAAAAGAAAAAAAAAGAGAATCATGATAAAAGCTGAAAAATTATCAGACTTCTTGAGAACTTAGTAAACTTTCAGAGATAATTCTATATATATATTTTCCCTCTGCATAAATGGGCTGCCGGTTTGCATTCAGGTCTCCAGGACAGTCCCACTACATTACAGCCCTCGATCTGGAGGTGTTTAAGAAAAGACTGGACATGGCACTTAGTGCCATGGTCTAGTTGACAGGGTGGTGTCAGGGCAATGGTTGGACTCGATGATCCCAGAGGTCTCTTCCAACCTGATTGATTCTGTGACACGGCTCTGAACTGACAGAGTCAGCTCCTGTCACTCCAGCCATGCCTCTCCCTGCGCCCAGAGCTCTGCGGGTGCTTGCCCCCGAGGAGATGATGCTCCTTCTCACTCAATGTTTTGTGGTGACATTCAGGGATATCCAAGTGGCCTGATCACTTTTTCCCTCAAACAGTTTGGGACTGAAAGCACTGGCACAGAGGTAGTAGGGATAAGAAAACACCTTTAGTTGCAGCCGCTCAGGAAACGCTGCCCCATTGCCACCAGAAGCGACTGCCTCCGCAAGCCCTGAGCCGCACGAAAAGCATGGGACAGCGTTGTGGTTTGCACCAGAGCTCTCCAAAAAGGAGCTCTGTTTGTTTTTCATTTTCCCTTTCCATAGAAGCTGTGCCAGCACAAAGCTGGGGAAACTGAGTATTTTCTTTGGAAATGCCTCAGAGATAAACACGCTTTCAGAAACAGCTGCAGATATGGCAACTTGACGCGCACCTCGGCAGCAGCCAGAACTGAGCAAAACCCACAGTTTACACCAACGACATGGGCAGAAAAGAGCAGCTGGGAGGAAGGTGCTCAGCTTCCTTCTAAGAGATCAACCAAGAAGGCATTTAAAACCAAGCCTGATGACGTGTGATACACAGACACTGCAAAGGATGGAACACCGACGCACCCGAGCTCACTGCTCTCCACTCCACAGGTTTGGGTGTTGGAAACCCCAAAGAGACATTCTGGGGAATTTTGGGACCTGTGGATGTGTCAGCACCTGTTTGTAAATGCAGCTAATCCAAAATTAGCCGGGAGAAGTGGAAGAATCATTTGTCAGCTCCTGGTCTCCTCAGCCATCTTTAAAAAAATGTCACAGATACGTTGACACTTCTGCTGTCGATTTAAATAGCAGCCACCATCCAGGATCGGCTGCTGGGTGAGGGGGCAACGTGTAGCTCCTGTCTCAGACTCCTCCTGTATCAGATGACTCACCAACATGCCTGAGAAACTCCCTTATACCACAGACTCCAGTAGCAACCCCACAACAAACAGTTGTCCGGGGCTTGCAGTCATCCTTTGGGGTTTAGGACGTAATCCTGCCAGCGCTCAGGGAGTGGGGCGTGAGATAGCAGCGCTTCGCTGCTCCTTTCTCCTGCTGCCTCATGGCCATGTTGCTGGACTGGGATGCAGGTGACATGGGAACCTCTGCTTTGCCATAATATCCTTTGCCTCCCAATAAGCTATTCAGTCTCTTGGTCCTGGTTTTTCACTAGTACACTAGTGACAGCGAAACTTTCTCCCCAACTTTTCCAGCTGACCCCTGAACTGCTTGAACAAGAGGATGTTCACACCCACATTTAACTGGGTATTGTGCACTGTAGCGGCTGGGCCGTCGTGTGCTGCCCTGTCTCTGGATCACAACTGCTGTTGTGGAGCTCCAATGAAGCATTTTGATGCACAAATGCATCCTCAGAACACTCTGAATTTGTAAAGCAGAAGTAGTCATACCCCGCAGAAGCTAGTGCAGCCATCCAGTACCTCCCGTCTGCCAAACGGGCTAGGAGGAGTTTCTGTTCCAGCCAACACTTTGGCAGCGTGATCTCTCCAGCCTGCCTTTTTAACATGAATATACAGAGCTCCTAGCAGTGACTTGGAAAATCATTTCCCCTCCACCTCTCCTATCATGCTGAGGGCAGGAGCCTTGATTGCAACGCTCCCACCCCTACCCCAGGAGAATTGTAGCTCTACCTCCGAAACACAAGTGTTATGACTCTGCTGCTACCCAGCTCTGGGGAGGACACTCCTAAACAAACACTTCTCTCATCTGGACCAAGAGAAACTACAGAGCTTCCTATTACCTCATTGTGATCCGCACCGTGACCCTCTGCAGCTGCATCAGACACACCTTCATCCTTCTCTAAAAGCAATGCTTGTGTCCGAGGCCGCACAGCTTTACACGCAGGAGTCGTTTCTGTGCACACTGTTTTAGCAGGGTTAGTGGAGCTGCACGTACAGTGAAGGGCAGCTCTTTAATATGGGTTCACAGGAGCAGGCACTTAATTATTTAAGCCATCTCAGCATGATCTTAGCACACCAAATATTTTCTCTTCATCTGTCAGGAGAACTTGACCATCATCCAGGCATTTCTTAGCAACACTGGGAAAAAAACTGAGCTACAGCTGATGTATAATTTTCAATATGACAGTGAAACTATTACATAAAGGACTTCAGAGCCAATACAAATCAACATCCTGTGAGGTTCTCTCCAAATGAGATTCTGCTCTGGCCACGCCAGTTCCAGTTTTGTTTTTTTGTTTGGGGTTTGTTTTATTTTCTTCCTTTTAAGGTAATAGTTACAGCAAGGGATTACCTACATTTTAATGAGAAACAAATAATTTTGGTAGAAAGCCAATTGCTGGAATAAACATTTGCAAGGCCTAGAATATAACCACTAGGGCAAGTACCATGATCCTTCTTAACAAGACAAAAAAAGGGTAATCTTTTGTAGGTAATATTCATTCATACTTAATTTTAATATTGAACTTTTCCTGCTGTAACTTCAGTTGAGCCATCTTTCCTCCACTGATATTTTAAGTTTCTAAACACACGTTAACTCAAGCTAACGGAGATAGAAATGTGTTTTGTGGGAGGCTTTAATGCTTTGGAGAAAGATAATGTGTGTTTATAGCTAAAATCATGTCTTTATTTGGAACCCAGTTCTTCAAGCACATAATTATGTAAATAGTCCTTGGCCAGGCAAAAAAAAAAATTGTCTTTGGGATTTGTAAGCTGCGAGCCAAGATTCCCAGTCTGCCAGAGCTCTGTGAGGAGAGAGCCTGCTACAGGCAACAGAGCAGCAAATGCACACGTAAGACCCGGCTCAGACTGGACCTCGGTGTTTGCCTGTATTTATTCCCCATTCAATGCTCACCCTCCTTTTGCACTGTTAAGGAGCAGTTGTCTCTGTTGGAGAGCTGGCCACAGCAATTAGCATCACTAACTGTGTCACCTAATGAGCAGGAACTCATGTCCTTGCTGCCCCGGGTCACAGACAGGTCCTGCCACCCCAGTGCCCCGTCCCTGACAGCCCCCGGTGCCAGTGGCTTTGGGAGATGGCGGCCCACAGCCCACGAGCCAGCCTTGCAGTACATAATATATAATACATTGTTCTCGCATACCCATGAGAGACTGAGGTCTGTGTATACATTCAGATGGAACCGCAACCCTTTCCTACTGCTATCTACCACACAATGTTTATCAGGGCTTACAGACCACTTCCTTTTCAAAACCCTTATTGAAATTTGCACAATAAACAATTTACCCAATTGGTTTTAGGAAGCCCTCAGCCCTTTTCCTTTCAAGGCAAAAGAAAACAGATTTATTTATTATATAGAAGGAGGCTGGGCTCTGGAGGGCCCGGGGGAGGCAAGCAAGAGGGCTCAAGGCTCTGGATGTGAGCATGGACATGAGGACGTGACATACATGCCCCATGAGACTGTCAGACCTCAAGAGACAAGGGTATATAGCACCTACCCTCCAATCGAGACATCAAAAATCATCCAGATCACAGGTTAAAGCCC
Organism: Nyctibius grandis; assembly: GCF_013368605.1. Taxonomy (NCBI): domain Eukaryota; kingdom Metazoa; phylum Chordata; class Aves; order Nyctibiiformes; family Nyctibiidae; genus Nyctibius; species Nyctibius grandis. Next base: position 8,699,714 of record NC_090672.1, read on the forward strand.
CTTTGCTGAAGCATGGCAGCAGCACAGGTTTCCTGCAGGTACCAGGGTTAGGAGTCACACAAGCAGCATGGCCTTGGCCATTCCCTCATACAACACTGCCTGTCCACCAGCAATCACAGATGGGGCTGGGCTTAGTATTACTGATATTTCTCCCATCTGAACGTATAGCCTATATATAGCTCTGGTTTGGATGATGAGAGAGGACCACAAAACTGCTGCTCCACCACCCACCTACAAAGCCTCTGAGCTCCTGGAGCCCACCAGGCCCACATTTGCTGCAGCCAGAGACAGCTCTGGCCCCAGCTGTGGTTTTGGTCCCTGGATTTTTGTTTTGTTTCCAAGGAAGCTGTGGAAGGCATCCTCAGGGACACAGGGACAAATCATCCCGTACCAGATATGTGTGGCACATACCAGGCAGGAGCACAGACACTTTCCCCTTATTGGGTTTGACTTCCAATTATCTTCCAACTTTTCCTGGTGCAAAACACTGCGTAAATGTTGCATCCCATAGGAATTTGACTGCCCAGAGCATTAAGGATCTGAAGACCAGGCACTACAAGCCAAGCACACAGTTGTTCTGAGCTCAGGGCATCACATGGGACGCTGAGAGAGAAAGAAAAAAGGAAAAGCTTCTTTCTGAACAGAGAAGGTACATCTAGCACCATTCCTACAAAAAAGGGGGACAAGAAAAGTAAAGCAGTACTTGCTCCTTGGGAGAAGATGCCCATTCAAACTAAGTTTTCAGAAAGCCACACAGGTACAAGAGAGACTGAGGTACACTGCTTTGAGCTGAGAGCTACCGAAATGAAAGCCCTACCCTAGGTGAGCCAGGCCAGGGTCAGTAACGCAAGGGCCATAGCAGGGGAAGGTACTGAGCCTAAAGCAATTCACAGGTACAGAGGACTCGATGACCTTAAAAGTCTCTTCCAACCAAAACGATTCTATGACTCCCAAAGGAGAGCAACAGCTTCTCCTGTTCTTTTGATACACCCAGGATTTCTATCAGCCTGAAGCCTAAACACTTGCCTCTCCCTTTTCTACCATAGAAAACTCTGTTGGGTTTTTGGAGGGATTTTTAGTTTTTCCTTGAGGAGCTGCTTGTATTACAGGGTACAGAGGGAAGAAAACACAGTCATCACCCAGGAGCAGTAGCTTTAATGCAAGATATAAATAATTTACTCTGTTTTTCTCTTTCTGTCTGAACTGTCGTCATCTGCAAGGGGCAGGAGATCCAGGATCCCCTTCCCACCCTGAGGGAGGGCAGGCAGCTGGCTTGGGCAGTAGCTCCCAGGCTGCCTGGAGATTTTGACCCTTTGCCCAGCCGCTTTCAGACCCCTCGAGCAGTGGGAATACACTTGCTGGGGAAGCGCTGACCTTTCTGCACAGCAGGAATTCATGGCAATGCTTTGAATGTGAGAAGTGCAGCAGCACTTGGTAAGAGATGGCACATTAGTGATAGACCTAACACTGACAGAGTGCCTTTCGTGTTAAAGAGCTCCACACTTTTTTTTTTAAATAAACTTTACACCACTTGCAGTTCTTGCGTGAAATGCAGCCACATCTGGAGGTGAAGGAGTTAACCAGCCGGTACCGGACATGCTGCAGACAGAAGGGGAGAAGTCGGGGATGGGTACAGTGGCAACAGGCATCTATCAAGTGCAAAATCGTTAGTGCCTTCATAAAGCGCTTTCAGAAAAATGAAGGGTAGAGCACAGTTTTTTTTGCTGGAGTGCTTGGGGTAGGAAGCATCACAGCTGGAGCTGGGATAGTTCAGTCTTGCAAAACTCTGTTTGTATTCTCTCAAGGCAATGAATACTTGCTGGGCAAGCCAAATGCAATTAATTCATGGTAAGAGCTGGCAAGCACAATTCCATCTCCAGATTTCCACCCTCCCCTCCATCCTGACACACACATTCTGCCTCCAAAAAATATACACTCATCAGGAAAGAAAGCGAGGAGGAGTGCTGTGTCCTGGGCTCCAACCCTGCCTCCAACATTCAGCCTTCCCAGGGCCAGTCATTTATTCTCTCCGCTTTGGCTGTGGTTAGCTTCTTTTGGGGAGGGGGTGGCAATTAAATTCACAATTAATCATGATTTTAAAGCACTTCACTACTTTTCAGAACAGAGACATTACAGATGGGGAAGTGTTAGAAGTGAGCAGTAAAATGCTATGATTAAGCACCTGAAGGTCATGGATGTCCTCTATATGAAGGAGGGAAAACTTCCTCCCCCCTACCCCCATCCCTTCTTGATAGCACAAACTAAAAACAAAGCCAGCTGTTCAGTCGGGAGTGACTTTAGTTTAAATCTTTCTGTTTCTTGCTCAATAACCCTTTCATTATAAGCTTCCTGCTGGGAACGTTTGTGAGCCAAGGCATGCTACTGAACACGCCGCACACAGGCTGCAGAGGACAAGCGCCCCGTGAGCCCGCATCCACATCTTGGTTGAATCGTTACAATTTCTAGATCTGATGAGGCAAAACAGAGGGTGTTGGTTTAAATATAAAAAATAGAAAGATTAAGATACATGCTGTTCTCTGTGAGAAACTAATCACATGCTGGAAAGTTCCCTAGCAGCTTGAAGAGGAGGCAAGAAACAGAAGGAAGCAGCTCAGGGATTTGGGTGCAGCAGGCTGTTTCTTGCCCTGCACAGGCTACATTCATAGCATAACCTTTCTAACTGAAAGAGTTTGTTCACCTATGAGCTAGCTCCAAAATCCTTTGAGGTCTGTAGGAAATTCCCAAGATCCTGGATGGGCTTTTGCTCAAGTTCTCCATTGTTTGCATGAAGGGAAAAATCTGAATATTGATATAAGCCCAGCAGTTTGGAGGCCTTGCTAGCAAACACTGGATCTGGACAAGGGAGGATGGAGAGAAATAAAACATGATCAGAAAACTAGCATGGTCCACTGCAAGAGTGTTCACAACTGCTACCTGTGGCTCTGGTCTAAGCCTGGAACATTTAAGTCACTTATATTTGGTACATAAATTGCAAAATCGAAGAGTATCCCACATTGCCTTTGAAATGCCTTCTCTGAAGCACTGTCCTCAGTGAAGTTATCAAAGTCACTCATTCCATGGCTGGGTGACATGACTTTGTAAATTTATGGAAAATAACACTATTCAATGCTACCTGCCTACATATGTAACTCCAGGGGAAGTTGTTATCTTGGTGCACAGAGCCCAAACAAACCAGTTGTGGGCTGTGATCTGGTGGAAACTGCATGCAGGGAAAGCTGCTTAGTGACACCCACAAAATCCAAATACCCACCCAGGCTGGGAGCATCAAGCTTCCCACCTTTCAAGTACCTCTAGCTCTATTTTTACTTCTGCTGAACCATAATTAAAGTCAATGACCTCTTGTAAGCTTCAGATGAGTCCATGCAAGCTTTGTTTATACAGACTTGTCAGCAATTTAAGAAACCATACTTAATTGGGCTGTCTACATCCCCACGAGAACACAGTGGTCATTCTTTTCTCTTCAAACACTTCTCGACCCAACACGTTACTGAAACCAGAGAGCCCACAGCAGCCCTCCTCCCCCAGCTGCTTGAGTGTACGTTACATTCAAGCAGGTTCACCACCTTCATTCCCAAAGCTGTCATTTTCTCTCACTCGGTTACTCTTTTTTGGTATATTTATTTGCCCAGTCCTGGAATATCCAGTGTCTGCTGACATAAGTGATTGCACGGCAGCTGAGGCTCCTCTCCCACACGCAGAGTGTGTTTAGGCTCTTTTGGGGTTTGCACAGCCCAGACCTCACAGGCAGCTGCACTCGGTTCTGTTAGTCATCGATCAATCTTTCAGAGCAGTGGCTGACAATTTTTTTTTAATCCAAGTGTCTAAACAAAAAACCCTATTGCTCTTTTACTGCGAGAGTGAAGGGCAAAAACATATCTTTTTTCTACAATGAAACCTGAATACCAGGTCTGTTTCAAATGATACAAAACATAAATGTTATGATTACAGACTTTAGCATGGAAGTGGAAGAGGATACTGCCTTCTACCTCAGAGTGAGATTCCAGTGTGCAGCTACAAAAACACACTGAGGAAGGTAAAGTCAATGCCAAGTCCTAATGACTTTCAGTAGCACTGAAGTACACTCAGAGTTTTACTCCTACAGCAATGGTCTCTTGCGAGAGTATCACACCCCTTCATCTAAGGCTCTCTAAGCTGAGCCTGAGCAAAACACCATTCCCAGGATTTCATCCAGTAATTTCTTTAATTTGCCAACAGCCTAAGCTAGAATATACCTTTTAAGATAAATCAAATCTATAAAAGTTTTAGAGCAATAGAACAGTCTGCTTAATCTCCTGTCTTAAAGGCAGAACAGTCATTAAACAAGCCAGTAATGTGCTAATTCAGGGGAATATCTTTTTTCCAAAAGGCTAGCATTACAAAATAGTGTCACTAAATACTACCAGAAAAACAATCCAGTCGTCTCTAAAGTTCAGCAGCGTTCATGACGACATTCCTGTCCTGAGACTGCCACCGAGATGTTCTCATACAACCCAGTCATATGGAAATCATAGCTCTCACAGAGCAGCTGTGTTTTTTGGAAGTGACTTCATATTTTTGGATGTTGTCTACCACATGGAATCTAACATCTTCAACAGCAAATAAAGCTCTTCCTTTCATCCCATGCCATGTTTCCTCCATGTAATAAAGGTGGTAGATGATTTTTAACTCTACAATGCCTTCTTTTTGCTACCTTCCCTTAAAACACAGGACTGTGTCTCTCTAAATGCCTTTGGAAGCTTCTGGTATTTCTAACATAAATTGAACCAAGATTTTACACAAGACTGGAAGGATTCTTCTTCCTACTTGCCTCACATCTGTGCTGATGTGGATCTACTGACTCACTCCAAAATAGTCACTCTTGCAAGTAAGTTCCTTTCCCAAAACTACATGTTTCATAATGACAGTTCCACCACATGTCTGTCTGGCAAACCACAAGGATTGTTGGCTACCATCTTCGGGAGCGGTCCAGACTCTATGGGACACGCCAAAACACACCCCTGCACCCTGCCCCGGGGGCCGTGTGAACCAGCAGCTCAGAGAGTTCAGGGGTTGCCAATGGTCAATGGCTCCGCAGCCTCCTGTTGTTAAAGTGATGGTTGACAACTCTCGCAAGAGGGTAAAAAGAGAGGACACGTCAGGCTGCAGTGACATGGCGAGGTGAAGGGCTGGGTTCACCTTGTTCACCAGGGGAAGCTGGAAGGAACAAATGTGACCAAAAGCAGAATTTTGCTTTCCATTAGCACCTCACCTTCCCCAGTCCTTCCCCATGGGAACAGTCCATGCAGAGGAAGCAACGTTGTTCCCCACACGTTCAGGCAGATGAACCTAGGTACAACGCCAGCCTGTTGAGTCACAGCACAGTTCCCACAAACATCAGCCAAGGCAAAGGCTAACTCTCCTGTCAGCCCTCCTGCCCTGCTTTGCGTGATAACTAAGTCATTTCTCAGCCTTCCCTTCTTCAGTAAACAGTGCTCAAGCCTCACTACAAGCAACGCAGAGAGCTGTCCTTTTATCTGCTCGGGAACATACTTGACAAATAAAACCCAAACGTTTCCATTTGAAATAACCACCATCTGCACATACTGCTATGGTGTATCTGCCATTCTGCCTCACCAGTCAGCTCCTCACCCCTGGAAAGCAGCTGGATCTCTACAGGCGCCAAATGGACGTGCACCAAATGTAGCTAATGAAGCACAGGGAATGCTGCTCCGAGACCCTGCAGACAGGATCTGCCACAGCTTTTTGGATTTGAGAAGTTGTGTGAGTGACTCCCAGACCCATTGGCCTATGGGTCTTTCAGTTCAGTTCCTGCAGGTCCAGGTGACCACGTTTACTCCCTGTCATGCCAGGAATTGATAAAAGAACATTGGACTTCAGCATTTTGGAGTAAACTCCAGACACACACCAGGATGTTCAGCTATTCCAGACTCAGCTCATTTTCCACCTTGCCCAGATCCCTCAGATTAACAGCAAACTGCAGATTTCACAGAAGTGCCTGAGGATCCAGCTGCTCAAAACAGCACCAGGTTCCTAAGGGGCTTTAAAGGATCTACTTGCTTTTTTAAATCCCTAAAGGTCTTATATGTATTTTAAGGTACCTTTGAAACTGGGAGGTATCTAGGTGTAAGCATTAAGACACTCAACACCTTCGCTTCAAGCGGACAGAACTAGAACATCAGTGTTTTCCCTCAAGATCTCAATTAAGTGCATTTGCTTTCCACTTTCCTTACACTGAGAACACTGCTAAAGACCAGTGTAAATCCAATCCTCCATAACCAAGTTATGAAGTTCTGCATATAATGATGGAAAGATACAGAAGTTATAATATATATACATTTTTAAAAATAATCGTACATTAAACACATTTTCTATCTAGCTTAAAATTAAAGGCAGCAAGAGAGTAAGCTTCTTACCAACAGATAATAACTCAGCAAGGTAAATAAAAGTATCTAACAGAGCTTAGGTGATAAGTCTCAGATACACTGTCCTCATGTAACTGCTTGAAGGTTGAGTGCCCGACCTCAGATGCCTTGGGGGGAGTTCCCATTGCAGCACCAGGTAACAACCTGATTTTGCAACAGTGCTGGCCCACACTAACGTCCCAGGTTCCTTCTTACCCAGGAAGGTGCCCTACGCAGTTGGCCAGAAGCTCACTAGGGTGGGCTTTTACCTCCCTCATCATTCTGCTCCACCCCACCAACCCCTAACTATTTTTTGTAAAGCAGAACATTTTGCTTTAGCCTACACAGTAAGGGATTAAATTCAAAATAATTGGACTAGCAAAACAGTGGAGAAAAAGCAGAACCACTGCCATTAGGTCAGCTCAGGGCACTTGGACTGCTGCTGGTCTTGGGGGGGCTGTGACAAGGACACCCACCCAGTGGGTGCTGGAGCACTCATCTTTCCAGAGGGAAGCAGCGCCTGAGTCAGCTGGGATGCTCATCTATGGGAAGTCCCAGACAAGCACAGGCTCCAGCGATCGCCACCTCTGACAGCGGCTCAGGGAATGTTACGGGGTTGGCATAAGATGGTTCAGTTCTTCCACAGACCTAACCCTGCAGTGCTTGTGGAAGAGCTACCCAGATTGTTTTGTTTTCTTGGGTAAGACCTGTCTGGAATTGAAAATTTGCATACATATATAAATATATATGCAAGCTGCTACTGGCCAGGAGGGAAGTAAAAAGGAAGTAGTCAGGAATTGGGAATAGCAGGGTGTCTTTTAGTTATTTAAGGTATTAGCTGAGCCAATGGGCATGCATTTCCTGTTTTAAATAGACACAATAAGATAAAGGTCATCAGGGGAATTGGTTACATTTCTCTTTCCCACGTATAGGTATACCACTGTGGAGCATGTAATCTTCCCCAGAACGTTTTAAAGACATAGAATAATTTGGAGATTTTAGAAGTATCATATTGGCTTCAACAGCTCAGAGCACAGCGTGTATAGGTACCAATTCCCTGTGAAAGCCAGAAGAATTTGGGCATTCTCGTACTCAAACAGCAAAACTGAACCTTGCTATGCAACTAAGGGATCCCGTGGGAAAACTTACTTAGCATCAATGCTAACTACCCTGTATGCTTATCTTTATAAGAGAAAACATCACATTTTTGGGAAAATATATTTTCTTATGCTTTAGCAGATAATTGAACTAGAAATCAATCTCAAAGTGCACCAAGAGGCTCAACAAATACCACCAGAAATGATAATTAATTGCTTAGGCCAGGCAACACGATTCTCAGTGTTCTAACATGCAAACTTGATACAGACACTAGGCCATGCACAGAACCCACCTTTGCTTTTGTGGCTTACCATCTTAGTTTGTAATTAAACCATATTTTTTCAGTATACCAAACAATTATAGAAGCAGCTCTTTCAACAAAAAAAAAATCACAATCTTACAAACCTGCATATCCTACTGACATCAGTAAGAGCCTTCAGTTTACTGGGAGCTCAGGTTGGCTTGCAATTACATTTATAATGCATTCTGGTTCATTAGAAACCAATTAAGATCACTGACAGCTGTAAATAATTCAGTTAATCCTAGCTTTAAACTGCAAAGAAAGGGGCGCTTCTGATAATAAAAGTATTTTTAAAGCTTGTATCATTTCTTGAAGGAAAAAATATTAAAGGTTCAGTTTTATATATATATACATGTGTACACACACACACACACACACACACACTCTCACACAGGTAAGTATATAAAAGCCCAAGAGAATTTGTTTCATGGAGAAATGTAGAAGAACCTTTACAACAGGCACAATGGATGTTCTGAGTGTTGTGCGCTTAAACATGAAATCTAAGACTGACCATGCAAAATATACAGCGGTCTGTCTGAGGTCTCAAGCATGTTGTATCTTGTATCCAGGCTCCATTTTACTGTTTCCTTATTGCCTCCAGAATCATTACTCTGGAGAACATGCTGTTAACTCAGCAAAAGCCAGAACCCTGCAGTCAAGAGCTCAGGGAAAAGCTGTTACAGAAGCCAAAGCGTAAGGTGTTATGTTATTGGAATGTTCCTGAATAAGGAACTTAAAGCAATCAATTTGTTATTGTGCTTTTGTTTTGGAAAGAGCGTAATGAAATATTACTCTTAGGATCTAAAATGAACAGGAGGTCCATTCCTTCCCTTTATTGTAAAAAACCCACATCTTGCAAAATCTGTTTTAATGACTTATTTCTTGTCCAGGGATTTCAAAATGTATATGGCTATCCTCCAAACCTTCCTTGAAAGACATGAAATAGGACTGTGCTTTGTTTTCACTTAGAAAAAATATTCTCATTGTATGCAAATGCCTTCCCTGGCCTATGGGAAAAATGCATCATAGTGACAAGGAGTTGTGAAACCTTCATGGTACAAACCATGATGTGCAGTTTGAAAGACACCTCCTTCCACCTTTCTGCCTGACCCGTTGAGGTATCACTGAAGGGCAGAGGTACAAGAAGTGGGACAGTGTTTGGTTCAGGAGTTACATGCACTACCTTAGGCTTGGTTCAGCAGAGCATTAGCACCCTAGTTTAACCTTAAGGGTCTCTGTATTCTTTGCTGAATTTGCAACAATAGCAGAAAGTCATCCCCAAGAGCAGTCCTCACAGTGACTTTTATCTGAACAAATGTATTCAATGGTTTCCAAATAAAATACGTAGACCAGGGAATAAGGGGATTTGATGCTGAGTTTAATTGCTATTCTTTGGATGCATTCAAATAATGCTAGTTTTTGGAAAGGCTGCTTTCTAAGCTCATTGTGATACTACCAAGAACCTCTGGCATCTGAACAAACAATATGAGTGTTGGAGAGAGCTGGCTTTGCGATACAACAATTTAAAGAATAATGGACTTCTAGAGACAAAGTCTCCACGTTGTGCTATCATGTTAGCAATTATTGCAGAGGAAGTTTGTTTAGGATTTAGGCCCATGGTTCCCTAAGCGAGGCTTGTAAACAGTGTGGAAGCTGACTTTCCTGTTGGTGATAGAAAGATTGACAGCTAACAGCAACCTTTTGTGTAGGAATGACAACTGTGATTATTTTGCAGTTTTACTGCAATGTGATTAGATTATAATTAGACTGTGGCTCTGCTGGATTTTTGAATTACTTAATTGATGGCCCCAAACCAAATGACTTTCACTATGAGAAAATAAACCCTGAAACTTGAATTCCCTGCCATCGAATAGGTTTAATGCATTCTAGTGCAGTTTCATGCTTGTAGCAAATGAACCTTCTTTCTTTATGCACTTTGGATAAAGCCCACAGAGAGCGTGGAAAGATCCGCTACTGGATTCTGGACCAGGTGACTCTGCCAGAGGCATCTGTTACTAAAAAGTTCCTCAAATTTAGTTGAGAGAAATGATTTTCTATTTTGATTTAGTGAATGTTATAAATTTCTTTCCTCAGTTCCATAAAACTGTCATGAAGATGAAATTCCTTTTATAATGAAAAAGTAGTTGTCAACAGCCAGACAACTGTGGGTGAAATTTTGGTTTTATGGCAATCTGAAAGTTGTGTTATTATCACCAGTGAGACAAAGATATCATCTGGTGCATTCAGAATGAAGGCAGCGCTGCAGTTTCTTTATATTGTATATTTTTATAGGTGCGTTGCTCAGGGCATATTTCTGAGCTTGGAGAATTAATATTTTCAGATCATCTACTTTAGTGAAGAAAAGAGTAAGGCATAACAGGATGATTGTTTATATGCACAAGGATAATATGTTGTTTAATTGAACAGATGTTAAAAAAAACAAACAACAAAACAAATAATGTCTGAAAAAATAACTTTGAGAAAATCGAATCAGAATTCATTTTGTCAGTTAGGAGCAAGTGTCTAATAGGAAGTGTAGCTAATGAGCCCATCTTGGAAAATTTTTAAATATATCCAGAAACTTGAGCCACAAGCTTATATTTGGCAAACACTATCAAAATGTTCCAACATCATATGATAAGACTGCGTTATATAAACACAGCCCTTGCATGAGAAAGTTGTCTATTTATGCTTCATATATCAAATAAGATGATGGAAACATGCCAGTAGTAAAAAAGATCCTAATAAAAAGTAGATACTTTTCTTTCCATTCTCTGCAAGAAACAGTAAATTTAGAGAAGATGTAGACAGGAGCTGAGTTCTCTTCTTGGACCCACTATCAAGGTCTCCACTCAAAAAACAACACAGTTTTTTATTTTCTCCCTTTCTAGCACCTAGGTATGCTCATTGATCGCACAGAAGAAGGCCACTTTGTGGATACACATGTTCATTTACAGACTTAAAAATCCCTTAAAATGAGCTAATGTTTTAGAATACGTTCTTCGTTAGGAGCCTGGAGCGTTTCTCTGCAGTTCAAGGCCACTCATTAGCAGCTGCCAGCTATGCTACAGGCCCCTCTCTAATCAGTCATTCCATCATCACTTTAGGACACTTGTAATGCTTGACAAGACTTTAATATAAAACTTCCCAAGGCAGTTGTCAGATGGCCATAAGTTCTGACTATGATATAATTCACATGTCCAGGAATGTAATTTCATGCTATGCATGTTGCTGAACTGCAAGCTTTTAGTTCTGACTTCACGGTACTTAATCAGTTCCATGCCAAAAATTGCTTCAATAGCATCTTTTACGTTCAGCTGAACTGCTGCACTAGCCCAAGGGAAAACTTTGTTTCAAGGTGGATTTAAATTTTGCTGGAAAAAAGAAATCTAATCAGACCATTTAATACAATTTACACCATTGCTCCTTCTGCCTGTGAGATGTGCAGTGGATGCAGAACAGCTCTGCCCACCTCACCCCTATCAACAACTGGCACACAACATCTCTCTGTGCTGCAAATGAGGATTTCTTCTCCTCTCCTGCCTGTAATGCATGTTCTCCAGGGGCTTTCAAGCGACTGGCCTCCTGAACGCCTTGCTGGTCTGCTGGAGCTGCACGGGCGTTGGAGCACTGGAGGCGGCCGCTCGCTGCTGCGCTGTGCCCCACACACCTACACGGGCAGAGACAGCCCCGCGCCGGGGAGCTTGCAGTCCCACCAGCAAGGCAGATCAAGAAGCACCGTCTGTGGTGTGTCCCATACACACCACAAAGACTGGAAAGGGCCTCACTCCAGGGCAGATCTAGAAATTAAATATAAATCCCCAAGCACCATCACACCCACAGAACAAGCCTCCTACTACCACTTTTAAACTGGAAAGAAAGTGAAGAGTGACTTCGCATGGTGTCCTTCACATGGCTCCTTCTCAGACTTGTCCCTGTGAGTAAATGATCCCTCTGCACAGCCAGCCCATCCCAAAGCAGCTAGAACAAGTGGCTGAATGAGATGGAAATAGCAGTCATCCCCCACAGATGGTGTGTCAGCATCAGGAGCTAACAGTGCCCGAGTCTGAACAACAGCCCTCTAGCTCCTGGTAAAAACTGGCCGTTTTTTGCAACAGTTATTTGGAGAACAAGCTGTGACTGCTACTTCTCTCCCAAACATTTCTCTGTCTCATGTGCTCCAAACCATTCTTCAGCCCAGCTTGATGTCTGCTGTCCTGTGTTCAGACTACAGCTTCCTGCAACAGGGGCTGGCTTCCCAAACACCTGATGTTCAGGGCATGATGCTAGGGAGACCTGAGGAGAAGATTTTACTTCTTTGAAATGACAGATCTGTGCAAAAGAGAACTCTCTCAAAGTACTCTGCAGAGCTGATGCCAGTCACATTCGCAGAGTTCCAGCGTGTAACAAAGACTTCACTCTGGGGACAAGAGCATTGTCCAGCAAAGGAGGCGACAGAGACGTCAAATCTATATGCCAGATGTCGGTGTCGTAACTTGTACCAAGACTCCTTTCTCTTTGTGCATTTGGCCTCGCTGCCTGCAACGTGCATTTCCCAGCTGGAAACACCTCGCACACTTCTAACGCTGGGAAAAAAGAAAACTGCCCAAAGGGAAAAAGTACAAAAGGTTTGCCTCTGCTACAGGAAACTGAAACTGCCAACAGTCTGCTTTGCTGAACTGAGTACGTCGGCAGAATTAGGGTTTAGCAAGGTATCAGCACTGTCTGCACGGACAGAAATGGAGAGAAAGAATTTCCCAATTCAGGTTATTTTCTCTCAAAACAACACAGAATAGAGAAATAAAAATTAAGGGATTGGAGCTCTTCGCAGTCTGGAATTTCAATCCATGAAAAATTCCAGGACTGTTCTCGTTTTATTACGTCCCCAAATCAGGATGCAGATCTCAGTCTCAGGAGTTTGTCTACGCATGGATTTAGGTATAGAGCTTTCATGTATGTGTACAATATTTCATTTCAGCAAGATGAAAACGTTTTGTGTCATCTTTCTGTTTTTGATCTTTTAAAAACAATGCAGTTGAAGATTAAATGTGTTAATACAATGATTACAATTTCCTGTAAACGTGTATAAGCAACAAAATCGTTACATTTCTATGAAATGTTTTGAGTTAATCAGGTCACCGTTTTCCAGTGGAAGGCGATTCACTTGGGAGTTTCTGACCAGCTGTAACTCTAGCATTTGGAAATCTTTCACCCTAGAAAATTAAAGAGTGTCAGAACCATGAGGAGACGGCAGCACGGCGAGGTGCTCTCTGTGACACTGCGGGGACGCCCATCACCCGCGGGAGCACCGCCGTGCTGGAGGCTTCTCCTCCTTCTCCTCAGTTTGAAATCCTTCATTCCTCTCAACGCGGAGTATCGTGCGTGTACGACTACATAGGCAGGACACCGAGTGTGCGAACACCGCGGAACCCGATCGCGCTCCAGTAGATGGCGCTCAGAAATATCCCGAACGCGCGTCCCGGGGCGCTCCCGCGGGAGCTCCGCGCTGCGCAAAGGGCTCCGCGCAGGCGGCTCCGCCGGCGCTGCGGATCGGCGGTCGGTACGAGGTGCTGGCCTGGCACAGCATGTCACCGGGGCTCTGGGGGACAGGAGACCGTCAGAACGGCAGGAGCCGTACGCAACGGTCGGCTCGGCAGTGGGAGGCAGCTGTTGCTCACCCGTGCGATGGGAAACGGGGCCATGCGTGTCCCAGTTCCCCGCAGCACCCTGCTCTGTCACGCACAGCCATCGGCTGCTCTTACTGGTCACTCCATAGCTCAGTGTGCAGCTAACAGAAAATACACGCAGAGTTAATGCATTAAGAGATCTGAGTCCTGTAAAAACCCAGCGAAGTTTTGGAGAAGTGCTGAGGTCCAGGGCAGCTGTAGAACAGGACTTGCTGGGTGGGGGAATGTCTGTCTGCCAACTCCTGTGCAGTTGAGTTTAGTAACAGCCAGTTCTGGTGCCAGTTTTAAATTTTGTAGCTCTGACTGGAAAGAGCTTGTTGTATTACAAAGGCAATTGAGTAGTAATTCTTTAACAGAAGCACAAATGGTTTTACCACCACCAGGAGAATGGTTTTTATTGACCATTTTGACCAAAGACCTAAGTGAAAGTTGATGCCATCTGATCAAGTCCCCAGTTGGTGGCCTATGGGAAATGATCTAATGACCAGTTTCCCTGAAGTCCCACAAAGCCACCACCAGAAATGCATTAGCAACAACATACTGTGATTCTCAGATGCTCCAGGGCGTCTGGCAACACCCTGTGTGGAGCCCAGATCTCCTGCCTGTCATCTGCTTTATACAGAGCAAAACAAAGCCCTTTATCTAGCCAGGGACCAGACACATCATGAGCAGCAATGGTGAAAGCCTTTCCAAGCTGGTTGCCAATGTGCTTCAGTCCTTCTCTGCAGTACTTACCTCTACTTTAACATTAGTATGAGCAAAACACGCATGTCCACATGGATTCTCCCTGATTATTTTTTGTCCTGTCCTGAGGTCCAGGCTTGATGCTTTCACTTCTGGTGACTTTACAGTCCAACTGCACTTTTCTGTGTCTGAAGATAAGTCCCTCTAGTCCTGCCTGGCATGATCAAGCAGCCTGGGCTACAGTGAGGAAGAGGTGGCTGCTCAGAAAAGCCATCTTAGCCCCACTGATGTCATCACACAGTGGGGCAGAACTTGAGCAAGTCAGTGAATGTGATATGAACGCTATGCCCAACATTGATGGTTTACATTTTTCACAATACTTGGAGCTGGTGGCAATTGAGGCTACGATGCCTGTCATGTCCCAGCTGCTGTGATGGAGGAACTGAAACATTTTGACAACGAAGAAAAGCTTGTTTTCTAGGTTGTTGGGGTTTTTTAAGTTTTAAAAGGCAAATGGACCTATCATACTTAATCACTCATCTTGAAAGAGCTGAAACATTAGCAATAACTTGACCGTCTTTCTGATCTTTGCACAGGAATGAGATTACTCACTTCAGCAGTTTTGCCTTTGGGCAAAAAAGTTTGCGTCAAGCCTGGATTTCATTAAACTTAAGCTGTACCAGTTTTGTCCAAGAACAGGCAACAATTGATCCAGTCATTGGACATTCTTAGGAAAAATATTTATAGGGAAATGGCTAAGAGATAGGATGTTTCTTTACAAATTTATTTTACAAGCCAGAGTGATGGCTGAAAAGCCCTTTGCTTGTGTGCTAGCAGAGTTATTCTTTGAAGCAAAGAATGAAATTTTCTTTGTCTCTATCTAGCTAAAAACAGAACAGAAGTGGCAACACAGATGGTCATACATAACATACCCCACCGATTCCAGGGGACTAAGCCTATTCACACGGACTGTGGATCTGACCCCAGCACTCTTAACTGAGGAACTCATGAGTTACATGATGTGAAGTACAGTGGGATTTCAGCTCTTCCATTACATGGAAGATGAGGAAAAATGATCATGGCTTGATTCAGAGGAGCAGACATCTCACCACAAGAAGCCAGAGCTAGCTTAACCATCAGACTGCAAAGGGAGTGGGGAGATGGTGAGCACTGCCTTACAAACAAACTTTCATTTCAGCTGCAGCCCCAACATGCTCGGCCCCTCCAGCAATTATTCTGGCTCTCAGCCATCAGTCCTGGGAAGAAGCTTCCTTTGGGGGAGTGCATTTTTCTGCTGCAAGCATTAGAAGTACACATATCTCAGGCTACTTGTGCCTACGTGTAGTCAAAGCAGCATGTGTGTGTGTGTGTGTGTGTGTATGATCTTTTCTCTGTTTGGTTTGTTTTTTTTTTTTAACAAATACAGAACAGATCAAGATAATAAAAAATGGACTAGTGACTTTGCGTTTAAAAATGAGATGTCCTCCAGGAGAGCACAGCTATCTCCTACAACTTTCAGATGAGAAGCAGGAGAACTAATATTCCAGATTAATACTCTGAGTACCTCGGAGAAGAATTGCCATATGAGAACCTAAACAGATTTTGTCACATGTGGTCTGGCAGAGGGGAAAGTGGGAATAATAAGCCTTCCTATCCTCCTCTCTGCACTCTGCCCAACGTCTGTGAAGGATTTGGGGATGCCAAGTACCCAGATAGACAAGGGGCTGCTGGAGTAGTCTTGGAGAACGCACACTTCAGTTTACACCATGACACAAACTGAACCCAAGTCTCATTTATGGGTTGATTTGGGCTCCCTTAAACCAACATTTAATCTCCCAAGAGTTTGTCCTGCTAAATACTGAATTGAACTACCTTTCCCAGGGCCAACAGTGCGGTATCAGGAGAAAGCTAGTTGCAAACCATTTCAAGCTGATAGCTTATGTTCCCTTGCCAGTGCATTTCCCTCGAGAAGTGGTGAAAGTTGCTCAGTGAACCCTTTGTGTTCTTTTGGGGAATCACAGCTAATTCACATACAGGCGTACTCTGTACTTTTGTTTCTTTGTTAAGCAGCCATTGTACTATCCGCTGCGCAGGGAGAGCGTGGGCAAAAGAACAAAGAGCAGCAGGCAGCGAGAATGTGACACCATCTCTTCCCATGCAGCTCTGTTGCTGCGGCTCGGCTGGCTGGATGTTATTTTAGTGGCTGTGCATCCCACCCATGCGTTTCTGTGGGCCCAGAAGCCGCGCTGCTGTGACGCCTTGTGAGCTCCAAGCTTATTCATGTTCAGGAATGGGAGGGTCAGGGCCATCGACACACACCAGCATCCTGCTGCCTATTATTTCCTGCCAGTGCTGGCGTCGCACCAAGCCCTAACATGACAGGTGGATGGAGTTCACAAGGAAATAATGTCATGGGCCAGTTTTCCAGGAAAGCTGTTAACTCTATTCACAAACTTGGGCCTTCAGATTGAAAGGGAATGTGGCTGAGGAGAGGTGGTGAAGGGCTGCTCTGGTGTTATTTACTTTTTTTTTTTTTAATAGATTATTCACTGACATCTCTTGCTGCAGTACAGAAATCTTTACCTCTATGTAGTGCCTACCTCTTCAAGAGTACACTGTGGCTGAATGCCTTATAACTTACAAAACTACAGGGGCACTGCCTCTGCAAATCCCAAATGGCCATTTTAATTTCACTCAGATTGCAAAAGATGGTAAGAAATTAAACTTCTACCTTTTGCTGAGCTAACTGGTTCCTGGGAAACAGAAAAGGAGAAGAAATATGAGGTAAGATCTAAGACAGATGTTAACCCGGGGACTTCAGGCATTTTATAAGAATGAAACAGGATATAGCCAAGAATGTATCTGAAACAAGACTCACAGATTTTTAAAAGTCTCTATCTTTCAACAAGGCACTTGTGTAAAGCTCTATTATCCCTCCATGACTTTATGTGGTGTCCAACATTTGCTGTTGTGTGTTCTTCTCTTTCTTCCCTCTTTTCCTCTTGGTTTTTAAAGTTTAATACTTTATTTCTCTTACTCTAGAAAGCACAGAGGACTTAAGAAGTGAAAGCAATCAATTAAAAAAAAATGTTTTCAAAAATGCCATGTTTGCCACAAAAGCAAAAGTTTGGATGCAGGATTTAGGACAATAGGACTCCAACTGGCTGCTCACAAGAGGAAGGATTAGGTCCTCTGTCATGTTAATAGTGACATCAACAACCTGAATAAAAGCCAAAAATTCACGTTGATTCTGCAGTTTAAGACTATTGTTCTCCCCTATGGTTTAGCCTGTAAGATTTAGTCTACACATAGAGTTTTGCCAGGATTTATATCATTTTTCACATCATACAGTGCAATTCTTGATGTGTTAATGTACTTTTACGTATAAAAGCCCTTTATAATTGACAAAGATTTATGCTGATATAGCTAAAACATCCTACGATCTAAAGGCATCAGAGGTATTGGAAATACATATGCAAAATGATGGCTGCCAATATTGTTCTGCTCTTCTTATATTGGAGCCCATTGTAAAAACAAATTAATGAAACCTGCTAATAATATGCAACAAACTCCATGTCAGATATTAAGGGAGCAGTAGCCCTGGACTTTGACTCTGGGCAAGCAAAGCTGAGGCAAGAATATGAGATATTCCAGAGGGCTGGTTCCTGGCCTGATCCTTCTGGACACTCTCAGGCCTTTCTTCGTTCCATACTCTGAGCCTGGTTCCTGTTCTCTAGAGCTGCAGTAATATTGTTCATTCGTTATTTGGTAACAGGAGCTCTCCCAAGTGTCCAAGGCAGAGAAACTTATTCTTGACACAAGTCCACAAAACTAACCTTTCTCCCTCTCTTTTTCTTTTTTCTTTTTTTTTCCAAATCTGGCAAATTATGGTATTAGAACCACAGTCACGTACAAAACATGACATGTTAAGTGACTGGGGAATCATAAATTGGGCGTTTTGACTTGAACAAATACTAAGCATTGTCATACCAAACTGATTATTATTTTAAAATACTGTCCCAGACTATAACTGGCTTTGTGTACAATAGCAATACAGGGTGTAGTTACAGACACAATTTCCTGTGCTTAGGTTTTGAAATTATTATTTAAGATCCCTGTAACATTTGCCCAGTGCACCAGCGCAATTCCCCTATTAGATAATTTTCTATCCTTGTGAGGGCAATTTTGCTTGCGCAATGCTGCCAGAGCTTTCAGGAAGGGAGAGACAAGCAATTGTGACAATAAAATTTGCATCAGCTCCCACCCAACCTCTCCCAGAACCGAAATACCATTTGTCACATTCAAAGCCTTTTCACACCAGAAGGGAAGGTGTTTCTGAACTGGAAAGTCACTGTGATCTCTGCAGGGTTGCATCCTCCAGGCTGACTTTTGCCTTTCAGATTCCCATGAGAAACACCAAAAAGCAACTGTGGAGTTCCAAATGGCTTTATATCAAAGACTCAGTGGATTGCATGACCCAGCATCCAGGCATGACACCACAAATCAATCCAGATCAGGTAACAAGATTCAAAAGCTGAAGCAGAAATTTTACTGTTTGTAGCTGACCAGTTCGAGGGGGTTGACCCTTGTGAAAGCACTGTAAATGTGCCCTTGTAAAAAACATTTCAGACCTAACAATATCACCAGTTTCTGGACAAATGAAGGTGCTAAGCCTGCCACACTGTACTCACGTTAGCACCTCTCCCAGAATGATTTTTTTTAAGGGCTAAAAAGAATGTATTGTTCCTGTGTTGGAATGAGGACAAGGGGTGCAGAGAGAGAGAGTATAGTAATGAAAACATCTGTAATATGTAGATTTGCAGAAAGAAAAGATATAGACTCTGAGACTTGTGTTGGATGTCATCATTGGTCATTCAGAAAAGATGCTACCACTACTTCAGATTGTCCCCAAATCAATGCACACAAATCACGGTGGAGAAGTCTGTGCCAGTTTCCAAGGCCATGTGGCAATTTAGTGATGAAACATGTGAAAACATTTTCAACAGCACGAGGTCTCTGACTGAACTGTTCACAACCTCTGCCTTGCTCCTGCAGGACATCAGGACCAGGTGCTGGGATTCTTCCCCATAAAGTGATTATTTTGCTTCTCTGAATAAAGGACAAATGAGTGAATTCCTGGGCAGACCTTCACTCACTGCTTGATATGAAGATGCTTGTGCATGTACCTTGTCTCACCAGGATACAGCCGGTGCTACTGAGTGCAGTAGTGTGTGCTATGCCAGCCCCGCATTACCCAGAGGCCTCTCAACCTGTCATTACCAGCTGGTATTACAGGACACCATGTTATACCTGAAGCTTTGCTGTGCCAGGGGATCATGCCTAGGGTCATTGCAATGCTGTCTGTCACTGCTTACGTGCTGCTTAAGGCCTAGATGCCCCACAATTAGCAAGGCAGAGGGTGGTGCAGGCACTCTGGTGTGTCCTTGTATATGCAGTGCAAATATAAAAGAGAGCAGATATAACAGAAAGGACATGTCCTCTAGTAGTAGCAGAGCAACCCTTACTCACTCTTATTTACCCTTCCTGAAAAAACTGCTCCTAAAACCCCATTGCCTTCGTTCCTCTGAGTTTGGCCTTTTCTTTTAACTCAGAGCAGAGCCTCACCTTGCAACTCTACCTTCCTTCCACACGCCGCATGCAAGCTCGCCTGTACCACAGCAATGGCGAAGGGAGGACCCATGTACGGGAAAGGCTTCTGAAGAGCGCAACAGGCTGCTTCTGCTCTGGGTTCAGCCTGGAAATCATGGGGCTGAGCTGCTACACGTGTGTGGTGGAAATCACTGCATCTCTACAGGCCCTGCAATTCTCTCCTCGGCAGCCTGCAAAATTCCACTGAGGAAAAAGAAATGGGGAGGGGGAACAAGGAGTCAGAAAAACTATTGTGTTCCCAGGGGAAAAAAAAATAAATAGCCCTATTTAGCTTATCCAGCTTTGCTAATGTCAATCACTTTTCTCATTTTAAACCGGAAAGACACCACTTTAGTCCACCTGTTCCATTATTTATCATGCTATGCATTTCCCATGAATTGTCACTCATGCAAAACCTGTATATCGTAAGGGGACACCCTAATATTTTTAATGACCTTAAGCAAAGTGATTGACATTAGACACCGGTGTCAGATGTTCCGGTGACGCAACATGTTCTCCTAGCAGCAGGAAAGCTTCCTGCCGTGATTAAGTAGGGCTATGGAAGTGCTAAAATGTGTTGTCAGCTTTCCTCTGATGCAAGTGATTTTATTATAGCGTCTGGTAACCATGGAGTGTGGCAACGCAAATACTGACTCCAAACATCCCCTCCCATACATATAGCTTGCTCTATTTAAAACACGAAGTGCACTTTGCAAATCCGGGGATAAGTTATGGATGTAACAAGCTTTAACCAGGGAGAGCAGAGGAAAAGGCAGCACCTAAGCCAGAATGCCTGGGTGATTTCAGCAGGAGAAGCGTACGGCTCTGGGATGGCCTGCAGAAGGCTATCCCCTGCGGCACCTGCACTCTGCAGCGGCATCGCCACAGCCATCGTGGATGCCGAGGCTCCGGAGGGCGAAGAGGAGGCACACGAGCACAGGCCTTGCTCGCTGCAGCAGTGGAAAGCAAAAATCACATCCAGACCTTTTGAGTCTGGAGAGAGTAAGGGCAGGGTCGGGGGAGAGAGGGAAAAAACAGAGAGAGGACTCCATGCAGCCCCTCTGCCTTCTGACACCCTCATACACACTGGGGTGGAAGCCTGTGACTTGGCTCAGCACAACTTGTCCTTCAAGATATAGATGACAAAATAATGTGTTCGGGTTTGCTTCAATTTGGGACCAGCCCCTCAATTATTCATCACCTGAGTAAAGCTGGAAGACCTCTAGGACACAAGAGTTACAGAATCAAACATCTCAGAAACAGACGGGGGACACCTGGCACCTGCTGTTCGTAAAGATTCATAATCCCAGAGCTCATTCAGCAAACACTTATTACACAGATGACTTTGCTTCCGCAAGGAATTATTAATAGTTGTGTCTAAAACTGACTATGCCAGTAAGTGTCTACAGAACTGACCGTTATGATTTTTCAATAACTGAGTTGTTAATCAAGCTGCAAAAGGGATGGGATATCAAACCAAAACCCATAGCCTACAGAGATTTTTGGAAGAGATCAGCAGTACATATGTTCACAGTTATTGTCACAGGTGGTGTTCTACAAAAATAGAATCATAAAGCAATCAAAGTTGAAGATACAAGCTATCTTGATAGCGATTAAAAAAAGATTTTCTAAAGGTCTAGCAGCACTGAATATTATTTTAATGAAATTTACTTTTTAATTTTATAGCAAAATAATCAAAAGTGCTAAACCTGACCACTTTAATTTACAAAAAATGTCTCATGTTTTAAGCTGTAATCATATCTCATTATTTAGGTTAGATAATATAATTACGCATTTCTACCTATTTCTATTCAATAGTAAAACAAAATTAATATTAGTTGGTTTAAAAAAGGGGGGAAGTACCACAGATATTGGGAGGGTAAAGTTACATAAAATATAAGAATCAGCTTATTGAGCAATCTGGAGTGTGTTTGGTTGTTATTGGGTTGTTTGGGGGGGGGTTTTGAGCTACAATTTCAGTCACAGGCAATCTGACCATAAGCTTGCAGTCACTTCAAATACCACGACTTCTCCCTGGTCAAATGTCACAGTGTATGTTTTAAGGAGATCTCTGGCATTTCAAGTCAGTTCAAATTATTTTCTTAGTTCTCACGAGTTCCCTTTCCAACATGATCAGTGTGTTGGAGAACGCAGTTATGATGATTGCAGTTATGACAACACTGTTTTCTGTGAAGGAAAAGCATTTTTTCCTCTGTCTTGAAAAGAATCACTACCAAGTCCGCAGTAAGAAAAACATTAAGAGCACTTGCAGAGTTTTTAAGAATATTTCTTAATCCATTCCATTTGCATTTCAGTTCACTTCCACAGTTAAATTAAAACCTGCAATCTCTCCTACTAATAAATAGTCAAGTTGACTTACAAAGGTTCTGCCTTCTGTCCAGCCTTCTGTCCAGCCTTCTCTTGGTTGTCTTTTTAACCAAACAAGGTTCGCTGATTTGCCACAAGCGCTGTCTGGCTCTCCCGCCTCTTTGCTTTCTTGTGTTGCTGCCTGATTTTCCAGCACACTGCACTAGAAGCCAGCAAAAGGAGTCCTGATGACAAGAGGACTAATCCAAACACTGAGATGATTGATCCATGGGAATTGAAGCTGTACGCCACAGCAGTAACCACAATGCCGGCTATGAGGATAACCACACCGAAGGGAATGGTGCAGCGGTAACAGGAGAGTTCTGCTCCCCCTGTTGCTGCAGTCAGCTGGCATTCACTGACAAGAGGGATGGTGGTTATCACACAGTCATTGTTATTACTCTTCTCCGTGATTGCAGAATCAGGATGCTTTGGAGCGCCCAGGACCTCTTTAATAGGTTCGTTTGTCATCTTGATCATCTGGACTTAGTCAATTCTTAGGCTAGAGCAGGCTCTGCTGAACACGTGTTGCACTGTGGAGAGAAGAGCGTGAGTTCAACTAAGAAGCGTTACTGATATGTGACAAATGGATGACATAGAAGTATCCCACTTGGGATCGCAAACAAGCAGACACCCTGACCCCGCCAGGATTTATGCACAAGCATAATTGTAACACTGCTGCTTGTGGTGGATCTGAATCAATTGTAACGGTAGTCATCAGCATGTGCATAAATGCTAGAAAGAACAGAGTCACAGACCAAGACAGACACCAGCCTTAAAGTATTGTGGGCTAAATCCCACATACTGAAGTCAGTATTTATGGATGTAATTTAGATTTCAATGGCATTACATCTTCTGACCAGGAGGTGAAGTTCATAGGCTGTTTTGGTTAAAAATTCTACTCTTGCTCACGCACTTTTTCACACCATTTCTTTATATATACACCTATACACACACATTACTCAGATTTCCTCCAATGTACATCACAATAACATGGGCAAAAACTGGCCCAGCAAAAACCAGGACAGAACAGTGAAACCCTTCGCAGGGCAAGTGCTACTTAGCAAAACAATTCAAATTCATGAACAGGTCCAGATGTGGGGGGAATGAGGATGAAGACAGTTTCCTGCCCTTGGCAAACACCAGCTGAAAGCTGGTGAACCTACCATTACAGCAACATCCATGCCAGACTGTCAGCTTGCCATTTAAATTGGCTTAAAGCAAAAGTAATGGGTCCCTTCTAAGTTCATGAAACCACATCCAAGTTACTGTGTGAGAGGGAGATTTACAGTCATATTTACCCATCTTAGTTACAGTAGGTTGCTTTCCTCCTGTCTCCATATCGTACACACACTCTCAGTCCTCCAGACAGCATGCACAGTCTGATTGCATCTGCATTATAAGGCAAAACAGCTTTTGGCTCCATGGAGCCCAGTGCAGAACTGGAGTCCACCTGATCAGGGCCAGACGAGACCGTGGCTCTCCACTGCTACAGGCTGCCATGACAGACCTCTGCCATGTCACTGGGATTGTGCTGGTGTGGAGGTCACCTTGGAGTCTGCAGTGCGCCTCTGAGAACGCTGAGGCTACCACGGCCGTGCTGCCTTGGCCCAGGCTGTGCGCTTAGTGCACCCTAGCACATACAACAGAGACTGGGACACTGGGGAACCACTGGGTTTTCCTGCTGGGAGTAGCTCACAGGACTCCTCCACCACTCTCCAGTATGGGCTGTGTAGCTTTTGCTCCTATGAGCAGCATAGTATGCAGCTCAGAGAACAAGGAAGAGCGTTGGCAATGCAGTAATGCTTTTATCACTTTTATCACCTTCACATCTGTGACTAGGAAGTTAATTGCCAGATACTTGTATTCTCCTTTTCCTTTCCCACCACTCCCACCCTTGTTGCTAAGATATATTCGTCCATTGTGGAGCACCCTTGGTTTTGTATCTCAGTGCCTCATGTAACAGACTGCATATTTTGTGAGAAAGAGGATTTCACTATTTTTAAACACACACTCACAGAGTCAGTATCTAGTCAGAGAGTTTGTATCTGAGTTTCCTTGAACCCTAAGAGAGAAGGAAAGTTCAGATCTGGTTTGACAAAGCTTCTGTTCTACTGTTCTAAGAGTGCTCAGCTCAATATTGTATCTTGCTGTACACAGCTACCTTCAGGGCTCAGTCCTGCAAGGGGCTCAGCAGCTACACACGCAGTGGCCTTTCCTTCCCTAATGACAACACTGAGCACAACACAACCGAGCGCACGCTGAGCGCACACACTGACAACACAAGAGGCAAAGGGCACAAACTGAAACACAGGGGGTTCTGTCTGAACATCAGGAAACACTTTTTTGCTGTGAGGGTGGCTGAGCACTGGAACGGGTTGCCCAGGGAGGTTTTGCAGTCTCCATCCTTGGAGACATTCAAAAGCCATCTGTACAGTCCTGGGCAGCCTTCTTTAGGTGACGCTGCTTGAGTGGCATGAGGGGTGGCCCAGATGACCTCCAGAGGTCCCTTCCAACCACAACCATTCTGTGATTCTCTGTGTTTCTGTGAAGGTACCTGGTATCTCCAAGGGCAGGCAGGGGATCTGATCAGTGCTTATCAGACAAAGCAAACGTATCTGTGGTGATACCTTAGATATCCTGTGTTCTCCTAGGTTCTGTTGCTTTGTCCTTCAAATCATAATACATGATTAAGCACCTTTTGTATCAGTTGAAATAGCCCAGGAAAGCCACGGGGTTGCTCTAGAGTGCCACTGATCTGTCCCCACATAGATCTGAGCCCAAGTTCTGCCTTTTCAGTAATGACTTACATGGCAGTGAGACTCACGCTGGTGCCATTATGTTGCTGCATTACTTATCCACAAAACGTTACGACATTCAGCACAATGGGAGAATGCGGTCCCCAAATGTCACCTTTTTTTGATCTTACCATTAGCCAAATACAATTTTTCAATATTTTATTATTAAATTTGAGGGAGGAAAAAAATTAACCATTTTCCATATAAATGGTCTCTTAGTTCCAAATACATTGTAGTAACTATTCAAAAGTCCAAATACTCTAACAGTCACAGCAATAGGGAAACTTCCCAATAACTTGAAAAGGCTTTGGATTGGGCTCATAATAAATACCATTATTCTGAAAAACTTTCACATTCAATCAAAGTATATTTACTCCTGTCTCTAGAGTCCTTGTCCTTCTGCTTCAAACACATCCCCAATGAGCAGTCTCTTAGATGTCTTGTACAGAGATTTATGAAGAAAGAAGATATATTTATACAGTCAAAACTAACATGAATTTTTAAAAAAATCTCCTAACCTACCAAAATTAAGTCAATGGCAAAATACCTGTTGACTTCTAAGGAGCACAGTTCTTGCCTGTAATAGGATGTAAGCAGACAGGCATTCATATAAAACAAATAAACAAACCTCTATTGAAATACCGTAAGTTAAATAAACAACAGAACCTATTTCAAGTGTGAGTAAAGGTATTCAGCCCTAGAAAATGGGGCACTAGATCCTCATTACCAGCAAAGTCACTTCTGACTTACGCCAACAGGTGACTTGGTTCAAATTTCAGGGTAGGAAATTTAGGCAAAGATACCCGGCAACACCAGCATCCTCTCACTAATCATACCAGAAGTACGTTCTTAAGAAGCTACTTTGCCTTGGAGGAAGAATGTGTTTCTGTGGCTAACGCTGGATAACAGGGAGAAGAATGTTTTACACACTGGTAAGTGTAAGTTGAGATTTACTGAAAAGACATGAAATCCATCAGCATGCACACCTACCAGGTCCATGAGAAATCCATCGTAACGAATCCCTTGGCTCAGGAAGCAGAGGAAGACTGCTTAAGATGTCTCATATGTCAGTTCAAGGCAGAGTCATGCAGCAGTAAGAGCCGCTCCAGGCTTTGAAGTGTCAGATGTTGCTGAATGATGAATTGGAGGTGACAATATTCTAGCATGGAAGTTTCCTACAAGAAAAGTTGTTGGATATTTATCAGCTTCTTAAGAACAAAACTCCTGCATGGAAAAGCTCCCGCTACATGCTGACTCCTGCTCCTGTCCTAACCAAAGCAGGAGATGTTCTCCCTCCAGCTCTCTTAGTGGTTTCTGCCTCTTTTCTTGGCAGCAGCCACCCATATCTGGCCCTACGTAACATTTTCCTTTGATGATGTGACGTCTTGATAATGAGTGTCACAACCCAGGCAAGTCACCCAGAAAGAGCTAGGCAGGAAAAGGTAATGCACATGAATTTCTGTAGTTAAAAATTTCATTTAACTTAATTTCTATTGCTCACTTCACCTATGTGAATCACAACTCAGAATACTTGGGGTTTTGTCTCTTCTATGTCTCCAGTTTCTTTGAGCAAATCACTTCATCTCCCTGTGCTTTGGTTCTTCCAGCTGTGAACTGACAGTGACAACACGCTTCCCACTAAAACCCACTTTTACATCTATTCTACTATAACAAAACCTCAGTAATATAACCCCAAAAACTCCTCTCAGAAAAAAATAAAGGCAAACTGAGTCCAAGAACTCCCTGTAATAAACATAAATCCATTATATTTGCTATTGTTCATTTCTGTTATCAGATTTTTTAAAACAAGATTCATAACTCAAATAGGGACAAGGCAGAATCTGCAGCAGAGCAGTGTGACAACTCTGCAGAGAGCAGAGAGATGGAAATTGTTATCAACTGCAGAAACAGCTGTGAAATCACCAAGCAGCTGGGTAAAACTTACGAAGCAGCAGAGATTTATGTTGCTAATCTTATTCAACATTCCCTTTCTATATGTGCGTGATTATGGAAGATCATTTTGACATTGAAGGAGGAGTCCTCAGTGGGGATGAGAATAAATTCATGAGAATAAGTTCGTATAATGATAAACTTTCAGGGCTTTTTCTCTTTTTAAGTTATTCAGATCATGCTAACGTTTCACCAACACAAACATTTACAGGCACAAACTGCTGATGTTCCTCTCTAGATGATCCTTGGAACGAGCCTGTGACATAACTAAAGTATATTTAGTCGATTATTGAAGTTAGCCAATAATAAGGAAGTCTCCTTGCTTATCTCCTTGGCTATATTCTTGTGCACACTACCTAGCAATTGGTTTAACTTTTTGAAAAGTTTGGAGGGAAATGCAGGAAAAAAACCCACTCTAGATAAATAATCTAGATAACATTACAACAAAAGCAGACCTCTGAAATTAACTTGTAGTCAACTTCCACTCATGTTACAAGAGCGGTTACATTTGTTCAAAAAGCTCTTCCCAGTGCAGTCGTGCCCCCAAGCCACTCCACCAGCATCATTCCTTGAAAAGATTACTTGCTCCGTCAGCAACTTATTTACATTTGTCCTTGACTACGTAACAGTTTAGGTAACTTTTTTAAAGGAATGCCTTTATCAAAAAACCTGACTGACAGAGCAACCTCTTACAGACAGGATTTCTTCCCTCCTCCTCCTCTCTCTCACCACAAAGCTGCAAAGCAGAAACACATGAAATCTGTACATTAAGCTTCTGATATTTTAACTCTGAATCATTTCAGCGTGGTGCTCTCTCAGGAGGCTTCCCACATACTGAGTATCTCTGTGCAAGGGCAACAAGCTGGTATTTCTCAGCCACTACAACCCTTTCCCCCTTTTTTTGCATTTTACTCAGAACCAATGGGACACATTTAATTTTTCTGCCTTCAAGCTCTGGACCTGATCCTCTGTATCTTGCATAATATTTCAGACACCCTTTTTTGCTTATGTAAAATTCCAATAACTCATAATGCCCGTATTTCACACTTGGTTTTGCATTGAAGCGACTATGGAAAAGCGTAAGGAGTCCTTCTGCACTGAAGGAGAGCCAGAGTTCATTTGGAATTCAACAGGCTGCAGTAATCCTGAACACAATCCCGCAGCTCTTCCCCACGTGAACACTCCTGCAAATACAAAACTAGAATTTGTACTTACAAGACTCCAGGATCAGTCCCTGAACTACAGGGGCAGAAGAACACGTTACACCCATGCCAGCTGTCTGAGCCTCGGGGTGCCAATAAGTTTCCACCACCAAGTTTTTAGGTGGCACCACTACCAGATGCAAGCGCTCACACCTTGTTCGTTTTCCAGACCTAGCTGAGGGTAGGGTGGGAGCCAGCCAAACCCCGCCACAAACAGACCGTGTTATCTGCCAATGGCAAAACTTCCAAACCCGCCCGTAAAACGCCACCCACACCTCGGGTGAAGCCCTGCGCGTCCCGCCTCTCCCCGAACACCTCCGCAAGCGGGAGGGACGCGAAGAGGCGAGGGAAGCTTCATGCACGCCCAGCCCGGCAGGAACGGGACGGAACGGAACGGCTCAGCTCCGCGGGGCGCACGGCGACGGCAGCGCCGGGAGCAGCTCCCGCAGCCGAGACCCCGAAACCTTTAATTGTCACAGTTCATGCCCCGGGGAAAGCCCGGTGCCACACGGCGGGGAGCGGTGCTAGGGACCGCCTCAGGAGCCGGGCCGGAGCGAAGGGGCGCCCTGCGGTGCTCCAGCAAGCCCAGCGTGCGGGTCCAGCGGCTGCGAGCCGAGCCGAGCCGTGCTATGCCGTGCAGAGTCGTCCCGTGCCCTGCTGAGCCGAGCCGGGCCAGAGCATGCTATGGTGTACCATGCCGTGCCATGCCATGCCGTGCCGTGCCGTGCCGTGCCGTGCCATGCTACACTGTCATGCCATGCTATGCCATGCCGTGCCGAGCCGTGCCATGCTACACTGCACCATCCCATGCTGTGCCGTGCCGTGCTGTGCCGTGCCATGCTACACTGTGCCATCCCATGCTGTGCTATGCCGTGCCATGCCGTGCCGAGTCGTGCCATGCTACACTGTGCCATCCCATGCCCTGCCGTGCTGTGCCGTGTCATGCTACTCTGTGCCATGCCGTGTCATGCCGTGCCATGCTACACTGTGCCATGCCATTCCACACTGTGCCATGTCATGCCACGCCGTGCCGAGCCGTGCCAGGCTACACCGTGCTATGCCACGCCGTGCCGAGCCGTGCCGTGCCTTACCTCCCGACTGCCGGACGGGACTGCGGCGGACACTAGCCCGGAGCAAGCATAAGAGGGGGATGCCGCTCGCTGCACAAGGGACTGTGAACAAAGTTCTCGGTGAGAGCGAAACGATTAAGGGACCGGAGCAAATCCAGCGGCGGGAGCTGCCGCGGGCGGGGCGGCCCTCACCGGGGACGGTCCCGCTCCGGTTTGGGAGGGCGGCCGGCACGGAGGCTGTCCTTGAGGGGCCAGGCTGGGCAGGGCAAGCAGGGGGCTGCCCTGCCCTCCCCGGGCTGGCGTGTCGGGGCCGGCGGTGCTGGCGCTGCACGGTTCACATCCCGTCTCAGAGATGCGCACGGGGCGGACCCGGGTCACTTCGCCGGGTCACGCACCGTGGGGAGGCAACGCATCCCACCCGAGACGTGTTAGGTCAAACACAGGGCCCGGGAGAGTATTTTCCAGCCCTCTCTGCCCTCCCGCACACCTTCATGGGGGGTGTCCGGCCCCATCGATATCGACACGTCGTGACTCGAGCGAGTGCGGGCGGAGGGCTCGCTGCCTGGCCCCGGCGCTCCCGGGACGGCCGAAGGGGCAGTGCGGGGCGAACGCACGGTCCGTGCTGAAATCCCGCTGAACTCCCAGCGGGTGTGTAACTGCTCAGGAATTAAATGAGGAGGAACATAGTTCTGGATGACATCCTTAGAAGATAAACTTTTATGTATCATCTAGAAATATTTTAACTGGCTTTTCTATGCTTTAATCACCCATTGCAGCAGAACATCAAATACTACAGGGGGCTGGGGTGGATGGGTGCGGGTATATATTATTTTTTACCATGATTTCTGTTCTTTTCAGACACAAAGCAGACAAATTTTGCTTTTAAGACTTGTAAAAGGACATGTTTGAATTTTGCGGTTAAGCTTACCTAAAGTTTATATTTTAAAGGCACTATTTTATCAATGATTGATAAAAGAGCAGTGCACCAGATGTATTTAATCAGCCACTCTGTCTCTGAAAGCATGCATGTACTTTTGACTCCCTTTCCAGGGTGAAATCCTGGCCTCACAGAAATTAATAGCAAAACTTCCATCAACTTCACAGGGGCCAGGATCTCACCCTGTGTATCATTAAGAACTCCCCAGTGATGGAGATCCTGCCAAGGGTTCATCTCCTCCAGCTGAATCAGCCAGGGGGTTCTGGAACAGCTCCACAGTTTTATATAAGAAACTGGCATTTTTTTCCCCATTCCCTCCAAATACATCAGCATTTCAGCAGAAATGACAAGCAAACTGGATGTGAGGGGAACTGTCATTAGTGAGGGCCTCTTGGTCCATTAAGTCCAGTCCTTCCTAACACAGGCAGCCATGCCAGGTAGTATCTTTATTAAACTTGACAAGTTCCACCTCAAACCAACTTGGTTTCCTACTCCTCTGGTTGGATGGCTATGAGCCTTATTCTGCTGATACCTAGGAACCTCAATCTCATTTCTAGCTGCAAATAATAGGCAATTATACATGGATAAACAAGCCTTTGGCTGAAATAGATCTTCTTTCTTCTGGCAATTAACCCTCTAATATCCTAAGAGGTAGAAATCAGACTCTCTCAGTCTTATTTTTGATAATTTTTTCAGATGTGGCCTTACCAGTATTCTGCATGGAAGTGCAAGTATTTTTCTGTCTCTACCAGAAATACTAACATTTCATAATTATCCTCTGATTGTTCAGTACATCTGGATTTCCCTCCAGTATCAGTTCCATTCATCACTTTATATCAGAAATTCTTGCTGTTAGCACACATGTGCATGACCTAAATTTCACCCCAGTCCTATTACATCAATTCCTTTCTAGTCCTTCCAGGGTAGTACTTGGTCCTCCTGTGTTGATAGAGGACCTCCCTCCCATGCTTACACCATCAACAGTTTCGCTAGTACATTCTTTCTTTTCCTTGCCAAGTTTATTACTGAAAGTATTACATAAAATAACTCCCAATACTGATTTTTGAGGAACTAATCTCAAGTACACATAAACAAGCATCGAAGCTGGGCTTAGAATTCACGTGTTTCTGTACAAATAAATGCCCTAACAAAGGGCTAGAAAGTCACGCTGTCTTCTAGACCCCGTGCAATTGTAACTCCTTTTTGTGAAGAAGAAAAGCTGTGATGGAAAGTGATGGGAATGACATCTCCCTCTAGTGCTGAGAGATGAGTGGGCTCTCCCGTAGAAGGGTGGGTTTGTAGCTCTCAGGCACATAAGGGTGGAATACAACTTGGGCACCACCCCTCTCGCCTTTTTAAAAAGGATGACTGACTACCTCTGCCTTTTAAGGTCCTGCTGTGTTCTGAGCATGACTCTCCAAGGATATAAGGAAAGAAGTACCAAACATAACCCGAAGCAGCACGTTTGGCACCTGTAGAAATTCAGTGCAAACAGCTGAGGAAACTTCAAGACTGAGCAACAGCTGCTGTGAGGGGTTACAGGTTCACAATTTTGGACTGCCATGCTTAAATGCTACACAGTTCCCCTTTAGGACCTGTGACAAAATCTCCTGCCTGTGGCCTTAACACAGCTGCTTCAGAGGAGGTGTCCCAGCAGCTGGGACAATAAGCAAGAAGCTTGTGTGATTCTGGAACTCATGCAGCCTATTGAGAGAGCAGAGTTTTACTCCTAAATTGAGCAATGCTGTTGCTCTGACTCCTTACACACACTTGCAATACTTCATGGCTTCCTTTGAGTTTCTAACAGTCTCCTGGGCCTTAACAGCACAGCAAACAGTGACTCATTAATCTGGCAAAGTACAACCATTGTGGGCTCCCTATTCAATTAGTTTTTCTTGCCTTTTCCCTAACCTTCCACTGAATTTTCCTTTATTTCATCCCTAAGCCCACACAGGGACACAACACGACAGTTGATTGCATTTACTGGAACTTTTAGAAAGCACTCTTTCAACATGTTTAATATATTGTAAATTGTCCTTATCATGTCATGCAGTGTATGTGTTTTGTGATGGAGAATGGAGTCCTCAACAAAGCCAGTTAAACCAGAGAACCAAATCATTCCACATAAAACTCTGTAGCTCCCCTCTCACAAAACTGTTTACAGCACAAGGGAGTTCAGCCCTGTTGGGTGATAGCCATGCAAACCACCCTCTGTGTGTAATCAGGCTCATGAAATGGATGTGCTTATAACGATAGTGAGAAACCTCTTTGGTGACCAGGAATATGGAAAGGAATTTTCTTTGAACTCCATTAGCTCCTACCAGTATGTTGGTCAACATCAGTTATCCTGCTCTGCATTTTAACTTTGTTATTGCCCTACTCAGCTTTCACTTAATCTTCCTGCAGTGCTGAAGAAAACAGGACATCTGGAACTGAAAACAATTATTCTTATCTCCTACTGCTTTCATAATTACACGAAGTTCACATTTGAAGAGCTGCTCTCCTTATGTGGACATGTGCTTTTAATTAACAGAGGGATGTGCCACACCACCAGAAGCCAAATCCTGAATCTTGCACAAGTCAGTTACAGAACCTCTGAATCTGTAGCCAACATGGCAGCTTTCTGGCTGAGCTAGGAGGAAGCCTGGTAACAAAGACAAGACAATGTAGTAACAGTGCTTTTTATTCGAGATTATTGCAGTAGGATCCAGCAGATTCAGCTGAGATTTAAGTCAGGGTCAGAATGATCGCTTCCCATGGCTCTGCAGAGGGCTTTTCTTGGTTTTCCGCCTGCACTGAGTACCCCAACGAATTTACAGGGCACAAAGACATGAAGGGAAATGCAGACAAAGAGCTGAAAAAGGGACTTGTCCAAGCTTACCCCGTGGATGATATCAAGAGACATTTTGTATCTTGCTTCTCTGCTCTGCCAGTAGATATGGCATAAAGAGCACACACTGTTCCCTCTTCAGATGGTCAGTCTAATGAATATGGAGCATTTCAGCCAGCTGTAATTGACTCTCCAGCAGTAGAAAGAAAATTATGAGCTTTCAGCTAACCTACACAAGCCATCAGTTGCATTACTTCCTTTAAAACAAGCTTCTCTGTAGGCTCTAGATAGCTTGGGAAAATTGGTGAGAAGGGAAAAAAAGTGTTATGGAGAAATCGCCACTTGCCAGTGGCGTTCAATAGCTGTCGATGCACAGATATACAGGTTTATGGCCAGAAGAAGCCTTCAGATTATCTTAGCGGACATCCTGAGTAACAAAAAACATTCAATTTTACATTCAGTCCAAGATCTGTACTATGAAACCAAAATTCTCTGCTCATCTGAAGTCTGGTTTTCAGAAAATCATCCAATGAAGAGATGGAGAATTTGTCTTGCCAATTCATTCAAATGTTACTATCCTCACCGTTAAAAAACTATGGTTTATTTCTAATTTCTCTAATTTCTTTATGTTAATTTTAGATCTTTTGGCTTTTACCGTGTCTGATGAGTCCTTCTTTGTGCTATTCCACTACAATCCTTGGGGCTAAATTTATACACAAGATCTATGTAAAATGCTGCATATAGCTAAAAAACCCAGATTTTCTGCTACATAATGGATGACTTCTGTGAAATTCACAGTAGGTCAAGTGTCTGACCTAAAGGGTAGTTAAGAAAGAAATGAAAGAATTATTGCAGTAAGACCAGTTCTCACTATTCCCACAAAAGAGAGCTTTTCACATATATCATCTGCTTTAGCATCACATGCTAAAGGAAACGTTTAGAAATATTTCTACATCCATGTAA
Source organism: Nyctibius grandis (assembly GCF_013368605.1). Classification (NCBI taxonomy): domain Eukaryota; kingdom Metazoa; phylum Chordata; class Aves; order Nyctibiiformes; family Nyctibiidae; genus Nyctibius; species Nyctibius grandis. The sequence continues at coordinate 8,733,672 of NC_090672.1, forward strand.
ACAGGTTAGGAAAGTAGAGGGTGTGGTAGTGAGAACCATTTGCCAAATCAAGTCAAGTTCTAAATCGCCTTGCTTATCTTTTGAATGAGTCATTTTAGGTTATGCAGATGATAATGCAATCCCTTCTTTCCTACAGCGAAGTTTTAAAATTACCCCTCTTTCCTCAAGGCCAGGTAAACAGGTTGCACCTCACAATCTCCAGTTTATTTGCACTGGGAGTGCATTACTTTCCAGAAAAGCTGTGGTTAAAAGGTGTAAATTGAAAGTAGACATGGCCAAATCAAAGAGATTGGTCCTGACATCAGGAGTCCAGCATATTAAAACTCTTTATGAAAGATAAAAAATATTTAGCATTAGAAGGCAGGAAATCAGCAGAACTGCAGTTATTCTCTGAATCCGCTTCTATTTTGGGTGGGGCTCTGTTGAAACTAGATACTCGATACAGATATAGTCGTAGTTTGGGGTTAAATTCAACTCTGTGAAGAAGTCTGTTACAAGTCAGTGTTTAATGGCCACTTAAGACCTCTTCTGACAGCTCAAACAGTGCATGTCTTGTGCTAGTTCTTTGCAAAAGAGATTGTCACTCTGCATGCCCCTTCCTGCCTATATACTTAGGAATAAAAAATATATAAAATATATAAAATATATAAAGATCTCAGTGTGGCAAACAGGCTGGATTTTCTGCATATTCTAAAAGTGTTGAAAAAAGATTTCCCTTTGACTCACACAGGAGAGGACAATATAGACTGCCTTACACATGCATGTCTCTAGTGGGAGATGCTATTGTTACTTTTCAGCTTTCTGGATGAAGAATTTGCTTCTTGCAAGCTGCAAAAGTCATGAAACAATTTGTAAGAAAGGCTTTTACATAATGCAGTCAATAAAACAACAGTAGCAGAAGATTATAATTGGTTTGGCTGTGTGTAATAGAAATATGAATGTGCATGCTGTATAGTTGTGTCAGGACTATTCAGCACTTTTGCAAAGTTTTTGGAATGCACTGAGTAAAACGTAATGACAACAGTATATAAATGTCTGCGCAGCAGTTGAATCCATCAAAATCCCACATCTTCAGTTCATCTTCAAGAATTTCTCAAAGTGCACCAGTGCCACACAGAGACAGATGAAGGAAAACACAGTAGAGCTGGTAGCACTCTCTCACATATGGATACTCATATCCAAAACAAACACTGAAAATCATCTGGGGCCTGAAAACACCAATGTAGTATTCACTGCTGTGTTCATTTCTGACCACATATTATTTCCTGATGGAGGAGTTCTCCAATTTACTGGTTTGATTCCACACCATAGAATTCAATGGATTACTTGCCCTTGATTTCAGTAGCAGAAAGGTTAGGTGCTAGGGTGGAATTAATACAGATTATTTCCATTCTAAAAAACAGGTGGGCAATTTAGGTGCATTAATCCCATTGATAGTCCAGCTCAGCAAGTTTCCTTGAGATCGTTTCCCACTGAAAGCAGCAGCAGCCAAATACCTAAGAAATACTAAGTATGTGGGTCAAGTTGTGGGCACTTTTGAAACTCCCCCTCATTGCCCTAGAATAGTAACCCTCTATTTTCATTCAGTTAGTATTTAGGTCCCTGATCCATGCGTGGGGCTGGATCGTGCTGTATCTAGGCTGCCTTTGGTAGCTGTGCTGAAGCTTGGGTTCATGTTCCCAGACCCAGCTGCCCTGAAGCAGTTGCTGTCCCACTGGCTGTTGGGGCAGAGCTCTAGGAAGTTAGTCCCTGCTGTGTCTGAACTCACCCCAGGCTACAGCCACACTAGGAGTGCAGATATCAAAGGGTTTGGGGTCAAAGTTTAGCTTCTATCCCTAAGCTAAAAGGGCAATACATGGACATACAAGTGATAAATAGTAACACTTACATAAACATAAATGAAAACAGAAAATAAAGTCTCCTTTCAGAACTGTTTGTGCTTTCTTAGTAATCATCACCACTCCTTATTTACCAAGAAAAAAAGTCACATAGTAATGTCTTTTTTGAAAGCTCTGGTCCCTAGAGTAGCCTTGTGAGAGAAATCTCTTTTTCCATGAGAGTGCTGGGGGGAGGAGGGAGTGCCCAGGCAGCTGTAGCCAACTTACAACTCTGATGCCGTGTAGACAACCATATAATGCAAAACATTTACTGTAAAACAATAGGCAGACGTTGAGCTGTGATCACTTTAGTCCTTTTGCACAAACAAGGCTCCTTAAGAGATCATGTAATCTCACAGGCTTGTGTCCTTGCTGCATGTTAAAAATCAACTTTCGACTCACAACTCCTCCTTTTTCATACTGGGTGAAAGTCATCTCTATACAAACAAGAGCCATAAGCTCTTTTAGTCTCACGTGAGTCCTATTTCAGAGCATGAATGGAATTTAAAAGTGAGCTAGAAATCTGATAATCGCTGCAAAATTAAAACTACCGTTTAAAGAAATATTTCTGCAAGATAAACTAAATCAGTCTCATCTACAGACCATTGTCTCATATTCCATTTTAAAGCGCAGATCCTCAGCTGAGTGAGAAGCATAGCTCCACTGAAGTCAACTTAGCTCAGACAAGAATTTACTCGTAAGGGTTCAGCCTCAAGAAATGTATTGTCATGATGTTTTGGAGAACCAGGTGGGCTGACTGAAAGCACGCCATTGTAATTCACAAAGAACAGAAATAAACCAAAATCTTTTATATGTATTGTATAAATAGTAATAATAAAAGGTCATAATACATGTAAGCGTACTGCAAAAATAAATCAAAAGAACTGGAATGTTTGCCTAGCAGTTTCACTGGGAGGTGAGAGCAGGTAATGTATGAGCAGAGACTTATCACCATTAGTGACATTATTTTAGAAAGATGCTACAGGTCAAATTCTGGCATCAAATTTACATGCTGGGAGGAGGGTCGTGAGATACGATCTTGCCCTCTGCCAAAACTCTCCAAAAGTGTTCTGGGCTCTGCAAGGATGACAGCGTGTATGTCCAAACCACAGTCAGAGTCAGCCAGAAATCCTCATGCTCTGCTTGCAATCCAATTGACTGGAACTGGAAGGGACAGCTGACATAAGCGAACTCTTTGTCAAAGAACTCAGCCGCTTGGCAGGGAAGTGAGAAAAAGCTGCACTTTGCCAGCCTTGCACAGAGGTTACCACCAAGTACATTGAGCTAGTGTTGTCAGGCAGGCTCTTTGTGAGTCAGTAGGTTTGATGATGTTCCATATCTCAGAGCTGCTTGCGTTTTATTCTGAAGACATAGTCTTCAGCAGGAAAATCTCACAAGAAATTAGAGAATAAAGCTATAATGAAAACAGCTTTACAATGCCAGCGAGAAAACCTGCCTTAGCCACTTACATTTTGATGACCTGAATGCTCTGGCTGGCTGTGCCAGCCTCACACATTAGCATGTTGTTTTAAGTGGTGTCATTCAGCGGGAGCCTAAGGTGTGAGGTGTGTCCCGGTCAGTGGATTCCTCCTGCCCAGGAGCTCAGCCCAGTGACAGTTCTCTGTCCCCTTCCACCCTGTCCACCCCAGCCTGCCAGGGGCCAGAGCCTGCTGCCGCCTCCTGCTTGCTGCCCGCTCCGCCAGGCTGGTGGGGCCTTGGTGGGTGCGCGCCTGTGTCAAACACACCTACCAACCAGCTGTACAGCGTTCGTGTGTTCTTTATATAGTCTCATACGAATAGTCCATATGGAAAACTGCTTTTTAAAACGTGAAAATATATATATATATATATATATATATATAAAAGCATGTGCCCATAAAGACTATTCAATCTCTGTTCTTGGGGACAACGCAAAAGGAAGGCCCTGACCAACACGCCAAGGGGACCTGGCCCTGCTCTGGCACTGGGCAGGTGACACGCACCAGTTTAAAGGCCCCTCCTCCGCGTACCACCGGGAAACTGTGCGGCGGGTGCACATCGATGTAACCCCACGTCCTTCACTCCCTGCACCGCAGCGGGCAGCGGCCCGCGGGCGCACACGGCCCGGGACGGCCCCGCGGCCCTGTCATGGCGGCGCGGCGGCCCCGGGGCGCGGCGGGGGCCGGGCGGCCGGCGGGGAGGGGCGGCGGCGGCCATTGGCTGGGCCCGCGCGGCCGCCAATGCCCCGCGCCCGCCCGCCGCCTCCCGCCGGCGCGGAGAATGGCGGCGGCGCCGCGGGTCTTCTCCGAGGAGCAGTTTCGGGCTGCCTGCCGGGAGCTGGACCAGCCGGCGCCAGCGCCGGCTCCGGGGAGGCCCTGGCAGCTCACGGTGGAGAGCATGGGCGTGAGGATCTACCGGCGGTACACCGAGGTGGGCGGGGGGAGCTCCCCCGCGCCTCGGGCCCTCCCCGCCCGGGGCTGAGCCCTGCGCGGGGCAGCGCCCCCGGGGCGGGCAGCCGGCGGAGCGCGGCTGGGGAGCGGGGCGGGACCCGGCCGTAGCGCCCCGGGGCGGGCGGGGGGCGTCTGGCCGCCGGGGGCAGGGCAGCGCCGGCACGTCCCCGTCCGGAGCCGCCGGTTCCCCGCACAGGCCACGCTGGGGTCCGGTGTCCGTCCAGGCGCTATCGGCCTCGGCTCAGTTTCTCCAGGCTCCCAGAAAGCAGCTTTCAGGGTAATGCTATTAACTGCTGATGGAGAAAGCGGCTCTGCTGCAGTAAACACCGCTCCAACACAGCTCTTGCTGGGGGAACCTGCAAACTGTGAGGCTCTTACAGCTTGTTAACAGCGGGTGGCTGGAGAAATTCCGGCTGGAAGGTGCTCTCGGCGACAGGAGCAGGCGTGGGTCTGACGGGGTGTTTGCTCTGCGTGTCCCACGTCTCTCCCGAGCCCCCTCGGAGGCGTGTGTGGGGTGAAGGAGAGCCCCGTCCCTGCACTCCGGCTCCTGGGCGCCTCCTGAGTTAGAGCATCCTCCGGAGCCCCAGACTCCTGCTTCCCTTCCTTCTCCCTCTCTCCAAAACTTCCTTCAAACGGAATTTCCGCCTTTCTCCCTCTAAAATCAGGAGGTAGTTCAGAAAGGGTTGGAATGAAATTCCCCCCTTTTTGGGGAGACTTACTTCTTTTAAGAAATTCAAAAGTTTAGGCTTCCAGAACCGACTTGTAAGTAATTAATGTAGTGAGTGAAGAAGACTTTTTTTCTGAATTACTAGAAAAGTGAGGAGAATTGTGGTTTGCTGTTCTCCTGCCTTGCGTGACACTTAAGATGTATAAACATAGATGCAAGGTAATCCACATAGCATTTCTGCCTAGTGGCCTGGAATGAAGTAGTGTTTAAGCTAAAACAACTGTTGTTGAAGTACCAGTGTAGTGCTTTGCCATATGCTGTTGGGTCTCAGCTCAATTTCAGGTGTGATATTTTCAAAACTAATTTTTCTTGTAAAAATAAAAATGTTGATGCCTTTTACAAAGATGGCATGAGTGCATGGGGCTGCAGAGGTGCCGAACACTTCAGATTTGAAGATAGGGATTGATGTTTCAGTGAAGCCACAGTACAGATGAGTAGCTTAAGCTTCTTGGTCCCATTATTATCTTCTGGTACATCAAGTCTTCATCTTCTAGGGCTGATTTGTGAAGGGGAGGGGAAGAAGAAAAATCAACCATTCACTAACAGAATGTTGTATAATCCTTCCCTCCCTTTCCTTGGGAATGCTTGAATTTGACTCCTACACTGTATATTCAAAATACTCTCATTGTTTTAATTTAGTCCTGAACTGGTACTAACAATAGAACAAACATTGCTCTATAGGCACAGATGGAGTTTCCATATGTTGAGAAAAACATTGAAAGCATTAATATAGGAGATATCCTGCACCCCACCCCTTCAGTGCAAAGAGCTTTCAGAAAGAGAATAGCTGATAAATATTCAAGGCAGATATAATAGTGTGTTGTATATAAGCATGAACATTATAAAGCATTCTTGTATCACAGCCTGAAGTATAAGCATACTTGACTTGCTGGAAGGCTTATTCCAGCTTGTGCAGTACTTGGTAACCTCCTGGACATGGCTGAGATTCTTAAACACATTATATAGGGTCTGGAGACCTTGCCACAACAATTTAATGCTTCTGGTAAACTTCAGTTTGGGCAGGGTTTAGTCCACGCTGACCACTGGAGATGAAAAGGGGAGTGTGTGCCTGAAGAAACATGCTCCCTTTGGAACTAGTTATGAAGTAAAAGGGTACGGGTGTAGGGGAAGGAACAACCATTGTGCTGGGCAGGTCAGCCTGTGTGGGTTTAAACTTTCATGTATAGATCAAAAAGTCGAGAGGTTGAAGACTGAATCTTGCATTGTTTTTTGAACACTTGCTTTCACAGCTCTTGAGCAAATTTGAGTATGTGCCCCACCTAACTTCCTTCAGCTGTTCTCCCTGCTGCAGAGTACTTCCCTTTCCTGTGTGACTTTTCCTCTCCCCATTCTGTTTCCACAGCAGTCTGAACTTTATGAGTATAAACTCTTCGGTGGTCTTGCTGACTGTCCCCCAAAACAGTGTGTGGATGTCTATATGGATTTAGGCTTCAGAAAAAAGTGGGATCAGTACGTTAAAGGTAAGCTCATCTAGGCACTTTAAACGCAAGCTTTATGTCCACTTTGACTCTTCCCACTACAACTTTCTTCAAAGGTATGTTAAAGTTGCTGCATCCAAAGACGTTCAGCCAGATTTAAGTATCTTTTGCGATAAGGTTGCACTCTGCAAATATACAAGTAAACACTGACATGGAACAGCTAACATCTAATCACCATATAGCTTCCTTCTGGAATGAATTCGTTCCATGTTGGTTAAAGCACCTAATTGGCATCACTTGTTATGCTGGAGCACCTTGCAGCTTCTAGTTGTAATTCTTAGGTTAAATTTTAGTAGATGTTCTGGGGAGAAGTGGAGATGGTACCTTTTGTGCATCTTTGCATATTGCAGCAGAGAGGTGCAATGGCTTGCACCAGTTTGACGTGTGATGGAATGGCTTTTCCTGAAAGCATTGGTTGTTCTTGGCACCTTTTACAATCAGAAATGGGTGTATCGAGAGAATAGTTGGTGACTTCAGGATTTACAGAGAAAGGAATAACTAATTTAGTTGTGTTTACTTAATGTTGGCTCAACGTTATCATATTGGATGTAAAAATACTATGTTAAGTTACTTCAGTAGTCTTTGATTTAAGTGCATTTAGGAGAACTGGATCCTTCTTAAACAAACACTTTTTTTTTTTTTTAATGCCTTCTTAGAGAAAAGAAAGGAAGCACTTGGGGGAAGCTACACCCTTAAACTGAAAACTAGATAATGTTGCAGAGCTGGCGTTTATATCCTTGCTGACCATGATATGTTCATCTGTGAATTTATACTTGTGCTGGTACTTCAAGTCCAGCGTTTCACAGCAGTTAACTCTTGAAGGGCATAAACGTAATGTTAACACTTCCCTTTTAGGTTAAAAATTGACACAAGCCCACCCATTCTTCAGAACTGTACATATGATGAAATAGTGCTAGCCAACATTTTCAATGGGAAAGATGCTCCCATCTGTGGCACTCTTCCTGCCTTAGCAAGGAGAAGATCAGTCTGTTCTAGCCTTGTTTTCAAAACCACTGGAAGTGATGTGGCAGACTGTATGCATTAGCTCTGAAGGATATATAGCACCTCTAGGCAGAATTCTGCTCTAAAGGCCACTCTGACTGTTAAATGTGAACCACCTTTCTGGATCACGCCCTTTTTAACTGCACCCATGTAATGACCAGTCCCTGAGCAGACAGGAACTTACCCTGGCTCAGCCCCCTGGCTTGTCAGGTCCATTACCCTCATAATGGCAGTTACTGCCTCAAGGGAAGAAACCATACAGTAGACAGTTTTTCAAATTCAATTATGTAGTTAGATTTGAACTAATTTTTCTCCTTTATGCCACACTACTATCTGACTGAGTCACTGCCATGTTTTAGGGACTATTCTTAGGTATTTTTCTCCTATTCAGCTGCCTTCTGATTGAGTTTCCAAGCAGACTGAAGGTGGTATAATGAAGGCTTATAAACTGCTCAAGCTTCTTTTTCAGTGTTGCCTGTATGTACTGCTGTGAAATTCCTAATAGCTTTTCCAAACTTCATTAATCCCTCATCTAAGACCTCTTCTTATGGAAAGCAGTACTCGTCCTAGTTCCATGGTAACTCAGAGTCATTTGCAAGGATAGTGACATGCTTGTGAGGAAGCATACTGTACGTGGGGCTCAGAATTATACAGATTATGCATAGGCGAGGAAAAAGCTTCGAGATGGAAAGGTAACTCTCTGAAATTTGACTCTGCCTCCCCCCAGAATTGTTCTGGTTTTGTGTTTTGGTATTTTTGTGTTTCTTTTTTATTTTAAAACAATGAATTCAATAGCAGCAGAAAAACAGGCCATCTATTTTTGTGTATTTGGTTCCTGAACAACCGTGCTACAGAACTCTTTTTAATGTCTTCTGCTGCTACAATTTCATGTACATATCAATTTTGACACAAGGGTTGCATGTAAAATGTGTTCATGTCAGAAATCTGAGCAGTTCTTGATGCCATGTATAGTTCTGTTGCAGTAGAAATTAAAAGTACCTGACAATCTTCCTTTTTCAACTGTAGAACTATATGAGAAAACATATGATGGTGAAAAAGTAATCTACTGGGAAGTGAAGTACCCTTTTCCTCTCACAAACAGAGATGTATCCTTTCAAGCTTTTTGTTCCTCTTGCAGTTTTTGTCACCTGGTCATCCAGGGATCCCAACAATGTACTGATTCTACTGTTCTGCTGCACTTCATCTAAGATCTTGCAGTCCTCATCTTACATGAATATGTATAGCATGAAGAAGAGCGTGGGTGCCTCTTCCTATGCACAAGTAAAGCTCACGTAGCTTAATTATTACTCTGCAGGACTGAATCCTGTAGAAGCATAAGAAATAACTTGAAGGGGCTGGTACTTGTAATGGAATTCACTTGTCAATTCATCATATGTTGAGCTGACACTGTTTTGACGTGCCTCCTCAACTTGGAATACAGTATGTCTATATTCGTGAATGTCGAGAGATGGATGTTGATGGACGGAAGATCTGGGTTGTGTTAGCTCAAAGTGTGTCTGTTCCTCAGTGCCCTGAAAAGCCTGGTGTGATCAGAGTTAAAACCTATAAACAAAGTCTGGCAATTGAAAGTGATGGCAAGACTGGATCTAAAGGTAAGAGGTCAAGAAAGTGTGATCGCAAGCCATGTAGCCAAAAAATGTATGTATTAGCCAAATGCACAAAGAGGAAGACTGGAAATTTTAAGCTAAAAACAGTTACTACAAAGTGGATGTACTGAGCACTAGGAATACTTTAAAATGAATGGAAGTTTTGGAAACGTCCAGTGCAGTGTCCTACTGTTAAGAATCTTTTATTTAACAGTTGGGCTGGGTAACTAAGAATATATTACTGACCACTTAATTCTGCCTCCCCATCCCACCCCCATTCCCTCAGCCCACACTTCTTTTCCTGCCAGCCACTTCAGTTGGGTGGTCTGACGCTAGCTGCAGTCTGCTTATCTCGGCAATGATACAAGTATCATGTCTGACAGATTTATAAATTAAAGGGTTTGCCTAGAGAGTGACTCCTGTCTGAGATTAGTCCTTTAAAGACAACCTTATTTTATAAGACAGGCTGCCTAAAATGATTTGCAATAGTCTAAATTAATATTATGGTGCTCTTGGCTTCCCTGGAGTTAACTGGAAATGGCTATACTTACTTCACATTCCACTTCAGTACAAGTTGATTTTTTTGTGAAGAATTCAGAGCAGAACTGTTGTACTTGGTACTTCAGTCATGCACACTGACAGCTTCTGTCATATGGTGTTAGAGCTAATACTCAGACGACGGCTGGATAACTTTCTGGTAACTTCTCTCTCATCTCTAGTCTATATGTACTATTTTGATAATCCTGGTGGGAAGATTCCGTCACGGCTGGTCAATTGGGCTGCCAAGGTAAGTAACAAGTGACAGCACAAATGTCTTTGGCTAATCTGTTTCAAAGAATGTATTCACTGCATCCATACCCGTTTTCTGCATGTTGGGTAGAATTATTTTTTTCTGAAATGGATGTATTGACCTTTCTTGCTCTTATGCAGTCCCATTTTTAGAGTCTCACTATTGTCTGCTCTCATGGCAGTTTTCTTAAATTTTTTTAAGTCCTATCAAATTCCTTTGGTTAGTCAACCAGGAATGTAAATTTGTGCAACAAAAACAACAAATCCATGTTCCAGAGCATACGTGAATAGCTTTTACACAAGCAAACTTCAGTAATGCAGTCTGTTCATGAAGGATTAAAGGAATGGTCTGCTGCTTTGTACCAGATCTTAGAATTGTCCTGTATTTGTTTGAAGGCCTTGATCTATGTAGTGGGAATTCTCATCTTGCGTATAGTTTTTCTTGACTACATTATGCAAGACTGACTTTTCCACTTTTCTCTTTACAGAGTGGTGTGCCTGCTTTCTTGAAGGATATGCAAAAAGCTTGCCGTAATTATTCTAAGAGCACATAGGTCAAAGTTCATCTGAATTGTTTAATTCCTAGAGTTCTGCACTTACAGGAGTGGCTATTATGTATTACACTGGATAAAATCTACCTCTAACATTGGAAAGAATTTTGTTTTAGTTGGTTTATGCCTTGAGCTAGCTACTGACAAGGTAACACGAACATCAGCTGCGTCCTTTTGAAAGTACTTAAGTTTAGCCTTGTCCCCCATGCTTAGGTTATGCTGATTGTCATGTGTCAGCTAGAGGAGTTCTGCTGATTGAAATATTACATCCTCAGGCAAGAGACAACGATCTTGCTAGGAAAAATGTCTGAACTTGGACTGAAAATTCTCTGTGTGTGTTACGCCTGGATCTGCCTTTGAGGCCTTGTAGGGTGGCTTCGTACTGAAATTGAATAACGGAACTTGCATTGCTTAGGAGGAAACACTTTTGCTACCCAAGCTTGTAATTCTTAAACTGTCTGCCTGCTATAAACCTAAAAAATGCTGAGGGCATATAGCTAAACTACTAGAAGTCTGCAGTAGGAACTGGAACTCTTGTGTTGCTGAGCTTCCTTGTGATGGCTTTAAGTGCAGATATAAAAGGACTTGTGCCTAAAGCCTTGCATTCACATCTTGGCAGCCCTGTATGAAAAGCAAAATCCATTAGCTGTGTCGAGCTAGAAAAAAAGGAGGAGTTGGCTTCCATGTCTGATTTAAGGGGAACAGGTTATATCTTCAGAGTCAGTAGCCTTATCTATAAAGTAGCATGGATACCAACTTGAAATTGGAAGTAATTTTAAACGAGATACCTGCAACTGAATGTGAATGAACTTGATGTGAAACTTGGGCTCGCCTGCATTTTTAAATTTCTTGCTGATCACAGAATCACAGAATGTTAGGGATTGGAAGGGACCTCGAAAGATCATCTAGTCCAATCCCCCTGCTGGAGCAGGATTACCTAGACCATATCACACAGGAACGCGTCCAGGCGGGTTTTGAATGTCTCCAGACAAGGAGACTCCACAACCTCTCTGGGCAGCCTGTTCCAGTGTTCGGTCACCCTCACCGTAAAGAAGTTTTTCCTCATATTTATGTGGAACCTCCTGTGTTCCAGCTTGCACCCATTGCCCCTTGTCCTGTCAATGGATGTCACTGACAAGAGCCTGGCTCCATCCTCATGACACGTGCACTTTACATATTTATAAACATTAATGAGGTCACCCCTCAGTCTCCTCCAAGCTAAAGAGACCCAGCTCCCTCAGCCTCTCCTCATAAGGGAGATGTTCCACTCCCTTAATCATCATGAAACTAATTTTGGATGGTAACCCACTAAAAGCACAACTGAGCAGGAAATTAAATTTGCAGCACCTTTGCAGGGGGTAGGAGTGGAGGATGGAGTGCATAAAAGGTGAGAGGGCCTCTATCTCAGGGATTTAAAATATTCTGCATCGTTACTAAAGCTAATCCTGTTACTGAACAAATCTTGTAATGGGGTAGCTTTGTCTTGGTAAAAAATAAATTGTTGAAGTGATTGCCTTTATACTTTGTGTAAATATTTGTTTCCAATAAATGATTATTCTATCCATGCAGCGTTCTTGTTCCGTCTCATGTTTAAGAGTGGCCATGCTGGGCAGGTCACAAATGATTGCATCTTTGTCATTAGAGTTACTTGTCATCAAGACATAGTATACATTTGTCTGCAGTGGGCTGAAACAGTAAGACTGAACATTCAAGAGGCTGAATGTCTCCATTGTTAATCTTGCTGAAAACTTGATTTCGTACAGACCCCACACTGAGTACAGAATACATGGCCTTTGCTCACGTACCCTTATTACAGCCATTGCACAGGCAGTTGCTTGTGCTGTACACAACCTTCCAAATTAAAACACATTTGATTAAATAGTAGCTACTGAAAACAGCTTTTCCTCTATTCACAAGCAACAAACCAATGATGTGAGATGAATGCAGCATCCGATCTTTGTTAAATTTAGGTCCCCGTGGGCTTTCATAGTGACACAAATATGCAGTGACACTTCAGTTTATTTAAGTATGTGTTACTACAACTATCTTGCATTACTAGGGAAGAAAAAGCTGTTCCAGTTCTGTGTGATGTGGCTTTTTGTCTAAATGGGAGATTATGACCAGAAAGAAAGCGTTCGTATTTTTCAGTCTTTGAAATTAAAGACATCCATAAAGCATTTGAGAGCTTTGTTCATGACTGATTAAACATTGATCTTGTATAAACTATACATGCATCATGTGAACTTTTCTGGATGGCTTGAACAGAAATTTACCTGCTGTGAATGTTGTCAGTCAGTCATGCAGTGTGAGTTCTGGTGCACAGGGTTAAAAAAATGAAACCCCTCTTCCCATGTTCTTTGTTAATGTAGTACCTGAAAGTTAGCTTTCTGTTTCCACCAGCTTGCCTAAAAATTGAGCTGAAAGTTTGTTGTTTTAGAGTGATCTGTTGGAAACATAGCGTGCTTCGAATAAAAAGAATGAACCATTTCTGTAACCCAACCCTGTTAACAGCTTGGTAGGTATCGCGCTCTACAGATTAATAGGGACTAACGAAGTTTCCCTGGTAGCCAAGTAGAACTAGAAACATTTTCTGGCAATAAACAGGCATCTGATCCAAAGTGCAAAAATCAGACTTTCTATAAATCATAATGAGCTTTGGATCTATTCTCATATATAACTTTTGTTTTAAAATTACCAGCTCTTACAAAAACATTTTTTTGCATGTTGTTCTTCACATAAAGAAGTAGTTCTTTTTTTGGGATGACTGCTCACCCGTCCCCTGTTTCCATAAGGAATGATGTTGTAATAAAGTGAATATAAACCATTCTTCCACATTGTGTTCTAGTCATTCAAATCCATTCTTTCCATGTGATCCCTCTGTAAAACTATTGTATTTGAGTTGGAAGGTAAAGTAAAGGAAAGATTCTGAGTAACCCAAAGTCAACATAGTGAATGATGTCAGATATGCAATTGCTGTAGCGCTGCCTCTCAGAAGATGACGTGTAAAGGGAAACACAAGTTGTCTTTGCTCAGGAAACATCTGGTTGATACTTCATTTCTCAAGCAGGTCATTGGCTGTTTTTATAATTTAGTGGAACAAAAATGTGGGAAGATAGGGGGATAGACTTCTGATATTAATGCACACTAGTAGACCATGTATCTTCCCACCAACACTTTTGCTTTCCATTGTTACTTTTCTATATATAAAGAACATTTTCAAATGTGATCTAATGGTATTTAAATTTCACTTAGCTGAGAGTAATCTCTCTCTGAGCCTTCCTCTAGACAGGAGAATCTTTCATAACCCAATTTACTGCCCCACTGTAGTCTTCTGATCAGAGGAGACTACTAGACTTTTAGACAGAAACCTTTGTTTTTCACTCATCTCATAAAGGTTAAAAGACACTGAAAACTTCCATTCAGAAACAGAGAGGAAGGCTTATGACAGGAGATAAGTTGTTATAAATCTAGATGGACTATATGGAAGATAAATGTTCTTTGAGGAGCAATAATAAATACAAATCTCTATAGCAAGGTAAGTTTTGCTGAATTTTTTTCATACCACTCTGGCTTATAACTGCAGATTTACAAGGAATCCTGACCAATAAAGTAAATAAAACTGGTGTTTAAACATCCTACTAATTCTTCTCTGCAGCTGCCAATTAACATATTAATTAGGATTACATATGAACACATATGCAGGCATGAAGAGAACATCATCTTTCTCTGTTAGTTCAGTATTCAGTGCTCTTTGAGAACTTGACCATAAACGATTATTGTAATCTGGAATCTGAATTACGAAAGTATGCTGGAGTCCTGCTGTGAGACAGGAACATTTTAAATGGGAACAACTCTCCACTGGAAACCTTCACTTCCAAAGTAAGAAGAATTGCATCCTGTGAATAAGTGTTTCAGTGGAACATGCTATAATAAACAATTATGCTGAAGGGCCTTGAACATAGGTATTAATGTTAGCCTTGTGAGAAATTTCCTGCATCCCAGCTGTGCACCTAGTGAAACTGAAAGCTGCTCCTACAGTTTAAGCATGAGTACCTGTAACATTAAGATTTAAGTGAGTTTCCCTTTGTCTGTCTTCACTAGATTTCATGCAGATTTTTAGATTTTTCTAAGGCCTATTTCATCCACTGGAGGCAGAAGAGGTTCTATTATGGGCTTTGTGATACTGGAAGAGTCAGTTTTCACCCCAAGCTTAATTCTCTTATTATTTGTCATCTGTGAAGAAACTCCTGAGAATGAATCATTTTAACAGATTGTGTTGTTCCTCGAATGGCAAGTTTTGGGTTGTAGCAGTTCTTCTTCTATGATATGTAAGGCCAAGGGTTACCTATGTGCTGTACATACTTTCAATAGATGCCTGCTGCTGAGTCACAAGGCTCACTGCATTTCTGCCTAAGCATATCTTGAAAGGCTTTAAGTCTTTCTCTATTTCACCTAGAGTTGTGGGGTTTGGGGCTTTTAATATTCCTAGTGCACATACATATCTTCCAAAGCATGATAGAAATTGTGTGTAATTGGCTGTAAATGGATGTTTCATATTCAGCTGCAACTTAGAGTTATGGTTTAAGAGTGGGTTTTAAACATTTTTATTAAGACCAGGCTGCTGCTGTTCATTTTAAAAGTTAATGCGTTTTCTCAGCATGGAAGTCATATAATTGATTTGTACATTTGAGTGGAGAGCATGATCCCACAAGAAGCCAAAATTGCCTGGCCCACCCATTTACCCTGTGAAAGGCTCATATGATGCTGTTCACCTATTCAAATAAAAACAAACGGTAGGAACATTTCTTCAGCAGGAAATTACTTTGACACTAAAAGGGTCTATTGTCTCAGAGTGTGAGGTGGGTATGTGAAAGAGTACATTGTCTTCTACCGATTTTTTGCTTGTAACAGGGAATAAGCTGACCCTTGATAACACTTAAGGCGTGGTTCTAGAAACCATGAAGCTGAGAGCTTTAACACTGAATAATGAGCTTGATTAATTCACTATAATGACAGACAGGCATGTCAGTAATTTAGAAAAAGGACTTTAAAATCCATTTGGAACAAGTTAGAGAATAAGAATAAACAAGTAATGTGAGGACCCTTTGATGTCTTTCAGCAAAGACAGGCCTAGAAATACCTGCCAGATCACCAAATACAGTTACAGGCATCATATAATATAAATCATTCCCTTTCATAAAATATGTTTCACAAGTATGGGTTTATCCCATCTTCTCTTTCAGACTAGTAAGTCTGTATGCTTAATATCTTTGCTAGTAAGTCTATAGTGAAATTGTGAAAATATGACTTGAGTAGAGAACTAATATTTTGCTCTTCATAATTTTTATGATCAGTAGATATCGGAATATTTTATGACAATGTAAGGAAGGGTTTTTTCACAGCGATGATAATCAGCAATTAAACAAGTTGCTCTGATAGACGGTGAAATCTCCGTTTTTGGACACACTCAAAGCTCAGCTGGACAAGGCCCTAGGCAATTTATCTGACCTTGAAATTACAGCCAACTTCAAATTTGGTGCTGTGTTGGACTGTGGGTTGGACCAGATGATGAGATGATCCCATATGTCCCTTCCAAGCTGAATTATTATATGATTTTTAATAATAATAAATCCAAGAGATTACAGTGTGAATCCTTCTGAGAAGGCAGCATTATTTTCTTTCCAAATGCTGTTATTTAACAGACCAAAGTGAATGAGCTAAATTCCTATGATATACAGTGAGATGCACAAGTATACGAAAATCCTATAATCAAGATCTGTATTAGAAACAGGTACATACACATTTTTGACAAGATGCTTGTTGTAGGCTTGCATTATTGCTTTAGTTCATTATTTTAACTAAAATTATTGGTATCAGTTTGGTGAGAAATCTGGGAAATTTAAACTAAATTAAATGAAAGCAGACTTTCTGAATCTTTGATAGTGAAGCTTAATATCATAATAGATATATTATTGAGTGAAAACATGATGACTGCTTTTGGAAAAGGACAGCAAGAGCAGACAAACTGAGGCTGTGCTGCACACTCAGAAAAAAGTTATTGGTGCCAGTTGTTATTGTCCATTTCCTGTTGCATCCAGCAGCTGTAGATCGTATTTGAAAGGTTAAAGCTGGGAAAGGCTCAACTGGGCAAGGTTGAGATGTAATAAAAAGAGAAGATGAAATGCAGATTTAGAATATCAGCATTCCACAATGATCCTCTAGTTTTACCTTAACTATCACAGCATAGTACTTTTAAAGACAACATGCTGAGTCAAATAGCGCTCACAAAATGTTAGCCTTACACATGGTGAGACTCTCTTTTTGTCAGATGGGAATATATCCTCAATCATATTTAATTTAAATTAAATTAATATTAAAGTGTATTTAGTGTTAGTAAGTAGGGTTTTCTTCACCAGACCTGGTGCTCATTACCAGCCTAATTCAATATTTAGCAACAGAAGATTAAGAAATCTTTGTGTTGATGCTATAGTGGACTTTCCTCTACCTGGTCCAATGATGGATGTTTCCAATCAATGTTTACTGGTGAATACAATGTCCTTTATTGTCACATGCCTTTCCCTTTCCCTCCCCCCTTCAATATTGTGTCAACATTTGGGATGAGCCCAAATCCTAATGTGTGATCTGACCTTCTGACATCTTAGCCCGTGAGCTACCAACTTAGCCGTACTTCCTGCTCTGGAGAGTAAAGCACAAATATCAGTCTCAAGGATCATCTTCTACCCACCTATTACTTTTATGCCTGTCAGTGCTTGTGCATTTTACTGTATTATAGACATCTTGGATGCATTTTCATTCCCAAAATATGTATGTGGATCTATGTATCTGGATTTATGTGAAGAAGAATTATGCCTTTTGGAATTGGTAGCTGTGGAAACTAAGAAAAATGAGGGAAAAAATACAAACTGGACTGAAAAGGCAGTCCTGAATATGAAATTATGTTGGTCAGTGTTAAGCAGCATTCTGAAAACAGAATATGTTTTTGTTTAAAATGGTGTGATAAAGTATATGCACTATATTTTATAATAAAACCTTTAATCAGATTTCCATTAAAAAAAAAACAAAGCAACTTTTCAGGTACATTTGTCCTTTTTTTCATTAAGCAGAGACATATTTTGAAATTGAGACACTTTTGGCTTGCTGTGCCTACCAATCAAAGAACAAAAATGTTTTCTAGAGTCCCAGTAAATACTGTCTCTGACTTTTAAAACTGCAAACCTGTATTAGTTTAGCATTGTTGCACTAATGGAAACGCCAAGCTTTTAGAGCGTTCTTCCCTAGATAAGATAGCTTCAACTTTTGCAGTTTCCTGTTTTCTCCTGATATTTTCAAAGGTAGAAAAAAATAATCTGCATTGCTCCACCCTTGCCTTGCACAGAGGCTCCAATTCAAACACTATTTTGTTTGGAAGTAAGAATAAGTTCATTGCCTACAGTAGCAAACGAGGAGGAAAACAAAAAAAGGTTCCTTTTTTAACTCTTCAGAATACCAGCATCAGTAACGTGCCTTCATATGCAGTCTATTTTTGGTAGTGAAGCAAGCATCCACAAAGCTCATCTGGTTCACTGGGGATGTTAGAGGAAATTGCAAATACTGTAGAAGGCTGTTCTAATGTCACATGCTTTTAGGTGGGTTAAAAGGACAAATATTGAGTGTTCCACTTTGGATTTCTCTCTGTCGGTTGCTGTTTATCAAGCAAGGTTGTGTTTTTGTCTACACCACCTACATTGTCCCACAAATAACATTTTTTTTTTCAAGTACTAATGAAGTCTGTAATGTGGTAAAGTACACAAATAAGCAATGGAATAAGTTCAATTTTTTCACTTAGTTTTAAAACATAATGAAAATAATATTTATTGGTTTCAAATGCAAATACAAAATATTTAGGCTTTTCCCACCTCATTTTCCTTCCACTTTCCAATATTTTATTATTAAAAATAAAATGGAGCTACAGAAAGATGCAAAGAGCAGGATAGCAGTGAGGAAAATAAATCTTCAGGTTTGGGGGGAAAACTGGGACAATGCTCCAGTTGTCATGGAAAAATAAGGAAAATAATATTTTTACTTTTGTGAAACAACTTTAACATTTTTCAGCTACTAACAGCCTTTTCCACTGCCAAAAAGCAGCTAATATACTCTGGACAAAACAGATACAAAGTATTAAATCTGCAGAAACAAATAACTCCCTCCTTCTCTCACAGCTGTATAGCACAGGCAGCAATGGAAAGTCTCCCCCCCCCACACTGTTTAAGAATTTTAACATTGGCTTTGCTCCATAGCGTTACTTCCCTCTTAGCAGAGCCTTTAGAAGAATCCTGCCTTTTTTCCCCATTGACCTGGATCGATTCTGCCTGTGTTGAAGAGTTGCTGAACAGGGCAGCACAGTCCTGGTACAAAAAGGTTAATCTCTTCAAACTATTTATGAGTAAGAGACTAAAGTCCCATCTTGAAGCCAGCCATATCAAAGCAAGGCAACCCAGTCTGCCATCTGACTTCAAATACTATTTTGTTTCATTTGTATTGGAAGGCCACAGTTTGGGAAACCAAAGTGGCCCTGCAGCATAGAAATAAATATATTCCTTATTATCCTAACTTGTGCTTCAGGAGAGTTATCTAGAGAGCAAACTGCCATCTGCACAGGAAATATAAGATCTTTAGTTAATGGACTTAAGACAGCAGATTCTGATTACTTGAGGAAACTGAGAAACAAACCCAATGTGTTCTGATCCAGTGGATGGTATTGCTAAATAGGCACCCTCATTGTCTTGCAGAATGACCTTGTA
The DNA here is from genome assembly GCF_013368605.1 of Nyctibius grandis. Lineage (NCBI taxonomy): Eukaryota > Metazoa > Chordata > Aves > Nyctibiiformes > Nyctibiidae > Nyctibius > Nyctibius grandis. Next base: position 8,752,954 of record NC_090672.1, read on the forward strand.
CATGCAGTCTGGTGAGTCAACTGGCAGAGGTTGCAAGCACAGGATTACTGACTCTGAAACGCGGCAGAGGGGAAGGAAAACAAAAATACCTACGCACAGAAAGGCATGCATGTGAAGTAAATGAGGGCAAGGCAGCACCTGGAAAAGGGCAGTAAATAGAGCTTAATAGTGAGGAAAGACTACAGGAAACTGGGTACCCAAACACAGTAGAACCAGGAAGGCGTATCAAAGCTTTAGGAAAGGGCCACAGGTACAGTGTAACAAACAAGGGCACCACCGGGCACATACCGCTTACTGATCTGTGCAGAGTACAACATCGGGGATTTGGGGAAATAGAAGGAATGTGGACACAGTATCATTTTTTTTTTATCTGAGAAGTCACATCAGCATTTGGTTTCCTTTTTCCTGATACTTTCCTGATGTTTCAAACGGGGTTGGAAAAAGACCAGAAAAAATTGGAAAAAAAAAGTGATTTGCTTTTAAAAAATATAAGTATTTCGCTAATTCATGCTATTCAGAGGCTAAAGTACAGCTCTAATATTTTAGTCTGTGAAAAACAGTAGGATGTGGCTATTACCTGAAGAAAACGGTGAGGCAAATTCTGAGTTGGGAGTATCAGTTCCTAGGAAAGACCCTCACTCAGGTCTATGTGAGAATCCACTCACTCACATACAGAGCGGTAAATTCTGGTGCAGATACTACACAGAAATTTTACCCTGCAGTTTCACTGTCTCAATGAATCAGAAACCTCAACACAATGTCTTCAGAATTGTATTAATATCCTCCTTGCACACACACATACGCACACACGCAAAACACGTATTTCTGTTATCTGATAGTAGGCATCTTAGAAAATTAGTTTTCAAGCTTCTTAACCATGAAGACTGCAAATATGCTTGAAAACCAAGGAAATACTAAGATTTGACAGCTGGAACTTTTAAGTCTCCCCCAAATTATGAAACAGCAAAATTATGAGCTGTCAACCTTGTTCTTATATATATTAATTACAGTCTGCAATTGCCTGCTGTAAACACAGGGTGAAGTCCTACACTAAGACAGTGGGAGTTTTGCTTCGCCTGCCACCTACCCAGTCTCTTTTCAGTTCCTGTTCGCTTCCAGCATGACAAAAGACATTAATTCTTTTTATCTTCTGAAGTTTTCCTGGTCACCATGTGAACAAGGAAGCACTCAGTTTCATGCTTTCATTTACTACTAACAAAAACACAATGGATGAAATGCTATTTAGTCTTTTAAACTTCTAGCTGGTAATATCTTTTGGATTATTAGTCAAAACTGCCTAGATTAACATAAAATATTCCTTCCGCTCCTCCACAAATTCACCGAATACTTTGTATTTCTTTAAGGAAATGAAAAAATTGACTGATTTCTTTTTTTTAGTAGCTGCGCGTTAGGTCTGACTTATATCTGGATTTTTGCAGATCCCAAAATCTGGAGCTATACCTAGTTGCCTATGACTTAATCTCTCGGTATCTCCACTCAGCCATAAATTCTGATGTCTTCTCAGCCCCACGCTCTTCCTTTTTCAAAAAGTGACACAGCAGCCACCTAGAGGAGTCTACCCACCAGGCTCCTAACCCAAGACATGGATTTTCTAGTATTTCACCTACTTGTTTTCTGCTTCAGTGCTTATGTTCACTAAATCCTTACAGTGCCTCAGCATTAAGCTCTCTTCTAAGCCAATCCCACAGGGCAAAATGAACAGTGCTTAGAAACTCATCACGTTTTCAAAATGCACAGGAGAGATGACCAAAAAAGTGTCATCTTGCCCTGCTGAGGTGAATCACTGATAGTGAATAAAGGGGAAGAATCTACAAATAAATTCTCCTCAGGAGATATGTTTCCAATGAACTTATTAGGGCTGTAAATTATTCTCTCATACTGAGCAAATTGTATTTTTAAACATTCTGTGATTTTATCACTTATTTAAAACAGCACCTGTGAGGAGTTACCAGATTTTTTTGGTGTCACCTAGCGGTGATGATTGTATAAAACAGAGTTCCTGGAAAATAGAAATAATAGACTGTAGCATCACTGAGCAGACTGGGGCCATTTTTCTCTGAATTTAGCAAGAGTGTTTGCTTCTTGCTTTGTAAAATTATGGGCTGTGAAACCTCACACAAATTGTGCACAACGACAGGATACCTTGAAAATTTCTGCAGATATTTTGTCCCCTCTGCAAGAAACCACCCTGGATGACAAATGACCTGTTAGATAGTATGAGTTTTTCCTGCAATGCTGCAAATGGCAACATCCTAAAATATTTTTTCTCCCTCCTAAACACTCTGTTTTGCAATCTCATAATGTATGGTACAGCTGAACATTAGGCAGTTTCAAAGAGGCCCATTTTAAAACAAATTAAGAAAATGCAAAATCCCTAACACTGTATCTGCAATTGGCTGCTACTGCTCTCATTTACAAGGGCAGATTATAATGTACATTCAATTTGCGTACAATTCATTGTGAGCTTAGAATTTTTTAGCAATAATTCAACTGTTTCATTAAAATTAAGGCCCCAAACGAATCTGCTTAGGTCGTGAGCATTTAATGACAGAAATCTTTCAAAGCGTCTGGACTTTTAAAGATAAATCTTTAAAAGGATAGCACTTAGTTAGATTAAAAGCTTAGAAATTTCTGCTAATCCCATTTAGGGTTAGAAATCTAGCCTTTAGATTCAGCAGAGCTGAATGGGATTATTTACTCAATTCTATTACTAGTTTACTGTGTCCCTGTAAGGGTCACTCAATATTTGTGTGCTTCTCTTTACACCTTCTTTCATATGGGTCTAATTACTGTGCAGAAGATTGATGGTTTCAAGGAACACTGAAATTCCCCATTGGAACACATTACTGATGTACATCAAATTGGGATGTACAAAAAATTGGGAAGAGACATTTATTCCTCTTTGAGGATGTTATTCGCAGTACTAAATCTACTCCAAGATACAAAAAAAAAAGCAAGAAATGCAAGAAAAAGTGGGACAAAAAGTAAATGTAGCAGAAGATTTCAGCTGTTTAGCTGCTTTCTCTGTTTAAAATCAACAGGAACAGTGAACTGGAACTGGGCCGTGCTTTTTCCCTCCGTTGGCTTGCAAATACAATTAATTTGACTCAAATTTCCACCAGTAAATGCAACAGCACTCTATCAGAAGTCAAGACACTACCTCTCTAGCTTCACAGTATGTAAATGCATTAATAGTATCTTCATCACAGACAGGGAAACAGATTAAAATATTGTTTCCTCCCTCCTGGGAACTGACAAATACTAATTGCAGCCAGCCTTATCTCACAGCTCTGTAGACAGGACAAACATTTTAGCAACCTCAGTAGATCACTCATGCTGATCACAGCTGGCAATGAACTAACCAGAGTGATAAACACCACTGTGTTATTTTGTATTCTTAGAAAAGGGTTGGTGGGTTTTGTCTTACCAGGGGCAAAGAACATTTTACAATATTCTACGAACATAGAAATTTCATGAAACTAAGCTTTGTCTGATCAATATTTAGTGTGAAAGTGCATATAAGAAGTTTAATTAGATCTATAAAAGGCAATTTGCAGATTAGAAGGAGAAATAATAAAGATTTATTCAAAATTATAGCTGCTGTAACCAAACAAGAATACACTGACAATTATTTTAATGTTATTTATTTAGCTAGCTGTTCAATAAAAACACCTACATCTTTAAAGCCCAATGCAAAGTCCCTCTGAGCCTCGAACTTACAAATCAAATCCTCAAGTTCTCTTTCTAAGTAACAAATAGAAAGATATTATAAAAATCTTCAATGCAGAGCAATGTCTGCTTCAGGCAAAGACTGCTCTATTGCATATTGTCATGATTCGGCATAGAAAAATGCCCTCTTATTACTCTCCAAGTCTCCCAAACTCTTCTTTTAGCAAAACTGTTTTTAAACTGAGGTGCTGGCCTGAACTAACCTCTCCAGTAGTGAGATCACTCCAAAGCAACCCAAAGCCTTAGCACATTAGGAAAAATACTACTTCACTTCATTACACAGGCTGTTTGAAACTGCACCATCATGGTGAGGGTGATTTCAAGAGCAGCTGGAACTAACACTTTGAAACAAACTCTGATCCTTAAAATCTTAAAGAGCAATAAATACATTTCACAGTGAGTAATCTCAACATCACAAAATTTCTCATGGAGTAAAATACCAACCAACCCGAGTAGGAAGATCAGAGTACAGATATTTCACTTAGATTTTATAAAATAAAACATAGCATCTTAAAAGTAGACCAAGAAGAACTTTAAGCATTGTCCAAAATATCACTCATGGAAATTTCTTACAGTTTGCAGGTTCTCACTGAGATTTACCAAAGTAAAAACTATTACTAATATCTTAGACTGAAACATTTTCTCATGAATGAATAAGTATTGGCTCAAGAGATGGATTCTGTCATTAACATTTTCATTTGAGGAGAACAGTGTGTGGAAAGATCTAGATTATTCTCTCTCACTCTTTCAAATATATATAAAAATAACAATATATGTCACCACATAGCTCATGGTAAAAATGTATAAGGGCTTGCCTCTAAAGAGATTTACAGTGTAAGGACCCTATTTGTGAAAAGTCAGAGAGAGAAAAGGAACTAGTGTAAAATTAAAGTGACTTACTGGTTCTGTTCATAAAATACTGGTTCTGCCTGAAGGAGCACGGAGTAATGAAGTGCAAAGAACAGGATAGAATCCTCATTATGACTGAAATGAAATGAGAGGATACGACTTAATAGTCAGTACTAATCACAACTAAAACCTGCTAACCTGCTTTCGTTAGTTTATCTTGACATGCTTTCATAAACAGTTAAATATAATTATTTACATTTTAAAGACAGAACACAGATAAAGTGATCCACTCAGTCAACAGCTGAACAAGAAGTGACAAGTTTTCTGGATCAGTCACTACAAAACCCTGCAAGACACTTTGACTTTATCATGAAATAAACAGCGTATAGTCAACCCTACAACCCTCCTTCGGGTGAATCTTCGCTCAGGATAGTTCATCCAAGTTCACTCACACAAACCTTCATTAGTCAAAACTTTGCCTCAGCAAAGAGGTCTGCTTGGTCCACAATCAAGAGGTGTTTTGGTGAAAGCAAGACACAAAAATCCATCTTTGATAAGAGGGCTTGGATATTCCTTAAATCATACCTCCGCATCTTTCAGGTGAACACATCTATCACCTCAGTATCAGCACATTAGTAACAGAAGCTTCTGCAGCAAAAACACGCGAGCGTTTAACAGTTCACAGATTGTTTCACATCTGTTTTGGACAATAAGAACAGAAACTCTTGTACAGTTACGTCAATTTACACCTGATGAAAAATCTCCATGCAAGACTAACTGAAACTACGTTTGTGTACCCTATGCCATTGGCATTTATCACATTTATCTAATATTCAATGCAATTGTATGATGGCAGATTTGGCTAACTGTGATATGCATAAAGCTGTTTGATTCTGCTGGTGTCTGAACTAACAATATCTACAGTCCTCTTGGCAGACACATGAAGATATTAATTAGCTCGCCCTTGCAGGGAAGTATGCTGTGTGCAGCATGAGAAATGGTTTTTGCGGTCATCTTAGATCAATTTCAGACTGTAGACCAAAACAAATCCAGAAAAGAAATGTGGTTCTATTTTGCTCTTAGTTTACATTTCCCAACCCAGATGACTAATGACACAGTGAGTTGATGATTTCACTGGCAAGTGCAATATGTTACTGCCATCTAGTGCTATGCAGTAAGCTCAGCCTCTGTCACACAACTGAAACATAATATTTTAATATGACACGTGGGAGCATTAGATAAAAAGATTACATTTCCTATCAATTGATCTATGAAGCTTACAATACAGTTGAGTGACATGGTGACTTTTGGTCTGGCCCTGTGATCTGTCCTCTATTTATATGGAGTAAAATAAGATTGTAACAGTGAAAAATCTTCAAAATAAGACAAAAGGCATGGTAGAAACTATGCTGAAAAAGTGAAGACTATTATCTTCAGAGACAACATCAGAAGAGTGGATTTGCTCGATGAGCCAACAATGCCTAGCCAGGATAGGGCTGTCTTTCCCTCCATCAACTAAAAAACCCAGAACTCTCAAGTGGCCTACAGTTGTTTTCCCATCAACGTTTTCCTAAGATCATATGGTAAAAATTTGTCAACATTCGAGACTAAGGCAATTTCTTGGTCAACATTTAGACTCATAAAGAAAAGAATATAATTAAAGTTTTGCTGTTTGCTTTCTGAGACCAAATTCTGGAAGCTGATAAGACATTTGGAGGGAAATGATGCTGAACCACAAAAAAGGGCTGCCAAAGGAGAAACACGTTTTAACTGTACGGAGTCTGAGCACTGTTAGGTAGTATGTGACCAAAATAACTTTAGCTGTCAGCACTGAGTATCTCATGTTTATTGACAACTATAATCGTTACTGGTACAGTAGGAGGAAAGTTGAAATTAAACAAAACACTTATGTGGAAATAGTTCAAAACTTGATCCAAAACTTATCAGAATCCATGAGACTCTTGATCTGAATTTTGAGCCAGCATAAAGAGAACTTCAAGTATGACTTATAATTAGCATAAACAGTGCAGAGTTAAAATATTTGCAGGAAAAGACTCATGCAAAAGTTTTTTCCACATTTCTCTCATTTAAAACTCATTATTATTTCTCCAAATAGAGATGCTGCTCAGGAACTGGAAAGATGAGGGTAATTATTCACTCAGTTTGAACAGTATTGGAAAAAGTCCCTCAGCTATACTCTTCCTTTTTGTAGTCTATTTCACAGCAAGCTGATAAACTAAATGTAAGCAGTGTGTATGCGCTTCATTCAATACACGCTGTAATCTTTAAAAGTCTCCTGTTTACTTCAGTAGTCATCTGATTAAGACCTAAAGGTAAAATTATGAGCTTAAATTGAAATCTAAAGTTTTTAAAGGATTCAAAGTTTGTTCTTTCCAAACATGACTCAAAGTAAAAATGAAGCAAATGACATTCTCTCACAGCTCTATTTTGGATCAAACCTGTAAATTCTTGTTTATGCTTTCCTTTTTACTGAAGCAACTGAACAGTGTCTTCATGGTTTGTCCCACTGAGATTAAGTAGTTTAATAAATTCTATAGCGTATCAAAACATGCTATTGTAAAATTGCTTTCTTTTATTGACAAAGGATGAAATGTCACACCAGCTGCTGCCAAGTGCAGTCATTCATGTTTTCGTAAGAAGTTTGTGACAGCCTCTTAGTATCATCAATTTTATATAATTTAGGTAGCTCTCTTCATTTCTCCATTTGGTGAAAGGATATTATAAGAAGTCATTCTTTCCCAGGTAATAGAATTACACAGCTTGCAACTAGAGTAGGAGTAATATTTCAGAGTAATTTCTAGGAGAGCACATAGAAAAGCAGCCCATTGTGATTCTTTTGTGATAGTTCGAAGAGAATCCTTTTCTATTTCTAGCCGCTTCTACCTTGCAATGTGCAAGAACCCTGCAATAACATCTAGCAAAATATACTTCAGTCCAACTTCATCCTATAGTGAATGGAATGCTGAAAACGGTAAGATCCAAGACAAATTTGTAACATTTGTTTCTTGAATTTAATAAAAATACCAAACAGGAGTGCTGGTGAGATCTGGAACAGCCCTCTGGTGTTATAAGAAGCAGATTACAGATCAAACCTTCATTTCCTTTTGCCCTATATTGGACTAACATTTTATAACCTTTATAAAACAACAAAAACAGTGGAATGTTGTAATTTTGCACAGTTGAGTGTAAGAACAACCTTGAATCCATACCAAAATGGTATGCTTTGTAAAAATGGGAATGTGCCTACTGTTTGGGGCATTCTTTAGTCTTTTTCCTACCCAAGAGCCAAAGCTGTGGCTTTACTATTCAGCCTGCAAGTCATCCTCACTGCTACAATGATTCCAGGAGCTAGTTATTACCTCTCCATTTCATCATCATAGGACGTAGCAGTGAAGTATCTATAAATGATCTCGAGAAAAGGCCTGCAAGCTTGGTGGCTTCCTCCCTTTTCTCATCTCTCTCCCATCTTTACGTATATTTGAGTCACCATTCAGGCTCTTCTGAGACAACGCTTTCCACTTTCTAGGATCAGTATCAGTTCACATCTTCTAGCATCTGCCCAAGATGGACGACCAATAACATAGGCTGGGAATGAGCTTTTTATTACTGGAATTTCTTGTACAGTACAAACCCACACAGTCAATAACTCAAACCAGGCTTACAAGCCTCCTGGCTTGGCAAATAATACATCTCCCCTCAGGCTACCAAAGAGTGAAAAAAGCATCTAAAAACCTGCCCATTAGCTAGTTATTCTCTTTGCAATCCACATAATCCAAAACCAACGGCAAATGTAGTTATTTCCTACTGAAGAGAAACTATTTGCTTTTCCTAAGTTACGATCAAAACAGGCTTGACACACATTAATAGAAGAGTATTGCTTTCAAGTCAAACAATTTCCTATTGTTGCAACCACAGCAACAGAATAAGAAACCAAGTAACAGAGGAAGCAATCCTGGGAGCTGTTAATGACGGCTCTAGAACTGCTTTTGTTCTGTGACCTTAATGATAGGTATGATACAAAAAGAGAGGCTGCTGAAGCGTGTAGGAAACAGCTCACTTCACAACTCAGACTTAGTTAAAATCAGCTTCTAGAAGAGACTGACTGCTTCGCAAGGTTAGAGGAAAAGCCATTCCCTCAAGGAAACAGAAAACAAATCTTCAGTTTCTGAATAAACAGCACTACTATACTGATCCATGGGACCTTTTCCTGCATCGTCTTTGCAAAGACCAACGTCTTTCTTCTACAGTGTGACTGATGTCATATAAACTAAGCAACACAATGATAACTGGAAAAGCTGATCCAGAAGAAGAACATCAGCAGAAATGGATTAAGTGTGAGAAGACAATTAAGCAAGGACTTAACTACAAAAATGAAATCACTGGTCTAAAGTATGAAAAACAGTCAGAAAGATCATAATTACTGATTCTAAGCTCAGTAAGTCCTACCAACCAAATATGCAAATATGTCCCTGTCTGAGCCTGAAAAACATCGGGCTCATTACAATGGTAGGATGGCTTTCCTTCAGATTATATCAAAATGATAGACGGGAATGATTTGTGGCATGGGAAAGTTTGCTCTTGTCATGAGGGAAATAGCTACTAAAAAGGCAGCCTTGGATTGTCTCAGGGGTAAAGGTTTTCCTGACTGAGATTATTTATAGAAAATTAGTTTTTATGATGGGAGTTTTATTATTTTCTTCTTCTCTTGAAAATTCCATCCACTCCTTGTTATTCATTTCAGATGTTCTACATGAATGAAGAATATCAAGGTGTCCTTTGCAGAAAACAATCCAGCAGCAACTCAGTAAACTCACCATCACTGTAAGTAAATTAAACAATCAGAAAATTACTAACATTTGTCAAAAATGTTTTGTCTTTTCCCTGCTAATCAGCTAATGCACTGGAATAAATGGCATACTTTAAAGTGAATCATCCACATCACAGAATGTATATATGTATTATGTATGGTGTAATGAATTTGTCTCCAACCAGATCAGAACACTTGTGAGCAGTCTGCATATTTAAAATATTTCCTGAGATGTATCTGCCAGGAAGGACGCTTTGCATGGGAAACTGATTGCTACTTAGTTTTTATTGTACTTGCAGAACTGGCTTTTTCACAGTGGCTGATTAACATTCTGTTTTACCAGGATTAGTATACCACACTCTCTTCTATACTATTAGCAGTTCTATTATATTCAGCATTATTATAATATGAGTTTCCAGTCTCTGGAGTTTTTTATTCTTCTAGATTTCTCATTAGTGATTCTAAGGAAAATAACAACATCTTTGTTTGATTAAAATATTCCATGTTCATGCTTTCTTTGATAGAAAAGCATGTTTTAAAACCATATCAATCTAAGAATGTCTCTATTTATGAAATCCTAAGCCACTTTAGGATGATGATTAAATGACTTAAAATTCAGATACAGAAAGATACAACCACATGTCATTAAAATTTCAGGACGTATGCTTAGAGGGTTATACTGACAGATCATGTCCTTGCCCATCTTCCAAACTGTTCTTCAGATCATGCTGACTCTCCTCTGGAGCTCTGATACTCTCCTCCCCAGAAAGACTGCAGGAGGTAAGCCTGTATACCATATCCCACAATATGCTTTATATCTCCAGCGTTACATCGTTCTATGACCATTTTCTGAATACAGAGGCTTCTGAAGGTAACATATATCCAGGCTGTCAGGAGGCATAGAGCTATGGGCAAAGTGTTTTCTGTGTGCAGATCATACGGATGCACCTTCTGTTACAGTGGTAGTGTGGGAGTATTCATTTTCATGTTGTTTCTCTGCCAACTCTACAAAAGGAGGATGAAATGATGACATACTCAGTGGTCACAGAAAAGTCTTAGAATCTGTGCTGGGTATTAGAGTTTTGTTTGTTTTTTTAATGCCTATGACTGACTGTTGCTTCTACACAAACCCCCCCACTTTTATGAGTGACTTGGTCTTTATTTTGTTTCGCTCATAATGACATACAGTACCATATAAAAACCGACACGGAAAAAAAGTGAATTCTCTATCTCTCCATCCCTTGCTATTTTTAATAATTCCTATGGACCCCTGGCTTCTGTACAATAACAGATGCAGAGAGCCATGAAACTGTGGACTGTTCAGCACTGAGATTCTAAAATATCATCCTGATGAGTACTGAAGCATCTAGAGTGATTTAAAAAAAAAACACAAAACAAAACAATAAACACAAACAAACAAAAAACCCATTATAGTCCTTGAGTCAATCCTACAGCTGGTGAAAATCAGCATGACCTCCTCTGACTCCCATGTAATTCTGACAACATCAGCCACCTGAGACTGGGCCTCTTCATGCAGCAATCTGGAGAGTATCATGTTTAAACACAGCTCTAAAAAATGGCAATTCTCATTTTGACTGCCCTTCTCCATTTTTAACAGGACAAAGAGGAAGGAATGGACTGTTTCCTTACTTTTAAATAAGGTATTTTCCTTCAATCCTCTCTTCTTGTGGAAAAAAAGGAATTGTAAAGGTAGTTTTAATTTCCATCCTTCCTTTTTTTATTGAAAGATAATTTTCTTTTTCAACGAAAATCTGAAAAGATAATTGAAGATGGATCTCTCCTCAGAGAAAATATAATTAGAAAGCAGTTTCTTTAATGAAGAATGATTCAATAAATGGCATTCATCCATTTGAAGGTATAAGATCTTTTAGTCTAATTCGAATGGGCTGACTTTACAGCTGGGTACCTTGTGTCTCTGCCTCTCACCTTTGGGTTTTGTCTTTCAGCATGCTGTGCAACAGCTGCCTAGAAGACACTGAGGCAAAGTTTGAGACATTGCAGGTATCAGGCTTTCCCTTTTGAACCATTTGTAGTTCTGTATCATTGGAAAGAAAGCACTTTAGATAAGCAAAACTGACTTATGAATCTAATGGGCCAATCCTTGCTTAAGCAATTAACATTATTCCCACTTCACATTCCCTTCAGATTTGAATTGTTTGCTTCACCTTCTAAATAATAAAGTATATATATTTTTTTTGTAGAGAAATGCTTTTATATTCTCTTCCAGAAATAACTGCATTATAAGAGTATGAATTTGGTCTTTGTATATTGCATGTGAAGTGTCCCTTTGATATCTTTTAGATTGACAATACCATACAAGTGCAAATTCTTTTTATATAATTGCAGTAATTGTCAGGAGCTGCAGACTTTGCAATAAACTGTTGGAGGTGGAAGAAATCTGTTCTTGAAGGGAAGATTTATTCTGAATTTGCCCCAGAGAAAATGGAAGGATCTGCATGCCTAGCATTAAAGAAATGATTACAGTGATTATGGATTTCTTAGTTATAGAACTCTCAGAACAAAAGTGCATTTAAGAAAGGTTTAATGTCTCACTGTGTATTTATTCCTGTATTTTCCTGTTCGATTTACTGTATTTAAGACCTTTTCAAATGATAATGTGTATGTAATGCAAAGAATGGGAAGGAGTGAACTGGTACAAATCAGAACACTTCTATTATTTTAAATGGGCCAAGAAAGATTCATTCAGCTGAAAGTCTGATTAATGAATTCTAACCTGTTCCAGATGTGGATATTACATCCAATTCTATTTAATAATTTGCCTGTTGAAAGAGCTTTTCAAAACAAAGTGATCATCAATCAAAACAAAATGAGCATTAATTTCTTTATTCAAAATTAGAAATATCTTCTCTGATGCAATTTGGCTTGATAAGAGTCTGATGTTTCCACATGTAAAACATACATAATAAAAGAATTATTGGTGGTATTGTCTCTATCCCAGAGAACCACAAAAGTATTATATTTGATTAAGGCTCAGAATGTGTTTAGTGCTGCCTAAAGGAGTGAAAAAGCAAGCTTATTTGTCAAATTCCAACTTTATGGAAACAGAGGAAGTAGAGGATTGTAATAAAGCAGTACTTCTCTTACAACAGGAACTGAACACCAGTGTAGGTCCCAATGATGCTTCAGAGTGGTATCCCTCCCTACTTCATTGCTTACTTCTCTTCTGTTAGCTGTATATGAAATACTACACGACTTTCATGCCAGCAGTTCCATTTCATGATATCCTTGTAAGCCAAACAGGGAATTTCTTGTCACAATATTCATCAAGGACGTCATTCTTGGCATCAGAGGGGATTTACACGTTGTACATTGACAAGGACTTTTTTTTTTCCCTTCCCTATTCACCCAATAACTGCCAGCTGCCTGCAACAGTTGGACCCTCTTAGTTCAGTCCATCAGATTTTTCATTACATCCTTATTGTTTTCTGTCATGAAACTGAATAGAAATGGCTGCCAGGGGATTTTAATCTGTTCTGGTGAAGCGTACACTTTTCAAATAGTACACAGCTATACGAGCAGGAGTTCAAAGAATCCAGTTGTCCCATAAAAACATTGTTATGTTTTGTTTTCCATTTTAAAACCAGAACTCAAGGTTATTCAGTGTCAAGAAGTCTTCTACACTTAAAGAGTAAAGTTCCAGGACTTCACCCAGGCTACAAACAGCTCATGTAGTACTAGCTGGTAAAGGGTTTAACAACTAACATATGAGGGCACTACAACTAAGGACACCAGAGTTTCAGTTCCTTTCTTGAGATGTGACCTCAGACAAATACTTTAAGATCTTGATTCCTCATCTGTGAAAATAATGTCTTGTTTGCTCAGATGGGAGTCACTGTATGAGCCAGTAAGCCTGCTCCCTATTTGAGCAATATGAAGCACTAAATAACTAACTAGCTGTGCTACAATAAGATGAGTTTGTCATAAGTAGCCTGGAAGCTACTCAGCTCTTCTTCATTAATAACAATAATGGTTGACTGTTTTAGAAATTTGAAAAGTATTCAGATGTGCTCTCTGCCCCATGAAACTTCACAGTTAGGTCTGGCACAAACAAAAGGCTGCTGATATAATGCACTAAGAGATTGCAGGAGCCCCAGATGGTGGGCATTTATCAGAGTTCATTAGTGAAAGGCTTTTTTTGTATGCAGTATGTTTGAGCAAGTAGGAAAAACTAATAGCTTTGACTTCAGGAGGCCAGACAGTCTGTAGACAAGCACTGTGCAGATCTCCAGACCGCCCTGCGAAGGCTCCTCAGTTCTTGCCCTCAACACTCCTATTATTCCCTTGCAATTGCTGCCAGTTGGCTTGGTAACCATGGGCATATTTGAACAGCTGAATTCTTCCCTCAGTTACACTTGGCACCGCTACGGACTTCAGGGGAGCTACAGGGTGTAACTGAGGGCAGAACTTGGCTTCTGGCATCCACTACAAACCAGGTCAAAGCATTTTTATCCTTAATATTTTAATCTATACAATTAGCAAAAGGAACCTAAAGCATTAACTGTATCACCTTGCTTGAGAAAGCCTGGCTCCTTCATTTGGGCATAAGATTAAGTTGTGCATGAAGCTTTGTCAGTGTGCCAGTGAGTGTGGAAAGAAACGCATTTCTTGTACCTGCAGTGCAGACTCGGTGTCAGTCATTCTGCAGTCTACCCACCTATCACACTGAGTTAAGCCAGTTTCCAGAGCTGTACTTGAAACAGTGCTTTGTTCTAACCACATATTTTTATTTCATAAAACAGAGCTAAGTATCCTGAAACTAAAGGAGTATTTTTTCATGCTGCTATAATTTGTGAAATAATGAGACATTTCGGTCTGTTAACTCCTCTTAAGTCTCACCACAATGTTATGCTTTGACTTCATTTGTGGTTGCAAAATATTTACTTTTCTCTTTAGCAGATTATATGAAACTGTGTATTTTGTCTTGGGAGATATATACACGTATTTATATATATATTTTTAATCTTAGTAGAAGCTGTTAGTAAAGTACCTTTGTGCTGTGATCTGTTTTTGGATCCTCTTTAAAAATATTTAACAGGATATTGTGGATTTATTTGCTGATGCTATCTTTTGTCAAAAAAAAGTTAGGACATAATAATAATGGTTTTTTCACTATGCAGGTCATATGCACACAAAGAAGTCTTCACTTTTATGGGGAATATATTCCCCAAGCAATTATTTAGTAATATTAAACCTTCGCTCATTAGAGATTACTAATACAAGGTGGTATTTCTAAAACTGCCAGAGGGACTTAGAATCTTAAGCCTTCAAAAAAGTCAGAGTGAGCTTTTACTAGGACAAACTCCACAATAAAGGAGACAGTACTGTCTACTTAGGATTAAAGTAGCAGGACACCTGGGCTTACTTTCCTTCCGTTTCTACCAACATACACTAGGTTCAGTCACCAAAAACCTGCTCATCACTCATTTATCAACTGAGCTGCTATCCGAGTAAAAATCGGATAGCGAAGATCCAATCCAAAACCAAACCGCTACAGTGTTCGGGAGACTTTTGATCCTACATTTGAGCCACCTGTACTTACAGTGCTGCTTATACAATATGACTGTGAAGCAATTAAAAATTTAATTTAATGCTTGTACGAGGTTATGATATACTTTAAAAAAAACCAAATGTGTATCTAGTCATACTTCTCTCCCCCACCCCTTCAGTAAGAATTCAACTACTGTTTCCTCATTGTCTGGGAATGCCCCTTTACCAAGTTTTTTTCTTGGTAATTAGAGTCCATCTCAGCTAGTACCTTTCTCTCTTCATTACATATCAGATTAATGCTTTGATGTCTCCACTGCTGTCATTAACTTGGGGACTCCTGTTTTCCCTACAGAGTCCCTAAATTTAGTAGCTACCGAGTCTTGTAGGGATAAGTTTGGCATCAAGGGATAAAGGAACCTGCAAAGGAATTCACTGCACACAAAGACATTAACACTGCATCATTCCCACAAGCTAAAGGAGCTTTTAGTAATCTTTTTCATCATTCCTGTGGCTCTTTCTTAAGTCTGCCCAGACTCTCAGTGATTTTAAAGATGTATAGCACCTGATGCTGGCAGATATTTCAAGAGCTGTACCACCAGTGCCAAATACGAAGACAATATAGTTCCTCTACTTTTATTCAGCATCTCCTTTTCCTAAACACAAGTATACACATTCGCTCTGTTGGCCAAGACATTCCAGAGGAGGAAAGTCGTGCTCTGTTGAGCCTTCCACAGGATTCTCAGACCTTTTTCACAGGTAGCTTTTCCCGTATATAAGGCATTTTACTTGGTTATACTGCAGTGCAGTTTAATGTTCTCACCATACTGAGTGTTGCAGACTCCTGTCAGTGATTTTAATTACTCACGACTTGTCAGTCTGTATGTGATCTGCTATTCCTGTCTATTAGCTTATATTTTCTTTACATCTGACCTGAAACTCTAAACTTGGGAAAAGTAGATTTTCAGAAGTCTTTAGGCACCTGAAGAAAGGCACCTTGTTACATTAAAAAGGGACTTAAAGAAATAAGGTGCCTAATTCCTGTTGACTTCCAATGGAAAAGTGCTTAAAATATTTAACGACTTCTAACAGTTTAATTAGCTGCTTGCATGTGTTGTAAAGTCCCTAAAAACACTTTTGAAGATAACAACCTTTGCTTTTAATTTGTGCATTTTTTCCTATTGTGGAAGCAGAGAAAGGACACAGAAATGAACATAAATTATATACACTTTAAAATCTCTTTGTATTGGAGAAACAGGATAAAGGAGTGGTTTGTTGTACTTTGTACTTGTGGACCTGTGCTGTCTTTTAACCACACTTCCAGCTATATACAGTCTGCAACTGGAAATCTTTATCCTAAATATCTATATTAAGTATAAGATTCCTAAGAAGATATTAAAGTAACTCAAACTGGGCCAAAATGCCACATTTTTTTTTTGCAGAACTTAGAGATAACATAAATTCCTGACCTTTGTTTTCATTCTTATACGGGATTAAAGCAATTTGGGGGAAGGGAGGGGGAAGAGAGAGGAGTGAAGGGGAATTTCTAATATTTCCACAGAAAAAATCTTGGAAAAAGATGAATTAATTTAGGAAACAACAGATGCATATGGCTTCCAAATGTCTGAGGTTTTTTTGAGCTTGTGAGGAAAACATGATGTGTTTTGTTGTTGTCTTTGATACCTAGTGCTGATCAACTACTTTCTCCTAGCAGAGTCCCAGGATTTCTGAGGTTTAGGTTACATAGGAGCCACAAAAGCTTGATTCAGGGAGACAGTCTGACGCTGTCTTGCACCTCTAGACAACAAAATTCAGTTTTGCTGCGAAACCTCAAGCTGCTGCTTCTAAACCAAACATTAAAACCTACACTAAAGAATTTCAAAACAAGCACTGAGGTGATATTACAATAATCATGTATATTTTAATCAAACACTTTTGGGTCTAGCCAGAGATAAAATCCTCCACAGTAATACATATCTAATGAAAACATGACACATGCCAAAAAAATTCTGGGCTAAGTAAAGTGAAACACTAAATATTCATCCTCCCTTTCAAAGAGCACAGCAAGGCTTTGCTTGTTCCAATGATAATTTCCCTGGATGCAAAAAGAAACAGCAGATTGCCTATAAAACTTTTATCATATGCATGCTTTGTCCCTGTACTCCAGAGGGCAGTGTGGTAATACCTAGGAGATTCGTCTATCAAGTCATGCAAGAATCCTCCAAATTTTCATATTAAAAATAAAAATTAAATTACTTACTAATATTTTTACACAGAGAAGCCATCAAATATACAAAAACAACATCAGAGGAAATGCTGTTCAGACTTCATAGGTACCTATATTAAAAGAGTTTATAAGGAGGTGAGGTTTAAATTAAGAGTATCAGTCTTCCTGTACAATATTTTAGTTTTATAAAAGGATAGCACAGTCTCAAGCTAAATTCAAACAGAAAACAAACTAAAAATAGCTTTCATTTCTTTAAAGAAATGTTTATTTTCTGATGATTTTCCTGCTCAGCCTCAATTTTGGATGAGAAAAATGTTAATATATTAACTGCAAGTATAACATATGCTGTATTAAGTGTATTTTAGAGTATTTTAGACCCAAGAAGCCTTCCCAAGGAATTCTGGGGAAAGTTACCTTTTCCTGTGAAAATTTTAACAAATAAGGATCTTTTGAAGGAAAAGTGCGCAGAATCACTTTTATACTCAGGCCTTCCCAGTCCTAAGCAATACCAGGTCTGTACCAATACAGAGCACCTAAAGATGCTGAAACACTTTTGCCCACAGTCTCCCCCCAAAAGAAGGATGTATTTAAGGATCAGTATGGGGAAATCAGTAATTAGAGTCTGTAAATATTTAAGCTTAGAGGGAGGTTGGCTAATGGTAGTATCTTTCAAGGGAAAATACATTTTCTGCAGTCTGAAAAGACATAGATACTGCCACAGTATGTTTTTGACAGTTCATTAACTTTATCTATCTGCTAACACTGCCCATAGAAATGGGGATTTTTGGCTGAGTTCTGCTTCACTGTATATCTGTGTCTTGCAGGTCCAGCAAAGCTGCCTTCATTTCCCTTTGTCCACTTGCCTGTTATGAAAATAGATTTTAATAGCCCAGCCAGGAATTTTAATATATGAAACTCAAACTGCATGCAACATTTGCTGTCCATGTTCAAATGTGCACTAGCCTGGGCAGCAACAGCATTGTTTAGCCGTGTAGTAAAAAAGTCTCATCCTTCCCATGGGCATCTACAATGATTACAGTGGACATGCAGACACAGACAAGTGTGGACAGAGACAAATTGTGATAAAAATATATGGTAAATATGTATTCAACTGACTTCTTCAGTTAAACTACAATAAAACTATTTCCATTACACAATAAAAGTAACAATGCGGATTGTCGCAAAACTGACAAGAAAGAATGCTCTTGTAGGTATAATATTCCCTTCAGACTTGAGATCTGTACTCAGCTCCTGTCTCGTAAATAATTTTTGTATCACAGCGGAAAAAAAAAAATATGCCATATTTCTTCGTGTGTAAAACTCACCCTCACACTAAAACAGCAAGATGTTTGGGACAGAGACTGTGTAATTACACTCTTTGTAGAACCTTGTAGTGGTATTGGCTGATCTCAGCTGGGGCTGCTGAGTGCTGCATGTAAAACAAACATTCTTGGATTTGGCTTGATTTCACTGCCGACACTTCAGACCAGCCCCTAAGCTGCTTTAATTTTTAATTAAAATACATCAATAATACCCTTTGAATGCTTGTATCTCTGTTTTTTCCAGCTACACACTAATTTTGTTTTCCTCATTTACACAACATTTAATTTTTCTGGTTGTTATCTGAAGAAATTCCATAGCATTTTTCAGACCTTTTTTTCTTGCTGCTGCGGGTATGCTGGCTTCCTCCAAAAGACACCTGCCCTGAAGGAAAATCAGGCTCTTTGCCATCTTCTAACTCACTACCCCCACAATTTCCACAGGTTAAGAGCATCAGCCATTGGCCTGTAATTATCTTTAATTCACTGGTACTTTCATTGGACCAGCTGCATGAGGACTGAAACTGGTGCAATGAGAAGACTGAAACAGATACATAAAGCAATCATCAGAAGAGTGAAGCTATGCACACTTACACATAACTGCATGTGCATCACTTAGCCATGATACAACTATTACTCCTGCCCCAAAGAAATTATGGTCTAAGGCACTGATTCCGCAAGCTTTAAGCAAGTGCTCCAATGACTCAGTGCTGTGTACCCCCATAAAGCCCCAGGGAATCAAGATAAAAGCAATGGCAGAAACTGAACAGGATAATTTCCTTCCTCCCCAACATTGTTCCATGTAATGTTGGCAGCTAAATCTGCAAAGTAACAGTTCAGCAAAGGAAATCTTTGACAATGACTGCATGTCTCACATTGCAGCCCTTTCCTCCCTCTTTTTATCTGTTTATGTTAAATAACTTCTCATTTGCCACATGGAAAAAGCCTATGTCCAACATGAGGATACACTGTGCATGCAGCTTCTTCTTTAACCCCTTCCAAGCTACAGAAAAGTCATAAAAAAGGGTAGAGTTTGCTCATCTCCCAATAAAAGCATAAAATGTAAAAACCAAAAGACAGTCCCTTGCCTTAATCTGCTAATACATACAGAATATGACATGAATAACCCCCCTGCTCTGTCCCTTCCTGATTGATTCTTCCCTCTGTAAGCACCAGTTTTGCTCTGAACAGGGGAGGGAAAAAAATTACAGCAAAATCAATAGCAATGTAAATATCACTCAGGCCTCAAAAGAAATCCCAGGCCCGTGACTAGACCAGCTCTTTAGCATTAAAGCCCACTGGAATTTTCTAAGCAAGCACCACCAGATCGGTGAGATGGCAAGCAAAATGGCACTGCTCTTGAGCACAAAGGCTAAAGTGGATGAAGGAGAGTTTATAATCAAACCTTTCAGCATGAAGAGCGGGTTCTTTCCTCCCAGCTCGCCCTCAGCACAACACTGAGGTGCTGCCTGCCCTGTGGCGCTCAGGCCTTTCCTGAAGGAAAACTCCTGTCACCTGAGGGAAAACTTCTGTCACCTGAGGGAAATCTCCTCTCCTGTCAGCTGAGGGAAAGCTCCTGTCACCTGAGGGAAAACTGTCAGCTGAGGGAAAGCTCCTGTCAGCTGAGGGAAAACTTCTGTCACCTGAGGGAAAGCTCCTGTCACCTGAGGGAAAGCTCCTCTCCTGTCACCTGAGGGAAAGCTCCTCTCACCTGAGGGAAAGCTCCTCTTCTGTCAGCTGAGGGAAAACTCCTGTCACCTGAGGGAAATCTCCTCTCCTGTCACCTGAGGGAAAGCTCCTGTCACCTGAGGGAAATCTCTCCTGTCACCTGAGGGAAAGCTTCTCTTTTGGCACCTGACAGAAGGCTCCTCTTTCGTTACCTGAGGGAAAGCTTCTCTCCCATCGCCTGAAGGAAAACTCCTCTCCTATCACCTGACAGAAGGCTCCTCTCCTGTCGCCTGAGGGAAAACTTGTCTCCTATCACCTGAGGGGGTGGCTTCTCTCCTGTCCAGCCCTGCTTTGGAGCTACATTCACTCTGAGGCACCCGACTTTGTTGCCTGCTAACTGCCCTCCTCCCACTCGCCCTCCAGAAGCTTCCCCAGCCCAGCCCACCCTGGACCCCTCAGGGCAACATGGCTCCTTCCCCCCAAGACTGGAGCAGAGACTGGGCCTCGCAGGCAGGACCAGGAAAACAGCAAGTCCTCATCCAGTTTTTTCTCAGCCATTTAACAGAGAACGTGCTGGAGTGCAGGCAGAGGAAATGCTTCTGGAAGGTCACAGTCTCAGTGAGTTTCTGGGAAGGTTGGTACAAATTAGTGTCTCCTCTGGGTGGGAGGGAAGAGCAGAGGTACAGGCCTGTTTCAGAGGGATTCAGTGCAGCTGGTGAAAGGCGATGTAATCTCAGAAATAAGGTGGCATTCTGAAGGTGAAAATTCTCAGAAACCAGGGATGAAAGTGTAAGCCCATGAAGTGTGCTCTCCTAGATATTAGCAGGGCCTCAGAAGCCCAAGAGATTTGTTTGGGGCACCAGCGTGTCCTTTGAAGTGTTAGTGGTGGTAGAGCCAGATTTCAGACATCTTTCTTCTTTATTATACATTTTTCCCACACTGCCATAGTCCCTGTGGTTGGAAGGCAATAGTCTGATGAAATCAAATGCAGATTTGGGCTTCAGGTTGTGGACGTTAGTGGAAAGGTTTGGCTTGAGGCCGAGCTGTGTGGGAAGGTGAGGTGAGATTCTTGGGACTGCAGCGAACAATCATTCAGCTCACACAAAATCGCGGCTTACATTTTAAGATGTAGTTTTGAACTTCAGCCACTTGATGGCCACATTTAAAAATTTTGTTTCAGATAATGCTAGTGCTGTAGTCACTGAGATAATGAGCCTAAAACGTATGTGGTCAGAAAACCATATAGAGATCCTCCCTTACAGGAATATGTTTGTGCATGTGTCTATTTTGATTGTGTAAATATTTATTTCAATACCTCTTTGAAACAACTGTATAATATAACATGGAAGAGAGGCAAAGGTTTTATACTAGATATGGCAATTCAGATTTAACTCTCTGGTCCCGTGGCCTCGGTTGTGGTGACTCTTTGGCACCCATGGCCTTGGATCCCATAGCTTTGGCTCACACTGCAGATAGAACATGACTGTTCAGAGGCTTGGAATAAATGTAACATTGCCTGTATATACTTGTACACAATATAATAATACTATAATAGAAATATTATTATAATATATTAATAATAATATAATATAAATATTATTTCAAACAGTTTAGGAAAGAACTAGCTATGGCATGAGAGAGTGGCTAGCCAATCCATCTCCTAATTTCAATATTGAAAGAAAACACACTAGAATACATTTTGATATTTGTTAATTTTTTGATTTTTAAAGAAATGTGGAAATCCGATGGTAGTTTCAAATAGAAAAAGGCAAGACACTTCACGTGGAATGTGGGTACAAAACTGGCATTCTGAAATTTTTCAGATTTAATTTCTTCCTAAGCAAAACATGAGAGAAGTCAAAATGATTTTTTGGCTTTTGCAAATTTGTGTTTTGAGCATTCGATTGAACCCTAAGCCATCCTGACTGAGATCATGATCTGAGCCTTTTACCTGAGAGATGCAAACCTGCAGTGGTTTTGACCTTTTATTTGTTTTGAAAGTATTGACCTTCAAATGATTCAAGAATATAATCCTAATGGATGCAATTTCCTCTTGGAATTTTATTCTGATGTGGCACATTCAAAAGTTGTGGGACCTGCAGTCATTGCTTGTACTAAAGTTCTTTTACTCCTACCATAACCTCCGGGTTACAGGAGATCGTTGTCAGGATAATGACAGTGTTACTTCAAACAGCGCAGTTCCTTTTAATTGTCTTGAGAGCACTTCTGACCATTTTATAAAAGGAAAATAAGTAAGTTTATTGTTGCCAAAAGATCTTGGGAAATACAGGGAAAAGAGGCTGCGATAGTACTGAATAAAAAAAAAAATCCTATCTGTTCCTACTGAAATTTGATAAGATCTGGACAATTAAAAAAAGCATGCTTCTTTGGATTACTTTAAAAATTCTTGGTGGTATTTTTAGACATTAGAATGTTTGTTTTAAACTTAATGAAAAAAAAAAAAAGCCGGGTTAATATTTTTTCAGCATAAAGTAGTTTATCTATCAAAGAGTTTGGGACATGATCTGGCTCCAAGATGCAAAGTGTCCAGTTTAGATTCATTGTAACAGGTGAGCTTCTAAGATTGCAGTATAAATTTCTGTCTATACACTCAGTTCATTAAACAATGAAACTAAGACTGTGTCTAATCTCCATCTCATGAATTTGACCTAACTACATCTCAGGAGGCCAAAAACCAGTATCCTGCGCTTTGGTTTATGATCCTTAAAAGAGCTGATGATAGTGAATAAGATAACAGAGATCCAAGTTTTAATGTGGTTGAGGTGATACTACATCTAAAGCACGCAGGCAGGTGTTTGATCTGAAGCTAGAACTTTTGGAACAGCATTGTACTACACAGCTGAAGTTGGGGAAGGCTCCTGGACAACAGTAACGTCATGAAAATTCACTAGGATCTACAAAATTAAAGACTCAAAGGAAGATTAAGAGTAAATTTGTGCTGTTTCAGAAGCTGGCTTTTGGAACTCTCTTTGATACAAAGCTAGTTCCTTTTCCTGAGTCTTTTTCTGTTCAACTCCATGTGTATATGCAGTGCTGAGCAAGAAGAGTTGTTTATTGTCCTTTCCTAATTTTGAGTCTGTTTGAAACTTTGTTCGATAAAATCTAAAAACACCCATCTTCACTTTGGCCATCGTGCTAATAGTTGCCCATACTTAATAATGAAGAAAAAAATCATGCTGCGATTATTACTAATCTTTGCTTTCTTCTTTCACTCCTTTTTTCCCTTTCCTCATCCTCCAGTGTGACTGTGGCATTGAATACAGCTGAGACAGAGTAGATTCCAACCTCTGGTACTTATTTTTGGCTCATTAATTTTTGGCAAAGAAGGGACACTTAATAGGTCTGACGTTCCTGGCTAGGTGGTGATTGATCAAAAGTCAGCACAGTCAATGTTGTTATTTTTTCCAAACTCGTAGTAATGTTATTCCCTATGAGCCCACAAAACCAGAGCAATTAGACTGGCTTGATAGGAATGATGGTGGCTAAACCAGCATTAGAAGTGAAGATAGCTGCTTTCCATGGGATTACCTTTCCCCTACTCATTTCTTAAGTTTGCTGCAGTCTAATTTATAAAATGACAAAGTAATGCATGTTGTATTTAAAGTACATTATCTGGATTATGCCAACTGTGCTCTTCAGGAATGTGACATTGTGAAATGACATTTCCACACACCTACAGGAATGAGCAGGCACTGTATTTATTAGCCTAGTAAAAATACAATCTTATATCAATAACACCCAGGCTCTCTCTCTGTTTCTTCCTGTTTGTGTTGTGTGTCTGTGTCAGCCTTGTTCTGAGCCTGTGTTGCCAGGTGTACTCGCCAGAGTCTACTCAATTGGAGCTGTGAATACCAGCCAAAAATAGCTAGCCCTGATCAGATGCTCCCTCAGAGTTAATAATTCAGAGTCAGTAAGAGTGCATGCAGAAGGGACACACAGCTATAGGCTGCTGGAGGTTTGGACGTGTCCACTGAAGATGAAGTTGTAATTGACATCGGGATGTGGAACACTCTGAGCTGTTTGGGCAGGCTGGGTAGTAAGGAACTGGGTGATAACTTCAAATATTTAGGTTCAAATCCTGCCTTAAGCCATTGAGCTACTGGGTACTTGTACTTAGCCAGTACCTTTCTTTTGACTTGATTTTCCCACCTCTGAAGTAGAATGATGCTGCTCATGAAAAGGAAAGATCAGATATTCCAAACAAAAGCCAGTATTGCTACTATTGACAGGGAAAATATCCCAGTTGGATTGATTTGGGATTTTGTAATGTTGGTAATACATTGCTGAATAAAGTGCTGCTGGTATTCAGTGGATGACATTCACCTTTGCACAAATTAGCAGGTTTATGGGGAACGGTTGGAATTGGTGATATAAATGTGCTCCATATACAGATGCATTTCACTAACTCCCCTTTGAATCTGTGAAAGAATCTCTGCAAGTGTTGATCAGGTCCAGAGTATCTGAGACCTATCAAAACTCTGGCAGAACTTTCTGTCTTCATTTGGAAATGTACAACTCAGAAAATGGAGAATGTCCATTTCGGTTTTATCTCAGTACGTTTGGTGTCTCCCTAATTCTGATAACAGTTTTGCTAGTATTTTGAGAAAATTACGTTTTGAATGAGCCCTGAGGAACTAGGCTTTCAGGGTTAATGAAAACAGTAAATGAGTCTGGTTTGGGACCCAGTAAAGCAGTTCTGGATTGCCTGCTGCAGCTGGTAGGCTTCCAGGAGGGGTCTGAAAAGGGAAAACTCAACTTTGGTTAGGAATACAGTCAGATGACAAAGGCATGGGAGCCTGACATGAAGAATTTCTGTCAGAGCCTTCCTATATAATGACAGATGCAGCAGGAGACCATTGCTTTCTTTGGACGTCAATGTCTGACTCATTCTTGTCTGAGACTTTGTAAAGCTGAATTGTTGATGCTTCAGAGAGCCAGGGAGGTGCAAGAGGTCTGCTTAGGTTTGGCTTGAAAGGAGTGAAAGACTGTTTGTGTGTTATTTGAACTTTAGGAAGGAATGAAAAGAATGTTATCTGGCTGTAGTGCTGAGTCATCTTAGCCTGGAAAGTGTTAAGAGCTGCTTAGGTCAGCTGAAAGATTGGGAAGGAAAATACTGACTCAAGTATTTTCTTGTGTCAGCAGAGGATCCCTGCTGCAGTATGGGCTGAAACTTGGAAGTGGAGATCTGAAGGGCAACATGAGAAACAGCAGCTGCTTTAATAATAGTATCATTCCTTTGCTTCTGAGGATTGTCTAAAGTCATAGGAAATCCTGCCATAACTGTCCCTTCTAATCTTTCAACAAGTAATATTCACAGCTCCGTTAGTTACTGTCTAGCCTAGTTACATAGTGCTTGTTTAAGAAAAGCTTGGTTATAAATTCTTTCCTTAAATTGGCTTCATCTCAAGCAAAAATTTCAGATGCACCCAAGTGATTTAGAAGCCTAATCTGACTGAGCTTGAATCACTCCTGAAAGTTAGACCTGGCATTTATGAAAGTGTTATCTGTGGCCTATTGCTAAAATAAATCATGATATAATATTTTTCAACTTCTTTGGCTGAAGGTCTTAAGAACCTCGTGAACTTCTAAATGAATAATTTCATTCTGTCTATGTGCAAAAATATTTATTGACTCTCCCCCCATATGATGACATCAGTATGGCTTGCCATTGGTGATGGGAACAGTTTGGGAATTTTCTGACAAAATAGTATGTTGATGGAAAATGCTTCAACTGGGGCTCTCAAGGCTTCATTTATTACATGTCCTACTGTAATTCCTATGAGCTCTAGTGATCAAGACCTTTACTCTAGGCCTTGAGCACAATTTGGTGTGTGCCTCAAAACCTTGCTTCATTCTCCATTCTAAAAAGATCTCCAAGTAGTAACTACTTCAGTCTCCTCTTTGCCTTTTGCTTTCCACAAGAAATACAAGACATGTTACGTTCCACTGCTTCTTCCAGCTATACGTGCTGCATCTCTAGCATGTCAAGATCTGTTCCATTAAAGGTTGTAAATAGCTCGACTGTGGGAGGGCTTTCTTTACATAAGTTGTGAAATGGTTTGTCTTCTATCAGTTCTCTGCACAAAGTAAAAGACACAAAGATGTACACCAAAATAGGTTCTCTTTAGAGTGCACTAGAAGATTTTCCATTCAGGGAATGGGGTACAATGAAATTTCCACCAGATTACTTTCTCCTTCCTTTTCCTCCAGCTTACTATCTACACATGGGGGTGAGAATAGCACCTCTGGCTAGGCTTGTCCATAGAAGGTCACTCTTAAAGCCTTGTAACTGTAATTATTTTGTCTCCTTGCTCTCCAACACTGCCATGTGAATGAGGTCATGGTAATAAGTGGTTCTAGTCTGGCTCCATAATCTCTTTGCTTTGTGTCTTTAAGGACTTATGGAATCTGAGCACTATATTTGGGGAGTATTAGGTAGGAATATTTTCTTAAGAATTTAATGACATTGTTGGATTTATATTCTTGTGTGCTTTCTGTCTTTAAGTGATTATTTCTTCCCTATAATATAAATGCTTCAAATGTCAAGATTCTGATAGTGTGTATTCTGCAAGGAGGATGGGGGACAGAAATCCCAACTCACTGATTGCAATTCAGAACGGTAATGCCCTCTTATAAAAGCTGTGTTATCTTTAACTTTTCTTCTGCCACTGTGTTTAACATTTCTTTTTTTTTTTCACTTGGATTGTCAGGAAGTGGTGCTGAGTTGGCAGCAGCATATACCATCCCAGAGGAGGCTGTAAGTAAGTGTTAAAAAAGTTTAGTCCTGTCTATAAAAATGACTTTTACTGAACTCTAAGAAAAGTGGTAACAGAGCTACGACTTCCAGCAGTTTTTGTGGTTATTAATAAATGTTAGTGCATTGATTATTTTGTAATGGAGATTTAAGTTCTTATCTGAATTCTCCATCCAAATAGAATATTTTCTTAACCTTAGCTATCTGATAAAATTTCTGTGTACTCCTTTACACAGAATGAAATTCACCACTGGATAAATTAGTAGGCTTGTGGGAATTATTATTGATTCATATAACTAAATGCTGTGGAGACTTCTCTTTTTGATGAAGAGCTTACCTTGAAGATTCATGTTACAATTCATTGGTTCATTTGTTTCACCACAGAAATTATTGTAATTAAGGTCTCGCATACACTAGAATGAATTTAGGAAGCCGTATTAAAAGATGGCCCCTAAATACTAATATAATATTAATATTATATTAAATAATATTAAATATTTAAATTAATTCCTGTTATTTCCTCAAAACAGAAGATTTATTATTTACAGTTACACTGCTGCTGATCCTCATGCAACATAGTTGTCAGCATTATGGTGCTAACATCAGTAATGTAATTTAACTTATTGAAGCAGAACATAGTATCTGTCAGGATTATTTCAACCTTTACTGTTCTCCTGGTAAGGAGAAATTGAGATTTTTTCCTTTTATTAAGATATAATATAATTTTAAAGGAACATCTACCTTTTGAATTTCATGATATTCATGTTACTGATTGTTTAAAAATTCTTTTCCAGTGTTGTTGTGCCCTCACAAACTTCTCAGCAGTGTTTTATAGTTTTTCTGGGGGCTCAAAATGCCACCAGAGGACAGATGACACACTATAGTATACCATTACAGTCTAATGTGGCACTTTGTTGTCTCAGGTTGCTTTTCCTTGAGTAGTTGGATACTATCAGTTGTCAGTTTCTCATCTATTGTTTCTTTCCTGCAGAAGCTCAGTGAGTGGGAGATGACAGAGCGGACGCGCTGCCTGTGTTAAGGGAGCAACATAACTCCGATAGCGACATAAATTATTGGAACAGTGTTCATCCAGGGAATTGCAGACAGCAAAGCAGCTCTGAGGAAATGCATCCCTGTCAAAGACAGTTTGTTTCAGCTGAGGCTTGAACAACAACAGAAGTGAAAACCAGAGTAATCTGTTGAGGGGGAAAGCAAACTGGAGTCACTGTGTGTAAGTATTTTCAAATAATTTCTTATATAGTTCACTTATCTGATGAGCAGATTACTACATGCATTTCTGGACACAGTTTTTCTTCTTTGAAGGATGAAAAAATTGCATTTCCTTTAATGTGATGCATAGGCAGATTATTTCTTTCCTGTTCTCTGCATATGTGGAATATTTTATATGAAGAATGGAATTTCAAATATTCATAGGGGAGAAAACACTTTTGTTTTGCCTTCCAAGTATATACTGATACTTTGATTGTGTGGTCAATATCTTTTAATAGGACAGCCTTATAAACAAGTAATCATCATATTTAAGATTGTGTGTCCATAATGTCTATTTATGGAACTGTTTACATTTCTACTGTTTTCTTCAAGAGTCACTTTATGGGAGGGTGTTAATGTCAATAACTTACCTGCATTTACACATGAGCAAAGGCAGTACTAAAAATTGACAACCTGGAATGAGTATGCATAGACTTTTATGATAGTCTGAGACAAACTTAGGAAAAGTTGTTGATTCCTTTGATTCTCAGCAAGAAGGTGTGTGTGTGTGTTTGCTTCTGATAACTAAAGAATAAATACATTTTGGCATTACCAAAAACTTTATGGGGCTGGTTTTGAACGGGACCAATCAACTCCAGCCAATGGAAGAGTAAGGAACTCTGCATTGTGCTACCAAACTCAGACTTCCTGGGAAAATGGAATAAAAAAGGATCATTTGGATTTTCTGAAACCTGGTATTAACCTGCAATTATTTCTCAGTATGTTTTCCAAGCAGTATTTATTAGCAATGAATCCAAAGCTCATGTGCCTGCTACAGCAACGGCACTTCTAGTTTTTTGAACATTTATGAGGAACTGTGGCACTGTGCCAGGCTATATTTTTTGCATGTTTCGTAAACTGATTATGATGCCTTTTTTGAAGTGAAAAACAGTGGTATAATGTAGCATAAGTGTATCTTCTCTGGAAGAATTTGATTTGACTGTGTCTTGTCAGAGGCTCTAGATAAATAGTGATTCACGTAACTAAATAGTCTCATGGAGACTGCTCCTTCTGATGGAAGAAACTTGGCCTGCATGTGCATGTTACAATTTAATTGACTGTCTTGGAAGTAGCATGACATTCTTGTCTGTACTCTTTCCACATACTCGATGAAGTGGTACTGCTTTCTTTTTTTAAAGATAGCTTAACAGTTTTAAGCTCACGATAAAGAAAACCTTCAAAGAACTTTTACCTGAAACTTTGTACTGAGCTCAATACATGCTATGACAGAAGGGTAGCCAGTAAGTCACTGAGGAATGAATGCCCATTCCCTTTGTTTTCAATGTGATGGCATGTCCAATTACACTGTGTCTTTACTGAAGTTTTGCTGGTTGGGGTTAAAAGTTTACTGCTGATCTCAACAGGACCTCTCCTGCACTTCTTGCTTTTATTGTTCATAGAGCTTCCCTAGTGTAGAGTTAGTGGATGATGTTATTAGAAGTTATAAACCTAGGTTTTTACAAGTATTTTCTGCATTTTTAGAATAAATTGAGGACTCCTTATTCATCCAAATTGAAGACGACAGGAAATTCTCCCTATTATTAGAGCTAGAAATACTTTCCCCTAAAATCAAATAAGTTTCAACATTGTTACTATTAAGTTCACAAACTACAGCTGCTTTTTTGGTTTTAGGATGAACTTGGTCTTCCTCAAAAAAGAGATTTTTGTTTTAATGAAAACAAATTTCCCCATAAATAGTGGTTTTATCAAAAGCATTAGTTATGACTGAAAAAGCTCCTATATAAAATAGTATTAATCTTTATCTGTTATCTATTTTTAAGATATTTTGCAGAGTTTAGTCCGTTGGCAAGTCATTATGAACTCCAAACTGTCTTCAGTGTGTACCTGTAGAACAAATCAATGCATTCAATGAAGCTTTTTAAAAAACTGTTCATTTTGTGTTGATCATAAACACAATAATGATGTTTGATGTAGAAAATTCATTAGGTGAAGGAATTGGGGATTACTAATGTTACAGTTGTATATTCTAGTGTTAAATAGCTATCATTGCAAAAATGTTCTTTTGAACTCTGTATTTATTAAAAAAGAAAATATCAGTAATGATGGTGAAATAGGGTTAAATTCACAACTGAATGGATTAACTAAGCTGTATCCAAAATTTAAAACCCTTCTTTCTGTCTTTCTTTACTCTTTCCCATGTTTGTCAATGCTGCTTCAGCGTCTCTACTATTAGGGAAGGAAAGTACTCCTGGAGGTGCTAGGTGTGGGGGCATGCTTACCCCCCGTTCTAATGCTCTGTGTGCAACTGAATTTACCTTGTAGAACCTCTTCAGAGTCTTTAAAGCTTTGTTTGTTGCAGATTGAACTAAAACTATCAAAATTAGAAAACTGTTTTTCATTTAGATTTTTATTATTATTTTATTTTTTACTCATTATTTTTTGTTAAAGGTTTATGGTAATCTGAAGCAATCATACAATTCAAGGAATAATCCAGAACTTGTATGAAAACAAAGAAAATATCAGATTAGTTGTCTGCACCAAAAAACCTTTGTGGGATATTTTTATTGGAAGATCAGCTAGTTTGAAAACACATAGCTAATTAATTTATCAATTTTAATATTAAAAATTATGTATCTGAAATATAGTGGCTCTCTCTAAGAAACAGGGAGACCTAGGTTTCAATCTCTTTGAAAAGATTAAAATCTCATCACTTTTTAATAAATATGAATCTCCTTATTATAAAAAGTATTCAATTTCCCAAGCACTATTTTTAAAAAGAGGCTTAAGCATCAATGAGGTAATTTCAATTGCCAGAATAATCATATTTCTAAATGTGTTTGTGTACACTTCTGGCATAACTTACTACAATTTCACTAAACTCGGTGGAACATTCTTATGCTTCTGACTGTTTCAGCAGCCAGTGCTTGGGTGGCTCAGTATTAGCTAGCACTGTTTTGATGTCTGGCTGGCCAAGGATGAGAAGAGGAAAAGAGCAACCAGAAAATAGTGATTCAAATTTATTCTTTTTGAAATAGTTAGAACTACATTTTAGTCTTTTTTTTTAGGTGAATAACCTTTTATCAACTGGAAACCATTTGTAAATCAGTGCTGAACTGCTGTATAGTTTATTCAAAAAAAATAAGCAGAATTGTTTGACTTCTGTTTAAAAACAATTTTTTGGTATTAATTTTAGCTCTGTTTAAAAGCTAATTTAAAAGCAAACCCCTCTAATAGGAATATTACACTCAACCTCTAATTCTCACATAAGTTTTGGCCATTGAACAAAATGCAGCTGACAGGTTTGACTCCTAGTCACACCAAACACGAACGGAGGCCGAAAGAATGTACTGATTGGGATGGAATTAGTCCTCTTACTAACACCAGAATGCAGTTCTCAAAGGGAAGGCAAAAGAAAAGAATTTTTATTGTCAAAAATTCTCAGTTCAGAGTTTAAGGTCTGTTATAAAGTGAATTCACACTGAGTGAATACAGTATTTATTCCCCTGTTTCAACCTACAAATACACTTTGTCATGTGTCTATGATTCTGTTTTTAGGATGATACAAAGAAAAGTGTTGTTCCAAGGGCTTTACCTTAAAGATAAATAGGAATCAAGGGAAACTCATTTGCTACTCATTAACACCAGAAAATAGCCACCTTCTTCCTTTAAATTGATGCATTCCCTAAGCATGTGGAGAAACAATAGGTGTCAGAAAAGTTGCCACATATTGGGTCTAGTATTCAGTTAGCATTTATTAGTGCAAATTATTACTTCAGAGCGCTTCTTCCAGCAGCAGAAAATATATCCCTTAGAACTGACATTTCTGTGCAGAGAACTTAATAATCATGAGGCATGCATTGTTCTACTGTGTTCCGCTCCCACTTACAGTTTCTGCTTTGCAACCCAAACTTACTGATCAAATGGCCTAGCTGATTATATGACTTGTTAAAAACAGTTAGAGATCTTTTAAGTGGTATTAGAAAAAATATAGGGAATTGTAAATGCAGGCAAGCTAGCTGAGTTGATGTTTAATAGATACAAGAAACCTTTCTATTGAAGACACAGCTTTCAGTCCTTTTGTTATATCTCTTCTAACCAGTCTTCAGCATTTGGATATATTTGTAAGCCCAGTAGTGTATCCTCTGTCTTCAACTTTGAAAAAAAGCACAGTGGAAACTCACCAGTAAGTCAGATGAAAGCATTCTGCAGCCTACAGCTGTTTCTGTGCTACATGGCCTTTTAGTTGCCTGAAGAACAATTGGGGAGTGTGGGAATTGCTTTAGAGAAATCGTAAATTGTTTGGGGATTTACTCAACAGATTCTAATTGTGGATGAAATATGTGATTATGGAAGCACATAATAAGCATTCTATCCTACACTTACAAAGAGTCTTTCAAATATTTTCAAATAATTCTCTGTTAAGAATACTCAGATTCAGTTGCATTGTATCAGCCCAGTCACATGCTTCAGTCAGGTTCCATAAGAGATTTGCTAATGATGGAGAGTTTTTTCCTTCTATACAAACAAGCAAACAGAATTCCTACCTGTCCTACAAGTAACACTGTTCTTGTGACAACTGCTATGCAGTGATGCTGGGTTTGTTTCAAGTATGATGCCTTCCACCCTTCCTTAGAACACGGAAAGAGGACGAAGAGCACAGTTCATTAGAACCTACCTATAAACAGGTAGAACATGTTTCTCACATAGGTACTATTGAAGAATTAGCAGAGAAGGCCTGATGGTAGCAGTAGGTGGGGATATCGGCCAACCTCCCACTCAAGTGTGCTAACTGAACCTTGTCTATGTTAAGGTCTCAGTCCACAATAAGGGACTGGGTGACAGAATGGGAAGAATCTATATCAACACATGGCAAAGATGAGAACATATTCTAAAAATTTCTGAGCCGTGGTAAACGTGAGGGTTTTTTTTTCCTTGGCTTAAAGAAGCAGCTAAAAAGGTTACTGCATCTAACACTTTTTTTTTTAAGCACTTCTAAAATCATGAACAAAACTATAGATCAGTTGACAGTGCTCCTTAGTGTCCTTCAGTCATGGTAAAGAGGTAAAATAAAAGCACAGAATGAAGCAGAGAGATCCAGAGCACTGGTTCATGCCCTTTGCATGTGAAAAAGTATGCCCTATAAAGTTCACATTTAAATTTTCTGAAAGCATGAGTGAATTTTCTCCTGCTCCTATCCTTATCCTTGTAGAGTATTTTTCAGTGACTATAAAATAAAAACTGTGGTTATTAAATATGGAATGTATTTTCTGCTGTGGTATTCCTCATCCATATAGATATCAAGATTACTTAATGACAGCCTTTTGGTCCAATGAACGTGTCAGTAAAGGAAGCCAAGCATTTCTCTTAATAAAATAGCTTTTAATTATCCTCAAGGACACATTAAAGTGATCTCTTTAGAAGTCATATTTACTAAGCTAATTAGCATGATCAGAGTGTGCATTCCTTCCTTATGATTAACTTCATGGCACTGAAAGGCAAACTCTAGGTAAAAGTCTTACAGTGACACTGAATTCATAGATTCTTATGTTCTGTATTGGAATGCATGACACACTGGCTACAGTTTAAGTGACTGTTTAAAGTATTTTGAAAGCAGCAAGGACATAATTCAACTTAAGCTCTCACTTTTCCTTAACAGAAATACACAGGGCATTAAACAACTTGGGCAAACAGTCTGGAAAGTTACATTGCAGTTCATCTTGTTACACCTGATGTTTTTTTATGTAGTGGTGGTTTCTGCTCTGAGTTTTACTCAGTAAAGCTGGGACTTCAGCTTCTTTATGAAAACATAAAAATTTACAGTATCTGATCTTCAGTATTGTGATAATCTATTTACTGTGAAGCAAAGATAAAGTGTATGTAAGTGATAAGGATCACTTTCATCACACTCTTTAAAGTGTGATATCTAAGAGATTAAGAATATTATGATATTGACCACAGGAAAAAATATTGCTGATGGCTTTTTTAATTTTTAAAAACTGATATATGAGTGATGTGGCCTATTTCTGATGCACTTGCATTGAAGTTAATTGTCACAGTGACATTTTTATAGCATCCACATGAACATTGCTCCATAGGATTGTGCTCAGGGCATGAGATCAGTACTGTTGCTTAAGCATGCTGTTTCCTATAAACCAGTATTACTGTCTAATTGCCATTTAGTTAATAGAACTATACTTAAATTATTGGAAGACAATAGCCTTTGGTGATATAATTTTCATTGTAATAAGATGGAAAACCAAAGGTTATATTCCTTAGAGTTTAGGGCTGAAACAGATGAATGGCACGATGTTACTTATTATTGAGTACAGAGGTAGGTGGTAAATTCTTCAGCGGAATCGCACAGCTTAAATATTCTTTCATGCCTATTGCTTTAATGAGGACTGTGATGCCACATACAGAATAACACTAGAGCATAACAGTATGAAGCACAAATAATCCCTGGTGAGATGCGTATCTTGAGCAGGGATTAGGAATGCTTTGCTCCTAATTCTTTACTTGGACTGTTACACTTAAAAATTCCAAAAGGGGGCAATCTTACCCTCTGCCTGGAAGTCTGTAACTGTAATTCAACTGAGAAAATACAGCACACTACTTTCTAAGTTCTCATTTACCTTAGAAAACTGAAGGTTAGTGCAATGATAAAAACAACTTTTAGGGGTTTAGTTTTGTTTTTGAAAATTAAATTTTAAAAGTGTTACTGGATTTTAAAACTTTATTAACTTCAGTTACACAAATACATGTGGTCACTCTCAAAGTGTGATGGTTAAAATTATCTGATGCCCTTACTTGTAGAGAACAATCATGTTGTTGAGAGAGAGAAACATAAAAAATAATAAATTATACACTTAAATTGCTCTTGGACATAAATCAGACATGCTTATGATGGAGATTTAGGGAAAAATAGAATCTCAAACTCATCCTCTTTTTCCAGCTGATTGCCACTCCTGAATTTAATAAAAAAAACGTATACTCTCTTGGAGGAACATAACGATAGCCAAATTAGTGCAAGTTGGTTTTTATAATTTCTTATTTTTCTGTAGTGTAAGTAGGATAAATAACCTGTAGCTTTTTAAAAAGAAAACACCCTCAAGAAATGTACTTGCCTTTCATTTGTAGTAACTTCTTAATTATATATAGCATTTTCTGTAAGAAGTATGCATATTTTATTTCTATATGCTTTCTAAATAATGTGTTGTTGACCCATCTTTTGCAATTTGACAGCAACAATAATTTAACTGTTAGAAAATATTTCATGTATATGATATATACACATCTACTAGCTGCCAAAAAAATAGTTTTTCTGTAGATATTAGAAAGCCAATATCAAGCCAATATCCTTTGGTTGAATCAAATGGATGTTCAAAAGAAAGGCTGCAAGGAGCTGATGAGAAGCATTCTTGGCCTTGACTGTGTATCACAGGATGCTACAGTCACACCTTTTCAGTTTTCTCCAGGTACCAACTTTCTGAGTATCCTGTCTTACTCTAAGACTGAATGTCTGCTACTTGTTCATAATTCTGCCATCTTACCGACAACTCTCTGCTTTGGAAATCAGGGGTATCTTGCCGATAGACCCTACTTCAACTGAAGTAGACCCAGCATGCTGAAGTGAAAGATCTAGTACTTCAAATGTGCTATTTGTTACAGGGCAGATGAGAGCTCTGCTGGGTGGAAGGAAATGGAGATACAACTGAGAGGTGTATTCTGAATTTGGCCTTGTCTTACATTTAGTTAGAGAACACTTCTAATGTTTTAAAGATTTTTAAAGTTTTGAGAGACTTCTGAATGCTGGTATTTATGAACTGAAATGTCATTGTTCATTAATTTCTTCTTTTACTTGTGGTTCATCCCAGTAACACTGGGGCTGTGTATCTTCCCGTGATAAGGCCAAATCCTATAATTAGTCATTACTACATGGAGTCTGGTTAAAGCTGATAGATTACTTGTAGTTAAAAGACTTGCAGCTTGTGATGTTTGGAAGCTTGAGCTCCAGTCCATATCGTATGAATAAAGAGGTACAGATTGTCAGGCTGTGTATGCTGAAGTGGCTCTGACCCCTGATTCACAGCCAAGAATATGGCTGGTACAGTCACAGTTCCAT
Source organism: Nyctibius grandis (assembly GCF_013368605.1). Lineage (NCBI taxonomy): Eukaryota > Metazoa > Chordata > Aves > Nyctibiiformes > Nyctibiidae > Nyctibius > Nyctibius grandis. The sequence goes on from NC_090672.1 coordinate 8,789,248, forward strand.
AAAGCGTTATGGTTCAATATGTTTTCATAAGATGTAAATGAAGCTAAAATAAATTATAGCACCACTTTATTTTTATTGTGATAAGCAGTATACATAATAAATTAATACAATTTTTTTTTGCCTTGCCTCACAGTCATATGATGTAGACTATTTTAAACCCAGCTACATTTTTTTCCCCTCTAGAGAAGATGACCATACCGATTGCCTCACTATCTGTTTATATTCTGGAAAGAGTCATTTGGGATTTTGTCTTTCTGAAATAAACGTTTGCTTATGGATTTTTTTTTTATTGTCACATCCATGGCATTTTTAAAGTAAATAGGAGTACAAGGTTTATATTATTTTAAATGTATATTGTATTTGTCTTCCCAACACTGTGGTTTTTAGTACTGTGAATAACGTAGTATGGAGCCAGCCTATTAAACAGCCTGTTTTTGTAAGGAAACTGTTAGTCCACCTACAATATTCTATTGCTTACTGTGTTCTTCCAATATGCTTAGCATTCCACAACCTAAATGATCATTTGTTGAACAAATTCATGCTTTTATTAGTCAAAATACAGAGAAAACAGAGCCCCCCTGTTTCAAGATATTTGCTAATGCACGGTTAATTATCACATATAGCTTACTATAATTCATTTTACAGGGAGACCTCCTGCAGGTAACATACTAGCAGTTTATGAAGCAAAATAACCTCACTATAGATTAGAACTGTTTCACTACTGGTCAGACAGTTGCTGCTTCTAGGCCTTCTCACTTCACATTGCTAATTTGAACAAGGCTTTATTTTTATATTTGTCAGCAGCAAGACTGTAGCATGGTTGTTAAACCTCTCCCAGGCCTAATTAGAGTAGCAATGCTAGCATTCATAATGAATCTCGTGTCCTGGGTTGGAGGAGGTAGCCGTGGTGCTACAGTAGCTTCCTGGCAGACAGTTGCTGGCAGGTTTAAGGTAGCTTGTGGCTTGCAATATTAAGTGACTGTTGAAATTCATTGACTCCACTGCGGCTTATGTGTCTAGATGACAACAAGTTTACACGGTTCTTTTATAGTTACAGCAAATGGGTCCATTTAAATATTTATTAGGTGATTATGGTGATGTGAAATGGAAAAAAATTGCAAAGTACAGTATTGCATGTATAACTGTTTTAACTGTTTGTACAAAATAGGCCTGTGGTATCATTTGAAATTACAGCATCTTTTTTTCCTCATAAATATTTATAGTGTATCAGTAGCTAGGAATGCTAATTTATTTGTATTTTGTTTCTTATTTAATTTGACAGCCATTTGGGTAGCCATTAAAGGCACTCACTCTGATTTGAATGAAGGATATTTCAATCAGCAGTTGAGTGGCATTTTGATTGGAGTGGGTGAAGTTCAGTTTTAGGAGTTCTTTTTGCCTTTATGAGACACAGAAAGGTGTATTACATGTGTGTGCTTGATGATGGGAGCACCCACAGAAGGCCTGCTTCTCTGAAACTTTTATGTTTGAGGAATTTGTAGTAATTGTTGGATTAAATGTAGTCAACTTGTTTATTTTGTTCTTCATCTGGCTTAATCAAAGTGAAAAGAACACCAGAGCCAGGTATATATTTCTTCAAAAATTAACCAAGAGTTGTTGTAAAATATGAATATGACTTGGATGACAGAACAAGCTATCTCAGGTATATAGATAAAAGGATTAAATGCATACAGGAGAAAAAGAAATCCAAGTCATTGACAGCTTTGTAACTACTATTTACTTTTTCATAGCAACAGAAGAGATGGAAGTGAGTCAATCATCTCACTCAAAGGCATGAGAGAACATGATAATGATATCCAGAGGTGTCAGAGCAAATATGTACGTTGGAAATGCTCTCAGTGATAGCACAGAAAATAGGTAGAGTGAAGAGAAATCAAACATAGTACAGTAAATTTACTCTGAATATGTGTCTATATCTATATACAAACTTAACATAGGACAAGAGACTTGCACTTTGTAAAGAGAATAATTAAATATGCTAAAGCAGCTTCACTCATGATGCTATCACTGAACTTTGCTGTTGTTTAGAAATTTAAATTTGCTGCAAGTGGGTGGCATAACTTTCTAAATCTATATTTTATAAAGTACAGAAATTAACCGCAGGCATAACAAACCTGAAGTCACCTCTTGTCAAGGGAAGTGTAAGACACACATAGTCAGGTAGAGGCAGCGAACACTAGCTGAAGTAATTTAACTGTGTTTTGAGATACTGACCAACATGTATCCACAGGTCTGATTTGTGCCTTGCTAATTAGTGCAAATACTTTCTTTAATAGATTCCCATCAAATTCAGCAGGCTTGGAATACATTCTATTTTCTTGTATTGAAAAAATAATTGGAAATTAATTTAATTTAATTGGTCTTGCCCTCTTTGGGTGTTCCACTTGTTTGCATTCCTTTGTTTTCCTTTAGTGCTTTTCCTTCTTCAGTTCTGCCAGTGTCTCCTATGGCCACCCTTACTCTTTAAAAAATTACAAACAGTTTCTGTTTCTTTTGCAAGAGATTGACATGAATATTTTTGAAATTTATAGTTGGGAGGAACAGAATTAAGAATATAGAATAGAAAACAATGAGCATAATTGAGATTTAGAAGACTTCCGTGATTAATATGAGTATACTGAGATTCCCAGAGACCAGCAGTGGAGAGGGAAATATCTTCGTTATTGGAGACAGTTTTGTCAATTGTGCTTGAGGAAAGGAGTTGCACAGCCCAGAAATATTGACACCAACTTGAAATGGAGACGGAGAAGTTTTATCCTTTTGAAAATTAGGTGAGTTGCTCTTCCGAACAGGATAAGAAATTTCCAGGAAGTAAAATGGAGACATGAAGCTGAATTAACTCTGGCTCACCAAGCTACTGGAACGTCCACAGGCTTCCTTAAGACTTACTGTAATATGTCTAGGATTGGGGTTTAGTCTACTGTGTAGAGCACAAGATTGGCTGGTATTTTGTTACTCCACTAATACTTATTTCATTGCTAGTAGCAAAAAGCAAGACAGCAATCCTATAGGGATATGTTTAATGCTGGCTTTACCTCAAATTTGGTGCCCTTGATCAAAATTGAGAGAGCTAGTGACTGACGGATACTGCTACAGTACAAGCAGTAAGAATTATATATTAGTGCTCAGCTGAGAATGAGCTGTTCACTTTCTTTTCTGCTATGAGAACTTAAAAGCTGATGAATTACTGCATTAATAAACTGTCTATGTGATTATAGAGATATTTACCCTCGGGCTTAAGAAATCTGTGCTTTATCTCTGCACTGGTTTTGAGTGAAGTCCTATTAATGCCCAAGATGATAAGTTAAACTTGCAACTTGAGTGAACGTACATCTGCATGAAGTCAGGACACTGAAAATGCCTGTGTTCTTGTGCGTACACCATAACCCTCGCTCTTTAGGGCTGTCGATCTAATTCCTTTCACAAGCACTAAATTAATTTAAAAGAAGACGAAGGAGGAAAAAAGAACATTCTTTAGCTTTTTGAGTTTGGAACTTCTGTCCTACTGTTTGCTCAGATTTTCCAGTGAGATCACTTCCTGAATGGGGCATAATATGAATAAGTGTTCTGAGAGGCAGATTCAAAAGCTAAGCATCCAGAAACAGTCCAGTTTTGCGGTATCCCATCAGTGACAAAGCTGAATTTGGTTCAAGTTTTCCAGTAAGCTCAGAAATTTCACATGTGCAGCTTGAATAAGATGAGCTTTTATTGTATCTTATGTGATAAGTTTCATTAAACATTAAATTCTAATGATACTATTTAGCTTTTAAAGCACCTTAACGTACGTATCCACCTCGTGACTTCAGTAGCACAATTTGGTCTGAATAGAAAAATGTCAGAATTCCATTCTAAAAGTACCTGCCAAATTACATGGTTTTACCTCCTTATAAAGTGCAAACACAGATTTGAAAATATCTAAAGTAGTATGGTTATCATCAGTTATTTTAGTGGAAAATTTTTGTCCTAGTTAAAGACCAGGATTCTGTCCAAACACAGTGCAAAAGATGTTAACTTCCCCCATAAACATTTCCATGCAAGCCTACTCGGAAAAAGAAAAGCAAGATAAAACATGAATTTACAGTCAACTGGTGGTTTATCCTAGGGCTCATGTAGTGGTTTTGGTGGTAGTAGTTCTTAAGAATGAACTAAGAAAGAACTGCTCTCTTACTGCCATCCGTCACTAATTGTGATTGGTTTCCCGAGCTAGATGCCTCTCTCACTTTTACTTCACTGAGTAACTAAAACTGTTTGTGCAGCATAATAAAACAATCCTAAATATAGGTGGAGTGCAAACAGACATATCCCAAATATAGTAGAAGCATAAAATTAGTTATACAAAAGTTTATGAAGACCAACTGTAAGAAGCAGAACAGAACTGCTCAAAGTAAGCTGCTGTTTTCTGTGTAGGCTGTTAGCTGTACTTCAGAGACATACCCAGGAATATCCCTGGAATTTTGCTAGCTCCTGACATGTTTTTTTCCCTGATTATTAAGCAGTGGTAACCACTACATTAACTATCCTTTTCACTAGTTAAAGTGTCACTTCCAATTTCTGCAGTACCTGCGCCATCCTGGACTCTCAAAGCTGCTTTAATAAAGCAGGCATTGCACCTCGTGCCTGGCCTGCCCTAGTTTTAAGAACCCTCATTCAACACATGACTGGGTTTTTTTGAAGTGATCTAATATTTTGGTACTTATACACTACTCTTGTCTGCTGAATACAGTCTGAATTTTTGAAGTAGGATCAATGAAATATTCACACACAAACATGAGATTGAACTGAAAAAATTCTGTATATGCCTGAAAGCAGAGCTGAGTGTTTTGGCTCAGTGAGGCTAGGTTACAGGCAGGGTTTTTTTCTATTAATTCATGCATAGAGGCTTTCTCATGATCAACTTGCTGCCTTGGAGAAATGGCAAAATAAACATGGATTTGCAAAAAGGCCATGCTGGAATAATTGTTTGGTGTCCATAATGATTCATGGATATCTGAAACAAGGTTGTAGAGGAGATAGTATCTTTTGTTAGCTGAAATTATATTTCAGATAAAGGGGAAAAATTTGGGAAGAAAACCCTGCAGACCATCATACGGACACACAAGACCCTTCAGCTCCTGATCTGGGGGAATAATAAAGGGGAGAGGGAATCAGCAGATTTAATTAAGCAAATGCAATAATTAAAAGGAGTGTTGGAACACATGGGCTAAATTAAGCTTGCATATACATTTTTGTCTTAAAGGATCTGTGAAATCAAATATTTGAAGGGTGTGTAGGGGTGTTGTATGTGCATTCAGTATACAGTTGACAGTTCATCCAGTGCTATAGCCTTCTCTACCTCTGTTTTGTGCCTTAACTTTGTGACATCTCACAATGTTAAATGTTAAATACTTTATTTTCAAGAGATTTCTGCAGTTTAGTAGTTGAAGTTAATATATTTTATACATTTGTCAGAACTGGTACAGGTCCATTATTATAATCCTTATGTATTAATTCTAATAACACTGCAAGGTGGGGATGTACTGTTTTCCCTACTGAACTAATGCAGAAAATAAGACAGAGATTTTGTTCCAGAGACGGATATTAAAATATGTCTCTCAGTACAAACTAGTTCTCTCACTACTGAGGCCCTCTTCTACTGACACTTCATGTTATGATCCATTTAGACAGAAGACACTGAGGTGCAGGGGGACTGCAAAAAGCAGACAGGCATGAGAGAACAGCACTCGCTGAAGTATGGCAAAATAAAGCTTCTTTTTACAATATCAGGACAAATAATTTTAGACAATCAGTAGTACAATAAACCGTATTCTATCTCTATGCATGACACTGGGAAATAGAAATCCATTTTTCAGTTGAATGAAAAATAGGAGGTCCAAGTGTCAAGATCTTAGCACTAGGACAAGCTGGAAACTTTCCAGTGGAACATTTTTCTCTCAGCTAATGCCGGTTCACCAAAACCTAACACGTTGCATGAAAATGTCTATTCCAATGAAAATTTTGATGGAAATGTGCTTGGTTTCCTGCCAGCTCACCCGCTTTTCCCAGCTCTCAGCTCCCCGGCATCTCACGTGGAACAGTGCCAGAAAGTCAAGTTTCTTCACGTTCTTGGGCTGTTTGGCAGACTGCCACAAAGGATGGGAGTCTGGGCTCACGAAAGTGGACAAGAAACCTTATACATGCACATACAACCATACACATACTCTCACAGGTCATTTAAATCCATGTCAGTTCATTCGAAGTAAAGAGTTTTTTTACATAGAGCGTATTTTAAATATGACCCTCCTATGGAAAATTTCTCGTGTTGGAATTTTAATTCCAAGTTGCAACTGGAAAAAAAAATTGGGGAATACGAAAAATTTTCCTTATAAGGGAAATACTGGTTCCTGTGCAACTGCGTGTTGCACTATTGTCATTGAGGCTATCAACAGCTTCATCTGCTTCTATTTTTCATTACATAACAAGATCGATATTTGTAAGAGGTGAGGTGTTTACACACTTAACCTTAACAAAACAAGATGGTATTTTTAGAGTTTTGTAAATATTTATTTTAAAAATTCCTCCTAAGCCACCTTAAATAAGGCAGGCAATCTTTTCTTGGTCACTAAGTTTTCGTCTGTGGACTGAGGGGGTAGAGAGTTTAAATGTTTTTGGCTGAATAATAAACAGAAAATAGTCATATATACTGAAATTCTGACTGAGAGGTCCCTGAAGCAGGAGCACTGTAATGTACTTTTCCATAGCCTCACTTCATGCACTGCAAGCTGTTCAGTTGCTTGTTATATGTAAGTAAATAAATAAACTTCAATCACACTGTGTTAGGTAACTTCTGACTGAGGGGATGTGTTCGCATTTGAGACAAAAAGCGGTTGATTCAAGTAGCCATTAATGAATTCCTTTACTGATTATTCTTAATACCTTGGATTAGCATAACAAAGTCAGACTCTTTAGATCAGTACTTGAAGCAGTTAAGTTTTCAATTAAGCTTTTGAGAAGCTGGGATTTATAGTAATAGATAAAGTTCTTACTATTTCATCGAAGAAAGGTTCCTGAGTAGAATTCCGTTTCTGTGTAAACTGGTGCTGTGGTCGTCAAGTCTGAGCCTCACTGCCAGTCTGTCAAAAACATGTTGCTTTTGTAATAATAGAAAAATGTTAAATGTCCTGCATGAGGTGCTAAAATCTCTATTAAACAGAGAAAATATCTTTCTTTGTCAAAATAAGGGGAAAAAACATTACTTGTTCTTTTTTTGGGGGGGGACTTCTTGTCATAGAGCAGGAGGCTGCAGTGATGCTGTCCATGGCTCTTTCATAAAATTGTAATGTATCTGAAATTGCTCCCAATGACTTTTTATTCTCAAGTGATCAGCAAAATGCTCCTATGTTAATGATAGCATTATGTACACAAATATTTGTAAAAGGCTTAGATAAAATGCACTGTTAGACTCACTAAGCATTAATTTGGGGTGTTGAAGATTTTTATCATGCTGGGAGTTAACTTTGAATGTTCTAAATGTCCATGGTTTTGCCCTTGTCATTATAATAATGCTGAGGAAGGCTCCATGGGTTGCAAGCAGCAGAAGAAAGTGGGTAAAGAATTTATTGGCAGAAACTTCAGTTCAGTCCTAAAAGCTGTCATCTCCCTTGCTGTGGCTGCACAGAATCCCAAGATCCTTTGCTTGCATTAACTTTGACATCAGTCTGCCCATGAGGAGGAGAAAATGGGATGTCTGTGTGTGCATACAGACACACATACATAGCAGGATTGACCAATTCAAATTAATCCTCTGAAAGGAAACTAATGAATAAAATCACAAACTTTTTAATTGGTTTCCTAGCAATTGTTCCTTGCTAAAAATGATGCAACAAAATCCTGTATGTTAATGGTTGCTTTCTAATGTCCCTAAACTGAACTCACAGTTGCCCTCTCTAATCTCCTAATCTTTTTGCAAAGGAGAGCAGAAGGGCCTCTCTACAAAGCAGTCTTGACTGCTTTATTTGACTCATTGGGGTGAGAGGAAAAAGGGAAGGGGGGGTGCAACACATATCATGCTGCAAATACAATTCAACATGTGCAATGAAGTGACAGCTGAATTCTTCAGGTCTTTATGTCAAAGAATCAGTAGTGGACTGTGGTGTGTAAGCAAAGACGTCTCATACTGTTATCTGACTAGTGTTCTCTAAAAGCAACAGTCTGACTGAGGGGGAAAAAATCAGCTCAGCTCTCCGGGAAAGAGAAGAGCATTGGCACTGACTTTCCTCAGCAACTACCTTGCATAAAGTGGAGCTCAGCTCTTTACCGTAAGACTGAACTAGCTCTGACCTCTCTCCACTGTTGCAGGCACTCGCAGCTGCTCGCTGGTGGAGTGAGAAAAATCTGATTTCCATTCAGAAGTGCATCTTCTAAGATTTTGAACTTTTTTCTGTTCGTCCAGACGTAATGAACACATTTTTCTGATTGTTCTCTGGATGTGTTAAGGGGCTCAGATAAGTCTATGCTTGAAAATTTCGATCTGGATCCAAGTCTGTGACCATTTCTACCCCATAATATTAAGGTATTGAAACAAGTAATTCCACAGAAAAAAATTACACTCACAGTATTTTGGGATGCTGTATTTGGTGTCACCTGAAAGAGACAGTGAGATATGATTGTGTTGTGCAATGCATGTTATGCTGTATGTTTTCATAAGGAGGCTGGTTTTCTTAATGCATAAAGTTTGAGGTTAGACTCAAGGTGTTTCTGTTCCCAATGTACTAACCTTCATGACAATTTCTATTAGCTCTTCATGTTGTAGGACCTCAGACTCACAGTGAAATCACCCTTATCCAGAAGTATACATCCTGGTATATTCCTTAAAAACAGGGATGGACAAAGATAAGAAGCAGGGATCACTAACTCCGTATGCTGAACTGGACTGAGACTAATGGGCCTGTATAGAATGTAGATTTTGAAATATTTGAGGGTTCAGGAACACGGCAGTGCAGTGCTGGGGGATGAGAGGCAGCAGGGGAGAGCAGCCACAGAGAACAGAGCTAAGGATTCAGGCTTGGATTTTTATAGGAGCCTGTGGAAGTAAAGGCATCTCTCTTCTATAGACTGTCACGAATACCTATCAAAAGCTTATATTTCTTGCTATTGGTCTCTCTCCATTTGCTGTAGTAAACTGGATCTGATTTCTTGATCTATCTTTCTGCAATCAGCTACCTTGATCCCAAAAGCTGATTACAATAACTAAATCAAACTGTGTGCAGTGGTGTATCGTCCCATCAGATGGCACAGATGAGTTCTACAGTCTCCTTGGAGTCACTCAAATCAACTATTAATAGTTTGTTTTAATGTAAGAATTCCTAGGCGGTTCAGTTTTTCTTTGGTCATGAGATATTCTGGAGGTTTGATTTTTTTTCCCTTCCTAAAATTGTTGTGCTGTTTTCAGTACTTAAGAGACAGACTCCAAACGAAGCAGCCATTCCTAACCTATGCAGACAAAGGGAGTGGTTCCCTTAGCAACAGAAACCATGTGGAGGTTCTCAGAGAGCTCTCTTTTCCCCCTACTCGTGTTTTCTTTTAACTCAACATTTTGCACAGCATCTTGCATGGAGACTCCGACAGCTGGGCTGGAGGCAAACAGTTCTTCCGGCTCTAGCTAACCAGTGCTCACAAGGCAATTGTTCTACGCTCATCAGACAGAAAAAATGATAATCATGGGTAAGTGAACTGGCACACAATCAGAGTTCATGCTGAGGAGGGGGAAAGTTTACTGGCTGGCAACCAGAAGTGTCCAGCACTTCCCAGTAGGCATGTATGTTTGAAACAGGGGTAGTAATGTGATGCTTACCTTGTTTACTGGTAGGAATATATGTCTGTATTTAGCATTTCAGGGTTTGGAAACATTAGCACAACTGGATTCTAGTCCTTAGTATGCTACTGACTTCCTTTACAGCCCTGAACATCTCCCCTCACCTCTCTGTTTTCCTTCCCCATCCACTAAATGGAGATCATATGCCATGAGGATCTTGAAAGGACTGTAAAGTACTGTAGAAATATACCATATTGCTTGTCAAAATTATATTTGCTTTTGAAGTTAATGATAAGGTGTGCAGAATCTGAGATAAAGCATTGCTCTTTTATTGAAGATTTAACTCAATTAACTTTTCTGCAGATAGATCTAATTGCTTTTCTTCATGGTACAGGAGATATGTGCCTGTAGTGTCTGTACATACATGTGCATATGCATAAAAATTTGTGTATGTTGGTGTATAAATAACAGAAATAGAGCAGTTTATTTCCCTCAAAATAACTATAGAACTGGTAAAGTAGTAGCTGTGTTTCAGTGAAATCCAGCATACTATAAAATAATGAAATTTAATCTTTGTATGTGTTGAAATAAACACTTGTTCTGCTGTCCTTAAAGTGTTAAGTATTAGCAGAGCTCTTGCCAGTCTCAGTTGGAAGACCCTAATGTATAAACTCCGTAAGTTTGTAGGCATTTTACCTAAAATGAGACATCTGAATTAATCCAATTTTAAGTCAGTTATTTTGTGGGGGACTTGCATCAGGGATGGATTTGTCTCTCAGTTCTTCCTAATTTAATGTACAAAGTTCCTCTGGTCACAATTTTTCATCACATTTGAATCAAAATTCAGGCACCCAAGTTCATATTTTGACAAATAGTGCTGCATACAGATCCTTTGGATGCAGGCTTCCTTTATTCCGTGCTTACAGACAAGTCTCATAATGACGCAGTGAACGACAGGCAACTTAGTTGCTCTTATTTCAAATGTGATTACTGCAGGAAAAAATAGTCATTGGTAACTACATGCGCAGAGCAGCTGCAGAAGTATCATGCATCAGCTATCCACAGTCATGTCAATAATGCACTGCTACTACTCTTCCTATTCCTTGTGCAATGCTAACCTACCTATCACTTGCTATGTGCTCGTACAGCACCCAGTACCACCGAGCATTTCCTAGATTATCACAGATTCAAACAGTCATAATACTCCCTTTTGTGTGGTAATTGACATTTGTCTCTTAGCTCCAATTTAAATTAAAAAAAATTGTCATGTTTGCACCTTTATGAATAATGTTAGCTTTTGTGCCTAAATAAAGATGAAGGTAATAATGTAATGTCATTGAAATTAATCGTTCCCCTTTTCTCTCTGTGGTTATATTTCTCTCCTTTTATGCTCAACTTCAAACAATACTACTGTATGAATCAGTGATACTAGCTGAGGTACAGGATTAAAATATTTTACATTTTAATAGGCAGTGTTTGAGTTCCAAATTAGAACTCGGTTTGTATATTTTGTAATATGTGAAGAAAATTCTGATTTTAGGGTTTCTTTTTAGCAAAGATTTTAAGTAACTGCAGATTGATCTTCTTGATTACTCCTCCCATCCCCATTTGGTGTGTAGTGCTGCAGTTTTCCCTTGTTCAACATCTACGCTGTCTTTTTGGGTAGAGTTTATTTTCATTCAGATGAACAAAAATGTCAGTCCTTTTGTCAGGCCTGCTGTTAAAGATTTTGCATACATAAGCCACTGAGAGCACTTTGAGTTACTTCAGATTTAATAAGTTTGTACTGTTATTAGCAGTAGTTATACTGTGCCTTTCATTCAAGCATTTGAAGTGCACTGCAAACATAAATGAAGCCTCCCCAGAAATCTGGAGACAAGGAAGTAGCACTAAGGGATCACTTCATCCAGAAACTAAATAAATAACAAGAATTCTAATAATCTGCAGAAGTGCTACATATCTTAGAACAGGAAGCAAAGATCTAATGTAGAAGTAGTGGATTAGATTGATACCGACACCTATTGCAATTTCTTTACATATAGGACACATATATAGACTAAGCTGAAATGGAAGAAAAAGTGGATGTTAGTCTTAAAGATTGAAGAACTGAATGAGGATTGACCTATAGGAAGACTTATGAGAAGCTTGTTTATGTGGCTGGCAGCCAAGGAGTTGGAGAAGTTTCATGGTTTTAGCAAAAAGGATAATCTCATATACATCAAATTTCTGGATCTTACCATTTTTACATACTATATGATTTTTCAACACCAAGTAAAAGGCAAGGCTTATAATATGAGTAATTCTTTTTTTCAGTCTGATTTATTCATTAAAAGAGCAGCAAGTATAACTCCTCCAAGATACCTCTGGCTAAAAAGCCAATCATACATTAACTTGTGCATGGATCACGGCTTTTTGTATTGTAGCCCTGAAAAGACGACTGGTGTGATAGTCTGGTGCGATACTGCCCCTAGCAACCTGTTACCACTCATCTGATCCATTGCTAAAATACATTACTATTGCATGAAGGTAGACAGTGGGCATCCTCTTCTGTAAAGACTTCTCAGCATCTTTTGTGGGAAGAGCCAGAAAACCTAGGAATTGTGAATGGCTCTTAAACAGCTGTTTCCAGTCCTGGATCAGGTCTGGCATTTTCAGACAGCCTTAAAGGATTTAAGAAGCCAAGACTAGTGACCATATACAGTCTATAGCTGCTGTTCAGCAAAGTAGCTAGAGTCTTTATCCTTGTGCCATTTAAGTCCTGACTCTGGGTATGTCTACATGGCAAACTTTGTAATGTAGCTAGAGAGATGCATGTGGGTCAAATGCCAGTTAGTCCAAGAGACTAATGGCCCAGCTACTTGCTTATATAGAAGGCCTTGAAAGTAGACAAAGTGCCCCAAATCTTTCATTGCCCTGACATCTCTCAGTCATGTTGTATCACTGAGCCAAATACAATTCTTACTGTAGCATTTGCTAGTGTGCTCCTACTGACATGGGTAACAGCAGCTGTAAAAACACTACAGCAATGGGTTAGTTTGTTCCAGGATGATGAGAAATCAAAATCTCCAAAAACCCATGAGAGCACTCTAGTTTCTAAGGTGTACTAAATCTAGTGCCTTCATGTCTTCATTGCTAGTGTCCTCCTTGCTAGCTCATTTATGACAAAATTTGCTATAATCGCATTATGTTAGCTTGATCTGTAGGCATATTTGATGTGGTATAAACAGTACCAAATAAACAACTGGGAAGTGTTACAGCCCAAAGATTTATTTCACTGAAAAAACATATTCCCCAGCAATTAAGATGTAAAAATAATAAAGTGATGTGTTTAAAAACTTAATGACAATGAGCAGTGCACATACATCTTCTAAAGTACAAGAGTAGGTGGGACACCTGAAAGAGTTCAGCAAGGAGTTTGGATAAACAAGCCTTGTCTCAAAGCATCTTCAAATTCACAAATATCATACATATGAGAAGACTTAGATTAATTTTTCTTCTCTCTACTTGAATGTTATCAATAGAGTTTTAATGGACAGCCTTATGGAGAACTGGTATTACTTCCTTATGCCCTCATTTTTAATCACCTGCTTCTATTAATTCTTTAGTCATGGGATTTGTGGAGCTGTTTTCTCCTCTTCCTATGACAAGTTGATTTTACTTCTGTATCAGTTTTTGTTTGTAGATGTTGCCTTTTCATAATTGCTCTCTCTTATTCTTCCATTCAGTGGATAAAAGCAGAATCTTTTCTTTCTTTTCCCTTCTCTCTCTACTTTTTCAGCACCATTATGACAAAGCACATAAATGTGTGTTTGTAGAGTCTGCTATACAGAAGCTGTTCTGAATTGTAATAGATGTATTCATGGGATCATCCTTCAGACTCTAGTCCATTGCCTGGGACAACAGTAGGAAAAACTAAATGTGAGGGTCTTTAAAATAAACAGTAGCTGTGGTTTATCATTTCATTTCTCTGCCTCTAGAAAGGTTTCTTTCTGATCTAAAAAAGGTAAAACCAAGACCTGAAAAAAGTCCTTCGCTAATTTTGTAACCTGCTTTTGTGTTGTCCTCAAGCCTGTGTTAAGGATCATCTCATGTATGATTCAGATTAGGTTTGTTCTGTAGTAGTAAACCTTGAGAATTTGGACTGTGTTTTGGAGGAAGGTCTGGAAGTTCAGTATGAGCTTCAAGTTGGTATCTAAACTTGCCTTGCCCAGAAATATATCAGAAATGCATACACAATGGCTCTGAGTTCAGGGTTAGTTTCCTGCCTTAAAGCAGATGATGAGCTGAGAAAGACAGAAATCTGCAGAGGGATCCTAAAACACCCTTTTCTAAATCTTTTAAGGCTAATGTCTTCTTTTCCTTTTGCATCCTGACAATGTTGAAATTAATGACCTTTGGATTTAAATTTCACATGGAGTCAAGCTGAGAAGATGTACCTGAATCCAAGTTTCTTCTAAATACAAAGTTGCTGCAGCTTTTGTTCAGAGCTAATCCTTGTGTGAATCATGTGGCAACGCTCAGCATGCCTGGTCTCCTGAAGATGTTCCTTTGAGGTCAGCGATTGTCTCAAGCAAATATTTACCACTTCATAAATCTCTGCTTGTATAGTCTGGATTCTATAGCCTCTCTTTTGGGCAGTGCAAGATTATACAATAGCTATCATGCATCACCAGGGGAGTAAGAAATTCTTTTGGAAAAGGACAGTAGATATTCAGACTGAAACACAATGTTATTTGTAGCCAAACTAAGTTTTAGATCAGTCAGACTGTCACTTGAAATAGATAGGAATTGCAGGTCCAACATTTTAATGACTAAAATAATATGTTGTGGAAGTTGACATATGCAGTCAGTGCACTTTTGAAAAGCAAAGGAAAAATTTTGAAATATTTCACTGAATGTATGATTATAGTGCTTGGGGAAGTTTCTGTAATAATATTTAAAACTATGACTGTATTTCAAAAATTGTTATAATGAAGTGTATCAAATTTGTTCAGAAGTTAATGTTGAGTTAGAATTGCCATTTAGCCATTTGTACCTCTTGAAAAGTATATATATCGCTAGGCATTTTATATATGGAAAATCTGATCTATGGTCATTGCAGAAGGATATAGAGAACTGGTCATTTTTATTGGATTCTGTCCGGTGTGACAATACTTTTTGGCTCACAAGTGAAGGTAATAATTCAATTTTTATTTAATATACAGCCAGAAAGTAATTCTTTAAAAATAATCAACATAGCATTTTACTTTATTTGAGTTGGAATTTAAACCAGATGATGGTTGTTAGGGACTTTTGAAAACTAAATGGGCTGATACATTATAAAATATCCCACATCTAATTAGTTAATGTTGATTATTTTAGAAGTGACTTCCATTGTATAATTCCTTCTGTATAATCTGATTGCTTTTCACTGCAGTGCTGTGTACAAAGAAACTCTGTGACATCATTGGGCAGCCGAATGTCTCCATGTTGTCTGTTTAAAGGGTTCTTCAGTTTTCTGACACAATGTTATAAGGCTTAGACTGATGGTGTCTGAACTTGACAATTGTGGTCAATTTGGGATTAAAAACAAATGTCAAAATAGCTATATGTTCACCGCTTTCCAGGATATTCTTATATAAAGTACATTTTGTTTCTCATTATCTGTATCTATTTTGAGCAATTACGACAGAAAGTGTGTGGTCTGAGTGTTCACAGGGGTAAGGATAGAGCCTCAGCTGTGACATGTTTCTGCACTACCAAATTCAGTTGAGCTACTACAGTTCTATTAGCTAAAGAATTGCTCCATGCAGCAGTACATTTAAAAATGAACCCGGTTTCATTTAGATAACAATAAGAGGCTGAGAGTTGCAACATTTGATGTCTCACGGTGAGGTATGTATTTTTACATCAAGTCGTGCTACAGGCATGATGTTTTAGGCATTTTTAAAACTCCGTAAGATGATAGGAAGATGAAGTTTTGGAGAGCAAACCAGATTCTGAGCAATGTAAGAGAAAAACAGGGTGGAGGGAAAGATTGGTTTGAGAAGCTGAAATTTCTTTCATTTTGTCACTGCTTGTCTGCAGTTTGGTGATAACCATTGCTCCAGACAGCTCCCAACCTACCTCATTATTGTCCCTATTGAACAACAGTAATTCCTTGCTATTTTCTATTTAAGGGAACAAAACAGAATAGCAAAAGGGTTTCTCCAATTGATACCTGCTGTTGTGTTCATACGGCTATTTATTTAAACCCACTGTATGCAATAGTAAAGCTGTGAAAGGGGTACTATTTCCACTGAGCATTGTCGGTCCTCACAGCCTGGTTATAGTGCCAGTTAGGATTATATTTAGATTAATCATTCAAGAAACAAAGAAGGAATTGGGATAGAGAGAGGAGAGATGCTATAGGAGGATGGTAACAGGAAAAGTAAAAATATTTTAGCCTATTACCTCCTAGTCTACCTGGCTACCCAGCCACAGAGTACAGTGTGCCTTTGCAGGCAGAGGTGGCTAAGTGAGAGAGAAACATATGTGGTTTTATCCAGTCTTCATATCTTACAGATAAACATTATTTATAGATATTAATTAGTTTTCTGTCTGTGCTATTTTGTTGTGAACCTCTGTCCAGGTTTCTGGCATGCTTTTTATGAGGACAATTAATAGTGAATTTTAAAATTATTTAAAAACTAACTTCCGTGCAGGAATCTGTAGAGAGAAGAAAGGTGATAGTAATGCACTGCATTACGCGATACTGAGAAACTGTATGTTGAGAATAAGTGTAGTCATTGCTGCGTGTCATTTTTTTTAGAATGGGACTAAGCAAGGTCAACTGCTAATCATGTCTCCACCACTATGTAACGAAACCCACACATAACTATCATCTCATCACCTTGCAGTTTCCTCTGTGTCTTATTTATTTATACTGAAAGCTTGAAAGGGAAAGCATTCTCTCTTGCTAAGTGTTTGTAGAACATATAGCCCTAGTTTCAGCAGGGTCCTCTTGATACTATAGTGATAAAAATAAACAATTAAAGTCTAGAATAGCTGCTTTAATTAGATGTTTTAGAGCTGACCAACTGCAGATTATGGTAGGAACATCATCCTGGCTGCTGTACTGAGTGCAGAATAACTGGTTTGTGTTCTCAAGCTTGCCAACTATATGCTTTTCAACTGAAGTTATTAGCTTGTATTCCCCCCAAGAACTGAAATGTAATACCAGTTTGTACAAATATGTACAAACATTACAAAAATACAGGCCATGTTTCTATGTATTACTGAATTGTTTTATTTTGAAAAAGTTTAATTATTCTCTAATGTATATTCCTTCCCCAATCCAAAATCTGCAACATTAGGGATCGCCACAGATCGTAATTCAGTGTTTGCTCTCAACAAATTCTCTCTTATTTTCTTCATACTTCCATATTGCAAGAATAAGAGTAATTTTCTTAAGATCCAGACTTTTTCTCCTTTCTGGAAGTTCTGGTTTCTATTCATAGTTCTCTGTTTTGTAGAGTTGATAAAAAATATTTATTAACAGTTGGTCCTGTGTAAAGTTCCAGTTTGCAGTGGGTGGAAGTTTTTAGTTTTACTAAATTTGTGCTGTCGATTTTTAGTAGCTGAGTGCTACAACACAAAATGTGCACCATGTTTGGTAAGTATGGAAGGCTGGAGAGAGAGACACCCTGGTTTTGTGCAAAAATTTACTGGAATCTTCTGCTGTGCTTGTCTTTCTGGTGTGACTAGGGAAATTCTTGCAGACAATAAAAAAAATGGACTCAGGGTTAGAAGTATAGAGTAAATCAGATAAATTATTTCCTTTCCATAATGAAACATGAATAGTTTGTACATGATTCTACAGGTGAAATTCATCATTAATGGTTTCCTGTTCTTCGGTTAAATCTGAAACAGGAATGGATAGCTTTTGAAAGTTCTTACTTATAGAGTCTTACTATAGCCACTAATAGTGGCTTCCAGCATATATGTGACAATGTTCTCTGTGTGTGAGAGAACACTGAGTGTTGAGAGTTCAGTAGGCATTTAACAAAATAAGAGCTTGTTCTTCTGAACAAAAAGTATTTTAAAACAGTGGCTTTTAGAAATCTATCCTTATTGGGAGTCACTTCATTTTTTGATTTAAAGGTTGGACTCTTAGATTTGTACGGGAAGAACTCGACTATTAACATGCAAGGCCAGGCACCAGAGACACGTAATATACCTGTCTCATGATATTTTTGAAATGTCACATAAAATAGTTAATAGCTAATAGAAAAACTGCTGCAAAGGAATCTAAGGTGTCGGATTATGTGTATTAGCATATGCAGCAACTCTGTGTGGTCACTTTGAACACTCAGTAAGTACAAGACAGTTTATTCCACTTTCTAAGGATCTGGGGTATAGTGAGTGGATTAACACAGGGAAATACTGCAAAGTAATCGGTATGCTGTAAATTTATGTCCCAGTGTAATTTGCAGTAATTTCCTGGGTAGACAAATGCAACAGAAAGTGAAATGGAAATAAACAGACAGAAGCAGAGCAAACCCCAGCTTGCAATCCAGACTGCAAAGCTGGAAAAAAACCCAAGTTTCCATCTGGCTGAATATAAAGGAAACACAATCCATAAAAGGGGATACTGAGATCTCCTACAAGTTCAAACGAGGACAGCTATGCATCCTTAGAGAAGCCACAACAAAACTTGTATGGGTAGAAATACAAAAATAGACTGTCAGCAACTTTGTGGTTTTGTTTTCATGTTCTGCAAGACAATCACTGGTGGCAGACAGACCACCCCAGTTTGCATCTGACTAATCTGTATAGGAGGTTTAAAAATGAAATATGATTTTTACCTAGTGTCTCCTAGTCTGCTCGATAGTACATGGGGAGGGCTTTTATGTGGCATATTTGGTCAGACATGTTAGGAAGAAGTGGTAAAAATAAAGTATTTACTAACCACTACAAAAATTAAATGCAGCCCCTGTATATGGGAAAGGTGGAGAAGATTTTTTTTATGTAATTTTGTCTTCGTGTACTGAAGCATTTGTCTGTCAACAAAGTGCTGAAGATATAGGAGTGGGACCTAAAGGCCCCACAGCCATCTTTTCTGCCTCAGTTAAAAGCATTCATTGTAGCGAGAAATACAGAGATAAAAAATGGCTCACACAGGCCAGGCACCTGAGCATGTCTTCATTTTAACTGTTACAATCTGATCTTGTCATAAACACGGTGTTACATTTCCCTTTGAAATTTTATTTTGCTTTTGATTTTGAAATTTAATGATCAAACACAATCTGAAATCTTTAATGGGAACCTTGACAACTAAATCTCATAGGCTCCTTTGCAAGATCTTGCCCTTTGAACAACAGTGAAAGATATGGGTCATTTCCTGGTCTGACCTCTGGCAATGGGACAGTAGTATGTTTTTGCAAAGTAGGATGTTTCTCCCCAAACTTGAGCACTACTAACATCAGTCTTCAGTGATCCTTGCAGGCTGGCAGGAAACACATAGTCTCACAAATGTGTCCTGGTCACAGACATAACAGGGTTTGCCTGTGCACACTGCGCAGGTTTATCTGGATTTATCACCTCCAGTGAATAGGAGCAAAAGAGGTCTTACTCACCTGTGCCTGCTTCTGCACCAGGCAAAGTTAATATCGCAAGACAAAAATTGTTCTAGCAAAAGATAAAGGAACACTTTTCTTTGCCAAATTGGAAAAACCAAGACAGAAGAGAAAAAGGGAAATAACAGAATAGACTAGACTTGTTACAAGTCCTCTGAGTGAAGGAAAGATAAAGAGATCTTTCTACTCCTCTTCCCCAGTTAAGCAAGACAGATCAACCAAGACTTGCTTTTTATCTTGTTATCTAAACATGTCCCATAGGGACACGTCTTTAACTGGAGCAGGGAAACAGGCACTTCATAGATGGGTTCAGTATCAGCAGGTGACGCTAATCCATGACTCACAAATGCTACCACACTATTACTACTAATAATAGCTTCTATATAGTGTGTCAACCTGAGCCTCCCTGCAGTCATCCTCAGCTCCATCTCCTTGGAAATCTCTTTGCACCACTTGTTGAAGAGGGGAAGCTAACTTGGAGTTATCTCTGTTCACCAGGAATGGGGTAGTGCCCCTTCATTAGGTCATGCAACAAACTCATAAAGAAATAAGAATAAATCTGTTTTTCATTCCTAGTTTATTCCAGGCAACTTCTTCTGTATAAATGAATGTTGTGGTTCCTTTTCCAAGAATGATGTGGCTTGATTGGATGGGGAATGGTATCTTTTTAGTTTACATGGAAATTGCCGAGAAAAAGATGAAACAAAAAATGTATTTTCTAATTTAGAAGTCACTCCAGGAGGCTGATTTCTCAAGAGCATAAACCTCTGCCACATCATTTTATTTTGTGCTTTTCACAACTGATTAGAGAAGAAAATGCCGGAGAACTTTAAAGAAAAAAATGAGAAGAACACAAAGACATGAACTGGAATAAGAATAAAAGCTTGACTGTTATCTGTAAATAAGTTGTCTTGATAGGGGAGTGTTCCTACTGACCTTTTCTCTTTCAGGGTGAAAACTAATTCAATATAGTTATTTTTGCAGTTTTCTCCCTTGAAAAGTTGAGCTCTGAATCTGGCTATTACAACAAAAACATTTAAAAATTGCATCCCTGATGTTGTATTCAAAGCTCTTCCCCTTTCAGGTATCAGCTGACCAAGATATTTCAGCCTGTGACTAAATATAAGCAGATTAATTAATTATGCTGAAATGGCTGTGTGAATTCCCACTCATAAAGACAGACTCATGCTTTCAAATATCTTTTTTAACTGCGTCTAAAATCTTCAACCATTATCAAGAAATCTGCATTTCATAAAATGTATTTAAGGATGAAAAGATTGTTCCAAATCTGTCTTCAGATATACCTGTGAATTCATGGTTCGGTCCTTTGGATTGTAATTGACTTCCACTACAGAAGGTATTTGCACCACTTAGCTTAGGTGGCAAAATGGGGGGCCCAGGCTCCCCTCACTGGAGGTAGGTGACACCCAAATTTAGCCACTCTCAGTTACTCTGAGATGCTTGCCTCACTGCTTTGACAATAAAGGAAGCATTTACTACTGATGTAGATACCTAAAATGAAGGCAGGGTGACTGTGTCTTCCTCACCATGTCTTCCAACAGAGCTAGCAGCATGGCATTTTGATTACAGGATTATCTGCCTCTCAGGTAAGTACTTGTTGCACTTTAAACTTTTATGTCATTGACAGAAAGACTGTGTCTGTTTAAACTTAAGTGCATACTTTAATATTTTATTGCATAGGAGGAAAAAATTCTTTCCATACTGATTGAATGGATGTTAGAAAAGAGACTAATGTAATAGGAAATTCTAATGTTGTGTTACTAACTGCTGTAGTGATGCTCACCTACTTGATCTGCAAAATCAGGATCCGTGCCAAATTTTGTCGAAGTTTTAAAGCGTAGATTTTCACAGTTTGCAGATGGTGGAAATCTGTTGCTCTGAAACTTCTAGCTTGTTTTTCAGGCTGTCAAACCTCAAAGGTTCAGACAGACATTTGGCTGAGAACTTAAAACCTGAAATTTTCACCAAACTGGAAAATTAGTTGAGTTTTACTTGTCACTGTGTATAATACTGATACTGACGTTTACAGCAGAAAATATCCTTTCCTAGCTAGAATTGTAAAGCTTTTAAAATAAGGTTCTTCAACTTAAATGCTGTGACATCTGTGAATTTCTGCCAATTTTTAACAGCAAAATCATTGGTTCTCTGCAAATAAATACTACAGGCCTCTTGATAAACCACTTTAGACTTCAGAAATTTCCAGCTTCCTCATTGTGATCAATGAAGGATTCTTCAATGGGCAGAATAACTTCCCTTTGTATACATGCTTTCTTTACACACAGATCTTGTTGACATCAGTGGATTCTGTATGTGAAACAGTACTGATATACAGTGGAGAAATGTCCTGAACAGCAAGAACAATTTTTCAGTAATTGAGCTTGCATATAGAGTAGTGAAGAATTTGCATGGTTACAGATGTTGTAGAAGATTAAATATAAAGGCACTGTTACCTGCAGGAATGAAATCCATCTTGTCAGCTAGTTGGAAGACTCATGAGAAGGAATTTCCTGTTGTGGCCAATTTCATCTCTCCTTCCTCCGCCCCCATTACGTCTTTGCTGTGCCTGCTTCTTCAGCTCTATACGAATATATTTTCACTACGGCACATTTAGTTATCAATCAACGGGAATCTCAGCTGCTGTTGTGCTTGGTGGACAAACTGTTCTTTCTTTACACTAACAAGGAATGCCTGAAATAGCCAGACACACAGCACTGATTGATGCAGCTACAGTTTATACACCTAGATTCAGACAGTCTGAAACTGCCAGAATTAATGGCTTATTATTAGAAAAATACTTCTGCTAGACTTATAATTTAAAACCATTTAAATGTCTCAGGCATAATCACTGAAGTTAAAGTTTTAGCTCGTAGCGTGATGGTATGAATTGGACACGTGTCTGCCTGTCTGAGGTGCATTTTCTCTTAATGTTTTGGCTGTTTAAAGGTTTTCCTGTATTTCTAGGATGTGATATCTGGGATGATCAAGATTGATGCACAACTTTCTATAAATTACATTATGTGCCTGACTTACTTTGCTGAGCAAAAGAGAAAACTGTCCCTCTTATACTGAGTCGAGCCCAGTCCAAGCAGGGTCTGGATCTCCTGTAGAATACAGCTCCCACTTTTCAGTTCTCGTAGACAGCAACGTTCTGGTGTTAACTTCAGGGAGGCAAGAACAATGAAAAAGTTAAATGCAAACTTCCCCACTCCATAAGGGACAAAGAAGGGGAAGAGAAGGACGTAGCAAACAGCATCAGAGATGGGAGCTATTTCTTGCTTATCACGCTAGTGAAAAGCACGTTTAGAGGCTCTTGCAGTGAGCATGGTTCTAAAGGGCTGAGAGTGTAAAACAGCCAAATTTCAAATCAGCTAGAATTCTTGAAGCATATTAACAGTCTGATGTGGGGGAAATTACAAGAAAGATGATGGGACCCCAAAGGTTTAGGACTATGTAATGTTGTTGCATAAACAGAAAATGACCATAGATCTTCACTTGCAATCTTGAACTATCTGGTTAACTCAGCTGGGTGAGTGCCCACTGCTCTGGGAAAACACCAAGAGGCCACCCCCGAAAGGGAATCTACATTTGCTGTAGTGTTGGCAAAAGCGACAACAGTTTTTCCTCATATAACAGAATTAAGGGCTTCGAAGAGAACATGTTGTAAATGAAGGGAAGGTACCAAGTGAGATGTGAGAGGAGTAAGATACCACACAAGCAGGGGCTATGGGGCAAATAGCCCAATTTTGCCACACACATTCTTACTGCCTTTGACTGTGACTCTTAACCTAATGGTTACCCTTTCTGGTTTATATATGAGAGTTTCAGTTTGTGACTGGCTTTCATCATGAAAATGAACCATGATTTAACAGCTCCAACAGCACAAAATGCAGAATATTGAGCTATGGGAAACCTGTCCAAAGGCTGTATTAGTACTGAGTGCTCAAGAATAGTGCACGGGCTACCCAGTTAGGTGAGATCAGAAAACTCGAGGAACTAAAAGAGGATGGTAGCTCCAACTGAGATTCAAAGCATAAGGCTGTGTGTTGTCTAAGCAACAGTCTGTGCTCAGAAAAAGCTATCAAACAGACGTAGATATTCTCATCACTGAGTGTGTTTTCTAATGTGCAGTACATAGTACCAGGATGCCTGAGCAAGGACAGCCCCCTGTATTTTGCTGAATGGCTATACCTTTGCCACTTGTGTTAATACAATACTCTTGGTTTGCGTTACTGTGTAAAATTATAAGACCATAATTATCAATTCACTTAAGGAACCTTTTAACTGATGGAGTTCTTCTGTTAACTAACTAAAATAATTTTTCTGGGCATACACAGCATTTCAAAATATTTATGAAGGTTGATGCAAATATTTATTTATATATCACCTGCTAGATATCTTTTTATCACTATTCTGTTGTAGCCTAGTCAATCAGAACATCTAGTGCTTGAACCAGGTCAAGATTTTTGGGAACTGATACACAGGTGGTGTATGCTGAACAGCATATTTTTTTCATAAAAAAGTTTATGCTTTAGCAGCCATCAGCCATTTTAGCAGTCCTCTTTTTAAAGAGAATCTTTTTCATGGTCCACTTTCCCATTCTCTAAGTCACCAGTAAAAAAAAAAAAAGGTCTCAGCACTATTACATTTTCCCTTTTGAACTAAATGTGTGTGCGATTTATCAGCTTTCGAAGAGAGAAGAAGGACT
Organism: Nyctibius grandis; assembly: GCF_013368605.1. NCBI lineage: Eukaryota > Metazoa > Chordata > Aves > Nyctibiiformes > Nyctibiidae > Nyctibius > Nyctibius grandis. Next base: position 8,813,381 of record NC_090672.1, read on the forward strand.
TAAAGGCTTGTTAGGGGGAATCGGGATGCTTCTGTTTAACCTTGAGAACATGTGGGGCTGCATCCAGGGTTGCCTCTGTATTGAGGACTCACCGTGTCAGTCTGACAGCTTGGTTGGAGAAACAGATTTTTTTCCTGCTCTTGCAAAGGGCATCTTTTTTTTTTTACCAAGCTAGACTTCTGGTAGCTGAGCTCAGTGGTTAGTCTGTAGAGCATAACAGCAGTCTTCGAACACTGGTTGTTATGCCAGACCATTGTTCCTTGGTTTGTCTGAGCGCTAAGTCACTCTGTAAATATACATGTGGTGTTAAGTCTATCTCTTGTTCTCTTTCTATAAAAGCTGCTTCTGAAAAAGTTTTTTTAACTTGAGCAGTGACAGGGAAAACGCAGTATTGATTTCTCGGGTTATCTGAGGCAAAGTCTTGTTTTGCTTTCTCTGCATAATTTGAGGCATCCTTTACACCCAAGACTTTCACACATCCCTCAGAAAAGAAAGAATTTTAGAGCCTTTTTTCCTTGCTCTTTTTTAAAGCTAATTCAAATATAAGTCCTTTATATTTAGCCCTTCTTGGTGAATCTCAATATCCCTGCTGTATTTAAATAAAACATAGCTTTCTTTTCTATTTATTTACATTTAATTTGTTTCAGGAATAAATTCATAATATAGTCAGTTACAATACACAAATGCTTTATTTTCGATCTGGCTCTGAGTTGTTAATATACTTTTATACAAATTAGGGTTAAATTAATGATATGTTTGCACTAGGAACACTAGGACTGTTTGCGCTCTCATTGTACTAGGAAGTTCATGCAAGGACGTATTTCTGATTTTTATTTAACATCCCAAATTTTATTGACTCAGAGTCTTAAGGTTAATAGGCATATTTATAAATATACCCACATCAATCCATATTGTGGCTCTCAGTAAGTGCTAGAGAGGAGTTGTTTGCACAGGAAGTTAAGACAAATTAACTAAAGATATGATTTTAAAGTATATTAGTTAAAGTGCATTAAAGCTTGGTGTGAATGTTCTCATTCAGAGGTAAAGTGACTGTAGTTCACTTTACCTTAATGCACTTTAAATTCACACCTTTCAGCTAATTTAGCTTTACTTCCTGTGTGGACAAGCCTTGAGATTGTTCCCATTAAATGGCTGTGCTGAGCTTTATTTTCTACTTCTTAAATGCAAGCATGTAAAATAGCCTTATGTTCTAAAGAGACTACGTTTTAAAAAGAGATTTTGTTATGAGTTTTCCAATCATGACATTTGCTTGAATGGGGTATTAAGTGGTAAATTATAGGATAATTTTTTTTTAAATTAATTTCAAGTATGAGATTAGTGAGAGATAGAATGTATTTATCCAAACAAAACCCATAAGAGACTATGGGCAGCACATGAAACTATTGACAACTCTTACTCAGTGAGTCTGTATTATTTTCAGTTGGGAATCTATTGAAGCAGAATAAAGAGAGTTTGAACTATTTTTCAGGATTTCTGAACTTGCAAAGCTCTGGAGAAAAGGTGCTGTACATAGGCAGATCGACCCACCAGCCCATACATGTGACTTTGATGACGTGCGAAACTTGGAGTGGGGAGACCTACACACGTACAGCTCTGCCCAGGAGAGCTTGTCACTAACATGGCAGTGCACATTTTCTGTTTAAAACAAACTGTTTTGTGTCACTATTTAGCAGTAATTTTGGTATAGGTACTCCATCTTAACAGATGGATGTTTGATGATTATTTATTACAGTGTCTTTGTGTATTTTGGGGTACTTAAAATATATAAACCAATCACCTTATTACTCAGCATAGATTTTTCATTAGTTTAGGTTTAGGTTTGTATCCTTCTATTCTCATGTTTATTATCATATAAAAGATAATTGTTCTTCTCAGTACTATTAAAAGCTGTATGTTTCAAGAAACTTTGCTCTTTCACAAAAACTTTTGGTTTACAAATTGTTTAGTGTTATTTGATATGTTAGGCTCTTATTAATGTTGCATATTTATAATATCAGGGATATGAGCAAGATTAACCTAACTAGTACTAACTGAAGCCTAACCCATTATGTGAATTTGTCCACTCCACTTGTAGCAACATTATTTACCCTTCACAGAACTAGTGCTTCTGCAGTTACCTGTAGATCATTGTATCAAGCACTGTACAGAGCTGCGTGATCTAAATGCATTCAACTGAAAACACGGATGTGAATTCATGGTTGGATCTGCAAAGGGTGTTGGTCCCAATCCAGCAGCCTACCTGAGCTTCCACTTAATTTTTGGTACTTAAGTGGTCTCATTGTTTTCAGTGGAACTACTTAGACTTCTGAGGGGTTAAAGAAAATCACGTGCTTAATGCTTTCCAGGGTTAAGACCAGAATGCTAAACACATTTTAGGGTTTAGCGCTATGCATTTTACTCTGCCGATGACATGAACTTTAACCAGGGAGTGTGCGTTACATTTGCCAGCTGTTATCCATGGTGTTCTACAGTTTGATCAGAGCTGGCATGTAGCTCAAAAAAGGCTGCATGGCAGCTGATAGTTAAGTATGTGTGTAATAAAAATAGTATTTTTGGTCTTCAGATAATGGTGAAAAAGCTCCAATTCTCTTTCATACTCTTTTCCCCATTTTTCTTACTTTTCAGGTTTTTTAGAAAGTGGTAATACAATTTTTAGATCAGTCTTTATTCACTGTATTCACTTTATTCACTGTTCCCTTTTTGCATTGTTGATAAAAGTTACAAATTGTTTGAGAAAATTAAGCTTTCAGGTACCAGTAATTCCTGATGGCCTTTTCCATAAAAAACAAACCCTATGTGAAATAGAAGAATAGTATATGAAATTGTGGGTTTAAAAAGTGGGTAAAGAATAGTAGACAGATATAGTAGTGAGATACCGCACCAGAGACCAACTTTTCCACACACTTTAATAAGGAAGATAAAATACATTAATTGGTGCTTGAAAATCTATTTGTATCTGATATGTTCTAGAAGATTTACAGGGTACAAAGGAAACAAAAAGCCTTTGGCATCATTAATGGTTCACATATTTGTAAGAATGTTTTGCCACTGGGAATTATGAAAATAATGTCTTCTGTGAGTTTGATGGTTATATGTTGCCATCTCTTGAATCATAAACATAGAATATCATGGAGGGTACATGTCTTAATAAACATAAGCAAGAAGCATTGTACATATATTATTTGTGTTACAGGATCACCTACACGCCCTATTTTATTAGGTACTGCATGTAAGAAAGCAAGCTTGCTGTGCAGACAGGTGATGGATGAGGGTGGAAGGGGTCAGAGAAACAGGAAGCGACTTGGTCACGGCCATATAACAAGAATAGAAACGAAGTCTCCTCACTCCCAAACCCCACGTGTTATCCACTACTCCACACTGCTTCTCCATCTGTATGCTTAGTTATTTCTTAAGCTCAACCACTGCTTGAAATCTGAGCCCACCTACCCTGGATGTGACAATAAGCACCACCAAAGTTTTAAGTAAGCCAGTTGAATGTGCAGGTACAGCAAATTACTAGCAAGCGTAGTATCAGGTTCCTAATTTTATCTGCATTCATTCCAGTTGTATTTTATCACCAAATAGCACATTAGGCAAAATGAATTCGGCACAAATAATGAGTTTATCCTCTCTGTTTCCTCTGTACATATGATAGGTTCAAAGTTGCATTTCTAGTTGCTTCACAGACCAAAGTGTAGTGTGTGGGAAAGACCGTAAAGTAGTGGTCTCTGCGCTGAGTTTTTAGATTTAGGGATGATTGTCAAAGGAAACCACTTTTCAAGCTGTTTTAGCTTTGAGAAGAATAATTAACTTGTACCAGCTTTTAAGCTTAAGTTGTAACCTCTGTGGATTCGTTTCCCTGGTACGCCAAGTTCATCTTCCAATAAGCTGTCTTTCTGGTAAAAAAGACAAAGTCAATCATATTGTTCTGAATCAAACATTCAATTTTGTGGCAGGGCTGAATCCCTTCTGTAGTGAGAGGAGGAGGAGTGAGGTTGCTTCCTTCATGCTGCAATGCCAGTACAGCAAAGGATACAGGGAGAGAGATGAAGTATTCCACAGCTACAAGAAACATTGTCCATGTTGTATATGTGTACATTATCTCACAATTCCAGAATGGGAATGTTTAGCTTGTTGTACTTTGGTCATGTGTTGGACTAGATGCAATTGACATGTTTTGACATTATAGTCGTTACAATGACTCAAGAGTGTCAATTGGGACACAATTCTTCACACTGGAGTTTACTGAAGAAGAAATATGGGATACCACACCTCCAGATTCTCCTCTTTCTGGATAAAAACTTTTAACTTCAAAGATTTTGCTGTATTCAAACATTTATCCAGGATTTCTGGTGACACAGCAGTCCAACTGGAGCATCCGTGACTGTGTACCCTGCGGCAGTGGTAATAAGCTGATTCGTTCAAGAAACGTTTGAGTAAGTGCGCATGCACGACACAGTTGCTGTCTGCCTGCAATAGATCTGACACCTTCCGGAAGTTTTGGACAGACCTGCCCTACCACACATGTGCTTTCAATTCAGCCTGCACTCACTCAGTAAGTCAAGTCTTTCAGGAAGCATCTGACCTGCTCCACAAGCTCTGTATATTTTTTTCCTGCACGCACAGAAGATTTACTCTGTTCCTCATGTGCACAACACTTATACCCCATACAGTAGGTCTGACATGATGTTTTCAAGGTGTTGAGCTGGCTGCACAGGTGTTGCACAGAATATGTGTAAGTATTTCAACCTGGACTTATAGAAAACCCAGAAGGCTATGTCTTCTGTTTAGCTGAAACAGTTGCAATCACAAACAGTTGCTATGGCAGAATACAGGGCACGAATTGTTACTGTATGGACGGAACTAGAGATGAGGGAGGGTAGAAACACCTCCAGTCAACTCTGCTGTCAGTGAAAGTGCTTCTGGTACTCCAGCCTTTATGTGCATGCGCCGTAGAGTAACTTCAAGCTATGCGTATTAATCCAACATACCTCATCAAACCAGGCGATCTGATCATGAACAGTCTATGCAGCACAAGAGCACTAGGTCTGATGACTTGCAGAAGTGTTAGACTTACCATATACATGATACATAGATCATATTTGCATAGGGCAGCCCTGAGTATAGACTCATCCATAGGCTGTAAGAACACAAACCATAACCATGCTCTACAGCCATAGTGGCTTTGAATATTCAGGAGAGAGTTGCAACTTGTGCTTCATTTGCAGTATTATTTAAGAATTACTTTTCTTCTGAAATGCAGAAGGAAATTTGTTGCTGAATTTCCATAGAAGAAGAAAGATGACCTTTACAAGTACGGTAGATTATTTTAATCATTGATAGAAATAAATTGCATTGTGTAGTCACTCCTATGCACGGTTTATTTATATTGCATGTCCTATCAACATATCAACTTCTTAAATTTTCTCTTTGCAAAAAGAGTATGGCCAGTATGTTCAGACATGGCTGGTTTTTACTTGTTTAAAATTTCATTGTCTGTTCTTCCAAGAATTCATTTGCATTAGAAATTACGCTTTTGTGCAAATTGTTGGCAGATAATAATTACAGCTTAAACTGTCAGCCAAAATACACCAAAGCTATGGTTCTCATATTTGCATTCTGTATTCCTTCACTGTCCACTAAAGCAAATTAATTACACTGTGTTTCTTTTGCAAGTCAGCAGGAGGTAAATTGGTATGGTAGAAATGAAAGGGAAGAGTCTAAAAGAAAATTGTCAACCAATTTGTTAAGTTTTAATTTCTCTTTGCTGCATTGTTTTGCAATATCAAAGCCTGAAAATTAAATGCCTGACGTTGTTTTGGGCATTGTCCTAGTGCTGCTGACACAGGAACTGTTAATGGTAAGTGAAAATGTCAGATGGCTTTTTGAATACATACAGTTAAACGGCATCAGGAGGAATTAAAAAATCTGTTTCCTTTAATTTCTAATGGGCTTCATCATTCATTATATTTAAGAGATATTGAATAACATGGCCTTGATTTACTTTTTTGAGGCTTCTGGTGTCTTGGCCTTTGCACATGGGGGGATTCAATCTCAATTTTTTCTTGAAAATAAAATCTTCTCTTTTGCTTAAATCTGTACTTCATAGAAATAATCTGGGGCATCTTCCATTCTATTCAATGGACTTCAGGCTTGGGTTTACATATATAAAAAGGCACAACATTGTAAGTGCACGTATTGCTCCTACTCTTTACACCTGTGTTTAGATTAAAGAAGCTGAAACTCATTACTGAAGGATGAGGAAGAAGCAAGGTATCTATATACCGAGTGTGATCCAGTCCCCTACCCACATCCTCCCCTCGATTCCTTATTTATTGCAACTCTCTTGGCTCACTCAGTTATGATTTACCAGAGTGCACAGATCTGTGAGAATATAGGTTACCAGTAATGCAATTGCAATCTTGTAGGTTAAATATCGTATCAACATCCTGCCAATGCTTCTACTTCTAGAAATTCACCTGGAAATTGAGTTTTGTGCACCACTAACTGGTCTGATTGTGAGCCCTTATTGAAAAAATTCAGGTGACCTAATTTTCTGTATCTTGAATCATATGGTCTCTATTCCCAGTGATAAAATAAGAATAGTGACATCTCCTATTATTACATATGCAGCAAAAAAATAATAGCACTTGCTTCAAAATTCCTGGGGTAAGACAAGCAACAGGTCATCTTGAATGGTATAAGAAGTTTTAGAGGTGAATAATTGATTTTGAATTGAATCGTGTTGCCTAATGTAGAAAAAAAACACACCCAAACTGGAAAGTCTCAGAGCATTTAAAAAACATTTTGGTCCAATATTTCTAAATTTGAAAGTAGAGGGAAAAATCTTTTTTGTTTATTTGTTTCATTTTCAACCCATTGTGTAACAGGTAAAAAAGTAAATACAAACTTTTAGTAAGAACTTTCATTGAAATTTGAGATTTCAAAGAAAAAGAAAGTTAAAATCATCTATAAAGCTAAACATTTTTCTGTGCTTCTGAGTAGCTTCAAACAGTAACACTCAAAACCAGCCATTTTAATCTCTATAGTGTTGATTTTCAATGATATGATTTCCGTTTGCTGAGCAGATAGTGTGCAGTAATAAAGGGGGAGTGACACAAGGGTTGAAAAGAGCCGCAAATATTAGAAAAGCATTTTATTTTATTTTATTTTTATTTATTTATTTACATTTAGGGACAAGCCTGGGGAGTTCACAAAAGTCACGTATGTTGGTTCCCTTGTATGCAATAATTCCAGTTCCTACATTCAAGGGGTTAAAGATCGGACTCTGATCTGAACCTTCAACACAAGTGCAAATTGAAAGATGTAAATCTGATCTCACAAGTCTAGACATAACTGTCAGCTACTTTTAGCCATTGTTCTGTATTGATTTTTATGTTCTTAGTTTTATTTAATGAACGGGTTATTTTTCCCTTCCTCTGTAATTCCGACCTTATTCACTAGAATCTCACTCTACAACTCCCCCTTAACTTTCAAAAAAATCTCTTCCATAACAGGTTCAGAAAGCAGTTTCCTGTGAATTTTTATGAGGATGTTATGAAAATTAGGGTTGCATTTTTGACCCCATTTAATCTCCAAGCATCTGGCTTGCACCGTTCTGTTTGGTGGTGTTTCTTTCCCCCAATATGACTTTGATAAATACTTTTGGTAGGCTGCTTACCCTTTGCAATTCAAAGCATTAGAGTTATTTACTACATTCCTGCAAACTTTCCTATTGTTCCCACTGTCCTTTGTATCAAATAAGTTGGAGACCAGCACCAGCTTTGCAGCAGATTGATTATGTGGCTGTTGATGGCTGCTTCTTTTGGTAGTTTTGAATTTCAGTTCAGAGTAAGAAGAACTGTGCAAGTACTATAAAATTATATCTTTCTTGCTTTTATTTTGCCTTTGCACATGATGCTTTTATTAAGATGATATACTATTTTTATTTGCCATGAAATCTTAGTTCTACAAAACTAATTTAGTTCAGATGGCAATACTTGACATATGAATTTTTAAGAACTTTGATGTCCTACAGGACAAAATTCTTTTCATGCACCTTTAGTCGACGAGCTGTATTTTTACTGTCAGTAGTATTTACTATTTTTTTGTAGCATACTAGTACCCCACTGTGAGCAGATACCCATTGTAGTAGGCACTATACCAACATTTATTAACAGAATTCTTGCCCTGAAGAATTTACACTCTGAACATGAACATATAGAGGAGAGGAAAGGAAGGACTGTTTATTCTTTTACAGAGGAAAAACTTGAATGCAGGAACGTGAAGGCTCAGATCCACAAAGACATTTAACTGCTGTTGAGATCAACTAATTGATTCAAGGTTCGTGATCACTCTCTGTATAAGTATCAAGAGGGAAGACATCAAAGTTGGATATACACTTTCAAATAAAAATACTGGAAAAATCAAAATAATAGAAACTAGCCACAAATACCTATGTTTACATATGGTAAATCAGGATATTTCCATCAATTGGTGGAAAACACTCTTCCAATATGAATATTTGCAGCAAGAAACCCAACCACATTAATGGAAATTTAAACCTTAGTGCTCTGATGATCAGAGAAAATTGAGAGGCGTCTCAGGTATCTAGTCAGAGAGGTCTTGGAGTTTTGTCTTTGTTCTTGAAAGCTAACATTAGAGGCTTCAAAGTTCATTGAGACAGACTCATGATTGTGTGGAGGTTTTGTTTGTTCTATAACAGAGTTATAAATATATAGTTTATAATGCTTTGTTCAACATGGGAAATACCCGTTAGAAGCACAGAAGCTCTATGACATGTATAGTGTTTTCTTGCAACAAAACCTCTCATTGATCTGCTAGAGATCTTGGGCTTTTGATCAGTGGATGACCCAAAACCAGAAGATAACCTGTAGGACTATAAAAATAAAATTCTGGGACTTCTATAAAAAGCCCTTTTGGCTGACTAATCTTAGAAGAACACTTAGAGAAGACTCATTGAAACTATGCACTCGAGATGAAAGGAATACTTGGGAACCTGGTAATGTATCTGCTTATGCCAGCCAAAAAAACAGGTCAAATACAATGCTTGAAAACTGAAAACGATATATAAGCTTTGTTGTTTGCTCTGCCATGTATTAGCAGCCAAACTGATATAAGCCAGCTCATTCTGTGTAAAACAACACTAAAATTGAAATGGCATCATTACATTGAGCTATCCAAGCAAATTCTCTATTTTTAAGAAAATTAAAGGTTTCATAATTTGTGAGGAACTTAACTTTTATTATTCTCTTGACACAGATTATGGCATAAGAATAATTAGATAATTTGAAGATCTATGTAAAATCTTAAAAGTTAATGTTTTCCTAACAGCAGTTCACTTAAGACATATCTCTATAGTCAGCTTACAGATATAGTTCTGTTTCAAAGTTAGGAGAGGAACTGCTTTTACATTATCTCACTGGATAACAGAAAATCCCCAATAATTAATGCCAGATCCTCAGCTCTGATAGTTTCATTGAAACCATTAGATCTATGCCAGTTTGCATCATTTGAAGATCTGACCCAGCAGGTATAAAAATTAAAATGGCAAGGCAAAAAAATATGAGCAATTTGATATCAATAAAAATGTGCATGAGGTCAGTGGGGACAGAGCCTTTTCAAGTTTTCCTTTGACTTTTTTATCCTAAAGAAGAACTTTTTTTCAGTCATTGAGCAAGGTAATGTACAGCAAATAACAAATTACAAAAGAAAATAATCTGTTGTAATAAAACCTGGGCAGAAGCCCAAGTATTTGTTCCTAAAATATTTATTTTTCCCCAGCTGTATTTATGCATGAATACACTGATGTTTCTAAAGCAAGTATTAAAAGATGTAACATCTTTTGACTAAGAAACTGGTTTTAGTTATGCACATTTCCAAAAAAAAATTTTTCCTTTTCCAAAATTTGAACTTTGACCTTTCTGAAATCTCACTATCACAACTGACAAATTCCAACTTGACCATGTTTGCAGAAAAAGAAATTTCAATTTGGAAGTCTGGATCAAATTTCTGACACAGAAAGTAACTCAGTTGCCCAGAAAAGAAAGTGTAATAGATCAGAGGACAAGTTAGTTTCTCACTTTGAATAGCAAAAACATTCAATAGCTTGTATTGAAATTATTGTCACTATAATTTATGTCTGGAAAAGATATATTAATCATTATTTACCAAAGAAAAATTAAATCAGAGACAAATATAGAATTTGCTGTTAATTCAAAGAGGGCATGTTTTCTTTTTATTACTGTAGCACTGGTAGAAAAACTCAATTAAAAATTGTTGTAAGGAAAAATATAGTATAAATAATGAGCTTAGTGAAAAAAGAAAGCTCAGACCTGAGACCTGAATGTGGAAAAAGTAAAGTTTGAATTTTACAGAGCCACAGGGAGAGAATATTGTATTAAGGAGTGGGGTGTGTAGCCCCACATGTGATTAATTAGCTGCACCCAGGTGGTGAGATAAAAGAACAACAAGCAGCTTAGTTGAGAGAGAGCTGTAGGGAATAGGGGGCTACTGTAGAAGTGCTGGGTCAGGGGAAGGGGCTTGCTCTACCAGCTAGATGAAAGGCCTTGCTGGGTACACCTGCTGAGCGGACAGCAGCAGAAGCCCTTGGAACCAGAGGTCTTAAGGGAGGCCAGACAGCAGGATTTGGTTTATCTGTTTTCTTTATTCATGACCTGTGTTTGAACAGTAAATATGCTCCTTAGAGGAGGATACAGTGATGCTAAAGATGCGTCATTAAAAAGTGTGACTGGCTTATACCAGAGTGGGGAAACTGAGGCAGGAATGTTGGAAGGTAGAGTTGTTGCTTGTATTGCAGTGAAGTACCGTTTGTTTCTGCTACGTCTATATCTGAGTACCCCCTCTGGCTTTGCTTTGCCTTTGGAGTGTGTCATGAGCAGTGGAGCAACTTGGAATGTTCTTCAGATCTCTTACTGAAAGTGAATAATAATGCTAGTACTGGCTAGTAGAGAGCTGCACAGAGGATCCAGGAACAGAGAGCAAAATAAGTGGATCCTGTGGAGGAGTTGTTCCTTGACTAGAGTGGTTTGGGTGTATGCTGGGGCCTAGCCTCGTTATAAGGAAGGAATATATGGAATCAAAGTGAAATTCTATATGGGACAAGAAATGGGGTGGTCTTTATAGCAGGGTGGTCTTAAACTGAGGTTTAATGTATGTACAATATACAAACATTTTTGACAGACCATTAACACCTATAATCTTGTAAATATTTGCAATTTTCTAGATCATAAATATAGCTGCATAAGCAGTTCTTTCAGGACATCATTTATACTCCATTAAAGGTTAATTTACAAGTTAGTACCTTATAGAAAGAAGATATGTGTACTTTTATGTTAACTTTCTGTAAAGGGAGACTGGTGTCTCCAGCAGCAATTTGTAATTCTCCTGTGACGCTCCCAGTGGCACTATTCAAAGCACTATTTGAATTCTTTTCATCAGCTCATGTTCACAGCAAACTTAATCTTCTGTTTTGAAGACAGAGAGGGAAAGAAAAAGAAAAAAGAGCAAGATCTTAGGTCTTCTGTCTGCGTTCCCAAGCATCCAACTGTTTATTTAAACAGTCTCCCCTGACACACATTCTCATTTGTCACAGTGCTGATGATACCTGCTGCTGCATCTTAGCCCAACTTAACTGGCTTGGTCGTGCTAGAGCCTTGGTCGTGAAGGGGGGAGGGAGGAAAGAAGTAAATAGTAGGGGATTGACTCTGTGGGCTATGACTTTATTCACTGTAACGGCATTTGTGCTTTCTAAAGATCAAAGGCCAGAAAAAGGGTGGGGGCAGGGGAAGAGAAAGAAAATTGTTCACTGTAGACCCAGTCAGGAGCTTTCAGAAGTGCCTGTGAGAAATTAGGTGCCTCTCTGCACATTTGATCATCTAACTTTGAAATCCTGATGAGAGAGCTTAGAGAAGGATCTGAAGAGAAGGGAGAATAACCACTTGTAATCTAGGACTGTTGGGGAAGAATGAACAAGGAAGGTGCCAAATTTAACTGATTTTGATTTATTTTATTTTTCTAAATGACAACTTTCCTTGTTGAGCCTGGTAGTTAAACAACTGAGTGGCTTTAAAAATTGCTGTTAGCTGCAGATATACAGGAAAAAAAAGAAATCTGTTGTAAATTAATATACTTTGTTGTCAGTTATTGGGATAAAAGACAGCTTTCTCAAGTGGTATGGCATGAGTTCCTGCAATGGTGTCTATGGGTTTATTCACCTTCCATAGGGCTTCCCATGAAGAGAAATGAAAGCTTATGCTTGTTGCTCACTGTGTAGTATATGTTTATTATCTGTCATTCATATCTTAATAGTATAAAGATTTCAGCAGCATTTCTTTAATGTTTCAAACTACTGTGCACATTGCAGAATGTTCCAAGCTTCTGTTTTTCATATATAGAGATTTTTTTCAGCTGGTTTCATACACAAAATGAAGGGTGGTCATTATGGTGCATTCACAACACACTAAATAGGAGATAACTGGGTATTCTTACTGTACTGTTTTCACTGGAGAGCTCTTTATAAAAATTGGTGGTTTTCTCAAAACAGAGTGACATCAGTACTTGGGTAATTTTCTCAGGCTCAAAGACAATGCTTTGAGTCCTAGTGTCACACACATGCTTGGAAATCATGTGTGTTTTGTATGACCAAGGAGACATCTTTAACTGTTTTAAAAGCAATGTTGATCTTGATGCTGAAGAGCAGCTGTGTGTCGTGATGTTGCTCATCAGTGCCATGTGCTGTGTGGCACAGGAATCCCAACAAGAGGTTGGAGAGGGGCATATTAAAATGGCAGAACTACATATGTCATTCACAAGTCCAGTCAGTGCCCTTATGAGGCACAAAGGGTTATGAGCAACAATGCAGTTGCTTTTGTAAGTGGAATGCTGGGTTTGTATGTACATATCAAAAATGTGGCTTTAATTTATCTTGTAGTAGTTACTATAAATAGCCTTATTATAGTTGAGGTTGTAAGTGGGTGGGCAAAACAAGAGTAATCATAAAGAAAAGTCTAAAATATCTCGTTCACTAGGGAACTCATCGAAGAACAGTTTCTTCCTACAATCACTAGTAAAGCAGCTGTGGTGAAGGAACATGAGGTTTAACAGCTGTGTAAGTGTTTTAATATAATTTAGCCTTAGAAATCAGCCTCACTGTGTACAAATCTCTTCATTATTTTTTTGATATTGGGCCTGCTTGTAGGCCTATGGCTCACCATTGCACACTTGAGGCAACTTAAAGAAATATTTATCTACATTAAGAAGTTGCACAAGTATTTTTATGAGGGCATTTGCCACTCATCTTGCAATCTGTGAAAGGACTGTCTTAATCGTCTGTCTGGTCTTCTTTCATACCTCCTGAGATAATTCCCCTCATATCCTACAGAAATAGGAAAATCTGAAGAAATCCTTTCTACTACCCTTTTCCCTTTTCTCACCCCTGTATCTTAGCTCTAGAAATGTGCATTCCCCACCATACTAGTTAAGGGCAGGGTCACAACTCGAAGAGGATATTATTTCATCTTCCTCTGTCCTGCGCACAGCTGAGGGGTGGCCGTGACTGTAAGCTTTGCTCCTGCAGCAGCTCTATTCATGAGTGTAAAGTGAAGCGTGTGCTCGTGAGTTTGCAGGATCAAGCCCAACACTTTCCTCTCGGCTTTCCTCTCCCACATTACATATATAAATTTACACAGTGGAAGCTAAACTTTACAAAAATATTCACGAGTAAGTAAATATGTTATTGTCTCAGTATGTGAAATCTTCATGAATTCTTCGGGTTGAATCCGGATTTACACAAGTGCAGAGCTCAGTGAGAATGTCGGCCTCGCCAATTATAACGCCTACTCATCTAGATGCTCAAATGACATTTGCCTCTCTAAATTTCACAATAATTTGTGGAGCCTTTAGGCTCCTCTGTAGAAATCTTAATTTAAAATCTTAATTTTTGTTATGTAAATTGGTGCAAAAATATGATCAGTTGCCTAATCTTTGAAGTAGTGATATGTCATACAGTTATTCAGGAAGCTTTACAGAAGATGATTACTTGAGGGCACAATTAATGTGTAACATCTTTCTGCTGATAATTTTGTATATTTTATCATGAATTTGGCTCTTACATTTATCCAACTAATATCTTTTCCCTATTCATTTAAATGGTGATGAATGGACATAAGAGAGCAGTTTTTTCTTTTCTGTTGTGAGAGAAGGGAAATGTGCCAATGCTTATGAAATCACTATGTTATGGTTTGTTTATGACATAATTAAGTAAAAAAAATTTAATGTTTTTATCTAGACATTGATCAGGAAGGGTTTGTTCCTGCAGTAGTGAAGTTAATGAGATATTAACTAGAACTTTGCAGTTTGATCAGAGCTGTCATTCCACAGTACTATTTTTCCAGTCCTCCAAATTACTACTTTTATAGCAGAGTGTTAGTGTGAAAGAAGACTTTTTAATGTTTTCCTGTCATTTCTAAAAATGCTTTATAATTCCAAATACAAGAAAGCAATTTCATCATTGCAATAAATTTCTGGGTATAATAACTTGTCGTTAAATTGTTTTGCTTTAACTAGCTTGCTGCAAATTGACAGTACAATATTTTTCTGGGTAACAGTCAGGTCTTTTTTTCTGAATAATAGTTTGCATGAGTTGAAGATACTGACAGCTCTTGCTGAATGCATCACGCTTCTGATACCTCAATATAAAGCATAAAGAAAAAGAAGAGCTACCAGAGCAGTTGATCTCCAGTCTCTCTCTGAAGCTGTGTGTTTCGCAGGATTATTGCCATGAAGGTGATCATCAAAGCAGTGCGAAAACCCAGATCCTGACTTTCTAAGAGTGAAGCAATCTAACAGTTATCTAAATATTTGCTTTAGGAAGTCTGATGCAACATTTAAAAAAAAGTCTTCTATTACCTTATAAACAGACAGCACAAAGGTAATAACTGGAGAATCTTTAGGCTGTAATAAACAGTTGCTAAATTGCAATGGAAAACCACAAGTTGAAGGTTGCACAGATTTCTTCTTTTATAGTATCTTTTTATTACTCAAAAGCTACTGGAAAACTCTTTATCCACCTCTTCAATAAGCTAGTATTATTGATATTCCCATGCATAATACTTCAGCCAAATGACTGAGATTTTGGAGGCTTTCCAGAAAGACAAAATGCTTGAGAGAGAGAGATATATATATTCTAGCAGACAACCTATGTTGGTTGTTTATACTTTCAAGATCCAATAAATTGGAGTTGCTTTCATTGTTACATAAAGTCTGTGTAATTGTGCTCGATTTAGCTTTAGGAAAAGCAAATGCCTATTTCCTCTGTCACAGAATATACCTAATTGGGGAGAGTGTCCTATTTTTTCATCTGTTTACAAACTGCTGTTGAAATTGAAGAACTATGACCAGAAGTTGCTCTTAGTCCCGTGTATGTTTTCCTTTCCCAGAGCCTGTCACAAAGCCATTCTATAAAGATAAGTGTTAACTCGTCCTGGACCATTTCTTCCTTTAAAGTTTTCACATTGAATGATTCAGATACACATCTGTTGGGATGTTCAAATTATTTACCAAAACAGTGGTTTGCTTCCTTCTGCTGACTAAAATCGTATCAGTTTAAACTGGTGCGAATTATTTATGTAAGAGTATAGCTACTTGTAAAACAAGGGATTATTCCATCACTGAAATTACATTTTCATCTATTTTAGTTTCACTATAATCAATCCTTTGTCTGTCTTTTGGTATTGAATTAATTTTTAGCATGTCTTCCTGGTCTTCATCTTGGAAGAATGCTGCAGATGCAATAGTAACTTCCTATATGACTTCTACGCCTCTGCAATTTTTAAACAAAATGTGTTTCAACATTTAAAAAAAATCTGTCTTCAAAACAGTAATAGGTGGATGCTGCACACTTTAATTCCCTGATAACTGCTTATTGTTGCTACGGTGCTGCCAGTGGTAGTTAAAGAACCTTTCAGCTTTGGTGTTCAGATTTCATAAAAGATGCCAATAAAAGAACATAGACAGATGAATTGTGGGAAAGAGGAACAAGCTGCAGAACGTTCAACTTGTAGTTGAGAAAAGCCTTCCACATCTGTGCTGTCCAGCAAAAGAATTAAACCAATTAGAATATACTCTTGAAGCAACTGATTGGCTCAAATCCTGTTGCAGTTAATAGTGGTCAGTGGCTTTGGATAGTAATATCTGATCCATGATTGTTCGTCTTCAATTGTTGAGGTTTTTTGAAGACATTTTTTGCAGTGTTCATTCCTAATATAGTATTATTTTCAGAACAGTGCAGATAATGCAAATGTCATTTTTTGACCTTTTTTAATCATGACCTGTCAATTGTAAAGAAAGATGATTTTTTTTTCTTTTTCCATTTGTTCCTGGATTAATAACAGTGTAAAATCCTGTGTTATTTGAAATAGGTGAAATTGTATATCAGTGTGCTGCATTGTCTTCTTAGAGACAGAGGTGAAAATGAGTTAATAACTCTTTATTTCGAACTAATGGAATAAAATTCCATTGTAATTACTTTCTGACTTCACTGACTTTCATATTTCTCTCATAAGCTTAATTTTCTCACCCATCTGTGTATGCTATTCAGTTGTATTAATTATTCCATATTGAAAGACACTACTTGATAATTAGTTGGTTGTATAATTTGAAGCAAATGCTGTAGTGAATTTTGCCTTTCTTTTTATTCAGAGATCATCTGCAAGCCGTTGTCTCAAAAGTACTCTTTACAGGAAATTATTTACCTGGTAGTTATACTTGAGGAAATAGTTGCTCTCTAATCATGTCTAAAAAGCTCATTGTGTGTATCTAATTTTTTAAAAATATATTCTAACTCTCTTGATTGCTTGTTATTAGATAGGCACATATCGATATAGCAATTTTCAGTACAGTAATTTCTTCACCTGAACAAAGGAAGAGAATGTATGAATCTAAAGATCAATTACTTTCTGCATTGCTTTTCAAGGAAAGGAAAAGTTCATGAGTTATCTCTGAGAAGTTATCTAGCTTTATTTTATTGTTTGCTTGGAAATACAGTTCAGATGCTTCTTTGGATAGACAGATGAAAGAAATCAAAAGGAATTGACTCTGCTTTGCAGCACGCATTCTCAAAACCACGTCTTGCAGGCAGACAACTTTTACTGCAAATCCAAAACTTACCACTGCAATCCTATTTTATTTCTTGTATACTTGTGGTCACTCACTTATTTCCCACTTCACATTTCAAATGTATTTCTGGTATGCAAGTGGCATTTAATTCTTACACTGTCATCTACTGTAAGCACCATGTGCACAATTGGAAATATTGTCTGAACTTAGAAACAGCTTTCTTCTACATTTTGACAACTGAACGACAACATAGAACAGCAGTAGCTCAGTGCTGCCAAAGTTTGTTAGGATTGGTGTTCCTGTTGGGATTACCTGGTTTTAATAGTTGAATCTAGGGTTGAAGAAAGTATGTATTCCTCATATGCAGTGAGGTTTCATATCTGTAACCTATTGAGAGATTCTCCCTACCCAAACCCAAGAACAAAGAGCTAAGGAAGCTTACAAACCATCAGATCGATAGGGGGTATCCAAAAGGCAGTAACTTAGAGGGGTGCTTGTTATTCGCTAACAAAGAGCACCTAAATTAAAACTTTTGGGCATTTTTTCAGTACAAGAGCTCAGATGTCATATTGATCAATGATATTTGAGGGGTAATTCTTTTGTCCAGCACTTAATATCTATAAGATTTCAGTTGGACATGATGTTGCCTACAGGAGAGACTGACTGCATTACCATGTAAGATACTTCTGTGCAGGTTAGTAGGTTACTCATATACAAGTTATCTATGAAATACATGCATACAGCTCATGCCCCTTTTTTTTAAAAAAAAAAAAAGTGCAGAGAAAAGGTACTTGGTTAGAGCTTTCACATTGTGTGAATTCAGTTAATTTTTCCTCATAGCACCTCATAATTTTTCTGAACAGAGATCATTAATCATTCCAAATTGTGTACAAGTTTGTGTGATAGCTGTAAGACCACCAAACTCTGACCCTGGAGGAAATGAATTCCTAAAGGTGAAAAGCAAGTGTTTTCTTAATTAAGCCACCTAAGCTGCCTGGTTTTGCAAATATTTATTAACTCAATTCAGATGAAGTCAGATTAGCACTTCTAGCTGCAGAGAATGTTGTTTCATTGGACCACAAGTCCTTGTTTTCATATCAATATTCAATCTTTTAACACAACAGCAAATTATTCTCCCCATCTCTCTCCTGTGACAGCTCTAATGAACGTAATATCTGGACGGTGATGTATAAACACTTTTTAAATACTTCATTTATAAAAATATAGTTTGTAGTTATTTATAATAGGCTGTTGGGGTTTTGGTTTTTTACACTTTTTGAAGTTAATTTTTAATATTCTTGTCAATTTGCTGCATGTAACTGATACATAAGTGAACACGTAGATAACAAAGCATTCTTGATATAGTAAACTTGTGGGGTATGTGAGCTTGGTATCACAAAGACTTTCCCAGCCAATGTCTTTATACTCTAAGACTAACAAGTGTTTTAATATGATTTGAAGAACAAAAGATACTTTGAAACTGGGCCCAGCTGGAGACTGAACCAGCTCAGTGTGACTTAGAGCAGGCCGTGCCAGTGCTACTACCTAGAGTGGATCCAGGCACTTGCCAGAGTGCTGTTGTGGGTTGTAAGCACCTTCTTCCCCCAAGATTAACCAGCATTGTCCTTTCTGATTTAAGGATGAGTGAGGAGTAAAGCATGTCCCAGATGGCCTGTTAACAAGCTGGAAGTTCAGAGACTTTTGCTAATGTATCAGCATTTGGCCTATACCACAATCCCTAATGAAGAGGGATTGTTTTTTTTAAGTCCTGAAAGGAATAAGTGGCTTGAAGGCTGCATGCCAAGTACTTTGCTAAGTAATTTGCTAAGTCAGAATTTGAATGTGGGAAATAAAACCAAGAATCTCATGGTCTGAATCAGTTTCTCTCTGACCTGCTGGAAAACAAGAGTAATGCTTGCTGCAACCTGCCATGAAAAGTAGGAATTTATTTCAGATTCATTTCTCACATTTCATGTTGATTGATGCATTAGTTAGGATGTGAGGGAGATGGAGGAATGGAAAGGGAAGCTGTGAACTAAATCCATCCAAAAAGTATGAGCTCATTAGAGAGCAATGATCACTTTCTACTCTGTTCTTGTTTGCCACGGTGGAGATAGGGACTCGTGGCAACAAAGTGAGGACTAATAATAATGTTTATTGCTCACTGAGAGGCTGACATAACTAATTGAAAGGAAACAGATTCATCAGTTTCAGGGCTTAAGGAAAGTGATGAGAGGATATTTTCATGACCTGCTATTCCAACTGCTACATATTTTAAAAGCCTCCATGGCAATAAAAAAGTAATCATTTTTGGCAAAGTATGTTACAGGTCTCCTATAGTCTACGCAGGAAAGATTTGGTTCAGGAAAGATTTGGTTGCATTACCTGCATTATAATTTTACTTTTACTGAAATGTTGGACTTCAGAAAAGAACAATCACATATTTTGTGTTTTGCCACTGATTTTGCTGTGCTTTGTACACCTTGTAAAATATACATAATCATATGTCCTTGTCTCTGCAAATTATAAAAAGGCTTTAACCAAAACTCTTTTATGTCCATATACTTTGATGTCCTCTATAATAAGCCTTGGATCTTCATGATTTGGAAGCTATCATAAATACTCAGCAAAAATGGATGTTTAAATGTGCTTTTTAACTCAAAGTGAAATAGAATTGCACTGGAAAGCCTGGAGTTACTTCACGGCAATCACTTCTATTCTGTTTAGGTTTTTGTATTGCTCCTGTGAGACACTGGTTTGGAACTCCTCAGAGTTCTTTTTGTTTTAACTAAAATGTAAATGAACAGTCATATCAGACCAAATGATTGCAGTATGAATTCCAGCCTGTGTAAAACTATCATAGCCAGGAAGTGTGATGATGTTCTATTGCAGAGATGACCCCTGGGGCTATTCACAAAAGCTGGTCTAGTGAGACGGATCTCCTCATGGTTCTTTCTCTGATAATGCAGAGAAATCGGCTCTTGTTTTGAATTGTTATTATCTAGAATAGCCTGTGTCTATAAAGATCTGGAAAAATTATTCTCCCCAGGTAAATGCTAGCCTTTGAAAATAGTCCCCCTCCTCCTATTCCTTGTCCTCAGTATTAAGGCTTTTCTGAAATGGTACTTTACTCTTGTTTTTTTAAATGCCTGAGTTTAAACACTGTAAAATATATGTTAAAGAGAAATCATTGCCCTTAAACAGATTTCTGCTTTTATCAGGGCAAACAAGCTGCTCTTTAAGGAATATCTGTTTAGTGAAATAAACACTGCTTGGGGTTCACGGAACGGTAGGAAGTCATTCTTCTGTTAGCAAAGTTGTTTCTTTGCTCAGTATGAAAAATAATGACACTTGTTTAGTTCTTTATAGCAGATGCTCTTATACATCAAGTTTTGAAAAAAAGGAAATTCACCTTCAGAAATAGGCCTTATATTAGTAATTACATTGCTCATTACTGTAATCGTACAAAAGCTGCAATGACACCTATCTAGATATTTATAAGTTCTTTTTGGTCTTTCTAATGTCCATGTTACAACCCATAAAATTTTTCTGCTCTTTGAAGGCAGCATCACTGTATCACTACAGTTTTAAAAAAAAAAAAAAAGGTGCTTCTCTGGAATCATGCATGTCTGCCTCTGTTCAGATTTTTCCATGCTCAATTTTGGTAAATCCTATTTTTTTGTTTTTTTCTTTCCTAATCTAGAAATTGCCAGCTATGAAAAGCTTGTTAATTTCTGTTTGTAAAATGTTCTGCTGCAACTTGGATTAAATGCAGTGCAGCTGGGAGTAGTCATGGCCAAACAATACAGAGAATAAATTACCTCTATGTGGAGTGTCTGACTAGATAGCGTAATCAACATGAGGCTGACAAAACAACACAGTTGCGCTGTTATTGCTGACAACTTCATTATTTCTATGATGTTCAGCTGGGTAATTTGTTTCTGAGGAACAGCAATATCTTCAGATATGTCTAATGGCCTGTATGTACTTTTGTAAGCTTTCTGAAGATGGATGTGTTTGCACAAGTTTAGGTTTTTTCCTAACATGGAGAGCAATTGCAGGAACCACTAGCGAAGACCATTCTGCCCTACATTGGTTTTGCAATAGGGCAGCATTTCTGCCAAGCAATGTTGGTGAGCACCTCTGATACGTAGGTGGATCACTGGGCAACGGCAGCTGCTCTTTGATTCCTTGTCTCAAACAGTAGTGGCTTAAAGGATCTGATTAACTTTTCATACTAAGGTATTTCTGTTTACCTTAACTTACACTCCAAATGATCCCTGGCCTCCACGTCCCTCCCTGTGGAAGTGGGAGCCTGCAAGCCCCAGGCGCTGGTGTATCTGCGAGCTGCAGCCCTGCAGCAGAGCCTTGTGTTGAAATCCAGGTTGTGCTGAGAGGACTGTAGACCAGGAACCATGGCTAAGGCAGGATGCCTGGACGAGCTGGGGCTGCCAGGCTCAGTGGCTTTTAGTCGCTTACATCACGGGTGTCTCAAATATTTGAAAACACTTGGGGAAATTATTTCATTGGGAAATTTTTTAAACTTAGTCCAAACACAATTATTTTTTCTTCACTCACAATTTCAGAATTTCTTGAGTTTGATCATGACTATGACTGATGAACTGGGAAATATTTGTCTTTTTTATGAATATACTGAATGCTTCTGTGTCTCTGGATAATAGGTTATTTGCTATGGATTTGGATCAAGAACACTGGCTAAAGGAACCAGTGAAACAGTAAGACTCAGATCAATGTCCTTGAGGAAACACAAGAAACCAGGGAATAGGACAGAAAATTAACAAATTGGCAAAAGGGTACGTGTGAAAGATGATAGGTAAACAGGGAGCCAGAGAGGGAGAAATTGCCAAAACCAGAGTTGGAATTTACTACAGTAGCTTATATGTATAAAAGTTTGCAAGAAAGAATAAGTGTGGGGACAAAGAAATATATACTTTTATAGGTTTGTTTGGGTTTCTTTGGTTTTGTTGCCTTTTTTTTTACCTTTCCCACTGTATACCTTTGGCTGTATGAAAAAACACCCAAATATCTTGTTTCAAGGAGCAGAGTCACTTTAACCACCTTTCTAGTCGTGGATTTCCAAAATGAGAGAGCATACAGATGCCAGACAGAGTTGGCCTGACCATGCAACTTTGGGAGGGAGGCTGGAGATCCCATTCCCAGGTATCTCCTCTGCCTGGCTACATTGCACGACCCTGGCTGCGACAGCGTACAGGACACCAGATGTGACATTTGAGCAGTAGTTATTCTTCTAGGGGGATTATGAACAGCCTAAAATACAGTTTTGTCTCTAGTGATGATGACAGCTTTTCCATTGACTGATTAGATAGTAAAGTCAGGCTCCATTTTGAAGTTTTCAAATCCCAAATGTTTGAGTTTCTTTGCTCCAAACTTCCCACCCACTTTCCAGACTACTGATCTACCGAGTTTTTTTCACAAACTCAGGGTACGCCTAGTGCCGAAACACGAGGCAATATAAACCATAGGAACGTTAGTTTCTGTATATGGAGGACGTGCTTGCTACTGAAATACCATCTGCAATTAAGCGTTGGACATTGTGTACGTGGGACAATGTAATACCTGTGTGTGGCAGCTGAAGGCTGTTGAAGAGCTGGGGGAACACTGCCACCTACGGATTGACGACATGAGAAAGAATATCTCCAGCTACCCTCAGATTTTACACAGAACAGCTTTGTGAGCTTCTCATCCTCCCTCAGCCCAGAAATGTTACCGGTGTGCAGAAGAAACAAACATAATTTGCTAAACGGAATTAATGACCAATACATTGTGCTGCTTGGCTGCTAAAAATATCTGTGGTGTATAAAGCTAACAATAACACAGGGTAAACATTTTGGTAAGTGTGTCAGTTAACGAGCCAGCCTGGGTGGCCTCTTTAAATGAAATGTACCGCTAGATGTACATCTTCACAAAAATGTGCAGCTTTAGCAATAGTAATAATAATAATAGCTTGTGAATCAGCTTACGATGTGTGCTGCAGGTAGGAAAGCTTTTAGAGTGATCAAACATGGAATGAAAATCTGTCACAGTAGGTTAAGTAAGTAGTATAAGTACAGCAAACAAAATATTCTGTTCAACTAATAAATATGAAATATAGGCAAGTGAAATAATAAATGGCTGATGTCTTTGAGCCGTATAATGGAATCATCAAAGGTTAAGAACATGCAGGTTTCTGTTACAAGAGCAAAAACTAATGAATTTGCTTGATGTGTCCTATCATAAACCCAGGTTTTTGTTTTCTGTAGGTCTTTTAGTCTTCTCCATTTCCAGTACCAGATGTAGGTGCCTCTCACACTTATTTACACACATTCATTATTTTTAGTAATTAATGTCATGTTTTTATCATTTGGTAAATTTATGATTACTTCTCGTACCTTACTGAGTGTTGCTTTATGTCTTCTGGCTTTTGAACAGTTTAATAATGAACTTAAATTCATATGACAGGAAGATTAGAAATATGTTTACTTGACAGAAACAAATTGTATTTCATAGAACTAACTTGGGCAAGAAAATATCTTGTCTTTTACTATTCTACTAAATAATGTTTGGGTAGCAACAGAGAAGTATTAAGCATTATAAAAATTGAAATGGCAGCTGCAGAAGGTCTACTTTCCATCAAGCTGAAGGGAGAAAGCAAAGAAGAGAAACAGGAGTATTGACTCACAATGAGAAATTGCTAGAAAACATTTAAGAACAGACTAGTTTCAGTAAACTCACTTCAGCTTTTCCCCTGAAAACAGCTGGAGATTGAGAATTCCCTCAGAAGTGAGTTCCATAGATGGGGTCTATACAGACCAAAAAAACTTAAATCAGGGATTTTGACTCAGAAGAATCATCCTTATTCAGCACAGCACTGGAAAGGGAATTTTTATGCTTACATTTAATTTTAACTAATTTAGACATTTCAGATTTTCAGCATGCTTTTTTTCCAGATAGTATCCCAGTGTTAAAGAGGTATTCAGTGGTTTCCAAAAGATTTCCAGTCTTCTTCCTGTTGGCAAGGAGCAGTGACCTCAGTCAGCTGTCCTGCAGCCTTCTGACTAATGACCCTCAGAAGCAGCAGAACAAAAGAGGGAATCCTATACACGTAGAGCCTGTGGTTTTCAGGGTATAGGAGAAGGAATGTCATGCATAGAATATTGTCATAGCACTTTGTAATTCTCTCCTGCGGCAAAATATGCAGGTAGTTGCATATTATATTCTTATTATGTCTTTGAAATATGTACATATGCATGTTTACGTACATATGCCTACATATGTGCATAGAGAAAATCTCTCAAAAATGGTTTGGTCTGTATCCAGGTTGATTGAAAAAGTATAGAATAAGTACAAGTCCCAAGACACACATATGTCAGACCCAGGACTAGATTTTAGCTTCAGCTACTTTGGCAAAAGGATGCTATTTGGTATGAGGTCCAGTACCCTTGACTGAGTTTGAAAGGTGGGAGAAACAGACTCGCCACCAGCTTTTGGGAGGTTTCCAACACTTTCCAAAAATCAAGCATCATGTCTGAGTAAAGCCAGTGGAATTTTTTCAGCAGATTGTAACAGTAGCTCTGGTATCCCTTTAAAAACAATAAAAAATACCTTTTCTGTAGATATTTTAATGATCATTGGCTATGACAGACCCAGGAAATAGTGTGTCTTATTTTTTTTCTATTGCCAGAAGGTACACACGAGTGTTTTGCTTACATGAATTTAACCCTGTGGACTGTCCAGGAAGGATAATGATTTTCTAGATTGTTGTTTATCTTTGTTTATCACCTACACTACTTTAAGAATTCTAAGGCTGTTATAGTTACTCCATACTCTGACTTTGTAACATCTTTGTGGGTTTCTGTGGGATCCAGCATTTGCATTTTTTGCCCTATGGTAAAAAAATTTGTATTTGTATTTTGAAACATCACCTTTCTACTATTTTGGAAGCTCTTAATGCAGGCGTTATCAGATCTGTTTTAGCTGAAATGTAGGCATCAATAAAATATGTTTTTCTTATTCATTTAATAATCTTTTTTAAGCACTACCTGTTCAGGCTGGGAGCTTTCAAATTATCTTGCAGATGTCCCATGGCTATGGATATGGTTGCTGCTTTTGTTGCTATGATTGCAGACAGCTGTAGTGATAGCTTGCTTGAAGAAAGAAGAAACAATACATCACATGCAACATGCATTACTGGACTGAGTGTAGGACTGTGATTCTTTTTTCCCCCCTTTTTTTTGGTTTAACGTGAAACTAACTGCTTTAGGATGGCTGCATTAATGTCTTTTTGCATATACTTCATGGGATATTAATTACAATCATAGTTTTGTTTACTCTGGCAGTAATTCTTTTTTCTACTTGCACGCTGTGCTGCTGATCAATTTCAAGGGATACAACAAGCTAAAAGCATACAGAAGTCATGGCATCTTCGACTACGGAGGCGAGAGCTTTATATATTAGTCATTCCTATAGCTGCACAGGTAACTAGTATAGAGTTAAGGCACCAAACATTTTATCTGTGATACAACACTATTTGCTTTAAACACTGTTTTGCTCTGAGATCTTATCAGTGATTTTGGACTTCAGTAATTGCTAGTAATAAGCTTTTTCATATCTGATCATTCATGCAGTGTAAGGAAGAGGTTTACTCATTCTGCCCAGAGGCTGAACCAGCAGACAGCAAAGCCAACGTGATTCATTGAATGAAGACAGCGGACAATTACCAGCAACTTGTTCACATTTTGCCTCGGATAGCCTAAGCTGGTAAGTCTAATTTAACTCTTTAATGCATATATTCTTAATTATTAGTTTCAAGTATAAAATCGTTTCATAAACATATTTAAGAACATGAATAGTGTTGAGTGGTTTCTTGGCTGTTGTGTTTTCCTAAAATCTGAAGTTAATGCTTTTACAGCTATGCTGTGTCCTACTAGTGCACCTGTCTACACAGCGCAGCATGTATGTGCCACATAGAACAGATAGTGATCTATAACTCAGATTTTTTCTCTCTCTGCAATATGTTTTTAAAAGGACATGAATATTAGGTCAGTATTTGCCAATCAAAAAAAAAGGCTTTATAAGGATAACTAATTTACATTCATTTGTAT
The DNA here is from genome assembly GCF_013368605.1 of Nyctibius grandis. Lineage (NCBI taxonomy): Eukaryota > Metazoa > Chordata > Aves > Nyctibiiformes > Nyctibiidae > Nyctibius > Nyctibius grandis. The sequence continues at coordinate 8,839,681 of NC_090672.1, forward strand.
TTGAATTTGACTTTTAAAGCATCCTGCTCTTGGGGAATAAAATGGTTACTTCAGCTCTTAGAAGTGCAGGTAGAAATTCGATCACAAAGATTAATCTACAGTATGTGCAGCCTGAAATGTGTGTTGGAAGACATTGATCACTGGTTTGGTACATGCTGTAGCAGGGTGATAGTCACACAAACGAGACTGTTTTGGTGGTTATTTCCAGGGTAGTGCAGTACCAGTTTCCCCAGAGATTTAGATTATTTGTTATTGGAACCACTACCATAAGAATTTCAGTTTGTGTTTTTTAATTCTTGGCAATTCAAACTACTGTTAATCATGACAAGTTATAAGGGGAGCTGCTGTTGTTGTTCTGTCTCTTACCAAACCTTGTAAGGTGCTGCTTATTGTAGTTCTTGGCTTGCTGTGAGAATGCTAGTTAGCCAGATCACACAGGGCTACTCTGAACCATATTGAGATGCCCTTATCACTTCATTCTGACCTATGCTAGGTATATGCAGGGGCTTTCATAGGCAAAAATCTCAAATGGGTCAGTTCTGAACAGCACCTGTTTCTGAACTGTTAGTCTTTGATATACTGTAATAATTTTAGTTGTGACAGTGATATATCCTCAGGTATATATTGGGGGATTTGTTATTTCAATCACGACAATGCACATTTCAGGGTTTCACTTGATTGGTGAGGTGAGGGCATGGTTATAAAAAACCCAAAATTAATTACTTGAAAAAAAGAAGCCTAAAACTGCTCTTACAAAATAGTTTGTCCATAAAAATAAAACGCCAACATCCAATAAAAACCAGTAAGTTTTCAATCCCAGAATCATGTGAATTGAGCTGTCTGTTTTCCTTATTTCTTATTATACATTTTACCCATGATTTTGCTCTATCTCTTTTCCATTGCTCGCCCGGGAGTCATTTCTACAGCCTAATAAGATCACACTTCCAGAAAGTTTTACAGAATATGCAGCTTACCTTTACCTTTTCTTTTTTCATTTCGTACCTTGTATGTGACCAGAAAACATGCTAAGTATGATAATCTTCAGTAGCGTTCTGCATCTTACTGTTTAGTAATTATTTTAATCCTCAAGAATATTGTCACAATAGTAATTCTATGAACTAGAAGCACTACAGTTTCTATAAGCATGACTTTAAATATAGATAAATGCCTCTTCACATCAACACCAAAAATCTCCAGCCAAGATCAGCTCTCCTCCAATGGCTGTCCTCTCCACAGGTAACTTAGGGACTTCAAGTCAACAAGCAGGTAGTTCAGTCCAGCGGGATGGAGGGAGGACTTTGTCACCCTAGGGAGGACTGATAAAGGCATAAGCCCTGTTAGCTTTAATAACAGGTATTCTTGTTTGGTTTTAATAATACCACAATAGGTATGAGAAGTCCTACTAAGTAGATATTTATTTAATGTAAACTTACTAAATGTCTACACAGCTTCTCAGTAAGGTTCCATATTGGCATACAGGCTTAATGAAGCTTGGAATCTCTTCATAATGTAAACAAACACAGTGGAGTATGCTGAGCTACCTTTGAATTAAGCATTGGATGGGTCTATTCTTCTTTTTTGTCTTCATCTTGATGTTTAGGTTTGTGTGGTAAATGCAAATTGTTCTCTCTCTCACAAGTTTACTACTAACTGTGTATCACTTGGTGTTCAGTGGCTGTGCTCTTGGAAGCAAATGGTTTGGGAAAATTGAAACTTCCTTTACAAACATGCCTGTGATATTTATTGGCCTATTTTTATCCACAATTTGGGACTGATTCTTGATCCATACTTTATTGATGAAAAGAAGAAAATCTTGAAAACGGAGATAAGAGGAGAAATTTATGTGGCATAATCTGTAGCTCTGTATATTAATAAAAACTCTGGAAGTGTTACTCTAAGTAACTGAGAATTAAATTATTATTATTATAATATTATATTTGCTAAATTGCTGAGTTTATTTAAAATACTAATAACACAGAACAGTGAAAGATGGGTAATCGAGTTTGGGGTAATTGGCTATTTCTTAAGTTTATTTTTAATATATATCTGAAAATAAACTGAACTATTGAAGCTATGCTAAACAGAGACAGATGTGAATGAAATCTTTTGACCATCTCAAAAAGAATTTTATTTCATGTTTATACTCCCAAATGGTTCCACGGATGCATCTGTAAAACAAAAGGCTGTCTTTTAAAACTCAACATTTACCAGCAACTTCCATACAGTAAAGCCTAACCCAAACTGATTCCAGCAAATGGTTCCAAATAATTCTGGCATGTCTGGAACATTTGTGAGTTGGCATTGGTGATCATAATTTTAGTTTTATGCTCTAGTTTGACATTAACAAGCAACTTCTCATGACAGAGACTTTGATTAAAAGTATCTTGCTATGTTTCTTGGTTTCCACTCAGCCTTTCTATCTGGTCCATGTGAGCGTGCTGTTTGGGGCAGAGAATAAAATGCTTCATTTGAAGAGACCATGATTTCAGTTAGTTCTCGTAGGCACCGATGAAATGCATGTAATAATTAAAAGGCAGGATGAGTTGCTTGTGTGAGCCTCACTTCACCTTTTTTCCATAAGCTCAGAGAAACCAAAATCACTGTAGTACTGTTGCTCCATGTGGCCCAGAGAGCTCGTTTCTTATCATACCCACCATTGCACAGCAGTTTCAGGGATGCAGCTCACATAATTCCCTTCTTCTGATTGCACACACTGTTGTTCTAATTTAACAAAGTCTTCTCGTCACATATGACAATTATGCTGACTCTGTGTTTCTTCATCCAGAGACTTGATCTCTCTTCAGTACTCCATGAGCTTGGAGAATATGTGAGATTACTTGTAATCAGACACTTTTGTGCTCAAGACGTCTGCTTCACCACAATTCACAAATGAGAAAGGAAGATACAGACAGCTTATGAGACCTGGGAGATGTCTTTAATCTTAGGGACCAATTCATGCCAGTGAGCAGCCTCAATAGCAGGGCAAGCATTTAGTAAAGAATGCTTTTATGATTGTAAATAGTTATTAGAGTCTGATTTGGTTAGATGCAGGCTGAGACCACGAGAACAGAAAGTTACAGGATTTGTATCAAAGGATCTAAAGCTTATTGCCAGGAAAAGATAGTCTGAAAGGGTAGCCAGATTTACTATTACAACTGTGAGGTCTTCTTGAGAGCCATTCTGCTTTATAGATGTGTACACACTCTTGGCAGGGAAAAAGGAAATGTGAAGAAATTGTGCATTTTTGTCACCTTTTCACTTAGAGATCCCTGGGGATAGTTTCCTGTGCTTGAAGTTGGGTCAAATCTGATTCTTGGTTTCCCTTCAGAAAGGCAAAACTATTCCCACATAAAGTATTTCCAGAGAGTTAAATATTAATTCCGTTTTTCCTAATACAGAAAAATGACTGTAATCATAGAGTGTAGAAAGTATTGTTTAATTATGAGATAATATGGAAATTCTATTAGGCTATGCAGTCTTAGAGAGAGGAGGCAGTCCCTCTCGGAAGAGAGTTTGTAGTCTAAACGGACAGGGCAAACCCAGAGCAGGATAAAGTTTTACAATATATAGACAAAAGTAGTGCCTGTCCACTAATTGAGGGAAGAAACTACTCAGTATGAAACTCTAAACAGCAACAGTTAGAATCACAGATTATTTTAACTGTAAAACATAGAGTGTAAGGAAGGTCTTTGTTTGCAATAACCTGGGCACTAGTTGGCCATAGGTAGTTTAAACTAAAAATGCACATTATGCCTACAACAGAGCCTAAATAACTTGTCTGTGCTTCAGCTGTTATTTGCGAAGACATAATGCCTTAGAAGTCTTGGTCACAGAGCAGGTTCCCTCCCTGCCAAATGCTCCTCAAAACTCTAACAAAAAAAAAATTCTCTGTAGCAATGGACTTTAATTTGGATGATAATGTGTCAGCATTTGATGCAAATTAAATGTAAGCTCATGCATTATTTCTGTAGTAGCTTGTGGTGGGTTCAGAGATGAAAAAGTATTTTTAATCCAGCTATACTTCCTGAGTGAGAAATTCTGCTTTGAGTCTCTAGGGAAAGAGAATCTACCCACTCGACTGAAAATGTCACATGCTTTTGGAGCACACCAGCTAGCAGATAGTAATGTGGGAAATAAAGCACGTCTTGCCATAGTTGTGCTTGTGTCAAACTTAACTCACTTGTCCAGTCAAAAATTTCAGTCCTGCATCGTGTTCTGTAATCAGTTAGATTTTTTTCCTCTCAATTGCTTCAGTTTTGTTTTAAGAAACGATTGTACTGACAAAACACAGATTCTGTAGATGCTATCCACATTCTATAGTAACATTTACATTTGGGTGTCATTTTTTCTGACACTCGTATTACCAGACCTCACTCTGTCAAAAGGCCATTTCCCTCATTAAGTGAAACCCTTTCTCCTTATACAAATTAGCAAAAAGTTCTGAAATGGTCTGTTTTATTTTTCCATCCTTAATTCTACCTCCCCATAGAAATCTGTAGGACTAATTCCATAAAGAGCAATTTGCCATTGAAAAAGCCCAAAAAACGTGCTTCTGAGTGTTCAAAAAACTGTGTGTGTGAAAGTGATTTTTGCCATAGAAGTCTTGCGACGTGTGTTTCAAAGATGCAGTTCTGATCAATGATGTTAGTGTAGCAAAACCTTGTTAAACAGCTGTTGTCTTTCTTCTAGAAACTACTAGCTGAAAATGACACAGCAAATGCATAACTTAAGTCTCCTCCAGACTAAAAAGAACAGTGTGCCATCCTCTCCAAACGCTGCAAAGCGGTTATATCGGAACCTGTCAGAGAAGCTTAAGGGGAGTCACACATCCTTTGACGAAGCGTATTTCAGAGCTCGATCAGACCGTCTCAGTCTCCGTAAGACCTCAATGGTAATTACTTGATATATCAAATTGCCAATTTATTGTCTATTAATCTCCTTAATTGGTTTGCTTTTAATCTGTACGATTTTGATCATCTCACTTTGTTCCCCGACCAGTGCTGTACATTCTTCCCAGACTTACCATTTATGATCCTGTGTCAAAATAAAGTCTGACCTTCTCAAAGGCTAAAGTAAAGCTGCTTCACGGAAGTGATGATGCTTTATTTTAGGACTTTGGAAAGTCAAGAGGCTGTTGTCTCTCTCCTGTGAAGAAAGACTGTGACCTGAAGGAAGCAGGGGATCATGGCTCCTTCCTCTCAGCTCTGTCAGAGCCAATAGATTTTGTTTTACAGAAGGAGAAGCCTGAAGCTCAAACAGGGCTCGATAGCTGAAGAACTGCCTTTGCATAGTAGCCAACAGCTATGCTTTTGAGGCAGTGGGTTTCCAGAAGCTTTCAGTTTGTAGGGATCATTTGAACATGAGCCTCTAAGTACAAACTGCGAGAAAAGATTCTTTAATTTTTAGCCACTATCTTTTCTTTTCAATTACGAGCTTGTGTGTGACTGAGTGAAAGAGAGGAGGATAAGCTAGTGCTGGGGACCATGCCAGAGCAGACTGAGTTGTAGAATGAATGAATGCCAGTCTGTTAGCATATCTTCTGACCTGTGTTTCTCTAAATATACTGAGGTGTATATTCCTTCAAATATGGGGTCTTCTATCATACTTCACTAATGAGAAGAGAAATGGCAAATGAGCACAGCCCAAAGACTGAGGAGCAGCGTACTGCCTCTGAGGCTCAAGTCCTCTTCTATCCACAGAGCTAATTACTTACAATCTCACTTCTCTCCCTTTTCAGTCCAGCTCTGTCAGGCGGTGGGAGTGCCTATTCAATCAGTAATTGTAATTAGGAGAATCGATTTTACATTGTGATGTGGATGGAGGTTTAATGGGATATAGACTTACTTGTGCTAACTTTGCTTTCCCCAGCCCGCTACACTGTCATAGGATTGACATAGCATTTGTCACTGCTGACCTACACTGAGCATAGGTACCTCTAGGTATTACCAGTCTGGGGCCTGAGCTGGTGTCCACAACAGTCAGTGAATAGACTCCCACTGGACTCAAAAGGCTTTGGATCCCATTCTGTCCATTCTGGCTGCTATTTTCACAGTTTTCCTTAGAAATAAATAGCAAGGAAACCATCAGTGAAGGGGTGGAAATACTCCAGGTCAAGGTGTTAGCTGATGTATTTTCTAATCATTGAGTTTCTGTGCTACAGAGCTAAGTCAATGACTAAAATCATGTCTCCAGACAAGTGAACAACATTTGTTAGAATTTGTTTTCTTTCAGCTTTGGCTAGTGAAGAGTTTTCTTTCCATTCTCTCTTGCTGTGCAACACTTTCCATTCAGTAAATTGTTGTCTTGCTGCAGACATAGCAATGTCCCAAAATAGCTTTATTCTTGAACTCATGTTTATCAAAACAACTCTTTGCAGAAACTACTTTAATGTTTTTTCCAACTCCAGTAGCACATAGTGGACTTTTTCAGTCAAACCTAGAGCAAATATCTTGAAAGGAGCACTTCATTTTAATTAAGCTACATCAGATTGCATTTCTAAACACTCCAGCACTGAATCACTTACTGGAACGTGGTTATTACTTACTGCAAAGCAATACTGTAGTCCTTTTCAGTATATACATTTGTGCATCAGAGTAACACCTAAATAAATTAATCACATAGCACAGCTGTCTAGCTAATGATTAGAGGTTGCAGGACTGAGTCAAGGAAAAAGCAATGTGAAAACTGCCCTTAAACTTTAGCTGATCACTTGTAAATGCAATTCAGTTTCTTTTTCAGTTCAATGATTTTGTCTTTTCAGAGTAGAAGAAAGTTATCTAGTAAATGTAAATGAAGGCAAAAATCAGAAAGGTCTCGTTAGTATTTGTGACAATACCAGCTGGACTAAAATTGAGCATATGGGTCTAAAGATACTATGTCTTACCCCTATTTGAATTTCTTATCCCTGGGCTGCAGATGTCTGAATAACGCTGCAATACCGGAGAGTCTTTTACACAGAATGTTATCAGCTTTTTGATGAAAACTATATAATCTTCAAATATATTTCTGTTTTCCGTGTGAAAGCAAATAGTTGGGGAAAAGTTGGTCAGGTGTGTAGAATGTTTTTCTGGACTCAGAGCGCTGGGCTTGATGCAGACTTCCAAATGGGGCAATTTACTGGCATGGCTGAAAATGTGGTAGATATTTTGCTGTCTCACCAGGATATTTTTTGACTGAAATAGATGTAGCATGGCTAGAGGCACACTGCTATGTGGATGAGGGATACATACATGCCCAGTTAGAAAGGCCATATCACAGTTCCCATGTTTTTGCACTCTTTGAAGTTATGAGACTTTCCAACATATTTCAGCCTATTCCTTGTGTCTGAATTGTTCATTCGGAAAACCTGATATTTGCAATTTGGTCTCATAATTGTTTGGATTGGATGAAGTAGCTTATAAAATTCATGCTCTGTTTCTTCTTTAAATCAGTGCAGCTTTTTCAATCTGATTTCTAATGAAATGAAGAGAAAGAAATTTGCTTTTATTTTTTCCCTTTTGGTGAAACATTCTTGCCAACACATTAGCTGGCAAGAGCATTTATGAGGAATTAGCTTAAGCATGTGCTTAGAATCTGTTCAGCAACTAACTTAAGGCCAAAATTTCACAAATACTTCAAGTATTTCATTTGACAAGCAAAAATCCAAAGATGCATTTTCAAAGGCATCTAGGCAGGTCTAAATCTTGATAACTGAATCCAAAAAATAACAATTCAAATCAAAGCTTTTAAAATAATTCTATAATAAGAATTCAGGTAGGTAAAATCTGTTGTTAAAGTGGAGGATACAAAAGATGTTCCAGCAGATCAGTGCTCTTTCAGAAAGTGTTGTTTCACTAAGAGCAAAACTTGGGCAGGGATATGCCCAATAAAGCTACACCAATTTAAAAAAGAAAATAATGTTATGATGTGGCTGAAATGTTAATTTCTAATCACAGTAGAAGACTCTTTCAATTCCATATTTATTTCATATCATAAAGAATATGTTATTATGTAAGAATTTCCTCTGTTTCCTCCATGTGGGTTTCAGGACACGGGAAGCTAGTTTCCATCATGTATCTGGATCGCTTGCTCTCTTATGTATGCATTTCTTTAGTACGCCCATTGGCACAATATGTCTATGTAGATCTCAGTTCCTTTATGTGACCCCATGCTGAGCCCTCCTTGCTTAGCTGGGCCTCCTGCTTCTACTAATTCATTCTTAAGAGGAAAAAGACCTGTTGGGTAATTATGGCAATGGGACACTGGGAGAGAATTTAAAGAATCTTGGCAAATAACATGTCATTACTGTAGGCTCCAGAAGGATGTTCGCATAACAAACCTGCAGGCCATGCTACTCTCCTGCACCTGCTTCTCCCCAGCTCAATTAAGAAAAGATAGGTTTCATTGTATTATACCATTCTTTTACTCCTTGACATTGGTAAGGAAAAGGTTCAGTGGTTCTTCCTGCTTGAGAGTCAGTGCCATGTATGTTCTTGGTTTTGGCTACTTATGATCTCTGTTGTTCAGACACATCACTCTCGGACATGCAAACAGGACAGTCAATTTTTTCAATCTTATTTCTACTTCTTTATTTAAGGACTATACATTTCAAAGCTGCTTCTAGTTACAAGTTAAATGCAAAAAATATGAGCATCTAGAAATGCCTGAAGTGTTTGAACAGTACCTATTACTAGCTCACACTGGAGCTGTGAAGGTTTTTCTCCAGAATTGCTTGTTTGATTTGGATTTTGATCACCTGAGTTTGTATACACCTGATTTTTACCTGAAATGTTGAGTTTGAAAAAGTTAGTAGTCCAAGACTCTGCCAAAATCATAGTCTTTCAGTTTTACACTGAAAACATATAATATTGCTTATATAGTTTGATTACAGGACAGATGTCTCAATAAGTATGGGTTTGTTTTGTATGTGTTTGAATCTCACTTGAATCTTCCTACGGACGTGAAGCAAGTTCAAGCACACAAGTCCAGAGGAAGACCAAGCTCAGTTTTGCTGCAATTTCCATGTTTCTAGCTGAACCTAAGTTGGGGCTAGAGGATTAATACTTTATAGCAATCTCACAAAAAACAAATTTTCTCAATTTATTTTTAAAACACTGACATATGAAAAGTTTTACTGAATTTCTGCTTTTATTGATACACAGAATTTCCAGTGCAATGAAGCTATGTTTGAGGCTGTAGAACAGCAAGACCTGGATGCTGTTCAGATTCTTCTTTATCAATACACACTGGAGGAACTGGACCTGAACACACCAAACAGTGAGGGACTAACTCCCTTGGATATTGCCGTTTTGACAAACAACATCCCTATTGCGAGGACCCTTCTACACGTTGGGGCAAAGGAAAGCCCACACTGTAAGTAAAGAACACAAACTGAATTGGCTTAGATAATTGCCTGTGGGAGATTAGGTTTGCTGCTGGTTTGTGACATTAATTACATTACACACAAAAATTGACTGGTTTTGTCATAAAGATGATTATACCAGCAATAGTACCACAGCACTAGAGGACATTTGCAGCAATATCTGCTTGTTGAATGCATGCTCAGTAGATCTTTTTTGTTCTCTGTCAGATACAGCAACTGATGAATCAGGTTGAGCTTGTAATGTGATTAACCCTGGGGCAGCTGCGTTAATATCAATACTTAGAAAAAATCTTTTAAAACATGGAAACAGGAACTGAGTGAGTGATTCAAAGATCATGGTCTGAAATACGGTGTTTGTCATCAAAAATGAAAGGACGATGGGTTGTCTAGACTTTGGTTTATTTTGATTATCCTTTTGATTTTGGCTATGCTGCCTTCAGGAGACAGGTTGTGTTCAAATCTATCATTTCCATTACCACAGGCTCCTCACTCCCAGTCTTCAAATGGCCCAAAATCCCACTTAAATGAGAATTTCAAAGTTCTATAGAACCAGAGAAAATCTAAGCACAAAACAGACCTTCTCACTTTACTGGAATACCAATATTGCTTATAACTACATATTGTAGTTATAAAACTATCCTTTGTATTCCTTCATGGGCATTTTTATGCACAATTTGTGGATTAGAGGGTGACTTACCAACCCAATTAATCAACCGTATACCATGACACAAACTCTGACGCCTTACTTGTGTCTAAAAATACACCAATGTATGCGAATTTGTTTTAAACTGTCAATGCCTATATTTAGGACATTCCCAGCAAGGCTATAATGAGACTGTGTTTGAGGGGTTCGGCCACTGCAGACTCTGCCATTAATTTGAAGTTAGTTAAATTAACAACATTTAGTGCTGGCATGTCAATCTCAGTGCTCCAGGAAATTGCACCTTGAGGCTACTAACATTGCCAGCTTTTTCACTGGAGAGTGTGTGTGCATGTGCGTGTGTGTTGAGTTTTTTTTGCCAGACCCTCGGTGTTGGTACACCTTTATTGCTTTTCTATGTCCACAGCACTTATATTATCATTTATTCTGGCCTCCTTTAACCTTCCCTGGAGATTTTTGCATAGTGTAGCTGCTCAGTGAAAAGAGTTTTTTAGTTTTATATTTATTTGTTTATTTTTCTGTCATGGTTCATGACTGAGGCTTTAAAAAAAAGTGTGACAGCATTTAGAGTACATGATTGACTGCTGAAGCAACATTCATTAACCATGACAAATCTAGAGGAAAACACAGTCTTGAGTGTTCCAAACAGCAGTAAAAAAGACTAAACTAATTTTTCATTGACCTCATCTGTAAATAAATGCAGTCTGATGGCGAGCAGGGGCAATCATAAATTAGTATTCATTTCCTGTAATTAATGCAAACATGCCTATGAACACAGAGAATATGAATATATAACCACCTCATTTCCATTTCAAAATACACCCACCAAATTTCCACTTCACTTATCTTGATTTTTAGTTTTTCTGATTGAAATAATGGATGAAGCATTCTCAATAGAAAGCAAACAATTGTTTGGTTTGGGTTTTTTTACCTTAAGGGTTTACAGTTGCTACTTGAGAGCAAAATGCACAAAGTTATTTTCAGCACTAAAACACAAAGGTTCACAGCGTCTTTGTATGTGGCTTCATTCTTGCGGAACTGATAGCAGTCACTTTCTGTTTTCTATAGTCTTTCTGCTTTGCTTTCTGTACTTAACCAACTCTGTTAGAATGAAATCCATTCTGTTTGTATGATCTCAGGGCTGCAAGAACATGATCCAGCACTCAGCAGGAGCATTTTCATTTCTCTGTGGTGGGTAGTTGAGTGAGACTTCCCCAGGCTAAGTGGGAGGGGAGGGGATTTCAGGGTAAAACTCTGACTCACCTCAACTTTAGGACAGGACATAAGCATCTCTTAATCTGATCGGAAGGGTATAGGACAGATGCACAGATCTGGGAGACTGCAAGGTAGAGGAATTCCCCATTCCAAGTGCACACAGAAAGCTTCCGACAGAGAAAGTTCTCGCTCTTCCACTATATTAGCCGCAGTGATCCAGCTGAAATCTCATTATAGCCCCTAACATACTGCTGTAGAAAAGAGGACTGGAGGACAGATAGCTTCCATCTGTATCACCTGGATTGCTGCCTGAAATAGGAAGAACAGCAGATAAAGCAATAGAAAGTAAAACTATGATCTTCATTTCCACATGGAGCTCAGACTGTATAAATCATAATCGGAACCCAACATCTCTTAAACACACAGTAAGTAAGATCAGAGAGTACAGCATTTAAAATATTAATTTAGTTGTGGAGGAGGCAAAGTCTGATGTATTATCTTTTCAGTTACTCATTCATCACATACTCATGGTTTGGCTTGGCTTGTTCATGTGAACCCAAATAAAAATAAGATTAAAATTTCCAGTGGCTGATTGAACACATTTGCAGGACCTGACAATGGTGGATCAGAATCTTGATTAAATAGATAGAGCAAGATTCTTAGTGAGAACTTGAACCAATGCCAATTCTCAATCACCTGAAGTTCTGGCACATAAAATCTCCTTTCTCAGTCCTGTTGTTGTGCTATCAGATGTGTTGCATGCTTATTGTAGGCATGGATCCAGGAAACCGTATCACCTTTGGCCTCCCAGTAAAGGCAGTTCTGAGGATACTAGCAGATTCTAGTAAGCCTGGCCATATGCCTCTGATGTCCATATGAAGAATGATCAAACTTCAAGAAGGATGGCTTCAAGCCAGCTTCTGAAAGCAAAGTCTTAGAGACAAACATTCTTCAAAAACAACCTTTTGGATGTCAGAGGCATTGAGTAATTCTTTGCTCGCCCCCTGTGGCTTTAAATATCCCACGGCACTTTTCACATTAGTACGCAGGTTTATTCTTAGACTACGCTAATACATCAATTGTGATATTTTTATGAGAGACAGAGGGCAAAAGTTAAAACAAGAGGTTCAGACTGGGTAAAACAAACACCTTTTTCACCATAAGGACAGTAAAGCAGTGGAACAGGTTGCCTAGAGTGGTTGTAAAGCCTCCATCCTGGGAAGTTTGCAAGACCAGATCAGGTAATGCCCTCAGTAACTTGGTCTGACCTCATAGTTGACCCTATTTTGAACAAGAAGGTTAGACTAGAGAAGGTCCCTTCCAGTCTGATTTGTACCATAATCCTATGATTCCAGATTAGGAATAACACATTCATACGCACAGACATCTTTGCTCATGTGGTGTTTTGATATCAAAAACCTGTCAGAGTCTTGGTCCTTTATATGGTACAGTTTGATGTTTTCAGAAATGTCTGCTGCACCTGGCATATGCAAGTGAATGTTTGGTGCATCCTGTGCAAGATTCATGCTGTTCCCGTAAAAACCTTAGGGAAACTAAGAGCCTGGCTGTCCCTAAATAGCAACTCCCCTTCATTGCTAAGAGTAGCTGCTTGTGCTAGGGCAGTGTTTTTGGTAAATAGGGGCCTTTTAAGTTAAGACTATCTCAGAGCTCTTCTGGAAAAATACCAGACACCAGAGAAAAGTTATTTTCTGTGATTACGGAATTCCTTCTCTTGTATTGAACATCAGATCAGTAGTTGCATTTCTCTTCAGATTAAACATCTTTACACGTCCTATTTTCTAAACTGCAAATAGTTTGAACAATTTCAGGCTAAGAACAATTCTGAAAATAGGGCTTGATTCACCACATTTCACTGTATAATCAAGAGGCAGTTTAGGGTAGTCTTGTGGACTCGGGCTAAAATCAAGCTTATTTTAGCTAGTAACCTATGGGATCTTCATTTTCACCTTTATGCAGCACGCAGTAGTTCATACAGGCAATCTGAACTGCTAAATGTCAAACGAAAACTATTCTGAGTGCTGGAGAACAACAAAATCTCCATATGTCAAACTGGTCGCTATCTGTCCAGTCTGTCAGAGAACTAATTGGATATCACATGGGCAAAACTGAGGCACAAAGAAAACTTGCAAAGAGATCCTTTCTATACCAGCCATGGCCCTTAGGCACAAAACTCTCATTCTTAAGTTTGCTAATTAGATCTCTCTGAGAGATTTATATATTGTATGTGTTTATAACCAGAACAACCTTCTTTTTTTCTATGAAACCTTATGATACGATGGCGAAGTAGGGGTTGGATAGAAACTAAATGCTTTATTATTTTAGTTAGTTTTTAATATTCCACCAACTTAAAATGCATATGCAATTTCAATCTAATTAAGACATTTTTAAGCATATGAGAAACACTGGAATATAAAATTTGCTCATGTCATTAATCCTATTTAAGTGTCCAGATCCTTAAGTGCTATAAATTAGCATGCTCTAATCCACTTGATGACTGGAAGGCAGAGTGTTCAAGGGTTTGACCTGACATGTGTTATACTGGACTGCATAAGGCCAGAATTTTGTCACATAAGTCCACCAAGCAATTACTTACTTTTCCCTTTTCTTGGTAGTTGTTAACATGGAAAGCAGGTCAGTGCATCTGAGTACATTGGTCCAGGAAGCACAGCAGCGAGTTACCGAATTGTCTGCACAAGTGATGAACGAAGGCCTTGGCACAGACAACACAGAAAAAGAGAAGCAACTAAAAGCCTGGGAATGGAGATACAGGCTATACAAGCGCATGAAGGCAGGCTACGAGCACGCTAGTAAGTAGAAGAAAGCAGTTGCAAAATTCAAGACAAGAACTCTACAACTGAGAACACTCTGCCTTTGTTGAGCAAAGATGCTCTCACTAACTGATCCTCACAGCACTGCTGTGACACAGACAAACATTAGGGTGGGAAAACTGGGGCATACGACTAAATGGCCTTCCCAAGAAATAAGAAGGAACTGTTGTTTGAATAACAGAGGACTGAATATCTGAGAGCAACAAGCACATTGCTCCTTTAGGAGTGGGCTGCATAAAATTCATGAGACCTCCAAATTCATGTTCAGGATCTAATGATTCTGTCCTGCTTATTTCTCTTCACGTTTACTCCTGGATCTCATTTAATGTGCTCAGAGTTTAAAAAAGGATGATTAGAAAAGAATATATGAATAGGGAATAAGAGCGATGGGGACATTGACATTTTTTCTGTTGTAATTTGATTTTTAAAAAAAACTCTGTTTTAAAAGAATGGGATCATTCTAAACATTTGATCAAATAATGGAATTTTATTTTACATAGAAAAATTGTGAAAACTTAATTGTAATTTTGACATCCACGTATAACATTTCATCAGCATAGTCACAGATTGGGTCACTTTAAACAGTTGTACGAGTGAGTCTGTACCCAAAGTAAATGTGAATTTGGGCCCATGGGAAGGAGTAAACAGGGCTGAATTGTTTCATGTGTAGATCTTTTAGCTGTATCCTGTTCAATGAAATACAATCATTGCCATTAACATTTTTACAACCATCTTTATATAAATGTACTCACAAATAATTTTCTCAAATTTATTGTATTCTAAGATTACTTCTTCAAGAGAGATGTAGTGCTCCTTGTATTAGATACTAAATACAGGAAATACAGCAGTAGCGTAAGTTAATATAATGATTTTTTTTAAATCAATCCCAGCAGTACGTCATGACATTTTGTGTTTGATTTCTGAATTGAGTCTGATTGATTGATATTCTGTGAATTAAGCTTTTTTTAAAAAAAAAAAAGTTAGGCCTCAACGGACAACTGTATTTTGGAACTACTACACTGAAACATTTGTGGAATTTGCAATTTCTGAATCACAATAATGTAAAAATGTTTTCTATTATTTGATAAATTTGAGTTTGTTAGTGAAACCGTAAAGGTTTAATTAGCTCTTTGTGGTTTTGTCCTTTCTCTCTCCTCCTAACCACCCCAAGAGATTTATAGGGGCTTTTCGTTGACATAATTAGCATGAATCTGTTTTATTGGGTTACATATATGCAGGAAGATATTTTTAACTGAAAGGAGCCAAAAACCATGATAGAAACAAATGGTGTCTGCAGGATATTGTTAGCAGGGGCACTAATTAAAATGCTCAAAAGGCAGAGAACACAAACACCTACAACCCAAAGCTCACAATTGCAGGGTGATTTTCAGTGGGTTCTTTGAAGAGTCAGAAACATTGTTTGAATAGGATTTGTTGTGCTGAAGAGCTGATGTTTTCTCTTCTCTCCCAGGAGCCCCTGAGGCGCCAACCAACGTCTGTCTCATGGTAACAAGCAGTACATCACTCACTGTCACCTTCCAAGAACCTCTGAGTGTCAACTCAGCTGTGGTGACCAAGTATAAAGGTACTGGATTTAGACATCTTTCATTTACCTTAACAATGTACAGAAATTTGAAGGCTAAGTGGCAAAGGTGTATACCTACAAGAGATTATATTACAATGCTAGTAATGTTTGAATCTAATTATTTTCCCAGTTAATAGCTGTAGGAGTGGAATTTTCTTAACAGATTCCCCCAAGACAAAATTTTTGTTAAAAAAGAAAAACAAATTAACCAAACGCTTTCTCCATGAGTGCTTTGAAGAAGTTTGCTTGACTCACTGTGGTTAGGACATCAGCTCAATGACTGGGCTGAGATGAGCAGTTATAAAACACAAGCTAACTTATGGTGCCTGTGGGCTCCTGAAACCATGTCTATCCTTGTAAATGCCAAACCCACACCACCATTCCTTAAAGGAATGCCTCTGGAAGCTGAAACTTTTGGCAGAGGCATCATACAGCCCAGCTAATTAGCTATTCCAGGGCTGCCACATCATTCTTGGAAGAGCAATACGTTTGGGGTGGCACCAGTTAGTTGCAAAGTGGAATGAATAGGAAAATGCTTCCATCTGAATAGCACTGTTGAATAGAAATGGTTTCAAACCAGAATTTCTGTTCCACAGGAAATTCCAACATTTTAAAAAAAAAAAGTAGTTTTATTGAAGATTAGAACAAAAATGAGAAATTTTTAAATTTCCTGTTTAAAGGAACTTCCAGTTTTTCTAAAAGGTTTGGAACAGTAAGTTCTTCAGTGTGAAGTGCAGCAATCCACAGCCTCCATCTTCCAGTGGGAGCCTGAGTCCTTCCACAGGTCAAGGGACTGAAAACCACTGTTCTGAAGATCTGAGGCTTTCTTTGCCCAGCCCAGGGGAGTCAAGGAGTGGGGAGCCTGAAAGTCCTCTTAGTTATTTCCCACTGTGTCTCTCTTAATGTTTACTATTGTGTTTGTTTCTTTGTATTGATAACTAAAAACTCATTTGAGAGGTACTTGAACCTTGGGTTTCCATACACATAGCAAGAACCATAATGGCTGTGTTATGGGGCAGTCTATTTCATGTTTCCATGTGTGGGTGTCACAGGGATTGCTTCAGTAGGAGAGATTCAGAAAGCCCCAGTCCATTGAGGGTCCAATAGAGCTCATGGAACTCTTCTGAAGGTGGTACGTGCCAGTGTACAGGCTCCGCTGGCATCAAGCACAAGCACGCAAGGGACTGCCTGACTTTATTTTGGAAAAGGCAGATTCTCTCTGTCTTTCCTCCCTGTGCTTCTGGCCAGAGATGCCAGTCATCACTGGCTATGCCCAGTAAAAAAATTTTTACAGTGCAAGAAAAGAATACAACCTCCCAGACATCACTAAAGCCATCAAAGTGATTCCATTCCTGGTAGCTTCAGTAGAAGGGTAAATTACTGTATTACACCTAGTCAGATGTGCGGTGCTGCAAGAAGCGTGATTTTCAAAAACATCAAAGCCCTTTAGAAGCCTAAATCTAATTTTCAGCAATGGGTTGGGTTGCCAGGAAACTAAATTTCATTTAAGGGCTTCCTACTGCCTGATTTACTTGTGAAAATGATACTTGGGCTCCTAAAACACTTAAGTTCTCTTGAAAATATCAGACAGCTCTTTGCAATAAGCATATTTTAAACAACCCTGAAACATTGTCCACACTCTAATTAGAATGATTGTTGATATTTTCACAGTAAAGCAAATTCCCAAATAGAATTTATTTTTAAAAATTATTTTCTAAAGATTGTAGTATTTTTCTTTTGTATATTCATTTGAGTTGCATCTGGTTTGCACCATGTCAATTCTGTCCTCTTTTTGGTAAGCACAACATTCAGAGAAATTTAATCCAACCTGACCTAACTTTCTAATCAGACCAGGTAGCATTGCAGTCGTCTTTTGAATTACCCTCACTGGTGATCATTTTATGCTTTATCAAGTTGACAGTTTTGCCAGAATGTTCTTTTTAAATCCTTTGTCCCGGGAGACTTGCATATTTATGGTTAGATAAAAAGAAAGATCATTAATAGCTCCTTTTGGTGACTTTCGGGAATTAATTAAGCACTGGTTGTAGAATTGTTTATTACATTATGGAGTGAGATTCTTCGTGCTAGTTTGAGGGGTCATAAAATGAACCTTTCAAATGATCACTTGCAAGAATGATTAGAACCAGCTAGCAATTACTAGCCCTGAAAGGAGAGCTTGATAACATTGTGTGAGGATCTTTTTAGTCAGATATATAAATCTCCTGTCCAGAAAACTGTCTAAGCATTTTGCTAATTCAGGGACAAAAAGAAGCTGTTAGGGTTTTTTCCCCCCCAGTACTTTACCGTTTCTTTTTTAAAGCAAATTAAAATTCAGGAGCATTTGTAGCAGTGTTTAGCTAATACCTGCTCATTAACAGAAGATAATAATATTCTTTTCTCTGGACCTGAATTATAGGGGATAAAAACTGACATCACTTCAGTTTAGTTTAGTTCCCTAAAAACATTGAGAAACTGCCAATTCCTTTTTTCTGTGTCATATTTTTTTTAAACATATTTTTTCCAAAGCTTTATTTGCCCAAATGTCATTTAGAAACTGGGCTTGGAACATTATCTAACTGATATTTTCCTGTGTGTGATCTTTTCCCTTGTTAGCTGTATAACTTACAATATAATAATACAGGAGAATAATACTTTGCACTCACTCTCTAACCACTAAAACCATCTCACTTCATTAGGAGATTTAATTTTAACCACACACGGTGAATGGGTATTGACTTTGGTGTCCCAGCTGGATGGCAGTTCAGTGACTGCATTCTGTTGAGGCATTGCTTTAAGGAGCCAGAGTATTCTTTACTTCCTCTCCTGGATTGTTGTTTAATGTTGCAGGCACCATCCTAATGGCTCCCTTCAGTTTCCCTCCAGAGAAGGCTACAGCGTGGTGGTGGCTGACGTGAAATGATTCCTATGTATATTGTAACTTAGTAAAGTGTTTTGAGGCTGGAAACAGACAGGCATGACATAAATCAATAATAATAGTAATAATCTGCTCTATGCTAGAGAAAGATTCAAAGCCAGACACACCTCACCCCAGCCAGTTTTAGGAAGGATGTGAAGCATCACTGTAGTATTGAGAAGAAAAACCCCTGCCCTTGGCTAATCATGCCCTAAAGCCAAACTTCTCATTGTGGAAGTACTCGAGACCTTTAGTTTTACATCTTTGAAAATACAATCAAAACGTTCCACACTAGTATACAAAATAACTTGCCACAGTTTGAAGCTAGGATGAATCTTCTGTTTACACTGTCATGTTGTTACTGCATGATGTATTTTTATCCTAGAGCTACACTACTGTAACCATCTTGGTGCAAAAATTCCCATTAGCAACATAATGCAGATAGGCACCACTTGATTCCTAGGAACAGTCCCAATAGAGCCGAGTCGTAAGTGCTTGTAGGGCTTTTAAGAACTGTTGTCTTTCACTAATTACCCTCTCCAGGGTTCACGTGTTCACGTGTTCCACACAACACATACACATAAAGAAAGAATGTTTTTTTTTAAAGAACAAAACAATAAGTAATGGTAAGTAATTCTGCTTCATTTATTTTCCATTCATTTAAAACCTGATTATTATTTTGCTTTTACAGTGAATTAGTACAGGTAAACCTCCTCTTATTGCATAATTTTTTTTCATACATTTCCCATCAGAAGTAGTCATGATAATGCTGTGATCCCCAAGTATAGGATAAGGAAGAAAAATGGACACAGCGCTGATCATTACCTACTGGAAAGGATCACTATGCAATGGAAAATCTCTGTTTATATTTTATTTACAATTTTTAAACAAACATCTATATCCCCTTTTGGAGAAAAAATGAAACAGCTTGTATAACCAAAGTTGAGCTAATTTATTTAAGAGCCTGGAACTATTGATGTTTGAACAGAGAGGAAAAGAGAAAAAAATCTGAGCCATGTTTGATGTAGCAAACAGAGCTGATCTTCTCTCTCTTTGGATGTAGCTGTGGACTTGGATGCCAAGTTCTTTTCCAGATAGTGATGCTAAGCTGTCTAGGCCACTTTAGCCCTTGTTACCTTTTTGTTTAGTTTGTTATTTTAGTAGAATATTTCATGTTTGTCAGGGCTACCCAGCTGCCTTCTAGGATTTCTGTTGGACGGAGAGAAGATTTCTTTATTTTCTATTTAAAGAGTCTGGAGCTCTTTAAAAAACAAAACAAAACAACCCACATCATCTTAGATCAGGAAAGAAGGAGTTATATCTTGTTTAAATTTTGACAAAAAGTTGCTCCCTCTAGCATTGTACGGTGGGTTTGGCTCCAGATGGATTTGGCTAGTCTAACAGGTGGGGCTTACACAAAGACATAAGTGTGTATATATATATATATATATATATATATGACATCTCCAAATGTCTTCCCTGCTTTGGTGGCAACTAACTGTTCACATAGCAGTGTCAGAGTAGAAAACAGCAAGCCTGTGCTTTGATTGATTCCTAGAAGAACGCTGGTTATGGAAACGAATGCTTGTAGAAGTGAATCTTAGGTACGAAAATGTGGTGCTTTAATATTAGTATCTATGCATCTTTCTAAAATAGATGCTATGTCACTGCTTGATCCTGTTCCAGTTTATAGTGGAATTAAGGGGCATTCTGCATTCAACTTGATCTCGAAACCCTTTTCATTTATTATTCAAAGTTTCTTTGTATATTTTGAAACTCATTCTTTCTTTCCCCAAAACAGTTCTTACTCCATAAAAAGGAAAGAGAATACATTTCTTTGTAAGACATTTGAATTTATCCTGCTGAATAGGTGTGGTCTGATATTTTTTACAGTAGTTCATTTATGGCATTTTATTAGGTCTCCTGGGCACTTTATTTGCACATTACATTTTGGTAGCTAACAGGACTGTGCAATGTGTCTTCTATTTTTATGCCTAGCAAGTATAGAAATGTATAAATGTTAAAGCAAACCTTTCTATTTCTACGTCCTGTCAATGTCTGTAGTATGTGTAGGACAACATAAAATTTAAGAACTTCTATTTTTTAAGTTTGCTATGTATTTAAAACCACCTTTGAACACGGATCATGTATTAAGTGATGGTGTAATTAACTAATGTAGTTGATCGGACACCCATTATTCAATTCAATCATTCTTTCCTCCTGCTTTGTGCTTTATAAGGATTTTGAACAGGAGCTCAAGATGAATAGCTATGAGAAAACCCAGACATACAGGCTCTGGTTTTGTCTGTCTTTGGTGCCTAAGAAAAAAAGGCTCATATAATGTTGCTGAATTTTAGACATTGCTTTACCTTTTACATTTGCTTTGACTTACTAAAATTAGTATTGTTAAAAATTATTTGCGTGTGACTAAGCAATATAGCTTCAAGCTCATAGGTTGCATAGAAGAGGTGAATTTCTTACAGTCAGTGGCAGGACTGGAACTTAAGACCTTCAGTTTCTGTATTGAAGGAGGCTGCTGAATTAGCAGATCTTTTGATTCACGGGTTTGGCAATGCTTCCTCACTGGAGACTTAAACAACAGAATGTCTTCAAAGGGGTTGTGGCAAAGTTTCCCTGTTCACCACTTTGTCTGAAGTCTTCTCTAGTCCATCATGGACTTTTCTGGACCATTTACAAGCATAAAGGGTCTAAAACATAGTCAATTTGCCTCTCCAACCAGAACCTGATACTTTTCTAGTAATTAGATCTGACCCACAGAAGTGATCAATGAATGTAAATTCGGAATCAGGCCTTTGGATCTGCTTCAAGCTCTTACCTCATGTATTGAGCATAAATTGCAGGGTTTACTGTTTTCATGCATGAGTACCCAATCAATTTATGCATGAGTGCCCAATCAGTTCATGCATGAGCACCCATTTAATTCACTAACGAATGTCCAGCTGGTTCACACATGAGCGCCCTATTAACTCATGTCTGAGCACCCAATGAGTTCATGTGTGAGCACCCACTTAGCTCACGCCTGAGTACTGTGTTGGGCATATATGGCAGGTTTCAGTAGCCAGGGGCCACAAGTGTGGGAGGAGGTCGGGAGATGCTGGGTGCTGGTCGCAACTGGCCTAGCTAGCTCTAAATGTGATGGAAAACCCCATCGCCGAGTGTAACCCCATGGTGGAGACAAGGGAAGTTCAGTCAGAAAGCAGGAGGATGTGCTGGCTTAAGTGTTTGGCTTAAGTTGAGCCTGGGAAAGGCAGTGGGAAAGGTGTTCACTTAAATGTTTGTTTAATTGTTTATGTTTTCTTTCTTCTCACTCTGAATGAGTGATTAGAAGTTTGTGTTAATTGGCAATAAATTAAATTAAGTAAAAATTCCCCAAATCAAGACTGTTTTGCGTGCAACACCTGGCTGCAGTGCTAGGGAAAGGTAAAAGCTCTTTAAGTTACTGTAGGGATTAGTTTATAAAGAAATAAAAGCATTAAATATAATTAACATCTATGCAGCTAAGCCCCTCTTTAAAGATACAGGAGAACCAGAGGAAAAGCAGTGGAATCCCACTAAACAGATTACTTGAATTTGGGTCTGTGTATTTACTTTCTTTGTTAACAGTGCTGTGCAGCGTTCTGGTTTCTCATACATTGTGGTAGATTACTTTTTTGTTTGCATTTTCCCAACTGCTCGTTATTAATTAGATTTTAATCTATTATGTTTTGGGAAGAAGCTGAGCCTAACCCTTGTATGCTTCACACAAATGATTAGGCCTTACGTTCATAAGCTTCCCCACTGGCTTTGGTTACACAGATTACATGGGTAAAACATACCCACGGGGAGTGGAAATTTGCAGAATCAGAGCCAAGCCTGTTCTGCCTTTCTAGGATGTGAAGCCTTTGCATAAGAACCCCATTTATTCTCCAGTCTCTTTTCACAGTTCTAACACATCTTTTCTCTCACTTTTCTTTCCACAGCCAGAGTGGGATATGTTTGTGATTGCAGGGCTGAGACACAAATCTTGGCTGTTCTTACAATCCATTGTAGCTTTTTAACCACTGGCCCACACTGGAAGACAATATGCACCCACATGGCACATTTTCTTAGTTATTTATAAAATGTTAGTAAGAAATGTCATTTTCATTACCAGAAGGGAAAAAAGTTCCTTCTTGTACTGGAATAGCTGACCTTATTACAAACAGATAAAGAATTATATAGTACTTAGAAAACACTAATTAAATACTTGAGAGAAAACAGCCAATAATTTTATTTTCTCTTGGTGAAAATTTTATTACAATGCAATATAAATAATATCTTATAAATCATTTCTATAATGTAGATTTGCTATAAGATGAACTAGTGAAACCATGATCAAGCAAAGATGTATCTTTGGCACCCAGCCTGTTGTCATAATGCTTCCCATAAACATCAAGACATAAAATACAGTATTCTGGCCTGGGTCAAAGGAACATCCAGAAACAGGGCCACAAGAAAGGTTATTTAACATCATCTGTTATTATTAACAGGTGTAAAAGATAAAGGAGCCCACAGCTGTTTGGAAGGAAACTTGACTGCAGATAAAGGATTTGATTATTTAAAAAATTCCCTGAATCAAGTATCGTGAACCTTTACAGCCACAGAATTTTCAAATGAAGATGTGCTCTCTAGGAATAGTCTGTGAATGCTCTTCTTGGTACTCCTCTTAGTAGTGTTCTGACTTGTTCTGATGAGAGTGCCTTATTTACTTCAGGTAGACACAGTGCTTGTTTGTATCTTTTTCATTCCTTTTCAGCCTTATTGATGTTTCTCCTGACACAGTACAAAAAAAGCCTTGAATAAGTTTACAGAAATAACTGAAATAATAGATCCAAAATAATGAACACTAGTATTTAGAACAGTTAGGAGCCCAGATTTCTAAGTAGTACCTAGAAATCCTAGTCCTGGGCCATGACTACACTGTTCTAACTTCTGTGTTTGCACAGCAATATGCCAAAGTCCCTTAGGCACTGTAGTAAATCCCAGTTAGAGTCCCCAGACAAACAAACGAAAAGTTCACCTGTCCCTCTTGTAAATGCTGTGGCTCGTATCATATTGTCCCTGTCTACACTCTTATTGAGCGGAATGCAACCAACTCCAGACATTCTAAGTTAGTGTGCTTTTATGGATGGATTATACCCTTCACACAAAAAATAACCAAATCCATGGGAACAAATACAAACTCCTCAGTGCCAAACATTTGTTTTTTCCTAATGGGAGCACTATGCTGGGATCTCTGTAAGTACTCCCTACAGCTGGTATGACTTGTCTTTCTCCTATCATTCTTTGGAGAATTTCCAAACATGAGAGGCATGAACAGAGCCTGAACTCAGATCTGCAAAAATTGGGTTCCCTTCTTAATTCAGGCTGGAAAGAACAGTTCAAAGCAGCCAGGAGGAGCTGACCAAATACTGCAAACAATATTCTCCATCTGAGCTGATGCTGTCTACACCAACAAACTGATTCCTGCTTTCACTAGTGTTCAATTCTCACTTGTGTTATATTTCTAAATATTTGTTTAGGTACTTCATCCTGATTTTATTCACATGAATGGCAGTGTTCAATATCCTTAAATCAAGCTGCTACGACATTATGAGTGTAAATTATTAAAATTATTTTGTAAAGATCAGCAGGCAGAAAAACATGGTGTGAAGTGGATTCTGGTGTTAGTGCTCTCTTTCAGTTTTAACATTTCAAAGAAAGCTATTGAACAATGCAATTATTTGTTTGGAGGCCCTTGGAAACACAAGCTAAGATCACAGTGTCCTTCAGCCTAGGCCCTGGCCCAGAGGAGGAAGGGAAGGAGAGAGAATCCTTGCTGCTTAAGTCTGGGTTAAAAGCCATAGTGGCACAATGCTTTGCCCAAGGCCACACAGCAAGTCAGTAGCAAAAGCAAGAATAAAGCCCAGAATCCACCTCATTACACTATTCTGTAGACCCCATCAACTTAACAACAGAACTCATATCCCTCGGTCTAATTAACCTACTCAGCAATTCAGTGAGTAATTTAAGTGCAAGCAAAAACAAGTGCCAAGAGAAGTGGCAAATTCTACTGTGGCTCAGGCTATTTACTTGACTCAGGAGAAGGTGCTTTCCTGAATGAATCTAGAATAGGGTCAGGAGGTGTTTTGTGCCTTCATTTTGTCTCTTGTCTGTCTGTCAATCTCTCTGGTAAGCTGTTTAACGTGTGCTCAGTATAACAGAAAGATAGCGAGTGGAAAAGAAACAGGTGAAAATAAACTTCTCCCTTTATTTTAAAGTGCCTGAATTGAGTATTAAAAAAAAACCCCAACTTGGCCACAAGTAGGTTACATAACTTAAGCCAGTCTAAAATTATGTGCCAGCAATTTACATGAGTTTTATGTAACTGTTTATACTGCTGTTTATTTAAAAATTACTACTTATCTTGGCGACCGCAGCAACACATCGTGCATTTGCTAGCTCTGGAATACAGGGCACCTTCATTAAAACACATAGTCACCAATATATTAAACACACAAAAAAAACCCTGCTCTGACATAACGTGAAGTGTCAGATGGAAAGCCGCAACAGCGAAGACATTCAGCGTTCACGACAAAGCAGCCCTTTGGGGTGTTCAGAACAGGACTGGAACATGCTCCATCCTTAATTCACCCAACAGCTTTCAGGTCCTTTACAGCACAGTTGGTACAGTCTACAAGACCAGCTCTTGTTCCTGGGCTCTTATAAAGGACCCTCTTCATCTTCAGGTTTTTATACTTGAGCATTTTTACATTCAACTTCTAAAGTGCTGAGGCTAGCCAGCCTTTTGTTCTTTCTTGAAGTCCCAAGTACTGTAGAGTTACACAAATGGTTGATATTTTTTGTTTACTACCAGAGCAGTCTCTCCCAGCACTCTCTCTCAGAAAGCTGGCAAAGATTTAGCAAAATCTTCATGATGGGTTGCTCGTGCACAAAGTTACATAATTTTTAGATCCAGGTTAATCACAAAGGGAAGACCATGGATGTGTAGCTTCGTATTGGTACCATAAAGAGAGATATATATATATATATATATATATATATATCCCACATAGCCAGAAAGTGTGAGCAACACTGGCCCAATAAATGTAATATAGGTCACAGGATTTTGTCCCTTGTTTTGGGGCCTGCTGAGCGAACAAGATGCTCTACCTCTCTTTACCTTCATTTTCCCACCTATAAAATAGGGACACTGGTATTCACATCCTTCTAAAAGGTTTAAAACCCAATGAATTATTATAGTAGAGTATTGTGTATTAGTTTTAGAGAACCACTATGGCAGAAAGCTGAAATCTGACAATGTGTAACAGGAGATAGAAACTTAGTAAATGATAAATGACTTAAGTTGATTTGCATTTCTTTAAAACTATATCATATCATCCTCTTTTCAATTGAATCAGTAAATCGTGGGGGAAAAAGTTTGTTAAAATCAAAAGTAAGCAAAACATTCCAAAATTTGTTAAGAGTTTCTTTATGACAGATATCATGAGTCAGAGGATGACATTCTGTAAAAAATGGCAATGCTTCAGTGTTTCCTGTTGATATGTTTTCTGTAGTACTTTGAAAAAAAGGGGGAAAAGAAGGCACTATTCCAACACAGTTGTTCAAAAAATATTTATTTTTCAGTTATGGAAATTTTTATTGAAACTGGGGGGCAGAGTTTTTTCCAAATGTGAGGTTTTTAAATACGTATATTTGAAAACTGAATTTTGTATACACCATCCTTTAAAGGGGGGGTTCTCAATCATAATATCATATTCCTATGTTTTCAACTTCATAAGTCTCAGCCACCACAGGGTAAGCTAAAAAAATAAGTGCAAAATGCTGGCATTACTTGGCTGTATAATGAGAAGCACAGCTGAGCCTCAGCCTAGCAGCCAGTGAAGACTCGGCTGGTTGCGGGGATCAGAGGGGTACACAGCTCTCCCAGTACCTTGTGAAAGGACTGGCAGACTCGGTCGCTCTCCCTAGTGAGTTGCTGTCCTTCAAGGGACTGGGAGATCACGATGTCACCCAACAAGTGGATGAGGGCGTTTGCCCTGCACATGGGGTTTCACTAACAACATGATTTGGGGTGACAGTTTGCCCTAGAACATCAGAGCAAAGCTGTGATTTGTTATTTCAAAACCCTGTTCCTCAGCTGTTCCTGAGATGGCCTTAAAGGCAATATCAGCTTTTGCTCCCCTTGGTAACTCAGTTTCTCTGAACTCAGTCAGTCATACCTGGGGATTTCAGTGAAGACAGGATTTGTTGGCAGAATCTGTCTGGAGTGACACTTTCTTGCTTTACATGAACCTTTGAAAAGAAAAATGGTATCTGAAGTGACTGCAAGCCTGTTGATAATGTGTTCAGCAGTTCAAACAGGGTTTCTCCAATTTATCCATCTGGAAAACAGACAACACATCTAAGTTTGCAACAATGTCCTCAATGATTTAATACAGTGGAGTTACAAACCCTGAAAATCATGATTTACAATGGAAACTTTGACAGGCCATCAAGTTCAATGGTACATATAATAATGCCTATAATTAAGTTGTCAACAAAACCCTACAACACGGTACTGTAACGGTCTCTACGTTTTCATTCTAATGTGCAAAGATAGCTTCCACTAAAGGTGGCAGTAATTAGGTATTTAAAACCTATGGAAAACTAGAAAAATATACAATGAAGAAGTTCAAAGGCAATAGACAAAACCAATATCCTTTCATTGCAGCAAACACAAAAATGTTGCAGAACATGCTGTGCATTCACAAACTGCAATCACAGAAAAGGAGCAATTAGGAGAGAAAGGAAAAATGAGTTGTGCTATTGATACTTGGCTATTTTAGAAAAATGTGTCGGCAGTTAAATGTTGTATATGCCGAGCAAAAAATTCTGTGAAGCCTTTTAACGTGAAAATACCAGTATGACATGGCCAGAAGATGAAACTTCCACATGCTGAAATTAAAATATCTATACCCTCTGACCTATTTTAAATTATTGACTCCAATGCTAATAAATATACAAATAAAGTACCTATAAAATATTTTGTGAATCTTAAAGGAAAAGCTTTGGGTTGAATTTCTAGTTTGGTGTAAATCCAGAAAATTGATGGGATTTTCCCATATCTACAGTAGAATAATTTAAGGGATTAATTTCACTATGTTTTTGATAGGTTTTCCTGGAAGTTTGAGTCTGAATGTACAAATTACTAAATCCCAGAAATATGACTCTGGGCTTAACCTTAACTCTAATCATGGTACCTGGCATTACTAAAGTGTAATGTAAGAAAAAGGGACTAGTTTCCTACCTGCAGCCATCAGTTCCCCGCTTGCATATATTCTTTTTTTTTTTAAACCGTCTAGTAGTTTTTCATGGTCTGTTTGATACTATTTTACATGCATATTCATTTTTGCAAGTACTGAGGAAGAGTACTGACAGCAGGACTACTAATTTCATAACCCCTTAAGCAGGAATACGAGTCATCTGTACAAGCTGATGGGAGCACTTTGGTGAAGGTACCCACTGTCATTTAGGCTGCAGGACAGGCTGGGAGGGATGTGTCAGCCCAGCACCACTTAATTCACTTCAAAGCCGGACACAACTTAACAGGTCCTTGTGGAGCTCTGCAATTTCAGTGACCACAGCAGAATCAGGCTTGGACAAGACAGCCAGAACCCACTGAAACCAATGAAGAAACTCTAGTGAGTGTCGGATCTAGTCCAAGGAGGATATTTCTATACAAATTAGCCAAGGGTAGGTGATGAGAGTTTTGTGATCCTGTGGAGCCAAAAGGACTCTGCCCATGCCTACCTATGCAGACCCAACTGCAAAACAGTGCTTTTTGTTGGTTTGGGTGTATAAACTGCCAAATGGCATTAGCAGGTCCAAATCCTATACCTACTCTTTTCCATGACTTCTTTTTCTTTAAAAGGAAATTGTTTAAATGAGGGCAAAAGTTGACTGAATGTAACTTGTATTGCAGTGTATTTTTAAGCATTCTTTCCTGAAAAGCTTTTTGCTTTTCTCTCTCATACACAGAGATATAATTTAATTATTGTGTGAAGTTTTGCTGAACATTATTGTTAAACATGACTTTTAGTATCTACATGGAATGGGAGACTACTAGGAGAAAAGTTAACCTGCGAGTGATTCAAGTACCTTAATTTCTTTCCTTGGACTGGTATTTGATTTGTTTTTCTCCTGCTATTTGTTTCCTAGTGGAATGGAGCTCTTCAGAAGACTTTTCTCCCTTGGTTGGTGAAATAATCATGGATAATCTTCAGTCTTTGAGGTGCACCATCACAGGTCTCAGAACGGTAAGTGCCAAATGACTTGTTCAAATCTTGATACCCTCTGCCGCCCCACTGATACAGACATTGATAATTTGCATCCACGCCTGTTGATAATAACTGTAGAGTGCCTTTCTTCTAGCAACAAGTTCCAGTCATTAAGCATAATATATCTGGTATCCATAATCCAAAAGTCACAAAGGAATAGACAGCATGAACTGTTTTATAAGTTGTCCTGCTTAGGGGAGATCAGAAAAGATTGGAATGAAAGCTGCTGTTTTCTGGATCACAGGATAATCTTAGTGCAGATCAAAGGCTCTAGTCCTGACTCTGATGACCAATAGCTAAAATAACAGTTCTTTCTCTTCTACTTCTTCCAGGAACACACACGTTGACGATAATCATTTTCATTTTTGTTATTTATTTTCGTACAAATATTTTACACTGATAAGAACTGGGTCAGTGATGGAGAAAACTGGTGAATATTCATATGGATCCCTAAGCAGAATAATTTTGACCACATATCTGAAAGGCTTTTTCCTACAGACTGATCAGGACCATTTGTGCAAGCAAATTTTGATTCATACAGTACTTAATGAAATAAAGTTTGCTCAAAATACAACTGTTTCCACTGGAAACATCATCAGAGGGGCCCAGTCCAGCATCCACTGAGCTGGAGCCTTTCCACTGAATTCACTGCACACCAAATCAGGCCTACAAAGTTATAGCAGGGGGAGGCATGCATGTGACCCTTGGCCAGTGCCCCAAAACATGGGCTCTCAAAATGAGAGAATTAACTTTAAAGAGTAAACAATGGGCACAATATAAAACCCTCTACATAGAATAGAAAAAGATACTGGGTTTTTTTCTAGCCTTTAATCTGAAGAAATCTTTGATTTGAACCTCACTATCTTCCAGGGAGCTGAGCCACAATATGCATTTCCTCTGTTTCTCATTTTCTGACAACAAAACAGAGTAACTGTTCTTAAGTTGAAATCAAACAAGCTTGCGAGGTCACTTCCATAGGCACATGTTAAGAACAGTGCTTACTGTGTGTTTGTCTATACTCTCCAAAGTATATAATGCATTTAAATTAAAAGTTAGACTTTCAGAAGTGCCCCTCATGGGCCTAATTTATGCATCAAAATCAGTGATAAAGGTCTGACTGATTTCAGTGGAAACCAAACAAACTTGTTCTGTTGCTGTGCTGGTAGAGAGACTCTGTTAAATACGACAGGAAAAAGGGGAGTCCCTATTCCTGAAGTCTGATTGTAAGAGTTCCCAGGGCTCGGCTTTGGTAGAAGAGATTGTAGTTTGTCGGTTGGAATTGGTGTGTTCTGTTAACCCTCAGCAGATCACCTGTCCTGAACTCTTTGTACTATGTTTCAATCTGTCATGGTGCATCAGTTGATGCCGCTGAAAGATATTTACTTTTTTCAAAGAAAACATCTTTGAGAGGGACTGTGCTCCAGTTATTACAGGCAAGACTTTGAGTCAAGTGATGATAGTTTTGACTCCATTTGTTTCCATTTGCAGGGCCAGAGATATTACGTCCATGTTTCAGCATACAACATGAGAGGATGGGGACCTCCACGCAAATCTACTCCTGCATATGCTTCTCCTTCAAGTAGGTTGAGTTTGTCTGCCCTCCTAGTTTGATTAGTGATTTGCTTTGTATGAATTTCTCCCTCTTCAAAGAACAGAAAAAGACAAATATTCTGGAGTTCATTATTTAATTGCCATGCCATCTAAGAGTTAAATAAATAAATAAATAAAACTCAACTCCTTCCACCCCCAAAAATAAGCAAAATAATCATATATGTATATGTATTTGTCTTATCTTTTATTCTTCTCCAGTCCTTTGACAGAACATTGTAATCTAGTCACTAACACTTAAGAAAAATAAGAAATATTTTGACCTTCATTTCTCTTAAGAGAGTTCTGTTATATGGGACCTCATTTGTCAGTACATGACTGGATCAAAACCTGAATCTGAACTGCTAGAATCAAATGTAATTTTGTATTCTGCCTTGTAGCATTATAGATCCCATTCACTGGACCATTCTTATAGCATCCTCTATGTAAAATACTCTAGTGTGGACATGCACGTTGATAGGATCTAGCCCATAAGCACTAAAATGTCCCAGACATGTCCAAAAGCCTTTCTTCCTTTTCAAACCTATGACAGGTTTTCTCAGACTCCATTAGGACTATGATTTTTCATTTGTAATTTTTAATCTATTATAATCACATTGCATTGTTAGTTGTTTTTCCAGGCTTAGTGTTGACTGCCAAACCAGCTCAGCGTATTATAGCTTCCCTTGTATTGATTAATGCAGTAAAGTGAGACTTTTTATTTTATTGCATCAGCACTTGTTTTTATTAGGCTAATGTTATTAGGCTAATTTAATAACCGTGCATGATAATGTGAAAAAATAAAGCAAGCTGTACCTACTCTCGGTAGTCATAACGGAGAGGGTTGGATAAATGAGGCTCTTGCAGTTCCACAGTCCCATTTTGCTTCAGTTTTGCTCTTGTCTACCCCAGAATAAAATCAGAACCAGGCTAAAGAAATATTCTGTTTGAGAACAAAAATGTGCCACAATCATGGGACAAAATTCTACTCTTGGCTATGGGGATAACTCACTACTATGGAGTTGTTTTGAATAACTTAGTGACATGCAACTACCTCGACTATAGCCAAGTATAACTACACAGGATTTGGCCCCACAAACCAAAAATGTACATCAGCTGCGAAACAGACTCTTTTACAGTAGCTGCTAGTTATTCAGCTAAATATCCCCAAAGGACGGGGCACTCCTGGCAAGACAGGTGGCATTTAAGACTGTAGCTTTGTATGATACAAATTTTTGCTTTGAGCATGTTGGATTGTCTTCCCTGTCTATTTCTTGTCCATTGTTATTAAGCTTCTGAAATCTGACAATAAATGCCAGTTCCAAAGCTTTGGGGATGTAAGGGAAGTTTTCCTGCAGATTTCATTGGGTCAACACAAAAACTATGCAGAGAATTAAGTTCATTTCCCATGATTACTGTCTCAGGGATTCTGGGCTTTAGAGCAGCAGAGAGTCCTAGACTTGCTGGCATTAGGGCCATGTTGTCACGTGCAGCTGCTCAGAACTCAGTGAAGTCCCCGCTTCCAGCAGGGAGAGCAGTACCATCCATGGGAGTATTACTGAAGTGGATGGGACAATCATTGTGGGGCTGTTTCTCTGAAAGGCAGCCAAGGCAACAAAAACAGTCTTTTGGATTTCCCTGTAGAAGAACAGGAGCATCATTTGATACATATATGGGATTTGTCATAAGTTTATGGCGAAGAGAAATGTTTCTTCATGGCTATATATATATATGTTTTCTTTGTTGGTGAACACAGACGTGTTAGGCAGACTCAGGTCACTGTATATAGATGCTGGCAAGAACGTGGTATTTTCATTAAATATCCTTAGTGAGACATGCTTAAGCCTTACAGCAAGTGAGACCATGAGCCTAAATGTAAATCCTTTCATTAAGTAATACTAACATCAGAATTTTAACTTGAGAGACAAGATGCTATTTACTGCTGCAGCTACTGGGGGCAGAACTTCTTTATTGACATGACTGCCTTGAGCACTGGTTTTGAAAACTAGCAGATTTGTGTTTGGCAAGAAGGCAGCAACCTGAAATTACACCAGTGTTGCATAACAAAATATGGCCCTAAGCTAAAAATTAAATGTGAATACATTAATGCTCTACAGTGTTGTCTGTAACAGCAGCCAGAAGAATATGAAAGGGAAATGAAAGCTGCAGGGCTTAATTCTGATCCATTCCAATCGCAGAGCATCAAAGGTTAGTGACATCCTTGGAGATGCATCCGTGTAGCATGACAGTGAATGCTTGCCACTGTCCTCCTGTTTCCCCCACATACACAGTAGCAGCCTGGAAAGTGGTGGCCGGTGTTGTGCAGCTGGTCTGTGCAATCATAGTAGACAGTAACATTTCTAGGCTTATTCATTAGCATGTGAGTGATGGACAATGAGGGAAGGTGGTCTGATTTCCATGTCATTTTTAAGGTAGTCAGCAATCTGGAGGCTCAAAAAGTTTGGAAACCACTGGGATAGAGAAATCACGGGGTTGTTCAAAACACTACGAGTTTGATGACACCAAAGCACTTTGCAATTGGTGAGTTCCCATTGGTTCCTCTTGGCTGCTCACAGGAGACCTAAGAACTGCCCTCCCCACACAGAGCTATAAATGCAGCTGGCCCTTGATCTCTGCAATAACATACAACATGCAGGATAGCCAGTCTGCAGCTGTTACAACTGCCCACAGGCTATCAGGATAGCAAATGTCTTCTCTTTCCACCCTTACACGGGGCTTACTCTAGCTGCTATACTGAATGGCAGCAAATATATATTTATCTCCTTGGCATAGTGAGCATATTGGAAGGAATGCTTGACTTCAAACTTGCACTAGGAACTAGATCTGTATATTTAGTGAGTGAGCAAACTGTTTGATGGTGGCTGTGAATATGTACGTGGCCTGTATGCCAGCAAGATGGAAGCATGTCTCCCTTGCAGACAGATCTCTTAATACCTTGATCCACCATTGCTTTGAGTCAGGAAACTGGTGCAATACCTTTTTCTCATTACAATGACGGTAGCCAAGTCTGGAATTAAAAAGCTCCTCTCTGATACACAGAGTATCTTCCCATTTGTGATGAGATTCCTGTTTTTTAAAATCAAGATTGAGCTTGTAGCTAGCAGCAAATGAGTGAAAACAGTGTCTTTTGTAGGTTGAAGGTATGTGGGACAGAAACCGCAGCTTCTTGCCTCACGAGTGCAGTGCTGAGCAGACTGTAGGCTCTAGGGCAGGAATTGCCAGTGTTTGTTCAGGCTTCTGCTGCAAACAGATTTTCAGAACTGATTTTACTCAAAGCATGTTTCTCTGGCTACAGAGCTAGCTCTGGAAGTAGGAAGCTGTTCATTCTCTGCTTTGTAATTGGTTTCCTATACAACTGTAGGAGAGTCATTTAGCTTCCTGGTGTCTCAACAAAATGCAGAAGGAGCCGTAGTGTAATCTCAGGTACTGAGAGTGTCAGTACGGTACAGGCTGAGAGCAGCTCTGACACTACAGTAACAGAGGCCATTTATGTACTGAAGAGAAATAGACATTGCCTAGTCAGTCACTCCAGCATCTTCTAGGAGCTGATTGTGAGCTTTTTGTTAATAATCATTATGATTAATTACCTAGCTGGCACAAGGCAAAGGAAACTTATTGTACAAGTAACAACAGCAGACGTAAAAACAACTGCCATTTTTTCCTGCGTGCCCAGATGTAAAACTCCTCTAAAGCCAAGAAATATCAGAGGCAAGAAAATATTTTAAAACCTTCTGCTGCTCCTTTGTGTTTCATTTCTGTTTATTTCCTTTGTTCAATAGACTGGAAAGACTGCAGTGGAAGAGAACCTCGGCACAGGGGACACACTGAGGCCCTGGAACGTCTCCTTCAGCAGGTTCGAGCAGCTCATCAGCATTATAATTGCAGAGGTAAGGATAAATATCTATGTGGTAGGGCACCAGCTGAAGCCTCTGTGGCGCCTGTAATTTTAGCAGTTCTCTAACTAGGTCATACCTTCTCATTCATCAGGAAAAGAAAGATATTAATATTGGCCCATCTGGAATCACTTTAGTGCACTATCTTGCTCTTAACCCTTGAAATTAGTTGGATGAAAACATCTGAAAGCTAGAATGCACACAAGCACAGACACACCCTTTCTCCCTCTGTGCCCTACACTTATTGATTTGTTTTTTCCTACAAATTAGTTTCACACAGGATTCCACAAAAATGTTTCAAGGATTTCTCTTTTATTTTTTCATATAAAGAAATACTTTAGAGAGTTAACAACTGTTTTGGATCAAAAGAGGGGACTTGGCTGCCTCCAAAGGGAAGACACTAAGTACTCTAGTGGATGTGATGCCAATCTATAATGAAAAATACTTGCACAGTGCAGTGGGAAGATAAGATTGCTACAATTTCAAATAGAATGGATCAAAACTAGGAGAGAATTCGAATCTCAGCCAGCTCTTTGCTCTTCATTCATGAGAAACAGACTGTGCCTTTAATAGCTCAAAAGCCAAGGCAACAGCTTGGCATTCTTTTTAAAGCATATATAAAAACTCCTGTTCTATACGGGTTGTTGAAAAGTACTATTTATTTTCTTAAAATAAACTTCTAACTGGAATAATGCTTCATTGCAAAGGAACTTATTTTAAACTGAAAAGTTGAACTACCATGAAGTTTTCATTTTTCTTCACCTAGTATGACTGTTATGTTAAGCTGCATCAATTGATTTAAAATCACAGAAATACTTAGGGCTAAAATCATCTGGCTGAAATGGAAAGATGCGACTTTGTTCTTTACGTGCAAATATGTCACTATCATGATGATCCACAGTCTGCCACAACCCATTGTAACCATAGCAACTTAAACTATTCAGCTATGTTGCTTGGAAAGGGAAAGAAGATACTGCAAGAAAATGTTGTTTTTCTAATTAAAATTCATAGAGGCATTATCACTTGCAGGTGGTCTTGGTACGGAAAATACAGATGATGTATTCTATCCCTTACGTAGCTTTTTCATGCTATTAAACAAGTCTTTTTTCCATGGTACAGTTTTTCCTTTCTGAAGTTAAGTGCACATCTCAGGTCTTTCAGGCCACCTTACTAGTCAACAGGGAATAAGTGATGGAACATCTGAGAATATTCTTAGTATAAATTGTTTTACTGACATCCCAGCCCAGAACAGAAGCAGTTATAAACAACATGCAGAAAATCCCTCCTTCTGAGAATCTGACACCAGTGCCTGGTTCTTATAATATAATTCCACTGCTCCAGAAATTAACCCCAGTCTCAAAGCAAAGCACAGACAACTCTATTGTTGATTTCCTAACTCCTTTTCCTTAAATAATAAACAACTGCAATATAGAAAATCTGTTTAGCTCAGAACAGTTTCTTGCATGTCTGAAAGAGGATGTGGGAGCTTACATGTGGCAGTACTACGCTGTGGAGTCAGCTTGAGCAACACCCTTGCCTCCAACCAAATAAAAATCTCATAATTGCTTGTAATGCCAGCATTACACAGTAGTATATTTTGGATAAATCAGGATTGTAACATAACAGGAGAGCCTTTGGAACTTGCCTTAAATATATGACTGATGTCAACACCTTGTATTTCAGTAATTTGGGAAAGAATCAAGACATAGAGTTTGCAGAAAAAGTAAGAACTATGACATCACTTTGACTTTGAAATTTGATTCTGGTATTTATCAGCCTCTGTGAAATCTGAGGATATTGATCAAGGATCTGAGATAAGCTCCTGTATATGACTGAAAAGCCCAAATAATGGCTTTCACTTCATATAATACAAGGCCTGAGCTAGATTCTTAATTAGTGTAAATTAGCATGATTCAGCTAACATGGATAGAAGTCAGCATGGATATGCTGTTACACATAAGCTGAGGACCTGCCCAGGCTTTTATCCATTCTTTACCATGTTTCTCTTTACCACACTCTTCTTTGATTATACGTTAATATTGTAACCTCTGTTTTCCTCATTTGTTTTAGAGATGTCAGTAAATAGCTGGACATTGTTTGTCGAGTATCCTTGAACCTGCTTACAACCACTGCTTTGCTGTGGTTTATAAATGAGAGCAGAATCAAGCTCTGCATGAATTAAAGTTAGGTGAAACAGAGAGAGGACTCAAACCTGGGGTCTTGGCACCTTGGCTTTTCACTAAGTGATTCCTCTGTGGGATATCACACTCATGCTGCTCAGGCTGGCTGAAGGAGAGTGGAGGAGAAGTGCAACAGAGGTGGAAAAAACTGAGGGTAATCGATCTAAAAGGTCTGAGATTCCTTGGATAACATAGGCAAAAGC
This sequence comes from Nyctibius grandis, assembly GCF_013368605.1. Classification (NCBI taxonomy): domain Eukaryota; kingdom Metazoa; phylum Chordata; class Aves; order Nyctibiiformes; family Nyctibiidae; genus Nyctibius; species Nyctibius grandis. Next base: position 8,876,508 of record NC_090672.1, read on the forward strand.
CTCAGAATGCAGAGGAGCTAGGAGAGCAAGGCTGTGTGCTAGTGCTCTAGTGTCACCTGGGAGGGTGAAACTGCCCAGATTCCACGCAGATCTCTTGCCCAAGTCTGTTCATTCAGGCTTTGCACTGCAGCCTGCTTTTGCCGTATGCTTTGCATTTCAGGGTCTGAAGAAAACAAGCTTACAAAAATACCAGGAAGAATACATCGGAATGTACAGTGAGTTTAAGAGCTTTTGGAATTAGATCAGCTGTTGCTTTTGAACCTGCTCTGTGATATGATGAAATCTCCTAGGGAATTACTTAGGAAGCTTTGCTTTCATATGTTTAATCTTCTGGAAAACCCTGATGATTATGAACAACAGTCATCCATTTGTCTTCATAATACCATGCTACAGACTATCATAACTGAGTTACTACAATTGTATGTCCTGGCAACACTTCAAATGTATTTTTTAAGTATTTTTTTTCTTGTAGATCACTCTTTCTAAACAATTCTGAGTGGATTAAGTAATTGTGTGATGCTTCATTAAGACAGGAACACGACCCTTCAGTAAATACTTACCAGATATTTTCTTCCTGAAATTTGGTTGAAATGTATTTTACTAGACAAGTGAGAGGTGAAATAAAAATGTTCTAATTGTAATTTGATTCACAAGCAGAGAGCATAGTTTTATTGCATTTAACAAAGAGGAGGATCTCTGATTCCACAGGGCATTTAAAATGTTTAGATTACAATTATTTGTGAAAATATACAAAAGCAGGCTTGCAAGCCGTAGACTGAAAAGTTCAGATAGGGAATTCAAGAAGTTACAATTCAGCTGTGGAGCCTGACTTTGTAATCCAAAATATACCACCCAGTAATATGACTGTCATGCCAATAGCTTCTTCATGAGATTCAGAATTTTCTTTTGAAAGGCATCCCACCTTGAGGTGAGGTAATACAGAATCTATCATGGTCTCAAGCTATTGAGGTGTCTGGCCACTACTTATGCCTTTAACTTCTGCGTGAAATTACATCTCCATGCACATTATCCCAGTGTCAGTTGTCTGCACTGCTAAAAATGTGCAGCTTTAAATTGAGTTGGAATTTGTCTGGAAGTTTCCAGCTATTTGATGTATTTTCATAAGGTTACACAGTTAGTGAAAACTCTAAACCCCATTTTATGCCCTCCACTAGGATTTCAGTGGGATCCAGCCCATCTTGTGCTAATTTGCTTCCTTATTCAGGGTCACTCTAAATGATATTTAGCTGTTCCACAGGCTGTCTGATTTGTGGGGCTAAGATCTCAGATAATTTTGCACTGAGGTAATTCCATTTACTCCACATCTGCCCCACTTGAGGAGAGGCACCCACTTGTCTAGTGATAGGACAAAGAATTCCAGATGATCTTCCTCCTCGGAGAAACGGCACGGCATAACAGACATTCCTCTAGAGCAGAGACCCCAGATGCATACTAGCAGCCTGGGTATGCAACTTTGTTCTTACTCTTCCACAACTGACTTATGTTGCTTTTTAAGTGTCTCTTGTATTTAAGTGAACTGCAAAGAAACATTTATATATCCTACCTGAAAAGATAAAAACTGCTAATGTTGTAAAGCTACCTTTGTAGTTAATTGCCTAATCACTGGAAATTCTCTAATCTCAGCCACTGTTTGTTCGCTCCTGAGCTTCTATTAAAAGAGCTCACAGCTCTATTACTGTATCATTTATTAATACAAACTTATTTTGTTGTTACTGGTGCTTTTCTATAAAGGTTACTCTGTGTTATTTATGAGTTAATTAAATAACAGACAAAGTTTCATTTCCTGTAGATCCAAATTATCCTCTAATCTCAGCTCCATGTTTTTTGGCTTCTAGACACACTATACTGCAAAGCAAAAGCAAATACCAATGTAGGAAAGTTTACAGTCTCCATCTAGTTTTACGTTATTTCTTTTGCTGTTGGCTTCTGCAAAGCTGTGGACTAAACCCAAACCACTGAATAGCCCAATAACATATATTTCACTTGTAATGTGCCCTCTTATTTTAACGCTGCAGTCTCTTGGTGTTTTATACAGAATTATGTTGCTTTGCCTTCAGCAATTTCCTCCTCCATTCCCTCCATCCTTAATAGAGAAGAAAATAAAAATTGCATAATTAGAATGAAATTTATATTCCTAAATTGGTCTTAATCTTGGAAAAAGGAAACAGCAGGATAAGAGTTTTCATGTGCCATTTGGTTTACATTACTGTGATATACTGAAAAATGGCCACAGTAAAATAAAAATTACAGGAGGAGATATGGATAGAAAAACAAATGAGTTTTTTTAAAAGGAAAAGAAAGATCAGTCGCATCAAAGCAGCAGTCATGGATTTGGATGAGTCTGTTAAAACTAAACTGAAAAGCTCATTGGAGAATAATGCCATGGAGAACAAGTTTGCACTGGAAAGACAATGGATTTGATGATCTAATAAGTCTCATACATCTGAATTGTATGATTTCACCCCCAATAGAACCTTGTTCTCTTTGTACTTGCTGTTCAGCAGAGTGGTAATTATTGCTAACAATGTGTCTTCTTTCTGTGGTTTTCAATGTGCAAATTACAGTGCAAATTTATTCATCATTTAAAAATATGTTGAGCACTTCCACAGATGGGGTTTTGACAAGAGCAAATTTAGATGTTCTTTAAATGTTCAAACTTAGAACTCACTAGGGAGACACGGATAGACACCTCTTATTTTGCATTGGAGGTAAGCGGGAAACATGTTACTCTGAAAACACCTAAGCAGATTGATTAATAGATTTCAGCAAATAGTTCTTCATGAGTCATATTTTTGCCCCACTGGAGAAGGGTGTCCCTCAAACTGTTTCACGCTTCAGTCTGGATGGGTATCCATGCTTCATCCAAATAAACAGTCAGATCCTGGAAAACTGAGATGTAGTTTCACAGTTACATTTTTTTTTTTGTCTGTCTTTTCAGATCACAGTAAATACCTGAAAAAATAATTCTTTTTTTAAATTCAATGTTTCTGCTGTTTCTCTTACAACAGCATTAAACGGGAGGGACATTGCAAAAGACAATGCAAAAAAAACTCAAACAGTTTTAAGTGCCCGTTCCTTTTAAATGCCATATGTGGACAATAACAACTGACCATACATGATGCGTTATACAATCCTGCATGTTCCTGACTGCCATCTGTTGGCATACCCTCTGAAATCTGCTGACAGGTAGACAGGTGGACACTGCTCTTTCACAGAGCTTGAGAGTTTCAGTTCCCACTGGAAGATTTTTCTTTGGCTTACAAGGAAACTCGGGCCATGCATAAGAGAAGGAAAGACATTAAGTCAAATTCATGAAAGTGAAAAAGAATACTATGTATAAAAATTTAACCACATTTTTTATAATATTGGGCAAATATTTGAATTTATAAAATTCTTCCATTGAGAGAGCAGGTCCAGAGATCCTTGCAGGCACGCAGCAGGTCTCAGCTTTGACATGAAGAGAACAAATAAGTTAAACACCTCTTCCTTGGATTCCAGATTACTAGGGAGCAAATGTAACTGTGAAAGCTCTGAAGCAACACAGGTGAGTGGAAATTGTTGTGACTGGGGAAAAAAAGTCCAAACAAAAGCACATGCATTTAATGTGATACAGAGAAAGATGAGGGTCAATATAGTTGTTTCATTAAAGCTTTTACTTAGGTTAGACTGGTCATGCTGTGATGTTAGTAATTGCCAGGGCACGAGTTATTCAGTTCATAGAAGCTTAAACTATATATGCTCAGAAACTGAGGAATTGCAATACCCTAAAATGTTGACTGATGGTTTGATTCTCTTCTCGGGTTTTTGAGACCACTTGCAAATCCATATCCATTCTGAACATTACGAGTACGTAGTAGTGGTTCAAGCTATACTTTGCCTAAGAGCAAGACATTTTTACCAAGTCTGGGTTTGCTGCAAGTAAGGAAATTGTTTGCTGTCACATATCACTAAGATAATGAAAATATAAGCAAAAGGTTGTATTTGAGCATATTTCTAAATGTGGTCTTTTGAAAGAAATATAGTGGGCACTGACTGAAATTTAGTTTTGCAGTTCAAGAGACAAAGGTTCTTTATGAGATACCAACTGAAATTTAAGTGCTGGCTTTGGTTTGCTTTTTATTTTTCATTTTAGAAAGTTCTAGATTACAGAATGCTGGTCGCAAGCAATCCGTTTCCAGAAGCCTGAAGCACCTTTTCCATTCATCGAACAAGTTTGTGAAGACTCTGAAACGGTTTGTCATTCACTTTATCTCCCAAACATTCTGAATTTTAGCTAGCAGTTGTTGCTCTTATGTAATAGTGAAAAGCACCTTAGAAATATCTGTGAAGATTCTACTACCAATGAAACAGCAATCAATCAGAATGAACCTGATAAAATCACATACAAGCAAGGCTGGTGCAGCTGATTGATAGGAAAATAATGCTCCAGTCCCTACTGAAATCAATTGAATCTTTTCATTGTTACTGTTGGGAATGGATTTGAATTGTAATGGAGTGAAATATTCTGTGCAAACACAAAGTGCAGTTACTGAGGTATTTTGGAAGCAGTACCTCTGTTGCTGCTCAGTAATGAAACTGTGGTATTTATTTCATTCATAATATAAAATGCAGGGCTCAGATAACATGTTTTAATAGTCCATTGGCAACAAGCAACACATCTAGAATTCTCTAACATCTTTAGCTGGGTTTGCAACCCAGTGTGACCCAAACAACCCTCAGACTTGATAATCTGTTTTAGCAAACCGAAGTTGCTTATGCTGGATTATTTCTTCTTTCATTGCCAGGAGTGTTCAGTTTGCTTTTTCTTCTTTGTGTTTTGATAAGAGTTTGATTCTTTCAGAAGAGCTCTCCAGAGTCTTTAAATTCCCTAGGGCAACTACTTAACGTATGTAACTAATTGCAAGGGTAAATATTGAAAGGAATGATCTCTATAAACAGTTTTGCAGATATGCTGGCCAAATTACACTCAATTACACTAATGTAAATCCATAATAACCCACCTGATTTCAATTGAGTTACTTCAGATTTACTCTGAAGTAATCGACGGCAGAACTAAGCCCATTAATGATAAAAAGTTTTGGTAAAGTTCTGATTTCTAAAGGGCATAAAGCCTCCATTGTGTACTGTTTACTCTGACAAAATTTTTACTAAAACTGATGTCAGTGGTTGCACAGATTCATAATTTCTTAGATTCCTGTAGTCTCACATCATCTAAAGGGATAAGCTTCCCAAATATGTTTCAGAATTCACTGGCTGAAGTTGCATGATCTATATAACACAGAAGTTATGAGCAGATGATTCAATTTGTCTCCTCAGAACTTAACGTCTATGATTCTTTGACTACAATTTGGCATGGATGTGAATAGACATGAAAAGTGTTTGACAATGTTTCCTTCTTTCTTTAGGGGACTCTACTTATCTGTCATATTTTTTTACAAAGACAATTTATTAGTAACCAATGAAGATCAAATCCCAATTGTAGAAATTGATGACTCTCACAGTAGTTCAGTTATGCAGGATTTCCTGTGGTTCACAAAGGTAATGGGAGCCTAATTTCATATATTGCTTCTACAAATTTGTTGCTAGCAGTGCATAGGCCTTAGCTCATCATTCTGAATATATGAAATGATGTCATTAAAAAGCTAAATTATTTAACTCATGTTAAAATGCAGTTTTCACAAACCATTTATATGGGTAAAATTCTGACTGGTCGCTGACAGTGGCACAATTAGCTCTTTTAAATGTATGATCTTACATAAATGATTGCTACTGGGGTACATAAATGTTTTATGAACACTTAGAGGAAGAGCCTGAAGAAATAACTGAAGTTTTAAAGTTGGTCTTATGGTTATGCCATCATTCAAAATATCTTCACACTATTTTTTATACCCCAAAGAACAGTAAATCAATTTTACACAATAGTCCAAAAAGCAATTGAAATAGGTGCATGATGTTTACAGAACAACTTCTGTGTCTGGTTCAATATCTGTTTCGTATTTATCTACGCAACTCATTGCCATCCTCAGAAGCTCAAAATAAGCAATATCTACTGATTTTTCCAAGTACAAAATGCTTTTAGTTTCATTTCTGCTTTTGTAAATGCTGAGAATAAAAACTGATTGAACTGGATATGTTTTTGCAGTTGTCTTGCCTGTGGGATGATATCAGATGGCTAAGGCAGAATATGTCTATATCCGTGTCCTCATCAACAGCACTTCAAGCCAGGCAAAAGATGCTTTCAGCAGCAGCACAGCTACAGGTTGGTCACATTGCATATTTCTAGCTATTAACTTAGTGACTTTCTGATCTCTAAGGGATAGTTCTGCCAGCTGTCCTATGGTTCACCACTCCCCACTGGTCTTTTCTTTGGAGCAGCATTATCATCGACAATGAAATGAGCTACTGAGCCTCTCTTGCCAGCTGGAAGGAAGGACTTACATTAAAAGTAAAAAGTAGGAAAAAGAAAGGAAAGGAACAATAGTGGCAGATGAAGAAACAAACAGATACGAACTAGTAAATAATGACCACAGATAAACCTGTGGGTTTGCAGATTGGGAGTTCAAGAGTTATAATCCTAATATTTGCTGCTCAAAAGTCTCTTAGAAGATGTATTCATTATTAATATATTAATGAAGCTTTTAAATTCTGGGTAAGATTTAGCACTCCCTTGTGCTCTATGGGAACCTGCAGCAGTAGGCAGCTTCTGTCCCCAACAGCAAGGACAACTAGACTGCTGAAGTTGCCAGAATAGTACTCTTGATTCACTCATGGCTTACAAACTGCTCAAGTACAGCTTCTAGGGCAGAGCTACACTGTTTGACAAACAGGATGGGTATGCTGTTGTGGATGGTCAGCGGGAAAATAAAAATGAATCTTTCATTAAGTTCTTAATCGAGCTGCCAAAATTTTTAAGGTGAAATGTACCTTTGTGCAGAGAACCAGTCAGAGACCTATTTAGACCCTTAAAAACAGAGACTAAGAGAGATTAAGTGGTGCATAGATCTTATGCTGACCTCTCAGCACAGCGGTAGGGACAGCAGCACTGCATGAACTATTCATATCATGTTGTTAAAGAATAGCAGTGACTCTCAGGATGGTTGCGTTCCAACCTCTGCTACAGATACAGCCTGAGTGGTACTGAACAGGCCGCTTAACCCTTCTGTGTTTCAGTCCACTATTTGTTATGCAAATAGTAATTACACTTTCTCCAGCAGAACATTTTGACTTTTATTGTAAAGCTTTTGAAGAATGGGTTTCATGGTAACATGAAATCTCTAGCTGGAAGGCAGACACTTTCATAAAATATTTACTTTTGTGGGAAAATACATTTTCAAAAAGTTGTATGCATGATTCTTACAAAAAAGTATATCCAGGCCTCACTTTCTCCTACGTTTTGTTTGAATGAAGTCACCAAAGCTTCCCAGAAAAGTCTATGGTACAGTCATGGAATTAATGAAGATCTTCATATTGCTTGGCTCATGTATCAGCCACACAGCCATCCCTCTTGTTATTGCCAGTCAATGCAATAAGCTGGGTTTTATAGCAGCTACGAGAGCCAGATACTTTGTGGCCATTATTAAGAATATCCACGCAGGGGGTGTTCTATATCTTTTGGCAAAGCACGCTGTACAGGAGAGTAGCCTTCCTGGGCAACCACCTGTCTTGAGTGATTTCCCCAAAGTATCCTGAAATATGTGGAATGCCAGTCTGCCCTACCTTTATTGGAGGACCACCTGTGTTAAGCAGCAGCTGCTTGTCAGTCCTTTGAGCTATCACTAGAGAAAGTTTTAACTATATCTGCTGAATGTTCCCTCTGGTGTGGTTAGCTCAGCTTAGGTAGCACGTATTCCTTTGGCTAGCTCAGTTTCATTCCCCTGTGCAGATTGCCTTTAACAGAGCATTGCTAGTATGCATGGACCGCACTTCGAGATGACTGAGATTCCTAGTACATTGTGTTACTATTTGCTAGTAGAGATGTTAGGAGCAGAGCTTGAAGCACAGAGATACAGCAAATGTGTCCGTGTGGTATATTGCTCTGTTAAATTTCTGGCAAATTTATTGTCCTTAGTGTTTGTTCTGTTAGCTTGGTCCCCTGATGAACATGGGGACTGTCATTGATCTGCCAGCCTCTAATCGTGTGTGGCCTAATGGGATCCACCAATGGAAGGATCGCAATAAAATTTATACAGTTGAATACGTTTTATTGAGGCAGTTAACAGACTGACTCCGCAGGAATTTAGGACAGAATGGAAAAGATCAGTGACAACACAGCTGCTAAGGGACTAGATCAGTAGATTCAGAGACAACAGGGACTGTGATTTTGCCTGTTGTTACCACTAGACAACTAAAGCAAACACAACACAGGTGATGGGGTGCCAAGCTAAGCAGACACAAAAATTTTTAGTATATGAATTAGTCACATACTCACATTAGCAGGTACCCCCATTCTCTGTGCTGCAATGCCATCCAGAATATAGAGTCAGTGACAGTAAAGAACTGTTTTCATGTAGGCACATTCATATGTTGCAGTGATTAATATGACAACTAGATGGCTAACATCTACCTGCAATGATTTGTCCCACCTGTGGACACATGGGTTAATACAAAATGTGTACTCAAGACACCCAGTGTTAATCAGTTATGGAGGCTAACCTCAAAAGGCAGAACGGTTAAAAAAAAGAAGAAGGGAGGTTCTATATAGACATCAACAGTGTGCCCTGGAGAGGGATGAATAAAGCTAAAATAGCTAAGTTATGCCACATAAAGGGCAGCCACTGTGCTGACTACCTCGAGTTTATAAACAATTTAATAATACAGTTTATAAGTAAATATTGCCTTCTAAGTACAGATAAATAAATTCAGGATAATCTATCAGTTTACAATGTCATTAAGTTAATGCACAGCACTTCCCTAAACATACAACACGCTACATTGTGAATTCAAGTTTTCATTTTAAACTGCCCCCATCCCTATCCAGCTTACTGTAGACCTCTTGAAAAGTCGCAAGGTAATGAGCATATTTTAAATGTTCGGCATTTTTCTTTGAGACATCTGGGAATCTATTCAGTGGCTGGTCACTGGATTGAGTGTGTTTGCACCTATAAGCAGATGCCTTGCTATGTGAGGAAAGGGATTTTGACCAAAATATGTATTTTATGTGGAGTCTTTTAAAATTACTTTTCTTTAATCCTCACATATTTTCCTGGAGAGCTTTGCCCTGGTAGTTTGTTAGTTTCTGCCGGTTTTGTCTAGCACATTCTTGGTATGTGAAGTAAAAGGTAAAGGGTCCGTGTCTCTTCAAATTCCTCTGTGTTCCTTCACAAACACATCCCACCGTTTAGCTCCAGAATTATTTACATTCAACACAGATCTGAGGACCTCTTGCTTTTGTTGCTGAAAATAATCTGAACAATTTTAAAACAGAGAACAGAAAATGGAGATTATAGTTAATGACCCTAACAGAAAACATTTGAAGTGTCCAATATGAATGATTTGGGGATAGAGGAAGAATTTTGTATCATCTCTGACATTTGGTTATAGGGAGGTTAAGATAAGCACCTAGCTCTTCAGTAAGTTCAAATCAGAAGGGTTTCATTGATACCAAAGGAATCACCACTAGACCAACACTGAGTGCTTTTGAAAATTGCATCCTTTGTCTTTATGTGACTGGGCAGAAATTGGAAGTTCTGTCCAAATAAGTGAATTACTTTGCAGTGTTGCCTTTTACAAAGGCATTAGGTCATAATAGCCTTTCTCGTGTTCTCCAGTAAATGTTGGACTAAACACTGCTGGACCAAATACATCAGAGGATCCACAATTCAACACACAAACGCAACCTAGGGAAAACTAGACCTAGGGTCTAGTTTTTATTGAAGTCAATAGGACTGATGTCAGTGAGCACAAAGTTAAGTTTCAAAAATACCACTCTCCTGATATGCAATAAATAACTTTTGTTGTATAATTTGCTTGTTTTCTAGAATTTGCTGGGAACTCACAACTTAGGCAGAGTTTTTTATGAGCCAATCAAGGATCGACATGGCAATATGCTGATAGTTACTGTAAGGGAAGTGGAGAGTCTTTATTCATTTTTTAATGGCAAATGGATGCAGGTATCCAAACTACAAAGCCAGAGGAAATCCCTTTCAACTCCAGAGGAGCCAACAGCATTAGACATCCTGCTTATAACAATCCAGGTAGTGCTTTGCTTCTCTTACTGTATGTTATTTGCTTTTGTAAAGCCTGTGCCAGAGACCTGATTTTTGGAAGAGTCTTGTAGAATTTTAGGCCTTAATCCAGTGCCCAATAAAATTAATGGCAAGGCTCCCATTGAAAGCAAAGACTTATATTACTTCCAGTGGGTCTGGGATCAGATCCTTAATATGTAAAATATCCATGGATTCTAAAGAAATTACTTCAAAGTCCTAGCAGAGAATAGTACAGTTTCTATCAGTTTTGGGAAACTATGCTATAGAATTCTGTAGCAAGGGATATAAAAACCTTTAAAATTCTCTGGGATGTTCTTAAGCACCTATACAGGCACAATTTCTACACTCCACAAAATTTTTCCATCCAACATTGAACACTAAATCTAGGTTTAAAACTTTACTGTTCTACTTAATAAACTTGTTCTGTGGGGTTCAGAGTTCCTTGGAGCCTGGTATAGTTGCTAAAGAATTCTTTACTGCATAACCCTCCTTTAATTTCTGCATAACTTGCCCCTAGACTTCACTATTAGAAAAATACCAAGGTAAGGATTGATCTTAGAAGTTGCTTTGCATAGTCAGTTCAGTTAACATCATTAAGAGCCATGGGTTTTCAGCCTTTCAAGAATCAGGGTATCTGTAAACTCAAATTAAACTTAGATAGTTCACATAGAGATTAATACGCAATTTCTGTAGGTAACAGCAACCTTTTTCTCACAAAACGTCAGTAGCCAATCTCTCCAAAACTCAGTTGCGTCATTACCCAAAATACTACAAGATAAATCATTGTCTTAGGCCCTTCTTTAGCACCCTCAACTAGACAACGACTGCTGTGGTTAATTTTTGAATTAGAGGCACTTTCTTGGGCAGACTGTGCTTTTCGTACCGGAAACTGACAGGCAATCAAAATATACATTACCAGGTTTTAGGAACGTTAAAAAATTTCCAAAAGACAATAAAACTTACCTGATCTATGTTAGATTTAATGTATTAAAATGTGTTAAAGGTGTAGAAAAATGTCAATCTGGGCAAAAGTTTTATATTAGGAAACCCAAAATACGAGCCTGATCAGATTTCCACAGAGATCCTGGTGGAAAAAATGTTCCCCTAATGGTTTACACATTCCTATCTAATGCCCACCCTTTCTTCTATTACTTGTTTAATCATCGAATGGGTATTTTGTTCATGAAGTGCCTGTGAAAATGAGGGTCTAATTGCATTGGTCAGAGCCAAGCATAGCACTGGCAGATAATTTGATGGTTCCAAGAATAAAGGCATAAGGCCAGGTGTCTTAATCCTCACCCACTGCAGAAGCACAGATTTCTCAGGATGGCAGCAGACATCATTTTTAGGGTAGTTTTGGGGGACTGCTATACATAGCCTTAAAAACGTCTCCTGGCTTCAGCAAATATGCCATCATTATTAATTCCTTCTAAGCTCCATTTGTTGATGAAGATATTTGTTCAGAAGACACAGCCATTAATTAAATTTTGCAAACCACCACCCCCCATGCTTATAGACATCTTCCTGTTGACAGCAGGTGATACAGAACAGGTTTTTGAGAGATGTAGGCTGTGACTCTACATGCATTTCTTTGGTGACAGTAGTGGCTTATGCAGCCCCTCTCTCCCACCTTCCCCAGGTGATAGCTTTTTCCCAGTGCTGCTCTGCTCCATCTGTGTAGCTATGCACCGATCACGAACCAGGGAACTGCTCTGGCTGAAAAATGACTGTGCCTCTTCCTGAGTTGTTTTTCAGCTGAATCAGTTCCCTGACCCAGCTCACTGCTGCAATGACACAGGAGCGCAGAGGTGGGTGTTATTTAAGCTAGTTTAAATATACAGTTGTAGAAGATTGAAACCTCAGTTTTTTAGAGCCAATTCCTGCATGACATGGAGAGCTTAGAGAACCTGTGTATGGCTTTAAGCAAAAAGTTGTCCAAGTGCAGCCAAGCTACCAGAGATTATTTATATGCTTAAGCATGCGCTTAAATGTTTTATGAATTGGGAACACTGTTGAAACAAAAAGATAGCTGTAAAAACATTTGTTGCTTTGTGATCCCAAACTCTTCCACTTATGTGGAAAAAAAATGAGATTTTTACGTAGGACTGTTTCTCTTGAAATAGGACATACTTTCCTATCACAAACGAAGTCAGCAACGCCTCCCTCCCGGCTTGTATCTGGGTTACCTTAAACTCTGCAGTTCTGTGGATCAAATCAAAGTGCTTGTGTTGCAGAAGTTGCCTAATGTCCTGTGTCATGTTAAAATCCGAGACAACAGCAATGTCTCCAAGTAAGTGAACATATACATAATTACACATACATATGTAGAGAAAGAACATTTGATTTAAGTCTGAAACAACTGATCCAATTTAAATGCTAAGGCAATTTTCCCATTGCAAAATTGTAGGCGCCAGCAAAGTCTGGCTCAGGTGTGTACCATCACAGAGATCACCGCTGACCTAAACAGGAGCACCTGTTTGTTTCCAGCAATCTGAAGGCCTATCCAGAACACAAATCTATGAGCCCATCGGTTTCTAAAGATAGTATTCTGTGGTCACTCAAATTCTGCACAGTGGTAATGATCTTCCCTATATCTGTTAGGAAGATCACAGCCTGCAGCCCTGATTCAGCCTCCAGTGAATTCAATGTCACCCTTTCTATTGATTTTCACTGACCATGGGGTGTTGGTGATTTTTTCTGTGTATTCTCTTGTGTAATATTTGGGTTTTCCCTCTAATCCACAGCAAACATACAGCAATTGAAAACGCATATTCAGACTAATGCTATCAGCCATTGGACTGCTGCGCTCTGGGAAAGCCATTTTCCCCTTTGTTCATGACTTCCCTTACCTGTTGGGCAAGTGCACTTATTTGTACTGCCTAGTCCTTGCCTAGTGGGCAACACATTTTACTGGCTTTTTTCTGGAGCTTTTAAATCCCATATCATTTCAGCAACCAGCTGATAATTTTGCATGAGGAAAAAGGAACTGGATATCTATACGGATAACAAGGATATCCAGAATGTAACAGTTAATACTAACAAAAATTTTTGGAAGGAATATAAAGCGTAGTGCTTCAGAGTTTATAACAATCTCTGACTCTTGAAGTTTAAGGTCAGATCTTTATTTAGGAGCAAATTGTACCACATCTATTACTTGTCTTGTAGTGGGGTTTCCTGTACTTTTTTTTTTCTCGAATGTTTGGCACTGGCTGCTTTTTCAGACTGAATACTGGGCAGGGTGAATTAAGGATTTGATCCAGAAAGATGATTCCCATGTTTATCAGGTCTAAAATGGATATATGTTGAGCAAACCATGAAGTTCTTTGACTCCAGTGAGTACAAGAGAGTCTCTCACAGAAATTAAACTTCCTGCTAATTGCCACTGTTGTCATTTCCAATGCATGCTTTTTAAAAGATTGTGGTAGATAGGGAATGAAGTATGTGAAAAAGAAAACCTGGAGTGAGAAGCCTTAGTGAAATATTTCAAAGGCAGTTGGACTTTCAGAGGTTTGCAAGGAATGTTCAGCCTGACGTACATGTGCTAGAAAAATTAAACTTTTCAAAGTTAGATTTTTAACCACAAACAATCAAGATTGCACAAGTTTAGAATGTTTTGTTATATGAGGATTAAACTATCAACAGATCCCAAATGCACATACACTGAATTCCTGCTTGTGCACTGAACTTTTGTTATATTTCTAATTTTAACTTGACTCAACATACAGAGATGAGTGGGAATGGATCCAAACACTTTCTGGCTCCGAATCTGTGGAAAGTATGGATCATACTTCAGACTGCCCTACTCAATTGTTCTTGTATGAGCTCCAGATGGCAGTGAAAGCTCTCCTTAAACAGATCAATCTACCTCTGCATCAGGTATTTTCCTTTGTGGTATTTATCACCTTTTTAAAAACTGATTCTTAAGAACACAACTAAAAGCTACAAACTGTGTAACTTGCAAGTAGGGATTAAATGTTACGGTTGCAAGAAAAGAAAAGCAGAGAAGATTTGTATTCTATTATTCTAAGTGTGTAGGGGAGGAACATGTTCAATAAAACAGTTATTTTCCTGGATATTTGAACATATAAGGATTAAGAGACAAATTTTCAACTAGCTCCTATTTTTGCATCTGTTAGCATATTTGTGCAACTTCAGGCAGGTGCAACTAAGAACTTTTGCACAAAACTAGTAGTTGTGAGCACCTTTACCCAGCTGGCAAAGAAAAATAGGTATTTTTCCAGGCAAGCAGGGCAACTGACTGTTCCTTTGGAGGTAATAGTGAGGGTGTATGAAAGGCCTGCTGAAGATACAGCGTTTTGCTATTCTTTTACACACAGATAAACATAGCACTTCTAAAACACACAGTTCCAGACCTCCAGATTGCTGTGGGTGAGGAGAGGTATCTGGCTTCTGGCTTTACATTAAGTACAAGAAATGCATATGTGAATAAATAAAGTCAGGGAGGATAATCTATGATGTGAAAGATCCATGAAAAAATAAGCTAAGGAGTTTGTTTCTTGTTTACATGAATTCTGTTTTATTTTGGTCTACAAGGGTAAAGAGGGCTTAAAGTAGAAGTAAATCTTCTTTATATTCATTTCAAGGTCTGTTTGTGCAGCTAGAAAGATGTGGTCTTAAAATAAATTAATCTGGTTCTACATTTCTTGATTTGAAAGGTTTAGGCTTTGCTTTTAAAAAGGAATCCATCAGTGCTGCACCTTCTAGCCTGGGAAGAGCCAAGTAAGACTCAAGTAAATCCAAAATTAAGACAGATGGTGTGCTGCCTTGTGGTCAGTCCCTCTAATTCAATAGGGCTCTGTACAGGTCTCTGTGCTAGTGTATTTTGAAGGTTACAGCTTTTGTGCGTTTCTTTTTTTTGAGCTAAGGACTAAAATATTTAAATCAATGTGCAATATGTTCCTAAGGCTGCAGTTCAGCCAAGCATTTACGCTCATCTATTGTGCATGAGAGATAGACATAAACATGACCTTGCAGTTAAACACAGTTGTAAATGTTTTGATGACTCAGGACCAAAGTTCTGTGTTAATGAATTGAATTTTTAATTCAACAGATTAATTTATGTATTTTTATTGGTTTTGTGGTAAACGTAATCACGGACAGTGACACTGGTGCATACCCAGGGTAAAATGCAGTGCTGCACACAGCAGCCCTACAGCAGCCTCAGGCCAAGTTCTGTGTGTGCCATTTTCTCTTGCTGCAGCACTTGTTAAACCTTTTCAGTGCTGTGTTGAGGGAGAGCTGCATATTTCTCTTAACCAACCCTAAATTGAATCTTAAAGGTTTTTAATTGAATCCATTTTCATGTTTTCACATAATTATGCAATCATAATCTTGAAAAGCACATGGCATGTGATCATTTTCTGCCTAATAAGAAACATAAATGTTGTTTTCAGGGGGGTTGTGCCTGTGTGTGTTGTTTTAATGTGGAACATTGCAGCTTTAAATCTTTATTTTATGTAGTGACATGAACCCACATTTAGCCCCCCCCCCCAAATATTTATGTTTTATAAAAATTCCGAGCTTGATGTTGTGCAAATTTTCTTTAATGTTTTATATCATTTGGGGTGTTGTTTATATAAGTGCCATGTTGTAATTCTCTCCTATTTCTTCCCCTGCGCGTGTCCCTCTACAGGCTAAGCACTTCCGTCTGTATACACAGGAGGTGTTGGAACTGGGTCACAATGTCTCCTTTCTTCTCCTGCTCCCCGCCTCAGACGACGTCTGCACTGCCCCAGGACAGAATAATCCTTACACCCCACACTCAGGATTTCTTAACCTCCCTCTTCAGATGTTTGAACTCGGTATAGTAGCTTGCTTCACCTAGAAATATTAACCCAGTCTCCTTATAATAAAATCACAAAGTTGTATCTGTTTTCCCCCTTGTCCCAGTGGAGAGTCAATAAATCACATGATGGCTTTGGCAACAACACTACCTATAACTGTGTACAAGTTATAGAGAGAGCAGAGCAGTTAAAGCATATACTGTAGCAATCGTTATTGAAATGCAAAGCATAGAGCAAAGCCCACAGTTATCCAGTCTGTGTCTGTAAGCTTATTTGGAAGATGATGTTCTTTAAAAAACAGAACCAAAAAATTACACATAACATAGCAACGTTGGAGTGTGAAAGGACACGCAAAAAACCCTCTCTCTAAATTGTAACAAGAATAATCATCAGTTTTGTGGAGGAGAATTTTTGCAGTTCCTGATTGCAGACAGTCCTACTCGTGGTCTGACTCCCCCACAATTTTGTGAAAGGTCTGAGTGCAGTTTCCCGCAAGAGTCATCTTTTTCCTTCTGATTCCTGGAAAAATGCAGGAGACTCAGTCCTATTGCTGTCGTGCAGGAAAAGCCTGTTGTGAAAAATGCCAAAGCACTGGACTTGAATCTATTTCTTTGGGGAGCACATCCTGTGCGGCAGCAGATTCAGCCCTCTTGTTCCACTGCGTTGCTGACTGGGTAAGAATTCCCCAAAACAGAGTTTTCCAGCTGTCTCACAGAAGGCATAAGATGTTTTAGCTTCAAGATTCTCTGTTTCTCATTTCTTCTTTGGTCCACAGAGAAAAGAAAGGTTCCAGATAAAAGCAGCTCATAAAGACTTAAGAGTTCTTTTGAGAAAGAATATTATAAGTACGGGGACTGCTGAGCCTTACACATTAGTCTCCTCTGTTTCCTTCTGGCCTCTAGAACTGGATATCTTTCTTTCCTCTGCCTTGGAGAAAAGAAAGATATGGGCCAAAGCTGATGGAGTCACTACACAAGGAACCACTACAGAATAGGTCTCTAGTGGCAGCTGTCCCCTCAGTGATATCTCTGTCAGGTGTTTATGTGACACCATTACCAGCACGATCCTATTTCCTATATATCATTGCTAAGTGCTGAGTCACTAATGTAGGAGAACAACGCTTAGATGTTAATGGAGGGTCTTACCAAGACTATGTTTCTGCAGTCACAATGGATCTGTAACCTACCATCACCCAGCAACACAAATTTCATTTGGATCAGGCAGGAATATATGACTGTGTTTATGCCACATCAGCCAGAGCACACAAAGTGGTGCCTGTGACAACTTTGGGTTTTGATGCTGGTTGTGGGAGGACAGATGACAGCTGAGCTGCTATAAAATTATGAGTGGTACAGACAGACAATACATGAGCTGGTGTAGTCTGCCAAGGAAAAGTTACCCCTTCAAAAGAAAACTAACGTAATTGAACTAGAAGAGTTTGTTCAGTGCTTTGGGTCATATGGCCATGGCTGTAGTGCCCTAAAGCCAGACTTACTATGTTCTTGACACACAACCCTGAAGTCTACTGTTAGACTCTGTATTGAGCGTATCACTTCTCCCCATGAGAGGTGACTGCTGCATTCACTGTGCAAATTAATGCATGAAGCATATTCATCTCTGGTAAAACGAATCTCTGCACTAGAGGTTTTGCAGACTGTTTAACTCTCATTATGCAGTACACAGGCCGGGGGCAGGAGTCATTCTCACTTCTGGAACATAGTTTGCATCAGGTTGATAAAGCGATAGACTGAATGGGATGATGTGGTGCAGATAAACATGCAACAGAGTAATCTCTCAAATGGCGTTCTGGGTGCAGACGTCTGTTTAGTAGTGTTGCTGCCGTGGGAAAGCAGTTCATGGTGAAAACAGTATGGAAAGCTGAATTTTACTTTAGAGGGGTTTTTTTAAGTATGCAATCATCTGGCCAAAGGCAGATGACATTTCTATATGACTTATTTATATATGTATCCCTGATGTTCTATAAAGTGAATGTGATTCACATCTCAAATATTAGAAGCTTCCATTCCCCATTAGCTGGTGGCTACCAACTATATAATTGCATAACCACAAAAGACTATGTTGAAGTAACATTTGTTAAAGTAACATTAAAGGGTCTGACTTAAAACCACAAAGGCTAGAAACTTCAGCACTGAAGCTGAAACCGCGGCTGTAATTCACTCAAGAGTCCACCACATATGGCATATATACTGTAAGACCACACACTATTCAGACTAGATCCCTGCAATATCTAGGCATCACAGAGAAACCAGAAGGTAGAATTCTTTCTTTCACTTTTTTTTTTCTGGGGTTTCTATGTTCAGATTAGACCTTTATTGTTATGCTAATGATGTTTCTGTGATTGGATTTCTTAGTTTGAGAATTTCTTCTCAATTATTCTTATGTTTTTTGCAAGGGGTAAGTAGACATGTGACACTGTTTCTATTTCTTTTTTAGTATTTATGATAAGAAGAATATATGCAATTTACACTTGAAACACCCTGAAAAATACCATGCCACAATCCAGCAGTAAAAAGCCAACTGGCATTTGCTGCTATAACAAGATGCTGCTATAACAAATGCTTCCATTTATTGAAGCACCAATGCATGGGGAAGCATTTCTGAAAACTTGTTCTCCCTCAAATGAAATGCTTTTACTGCTGAGTCATTTAGATTTAAGTTACTGATTTAAGCTAGCCTAGCCCAAGAGAAAGTTATCATTGTTCAAAATAATTCTTTCTGAAACACTCCATTAAAAAAAAATAAAATATTAGTTCCATTTTTCAGTCATGTCACTGCTTTCTTGAAAATTAAATGATGAGCTACAAAAGCCTCAGAAACAGCCTTTGTCATTAAAGCTATCAAGGGCAGAATAGCCTCTGGAGTTGCATACTAAGGACCCAATTATCCCCTCACTTAGATATAAATTAGAAATTACTCTTTTTGAATCGGTGAAGCTACAGAATAAATCCAGTGTGTAAATGAGAGGAGAATTAGAGCCAGTATTATTTGTTTCTAGCTTAAAGTAACCCATCCAGAGTTAGTAATTACATTTAATAAAATTTGTGTTCTGAAAGCTAAGGACTTCATATTTCATAACCAGAATATAACAGTGTTTCCTTTGCACTTGGTCTTTTCACAGTTCATTTTTGCTGTTACAAGGAAAAATTTATAAGCCTGTATTGCCGCCTTTCTGCTGTCATAGAGCTGGATTCCCTGAAAACCCAGCAATCCCTAAGGGAAGCAATTTCAGACAGTGAAGTCGCTGCAGCCAAACAAAGACACCAGCAAGTTATAGACTACATACAGGTAATAGTCTGTTTCTGACTATTCCAAGGAGATTTTAAGGTGGATTTCTTAAAAATTGCATGGGGCTGTAATTTGAAATCTAAATGGAGAATTATTCGCAGACATCATAAAAAGAGCAGTTGTATCAAAAGTGCAGTTCTGTTTTTATGAAATTCAAACCCAGAACATGATTTCCTTAGTTGTTGCTTTTATACAAGGATTTTTACGGGTAAAATCAAATGACAGCTATACTAGACTGTTATAAAGAAATGTGTCGGTCTGCTTGTAAAACTCACTCCCATCTAACCTGAGGTAAGCTAGTACCATGCTTGGGCATTCATTTGTGTAATAGTTTTTCTCTGTCTCTGTGAATTGAGGATATTTTTCACCATAGTTGGTGAAATTAAAGTTGGCAATTAAAAAAATTAAAATGAAAATTCAGACTAGGTTGTGGAGACTATATTCATCAACAATATCACAGTGAAGAAAGTAGCTCTGCATTTAAGATGGCAAGCTAGCCCCAAAAGCATCTGTAGGTCTGTTCAGCACCATGAAGTGATACTGCTTCAGTCTCCCAATGCAGAAGGATCACAAATGTTATCATACTTGTCTATCATCATCTTGCTTATTCTCTGTCTCTCACACTGATTTTCCTGTACTGTTCCCAGATCAGGACTTTACCTACTCAACTCCGGGATCTTCAAGCTACACCCCATTGTGCAGCGTAGCAAGGCCTGTCCTTTTGCAATCCATTTTGGCAATTGGTTATTTATAGATAAAACTCATGACCTTTGCAGAGTGCATCTATGGACATGGTTGATATGTCTTTCTACAAGTGAGGTTCAGATCAGTTTACAGCTCTATATTCTTAATATTCAAGCAACCTTCTATTGGAATAGGGGCCAAGACAACCATTTTTCCCATTGATAATAAGATTAGCCCTCCATAATTATGAACAAGATGATAATATTTCTGTTCCTCTTTGCTCTCAATTCTGATCCCCTTTGCCTTGTCCACTTCGGAGATTTCAGCAACATGCAGGGGGACAGAGAGGAATGTTCCATTGTACTTTCACCACTCAGTCCTCTCCTTCCGTCTCATATTCCCATTCTCACATTCAGAAAATCTAGCTTTTTCCCAGCATGCAGGAGAATTTGGAAAAATTTTATCTTTCACATCAAAAATAAGTATATGTATATTAATACGCATGCACTGTATAGACAGTTCTGTGTTCTGCTTCTCCAAAGTGTTTGAGTCACATATATATGCTGGGAAAATATGGGAGAACATTTTAATCTTCAGTGTTTTGTGCTGAATTATTGTGACAGTGTATTAGCCTTGTCAGGTTTCCTCTCAAATGAAAACCAGCTGTATTCCACCTATTGGCAAAAATATCTCAGCCCACCACATACCGCAATCTTCAGTGGTGACCACAAAACCGCAAGAGCATTTGTGTGATCCTAGATCTAAGACAGTGTTGAAGTCACTACACAAACCAAACATTGTAAAGAGCAAGGGAGTCTATATAAATGCAGTTCTGAAAAGGAGTCAGAGGGCAACTGAAAAGTAAAAATTCAAAAAAAAGAAACAACCAGCAGATAAGGTACTTGGAGTCTTTACCAGAATGTTACACAGCAAGAAAAGAAATCTACAGACACTGAAACTAAAACTGAAGTTAAGCTGTAATTTATATAGTGTAATGCTTCAATCATCCCTAAATTGTAAAAGAACCACAGTTCATTAAAATGACTGGTCCTTTATCCCAGGAGACACTGCAGAATGGCATCAGGGAGAAAACCAACAGGATTTGCATTTTATTAAACTGCATGCAGTATGGTTTTTGTTTGGGGTTGAGGGAGGATCACAGAAAGGAAATATAAAATCTCCCAAATCAAATAGGTGAGACGTTTGCTAACTGGCATTCTCTTCATGGAGCTACACTGAAGTCTTGAAATAGTGTAGGATTATGAATTAATCTTTGAACCATTTGCTATTCTTATCAGTGTATATTCTTAGCTCAAATTAACTCAGTGGCAAGGCTTGCACTGACATCATTGGAGTCGGGATTTCACCTTTACATAAAAATGGCTATACTAGGTCAAAGCAAAGATCCATCTATCCGGCTATCCTGTCTCCAACATGGCTCATCAAGAACTACCCTACCTAATCTGGCATCTACAGTATCGTTTGGCAATAAATTTCACACTTTGAATGCGCATTTTGTGAAGAAGTATCTCCAGCTACGAGTATGTGCTGGAGAACTCATCTTAGAATACATCAGTCTGCAGTTTCCTTTTCACCGATCCCTCTGTTACTTCCCTATTATAATACTCACTGCACAAAGTACCACTCACTTTTGTCTATCCATTTACTGACCCAGGGCTCTCATTCTGCAGAATGCAGCTTGTGTAACTGCAAAGCAGTTTCCCTTAAACCCTGCAATATTAATATGAAGGCTCACTTGTTTAAATGCAGAATCTTCTGTAGGCAGAGAAGTACAAGGGAAGTTCTAGAAAGAATACTGCAGCAGAAGGATATTATACTCACAGCTACTGTCATTTGCTGGTTGCAGCAACATTTGCTCAGTCATCAAAGATCTTGAATTGCTTGAAGATGTTAAAAGTGTTCAATTATCAAAAGACTCTCAAGACCCACATTAAACAGCATCTTTCCTCTCTACATAGATACTTAAAGCTATATCCTGCTATTGATTTAGGCACTTGTCTCTTATTGCCATCAACAGGCATGTGTTAGAACTGTCTTAGTATAGATTTATACTATTAAAATGCATGCAGACCAAAATGATGATAAGGGAGAAACCTGCAGTTTGGCTCATAGCTGTGCTTCAACCTTCCATGTACATATATTCTTCCACACGTATGTATATACACACATGTGTATGGGGCCAGATTCTTCTCAGTGATGCCCAGCAACAGGACAAGAGGCAACAAGCACAAACTGAAACACAGGAAGTTCCATCTAAATATGAGGAAAAACCTCCTTACTTTGAGGGTGACAGAGCACTGGAACAGGCTGCCCAGAGAGGTTGTGGATTTTCCTTCCCTGGAGATACTCAAAAACCACCTGAACATGACCCTGTACAACATGCTCTGGGTGAACCTGCTTTGGCAGGGGGTTGGACTAGATGATCTCCAGAGGTCCCTTCCAACCCCAACCAGTCTGTGATTCTGCGATTCTGTGATATTCTTCTTCTGTTAAAAAACAGGTTTGATCTGAGCACTCTGCTTCTGAACATAATCCTGGGTTTGCTGGGATGCTCAAGAAGTCTTGCTTTCATTCCAGTACGGAATGAAACCAACTTTCAAGTGTGCTACAAAGTTGACCAAATTTTTTATGCCATCAAAAGACAATTTTCATTTTCTTTCCATGTCAAGAGTTTAGGCCTGGATTCACCCCTCCTGACTACAGGTTCTTAACTGAGGTACATAATTTGAGAGTCTGGTGGTCCCAAACAGCCTCTGCAGTGGTGGAAGAGAACAAGCACCTAACCAAAGTCAATTCAGACCACCTAAATCTGAAGTGTCCTGTCAAGGAATCCTGCTTCTCTCTGTTGGCAGTGACTACACACCTACTTGGGCACTTGAAGAAGGTACACACTTAGGTAAAATTAATACACAGACTTAACTTTTTCACTGTTCTTTTCTCTACAGCAAATTGATGAGATCTGGAGGGAAATGAGATGGATCACAGAAGCACTGCAGTATGCAAGATACAAGCAGCCAGCAGCAGGCTTACCCATACAGAAGCTTTTGGATCTTTCAGAAGAACACTCTCAAAAGAAAATCAGTTCAACCTCTTCACATCTAGACTGTCTTCCTTCACCTCCTCCTTCACCTGAGGCTAGAATCCAGAGGAGAAAAGCTGTGAGTGGTAAGAGAATTTTTCTTTGTTCATCAAGCTAAATCTTTGAACTCACTTTTAATTATAACAGTGCTTGTATGTCTTTTTATAAAAGGAGTAAATTTTTTCTCATGCCTGCCAAGGTACTTTAGCAATCATTTTACCAATCATTTGCCACTCAATATCCTGAGATCCTTCTACAATCTACAATCATCTTTTGTTTTCAGCTACTCAGAATAATCGTTTATCATCAGCCAACTCTGTCACCTCGCTGTTCCAGATCATTTAATGAACAGGTTAGAAGAGACAAGTGCTATCACTGACTTGTCCACGATGTCCACAATTAGTAAAATCCATCCTTAGTGAAAGCTGGCTACTTCGTCCATTGTCTGCACCAACAATCTGCTATTAATATATGGAGGGAGCTTTCTCTTTATCTCAATTACAGCTCATTGCTTCAGAACCTGTGGTAAAGAACCTTGTCAAAAGCTCTTCAGAAATCTAAGGATGCCTGTGCATTATTTGTATACATGTTCAGAGTTTTATTAGTCTGGTGAGACACGAGTTACTAAGCAGAATCTATTGACCCCTTCTCATCATTCCTGTATCTGTCTATTCTTCACCATAGTTTCTAATAATTTTTCTGGAATCTAAGTTAGATTTTTCCATAGTCTCCATTTGTCACCTTCTGTCTCCCTGCTATTACAGCCATTTTCTTTCCATCCTTTGACTGTTCCTCTGCTTTGGAGAAATTCTTCCTTATGCTCCTCTTGCTTTGTTTTGATAGAGCAAGTTTTATTGCCAATAGTTCAGTTTGATTTAACAGTCATTTTCACATAGCTCACTGTTCTCAGTGTTTTAGACAAGCACTTTAAAACACAGAATTACACAAATCAGTACCCACCTCATTGACCATTATTGCTTCTCTGAACGGCTGGAAAATTAAACTGATGAAAGAAATGGATCACAGCAAATAAAGATGAAGCAAATTAAACAGTAACACCTAATTTGCTAATAGAATAAGGACTTTGGAGAAAAATGTAAAGCATCATTCTGCTGCGCTGTCTTTAAGCAACGAGTAAATGAAACAGTAGAAATGAAAGCAACAGATGCTGTGTTAAACAACTGCCATGACCATTTTGGTAATAATAATTTGGTTTTTTCAAATTGGCAGTTTTATACAGTTAAGAAAAGTTAATAAATTTACTCCAATTAGATTAGGTTAAAAGAAAAGAAATCCAAAGATGATAGTGCTTTGATTTGCTCCGTTACACAGTGATGTTCTTTCTCAGCATCTCCCCCTGAGCTAATTTTTTCCCTGTACTACAGAGCATGAATGCAGAATAATCCTTAGCTCTGGCACCATGTAACCTAGAGCATTATCTTGTCCTGCATGGGCTTGATTCATTATTGCTGTGCTACATGGTAATTTACACTAGGTCAAAGTGAATAGTCAGCACTGTATGAAACCTACAGTTTTTTCCTTTGATCTAATATAAACTATCCAGGGCAGTAGAACATCAATCCATTCTACCACATGTGCCACTATTTATTATGTTATGGATCCTTCTGTAGCCAAAAGACAGCAGTGATTGCAGTGCCAGTGTGAGTTTTGGTCAACAAAGTCACATTTGAATTAAGTGTATCTGTTCTGGATTTGAACATACATAATGACCTGATGGAGAGAAGGGCAGGTTTTGTTCATCTACCTCCATGTCTTGCCTTGACCCTCTTATGCACGCATACAGTTGTACCTTACTCACAGAGGTGTAAATCTGGAGTAACTCAACTGACATCTTTAATAAAAACAGAACCTGGATTAGAGTTTCTCTCTCTCCCAAATCTCCATCTCTATGAAATTTGGTGAAAACAAGATAAAAGAAAACAGATCTTTTCAGAACTTAGTCCCAATTCAAATTCTTCCCTGTACTTAATATAATGAATGAATCCTTTTTGGTTTTCCTGCTTCTACCACCACCTCTCTAACACATCGGTAAATCCTCCCTGACCACTGTCTTTGCTGTCACCTAGGCCCATGGACAATTCCAAGGAGGAAACACACAAACATTTTCAGAATTTAAGATCTGATTCTTAAATTAGGAAAAAAATACATAAATGACAGTTAAGCAATTTCTCTCCTGTGCTTGTCTTCTTAATGTTAATCAGTTCTCTTTGCAGATTCCCAGCCCTGCTCAGATGAAGAAGGCTGCTCTGAAGTATTCCTGCCAACTGACAGTGACTATGACTCCAGTGATGCGTTAAGTCCCAGAGAATTAGACCTGATTTATTCCTCCTCACATGACATATCCCAGCAGGCAGGCAGTGGCCTGGGTGGCAGTGCACCTGATGTTCTCCAAGTCCATGACATGAAGCCTTGCCTAACATTGAAAGAAGGCCTGACAGAGTGTAGTGCCTTTGATACTAATGCTGAATATTGCACAGAGTATATGAACAATCTAACAATGTCAGGGCTTACATCGAAAAGCATAGACAAGTCCTCTAGCTCCAAGCAGCCATTGAGCTTTTTAGGGAAAAAAAAGCTAGGGAAACATCAACATTACAACTATTTCAGCCGGCATCATCGTTGGCTGCGTGTGCACAGCGAGACACAGTCTGGCTCTCTGTCTGAAGGCGTGTATACTCAGCATCTCATGAGATCTTCAGATTTGTCTCAAGAACCTACCTCCAGTGAGCAGTTAAAGACTCCCATTGATGGGTCTCGGAGCACTTTGTTACCTCATGCATCCAGCCTTCCAGAAGATGGGAAAGGCAAGTATGAGGATTCAAGGCAGAATGTCCATAGGATACATGTGGAGCCTTATAAAACAACGTTTCTGGGTGAAGAGGCCAAGTCCTGGGCAATGAGCACACAGTCTGTAGAACACAAGGATGTGCACAATGCTATGCAACAGATAATGGGTCCAGATGACCAGTTGAGTTCTGCTGTCTCCGAAGTCTTCAGCAGCACACTTTAACCCCAGACTTCTGCATTGCTTCCCATTGCTCCACAATGAGATGATGAGCATTACGTGTATAGGGCCATACTTTCAAAACCACTTGTAAAAATCCAGCTCCTGAAATGGCAACTCATGCCACTCAAAAGAATCCTAATCTTTTGACATCATCACTAGATTTCTGGTCTTACAGTACCTGTCATGATGCAAGCATTGTTATTGGCACCTGCAGCTTTGCAGGTAGAGTCATAACAGTCACCACATAACAGAACAATCTGTGGCTGCAAATCCAGTGATCAGGTTTTGCAGTTCTCTTGATTTCCATGTATCTCTGAGCATGCAAAATTTTAAGCATGAGTGGTTCTGCCTGCAAGTTAGCAGAAACTGTAACATCCTTGGTGTCGTCATGTTAGGACTGTGTCCTAAACTTCTATTAACCTTCTATTCCACCATTTCCTATAAATTTTTCTACTTCTCGGCCTTCTTGAATGGATTTAGGTTGCATATAACTAAAGTGCTAACTGATCTAGTAACGCAGTTAACCCAGAGTTTCTAGCCACTTAACAGAGAAATGAAAATTTTTTCAATATCTAGAAAATGCAGTCAACACCATCTCTGAATGCTGTCAGAGCCTGACATAATTAGCACAATGTTTGTTTTTCAGAAGCCTAGATTTCAAATTATATAAGTAGCAAGTTATTTTAAAAGCTTAGGAGGTGAACCTTTGAGGTCAAAAGCAGGCAGAATGAGGCCAAGTTCTGAAGGAATAATATGCAGGGTCTAAGTGAGATTGAAGCAAAGCTTGGTCTTTTCTTCTGCCCACCAGACAAGAGCGCAGTTCTTTATGTTGGAGGCACTCTCATACACCCATTGGAAAGAAATGCCCCTACTTTTGTTCCTGAATATTCACTGTAAACTTCAGGGGTATTTGATCACCATGTCTGAAATTGGGATATTCTGGCAATTCAGATTAGGGAAATTTGGAGTGTAGTTTGAATATAAGATTTTATTATTTGGGACACCAATAAATATTAATATCATAAGGACCGTGGGAGATGGTGTTTTAGCATGCCATATTTGTCTAAAGGCAGATCACAGCGAGTCATTATTTCGTCCTTTGCAACCAGAATATGACTTATAGTACTACAGAAGATGATCTCAAAACCGAAATCTGTATTAATGAGAACCATAACATTTGAATCACTAAGAAATGAACTAATGTGGAGAGAAACCCCAGCTGTTGCACAAGCAATATTTTTTCTTAAACAGTTCTTGAAGTTTAATTTTATGGGCCACATTCCTGCTGGTTAAATTCCCTCACTCCACGTTTGCGCAGCCTTCTACCTTTCAATTTTTCAGCCTCCAGGTGGATACGTTCTAAGGCCTCCAATAAAGAGATTTGAGTTAAATAGTTGAGTTTACAAGTCCTTGAGGTAAAGGCAAGGATTTGGGCCCATGATCTGTGGTCCTTATTAAAATAGCACTTCCATAACCCCAGTGCTATTAAAATCCTTGTGAACTCAATCCATAAATTCAAAAATAAATGTTATTCACTATTTTATGCTTGGTCGGTATGTGGAAGCCAAGAAGAGTCTTTGCAGTGATATAAGGGCAAAAAATTTCTATAAGGGATTTACATTTGTAAATTCTCTTTTGGGGAGAGGGAAGTTAACTTATTGCACCAAAAATATTCATTCATTACCCGATCCAAAGCTCAGTGAGGATGGAAAGACTTCCATTCACTTCCACAGGCTTTGAATGAGACCCATACTGAAAATTCCTGTGGGTGAGAAGATGCAGGGGGGGAGCACAAGTGTCAGTGCCAATTTGCAGCTAGAAGGACATACATTGTGTGTTTTATGCCACATGGAACTGCACGGGGAAAACCTGACTCACACACCACAGAACCAAACAGTGATGTTTTGCTGTCACTGAAGGCAGTAACAGCTTGTTACATTAGATTATGTTCATTAGCAGAAGGCTTTTCACCAGGGAGAGCCAGAAGAATGTAATGCTCGTATTCAGAAATCAAAATAATTTACATTGTTTTCTAGCATACAGCACCTAGCCCAGGCTCCCCTAATCTGTTTAGCCTCTAAGTAAAACTGCCATAAAACTGTCTATTAAAGAATAAAAATAACAATATGCTGAGGCCATATGTTTTTGCAGGAAGTGACGAGATAAAACAAGATGTTCCTAAATGAAACCCACCTTGGTTTGCTTTGGCTCTTCAGGAACAGTGAGGGCAAGAAGTAGCAAAATCTACAGCAGCAGAACAGGTACACACTGCTGGTTAGATAAGGATGTAAAAATCTCTGCTATCTACTCCTGCCACTGGACTTTTCCAGAAGTAGTCATGTATCTAATAAAGAGCTGGATTCTTTACTGGTAGAAAGGGCTTGACTTCATCATAATCTTCTGTGCTAAGATGGAATTTGACTCTGAAGGTGCAAATGCCAGCCCCAATCTACCCCATCTCGATTTTAACCTTGTTATATGGAAGTCGTGTCTACATGATGGCCAATGGGGCATGCTTCCTTGATCCTGTTACCTCTTGACTGAGGTTCTTTCTCATACTTTAATAGTCAAAGTAGTAATTGATAGTTCTGACTTTAAATACTTCTAGTTATAAAGCACTGAATTATCTTTTGGTAGAAATATGTGTCTGTTGTTCAAAATTGCTGCCCCTAGCAATTCAGTGGGTGCCTGAGTAAAGCATCTCCTTAAAAGAATTGTAATGAACACCCAGAGATAAATAAACAGGAGAAAGCGGTGTCTTTCAAATACTGTCATAATACTAATCATAATACTTCTGTGGTTCTCTTAGGAAGATCACTCACACATTTCACAAGCAACTAAGCAATTCAGAAGAATCCTGCAAAACACAGCACTGTTATCCCCACTCCATAAAGGCGCGAGTGCCTCTTCGAGTAGAGCTTAGAGTAAAGGCTCACAGTCAGGAGTCAAATTAAAATTAGGAACTCAGACCTTTGCTTTAATTACTAGGGATCCTTTCTCTGGGTTGAGCTAGAGTGCCCCTCCAAGGCTTCTTGCACAGAAATGGGAAACGCTGTGGCTCAGAGCCCACAGCCTACTAGAATTTCATTAGCCAGCAGACAGCTCATTCAAAGGAGTCTGTACCCACTTTCTGTCAGCTGAAGCTCTGCTCTAAAATGGGTACTTCGGCTTTGTGAACTTCTGGATATCTCTCTCTCTCTCTCTCTCTCTTACTCATATATCTTGCCACAGAACCATCATCCTGCATTTTCCAGGGAATATATTTTCACCTGGGCTGAACCCAGTCCCTCGTATTTCAAGGCATGACTTGGACTGGCCAGAAAAGAATATAGTGCTTTAATATTATGACTCCACAGAAAAAATCCACATGACCCATATCTCCTATAGTCTAAAACTTTCCTGTTCCTGCTGGTAGGAAGTGAGATATAGGTAAACTGCAAGGTTTACACTCAAAATTCCTTGCATCTGCAAGAAGGCAGCCTGCCCATGGACAGTTTGCCTCAAGAAACCTGTGGCTCAAGCATTTATTTCCCATGCTTGTATTATTTTTTTCTTTGCCTTTAGATATTAATTAACAATTGGATTTTCTATACAGTAAGAGCATATACAGAGAAATCTATAAATTAATATTCTTAAATATAGACATTAAAGGGGGAGGGGGAAGATGGAATATTTTATCCTGAACATTTATGTTTAGAGTGTTTAGAAAAGAGATGGTGCATCTTTAAATATGGTATAAAGAAATGCATTAAGTTGCTGGTCAACTCTTTAAAGGTGTTTAAATGCATGGCTCATGACTGTTATGTAAAACTTCAATACAGCCTTACAAACAACAAGGGTATAGTGTATTTGAAAATATGGTATATAGCTTGGAAACTTACTCTGAATTTCTCTGAGGTGTTGAACTTTGCCATCAGCAAAAAAGTATTTTTAGTAAAGAGGCCTTGAATTTTCAGACAACGGAGATTTCATCAGGTTGGGTCTCTGATTTTTCCATTACAGAAAAACATTAAATAGCTAGAATACTTTATTTGTAAGTATAATTTATCTTTTGATTCCATGAAGTAGAATTCATAAGGCTAAATCATGCCCAGAAGTGAGAAGCAGGGCTGTTGGCCCAGTATATTCTTTGCAAAAACCAAGTGCAACATTCCCCTAGGTGGGCTGAGAGTTCCACTCTGGAAGTGCTTTGGCCAGTAGCTCGTCCCTCTTTTGTGCAGGCACCAACCACAGCCCTCGCTTCTGCTCAGTAAGCATTTGGAAAGTCATCAGGCGTCGCTTTGCTGATTTAGCTGGGCTTTGGAGCAGGCCCCATGTATTGAAAGCTCTACAGATCCTGCCAGCTCAGAGATCCTCTCCCCACGGTGCTGGTGTTTATGAGCCCTTACCCAGCTAGCTGTCTCTCATACTGGGCTTCTGGGGTGAAATAAGAGCCAGGCTAGGATACCTTCCTCAGCCTTTTCGTACCACAGCATCTTGGGCAAGATTTAGCCTTTAAACCAATCATCCTATAATAGGTTAATGTGTTACTAAGCTTGTCTGTCACCAGGCTACAGAAAACCTCCTATTTTGCTGGTCAAATAATAAGAATAGATTTTTTTATATTTATTGTTATTTTCATTTTCTTTCTTGGAAACGCTACGTGCAGTTGATCTAACATTAGAGAAAGTGGTTGGTGTAGCACTAATCTGCCTTATTACTGTGAACTGTAGCAATTTATTAAGCAGACTTTAAGCTAAACGCACAGACTTTTTGTGTTTTACTTTACATAAAGGTCAGTTTGGGCCCAATCCTGCTGTCCTTGGACCTCATTCCACGTTCTTTTGCACCAGTGTAAATCAAGAGTAGTTCCACCAAAGCTGAGTCAGGTATTACCTTGTATAAATTAGCACACCTCCACTCGCTCGCAAGGCTGGCTCGATACCAGCTGAGGATCTGAATCGGTAGAGTCATTGTCAAAACAACACATTTATGCTGGTGTAAAAAACAATACGTGTAAAGAAGACAAAAGGGTTTTTATCTCATGGAATATTTGCCTGATGTCACAGGGGCCGTTGTCGGAGCCGGGCTCAGAGAGCGAGCCCACCATGCTGCTGCGTTACCGGTTGTACTGGGAGGGGAGAACACACATCTTGCATAATATATTGCTACATTTTATAATAGGGACCAAATTTCTCTCCCATATTATGCAAATTAATCCCCTACTGAAGGCAATGGCAGTTCCAGTTATTTCACTGATAAAAATGAAGACTGTTTAGGGTTATTGGGGACTTGGGGGAGGGGAAGAGGGGTTGTTTGTTTTTTTCCCCTCAGAGAAAAAGTAATTTAAGTGAAATGTGCAAGGCAGTGTTTAATTGCTTCCTGCCTTGTTTGTACATAGCAATTTGGCTGTTTATTGGTTGTCTTTGTTCAGATTTTTATTGTAACTTGTTGCTATATATGCAACCAAGTGTATGTTAAAGTTTAAACTTTGGTACATAGTAACGCACAATTTTATGTGCTTTAAAACTTTGTAAATATATAGATGAACAATGTATGCTGTGCTAACTGTGATCTTGGGACTTGACACAACCATATTTTCATGCACATGTACCTGCAAATGGTTTGAAAATAGCAAAATATATATTGAGGATGGCGATGAGCCAAGGGTAAATGAGTGCCGTATGACTCATGCTTCTTTAATAATTCCTGAAAGAGGCATGTATAGTACATAAAATAGACAATAAAAATAATTTTCAAGACTACAAATATTTTTTATAACTTCAGATATTAAATACTATTTTGGAAAAAAGATTGGTAGGTAAAAAAAATCTTAGGTTTATTCGAGTGAATCATTGTTATTAAAATGTTCTTAACATAGATTTTTTTTGTTTGATCTAATATCCTAGAAACCTAGCTCTTTTAAGATGTAGAAGACTTGAAGTGCTCTTGCATTCTTACAACTCCTCTGATCTTCTAAAATTATGTACTTAAAGTCTTCTCCCTCATTAACAAAAAAACGCTAGTGTATACATTCACATAATCCCAAATACCATGTGTACTTGTGTATAATCTTTAAAGTGTATTTTTTGAAATATGTTCTATCTGACCATCATCAGGTACCCACGTATGTGAGCTTTATAATCCATGGAAATCTGAATGTAGTTTGTTTTTCTCTGGAATCTTTTTTTTTTTAATTGGAAAGTGACTTTTTCTAAGGCCAAGCTTTCAAATATAGTCTCCAAATTTTTATTTTGGTCTACATATTCAGAAACCTAAATGAAATAGGCATGGCTTCCAGCGTTTGTGGGTAAAAATAACCTCCCATCAAAGTCAACAGAAATTGGAATTCAATCTATACAAATGTAAATGCCTTAATACAGAAGTGATATCTGGGCAGTCACATTTGAAGTGGCATCTTTCTGATTTGTGTGCTACAGCTGCAGGAGTTGCTGGCATACAGGCGTCTGCACCAAAGCAGTGAACAGCACCGCACCTCGCAGGCTGACAGACTGAGCCCTCTGTCTCCAGGCCTGGGGGCTGTCGCACAGGCTCTGCAGCTCTCAGCTGTGTATTTACAGTGACAGCCAGACAGAATCCCCTGTGCGTTGCTGGTGTGAATCCATGCTTTCAACCCACACTGTAAACATACTGTATTGTGGGTATGGATAATCTGCTGGTAGTCGAGAAACACCCCAAATGTTACCTAGGGGGGGAATTACCTTATAAAAGTGAAACACACTCTTCTGTTGCGAGTCCTCTGTTTTTCACACATTCTTGTACACAGAAAAGCATGGCAACGTTTCTAATGTAATATAAAACTGGCTGACTATATTTAAGCAAGAGAAATAAGAACAACTTCATTTTGAATGCTGAAGTGAAACTGGAAGGATTCTGCTTTGGGTCCCCGTTTACATCGTTTCAAAGATGGAGAGGTTGCTATATGTATGTTAACTACCATACTGTCTGAGCCGCCCAGTGTTTCATGTTCTCCCTTTTGTACAGATAACGCCATAATCGGAACTAGTGACATGCCCAAGGTGACACAGAGAGCTTGTGACAGAGCAGGGACACAATTTTCTGGCTAGCATCCTTACAACATCCTCCATTATCCATAGCTCGTGCACAAGTATATATGGTAATGTAAATGTTGACAAATGTCTGTATTGCAGCCATGACATGCCAACTCATTGCAAGCTTCAGAATAACAGCAGCTTACTGGAGTATCTGTGGGTATTTTCACACCTGGAAAATACTTTTAACCAAAACGCAGCCAAAGTGGAGTTAAGCAGCAGAACAAAATAATTCTTGAAGTGTAAGATAAAACTTGACTGTCAGTCATTGCTGCTTCCTTGATTTTTAATTTCAAAACATTGAGATTGTTACCACATTTACGAAGTTAGTAAAAGAAAAAAAACAAATGCAAGTAATTAGTCATGTACAGTAACCTAAGAAATTAACTAGAAAAAACACCGCAAGACAAAGACGGATTTTTGTGTGCATGTACTTAAATTACTTGGATGCATTTTTGCATGTACCATGCATTTTTTAGGGCCTGGTTGTTTGTATGTTTTGCTTGCCCCGAGCTGAGATTTCTTCTTTATGTAAGAAGATAAGTAGGTGAACAGTGCAATTCCTGCAGACCTTTACAGCAAGTTTGCCACGGTTCCTTGCAGGACAGTGCTGTTTTATAATCGCCTCTGTGTTCTATGCTGTTTTACTGAAATGCTTTTAAACCAACTGGAAAGAAGTTAACACACTCTTACAGGCATGTTTCTGACTCGTTCTTCTGACAGCAAAAGATAACCATTTCGCTGTTCCATTCAAATGTATTAACTTATATAAACTGTCATCTCTCTGAGCAAACTATTAACTTATTTTTTAATTCTGTCTTTAAATAAAAGCTTCAGGTTTGATTTGGGTTTTTTGTTTGTTTTGCAAACACACAAAAAATCTTTATTGATAAGCTTCGCTGTTCTCTTCCCCAGACTGCTGTTTTGAAACTCTCTTTTCAAACAAATATATGTTCATTTAGAAAAGGGTTCTTAAAAGGTTTCTATTTTCTTCAATTTTTTAATTAATAAATATTAATTAATTAGTCCTAATTAATCAGTAGGACTTCTGCTCATTACCTGTGTGAATAACAGATCTAATTATTCTGATTTTCCAGTTCATCTTTATTATAGCAAACATGCTCACATACACACTCAGTTACAAAGAAAAAATGGTAAAATGGGCACCAATTTTTGAGCTTTAAAAAATAACATTAAAGTCAAGTTAAAGACAAAACAGCCTTTTATACCAGTAAATATAAATGCTCTGTTTTGGAAATATCAAAATAAAATCACTGAATTTGGTAATATGGGCATTTTTTTGACTGAATCAATGTGATATTTTTAAAATAAATTATTTTAAAATTTCAACCAAATTTGATTTTTCAGGGGGAAAAAAAGGCAATACCAAAATGTTTTGTCCAGCACTGTTTATAATCACTTTCTGAAAATCCGGAAGCAAAACATTTCAAGTGTGGCTGCCTTCATTAAGTGGTGATAAATAACTCCAGAATAGATGACTGAGTTGAAACACCCTTCTATAATGCCAACATCTGCCACTGCTATTGATTTCAGTGGTACTTGGGAGTGCTCCTCACTTCTGAAAATCAGGTGTTTTGTTTAAGCGCTTAATATTAGTCACACATGTATGAGAATGTAGCTCCGGTTCGCCTCAGCTGTGGTCATTTCTGGACCACAAAAGATTTGGCCACCTGTGTGGGGTGGGGGTTCTTCACAAGAACCTGCATAGCCTTCACCTTTTCCCATATTGCTTTTTAAAATGTTTGAGAAAGAAAAATGTTGCTCTTCTTTCTGCTATCTTTTTTTTGCCTGAAATGCTCACAGAAAGGAGCCAAATCAGAACTTGGGCTGGAACAGTTTAATGCCCGATTCTCATGGCTACAGATGCTTTGAACCTGGCCCCAGCAGAACAAGGATTTTTTTGAAGCTTTCTTCTGGGGCACACTTGCTCCTTCCCCCTTCTGTGCCTTGTGGTTTCATTCTGATCCCCTGCTCTCTCGTGGCTCCATGCTGATCCCTCTCTTCCTCGAGTCTGAGTCACAAGAGCAATAACCCTGCCTGCTTCGACCTACTCAGTGCCTCAGCTGTTAGGGTAAAGCCCACGCTCCCGAGGGACTCACGTTTGAGTACAACCCCAGGATTGTCAGGGCTCTGGCTGGCAGTGCTGCCGAGGGGACAGTCTAAGGCTCTATTTTAATCTTCTGGAGTCCAGCCAAACACTGGAACGGAGCTGCCAGCACAAGGGGGGCCCTCCTGCTCACTGTGCCTGACCTCCCATCAGGAGAGGTGCTGGTGTGTTCCTTCTCAAACTACTAGGGCTCTTTCATTGCGCCTGACCTCCCATCATGAGTGCTACCAGGGATCCAGCTTCGACTACTGGGGGCTTAACCCTGGCACAGATCCAGCACACGAGCTACACGCTGCCTGTCTCCAGATGTAAGATGCACCAAGTGTAAATTCACGCGCCACAGGCTCAGCTGGAGGGGGCTGCTTCAGGTACTTTGCAAACGCAGTCATGGAGCGCTGCCGAGTCCTCGCCTTGTCTGACAGAGATGGACAAACCCCTGCGTGGTTTTCAGCTGCTCCTTATCTTTTTGTTTGGGTAGATGTGTGTAACCAGCATTTCGCATGTATTAATGGTCCTAGCCTGACTCCATACTCCTGCAGCTGACTCTGCAGCTTGACTACAGATACACGCTCCTGTCTTGAGTGGTATCAGCTCCACAGCCTGTCCCCACAGACAGTGATGAGGTAAATACAATATGGCTGTGCCGTGGGCCTTGGGGAGGCAAGGAGGAAGCCTACAACAACTGCGAAGCACAGAGTATGCCTCACCCTCTCTTAGATGCCCAGAGATGTGAATTTTACAAAGGACCATCCCAGAGGTTAGCAGTTCAGCTAAATCACGATGGGTTTTGCTGCTCAGCTTTGCAGATCTCTCCTTCAATACAGGCAGCAAATACAGCAGCGGTCTCCTCCTGCCCTGGACTCCAGGTTTGCTCGGAGCACCGGGATGTCAGCTGAAGCCCATCCTGCACACCAAGAGCTTTTCCCTGATACCAGCAAGCTCCAAGCTGGGATCTTATTTATTAGCAGCCACCTACCCAGTTTTTCTACGTTTGCTGCATATCATAAATAACCACGTTACCCTCCATACCCATGTAACACACCTTGCAAAACGATGGAGTATTTTTCGTTATAAGAGAAATATATTTTTACGAGCCTAAGTATGTCCATATTAACTTAATTAGTTTGCTACTAAAGCAGCCCTTCGTGTCAGCTCTACGGCTACGCGGGTTCACACCTGAGGGGCCCGGAGCCTCCGCTGCTGCTGCGGTGACAGAGCAGCGGCGGGAAAACGCTGAGTGCTGCGGCGGGCCGGGGGGACGCGGCACCCGCCACACCTAACGCCGCCCTGCGCCCCTCGCCTTTGCTGCCCGAATGCCACCGTCTGTGCCCGGTTTGGGGGCCGGGCCGGGGCACGCTGCCTGCACTGCACTGCACGGCACGGCACGGTACGGCACGGCACTGCCCCCCGCGCTGCCCGCACCCGGCCGGGCCGGGCCCCGCCGCACCTCGCCTCGCCTCACGCCCGCCCAAAATGGAGCCCGCGGGAGCCGCGCGGCGCCCTCTCCTGGGCAGCCTGAGGTAATGGCGGCCGCCAGGCCTGGCTTGGGGTGCCCTGCGATAAATATAATGCCCTAATGTGCTCTGCGGGCTTTGCCAGGCGCGGAATTGCCCAAGGACCCATAAAGGAGTGGGATGAAAAAAGCCTTCTGGTGTTTTCCACATCCCCTGGGCGCTTAGCTGCGATGTTACGGCAGGTCCATGCTCCAGACATGGCGCCCGCATTGCCAGGGCACAGCCTGCGTGGATCGCTTCCTCTATGCCAGCCATCGATGGACGCTGCTGCTGCTTCTCAGGTATTTATCGTTTTTTGGGGCTCTGAGGTGACCAGAGGCCCCATGAGGGTGACAGGGGCTGTGATACAAGTGGGGTGGGGCAGGTGTGCCTTTGGCTCACCAACATGGTCATGGCCAGTCTGAACCTCCCAAGCTGCAACCTGTGACCATCACCACCAGCCTTAAACTCACTATACAGGGATCTGCATCATGCCTTAGAAAAGCTGTAAGGGTTTTCAAATCAAGAGAGGTTGAAAAGCACAGCTCTAAATCCCTAGGAAACACCTGATGTGCGAAAACATTCAGGCATGGGTCCACATGGATGAGGCATTTCGGGAACCAAGGGCTACTTGTGTGTCACCCATGCCAGATGAGTCTCTGGAAGACAGTTTGCACACACGTTCTTGGCAAAGTTAAACTCATAAAGATTGCTCTGTTTGAGTGATTGCATCGCCACAGGTTTCTGAGTGACTCCAAACTCAAGATGCATATTTTAAATCTCCCCTGCTGTTGCTGATAATTTGTTCCATATTTACCATATTACTTAGTACTTGCAAATGGGTTTTTTTTTAGAATGTAAATGTTAATTAAATTAGATAGCCGTAGCCACAGCAGGCCCAACTCATCTCTGACCCTTAATGCCGTTGCAGTCCATGGTTTTAACATTCAGGATTAATTCAGCGCTATTGACTTTCTCCCTACATTAATCCATTGTACTTGAAAAGAAATGGAGCTTTCTGTTCTGCGTAAGCTCAGATGGTAACTATTTCTGTGTTGCGCTTCATGCTGGCATTGGGTCCTAAAGGTTTTCAAAGGATGAGGCTACTGAAACCGTATTGCTTGTTAAACTATAAATAGGTGATGAATAGAACAATTCTGGACTTATTCAAAGACCACAGTTCTTATATCTGCATCTGTCAAGGTAGGATTTGGATAAGAATGTAGGTAAAATAAAAGGCTTAATGCAAGAAGCTTTTAAAACCACATTTACTCAGCTGGACTTTTTATGGTAATATTTTTGCTCAAAGTAAATCAGTGAACTCCCACAATATTGAAAAAGGGGCAACTCAGAAGAAAATTATCTCATGCACAGGTCTCCTACGTTCTGTAGCGATTGCATGCAGTGTCCAGTACTGCATTTTTAAAATCCACTGAATAAAATTATATTTAAGGTGCCATAGTTACCATTTATGAATAGAATATCCTTTACACACTTGATGATAGCTCTCGCTTTGGAGCAAGTATGAAGTAAATGAGATCCATGCTGTTGGGCCCACTAATGTGCAAGCTGATGAGAGGTCCATTGTTTTTGTGATGGATAGCTTTATTATTTCATTTTCAACATGTTCTACATTACATTATTTGCTAAATCAGTTTACAGAAAATCAGTTCAACCGATGCTAAGAAAAAATATTTTCATTTTGGCAGCTAAAAAACAAACAGAAGATTCATTTCAGCATCCACTGAAGCCATGAAGGCTGGAGAAAATGCAGCTGTACTGAGCATCAGCTACCTGATTACATTCCAAGTAGGCAATAATCTAGTTTTCAGCTTTCATGTTAGAAATCTCATTTGAAGTGGCAAACTAATGTCTTTCTGGTATTTTTCTTGCTAAATGTCTCCTCTATTTGTGGTTTAAACAATTATTTTAACTTTAATTCTTTGCCAAATGACCAGATTTACCACATACAGATCCATATTAATGCATATTAATACAAGTAGTAAAGTATTTCATCCTGTTCTGGTAGTCAGACTTCAGAAAGGTTCAGAAGGATCAGCAGAGATTTATAAGAATGATTCAGGGATTGGAAAACACACCTTAGAGCAAGATACCTAGGCAACTTTTTCTAGTTCCTTTAACCAAGAGGTGACTAAGAGCTATTAGCTCCTGTTCAGTATGTGTGTTCATGAGAAGGACGCTTCAGATTGTAAAGGTGTCCTAACATTGAAAAGAAACTGCATTGTGAGATACAGTGCCTGGGTACTGGAGCAGTTTTGAGCAGAAATAGGGAGTACAATTAACTTTTGGAGAAACCTGCTGAAGATTGGCTTGCCCTTTGCACTGAACTGCCTCTCTACATTCACATTTCTTACTGGATGTGAAAAAAAAATACATTATTTGCCTCCCAATGCCTTTTGTTAAGTAAGGAAAAGCAAAAAAATGTGACTTGCGATGAACTCTAAAAGTATATTTAATACATATGCCATAAGATACATATACCACAGCATGTATTCCCATGAAAAATTTTAGGAGGAGTTGTGCTCTCAAAATTGTTTGTATTTGGCCCTATGCATGCATTATTCATGCACACACATAAATTCCTGTGAAAGTTGAGAGAAATGAGTAAAGATGAAGTCGTTAAAAGAAAAATCAATTCACGTGGTCACACTTCAACCCAATTTGTGTGCCCAAGGTCTGTTTCGGGGGTTTTTTTAAGGCTATGTGCAAACTTACAAGAAAAACTGAAGAACGGATTGAACTTTGCCTTTGGAAAATGTCTCTTGTATTGAGGTATTCTTTAAATTAAAAGATACCTGTTGAATACTTTTTCATACTGGATGGTACAAGATAACAATTCCCCTCTTTAATGTGAAATTTGTAGAAAAAGAACCAATTGTCCCCATTCCCTTATAACTTCATCGTGTACATTTGGTGTACATATTTTGAGCATAATTTAGCTAGTGCTGCTGGTGTAACAATTAATGTCTCCCATGCTTTAATTCTTACACGAATTATTTTGGTCTGCATTGTTAACTAGTCTAAATAGCCTGCATGTTAGCAGCCACTGAAATGAAGCATGGTTTGAGACTCCACATGATGCTTAGCAGTTTATTATTAGCTTCATATTTTGTGGACTTTCCTAACACACAGTCACTGCCCTTTGTAATAAAAATCAACAGCTGTGGAAAAAATAGTGCAGTTGGGCTGTACCTATTCCTTTATGGCCTTTCTGTCCCTCTCCTAATCCGCTAAGTCCTGCTGGAGAATGCAAAGAGCCCTGAGCAGTAGTGCATTAATACCTCTGTGCTGCTTAACCTCTTTGGGGAATGAGTAGGTAGTCTGATCAGTCAGGTTGTTGCCAGTCAGGAGTGAGTATTGCACAGACGGTGACCTTGCCATCTGTGCAGTGCCCACCCGGGTGTGGGAGCATCTCCTTCAGGTCTTGGTGCTGACCCTGTCCCAGTCTATGGCCAGAGAACTTGTCATTCCACTGAGACCTCTGGAAAGGACTCTGGAAAACTATTGGTGGTATGAGTGATCTTGACTTGATTCTTCCAGCCTGAGCAAATATAGAGCTCTGGCTCTACCCTGTACCCTCTAGGCTGGCAAGAAGGCATGGGTGGAAAGTGTAAATCAGAGTACTTTTAAGATTGTTTTGGTGTGAATTGATGAGGGGCAGGCAAAAACACATGTAGGAGCACTAAGGCTACAGAATAAATAAATTGGGACTTTGTGCATCCAGTTTTAGTGGAAATGAAGTTGAGACAAAACTTCACTTTTTGAAAGAAGTGAAGGATACTGGAAGTTGAACGGCCCCAGTAAGAGTGTTGGTTCTGGGAGACGAACACAGGTAAGACCTGCCTTTTTGGATGCAGTTTGGCAGG
Source organism: Nyctibius grandis (assembly GCF_013368605.1). Taxonomy (NCBI): domain Eukaryota; kingdom Metazoa; phylum Chordata; class Aves; order Nyctibiiformes; family Nyctibiidae; genus Nyctibius; species Nyctibius grandis. The sequence continues at coordinate 8,917,216 of NC_090672.1, forward strand.
AGTGAAAGTTGGCAGAGCTAAGCCGACAGGGAGTGCTTTACAAATCCCATCCTTGCCCTTTTAGTTCTCTGGGTAATACGTGCCCTCAGGCTGTGTGACTGTACACAGCAACACACCTTTAAGTACTTCCGTGCTGGTTTTGAGTATTGGCTCCTGCTCTTTAGTTGCCTGCAGGCAGGTTTATAAATTATCTGCTGAGGCTTATTTTGTTATGTGATTTCTTGAAACATGCTTAAACTTAGGAGATATTTAGGCAGTATCTTTGTCTCTAAAGACATTCTGCTATAATACGGTGCTCTTACTATTAGCTTTTGGGTTTCCCAGAAACTCATAAAAGCCTCTTGACCAGCAGATCTGCGGTAAAGGTCTGCTTGCCATAAAGACCGCCGGGCTGCTTGCTAACCGCGTGCTGTTTGTCAAGGTGCCTCTTCTCCCCTACTTCATCAACTGAACTTTGTTGGCAACAGTAAACAGTTAAGTAGCTAAATGTCTATTCAATGAGTGGCCTGCCAAGTTACCAATGCAAGCATATTTTTGTAAAGAAATATGCAGCTCAACTTGTGGTGGCCATTGAGAAGCTGAGCTGCAAAAACATCAACACCACAAGGACACAATATTTTTCTCCTGATTACAACACGCTCATTTATTTTGGAATTCTTATGCCAGCTGAGGACTACAGGGCAGTGACAGTAGACGAGTTGTCCAGATGCCAAGGAAAAGAGAGAACTGTATATGTACTGCTGTCCTGAAATGGTAGAGGGTAGGGAGAAAGGCTCGGTAATGATTTGAAAGGATACATTTCCATAAACTTTTTCAAGGGAGTCTGCAGATTGCTCCCACAACAGATACCTGCAATACTTTGAAAATATGTATAAAATCCAGCTGATGATTGCTAAATTCTCAGGGCTGCTTGTTCACTTGGAGAATGTAGAGATCTGCAGATTCAGAACAACTTTTCTTTTAAAATTAAGATAAATTACTACCTTTCAAATTAGCTGGGAAAGCTATTACATAATAAGGTACTTGTGGTAGGAGCAATTCCTGTAGTATGTATTCCTAGGGCCTGAGCGATAGTGGGCTCTAACATCTGACTGGGTTAGTCAGGCAGCAATAAAAAAATAACTATAATAAAGACTTTGTTTTGCTTTACGTGGAAAACTCAAATCACTGTGTCTTTCTATACTATATATAGACAGGTGTTTTACCTCAGAAATGTGATCATTTCTGTATGAAGGCAACTTCTCCAGCACTCAGCATTGTTTAAAACTTTTAGATTCACTGGCAGTTCACAGCACTAACTTTGAAAGAGACTGTGTTCATCAAAATGTATGGAGCACAGGCTGTATCGCCTAGTGCACAGGCTGTACAGAATTTCTTTCCTAGGTCTTACCAGAGTAACTGAAGTTTGTTAAGCCTTCTTTTAAAAGCCTTTTTTTCTGTTTTATCTGAAAAAAAAAATGAGCATAGGTGCTAAGCAGAGGTGTGCTGAAGCAAACCAGCAGACGGTACCGTTTCACTCTCTGTCTTCTATCGCACCACCTGTTACCTCATGGTTTTAACTTAAGCTCTAAACTTTTGTGGGAGCAGGGATGCATTTTTCTAATGCATTTGTACAATAGCAAACATGGTCAATCGTTGTCCAAGCTTTTAGGTACTATGATAATATAAATAATACATATTTGAAAGGATGTGTTTTTTTATCTTCCCAGTATCATCATGGGTGTGATGTCATTTTGTGGCTGGAGAACTAAGACATAGATGCCCTACAGTCAAAATTACCAAGTATCCCCTAATTGTGGGTGTGCTTATTCAAGCCACCTCAGAGCTGATATTTCATATCAGGACTTTATATGTTCAAAGCACAGTTCCAGTTGGCTTGAACTGCAGCTGTTGTGAATGTACACCCTGCTATGAATGGAGTCCCAACTGAGGCTGCATAGCTTAAGCATTGGCGAAAATGAGACATATACATTAAGTGGCCACCTGTGAAAAGTTTTCAGTTGCTTATATGCCACTGCACTGGGATTCTGTGGCAGAACACAGGGAAAGAATTCATTTTTATGTGATGATGTTCAGTTCCTGCAAGTGTTGCCTTTATCTTCTTGCAATCTGCTGCTTCGTTCACTACTTAGCATCTAATTACTGTAACAAATCAGAGAGTTCTGTTTCTGCAACAGTCTCCATTCGTTGCATATCCACTGTCAGGTGCACGATCAGTGAGCTCCAGAGATGAAAAAGAAGGTCTGCACGCTGCCTATAGAAAGAAATACACAGGGAACAAACAGCATTTGCTCAAGTGAAAAGCTGTAGCATGAAGTGTGAGAACAATTCAGGGCTGTTCCTCAGGTGCTAATGGCACATGATAGAACATGGCTCATTATCAGAAATGGGTTTCCTCCACACAAAGGCCCTTCAGCTTTATTCCTTTATATATCACACTTTTGACTAAAGGTGGTTGAAGGTCCTCTATCCCCAGGACTGGTATTTGAGAAACAGTGACTATTCAGATGAAATAGTGAGCAGCCCTATAAAAGCAACAATTACATTAAATTTAGAAGGCTGCTTCTAAACTAAATTTTGTCTGTGTAGTATTTTCTTCCTGCGAGGATTACTTTGAGAAGTTGTGCAGAGAGCAACCAGTACTTCACACACTGCACAACTGTTCCCTGTAGCTACAGTTCTTAATCTGTCATGTTCATTGCCCGTTGATAAGGCCACTGTTAGCAGTGCTGTGGCATTCTGTCACTGCCTTTCATGCAGCTGTGATTTGGATCGCCCTTTCTAACTGATGACTAACTTCCACTCTAATGAAATCAGAAGGTGCTGTGAAACCCACGAGGCCCAGTGGCTTATCCCTGCCAACGTGCTGCTCTTGTAGAAGACAGGAACTGGGCCTAAGCAGGGAAAGTGGAGCCCTCTTCTCAGTTTTGCTGCTTTGTGACCTTGGGCAAGCTGGTGCAGTACTTCGTGTGCTTTTATCTTCTCACCTTTTATCTGTGTCATCTATTGAGATGATCCAGTATTCAGACCCTGAACTGCTGTTCAACACATGCACAATGCCTACTGCAAAGGGATCCTGATGACACTGCACTAACATTCACCTGATACCTTTAGCTGAAAACAGCAAAGTGAACAACTGACAGAAGAAGCTGAACTCGACAGAATAATCCCTGAGCAAGCGCTGAGTACACATAGCATGGTGCAGAAAACCTGTACCAGTTTGTATGAAATCTGTTGAATTCTCTTCCCAACGTCTCTGATAAATCTCTTTACGAAACCACAGCTGCCCTTGTATACTACTGTATACATGTTCTTGATGTTTCAAAAACCTTCAAAGCAGCCTTTCAACAAGGAGACATCATTCTCCTACGTTCTCAGTCCATGATACAATAGTCTTATCTCCTTGTACAAAACGGCTTCTTTGCCCAGTGCCCAGTGAATGATGTAGTTTGAGCCCATCAAATCAAAGTCCAGTTTCATTATAAGCAGCATCGTGTGTGGCACAGCAGGGTTTTAAAGCACTATCTGGGATTTCAGAGCTCTGAGTTCAGTTTTCAGTTCTGTCATAGATTCATGCGGCCGTCTCTGCTCCGGTGGTGCCTGGCTGCACCTGCATCAGGAATGAGCCGTGCAGCCCGGCTGGAGAACAGTAACACCAGCCTGGGCCTCGGTGAGAGAGCGAGACAGGGTCCTCTAGCTAACCAAACCCTGGTGTTCCCTTCCAGCTGTTCTGTATCACAGCTCAGCATCTGGCTCTTCCCCCTGCACACACTGTAGTTTTGCCACTGGTTTGAGCAAGTATTCACGCTTGGGTCTGGTTCCTACTGACTTAATAAACAGGAGCTATGCCAGGACAGTGGTTCAGTGATAGGAATCTGGAAGGATGCTTTTCTCTGAGGGGTTTATTCCTCTTGGAAATCAGCATTCCTTGGTGCTCAGAGGCAGCATCCCTTGTCGAGATACCTGTATGTGCAAGCACACACGCTCACGTCTGCTGCCTTTGGGCAGCTTTATCAGCAGCTGAACAAATGGAGATCTAAGGGAATCGATTGCTCAACTGCTTTTTGTTGCTGTCTTTTGGAAGGCTCCGTTGCCCATTAAAATCCATGTGAGCTTTTTCTGTCACGTCACAGGCTTCCTGAATGAAACCCTTTCCAATGTCAGGATCTAAGCTGCAGGATCAGGCTCCTACCTTGAAAATCTGTGCATTAAGCACCTTGCATCTTAGCTATATAGCTGCTGAACTAATCAATAAACACTCTGCTAGTTACATTTATCCTCCCAAGCTGAGGGATCACGCACTGCTGGCATTGAAAAGGCTGAATGATTTGCCCCAGTTCACGCTTTTGAATAAAATTGACAGCTATGAGACGGAAACGTCCAGCTCTTTTTTTAATTTGCTGCAGGAAAGATTTATCAGACAGAGGTGAAGTCTTTGACCCAGTTTTGTCCTGCTGGGGTCTCTCGGAACGCCTTTACAAGCTACAGAGGGAAAGGGGGAGTCCCAAGCACTGACATTTTCAGGTATCTCTTACTCTCCCAGTTACAGCCGTGACAGCCCAGCACGCCGGTGGGGCTTTAGGATACCTCAGTGGCTCCGCGCTGCAGCCGGAGCAGCGCTTTTGCAGGGCTGGTCAGCGACTGCTGCAGCACAGGGCTCGGGGCACGCTCCCACCCAGCCGGGAGCAGGGGGACACCGGGCACCTCGGGGTGCCACATCCACCGGCAAGGAGCAGTCAGGGAGGAGGGGAACCCTCAGGATGCTGCTGCCAGCTGTAGCCTGAGCAGCTCCGCCGGCCCCAGGGGCGGCTCACGGGGACCCTGGCTGGGGGAAGCGCAGGGTGGGCCGGGGGCTGGCAGAACCTGGGGGGCTGGTGGGCCGGAGGGCTGCGTTGGGCCCGGGTGAGGGCTGTGCTCCACGCAGGGTGCCGGCGGCCCGCGGGCCTGGGGGCAGGGCGGCTGTCTATTTTTAGTGAGGGTTTTATAGAGTGGATCCCTGCGGTCTGGCTCCACACTGAAATATTGTCCTAGTCTCAATGACATAAACACAGGGCCAGCCTGTGATCCTGGCGCCAGCTTCAGCTTAGGGAATGTGAATGAAAGTACCAGTGGGGTCCAGGCAAGAAGGAGAAGAAAAAAATCCCGACTGTAATTACAAATAAATCCCAAACCCTTTTGCTCTCATGGCTCACTTAGTACAGCAAATAGCCTCTGATTCTCTACAAATAAGTCCCAGCTTAGTTACTGACAGATCTACCAAGAGGCAGTTAATGGAATAATGACTAAGGGAAGCTTAGGGTGATTTACAAACAGTTCCCAGTGTTGGAGGGTGATTGCCCCCACCTCGCCCCCCACCCTGCTCCCTTCAGGTCCTGCAGCACTAAAGCCACCGGGCAAGACCTAAGCCTGGGCACACAAGGGCCCTCTTAGGCTGGTGGGGGAAGGCTGCTTACTTACTTATTTATTGAAGAGATCTAACACAGAATGATGACAGGCAGACTCTGATATCTGGAGCTGAATTGTCCTCCTGGAGAGAGTGATTTAGGTTAGGGTCTGCAGGGCAAGGTTATTCCTACCTTCTTTTCTGATGAGAAGAGCGGGGAGATCTTAAGTGAAAGTGGCATAGAAAGCCATCTCTGCCATGGGACACCTTAAATGCAGCAGTGTTCCTTTTGCTGCTTTTTCTGTTACAAAGGCATGTCTTTTCTTTGAATCCCTTGTCCAAGTCTGCTTCAATACCTAATATTTGAGTTGAAGTGCTCTGTTTGCTTACAAAAGTTAACCTTCATGTTCAAAGTATGGAGAGCTCCTGTGGAACTTCCACAGTGGTCAGGGCAATTTTCTTTTTTGTTTGATTTTGATCTTTTTGTAAATAAAAACAGAATAGTGTTCCAAAGACACATTATCCTATCAAGAATGGGAATAATGGAAAGGCTGTTCCTGCATGGGAACAATTGCACATGTATGCATACACACACTTGCACACAACACGTATGCATAGAGAACAAATCCAAATAATAGTTAAAATACATGCCATTGTGTCTGGCACCTTATTGAACTGCTGATGTGTTTATTATGAAAACAAGTCCTTTGAAAGGTGATGTGGCTTCAGAAGGCATGCTAAACAGCAACGATATTCCGTTGAAGTGTCATTATTTCAATCTTGCTTGAAAGAAAATGGTCCTAAGACCAGGTGTATGTGGGAATGTCTAGCTGATTGTTAGTCCTGTGATGGGTTGTTTCTTCTTACTGGGCCATCCTAGACTTTCCAAGTACCTGTATTAAAAGGGGGAGGGTAATAGTCGCTTGTTAATAATTTTTAATGAAAAAAAAAAACCAAAGTCCTTACTCAGGCTTATCAAAGGGAGCTGACTATACGTAAGCGATGCTTTGCTGTGAGCAATGTAGTAATTTGTGACCACTTCTTTCTTTACTGTGGGGCTGTTTGTCTCGTGTTCCTACTATATCCTGCTATACCCTGTGTCAATTCTCTTTTAGAGACAGTGGTGTTGTGGGATGTTGCTCTATACCCAAGAATGGCTCTAAAAGCTTTTAGGTCTATCCTGTAATTGATGTGTTGTGTAAACTGCAATAAAGGAAGGATATTAAAAAAAGGGGGAGGGGGGAACAACATATTTAATGAGGATGAGTAAACACACCCAAGATGTAACTGTAGATATAAGAAAAATAAAAGCAGCTGGGGGGCTTCTGAGACATTGTTTGTCTTGAAAGTGATGAGAAGAGGCACCATCAAAAGACTTGTTTTACTACAGTCATGCTTCATTATGGGGAAGGAGAGAGTGGGGAAGGGGAGGGGTGGGGGTTCCCTACGTGACCAGGTTGCCAGAAGAGAGAACCTAACTCGTTTGCATGGCCTAATTAATCCCTGAACCCAGTCAAAGCCGGAGTCAGAAGGAGAGAGCAAATGTCAGATCTGTGTCTGGGAAGCCTAGATTCATTATTTTACTCGCCTGGGTCCCTTTGCCTTCACAGGCAAAGACTTTAAACTCCCAAGCCAAAGAAACACATCCCAGAGGTTCATACTGAACATGAGCAGGTTTGGAATCAGTCTCCTTTGTGTCTGTTTCTGTATCTGAATTAATCCCATACCCCCGTGAGTGTGTCTGTTTCATCATTTGTGAGAGAAAGTGGAAATCATTCCATTTGCAACTAAAGGTACAAGTTTCTTTGAAAAATATCCTATTGAACAGACAGCTTTTCACAGCCAGCCCCGTCACTGTGAGCTCCTATTTCGTGATATTTTTTGGTGACTGCAAAGATAATGTTGTGCACACAACTCTGATCATTGTGATCTACTTCTCTTTGAAGAGATCAGATTCACTAAAGGGATAAAGCATAAGAAGCAGGAAAAAAGTGATAAATACAAAATGCTGGGGAAAGACATGCAGTTTAATCTTTTTCTAGTTATTAAAACTCCTTCATCCTTGCAGAAATTCTAGCCAGAGCAAATTTAAAGAATGTCTAATAAAGCAGCAGTTCCCAATTTGTGGGACCTTCCTCTGCTGCATTTATTCTTGAGGCAAAACTATAGTCAGGAGTTGGTTTATATATTCGGCTAAATTCTCCTCTTTCATTACCCTGTAGCCAAAATACTTCTTGTGAGCATAAAGTGCAGCCATTCTGGATTTTGTCCGGGGTTTCTGAGTTAGATGTATTTGTGTATCCCTCTGGCTCTCTGGTCAGGATTAGACCCTGCCTTTGGGTTTTGGTGCTTCCACAAACCCCGAGTCTCTCGGAACATTTTGCCCCAGCATCTGAGGCAACGCTTACTGAATGCAGGGGATCTGGGGGCTCGGGACTTAGCTGACAGAAGTCCTTTTAAAATAAGTTTAATTTTCTTTCATGCATAACCAACAGGCTAAATATGATGTAATCGGATTTATTTTTTCCTCTTCACCCCCACTGGAGCCAGGAAAATGAAGTAGTTGAGAGAAAAGGGGTTGTCATTTTCAGTCAAGCAGCTATTCATCACGTAGCATTAGACAATTAGCAATAAAACATTTGAAGGGCTCCACTGGTGCTAAAAGGGCGAGGGGGTCTTTTTAAATATCAGAGGTGGGAAGTGTTATGTATCAGGGTTATTCAGTAGCTGGCATCAATGAATCACTCACATGCACACAGGGCTTGATTGGGGGGTTGCTGTGTTTTTCGCTTCACTGAATCTCTGTCACTCAGTTGTCCTTAGTGTTTTATAAAAAAAGGATAAAAATATCTTGGTTTATCTCAATAGATGTTTATCTTAATAAGCAGGCTGGCAAAAAAAAGGATAAATACATTCCTACTTGTCATGTGTGTATATATGTAATATATGCTGCTACAGGGGGTTTGTTTGGATAAATAACGTTGCCTGTGTGGAAATTCAAATCCCCGTCAGGAGCCACTGCTTGTAAATATAAGTGTCATTTTTTAACATAAAAAATGCCTTGGTTTCTGTTTCATCTTTGCCAGTTCTCCCACTGGCCTCTCTCTCCATAATGAATTGGTCTGCAAACTGTGAGACACTCAACGGCTCTGGTCTCTTCTCTTGACTGCTGAGATGTTAGTATTTGGCACGAAAAGTAGGATGGTTAGGTGGGGTAGAGGAGGGGGAGGATTTAGAAGAACTTTGGGTTTCCTCTGTTGCAAACCTTTTGCGTGAATACATAAATAAACAAATAAATAAAACTTTAATTCCTCCAAGTGGAGTTGCAGCCAAGAAAACTCTGTTCTGAGAGATTCAGATTTATGGCAGAAGACACTGCTGAGAGAAAAAGCGAGAAACAGAGACAGTGGAGTTCCACCTCCCATGATATATAGAGCCAAGGGGAGGTATAAATATCCGTCACTTCCCGGACCCTCTTTTAAAAAAAAAGACAAACACCCAGGATCCTGTCTCTGGCTGGCTTGCAGCAAGGCGCCCTCATAAAAGCTAAGATAAACAGTTTATCAGCAGATGAATGCACAAGCTCTGTTCTAAAGACAAAAGTCTATACCTTAGGAAAAATGCAGGAGTAACAGGAGAGCGGGCTGAGAATCAAGGAGGCACAGTGTTTTAGGAGCAAGAATGACATGAAATGAGAAAAATAGAGCAATTCTTTAAGGACCTTGCAAGATTTTATTCTCTTCTTTTACGGCCTTCTCTTTTTTTTTCAAAGGCAATGGATACATCTCTATGTATAGCTGTACTTAAAGATTAAGAAATAACTTATTTATTTGACTTGGGGAGTCTCCTTTTCTTTTTGCTTTTTTTCATTGCTTTAATGCATCAGTCATCTTACAATTTACTCCACTATGAAACATTCATCCTGGAGCTTAGTTTCGAAATATATTATTTATTCATCATTTATCACTGCAGATACAGGTTCTTGGCGAAATCCTTCCCTCTCCATTCTGTTGGGATTTCAAGGTAGAATTTTGCTCTCCTAAAAAAGGTTTACCTTGAAAAGTATGTGATTCATAACTGTTTTCTTTCAGAGCAGCTGATCACCTGCGAACATTGTGTAGTCCGTTAACACAATCCTTATTCTGTGGCCTTTTCTGTGAATCAGGAAAGGGGCAGGGAAGTGGATGAGGTACCTCGAGATGCAGCACCACATTTCAAAGGTCCAGCAAGATCTCCCTGAATCCTTCCAGACTAAAGAATATAGCTTGAAAGCAGCAGAACAGTGATTTTCTACCTGTGGTGCATGGATTCCTGGGTGAGGTCATACATGACCTTTGACAGCTGATAATGTAGATTGGGTAGATTGTCATAATGCATGTATGAACTATGTAAAATGTCTGAAAGCTGTGCATCTCCTTTAGAAATCCTTTAGGGATTTACAGCTTAAAAAAAAAAAAGGTAGAAAATTAATCTGTAAGGAGTTTCTGACAAAATGTATAGAGGTGTGACCAAGGAAGAAGGAGCTGGTCTAGTAGCTCACTAGGACCTAAGACTAAAATTTGAGTGATTTTAATTCAATTGTCTGCTCTATCAATCACAGGTTTCCTCTGTAATTTTAGTAAAACACTGAACTCTTCCCTCTGCATTGATATAGATTTACTGGGAGCATCTAATCAAACTCTCCAACATCTCCATGAAAGAGGCAAGGAGTAGCATTCCTGCTCTACCAATAAGGGAAGCACAAAGCTATGATATTTATTGCCCAAAGCCATATTGAGAAATTTGCATGAGAGCTGGGCAGAGGACTCGTTTGGTTATGTTGTTGGTTTTCCTTTCTTTAACAAGGAATCATTGTTTCATGCCAATGGATTTTAAAAATAAGAAGTGAAAGGCAATGAGATCGTGAATGAGATCATGATTTAAATAATCTTTAAGTGTAAGGGAAACAGGAGCAGTTGTAATGAAGCCTCCACTCCTAAGGAAGGCACAGGTCTTCTGAGCACACCTGGCATAGTTCTTCCTCATCCCAGTTTGTAGTGGTTCATTACTTTCTATGAGGTACCCTCTGTGTTTTGGAGTGGTGCGTGCATCGAGCTTGAGACCATTGGTCATAAAACAGACTGATTCGACACCATGGGCTGGATTCAGTGTGATGTCCCCGAGCACTGGGTTGGGTGAAGTAGCTTAGGCCATTTTCTGTTAGTAGATTTAATAGGAAACAAATCTATTCTGAATTCCTTCTGTGCATCTTTGCTGTTGTGGACTGAAATCAGATCCTTACATAATGTGTTTCCAGAGCTGTGCCCCTAGAGTCGTAAGCAGAGCAGGGCAGGCTGCATACCTCTTCTCTCCTCATCAGAGATGTGACCCTGTAGAAGTGGCATCTTACTCTTGCCCACATTGGCTTCCTGTGTGCCTTGAAGGTCATATTTGCTTTGTCTACTGAAAAAAACACATTTTTACTACTGACAGCACTCCAGAACCAATAAAGCTGAGGCAAAGGGAGTTGTTTTCTCCTCTGCCTCATGCACCACTGCCAGTAGAGTGACCCGCTAAGGTCTCTATGAGCTGCTGGCCTCTCTCCCTGTCCCAGGAAGGGCTGGCATCATACACAGAGCCTGGATCAGGCTCTTTACCTCCAGGTTTCATTTACTGCTGTTTTCAGCAAACCCTGAAATAAATTAGTTTGATGGGAATCCAAATCTCTTTTCCCTGTGACCCAAAGGATTCTGGCAGAGCTGCTACTGGCAGCTCTTCCCCAGTCCTGCTATCAGCCATTCCACCAAGAAATTCTTGGGCCACAAGTGACTTCTGTCACTTCTGCATCCCTCGAGCTTTCACAGCGTTGCCAGGAACCCAGTTCACCCCAGGCAGACACGTGCGCTTGAAGAATTACCGAGCCCCAACCTGCTCTGCTCAGAACAAATCTCTGTACCTGACAGAGGCAGTCTGTCTGCACCAGCCTCCTTCCAGAAAACGCTTCCTCCTACAGGTAACGCAGTCCAGGAGAGAAACATCTTCGAGTGCTTCCTTAGGACCACAGTTTTGAACATAGAATCTTAAACACACACCTGGTGTGAAATAGACGGGACATAGGCCTTATGGGCTTTACTTTTAGAGACTGGTAGTTAAAGAATTGTTTTCAAATACCGGCTGAGTAAAACTGAATTTATTAGTAAAGAAGAAATATAGACATTAGGTATAACCTCTGAATTTTTGTTTTCTGTTTGAAACACTATTTTTTTTAACCTAGCATTGTTATTTGTGCTGTTACGTTTAAACAAGGTGGTTTAAAGGCAAATTAAAAAATATTTGCGGTGACTTACAGGGGACTTACTGGCTGGAGGTAGGAAGATAGTAAGGAAAGAGAGAGAAAGAGACAGGCAGGGACCCCCAAAAAAACATTAACACCTTGCTAGGATTCATCAGCCATCCTCACAATGGCAGGAGTACAACCGTGGCACGAACAGGCCAAGACCTTGGAGAGAACCTGAGCCAGAAGCAGCTTGTGTCTGAGCTCCCTCCTGGCTCTGGGCAGACCTTAGCACCTCCATGTCCCACTCATATTCAGGTCAGCATCACAGTCTTATCCAGTTAAGTCCTAAATTCAGCAGAATGTCTGTCTTCCGTTCCTGATTACGTTTCTACTCCTTGAATTTTGGGGAATTTTATTTTTAAATTTAAGAGGCGTGGCTTCTCACTTACTTCCAGGGACAACTTGTATGCCAAGTTTCAGCAATGACAGTTCATCAGGTTCCAGATGAAGGCAAAGACCTAAATTTCCAGATGAAAAAATACTAATAAAACTCCAGCTGATCCTTGACCGACATCGTAGTAGCACATGTCACTGTGAGGCTCCATTTACAGTGTAGAGCTAGGGTCAGTTTTCCATCTTTTTCATGTCATTTATTTCAGTTATGTGTTATTTGTAAAATGCCCTATGTGCTCAGGAACAAAGCAAAGTAAGAGTTGTTTTAAGGTTAACTTAGGGAGTGAAAATAGTTGAAAAAATAGTTAATTTTTAGAAAAATGCTCAACGTGGGAAATATGATCTAGGTATTACTTTCATAATGAACCTAAATTTGAAGGTTAACATTTAAACAAATGCATAAATAATGTAGGTGGAATGGCTAAGCTTCGGACCCATTAAACTTCGGCTCCTAAGTGCCTAAATAGCCTGCAGGAATGGGATTCAAGCACTTCAGGAAATTTTACTCAAACCTTAATAGACTGTTCACCTCCCCTTGCAGCACGCTGCCTGCCGCGCCTTGCGAGCGCTCTTTGTGAGACAGCAATTCTGCGATGGAAGTAGCATTTAGTTTCAATTTTTTAAATTGTTTTATGTATTTGCTGTTGAGGTAGGCTTTTCTGTATGGATTGGGGGCATGACTGGAAACGGTGTTTCTGATGGAGAAGTCCTAGAGGACTCCCTAGAAAAATGCCAAGTGCGTGCTCCGAGGACGGCAGCGGAGCCGTGCAGCCTGCCGGGGCAATCTGCAGTGGGAGCGGAGCCACCGGGCTCCTCTCGGGGGATCAGGGGCTCCGCACGGAGGGTCTCGCTCGGCGGAGGTCTGAGCGCTGGCCGCGGGACCCCCCCCCCCCCCGCCCCGCGATACCCGCCGAGTCTTTGCACGCCCTTGCTCCTGCCGCGCTCGCCCGCACGGCACGGGACGGTTATCCCAGCGCCTTCTCCATCCCCTGAAAATGCGACAGAGGCGCTGGCTCTCCGCCGCCTCTCGCTCCCCCCGCGCCCCCCGCCCGCCCGCCGGCAGCCCCCGGCCCCGGCCCCGGCGCGGCGCCGCCAGCAGAGGGCTCGCTCCGCCCGGGAAGGCGGCGGGCGGCTGCCGCGCGGCGCCGGGGCCGCGGCTGGGCGCGGGCAGAGGAGGCGTCGGCAGCGGCCCCGCGGCGGGCGGGCGGCCAGCCGGGCCCCCGCGGGCCCATGTGCGGAGCCGGGCAAGCAGCGCCCGGGCAGCGCCGGCCGGGGCAGGAGGGCGCGGGCAGCGACGGGAGAGCCGGCGCGGAAGGCTGCGCTCGGCGGGGCGCGCTGCCGCCCTCCGCGGGCAGCCGGGCCGCGCTCCTGCGCGGGGCGAGCGGGAGAGGCCGCGCTCCGCCGCCGCGGGGGCTGCACCCATGGGGTGACCGGCGCTGCGGAGCGCGGCGGCGGGGCCGAGCGAGGAGCCGTCGCCGGCGGCCGGAGGAGCCGCTCCCCCCTGCGGCGGGGCGGGCGGAGCGGGCCGGCCGGCGGCTGCCCCGGCCACAGCAGCATCTCCCGGGGCTCGCGTGAGCGGCGGCGTGCGGGAGGCGGGGGGAGGCAGCGGCGGCTCCCGCCTCAGCCTTCCCCACCAGAGGGTGTCTGCTGGGTGGGAAGGGGGAAGCCGCGCTCTCCTGGACTTTTGTGGGAGTGGGGGTTGTGGTGTGTGTGTGGGTTTTTTTAAGGGGGGTGGGGTGGGTTAGGAGAGAGTCTGTGGTTTCCATGGAGATGAAGCTGAAAGTGCAGGAAATTTAAAGGCTTTGGGTCCTTGCAAAGCAGACAAACTGGTGCCAACGTGCGTGGCTGCTGTTGCTGCTGAGGAGGCTGCTTTGCAAACGCCGGAGAGGAGCGGGGAGGAAGAATCGGCAGCAAGTTCTTCCACACGCACGGGCAGACAACGAGGAGCAGCAGCAGCGAGCAGAATTTGCAACAAAAAGAGGCATCTCCCTTTCCCGGGGAGGGTGAAAAGAAGCAGCAGCAGAATTTTGGACCGGCTCCACCAGGAGAAATTTTATAGAGAAGCCTGCAAGAGAGAGTGTTTGCAGGGGGCTTGTTCTCCGGGCTTACTAGGGGGCTGTCTTTGCTGGTGGTGCGGGGAGCGGAGGTGATCCCCCTTAAAGACAAGCTATTTTGGATATCCCCGTACAAGTTTTCTGATGCATTTGCTTGCACCTTCTTCCCCTGCTGTTTGGTGAACCCAGCCCCCCTCTCCCCCCCCCACCGCTCTCCCAAGGATGGATCATTCCCAGTGCCTTGTGACTATATACGCCGTGGTGGTTCTGCTGGGTCTTCGGCTAGAGCAGGGCGCTTGCCAGCACTATCTGCACATCCGACCGGCTCCCAGCGACAACTTGCCCTTGGTGGATCTAATCGAGCACCCGGACCCTATCTTTGACCCCAAGGAGAAGGATCTTAACGAGACCTTGCTAAGGAACCTCATGGGCGGACACTTCGACCCTAACTTTATGGCTATTTCCTTGCCCGAGGACCGGCTTGGAGTGGACGATCTAGCTGAGCTGGACTTGCTGCTCAGGCAGAGACCCTCGGGAGCGATGCCCACCGAAATCAAAGGGCTGGAGTTTTACGACGGGCTGCAGCCGGGCAAGAAGCACAGGCTGAGCAAGAAGCTGCGCAGGAAGCTGCAGATGTGGCTCTGGTCCCAGACCTTCTGCCCGGTCTTATACACGTGGAACGATCTCGGCAGCCGCTTTTGGCCCCGGTATGTCAAAGTGGGCAGCTGCTACAGTAAAAGGTCTTGTTCAGTCCCAGAAGGCATGGTTTGCAAACCTGCCAAGTCCGTGCATTTAACGATCCTGAGGTGGAGGTGCCAGCGTCGGGGGGGGCAGAGGTGCACATGGATACCCATCCAGTACCCCATCATTTCGGAGTGCAAGTGCTCCTGCTAGGGCTTGCGCTTCCCTTCGCTCGCCCCTTCTCCAGCGGACTCACGTGGACCTTTGCTGCAACAAAAATAAAAGACATTTGCTTTCCGGTTAACGTTGTAATGCACTGTAACGTGTAGGAGAATGTATATTGTGTGTATATATGGCACCGGTTTAATATACTATTAAAAGGTCAGTATTATACGTGAAATAATCAGCGTCTACTGTATTTTTAAGACTATTACCCTGATCGTTGCTAATGTATCTTTTTTTTTTTTTTTTTGGTATTTATATTCCAGAGAGAAGTTGCTTCACTTTGGCGAAGTAAGTTTTTTGTTGGGTTTTTTTGTGTTTTTTTTAATAAAAGGATTAAAAAATACAAACCAAACTTTTTGATAAGAAAGCGTTTTAAAGCTATTTTCCATTATTCGGAAAGCGTGTGTGTGTTTTTCTTTTTTTCCTTATGGACTTTAGATTTAAAATAAAAATGAATAAACGCCTAGAGCACAATGTTATTGTAAATAGAGAGAACAGTTTGAATGACTTAATCCTATGTAAATGAAGAGTATCTGCTATTTATTCTTTATATCCTTGTAGTAAAAGTGCAGTGCAGAATTAAAGTCAACCACTAAAACACGAGCCGTTTGGATTCTGTTTGCTTTCTGGTTTGGCCACCTCCGGGGGGGCTTTCTTCTCGCTCCTCCTCGTTCTCCACGCTCAGCGGGACGTTTCGTGGTGGCAGGGGGGGGTGGGAACCTGCTCACGACTCTGTTAGGAGGGAATCTTTGGCACCTCCACCACAGGAGCGCCCCGGGGCTCCGGCCCGGCGTGTGGGGCCGGCGCGGAGCGGCTGCGCGGGGGGGTCCCGGCCCAGCGCTGCGCTGCGCCCCCGCGGAGTGCCCGCCCGCCCGCCGCCGCGCAGGCAGGGCGCGCCGGGGGCAGCTGCTTCGGGATCTTTTTTGTAACCGCTTGACATTTCATTTACAACGGGACACGTGTCTTTCACACCTACCATTGTGGTGGGACACTGCTGAAACTTGACCCCTGGGCTCTGGGGGTTTGCAGCGCAGACACGTTATTAGCCTGATCCTATGACAGCCTCGCTGCCCGCCCGGCCCGGCCGCCTCGCCCCTGGCAGCCCCGTTAACTCTTCGGGCTCCCGCCAGCCCCGGTGATCGCTCCCTGACGGGCTGCCCCCTCCAGCCTCCCTTCCCCCGGGCAGGGCCGGGAGCACCGGCCTCCCCCGCGCCCGCCCGCCCGCCGCCGCCTCGGAGGTGCCCGGTGCTCCGCCGCCTTCCCCCGGGCCCGCCTCCCGCGGGGCCGCCGCGCCGCGCTGCTCCGCCCGCTCCCCCGAGCGCCGCTCCCGCACTGCCCGCCCCCCGCCCGGGCCAGCCGGCGGGGTCCGCTGCGGCCCCGCGCTCCGCGGGCCGCCCCGGGAGCGGGGCACCCGCATGGGGAACGCCCCTGGCCCGCGGGACGCGTAATGCCCCGCGGCTCCGTAAGGACCCGGCGCAATTAGCGAAGTGTTTGCCTCTGCCGTGCTGGGAGAGCGGGCGGTCAGTATCTCATAGATACCGACTGCAAAAACAAACCCTCCACGTGGTCTTCAAAGGCTCCCTGACCGTGCAGAAAGCCTTTTCCTTATTTATCTTGGAATGAAAAAACGTCTTTCTTTTTTTTCCCAAACTCTGAGGGAATCTATGCTAATTATCTTTAACCCATGGGGCTTTCATTGACACAGCCCAGCCTTGCTTTCTCTCACGTTTAGTTCGCCTATCTCCGAATGCATATTCATTCCCTCTCTCACTCTTTCGGTGCGTTTTACCACCCGTCTCTTTGCTTCTAATTTCAATAGTTTGGGGGAAAAAAAAAATTCACATCTCGGGACATTTAGGGTATTCATTAACCTAGTGAAGAGGAACAGAGGCATTATTACTCACATAGAAGGCACCCTGCCCCCATGTCTATCTAAGGGTTCATTGTAAAAGGATTAAAAGTTAAAGACCTTCATCTTATGATTCTTTCATTTAATCTTCGTGGCGCCTGAAAGACATGCTGGATGGATGATCACATTTAAAATATTCCTAATGTCGGCTACCTTAGGACTCCAGGCAGGGCAAACAAACGTAATTTATTTCTAGAAGAAAGGGGATATTGAGATGTTTAAGTTTATGAACCACCATTACCATGTATATTTGTTAGGTTCTGACAAATACCCAAATAACATTAAAATCAGCCATTCATCACATATGAATTTATGCAAAACCTTCTGTGCCTGGGGCCAATATTTTTTTAGACAGAGTTTCACTTGAAAAAAAAAAAAAGTTTATTTAAAAAAAAAAAAACCCAAAGCAAGAGTTTTTCATGACTGGTAAACACGAGAATTATGTGAACAGAAACTATTTCATGCTGGGATGGCAGCCAGGGACTCGGGAATGTCAACAAAAGTTCTCCGAAGGTTGAAAATGTCACTGGATTACAATACAAGGTCCTTTGCCCCATTAGCAAACTTTACTAAAGTAATATTCCCACTACTTAGCGAGGGGACTCACCCAGTGATTTATCTGTCTGTGCTCCGAGCAATGGGGCAAACAGAGACTTCATCTGGAAACCGCCTCGGACTGTTTGCTTAAAGATTTTACATTTTTATGTGTGCAGAGATGTGTGTGTATTTGAGTGTAAAATAAGTGTGTTGTTAATGTAGCCTAAATATCTATCCCCCTATCTGTCTTATTTTTAATCTGATAGTAGTCATAATCAGTAAGACGTATGTACATACATGCTTTCTCAACTAATAATGCCCTGCTACTAATAATTTACAAGAGTATTCAGGGTTAAAAAAAGTTTCACCATCCAGGAGGCCCGTGATTTTTTTTTTTAAATAAATAACAAAATTTTGTCTGCTAGTAGAGCAAAAATAAACTAGTAGTTTTCACTGTTGTTTCTGGTCAGGTTCACTTTCTGGTCCTCCTGCCCTAGTGTTGAAATGTTTGGCTTGCAGTGGAAGTGTTTCAAGCCAAACAAATAAAATATCTTTCTGATGAATGTTTCTATGCAAATCTTTTTAATATTAGATTTTGTAATATGTTTTTACAGCAAAATTGAATTATGGCTCTTTTAAATTGAAATCAATTCATAACACAGCCAATTTTTGTTTGCCGATCTTTGTAGTGGCATCATAAGACCTCACAGAGAGCACTGTGGGGAAGAAATAAGAAGGGAAAGGTTGAAAGTTTGCTTTGAGTTACTCTTCGGTTTCTTCTTTTGCAATTTTAGTGTCTTGCAGTGTAATATTGGAAATTTAAATTCCTTTCCACATCCACCATAGACCACATAACCTCGGTTGAGTCCTTTAACCTGTGTGCTGCAGTTCCTTATGAGGAGTACAGGACTTTGTCGTCTTTGCCAGCATAGTTAGTCTTTATTCAGAATAATTTGTTCTGTCACATCATGTGTTTATTCAAAATCTAGTAACGTTAAGGCCCAGTGTTCAAGGGGGGTTCCTTGATGGTATTGGATTTAGCGTCCAAGCCATTGTTTTTGCCAGTGCAGAACAGTATCTTACCTAGCATTCTCAAATGCTTTATACTTCTGTTTACCAGAAAAAGCATGTGACTTTTAACGAACATTGTGATGTTGTAGGCTAATCTGAAAGTGCTAAGAGTAACACAGTGGATAAAAGGATAAAAAAGGTAGACTGGAGTAAGTTGTCCAAACGTTTGTAATAAGCTCATTCAAAATTAGTCCAGATAGTGTGAAGAACCAACTAGAAAAACTTTGTTACACATACTGTTGAAGTGTGGTGTCCTCACATGCTTACTTAACCGCAAAAAAATACTTGATTCATTTTATCCTTTTCAGAATACCACCACAGAGATAAATTCTTGAGATTGCATAAGTGCATGATGGAGTCATCACAAAAATAACCACAGCTAAAAATTAGAGCAGTAGTGTTTGTATAAATACTGGACAAGTTTTTCCTCTTCCATAGTTTTAACAGAGAAATAATCTTAATTTAGTAACGTCAACAGCCGCTAAAAAAATTCTAGCAGTTCACCTTACTTGGGTTGTGTTATATAAATGTAATCTGCACCATGTTGGCTGGATCTTGGATCCATTAAAAAGAAGATATTCCAGCTCAGCGATTTGCCAGGAATCTTCATTGAAAGCTGAAATACATATAATGACGTCATCATATAATATAACATCATAGCTTTGAAGGTAAGCCAAACCAAAGGTATGTTGGCAGGGGAATGCTGCCACCTGGTAGATCCATGCTAGGAATAGATACGATACTCTCATCCAGCGGGGAGGAGAACAGCCACACTCTTCCTGGAGTGCCCACAAGGATCCCGCAGTCTTTCTGTGCATGCAGCTCCTCCGGGAGCCTTACTACACGCGAGAGCTGCAGAAGCTGTGTCAATGCTCTCTTTTAAGAGAGCAGCTACAGCAAATTTGAAGAGACCCTTTCATTCCCTCTTCCTTGCTCCCAGACCAAGCAAGAAGCTCCAATGGTTAAAAGGAAGGGAATGAATACATTCACTTGAAACAACTGTTGGAATCGTTCAGAGGGGAACACAAATATTCAGCAATCAACATGAAAAACTCTAAATCCTTAGAGGTGTTATTGCAGGATCAGCAGCTTACAGCCCTCTTTCGAGAAGGCTGGGTACCAATGTGTTACTGTTAAATCTCCTGCAGCTAGTTCTCTGTGGGGCAAAGCAGCTGCGCTATGTGATGTGCTTTCTGCAGAGTCTGAGAGAAGAGATACGGGAAGAGAAATCTGCAGGGGTGTAACGTCACAGAGTGTCACTTGTCTCTGCGGAACTGGAGGACAGGAGCTGCAGACGTGGCACAGTTTAGCCTCTAGCTCTTTAGGTGGATCCTTTAGTTGGAAACCAGCTGAGAACAGATGCTCTGGGGGCTCACTGGTTGTACCTTCTGCCCTCCCCAGGGATATATTTATGCTGCCATTAAGCATGGGTCTGAGCCAGTGCTCAAGACCAAACCAACCTCTGTGCACTTAGGCCCGCTCAGCCTGCAGGTATCCCGGGAAGCTCAGCGGCCATCCCTGCGAGGGGCTCTGGCAGTGTGCGGGTGCTCCTGTGCAAGAGCTACCACCCAGATAAAGCCAGCAGCACTGACTGAAGGCACACAGGCCTTAGTACTCACTAGGCTGGAGCCTACTCTTCACCTAAGACAGACATTCCCCAGGACTCAAGTCTCACTCCCTTAGAGAATCCAAGAGTACTAGCTGCATCAAATAATCATAACCGAGTTTGAAAATAGGTTTCACACTCCCTCCTCGGGTTTTTTTTTTCCCCCCCTCTTGAGAGGGGGAGTGGCAAGACTCCCATCACAAAGAACGTTACTCAGAACCAGAACAGATCTTAAGGCACAACACTAAAAACCTGTATGCAATGGAGAAGGACTGGGTGGCTCGGGGGATTGGTAATGGTATAAAGAGCTTTTCACCGCTAGGCTTCTGGCTCCGATCCAGAGGTAGTAACTGAAAGCCACAGTCATCTGATGCCTGCACAGTGGGCTGTGTAGAATGAGTTGTTGGTCTCTGCGTAGATCCTACCAAGCAGGATCCAGATCACAAAGCCACCACCAGAACTGACGTGCTTGCAAGGATTCTCAGTCCGAAGAGAAAAATGAAACAGGAATGAGGACGTTTGAGCTGTGTTTGTGATTTAGTAGCAATGAGGGTATATTGTTGGGGGGGGTTGTTTGTTTTGCAGGGGGAGGGGTTAATATAGCAGAATATAACCAGTATAGTCCCTTGGATACATACAACGCTAATAGTATTTTCCTGCTGGCATAGTAATATCTTTATATTTGACCTACACCTGGCAGCTTATTACCTGGCTTGGATGCAAAACCATGGTCCAGAGGAAGATGCAGCAAAGGCAAGGGCCATACTCCGCTGTATTAACGGGACGTGCCTGCTGCACTGGGCAGTGCCGTGCCAGTTACTTTACAGTAAATGCATCTTACGCCTATCAGTACAAATACATTCTGCTCGCTGCGTTGGCCTGCTTTAGTTCAGGCAGCACAACTTTGCAGTGCTCAGGTTAGAGGTTACCCTTTCATAGGACCCCAGTCGTGCAGCTCTGAAGATGCATTTCTCTGAACAAAGGATGGAACAGGCTGTGACTCAGAATATGCTTCGCCAAGCTGCTGTGTTGTACCTGTGCAATAAAAAAATCCAGCAGCTTTTCTCAGCAATAAATAAGCTGATTTTAACTTCAAATATTAGGAAAAAGAAGTACATAAACCCAATACATATTTATGTAAGGGCCAGTGTAAACATCACTCCTCTGTTTCAAAATGAACCTTCTAGTATTCCAAGCACTTCATAATATTGTCTGTGAGTGAAAATGGACAGAAAACAATTTTTCTTCACTCCCCCTCCTAGTTTGCTTTGGACATTTAGAGATACTGCGTCTCTAGTCAGTTTTATTTTGCCCTTTGCGTAGACTTGTTCCTCCACGGGCAAATGTTGACATTTGATTGATTTCTTTCATACAGCAACAGAATACTGAAAAATATTGCATAAATATTATTGTAAACATGCATAAATTAGTGGAAGGACTTTGTGTGTAAGACAAGCTGAAATAATATCTTTTAAAACTGAGTGGACTTCCCAGTTCATCATTTCCTTTTGGAGTAAGTGGATAAAATTTTGTTTTGTAGGTAATACTTGCACAATAAATGAGGTCTTTGACTTGAACCTTGAAGGTCTTGTAAATAAGCCTCACTGTCTTAGTTATAATCAAGCCCTAAATTAAGTCTCAGTGCTACAGTAGAAATCTTTCTCGTGGCCTTAGAAACACTTAGGTATCTCTCCTCTGTCTCGTAGCTGCTCGTAGGCTGTTGGCTTCGGAAGGGTGTGAAGAGTCCCCTTTCACTGAGTGATTTACTGGATCCGGATCTTCTGTTGTGTGTATACACAGTGGAGTATTCTAGTTAACTGGAAAGTCTCATAAAGTTCTCACAGAACTACATGAAGAAGGCATTAAGGCTGGACCACCAGGTCAGGGATAGTTATGCTGTACTTAAGCTGTCTTCAAAAGTGCAGAGCGTTCTGGTCTGAGCCAACAGAATCTTAAGCACGTGCTCAACCTAGGCTGCACGAGCACTTCCACAGAAGGGCTGCTCACCTGATTAAAGTAAAACACGTCCGTAGGTCCTCCCTCGGATCAGGCCGACATGCGCAGCACCCTGTATGAGAGTCCCGAGGGAACCAAGAGCAGCTTGGGGGTCCAGGGGAGGGCTGTTTCACCTAACCAGGAACAGCTGAGTGTTGTGGTTTGTATAAACTGTTTGCCATATATGTGTGGCATGTGGCAGTAAATGAAACACTTACTTTAAAACTTATTGAAGTTCTTTCAGCAAAAAAATTAATGTGGGGTTGGCTTTTATGCGTTGTTTCAAATGAAGCGGAGATTTATACACCTTATTATCCTAATTTTTTTCCAGACACTGCCCTGAATATCTCTCATATCTTATGGGAAATTAAATATCAGAGTTTCTAAAGAGATCATTTTTAATTTCCCATCTATGGTACGAACAAAAAAAATGAGTAAGTCTAATGAAGTGGCATGTAGTCAAATGTTCAGACTGTAATCATCCACCAAATATTTAAAGCAATCTGAATGAAACTTTTCAGACAGCCAGACTAGGTTCCTCTTACTTCTGAGAGATGCCAACAGACTTTAAGGTTAACATTTTCGGGCCTGGGTGCCTAAGATTAGGCATCTTGTTCAACAATCGGAAACCTAAAGGGGAAAAAAACTATGGTCTGAGTTTTGGATGTAGAAGTTCACAGCTCTCAGTAGGAGACAATGATAATATGCCACCCAGTAAAAAGCAGCCGATGTAGCCTTACTGCTTAAGTTTGTATCTGATACTGTGAATTTTATAATTGGTTATAGTAAGATTAGTTTCCCCCCAAAAAAGAGCTAATAGATGCACATTAAAAAAAAAAAAGTGGGATTTAGGTACATAATTTTCCTAGGAGCTGCAGAAAATCCCATTTCCAAATCTGCTCACTCCGGAGTCACGAGAAAAAGAACTTACAGTTTCTTACAGGCAAGAGAAATCCTAAAGCAAAATAATTAGATTCTAAGCCATGTCTTCTGCCAGGGTGGATTTGTAGGGAAAAAGGGAGCATGGGGGAGGTAGAGCTAAGGCAATGTTACCCTCTCTCCACCTTTTTTCCCTCCTCTTGCCTCCCACCAGCACGGTTGATGCTGTCACATGCTGAAGGAGTGGTTGAGTCCCCTCCCTCCTTCGTTTCAGCTCTCCATCAGCCCCTGCAGATGTAGCAGATAAATGTATTGACTTCAATACAGTTATTTTATGCCGATTGAAGATCTTAATCTGATTATAAAAGAAATTAAATCTTTTCAGAAGTCTCTTTTTCTGTTTCTTGTTGTCTAAAATCTTTCTGCCTTTGGCACAGGAGTTACCTATCACTGAAGTTTCTCTTTGTCTGTTATCATATTTTCCCTGAAGGTGGTCATAATATTGTCATTACAATATTTTTTGACCAAATAGTAGATGTTTTATGAAATTGCATGTTTTCTTTTGCAAGTTTAGCTTTGTGGAATTTCCTTCTCTTTCTATAAAAACAAAGCAAAACATGGGCTTTTTTATCACCCTTTTTTTCTTATGTAAAATAAATGAACTCTAAAGCTATACTGCCCACTTTGAGGAGCTCAGGAGAAGATTCCAGTCTAGCCTTTGCAATTTTGCTAGAGTTAAGACGAAAGTCTGCAATTAAAAGGACTCCTTTGGTCACTTCATAGTGTGAAGCAGTAGTGTGGAGGGGCGGAACATAAAAGTCATTTCGCTGTTAGGTGGAGTATCTGGTGCAATAATCCCTGTCAGTGTCTTGCAGGATCTTTGGTGTCTGTGCAGAGACTGCTGCCTCTTGACCTGAAGAAAGCTGTTAGCTGGCAGCAATAGGACGCTTCTGCTTTCTGTGCAGACTTACCTTCAGAAAAGAATACAATATATACATATTTTACAAGTGTGCTAGATGTCTTCCTGTGTTCCAGTTTGGGACAGTTACTATTGCAACCTCTAGTGACCCGCTGTGCTGCTCACTGGAAACAATAATTTGAACACTGAGGGGAAATTGCAATATTTATAATACATTAAGCCATGGAACATGTGAAACGTGGTTTCCTGTGGATTTATGTATTGAAAGTGAATTTCTGGAGCTCATTTGCCAAATGTATCTGGAGCCAAACCTGGACAGCACTAACCTGACACTCCCATTTCTGGGGAGCGTTGTCTTGCCTGTGCACCACAAGCCAGGGGACATCAACTTTGAATAAGCCGAGCGGCACTCTGAGAGACATGACCTGAGTCCTGGTCTGTCCGTCTGTCGCACTGGGCGACGCCTTGTCTCGGTTCCTTGATTTTTAATAACAGCTGAGCTTGTGCTTCAGCTTACCTTGGTAGTGGGAGCTAGCAGATCTCTCTTCCCAACATAGCTTTTGGGTTTTGTTATTGTCAGGAGTTTAATATTCGGAACTGAGAGAGCATATAGACACAGACACAGCACAGTCCAATAAACCTAATTTCCTTTGAAAACAAAAACTGTAAAAAAGTGCCACTGTGGCACTGAATAATAGACCTGAATCCCCTGAATAGGGTAGCTCTACTGCAAGTATTACATAGCCCTATTGAATCGTCCCCAAATCTTCTCCTGCCTCAGATGCTCTTGAGCATCATTTCTACTATGGCATTTGCAATGTGTGTCAAATATGTTATTTATTTATAAGGGTTTTGCCACCTTCTAGCCTTACTGAGCAATTCTATCGTTTATTCTGTAACCCTTGTCCCCTTTCTTAGTATTTTGGATCCATTTCATTGTACTGCAGATGAAACTAGATTGAAGGTCCCTTTGAGAAAATGTCCCTGTTTCTATATTTCTGCTGTGAATTGCTCGGAATATTTTTGGTTCTGTTAAAACAGTAAATACTCCTGGCCCTACTTATGCAAATTGTCTTACTGAGGTCAATAGATTTATCTACTTGTACAGCTGAGAAAAATATTTTAGCAGTTTTTCTGGGGCAAAAATGGTGACTCAATGGCAGTGTAACATTTTACAGATCCACATCAGCTGAAAAATGTGGCCACTGTCCAGCTTTGAAAACATTAAACAATTTTTTTAAAATAAAATATTTTGTTCTGATATTTTCAGAGTAATACCTATTAATTTTTCAATTCAAAATGTTTTTTTTTATTTTGAAAGTCCTTATTCAATTCTGTTACAAAAATCCATTCCTTTTTAACCTATGTAAGCCAAAATCCCATCTCAATCAAAATTAAACTCTTTAAGATTGAACAGAGCATTTTGTGTGATTCTGAGCCAATATTTCTTACTTTTCAGCTCACCAAAAATTTTGAAAATGTATTATTTTTGGTGAGCTCCAAGCATATATTTAAATTATTCACCAGAGCTGTGAGGAATGGAAAAATTAGATTGTCTCACAGCTCAAATCAGATGCCAGATCCATAGCTGCAGTAAATCAGCATAGCTTTGCTGGTGTCAGGCGAGCTATTCAGTTTTATGCAAGCAAGGAATCCAGCTCCATTTAAGTATTTCATTCAGTGGGACTGTGCAGATGAACTCTTCAGGTGAATATGGCTTGTAGCTGAGATCCTTGAGAGGAAAGGCTTGCAAGATGAAAGTATTATCTGACTTATCTGTGGCATTAACATGTGATGCCTGTGTTTTCAGTACTAAGTATTAGTATAAATCCTGTGTGCATGGCCATGTACTACATGAATTTACTTCTATACTCCTTCACTAGGAATATTAAAAGTTGCATGACTTCCAAGTCTTTCTATGTGCTGTTGATTAGCATTCCACCAGGATCACTAACCTATTAGAGTGTCTGTCACCATTGGTGGAAAAGAGTCTTTTATTTCCTTCTCAAATGATTTTGCTTTTCTTCAATGGTGTCCATAGCAACACATACTGGTAGTGATGAGTCCCCGATTCTGTTGCAGGCTTTCCACAGCAGTGTCTTGCCAGTAACAACAGTTGACCCGACATTGTGAGGCTGCTCAGAGGCACGTAGCCACGCTGGTTCTCCTGATGAATGGGAGGTATCTTTCCTTACGTGGCAGGTCAGTTCTGGTAAACGGCACGGCTGATTTCTGATCAGACTGGCATCTTCTGTTATTCTGAACACAGTTATGGAAATCTAACTTCGGAAGGTCTTTTGACTGAAAGTTATTTTCTGAATGTGTACGTGCATACATGTGTTCCTGTGAATGTGCGTAACTATTTCTAAGAATATGAGTTTGCTGCTCTAGGCTGAGAGTTAGCTCTAAGAGCAAACAGTCTGTGGAAGGCATCATCCAGAATGTAGCCAGGGGACAAGGAACGCCATTTGTCCCTTAATCTTCTCAATCTTCTCTCCCTGTTTTCAACCTTTTTGACTAGGTAAAAGACATTTCAAGGAAATGAGCAATCTGCTATACAGACTGTCTATCTGTGCTGCAGACTTTAAATTAGAACCAACAATCTAACATCAAACTCAAATAAGAATGACTTCATTACGTAGACTGAAGCTGGCAAGGAGGACAGAATGCTTTGCTGTGTGGTCTCCTGTGCCTTAACCTAGTATTCAGAACTAATAGGAACAAGTCTTGGACTTAGTAAGAGTTGGCTTTATATCACAATGTGCATAGAGCAGGGACCAGATCCAGTAACCTTCCTTCATGCAAGTAATTCTTGCTCACATATGTAATCAATGGGATCATTTGCTTAGGTAAAGATTCTCTGCATGTGTAAAAGTGGAAAGGAACTGGACAAAATTCTGCAGTTTTTCTTTCTCTGACTCATACTTGTCTCTGGATTTGCTTTGTGTATGTATTGGCACTGTGGTTGCCTCCAAGCCCCAAGTACATATCTGCAGTTCTTTATGTTGTATTTTGAATGCCAAACAGACATCCTGAATTCCTCATGCACCCATCGAAGAAGCTGCGTTTTGGAAGCAAGAAGTCTTAACCAAATGCCTATTGCATTAAATGAAAATTGTTCATGCTGACTGCAGTACCCCTGCCATCTTCATTTGTGCTAGCAGTGTGTCATTCCTGGTTTTCAATGTAATTTCTTCCAGGGACAGCTTTGCCCTGATGTCTTGGTGTAAGGGTCCCATCTGAGCTGGGGCCAAGCACAATGAATGTTGTGTTAACAGATGGACACGACTGCAGTCAATAGAGCGTGCTTAAGTGTGAGTGTTGAGAGCAGAACTCACAGGTAGGAATGGCCAAATGTCTGTCTGTACTGTGGTTAGGGGGACATACCATTGCTAATTCTGCTGTGGGCTGACTTAACTGAAAAAAGAAATTCTTCCTTCACCACATAAGGAGAGGTTTTGGCCCGTTGGAATTGCCTGGGTGGTGCAAAGGAAGGTGGGGTGTAGAGAGACGTTCTAATTAAGTCTCTATCCCCTTTTGTTCATATCTTTTTAGGAAAGCCCCCACGGAATAGACCAAAATAAGCTCCTACCCCTAGCTGAATAGGTTGTCAGGGTGCAGAACTATATTCTGCAGACTTATGCATGTGTAAGGGGTGTGTAACATTTTTGTCTGAATGGAGCCCTATGTTCTCATAATTTATAGTAAGTAATCTTATTTGCAAAGCATGCCCTTACAGTTTTAAAAAACAAGTTAATTGACTTGCATAAAAATCAAACATGTCAAAGTTTTCCATCTCGACACAAACACCACATTGAGCAGCACATTGCTACAATAGCCATGATGCAGTCTGGGCTACCTATTGAGATATTTCATAAACCAAAATGGAATCTTAAAAGTTTGTCAGTTTTGCATACCTCTGAGTTGCTGAATTTAGGAGTCCATTACTTGACTAATTATACAATGTTTTATTTTTTTCCTTGTGTAAATAAACAAACTTGTGTCTGAATTTTGGCAAGGGGCACTAGAAGCCAATT
Source organism: Nyctibius grandis (assembly GCF_013368605.1). Lineage (NCBI taxonomy): Eukaryota > Metazoa > Chordata > Aves > Nyctibiiformes > Nyctibiidae > Nyctibius > Nyctibius grandis. Next base: position 8,945,221 of record NC_090672.1, read on the forward strand.
AGAAGGTGTTCCCAATGTATTACAGTATTACAAACAAGATGCCTTTTCTTAGAAAGGCGAACACACCGTGTTTCTTTTAATGAGTGTGAAAATATACCAGTTGCTTAATCACTAGCAACTTATAGTTATAAGCATAAGTGAGTCCTTTCTCAGGAATGAAAAACAGCTTAGTTTCTTTACTAACATATGACATTTTAATTTAAAGCCCCAGGTTTTGTCTGGAAGGGCTAAAACATCTGAATTATTTGAGAGAGAAATAAGAGGCAGAGGGGAAGTATGAAAAGAGCAGGAGGGATTTTCTTATCTGAGCAGACTTCATCCACCGCTTATCTGAGTGGTGAGGATAGCGTGTCCCCCTCGGTTTGGGTCTGCAATGCCATCTGAGATGCTGTGTCATTTCTAGTACAGTTCATTCACTCAGTCTTGCTGCACTTTAGCACTAAACTGTACCCAAAACTAAAGCACAGTTAAGTCATGGACTTAACTATTTGCGGGTAGATTATGCTTTCTGCGTGTTGTAGGTATGGGTTGGAGCACAAGAGCACCCCTGGAAGAGCGAGCCCTGGGCAGCACGGTGACTCAGCTGTAGTTTCTTCCCGTGATCCTCTTCTGGGTAAAAACCAGGGATGCAGCCTTACTGACTTTGAAAGGGTGAAGCTTCCTCCTATGCCGTCTAGACAAATCACAATATGCAGGCTCCTTGTGAAGCAATAAAAATATTAAGCTGGATAAGAGACTGGATAGAACAAATAGCTCCATATAGAGATCCTTTATCATTGTTTTTCTTGAAATGTTTGTCTAGAAACATAAAGATCACTTGATTTATGACTTGTTCAGCAAGCTCCAAATCAGATGGCGTTGCATTCAGAGCAGTGAATCTGTCAGCCTGGTATTCCTCCGCTGCAGCCAGTGGAGCGGTGCAAATTCCGCACGACGACACATCGCGAGCTGCTAGTCGCTGGTGTTATGGCAGGGGTATGGTACTTGTCAGCAGATAGAAGTGTGGAAGAATCTGGCCCATCATGATTTTTAATCCTTCTCATAAAAATAAAATAAGCCTTGGGAAAGCTCTCCAATGTTATTTAAAAATAGAAGAATGAGTGTTAGTGGTTTTATATGGATTACATAAATTACTAGTTTATTAGAAAAAGGGATAATTTTAAAAAGAGAGAATTTCCTTCAAAGGGAACACTTAACTTCTTTGGGTTACTTTATGGATATTTTATTTTACATTTTAAAATAATTAAATCTTTTAAAGCAGAAATTTTCTCATTTTTTTGTCAAATAATGCTTTTCCTGCTTCAGAGCTACACAGCCACTTGTGAGCCAGCCTCCGCGCTACTCAGCACTAAGGCATGTGCTTGTGAAGCCGTAGCTCAGTAAGTTATTGTGCGGAGCTTTGGTCATAGTCTGTGCATGTACTCTTAACTCAAGGCAAAGGTAATGTTGACTAACTTGAAAACCGAACACAGGAGATTTAATCCAAAGCCAGCTGTACTGCCCCGCGTTAGCTGTGTCAGGTACACGAGCTAGATGCCTGAGTTAGGAGTTCAGTGTCCCTAGTTCCAGTGAGGCGTTGGAGAGGCAGAGCACAGCTAACAGCCTATTTACCGCCTAGCTTATTTGCTCTAAATCATGGTCAAAATTTTCACACAGGCTTTATAACAACATAGCAAAAGCAGTTCAGGAGTCCATGAAAGTTAAATGAGTGCAAATTGCCCATGTAAACACACAGCCCAAACCTTCAGCGATGCAGGGAGCAAGGGCTGGCGATCCTGCCTGGAGCGGACTCTCCATCTGGACTCACATGCACTGTCCCTTTGGAGACGAGGTGGTGGGGAGGTGCTGAGGATGAGAAAGCCATGGCTGGTGAGCCCCTTGGGTGCTAAGCAGTTTAGTGCAGGTGTAGACCAAAAGCAATTTCTGCTCCCTGCTCGGTACGAGGAGGGGACAGGGAAGGAGCTGGGACTAGTGCTGAGTCTACGTGACTGCCTCCCAGAGCTAGTCCTAGAGTGGTGCTGCTGGGAAACAGCTCCTTGCTTCTTCCCCACCACCCAATGTTTTGATGACGAAGAGGAAGAAAACATAGAAAATTGCCCCTTTTGCTGTGATTTTTAATGAAAAGTTGGTCTTGTCAAAATAATTGCTTTTTTTTCTTTTTGTAATGCATCTGAAAATGTGCAGGTTCAGATTCTGAAAATATTGTGAGGCTCTGATTGGGTGGCAAATTTTCTGTTAAAACCAGAAAAAAAATCAGGTTTGCTTGTAAAAATTCTTTGGTTTTCAGTACCCAAAAGCAGAGGGGAGGAACTTTGTTCAAAACTAAAACATTTCAGCTTTCTGTCACTGAAAACCAAAAAGTTGTCATTGAATTTTTTGTGGTGAAAGTAATAGTTTCTAATCTAGTCCTGAGATTTTCCAGGACATTTAGGGAATAGTAGGCTGTGCTCTGGATGGGGACACAGGAGACCAGGGCTCAGTTCTCAGCTTTGTCAGAGGTTTTTGACAAGCTACATAATCTAATTGGGTGTGTCTATGTGCCCTGATAGAGGTGGCCCAGGGCTCTGCTAGAGTCAGTTCTGTCTGGTTTGGTAGAAAACAAAAACCAGTTAACACCATGGTGGTTTAAAGCCACTTCAAGCAAGCTCAGCTCCCTGTCATTGCTGTCCCCTCCTCAGAGAAGCCCTGCCACCTGCTTGTGTTCAGCTCAGTGGGACATTTCTCCTCCTTTCCCCCCTCCTTTCCCTTTTCCCTTCCCATTCACACCTGAGTCCCCATTTCTGCTGTTACCTCCACACTCCCAAGGCTGACGGCAGGTGGGCCGGCAGCACACCCCTGCCGACGCTGCCCCTGCCCGGGCTGGCCCGTGGTGCAGGAGGTTTGCCTTCAAGGACGGCCTCTGGATGGCTGAAGCCTGCCCTCTTGATCACGCAGGACCCCAGGTGCTTAAAATCCCCGGTGGATTATCAGACTTCAGAAGGCATGGTCGCACCAGTTGCCCACAGATGGTCTCCAGGCTGTCTACAAGGCAGCCATGTGGTCAGAAGACAGCCATGTCCTTAGAGCCACTCTCACGGTCACGTATCGACTGCTTTTCTGTCTCAGGTTTTCTTCTGTAAAATGGGAATAATGTCCTTGGCCTGTTTTCTCTCTTTAGTTTGTTGGGGCTCTCTGACGGGGTCTGTGTCTGTATATGCTGCCTTGGCAAATTAGGTCCCTTTCGTAGCTGCAGAGACATGGCTGTTAAGGGTTCCCTCGTACTACTGCTAAGGAAAGAATATACATATATCTAAATACTCCCTTTTGTTCAGATTTTTATAAGCATTTTACTTTACTGGGAGAGATCCTCAACTGTTGTAAATTTGGCAGGCGTCCACCAAAGTGAGAGCAGCTCTACCAAGTTACACCAACTGCGGAGCTCGGCCCCAAAGTAGACTTGGAAAAGTAAAAGTAAGCTTGGTGTAGGAATCCTTTTGTTAATAAAATTAGCATATTTTGTGTTTACTGCATTTTTAAAAGTTCTGTTAAAAATAAATTCCTGAAGTCCTGGATAAATAAATAGTTGTACAGAAGAGTCCTCTGTAGCCACGAAGTTGCCAAAAATTATCAGTAATCCTCAGTCAGATGGAATGTACAGTTGGCAAGGGGATGGCAGGAAAAAGTCCTCACCAGTTCTGCCTCGTATTCCCCTACAATGACAGATGCCAAGTTTTTCCATCAGTGTCTGTGATGCAGTCGAAGATGGGAGTGTTTGTCATTAAGGAGACCTTGTTTTAGTTAAATAACCAGTGAAGGGCTCAGTTCGGTTGCGTATTTTTCCGTCACTAGATGTTGATTTCACACGAGCTGCTTTATTTTGTTAATGAAATTTGACCCTTGTTTCTTCTCCCTCTGCATTTAACTCAATTTAGGTCAAAATGTAGAATATGCAAATGAAGAACCACAAGTCCAGCCCACTAGTGATGTGGTTTTAAAGTCCTGAATAAAAATAAAAATTATTTACAGACTAGTCTGGGGCAATATATGCCTTGAAAACTGACATCCAGGATTCTGGCAGCTGACATATGTATTTATTTAGGCTTTGACACCGCTAGGATTTATAATTTTGGGGGTTTTGGTTTTTTTGGAAAGCGACTAGTGATTTTAAGGGCCTTTATTCTGAGTGACGAAATTTGGACAAATGAAACTGGCATGTGCTCCCTGCTGTCTGAAACACTGCTTTATTTAAGCCCTATGTAGTAAAGCTTCAGGCTCTTGAGGAACCCCCAATCACTTGTCAATTCTGTATATCTTGGCCCCTGGGCACAGTGCATGTAAGTGGATAATGGGCCAAGAGCTGTTTTTATTTAAAACTGTGGAATTCCCACTTGGTTCAACAGGAATTACACCTGTTCAACCAAGGGCAAACTTTGGCCCAGGAGCTGAAATCTAAAGATACTGCTGCATCAGAGCACAGTCACACCATGCAATCACAGCCTTGCCGCACAGTTTTGTTTCAGAAGTATGATGCCTACACCAGGCACACCACGAAGAAGAAATAACAAAGCGGTAAGAAAATGGGAATCTGCTCAGTCTGAGGTTCTCCAGTCTGTTTGACTCGGTCCAGCTCTAATAAATATACCTACTAAATGTTCCACCGTTAGATTTATGTGATGATTGCATTGTTCTATGCCAGCAGAAAAGTTATAAACACTTTGCTGCTTAGAAAAAACATCTGCTGAAAAGTTTAGTAGCTTAATTGAAAACTTCAAGTGTGTAGAAATGTAGAAATGTTTAATAGTCAGCAGAGTAGAGCTGTAGTTATAGGAGTGAGTGTGTCTGCCTAACACTTGCATCTTTTCAATTAGCCCTGAAGGTAGACGTCTGAGAACAGAAAAATTAGGAGAGACTGAAAAGATTTGCCATCATTGCCATGATTAAGCTCCATTCATACTCAATTTTTCAGTGTTTTCCTGACCATTGAAACATAAAGGCAAAGACTGAACTATTTAAGGACTAATACAGCTGCAGGTTAAATTAATATCTACATTATAACAGCTACTTACTGTGTCTGTCAAAAGTTAGTTTTACCCCAGAGAGAAGGTACAAAGAAAACAATGGAGGGTCTTCTGTGTGAAACCCTGAAATCAGATACTAACAGTCCCGCAGAGCTGTGCAGATGTAATACAATCTAACCTTTTCATGTTTAGACTAAAGCATTTTCATTTAACATTATACTTAACGGAACAGCTTTAAAGCAGCCACAAAGAAGTGACCTGGCATGTTTTGACTATAATAAGCATTGATTCCATGCCTATAAATTTTATAGTTGAATCAATTATACTCGTTCTTTATAGGATTAAAGAAAACGTTCCATTTCAAATGGAATTTTTTTTTATTCTCATGACAGAGAGGAATTGAAGAGGAAAAAAAGAAAAATGAGTGAGCAATGCTAAAATTATTAAGAAAATGCCTAAAGTATTTTCTCCTAGAATAAAAGCTGTCTAGATAGATAGAATATCTCAGCCTGTGGAAAGTTCCACAAACACTATGAAAATATTTCTTATTTCCCATGAAGTGAGAAAAGGACCAGCTGTGATCTCGCGCTTCCCAGAACAGTTAGGAGATGACACTCAGATCTCACTGCAGGTGGGCTTATGCCACCAGACTCAGCACTGAACGGGAATTACAATTACAGTAGACTGGGCTTTGGGGAGAGCTCAGTTAAATTTTCATCTCTGCCATGGGCTTCCTTGGGCAACTCACCTTTTGTCTGACAGTATGAAATGCTCAGGCCTGGTATTGTGTTTTTATAGAGTGCCCAGTCAAATGGGACTTTCAGTCTTTGGTGGGACTGCTTGAACACAAATCCTAATTATCTGTAACTGATAAAATTAAATGGTCTCTATGCAATGCAGTGTTCTCAATGCTTTTTGCCTGTTGAGTGGTAGAGGTGCAACATTGAGTAGTAGGGAAATGATACAGCTCCAAAAATCTTTGGTTTTGTGGTTTCTGTATTTGGCCACTGAAGTTGTATGGGGATTATGAAGTACTTTTCCAATTACTTCTCATGCTGCCATTATAAAGCAGACAGATTTCTAGAAGTTTGCAGAGAATTCACTAAGGTATCAAAGGCCGTTGTTTGTTAGAGCAGCAAAGCAAGGAATAGAAGCCAGAATAGAAGCTTTTCCCATTGAGCCACATCTCATTCTGGTGTGAAAACATCCACTACACTACGCTGAAGTGAGATTATGAAGTAGCTTGTGACAGATATCAACAACACAAACCAGAACTCTTCGTAGTCTCCAAAACCCAGACGAATTTGTGTACTGCAGTAGTCTTTATTTACAAGTGCTCTGAGTAAGGTGCCAGTCCAGAAGTGCTAAAGATTACATCATACGTAAGGATTGAAATCATATCCTTGGTTTATTCAAAAGAAACTAGGACACAATTTATATGCCAGTGTTTGGGGCATATGTTACAATACGTGTTCCTATGTATCCACACAAAATTTTGCTTCAAGTCAGTAAAATCTACTGTGTGACCCAAACAAAACCAGCACAGTGAGCAATACATTTTCAGCCACAGGCAGTAAAATACTGGTATGGGTGCACACCTCTGAAAGCTCTACTGAGAGCTTAGAAACCTTTGGCTTTTGCCTGCAGGATTTGATGTAGGGTGCTAACGAACATTTTCACAGTGAAAATAACCTTGGGCAAGGAAGTGTGTGCTCACACCCTAGTGACAGAGCAATGTCTACCTGCGTGGAGGTGGGAACCGTCGTGGTTCCTTGTGCCATTAGCACCACCCAGGGCAGTAGATGCCCACGACTGCACACACATCTCTGCAGTTGCACAGTCTCTTCTTTCAGTCCCTGTACTGCAAAGCAGCACCAGTTCAGAGGACAGCAAACATCGTTGTCCAGACCAGCTCAGCCCACCCTGTGAGGGATCCTCTAAATCAGTGAAAGATCATCCAGGGAGAAGAGAGAAAAGGAGCCGTTGGCTCCTCCTTTGCAGTTCCTGAAGGCCAAGGCCTGGGGCCAGTGTAATCATTTTGAGTAATGGAGTGCAGTAGCTGATCAAGGTGGATTAATTTATGATGCTTGATTTTATAGTTCTAGATTAATTATAGCATTTTCCCCTCCCAATTATGCTAACTAGCTGACAAAACAGTGCCCAAGCAGATTTCCATAAAATGAGGGGCGTGTGAGCAGCTTCCTTTGAAGGATGCATAGGAGGTTTTACATCAGAAACAGTAAAACATCCTTGCAGCTTCTACAAGCTGCTGCTAATGACTTTTCCACTGCATGCAGTTATTTGGGCTATGTTTTAAAGTAGATGATGAGATTCTAAAAACTCTCTTCTGGCCTAAAAATCTATGAAAAAATACTGATCTCTCTTTGCTTCCTTTGTTGGAAACATAGTATAGTGCAGACAGTATTGTAAGCATTGTCAAAATAGCAGATATCAGGAGAGCTGGGAATGCATGAGGAGCTGGGAATGCTGAATTTCTTTACAGTCAAAACTGTCTATATCTTAAGTATATCATTGTGTCTGGTATCTGCGTGAGCATGGCTATCCAGTTCAAGAAAACACATATGCATATATTAAAATCCCATTTAGACAGTGAAATTTTGCAAATGTACAACCTTTAAGACCTGTTGATGCAACAAGCGTATATTTAAAGATGCCCTTCAGAGATTTCCTGAGCTCAGACCCTAAGCTCTGCTAAGGTAGTTCTGACCAGGTGGAGATGGATGCTTTTTGTAAGGAGCTCTATTTCACCCCCAAATAGCATGCCCTGGTTTGCCATCTTTAACGGCCTAATATGGTGAGTGATAATGTAACATTTCCCAGATTGTTTTGTTTTTTATTTTTAGAATAGTAGCATTTATATAACAGTCTTGGTAGAGATTTAGGATACAAAAACCCCCTAACCGAGGCTACAGCTATTAACCTCCTGTGTTGTGTTTATAAAAAGCCACTTTAATACGGTGCTGTATAAAGTATGTATAAAAAGAAAAATCCATCACAACCAAGGGGATTTTCAATTAAGTATTAGCCTGGTAAGAGGGTTAACAAGGTTGGTGCTTTTTTTCCCTTCCTTCCTTTTTTTTTTTTAGTCAAGGCACAACTTAGTATAAGCAGTTAATGTGCAGTTTTGGTGCCACAGATTAAATTTTGCAGGCAAGAGTACTGCAGGGTTTTTGTAAAGACATATATTCAGTTCATTGATACATATAAATAAGATTATACCCTTTCCCCTGTATTGGCATTAGCCAAGACAAGTATTAGACATCATAATACAGAATGGTTATTCAGAGTTCACCAATTACAGCTTCGTATCTTTAAATGAGATTATAATATGGCCAGCTCCGGATCCTGGTACAGCCTGACTGAGTTATGCTGTGACACTTGGAGGCAGCAGAAAAATAACTTGGAAAAAAAGTTCACAAAATATTTCCATATCAGGTTGGTAGGAGTGTGTGTGTGTGTGTGCAGGGCAGGAGAGAAAATGGGTCTTAACCTCCTGGTTATAAACAGTTGCTCCAGAGCTGGGACTGTCAGCTGGCAGCGCAGGTGCTGAAGGTAAATAATAGCAGACTGCATAAGCCTCCGAGTGAGGAATCGAGGGTGACTGCCTCCCAAGCACTCCCACGCTGCTCCAGTAACAGTGGAGTTTGCCCCTCCTAGAATGGTTTCAAGGACTATCCCAGCGATTCTGATTCAGCTGAAGATGTGGCCGTGGAGTTGCTATATTGGCTCTGGACTTCAGTAAACCCTTCCCAGTTCTGTGCTGGCCAGGGTGGCCTTCAGATGTCTGGGCAGACAAAGCTCTGTGAAAAAGAGAATGCAGGCTGGGCTGAACTTTTATTTTGTCTGTGACATTTAGGGGGATGGTATCTACATATCGTCCGTTTTTCTCAAGAGCCCATCGAGTCTGTGCTGCTCTTCCCCTCCTGTGCCCTTCACAGCCTTTGAACACCGTCACATCTCTGGCTTGCTGGGTGGCAAGGGGAGGAGGGCATTGCAGTGGAGGTGGCTGAGTTGTCTTTCCCTGTTGAGCTACAGCCTAGCATGCTTAACACCATGTGTAAATCACAAATAGCATCACAGAATTCAGTGTAACTGCAATAAGATACGGAAGGAGAGAATCAGGCACTCCGTACTCCCTGCTGTGAGCTGCTCTATAGTGTTGCTCTGAGCTGTTGCTACTAACCATGCTTCACCCCAGAGCTGGCTGCATTTCAGTGATGAATGAAGCCACCCTTGTGTCCAACATGTCTGTTTTGTTTTAATTCTGCAGAGCTCTTCGGAATCTTCTAGGATGAAAGGCGCTATATAAGTGCAAGATCGTTGTTTTTATTTGGATTTGGAAATAGCCTTTCTGAAAATAGTAACTAGTAGATTAAATGCCAAACCAGGATGAGGCAATACCGCTTTGTACACAGAGAGGATTATTAGAAATATTTCTTTAGAATGATACCCAGAATGTGAATTACTCAACTTGCCAGGTTACTTATGAAACAGAGAAAGTTACAGAAGCGCTTATGTAACATTGTTTTTCCAGGAAAATAGGTGGTGTTTTTTCTCAGCAGTTCCCTCTGCTAAATGGACTAACATCTTGCAAAACCCCCCTCACTGCTTTTCCTCCCAGAACTTCTGGAAGCGGACACATACAAAAGCATATCCATGCGTAACAAAGAGCAATCTCAGATGTTTTAAGTAGGCAACTGGATACAAGAACAAGCTTGGACTATTTGATGGGTGAGAAAGGTCAGTTTGTTTTTAACTTCTCTGCATATAAATCATCTATGAAAAAGTTTATTTTGCAAATGTCTGGAGCAGTACAAACAAGCAACACAAAGTTCAGTGATTGGGTGGGGGGGCATGGGCTAGTTGGCCAAAAAGGTCTCTTGGCTACGTGCGTGGCTTCATCCTTGTTACACCAGAGCTCCATTACACCGCTTCGACAGCAAGCCCAAACGAGCCCCTTTCTGCACAGCAGCGATGTGAAGAGGTTTGGTGTCAATGTGGAATGACTCTTGCAACGTTCACCTCTCCTGGGTACAGCAGTATTTATAGGTTAGCAACTGCTCCCTCTACTTTTGGAAAGACTGGCTGGAATGCTTAATATTTGGGGCAGAATTCTTCTAGAAATGTAATTATTATTTAACACAAGGAAAAAGGCTTCGTCAGCTCAAGAGTATTCGCTTCCAGGCAAACATATGGGAGGTCTCTAGTGATACAAAGTTATGTTGTGCGTACTATTTAGTCTGCCTAATAGCGTGTTCAAGTTTGGGTCCTGAGCTGACAGAGATCTCTTTCAGAGGGTGTATAATTTACCCCTTCAAAACAATGTTTCTTATTTTTAATAGTATTTTAAAACTTACTACAGAACAACAACAACAAAGAAACCCTCCTCCTTGGCTCCCCAGTAAAGCTCCGAGTGGGTGTTTATGTCACTTCTTTAATGGGTATTTGTGTTTTATGCCTTATTTTAAAAATGCATTTACAGATTTCTTTCTAATTAAATTTTATGGCTGAATTTACTGCTCATGAAAGTGAGTGATTAATAATGCTGGCTCAAGTCAGATGTAGTGGGGTAGCCATTATGCAAACTTCCCTGCGTGGCTCTGCCAGGGCATCTCAGTCTTGACCTGTTTTACCCTGGAGAGCAGGCTGGCCAGTCGTGTGATAGTTGTGGCACATGGAGTGACTTTTTCATCACGTGTCGCCAAGTGAGCCGCCAAGGAAGAATTTTCCTCTGGAGTGTCAGTGGCTGGCATGGTCCTGTTATTGCTGCTGCTGACATACGTGGTGCTGTACTGGCACTAATAACAGGAGAACCTGACTGGGAGCTTTGCGCTTGGCTCCCGTGAAAACAAAGAGTAGCCTAACCTTCCTGTCACTTGGAGAGGGTCTGAAACTTCAGCACCTGAATAACTTCAAGGATGTAAATAATCTTCCTGCCTTTAAAAGGAGAGTCATCTTCTTAGAGTCAAGCATGTGCTGAAAGTCATTTGTTGCCTATGAAAGTCAAAAACCAGCAGACTCAGTAAGACAGAGGAGGTAAGGATGCCAAAGACTTGAAATCAAGTCATTAGAAACTAGAAATCAGCATATCACTAATCTATCTGTATTGAAGCATACCTTAGAAATGCAATTAATAAGTAAGGTTCTGAGTTGATACTGTGGCAGCTTTGGAAATCTGGCCAGTACCAAAAGTATGAAGTTACACAAGCACTGAAAGGTACAGATCTGAGCTTTACTCAGTGTGATTTTTGAAACCATAATCTTGAGTATCATTTGTTCTTTGACATCTTCTGTCTCACAAAATCCCCACCTCTTTTATTCATCTGGGAAGGAATCTTATCGTTGTGATGACTGTCACAATAGAGCATTTCTAGAAAGCACAATTCCCTGTGACAGCTGTTCCAGTCTTTCTCTTCCTATTTTTAGACATGGACACATCCCCTAGCTGATACAATCTCAAGTAGCACTATTACTTAAACTTAAATTTTCAGTAGCCAAAGTTTAGCCCCAACCCTTTAAATGTTTCTTTCAAATACACTTTTAACTGTGACAGTCTTTAGCATATTTCATTTATGTGCCTGTTACATTTTTGTTAAATAGGCCCTCTCTTCACCACATACTTTCTATTCGCAGTGTTGCCAGACCTCTTAATACTTAGTGTTTATACATAAAGGCTTGGCTTTGGGATTTGCATGAAGACATTAGAATAGTAATTTTCAAGTTTTGTATCTAAAAATATATCTCTCACTACGGTAGTTATAAAGTTTGGACATATTTCTTAGGACAAGAAGGCAAACAGACGTCAATAAATATTTACAAACTGTCGTAAGAGTTTATTTTTTTTCTAAAAAAGACATTATAATTCTGAGTCTGCTACATCATTTCTTCAAACAGTCCGTAATGCTGTAATAGATATAAATTACCATCAGGAGGCAAAAAGGGCTCTGGACAGAATGAAATGATGCTACAGTTATATGAAGAGAAATTAACTGCAGAATATAAATAATGCCTGTGCTGCTTGACCAGAATTAGCCAAGCCTCACACAACTCTTCTGATAATGCTACTCGTTGTTTTACTTTTTCTCCCAGAGAGAGTTCTGGTAGTCCTGAAAAGTCTGATTAAAAGTCTTAGTGAAAAGACTAACGAGAGTCAATGGAGATTTAAAGTAATGCTGGTTCATACTGTAGGGTTAGACCGAGGAAAGACGGTTGCTGAGACATTTTTAGAAAACAGAAGGTGATCCAGTAACGTTGCTATAATTGATGGGTGTTCCCTGGACACCAGGATCAATGCTGGTACAGCAGTAGGTTGCACATGGAATAGGCTTCTGCAGGGTCATAGTCTATAATGGGATTTGAAGTGTGGACTACACTTGCACTCTTAAAACTGTGTTGGGATACTGAATAGAGACTCTTGTATTGCAAGACTTCATACGGACCAATGGTACCCTCTGGGATGTACTTACTGCATTATTTTCAGCACAGATTTTAGGCCACTTCATAGGGAAGTGGCTATTTACATGTGGAAAATGCAGCAATGTCTTGCTAACCACAAACAGGATTTCCAGTGAATAGTTAATGTTAGGCAAAGTAGGCATCTACAGTAAACAGCAATGTGGTTACTGTAAGTGCATATTTTATAAAAATATATATATATTGTACCCACATTTTCTTTCCCCTTTTAAAAATTTAGCCTTAAAATCACAGGTTACTAGACAGGATCTTACTTCTATGGCCTTATATAAATGACTTTGATATACTGCTTGGAATATATGTGTCTCACAACAATTAAACTATAATCCACTTTATTCCACATTGTCTTTAATTAATTCATACATGTTCTGCAAGACAATCATTATGGAAATTGTTTATGAAGACTGTTCCACCAGGCAAATGAAATGCAGGTTGAACATCTTAAGGAAAACTCTGATGAAGTAAAAAAACTGACTGATCATGCAATAGGTTTTGTTTCCTGGTGAAAATTATGCTGTCTGCACTGAATTGCTAGGGGTTTTTACAATCACTCATTGCAGAACTCCATAAAGAACTTTCCATCACTCTTCCTCCTGGCTTTCACTGGTGTAAATCCAATCTAAAACCTGGTAAACGAAGAAGAATCTTCATGAAAGAATTTAACACTTGATCTTTGGGAAAGTGTAAAGAGTGACCATCAGATAGGACTTTGCAGAGAAAATACTTACCTGCAATAGCATTGATGTCTCAGTAACTGTGAAGAGCATTCTCCAATGAATAGTCAATGTTTGGCTTAAACTCAAGTGGCCCAGCAGCTAATTCAGCTTGGCAGGTTTTGTTGACCCACAGACCTAATTATTTACCCTCTCCAGGTATTGTGGCCTTTAAGGAGCACATTTCAGATTCAAGTAAATGGATCTATGCCAATTTACACCAGCCGTGGAACCAGTCCTTAGGTTTACACCCTGTTCTTAAACATTCTGAGTCAAAACCAAAGTACAAGGATTCATGGAATTTAAGTAATTTCTGGATGTGCTTCTGGATCCATATTCAAGGTAGCCTGGCCCCTTCCCTTCCCAAGCCTTCCCTTCCATCATTATGAGCTTCAGAAGATGTCTTCAGAATAATAGTTTATGCCTTCAGAAAGGCGGTCTTTGCTACTTCCATAATTCCTACCTACATAAAACAACCAGTTGCTGTGAAGGACAGGGCAAGGTTGCCACGTGTCCAGTTTCCAATGGTGTCTCCAGAGAAAAGAATGGGCACAGAGGCAGCGTGAGTCAGCGTGCTAGAAAGTTGGGGGAGCTGTACTATGTAGAATGACAGGATCCCCATTCTATGGGCCTTCAACTCAAAAGAGTCACAGGGAAGAAAAAAAGCAGGCAAGAAGAAAGGAAAAAACTCAGCAAGTATTTGTGTGGTGATGAAACAGGAGTACTCCCTGCCTCACAATGCCTTCAAACCCGATCTAGAACCATCAAGTGAGCTAGAACCTGATCTAGAACCATCAAGCAAGCTAGAATGCGCTCTAGCACATGCTCAAGAACCAACTAGCAAGCTAGAACATGCTCCAGAGCCAAGAGGCAGTCCTGAACTAGTGAGCTAGACCGACAAGCAAACTGGATCCTGACATAGACCCAACAGGCAAGCTAGAGAATGAGCTAGAACCCACTCTAGACCCGACACACAATCTGGAACCTGCTCTAGCACATGACCTAGAACAAAAAAGCAAGCTAGAATGCAATCTAGAACCAGCAAGCTACCTAGAACGTTGTCTAGAACCAGAAAGACATTGAGGTGCTGGAGAGAGTCCAAAGAAGGGCAATGAAGCTGGTTAAGGGTCTGGAGAACAAGTCTTATGAGGAGCAGCTAAGGGAACTGGGATTATTTATTCTGGAGAAAAGGAGGCTCAGGGGAGACCTTATCTCTGTCTCTAACTACCTGAAAGGAGGCTGTAGCCAGGCAAGTGTTGGTCTCTTCTCCCAGGTAACAAGTGATAGGACGAAAGGAAACGGCCTGAAGTTATGCCGGGGGGGAATTAGATTGGATATCAGGAAAAATTTCTTCACTGAAAGGGTTATCAGGCATTGGAACAGGCTGCCCAGGGAAGTGGTGGAGTCACCATCCCTGGAGGTATTTAAAAGACCAGTAGATGCGGTGCTTAGGGATATGCTTTAGTGGTGGGCTTGGTAGTGTTAGGCTAATGGTTGGACTTGGTGATCTTAAAGGTCCTTTCCAACCAAAACACTTCTACGGTTCTATGATTCCATGATTCTTTTAGTGCCCTGTCCACTGGACTACACAAGTGTAATTAGGAGGCTGAATTAAGCTGTAAACTAAATCCATGGGAACTCAGCATAGAAGAGCTAGCCAGAATATCAGGCACAAAACTTTGTTGTTGGAATTTGAAGGGCTCTTTAGCCAAGTTCACAGAGCGCTTCTGGAGCCCTTTGTGTTTAGAGCACTTAACTGTGAAGCTGGCTCCAGCCTCCAGATACTAACAGACATTTCATTTTTATCCCTTGAGCTATAGTACACCTACAGTGAAAAACTCTGGAGAAATATATGGGTATTAGTGCAAAGAACTGCAGCTGTCCAACACATATCAACTGGAAGTATCAGAGAGTACTGCATTGGTGAACTTGTTGCAGAAAGTCATCCAATTCTGGTCATGAGAATTCAATCCATTTTCTTACAACTTACCACAGTAGGACAAATAAGAGCATGACAAATCTACTTATTTAAAAAATGGAACCAAATTTCTAGAGTCCCACTCTTAATTTTGCCCATGTATTGCTATGGTGGTAATGATATCTAGGTACACCTAAGGACATCAGTTTGACCTGTGCAGTTTTACCCCATAGAAAAGGGCACACCACAGAGTGACCTACAGTCAGTGGAATGATTTCAGGGGTTCCTGACTTGGTGTGTGACATGGGTGCCTTGAAAAAAGCAATGACTAGCGCTAACTGCAACTGTCGTATTATTTTTCCATAGAAAAATACCAGTTTATCAAAACAGATTTTGAATTTTAATTCAACATTCTGATATTTAGAAAGAAATTTTGGATCAAAACTGGAGAAAGACCAAGAGTGAAAGAAACTGTTCCTTCCACCCATTTCAAAATAGTAAGGTGGTAGCTGGGACAGTTACTTGGAACGTGAGATAACTGGCTTCTAATCCCTCCGATTCAGAGATTTAAAGCTTATCCAGCAGCTTTAAGCTAATTGTTACTCTGGGATTGTTAGCTTTTTGTTCTGATTTTTGTGCATGAAAATTCAAAGGGACTTCTTTTTGTTCTGAAATAAATGGTTAAGAGTAGGTGCTAATATTTAACAATTCCTACAAAATATATTTCTTATTTTGTAGCCTGGATTTCTCCCTGCGCTCTCCACATAGCTGTCAAGAATAGTTCTGCACTCTTCCATCCCAGAGTATGCATGGGGCTGGGGGACCCAAAGTGTATGCACTGAGATTTCTTAGCAAACACAGAAGTAACTTAGTTACACTATACAGGAAATACTAGAAAATATAAAAACATTATTTCAAAGTCATATTTTTATCTGTTGGCTTTAAGCTTACAACCATGTGTATGAGGAGCTGGGTGCGCCAATCCCATTAAGAATAATGGGAGCAGAGGGCTTAACTCTCCACATACTATGCTGAAAATGTGCCCCCTTAAGAATACTGCGTGTGTAATTGTTTTGGGCTATTTGTTTCAACTTGCCAAATGGATTTCTTGAATATTTGTAGCTAGTTTTGAAAGCACTCCCGCCTTCAACCAGACACACACGTTATTAAAGGATTTGATTTGACATTTAACAATTTTGTATATTAATATTCCCCTCTTTTTCCTAAATCAACATAATCCTCCTAAATCCCAGCATCAACAGTCATTACACCAAAAGAACAAGATGTTGCTGGTGTCGCTGCATTCCAGTATTGAGTTTTCTATGAGCTTGGCTGATTTGGACAGATTTATATTCTGCTATTTCCTGAACGGTGAGCAGGACCTTGCAGGTTCAGCTCTTTGAAAACATTCACATAAACAATCTCAGTTCACTACTGTGAAGGAAATAGATGCAGTGGCATCTGCTAGAGTGGTGATATTCTGTGACACAGAAAGATACCTTTCTGCTTTTAATCCTGGCTAAATAAGACTCAACCTTGGGTACCAAGAGACTGGTACGTGATGGAGGTCTGATCTCACGTATAGTTAGGATTCATGTCATTTTGAGTTGATTTCGGATGTTTCAGGTGAGAATGACAGCAAGAAGCTTATTTTCCATTGATGTAATGATTGATAGTTCTTCCAATAGCCAATGAGAGGTGCAAACCAAAGAGTTCAGGTTTTTTCCGCCAGGTTTTCCTAGGACTTTTTTTACGATAGGTCTTCATTCTACCTTGCAACACTAAAGTGCTTTTCATGTCGTCTCGTTCTATGTTCACAAGCTATAAAATATGTTTTGCCATCCTGCCTAAGACTGAGTATTGCATCACTCAGCAGATAATTCCATTGCAATGAATTGGGCTACTCAGAAAATTTACCCCATAGCTTCAGATCTGGGTGCGATGGAGTGAACAGGATTCGCTCATCAAGTGACTTCCTTATTCCAGTAGGTAGAGCGAAGAATGAATGTTGGCTCTAATTTTAGAGTCACTAGCCAAAACGGCAAGGTCAGCATAGCAGGAAGATGTTGTAATTTGCCACTGGTGTAAACCAGCAGTAAGTTTCTACCCCAAAGGACCAAGAGGAAGTAATGAAAGAATAGTGACTCAGAGGTGTGTCTCTGAGTCACGAATGCCCTGGGGATTATCTTCAAGGCCCTGCGATTAACACTCAACTCCGAGTGAGTGTTACCAGTTCAACAGTTCGAGGCTGTGCCTAAAGGTACAATCTACCCTACGTGATGAAGATTGATCTACCTTTTCTGAATCATAATTGCTGTTGTTGAGTAAAGTGAATGCTAATCCCAAAGCCCCAGTGTTTAATATAGTAGTACAAATCAGTTAGCCTTTAGCAGAGGAATTTTTTGAGACGTGAGAATACCTGAAACTTTCTGTGGAAGATATTTGACTCTTTTTTTTTTAAAACTCTTGCCAGAAACACTTCAAACCCAGGTTGAGGAGCTTGGAATAAGTTAATTTAGGTACCATTGAGTGTTACTTATAGCAGAATCCCCCAAGGAGTGAATGAAGAACTATCTTTAGCACCATCCATTTATCTGAAGGGTTTCGTTCCAGTGTATCTAGCCTTGTGTTGATGTTGTAGTGTTTTCCAGGCCTGATTGCACCTCTCCAGGCTGTATCTATCACAAACGGGAGAGAACAGCTGACGTTCTAGAGAAAGGCCTGTATTCCCATCCCCTCCCTTGGTCGTAATGCTCCTGACCAAAGACGCCTCACTGAGCACCTTGGGGAGATCTTTCTGACTGCTTTTGCCTTTAGCTGTTAGTTCAGACTTGAGACATCTGGGACCTTCTAAAGCTTATTCATCATTTAAACCAGCAGTAACTACCAGCATGCATATACCTCTTCTTTTTTTTTCTTTTTTTTTTCCTTTTTTTTTTTTAAATACGCCATATTACTCCTCACATCTTTGTTATGATTCATGGAAAGACCTTGAGTCTATGATTCACGTATTTTAAAAATCACCAGTGTTATGACCTTTATTTCCTAATGTTCTGACAGAAGTTGTGGTCTTGGTTGTGTTTTGTAGTTTCCTCCTATGAAAAATGTCTTTAGAGAAGTTGTGGTTGAGGTTGTTATGTAAAAAAGGACTCCCACAGTTAAGATGACTAAGAGTGTAGCTTATTTACTGGACTCAGCAGGACTGAGAAGGGCTGCATTAGTGGCCCAGGCATTAGTTTTTCTAAGACTTCTTAGGATGAGCAATCCAAATCTCAGTAGCATCTCCTTAACCTTTTCTGCTTCCAAAGCAAATAAATTAAGTATCAGAGAGAAACGGGATGAAAGCTTAAAGTCTTCTCTTAATCAAGATCAAGAACACGTTGTACTTTTAACAAAAGAGATGTATTTTTTTTTAATCAAAATATTGTGTTCTCGCTGATTGTGTTGGGAACAAGGTGTTAGTGTTGCAGCCTCATGGATCCCTAAAAGAATGAAAGTGGCACTGATATGTGAAAGAGTGATACACAGCAAATAATAGTATTTGTATGTTACTGAAGAGAACATTTCAGGGTTCCTGTACTATAAATGTTGAAGAGACAGTACTTCTTGGGAGGTGGCATTCAGTGATATTGTCATATTCCATTCCACCCTCCCCAGGTTAAGATGCAGTATTGAAGGAATTAATTTCCCCTCTACAGTCTTAAACTTTTCATCTGAGCTTCCATGTTTGACTTTCAAAAAGCTTGAATTAGGCAGGAAAAGAGAGAACTCAGAATGAAGGGAGTCCATAGGGGAAAAGACTCTCTCTCTTATATTTGAGCTGAGCTTAATTACTCTGTTAACAGCCTGTCCTCTGCAGCAGCACTGCAGACCTGTCCCAGCTCCTGGGGGGAGCAGGAACTCACCGACCCAAGCCCACCTCATCTCACGCATTTGCTGCGCAGGGCTGCAGCACCGCGTCCAGCCTGGACCTGGCTCCTGGAGCAGGAGCTGTGCACAGACAGCGGGGTCCAGCCCGCTCACATCTGCCTCCTCTCTCCCTGCAGGGCTGCTCCTCCTGCCCCGTCACCCGATGCAACACAGAGTCTCGCCCAAGGAGGCACAGACACCTTGCGTGGACTGCACTAAGAGAGACTGCCAGGGTCAAGCCCTCTGTGTGAAAAGGGAGTGAGTAGAGCAGCAATGCTGAGGTTTGTGT
Source organism: Nyctibius grandis (assembly GCF_013368605.1). Classification (NCBI taxonomy): domain Eukaryota; kingdom Metazoa; phylum Chordata; class Aves; order Nyctibiiformes; family Nyctibiidae; genus Nyctibius; species Nyctibius grandis. The sequence goes on from NC_090672.1 coordinate 8,964,541, forward strand.
TTTTGATCAATGGGGTTATTTTAAGATTTTCGTGTCCCTGAAAACAGTACATAGCCCTTTATTATATGTCAACAGTCTGCGGCTTAGCTCTGTTAGCTCCACTGAGTCCTGTGCAGGTTCCATAAATATGAATCATATAATGCACTTATAAAAAAAAAGAGGGAGGGCTGATTTATGCTTATTTATTCTGCACAACTACAAACATCTGGGTAGAAAATAAATATGGACACTGAAGAAAAAAAACACTTCACCCTTTTTCCTTCCTCCCTCTTATTTTTAAACCTTACAAAGGCAGGCCATGTGGTCAACATCTGGAATGTATGTGGGAATTATTCAAATGAGCCTTAGTGGTAGTTGCCTTGTGCCAGGCTCCTGAAGTGGCAAGGAGGAGTGACAGCCCGCCACGGCTGTGTCCACGCTACGCTCTCGCACACCACATCCACATTCCAGTCGTTGTCTTGTTGCTGGCTTTGCCACTGGTGTCCTACAGGCCTGGTGGAAGGTAACTCCACCTATTTCCTACCGAGTATATTTTGCATGTCTACGGTCATGTAGCCCACTATGGAGCCAGAAGTCCAGCTCATTTCTGCAGCTCCCCAGACAGTGCCTGGGAGGCCGTGGCATCGAAGGTGAATTGCCATCAGATAAAGTCTGCGGCCCTTATGCTTGGGCTGGTGGCTTCTCCTCAGGCTCTGCTTGCCAGACCTGCACATCACAGGCTCCAGTTTGCCTTTCACCCGTGCAGACGAGTTTGTAACGCTCTGCCACGCTCTAGCTGGCTTCACTGAACTTGAATAAAGGCAATGGAGAAATGTTTCTTGGGTAGCTTTCTAGCCTTTTAGCTGGAAGTCCTTCAGCAAGAGACTTCATCCTACGCAGGCAGGGGTGACATTTAGTATCAGGTAGTTTGGGGTTTGTTTTTCTTCCTCATTACTATCAGCAAACAGTCAGTGTCCATACTTCCAGAAGACTTCGGCAAAATCTTTCTGTCTTCTTTGCTACTATGAGAAGAATCGCGGAAAACACACTGAAACTAAACAGACTTTCCCTCCTGACCTGACAGACCTTGTTCTTTTTCTTCCCAAGTAGCCAGGCATCTTATAATTAGAAGCTGGATCGTGGATGCCTTACTCACATCAGCGGCTCATTACATCAGTCGTCCCACTTACGTTCGCGCTGGGCTAATACTCTCCCTGTTAACTTCAACGGGAATAAGCGTGTGAGTGCCTGGCCGTCCTGAGCTAAGCTTGGCCAGCCAGCGCTAAATCTGCAGCAATTCGTTCTGTGAGATAAACAGTGACCGAAGCGACTGTAGTTTCATCAGCTGAGCTTATTGGGTTGGAAAGGGACACGTTAAGCCCGTACCCGCCATCCCCGCTGCTTTCAGCGGTACGGGCAGCGGGAGCGGAGCCCGCAGCCGTCCTGGCTCCGGCCTTGGCTCCCACCCACCGCCACCGTTCCCGGGGAGGGCAACCCCCAAACCCCATCCCTCGCAGGAGGAGGTGTCCAGCAGCTCTGTTCGTTTGAGACTTTTTTGACAGCTTAGCAGCTCCGCGGCGCGACCGTCGCACGGCCCGAGCGGGAGGCGGCTGAGCGAGCGGCAGCGGGCCGGGACACGAGCACTCCGGCAGCCCGGCCCTGCCGCCGCAGCGCTGCCCGCAGCGGAGCGGGTCCGCGGGGCTCCCCCCGCCGCCGCCGCCGCCTGGCCCGGGCCGCCGGTGCCCTCTAGCGGCAGCGGGGCCGCCCCGTCACGGCGCGGGGCCGGGGCTCGGGCTCGCCGCCGGGCACACCAAGAGGAGCCCAAGGCTTTCCGTGGTGCAAAGCGGCGTTACGGCGTTGGCTTTATCGGTAATTGACTCCAGCTGAGGATCTGGCCCGGCTTGTTCAAACAAATTAAAAACGATGCAAATCAGCCCCAAGTACTTGATGATTTCACTGTGCTAAGGGGAATACAACTATTTGGCACTGGGTGTGCTGTCAATGGGAGGATTGCGAAGTATTTTGCAAGCGCAGCACTTTCTAAGTGCAAAATGGCTCACTTATGTTAGGGCTGATCAAAAATATTTTGTCAAAACTGTTTTTCAGTGGAAAATTGAATTTCAAAAAAAAAAACCCCATCTTTTTCACAATGGAGACCTGCTTTTGCAGGAGAAATATATTTCCCTCAAGAACAATTCAGCCAAAATTTTAAACTTCTGTTTACAGGCTCTTAGTTTCTGTTGAAATTATTCATATTTTGGTTTTTAAAATAAAAAGTTTGCATTTCTGCACAGAGGAGGAGTCATTTTCCATACAGGTCTACGAATTAACTCTCATAAAACCCCAGCCAGCAACACAAGCATAGTTTTCTTTTTATGGATGAGAAGTTGAGAAGCAAAGAGGTTAAGTGATTTGGCTGCAATCCCTACAGGCACCATTAAAAGCTCCTGGCTCCCAGTTCTGTGCTCAGAATGTTAGATCGCATGACATATCTTTGTGAGGCAGTTAAATGCTTTCAAACTCCCTTGGATTTCAACGGGAGAATCAGTCAGTCTACCGAGAACAGAAAGAATGATGGAGTAGTCTTGCCTCAACTCACACAGTGCGTCCTCAGCAGAATTAGAGCGAGGACTTTTGACTCTGAGTCCTTGGCGTTACACGTCACACAACACGGCTCGCCATACAGACAGCTTGCGCTTTCTTCTGGCCCATCTGGGCAAATCTTATGCCTTAAGATGGAGCAGCGGTGGCTGTTCCATGGACAATGGGTTTTGCCCTGGATTTGAAATCGAACTGATACCCATAATGGAAAATTGGAACCGTTTTGTTTTACTGAGTGGTTAATAGCACGATATTCCACTCTCAGCCCCACAGCGGTGACGGTCAGGCACAGGGAAGAAATCAGAAGACTAAGCAGGCTGAGAAGGTGGCTGAGGGTGTCAGTCGTCTCTTGGTTAGAGCCCATGAGCTGAAGCTCCTAAGCTGTATTTCCAGTTTTGGTGCTTTCATAATGTCTAAAAACGGTTAAATCATAGCATTTCCTTATACCTCAGCTTTCATGTATGCTTATAAAGTGTTCCCAAACCTTGTGAGAGAGCAAGGTCTTACTCAAAGGTATGGTATTTAGCTGAGCAGAAACTTAGGTTAACGCACTGGGGTTTTGTGTGTATTCTGCAAAGTTACAAGAGGCGAGATTACCTCCCACCCGTGCTTTAAACTTGCACGCGTAACTCCAGAGGCTGACATCTAAAGATAGGTTCCCACTGTAGCTGGGCATCATATTTTGAAGTGACCTGGTTTTTAGAGATTTCCAGTAACATATGTCTTTTCTCAGATATTTTGAGAACTGGATCACTTTGTATATTAACTGAGTATCTCACTGTGAACAGCCAAGGTGGAAAATGTTACTTAGATTCTTTTGTACACTGGAAAACACAACATTTGTTCTTGGGTGGTACAGATCTTTTCATTCAAGCAGCTGTGCATGTTAATTTTTTCACGTTGAGGCTTTATTATCTTCACATTTCTTTAGTTTAGGACTCATTATTCCTTCCCTTGACATTTTTCTTTTATTCTGGACCAGTATCTTGATGAACCAGGTTGAGGGACTAGACTGTATTGTATTGTATTACAATTGCCTTACCAGACTGTAATACTAATACATCTTTTCACTTTGCCAATCGAGTCATTTGTAAACTGTCTAGAGCACGGTGATTCTTCCCCAAATAGCTGGTGTAGTGATCTCGCTAACAAATTCAACTTGCATGATTACCATGTTCAGGAGAATTCACTCCTGAACAGGAGCTGCACAAGAAGCCCTGCACTCAGTTCAGAGGCCACTGACCAGAGCACGCCTTTTATCACAGGAGCCAGTATAAAGAAGCCATTTTTTCTCTCCTTTTCCACTTCAACAAAAAACTGCTTTAAAAATACAGTTCCAAAAAGATTAGTGATTTATTTTTAATTCAGAATAAATGGTTTAAGGAGTCCTTACATCCTAAATACCAGTACTTTTTTATGAGCAACTTGAGATTTTTTTTTTTTGCTGTTCCTTAGGCAGTTGTGGAGTTGATAAATATCGCTGAATATTCTAAATTCTAGGGGAAAAAAAAGAAAACATACTTTTTTCCCACTCAAAATATCTAATCCTATTTTTTTTTGAGTTCTAATTTCTGTTTTCCCCCAGCAAAAAATGACACACGTTCTTTGTATCAAGGCCCTACAGGCACTAACAGGCCTGAACTGCCCCAACCAGCCTCACCTGGGGCCTCTCCTCACTCCCCCCACTCCAGGAGCTCTATTTAAGCTCAGCTCTGGGCTCTTTGTCCCTCTTTGGTCTATGTTGTTGAAGTGCCTGTCTGCAGCTCCATCATGGCTCTTTGGCTGTGGCTGCCAGTGACCTGGCCCTTGCCCTGCAGCCTGTTTTTGTGCTTGGTCTTGGACTTGCCTTATTGCTGTGGACTTGCCTGGCAATCACAGGACAACATCTGACCCTGGTTGCCCTCACCAGAGTTGATCCTGACTTCACTTCTCAGCTTGACCTCATCACTGGGGACTCCCCAGATGCGGACGCTTGGCTGAAGCTGGCTGCCACCCTGGGCCTGCCCTGCTCACCTTCCTCAGGTACTGTGGGACAGAGCTGTGCCTGGCGAGGTCGCAGCCCTGCCAGCCTTGTTATCACTTCCAGCCCCGCATCCATTGGGGAGCGGCCAGCCCAGTTATTTCAAACACTTGGAAGCTAGACAAGTGTTCACCTGGCTGGGTTACTATATGCTTACTTTTCCTTGGTAGCAGGGAGGTAGAAAGAGTAGGCTGCTAATGCTGGTCTTGTTCTTTTCCCCTGTTGTCTGAAATATGGACATTTTGAATATTCAACATTGCATCTATATAAATAGGAGATTTAAAGAGAGACAGAGAGAAATTACTTACATCGTAGCCTCATAGGAAAGCTGGAAATGAAACTCATTTCTTGAACCAGTGATCCCCTACCCACTGAACCAGGTGTAAAGCTTTTAAAATGCATATTCACTTAATTTGGAAAAGGGAACTTTTAGTAATTCAAACAGTTTTTGTACCACTCCTCTGCTCTGTTATTGGGTAGCTAGATAAACTGGCTCCTTCCAGTTCCTGGCATTTCTGCTGTTTTGAATCACAGATTTCATGTTGGTACCATGTACTTTGCTCATCATATGAGAGACCTGTGTGATTTATTGCACTGAAATTACTTTTATTATCAAGTCAATTCACATTTGGTAATTTCCAGCTAGAATTCATCTCCTTTTCAACTCAGCAAGGAAGTGCACATCTTGGTCTGGATACACGTGTAGATGAACCTGAGACTGGTATCTAACCAGCTACTTAGCAAAGCTTAGGCACTGTAATATGTATCATATACATTGTGTAACAATTCCTAGAAAAGTCTGTGTCATTGCTTTGTTTAAGTCGTAAAAATCAGCCAAGAAAAATAGTTTTTATGCCTCAAACTGAGGAAATACAGGCAGTTTGAGTTACAGCAGTATGAAGTGATGAGTTGGTAGCTGCTAGGGGAAAGTAACATATCGCATAGTGGTGTCCATCACTGAGATACTCTGCAAACATCAGCCATCACAATCCCTCTTTCAAAGACACATGGGGGCAGAATTAGTTTAAAATAGACTATGCTGTGACTTCTCCAAGAGCCTGTATTCAGTCACTGGCAGATGCAACATGAACCCAGGCTTTATCAGTCCTGGTACTGTGCACCCAATTCTCCCTCTCTGGTATGGTGGCTTTGTCCTGTGCTTCTTGTCCTGGTCAGCTGCTGCCAGTTTGAGCTGGTAATCTTCCTACTGGGAGGAGCTGGGAAAAAGGCCTGATATTGGTGAGACTTAAATGGTGAGCTGGTGACCTAGAGTGTTTCTATCTTTGACGCAGTTTCTTTAATCTCTGAAAAAATGGACCTTGTCATCTCACACCAACACAAATGGAAGGAAAACAATATTCAGTGTATTTGAAGGAGAGGACAATGAGGAGCACTGCCCCAAAAATCTTTCAAAAGTTTTGGTGGGGTTGGAGCTCTAGAGTCAGGAAAAGGCAATTCATCTAGGTTTTCAATTTCCTTTTTTTCAGCATGTTTTATCATAATTTATTATTGCGGAGGTCTAAAAAAGGAGTTGTGTAAGTGGCCAGAACATTTTCTGGTGAAAACCACTAAAATTCCCTGTAACTTGAGTAGTATCACATTGATTGGCATGGCCTGGACATGGTATCTCTGGAATTCAGTGGAGCTCCACTTGTATCAAAAGCAATTTTGGTCCAAGATGCACTCTGATTTGTGTTTAAGGTGCCTGGCAACGTGGTAATGAGCAGCTTTAGAAATAACTCTGTATTATCTTTGTCTTAGTAGTAGTATTGTTATTTTTATGGTACTGTAATGTTTATTATGGCTATTTTATGGTGTAATTTGGTTAGTGTGTTACCCTAATGTCACATAGAAAAGGGGAGGGCATTCCTGTCATACTTCTGCACACTACCCCTTCTGTTTCATCTGAGGAACCCAAAGCCCTTTGGCGATCATTAATTGTCCCACACCATATAAGTAAACTCAAGCACAGAGAACTTAAATGATTCTCCAAGCCCACACAACAAGTCAGTGGCAAAGCTGAGAGTTAGACCTCGAGAGTCCTGACTCCCTGACGTCTGTGTTAACCACTAGAAAACATTCCCATCACAGTAACAGCAGGTATAATAGAAATTAAGATTGCCACTTTGAAGTTTTTTAGGTCAGTTGTAATGAGAACACTCAATGTTTTATAAACCCTTTAGGTTTCCTGTTTAGGACTTGATCGAACCATAAACTGCTCGTTTAAATAAGCTCCAAAAACAAAATGTACTAGAAAGCTGAGGAGCAAGGAGACAACATCCAACAGCAAACTTAGGTTTATTGCTCATTTGCTTTCCTTGCTGGGATGATGCTGTGTACTTAGATTAAATATGCAGAGCCAAATTTATCCCTAGGGTGTAATTTTTTTGGACTCTGAAAGACACCAGGGTGAATTTGGCACATTCACACTCAAAATTAATATGGGTTTTCGAATATTTGGAATGGTGTCAAAATGTTGTGGGTTAAATTCTGTTCTCAGTTCCACCAGTGCTAACCCAGGTTAACGCCGTTCTGATCTAGCACTGGATTTACAGCAGTGTAATTCCACTGCCCAGCGTTCAGCTGGTGTGAATTAGTTTATCTGCACTGGAATGCAGGCAGCTCAGCTGCTTTACACCAGCTAAGAATCTGACCCATATTTAAATAGAATTACTCCTAAAATACACAATGGCAAATGCAATGTGAATTAGGTCCACTGTGCCACTAATTTGCACTGGGGAAGCACAGCTGAAGCTGGTTCTGCAGCTATGCTGTGCAACAACACGAACTAGCGTCGCAAACCTGAACCTGACCCCCATTCGGTCTTCTGATGCTTTATAAGTTTTAAAATAACACTGCAGTAAGTGTTACACATGCTGTGTGTGTGTAAATCATCCCAAACTGCTGCAAATCATCGTCCGTTCTCTTGTTTCAAAGCAGAGATTGGGAAGTGCTTGGTGATATTTGGGCTCAGTTCAGATATTCCAAAGCTTGGATGGATGGATTGTTTTGATTCTTTCTTTGAACTCCTTTCCCACCCCTGCTAAAAGAAACAGCCAGATCCACTCAGTTAAGCGACAGACAAGTTGGAGACAATGCGCCACTGCCCTCCCCAGTACCACCCCCCACATGCCAAATTTGCAGACATCTGCTAGCTGGAGCACAGCTCTGCGGTAATAAAGAAGTGCTGGTATTCATGTGATGTACTGCCTTCAGCATTCACAAATGACTGAAATTAACCTCTGTTCTATGGGCCTTAACTTGGTTTACGACTGGGGGTCTTTTGTTTTATACCACTATACAGAGGTGCCTTTGCCATGCTAAAGATTTAACTAAATTATAATGAATGATCCTCACCAGCACTGTGCCCCTAATTAGAACAAGTCGCACAGACATATTGTCTCCTTGATTTCCTCTGTTACATTTCTCTCACTCTCTTTCTCTGCCGGAGACACATGGGTCCCATTAAACATTTTAGCATTTAATGTGGTTCCCTTAAATGACTTCTCAAGTTTTCAAGTTCCATTTAGAATTGTATGTTACTCTCCTGACTGTGGTTTTGATTTTGTTATGTTTCATGCATTTAGCCAAAGCAATTGCTCTTCTCCCCCCTCTAGTGGGAAGTGCCTTGGGTCTGTGGAAGCTTGTGTGTGCACGTATAGCGTAGCGTCTACCTATACATTTTGTAGACATTCACACAAATCTCTACATTTGTATATAAAACAAGGAGATGGGAAAATAGCTCCTAATGGTTGGTGTATGCAGGCGTGGTGGTTGTGTGATGTTTTTTCAGTTGTTGTTTCAGAACTGTTGATATGATAATGAAAACAAAGCATTTGCTAGTTTATTATCATTATACTTCTACCAAGATCTATGTAAGTGTTTCTGAAATACAAAGAGCTGCTTATGAATCTTCAGATATTTTCAACCTAAATCAAAATGACTGACAAAAAGCTTTTAAAACACGTGGTTAGACATATAGTGTGTATTATCCCCATTATGTATCCCTGTTGTACAAATGGAGTGCTGAAGGACAGAGATTTTGTTGCTGATCGCATTGTCTGTAATGCACTTCCTCAGCAACCACCACAACGACAATACCAAATTGTCTTTGCCAAGAGTATCAAGCCAAGTTCAAGGTCTGGACCCTTATCCTCAAGGTATTTTGTGGCCTGGGCCCAAGGTGTCTCGTAAGGCTTGTATGTGTTTGTCTTAAAGCTTGTCTACACCACTGTAGTTTTCCTGTTTCAGATCTATACCTGGCTAATTAGTCTGGAATAAGAATGGCTTGTTTCCCCCACTCTTTCCCCATTTAGCTTGTGCTCCTCTGAAAGTCGTGTATATACCTTTTTACAGGAAAAGGGCATTCTTATTTTGGAATAAGCATCTCTTTCCAAATGGTGTCGTAACAGTAAAGAATATTATAATAGCATAACAGAGCAATAGAATTATAAAAGGTAAGTTTTTTTCTTTAAGACAAAAGGCCTTTCCACAGTCATAAAGGAAACCTGTTACAAAAGTGAGCAGTAAACCTGGGTTCCTGGCTCCTGGCTATGTAAGTGGCATCATATTGAGGACCTGTGTCTTTAAAGCTGTTGACTTGCTCAGTATCAGACTGACACTGGTTACTTAGGATTGAGAATCCAGAAGCTTATTCTTTCCTGTTAAAAGCATTAATACCCTGGTTCTGAGGCCATTGTCGCAGTTTTTAATGGTGGATTTTAACATGCCGTAACAAAAATGTAAGACATAATTTCAATGACAACGTCTTGCTACTTAGATCCCTCAGATGTGAAATCAGCTAAGATTTAATTACGGCGACTTACCAACATTACTTGTTCTTTAGATAATTCTTAAAAGTTTCCGTGATGTATTGGCTTCCAGGTTTAAGCCACAAGAAGCTTGAAATTTATCTCTGGAGCTGAGATTTAGGTTTCATTAACAGTTAAGCCTTCGTCTGGAGTGCTGATGTGTTCTGCAATGGGTAACTCGGCTTGTTAGTAACGTTAGCAGATTTGTGAGTCCTCAAACACGTCCATGGATAATTGTGTTTCAACCTTGTGTTCTCTATTATAATCCACTGTCTGATAATGGGTGACGGGGTAGATAAGAGAAGGAAATGTGCCAGTAAGACTTAATTCAATCTTGTACATTCTACTTGCAGCTGCTGTTTCCTCTAAGGTGATGGCTGACTTGGCATCTTTTGCTTTAAAACAGAAAGCCACGATTGATGGCAGGCTGTTTAATGCATTTCTTACCAGCCACTCATGGAGACTTTAAGATGACTGTAAAGAGATATCACAGGTCTAGGAGCTGCTTTCTGGAATCATTCTTCTTGCAGTAGTGCAAATAGACAGCTTTTGTTTCTATCACAGTAATGATCACTGTTTAAATTAAATAGAGGTCTTTGAAATTTTTTTTGACGGAGTGGTTTTCTGTTGATAAATGCAGTTTCACTAAAATTGAAATGTTTCTCCAGGGAGGGTATCAATTTTGGCAAAATTTTCCATGGGAAAGTTAAAAAGAAGCATCTTGGCTTTGTCGAGAGGAATTTTCATTTTTATACTAAGGTTTAATAACATACAATTGCATTAGTACATTTCATTGTTTCTACATGATCATAATAAAAATGTTTAGCTAATTCTGAATCTTGGAAAGTCTTAGACACTTGATTTGTGGGGAAATTCTGGTTTCTGACTATTTCCTGTATTAAATGCAGACAGTTCTTCATAGCTGTGCAGCCTTCTGAAAAAACTGCTATTGCGTGAGAGCTGTTCCCTAGAAAAGATTATTGCGATAAATATTGGCCTTTCTACGCTAGAGAATAGCATTTCTTCATCTTTCACAGAAAGGCAGCCCTGTTTCCTATTGGACTTTTCTCACAATACTGATCATTTCACTTATGTTAATACCTTATTATGAGTGTTTCTACTGTCTTTGCAATATATAAACAACACTGCTGTTGAGGTAGAGATTAATTTTATGAATTAAAAAAAAGGTGGCAGAGAAACTAGGATCCAGACTTTCAGACTCTTATGCTGCTTTGGCTCTAAGTGACTTGCTCTGTCGTAGTTCTGTGTGATCTTGGGTGAGGAATTAACAGTCTTAATTTCCCTGACCCCTTTGTGGCAAGCTTCTAGCAGCAGCTATGTGCCTTTCATGGACGACAGCCCGTGCTGAAAAATCCTGACTCATGTAGATTAAAGAGTTAAAAATCAAGGAGGCAAACCACCACCAACAAAATGCCATGCCTTTGATTTAATAAAGAGATAATCCTCTTTCTATTAACTACGATAATAATGACTCACCAGTAGTAAATGAAGGAATATACACAGAATGACATCATGTGAACAGCACAGTGTCTGTGGGACTTAAAACGAAGAGGATTATTCCAATATATCAGTTCTGAGCATAAAACTGGCAAGGATGGATCTGGAGTAAAATTTAACATGAGAAATGTTTATTGAAGCACTAACATGAGAAAGGAATTATATAACTGAAGTTATTAAAAACAATAAGCTCCTATTTCAAAAGCTTTAATTTCAGTAGAATAATATACACCCAGATTGACATAAGGCTGTAATTCTATTGAGTCATTCCAATGACATCATGAACCACAGGAGGAGATACACTGTGGTTTATTGATGTCTGCAAACCACACCCCATCCCCTGGATGGAATTACAGCCTCCATCTTGCACTTGAGACCAGAGTCTCATCTGATTCTCAATGTGGAGGGAATTGCCCTGAAAACAGCAGAGTTAGTCTGGTCTGACACTGGTGTAAGGAAGAGGAGTTAAAGCACCAATTGCTCACAATTCTGAATTTCCAGGCCTTCTGCTTCTAGATGGCCCGTTGATGTGCTTTATCACAAGAGTTACCAACTCATTTTGGTTATAGGGTTTTAATCTGATTTTTACAGACAATGGACTTGCTTTAAGTTGATTTGTGTGGGTCTGGATGGTCCCTGATCACCACAAAGATTGCCTTGCTACCGTGAAGTGGGAAGTGGAAGTAGTCACTTTGGCTAACTTTAGGACTGACTAAAATGGTAGTTTTACTGTACTCTGTGAGCAGAGAGAGGTCACTGTAGAGAATGATTCAGAGCAACAGTTGAGTAAAATGCAGATGAGGTGTTCAGGCTGTACAGTTGCATGCTGGGAATGGGGGATGCAACCAACTCCTCAGTGCCCCTGAGGCAGGCTTGGAAAGGTTTCTCTGTAGCTCTGGTGGACCCTTCTGGAGGTATGGCTGTGGAGGATGTACACCTGAATCTAGTCCCACTAAATACTTTTGAAAAATCTTGCAGCCCACCTATTTCTCTGTCAGAAAGTGCAGATGGTATCACTTGTGTGTTATGTAGATAATTGGGCTGGATACCAGTGAAGTTTTACTCATACTAGGCTTGGATTTAATATTTTACTATAACAAGTAAGGAAATGCAATTTAGAGCTAACAGGCCAAAGCCTGCTTCTATTTACTACTCTTATACTTAGATACTAAATCCTGAATATCTATTTGTGGTAAATTGGATTCCAGTGTCAAGCAAAAGAAGAATAACTCGGAGGTCAATGAGATTCACAGTGGTGCCACTAAGGACAGATCCAGTGAGTCTTGCTTGTGCTGATGTCAACAGCAGTGCTGGGGGGAGGAATCCGCCCTGCTCGTTACTCAGAGGGTGCTGACAGAGTATCTTTTATGAGGAGTTTGAAATACTCTGGAATCTGCTTCCTACCCTAGTCCAAAGGAGCTCGGATTTGGTGACTTTCCAGGCATGTTGCAAAAGACAGCCATTTGTCAGCTAGCTGGAGAAAGCGAGAATATGCCTCTGTTCATCTGCCCTGTGAAGGGAGTTGACGAAATGCTGGGGAGCTGATGTCTGATTTTTTTTTTTCTGTGCTGAGACAACTGGGTAGACAACTTCATTATCTGAAAACTAAATAGAAAATATATCCAGACTTGATTAGGGAAACTAGGCAATAGGGAATTTTACCTGCAGTTTTGGGGCAGGAACAATTCCTTACACTTCAGAAAGAAGGAATTTTTATAAAAGGACTGTCAGTTTCTGACAGTCCTCAGCAGGTCTGTATTTTCCCTTTATTTCTCTTGTCTTCCCCACCTACCTCTCCTTCTCATTGAATGACAAATGTGGAAATATTTTGTTATCATTCAGTGAGCTGATTTCTTGTTTTGGATGTTGATCTTTGATAACACAAGTTTCTAAATGCCTGATTCAATTTACTCCAGTCTACTGCTGCAGATTGCATTAGAAAGGCAATTACTAATGAAGCCACATCAGTAAAAAGGTGGATAAATAAATGAACTGGGAAGAAGGCATTTTGGAGCAGAGCTCCAAAACTTCTAAGTAGGGTCATTTTTCTAATTATAGGATGGTGAGGCTGAAGACTCCAAGTGCCCAGGCAAAGGATGAAAAAAAGTATCCAACTGAATAAATAAATCTCTTAAAGAAAAAGATAGTTGTCTGCCAAGAAACTTAATATGAAATGTTGAGAGTGCAGTTCTGAAAAAGATTTAATTGGAGATATACTCCTAAGAATATGTAAATAGTCTTTCAGTTCCTTAACTAAAAGGAGAAACAGACGCCAGGTCTAAGATCTGAGATCAAATATGAAAAGTACTGAGGCCTCTAAATGACACTTTAAATGTATATAATTAGATTCTTATCTTGCTAAGAGTTTGGCCAGTGCTTTTCCCGTGGAAGGTATAAATTCTTTAGATATATTTTACAGCAAATGGTTCAATTGTCTACTTGAAATGCAGTAAAATTCAAACATCTAGATTTTAAAATGTAATTTAAAGTTTTAGGTGGCCTTAAGACAAAAGTGATATATCAGTTTTGACTAGCCAATGTTTTGGCACTCATTAGTTTGGACCTACTGGTCAGGGATCCAGTATCTATTTAGTGTTTGGGTACCCCAATAGTAAAAATTTCAGTGATGGCATGTGGCCTTGACTATGATGTCAGTTATAGATAGATCAATGACTTTGAGTAAGTAAATCCATTTTTATTGATTTAAGGCCTCACTAGTCAACAGAATCATAGTCCTTACATGTGAAGGACAACACTTGCATGGTGTTGTAGGTCAGTCATTAAATTGCATGTGTTTTTGCCCTCCCTGACTTTGGTAGGGAGCATAAAGGAAAACTCTGAATCATAGAGAAGAAATTAATGTTGACAGAAGGGATGGTTCAGTCACTGCCTGACATTGCAATTTTTCATTTACATGAGGACATTAGATAATTCAACAAAAATTAGTATATTCCACTATGCCTTCATCAGCAGCCAACAGACTAAGACCCAGGCGTTTATTTTGTTTGTCTGGGGCAACAGCTCTGACTCCATTTCTACTGAAAGCCAAGACATAAAATGATTGTGACATTTCTGATCCAGTAGGAATTTGTAAGTACCAGAAAATTCAAGCGACTTTCACTCCGCAAGTCACAGGTTCAGGTAGGAGGCTCAGTCTCTTGGGCTGATTTTGTTCAGTTTTGATTACTGCAGTAAATCTGAAATTAAAGTGAGCTTTCCAACACTGAGTTCCAATGATGCCAGGCTAGATTTATGGTTCTGGGAACAAACCATACAGTTTTGCAGAGATCGTGGTGTTGCCATAGAATCATAAACCTAAAGAGTCTAGACCAGTCCTTCTGCCTACACTGAAACAGAATGAACTCTACCTAAAGCCTTTCTGTCAGATGCTTGTCTGGCCTGTTTTAGAGACCAGTAATGGTGATTCTCCCTGGATGTTCATAGAAATGCACTTAGAAAATGAACATAACATAGGCCAGCTCCTTTGTTGGTGCACCCAGATGTACCTCAATGACAGTGTTACATGGCTGTGGCCCATGCATGATGAAACCAGATCTTATTTGCATTATATGTTTCCATTTTGCTGTTCAAAAACATTTCAGTGAAACAGTTTGTACAAAATGATGGGGGAAAGAATGGTTGAAATGAGTCCATTTCCCTTATCTTGGGAAGAAATCTTGGTTGAAAGCTTAGAAAAAATCAGTACTTTCTAGTTTTTCCAAAGAAATGTCCTACTGTTATGAAATTGTGACAAAATGTAAAATTCCCCAAAGCTGAAGTTTTCCCAGCAGAAGGTCAGCGCAGTGCTAGAAACAGTTTTGTGCTGGTTCCCTTCCCACCCCTGTTCTGTTGGACGTGTTCCTCAGCCCTGCTTCAAAGCTGCTTTAGAAAGACAAGGAAAGAAATGGCAAGTGAATGTCATTGCCCATAAAGCCAACAGGGAACCTTTCCGTTGCCTTCTGTTACGCTCTGGAGAGACCCCAACAGAAAATCAGAGGGGGATAAGGGGTGCCCAGTTCTGCTGGGTTCTTCTGTTACCCCCAAATACAAACCGCAGCCTTACAGAAAGCACTCCTGCCTCCGCTCACCGTCCTCTGTAAACTTCTGTAAATCCCCACCATAATCCCAGCGTGCTGCTCCACTGCTTTACTGTCCTTTTTGGAATTAACAACAAATGTTTATCCTGGCCAGGATGATATCTGGGAGGGATTTTTACTTCTGCAGGGACAGCAGCACTGACCCATGTGCAGGCTGTGACGGGGCCGGTGCAGATGGGTTGGCACCTCTGCAAAAGCTGAAAGCATCACCCTTGCTGTCTGCCTCGGCACTCAGATCTCCCACACGGTCCTGGAATGTGCCTCTTGTCTGCTACCCGGCTGGCTGGGGAAGTTTTGAAAAGGTTTAATTTAGCTCTCATTTGAGTCCCTTCGCGCTGCCAAAAAAATCTGAACTCTGGTTCCAAGCAGAGCTGAGGAATCCTGGTTCCCAGGAGAAAAGAGGAGGGGAGGACAGGGGAGAAGTTGGGCATTTTAAAGGGGAGAGAGAGAGATGATACCAGATAATTGGGGTTTTCTCCCCTTTTTAAAGGGCCAGTTGCGCTCTGCTCCGCGCTGCGCTGTGCTCCGCTCTGCTCCGCGCTGCGCTCTCACCTGCTGCGGCCGGCGCGGGCAGAGCAGCGATCGGCTCCCAAACCTGGGGTGACAGCGCCACCCCGCGGCCAGCCCTGACCCCCCCGCCGCGGTGCCCGCTCGCCGGCCCGTACCCCGACACCCGCGGGTGCGCAGGGCCAGCCTGGGCTCTGGGGTGCACCTCCGTGGGGCTCACATGGCACCGCTTCACGGCATCGCCAAGAGAGCTGCTGCTGGGCCGGGAGCTGCAGGCGGGGGGTTCCCCAGTTGTTGCGAAGTGCCGGGGTATCCCCGTTACGCTGCAGTCTCACACCTCAGAGCGCAGGGGAAGCGGACGGCAGGGCAGCCAGCCTGGCTGTGAGTGGTGGGGGGATTGGACAGCAGGAACAATTTCTTCACTGAAAGGGTTGTCAAGCACTGGAACAGGCTGCCCAGGAAAGTGGTGGAGTCACCATCCCTGGAGGGATTTAAAAGACTAGTAGTTGTGGTGCTGAGGGACATGGTTTAGTGGTGGGCTTGGTAGTGTTAGGTTAACAGTTGGACTCGATGATCTTAAAGGTCATTTCCAACCAAAATAATTCTATGATCACGGAGCTGGCATAGGTGAGATGCCCAAGGCTCAGGTAGGCAGCGAGGGCCTGAGGAGAAGGCCAGGAGAGTGAGTCTCATGCACTGTGCCACAACCTCTGTGAGCAGGTTTATGTATGCGCAGCTGTGAACAGTCTGACCTACAGAACTTAGAGGTGCAGAGCAGAATCAGATTTATTCTTCATGGACAAACCAGGGACCACCGTCTTGCCTGGTGTAAATCACTGTCACTTGGCTGAAATCAATACAGTGTTGGTAAATCTTGTCATGTTCTTGGAAGTCTAGCAACATTGGTGCATCCTGTAGAGTCCCAAGTCATATCTCACGTGTGTGCACAAGAATCTCAGCTTTCATTTTGAAAAGTCCTTGTACTTGTGGGGAAAAGCTTGATAATGTAACCCAAGCATTCCATAAGGACTTAAATATCTGGAGGCAAATGGAAAAAAAGAAAAAAATTTTAAAAGGGGAAAAAAACAATGAGTTCTCTGCTACATTTTCAAGCTTTCAAAATAGCCTCATTATTCTGGAGATCCTGGTGGCTGTTCTGCTAGTTGGATTGAAATGAAAATAAACAATTTTCAATGTCTTAGGATTTGATCTAAATATCCCTAATACAATAGCATAGATATGGAAATAAATCCTTCTTTCTTGTAAGAGAAGGACATGTATTACAAGCTGCATATGCCATTTCCTACTAATCTTCCCTTTTTGGACTGTTTTCCCCCTTTTCAGTGACATTAGTATATCCAACTACCTATGTAAAACATAGCAGCTATGATCTTCTCACTAGCTTAGAGAGCCAATGTTTGTGAATTTATGGCTATTAATAGTTTTTGGTGCCAACCCAATAATTAGACAAACAAGACACTTCATGTGTGCATGTAAGGAGCAATTACACAAAGTAGCAGGCACAGGGACCACATTTGCAGGAAGATATTTCTTTCCTATCTGGTTATGGCATCTAGGATAGGCAGTTTAACAACCAGCTGTCAGGGAGAAAACTCTGAGACTCCTCAGAAGATCAGCAATGGGGCATTTCCAATGATCTTGTTGACCTCAGATGTCAAACATAATCGGGTTAACACACCAAGCAGTGAGCTGTGTAGAGCTGTCAGCTTATTCCAAAGCTAACACCCAAAGGGTGCAATCCTGCAGCCTGCTCACCAGCCAGCGGGACTCCTGGTATGGGAGAGGGCTGCAGGAATGGCCCCTAGGAAGTATAAACAGGATTGCTCCAAAAAGAGTTCTGTATGAAAATATTACTGGTCATTAGTTTACTAATAGCTACAGGCTAAGTTATGATGGAAAGTGCAAGAATAAAGGTGTTTGTCTAGAGGGAAGAAAGTTTCACAGTTTCACTGTGAAAGTTGTTCATCTACTGTGGCAAGGGACACCAATGGCCAAAGACTGCCAAGTTTTCAAGCTGTCTGCAGCATAGGATGTGAAGATGGCACTAGTGCTTACGCTGGAGATGTCAAAAGATCTTAAGGAGCTTGGGGGCCTAAATGCCAGGCACGTCTGAATGGTAGTTAAGTAGAAAATACAAAAATCCCAACTTGTGCTGTAGAGGTGTTGAATATCATCAAGTCCTCTACCACCATGAAAGGTAGATTGCAAGGATCCAATTCACAGATGATGACTGGAACTATACTTCAAACATTTATACTAATATACTGTATAAAATTTTAAGTTTATACTTTAGCTGAGAATTGTATTCCCTGCTACTGACCATTTCCAGACACCAGAAATGTTACCCATTCTTGAAAGTGGTGTAAGCTCGGACTAGGTAAAAGCCTGGCATACACTGAGGGAAGGTGAATTGCCACAATAATCTGCTGCTGGGTGAAAGAGAACAGAGCAAAAATCTGGGGAGGAAGGGGAATGGGGTGGGTGTGTGGAACAACCAGCTGGGGAAACACGCTGGCCTTTTCAGCTTAAAATTGAACCACCCTCGTAACTGAAAGATCTTTAGTCAATTCTGAAAGCAGAAAACCTCAGCCTGAATCTGTTCTTATTATAACAACATAAATAATTACTTTGGAGACTTGTAGCAAAATAAGGCTGAGGTAGTTAAGGGGAGAGTTGGACCCTCTTGATGGTTAATGAAGAGACCCAAAGTTTTAAAGGAGCAGGCAACAGTACTTTGTTTCCATGTCACTTTTCATTTGAAGTTCTTTAATGCTTCACAAATAGTAATTAAGCTTCTGAATAACTATTTTACAGATTACCAGAATAAGGTGTAAGGAGATTAAACTATTTCTCTAGATTGACAGAGCGAGTGAAAGCAGGAGAAAAAGCATGGGCATGTCCCTTTGCAGTGCACTGACTAAAGTGCTGCCCAACGCTGTGAAAATCCATTATTTGTGAAGCAGCATCCCATATGATTGGGAGACTGGTGCTATTTCTGTGTATGCCCTATGGATAAAGCTAGTTATAAATTTAATCTTCCAGGATTATATTAAGATTGGCAAATAGTCCATCAGAGGCCTGAAATAGTTGTATTGGTAAACTAAGCTGTTGCACATCGCCAGCAGTTCCCAACAGCGTACAGTGCCTCCGTATGTGTGACCTCAAACAATGTTTTATAAAGAGGACACTAGGAAAAGAGCTTTCTAAGGAGGGGGGTTCAAAGGTATCCCAGTTATAGTTCTGTATAGCCCAGGTGCTGCATAAATACCGCACACATTTCATGCTTCGTTAACTACTTTTGTAGATTAATCTATGTTTGCACAGAGTGCTTTAAACATGTCCATGCTGATCCCATGTTTTCGCTGCACGCCTTGTAGCTGAGGGCTGGTGGATCCCACTCCATTGGAGCCACAGGATATGAGCTGGCCAGTGGGTGCATGCACATGGGCATGGGCAAGGCACAGAGGTGTGACTTCTCTGATGCCTTATTTGTGATAGGTCCATTTCTGTAGCCATTGTAAATCACTGTCATTCTGATCTGTCTTGATTTCCTATTTCATTCACACTGCCCTGAACACACTGACTTCAAGTGCTGTCACACCTGATTAAAGCTAGGTGGGTAGAAAAAGAATTGGGTTCAAGTGTAGCTAAATATCTTAAATTCATGCTGTGGGCCAGATCTTGAGCTGCTGTATTTCAGTAAGGATGTTATTCTATATCTGCTGAAGACATAGCTTCTGTTTTTTGATTAGCCAGAAATTAGCTTCTAAAAAGCCTGGGAATATAATACGCTGGGAATTCTTCACAGACTGTTTTTCCATTAGAACTGGCTGCCAGCCTGCTTATGAGGCTGCCTGACATCAGGTATATCTTTTTCTAGGAAGTCTCCATTATCTGATACTGGTATTATTTTTGTGCCAAAGATTGAATTAAACTATTTTGTTCTTATTTCAAAATGAAACCATTCTAATGTAAAAGCCATGGATGGATCATATCCTTTAATTCAACAGACCCAAGACACGTCCTTTTGTTTTAACCAAATCAACCTAAAAATTGAAACACAATTTTCATGGTCAAGAAACTGTAGTCCAAAACAGCTCACAAGTGACATGACAGCTGATCAGACAGCTGTCTGAGGCAGTGGGAGTAAATGCTGATCTTATTCACGCTGATTTAAACTTAGAGGTACATGATAAAAGTCATAGGAACCACTTCGATCAGCTCCAGGCTGAGATCGTTATCACCAGCTATCTCACAGCAGCATTTGGCTGTGGTTGCAAATTAAATCTTACATCTCTGTAAGAAAGCACCCTGTCCAGCTTCAGCAGTGACTTCAGGAGCAAGCAGTGGTTGGGGATATTTTTTTTTTGTCACTGACTAGAGTTGAGGAGAGACTGATGAGGTGTTATGCAGAGACACCTCAAAGGAACTGATTTTTGGAAATCCTCAAACTATCAGGCTGTTCTCGGGGCTGGCTCAAGTTAGGCAACCCAGAACAGGCATGCAAAATCACTAGTCCCTTTTAAAAAACATCAGTCTTCGTCTGTCTAGCAGACGTATTGGGAGATCAGGCTAATGTAGAAATATTAGCTGTGAAAAGCCTTGAAAGTTCTACAAATCTAAAAAAGGTACTTATTAGTGCCTGTAAAATCTGTGTGTATAGTGCAGGATTTCTTCTTCCACTGAGCAGCAGAACATGCTGTACTGTAGCTATCATCCCCATGAAACTGCTAATGATGCTATATTTATGAACAGTCGTTAGAAAAAGCTAACTGTCTGCAGCTTTGGTGCTCAGCCAGCCTGCCTGCTTGCCCTTATTCGAATAGGACTGGTGCTGACTGTGATGTGTTGCTTTTGAGGATGAATTAAAGCAGAGAAGGAAATATTTCTGGTAATGATGCAAACTGAAAATGGCTTGGTTCAGTTTAGAACTGCGCTCTGGGTTGTTTGGGAACCAGCCCAAATCGGTTTGAGCCACTCGCACAGATCAGTTTACACACATTGCTCTGTGTTACCTCCTAGCAGGACTAATTAACATCAGTGAGACAATTTATTAAATCTTTGACTTCACTTTGCAGCTAGAGACCATGTAAATAGGAGTTCCCCTGGAAACTTGTTAAGAATGACTGCAACACGTTAATACAACTATATTGTACTTTCAGCTTGATTCTAGGAACACGTAAATAGGTTTTGGTAATCCACTGGTGGAAACTGAGTACACTGCGATACATTTATTCAGGAGTTTGAATTTTTTTTCATTTTGTCTCTCTTACCTCCTCACACTAGTCCTACCCGTGACTCTCATCCTGGGATACTGATGAGGACTGTAAAAACTCATGTGTTGGCTTTGAGAGGCAAAATGATTCTACCCATCTGTGATGATAGTACCATTTACTAAAAACTAATGAAATGGGTGGCATTATGATGTCAGGAGGATCAGAGCCAAAGGTGGTTTTCTGAACGGAGACTCTGCATGAATCTCCCCAGACTGCCCAGCAGTCAAGGAGATTATATTCTCAACTGTTAAAACTGTTTACACATACCAACCAGCACTGACTGCCTCTTTGTGGCAAGTTGTTTACATGAATTTATTTTGGGAAAATTCCATTAGACGGGACCAAGATTTCTTCATAAATCATTGAATTTAGCTTGTGTACTGATAAAATCTGGTTAGTCATTTATTCTTCTGAGCAGCGCTTAGTTATGAGTGTTCATTATTTGTAAGGAGCAACTTACATGGGTAATATAAAAATAATGGATTGCCTATGGCTGTTTTCTGTGATGGATATTTCACTCTGCTGGGAAAGATGTATTAGAAAATGACCCTCCTTACCAATTCATCTAATAAAACAAAGGACTCATTAACTGGAGTCACAGACCTAATGTATGCTCTGAATTTTGCTAATTTAGCCAGCAAAAATCTCCCAGTGAGACACTGAAACCGCTTTGAAAATGGTCCTGCAGATCTGTTTGCTGTAGCCTGTATTGCTGTGTCCTCTGTAGCAGTAGGGATCTGGCTTGAGATATTGCTGCTACTGCAGTGCTCAGTTTTCTTAATCAAAGGAGAATCAATGCTGTTGGACTAGACTGCAGCGTCCTAATTTCATGCACTAGCAGAGAGTGAGTTTTCACAAAGTACCATTTACCAAATCACGGGAAGGGGCATACAGAGTTTGAGAGGACACAAAATTCATTCCTTAGTTTTGAACAGAAACTTATTCTTACTTTGAACTACCATATATGCTTGCTCTACAATTTCAGGTGAACATACAAAATGTCTGGAAAAAAATCTAATACTCTTTAAATTCTGTAATTTATAAAGCATCTTTCTGCTGATTTGTGACTTCTTTACTAGCATTTGCTGCAATGCATTCATTCAGCAATATATCATCACTATGAAAAGATGCATGAAAAAAAGGCCCAAAAAGCAAAGCTAGGATCTAGATGTCAGTTTTAATATAAACTTCTGGCATGTTCAGGCCCAGGATTTTGGTTGCTTCATTTCAGGCAAATGGACCAGGGTCAGATTCTTTGTCAGTACAACTGGAATAACTTTTTTGGTAATTAACTGTCTGCATCAGTTTACACTAACATGGAATTTGACACCGTGCCATCAAATGGAAGGTGGCTTTTCATCCTCTAAATTCACACAGACATATTAATCCAGCACTGAGGTTTGGCATAATCTCTAATTTTATATAGCACATTTCTTCTCCAAGTACCTCACAAATATCACTCAAATGCAGCCATGTCTGGTAGGGAAGTTAGAAACATTCCACAATGCTCACCAAAGAAGGCAACTTAACGCCTCCTTTTATTAAAAATAACATTAATTCAGAGAACCACAGTTTCAATTGTGTTGGAAATATTCGGTCACTCAGACTAAACGGCATGAAGCTCAGTTAATGAGGTGTTTAGCTGCTCCTTCCAGAATCCTCCTACCTCTGCTTCAGGCAGCCTCTGTGTCTCTTGGATGATTCTAGATCTTTACCTTGAATTAATAATTTGCATGTAAGAGGTATTCTTCTGAAGATTGCTTATTGTAATGTCCAGTTCCCATAAAGACAAACTGATGATGCCTCACGCAAATAAATCTGTTCCCACTGAAGTTAAACAATAGTAAACAGTTGGCAGTAATGCTCAAGGGCAAGCAATATTCGTTATGGAAGAAATATTTCTGATACTTGGCATATTTGGTGATGTTGAATTTCTTGTTCCACAAGGTTGTATCTGCACCTTCACCAAGAAACCTAATACACAAGTTATTGTGTCTGCTTGTACATCTCAGTCCTAAAAGCAGGTCCTTTGAATAAGGTATTTCTCTGTGTGCAGATAACTCAGGTGAAGATTCAGGCTGTCCTCTCAAGATAGAGGAAGAAACACAAAATCCTGCCTTCTAGCCAACAGGAGAAGGCTAGGATGCCACAGGTGGTTCTTAACTTAGTCTCTGGATTTAAAGGTGGGTAAGACAGACTGGCAGAACTGGAGTCTGGGTGTTTGTTGCCTGTGCAGGCAAGGGAGACATGCAGGAAGAACAACCATAGTGCTCCCATAAGCTTGCTCTTTACACGTGGTGGTGCAGATGCTGATTTCAGGGCTGCTGCTCACCTCTGCAGAGGCAGTGGCAGCAGTGGATATTAGTAAGTGGGAAGCAAGTTCCACATGTGCAGATCCAGGCGAAGGCATTCCCCTTGCTGGACTGCAAGCTGCCACTCTGCTGCTGATGTTCAGGAGGACTTCCCTACATGAGCAACAGCTTTCTTTCCCAGCTTGAGTTCCTGAAGGACTCTCTCAGCAACTTTTCCCTGAGAAATGCACAGAATCGGCCTACCTCTCAGACAGCTCAGCCCTAAACTCTGCTTGCTTGGCCCAACCAACTTGAGGAGCTCACCAGCCACATCTAAGCATTTGAGCCTCCCTGGAAGAACAGATGCTGCTGAGGCCAAGAACTTGGGTGTGAATTTGGTCCCAAAAGAGTACACTTCCCACTTTACTTTCACTTAGCACAATGTGGGAAGTTCTTGAGTAGCAACAAGCTTCAGGTCAAGCAGTTACTTATTTTTTTTCCTCTCCATTTATTGATTGTTTGCTTTTTAAAAAAGATTGGCAAATCCAGTGATCATGAAAGCCCTGGATGGATCCAGATGTAGTGTGGGCAGGATTTGCGTGTGTGCCTCCGCAGAGCTCTGCCAATGCACTTTTGTCCTGGCCAATTCCTTCTCTTCCAAACCTTGGCCTCTCCAATGCAGACACTACCAAGTCAGGAAGAACTGAGACATATTATTAGGTGGTTTTGAGCTGTGGATGCTTGCCTACAGAAAATGGTATGCTTGCTTTCTTCCCTGACCAGACGCAGCACTTATGCTAGGCTTCCAGAGGCAGAAAGTGGAGCAAGACTAAATGTGACTAATAGGGAAAGGAAATGGTGAAGAAGGGTCATATTCACACCACCCGCCAAAATATGCCCTGTGGCGAGGGCCCTGCCGTGGGAGTTCCAGGGGATGTTGTGCTTTCTAGAGCATTATGCAATGATGTGGCTCCAGTCTGTCTTGGGGATAGGATTCTCCTTGCTGGCTGAATGTGGAGACCTCTCTCTTTATTTAGGTTGCTGTGCTATGCCTGTCCCCATGGTGCTCAAACCCATCCCTGGCTAAGGGCAGAACCTGCAAGTCCTCCTGCTTCCAAACAACGTTGTGGCCTCCCCTAGCACAGAGCTGGTAGGTCAGGGAGATCCTGGCTGTTCTTCCCCCTGATGACGCACATGCTCACGTGCTGGCGCTTGCTATATCCAGGTGCTAGGCAGGGTCTGAGAGGCAGCATAGCTAGTGACCAGGGCACTGGACCAGAGATCCTGAGAATTTGGTTTCTGCTTGGCTCTGCCTGATTTTCCGTGTGACTTTGGGAAAACTACTTGGCATGGCTGTTTCTTTTCACCTTCTTTCGCTTTTACGTGATCCTTAGGGTAGGACACTATCATATAATTACATGTACTGGAGAGGGCTGCTGTATTATAAATTATGAGGCATTAAAGATCATGTTCTTCAAGCTGGAAAATCTCCCACTGAAATGAGTAAATGCAGAAACTGGGAGGGCTTTGATGTTTCACCCAATAGATAGCAACTTTTAACTGATTAAAATTACAAGATTAGGGAAAACTTTAGCTTCCTAGAAAACAACCAAAGTAAAAGATAAGTAATTAGAGGAACGCTATCTATCAAACAAGACACAGAACTCACAGAAAACAGTTTCCCCTATGGCTAAAGGCACGGGCTACAAAATAGAAATTTTTTTTCCCTTCACAAATCATTTAAACATAAGTAAGAAGTCAGTAGCTCCCTCTTCAGAA
Organism: Nyctibius grandis; assembly: GCF_013368605.1. Lineage (NCBI taxonomy): Eukaryota > Metazoa > Chordata > Aves > Nyctibiiformes > Nyctibiidae > Nyctibius > Nyctibius grandis. The sequence continues at coordinate 8,989,441 of NC_090672.1, forward strand.
GCACCCTAAGGAATAAAAATGCAGTGAATCATGGGTATTTTATTACTAGTCTGTGTGTCTATCTGATGGCAAGCATCAATGGCTTCCCTTACACAGGGTGCCCAGGGGGATAGAAGAATGCAGGGAATAGCTTACTAGTTTCTGTGTCTGTCTAGTGGCAGAAATCCATGTTTTCTTATAGAAGACACTGTGGTAATGCACGGGCAGCGTTTCAGCGTGTGTGCTGGGCTTGCTGGTGGCAAAGCATAAAGTGGGATTGAAATGCCACTCGTGAAGTGGCTGCCGTGCCAGCCAGGCAGGGTTCCTGGGCTCAGCCCCTTGCAGTAGGGGTAGAAACTGTCCTGCTGGTTTGTGAGGGTAGCCAAGGACAAGTGGTAGGAGACAGAATGCTGGGGAGGAAAATCCCAAACAGACACTGATACAGGAGTTTATTCTGCCACGTGGGGAGGGAACACAGGTAGAAAGAATCTTCTCGGGTAGTGGTTGACACTCCGGTTAGGATGGAAGCGCAGTAAGGCAACAAACACGTTAGTACATCTCACTAGATTCATTCTGTGTGAATCTTAACAGTGCAAACCAGAGAGGTCCTGACACGTGTCTTCCTGTGTAGTCTGAGGTTCACAAACCAGAACAGGGAGGGCCAAAGTCAGCCAGTCCCAGAGGAAGAAATTTTTTTTATCCATATTGCTGAGTGATCTTTGTTATAAGGCTGATCTCCGAAAGTGTCTTTATTTTATCTGCATACTCTTCAGAACGGCTCTGTCTACCAGGCCACAAGCATCATCCAGTGATCTCTCCATGGAGCCCATAATATCCATCTGAGCTTTAATACTTCTTACAGAAAGTCAGCAATGTTACATCTACACTGGAGACCGCAGGGAAGAAAAAAGATACATAGGGTAACTTTAAATAAGCTGGTGGGGACAGAGAACAGTCTAGCTGAGCTCAGAATGGGATCATTTACCCTACCAAAAAGCTAAATAAATTGGTCTAATTAATTTGTACTAACTCTGCCTTTCTACTGCGGGACTCGTGTTAGTATGTGAGCTAGGCAGTTTTAAAATGGCTCTCGTGTCTCTGCTTTACATCGCAGCATGACACACAAACATAGGCCAAGTCTGATTTAAAGACTAACTAACAGGAATCTTGTTCATCCCTAGATAAGATACCACAGTGATTAACTGCCCTCATTGTTAAAATTGTGCATGTTATTTATTAGTATAGACACAGTCTCTAATGTTGATGTTCTGATCTTAAAGGGAAAGGGTTTCTAAAGACCACAGCCTGTGCTCTCAAACTTCTTGGCTGCTTCTGACAATTGCTTTTTTCCTGGACAATGACAGTGCTCCAAGATCTAGGCAAGAATAGCTATTTGCTCCTTAGTTTGGTTCACGCTTCTGTTCATCATTTCCTTACAGCAAAACATAATTTAAAAAACAAGCCATATAAAATTCTGTTCCTCTGGTGATTTATTTTATTTTCATGGTGTCTGGAGACATGATGTACTCCCATCCTCTCAGAGTGGTTATTAGAGTTTGGCCTGGCAGTTTCTTGTGGAAAATCATAAAAATATTTGGTGAGCAAAAGCGAGATGCTAAGTGCTTTGGTGGTCTCATCAGGGAGGGTATTTAGAAAGACTGTGTGTTTTGGTTTGAATGAGATGACTAGCTGTATCCTTTATTGGTGGCAGAGACACAGTGAATTGCAGCAAGTTCTGTATTTTTCTTTTAAATCATTCTTTTCATTTTGAATGTTTTGCATGAAACTCCTAACTGGTATGTTTTCAGTTTAAACTACTTCTGGTGTTTTGGTGAAGGTAAATAAGCATCCTGACAAGCCAACCCTTGGAGCAGGCCAGTAGCCAGGGCCAGCTGAAATTTAATAAGACAGGGTGAATAATTTCCAGTGTCACAGAAGACTGAGAGACATGGATAGTGGGTTTGAGTCAAAGGAATGGAAATCAACCTCAGCAGGCTTTGGATCAGGCGAGTAAGAGAAGAACTGGCTAGCTGAGAGAGGACAGCTTTGCAGAGAAAACTTGTTAATGCTTCAGAAGTAATTACTTGGGGTGGAAAAAAAAGCTGTAATCAAACCTTATTAGCACCAGAAATATCTTTTTCCCAATGTCATGATAAACATTGAGCTTATAGGGAATTAGAGGTACCTCTTCAGTGAAAACATGCTTCCTGAATCCAGTTTAAACAAGAAAACCACATTTTGCTAGATTTTTCAGTGCTTTTGATCTATGTTATTTTTGAAAGAAAAATGGTTCAGAACTCTTTCATAAAGAGATTGAACTCCATAAATGTGAAAGAACAAACTTGATAAGAGCTATCACTGAAGTTACACTAGTATGACAGCTGATGCTTAAAATATTCAGTTGCTAAATATCAAATTAACACCTACAAAATTAAAAACGGGAATCATAACTGATTATCAGAAAAGCTAAACTATTTAATTAAAATTTCAGATAAACTATACAAATACTAATCAAAAGTTCAAGATAATGGCAAAAAATAATGTTCACTATAAACACTCTGGGACATGGCTACTTTCATGGTGGCATATGGATAGTATTTTTATAAATAGTCTTAAGTCACTTGTGGACCAGGCATGGAATTACTATTACCAGCATTGGTGTTGGTGTCATTATTGCAATGACCTAAAATAACATTATGCTGCTTCTTGGACACCCTGTAGGACTCCTTGGATCTCAACACATCCTAATTTATTCTGCTTCTATCATTTCTGCAAAGATATTGTCTACATTGTAATCGAGTGGCTAAAGAGCTTAGTTTGTCCCTTGGACCTTCCATGGCAGGCTCTCAGCTGATTCAGGGAAGCATTGACCCACAACTTCATGACTCTTTCCATAAAGGGATGTTCAGGGAATTGCTTAGGGAAGCTGAACCTTCATGTATCTGCCAGTTCTAGCCCAGAAAGATGTCTTAGGGAAAGTAGAAAACTTGCAACCGGCGGTCAATATTTTGTCCATATTCTGCATCAGTCAACATTCCATATCAACCCCTTTTCACTACAGTCTACACTTTCTATCTCTAATGTATATGCATACACATACGCATTTTGATTTGCCACTTCATTTAACTCCTCATGCTAAGAGAAATACTAATATTTATTTCAGAACACTGTAAAGCTTTTTTGCTGCAATGTCTGCTTTCTAATTCCAGGAGAACGCTATCATGTGAAAGAACCTATTCAAAAATCCATTGCATTCCCGTCCTTTTAATTTATGCAGTCAGATTTATACTCTAACTTCACATATCAGTTCTTGTCTGCTCTTGAATTCATTTGCTTTCCTAGCAGACGGAGCTGCTAAAGTGGCTGCATACATACCAGCCTTCTCACACTGGAATGATATTGTCCCTAGGTGGGTTGCCTTATAATTGCCACAGATCCTCCCAAAAATTCTGGCAGAGCACGGAGCACATCACAAGTTTAGCAAATGTGAGACGATCAGATGATAAAAGCCTGTTTGTGCTGCTCTTACTCAGTAGCAGTAATAGCTGATTCTTCACATGCCCAAAATGAAATTAAGGGGGCTACTCAAAGAGGTTGTGGTTCCACGGTCACTTTAATCTGGCATAAATCTGGCTGCTGCTGAAAGGGGTTGTTCCACTCCTCTCCCCCCTCTTCCTCTGCACCCAGTCACTTTTTTTTGCCCACTCTTGTCTGGCACCAGTGTTTATGTGGCTGTGCAGTGAGTTGGACCACAGAAGTGATCCAGCTGAATATCAACTCAATTAGTTGTATGCTTTTATTTTAATTACTTTCTTAGGGTAGTACAGCCGCATGAATGCTTGTGCTGGTGTAAGAGAGCACAGAAATGAGTGCCTGAGGGAAGAGGGAATGGAAGAACCACTTTTTCGGTAGCAGCCCAAAGGGCCATTGAACGATGGCCTGATTAGACTAGCAGCATCCAACCCACACAAATGAAACTGTCTAGGCTGGGCTGTGAACTTCTCACATTCCCTGGTAACTCCTCTGCTCTTTTCTCATAAGTGCCTTCCCATTTCTCAGTAGCTGCTGAACACTTACGGTTTTCAGGCACTCTTTGTCCTGGGAATGCTCTGCCCATCTCTTCAGCAGTAAACACAGTTACCTGTGTTGCCTTCTTTTTCAGCGTGTAATTTCTACAATCCCCCAGCAGTCCTACTCCCAGCATGTCAAATTAATTCAAATTTCATGTTTGTTCTCATTTTTTTCCTTTTTACCACAATGTGCATGCCATCCTAAACTTTTCCAGAGACCGGTCAACCAAAGAAAAACAAGGTATTTTTCCAAATTATCTAAACAATGAGCATTTCAGTTCTGAGACGCAGCCCAAAGATCATTTCCCAATTCAGTGAAATATTGTCCTAGTTCTCTTGGGCTTGGGGGCAATGTGCAGTGTACAGTTGAGTTATCCCAACAGCAAAGCAGTGCTTCAGTTGTGGCTCCTGGGTTTCCTCCTTTCCAAAAGAAGCAATCCGTGTTAGCATTGTGCTTGGCTCTGACTGCGTTCCCCTCCTTGCCGCCTGGCTGCCTCGGTGTACGAGGGGTGCCAAACCAAAATTCCTCAGCTCCCCTTCCCAGCCCACCCATTCCCCACCCGTCTGTGTGGGAACGGGGAGGGCCACTGCTGGGACCTGCCGCACCAGCAGCCAAGGTAGGAGAAGAAAGGGAAAACTCCCACTCCCCAAACTCTGCCGTGAGAGAAAAATTCTCATACCCACTACTCAGACTGGGCAGGTTCAAACCCATGGCGATAATAACTTTTGTAGCTTATGTGACTTTAATTTGGTGTAAAAAAACCCTTATGTGCAGCACATTTGCACAAGACTTGAGACGAGAATGCGCTGACAAAGGGAAGCATCAAACCCAGTGTGAGAACAAAAAAAAATGCAGGATCATCCTGGAAAGACACAAACCTTCCAGGTCAGTGTTTTGCATTTGTTCATCCTTGTTGCAGTTCTATCGCAGAGCTGATGACAACTATTGCTGGTTAGATGCACCTTCTGATTCCAGCTGTCTGGTACAAAACAGCTTAACAAAGTCCACAGGTTTCAGCCTTTACCGTTGTTTCGATCATAATGTGTGAGAGTCTGTGACGCTTCCTAGCAGTTAACATCACTGGATTCCACAAACCAGCCCGTTCAGTAAGGGCAGCAGAATTTGGGTGTAATATCTTACACAGAGTAGTCATATTTTTTTCCCCTGCTGCAGTGGAGGCCGATATGCGTCGATACCCATGAAGTCAGTGATCTGTCCAGGTTTATAACAAATGAGGGTCTGGCCACTCAACTTAAAACCCCTTTTTGGAGAAAAAAAATTGTCCTGAAGAGAGGTTTTATTTTCAGATGGAACCTCTGAAATCAGTTTGTTAGGAGTTGCCATGGGGAATACTATCATTTTACTAACATCTGGTCTGATGGGAAGTACTTGCACTATTAGGGTAAAACTTAAGGTGACAGTAAGGCTTGCAGCTTCACTGTACTATGGTCTGAAATAAATCATACACATAATTTAACAAACCGTTCTATGAAACAAACTGGAGGATCCTGCAGAGAATTATCTTAATGGTTTTAATCAAAACACAGGGGAAAGACACTTAGCTCTTTTTTTGTTTTACAAAATTTTAGAAAAAATGTGCTCTTTCTTGCCCTTTTTTTGGTAGCTTGAAATGATTTCTTATTCTCTGAACTGCTCTGGTCTGTTATATTCCCTCCCTGCTCTTGGAGCTAATTTCTGTTTCTTTGTCTCAAAAAAATGACTGTATTTGTATCATCTCCAGACAGGTCACAGGAGGTACATTGCACACTGGATATGTTACACATCTGGTTTATATCCTCCTCCACTGAGCCACTTCATAGCTTAGAATGCAGTAGTTCTGTACTGTTGCCATATATCAAAACACAAAGACGCTCAGACAGTGGAGCTAAGAGGACACGGCTACATGATACACAATTAAAAATACAATTAATTTAAAATAGCCACTTTTATTTTAAGCACAGTTCCTGATTCTTGCAGTAGAAGCAATATCGAACTGAAGAACCATGCAACACCATGTAAACTTCTCCACTAGGCAAAAAAGGCCAACAAACTCTTGTATTCTGGGTTTTCTTTGCGAAAACGTTCTGGCATTTGTATGTAAACCTGAGAGACTCATTTTAGGGACAGAAAAAAGAAATTTCTATTTAGACAGAATTTGTGGTGGCCTCTCATTTTGCATGATATGGACTAAACCAGAGATTGCTATAGTAGCTTATTTTTTCTAGGTCACTTCTCAGGGGCCCACGGACAGTAGTTCAGGGGCTTCAGCAGAGGGGATAATGTATGTCCCGTAGGTGACCAAAGGCCAAATGGGGTGGGAAGGCAGATCCTCGGTGCCTTCAGACTGGCACCTGCTGCCCCTTCTCTGCCAATTCATCTACTTTCCTCTTAGAGACAGGATGAATGTTTCTCAGTCAGCACAGGACAATGGCTCTGGAGGCAGTGGGGAAGGACTGCGCCAACAACAATCCCTGAGGCACTGCCGCTGTGGGCCAAGAGATCCTCAGAGCACGGGAGAAAGAAGTACTTTATGCTGCCTTGGGCTTCTCTGAGTCTGACCCAGGCTCACTGCAAGCGCGTTTTGTTCCATAAGCAGGTTTGGTTTGGCCTGTTATCAGCAACAGAAGCTTTCTTTGGGTTCGTCTGTGAGTTTGAACTAATCTTTACTGAGATCTGCTCGGTGTTTCAGACCAGTGTAGTCACACAAGCCAGGCAGGGTTACAGCCATCACTTGATGCGATGGCCTGACATGGTTCTGAGGCAAGCAGGCGATGCCAGTTGACTGCTTGAGTGACTGACACCCTGACGGATGGGCTGCCTGACTGACAGCCAAGCAGACAGCTGTGCTGGGCAGCCCCAGAGCAAGCAGGTTCGTGAGTGGTGGGAGCATGCGGCCCCTTGGCACTGCAACCCCCCTGACAAACTGCAATGTCATGAAGGAGTTGGGCATCCCGAAGATGGTATTACTTGCAATTGAAATCACTGCTCTGTAAGCACTTGGGTTTGAAAAAAAAAAAAAAAAAAAAAAAAGGTGCTCTGTGTGTCAGACCTGGGCCCTGGAAAGGTGTGACAGCAATGGGAGCTGGCTCAGGCAGCGCAGGGATGAAACATGCAGGGAAGAGGGGCAGCACCGATTGCCCATTGTCCCCATACTTCCATCCAGCCATCCCCCCAAATGGACGTGCTCACCTGCACCTACACACACCCAGTTTCACTCTGATTTGTCCCTGGATTGAATTAAGCTGAAGGATCAAAGAACAAAGCTGGGACACTGTTCCCACACAGAGCATAGGCAGGGACTCTGCTCTCAGACACCAGCCTGGTGTTTGTCCCTGCTGGCCTCACCTGATTGAATCAAAACAGCCAAAGCTCTTCTGTCTCCAGCCCTAGCTCCCTCCCATCACATCCCCCTCAGCTTTCTTCCCACATGGGCTCCTTCCAACTTTGCCCCATGTTCTCCAAAATGCCAAAAAGTGTAATTTTTTTTTTTTTTTTTCCCCTGGAGTTGGCATTAAAGCTGGAAGCAAAGACATTTCTGTCTGGTCAGAGAAGGGGAATATCTGTTCCAAATGCTTTTGAAATAGGCACATCAAACTTTATGACACTCCTTTTAGAATAGTGGATTCTGTTTTCCTTATATAAACTTTGGTGGAGCAATTTTCCATGTCTGCATACATGCAGACTGCCTTATTCCTGAGTTTGGGGAGGCTGTCTCTCCATTAATTGAGTGGTACACACTGTTTCTTAACGTGAGCTTGCATTTTTGGAAGCATTACATCTTCAATTTTAGCTTAAGGTTCTGTTGAAAGTGTGGCTCTTAATAAATAATAATAATATACGGTTTTAGACCTTTTTAGTTAAATGCAAACCCTTAGTGCTAATTTAAGCAGAATTAAGATTATTTACTGGTTTACTCAGAGTGTGCAGTTCATTATTTCACCCTAAAAATTTTAAGACAGTTGAGGTGATGTATTTATAGTTCCTAAGTACCCCAGCCTAATAACAGTCAATTTAAGCAATGGCATGCATTGTCTGTGTGATAGCAAAGGAGATCAGAAGGTGAGGTTTGTAAGTAGTAAAATCTGGTCATGAGGCAAATGAAGTGAACAATGTCTGAATGCCAATGTTATACTAAATGCTGATCTCCCTGATTTTCACTAACCGCTACAATGGCTTGCAACATCTAATCAACCCTGTCACCACATGGGTGAGCACAGCCATTGCAGTCCAAAGTTAGTAAGTTTGTCTACATAATACGTAGCAACGGTATGTGGGGAGATGTTTGTACATGGCTCGCTGTAACAGGACTTGAGTTTTAACAGGGAACGTTAGGCGCTTCTGTAACTGAATTCCAAAAGTAAAAGGAAATTATCAGAAAGGGAATAAGCTAATAAATACCTAACATCTTTTGTAGTCCTTCTCTGCTGGTAATGTCTGTAACCATCTCTTAGAGGATAGAGATAGCAGAAGAGCAAAGTTGAAAATAAATGAGACACATGTGTGGGCTTAAATTGGAGGAACAGTTAAGGAAAAAGTGACCTTGCTGTCATTTCATATATTTTCTTGTTTAATTTAAGGAGTCGTGTTCTAAAAAAGCACGTTTTGGTATGTCTGTTGTCTCTGTGCTTCTCTCTCTGTGCTGGTGATTTACTGTGTGTAGCCCAGAGCTGTCATCCATTTCTCCCTCTGCTCAGGCGAGTCGTTCTGGGCACGTGTGTGTCCTGCTGCTGACAGCCTGGAGCCGTGGGTGCTGTTTGCTTCAGACCCACTCTTGAGAGAGGGTGGTTTCACCAGCAAAGCTGTTGCATACAGAGCAGAATTAAAAGCTTGGGAATAAATTAACTAGGTGACTTGAACATTTGTCATCCCTGGTAAATGTGAAATAGAGGAGCAACTGAAATGAGGGAGGTAGCCTCCTCCTACCCCTGGGCAGCCATGAATTTCAGACCGTGCAGGATGATTCCTTTTCAAAGCAGAACTGAAGATGTGTCAGCAGTCTGAGTGCGTAAATAACGCCGCAGCCCTTAGTGAGCCCAGTCAGTGTACCATCCGTGGTAGAACCGTGCCTCCTCGGGATGGCTCCTAGCCAAAGTTAAAGCAATGCCCTCTGTGGAAATCTACTGTCAGCCTGTTTTGGTTGAGGGAAACCCCTGTTTCTTTAAGTGGGATGAAACACCGAGTACCTTCGGGGTGAGTCTCCTCGAGGTGCAGCTGGAATGATTAGTGCGCAGGCTGGCCTGTTGCAGAGCTAAATGAGACAACTGTGATGTACACCCTTAGACACAGCAGTAGTATTGGGCAAGAAAGCTGTAACCTCCCTGGGCAGTTCAACCACAGCTGCAGAATTCACCGAGTGGAGGAGGCTGTGCAGCTGATAAAAGCCCCCTAAACTGCACTGAAGTATCCCCAGTTCACTAAAGCTGGTGTGGAGGAGAGAGAACTGAGATAGTCCAATCCACACTTAAAGCTTGGGGTGAGAAAGGGAAGGTGTTTCTGACTCCAGAGGCCATAATCTATTGCATCTATGAGCTGTTCTTCACTGAGGTTGGACTGGAAAGCTGTAACTGATACAATCACACAGAATGAGCTCTGTAGGCATGCACCGAAAAATAGATAAACTGGTTACTATCAGCTGCAGGGGTTTGGTCTGACTCTATTTTTGTGATTGTTCGCTTTGCTGAAACTCATTGCATTGAAGTGCCTCTTAAGAAATACTTTTAGCCCCAAAGCCATATTAATATTTAAAATGTTTTTCTCGAGCAGTGCAACAGCTGTGCAGTGTGAAATAGAAGACATTTTTCTCTCTTTCCCTGAGCAGCTCTAAAGCATCAAATGGTAAACAGAGAAGGGGCGGGGGGGGAAAAGTTTTGTTTCTGCTATGGCTCTTATTTAAAATACCAAATATTAACACACGCACACCCCCAAAACTCCTTCAGTGCTATAGATTTGATGTTAGCAAGACTCTGTGTATCTCTGAAATGCCCTCAAATATTGAGGACTTAATTACTCTGGGCAGAAAACCTTCTTGAAAACCGTAATTTCTGCAGCTGGAATGCTGAAATGCAATTCAGATCCATCCACTGCTGAAACATAAGCTTAATTTCCATAACTTAGAGTACATTAAAATATCTGTAAATATATACATATATAAAAATAAACATAGATACTCAAATCTGCTGCATTTATTTGTTTTACTTTTACTTTGAAGTGAGGTTTGTTGCCTGTGAGCCTAGAATTGTGGTTTTCACAATTGGAAAATTAATAAATGTACATGCATGGTTGGCAGGGTTGAATGAAAGCAAGCTATGGCCTACCATGGTGTCCAATGCTGCCTCTTGCCCTCAGACTTTAACCTGGCCCTCCTTAAAATTGCCAATAAATGTCAGAACTGGAAAGAATAAGGTACAACACGTGTCTTGGAACTGCTCCCTCCCTAAAGATGCAAGAAGAATCACCTCTACGCAATTCATATTTCAAGCTTTTTTGGGCTCACGGCCTCTGATTATTGTGAATCGTGGTATTTGGTTGTGCAGTCTGAGAGTTTCCTCTACGGTGACCTATTTGAAATGTGACTTGTACAACAATACAGTATAGCTGTAGTGTAAAATAGTAACAGTAAACAATACAGAACAGCACAGTGAGGACAGTATAGAATAACCTACTATAGACTAGAAACAAATCAAATCTACAGCTGCACAGTATTGCTGTGAACAATTCCCTATATGTTCAGTTGTTGGCCACAGGTTTAGCTGGTGTGTGAACAAAAGAGTATGTCTCCTGACACTGTTTGCTGTGCAGAAATCTGTCCTTATTTAATCCTAAATACCTGTCAGTTGCTTCCAGGAAAAATTTGCTTTGTGAACATAACATTTCAAAAGGTTTTTTTTAAAGTCATTACAGTTTCATTTTTAGACAAGAAATCCAACATATCCTACTCTGAGTAGGGCCCTTTGATGGGTTGGGATGCTGCACGAATGATAAATATATCCGCAGGCTCAGAGTAAATATTCAATGGCATGTAACTAAGGTATAAAGGAGTAAATTTTATACAAGTTGGCCACAGACGCCTTGCGATTTCCCAGTAAATTAAAGAGTTTTCCACTGGACCTATAAATTTATCGTACTAGAGTTCTTCCATGACTACAGAAACAGCCTGACCCTGGTTTGATGGAGTCTACCATTCCCTACAGATAACAAGTGTCTAGTGCTGTTCTTGTGCGTACCATGGCACCAATAAATTGAACCCTTTTTGTGGCTCTTCTGTGGCTGCCACTCAGTGTTAGTCTTTCTTTTTCACCATTTTTTTTTTCCCAGAACCTTGATCAGAATCTTTGCCAGGAAAAAAAAAGTGCTTTGCTAATTATTTATAGGCTTATAAGCGATGTTTTGATAACTGAAGCATAGCAGTACGATGGAAATCTTTCTCCTGTTATGAATCACATGGTAAGTCACCAGTATTGCCCAATGTCCCCAGTTGGTTTCCAGCACAAGCTGATCCAAAGTAACGGAGTTGAAGGCCATATCATTAGCCTGGATTAATTTCAGCCTCCAGATTTGTGTGTGTCTGAGGTAAAACTACTACCTCCTTTGCCTAAAATTATGTGGTTTTACATACCTTATTCCTCCTCATGACACTCTGAATGTCAGGTCTTGCCTGTGATTGCAAAGGGTCTCCTGGGGGGATGGATCGATGGCATGCTCTGCAAGGAAGGGACACTTCTTGCATGGTGCTGTGCTGCTGGAACAGTCCTTGCATCGTGCAAAGAGGAGGTGGGAGCGAGCTGGGGCAAGGAGGGAGAGATCTGTTCCTATGCCAGACTGGGTGAGGCCAAACCATGTGCTGTGATGGATCTGCCACATCCTAGGCAAGATTTGCTTGTACAGGAAAAGGTTGCTATTGCTCTGTGATGGAGGGTGAGGATTCTCCCTCCCAAATGTTTCACAGGCACCTGCCCAGCTCTCTGGTTAGTGATGGACAAAGGTGCTGCCGAGTGAAATTCAGAACTTCATAAGCACTGGATGCTTTTCAACCCCAGGGGTAAAATGTTCAAGGTGTGATGAACACAGGTGTCTGAGCATAAAAATAGCCAGGCCAGTGCTACACAATTGTTGTTCCTGGATAATTACTGAGGATCAGATTTTCAGAAAGCTCAGTTACAATTCTTATAGACTTCAGGTCCCTCCATAACCAATGACAAGAAATGGACACTAGTAGAATGCCTATTTTGAGAATCTGCCTTAGGATTAAAGGAATCATGACCTAGAGAGAGCAGATAAAATCCCATCTTTGATCATTATTAATTTCAGAACGCTTTGTTTACATTTGATCCGTTCCTATTACTGCTCAGGCTGGCTTTTCTGTCTGGCTTTTTTCCCCACGCATCAAGGCCACGGAGGGCTGCGGTGCAGTTCCCATGCAGAAACAGTGGCATCTAGTGGGCAGCTCTTCAGGGAGAAAAGGCAAAGTTACCAGACATTGGCTATAAAACAAATCAGCAACTAAAGCTAATGATATGTTTATCTCTTTCCTGGATGAAAGATTTTCCCAAATCTGTTGCAATCGTCTTCCGTAAAAGCATTTGGAAATCAACTATTTTGCCAACTTTCCCATCTTCAGCATACAACTTTCAGAACACTTGTTCTTCCTATTTTCATTATATTAAGCCCTCTCGCAGCTTTCATGTGCAAATTCTAATTACTTAGTGTCATATAGATTATTATAGATCTTCACCCAGCAGGAAAGCTAATGGTTTGCACGCATGTATAGAAGTCCAGTGTTTTCCCCAAGATTTTAGACATGGACAGTAACAAACTGCCAGCTAGTCCTTGAACACACTTGATCTAGTTCAACTTTAGATGATTTCAAGCACAGCACGGCTTTGAAGGAAAGGTCTGTGTAAAGGAAGAGAATAAAAACACAGCAGAGCAACCACACTGAAAGACTCTGGAAAAAAAAGCTTAATTACATGATTTCTGTAGCTATAACCAAGTATCATGTTTATGCAGTGTTAACTTTTTATTCTAATTATGTGTGTGTGTGTGTTCACTGCTGAGTCATAATAAATGCTTGAGTTTATTTATACTGGACCCTAAGATCCTGTTCTTTTATTAGTCCACTAGATTACATGTAAAACACTGTATTTATTTTATGGACATACAGAAATATAATCAGCTGGACGAGGGGTTGCTACATCCATGGCAATAGTTTAAAGCAGTCACACTCATGCCTTCCCTCTCTCTTTAGACTTTAGTGTTCACCAACGCTTTTTCTTTACACTTTTTTTCTCCCTTTATTCTCTCTGTTTCAAACTTTCCTATACGGTGTCTGCCGTTTTTCTTGTCTTGATGGACCAGGACGTACTTCTAACACAGAACACAAATGTAGATACTTTTAAGAGAGAGTTTACTTTTGTAAAGTTTAAATGCTGGAATTCTAGAAACACTGGTAATGGTTTTGATTTGAATCTGAGTGCAAACATGGACTGGCTCTTTTGCCCGTTGGCTAGATGAATCGGCCTGACACAAATGTGGGCTAAAGACTATTACCTTATGAAGTGGGGGAGAGCATGGAACAGGCACCTGGAAGTACTTCACCTTTCTATGTTTCTAGTTTTCTCTCTGTAATTAGACATAATAATACTTAACTTTTCTTTGGAGATACCTATATGAGATCCTTCAACCCTAATGTGGAAAAGCAAAATTAAAAACAATAAACAATCTCTGTTCCACATTTGCTTTAGGATTAGCTCAATGTTACTGAGGTAGACCTAGAAGCTACTATTTAACCTTTCTAGTTATCTAACTCATGACTGAATATAACTAGATGGGAGCTCTTGTATTTCAGAAAAGTACTTAAATCGACTTTCACTGGGTGAAAGTTGGCATAATTGGGATCGGCATGAATTTTTCACTGGGCAAGAAATAACAGAGCCAGGATTTCACCTAATGACTTTAACTTCAATGGAGATATGCAAATTGAGATCTATGTATTGAGAGTGTTATGAACGAAGCACACAATAGCAGCCTGATTATACTTTTTTACACTCCCAGATTTAATCTATGATTTCATTTTGACCGTAGGGGAAAGCAAGCCTTTGATGCTTTGAGATTTAAATTATTTCCTTGGAGTTATCTAGGAGAGTTCTCTTACTGGAAGGAAAGTATACTAGAAGGATTGTTGATCTATTTCAGCCTACCAAATGCTCTGTTGCAGCAGTAATTACCGTATGTATCTTCATAAAATTGTTTTTTATTTTGCTGCCAGTTCTCAGGCTCTTAGTGTGACTGCAGTGAGGAACTCTGAAAGTCTCTTTGGTCCATTCATAACTAATTCTATTGCCATTACAGATTGTAACAGTCATATAAGAGCCATCAAGACATTTTTCATGTTGTTTTGCAGATATCATATGTTTACCATCTGACTGTACGAGATATTCTATACCAAGGCATAAGTTATAAAGGCACGCAGGCAGAAAAGGGATGGCTGGAAACATGTCCCAGACTTGGCATAATTATAAAGGAAAGGGAAAAGTTGTGCAGAGAAACTACAAAATTATTAGACTGCACCATAGTGCTTCCCAGCTGCTGATCCTAAAAAGTTCTCTGATGTTTCCTTAGTGCTTGGCAATACTGATTCTCACTTCCAGTGATTTTTGTCAGCATATAGTATAGGAGATGAAGGTAACAAAATCGTCTGAAAATGGATTTGAATCAAGCTTTTATTATGAAACAATACATGAAATACTCATCAGGCAATTAAACATAGATTAGTGTTGCATAAATGTTATGTCTTCATACAATATTGTTATTTAATCTAGAAAACTGTATTTAAGGGTTCCTCCAAAGTCCAGAAAGCTGGCCTTCTCTTCATGTTTATATTCTTCAATTTTCTATGGACTTCTCCCTCTGCGTCCCTTTTGCTTCAGACAGTCTAAAGCTGTACCCTTAAAAAGCATTCTCTAGGACTAATCAGTGATTTATTCTTGCCCATACCTCAGAAACTGGGGGAAACCCTTGATTTATTTATATATATATTTATTTATATTCATGCATGCAATCATTACTGGAAGAAAATATATGGTGGTCTATAACATAACTAGCCATTTATAGTTGGAAGTATTGCTGTATCACTAGGATTGTGCTGAACTGCAAAGAGGTTCAGCTCTACAGTGAGCACGTAGCCAATGCAGGAATAATCTTGTCCTTAACACAATCATAGTATATATCCTCTTCAGTGCCCATTAAGAGATCTGCAGGAAAAAAAAGAAAATATAATTAAAACACATACTGACATTGGCCATACTAATAACATACAAAGGCTTCAAGTCATTTAAGCACTTTTCTAACATCAATTCTTCACAATAGCCTGGAGCAGGGTAGGAGTGAGCCAGCTTTCACCCGTGTCTCAGCTGGAAGATTGTTTGAAAACTACCAACTTACCTCCTAGGGCTAAGGTTTGGGAATTTTATTTTTTTTGTTTTTAACGAAGTTTCAGACCTTTAGCTCCATTGAATTGTACCCCAACATCAAGATTTTCAAAGGTATTTAGAGACATACAGGTACAAATAGTGCCCAGCAGAATTTTAAGCAGATGAACTTTCTACCTTTTGAAACAGACCGGCCCTGACAGACGCCATCTCTGTATTCTAGTGCTTAAATGCTTTTGAAAGTATGGCGCTAAATCTGCAATTTTTATGTTAAAAAGTTAACTGTGAGTTGATATAGCATCGCTATTATGGTGTTGATTCAAATTTATCCCAGTTGACAAATCTCATATCTGTTTAAAGAATGTAAGCAGAAGGGCTTATCCTGTTCTAAAAATATACAGATGTGGGTATATCTTTTTTTTTGGCATCACAAATGGCTATTGGGTAATTGGAAGAGTTTATGATTTATATACATTTTACAATCCTACGTGTTTCTTACCACAAAATATCATGTTTTTTTAATGTAGTGATAAGTTGATATAACTGCATGAAAAACAAACAAGGAAAAAAAGGATGACCATATCACAAATGTAATGTGCATGGAGTACTACTGGGATGTGTCATTTTGTCACTGATTGGCTTGTGAGTAGCTCCTGATCTCAGAGCTATGCTTTGGAGTATATCTTCCCATTGAACTCTGTGATGCATATGATAAACAAAGGCAATAAAGCAAATGATGCTGTCACAATGATGTTGAAAATCATAAATAGAACTAATAATCCGCACAAGCTCTGTGGAAATGTTCTATGTTAATGTTTACCAGCATGTGTACTAAAGAGTGAATTCCATTTAAAAAATCAGCAGCTAGCAAAATATCACAGCTGAGATACTGCGGCACAGGCTCAACAGCTAGCAGGTCAGACTGCATCTTAAATATCTCAAGGATGACAACTATGAGTTTAATTCTGCCACAGTCCTACTGAGAGCCAAGTGAACAAGTACAAGACTTAAATAGATGGATTTGAAAAGGAGCACAAGCAGACAGGAAAGAAACAGGAGCAATCTGAAGCAACGTTAATAAGAATGTTGTGCAGTCACCAGCTTATATCCATATAGCAGAGAAATGCTTAACCAAATGTTTTATTAACATGAACAGAACTCCAGTGCCACAGGTGATGCCTGATCCTGTTCCCTGCCACTGCTCTGTTGTCCGATGCCTTTCAGCACAAGGTGCTTCCTCCAGCCGTTGGTTATTCTCTCCTCTTCCAGTTTGTGGCTCTGCCTTTTATAATAAAGAAAGAAATATGCACTGTAAAAGAAATATATATACCAATTGCGGGGTACGCAAAACCACTAGACTGGATGCACTAAATCCCTGTTGCAGTGTGGGAAACAGTGTGGATTCAGCCAGTGTTCAAGGAATTGTTCTTCTGATCTCTGCTCCAAGTGCTGGAGGTGAAGCATATACTCCTATTTAAAGAAAAGGAAAAGTAATTTAATAATCACTCAAGTTCAATGTCAGGCCAATGAACCAGGAGAATTTTACAGCTTATGTCAGAGCAATTAATTTACCCCTTAAAATTATCAAATATCATGAACTGGTGTTGCTAGTCAGCTTGCCCCAATCTAGCAATATTTAATGAATGACATCATCCAGATCAGTAAAGGTGTTGAGCAAGAATTTTACAGAAATATTAATAAATTAGGAATTCTGCATACACATTTCTTATTTGCATAGCAACACAGAAGCCTCTGTTGGTCCTGAGGGTACAGAAGGATTCTCACAGATAAGTCTGTTGTAGCCTTTTTTTGAAGATTGTTCCTGCTGATTAAAAAACATTAACCCCTTATAGGATCACGTGGCAATACTCTAAAGGGTTCTAGTAGTAACATGTGTCAATGCTGATTGGTCTTTCTGTGATATATAAAATAATGTGAATTTCCCATACTAATTTATAGTTTTTTGGTGTAAGCAATAAGTTATCAAACTAAAGTGAGCTGTGTACCAAAAACTTGGCCTCCATCAGGAACAAAAGTTATTTTTAAAAATTTACGGTCCTGATGCATGTGGGCTCGTAAACTCTGTGAACACCAGATACATTTTTTTCAAAATACACCCCCATTGCTTTGCACAGTAGGCACTGCAGGAATGGAAGCTGTAGAGTAAACCCTTTGCACTGGCCAAGTATTCCCGCTGTCATCCAGTTCTCTGCTCTTTGTGCTGACCAGAGGGTTGGTACACTGGGTGCCAGCAGGAAGCGTTAGTATCCTGCCTTTTGCTGGGGTTTCTGTCTTCACAGCACAGGGAGACTTGGCTCAAGTCCCTCTGGGAGACTGCATTATGAGCTTGCAGAGAACAGAACTATATGACTAAGAAGATGTCCCGTGATAAAAAGCAGGGTCTCAGTCAAAGTAAGATTAAAACATGCTGATAGCATAAATGACATTTTAAAAATACTCAAAGATGGCAGATCTTGCTGTCTGTAACTGAACAGGCTTTTTGGCTGAAACAGCTGTGGAAGTCAAACAGCGTCACAAAGAATTGCAAATTAAATTCCCCAGCTCAGCATGATCTGGCCTAGTACAAACAGCTTTGCTTAAACTAGATGAACAGAGGTGGGTTCACCCCAGCATTCATTTCATTCTGCTTCAAAGCATCCATACAAAATCAGTTTTCTCCTTAAGCCAGTGGTAGGACTGTGCACAGGGATACAGCAGCCATGCTCCTTCGTTCACAAGGGAAAATTGCCATGTTCCATGTGGCAAGGGGGGATAGTTTTTTTATCATAAGATATTTCTTTTTCTACTGAAAACCCTGACACTTAGTGAGAAAAACAAATGCTCTTATGTTTGGGTTTTCTTACAGGAAGCCAGCATTGCTGTATAGTAAAAAAAAAAGAAATAAAAAGAAGGTTGGAATTTTTCAGCTATGTGTTTGCTACTAATCGTGGTAGGATGGGAAGTGGCGAGGACAGAGCAGCAGAGGTTAGTAATCAAATGCTTCTCTAGCCCTAGCTCCCTCTACTCCCCACCTGGAATCATAGAATATCTCGAATTGGCAGGGATCCATAGGGGATCATCGAGTCCAACTCCCTGCTCCTTGCAGGACTATCTAAAACTAAACTAAGACCGTCGTATGTACGCATGTAACTTCCTGTAATACAGGATTTAACTCAATCCAGCTTCTCTGCTGTTTTATTTCTTGTGTATTTAATATATGTTATATTTACTACATATGGTATTATATAATCATGGTGGTACATTCAGCATAAGCACAGATGGGAGCTGTATTCCTGCTAATTTTCAAAAACTGCAAGGCTCATTTAACAACAGTTTAGAAATCAACCCAATCCTGAACGCTGAGGGCAGCAGTGAAGCCCGTGCCTTCTGGTGTTTGGCTCTGTTGTACAGTCTTCATCACACAGGACCGTTAACAAGCACGGTGC
Organism: Nyctibius grandis; assembly: GCF_013368605.1. Classification (NCBI taxonomy): domain Eukaryota; kingdom Metazoa; phylum Chordata; class Aves; order Nyctibiiformes; family Nyctibiidae; genus Nyctibius; species Nyctibius grandis. The sequence goes on from NC_090672.1 coordinate 9,008,363, forward strand.
AACACTCTTGAGACAGCTTTGATTTGTTGCGGCTGTCACACTTGACAAAGAAGTGTGTACGTCGGGAGTGGTGTACAGCCAGGTGGATTCTTTTGGGCTGGTACACAGTAACCATTAGAAATGGAAAACCACCAGCTGCCTCCACAGCCCTGCAGGGTACCTGTCCTACGGAGTTCGTGAGTGCTGGGCACCTTGCTAAACTCAGCCCCTGGTATTCGTCATCCATGCACAATCTATTGTGTGCTTGCTAGCTTCTGTGGGGTTTGCCTCTTCAGAACCACGTCATTTCAGCACAGTTTATTTATTTATTTTGGAAAGAAATAGGCAGTAATTTCAAAATACCTTAAGTACCTCTTGAGAAGTGCAGAATTATGTGCTACATCTTGTCAAAGCAAGTAAAACAGAAGGCTCCTTAATTCTTGTACTTTTTCTTTTGTCGTAATATGGTTTAAAAATAAATAAATGTAAATACTGCATGCAAAACCAATGCTGTTGCATTAAGCTAGCAACTAAAAACTTCTACAATATCATAACAAACCATCCTAGCTGTAGCATTCATAAATGAGTGAGTGAAAGCCAGTGATTTTAAAAGCTAGTTCAGAACTACCTCAATCTCCACACTGACCACTGACACCTACATCTCATTTCTGCCTTGAGGGCAGAATGTACTGTAAGCAGAAGACATTTCCTGTTATTTAGTTTTTCAGGAACAACCTGATGAAATCCACATTTCTATAAATGAAAAGCCACTTTCTTCTCAATAATTTAATCGGCATTTTTGAAACGTGATAAAAAATTTCCACATTGTGCAAGCGTACATTTCCTGAGCAATATTCATCACTTAAAAGAATGCTACTTAACTGAAAGAACGTAAAGAGGTTTTTTTAATATTTTAAGGAAGAACTCAGCTGCTTAAAAGGATGACATTCATAACATATTGCTTGGAATTAAATCTATAGAAATTTAATATTAAGCACAAATGTTTTGGGGTTTTGGGGGGTTGGGTTTTTTTTAGTTAATGTAATTTAAAAATAAATATCATAAATCACCCTCATTGGCTCATCAGGGAAACCAGCTTTTCTCGGTCTGTCTTCACGACGAGTTCTCAGAATCTGTTTGGCATCTTTTTCAGTCAAAATTGGTGAAGTCTCTAAAGACAGAAAAGCAGAAATTAGTTCTGAAATTACCAAAAAGTTAATACTTTATCTGTCAGTTGTAAAATTAAATGTCTCCAAACCTGAGTTTTGTCTGTATACAAAGTGTTCTTTCATTACAGCCCCTTCCCAGGGGATATTGCATTCCAGGAGATATGAGTGGAATTTTAAACCATTTTTATACTTGTGCTTTCTATAGTTCTACCAGTATGAAGCAAACCCTACGTATTCATGTTACTTTCTAAAACGAGAAACTATAACAGCACCATCTAACCACTGACATTAGTAACTCTTCCAACTTGTTGTTCTTTTCTGTGTTGCTTTACTTTTTAGGATTATTTTTCAAAGTAATGTGTTAGACTTTTGTTGCAAAGGAGAGATTGCATTGAACATTTAGCTTTCAGCACCTTGGTAAAATAATATTAAAATAGTAAGCTTATAAAATAAAACTTTTTGGTCTTAGAATAAATTACCACAGTGTGGTAATGCAGAGAGTAAAATATCTAATACAATAGTATAATTGTTAAAAATCAAATAGTGGAAAGCCTGCAATATAAAAATAGTTAAGTATTAAAAATTAAATACGAGGATACTGAAATACAAGGTTGCCAAACTAATACTATTACAATATGCTCTGCAACTCTACGTACATATGCAGGTTTGTTTTATATAAACTCCTACCTGTAAAAGTGGTCATGAGGACCAAAAAGAAGACAACCACAAGTAACTGCTTCATTTTGATTCTGCTTTCTCTCAGTCTATTCCAAAATGAGTGAAGTTGACTGAGGCATTAGCGTATTTGAAGTAGCTACGTCAGTCACAAATATTTGTTTATGCTTTAACTAATCGGAGTGATAGTATGATTTTGAAGACATCTGGCCTGAAGTTTTGAATGTGGCTATTATCTGCTCACACATTCTCAGCATAACTCTGTTCCTGAGGGAAAGAAAATAGAAGACCATTTTTCCGCTTCAGAGTTACACTGGATATTTGGAATTGGTGAAAATAAAACACATGACCTTACACCTAGCATAGCAAGTGGTGGTTTTGGGTGCCTAAGATAAACAATTGTTTTTTAAAAGAAACAATTGTCCATTCCTGAATGTTAATCTCAAAGGCAGCTGCAAAAGGGGCCCCTTTGTCAAAAACTGTCTCTAACTTTACTCCAGCACAGAAGTACATATTAATGTGGTTTAACTCTAGCAGAGCCAAATTATCACTGCTGAAAAACAAAGCAGGGAGATTTTTATCAAATTAATAGAATCATACAAATGAAAACTCACATAATGCTTCTCTTTTCAGGACAAGCTGGTAGAAAACGGGATTATGAATGTCCTTACTAGTAAACACAGTGTGAAATAAGTAGGTCAACAACTGTAGTTGCAAACACCTAGTTTCTGCCTTGTGAAACGTGACTGTCTGGACCTCTCCCGAGCACCACTACGCCGGATGTGCGGCACCAGCATCACCAATTTGTAGGAAAAGAAGTAAGTGTCCCTTTGAATATAGCGTATGAAATAAGGGGTCAGAATTCATCAGCAGCTCTCACAGAGGGGATGTGAGTAATGAGCATTTCCCCTCTGAGGGAAAGGTGCAGCACAACCCCATACCTCCTGCACCACAGGGATTCACACGGGGTTTGCCAGCCTGGCTCTGAGCGGGTCTCTTCATTTGTGCCTTTTTATTTCCTAAAGAAGTGGTGTTTTTTCTGTAAGTGCCGCTATGTCTGTGCAAGTCAGCCGGCTGCAGTGAAATCTGGCAGAGAGCTGTGGGTCTCAAAAACGTTAAGGTACAGAAAGGTTCAAGAAATCAAACAGCAGGTCAGGGAGAGAGGGTCTGTGAGTGCCTCCTCGGAGAGACACCTTTGGGGTACACTTAACTTCAGGGAACACCAGCGAGGCACCTCTCCTTAGCTACTCGGGCTGGAGCAGCTCAACTGCTCGCACAATTATTCGTGGGTTTATAAAAATCTGATGGAATCATGGGCTAAAACAAAGAGTGCTGTAGGTGTGAGGGCTTGACCAGAGCAAAAGCAGATGATGGAAACGAAGCAGTTCTGGGGTTCTGACGTCCCATTATGGGACTTTTCCTGGAAACCTGAGTATTGTCAAACAGTGGAGCATTTGCATTTTTCACCATGTGTTTTAAGACACCAACAGCCTAACGTGCAAGAAATGTTATGTATACTGTATGGATTTATGTAATTGTTCAAGATGCTGTTTTGAAAGTGCAAAAACCTGTAGTTTCTAGTAGCAGCAACTGTTTATTTTTAGAACTGCTACAGGGGAAACAGTATAACATGTGAGGATAGAGCGAAATTGGGGGGGGGGGGAGGAATCATTTATAGCTGGGGAAATAAAAGAACAAATACTGTGATAATTTAGCCCGAAGCCAGGTCAGCGGCCTCCTCCACCAGGGCCCTTCGCCTCGGGTTTGCCACCAACGCCTGGCACCCTGTGCCCGGGGAGCCCCCACCATGCTCCCGCCGGAGCCGGACCGCTCTGCCGCGCACTGTCGCGGCTGCCGGAGCCGCGATAAACTGGTCACAAACGCGCCTTCCCTCCCGCTTCTGGGCGGCGCCCGTCGGCCCGGCAACCGCCGCTTCCGCTTCCGCCGCCCCGCGCATCCCCGCCGGCCGCCGCTCGCCTCCTCCCGCGCTGCGGCCGCCGCTCGGCCCGGCGCAGGCGGCAGCGGCCGCGAGGAGCCGCCGCCTGGAGCCCGCGGCGGGGAGCGGGCGCGGGGCGAGGGCGGGCGGCGGCGGCCCCCAGCGCAGGGCAGCGGAGCGGCGCTCGGCGGTGTGAGGGGCCGGGGCCTCGCAGCGGTGCCGGTCCCCCCGCTCGCTGAGTGCAGGTGGGGTCTGTGGGGGCAGCCGGAGCCGCGTGGCCGCTCCCGCCTGCGAGGAGCGGGCGAGAGAAGGGCCGTACCGGGGGGAGGCCGGGCGCCGGCTGGCCTTGCGCTAGGCCCGGGCAGTCAGCGGAGGAGCCCCTCACATCTGGGCAGCACCGAAACCCTTCTCTTGGTCGGTAGGTCGGATGTGCGGGCGAAAAGGTGCGTAGCCCTGATAAGGGGTTACAAGATGTCTCATGAAGCTGCGCGTTGTCTCTGTGAACTAGGGCGCCGTTCCCGGGCCCGCCCTGCTGCCGGCCCGACGGGTGTGCGGGGTTAGGCCGGCGAGGCTGGGCTGCGGAGGGATGGAAGGGGCGCAGAGCAGAAGCGGCGCGTCCTCCTCGGTCGTCGCAGAGTGGAGCTTGGCGTTTTGGACTCTGTGCTCTGTGCTCCTGCCGGTGCTGATCACCCTGTGGTGCAGCCTCCAGCGGTCCCGGCGGCAGGTGTTGATACGAGACATCTTTCGGAAGAGCAAGCATGACTGGCACTACACGGACCTCTTTGGCCAGCCCTCCTACTGCTGCGTGTGTGCCCAGCACATCCTTCAGGGTGCCTTCTGCAACTGCTGCGGGCTGCGCGTCAGCGAAGGGTGCCTCAAGAAGGCTGACCAGCTCTTTCTCTGCAAGGAAATTATGATGAGGAGCAATGGTGGAGCCCACAGCTCTATGCCACACCACTGGATCAGAGGCAATGTCCCGCTCTGCAGCTGCTGTATGATATGCAAACAACAGTGCGGCACGCAGCCCAAACTCTGCGACTACAGGTACCACGAGGGAACTTGGCTTTGAGAAAGTGTGATGCCGTATCAGTATTGTATTTTCCGCCAGGTTATTGGAACATGTTACCCCGAAGGAGATCCTGCAGTAGTCAAGCATGAAACTCTGTTAAAAAAACAACTTTAAAGAGCCTAAAATTAAAATGGATGCTTGTGGGTAATTTGAGTCATAGATTAAGAGTATGGCATTGCATCTCGCATCCACTTGTTCTCTTAGCCGTATTACTCCACCATGATGTGCTACGTACTGTACAATTACACATAAAAGGCGCTCTATGTCCAAGAGAGTTTATATTTTTGGGAATGACCTTAAGAAAGTTCTAATGCACTTGTCATTTGTACAGCCGATAGCCTGGTCAATTTGAGTGGCACAGGTCACAATTTAGAGCACCAAAATGTGTATGCATCTCTGCAAAATTGGCAGCTGCTCAGTGTAACTAGAACAAACAACCGTCCTGTAGCTGTTTTACGTTGTTCGTTTTTAAGGATACTCAAAAAGCTAATGGAAAGTTTTATAAAGCTACTGTGATATAATCTATTGTTAAAGTTTGTGATAAGAGTGATAAAAAATTTCAAGGAACCGTTGAAAGGGCTTGTACTGTCATCAGTAAGGCTGCTTGCAACATTGTCAGCATGACACATAGTGGCATGTCATGCTAAAATATAGTGCTAGTGGTCCAGGTCCTGGGTACAGTGTAAGTGTTACTTCAGCCTTCTCAAAGGATGTCATCTTTCTAGAATATATTTCTGCCAGCTTTTGCTTTGCTTCTGTGTGATACTGTCAAATTGCTTGGTAAGTAAGCAGAATTATAGTGTAAATGAGCGTACTATCAGAAACAAAACCCTGAGAGTGTGCGTAGGAGAGGAGGGAAGGAGAGGATTTTGGAGGCAAAGGGGGAAGGAAGAAGGAGAAGAAGCAAGCCACAGTACAGGGCAAGTATCATTGCTGCTCTAGCTGTGTGCTGGATTAGTCAGAAGGACTCCAAAAATAGCTTTCACAGCTGCTTGAACCCGGGCTTTGGATGTAGCAAACAAGGATTAACATTCCACAGAGGCTGGCAGGGGATATTGCAGTATTTCCTCTTGTTCTGGTCCGTTTTCCAGGACAGCTTTTAGAATAGGTCAAGAAGCTGTTTTGCATAACAGAATCCCATCAGCCTTGTACAGTACTGTGTAACCTTTTAGATTCCAGGCTTAAAGGGGTATTATCAATCTTAAGAAATTCATTAATTAATGTTATTAGTAACACTCTAGTGTTTAACTATGCTCTTTAAGGATGGATAGGAATTTAGTTTCTCATACAAGCTTTCAGTGTAACTGTTTATATTGCAGGCAATGCACGAGGGTATTTATAGCACCTGGTTTTGAAATTAAAAAGAATAGAATTAATTTAAAACTGTTAGGGGTTTTTTTCCACAGAATTAAAATACTTTTCTAGACTTGCAAGCACATGACCAAGTTACATAATTTTCTGTAGCCAATACAGTCATGTGAACTTCCAGGGAATGCATGGTTTTCTCTGTAACGTGCTTAAAATATTACTTCTAATGATGCATGTAAACATAAGTACTTCTCAGATAGTCTATCTAAAATAAATGAGCAAAATCATTGTACCTGTTGTTTGAGGATTTTTTTTTTCATATTTTTTGGTCTTTTTTCCAGATGTGTGTGGTGTCAGTACACTGTACATGATGAATGCATGATGGATTGTTTAAAGACTGAGGAGTGTACATTTGGAGAATTCAGAGACTTAATTATTCCACCATACTATCTGTCTACAATCAACCAGATGCGTAAAGACAAAAGAACTAATTACGAAAAGGTAATTGTCTACTGCTTCTTGGGTTTATAACATATTAAAAAACAAAAACAAAACCCCAGAAACATTAAAACTTGAAATTAGTACATTGTCAGGTTATTAACTATCAGGTAAATGTTTCAATATATATGAAGTACTTGCAGTGTTAATTTGGAAGTGTTTGTCATTTTATTCACATGATGGTTGAAGCATGAGCAGACATTTGGATTTTGTTATTCCAGAACAACACTGAGATTTGGGTACCTTACTTCCTTGAATGTTTTGTGATTTTTCTACTACTGTGTTCATAATATTGTAGTATTTGTTGTCCTAGGCACTGTAGAACAGAAATCTACAACCTTGGTGTGTCAGAAGTATTTGTTTCTATTTTGACTACTTCAGACTAATTGGTAACTTCCTCATTTCAGCACTTACAGGGGACAGGTTTTGGAGCAAGGCTATAAACATTTTCAAATGTGCAGTATTTGTGTGACTGACTGACTTTTACCTTTTTGCAGGTAGTACCTTACTGCGGAAAACACTGGATGCCAGTAATCGTACTGGCTAATACTCGTAGTGGAAACAACATGGGTGAAACTTTACTAGGAGAATTTAAAATTCTGCTGAACCCCGTTCAGGTATTTACAGTGAAAAGCCACTATAATAAAATAGAAGTTTAAATTAGAATAAGCATCACTTTGCTTATACAATGGCAGTAGGATCTTATGGAAGATCAGTAAAGGAAACAAATTCATGTAGTTTGTTTGTTTAGAAAGAATAGCTTGATACAGAGAGACCAAAAGCGCAGAGGCTTCTCCCACCCCCAGGTTTGTGATGGTTCTACTACTGGTCCAGTTTTCTATTTATAGTAATACATGCAATAGTTCTGTTAATGATAAGTATCTGGCTCTCGAAACAGTGTACAATTTTTAGAAAATTAAATACTTAGATCTTCTTAATTTGAAACCTGCATTTGTTTAAATCCTCACTTCACTTGTGAAAACGTCCGTGTTTACAGTTGCCGCTTTGCGTTGTTGCTTTCCCCTTAAAATCCACTGGGATGGCACAGGATGCTGACGTAAGGCAGGCAGTTGTTCCTTGGATTTCCTGGCTGCACCTTAATACTCTTCCTTTAGAGTTCAAAACCCAGCCTTAGAATACAGCCTAACAGAAATCACCGATGTGTTTGTTTTAAATGCATCCCAATAAGGCTTTAAAGAATAAATCTCTTTGTATGCTGAGTATTTAAAAATAACTTTTATCTAAAGTCTTTCGCCTTTACAGACTTCATCATAATGCCTCTAGATACAGACTTTTCTTAGGACTTTGATAGTAAGTTTATCAGCGAGGATAAACTACAGCTCGGTTTATCAGTGGCATTTATTCTTAGTGAAGCAGCTGGAGCTCTGTTGTGAATTTGGGAAACCAAATTCTGCTCATAAAAGACAGCTCATTTGCTAATGTAACATTGTAAATGGAGAATCTTTGTTTTGCATTCGAATAAACTTCTTGAAGTTGTTTATCTGAGGCAAATCCTGAGTCATGTTCTGTGAACCTACAGAACTCCTTATTTTCCTTTCTTCTAGGTTTTTGATCTAAGCAAAACTGCACCTACTAAAGCACTCCAGCTCTGCACCTTGCTGCCTTGCAACGCTGTCAGGGTTCTTGTCTGTGGTGGGGATGGCACAGTAGGCTGGGTCCTGGATGCAATTGATGAAATGAAGATAAAGGTATTGTGTTTTAAATTCAGAGATGTCTTATGGTAAAATGAGGTTTGGAGCTGCTAAAGTGCTCCATGTAATCTCTTACATTTATTGTTTTCATCTTCTTGAATAAGCCTACAGAGAAATATTTGCAGAATTGCTTATTCATATTGCGGGGGCGGGGGGAAATGCATCTTGTTATGAGTCCCTGTAGTTCGGGAAAGATATAAAAGCTTTAGATTTTAAATGATACTTAAAGTCATTCTTTTCTGTAAAACAAGAAAAGAACAAGCTGCAGAATATTTTATGCATTGTTTGTTCCTCTTCGTCTTAGCAGATTTATTTTGTTGTAAATGGCATCGCTCATAACGGCTAATGTGTTCTGACTGCTCATTTCTCCCAGCACGCTCAGTCTTTTATAATAACCTCATAATTTTGCTGGCTATACTGGTTGTGTTGCCAGTGCATGAATGAGTGCAGTAATTTAATTCAGCTCCTTATCATATATTCTAAAGAACCTATCAGTCTGCAGCCTCACCTGTTAACAGCAACTAGAGAAGGAAAACGTAAGCTGTATGTTTACTTTTGATTTGAAATGGAATATATTCCAATTTCCAGGGTACTACTAAACTCCTGAGAAAATTAAGAATGAAGAATAATTACTGGGGCTTTAGCGCTTTACCTAATAAACTTTTTCTCTAGTGATGAAAGGAAAAAAGTTACTCTTCTTGTATCAATGTCTTTTTTTTTTTTTTCCCCCTGGGGCTTTCTTGTTACTACATGAAACATTGTAGTCGAAGGCCATTATTACAATTTCATGCATAGTCAGACTGAGCTGCTTTGAGAATTTTTATGTACTGATAAAGTGGAAATGCAAAAAAGTGTAACTATAAAGGTTAATGAATATGAGTATATGGTTACGTCGTCTTGGATACTTGATGTATTATCCCTCAGAGCTAATATAGTTGATGAAGTCTGAGTGGTTCTTTGTTTCCAAGTATTCAAACTGAGTCATAGGAGTTACACAAATACTGTTGAGGTTATCAGCAAACCATTTCTGTTATCAGCAGTAGGTTATTTGCTCCCTTCGTTTATCTTTACTCTCAAATACAGGCTACCTGGCTGATACCTCTTCTTGAAAATATAGTAACCATAATGCCACTTATTGCAAGTACTTTTCACAGCTGAATTTCAAAGGCCATAGTAAATCTGACATAACTGTTCACCCTTCTGTGGTAAAGAGAGCAAAGACCTTTGCTAAGGGGCCATTTTGAATGTCTGCTTCTGTTGCTTACTCTCTGATCTGCAGAGGTGATCACTATCTGCTCCATCTGTTGATGGCAGTTGGATCTGTGTGTGTATGTGGCACCTATGACACTTAGATACTGACTTCCCTTCTTTGAGTATGTGAATTTCTGTCCGTGGTTGAATACCCTAGTATGTGCATCTGTTGTTTTAGACCTAACGACACTTCAGTCTTGTAAGAGCATTTTGGCGTCTTGTTGTGGTTCACAGCCTTGTGTCTTACGTCTGTCTTAGTGTTCATATCACATCCCAGAGGTATGTGCACTAACAGTGTTAGTAACTTACCCATGGCTGCAGCAAGTCAGCAGCGTATAATCAGGAAATCAAATGAGAAGCTCAGGCTTCCACTTCTAGATCCAAAGCATCATTCTTTTGAAGGCATACTCTGTTCAGTATTAATAACGCATTGTTCCCATATTGTGTTCGTGTTCTCTTCTCACAATGGTTTAACATTTCCTTCCTTTGCATTATCCCTACGATAAGTACTTAAATGTGCCATCTGCTATGCTAACGCTGCCAGCTCTATTGCTCTGCACTATGTAACAAGCTGCTATGAAGATTAATATTTATCTAACCTGAACATTTGGGGATAAAAGGGAGAAAATGAGTGCTGAAGAATGAGCTAATATGCAGTGTTTCTGTATCCTAGGGGCAAGAACGTTATATTCCACAAGTTGCAATTTTACCTCTAGGAACAGGTAACGACCTGTCTAATACACTGGGCTGGGGTGCAGGTTATGCTGGAGAAGTCCCTGTAGAAGAAATCTTACAAAATGTCATGGAGGCAGATGGAATCAAACTAGACAGGTAAGTAACAGCGAAAAGATAAATTCTATAGAACCAAATGCTACTATAGCTCTACTGGTACCCAGTTGCAGCAGTATAGGTAAAGAAACACAAGTATTGCTGGAGGGAACTGCAAAATAACTGAGGTCCAAATTACTCTTTATTTAGTTCTACAAGGCTTAACTCTTTCATAATTTAACTACATTTGAATCTTTTGACTTGATCCCAGTATAGATGTGAGATTCCTAACTACACCTTTGATACTAAGTGAGAACGTGCGTCTGTCATGCATCTAAGTAACGGCTGTTGTTTTGCAGATGGAAGGTTCAAGTAACAAACAAAAGATACTACAACTTAAGGAAACCAAAGGTATGGTTTGCAAGTATAAATATGGATTCTATGAAATACCTGTATGTTTATACTTATATTTCTGATTACCTACTTCCCATTAAACACTGTGACTTTTAAATCCTAATAATGGTATTTAATAAGACCATAACTAGAAGTTCTGTCTTACAGGTATTCACCATGAACAACTACTTTTCTATAGGACCTGATGCTCTCATGGCTTTAAATTTTCATGCTCATCGTGAGAAGACTCCCTCTTTGTTTTCCAGCAGAATTATTAATAAGGTGTGTTTGGTAAAGTGACATTTTCTCCTTGTGGTTGTTGATTTGACTTAAGGCTATTTTTTGCTTTGCATTGCTTTACTCCCCTACTTCCTTTCATGCATTTTAAGAGTTTGAACTCATTTTTCTTGGGGAGGGGATTCCATGGGTAAAACATGTTTCCAGCCTACTCACAAGTGTTCTGCCTTGCCCTTTCTTGCTTACAGAATATGCTGTTTGTTCGACTTTTGTTTAGAATGTCTCATTTGCTTTGCAACTTAATGGGTTAAGGACATTGCCTATTTCCTTTTAAAGTGGAAAGCAAGTTTCTTAGGCAAGTTGTAGCCTATCTGATGAAGCAAGCTTAGCTGAAGGATGTGCAAATATGTTACATATGAATTTTAGGTAAAGTTTGCAGAACCATAACTATATGTGAATATTTCAAATAATCTTCTTATGTATTGTCTTTTTCTAACAGTGTTTTCTGTTCTCCCTATTTGGTTTTTTTTTTAACAGGCTGTTTATTTTTTTTATGGAACCAAAGACTGCTTAGTACAAGAATGTAAAGATCTTAACAAAAAGGTTGAGGTAAGTTTTTTAACTTGCTTATTCTCTGGACAATCAGTGAAGGGTGAAAACTTGCCTTGTGAAAGGAAAGGGGAAGAGCTTTGCAGTTTACATTTATATGATATTTGTATAAGGATGGCTCTGGACTTGGGGTATTTTTGACGTTCCTTTTGCTGTCTGCAGTTTACTTCATGGAATTCATGTCTTTGGGCTTACTAAAAATTCTTAAGTTTTTTTTCTGGCCTTGACTCAGTTCTATGAGTTCAAGTACTGATATTCAGATAAAATTTGCCTTTGCACCAGAGACTTACATAAGTGAGAGTTCCTTTTTCTTTTCTTTATTAACCAAAATTTATTACAGCTTAGGATATCTTGTGAAATCAGAAGTAATTTTTTTTAAAGTATGAAAAGAAAACACGTTCTGTTTGTACAGTTTTTCTTCAAGTAGAAGCCTATTAAATGCATAAAGAGAATAACTAGCTTATACTGAAGTACTGAATTTGATCCACAGTAATTAACTTGTGTTTGTCTTTTAAAGCTAGAGTTGGATGGTGAGAGAATCGAGTTGCCGAATTTGGAAGGCATCATTGTCCTGAATATTGGATACTGGGGAGGTGGCTGTAGGCTCTGGGAAGGAATGGGTGATGAACCTTATCCCTTGGCGAGGTACACAGTGCATCTTTTACTTTTTTTTTTCCTTTAACAGTTCTTGTGGTGTAAGCAATTCCCTTCAGTGGGCTGTGCTTATGTAGCCAGCCTGAAAGTCAGAAGGATTCCTTGTGACAGTAGGCTATCTCAGATTTTTATTTTCCTCATGTTAGACACTTGGACTAAGTGCATCCCACACATCAGGTTTTTTAAGACCTTCTCAAAATGTCTGGCATGATTAAGCAATAGTGTTGAAGAGGCTATTAAAAATAAAGGTAGTCTTCAAAAAGTAGGAGGTATGTCAATTTCAGAATATAAAAGAACACCTCTTAATAGAGATTAAAATATAAAATAATAAACAAGCCAAAAATTCTACTCCAATACTTGAATAAGTTGGCTGGAGCAATACTAAAGAGGAGAATAGGTCGGTGCATTAGTTATTCCCTTTTGTGACTTCTTTCTTCAGAAGCCATGTGTATATATAGTTCTGTTAATCCTGGATTTCTAAAAATTATTTGGGTAATCAAAATTATTGGGTAATTTGGTTCACCAAAATCTAAAAAATTAAGCTGTTAAAAGATTTTCCTGTAGATAAATAACTGACCAAAAAGACAGAAAATTGTACAAATTTATGGAAGAGAAATCCACTGTGGGCCTGAAATATGCACGATGAGTCTTGGAAAGTCACATATCCATAATTGCCAGAAGCTGGCTAAGGTGTACAGCTGCTGTATTGCTCCATACTTGTGTTTTTGTATGGCTTCCTTTGCCCTTCAGCGTGATTTGTTGTCCAGCACAAACAGATAGTTTAAACATGTTTGTAGAGTAACATTTGTCTTCTCTATAGGAATAGCCATAAAAGAACTGTGTAATACTTGGATAGGTATTCAGAGCTCATGAGCATCACTAAAGAGTCTCCTTAATTCATAGACATGACGATGGACTTCTGGAAGTTGTTGGGGTTCATGGTTCTTTCCATTGTGCCCAGATTCAAGTGAAACTGGCAAATCCTGTTCGCCTAGGGCAGGCACATACAGTGAGGGTAAGTGCTGTTTATGAACTTGTTTCCCTAAATTTTTTTTAATACACAGTATAGAATCTCAAACACTCAACTGTCTGATCTGAAGCTGCAGTTTGCAGTTGAGCTAGATGTTTCTCTTCCTTAGTAAAAATTAATTATGTCATAATTCACAGTCCTCTGTTGCTGTGGTTGGCGGCCTGTGAGTGCAACTAATTATATGCTGAGTTTCTACCTGGCCAGCACCCGTATATTGTAGTTGTAAAAAGCATCTTCAGAGCTATTTTGAACTGCTCTGATTATGTGTTCTTCTGTTTAATACTAGCTGATCTTGAAGAGTTCAAAGATGCCGATGCAGGTGGATGGAGAGCCATGGGCTCAGGGGCCCTGCACTGTTACCATAACTCATAAGACACATGCACTGATGTTGTATCACTTGGGTGAACAGACAGATGACGAAGCTTCCAGCATGTCTGAGCAAGACCACGTGGGAGAACAGACAGATGAAGATATATAGAGTTCGTGGAATTTCATGTAACATGCTGATCGACTTCTGCTCATTAAAAACACTGAGAACACCCAATCTAGATTAAGGTTTATGCCGTAAGGTTCAGACTTGTGAATGAACTAGAGCTGAGGAAAAAGCCATGCTTTTATGTTCATGAAAACTTTCACAGCTGAATTACCACAACTGTTTTGCCTTTTAGATTGGTGATGCCCAGCCTTTTAGCTGGAGGAGCTGGTTACTCTAATGGCAGGAAACAGACAGATACTGCAGCCCTTCCTTGCTGTGGAATCAGATCTGCACATACACAGTATAGTATGCAAAAGGTTTGATGCCCTTGGAAAAGAGGATCAGCTGAGAGTTTGGCCTGCTTCCACAGGCCCTCTTCCTCAGAACAGTTCCAGAATAGAAAACCAGACCAAGTAGGATGTGGGCTGACTTTCTGACAACAGCCTGCTCCTGGCTGCCGTCTCTTCTTGGGAGCAGGACGAACACTTTTCGGTGCACCTGCTTGGGCAGGCCATATCTAATAGGCTTGACTGGGAGAGCAGAGGATCTGGGAGCTCCTGCGAAGGTGGTTAGCAAGAAAGATGCTTTTGGACCAAAGGTTTCTGGAAATGTTCTGTTAGCAAATGACCTTTTTCAGGGGCATTGTAAGCCATAGACAGAGTACTCCTGAGGTCCCGAGTACCCAAGATACAACTTCAAAATCATTGTACCATGACTTGCACTGAGTGATCCTGTGACTGACTCTGCTTCAATGAGAGACTAATTCTAGTTTTTCTAAATAGCAACATCTTAGTTCTTGAGGAGGCTTTTTGGAGGAAAACTTGGACAAAGGAGGTGTCTTTTTTTAGCTGTTTACAGGCGGGTTTTAAATAATGGTGATTGGTAAATGTGTTTTTTTTAAAGGCTTGTTAAAAATCTTCCTTCATAATCACCTGAAAATGACCAATAGCCAGTCAGTCTGTTAACTGTTCAAGTGTGGAGGTTGAGAGCTGAGTTTGTAGGGGTTAGCAAGTTCTGGTGTTCATGTGTATAATTTGATTGTGAAAAAAAGCATGGAAGCATTTGTCTTCTGACTGGCTCTTAGGGGGTCAAAGATGCCTTGTTCGACCTGGAACTTCATTTCCCATATGAATACGGGGCGAGAAAAAGATTGGTGGCCTATACTGATAGTAAAGGTTAAGAACACGTACAACAGTACATGGAAACTGTCAGTTTGGCATATCTAAACCTTCTCAGGTGAAAGCATCTCCATGGTTAACAGAAGTAAAAATCTGCTTCCTCTTTTCTTGTCTCATGTGATTTAAGCCTGCAGCAGGTGAGAGCTGTGAGTTGAGGTTTAAAATTGGTCACTAAGTAATTCAGTTAAGTCCAGTTGAGTTCCTGAAGGTGATCATCCAGTTAGGAAGAGAATTTATGCTGAATGTGTCATGCATAAACCAAGATCATAAGAGAAGTTGAGAGCCTTGCTGTGAACTTTGAATGTTGCTGCTTTTGTCAGAACTCCCCCAATCTTTCTTCCCCCCCCCCCCCCCCCCGGCTTTTTTCTTTATGCTAACTGAAAGCGATACCGTTGGGTAAAGTAGGCTGTTTCTAGCTTTTGTAAAATGAAACTCTTTTTTCAATGATCTATAAAATGACATTTGCATTAATGGTGAATGAACTATTTATATTTTAAAATAATTTATTGAAACCTTGGCAAAGTCAGTATTTTTAAAACTTTAAATTGTAATCCTCTTTGGAGAGCATTTTTAACTTGATGGTATTCGTTGTAGAAAGTGTATGTACTAGATCTTAAATACTACTGATTATCAGTGAATTTATAGCTGCCTGAAAATGTGATTAGAGTGTAATGAACTGTAAAGCAGAAGCCATTTGTAAATTCCATACTCATTAGCCTTATACACCTCATCTTAATTATTTTATTGTATGTAAGTATAGAAAACAAATGAATAGTTAAATCTATGTAAAAAGTGTTTAAAATGCCCCAAGGTATACTATGTTGTGTAAATCCACTACCCTTTTTTTTGTTATGAGGTTCAATTTGTGTTAGCTTCAAGAATCTTACTAGTTAAGTTATTAATTTTTTTAATAACTTGTAATCATCAGCATCCTAAAAATAGTTAAGTTCTATGCTGTGGTTCTTACGTAACTATTGTTTACAAACAAATGACAAGCCTGGAAAAGCAGGGTATGTGCTACGAAAGGCAGTATTTTCTCAAGAGAAATGACACCACTGGCTACTTGATCTAAACTATTTA
The DNA here is from genome assembly GCF_013368605.1 of Nyctibius grandis. Taxonomy (NCBI): domain Eukaryota; kingdom Metazoa; phylum Chordata; class Aves; order Nyctibiiformes; family Nyctibiidae; genus Nyctibius; species Nyctibius grandis. Next base: position 9,024,384 of record NC_090672.1, read on the forward strand.
TAATACAGTTTAAACAGTTACCTGAAGTTAATCAGATGATTATTCAAATTGTTCTATAGCCTAAGAACCTTTAACTGTTCAAAAACTTCACTCTTTGAACTCCTGACATCTAGGAAAATAATAATCGATGCCAAGACTTTGAAAGTCTCCCTTTTCTACAGAAGGCGAGCTGGTGTCTGCACTTGTGCTTTGCCTGAGTGGGTACCAGTGATGTTGTACTCTGTTTGTGCAGGCAAGATCCTCCCACTTACTGCAGCCTGCCAGGAGTCCAGTCCTAAGTGTGTGAAATCCTCTTTGGGGAGTGTAAATCCATCGTTCCTTTTGGAGAAACAAAGGAGAACTAGAAGTGAAAGTAGCACCTAATTGTGCGCTTGTCTGGGACAACCCCTGGTAAACGGTCTTGTTTGTGTTGGACAGATCATCCCCTTCTTGCATGTGGAAGTGAAGAAGTTTCTGTTTCACAAATTGTTAGTGATTGCAGCAAATGACAGGTAGCAAACGTAGCCAGTGTAAGTGCGGGGAAGCCTCTTGTAAAATTGTATTTATGGTATGGAGAATGTTCTGTAAGGTTGCAGTGTCCCGTTCCCAGTCAGACGTGGGGTCGTCCTTCTGTTGTAACTACATGTAGTTGTCATACGCGTGACAAAAAAAGTTCTGTTTAAACATACAGTGTCAGCACTAGAATCTGTTGGGAAGTCTTGCTGTTTCCAACATGCTGTGCTTTGATTTCAGTGTATCCTCCTTCCCACTGTGTTGCACATTGGGTTAAAGCCTGTTTTGAGTTACTGTTATGGAACTGGTTTAAGTTTTAGTCCAACTGCAGACAGTCAGTGTCAGCAGTGGGCTCCCAGATTCTAATGTTAACATAAATTAACTTCCCTAATTTGTAATATAGCTGTAGCTGCTTAATGTTGTCATGTGAGTTGTGACTGTAAAACTGTTACATGCTTTTTTAATGTTGTAGGTGCATAAAGCATCAGCACACATAGCTAATGTATAGCTCTTCTGAAAACAGACTGGAAACCTGAAAGTACTGCAGTACATTCTCTCACCCAGGACAGGGTCATCTGCAGCTGGATCTCATGTCCTGCACTGAAGGATTTTCCCTTACCCTGTTAATGATTAACATTGGAAAAATAGTGAAAAAATAGTCCCCCTGACCTATTCTGAAAGTAAAATTTTTGCTCTTTGCTGCTGGGGAGGAACCTCCCTGTTCTCCACAGCTTCTGAGAACTGGCAGGTAAAGGTTCTGGTTTCAGTTTCACCAGTTCTTTCTGGTTCTGCGTTATCTTGCACTGAAGCTCACAGCTTTTATAGTGTATGTTGTTGTGTTTCACTGGTTAAAAAAGAATTTACAGCACTGTACCTTTGCTGTGAACAGCATAATGGTATCAAGGTTACAATACTCGTTTCTACTTGGCAACAAATACTTTTTGGTAGAGCGCCACTTTAGCCTAGTTAGTTCATCTATGGGTAAGAGTAGGACACTGAGGAGTCTTTTGCATGTGTTCTAACTGAAAATCCTTCTTTTGTTCTGTATTTCAGACCAAGTACTAGCAGTTTTCTTCCTTTTGGAAAAGAAAAAAGATTTGACCCTTCAGTTAGAAGTAAACTTGGGATAGCTGCAGATTTAAAAATACTAGTAGCATAACTGATCCTGTTGAATGTGAACCACTTATTTGAAAATGCTCTGACTCTTTTTCTGAGAAATGATAGCTGCTTCCTGAACACAGGAATGAGACAAGAGACCACTTCTTCATTTAGCAATTAGGTGTATTGAGAGAATTTTCACATTCTGTATTTCAGCTTCGTTCAGGCCACAGTTCTAAAAGCACAGCATGAGCAAAGTTTCTGTGTCTCACTAAGAGTGCTGAATACCCGGTTCAGGTTTTGGGCATCTCAGGGAGAGACTTCTAGCTGGAGTAAAGCCACATGCCTTGACTAAACCTAGTGATGTTATGCTGATTTACATTAGCTGAGGATCTGGCCCTTACCTGTGCAAAAGTGTGAATGTATTCAAAATGTTACCTTGTTTCTCATTAATACTGCCCTGTTCACTGTGCTATATACTCATATTGCCCTATGTAATTCATTTGTTGCGTTGTTTCATTTGTAACTTGTTTGTAGATTTCAGCATAATTTTCTTTTTAAGAGTAAGTGGGAACTTACATTGTGAGTTTATTGCATTCTGTATCTTCAAAGTTTACATCCCTCCAAAGCCATTTTGTCTGCTACCAACTGTTGTAATCCTTAGAGTACCCCCAGCTGTCTTCTCTTTCTAGGATTTTTATAGTTAAAGAGAATGGATTTTTATTTTTGTAGCTTGTAACTTCAATATGTATAGTAGTTATTTCTATTTAGTAGTTAGTGATCAGAGTACTGTAAAAATGTTACTTTTAAGAGCTGTAACTTTAAATTAGTAATAACTACTTACAAGCAAATACCAGCATGTTAACAGTTTTAAAAAAAAGTTATTCTTTAGCTTGGAAATACTGTGATGCTGTGACTTGGGATTAGTATTGAATGTGTTTATGCATATATTCTGAAGTTGCACTAGGGGAAAAAGTAGCTTAAAATGCAAGTAATAGATCAAAAAATAGAATTTGTAACATCTTAGATTTTTTTCAACTGAGAAAGGTGATGTTTGGGATTCAGTATTTTTTTGGTTTTCCCACAGAACAGTGAGGAAGGAGTGATCCGTATACTCTTGATAAACAGTTATTTCCTTATGGTGCAGTTTGAGATATGTATTATTTAGTGCCCAAACACAAGCAAAAGCCATCTGCAGCATTCCTGCTTCTCTTCTCAGAAAACAAAAACATCTTACTTGCAAACAAATAACCAGCCAACATAATACTGAGCCCCCAATATAAATGTTTAAAGTCAAAATTTGTTAATTTTTTCTTGACATCAAGTGACACTTTCAAATCTCAAATTGTTTTTCCTTTGATTTTTAAAAGAAGGCAGGCTGAAATGAGCAGATAAGGAGGTGTTACTGTGAAACTCTTAGTCATAAAACCTGGGCAGGGTGTTCTTTATCTGCTGCGTAGGCACAGGAGTGATTGTGGAACGTCTCATGAAAGTCCCTGCTTTGTTTGCACCCTCAGTGACATCATCCAATATTTCTGAAGCGGGTGATAATACCGTAGGCGCCTGTAGTTGTGATGTTTACTCAGATCATTACGTGTGGGTGATGTGTATTATTTGAGTACTTGGGCCAGGTTCTCTCTGTAAGAAGCTGCAACTTCAGTGAAGTCCCAGAACTCCACCTGGTTCTGTGGTGGGACTCCACACTAACACAAGCGAAACTGAAGTTTTGTCTTCAGTCAGTTGTATCGTGGCCTCTCTCTTGTGGCCCGAGCTCCCAGAAGGCTCTTTGGAGAAACATCTGCTCCATATTCTTCATAGAAGCTTGTAAATACAGATTTTTCACAGCACTGACTCTGTTACTGAATTTCCTAATGCATCTTTTTGTTGTCTTGTTACTTGTACTGTATTTCTCTGTAGACTAAACTGTGTGGATTAAAGCGTTTAAACTCAGTTTTTCCTGTTCCTCTCTGTGCATGAAAGCCAATGCGAGTTTTCAACTCTTAACAACCCGGTGCTGACGAGAACTGCTTGGCTTTGAGAGGGCTGCGGTAGGATCAGCTTGGTCGTTTTGAGAAGAGTTGTATTTTGTTGAACACTGCAGCCATGCTTCTGCCTGAGATCCCTGCTGCAAAGTCCGAGTGTTTCAGACCCGATACATGGGAAAATTCTAGACAACATGGTAATATAATTCAGGGGTAAAACTAATACTGTTTGGTAGCCTACAGCGATGTCTCGGCAGCTGCTTGCCCACTTCTGTTTCACCTTTCTCCTCAAGGTGTTCACCCCTGAGGAACAGCTGGGTTTGTGTGGCTTTAGAATAGCTGTGTTCAAAAAGCCCAGGCTTCAATAGTCAGTTGAAATGTTGAGATTGTTCCTTCTCACCGATGTGCTCAGTGATTTGGGATCTTAAAACAGTTTGTGTTGTGATGCACATTCTTTATTTAGTCTAAGGGGGGAAGCAGGCCTACGAATTTCTTACCTGTAAAGAGCAATTTCTAGATAAGAGTTTTAGCAGATGTTTTGGTGTTACGTGGTGTTAACATAAACTGGAGGTGGGAGAGCTGCTGAGCACTCAGCAAAATACAGAGAGGCCGTTCCACAGAAAGGGGAAATGCGGCTGGAAGATGTTCAGAGATCAAGAGGGTCAGTGCTTTCTCCTGCTGGCAGCAGATGGGTTAGTTGGGCTTTTGGAAGTGAATAAATCCTCCTGTGGGGCCACTTCATGATAGTGTCCATTCCCTGCCCAAGTCCCTTCCTCTGTTCCCCGATCCCATTTGCACAGAAGAGAGAATGGGCTCTGGCCTCTTAGCTCCTGTATCATGCTACAATAAAACCTTTAAAGACTATTTGTGTGGTGTTTTCTGTTGAAGGTGGGGTCAGAGCACAGATATTCAACAGGCTTTTTCTTAGATGGGTAAGACAATAGTTTCACAGAGCTTTGAGGATCACTGGCACTAATGTTAATACAAGATTTGGGTTTAATGCATTTTTAAATGTTTTCAGAACTGTTGGAGTGAACCGTGCCCCGCACCAACTTGAGCCAGGCTTCAGCCTGAAGTTGTGTCAGAAGTCACAGCGCAGGTACGTGTGGGGAAGAACGCGGGATCTTAGAAAAGTGCAAGTCCTTACTGCTTGCTTCAACTTTGAGCACAGAACAAAACATTTAGAGTTAGGGTTTACCATGAGTATTTATTGATTTCAAAATACCACAATTCGTTCGCTTTACAGCAGAAAAGATCAACAACAGTCAGTTTCTGAAACAGTTACAGGCACAGGCATAAAACAGATGGTGTAAAATCTGTGTCTCCTGCTCTGACAAGGATGTCTATATGGAATAACATATAGTATACATACATGGCTGATAGAGCAGTACAATCAACAGGTTAATATTTTCTAACAAGTATTTTACTGAAGCCTTTCGTTGCAGAAAAGATTGAATTTAAACAATTAGTGTATTTTCAGTGGGTGTTTCTCCATTTACTCTCACTTGTACACTAATACGCAAATCATTCCATTATCCTCATGGCTTTACTAACAAACACCAGAATTAGTTCTTTTTCTAGAATGGATAAGTTGGGTTCTTTATATATTAAAAAGAGAAGTATAATTAGAACATGTGCTTGTATCTACATTTTGTTTAAAACCAGTACAGCTTTGATAGTTACTGGCCAAGTAAAAACACTTCAGTTGTGTTGAAGAGGCTTCTGAACCATTATCATGCTGTAACTAGTATTTTTTCCTAACGTTATATCACCCCCATGTTTCGATGTATCCAAGATATCTGAAGCTAACCAAAATATCAGTTTTCACAAGTGCAGAACTTCAGTTACATGTTTCTCGTTTCATTGCAAGTTAACAAACTTAATTCTATCATTTCTAGTCATTCGTAGCACAAAAGAAAACGAGAATCAGGAATACAGCGGCAGGCTAGCTTCACTGCCTGCTGTAATCCAGAACACCTCATGTGTTACAGAGTGTTGGTTATACACCAGTGTCACATTGAAAGAATCCAACCTTGTCCAACGTGGCAGAATAAGAGCTGCTCTCTACTTTGCTTGAGTGTCACTCCAGCCTATGGCTAAAGCAGCCCATAGACTTAGAGGTTCGTATTAACACTCCTTCAAAGTCAAGAAGCAATAGAAAATCTGGACTTTCTCCACTGCACAAACCACCGGAGCACTTTTTTTTTCCCCATGAACAAGGGGACAGAGTACTCCTCCAGCACCCTACTGAGCGGATCTGCAGCCCTGCCTTACAGCCAAGCAGCTCAAGGGACAGGATTTCTCAAAGGAAACTGCTCTTGTCCCTCACTGCTGAAAAACTGGAAGTGCAGAAAAAAAAGTTTGGCAGTTGTTGGCTCCTAGCAGGACACGTCCTCCTCCAGCACCTTTTGAAGTGTTCTGCTTAGTTTGGTGGTTTTAGTGCTGACTGTGCCTTGGGAAGCTGAGACCCTTGAGATAGTACAGCTACTCCAAAGACACCCGTGGCACTTTTAGGTCCACCATCAGTTCCATATCCTATTCTGGCCAAGGAAATGAAAGCGTCTTACCAGACTTATGCTATCCTTGACAAAGTACTAAGAGCTTACAAACCAAGTAAAAACAGAGACACTAAGCCTGAATTCCTGCAAGTCTCTCTCTAAAGCACTTTGGCAAATGTGAAACGTAGTCACTGAGGTTCCTTTGAGCCTTCTAACAATTCCCTTCCAAGCTGCCAGCAGTAGCTTTGTGTTTCATTTCACCAAGTCCCATTAGGGGGAGTTTTACAAACCAAACTCCAGGAAGTCTCTCATGTGAGCCTCCCTGTTCTTCATGGGCTACTCCAAGAAATAACATCTAGCAGGGTAAGTCCAGAGGCATCACCAAGATACAGGCCCAATAACTATGAGATCCAAATACCCTGATTGCCTACTGATTGTTTTAAAGTTGTAACTAAGAAATGCAGAACTACAGATTCCTCTGTACATGGTGAGGACTTCTGAAGACATACCACAACCCGAAGCAAAGAACACCAGGAGAATTAAAAATCCATCCCAGTGGGAATGGATGTATATTCCCCTTTGTGCTACTTCCCAGTATGTTTCAAAAGACTCAACCTGTCTGCCTGCAGGCTTCATGCAGAGAGGAAGCAGCATTTTCTAGGTACTGTGCACACTGTCTTGAGACTTCTCAAATCAGAGTCCCAATAACATGCAGGAAATCCAGTTTCTACCACCTGAACAACTAAAGATACACCAGCAGAGAACATCCCACCTCATGAAGAGGAAAAGCTTTGACAGGAGACCCTGCTTTAAGTGAACAGCATACTTACGCTCCCTATCCAAGCCAGAAATGCACTCCCTGAACTCCTCAGCACACAAAAACAACACTGAAGAGCCTTCAGTGCGAAGATGTGAAGCTTGTCCAGAGCATGAGACAGAAACGCTTCATCCCGCCAGCTCTGTTACTACAGGGCGCGCACGACTGCTCTGTGGGATCCTGAAGAGTCTCTGGCGTATTCCCAGCCTCTGAGTCAACGTCATTTATTTCCTGGTGATTCTGACACCATTTCTTATCCATCAACTCAAAGTCTCTGCATTTCCATTCTGATGAGATTTGTCATATTGACTTTTATGACTTAGCGTCGTAAGACCTGAACTTCCTGATTTTAATAGTTCATCCTGTACCATCTCATGGAGTCAGACACTGAGAGTACGTGTACTGCAAATCCTGACTATGGACAACAGGCTGTGTAAGAGAAAAAGGCAACACTGAGACCAACCTCAAAGCCTGGAGCCTGAATTTGTCAAGGAATTCTTCCTGTTTCTTTCTCAAAGGCGTTATTGCTACCTGTGAAACACATTTAGACCTGAAAATGAATTCTGGGGATCCTTTGCAGCAAACCACAGAAGCCACAGCAGCTACTGAAGACATTTAGTAACAGTTCGTATCGTAACTTTGCTTTTAGGAGGGCAATCAAGTGTTTTGCAAAACCTTTCACCACAGTTTTTATCATCAACGTTTTACTAAATCACTATCTAAAGGCTTTAGCAATTCAGACCAAAGAATCAGCACATTTCCCAAACTGCTTAAAAGAGCTAATAATCTTCATCTCAAACAAACAATCTTCGAGACTACTTAGACTAAGATGTACAAAGAGTTGCTTCAGGACTGATTATCTGCATGTAAGTACTCAGGTGACCTAAATTAAGATACAGGACTGCACTGTTTCAGTTGGCAGAGAGAGAGAACAGTGCCACTGGAGAATAACCAGAAGGCAGGGTACAAGGCTTCAGTAAACTGAGTTTTGAATTTATAGATCAAGTTATGCTTCTCCCCAACAGCCATGAAAATCACAAACCCTCCCTCGCAGTGGAGCAGCACACCAATCTTGGTGGCCTTCACATTGGGTAAGCACTTTTCAACATCATTATGCCAGGATGATATTTTGGAATTAAACCACTCGATACACCAAGAACTGCTGTTCCTCCCCAGGCGGCTCTCCGGGCCGTGCCGGTCCATGCTGCCGTAGCAGATGCCAATGCCACAGAAGCTGTTCTGCTGCAGTTCCACTTCCCAGTAGTGGATGCCTCTCTTGAAGCACTGGAACCCCAGCACTTGGGAACAATCGGTGAAGCGCTGAGGGTGGTGGTTATAATTCATGGGGGTGTCTGAGACAGACATCCTGGTGTATCTCTCAGACAGAATCACTTTGTTATGAGCTGTGTTGTAATCCAGCGTGATGTTAGCAGCATCTGCAATGACATAAATCGTTTGAAGGTACTGAAGAGCAAAGCACTTCTATTTATACCGTCCTGCCCAGGCATTGTTCCTATGCACGTTCATCTCCCTGCTCTGCTTCCCTCCCCAGGGCAGGCAGTTCTTAGGGCCACAGCAATAGCTGCTGGGTTCAACTGCAGCTCTGGGTCACACAGCAGGCAAATGGAGGGCAAGTTTCCTTCCTTCCTGCATCCCCCTGGGATTCCTTCACCACCCAAATATATGCTGGCAGAAGAAGAGGATTGCTGGTCTGGCAGTGAAAGGTATACCATATTGTATGGCATCTGGTATAGCATCTTAAACAAGCCATCATGGGCTCACATAAAAGCCTGCATTTCATTTCAAAGAAAAATCCAGTGCATTACGTTGTATTTCTAAGCTACTCTCATGCAGTCGTTTTGAGGGAAACCAAAGCCATTACTGAGAAAACTTCATTTACCTTCATATACATGAATAGCAAAGATAAATTTGATTCATCTGGCAAAAGAACCACTGGGAAACCTCCTGCTCTCTTTTCCTCCAAAAATTTCCTTCATTTGTAACAACCAGTTGATAACCTACTAAGCTAACCAAACCCCCTCAAAAGTACTTTTGTCAGAAGACTACAGAGGGCACATAACACCAGTGCAGTAAGTGCAGAGAGTTCATCTGAAAGTAGTGTAAACGTTGGGTGTCTTACACTGCAACAGCTCCTCCCTGGGTTTCTTCAGAAAGCTGTCAATAAGCTCTTTAACATTTGGTGCTCCCGTGGTTGGTGCTGTATCAACAGAAGAAAAGAGAGTTTGGCCAGTTGGGAAGAAACCCTGCATGCTTAACACAGCGTCCCAGACACCCTCAGGCTGGAGTGGACCTCTAGAAGTTATCTGGTTGAGCCTCCTGCTCCACGCAGGGTTAACTTCAGTATTAGCTCAGGTTGCTCACTGTCTTGTCAAGTTTTGAAAATCCCCTCTTGTCTCTGGGCATCCCCTTTCAGTGCTTGATCGCTCTCACAGTGACCAGTAAGAGCCTTCGCAGAGCACGAGTTGAACTTTTGCTTGATACACCAACACTAGTGACCATCTACTTATCATTTTAAGAGCAGTCAATGAAAATTAGAGTAAGTATGCTGAAAGTTTGTACTCACCAGCTTTAGCAGGTTTCTTTTTCTCCTCTGGAGAAAGGGGGAAAAAAAAAAAGAACCGTGAGTTCTACTGAGCGTGAAAAGCCCCTGATAGGCTATGCCACCTCTAACGCCGTCATCATGGCTCTTCTGAAGCTGCAGCAGTCGACAAAGCTGACAGCCCAGCATGTTGAAGCCATGTACAAATACAACCATACTGGAAAGCTACACATGAAGCACAACGTACTATTTGCTTCCTGTTTCACAGGGTCATAAGCCTGGAAGAAGCTTCATCTCTACTCCAGGATGCAGCGTGTTAGGGCAAGTGGTAATAAGCCTGTTCCCATGAGGCACACAGACTATGCCTTTTGTTTTTACAACAGATCTAGTGCAGCAGCAGGAGCTGCAAGTTCATTCAACTCCTGCAACCCACCACAGACCCCACTGAGTCCTCCACACCCAGGACTTGGGAATTGAAAGGACCAGGTGCCAAGAGCTCAGTGGAAGTAACAGAAGTAATTTCTTAACACTTGGATTTATTTCAAAAAGAGATTATGAAAGATCTTCCAAACAGGCTACAGTGCTGCATTAATACCAGTATTTGGTAAAACAACACTGAAAGGCCCCAGTATAACCTGCCACAAAGACTGTCTGCATCACCCCAGCCTTAGACTGTAGGCAAGACGTGGCCAGCAAAATGTCTGAGTAAAGCTGCTATTAATTATCACTTACTGGTATCTGCCTCCACCTGCGAAGTGGGTTGAGTCTGGTGGTTTTTCTCTTTGTGGGTGTGCTCTTGTGAGGGGGAAAAGAGAAAAAACAGAACGTGAACAGCTCATAAGCAGGATTCAATACATACAAAGCCATCAAACAAGCCAAGAGATGTTTAGTACAAATGAAAAAAAACCTGCAAGAACCAGTGGGTGGGGAGGCTCCGCCTGGCTGTACAGCCTGCACGGACACCACTGCAGGCGCACACCGAGGACAACGCACCATCGTACCTGTGCCGTTTGCTGCTTTCCAGTTCACAAAGAGCCCCAAACACCCTCCCCTTCCCACGCCAAAGTGCTCACTACAGATCATCACTGCATCACTGCTATAGCAAACAGCTCTGGGGTAACTGCTTGAATTCTTATTTAATGGCAAAACCATAGTCAGGAGAGGATGACATTCTTTAGCACTTACGTGGTCCCGGAGTTTTTTTCCCAGCAGAGGTTTTGTTTGCAGAAGCCGCTGGAGGGGTCTTAGTTTTCCCAGGTGTTAGTTTTGCTGCAATGGCAATATTTTACATTATGGTTTGTATTGCCAGGAACAGTAATGCAGGAGCAAAGACCTTTTTCAATCTTATGTTTCAGTTATGTGAACAGAACTTAAGTGATACTCATCAGAGATGGAAACTGCATGGAAGATACCTACACCCCAGTCCAAAAGATACTTTTGCTTAACCTGGTAAGTAGGGCTTTGTTCTACAACACTTACAAGATCAGCACCTTTACAGTCGGGTAACCACAGTCCTATAACTCTGAAGCATTTTATGTCACCCGTCAAATCCACACCCTAACTGCATCCAACCCTGCTACATAATAAAAATAAAAATTCCTGTAAGGAATAAAGGCTGAGCTGTGCCACAAGGGCATAGTATCATGACACTCATCAGCTTATCCAAGCATATATAAAAGTAAAGAGGAGCTAGCACCTTTTTTCTCCTAGTTAGCCCTGACTGTAGCATTTTTGTTTGGAAATGGAAAACTGCAGAAGCTGGAAGACACAACTTATATTAAGCAACAGTATTTGCTGCACTTTTTTTTTTTTAAAATGATACTTGGGTTAGAGGGGGAAGATCCCTCACTTGAACTCAAAGCCAAGGCAGAAAACGCCAGTTCTCCCAGTGATACTGTACCTTCTGGTCTTTTCTCCCTACACTGACTCACTGTATGTTTCACAATGTCTTTAAGGTTAATGGCAGACTGATAAGCGGAATGTATCAAGTTTTGGTCCATTTCAATTACAGGGACGAAAGCATCTTTTGTTGATGATCGTTGCAGTGCTGCTGCTCTCTGAAATGACAAATGGAAGATCTCATGCAGACCACCTTGTGTAGCAGACATAGAAAAACACAACCAAGTTACTTTAAATGCGGCGGGTTTTGTGCATTCATCTCAAATGCAAAGGAGCAAAGGCTACAGTCAGACACGACCCATGGCAAAATCTCAGCAGCAACCCACACGCGTTAATGCTCAACTGATCTCTGAAGGAGCGAGAAAGATCTATGAGACGGTGTCACAGCACGGAACTACAACCCCTCATGGAGACGAGTTCTTTCACCCCCTGACCCCTCTGCTTGCGGCAGAGGTGGTGACTGAATTGGGGGGAGTTCCCAGACACCCTTTCAGCCCTCTTTCATTGATAGCTGTGTATCTGTCAGTACATCCTTTTATAGCAGGTTCTTACACACAACAGCACTACCATTTGACTGCAAGTGTCTGGAGAGCAAGACAACCACATCGGGTTTTTGTGATTCTGCATTCTAGAAACATGAAGAACTGGATTCGCACTTAAAGGACATATTACCTTCAAAAACAGAATGTCATCACCTTCAGTCAGTGCCATCTCAATCTGATCTCTGAGAGACTGAATTTCATTCTTCTTGCTTCCCAGAACACCGTAAACGTAATCAAACTTATTGCAAACTCTTTTTTCTTCATCTGCAATTACTTTCAAGGTCTGATTTTCTGTTTCTTCAATTAAAGTTTTAATTTCTGAAAACTCACTTCTGATCAAATCTTTCTTCCTCGAAGCTGTCTCCTGGAGCAGACAAGAACAGACAGACTCTGGTTTCAAAAGAACAGTTCATGGACAAAATACTGCTTACTACTTACTGCTCTGACACCGCACACCCACTTGCATGGCTGCAGCCGTTCCTGCCTCCGAGACGTGGCATCTCTGGTTAATGCAAAGCTATTCCTGATCCTCCAAGAGATGTTCCAGGAGCACAGAAGTGCTACCCCGGCGCCTTTTCAGTTTCTTGGTCTGTACCACTCGGTTTAGAAAGGATGGCACAAGTGCTCTGCCAAAACGCCTCTTTTCTTTTCCTTCCCAATAACGTTTTCTCCTGCCCACGCAATGTCAATACCACAGCCGTTGTCACAAGAGTACAAGCATCAACAACACGCAGTGGCCAGCGTACATCGAGCAACCCGACAGCATTTTGAACAGTTACCCACTTACAGCAGCTTGGCTCTGGTTTGTTTTCACAGTGTTCATCGCTCGAGCAGCTCTCTCACTCTGATTATGCAGCTCCACCAGTTTCTTCTTCAGTGCTGACTGCAACAGTAGAGATCAGAAAGTATTTCAGAGAAGCAGTTGCCATGTCTGCTCTCAGTCGGGTCATGCTTTCTGGAGTAAGAGTTGTATTTACAGAAAGTTTTAAACAACGCCTGTAAGCATTTAGTACTATCAATTTAAAACCTACTGCTCCTTAAACCTTACAGCATATAAAAGTACTGTCCTGCACACATGTGGCTTGTGGAGCCAGCACCCTCCCTGCAGCTCCACCTCTCCCAGCAGCAAGATGCACGCTGCTGACTCACTCTTTTGATAGGGACTGAGCGCTTTCATCAGCACAGCGGTTCCCAGTGCTAAGAATAAACGTTACGTTAGCTCTCAGGTTGGACTTCAGGCACTAGGTTAACGCTACCGCTCACTCCTCTCATTTTAATGGAGAATTTTATTGCTCGGATGTGAATTACCTATTCCTTTAGTTCAAGATGCTGCTAAGCTAAATCAGGACTTTGCAGGGTAAGCAGTATACACGCTTGCTGAACAGATGAGAGTTTGGCCACCTGAGCTTTTCAAGTCTGCTTTACCCATCTACCCTCTGATTTTCAGCTGCGCTGTAAGACACGAAGGCCACGTTTCCTTCCCTTCCACTCCGTGGAGAACCTGCTCCTGGCTTCTATCTACGTGCCAGAGCTCTCCCTAGGCTTTTATAATTCTTTGCTTCGTAAGAACATACACAGAGCAATGTCTGTCCACAGCCCCTCGGCCAGCCTGCAGCGAGGCCACGCAGCAAACCCCGTGCAGCGAGCAGCAGAGCAGCTCGGAGTTGGGGGTGACACCAGCAGAGGCGGGAGGCCTCGCTGGCCAGCCCAGCCCAAACAGGAGCTCGCAATCAACCCCAACACGGCTCCTTCCCAGACCCTCAGAGCACCATCTTGGAGAGAGGAGGAAAACGCAAGGAACGACTCCAAAGATGTGCTTGAGCGCGCGTTGGAGGGCAGGTAACGGTTTGCCAAGGCCAGGCCTGAAATTTACAGTCCAAGTCTCGGTCCAGCCTCCCCCCGGCACTCCACAGCCCACGACCCCAGCGCCCAGGGACCCACCGGCCTCCGGGGGAGCGAAGGGGAGCCCCGGGGTGCCCCTGGGAAGGTGGTGCTCCAGCCCCGGGCAGAGCCGGCCGCCCCCGCCTGCCCCCGCCGCTCACCTCGGCGTCGGCTTTGGCCAGCTGCAGGGGGTTGGTGTGACACAGCTTGTGCCCGAGGAGGCAGAGGGAGCAGATGCAGCTGCCGTGCTGGCTGCAGAAGAACTCGAAGAGCTTGTTGTGCTTCGGGCACTTGCGCTGCTGCAGGTCGCGCAGGGGCGGGCAGAGCTGGTGGTCGCGGAAGGCGGGGCTGTCCTGGTGCGGCCGCAGGTGCTCGGGGCAGAAGGAGGCGGTGCAGGTCAGGCAGGTCTGCACGGCCGGCGCCTGCAGGCAGCTATCGCAGTACACGGGGGTCGCCTCCGCCCCGCACCCCCCCACCGCCACCGCCTCCTCCTCGGGCCCCGGCGCGGCCCCGGTGCAGCCCTGGAGCTGCTCCACCACCCGACACAGCACCGTGTTCTTCTGCAGCTGCGGGCGGCCCGCGAAGGTGGCCCGGCACTGCGGGCAGCTGAAGTTCGCCGACAGCCCGGCCCAGGAGAGCTCCAGGCAGGAGGCGCAGAAGTTGTGGCCGCAGGGCACCGTCACGGGGCTGCTGAAGAGGCAGAGGCAGATGGAGCAGGTCAGTTCCTCCTCCAGCCCCGCCAGGCCCGGCTCCGACGACGAACTGGCCAGCGCCGCCATCGCCCCGGCTGCTGCTGCCCCGAAACACCAGAAACGAAACTAGGGCCGGAGCTTTCCCGGAATCTACGCGCCCCGTCCCCGCCCCGGCGGGAGGGGCGGCAGCGCCGGGTCCCGCCCGGCCGTGGGGCCGCCAGCTCGACGGCTGCGGCGCCTCCTGGGTTGGGCCGGGCTGGGTCGGCAGCCCCGGGCAGCCGCGAGCTGTGCCCCTTGGGACGGGGGGAGCCGCGGCGGGGACGCTCTGGGCGCGGCCGCCTTCTGCCCCCGGGGTGAGCTCGGCCGCCGCCCATGCGCGGGGCCTGGCGGTGTCCAGGCGCGGGGGAGGAGGCGGAACGGCCCCGCGGTGCGCCCGGGCGGCGTCGGGTTTGGTTTCTAAACCAAAGTGAATAATTTCAGATGCGAATGCCCACCCCGGCTGCCAGCCCCAGCGCGGCGGGGAGCGCGGCCTCCAGCCTGCCCATGCCTGGGCCAAAACTGGTCACAAAGAAAGCTCCGGACACCCAGCGCAGTCCGGCAGCTGCCCGCCTCGGTCCCCGCCGCCCGCCTCGGTCCCCGCCGCCCGCCTCGGTCACCACTGCCCACCTTGGTCACCGCTGCCCATGAGCGTGTGCTCGAGGATGAGTAAATGTGTGAACCCCAACTCCCGCCATGCACTGGGCCGAGATGCCACCAGCCCCGGCTGCTTTCCTCTGAGCTACGGTTGACTTCTACCTACATCAATAATCTCCTACAGTCTCATAATACTCCTTCAGGATGAACTATGGAGGGATCGTGTGTCACGGGCTCTGGTTCACTGCTTGATAATGGTGCAGAAAGGACAACAGGAGGTGTTCAGGGCTGCCAGGGCTTGGACAGAGAGGAAAGCAAGCTTAAGGGTCAAGTGTGTCATCTGCTTGAGGGTGGAAGAGTTTCTAGGAGATGGGCATGGCTCCATCTATTTCCAGCGTTGTTGGGATATGCAGATCAGGACTTCGTAACTGCTGTCAGAGGGGATGCGAACCCCTGAGGGTACCTGAGAAGTGGTTGACAGTGACTGCAAAGGAACGTTCTTACAGAGCTGTGTTGTGTGTGTTACCAGAGATGGGACCAAAGAGCAGCTGTTAATGTTGACATTTCTTATTTCTCTATAGGTGAACAAACCACTTTCTCCTGGGCTTATCTGGACTAAGCCACAGTCATCTTTCAAAGGCTCAGCACCTTCGCTGTATTTTCTGCAGCACTCATCTGGTGTCCACTGATGGAGACAAAGGTATGCAAGTGTAAAGGGTAAATATACACCTTCACAATTGTAGCTGTTGCCTCTGGAGCAGAACACAGGATGTTTAGAGCTTGGATGAGCAATTTAAGTTCTCCATTGTCAAAGAGGGCTTGAAATTCTGAGTAAGCTAACCACTCCTGTTGTCTAAAAATCAGTTATGTTTAACATTAGTAACTTCAGTAAATTCTTCAGTAATTTTTACTCTTTGCTTCATTGCAATTACTTGAGAACTTCTTCATGTGGTTCTTGAACTAAATCTAACCCTTTGCACAGATACTGCGGATTCAAAGTGCCACTCAGGCTCTGAGGGGGAAGTTAGCACAGCAGAGTAAACTCTTCCTTGTGTACATGTGGCTGAGCAAACATCAAGACAGGTGTTCTGATACTGACTTTTTTGGATTCAATATTCAAAGCTGTTTAAGTAGGTACTATTTCCCGATCAAAATTATAAATAACCCCAAATTCTTAAAGAGCTGACAGCTACTGAATGTATTTGTGCAAGGTCTGTAGTCACAGCAGCAAACTTTTAGGTCTTTAAGATCTGTTCAGCAGGTTCTGGCTGCCAGCTTCTAGTTGCAGGTGCTCATCGTGTCCGTGGGCCTACAGCGTGCTGTGCACGTGTGACTGTAGCTTCCTAGCTCAAACACATCCTCACATTTTGAGTCAGGAGACTAGAATTTGTTAAAAAATTGTAACAGAATTTTTAAACAAACCCATAATGCTAAACTGCACAGAGGAGGGTGGCAAGGAGCCCCTGTGACTGGCAGCTGGGGCTGCTCCAGCAAAGGGGCTTGCAAGAGACCCCAAAACTCTAGGGACAGAAAGCAAGCAAAAAGGGTTTGTTCAGAGCATCACCAGCTCTCTCTGGGATCCACGTTCTGTCCTGTTCCGCATTTCTCACCCATTTAGTGCCCCAGCCCTGCCCCGGCCCCCAGGTATGAGGAACCTTGTGTGTGGCTGTGTCAGAGAGGTGTGTGGGTGTGACAGGAAGGTCAGTCAGCCAGCTCCCTCAGACTGCATTTACTGGATTTAAATTGTGCATTGAAATAGTTGTTTCATCCTAACGTGGTAACAACAGAAAAATAAAACTCAAGATCCTATCTTCAAAACATCCTCTCTCTGGGGTGTATTTGTTTTCAACCATCATCTGTTCGTAACAGCCACAGGGACTGTGTATCCATTTCATTTGCAGCCAAAATGCGCTTGTAGGCAATGGAACAAGAGGTGAATCCTGCTCTAAAATGCAGTGCAATACTTGCGGTTAGCTTTTGCAATTTTATAAGAATTCAAAATTAACCATTTCCTTTAGAAAAAAATATTTCCATTAATCCCAACTGTCTCAGCATGACTGTGCTAGAGTGTCTGGAATTTTCTTTTTGTCCAGTTTGCAAGAATATCCACTCATGAATCCAACTGTCCATTTCTCTAAAGAACAAATTTTAACACAAAATAATGGCAACTAAAGAGAACTGCAATACACAAATTAGTTTTACTCATATAAAAATTATTCCTTCACAAACAAGACATTTTAATAGGGATAACGCAAAGGTGTGCAATATTTTTATGTAATCATGCACTAGTCAGAGTAGATGTTAGCTAAACCATGAACAATTTTTCAGTGTTTGTTTGTATCTAGGGGTTTTTTTAATGTCTTCTGTTTAAGGGTGCACTACCCGGGACAGGGATTATCTTAAATTGTAAGACTTGCCAAGATGCAAGTACTGCATGGTACGAGGTGCTACCTCAATGCTGATAACGAGCAGAAATGTCTGCCTTGCCACCACCTGGTGACCCATTCTGCTGTTAGGAAGGAAAGAAGAAAGGCAGCACAAAAACCGCAGCACTTAAAGGGCAAAAGGGTTTGCTTTAAAACAAAAAACAAAAAGGTTTTCAGAGCCTACACAGATTAACACAGTGGGACACAATTTTCCCAGGGATTCATGTTATATCCAGTCGTTCTAGGCAGAGTTGACAATTACCAATACTATTTATCTGCGCCTCAGAATTACAGAAGCTTGAAGTCCACAAGCTTTTCTTGACATGTTCAGGTGAACCCTGTAAATAACTGCAAGGTCACGGCATTTGTATCATGCTCTGCACTTGAACAATATTTATATTTAATTTTTAAATGTTGTTTTTAATTATCCTTACAGCGAGCTACCTCTGTATGGCAGTTACACGGCTCCAGCCGAACCCAGACATGTAAATGGATTAGTTACTGACAGTACAAGGTCATATTTTTATCTTTTTGATCAAACCATTCCAGTTCTGCAGCTCGCAGCAGTAGGACATAAAAATTGTTATTTAGCTTCTATTAAGGAAAAAAAAGCACCCAGATCTATATTAAAGACTTCCTATAATAAACAAAGTATTCCAGTATTACATAAAAACATATCCTAAGAAAAAAAAAGTGTTTCTTTTTCTTTTGGCATAGTTTCATTTTAAAACCATTTACTAAAAATATCCACAAACTAGAAAGCAGCATTTCACAAAACAAGTCTGTACAATTATTTACGTTTCTTCACATCTTAAATTGTTCCATTTTCAATGCTGGATCCGTTAACTGGAGGCTCAACAATGAGTCTTGGCTCTATCAGTGCATCCCAACTTTCAGTTATCTGAAAACAAAATACAGAAAACACTGAGCATGCACGAGCTATACAGGCAGATGCCATTTCTCCTACATTATGCTTTGTCTAGGCTCGAACAACAGCACTACTGAACAAAGATCACAGATCCTTCCTGAGATTCATCCATCTTCATGACCCTCAACCTGCCTGACGTCCTGGGTAAAGAAAGATGCAGGTAAGAACAGTGCATGGAATGAATAACCTTGCAAGAACTGATACTCTATCTAGACATGATATTTATTTTATTAGCCAAAACAAGAAGTTACACAGTTTGATGACTGTTTTTGAATGTACTTAATTGAATAACATGCAAGAAGTTATTCTTATCTTGTAATCGTGCACATTCTTGCTTGAAATGAACAATTATTTTTTGCTTCCATTTATTTTAATCAGATGCATTATGATAAAGGGAGACTCACTGAGATGAACGGAGTCTTAAAGCAGGGTATGTACCAGCTATGCAAAACATGTAACAGGCTTCAAAAGAGGACACCCATGTACCTTTGTATCCTGAGGAACAGCGTACTCTATCAGTTCTGCTCCATCTGCAGACTGGTAAACCAGATCGAATTTCCCTGGCTCTTTCGCAACTTAAAAACAAACAAACAAAACCAACTCCATTAACTATAAGCAAAAAGGTTTAAATGTTAACCATATTTAAAAACTAGTCAAAACCAGGGGCTTTTTTTGAGTTGTGTTTTTGTGTTCATAATTGTAACAAAAAATCGGAAGTAGAGCTGAATGCTACACACCAAAGTTAAGGTAATTATCTAATATATGCATGAAAAAGTTTATCAACAATATGCTGCCTAAATTTGAGAAAAATTCTCATATGATGATGATTCATTAATGCTGGCTTAAATGGCAACTGCCGTATACACATTCTGTTTCAGAGACATTCGTAGCTTCAGGTGTCTGAAGTGCACGTGGTCATTTCAGGGACTCAGTTCTGCGTCCACCGAAGCCAGTGGCTTCACTGACATCACAAAGAATGGCATCATGGTCTAAAATTTTCTCTGTAATTCCATATAGTAATTTTAATTTTTTCGGGAATTGAAACCACAACAGAGATGAGTTACTGACTACTCACACTGACTGGACGAATTCCATTTTGTAAATACTTATGAGCATCTTCAATACAACTAGCAAGTGTTACAACTTCTCCATTAAAATAAGACTTTTTGGGGAAGGAGTGAGAAAGGGAGGGGTGTGTTGAGAAGGAACCCAAGGAAATTGGAAATACTCCTGAAACATGAAGCATGCCTCAGACTAGCTGTTTTCCAAATGATGCTCATGACAACAAGCATTTGGTGTCCCAGGGTACGTACATTGTCCTGCTGATGCCGAAAGGATCTCAAGCTCAATCTGTTTTTTTTCAGCATTCCAACTGATTATTTTCCCCTCCTTCAGAAAGCAACAAGAAAAGAATCAGGTAAGATGTACTTCAGCACTGGATAACTATTCCATCTTTACAGCCACTGTGGTACTCTGTGACAGTTAGAGGAAGTAGTTCTGTCTGTCAAATCTGTCTGTCTGATCTCTCTATGTATAAAACCTGCAAAGTATTAAAGCTCAGCAATCTGCAGTTACTGGTATCAATAAACTGAAGTTATTGTCACCGTCCCTGTAATTGAAATCTGTACTTCTCCAGAAACCAAGTCATCTGAAGTAGCTACAAAATTTTAGTTGCACCACTTTCAAGAATTTGCCTTGACTTCAAACAGCAGTAGACTCGAATACAGCTACATTCTTCTACTTGAACATCTGCATTTTTTGTCATCTGTAAAATATTAATGATCATTAATAATGTTTGTGGTCTTTTTTAAATAACTGCTACATCTTTCAAATTTTCAATTAGTTTTGGGTTCTACAGTTTTCATTTTTACTGCTGCACCAGGAGTAGCCTGCGGAGACAAGTGGACGAGAAGAAAATACCACAGAACCTCAAAATATTTAAGCCTTTCCTCATGTATAATAGTTTCGTGAGGAAATTAAGGGAGGAAATAACAATAATACCTTATAGTCTGAAACTTCAGGACTGTAATTTTCAGTTAGTTCCAAGCGCTGTTGAAAGAAATAAGTGCAAATAACAAATTATAACTTTTCCTGATCCTTGATGATGCAACCTATACCCAGACATGATTTCTTCAGCAAGAGGAAAACACAAGAACCAAGTCTCCCACTCGTGGATCCTGATGCCGACCACAGTCCCTGGTAAGTCTTCCAGGACTCACTGCACCAGTGGGTTTCCATTCAGGTCAGGCTGTGAGAGGAGATCAGGGCGATGAATCCCATCTCCTCAATGGCAGTGATTTCATCTTCATTGACTTTTTTATTTTGCAGTGAAGTGTAATTATTTGTATGGTAAGATTTGCAATAATACTGTAGAAATGGTATATAGAGAAATAACAACATAGAGAATATTTTTTTCTTTTTATAGCATCTAATTTAATGACATTCCTGCATGTTGGAAAGAGAGGGGTAACATGCTTCTCTCTGGCATTCTTATTTAAACGTAAACCTTGAAAATATGACCACGGTAGAGATAGAGAGACTTTGTGAAGGTGCAATTAGAAAATTCTATTATTTGTGAACTGACTTGTGTGCTAGCTAAGAGAGTCATTGTATAAATGCACATGGAAATTCACACTGACATGACAGTGGAGACAACATGTCTTTGTTTGTGTTATACAAATATAAGAAGTCTAAAGAAATGCATTGAGCTTATGCACACACTCCAAACCTGCGTAAAAACCAAAGTCAGACTTTACAACAAAAGAATTTTTTAGAGCTAGCAACAGAAACCCTAACAGTTTCTGTTGTATGGGAAACTATTAGGTTAGAAAGACAGCAAGAGAGGAGCGAACGCTTTCAGAGATGCCTACAGACATTAGACATGACATTTTAAGTGCTGAACCGTTTGCTTAAGTTTAAAACAAAATTTTTAAAAAAGAACAAATAGGTAGGATGAAGACTACTTCCTAACCCCGCTACTTCAGGGGTGACGGTTCCAGAACAATGTAAGATTAAGTTCTTCAGTGTAAGCTTTTGGTTGTCAGGACTATGCTATCTGTAGCGTGTCTGTAGCGTGTCCAGCAAAATTTACAGTGGCCCAAATGAAACAATTTTAGCCCGCTAACATTCAGTACTTCACAAGTTCTTTACCTTAAAGGCAATTCTTTCTCCCACTTGTGGTGGGGCAGCTAGAAGAGGTAACACACTATAGTCTCTCTTGGGGACCTCCATGGGATTCTGTGAAACAAAGAGTTAACCCATTGATTTAATTACTGTATTAATAAAAACAGAATACAATGTTTATGCTGTATGGATTGTAAGAAGTTCTGAGAAGTGTAACGTACATATCAGCGTGCTTTGTTTTGAGATATATAATACAATCACTTAAATATTGTTTCATAAACACTTCCTCAGGCTGCTAAATTGAGATACAGTAAATATCAGATTTACTAAGTTAAGATCAACCTTTATCCTACTGATCGTTTTCTGCTTTTACAAATTACTCTCATCCCATATGGTTCTGTATAGTTAAAGCTGCAGGAGAAAGGAGACCTATGACTGCGTAAGTCACTCACCTGGACAAGAACAGAAGTGTTTGTCACAGCTTCGTTTAACTGCCTGTGTTTCTGGCCTTCACTGCTGTAGTTATAGAAGAAGCCAGGGTTTGCTCCTCTCCCACGGCCTTGGCCCCTCATCATCCCATGAAACCCACGGCCCTTAGGTCCTCTCCAGAAGTTATTATCTCCTGATCCACGCCCTCTTCCACGACCTGGGCTGACAAGCGGTCCTTGAGTACTGGTTGGCAACTGTTTGGTACGGTCTCTTACTATGGAATTACTCAGTCCAGCATTTGCTGCGGGTTTTTTAATAACAAGTGTTTCTGAATCTGAACTGTCAGACTCTGAAGAGGTCTTTGCTTTGGGAACCTTGGTGGTACTGGTTTTTACAGCTGCCACATTGTTAGGCAGTGACTTTTCCTTTGCAGTACTGTCTTGTGCTGTTGCCACTTTCTCATCCTCTGTACTCGAGCCAGAATCTGAACTAGAGGACTGGGATTTTTTAGCATTTTTACTACTAGCAGTCTTAATGGAATCATCAGCATTAGACTTTACAGTCACTTTATTAGAAACCACAGTTTTCACATCAGAATTTGCAGCAGCCTGGGATTTGTCTTTGGGAAGTGTTGCCACTACAGGCTTATGGGAAGATTTATTTTGCTTTACGTTTAATTCACTGCTGTCACTGTCAGATGACGTGCTGGAGGAATCTGAAGATCCCATGCTCTTTTTTCTGGACTGTGTTGTGATTTTTTTTGTGCTTTTTTTACCAGAATTTAGAGAAAAGCTCTCATTTGCCTGTTTTAAAGCCATCTTTGCTGCAGTGGCCTTTGTCTGCTTTTCATCCTTCTTTTTTGTTGCCAACTGTTTCTCTCGCTCTGTCTTTTTAAGCTTTTTAGATTGGTCAGTAGAGCTCTCTTCCTTACCTTCTGTGAGTCTATTTCTTCCACTAACTTCTTCCTTTCCTTTTCTTGTCTTGTACCTTTTTTGAGAGTCCCAAATATTTACAGAGGTCTCTTCCCTACAAGAGGGATACTCAGGATTATGCTGCTTCTTTTTCTTTTCCCTTTTATGCCTGTCTTCTTCATTTCTAGTGAATTCTTCATCTTCCTGCTTTTGTCTACGCCTTTTTTTGCCTTCTTTTGGTATGTAAGAGAAGCCATCATCTGCCTCTTCGTAATCATCTGCAACTATCTCTTCCAATTTTACTCTGTCAAAAAAACAAACAAAAGCCACTGTTCAGCATAATTAACACCTTTTCCCTACCCGTTAGGTAAGGTTGTCTTTTGGGAGCCGGGATGCTCCACCAGCACCAGGTAAGGGGACAGTTCAGAAGTCTCCAGAGCGCGGGTTGCTACCCTAAACCAAGGCTGACAGCCGGAGCCCTCGCCTGAGGGCACGGGTGCTGCGAGGCCTTTTCAAACGGGCCCGCTGGGGCTCCAGGGATGGCGGCATCGCCCTCCTCCGCTCCTTGAGATCTCCAGCCCCTTGGCTCCCTCCAGCCCCTTTCAGGTGTCCTGGAGATTCTCAAGCACCGCAGGCTTTGGGGAACGGTGTCCCTGAGCACCCGGATCCCGCTCCACCCCCCAGGGAGCCGCTGGGCAATGGGCAGCCGCGGGAAGGGCCTGGGGACGCCCCTCCGGTTCCCCGGGGACGGCACCGCTAGGCCCCTCCGTGTCCCGCGGCGGGGGCCGCGCTTCAAGCCTGCTCGGGGACTCCCCCACCCCGGTACCGCGCAGCCCGAGGGCCCCGAGGACCCGCTCCCCGTCCCGGGCAGCCCCCGCCGTACCGCAGCGAGTCGTTGTCCCGCACGAGGCGGGCGCTCTCGGTGGGCGGCAGCAGCGCCCCCTCCAGGAAGAGGCTGAGGCGGGCCCGCCGGCTGAAGCCGAACCGGTGGCGGATGAGGCTGAGGAGGTCGGTGACGAGGCGCACCTGGCCGGGCTCCAGCAGCAGCCAGCACAGCGCGGAGCCCGGGCTGCCCGGCGGAGGGTAGTCGAAGAGCAACCGCAGCCGCACCGCGCCGCCGGCCGCCGCCATCTTGGAGGAGAAGGCGGCCGGTACGGGGCGGGGCGGGAGTGGCGCGAGAAGGCAACGGCGCCGCGCGTGGGACAAAAACGGCGGGCGGCGCGCGAGCCTCGGCCCGCCCCCTGCGGGCGGGGGGGGCGGGGCCGGGCTGGTCCCCGCGCACGTGACCGCGCGGCCGCGGGCGCCGGGGGCTGTTGGCGGGATGGGGCCGGTGCGTGCCGTGGCGGGGCCGACGCTGCTCCTGCTCCCGCTGGCCGTGCTGGCGGCAGGTACGGGGCTGAGGGACGGGGGGGTGCGCCCTTCCCTGCGGCCGTGCCCCGGGCAGCCCCGGAGTGAGAGCCTCCGGGCACGGCACGTCCCGCGGCTGCTGCCGGGAAGGGCCCGGGCTGAGCCGTGGGAGGTTTGGGAGCCTCGCCGCCGCGCCGGGGCTGGTAGCCGGGCGGGACGCGGCGGAGGGGGTGGCCAAAGTGCCGGCGCTGCGGGGAGCCCGGTGCGAGCCGCGGCGGGAGCAGGTCGAGCTCGGGGCGGGCCCGTGCGCGGTCGGACGCGGCCCCAGCCGGGGCTGTCGCCGTGTCTGCCGAGACTGTCGTCACCTCGGGAGTCGCCTCTTGCCACCCCGGCTGACGGGGGTCTGTGCTCCCCGGAGCCCCAGCGAACCCTTTTGGAGCAGGAACGTGGAAATTCAGGTCCCAGTTTCTTTCCCTGGGTAAACTGGGTGGGAGAGGCTCCCCACAAACAGGGCAGCGCTTGTGCTGGCTGTGTTACCCTGAGCTGTCACCTGTCCTCCCTGAAAAAGACCCCCAGACCCTCTTCCATTCCTTGGTAGCTGCGAGGGACCGTGGAGCAGCCAGGCGAGCAAGCGTGCCTGTAAGGGTGAGGTTATTGCGGTGCTGTCTGGTAGCGGCTGGCAGGAGCGTGGTCCTGGCCGTTGCTCGTGGGCAGTGTTTTACCTGAGAGACCCTTTGGGTCAGGGCTGCAAGGAGCAAAACAGCCGTATCGGGGTGTCACTGCTGTGGCAGTGACGGCTGATCAAGAATGTGTGGTGTTGTCCCCACTGATAGAACCTGTTCACCCTGTGTCCTGTGGGTCAGCAAAGACAGGGCACTGTGGCCTGAAAAAGCTTTATTGCTGCTTCTCCAGTGGGCTGCAGCCTTCTGTTGTGGTTGAGAAGATGGAGGGATGTTGTTTCAAAGGCCTGTTTTTTGGGAAGTTCTGTATCCTAGATAGAGAATAGACTGACTGCTTAAGTTGACAAGGCCCTACCAGCTTAATTGAGTTTAGGATTAGATCCTGGGTTCATTCAGAAGTGACCCTTCTGTCTATCCTGCCTTTGCTCTCCTTGGGGACTCTTAAAATTATTTGAACCTCCAAGAGACTGAGATCAAAGTGTTGGATCTCTGAAGGAGCCCTGGTGCCCCTGAAGCTGGCGTGAGTTATCCATCATATCTACTGGGGCTGTACTTTCAGCCCAGGCCTTCAAGAGAGTTTAAATGTTTCCCTGATAGAAAAAAATTACCCTAGCTATTGGGCTGCTATTTCGGCAGCCGCTGTAATGTCAGGCCCTGATCAGTAAGCACTTAATTACACACTTAACTTCATTCATTGGTGATAACTCAGCTAGTTGTGTGGGTGTAAGTATAGGCAGGTTTCTTATAGTAATTTTTTTTAATGGAAGCACTTCTAATTATCACAGCCAAGATTGAGATGTAATGTTTTGGAACAAATCTGGTGGAAAGCTCAAAGCTGAGCCTTTTTACCTAGCTGCTCTTTATTTTTATTTCCCCCTCCCAAGGTGTAGTTCTGAGGCAATCCCAAGAGCCCAAAGAGCTGTGGGGCTATGTGCAAGTTCGAAGCAAGGCCCACATGTTCTGGTGGCTCTACTATGCAAATAACCCAACCAAAGACTTCACAGAATTACCTCTCATCTTGTGGCTTCAGGTAAGGTTTGGTGAAAGACACTTCAACAATAATTCTTTCCATCTGTGCCTGGTCCAGTCTGACAGGTATCTCGCAGCTCTGTGGAAATGTGATTCAAAATTGCCCGACTCTAAATGACTCATCTTGTGAGTGAGGTGTTCAGGTTAGGAAGAAATAATGAAAATATCGTTCTGCAGTTGTGGGGTGCCCTCAACTAGGGTGACTTTCATCAGGTTAAACGGCAGAAATAGAAGTTGTTCTTATCTTTTGTACAACAGTAGTGCTTTTTGTGCCAGACACTACAAGTACATTATAGCGTCACTGTTCCTTTCCTGGAAAGCTTACAGTCTAAACAATGCTCAGAGAGAGCGAGTAGATAAAATAATCAGAGATTTAGAAAGATTTTTAAAAGGAAACAAGTAAGAAAGACTCTGATTGTTTAGAGATCAGTCCCATTCAATCACTGTTTGATAAAAGCAGTGGTGTGTGCTCCACATTCACCTCCAGCAGTACATTTCAGAAGTTAATGTTGAATATAATCACTTGATGACTTGGTCTTTTTCCTTCTGGGTTATTTCTTCAGAGTGAAATGCACATGCTCTACATGCTGATAAAACTAATGACTTGCAAACCTCTGTAGACAGCTAACTTTTGCATTCGTGTTAAGGGAATAAGGGGAAGGGCTTTGAAACTGTGCTCACATAGCATGCAACTCATTAGACACTTTCACAAGTGAGCGACTGCTTCTCTGTTTAAATTCTTGCTTTCAGAAATGGCATGTGTACGCATAATGAAAGACGATGAGGAAGAGAGCCTTCTTGGCAAATTAACATGTAGTACAAAAGCCTTTTTTAAAAAATTTACGATCTGTCGTTATACTTACTGCCTTGCCTTTATTTTTCTCCTCTCTGTCATTTCTATACCATGCTGCCTTTTAACTTATTTGTCATTTGGTATTTCCCCACAGGGAGGTCCGGGAGCTTCAGGCTGTGGGTTTGGGAACTTTGAAGAAATTGGTCCATTAGACAAAGAAATGAAACCAAGAAATACAACCTGGGTATAGTACATAGTTCAGCTTCTAATTACTGATTGCAAGTGTTTGTTGCTTGTGTAAGCAGATGATTGCTATGCAAAATACACAGAACAGTTTAAAGTTCAATAGAACTATAATATTTCATCTTAAAATAGTGTGGTTAATAAATTGGCTTATAGGAGTATCCTTGTAAAGAACTGAAGAATAGACCTGTTAATTTGATTTGATGGAATATGTCTGGGCTTCCATGAATTTGTGAATTGCAGATGTCTGGGAAACTGAGAGCAGGGAAATTCAAGCTGTTATTTCAGATCGTAGCTTCATTGCATACAGTCATAGAGGTTTTTCTGGATGGCCAGTAACATATAACCAATGGCTTGTAATTGCAAGTCTAGTATGGCCTTCTAGGGAAAACAAATTACATCTGCCTGTGAAGGTGGAAGTTTATTCAATGAAATGTATTTGTGCTCTGAGCTACCAATAGTCTAACTACTGTGTAGTTTCCTAGATCGTACGGGTGATCTGCCCTTGGATCACTGGGGTTTCTTGGGTGCCTTATTGCAGATTAGGCAAATTGAAGGACCTTATGTTGTACCTCTTTATTTGTGAGCCTTGCTGCTTTGAGCAATGCTAGCTATCAGTGTGCTGATCTATTGATTTTATTTGTATGCTTGTAACTATACAGCTATAGCATTTGCTATAGCAATTTCACAAAAGCCCAGCAACCCAAAAGAAAAACTCTCTTATTTTAGTTTCTGACAGACAAGTCTCACCTGTACCATTCTCGCTTTTGGACTTGCACCTAATTTTTCTGCAAGTTCTTTCAGGGCCAGAGTTTCGGTGGCTCAGTTAAACATTTGTGCCATCAAAACTAAGATTTGTGGTGGTGCTGAACTGAGGTTTCACGCAAACCTTCTTTCTGCTTGTACAGTTGCAGGCAGCCAGTATCTTGTTTGTGGATAATCCTGTGGGCACTGGATTCAGTTATGTGGATGATTTTAGCTTGTTTGCCAAAAACCTTACCACAGTAGTTTCTGATATGATGGTTTTCCTTGAAGAATTCTTCACGTGTAGAACAGAATTCCAGGTAAGTGATTTGAATTCTTGGTTAGAATCATATTTTTCTTTGCTTTTAAACAGATCTCAAAAGCAATTAGTGAACAGCCTTCCACATGGGCAGTGTTTGCTACTAGGTAGCATGCATTTGGTGGGAGTCAGTGCAGGTATAACCTCTGCCTCTTATTTCCCACAATTCAGGAGTTGTATCTTGAATTTGATGCTAGTTAGATAAGCAATGGGTGGATTATTGTCTGTCGTGCAATCCGAGACGCATGTAGGATCACGGCTGTTGCTAGTTCCAAAATACTGAAGTGCCTTCAGAACTTCCCGCAGTAATTACACCAGGACATTACAGAAATCTTATCTGCAGTGTAGAATCAGAAAAATATCCAGTGTTTGATAGTGAGAGGTGAACAGCCAGTGCCTGGGTTCTGTGGGACATGGAGATGGTTGGAGGTATCTTCTGCCCAACAGGTTCATTGTGTGGCTTTTCTCTCTCTCCAGACCATCCCATTCTACATATTTTCTGAATCTTATGGAGGTAAAATGGCTGCTGGCATTGCTTTAGAGTTGCATGAGGTAAGTAGTTGGAGGATGTAGTTCACTTTTCACTTTAAAACATGGTGTTCTACAAGTACTTATATTTCCTGGAATATACTGTCCCCGTTTCCTACTTGAGACTGCTGCTTATTTTTTTCACTTAAAGAAAACTGGTTCTAGAGTCATGAATATATAACTAAAAGTTTACTATTTTTTTTTTTGTGGTTTGTTTGTTTTTGTTTTTCTCTTATTCACCAAGGCTGTTCAAAAAGGGATCATAAAGTGCAATTTTATGGGGACTGCTCTTGGAGACTCATGGATTTCTCCTTTGGGTATGTTTAAAATCCTCAGATTGTGGGTGGTTGTTGTTGTTTTGTTCTGTTACTTTTTTATCATTCCATGGGTACCTAGAGTCAAAAATGCCAGCCCTGCCTTAAGTGAATTAACTCTCTAGCGAGTGTGGTAAATCAAAAAGAAATACTTCAACATTGCAAGCTGTGATTGAAGAATCTACCTGTAGAAGGTATCTAGATTATGAAAAGTCAGAGAGCAAAGTCAGTGAGAAGCATAGTTGCATTTGAAGTGGGGTGGTGGTGAAATGTCCCTATCCTTGAGTCCTTATAAACAAACTTGTTATAAAACAGGTTTGGTTTATAACTAGATTTTTTCCCCTGTAACTTTTGCAAACAGTTCAGTTTAGACAATGCCCATTCACTAGTCAGATCTCCCCCCATGTTCTAGCAGTGTGCTGCAGTGTTGGGGTAAGAACATTTTGGTAAGAACGTCTGTTGCTTTAAGTAAATTTCACTGATTAATGTTTAGGGGGTTAATGACATTGCAGTGCTTTTATTGGTTCTCAGGATTTGTAAAGAACCTGCTCTGTGGTACATAACCTTTGGGCTAAACTGAACTGACAGTACCTTTATACTGATTATTTCATCTACATATATTTTTGTCACAATCATTCTTGCTACAATAAAGGAAAAGTAAAGGAAATCGTATGTCAAAAACTTAGATGTTTGAAATTTGTTCTGTTTCTTTAGACTCTGTGCTGTCTTGGGGGCCCTACCTTTACAGCACTGTAAGTACCTTATTAAACTCTTGGTCCTCACCTGATTATTTGTACTGCCATACAGTATAAATGGATGTTGATTTTTAAGGTTAGCTCTTAGCCAGAATAAAGCCTCAAATGCATGGAGACTGTTAGCGAGAAATGAATGTGAAATTACAATTAAAATTGTCCTCTTTTGTGTTTATCTTCCAGTCGCTCCTTGATGATAATGGTCTAGCAGAGGTGACTGCTGTTGCCAAAGAAATAATGGATGCAATAAATAAAAATCAATATGGGCTGGCCACTGAGCTCTGGGGCAAGGCTGAAAGTGTCATTGAAGAGGTGAGATCTTCTTTGACGAGCATTAATAACTAACTGGTGCCTGGGGAGGCACACAATTTCAGGTTATCCTTTCTATGAGCACTGTGTTGGCGTGAATCCTCCAACCCCCTGCCCAGTCACTTTTGCCAGTATATGTTTTATCCCAGTGCTGATGTAAAAGAGCTGTTGCTGTGCAGCACTGTGTGATTGTAGGAGGCAGTGGGTGGGGTGACCCACATGGGCTTGCAGTATTGCATCAAGGTTTCAACCTGGCACATCACTTAAACAGATACTTAATTTTTAGCATGCAACGAGTCCCATTGATTTCTATAGAACCTGGTTTCACCTTAAATGAGCTACATCTCCTTGAAACCTTTGTTTGGAATATCAAAAACTGCATCCAGCAAGACACAAATTCCAGGTTAAGCATAGATTTCTATTTAAAGAACTACAACAGGTGCACAGGATGGAAAGGAACCTCAAGTTATGTCCTGTCACTGTGGGCTGCTGCAGTTGTTACTTAGCAAGTTCCAGCTTAAAAGACAGGCAGAGTTTTGCTCTTGTTTTTCGTGTTGAAGTGTTGCTCCAAAATCTCACTCTTTCTTGTGTTTTTGTTTTAGTACAAGTAAGGCTCTGGCTTCCTCAAACTGAAAAACTAATCAGGAGCTGCTTTCTTTTCTTGCTCTTTTGTTTTGTTTTGTAACTGACAGTGCCTTGCACACAGTTGGTTTCACTTCTTACTGTTTGGAAGGAACTTGTGGTTCCCATTTTGCATTTCTCTTCATGTCTGCTTGTCATCTCCTCCCAGCTGTGATAGTGCTGTCAGGGTACAGGCACTTCAGCTCTTCTAGGCTTGCTGTTGTAAGCTGATTTCTGACCTATGCATCAGAACTTTAAAGATTCAAAAATTGAATAAAGCAGGGCTTCAAGAATCTCGAGTAATTTCTCCAATGGCAACACTGATCACACTTGTCCTTTGCATGCAGGCAGTCTGCTGTCTGCATCAGAGCTGCCATTCTAATTCTTGGACTCATCCAGATGTTAGCAGTTCCAAGAGAGGAGTGGCTGATAAGTATCGCCACGTTCTTGAGGAAGCATTTGAGATTTTGAAGGGTTGTAGGTTGTGAGGATGTAGAGCAAGAGGCAGTGTCAGGCTAGACGAGATCTGGCAGAAGACACCGTCTGAAAACATCATCTGGGGTTGCAGGTCTCTATATGAGTAATGATAATCTGCAGTCATTTGCAGGGTGTAGGGCTTCCTGTAACTTCACATCTGTTTCAGAGAAGTAAATAGCATCTCTGGCACAACCCACGTGTGAGCAATACAGACTTGAGAAAACTCTTCCCACTTCCCAAAGCAAATGTAGAACCAAAGTTTTTCCATAAGTATCTTCTTGATGTGTAAGTGAAGTGGCAGGTCACAGCGTCCTTTATTTAGGACTGACTTATCTCTTTTTTTTCAGAAGAGAGTCTGTTCCTCATATCTGAGAAATGTTTTTGTTACAGCTTTACTGAAATTGTCTTGCGTTTTCAGAACACGAACAGTGTGAACTTTTATAACATCATGACTCAGGATGTTCCAGAAATGAAATCAAATGAACAAGAAAATCTCCATCTCTGTAAGTTGTATTTAAGTATTTGAGCTTCTGTGTTTGCATTCGTGTACCTTCAACTCTGATAGTGGGAACAGCCTCAATTTAGCACATCCTTAAAATGGGGCCTTCAGATCCAAAGGATATTGATATTCTCCTGAGCCAAACTTGTTTGCTCTTGCATAAATAGGGATAAATAGGAATGTGGAACAACCCTTCTATAGATTACACCTCCACCTATACATCCGGCACAAATTACTCCAAGGAAGTAGTCAGTATAATTGCGACATAGTTTTATGACCTTTAAGTCACTTCCTCTTAATGTCTCGTTTCTATCTTCAAGCTGGGACACAAAAATGTCTCATCAATATAAATAGTCTGATTAGACTCTTTGCTCCATGATGTTTATGTATCCATGTGAAAAACAAATGTATAGAATTTATTTCAAGCTCTTTATCTCTTTGTGTTGGCTTCAGCAGGGAAGGTGAATGGCACAGTTAAGTCCCAAAAGTTAAGCATTGTAGCTCAAAAATAACTGGTCTGTCGAGAAGAAATCATGACTAAAGCAGAAGCTGGTCCCCTGAAAAAGTGCTGTGTTAGCCAAAAGTAGAAATGGATGGTTGGGTTCTTCCCATATCATCCCCTGACCTAAACAAGGGTTGACTTCAGTGGTTTCTAGTAAAAGTAAGCAAATCTCTCTCTGTGGTGTTGTATTTTCATTAGAAAAGTGTTTGTTGGCCATGACTGTAACACTGAAAATTGTTGTCTATGCAGGATAACTGATTAAATGTGCCACTAATCAAAGTGGGTTCTTTCTTTCTCAGTAGGACTTTACCAACGCCATGTCAAAAATATGCATAAGGACAGCCTAAATGAATTGATGAATGGACCCATCAGAAAGAAGCTAAAAATTATTCCTGACTGTGTGAAATGGGGAGGTACTTTCCTGTCTGCTAGTGTGGATCTAATGAGTGCATTATTGCCTTTTACAGCATTGCAGTCTGTAGGAAGATACTTCGCTGTAGTAAGCAGTCACATTAAATTGTCACTATGCTTGGGCCTAAGAAGAGGACATATTCTCAGAAATGAACATGTAATGGGGCAGGCCCATGGCAGCAGTTGTGGTTCTGGTTCCGGTTCTGCTGCTTGTATCTTTAGCCAAGCAGCTAAAAATACAGGGAGAGGAAGAAGATCCTCTGTGTCTCAGCAGCTGGTTTCTGTCTTTCATGCAATCTTGCTGAAATTTCTGTCAGTTTTTTTTTCTGCCAGAAATCTGGTATAATATAATGCTGCGTGGTGTGGAGGGGAGGGCGTAAAACAGAAATTAAGGCTGAAAGGACTGATGCCAGCACGCTGAATGTGTATAATAGGAGCCAGAAGCCGCAATGCTGTGTGTGAACTCCAGTGGGAGCATGGCTACTGTCTTGTTCTCTTTAGTTACTCAGACTGATAAATCAGTGGCTGAAGCTTTGGGCTAGAACTGCTGGGTTTTTTTTATACAGCCATGAACTGCATTTTAGGACCCTTAGCCAGTTGCTTCTGTCCCAGCTTGGGGATGACATTCTTCCATCAGTTAAAATTTGTTTTCTTTCTGGTTCCAACCAGGTCAGTCCAGAGATGTCTTTGAGAACATGGCTGAGGACTTCATGAAACCTGTCATTGATATTGTTGATCAGCTTTTGGCAGCCAACGTCAATGTTACAGTCTATAATGGGCAGCTGGATCTCATTGTTGACACCATGGGTAAGGGACTTCTTGACTGGGGTTGGGAACAGAATGCGTGACAAGTAGAACGTGAAGTTGCCAGTAATATTGGTACCTGGATCTCTCCAGTCTTCTGTGCAAATCTCCTATCTAACTGGCAAAGCTTATATACTACAGTCATGAATGAGCAGCTCTTAGTATGTTTTGTTTACGTTCCTCTGAGAGAGGCAATTTCTTTACTGCCATTATACTGTTGGGAAATGGATCTGCAGCATCAATAATTGCTTGTTTCAGTGAAGCCCATAAGTAAGTAGGTAGCTAATAATTCACTGAATTCTTCTGGATAGACATATATAAGTATGTATGTAATGAAGAATGAGGATAGATGAATAAATATATGGAGAGTACCCTCTCTTCTCCTGCTGTGCCTTGAAGATCCTGTTCTCTGGGGATTTGTGCGCTATACAAGTCAGCCTTCACTGAATGGCCTGCAGCAGAGAGCATGGTGCTAGGTGAGATGGAACAAGGGTGTTGGTAATTAATCAGGGAGGGTGCAGTTGAAGAGAGGTCACACTTGCTGCTCAGTAACATGTGTAGGCACCTGCATGTCTTGGCCACTCAAGGGCTTTGTTTGTCCCTTGTTGCTTACAAGATGCAGGCTTGGTCAAGTGGCAGTTTGGGAGCCAGGCCAAGTGTTGCTGGAATGCCTCATGCTGTGAAACTGCCATGCTCTCTTCCATTCACCTTTTCTTATTGATTTAAATAATCTGCGGTCACACACTGCGCAAACATCTTTCTGTGTTGTGAAAGGCTTTATCCTTTGTCTGTCTCTGCCCACTTAGATATTCAGATGCCCTTCATGAACAACATAGCAATCAATAAATCAGGAAACAGAGTATTTAGGCTGTCAAAACAGATCAGGAGTTAGTGGTGCTCCAGTTTATCACATTTTGAGCTGCAGTTCACATGTAAATTCTCCCAGTAGTTCAGATGTAGGCTAAAGCTTTGTTCCCTTTGGTGTCCTGGAACACTAACTCTGCTGTATTGGTATCTAGTACAGTGGGCATCCAGCTGAACTGGGACTCCCAAGTTGCTATGTCAGTATCGGTAATCAAGCATATCTCTTATCTCTAACAGGCCAGGAGGCATGGATCCGGAAACTGAAATGGCCTAATTTGGACCAGTTCAGCAAACAAAGGTGGAAGGCACTCTACGTGTCTCCAGAATCCACTGAGACAGCTGCTTTCTACAAGGCCTATGAGAACTTCGCTTTCTTCTGGATTCTTAAGGCTGGGCACATGGTAAATAATACACTTCGTGGGGTGGGATGCACCATTATCAGCAAGAAAACTGAAGATGCATATATGCTTGCTGTCTGCTTCCTTTATCGCAGCTGCTTACCATGTGCTCTCATCCCTGTGCTAGGTACCGTATGATCAAGGAGAGATGGCACTGAAAATGGTCAGGATGGTGACCCAACAGCAGCACTAGGGAAGGGGAGACCAGCTGGTATGGCTTCCTGCCGAATGTCAGTGCCCTTGCAGAATGTGAGTCCAGGATCATAAGCCACAGGAGGAACGATGGCTATTTGCACCCATAGCCTCTCTGATCTGGCTGATAATGTGTGCGAGCACTTACAGAAAGGCATTTTTTTTCCTTGAATGAGATGTTGCTTTTGAATTTGTTAGCTGTGATTTGCTGCCTTAACACTGTTCATAATGACTCTTCCAGAGGGAAGTCCACTGTCATAAAAAACTGGCTCTGAGTCTTTGCCTTTGACTTGGAAGGATTTTGTGCTTTTGTAAAAAGCTGCCCTTCCCTGAATGCTTTCTTGTCTGTTCACACACCAAGACTAAAACTGATTTGAGTCCCGATAGATTTGCTGTTTGTTCCTCTCAGAGAGCTAACCTGTTTCATGAGGCCGTGGAATGTTCCTTCCTTTGTCCTGAGGCTGCTGCTTGAGTCTCCTGGCTGGATTACAAGCTGAAGACATGGAGATGTGAGGATAGAGGACCTGCCCCAGAGGAATTACAATCTAGCTCATCTTGATGAGGTGCCTGAGTTAGGATCCAAGATTCTTCACACTTCCTGTGCTATGGAGAGAGAACACCTCCACAGAGGAGGATTTGACCTTTTTAATCTGACTGTTTTATTCTTGTTTTCATTCTCTTGAATGACCATTACCCCGACTTTGCCTTTTAGCCTTAACACCTGAAGCACATCCAGCAGGAATTCCTGCTTTCCTGTGTGCTGAAGCAGGAGCCCTCTTAACACCCTTGTCTGTGCAGAAGAGAGTCCTAATGGACAGAAGCCTCTTAAAACCTTATGAGCTTAGCCTGGAGAGTGGAAAGGAAAGCATTATTTGAGCAATAATAGTATAATTCTGAAAGATAATAGCAGTGTTTAAAAGAAGGATATACAAGCTAGAACCAATATCTTGATCCATATTTTTCTAGAGTTTTTTTTAAGTCTTGCAGAGACCATTATTTTGAAAAATCTTGTTTTATATAGTACACAGTCAGGAGGAGACTTGGTCAGACATCATTTGACTTCTGCTATTGAGCACAAAGTGACTGTTGTTTATTGTCTGATAGGCGCAACAGCTTGTTCCAGCTGTCAGGATCCTAAATAAATAGTAACACCTCAATTACTCCAGCAACTGAAGCTGTCATGAAATGTCTGATAGTGTTGGCTTAGCAAGGACTGAGGCATAATGCTACGTAAATACACATGCAATCACCCAGCAGCTGGAGTATTGGCACCTAATTATTGCTTTCCTTCTTCATGTTCTCTGCCTGAACTGTATTCTTGAGAATTTTAGCAATGCGAATCCAGATTTTTTTTTTTAAACATGGTTTTCAATAAATGCAATATGTCTAATTCAGCTCTCTTCAGCATCACATTGATTTGACTGCTTGAAAATAACGTCTTTTCTGCTTTGGCTTTTCAGTGTAAAGCTCCTGCAAATGGGGCAGATGCAGTCACACTTGAGAGGGAAGGGCACAGGTCTGTGCTCTCCCCCATGGCTGCATTGCATGATGAGGAGCACATGCCCTGGGGACTGCAGCCCCTCCCATCCTTCCCACAAAGCGCACTCCTTCAGAGCATGAAGGGCAACCCAGAATGGCTAGGCAGGATTAAACCAGCGATTGTTTCTGTTCTCTTTCTGGTTGAACATTAGATGAAGAAGAATAAGAGGAGGGTCCTAGAGGTGTGTCAATCTGCTTATCTGCATTCTTGGAATATTTTAAAATAACTTGCCAAGCAAATAAGTTTGTCTGAGCCTGGGCAGTTTGAGTTGGTGTGTAGTCCTGAATCCTGTTACATACAATAATTTGCATTATGCCTAAATAACTAATACTATAGGGCTTGATAGAGGGAAAGAAATGTGAAGATGATATCTCCAGAAAGCAACATTTACTGCTGTTCTTGTGCTTCCTTATAAAACGGGACATTCATTCACATTGCATAGAGCTTGTGCTCAGTGGTAGGCCCAAGACCTCTGTTTCTTGTCCTGCTTTATTTTAGCTTCTGCAGGTTTTCCTGTTGGCAAAGAGATGGCCTATGAGGAAAAAAGATAGTTTCAAGAAGGCTAGTGGTAATGATTTGTTGATTTTTAGGGGCTATCCCAA
Organism: Nyctibius grandis; assembly: GCF_013368605.1. Taxonomy (NCBI): domain Eukaryota; kingdom Metazoa; phylum Chordata; class Aves; order Nyctibiiformes; family Nyctibiidae; genus Nyctibius; species Nyctibius grandis. The sequence continues at coordinate 9,061,263 of NC_090672.1, forward strand.
ATCTGAACATGTTAGAATAAAAATACTTGCCCATGGAGACAGGCTCTTAAATAGTGTCTATTTAAATGCAAACCACAAAAAAGCAGTAATCAAGGAATTATCAAGGAAGATTCTTTCCTTTTATTTCACCAAAGGCTTTGTAACTGGTGTGTCACAGCTCTAGATCATCACAAAGATAGGTCACCTGTCCAGCAGATGCTGTAAGAAATTGGTTGCTTTGAAAGGAGTTCAGGTCCTGCTGTGTATCTGATTAGCAGTGACATACTTTGTCCATTTTGATTTCCTGAGTAAGCTATTTTGAGATAAGGGCTGTCGCTTGGCAAACCCATTAGAATGACATTTAAATATTAATAAGATTTCCTACAGATGCTGGACCAGTCAAAAGAAAACACCCCAGCGTTTGTATTTGATCCTCTGCCAGCTGCAGGCTTTGATTGCGTAGGTAGCCTGAGAGCCACTGACTTACTTTGCTCACCATCAGTTGAGGATAATTTTCATAGAAACAAATGCAACTGTGTTTAAAATCAGTAACTCGGCACTGCCTATTCAGCATGAACAATTTTGGCTTTCTGTAACTCTACCTTTTCTAAGCCAGAGAAAGAAACCTAAAAGTTTTCCACTATGTGATAAACAGGTGTCTTTGTGTTTTTCTTTTCTATTTTGCTGGATCTGGGAGGATGTAATGGGGAGGGGTCACTTGATGCATCCGCTGTGCCTTAAACCAGTGTGTTCCAGTGCCTCATGGTCATCGGTGCACAGAGAATATGGGACGGATGGACCTTTGATCTAGCTTTTACAGCTGTTCTTACGCAGCAGAGGTTGAGACTGTTGTGGACAGATGAACGCAGGAGGCAAGAGATCTGCCCTCTTTGCCACCATAGGGGTGTCTGTGCAGGCACAATATTTGTGTCTAATGTAACTAATCTGGCATGAAATCTTTTTGCCATAGGAAGAGTGAATCACATAAGCTATTGCTAAAGGGAATTTGGCACATAAAGCTTATCAATTTTGTCTTTAAAGTTTGAGGCTTAATGGTGGACATGTAGCTGTATGTTGATATCTTTTTTTCATAAGATGAACATTTAGAAATGTTGCAACATCTGCTTATCTCAGGATTCAAAGCTGCAACAGAAGAACATGTGTGTACTGAGGCAAGATGGAAATCTTGGAGCACTTCTTCATTGTCATGTTATGTCTATTATCCTGTAAACATTCTGCTGTATGGCAGCACAATTTGTGTGTGCCACTCCTGAACTCTGGGGTATGTTCACGTTTTTCCAGAAGGGATTCAGGAAAGGAGGAGTAATTTATCTGACCCACAGACAGTGATGAAGGAATAGTAAGAATTTGAGTAAATCACAGCTCACCCTCTCTGAAAACTGTTTTTGGTATTTGCTATATAATAGGTTTGGTAGTTAAAGAGTAGCTGTAGCTCTTGTGGAGGAACAAATGTACCATTCTGGTCACTGGTCGAGGGGGATGGTTTGTTTTTTTTTTTTGTTCTGTCCTTTATCTCCTGTTAGTCAGCCAACTTGAACTTGGCTCACAATCTGTTTTGAGACACAACAAGTAATCACTGTTTGGATTTAGTATCAGTATGGTATATCATGTACTGATTTTATTATACTGTCCCAGATCTCGTTGCTAAACACACCAACGTCTGGGAATTACATTCCTGTAGTCAGCTGTAATAAAGCTGCAGATGGAACATATTTATTCAGATGTTGTGTTAGTCCATCTTGGGTAGGACAAAATAAGCAAAATTTTGGAAACTATTTGAAGCAGTAAGGGATAACTTACTGAACAGTTCATATACTGTGTTATGGGTGAGTTAGCTTAAAGAAAATACACTGGCTGGTGCGTCCTCAGTCTTTAACAGCTGCTAGATGATTTTTTTTTTAATAAATTGAGGGAGGGAAAGTGTTTCCCTTCAAGAACCTGGAGCTTAGGTCTGTTAATGTTTGCTTGTTAGAGCCAGAGAGGAATGTTTGCATGTCTCTTGGCAGCTCTTTTGGGGGTAGAAGTTGAAAATAACCTGACTGTAGCTACTACAGTAGGTCTCCTTTTTACGTGATTGTCTTGGAGTCTTAAACATTTAATTGTAACCAGAATCTCCTGTGAAGGAGTGAAGATCTCTTCCTGAAGCGCTAAGGGACAGAAATGACCTAGTGGCCTGGCAGCTGTCAGATGCTTTTTAGCACCATTAATGCTTTCAGGAGGTTGCCAGAAGACATTGCATGTTATAACCAGAGGCAAATGTAAGTCTACCCAACTGCTTAGAGCTCTTCCAAGAAAAGCTGAGGGGTACTGTCCTTTCCCTAAGAGAACGCAGCAGGGAGGCTTCTAGAATGTACCAAATAGAAATGTGTGGTCCCAGGGCATTTGGAGGACTGTGGGACTTCTTGGAACAGGAAGAAAGCTTGCTTTATCCCATGCTATTTATTCACCTCTGTTTTACATATTTTTCTTAACCACAGTGGCCTCACCTTGCTGCCCTACGCAAGGTGGCCAGCGATGGATTCTCTTGGCTGCTGACAAAAGTGCAGCGAAATGGCTGGCCACGTGGTGGAGTAAGGAGACCTTCAAATACCAGGGGAATAGGCTGGTGTTGGCGGCTACCCTTCTGGTGCCGTCCCTGGAAATACCTGGTCAGCACTGGAAACATGAGTTTGGTCCTACGAATTCACAGTGGAAACGGTTTTATGTGAACTGGTACAGAGGATTATTTTATTTCATTTTAGCAATAACTTCATGAGAACAGATATTTTGGTCTTTGTGAGTACAACCCCAATTACAACAAGGCGTTATAGTTGCAAATAACAGCAATTAGCCTGCTTTAACCAGAACATACCGTTTGATATTGTGATTTGTACTTAGGCACACTCTTTCGAATGGTGTATTCCCTGTCTATTCTTAAATTTTTTTGACCAATGCCTCTGAGGGTAGTATGTGTGTTGTAAGAAGAAACAAATAAGGCATTGGTGTGTTTGCTGAGGTAACTGCAGTTAGCTGTCTAGCTAGGCTCATTTAGCACAGTTATGCCCATACCTAATTCATAATCTGGTAAGAGTGCTATTGAAATCAAGAAAGAGCATTCATACTATGTAAAATTAAACCACTTAAACTTTTACAAAGTGAGGTCTTTTAGCAACTAGAAAATGTCAAAGGAAGATCCTTGCTTGTTGAAACATTTTCCCAAAATTTGTAAGGTTACTGTCTCAATTCAAAACCTGCTGCACTTTCATGGGCATTTTCGATGGACAGCTTTATCAGTCATTTACAGAACATCACTCAGTGATGGATGGTCACCTGTGCTCAGCAACCACAGGGGGAAAGAAGTGCTGGCAGAGGCAGTAAGTACCTGAGCCTGACTCAGCCAGTGCTCCTTCCTCCCTGAGATGTTGCCCCATCATTCTTGATCTGAGGCACAATGCGGGAACCAGAACCATTCCTGGTCTTCCCTCTGGCAGCCTACAGCTGTGGGCTTAAAAAGCAGTCCAAAAAACTCATGAGAAAGAAAAGGGACAGAACAGAGAGATCAAATGAAAACTCAGCCATGGATCACAGCAGTTGCAGAAGGCTTTAATGAGGAATCTTTCAAAGGCAGGGCATCCCTTCATTACCAGCCATGTCTCATTAAAGCGTAGGTGAACAGTGTCTGTCCTAAACCAAACCCAGCCATGAGGAGTGCCTCTGCAGGGCTCTGCCTGGTCGCCTGAGCACAATGGGGCAGGGGAAGCTCTGCTTGTTCTCCTTTTCCTTAACTGCCCCTTAACTCCCTACACTCTGCTTTTCTCCCCCCAGCCTGGACTGCTTCAGACCAGGATCCGTGGCTTTTTCTCAGGAGAAACTGTAGTGTGACTGGTGTTTAATTTGGGGCGGTGTGGAGGAGGACTGAGGTGTGGAGCAGTGAAGGGACTAGGACTGGGTCTGTGACAGCCGCAAAAGGCACCCAGGGGATGCCAGGCCTGCTGTCCCCCAGCTGGCGGGGGGAGCGTGCCTTCATCCTGCCTCCCTCGCTCCCCCTGCCCCAGTCCCTCCTCCCGGTAGCGATTTTCCTTCCCAGGGAAACTCCCCATCGCTGCTGCCCCCGAACTGTCCCTGTCCCCCATCGCGTTTATCGCCGCTCCCGCACCTCTCCCCGCCCGCCTCCCGCGGCCCCTCGCTCCCGCCCTCGCTCCCCTCGCGCCCCGCTTCCCGCCCGGCCCCGCCGGCGCCTCTCCCCTCACCGCGGCGCCCCCTGGCGGCGGCCCCGCCCCTGCCGAGCGCGGATTCCCGCCGCCCCCTCCCTCCCCATCCTCCAGCTCTGCCCTATTGTTCTCCCTTCCCCTCCCTCCGCTCTCCTCCATCCCTCCCTCCATCCCTCCCTCCTCTTTCTCGCTGTCCCTCCCGCCCCGCTCCCCGGAGCTGATGTCACGCACCCGCTGAAGCCGCGGGCGATCATGGCTGCTGCGGCCGCGGCCGTGCCGCCGGCCTCCAGCTAATGCCCGCGATGGAGCCGGCGAGCCTGCTGCCGTTCCTGCGGAAGCTCAAGGAGGTTTTCGACGTGTGCGACGAGGATGCGGACGGTTTCATCCGGGTGGAGCACTTCATTGCCCTGGGGCTGCAGTTCGGCCAAGGGGATGAGGTGAGTGGGGCGACCCCCGGTCCCGCCCGGCCCCCACGCCCGGCCCGGCCCGGCCCGCTGCCCCGGCCCCCGGCAGCCGCGCAACTTTCACCTGCTGCTCCTGCTGTGGCTCCGCCTGGCCAGACCCCAGCAGGACCACACGGACCCCCCCGTCACCCACCTTCTCTCATCGCGGCCCGGATTCACCCCATCCATTAGGGAGCCCCCGACTCCTCCCCTTAGGGCGGCCCAGACCCTCTCCCCTCAGGGCGGCTCGGACTCCCCCCGTCCCTCAGGGGGTCCCAGAGCCCTCCCCATGGCGGCCTGGAGCCCCCTTCCCTCAGGGCCACCCAGTCGCCCTCCCCCTTTCCCGCAGAGTCCTCCCTAAAGACAGCCCAGATCCCTCCTTCCCTCAGGGGGTCCCGCAGCCTCCCACTTCCCTCAGGGCGGCCCAGACCCCCCGGGCTGACGTGGCTCCCTGTCCCCTGGGGTGGAGGGACCGGTACCTCTCCGGTCCCCTCCCCCGGGGGTCGCTCTGCCTTTCGGGGAGGTGTATTTATTCTGGCGACACCACGGGTTTTCTCCGTCTTGGCTGAGCTGCATCCTCACCGGGGTACCAGGCTCCGCGGGGTATGGGGAGCAAAGCCCCGGGCGGAGGGAGCCGCAGCGGGGCTCGGCCGGGGCTGCCGTCAGTGCTGCCCGCGGGCAGGCGAAGGGCGGCAGCCAGGGCAGCACCGGCCCCGGTGCACCCTAAAACCTCCAGGTGATCGGTGGGAAGCGAGGAACCCCTCCAGCCCTTCAGTGACACAGCGTAAATCTGGAGTCGCGCCGCTGGTCTCGGTGGAGCCGTTGCGTCACTGGGACCACAGTAAATCCGTGACATCAGTGTAAATGAGAGTGGGATTCAGGCCAGTGGCTGTGAGGGTAATGACACGCGTTTGGTTTGAAACAGTTCCCTTAAGTGATTCAATCAAGGGCTGCAGCTCCAATGAAATTAACCAGCAAGAAACGCTTCCTTTCCCTGGGAGAACTCTCAGGATTGCACTAGGATGGGACTCGGAAAACTAGTATCAGCCGACCTTTAAAGTACAAGAAAACAAATTAATGTAAGAAGCCAATAAAACGGTAGTTTATAAAGGGATGCCAAAGAGGCAGCAAAACCAGAGTGAATTCACAGTAATTGTTGGAGCAAATTACTTATTTTTGGCTTACCACTGGTAATGAAACACAGCTTGTGAATGAAATCAGAAGACCAGGAAACAGGAGGCTTATTGCTTGCAGATAGTCACAGGTCTGTTAAACATTTTCTTAATGAGAAGCTGGAGTTTCTTGTTTTAACCAGCAAAATAAGGAGGAGAAATGAGTAATAGTAGAGCGCTTTATTGAGTTCTGGTTTTATTTGTCTCTTGGTAGGTTGTATAATTTTATATAAACTAATAGAAGTATTTTTAAATCCTTACTGCCAGATACATCGCATCAGAATTGCTTTTTGCACGACTGCGTTTATTTGGAGGCAGATCAGTTGCTTTCTCTTGCAGCACTGAGGAAGACTGGTCAAATTCCACTGGCTGTTTTGCAGCAGGAAGGCATTAACGATCATAACAATCCTTTTTGATCTCAGAAATCTCTAAGGTTGTGAGAGAGCAGCAGATTCTGTAAGACACAAAGGAGGATTCAAGTGGTGATCTCATAAGCTTAGAGTGAATTGGAGTATATTAGTTGGAAAATATTTAAATGGAATGGAAAGGAAGAGAAAACTGGAAATCTTAACAATGATGGCAGTAGAAGAGTACTAGTTGTCAGTGGTAGTATCCAGGTTTCAGGATGGGCTGGCTTACTGGGCAGGCATGGGAGAGATTACCAGTGATGAGAAATGCATCCTTTGTATTTTGTTTAGTTGTAACTGTCAGTGTTTGAACAAGGTATTTGCAAAATTGGGACAGTGAAGTCTCATCTGTGTATCTCTCAGGGTTATAACTTATTCTGGTTTGCTTCTCTGTATCTGTTGTAGTAGTGGGCTAGTAGTCCCTTGACTTCAAAGCAGCATGTTGTGTCAGCTGAGTAAATGGGATTGGTCAATCACTAGAAGAGGCTTGCTAGGGAAATACAGAATCCATTTTCCAACTGCAGATTTACTGTAGAACAACCACTGTAGGTGAGCTAGTCTGGTTTTAAGTCTTGTTAAAAATGAACTATGTGTGATGAATCACACTTGATGTTTGGAGACAGTGAGAATCTATTCTCCCATGTAGCACAATGCTTTCAACCTTGCATCTGGAGGAGCCTAAACAGCTCTGTGTGGGAATGCATCTCATGAAATTAAACTGAGGAGACACTGCTAGAGAGCAGTTCCCTTTAACACATTAGAAGGTATTTACTGTCATTGAAAATTAATTATACATTTCAACATGCTACATTTCTTGGGCTTGATCCACCTTCAGCTCCCTTTACATCCAAAAGAAATCTTTCAATTGGCATCAGTGAAAGTTTGATTTGCCCTTGTGTAAGTTATTTGCTCCTTCTGTTTACATAATTCATCTGGCCACAGGAAAACACTATTTTGTAGCATTGTGGCCTGAATAATTCTGATTCTTCCCAACAGTAGCCCTGGGTCATGTTTATGAAATGAGATAGTATCTGTCCCTTCAGTTGTGCCAACCTGATACACACAGCTTTCCACCCCTTCTCTACCTCCTCGGAGCCACTGCCATCCAAAGTTTGGAGTCTATAAATTCTTAATACTAAGTTCAGTAGGGCTTATGGTTTGGGCTGTGTAGGGCATTTAGCCTTTTCTGTTTTTTCTTTCCATTTCCTTTTTCTTTCTTCTTTGTGTGCGTGTGTGTGTGTGCATAGTCAACATGCTGAAATTTATCATCCCTGGAAAATAACAACTCTCTGAAAACCGCCCCAAGGCAAAATGTTGCAGCAAGGCAGCAGCTTTCTGTTCAAGCAAAGCAGTCCTTACCTGCACAGTCAAAATAATAAACTTCAACATTTCTGATTAACTTTTTTACCATTTTACTTTTAGTGGGCTTTTGAGGCCTCTGCTTCTAATAGCTTCATGCTTTGCTTTTCTTCTTTAAGACCATGCCGTCACTACTGTACCTCATTCCATTTTGCCTTTCCCATGCATACTGAAATCCTCTTCTTGCCACGCAGTTATTGAGAGTCCACTGCAGCAGAACAGCGATTGCCTCAGAGCAGCTGATTAGGTAAGGTGTTTTGGCTGTGGAAGCACTTCTAGCAAGTTTGTTTGCAAACTTTTGCTTTGTCCTACAAGGCATGTGGTCCAACTAGAGGAAGAAATGACTTGGCCATGTTAATTTGGCAGACCCAGGAGCAGAATCATGTCTCTAAATTACTGCCATGGTGCCTGAATTAACAGCAGACCAGGCTAGCCTTCGAGTACTGCTTGCCTGGACAAATAGTTGTGGAACTTACGCTTTTAAGCAGTTTGGCATTTTGGCCTCTGTTTGTCCCATCTGACTGTAGGCATTTAACTGAGTTGTCTAAATTAATCTTCCTCCATGGTCATTGATGAGCAATTGAACACTCAGAGGGTGTAACAGGACCCAAGGATTAAATAAATCCTTTAGAGGTTCTTCTTTATCTCCACTAACAACAGAAACTCCTAGCTGAGAGTTTTGTTTCGGTGCTTAAAAATAGCAGACTTGGGCCTTGCTTTCCTGTTGAATGATCTGTTTGCCGTTTGCAGAGAAATCTGAAGGAAGACGTGAAGGGCTGTTTCCAAAGCGCCTTGACTGGATGGGGTGTACTCACTAGCTGAAGAAACACTTCACATAACATTGAAAAATGCCAAGAGTCACTTGCCATCTGGTTCCCTTTCACTGGGAAGATAGTTGCACTAGCAGCTGAGTGTCTAGGAGCATTGTGAGTGACATGTTCAGCAAGCTCCAGTTCTGGCAGTGGATTGTGTGAATGTGTATTTCAGGATAGTGCCAGTTGATGTTTCATTATGCCAGATTCTATTTAAACTCTACGTTCAGTTTTCAGCAGCAAGTGAAACATACTGAACATGTTGAAGACTTCTTTTTGAGATACATAATCACCTTTTGGAGGTGTGCAAACCATACAGGTGCTGGGAGAGTAATCTTTGTCATGGTAAGATCAACAGATGCTTATCACCTTGAAGCAGTGTCACACCTGAGAGGGAACTTGAGCAGCTAATAAAATCCGTAGGCCAATATCAATTATCCTTATGAGTGGACAGTAATTCACTTGAAGTCAATGGTTTCCTAGTGGTGTAGAACAGAAGTAGCTGAAAACAAGTTCACATATTTTATGTGAACAAATGAAACTTTCTGGCCAAAAGAAACTACTGAAATAGGGAGATGTTTGTTGCTAATTTTAGTTGCTTCCATTTGATGAATATCTCAATTCTGGGCTTAAATTAAAGGCATCAGATTGTGGCTGCTGGCTGTGTTTAATGACAGTGCTATGCTCCATTTTGACTTGCTCATAGATGTTTCCCAGGGACACCTGACGGAATCATGCTCTAAAGACAGCCCTTCTGTTGTAACCACTCCATAACTAGCTTATCCTGTAAAGAGCAGGAGTGTAATTTCACTGCATGACAACATGGAGTCTTTCTGAATGGTCTGGATGAATTTCAGGCCTCTAGCCATAGTGTTGCACCTAGAAATTCATGGGATCACTGCAAATTTATCATCGATGTCAATGATGACAGAGACTAGTTCATACCTTCTTGATAACGTGCAGTATGCTCTGGACTTACCTGCAGCCGTGAGAAAAAAAGACTTTGGCACTGAGACATGGAAAGAAAAGTATTAGGGTGTTACCAAGCAATACTGCCATTCTCATAATGGAAGCAGAAAAGAGTTATGGCTTCTTTCTTCTCTGCTTTTCCTGGAAATAGTTACTGAAAGAAAATATAAAACATTTGCCTAGATGTAATGAGAACACAAAGAGCGCTCCTATGTGACAGTGTTCTCTAGGTAGCAGCCAGGCTGCAACACATTTAGACTCCTTAAAACTACATTTGTTAATGACCCAGATATTTCATATCATTTACAGTGACTTGGAAAAAATGCAGCTGTGAAATGGCACAGTTCATGGATTAGTCAAGGTATAGTCACTGTAGCATTCCTAATTCAATACAAACTAGCAGTGAATATGTTTAAAATAGCCTTTTGGTATATCCTGAAACTAAGCATGTGTTTCTAAACAGCTGACATAAAGCAAACTTAGTACTTGCTGTTAATCAAACATTTTCTGAAGCACTGTTACGGAGAAGCTGTAGGGTTGCTGTGCACTCATGAGTTTAATTCATTATGTAATATGTTTACATTTCAAAGGTAACAGCTCTGAGGGGTTATATGTATAGCTAAGGATCGATTGTTGCTATGTTTTGCAGTCCAAGTCAGTGATCTGAAATAGTAAATTCTTAATGCCTAAAGGAAAGGCAAACAATTTTGATAGCAATTCTTTGTATTTAAATGACTGTGTTTTGTAACTACCTCAGTGTTTGCATTTAGTACAGGTACAGAGATATTATGTTGTCTTATGATTAAATGCAAAAGTAAAGAAAAAAGTTAGCATATGGATCAAGCATAGAAGACAGTACTGCATCTTTTGTGCACAGTATGGAAGGTAGCATATGTAACTGGTGAAGTTAAAACATTCAGCTGCCTAGCAAGACCAGATATTTTCTATGTAAATTTTTCTCCCTCTTCCCCCCTCGCCATGCCTTATTCAATCCATGCTGTTAAGTTGTATAACTGGTATTCTTCATCTGTGACACGTCTGCACGTCCTCCGGAAATTTGCTCTTGCAGATCCTAGGGAGGATTTCAGATTTCTAGCCCATACTGATTTTATTCCTCTAATATGATTAAGCTTTCAAAAGTGACTTCTTATACAAAATTGCTGCAAGGGAGGGTAACTCTTGGAGCGGGAACAAGCCACTACCATATAGTATTTGTGGGGGTGATCCCCAATACAGATTTTTTTTTCTTGTTTTCTGAATTGCATTGTTACCTACAATTTAGCACAATTGACTCATGCTTGGCAGCAGTGCTTCTATAACAACAAAGTGGAAAAAAATCAATTGTCTTATAATGTTTAGATAAGTAAATGTGTTGTTTCTATTATCTGTGTAGGTGACAATATAATTTCCTATTAATTTTATCTTATTTTAATGCTAATATTCACAAACATTTTAAAATCCTTGATTTGATTTTTGAATCGGACTGCTCAAGAGCTAGAGATGAAGTCCTAACAGTTCTTAAAATATGCAGTATTTTGGGAGGCACACGTGATCTCAGACCTAGATACTTGCAGAGGCTGCTGAATAAATACCCATCCGTGTGCTGAACGTAGTTAACTCAGTGCGGGGTGTGATTAAGTACATGAATGATAAAAGACAGTGTCAGACACAATCACTAGTACTGTAACATATGGTTTTACCACAGCAGTGAATGTAAACAAAGCACTGTATAATAAATCTCGGTTCTCTTTAACTCAAGATATAATTGAAGGGCCTCACTTGGAGAGAATGCAAGTGTTTCTGTAGAACTGTGAATGCTGTGTTCACATTTTGTGTGCAGTTAAAACCAGAAATAGTAGGGCTCCTCCCTAAGCCTTGCATCCTATTCAGTTCTGCAGTATGTCAGCCCCAGAGTGAGTGACAGGAGTGACCTGTGGGGTCAAAATACTGCAAGGGAGACAGGATCAATGCACAGGGCACGCGCCTGGAAAAATTACAACGTACTCTTCTGATTTTAAAACTGCTTTGACAATTTAGTTTGGGTATAGTGTTATGGTTTTAGGAGTGTCCTGGTTTCATTGGGATTTTGTTTCAGTTTGTGGCCAGCCATGGTGATCAAGGCCCTTAGCAGCTAAATCCAGGGCAGCTGACCCAGGCTGGCCCACAGGTGTATCCTATAGCATCAACATCAAGTTCACTATAAAAGGGAAAGCTTGGGGGGGAGGAGTGGGGCTCTTTTTGCTCTGTTCTCCTCCTTCTTTCTCATTCTCGATGGTTGCTGTTTCTGGAACAACTTGCCAGTGCTTTGTAGGTAGGTATAATTTTGTGTTGTTTGTGTTGTCATTGATATTGGTTTCTTTATTTTATTAAATCTGTTTAACTTTAACCCATGAGTCTCCTTCCTTTTCCCAATTCCCTTCCTTGGTCAGGGAAGGGACGTTGGGTGAGAGAGCAACTGTTATTGTTTAGCCCTGGGTGCGGGCTAAACAAAGACAAGGGGGTCGAGTGAAAAGCTTAGAAACGGTAGAGACTTTTCTCTAGTTAGGTTTTTCTGAAATTAGAAGGAAAGGTAGTAGAATTACCTGTTCTGGAATGGAGATGCTGATAGCCTGGTGAAATGAGGGGTGTCAACCAAACCAATTTCTTCTTCTAGAGTGGTGTCAGTTTTAAAATTATCTACACGTCTTCTCAAGTGTTCTATAACATCACACATACACCTGCATTGTCAAACAACTTCTTTTCCCTCTCAGTTCAGGGCTGCTCTTCAGAGAACAGAGACATTCCTGCTGCCCCACAGCAGACTCTGTCACACTGGCCTCCAACAGGGAAGCGGGGTCATGGTACAGCACTCCTGTAAGCAGTCCTTGGATAGTAAGCTTACAAGGAGCCCTTTTCTATAGGGGATCTTCAGCCTGTGGCAGTGTTTTGTGATGTTCCAAACTGGGGCACATTTCAGGTCCACCAGCTGCAAACTTGCTGATAAAGCATGCTTCACATTTTTCCCTATGTGTGGGTCATTCTGGGCATCCTCAGTGCTGGTTTATTGTGAAGATTTTCACTGGGCCAGCAAAGACATTCTGCTCTTGCTTCATCACCGCCTGATGAACTGACCCTCCTCAGTGGGATCCAGGTGGCTTTTGGAACATGGGATATTCTTTTCCAATGACACTTCCATTGTTATGATAAAAAACCCAAACAAATGTGCAGATACAAACAGCTTTGTCCATATGTTTGCGTGGTATTAATAGATTTGAGAAACTGTCCTAAAATATTGGTGATTTCGCTGTTTTTATAGCAAGTGACTATGTGATCAGTTGAACATATTTTACACAGTTAAACCGTATGATGTATATGTTAGGATACAGTAGCTAATGGCAATTCAGAAAGTGAAATGCCACAGAGATGTCAATACAGAGACCATTTGTAATTGTTGGCACTTAGCCTTTTGTCCCTGTGCAATAGTATATTCTGTTACCATAAAGTAATACAGAATGCTCCAGTAATGGCACTAAGGCCACCTTTCTCAGTGTTGTTAGCTATTAGGGACAGCAGAAAGCTGTAGGACTCTCATTAGAAGAACTTTGTTGCAGGAGTCTCTTGCATGCTGGATTGGTGTGGTATTGTGTCAAAATACAATAGACTCTGCTTGGAAGAGGGTTAAAGGCAGCCGTGGAAGGCTGCACGCTCCTAGAGATGCAGGGTGCTAATGAAAGGAAAAGGGATGTAGTAAGAGAGAGATTCTGCTGTTCTTACTCACTGGGACTACAAGCAGCAGTAGTGAGAGCAGGTTTGGCATTTTGACCCGAGGAGTCCTGGTCCCATTGCGTTCAGCGGTGTGACCATTGTGTGTTGTAAGGGAATAAGGACAGACCATAGGATTTGCAGCCTTGTAGTAAAGACTAGCTCTGTTGCTGTTTCTCTTGCTGGTTCTTTATTTGGTTTTGATGTTCATCATGCAACAGACCAAGCACTAGCGTGTGGCCAGTGACAAGGAACAGACCCCCCCTTTGCATCCAGCTTGGAGAAGATGGGAGCCTGTAGTCACCCTGTCTAGGTGTTGTGGCTGCTTTCATTCAGGTTTTAAGGCCTCTTGATGGCCCTGGCTTGCTTGCTGGGTTGGTTGGCCAACACAGCAGCTGTTGTGTTCAGTGATGCATCTGGGCATGTAAAGTGGCCATGAGCTAGCTGACATTGTTGTCAAGCCGAGATGGCCTCGTGTTGGCTTTCCTGGGCCAGCTTGTTTGAACTGTGAGGGTCATGAGAGCAGATGTGTTGGAATGGGAGCAAAGCCATCTTGTATCACATAAAAACATATTTCATGGGAGTGTAATTTTTATACGGTACTATTTCAGGCTTTATGCAGCCTCCATAACAACCGCTGTAAACCCCTGTGCGTTCTTCCAGATCCATGCACCACCGGGTACAGTTGTGCCTGGGCAAAGAGTGCTAATTCAACAGACTGATTCTCTACACGGGAGAGCTGTGCTCAGTGAGTGGAGGGACAGCCCTGAGCAGCAACTTTGAGATAGGATCCTCAACTTCAGAGGCTGATTGAAGAGCCAACAGTGTGCCCTGGCAGCCAAGAGGGCCAACCATGCCCTGGGGTGCATCAAGCATAGTATTGCTAGCCATTCAAGGGAGGTGATTGTCCTGCTCTACTCCGCACTGGTGCGGCCTCACCTTGAGTACTGTGTGCAGTTTTGAGCGCCACTCTAGGATATGAAGATACTAGAGAGTGTCCAGAGGAGAACCACAAAGATGGTGAAGGGTTTAGAGGGGAAGCCGTATGAGGAGCGGCTGAAGTCTCTGTGTCTGTTCAGCTTGGAGAAGAGAAGACGGAGGGGAGACCTCATTGCGGTCTACAACTTCCTCATAAGGGGAAGTGGAGGAGTAGGCGTTGACCTCTTCACCCTGGCGACCAGTGACAGAACTCGAGGGAATGGCAGGAAAATATGCCAGGGGAGATTTAGGTTGGATATTAGGAAAAGGTTCTTCACCCAGAGGATGGTGGAGCACTGGAACAGGCTCCTCAGGGAAGCAGTCACGGCGCCAAGCCTGGCAGCATTCAAGAAACATTTGGACAATGCCCTCAGACACATGGTGTGAATTCTGGGGTTGTCCTATGCTGGGACAGGAGATGGACTCGATGGTCCTTGTGGGTCCCTTCCAACTCAGGACATTCTGTGATTCTAAGAGCTGTACAGAGCGAGGGCATTGATTTGGGGATTCAGTCTGAGGCATGTGTGTAATAACCACTGGATCCTGAACTTAACTGTTCTTCAGGTGTGTGCACAGCAACTTTAAGTTAATACAGATGTTCTCATAATGCAGTAAATTAATGTTTGTTAACAGAGTCAGCAGCTTGGATAGCTTTGTAGAACAGAAGGAAAAGTGTTTTGCTTTTGTTGTTAGAGAGGAATCTCAGGGAAAAAAATGTGTCAAAGAACTACTATACTGGCTTACTGATTTTACAGACATATCTGCTGACAACATGAAATTGTTATGGTAGGATGTGGACAATTAATTATGTGTTTATTCAGTGCTGAGAAACTAAAAGTGTTGGCTTATTTGGAGTGTGTCAACATCTCGGCAATACAGAACAGTGTAACAGTGCCCCAGCTGAAGCTGATGTTTTCTTACTCTCTTCTTTTGGCAAGTAACATATAGACCCTGAGTCTGGTTTGTGTGTGAAGAGTTGAAAAAAAAAAAAAATTTCTAAAATTTCAGGTGAGTTTGGCAAATTATTTTTGCCTTAAAAAAGCAGGAATGTAATTAACTTCACTTCTTGTTTTTTTTTTTTAAAGTATGCTATCTTGAGTGTTTCCATTTGAAGCTAGCTTTTAATTGACAAAATTTAAATTTAAATATTTGGCAAACAACAAGTGAAAATGCTCCAAAACATAAGATTTTGCCCAATACAAAGTGGGTTTTTTTTCTGTTTTCTTCTGAGAAACATGAAAAAAAATGGGTTTGATTTCCTTTACTTGGCGAGAAAGCTGAAAAATCAATTATTTAGCAAGTCATGTATTGAGCAAGTGCAGAGACTTTGTGGATGTAGGAGGAAGAGAAAATATGCTATTCAGTACATCTCTCCTCTGCCTAATTGGAGTTATGTTCAGCTTGCAGTTATCCAGAGCTGTGGGGAAATAAAGCAATAGGTAAAGCAAAACCATGGATAATGCCAAGCTGTGTAAGACACTAGAAGAATGTAATCTTTAGGAAAAGAAAATCAGTGAGTTTGTGCAGGAAGCAGGAAAGCTTTAAAGGGTGATACAAGAGAATGCAGGATTTTGGCTCCTGAGTATTTCTTTGGCTATTGGTTTTCACAGCTTGTGATCACAGTTGCCTGATCGTTCCCTGGTCTTGAGCAAACGAAGTCTGACTTAATTTACTGCAGCCAGACATTGGTGAAACTTGTGAATTTTAGCCTGCAGTGTGAAGAGTGAATTGTATGTTTCATTCCTGACTTCTCTTTGGGATTGTTTGAAAAGAAAGAATTGAGGAATGTTTTGTGTCACATCTTCAAAGGAGCTTTGACAATGTCAGTTTTGCTCTTCTTACTGAGCAATTACACGGCATGGAAGTTTCCGCTGAGAAGAACTGCATCTTGCCTTGTCACCTGGGAATTGCGTGCCATTTGCCAAACGCAAGCTCTTCTGCCCAGATGGATGCATTTACTGGAAAGTGCTGTGATATTTGCTCCCAGACAGTCCAATGTGTCTTGTTTAGAGAATGAAATTGGTCTGAACAGTCTGCTGTTGACAACTATCACTGGGGAAAGTTTACATTTGGAATGAATACATCTATAACTGCCAGTGCTACTTTGAGGGTGACAGATTACTATCTTTATCAATAACCTGCCACCTCAGAACTGTCCTAGCAGATGACTCTACTGGAGATCTAGAGGATTTTAGGATATCTGTCAGCCAGATTGAACGCTTTGGCTCTAACCAAGCTCATGATGTCTTTCCAATGCACAAAAAGACAGTTTGCTATGTATAGTGAATTTGGCATAGGTCAAGTCAAGGTCCTGGTGCAAATGCTGGCAGGTACAGGTCACCTGTTTCTTGATTTAGTTAGTCACCCAAGTAACCTCAGGAAAAGGCAAAATATTCACAAACTACTTTTATTTTGCCAAAAGTACAAGGCACAGATTGCTTTTTCTTTGTATGTAGGCCCATCTGATTTCTCTTACTGTATTTTTCTTGTAAACCTGGTATGACTATTGTGAACTACATTTCTTTTCCCAGCAATACTTTTCTTTCCCCTATGGCATTCTGAATACACTTTCAGAAACTTGACAGTCCTGGTGTGTGGAAGCATCATCTTGGTACTTCTGATTTGTGCTCGGCACGAATGAACCATGCTGCTCCCTGATCAGCTGGTAGAGGTTGGTGATCTTCTGTATCAGCTGTTCCTTTGGGGTGGGCACTGAACATTCTGTGCAGTGGCACTTGCTGGGCCAAATTGCTGCTCTTAGTCTGTTGCCTGGGGCCACAGAATGGTATGAGGAGGAGGAGGGCACCATGCAGCAGGGATGTTCAGTGCATGAGAATCAATGATGCCTCAAGGGACACATCATGAATGGACTGTAATTACCACTGTCATTCCACAGCATCACAGCTCTGTCTGGGTGCCATTTTTTGCTGGCGACTATTTGAAGTAATACGTGATGTTTTGGCCTCACTATGTTATTCTCCCAGTTCATTCCTTCCTTCTTCAGGGACAGCTTCGGTTTTGGGATTTTCGTTGCTTGTGCTTTTTGGTGGGTGGCTCCTGTTTAAATGATGGTGGTGCGTTAGCTCTAGCAGTGTTACAGCAAATTAGCACCTATTTGGAAGGGAATGGAGCTTTGGAGGAGTTGGTCTAAGTGGTTATAAACACAAATGATTTACACAACATTTCAGGTGAAAAGCTTGCTTGCTTGAGTTGGTGGAATAATGTGGCTATAAATTAACTTTGGGTTTATTGCAGTTGGCTGCTGCAGTGGCTCTTTAGCAATACATTCTGTTCAGTGGCACTTTTCCTAATTCAGTGCTTGCCATTGCTTGCTTTTTGTAGATGTGGCACTATTCTGTAGCACTGATTCCCTGGATTTACAGTACAACATGAAGAAAGTAGGAGTGTAGACTCTTCACTCACAGCAAGAAATTGCTAGTGTCTTTATTTTGGGGAAGAAGTGTGAAGAGACACATTTTAAATACCTTTTTTACAGGAGGAATATGGGTAATAGCTGTGAAGCATTGGGTCTGTTTTTTTCCCCTTCTCTCTTTTACTTTGTTCTGTGATATGAGAGTAAGGTTCATCTTCCAGACTTCTGTGTGGTATGGGATGTCTGAAGGGCACTTGCATTCACTGATGTTGGCTTCACCAGAGATGGTTCCTGAGCCCACAAGGACACCAAGCAGTGCATCCTGTGGAGCACCTTCTGCAGAGGCAAAGATGCAGAACTGACCTTTTATTTTGGGGATTTTGTGTGAAGAAGAGAGACTCCAGAAGGGTGTTCTCAGAGTCCTTTGAAGGTACCTGTGTGACCTGACATCATTGAGCTGGGACACTGGTACCTTCCTTTCCCTTTTTGCCCTGTGTGACTACTTAAAGCTCACAGTGTTTTAGGAGCTTGTGTCATTCACTGAATAGCAGGTGTGCCAGACACAGAAGGTATTTCTCAAATTAACCAAATACCATTTCAACTTTAATTTCTCTTTTTTTTTTCCTGTATTTTCTCTCCCCCTCTTGCTACTGATAGAAATGTACGCATTTTACAATGAGTCTGTTAGTCATTATGCCTGCTTAATTTTGGCAAACCTGCTGTCAATAATGCTGATTGTGTGCCATCATCAACACCAACCTGTGGTTTCTCTAAATGAATTGCGCAGAAGGATCCCAAAGGGAAGGGGGAAGAAGGATGTTCTCTTCAAACGGATAGATTGCAAACAGATGGACAGCAGTGAATGAATACAAAGGAAATACAGGTGAAACGCATGAGGCTCTAAAACAGGGTGTCAGTGTTTATGCTGTTTGAATATGTATGTGTGTATATCTTAATACCCACATGCAAGAACTGATTTCTAGGAGTAAACTGCCAGCCTGGAATAAAAATTGATTTTAAGACCCAAAGTGTGTGCTCAGCGCACACTGTAATTAGATTGTGATGGTAATTTCAGCACAGGACTGAACTTTAACTAACCTTTCAAAAACTCATTCTTCCTTCAGGATCTCATGGGGCTATTTATGATATCAGCAATGAACTGAGGGAATGTTATAGGCTATCAGATGGGGAGGAAAGGAGAAGCTATCAAAAGATTAAATTTTGATGGCATTTTAAATGTAAACCCCCAGAACGTATTTGATGCTTCTCTAATTCTGCTGAAAGTCAGTGACTCCGAAAAGCCCCGGTCATTTTTGAAAATGTGATTTTATTTCCCGAGTACAGCAGAGGCTTATCAAAATTTTACCTTGGCCCTAGGAAAAGACTCAGGAGGTGCTAGAGCCAATAACACATTGTTCTCAACAGAGCAATTTTCCCCACTGTCAGAACTGGCTATTGTGCTTTCTGTTATTAATGAGGGAGTTATTGTTCCTTTAGGTGAGGTTTCCATGATATTTGCTGCTGGGCACGTCAGAGACTCTTATTAAAGAGCTGATGTGATTCCCATGAAGATTTTGTGAAGTCTTTGTTAAATGGGTCACTACATGCCAGATAACATAAGCAATATCTGCACCACTCCTTGGGACCGGCAAGGAAGGCAGGCTTAGTGCAGTGCTGAGCTGTGTGTCAGCCACTGCTTGAAAGAAAAACAACACACAATTTTAAAATATTCATCTTTGTTCAACTAATATCACCAAAATAAAAAAGACCTCCTTTTTTATTTTGTGCCGGATTAATAGATCTAGGTCACAGGCTGCAAATGAGTGTGACTCAGCTGTGTGAATAAATCAGTTCACTTGATTGTGGGATGAATTTACACTTTCAAAGCTTTTAATAGGTAATGAATATTCAGGGTCTGCCACATGGTAGGAGATCTAAAATGAAGGCTTAGATTCCTACAGCCTTGGCTCTCACTCAGCAAGTGTTGTTACAAAGGACTGTCTTGGAGTGGTAGATAGCAGTGCTGCTCTGATCCCTTTTTTTTTTTGTCTTTGCTCTTGCTAACGGGAATGCAACAGTGAGATACGCTGGTGGCTCTAGAAGACAGGTTTTGTCATGCTGTATTAATGCTCAGAGCGTGTTGTCCTCTTAGCACTATTTGTAGCCATCAAGTGGAGTTGCACAGGTGTCAAAGAAGGGGATTTGAAATCTCTCAGTGGCTTGCAGAAGAATCTGGGAGCAATTACTCACCCCAGCCCTGGAGTCTGGTGCTGCCTCTCTGCCTACGCTTTTCTTTTGGGGTAAAATGCTCAGCAATCCTGGAACTCGGTTCCCTTAAATGTCTTGTTCAGCATACCCAAAATTGGAAATGACTTCTGAGAAACTCAGTAAACTCAGGATTTTGTCTCCTCTTGGGTCTAGTCTTTCTGTATGAGTTGGGTTACGGGTTCTTCAGGGTGAGAAGAACTTTGGTCTGCATTTGTACAGCCTGGGGTGGACTGTACTCTAGAACCTCTTGGCACAAACACATGGCAAATAATAAACAATAAGCCCACGTTGTTTCTGGGGAAGCTGTCGACATTTTTTTGTTTTCTTGCAAAAGAGATAATCTTTGATTCTGATCAATTGCAAGGCAGTTCCCCAGTCCTGAAATCTGTGTGGTAAGAAGTAGTATTTAGTGGAACAGGTATGAGCTAAGCTCATGCCAAAGACGACAGTTCCCCTGGGTTCTTGTGATCGGATAAACGCTTTGAGGTGGTAAAAACCTTTATCAGTGAGAGTCATGATATTGATTTGCATGGTAGAGCCCATGCTCATGCAGGAAGCAGTCAAGAAATGCATCAGACTTTCCTGGGCTCTGTTGAATGACTCAGCATCCTGTAATAATTTCTAATTTGTTACTTTTTGAAATGCTATTCACAAGAGTAGTGGGGAAGGGAAATAAAGATGCTGGTGCTAAGTTACCCAAGTTAAGAATAGCCTACAACATGGCTGTGAAACGTTTTAAGTTTGATATTTTTGCCCTCTGTGGAATTAGTTTGAAAATCTGAGTTCAAGGCAGCTGGATAAGAAAAAAGGATTTGGCAGCTGTGAAAATCTTTAATCAAAAAGGGTCTATACAGCACCTCAGCAGGGTGCTCCTTGGTACAGCCTCTCACTGCCTTGTATGTGCCAAGACTGAATTGTAGCTGATGGTAAAGTCGAAGAGGTGACAGGGCTGATCTGGAATATGTCTGGTTTAGGTGTAACATGCAGTAACCTGCCACGGCAGCTTTGTGTATGGCCAGCCCCAGGAATGCTGCTGATGGGCAACACTTCCTAGAGTGGGGAAAAATGAGAAACACATTTGTTATGAAAGCTGAGCTGATGATCCATGTGCAACCAGGAGCTTCTGATGTTTCACTGATACTACAGTGCTGCAGTTCCAGAGTTCGTGATGCTGACAAGCTTGATAAGAAACTCTGTTACTTGTGCTGAAAATCCGTCTTTACAAAGAAAATGCAAAAAAAAAAAAAAAGTTACATTTCTAAAATGCACGGGAAGATCTCTTTAACAGCAGTATTACTGCAAGGAAGTCACGTACAGCCTGCACAACTGCTCCTCCTCTGCATAAGTATAGTCAGACACTGATGGATAGCCTGATATTTGTGGTGCAATTTATACCATTGATAAAGGTAATGATTGAGAGCAAAAAAACATAGGCTTCAGTTGTGCCAGGCACTGAGGTATGTGCTCAGATCCCAGTGATGTTAGTAGGGTCTAGGTGTATGAAGGTAAGAGCACTGATGGTTTCTGTTGAACAAGAATGGAGTTGAATAAAAGGTTCAAGTTGAATGCATATAGCAGTGATTTGTTGAACTTAAGCCTTACTTTTCCCCTCAATAAGTCTCGTATGATTGGGGGCATCCATTTTAACAGGATTCTCTGGAAATTAATCTGAAAGCACAAGGGATGTAAAAACTGACAGCTTTCCTAGGTTTTAACTGTGTTATAGAATTCCACAGCAAAAGTACATTTCATTATGAAATTCTTCAAGCATAGTAGAAATCTATCATTTCCATTCCCTGCCACAGGGTTTTTCCAGAAGGAAGGTCGATTTATTGATTGATTCTGGTTTATTATCTGTAAGGAGAGCTAAGCAGTAGAGGAAGCTGCTGAGAGTAGCTGTAAAATTTTTGAGATATTTAAGGCTATGCTAGACACCTGTCAGGAATGCTGAGATATTATGAAATCAGTCTTCCCAAGCTATAGCATAATATTCCTGATGAGCCAAAGGCTACCTCTTCAAGAGATAACTCTACGGAAATAAGGCTAGGAAACAGAAAATGGAGAACCAGGAGCTTGTGTTGACAGACAGAGGATTTGAACCTGCAAAATTTTGAACTGGCACTTAAGCGCGTGCTTGGCTACGTGCATGAGTAGCCTGACTTTAACAGGACTATCTGTGGCCTGTTTCAGAAAACTGTCCTGTTGGGCGGTTGGGAATAGGTGGGAACACCTGAGCATTGCTTCTTCCTTTGAAGCGCACGCTCTGCGGTTGTGCTGAATTGGGGCTAGACTGCTCAGCATTCCTTCAAGGTGAGATTCTGAATAGCAGAGCAGTGCTGGGAAGGAAATTAGCTCGCCGATGAAGATGTTCCAAAGTATATCTTCAAGGCAGGTTTGAGTCAACACTTTGAGATAATGCTGTCAGAGTAAATGATAACACAGAATATTCTGACAACCTATTTGGGCTGGAAACAAACACTGTCTGTTCCTTGGCAGTGATTTCTGATTAAACTGGGGCTCTAGTTGCCAACAGCCTGATGTTAGCCACTGTGACTCAAGTCGTTGACTCCTCTTGTTTGGCATAAAACATTCAAATATTTAAATTAAATAAATTCAAGTGAAATATAGGAATCATATTTTTATTTGAAAAATAAACTGCTCTATAGATTTATTAAGGATCTCTGAGATCCACCTGAATCACAGACAGCAGTGAGGAAGCTCACATACACATGCCACAAAATAAAATATATAAGAGAATTTTTGATACAGGTACCCTCCATCTACAGTTTGCAATTATATCTGACCTTTCAAAACAACCCAGGTGCAGAAAAGGTGCTTGAATACATCACACCTAACATGAGCTTCTCATATACTTCCTAGCTTCCTGAGAGCTCTGCTCTTTGCAGTAAAGAGCAATCAGATTAATCACAGTAACTGAGAAAAGGAAAATATATGCAGGAAATTCTCTGCTGGCTCACCCAAGTATACAGATGGCACGCACTACTTGCGTAGTAAAGTCTTGCAGGCTATAAGGGTAGAGACCTAAGACATTGAGCAATCTTACTGGTGTCTGTGCAACTGTTCACACACACAGTGAAAAGCACATGCTAAACATGTTGCTGATCTTTTCCTTCATGTTTTGTTTCCTCTCCTGTCTGTTTTCTAATCTTGTGTCAGTCTCTTCTTTTTCTTTTGCTACCTATAACCCTACCTTGAGGCCCTTGGCAGGATTTATGTTCTGTCTTTCTTGCAGGGACAGCAGTCTTTCTAGTGACTGGCATACACCTTTCTGCCCTTAAATCTTTCCTGGCTAGTGAAGGTTCGGAACTCTTTGTGAAGTTCATGTCTTCTGTGCAATTTCAGGGGGAGCTCAGACCCTGGAGTTCAAAAGTGTGAACAGCTTTGTTTATCCAGACCTGAAAAAACACCTCCACCATCTAGACAGCATCCTCAAATTGGGGCCTTACCTGCATGTAGGATAATCTGTGCATTGGGAACAAAAGGACATATGCAATTCTATCAAGCTGAATTACAGAAGGAAGATTAACAATAAAATAAACAGGTTCCTATTCACTACCTGAAGCTCTGTCAACATATTTTGACAGTTTGTTGCAGTGATGCATTAGTCAGCACAACAGCATGTATGTGAAAGTGTTGTATCTATATCTGGCAGGAAATTGGCCAAATTACCTGTACCTCTCATGACTCCTGCTGTTTTTAAATAGCTTTTTCTTACATACATTTTCCCCATCCCATCTTCTTCCTAAATCAAAGATGGGGTTTTGTCAGAAGCTAAAGCCTGAGACCTGGCATCTCATTTTCTCCTGTTATAAAAAGACTGAATGTACATTGCTGAAGTGGACATAAAGTTGCTTTCCCATTTCGCTGTCTGGTCTGAGTGTTCGTGAGCAGAGCTTGACCAGTTGCCTGGAAATCAGCCTGTAATGTTAGAAGATGACGTGGTCATCTGCCACAGTCTTCCCTATTGCTGTTTATGAGTATGTTGCTCATGCCAAAGAGAGCAAACCCAACCATTATGTGGAGTCAGGCCATATCCTACACTGCAGTTCAGGGTTAAGTTCACGTTTGCTTTCCATGGAAAGATTGAGCATGTATGAATGTGGCCGAGTATGACCCAGTCTAGTCCATCAGCACGTGTAAGTCAGATGGTGAAGTTTAGATGTACCTGAGCGTTGACTGGTTCTGCATGGGCTCATCTCCGCATGCTTGAAAAGTCTACTAGTCTATTGCAGTGGCCAGTAGGAAATTTCCTCAAACAAATGGAAATAACAATGAAATTGCAAAACCTTGCATTGCTTTGCACCTCTGTGGAGCTCCATTGACTTTAGGAGGGCTCCCTGCGTCCACAGAGGATGGCCAGCTCAGAGCCTAACATATTTGCTACAATGTCGTTGAAGAGGAGGGGAAGAGGATCAGCCGCATATTTAGAAGAGCACCCTTTATCAAGGGCCACGGTGGTTAGAACAGAGCTAAAATTCAAATTCTGCTGTCAGAATTTGAACTTGCTGGCTGTATGCTATGTGCTAGGTGGTGATTTCTTTGGCAGATTTCCTTTCTTCTTTTGGCAGGTCCTGAGTTTGTTCCATTCTCTTTATGAAGTGAAAAATGCTGAACAGAATTTGCAGTGACTTTCTCTTCTATTTAATCAGTGCTTTATCTTGACATTGTCTAGTGTATAAATTTTGTCCTTTTGAAGACCAGGAGTAGTTGATATATGGTAGCTTTGTCACTGGGTTGCACTGGCTGTAGATACATATCTGCTCAGCAATTCATATGTAACACAAGTTTCTTTCAGGGGTGGGGAAGTGGAACCAGTATTGCAATTTACCGAGAGTATCTGATGAATTGTTCTGTTCAATAGTAATGCGAAGTGTGATGTTCCATTGCTGCCACCTGACCCTCTGAATATTCTGTTCTCCTCGGGTTCTTACACTTCACCCTTCATAATTTCCTCCAAACAGGCCATGAGTTTTCAGTCTCCTATGCCTTGCTTCCCTGTCTTATTTCCAAAAGCTTTAAAGGGTAAAATCCACATCAATGCTGAGCCCTTATACAGGGCACGGTCCAGATGCTGCCTGTGGATGTTGGCCTAATGTTTTGGATAACTATGGGGCATTAATCTGCCATGCAGTGTGGTACTCTGGAGAGCCACTGTCGAGCACCCAGTGAGATCACAACTCACAGGGACTTTTCAGGAGCGTGTGAAATGGCAGCACAGATCCAGTCAGCTGCAAGAGCAGAGAGTGTTTGCTATATCATATCAGCCAAACTGTGTTTATTGTATGCCATGGTGAGATGAAATTAAACCAAATTGGGTAATGCTAGCATTTATGACCGCATGATTTGAAGCTTCTGTGTGCGTTTGAACGTATTTTCTTGTGAATGGAGTACTGCAGAGACCAGTGAATCAGAGTGGACCATCCACATACTGTGTATCAGGAGCAGCACAGTGTGGTTTGCCCTGCATGGTCTACCTGTGTCCTGGGTTGAAGTATGTGTAAGTGCCATCCACATACTAGGGGAAAAATAGCACAAGGAGTCTGAGAAAACCTTTGATTATAGGGAAGGAAGTAAAATTTGTTGTTGCTTGCTCTTATCCTAACTAGCCAACTGTTAAATCTTGCATCTGATATAATTGCACACAGTGTTGGGAGTGCTGCTGTTGTGTTTGAGGTCTTATTCTAGTGGATGACTGGAGAAGATCTGCACATCTAGCTAGCCTTCTCTCTGTTTTTTGCTTCATCAGGACACACTCAGTTTGCAAGGGCAGGATTTGGGGTGCAGTACATCTGTGCTGGCTTTACTGCAATTTCATGCCTAATCTCCTGCTCTCACCATGTCTGCCCATCTCTCTCAGCAGTTACCTGAAGTCAGTGTTAGTGATAACATAAAAGGTAGTTGAAAGTGTTAGATGAAATCTGGGTGTTACATCTGCTTGCAAGTTGTTCCCAGGTTGTGTGTGAACTTAGCTCTGCGACTTAGTATAAAATGTGCTGTATGTGCTGGGACCATTAATCTATGTAGAGCAATTACACTGACAGCTGGATTTTGTCTTGTGTCAGAGCTCTCTCTTGGCTGATTCACGACAATTTCTGGCCTGTCCTCAGAGTGAAAATAAAAACCTTCTTGCATGTTTTATGTATGTGTTTAGGCCATGTTAAGTTTCTGTAAATGACATTAGGGAGTGCAGGGTTGCTAGCAGAGCAGGACTGGAACCAAGCATTCCTTGGGTGCTGTGAGCTGCTGCCCGATCTGCCAGCCAGGCTTAAAGAAACATTTTCTTCCTCATCCCTTTCTCCCTTTCCCTGCACTAGTTATTTTTAGAATCTCTCCACCTCTGCATGTCGCTTGTGAGAGCTGTGTTGCAGCAGATGAGGGAGTACAGACCAAATAGGTTCAAACTAGCCAGGCTTGGTGTTTCTAATGGGTTTTATATAACACTGCATAAGGCATTTGCTTCTTTTCATAAGCCCATGATATATGCCAGATGCCCACTGTAGTATTGTTCCAGTGCCTGAAGTGGAATAACATTTTATTTTTCAGTAATGAGACTCCTTCACACAGGACCTATTTTAAGGATAGATCTAGGCACAGAGAAGCATTTGCTTGACCTCTTAGAAGTTCTTGGAGGGCTGTAACTGCCACAAATACTTACTTTAATGTATACAAACCTATGTATGCACACAGATTTGGATTCATTGCTGTAGTGTCTAAGCATCTCAGTCAGTATGTACTTCTGTTCACTGTCCTGGGGGGTTGGGGAATGGACATGCAACAAAACTAATGATCCGTCCATGATGAAAACACTGAGTCTGTGGCAGAGTTGGTAATTTAACACAGGTCTGCTGGAAGCTGAGCTACTCCTTCAAGAACTGAGACTTATTTTGTATGGAAGGAGGTGCTGGGATGAGTGTCTATGTGTGCGCCATCCAGACCATTTCAGCACACAATTAGCCTTACTAATTACTTGTCCTCCTTCCTTAATTGAGTATTTGCTTAACATTTGACCTCCTTTAATGTACTCAAACGGCCTGAGTTGGCTATCCCTAGGAGTTCAGTCTGCAGCTCTTTATTCAGGCAGAATTCCCTTTATATGTGAGAGTTATGCTCACTCTGGAGCAGGGCCAGCAGCTCCTACCCAGGCTAAACCACGGCCTTTTAGACAAGGAGCAGATTTTTTCCATCCTTGCCATTAGATGTTTTATATGCACTTTGAGAGTTTTGCTTCAGTGAGGACAACAGCAGGATCCTGGGGGGGGAAAAAGTCTATTTTTGTAAATGACAGAGGTTTGTTGTTAAGTTCATCAGGGACTAGAGAAAAACACATCAAGAATTGTATAGAAAACTCTTATTCTCTGGAGATATATTTCCAGTGTCACAAATTCAAGAAGCTTGGAGCACCCTGCTGTATGGATGCTGGCTTGATACAGACAGGCAGTGCGAGTACAGATGAGATCTGATTGCACTTTGTGTTGCTGTGTCTTTTAGGAAGAGAAATCCCTCTCCCCTTCCCACTTTTATTTCCCATTCCTTTGCTCTTAAAGCTTCAGAGTCTCACCTTCCCTCCAGGGGCAGCTTCCTGGCATTATGGACTTGAGTGATGCTTCTAGTCTCTTCTGAAGGAAGTTGCTCTTGTTGCTGTGGTTTTGAATGGTAAAGAAGGAAGACCTGGGGCAGTAAATGCCTCAGCTATGTTTGCAGACTTCCACAGATGAGCAGTCAGTGTATGCAGCTTAAACTACCATGAAAGGAGAACAGGAAGAGTGATTTTTTGAGAATAGCATCATATTATATTCTTCTCTGAGCAGAGAATTTATTCAAGGAGTGACAGATTGTCTGGTCTGTCTGAGGCACTGGCCTGCGACTTGGATCTAGCTGCGGTTGCCACAGATTCCCTTTGCTGTCAATATGTAGTGTGTCCAAGCATAAAATGAACTGTCAGACCACACCTTAGGGGTGCTGTGTTTTGAATGGCCAGGATGAGAAACCTTAAAAGGCTGTCACCTGCACCTGATTCACAGATGCTTGTAAGGCTTTGGTCTGCAAGGCTTTAATTCAGCGTGCTGTATTAGCACTGAATTTATCTCTCTATTATATGACCAGTAAGATATTAATAGCCCACATAGCAAGTGTCTTTAGGAGCAAGTGTAGGCTTTCCTGTTTGAATCAGCTGAGTAATTGATCCTGGAATACAGGCACAGGAAAATGCTTGAAAGAAGACGAGAAAGGCTAGAGCTTACTCTGAAAGGTCAGGTATATAAGAACGTAAAATTCACTTAGAGAGAGAGTGCAGGAAGGCAATGTCCTACAAACAGAGAATCCCATGTTTTAGGGAAAGTTTTTTCCAGTGCCAAGAGAAATAACAGAAAATCATGAACAGAGAAGCAGTTTTTCAGGAGTCTGACACTGACTCCTGAAGGTGCAGTTTGCAGCTCCTTCCTGATACATGGCAAAACTTCTGGCAGAGCTCCATAAAGCTGCTGATCTCTGTCAAATCCCTTGGTAAGTCTCACTTCTCCTGCTGAGCGCTGCTGCTTGTGAGAAGCTTGACCAAGGATGAAAAGGGCTTGCTATTAATTGGCTTATCCTCGCCGCTGATCCTGCACACTGTCCAGAAGGTATTCGGGTCAACAGAAAGGTTCCTATTCACTTCCTTAAGCTTTGGCCCTGCGCCACAACTGGCCTGCACAGGGTTACGCTTGTGTCACTGTGCATCCATCCTGGCTGTTTGCCTCTCACTGTGTCCCAGGACTCATGGGTGTTCCTGGAATATGGCCTGTCTGCTATGGTGGCCCCCAGCAGGGCAGTCAAGGCTGGGTGGGGATCTCCTAACCCATAGGAGGTTTGGCTGTCTTCCTCTGGTGCTGACACTGAAGGCACTGGTGAGGTGGGCAGCACTTGCTTGGTTCCCAACCCATGGTATCCTCCCAGCAACCAGACCTACAATGAGCCTTTGGTTTTGTGCAGCTTTAGGCTGAGGGTTGTCAGTGGAAGGCTTTCAGAGTAAAACTCTGCAGCTTCCCTTGAGCTCAGCACTTGCCATTCATCTTCCTGAGTCCTGTGTTCACCCACATTCCATAAATTGATAGTAACAAGGACACAAACATTACCTTCCAATATGTCTTCCCTTTGTACAAATGTTACCTTCTGTTTCTTTGGCATAAGGATTGACCTCTGGCTGGTGCTGATGCTACCCTTCAATGGTGCACCAATGTGCACTATGCTCTAAGATTCTTCTTTTATTTAACTATTATTATTTGTTCATTTTTATCCCAGACAAAGCCTGTGCTAGGGCAGCAGCCTTTAAAAGGCCTTGCTGTCATTATCTGCAAGTGTGGCAGTAACTCAGTTATTGCAGCTTTCCATAATTCTCACCAGTGCAGCAGTGTAAATAAGGAGCAGTGAGACACATGATGGGACCCAGAAGCAATTTAGCCACAAGAGTTTATCATCAAGATACAAAACACCCTGGAGCAGGGGAATTGTCTCCTTTGTCAGCTCATGGCTCTCTGAGTGCTGGCTAGATAGATGGTGCCCTTTTTTTTCACTGACAAAATGTTCCTTTCTGTGGAGCCTTGGTGCTTCCCCTGATCTCATTGCTGGATGTAAACTACATGAAAAAGTTGTGCTGATGCTGTTCCAAAGAGACATGGAGCCTCCCTGTAGGGAGGGAGGGTTCATCAGGAGACCAAAGATCTGTTGGGTACAGTTTTGTTGGGTAGGCTCTGGTTTGGTGGCTCTGTTTGAGAGGCATTTGCAAGGCTTTCCTGATGATCCCTTTAAAGAGATGTTCATATTACAGTGAAGAGCAAAACCATTTCGTAAACTCTGGGCAAGCAGTAATGTGTCCTGGTCTGTGGCTGCTCATCCCATCTAAGTCTGCAGAGCAATGGAGGTGATGAACTCCTGTTTCATGAGATGTGTGAGAAGATACCTTTAGTATGCAGGTTTGAAACAACAGTCTGTACTGGTATTTCTGGACTCTAGGATGATAGACAGTCCAAAACCAAACAAAGCACACAGCTGTGGACAAAAACACACAGCTGCTGAGACCAGCAAGTATGAAGGTTCAAAACAGGTGCCTATTTGTAATTCTCAACACTTCACTTCTGTACTGGTCCTGCCTAATGAGGATTTGACAAACCTGCCTGTAAAGAGATTTGTTCTGGACCAATGAAGGTGGAGTATGTCCTGTAGTATAGGGAGTCCTGACTGCTGGACCATATCTGAGTGATGGTGGCCAATGGAAAGTGATATGCATCCAGAGAAGGTTAAAGTCCTGGTATGAGAGAAGTTTGATTTAAGTCCCTCAACATAATGATGCTTTCCAGCATCTCTCAAATAAGGGGCTAAGTGTTGTTTGCCAAGGTTTAGAAATTTATTGCCAAAGCACTTTTCGGAGTTAGATACCTCCCTGTGGTTTTGATGATTTATAGATTTTATGGCCATTAAGTTCTTCTATCATGACTTTCATTGTATAATATAGTACAAGTGGTTCCTGCGTCAAGTCCATTGCTTCTGGCTTTGTTCAAGGTCAGGTTTAGTACAGTGCTAAGGGAGCTGTTTCCCCCTCCTATCTTCTTCCCTCCCCTTGTTAACCCTGTCTGCTGTGACGTGAGCTTTTAATGATGTGACGGCTCTATGACTGCCTCACTACCTCTGTACCCTCCTCACTGCTTCCCTACCTGGGCAGCACTTGGTCATTTAATAAAAATGCATCAATCTTTATTTGTGAGAAATGTGAATTCACACCTAGACAGAACAGCAAGGCTGAGCTGTCATCAGGTGCAACATTTCATTGTGACTCAAATTACATATACGTACTTGAATGGCAGTCGCCCTGTTCTAGATCACCTTCATCCAGACTGCTCCCAGAACACCACGAAGCGTCTCCAGGACCACTTCCCCGTTTCCCACGTTTGGCAGGCCGTGCAGCTCCAGCCCACCGCAGTTACGCAGAGAACTGTCCAGCTGGTGGGAGACATGGTGCAATTTGTCCAGGACATTGTGTTTGTCTCTGGTCTCTCCAAGAGTTAGCGCTGGCAGGATGCCCATCTCTGTACACCTTGCCCACGAGTTCGTTATTCCTACTCTTACAAAAAGTGCATGGATCCAGTCCAAACCAGTACAATTAAGAGATACGTCAGCTGCTGGTTATTCAGCAGGTCTGTCTGCGGGGTGAGGTACTGCAGTGGGGGTAGGAGTGTCTCCCTGCTCTTACTGAGGCACCAGCATTGCGTTTTGGCACCAGCTTATTTTTCCTTTGGCATTTCCCCTTATATATTGACCAAGCTGCAGCCCTGAGGTTCCCCACCTCCCGGAATCAGTGTCTTCACAGAGAGATTTTAAGAAGATACGTATGAAAAGGCACCCAGTTCATGAACACATTGGGAGGAATCAGTCCATCAGCCAGAGGGCTCCATGGGGAGCCCTCATATGCCAGGCCACAATCAGCAGTGTCAGACAGACACTGCCATTGCTATGCAGATGTAAAAATGTCTGGCTGTTTAACTCGATGGTTATAAACCATGAAACAATCTACTTTACTCCATGGTGAGGAAACTGACTACATACTGCCCAGTGAGGATTCCTTTCTTGATCTAGTCCAGTGAAAAGTGTTCTCAGAAGGCTCCTTTTTTTCTTTCAGGCTCTCAGCATCCCACCTCATGTTTCATACATCTACCTTTGCTACAGGCCTTTGCTGAGCCTTCTCACTGAAAGGTAGATTACGTATCTTCTGAGCAGTTGCAGGTGATGCACGTCAGAAACTGCCCCTGGAAATGCACAAGGAGTAACCCGGTTTTGCTTGTGGCTGGTACGTGTCTAGCTATTAGCAGTGGACTGGCTTCTCGGATCCAACACAGTGCAGTGAAATGCAGTTGGGTGAGGGCCTTGTGGTATAAATCTATTGTGATTTCTGCATTCTTTCACCTTTTGATTGTAACTCCTACAAGACATCTTTATGTTGGAGGAAAATAGATACAAGCACAGTTTTGGCAGGTTGAGAGAAGGCAGCAACAGAAGCTCTGAGTGTTTGAGAGAAATTGTACTGTGGAAGGTCTGGCAAATACACAGTAATCAGTTTTTGCCTGTTTAGGGATTTCACAGGGGATCAATAAATTGTCAAGAGCATTTAAACTGGTAACTGGAGCGAAGAAGAGCCTGTGAACTGAAAGGCCAAGAAAGGGGGTGTAAGCGTCTACTTTGATTTTTAAAGGGACTTGGCTAGTTTAGAAATACTGTTTTACTGTATTATACTGTGTTATACTTGGAATTGGGGTGAGGTACGGTGTCTGCTTGTGCGAGCTGATGCAGCAAGGACTTCCTCCTTCCCTCAGCCCCTGGAAGCTTTGCTCTTGGTGGGTTCCTTGCTATCCTCTCTCAGCAGTCCTGACTCATGCTCTGCCACTGCTGTCACAGCCTGCTTATCTGTGCTTCCCTTGTCTTGATGTCAGAGGAGTCAGCTGCTGTTCAAACCTGTCAGCCTCATTTCAGACTTGGTAATTATCCCACCATAGTGAGCGGTACTAACTGCACATTTTCTCTGTTTCTTTGGGGAAGGACGTTCTCTCCCAGCCACGCTTTTCTGAAAGGTTAAACATCTTTCTCGTCAACTAAGTGGAAGATTGTTCCTTTAATCATACCTTTCTGCTTGATGTTTGTCGTCTTAACTAATGTGTGTCTCCCTGTGCTGGATTCATCCAGTACTCATTCCTCCCAGGATTTGTGTCAAAGCATTAATTTGCCGTGAAATTTCTTAGATTCAACTTAATTTCAGGACTGCAGCTCAGGCATTTGCATTTGAGATCAGATCTCAAGACCTACATTTCATCCTCTGTGAGCATGCCAAAAGCCAACCACATTCCCTTTTAACAGCTGGGTTCAAAACTGATTTCAGGAGACGGGGCTGAGAGAGCTGAGAATGCCCAGATTGTGCTACCCTGGGCAGGTCTTTGGCTGGCTGTCAGATCACCATCTATATTGTTTTTGAAAGTAGATGTTGTGTGTGAAACAGCGCTGTGTTCTGGGTGCATATTGTTTCATTAGTTTTATGCATTAAGGATCAAGAAAGTAACAATGAAAGCACACAGTCAAGGGTGACTAAGTGTAATATTTGCTTTGTATCTTTGAGGCTAGAAATCCAACCTGTAGGGATGCAGCTGACAAAACTGGGTGATACTGTATCTCATGAGTCTGCCATTGCACTCAGCTGTGTGTTTGATCTGTGAATCAGAGATGAACAAATGGAGTGCCATCACATGGCTGGCAGAAGAGTGTCTTGTTCTGATTTTTCATAAGCCACGCAGTCTGGAGTCACTGCCTGCATTTCAGCACCAGCCTGGAGCATACTTGTACTAGTGGCACTAGCTTTAGGCTCTGGTTTGGTGAATTTTCTGCAGCTTCTGTTTGGCCTTGGGCACCGTGTTTTCACTGGTATGGGGGATGTGTGAGCTGCATGCTGTGACCTACCTACTAGTCATGATTCAGACTTGCTCTGTTCTCCTCACCCTCTCCAGCCTCTTCCTGCTGGTCTTTGGTATTTTGTTTGTTCTTTGCATATGGTAACACCTCAATTAAAATGTGACTGCAGATAGATCACAAGGAAGGCACTGAGAAAGTGTTGGCTGATGAGCTGGCACTGTGCACCCCACCTCTCTCCCTAGTTTTACTTCAAAAAATGATAATTATTCCTGGAGTAGATCCCATTTGACTGATGTCTCACAACTGGAAGCTATGAAAACCATTCTTCTGTGTAAGTTCCCTTTATGTACTGATGAAATGATCACAATGATCACACACACCGCAAGCTGCAGAGAGGAGGAATATTTTCTCTGAAAGTGAACCCATGCCACATCACTTGTAGATAAACCTGATGGTACCCAAACATTTTCCTCCGTGTTATTTAAAGACAAAGTACGCTGCACCCACATGACCAACTGCCTGCTGTCTCTTGAGATCTGACTGTTCTATGCTATGTTTGACTTTTGCTAATGAACGAGACAATAATGGGCTGTGCTTCGTTTCAGCTTGTCACAGCTTTTGCTAAGAGCCTTGTTTTCCAGGAAGCCTTGGTTTCAGGTCTGGTAGAAGTGGAGGAGAGGCGTTAGTGCAGCCCTGCTAATTTTAGCAAGTGAGTGAATCAGTGGTTTTAGGAAAACAGTTCAACATGTTAACCCTTTGTTTCCAGAGCAAACAGATGGCTCTGGCATATTTTTAGCTTTGCTTTCCGTTCCCATGGTGTTCCAGACTGTGTGGGATTCCCCATAGACTGTTGTAAGATTGGTGGGCATAGCCAAATGTCTTGTTTTGCAACACAGCATCAGAGGGAAGGGGGGAAACGGAATCCTCTTCCAATCAGCTCTATTTAGATAACTTTAAATGAGAGGTTCTCGCGTATGGGATCATGGATGGTGGGGGAGTCTGTAGAGAGATGTTGGTCTTATGATTCTGGTGCTTGCTCATTGTCAGCTGCTACATTGCATTAGGAGGGACAAAATAAATGAGAAATACTGTTCTAGGGGTATTGTCTGTAGAAGCAATTGATGCATCCAAAGGCGTGGATGGCAGAGGAAAAACTCACCAGGATTTTGGTGGTTTCTGGCTTGCAGATAGGATGGGGGAAAGTAGTTTCTGTAGCTGTGAACAGTCTCTTTGGGATATGTCCTCTGAGGAAGTTCTGAAAATGTCTTTATTCCAGGCAATGATCCTTTCCCGGGTGCGGTCAGATTCAGAGCTATTTACATGCACTTTGTTTCAAAGTTTATTGGTGATTCTCTGTTGTCATAAAATGTTTTGTTCTGTAAGTAGAGAGGTTAGCCAGTGAGGTGTATGGTGTAAGAGAAGGGATTCTTTAGTGTAATAACTTCTGGGTCTCAGCTATGGTTAGAAATCCTAACTGTAAGGATGTTAACTACAAAATCTGGGTATGTAATATCACAAGAATTGTATTTGTTGTTATCCCAAATTAGGTTTGTGTCATCATGTGTATTAAAGACTGCAAGTGATTTCTCAATAGAGAGCAGCAGTCATAGCATCAATTTTCCTGGCACTCCCTGGATTTCTGTTACACACACACATATTCATTGAGGTTCATGGAGTATTATGTTCTCTTAATAGCTTATTTGCATATTAGAATGTTTTAAACAAATCCATCCCTAATGTGTTCTCTCTGTGCAGTACCGTATGGCTCAATCTTTTACTGTCAAAAGATAATAAAATGCTGTTTGACAGAATAAGAAAACAAGATGATGATAAGGGTCTGCGCAGTGGAGCAAGTTTCATGGCAACACAGTAGAGTTTAGTAATACCTGTGTATTGTATCAGCCCAAATCATCCCTGTGTCTGGAGTCAAGCAGATTTATTAAGAGGTGATAGACACCAGTCCATAGTGTTGAGAAATTAGAAAGCAGACTACAGTGGGCAAGTGAGACAGGGTAAAAACCCCAAAAGTCTACAGCATGGACCATCTTGCTGCAGATGCATTGCTGTTTGCGGTATCGTCACCTTATAGTGCCCTTTTGATGTGGTTTAAATATTGCCATGGCTATTTTAAAGATGGGGAAGCCAAAGCAGATGAAGTTATTTGCTGGTAACAGCATGCTACTGGTAAACTTGCAGCTCTGACCCCCATGCTACAGTCCCATGGTCACTGGATACCATCTCTTTCCCCAGCAGCATGGATCTCCCAGTCTAGGCAGTTAAACCATCCTGCCCTGGAGGCTGTGATGTGAATCCCATAGTTCCTGCTCTCATCACTCCCATGAGCTGAGAAGAGGCAGTTAACTGCCCTCCTCTTCTGTTTGTCACTTATGGAAAATGGTCCAAAGCTTCTCTACCAGGCACGGGCAGGTGAGGCTCAGCAGATGCAGAGCGCTTGCTGTCCTTACGTTTCTGCAGGATAGCAGCTGGCCTCCTGTGTGCGTGCTCTTAATTTGAGTTTGTGGTGCAGCAATGCAGAGAAAAGTGCCTGTCCCCAGCCCAAAACACTGTCTCTAGCTCATCGTGATGGCTTAAGATGTTAAGCTCTGGAGCACGTGGTATGTTCCCTGTAGGTATCACAACAATCATATGGTCATTTCAGCACTGAATTTTGGCAGCAGTTTGTTTTGCAGTTCTGCATCCCTTGCAATGGGATTAGCAGAGGAGGCAGAGCCCAGCACTGCCTGGAGATGCCGGGGGCTCAGGAGTCTGACCGTGCCCAGGGCTGGTGCAGCCTGCGTGTTCCAGGCCGTGTTGCCCGTTCCATTAACAGGGCTGAAAGGCTGCTGCTTCCCATCTGCTAGCAGACTACCCGAGCTGTAAGCCCAGGGGGCTGTTAACTGCGAAAAAGGCTTCGATGTCACACAGCCTGGCAGTTAGGCTGACAAGCCCTTAACGTTTTCCAAGGCAATAAATAAGCGTTGCAACTTCTGATTAATTGCTGGGACCCAGCCCTTCCTGAGAAGGAGGAGGGTAGAAAGTTATTTCTCTACAAAGTGAAGCAGAAGGATGGTTGACACAGTGTAGACAGCAGAGAAGATTTAGGGGTAGCTGTGATGGCATAGTTTATTTGGCCACAGCTTCAAATTGAGCTTAATTTTAAGTAATGCCTTCAGTCTGGAATTAACTAGGAAGAGCTTCTTCCTTTATCCCAGAAAGCTACTGGTAAAAATGCACGATTGAGTGCACTACAGGCTCGAAACTCTGTGCAAATATACAAGGATTTATGTATTATTAATGCACAAACTCTATGCAAGTATCCAGGTAAATGTAGTCCCAGTTGATCAAAATCCTTGCAGTCCCTGACCTGCGCTGGGAGCTGTGTTGATTAGCCCTGGCTGAAGATGTGAGCGCTAGTGGCATAAATTCCATCAGGCTGTTCTGTAAATTCTTGATCATCTCCTGCACTAATGTCGGTTACTTGCATTATAAAATCTAAATGGAAACCTGCAAAATTAGATTTAGGGGGAAACTGGAGACTGAAGCACTTTGCTTAGGTGATAATTTCATTTACTGTTAAGACATTGCTTAGACCTAAATGTGAACGTATTCTCTGTTCCTCCCTAATACATGCACCCAGGCATATAACATCTTATTTAATTTGATTTTAAAATGTAATTGTATATGGCTGAGCAACTGGTAGACTGAAATCATTGGATCAACTTTGAGAAATAAACTTAATGTGCCAGATTCACTGGGAATACTCAGTGACACTGCTGTGTTATAACACAATATTAAATAGCGTAGAGGTTCCCAGCTGGCTGGAGGAATCTGTACATTAAAACCTAAAACACAATTTGTTGCCTCTTAGCAAGAGACCTACAGGAAATAGGATTCTCTAAAGCAACCTTGCAAGCATCTGAAATAGTATTTACTCCCATTGCAATGATGGGAGCTTGCCATTTGTCAGAGAGTTACAGGCTGATCTTGTAATCTAGAAGACTGGTGTGTGATTGGATTTTGTTGCTGTATCCATGAGGGGACAGATGCTCAGCTAGTGGCCACACCAAGGTCTTCACCAAAGCCTCTGGAGCCAGGCTGAGTTACACCAGCTGACACATCTGCCACATATTTAAGCTGCTACCGTGGTCAGGAAGATTTTCAGCTATAAAGTCTTGCTGCTCCCAGCCTCAATGGCCTGTTGGATTATGCTGTTTTGAATGCACCCAAAAATAGTTTGAAGAAAGGAATTTCTGCCACCACTTCATCATTCTATAACATCTATGTTGTTTGTGAAGGTGAGCAGGGATAACAGTGACCCAGCTTTCCCATGTCAAGCATGTCTCTACTTAATTGGTTTCAGTAAGGATTTCCAGATAGCCTTTTATCCATTAAACACACACTACAGTTTCTGGTGAAGGGGCTGTGTTTTGGAAACAGAAACATGTCTTCTGCTGCTATAAATTAGTGAGGCTGAGTAATCGCTTGTGCTACCAGATGTAGGAATTTGATCATGAGTCGCACAATAACTGGCAGCTGGGCTCCGCTGCCCTCCTGGCAGGACTTGAGTTGTTGAAGCCTTCTGGAATAAGAAAGTTTTAAGAACATTTCTAACTTGTCTTTATTTGTCCTGCCTATATGAGCTGATTTTTTTTTTCTGAAGAAAAGGAGAGGGGAAAGGATTCAATGTAAGGATCAAATTGTTCCTTTCTCATTCAACATAGAATTTTGCATGTGAGTAAAAGTTTTGTCATTATCTCATCCAGATTCGCTTGTTAAGCTATAACGGTCCTAAATGAGGCCTTTGGCTGATCATGGCATTTATTGGCAGTGAGAGAACTTACAAGCACTGAGAGAATCTGAAGGAAGAAGTGTCATGCGCACACAGTAGTGCGTTGTCTGCAGGGCTTTAAGAAACTGCTACGGTTTTGCTAGCGTGTTTTTTTAAAAAAAAAAGACACCACACCAGAAAACTGAGAAACTGGGTCATCTGGATTCATTTGCTGCATATCTTTCCAGCTGGGCTTTTGTTGCTGCTCAGACTGACATATCTGAGCTCACATTGTAGTCACCAGGATTGTGCAGCATCCTACGTGCCTGCTGTCTTTGCCTCCTACACTCATCTTGTTTATACTCCAGGGTGTCTGGAGGGCTCAGATCAAGGTCAGAGCTGTGCTGCAGTGGACTGTGAGCTTGCTTACGAGCAGCAAGAGGCTGCCTCTGCCTCAGTGAGGGTACCTGCTAGGTACAACAGGCAAAGGCACAGGGACACAAAAGGACTTACACGATGTCATGCAGCGTATTTATCACAGAGAGGAGAACAGCCAGCTGGGGTGTCCCAGCACTGTCCCCACCTCCCTGGACTGTTCTGCCTCTCTTCTTATTCTTCTTCAGCTATTTGTTTCTCTGTTGCTTTATTCTAGACAACAC
Organism: Nyctibius grandis; assembly: GCF_013368605.1. Classification (NCBI taxonomy): domain Eukaryota; kingdom Metazoa; phylum Chordata; class Aves; order Nyctibiiformes; family Nyctibiidae; genus Nyctibius; species Nyctibius grandis. The sequence goes on from NC_090672.1 coordinate 9,099,845, forward strand.
AACAGCCTCTCCTGTCTAGATTGCTTTTCGCCCTCTTCCCCAAAATCCTCCTGAAAAATCTGCCAGACCTTCTTTGGGGCAATGCCAGTTTGGTGGCTGTGTTTAAATTCAGTGTAATCTCATTTTATGGTGAGTAGTAATCAGAAAGGCTAAACTGTGAGGCTGCAATTATAAGCAATAAGTACATTGCTTGTTTGCGTTGAACAGAACCGTTCTCTCTCTTATCGCATGAATCTTTTTGTGTTGTTAATATATTTTCCTATACAAACCCTGTATTCTCTACTGTGGCAAGGAAATTTTGTTTGATCCCAAGTGCCCAATGAGTTTTGTCTCCTATAGTCTGGATTCTTCAGGGAATGAGGCTACTGTAGATTGTGCACATCTTTGTCTGTCCTTTCTCCTTCCCCAATAACTTTTGATAAGAGATATGGAGATCACTAAGGTTTTAAGTTCCTATGAGATGCATACGCAGCAAGGGCTCCTAGAGAAGAAGATTCTGTTAGCTCTAAGATGAGAGGCTAGATCACAGATTCACCCCTTATTAAGCTCTTGAGATCCACATTGGAGAGTATTAATGTGTCCCAGCTGCAGAATTTTTGCTCAGAGCACATGCCTTACTCAGTGACAGATAATCCAACTATAAGACATGATCTATCCTTGCAGAATGATTTGTTGGCTGATTCAAGTGAACATTACAGGTATTCTTCCACTTGGGGTCTTCTGTGGAAGATATGTAATGGTTGGACTTGATGATGTTAAAGGTCCTTTCCAACCAAAACTGATCTATGATTCTGTATAGACCAACAGAGCAACAGATGATGCACCAAGCTCAACTCATGTTTTATGATCTTTTCTTTTAGGTGGAAAAACTGGCAAAGTACTTGGACCCAAATGATTTGGGAAGAATCAATTTTAAGGACTTCTGTCATGGAGTTTTTGCTATCAAAGGTATGTGCATATTTCTTAAAAATAATCCACTTCTGTTCCACTAATGTTTCTCTGGTTGCAGAAAATGTAATGATCAAAGACATCCTCTCTTTTGACTGTGGTTATTTGTAGTGACAGTAGGGCAGCTCTGGGAACAGAGCCAGTATATTTTTCCTTTTTGTGCATCTCATGTATCAATGGTGAGCAATGCTAGAGTTCCTACATCCACAGGTGCCCTCTGTATTGGTTTACTGTTAGTTTTTCAGAACAAATGTGATGTGGTTTAAAGACAAATGTAGCAGAAAAAAAGAGTAGCTTTGTGGTTAGCAGGCAGTGCCAAAGTCAGATACTTCCAGGTTCTCTTCTGGTTCTGCTGTTGATTTACTGAAGGAAGTTAGAGAGCCCTTGGGCTTTAGTTTCTCTAGTAGGAGATTTAAGACTATTATACTCTTTTTGGGGTATCTGCAAGGTATAGTTAATTCATGTTTTCAAAGTACTTGGGGACATGTATTGGAATGAAAAGGGTTAATTACAGGTTGGCCATGCAAGCCTTGAAGATAGAGACCAGGTAAATCAAACCATCTCTTTTGCAAGGAAACACAGTCCTTGATGGAAGACACAGATGTTATTATGCTTTATAGCTTAGCCAAAGGACAACAAAGCAAACAGTGAAGAGACTTTAGCCGTTTTGCTGCTGATTAGTTTTCTAGCTTCCCATAGCAAAATAGTCCAGCCTATCCTTTTCTGAACACGTAGTATGTCCTTAGTAAAGTGCCAGAGTGCTGTCACAGCCCAGAGGTTTCACTTCAGGGACAGGGTGAATGTCACAGTGATCGTAGTGTGATTCCAGGAGAAGCCTCTGGAGAGTCTGCTACGATTAGATTGTTACAAAGCCATAATGATGCAAGAACAGAACACCACAGCAATTTTAATTGAAGTTTATGGCAGCCAAGGACAGTGTATAATTATGTAAAATTACAGTGAGAAGCTGCTCCGAGTCCGTGATCATGGGACACCTTCCAAGGTGACAGTGATGTGTTTGAAGAGAAGGCAATAGAAGGCCCAGGAGGAAAGTTAATACATTAGTGTATAGACACTGAAGTCTACACCCGAGCTTTTCCTTGTCCAGGAAATGCTGTAGCAAACTGGGTTCTGGGTTAAATAAGAGACAAGCTGTGTAAATGATCTGGTAGTCCTCTGTAATTCCCAGTCTAAAGATGTGTACAAATGCACACAATATGATCAGCAAGGGATAGATGTGACCCAGAAGAACATCTCTTCTGTAATAACTGTGCCCTTGTTCACAGTGGGCAGTAGCCTCAGTGAAGGAGTGGACAGCTATGTTTCCTTTACTGTGGGGGACAGCGTGTGCATATTGACGGTTACCGGAGAGTGATGATGCCTTGGGAGTTTTCATCCTTGATGACCTTGTGGGAACTGATTCATGTATTCATATCCTAAGGTCTAGTCCTGCAAAGACGTGACTTAATCAAACTCTCTGGAATACCTTGTACTCCAAGTTTATGAATAGCTTAAAGCCCTTATGTGGAGCATCTTATAGGTAGGGTCCATTTCATATGCTTGATGGATATTAGTATGTTTATGTGAACAGATACAGACAAATCATCCAATTCTGCAGCATCACCTAGAGCTCTCAGCGCATCATTAGCATTGTCAACACTTACGCAGTGTCAGTGCCAAGCGTGTATAATCGCAGCAGTGGTTGTATCTATTTCTGATCAGACATTGTTATGCATGCTTTCGCAGCAGCTCTTCAGAAAAGCTGGTTCTGTTGCTCACCTCACAGCATGGAAGTTTTATTGGTCTTTAGCTACCAGCCATGCTTTTAAAAATGAAATTGGTCATATTGAAGCTCAGAAAGGATATGTCTACCTTTCAGAATGGAAAGCCTCCACCGTGTTGTTACCTCTGTTTTCAGGGCAGCTACATCCCAGGGGTAGCAGCAGGCTTGTTATCGAACAATTTGTCTTGGCAGCAACAAATTATAAATATGATTCTCTGACATCTCAGCCTATTGCAATTGCTTGGGGCAATCAGATTAATAGAGCAAAATGAGATCCTACTATAACTCCAGTGGCTTTTTTCAGTAATGCAGTATGAAGCTGTGTTATTCTTAGCACTGGAAGCCAAATGTTTAAATTCAAGCTTTACTATCCTAATGCCTTGCCATATTTCTTATTTATGAAACTTCAAATTAATTTGTCTCATAGATGCTTGCCTTTATCGTATGCTGAAGAAATTTTTTGCTGCACAGAAGTGATACAGTGGTTTTTTGGTAGTTCAGTGCCTTGAATTTGTTTAAAGCGTGAGGTTTGAAGCGTCTAGAACAACAGATTTAAATCTCAGTGGTAAAGAATGGACCTCTGATGATGTCAATTTAAGCATTTCAGATCTAGGTGTGAATCTTGGGAAAAAAATAAATGTTGGAACCTGAAAAAATCCCAAACATCAGTGTGTTCAGTGTCTGCTCTGTAACTGGTTGGTAGCAGCTCTCACTGCAAGGAGAAACCCCAAACCCTGGATCTAAAATCTGCAGCTTGGCCTCTCTCCTCCATAAACCAGAGCATGGTACAAAAGTGCTGTGTTCCTTTACAAGTACATGTCAAGCCTTGCCTCCTCCTTAGTGCTTCTGAGCTGGATAAACCTCATGACATACTCATGTACCTCCATAGCAGCTGCTAGGACTATCAGGTGGAAAAGGCAATTAATCTTCTTCAGCCGCTGAGTAGCAGGAACTGTTGGGGAAGGATGGGCTGAGGAGTCTCACTAACAGCAGGGACCTTTGGAAGTGATGGACAGGACTTTTTCAAGTGGAGGTATCTGTGCTAGAGGGGAGAAGTATGTTGGAGGAACTCATTCCCACAGTGTCTCTGGGGTGGAATACTGGACAGGCAGGGTGCTTTCTATTTATGGAAAGCTTTGCTGCTTTTTGCTGGTCCTTTGTGGATTAAAGAACTTTTCCTCAGCATCTGGGCTGAGGCCCTGCTGTCTAGGCTGCTTTCCCCATGCAATGAGGCTCTGGCAGAGCCAGGGACAGGCTTGCCATCAAATTCAAAGCTTTGCAGTATTTTCATTGGAATGCTAGAATATGAGGGTTTTACTCCTGCTGAAGCTGCCCTCTCTATCTGCTCATTGAATGGCTTTATTTCTAATAACTGCATCAGTCTGGAGAGCAATTGCTGTGAAATAACACCTGTACCCTCTTACTTAGCAGCTGTGTCAAAGCCAGTATAGTCTAAGAAGTGGCACTGCTTAGAGGCTTTGAAAGCAGCCAAAACATCACTCAAAGGCTGAATTCCCATTGATTTCAGCAGGGTCAGCGTGGGATCCATTACTGTTTGCTCAGTGGAGTCAATGACTGGTTTTACTGTGCTGAATTTATTGTACTGACCCAGTAAATATTTTCTGCCACTTGTAACACTTAAAGGCTTGAGTGGAACTGTTATTTCTAATGTGCTATGCAGGCTGGTAGGTTCCACAGTCAGACGTGTTTCCAGGACCAGGCTTTTGGTATGTTCAGCAGGCTCTAATTAAGTCTGACCTGTTCCTTCTATTTTAAGATTTCTGTTGTCTTTCCAATAGTCTCTCTGCTTTGATATTCCACTAAAACAAACCCAAACCCTGACAAATAAAGGGTGAGCTCCCCCTACTGACCTTGGTGTTACAGCTCACAGAGATGAGAGGGTACAGCATGAATACAAATTAATGCAGAATTAAAAGATAAAGGCCAATGTGTTCCAACTTTACAACTTATTTTAACCATGAAAACAACACTGACCACTGTGTACTAACTGGGGGGTAATGGCTTTGGTAATGCAAGAGACTGAGCCACATTACCACAGAGCATTTCTGCAATAATGAATCTTCGTGCTTTAGCAGAATCACTGTTTTTTCAGTTGAAATCGTACAGCCTGTTTTTCTTCTGGAGCAAGAGAGTATTTTCCTCATGCTGTAGAAGTTTTAAGGACATTTAAGTTATGGTCTGTGACGATATTTGAAAACGGAGAGTTGTAGGAGCTCCTTCATGTTCATTAACAGTGTGGAAGAAGCGCTGTTGTGAATTTATACGCCTCCCCACCTGCAGCAATAGCAACCTTTGAATCTTCAAAATAGTAACACAGACCATTATGTGCCTTCAAAAATCCATCTGTCTGCTTCCCTGGATCTTTAGGCATCTAATTACTGCAGTTGACTGGAAAGCTTCTAGAAGCAGTCTTTACGTGAGCAGATAAAAGGTAAAAAGTAGATGTTTCTCCATGAGTTCCTAGCAATTTTGATGAAAATTCCAAGAATACAGATTTGCCCAAAGCTTTAAAGAAGTATTCGAAAAGGGAAGTTGGCTGTTCTCATAGCTCAGACTGTGACAGGTTATCTGGACTGTGAAAGAATATGAAAATAATATAGTATAAAATTTGATGGGTTTTTTTTAAAACAAGTTTTCCAAAGCAGAATATTTCTGGCCTTCTGTTTCACTGGATTTTTTTTTTTTTAATTTGCTTTCATAGTTTCATTCAGATGCTCCAAACAAACATATTTCTCACAAAACCAGTGCCAAGTTTTGACCATCGCTTTAACTAACTTTAAAATCTAATTTGCAGTCCCATTGCTGAGAATAGTATTGTACCAGCTTTGCCCTGAAGATCCAGTATGGAATAAGAGATGGATATGTTGCAGTCATGTAAAAGGAGTTTATCTTTATTTGCTGGACACCAGTATTTGTAATATATGCCAATACCTAAGACCAGGACAGCTGCACTAGCGCAGGCATTTCAGTAAACCACAGCAGAAAACCTCAAAGTCTTTATGAACCCGTTTACGCTCATAGCTATAGATCTCAAACTTCCCAGTATGCCATAACTGGAGATGATTTGATGAATATATCCATTCTTTTAAGAATAACTTATTGACAGGAGCGGTACTTGGGATGGCTCTAGGGAGAAGGACTGTCACATAAATGTGAAGGGCTGAGCTCTCCTGTTGTAAATTATGCTATAGCTGTTTAATGAACTGAAGTTGGTTACTCTTAAAAGTACCTTAGAGTTTTCTAAGACTCAACTAAATTTTACTAAATACAGCCTGAAACCATAAATGAGTCTAACACACCATTAAAGATCCAAGGGTAGGTAAAGTAAAAAGCTATTGCTCTTAGGAAAAATGCCAGGAACCAACTACATTCAATTAGGTAACCAGATTTGATTTCCTGTAGTATTAAAATTGCTTAATTGCCTGTGAAGATTGCCTGATGCAGCATGGGTTAAATGTCCTTCTTGGAGCATTTGCAGGAAATCGCTTTACTGCAATTGTGTTTGTTTGTGGCCAGAATGTCTGTTTGCAAATTGACTGTTTGTTAGGGTGTGAAAACCAATTTTTATTGTTAAATGAAACTGAAGGTAAATTTGTAAACTTATCTCGTAAGAGAAGTTATGTCTGGTATCCTGAGTGAACTGAAAAAGGTTCGTGTCTTCCCCTTCAGTGACTTGCAAAACACTTTCATCATCTTTGCTTAGGAAAGATGCCCTGTCCTGCCCCTGGACAGCCAGCCCTGTGTTTTGATGGTTCGCTAGTCTTAGCCAGGTATTTTCAAGAAAGGAAAAATCTTAGCTGACTGTTTTCATAGGAACAAAGGATAAATGACCTAGTGACTTTGGTGCTACTTAGAATTCTTGTTCTGCAGCAGACATCTGACCAGGGACAGGTCACTTGCCATTTTACTTCACTTTGCCCTGCAAAGTGTGAATAATTCTGAGCTCACATGCTACTCCTTAACCCAGTTATGGTCAAATGAACTGTGTTCGTTTATGCATTTTTAATATTAGGATAAATAGTTTTTAACTTAAATAATTTTGACAGACCAGACTAGAGAGTGACTCAGTGCTTTGTTAAACAAGAACTGATACACATCTATGTGTCAAACAGTCTTCTGAGTGGCACAGAGAAGCTGCCTCTGCGCTGGCTCATCAGGTGTCCTTAGCCAGAGAAGAAAATTCAGCAGCTTCTGGCCACTCTCATTTTGTGATCTGATAGTTCTTTCTCCAGATACAAGATTGTTCCTGATCTGTGTCACCCTGCACAGTGATTTATATAATGCACAGCCCTTCAGCAGAGTGTTCCTCCACAGAGGGCATCCTTTTGCAGAGCTGCGGCAGTAAATACACAAGGACTTGAAACTATTCCTGGCTTAGCTCTTTGCCTCTATCCACTGCCTTTCTTGATTGCAGTGCAGCAAAGTCTCCTTGCCAAGTGCTGCCCAAAAATGTAGATGAAGAAATTTTCACAACTGTAGCAAGAGAGAGAGAACATCGAGCACATTAATATCTTATGATACAAGTAGGCATCCAAATGAAATATCTCTACTCAGCCGTGTAAGTGGCTTTCAGTTTTACCATTTCCTGGAAAATGAAGTTATAGCAATAATGGGACATCTTAGTGCAGGAGGTCCTTAAAGTAGCCAGGAAGTATTCCTTCGCTTATTTGCAATGGGTTATTTACGGACAGATTCTAGCCTTGGGTGCGTACTGCTGCACAGCTTGAAATATCCATCGTGGCAGTTCTGCAAGCCTAGGCAAGCATGTTTCTTCTCAAGAGTAGTACTAGTAGCAGAGAGCACCATGTATGCCAGACTAGATTGCTCCCTGTACAAATTGTTGTCCAGTGCCTTAATATTTCCATACTGAGGTTTGCCAGAGTAAACTTTGATTTTTTTTGTTTTCTGTCTGGTCTGTGGCACACTAATTGAGCTCACTGGCATTTCCCAGGCTGCAAGCCAAGATGTATTCTGGTAATAAAAAGACATGCACAGTATTTGAGACGCTCCAGTGTCTTGTCTTTATGTTATGCCCCTTGTGTAAACCTTTTGGAGTACTTGGAAAATTCACATTATCATTTAGATAAGGCAAGAGAAAGGTGAGATATATTAGCACTCTTACAGAAAAACACCGAGTAAGAAAGCTGATGCATTTCCTGACAGTGCACCAAAACCCACCTTCCTGGTGATAAGGGCTGGCACCACAGTCCTCCAGAGTTAAGAGATTCTGATTTGTGTCTTGACAGGGCAAAAGAGCAACAGAGAATTTATTCTTTAAACACTGTTCTTAACAAGAATAAAACCAGTGGCACAATCCTAAGATTCTTGAAGCCATTGGGTATCTTTCCATTGATTTGATGGATGTTGGAACAGGTTCAGATGTCTGCAAGGTAGCAATGATGTGTTTTGGTAACCTCAGAGGAAAAGGGCCTCTCAGCATTCCCTTCTCTTCTTCCCTTTTTTATGGACTATAATAACATGCAAAACTTCCCAGCAGGATGAAGAGATCCAAGCTGTCATGCCAGCTTGCATGCTAAGCAAACCTCTCCCACAGGGGACACTGGTTGCTGCACACGCAAACATCTTTCCACCAAAAAGTCACCTTTGCAGAAGGAGATAGTCTCAGATGAACCTACATCCTGAGTCTGTCAGTGTCAATGGGAACTTGGCCTGTGACTTCAATAAAAGCAAGATTTGGCTTTGTTTGCCATTTTAAGCTATGCAGCTAGGTAAACAAATTGGATTAAATGCCTGGTGATGTTCTGGAAATGAGTCAAATGCTTGATCAGCTTCTGTGGTTCTGGATCAGGACATAAAAGCCCGTGCCAGGTGGCTCTCATGAAGAAGTGGTGAGGGCTGCCTCAAGTGGGTTAGGTACAAAGGAGGCGATGCTTTTCTCTCCAGTTTTTTTACTGAATAAATTATGGGCTTGAATTTAAATGGCCAAGGGCTATCATGAAGGGGTCCACCTTACCAGACAAGGAAAACGAAAGAATGTGATCAGGAATAATCTTAGGTAAGAACTGAACAGCAAAGAGCAGACACGGAAGGCCTTGCAGCTAAACTTTAGATTTGAGACCCTGGCGATCTGGGAGCTATCTGTGACTCTAGCTCTAACAGACCAGTCTGGCTGGCATTTTGAAAGGAGGCAAGGCAGAAAGGTTTCTTACTCCTCTTGTTTTGGGCAGCTAAATCCTTCTTTGAAAACCCACAGCCCTTGCGACCTTTCCCCACCAAGAAAAAAAGTTGGGGGAGGTGATAACTTCTCACCTAGCAGGCTTAAATGAAGATTGACTGCTTAGAGGTCTTTAGCTAGAAGCACTGTTGTTAGTACAACTGAATTAGGAAAATAAGGCTTGAAATTATGGCTGAAGATATTGTTGTTGGGAATTGTTAGAACTGTGTAAACATCTTCATTACACTAATGTACATGCATTACTGTGTAGCACTTGGCATTTATTTTCTTTTGTGCTGGAGATAACTCACTTTAATGACGAGGTGCTCCATATCATGGAGAGACCTTTTAGCAAAGTAAACGGTTCATATGTGTAAAGACTATCACAGTGGGTGCTGGCATGAGGCAGTTTGATGAGTAATAAGCTTTAGTTATTAATGTCAAAAGGTACAAACAGTAAATTGAATTCTCCTCTGTAAGAGGACTAGAGAATAACCTCAGTCAAGAACAGGCTGACACACATAATGACACAACCAAGAGAAAGAAAAGCATTGTGTCTGGGTGGGAAATGTGAGAGTCACGGGCAGGGCAAGTTATGTAGAAAGATGCCCTCTCTAGGCAAACAAGTTTTAACATCTTGCCTCTATTAGCCAGTAAATTTTTTTTGGATTGTTATTCCCAGGTGAGCTCCTCTTTGGGAAGTGACCCTAACACACCATTCTTGCCCATTAACTTCTCCAGCAAAGTGAAAAATGCACAGAAGTGTGCAGTTAATAGCTTAATTTATTCTCCATCCTGTGCCACTTGAGAATTTCACTTCATGGCAGAAGCTGGAAGAGGGGAAAAAATCCTGCTGCCTGTTGTCCATGTGATGCTCCTGAGATCTCAATGGTTCCTTCATCCACTGTGTGCTGCCTCTGACATATGCCTGTGTGGGGGAGACAGGGACAACATATTGATCTCCGTATTAGGCTCCCTCCATCTGGTCACCTTTTTGTTCTTTTAAGTACTCATTTCCTTTGTAAGGGACTCCCCTCCATAACCACAAGGTATCTTCACCCCTACAGATGTTATTCCTTTATTTTAAAAACAAGAGAGAGGATCAGCTAACAGTATAAACCTGTGCAGTTCACACTTTCTTACATTATTCTGTTTCCTCTGGCTCACCTGCCTCATGACTGGGTATCAGTGTGTAATGTCATCGACAAATGTGTTGCATTAGTGATGGGACGGAAGAGAGAAATACTGCTGGAGAACTGCAGCTTCCAAGTAGGGCAGTGTGCGACCCATGCTGAGAAGGTTTCACACAGTTTAGGCCCAGGGCTGTGAGCTGGTTATTCTAAAATAACCTGACCTGATATTACTGCTTTCTGCAGCTCAACATGCCAAGCGTGGTCATTGGTAATTAATGGAGAATGAGGCATTTGGTGATTTCAGTGTTTCTATGTTTGTCTCAGGTTTTCAAATGAGAGAAGGACCAAGGGAAACAGAGACATTGATTTCTTTCAGCTGTAAATGTGGTTGTTAACAAAAGCAAACAGAAGCTGAAGATCTCTGGTTGCAGTGCATAGATATTTGCTTGCTGATCACTGCACGCTCTGTGACAGAGCTCTTTTTGAAGGGGAATTTGTGACATTTAGGTGTTGCCCCTTTGTCACTTGGACCAGAGAAAATCAGAAGCAGCTCCACTTACACTAACGCACAATAGACACTGGTTCATGCCAAGCCTGCAAATCCAGTGTTTGACTTCAGAGCTTTGCACTGGTCACGGGTGGGTTTCTGTCCCACAGGATAGCTTACTAAGCCAAGCATTGTTGAGCTTTCGGTTTCCTTGTAGTGTGGTGTATCTGTGCTGAGAGTCAGCATTAGTGTAATTGCACTTAAGTGCCAGGTGCTGAATACGTGCTGTGCAGAACTGAAGGCAGAGCTTTGTTACAGCTATCTAAGCATACTCCAGAGCTAGCTTTCAAGGTTTTGTGCATACAGATTAGCTACAAACCTGTGTTTCTGCCTCTGTTGTCCATGCCATCTCTGGGAAGATAAACTCTCAGCATGACCATTTGCTCTTGTTTCTGTTTGCCAGGCTGTGAAGAGTTACTAAAAGATGCCTTGTCTCCTGAAGACTCTGGGCCTCGACACTACGAGCCACAGTATGTTGATTACTATTACCAGGTAAGAGAAGCACTAATTCAGTCTCATGTTAGTGGGCTGAGGAAGCCTCTGGAGTGATGTGTAGTTGGGTCATTGTAAAGGCTGTTGTTTTATTTGGCCTGTGGGCTCTTCCTAGATTAATGACTGTTAGCAAGTCTTCCATACGAGTTTAAGTTGCATTTGACACAGGGTAGCTGTCAGCTGGTGTGAGAGTATTTAGGATTTGGGTGGCATTGCTCTTGCAAGCTTCAATATTCCCTTGGCTGTGAAGGGAGACATGGCATACAAGCACACTGGCACCACACAAGTGGCAAGCACTGATTTGTAACTAATCAGTCAAACTTTGTAGGTGAACAAGTCCTCAGAGACCTTCTGCCGATAGTAAACAGGGACTGAACAGCTGTTAGGAAGCAGAAACAATACACCTTTGGTAACCTTGGTAGTATTTTGGCTGGTGGGCATAGCATATTTTCGAACCATTAAAGGTCTGCATCTGTATCCTTAATTTGACAGTATCTGCAGAGTTTAACAAGCAGGACACTGTTAAGTTTCCTTCAAGCATCTATTTGTCTCTCCTTCGTTGTACTTTGGTTTTAATAACATCCACCCATGTAAATCCTTAAGATTTAAGGTACAGTTAGCATTGTACATTCAGATAAGGATTGCATGTCAATGGTGTTATGAGACTGCAAGTGATCCTTCAATCAGTAGGGAAAGCATTTTACCTTCCCAGGTGATGAAGTGTGGGAACAATACTCATGTATTGAGGAAAGATGTGATAAGCATGCTGGTGTTACAGCAGTTCATGGTGTTATACAAAATGGTTTCCACTGTTCATACAGAAAGTATAGAGACATTTCCTTCACCTCAGTGCAGGAAATGTCTGTCACAAGATGGAAGGAGCCCTCCATGACTGCAATCAGGAGAGCAGAATTTGGTCATAAACTTTCTTAATAAGGAAGAGTTGTCTGGGCTTATTGGCTCTTTACTTGATGAAAATGACAGGCTGATTTTAGCACCTGGGCTGTGGTAGGCTGACACCACCATCACTCTGCTTGTCTCTAAAACCCTATTTTTTTGTAACTGATGACACAGATACCTGCCATGCTGTTGCTTGGTTATCTTAATAGATACCATAAACCAAACTCCCTGTTTTGCAATAGATGAGAGAGGCTGTAAAATGGAAAGCAAGCGCTCTGCAAACACTAGATGTTCCCCTATTGCTATGCAGACATTGCAGGCTGGTTCTGACACTCTTTGAAGGCAGGTGGCATGGTCATTGGGTCTTTATTCCTCAGGAATTACACATCTGCTGTCACCCAAAAATGAGCTCTGGAGAGTGCTTGAAGACAAACTTTGGGATGGCTGCAAACTGCACCACTCCTGCCAGCTGTCCACTAGGAGAGCCTGAGGGTGGGAGTTGCAGTTGCTAATCCTGATAGTGGCCAATGAGTTTCCCATTTGAGTTCTAGATTTGTGCCTCTGGGAGAGGAAAGGGGCAGAGGGTGACCCTTCCTGTTCAGAAAGAGTTGATCTGGCAGTGCTGTGGTGGAAGCCTTGCTGATCACTCCTGGGTAGGACTTCTGATGTCCCTGCAGTGGGCAGCACTGTTGCAGTAGAGTCCAGCAGCTGTGTTTGGCCACTTTAATTGGGCCAGTGCAGTATTTGTGCAACCTCTGAGCAGAACCAGGTTCTTCCTCACCTGCCCACAGGGCAGATGAGCTATCATGGTGGGGAGAGGACAGGAAACAGTGCAGATTGGTGTACACCCCATGCTTATCCCACAGCTTCTCTGCACAGCTGCCCTCCAGAGGGGATCTTTTCATCTCCGATCTCCAGGTCTTTCAGGTGCAGTTTAGAAACCGTTCGCTAGATGTCAGTTAAAGACTGGGGAAAGGCTGTGAACAGGCTCTGCACTTGCTTTGAGGGTCCTCCGCTGTGGCAGAAAGTTGGAGTTTTCAATCTGATAAAACAGAGAACTGAGGCCCAGGTGGATTTGAGGTTATCACTGTTGATGAGGTTTGTTCCCTGTTCCCAAGGGAGCGTGTACTGAAAGCATACGAGCTCTCCTTGCATCTCCCAGACCTTGTTGAGTGAATTCCTGGTGATGTAGTCAAGTTTACAGGCAGCTCCCGATGGCACAAACGGTAGTTGCCTGTCTGATCTGATTTTCATTCCAGTATACCCTTTGCATGTCTGTCTAATTCTCAGGTGCAGTCAAATTCTCAGGCAGCAGAAGGATACATCTGCTGTGATGGCACAAATAGGTATTTTAAAAGGGAATGCATCTCTCTTATTCCACCCCAAGGGGCTGGAATACACAAAGGCACCATGTACTGCGCTGGTTCATTGTTAGCTGTCTCTGTATTCACCACATGATTTGAGATGAAGAGGAGGAGGAGGACATTTATCCTTGTCACATGTTATTTCCCCTGTCCCCTGCTTTTGCTTCCCCTCCCAAGTGCCCACTCCCTGCTCCCTGTATTGTAGCTTTCTGAAGCCCAAAGGCAGAAATCTGAAGAGCTGAAGGTAACGCCAAGAAGTGGGATGAAGTGGCAGAAGCCATGGTATGGTGCTGAACCAATCCAGCTGTCTGTGTATGTTGAGTCAAATGGGGAAGAAGAAACTGCTAAGCCTCCAACCTTTAATTGCAACCAACTGGTTGCAATTAATTTAAATTGATACATAAAATCCCCTGATACCAGGAGCTTGGGGCATTTCATTTGACATTTTCTAAATGGTCTGCTTTTACTTTTTTTTTTTCTTCAGTGTAAACAAGAACAAAAGCTGACAAGCTTTTAATGTCTAAAAACTTTGTCCAAAAAGGAGAATAAAATCCTATTGTATATGCAATTTAAAATGCAGAGATCATTCCGTGGAAGGTTTCTAATGGTCTATAACGAGAGGCTGTGTCAGTGATATTTCAGGTGAATGGAGAGCTCTTCTTTTGAGCTCAAGTCTGTTAAGGTGTGATATGCAGGAAGCAAAGAGCAGCACTTGATTGCTACAGGACGCTCATGTTAGTGGGAAGCCTCCCACTGACTTTCATCAGCATTGAATCAGGCTCCAAAGAGTGTGTTAGGAGATACAGAGAAGGCTGGTCCAAAGAAATTTAGGAGGATGGGACTGCAGTTAGGAGTTAGCAGTTCTCAGCTCCAGGACCTACGAATCAATGTGCCCCCTCTGTATATGAATTCAGAGTCGTATGGTTAAGGGCTGTATTGTGCTCCAGTTGAGGCACTGCTGCTGTCAAGTGCTGTTTATTAGTATAATTTCTGTCTCTTACAGCCTTTAGAGAAATAATAGAAATGCTCTGAACTTGCCAGGAGCCAATTCATCGATCCTGAATTCCTTTCGCAGTGTTTGCTGCTATGGCCTCAACTCTTGTTTTGGCTCCAGTTTGAAGGGAGACAAAAGTCTCCCTAGTCCAGTGTGCAGGATTTGCTTTGTGGCGAGCATCTGGTAGCACTTCAGAGCCCTTGGACAGCCTTTTGGAGATGGTAACAAACAGAAAGTCCACAGCTGAAGTATGTGTGTGAAAACGCAGACCCAGATTCAGCCAGCTCAAACAGAGCAAAGTGCCTGTGTCTAGTATTTCCGAATGGCTGGCTCTGCGCCTTCCCGGGCACCTAGCCAGCTGGGAGCACTAGCCACAGGACTCAGAGGGAATAAGGCTGGCTGCATCTGCAGCTCCCTGGCCAAAATTTGCATCTCAGGCTCTGAGAAGCAGTGACCTGGGTCTAGGTGCTTTTCTGTCTGAGCATCTAAGTTCAGGGAAAAGCGAACCAGCAACAGGGGCTGGATTTTTGGCCCTTCATGTGGTGTATTTTGGCTGTTCAGATTTGAAGGGAGCCTGGATCTAGATGGCCTGAATAGATGACAGAAGAGGAGGTTGAATGACAGATCTTAGAGCCTCTCACCACCAGATAGCAGGGTATCTGAGTAGCTGCTTGTGAAGGGACAGACAATGTATTTTTACATGTGAGTAATTGCCCTTTCATTGGAAACCAACGCCCAAATGCCATACGTGCAAACCCAGCAGAAGAGCGAGCTGTAAGGCACAATAATAGCAGGTTCCTTCAACAAGGCTGTTTGTTTCTTATTAATTGTTGCTGTATTGAGTTGCTGCTTTCCATTTTTTTGCTGCTCTCACCTGTAAATAAGAGAATGAATCTGCCTCTTAACAAGGTACAGGATGATTGCTGCATGTCAAAGAACGGGCTGCCTTTGCAGTCCTGTGTGTGTTCGCCTGCCTGCCAAGTGATTAATTACACTGTATCAACAGCAGAAAAATTGTTGAAACATGAAAAATAAATTGTGTTTGCCTCTGGGGTGGAGCTGGGGCTACTAGCTGATCTGCTGCTTTGAAAATATTTTCAGTAGCAATTAGGAGTCCCCCACTGGCTTCTGAAAAAAGTGTTTTCCCCACTAGCTGCTTGAGGATATCTGCTAACACCTGCGCCAGCACAGAGGGGGCCTTTCTGCACTGCAAAAACCCTGTGATCCAATTGGGGTTTTCATTAGGCTGTGGAAGAACGTAGCGGTCTGAGACACAGCTGGACTGAGGAAAGGTGAAGGGCCATTTGCATAGGTCTCCTTTGTCAGCCTGGAATTGCAGTTATTGTCTCCGATTGTGCTGTCTCTTGCTATTTATTGAAAACCAAAGCCCAGGAAAGCATTGAATATTTTATTGAACTCGAACTTGCAGTTCTCTTCTTCTTGTTGTTCCCATCTTAAATAAAGCTTTCCTTCCTCCCCCGCCCACTGAGGACATCCCTTTCACCAGGCATGCCAGCAGTTGCAGCAATGGTAATTTGCTAGTGAACAAATCCCTCTGGGTCACTTCAGTAGAGAGAAGCAAGCAAAGACATCAAATCTTACCTAAGCCCAAGAAACATCTGCCCTATCACTTCTAATTTCCCAGAAGCCTGTTCTGCCCAGTTTGAGGTGGTGTCCACCATGAAGACAATGACAGTCAAAGAACAGCACTAACCTGACACCACAAGTTAATGCACATCTTTACTAGAGATAGCACCATGCATCCTTCAGAGCTTGACTGTTGATGTATTTTAATCTTTGGTGCAGACTTGGCAGCACTGAGCCCATAACAAAATGTCTTCCCACATAGTTTGCTCTGAGTCTGTGCACCCTTGCTGTACTGAGCTCACTCTTCCTTCTGGAAGCTGAAGCAAAGTTTGAGTGAAGGTTGTCAGATGTAGTGGGGAAACTTTGGAGAGTCTGTAACCAGAATTATTTGTATTTTTCATCTTGTATATGCTGTGTTTTGAAGCAACGTCTCCACCTTGACCATTGAGTCACCTGTGTTCTTGGGCAAAATGATTGACCTCATTTGTCAGGAGCATTTTCTTGATACTATTTTTCCTAACATTAAACCCAGGTGTTGCCTAACTGTTAATACGAAATACATCTTTCCTCCTGCTTTCTGTGGTAGCATTGGCAGAGACACTCCTATCTTAGCAGAGGCAAAGCAACTAAGATGTTACTAAGTTGGAAATTACCTTTCCAACCAATAGCAAAGAGAAAAAAACAGCCTGTGTGGTAAGGAGAAGCAATATTAAACACAGCAAATTAAAGCTTGCTTTTTTCTGTTTCTTATCAGCCTCCAGTTTTCTCCACCACCCACACACGCTCAGTCATTCTTGGCTCCCGTTGTGTTTTCAGCCCTGCAGATGCTTAGTGTCTGCTTTGCGTGTGAAGACTTCCCTCCCTATGCTTAAGACTCTTGGGGTGTTTATGGTGTTTATGCTACGCAGCGATCAGCACAGCGCATGTTTGCATATTGCTTCCCTTACCAAGCTGCTGGTGGGCTCTTCTGTCCTGCTGTTGCTGTGGGACCTGTGCTGTGATTATGAGCAGCTCATCCTAATGTCGTTCCTCAGGATGCTGGGAGAGAGGATCTTCATTCCTGCAATAGTCAAAACCTGGGACATGCATGTCTCCCAGTACTTCAACTGGGAAATGTTCTGGCTTAAGCCTCTCTCTTGGATATGCCAAGGGAAGCAGAAGGTTCCCTGGTTTCGTTGGTCTAATCTAGAAGTCTGTTTTATATTTGGTGCTCCTAAATCTGCCAGATTCTCTTTCTGCTCAGCTTCTCCTGAATTCCCTGGGAAATGAGTATGCTCAATGTCTCCAGGGATCGCCTTTTGGGAGGCCCAGCCCCTGCTGAAATCAGTAGAAAGATGGCTTAGACCCTGGCAGGAGTTAGGTCAACATCTTGGGTTGTTCCTGAGGTGATTGTTGCCTGAATCCCTCACTGGGGGCAGGGCAGGAGGAGAAAAGCTTGATAAAGCACAGCCATGCAATTACAGAGAGAAAAAAGTCCATGTTCCTAGGTGGGACTAGGCAGGATTATACACAGGCAACACACTGTCTGCGCCTATGAGAGGTTTATTGTAACCTCGAAGGTCAACACTCTCAACAATTCGTTTTTTCCTATTTTTTTTCCAAGCATCAGAAAGCAACATTAACTACAACTGCTGAGAAGCCCTCAGTGAACAATTACCAAGCGCAGTGAAGAGCACAGCGTGCCCCCATTTGGTACTAATTTACATGGAAATTGCCTGCTTTCACCTGGCAATATTCTGAATTATATTTTTAATGTTTGTGCATACATGCAAAAATCAGTGTCCTTGGTACAAAACACCTGCGTAAAAATATTCTGCCTCTCTGGCTGCTCAAGCTGATTATGAAATGCTGCTCTGAGGAACTGCTGTACAGAGAAGGAGCAGTTTTGTACTTGGGGCAAGGTAGGCACCTTCCAACAAAATAAGTGCTGACTCTTCCAAAAACAGCCATAAAAAAGATTGAGGATTATTTTCTTTTTCAAAACCAGTTTGAATTTTTGATTTGGTGGAGCATCACACACTGATATTTTTGAAGGGGAAATTACTTCTTCGCTGACTTGTTTTTGCTCAGTTGTATAAAACACACATAAAATAATACAAAAGAAGTTAAACACTCTGGCCCAGTCAAAAAATATTTCTTCCGTTTCTCAAAATGTGTTTTGGATTTTCTTTTGAGAAAAACCTGAGGTTTTGACCTTCTCATCCTGAGCTGGGCCAAGAAAGTACTTTGAAATCTAAGAGCTCCCAGGCTGGGAGAAATGTTTTCCCACCCAGTTCTTGCCACAATGCCCCAAATGCAGTCCCACTGTCTGAGGCCAGCAGGAGACTGCCCAGGGCTGGGAGGTGACCCGACAGAGGTGTTGCTTGAGTTTCCATAGCCCTCAGAATGGAGCAGCTCAGTGCAGTAGTGTTTGTTCAGATAGTGCCATCCTTTTGGGGTTGGGAAGCTGGGCTGAATTTGTGTATGTCAGTGTTTTTGCACAAATTCTGCCAGCTGGTTTAAATTTTAAGCACCTGCTCTTGCAGCTGAACTACTGGTCTCTGTAATAGAAGCTTAAGTCAATGAGGGACTGATCATTATTCACATCCCACAGGGACTTGTCTGTGTCAAAATGTACCATTTCTTAGGGCTGTATTTGGCTGGGTGGTTTGAAACAGGTGGAAGTGTGACTGCCCGGTTCAGCCATCCTTGCTGTGACTCGGCGACGGAGGTGAAGTTCCAACCATAGTGTCCTTCCAGGCATCTTTAGGAAAGTCACCTCGTGCACTTACATTTGTTGTTATCTATGACTCTTTTTTGAGTGTTTATCTCTGTTCTGTGGGCCAGGTAGGGTTTTGTATAGCATTCAAAAGTTTTACCATTTGAAAGCCTGTCACCTCTCTCTTTGACAGAACCTCTGTTTAATACACATTTTCTGTCTAATCCCTGTTTTTTCTTTCTGAGGCATTATCTTCAAGCTTTTAAACTGCTGATTTTCTGACTGAGCACAGTTTTGGGGGTGTTTTTTCTGGAATTGTTAGTTGCCATGGCAAAATATTCCTCCCATCCTTGTATCTCCATGGATAAACCAATTTAGGCTGTGGCTCGGTCTTTGGGTAGAGGCTTTGAAATGACTGAAAGCTAAAGTTGGTCTTTTTCTATCAAGGAAGTTGCATCCCTGTTGATTTAATCCTTCAGGTGAGTATGGCTTTATCGTTTAGCCCTTTTTGCCTTTTGTTTGCTGTACTCGAAATCTATCCACTTTAATTTGTGGTGTGTCTTGAATACAGCATTCTTAATAACATAAGCAAAAGAAATATTATGACAGCACTCCCTGTGTTCTGTACTCCCGTGAAAGAAATACAACTGCTGGGTCAGAGGGTGGTGAACGAGTCTTGACTCTGATGTATGACCTTTGGGGAATACCAAAATATCTGTAATAGGAAGTAACCACATAAGAGGCAGCGCATGTAGCATTCAGTGGGTTTCTTGACACTTGTGTGACAAGATGAGGATATCTTTGCTCTCCAGTTCATAAACTTGAAACTGACTCTTACTTTCTTTTTATTTTTTTATTTCCTATTCTGCTTAATATCTTTTCTCCTTGCTGCTTGGGGAAATTTGTGCTGCATTTATGGAAGATTTTGGGACATAGAGTGTTCTTCGTGGAGTATTTTCAGTTGGAAGGCTGTGAAATTGAAGTAGAAGAATTTTTTTTGAGTAAAAAGCATTGGTTTAAGTAGGTTTATCTTTTTTTTTTTTCATCAGAAGAAAGTTCTCTGTAGACCTGTAAAAGCTGGTTGATAAAGCCAAGATTCCAGGTGGTTATGAAACCATAGAGAGAAAGTCAACCACAAAGAGATGTTCTAGCTAAACAAAACCAGCAAAATCCCTCATTGCACAAGCAAACAAAAGGATTTGACTGCTTCTCTTCTGCCTTCTAGCCTCTCTGACCAAACTGAGAGCAGTGGATTTTTTTGGAGGCGGCTTCTCTTGGTTTTCAAACAAAAGAGCTGCACGTCCTGCTAGAAATTTTCCCACTTACATAAAAAAAATCCTCCACAGGTGAAATCTTACAGGAATCATTTCTGTCACATAGCTGCCACTATACTGCCCATGATATTTTAGGGTTCAAATACGTGATTTCAGTAGCCTCAAGAATTGCCACCAAAGTGACCCATGCAGTTCATGAAGTTGCCAAATACTTTTCCCGGTTACGAAAGCTCTAGGACACCTTTTTTGCTTCCTTCTTCCTGCATTTCACACCCAGCCCTTGCAATGTCCAAAATCCCCACAAAACCGCGTGGACTTTGGCCTACCCCTTCGAGTGTTCTCCCCCCACCAGGTCTTCCCAGCAGCGCTGAGACCGGCCTCCCACTGCAGGAGACTACCGCAGCAAGGAGCGACACGGGAGGAACTCTCCACTGTCCTCTGTCAGAGGCAACGGAACTGTTTAAAATTAAACCATCGTACTCAGCTGGGCTCATAGAGCTAAAAATTAGATCTTGATTATCTTGTCTATTTTTAGAAGCTGGACAAGAATCAAAACGTGATTTTTTTTTCTTTTTTTAACATGCTGCAGTGGAGAATGTGTTTGGGTGGAGGCAGCTTTTCCAGTACTGTCACACATCTGGGCTGCGATAAGCGATTTGTAACTGAACAGGAAGAATAAGTAGGCCAGCCTACAAGAGAGTATCTAGGAATTACTCCTGAGGGATTTGTACTATACTGCCTCCAGCAGCTGAAATAACAGCATGAAATTGCGATTAAAAATTAAGAAGAAATATGGGCTATTTGACCTTCTTTCAATCAGGGACACAGAGGCCCTGTCTAGAATAAGGATGCAGAGAAATGCAGCTTCTGTTGAGCAACTGCATGCCAAGAAGAGGCTGCTGAAGTTCATCCTAAGCTCGGTGGAACAGAGATCATTTCTTTCCATTCGACATGGTCCTTGCAGAGCCTGGACGGTCTCAGAGCTGTGTGTATGCTGGTGGGGCAGTGCCAGCAGGTACGGGGACTGCCGCCTCCTGAACAGTGCTTAGAAGTAGAGTGAAACAGTCTTTGCTCCAAGAGCTACGGTCTGAACAGATGAGAAATAAGAAAGAAACTGTCAACTGTTATGTTTTCTAAGTTTACAGAGATCCTGGCAAGATTAATTAGGCCCCTGAAAGGCCTTGTTAATTAGGAGTTTTGCTCTTTGGCTCACCTTTTTACCCGAACTGTTATTGTAATTACCCAGTTGACTCAAATATCAGTTGGGGAATAGGCAATGAGATAGAGTAGCCTGTTTAGGCGGAGGTGTACACTGGATCCCGGGCTCGTTTTGGTACTTGGCATTATGATAAGCGACTAGGAAGGTTAAGTTGGAATAATAATGTAGCCATGGCAATGTTGATAGAGAGTTGACGCAAATGCTGATGAGCGTTTTGGGCTGACAGTGTGAACCTGGCAGCCTAGTCTCAAACCACCGTGACTAGGAAGTGTTTGGAAAAGGAATGCATAAAGTAGACATAGTAAGGTAAAAAAGGCATATCAAAAAGGGTGATTCCTTGGAGCTTTTGCCAGCCTGTGTAAATAGGGCTGTGATAAAAAACAGTTTGTCTTTGCAAGAGACTTCGGTTTGTTCTTAGCTGTGGAGCCCAAGCGCCTGCAAGGAGACATCCCTAGTGTGAACCCTGTTTGTCTGGTGCCTTTCCACATAACTCTGGTCACTCGGCGTATTATTTGGGGCAAAGGCTTTCTCAGTATGTGTTTGTACAGACCACATAGAGCCAAAGCAGGATAATGACTGGAGGAGAGAAGGTTTGCAGGCTCTACACCCCTTGATAGATATATCCCAAATACATAAATATGGTGTAAATATATTGTAGAGCTTTGACCAGCCATTTTTATAGAACAGTGCAATACTTTGGTAAACTTTCTTGCCCATGGTAGAAATTTATTCATAACACTGTATACAAAGCCTGACCTCATTTAAAATGGGAGGAATTTCTCAACTTACACATACTGAATATGCTACCACCTTCTTCCAGCAGCAGAGAGGACGTTTGGCTTGTTTTGGTCACGGACAGAGCAATAAACAGAACCTCAAATATTTTTATATATTCTCCACAAGAAGTTTCCTGTATTGATAGCTGTTCTGCATTTATTACTGGCATGTGTATGTTGAAAAAATTATTGCTGTTTGTTGCTTCAATGAGTTTTTCATTACTGTGTCCTTGAAGGCTAATGTCACTGAGGAAGATTTGTTGGGGTAACTGGGGCATGTGTCTTTCATCAGGAGATGGACCATATGGTTACAATGCCCTAAGGCACGCTCATGGAAAAGTCTAGTGCATGGAAGATGGGAACCTGTCCAGAGCAGGGAGGGATGTTGAGGAACCACTAAGAACTGTTGGTCAGATTCTTAGATGATGGAAATCAACCTAACAGCATGAAAGAAACAAACCTTTGTTCCTGCCCAGTTGGTTTTTTTTTTCTCACCTTGTAAGCTTTTAAGACTGTTACAGTAGGAACTTTTTCCATATATATGCCTCCTTTCAATTCTTACAGCTTCACCAGGGTCCTCTTTTTTTAGAGTTTCAGAACTTAAAATGGCTTGTCATATTTAGATCTCTAAAAGGTCTCTGCCGTGGCTTTGCTTTTACTTGTTTATATCCAGGAGCACAGAGTGTGTCTCTCGAAGAAGTGATGTTGAGAACCTCATTGGTGTTCTCCCTCCCTTTCCAGTGGGACATTTGCTACATGCTTTTGTACTGCAAAAACCTGGGGACTCTAGACGGGTAACCAATGTGCCCTACATCAGCGTGGGATTTGAGCTTTAAGAGTTTGTGAAAATCTTAGCTTAAACCAGCGGTCTTTGCTTTGTTAAATTCTGGGCTTTTTAAAATGAGCTTGCACAGATGTTTCCAAAGAAAGATTCATAAGTTGTTATTAACTCTGTGGAAGAGTGAGGAGGAAGACCTAAATAATGAATTAAGTCAGTATTTCACTGCGTCTCTGCAATCTGATTTTTATGGAAATCAGTAATGCACAGTGTTTTGTGAGACTAATAGATAAATATTGCCTTTCATAAATGTTTGTTTACCTCTGAACTCTTCAGCACAAGTATCAACAACCATCCTGTTATGAATCACTCTTTGCAGGTTATCTAGCTGCAGGAGCTGTCACAGGTTTCTCATCTGAGAAGCTGTCAGTTAAGTGAAAGAGTAGATCACTGACTTTCTATTTCCACTGTATTTTGAAACTTCACTTAAAATCTTTCTGTTTGTCTCATTGCCAAACCAATGGTGAGATATCACAGAGGAATTATAAAAGGGAGTTTTGTGCAGTAAATTCAGAGTTTTCACCTGTTGCCTAGTACAATTCCTTGTCTATAAAGAAACTTTGATTAAGACTTCTCAGATTACTGAGAACCATGACAAAAACTTTGTGATCAGGAGACATCCTGTGTCATGTTGTGGTAGTCAAATCAAAGGGGAAAGAGTTTGTACTCAGATACTGCAGAAGATGCCCTGCCAAGAGTGACTGATATCCTGCTGGTCTATAGAAAAAGTTTTAGCAGTGACTTTAACAGTTGGACTTGATGATCTGAAAGGTCCTTTCTAACCAAAATGATTCTATGATTCTATGAAATGTACTGAATAACACTGACCCATATGCTTCATGAAGCAAAATCCTAGGGCCGGGGAAAGTCCTGGAGCACTTTGTCTGCAGTCATTGAAGATTAAAATTTTTTTCCCATAAACAAAATTATCAGATGTTTCCTGACTTAGAGCCAGGGCATTACTTGCTGTGCTGCTGAGCAACACGCTTTTCCTCTAGCTTGTGTGTAGTCTCATTAGATCAAAAACCTTACAGGAAGAGACAGTCTCTCTTGATTGTATTTGTATGGTGCCTGTCATGTGAGGCTCTTCCTTTGCCTCTCCCCTGGGAGGACAGGACCACTTCATTTTAGAAGAAAGAGATGCGAAAGGGAAGAAACCAGCCCTATTAGCAGTATATCGATATTTACTGTACCAAATGTTCATATTTAGTTTGGCTTAGATACTTGCAATCTGTATAGACTCGCCTTTACGTGCAGTGTCTTCTTTCTTACGAGGGAACTGATAACTCAAGAGAGGAAGGACTCTCCTGAATCAGCTCCCAGGAGTTCAGACTGTGTCAGGAAACCCTCACTTATCTGCTTTTGGCTCAGGTCTGTTAGCACAGCTCCCTGGTACTAGCTTGTGCAGGTCCACTCGGGGAGGCACAACGTCCTTTCCCCAGCTCCGGCTTTCCAGTAGGCTGGGGCTGCCTTCGCACTCCTGCCGCTTCCACGAGAGCCAGTGGGTAACAAGAACCACATGGACCACACGCGTTTCTGTTTCCTGAGGTAATTCACCATCTGTAACTGCTTCTTAGATGACGTGGGGTCCCAAAGCTTCCCCCCTGCTGACAACTCACT
Source organism: Nyctibius grandis (assembly GCF_013368605.1). Lineage (NCBI taxonomy): Eukaryota > Metazoa > Chordata > Aves > Nyctibiiformes > Nyctibiidae > Nyctibius > Nyctibius grandis. The sequence goes on from NC_090672.1 coordinate 9,124,214, forward strand.
GCCTCGCAGGACCTCTTTTCTCATGGCATCTAAACACTTCCATATTGAACATGATTAATTAGACGGGAGAGGTGAGTGTCAAGGGCAGGGATCAGCGTTTAAGAGTAGTTCAGTATTTTAATTTGACCAGATTACAGAAATAGAATGTGAAAGGTAGCTGGAGGTAGTTTACTCCCTTCTGAAATGGTAGAAAGCCACATCACTCTTAGCACAGGGAGGGGCCCTTCCATGACCTGTTCTTTACCAGACATGGGGCACTGCAGGCCCCTAGCTGGGCTCGCCCTGCAGTCATGGGGTGTCTTGGTTTTGCATGGATGTTTCCTTCTGATATTGTATATTCAGAAGTATCTGTGCAGCACCAGGGCCATTGACAATACTGCTGATTACTTCACATCACTGTTTAATTAGGATGAAAGACAGGGGATGAGCAATTGGAGATTTTATACTTGGGAAAGAAATTGATTTATGGAACAATCAGTCTGTTGGCTCCAGAACGCTCTTCTTCAAAAAGCAAGAGAAGTATTCCTGTCACTTTGGGTTGACCTAAATCAAGGAGCTTGTGCAAAATTATTCTTCGCAGCATGTGTGTGCAGAGACCCAACAATGGGCAGAAATTGATCCTCTGTTAAATTCCATGCGGTATCTCGGGGAGTGGGGTAAAGAGCCCAGGCCCTCTACGAGCCTGGAGTTTGCAGTGCCTTAATGGGACTCCATTGAAAGGCCTTGCCTGGGCTGTCCCTTTTCAGTCACAGAGGACTGCTCTGGCTATAGCAGGAACTTCTGTTCTTTTGCCAGTGTAGAATTGTCTGGGAATTCAAACTGATCTTACTGTAAAGGCAGCTATGGGATGTACATACATGCTGAGCTCCCCCATTCCTTGTATAAATGTGAACATTGCCCAAAAGCAGTAGAAAATCAACATGATGGTGCCTCAGAAATATCTTGGTAGTGCTCATATTGTCACAGCTTTGCCCATACTCGTGAGCTTTATTGGACAGCTGTATGTTTCTCCTAAAGCTGGGAGTTTTCCCTGCGGCATTCTGAAAATGTTAGGCGAATTGAAGAAGGTATCTTGCCTCCTACAACAGATCTGCACCTGCTGTTCCCTGCTCCGTGTCTGGGGCCCAGCATCATCCAGTCTAGCGTCATCACACCCGGCTTTTGCTGGGCTGCCAACAAGCCCATAAGCAAGGGCTGGCCTCTGCTGTCTGAGATGAAATGTCTCTCAGATCTTCCTCACAGTTATGCTGAACCAGAGGTTATGTTTTTCCTGGTATGGCTGTGTTTGTCGAGGAAACTTCTCTATGGTTGTATTTATACTGAAGGGACTGTAATAGAAACAAAAGGCTGGTTTCTGTGACTCTCTGAGGCTGCTGCATCACTCATTGCTTTGGAGTTCCTGTGTGAAGTATAGGTTCAGCTCAGCTGTAGCTGAGTTGCCTTCTCTTCCAATTCCTGTAGCTAGAAAGGGACATATTTCTGTGACCAGCATGGAGAGATTGATACAAATACTTGGCTAATAAACATCTGTCAGAAAAGAAAAATGAATTCTAACTTCCCTGTTAATGAAAGGTGTGCTTGGAGGGACTCTGTAATGCTAAACACGGGATCGGGAAAGAAAACAGCTGAATTAATTTTCCTGTTGCTACAAACCTCCTGTGATTTTTGGGCAGGGCAGCTGAACCATGCCCTCCATCATACCGTGTCATCCTCCTTATCGGTAAAATAAGGATAAAACTGTTAGTTCTGGCTATTTGGATGGCAAGCTGGCTGGCAGAGCGTGTTCCCCTGACTATATGTGCCAGCTGTGCCGAGCAGAATAGGCCCCTCCTCTTATCTGTTGACCAGCTCCAGGGAACTGTCTGTGTATTAACACGTTGTGCCCCACAGCCTGAGAACAGCAGCCATGTCCCTCAGCAAACAACTCCAGAAGGGCCTGGCAGTTAAATAATTGCCTCTGCTGCTTGGCTTTTAAGAAATGAAGTGAAACTTAAATGGGAGTTCTGCAAAGTTTGATAGCCCTTCCACTCCGCTGGCATCATTCACGATGGGCGTTCAAGCTTCCAGCCTAATGGGGATTTGTGAGAAGGCATCAACTCAGACAAAGTGTCAACAGCACCACAGGTCAGACAAGGACATATTATTATGCACCTTTGAAAACACAGCCAGACTTCACATCTCAGCCCAGCATGCAGCAATCATTAGTCACCCTGCATAATCCTCTTGACCTATTTTTTTTCTCCTTTCACAGTGGTCACATTTGAAAATATTGTCTAGAGCCGGCTGAGCTCACACAAAGTTGTTAATTGGGAGCTGTCTAGCTAAGGGGTAACACAGAGGCAAAGTTCAATGCGGTGTGCTCAGTACCCGGGCTGCAATATTGAGCGTTCCCAGGGAGGTGACAGCCAGGAGGCCTTGGGTCACCAGTATGCACAGGGACTTGATTCCTATTGCTTCCAAAGGCGCTGGGCACCTGGGTGCTTTGGTTTATCTGGAATTAAGGATTTGACAGGTTCTGGCCTAGAAGAAGGGTTTGAATGTGTGAAGCGCTAATGGCATTTACATACAGGAGGAGGAAAACACTATTGCAACAATGGACCAGCCAGCAAAAGACTGCCTGCAATTCCCTGTCCCAGAGAGCTGGATGAGCATGGCCTTTGCCATTAGGGGATTTTTGAAGGGGTTGTCACCTTGGTTCCTTGCCCCTGGGGCTGATGCAAAAGATGTGCGAAGCACCATAGATCACGTGCTCTGTGCACTGAGGCTGTCACTCACCACCACCTTACTGCAGGCTGCTCTCAGTGATCCTGGAGGGACAAGCATGGCGTGGCCCTACACAGGCGTCAAGGTGTGGAAATGATCTGCAAACTTGGTATAGAGGCTTGTTGCTTCTGAAAGATTTATTCTGCATACCATATATCTGTTAAATTCCTGGAGGCGGCAGCCACAGGTATGTAGATGAAGGAATTAGCATAAAAACTATCTACAATAGTTAGTCCATTATTATACTATCGAAGTGCTTCATAGACTCTAATGAATTCATGTCACAGCTTCACTGGGAGCTAGAAAATTGTTATTCATCCCAAGTTTGAAGAAGATAAATTGAGCTGTTCAGTGATAAGGCCCAGGTAAGTGGCAGAGTCAGACTGGTTTCCAGAAGAGCCAGGTGACTACATACCACTGAGGTCATGGAAGATGTCCATCACCAAGTGGGAACATGTGCCTATGTCTCAGCTGGTGCCCTGTCTGCTGGCCCAGCTCTTATATCTGAGCATATATAACATTCAGCAGTACTTTTGTGCGTGTAGGTGGAACTGGATACTAAATTTCATGGGCTAATAATTTTCCAGAATGCTTTTCCTTCTTCCTCTGTCTGCAGAGCCTGCCAAATGAAAGGCAGAGTGCAAAGCAGGGCTCACTTGCCTCAGCCAGGGAAAAGATCAAAGCTCTGGTTGTGATGATGCTGAAGGCATATGCTTTCTTGCTTACCTACACTAGTTTATGAAGCTACCAGGCTAGCAAGATTAGTAGGTGTCGAATCTACTTTATAAAAACAGCCAAGGGTGGCATTATAAGTTTGCTGCACCCTTGTACAAACAGGCATGTTCTACCTAATTAGGTCAGGCTGTATTCTGCTAGAACAAGCTAGTGTTGGGAATCTTACCTCTCCCTATCAGCCTTCCTGCCTTTTCCCGGTGTCTCAGGGGCCAGAGGTGTATGTGCTGTTACTCTCCAATCCCTGCAGGCATCTATAAAAATTTGCAAGGCTTGATTTGGACCTGATGGTCATGAAGTGTGGTACCTACACTGCCATACACAGGTGGCCAGAAGTTGCTTCTCTCCCACTGTAAGGTTGCCTGCTTGTTGTCAGGAGTGGTGCATTCAGTGTGTTTGAGGGAAGGTGCAGGTAGGATCTTACTTGGTTCTTGCTCTTTGTGAAGCTGTTTCCTTGTCTGTTTTTGACCTGCTGTGACAGGACTGGGCTGTGTCAGTCTGCCCTGCACATTTCTAGCTTCATTAAATCCCTGGGTACCGAGTGCTACTGTCCGTGCACTTTTGCTGTTCATTTCTGTAGGGATTTAGGGCAGAAGTGCTTTGTGCTGCCGTCATCATCTTGTAAGGAGCAAAGAAAAAATGCAGTGTATTCCCTAGATGCCAGGATAATCGTATCTTGACAGCATACTAATTAATCATCTTGTAATCAAGTAGTTATTTCCCATGTAGCTGTCTAATTACCATTACTCAGACTTCAGCCTGCAAATAAGTAATATTTTCAAGCAAGGGTTTCAAGGAGAGGAACTCAGTGGGCCATGACTCCTGGTGTCAGTCCTCTGTCTTCCTTGAATTACTCCCTGGATTAATTTGGTCCGTCAGTTCTTTTAGGCTACGGAACCACGCAGCAGCCCTAATTATTGCCATATTGGCAACAAGAAAAGAGTACGACCAACTCCATTGCTCAGTGTAATGGACTTAGCAGCTAAACTACAGCTGTTAATGTGCTCAGAAGTACATCCATATGTTGGCTCCCTATGAACTCTTACTAACCTAGCAGATTATGAGCTAACAAGCTTGAGCCATACTTTTGGGATCAATATGCAAAATGCGCTTAAAAGGTGAGGGTATATGTTAGAGCGTGCTGAGTGTCTCCATGGTAGATGAGAGATTTACTTGTAAGCCAGGGAAGACCGCAAAGATAAAAATGACAATCTACAGTTAAAGCTTACTTAACATTCATATGTGAGAGCATTTTCATCTCTACTTCCAGCTGATTCACCACGTTTTAGTTAGGTTTCCCTGTTTGTGATGTGTCTTGAGTGTGTGTGTGTGTGCATGCATGCGTGAGTCCCACTTTCATCCATCAAAAAATTTAGACTCATTCAAAAATTTTAACCACGTTTGGAAGAGAGGAACCTCAACAATATTAAACTCTTATGTTTCATAAAAATAGGCTTTTGTATGGGTATAGTTAAAGCAAGAAAGGCCTTCATTCATGTGACTTTACCCGTGTAAAAATGTTTTAATACATTGACACTATTCCCATATGTGAAAGAAATCAGTGTAGGCTGATATAAGGCACTTTCCCACTTGCGGAGCTGCCTCTTGGGCTGTAACATTATTCAGGTGCGTGTGTCTTGGGTTGTGGTTAGCTATATCCCACAATATCTGGGTCAAAGTTATAAAAATAATCCTTAAGACATCAGACTCCAGCTCAAACAGCATACGTGCACCTACCATGATGTTGGCCATGGACACACTGATGAGTTAATATCTCCCATTTTTTTAAAGCTGTGTGACCCTAACAAAGAGGTAACTTCATATCTTGGTGTCAGATTTACCCCAGACGAATTGCAGCAACTTTCTCATGCTTTTTAGTGCTCAGTTGTACCCAGCTGCCTCTGTATGTGTTTGCTGCATGATGACACCTTCAGTTTTGCATCTCTGTTCGTGTGTCCAGACCATCAGACCTTTGCCCAACCCAGCCTCAGGATGGCCTTGCAAACACTCTGAAGAACTGGAGTGTGTTTGATTTTCCTTGGCTTGTGTTCTTTCCATTATCTATCTTCATGGTGATAAAGACTGCTGTTGTTGTCCTCAGAAGTGCTCTGACAGGCTTTGCTGTGTGGAGGGCACAAAAGGAGGAACCATGTGCAAGCTCTGCTCTCAGTAGCTGGCCTCATGGAGCTTCTCCCCAGAGTAGCTAAGAGGGAAATGGAGACCACATAAATAGCAGGGACTCTCCAAGAACATGTGCTGAAAGAAAAGCAGCTAAAAATAGTCTCTAAGGCTAAATGTGAATTATCTGGAGAGTAAGTAGCAAAAGTTTCTGCAAGAGAATCCTGAAAGAAGGAAGCCGTGTTTTCAGAAGTGATCATGCAAGCTGGAAGCAAATAAAATCTTCCTATGAAAAACTGCCACCTCCAACATGTGCTGTTGGGGAGACTTCGTATCTTTCCCTGTGTCTGCCTTTTCCAGTTATGCTGGGGCTCAATCTCATTCTTACTGACGCAGTTTTCAGTTAATTCTCTCTCAGGATGGGATTTTCTTCCAGATATTGTTTGTGTTTCAAGAAATGGAGCTACAGCGAGTGGAATCAGGCTTTGCAAGAACAGCCAGTCCACCTAATTTCTCTCTCACTCCGTGGTCAGGCAGTTCCTAGGTCCTAGAAATATGGCAAGGTGGTAAAACTTTTTTAAAAATAGTGTTTTTCCTTTGCACCCCTTCTCCCAGTGCAAATGTTTATCCTCTCCTGTCTTCCCCCTGCCATAATCTCACTACCCTCAGCTATAATCTGCTGCTGTGGGTTACCAGAGCTATTTCCAATGCAACATGTTTAATCCGAAATTGAAAAGTCTTTGTGAGCTGAGGCCTCAGTGTCATGTGGTGAATATCTTAGACGCAGAAAGGGATTAAGGTGGCTTCTTAGTTACCAGTAGTTAACACAATCTGTTGTGTTTTATTTAATTGCCTTTTCTACATGTCTTTGTATCTCTTACTAGGAAGAAGTGTGATCTGGAAATAAGATAGCTTATAAATAGCTGTAGTTTTGCTGTTGCACCAGGAGAAACTTCAGCTATAGCGCAGCTCTAGTGCATTCTGACAGGCACTGAGGAGGCAGGCTGAAGCCTTTCTGCTATACAATACTGGGCTACAAAAGCAGCATTACAGGAGCAGCCCTTGCCAGGCGGGAGTAGCTGATCGCAGATGCGTCCCATAGCGTGCGGGGCAGCGCTGGCTTTCCAGAGCAGCACCATGCACGGCCGCCCCAAGGAGGAACAGGAGGAGGTGCGGTCCCACGGCCGCACTGCTGTGCCGGGAGCAGGTACTGACCCCTCGTGCAGCTGCGGGAGGAAGCCTTGGGCCTTCAGACAATCCTGCCACCGGTCCCTCACCTCTGTGGTCCAGCTCGGTGTGATTTTTCTCTGGGTATCTTTCAGCTTCTCTTTGTTGTGATGGCATTTCTCACTGAGACACTGGGTAGAGCATCAAGTCCAATGGTAAAGCTGTTTTCCGTCAAAGTTGAAATGTTCAAGAACATTTTGTCTCAGGAGAAAGGAAATTATGTCTAAATTTCAGAGCATCTCCTTTTGATATCTTTCAGAGTGGAGAGTTTCAATTTCATTTTGACTGGATTTTTAACAAATTTGTTTCAAAGCAAATGGAGACAGCACAGTTGTTTCCAGGTCCTCTCTGTATGTCTGCACTGGCAGCCAGCCCTGAGTACAGCAAAGGGAGAGGACACAAAATGGTTAGTATTGCTCGATATGAAACCTTTGACGTTGCAGTACAAAAGTATCCGTGTCAGCCCAGTAATTGCTTACAGTGCTTCAGCTACCTCTGGCTATCACAAATGTATCGCTGGAGTCCAGCAATAAGGAGAGCGGGTAACCTCATCTTCATGCCTTCGAAACCCGGGTACTTGAGGCAAGGCTGGAGACCAGCTCTGCCAGTGGCCACAGTGGTTATTGCATCATCCTTGTGCATTAGTAGTGATCAGGCAAGTGGTGCAGCAGGTTTGAGTCTTGGTGGTGAGACTCAGTTGTTTCTTCTTCAGCTTTGAGGTTAGCATGCCGTTCACAACTGCGAGTGCAAGTACTGGAGTGTCCTTTAGTTGAGCCCTTTCTGAGCTGCATGGACACAGCTGCCCTGGCTGCTGTGCTTGTGGGCACAGGAGTGAGTTCCGAAGGCAATTTGAGAAGTGTTGGCCAAGACTCTTGGACAGTCTGTCAAGAATCTTCCAACCAGTTGCTGTGAAGGACAGGGCAAGTAGGAGGTTGCCACGTGTCCAGTTTCCAATGGTGTCTCCAGAGAATCACAGAATCACAGAATCAACCAGGTTGGAAGAGACCCTGGGATCATCGAGTCCAACCGTTGCCCTGACACCACCATGTCAACTAGACCATGGCACTAAGTGCCATGTCCAGTCTTTTCTTAAACACATCCAGAGATGGTGACTCCACCACCTCCCTGGGAAGCCCATTCCAATGTCTAATAACCCTTTCTGAAAAGAAATTCTTCCTAATGTCCAACCTGAACCTCCCCTGGCGAAGCTTGAGGCTGTGTCCTCTTGTCCTATCACTAGTTGCCTGGGAGAAGAGGCCGGTTCTAGATCATGTTCTAGGGCACTTGTTGGTTCTAGATCATGTGCCATGTGGGGTTCTAGATCACTGGATGGTTCTAGCTCATGCTCTAGCTTGCCTGTTGGATCTATATTGGGATCCAGTTTGCTTGCTGATCTAGCTCACTTGATGGTTCAGGACCACCTCTTGGTTCTAGACCATGTTCTAGATCACTTTATGGTTCCGGATTGGGTTCTAGGCCACTTTATGGATCTAGCTCGCTTGCTGGTTCTAGAGCAGGTTCTAGCTCACTTGATGGGTCTAGATCTGGTTCAAGGTCATTGTGTTGTTCTAGAGCAGGCGAGGCAGGGAGTTTCATCCTCACACAAAGACTGATGGTACTTGCTGAGTTTTTTTTTCCTTTCTTCTTGCCTGCTTTTTTTCTTTTCTGTGACTCTTTTGAGTTGAAGCCCCGTAGAATGGGGATCCTGTCATCCCACAGAGTGCAGCTCCCCTAACTTTCTAGCATGCTGACTCACGCTGCCTCTGTGCCCATTCTTTGCTCTGCCATCTCAGTGGAGGCAGGGGATGGAGACCCATGCGGCAGCAGGGACGCAAGGGTTGGTGATGGGTTAGAAACCGCCAAAGTGCCCAAGAATGGTCATGCAGGAAGTAGTGTGGTGGGATGAATGTAGAGAGCTTGTTACAATTCCAGATAGAAAATGTTTTGTTAATAAGCAATATTTCAAACTAGTGGAAGCACTGCACAGAAGTTTAGCTTTACCTCAGTCAGAGAAAATGGTGCTGTTCACAGCTCTGTGTGGTGCCGGCAGCCATACTGGAAGCTCCTGTTGCAGGGAGCATTTGATTAGGAATGCCTTAGCCAGGGCGAGATCTGGAGGCTTTGGAGTCCGCCCCGGCTGTCTTGGCAACGATACACAGTTGAGAGCCCTCATCAGCACAGACACAGAGTGTGTCCCAGGTCTGGCTTCACATCCCACTTATGCGAAGGCAAGAGAGAATTCTTCGCTGCTACCAAGTCGCACCCAGAGACCTTGCAGTTCCCTATGGGGACTTCCACAGCCGTTCTCAGTAAGTAAACTTTGAACTAAGGAATGATAAATTTTCTTCCCGCAGAAGGCATCTTTTGTTAAGTGTAGATCAGGGATGCAAAGCAGGCTAAAGCCATAGTTAAAACATACAGAAGTCTGCTTTCAATTAGTGTGAAACTGCTCTAGCTAGCCATTAACTGAGTGGTATGAGATGGAAGGGGATGAGTCTAAGAAAACCTTACAGACTGGGAAAGCAGAGCCTGACCCTTCCCCCTTTGTCAGCTTTTTTTTCTCAGGAGCGAGCTAGTTGCATTGTGTGTGCAGTGCTACCTACAGCAAAGCTGTCTGCATGGGAGGGGAGCGGGGCCAGCCTCCCCGGAGTCCTGCATGCCTCTTGTGGGCTCTGCAGACTTCTTCCTGCGCTGCTGATGCAACAGAGTAGCCTGGCAGGGCAGCAGGCAGGGAGCCGTTTCCACTCCTCGTGCACCAATCATGCACGTAAGAAATTGTAATAAAGCGGTGTAATTTTGAAGATGAGAACTTCAGCTGGGCTAGACTATATTTTCAAGGATGTCTGTTTTCTTATGCAGAACTAGAACATGCAGTAAGCTCTTGTCCTCTCTGAGCTTTTCTGCTTTTTGAAGTGTTTGTGTTTGCTTTGAATGGAGTGAAAAGTGATCGTGGAAATGCAGGCCCTGCAGAGGTATCCCAAAGCAGAGGAGAGGGCACGGTTGTGGTTGTATGACTCGTTTGGGATAGGGGTGTCTGAATTCATCTCTAGCCTCTGTCACAGCCTTTCAGTAGGACCTCAGGGAAAGAGCTAATCTCCTTGTGCACCGTAGCTGCCACTGTTCAAGTGAGCCCACACGCAACCTTCTCTCCCCAGCACGTGTCGTGCCTGCGTGGGTTGGACGGGGGGTGGGTGGGCATGACTGGCTGGTTCGGTGCTCATGGCAACCTCTTCCCATGCCTTTGATGCAAACAGCAATCACTGCAGGTATGTCTGCACTCCTGGTTTGAGGGTTTCGGGGCAGACACGTGCACAGGCGCATCCTGTGAGGAAGCATATTCATATGAAGGACGTGTTAGTGTAAGAGCCGAGGGACTCGCAGGCACAGCTGGGCTGGCCGCGCTCCCTGCAGGGGCTAGCTGCGGTCCTCTAAGGGAAGGCCAGGGCAGTGGAGCGGCTCCCTCATCTGCAGTTCTTTCACAGCTCAGTTGCCTAAAACTATACCCTCAGGAAGGCAGCTTGCAGCAATGCGGCGAGTGTGGCTTCTGTGCAGGGCGGTGACTCACGGAGCTGCCTGCAAGATGAGTGTATCTGCTTGTCATTCAGCGAGGGGCAGGGACTGCTCCGTGCCACCCATCCCGATATGGCAGCACTTCTCAGCAGCTCCTTTTGTGGGGATGAAGGAGATTAGTCACAGAGTACAGCGAGTGAAGAATTCAGATCTGCCCCTCTGGGAGTAGTGAACGCTGCAGTGGGAGGAAGAGAAGTCAGGACTCGATTTATCGATGCTCTTTGATCGGGCAATCATACAAATGCTTTTTGTGGGGAGAACTGTGAGTTTAAAGAAACTTAGTTCAAAGACTTCACACATATGTGGTAACGGCTGATGGTCGGCTCAGATCCTTGTAGCTTTGGGTCCTTGTTTAAATGAATGTGTAGTTCAAGTAGGGGCTGTCGGACTTGAATGGCAGCCAGATGAGACTGCTGCACCTCATCGGCTCTGCTGCTGTCCAGGACTGCTCACAGCAGGGTGTCCGCGGGAAGCCAGCTGTGGCTCAGTCTGTAACCTCTGTGGCTGAAAAGTGACATGGGTTTGGCTGGCCCGGCTCTTCTCCACTTCCAGTATCATTTGGGAGATACCAGACCAGAATCTTGCCATTTAAATCAGCAGAGCTCGCTGAAGTCAGCGCTGGGATGATGCATCCTAGCTAAAAGTCTGGCCTGTTGTTGTTCAAGAAAGAATATAACAACTGTGGCAAGTCAGAGGTGCGTGCCTTTGCTCCCTTGTGCAGAGGGTGGTTCAGGCGGTGTGTGAGGAACTCCCTGTGTGTTATTGATTAGATGGTTTGGGCTTTCCAGAGCCTCATGCCTTGGAGAGACCCTGTGGCTGTGCGCTCTGTGGCAGTCTCCATGTGGATATTCCTGATTACTGCCCTGCAGCCTCTTGTGGTGACCTCAAGTGTACAGTATTGCTTGGTTTTGAGTTGCTGGGCCTGTTCCCACAGAGACCTGCGGAGAACTGCTGTGTGTCGCCCAAGTAACCTGTGCACGTGAACCGTGCTCTTCCTGGCTCAGAGGTGCCAGCTGCCTTGAGCTGTGCTTCTGCCGTGACCGATGGGGAATCATTCTGGGCAAGATGCAGAATAGATCACATCCTTATCATGTCATGGCCCAATTCACTGTAATACTTGTTTCTTACAAGGCTTCTTAGGGACTCCTAACCCACTTTTTCCCCTTAGAGAAAAATGGGATATCTTAACAGATATTTAACAGAAAACAGTGTGGATATTATTTGTTCATTCCAGATTCCCACAAAATGTAATGTTTCCTGTCCCTCATTCATCTCAGTGTGTAAAATGTGCTCCACGAGCAGACTGTCCACGAGCACAGAGCCAGTCCCCTTTCATCTGCACCTCCCTCATCCCTCATGGAGCTTGTGCACGCTAGAGTCAGCCTTGGTCAGCTCTAGCTTGAACTGGTCTGCTGAGTATTTAGGCCTCTCTGTCTCTCCCCTTCTCTTTATCTTCCCCCTCCTTTCTTTCTGTTCCTTCCTTTATTCTCCATAACAGTGCCACCTAATTAGGTCATGGATTGTTTCAAACTCAAAACCTTTCAGGAGGTTTTCCAGTAGCTGCGAGTTTTGTTACTCAAAGCCACTTGTTCTGCTTGCCCAGCTTTCCTACTTTGTGCCTCTCTTAACTGCTCCTAACACTGAAATATTTCTTATTCATGTGGCTGCGGCAGTAAAAGACATTAGCTCTCCATAACAAGCTGCTACTGACTCCTCAGGGAGCTCCCAAAGAAACATTTTACTCTGAGATAAATCTGCTTTTCTGCATTCCCTACTGTTTTATTAATAGGGGTATTTTTCACAAGAAGATTCTCACGTGAAGCCTTCTGCAGCTTCAGCTGCTGCTCCTCCCTGGAGCCCAAGCACTGCCTCTTCCTTGCACAAGCTGTTGGGAACCACATCTGGCGAATGACACACACACACGGCTGCTTTCAGGGCTAGACCAGCCAAGCGAGGGGTCAGCGGCACATGTCGACACCTGGGAATATGGCCTTTGGATCATATGAAACAAGCCTAATCCAAGGTCTGATTGGCCCCAGACTTTACTGTATCCAGACTCAAAGATCTCATTTAACTACCATGAGGTGTTATTTTTCCCTACAAACTAGTTCAGTTAAGCCATAAGGAGTAATTCCAAAGGAGGTGCTGGTCAATATAAGCAAGAGTGACAGCACTGGATTTTTTGTATCTGTAACCGAAATCTAGGAATTGCCAGATAAATCCAATTCAATGTGCAGCCCAAAGTCTGTGACAGGGTGGGCTGGGACTAGATGCAGACCTTGCAGTAGGTATTTGTAGGAGATTCCTACCTCCTTCCCTCTGAACGGAACACGAATTGTCTCCTGTTCTCTAATCCTAGCTTTGAAACATGCAGTTTAATACGTGGTCCAAATTATGCTTGTGCGTTACAGTATCTCTGAGTGTTCTTAATAGCTGTATAAATACCCAGACCTTTTAAAAAATCAGATGAAAGAAGGGCTGATAATTCAGAATGATTAAAAAGATTTCAACTTTTCTTCAGAGTTAATTGAGAGCAAAGGCTGTTGCCCTCACTCACGGCACAAATTTCAATTGGGGTGATGGCAGAGCTGGTCACAGTGGCTGAATCTGGCCTGTAACAAATTGTTAAGGGAAGTCTTTCCTGTTTCAATCATTGAACCTTGTTAAATCCATTTCATACAATGTTTTAGTCATTGGCTTTCATTCATGCCCAACTAAAGCTGATTTTTCATAGCAATCAGTGGCAATGGAGTTTGCATGCTGGAAATAACAAGACTGGCTTTGCCTGGTCACGTGCTGCATAAGAGACTGTCCAGAAATTCTCATCTTGGGGTCTGCTGTATAAAGGAGGGGCAGGAGGTGCTTCCAGCTTCTTCAACAAGCAAGGTACCAGTGTGTCCAGGTGAGATGGTGGTATCTAAGTTCTTAGGCCTTAGTAAATATTTCACTTGGGGTGTTTTGTAACCCTTTTCAAGGTGAAGATCACATATGGCTATGGAGGGACCACCTTGGCTGGCTTTTTTCCTGTGACATTTTTCTACGTTGCTTGCTAAATGGGGGTTAGCAAAAGAATGGAAAGATGCTGGAAGATGAGAAATTAATGAGGGAGACGAGAAAGCTACATGTAAAGGAGATAAGAACTGGGGGGCAGTTTTTATGTGCAGTTAGGATGTTCCAGATCTGAGCACCACTCCTGTCTCAAGAGATCTTACAAGGTAGATTATTCAGTAAAATTCCTGGATTAGTAGAGAATGTCTCTTTTGTGGCGCGTTTTTGCTTGAATTTGTATCCGAGCTTTGTTGTGCCACCTCTGATTTTTTTTAGAGGTTCACTTCTCATTCCTTAATCATCTCAAGTACTTAAACCCAGTGGGAATTTGGAGGAAGTCAAGAGTTTTGAGCTCAGCCGCTCCTGCTGTCTGGGGTTGAAACGTGTAAGGTTACAGGAGCTCCTTGAGATGTCCTTTTCAGGCAGGACGTCCTGTCAGGTTTATGTGGAATAACACCCATCCTGATCTTTTTTCTTCTTCTTTTTTTTTTTTTTTTTTTTTTTTTTAATTGCTTCATTTCTCTGCTGCCAGAAGCACATCAGAAATCAGGGGTCTGAGCTGACCTCCTAGAGGAAAAGGCATGCTGCCAGAGAAGCAGATCTCAGGTCTTTAGAGAAGGAAGTGTCACATTACCAGCTGATTAAACAGGTCTGTCAGAGCCTGAAGCATAAAGCACTGAGCCCGAAGTTGTAATCCAATAACTGTCTTAAGAGGAGCCTGTGTAGTCATGGGGGCAGTTCCCAGGTGACGGCAGTGTCTGCAGCCTCAAAGGAGAGTCCCTTGAGTCTTGTGCATTCCTCTGGGTTTCAGGTGGAGAAACTCAGTTGTTGCTGTTCCATTTAAATTGCACTTTCCAGAAGGGACTGAGGCGAGAATGGATCACACAGCTCATGGCATGCTCAGGTTATTTAAAAGGGAGACAGCTCTGACTGGGGTATCTTTAGCTCCAGCCACAGAGCCATCCTAACAAGCCCAGCAAACTGCAGCCAGGTAGTGAATTGGTGTTCACACCTCAACATGGGGCTGTGAAGCCATGTGCCAAGAGGGGTCCTGTGCTGCGGCACCCATGGAGGCTGCGTTTCTTCTCGCCTGTAGTGTCTGTCTCCTGGGTGCCTGTACCACTAGTCTCATGGTGCTGCTGCATGGGCCTGGTCTCCTGGAGGGCTGTGCCACATCTGTGTGAATGCCTTGAATATCTTAGGCCTTTAGAGTGGCATTGAATGTCTGTGTTCAGGCAGCTGAAGGCAATCTTCACTCATGCTGGACATCAGATAGGAGTGACTGATAACACTGATCCATCCTTGGGCTGTCAGTGCTGCCTCTGCCTGCCTGGGGCTGAGCCACCAGGAAGGAAACAGAGGGCAGACACTCCACATCAGGGATAATTGGCAGCAAGGGCCCTATATGGATAGTGCAATTGTATCCTTCATTTTCCTTGTGTCTAATTGTAAGATGTGTGATTGCCAGAGGGGGGACCACCTCCTGTTATACTGTGATTTGACAATGCCTTTGAACTTGTTTCTCTTGAGCTTTGGTCACCCAAATGTAAAATAGAAGCAATTAAAACATGGGAGAAGTGAAAAGGTATGGAGGACTGGACATGTAAGGCTGGTCTGAGCATCCTCAGAGCCAGCTCTGCAAAGAGGGTGGAAGAGAGGGAGGGCAGGTTTGTCTCTGGAGTGGAGGGCACTTTTCCCCCAAGACTTGCATGAGGTCTTACACCAGACTTGCAGTTTCCATGTTGTTTCCAGGCAGAGCAGTGGTATCTGCAGGACAGGTATGAATGCAGGCTCTTCTGGCAGAGCTGCTGCTCAGCCGTGTATCTGAAGCATTTACTCGGTATATGTTGCTATTCACAAGTGCATGAAAATGCCAAAACACAGAAAGAGCATTTATTCTCTGTGAGCCTGAAAGATAAAAATTATTCCTAGCAAGGAGGGGCTAGCAGCATTCAGAGAGTTGTAGGAGCAAAGCGGTCTGGTAGGACACACTTTCCGTTCCCCTTTAAGCTGGGTGGAAGGAGCGTACCAGAAGTTCCCAACCTCATCTCCCAGCCTTGGGGAGACACCTGGCCTGCCTGGAGGAGCCATCGCTCGCATAGTCAGCACCATCCCCTGGCAAGGCAACAACAGCACCTAACAGGGAAACTAGTTCAAACCAACAGCCATGTTCATGAAGCACAGTTGGAACTCAACATGAGCGAAGGTAACAGAATGAGGATTCTAAGGGCTAACACAACATGTGTCTTTAATGAAAGGAAGGTTTGCTACTGCTGTCAGTAGATTTTAGACCAGGCCTTGGCAGAAGTGCTGGTCCTCACTGGTTCATTGTGGGCTGCCTGCATCTGGTGGCCCGCTTGCTTTAGCGTATTTGGATGTCAAAAAATCATTGCTTTTCCCAGGAGCAGCAGATGAAAAATTGGTTTCAGCTGAGGAGCTCTGTGATGTACTTTATTCAGGCCTTGGGGAGACTTTCAGTTTTGATGTTAACTATGATCTAATGATAAAACGCTACTATCACTTGGGAAGGAAAGACAATGGGTCCAGTCAGCCGTCCTCACGAATAACTGCTGTGCTGGGTGCTCGGGAGCCAGAGCACTGTGACTCCAGATCGCTGCCCACGGCTTAGTCATTTATCTGAGCAGCAGTGAACAAAAACACAGATGTAGAAGAAAACGCATCCTCTTGCCATAGCAGAAAATTATTCATGTGAAATATGCTCTCCCCGTAGCTGCCCATTGCTCAGGGAGGAGGGAAGGAGTGAAGCCAAACGTGTGAGGAAAATATTTCCTGGATGAGGATAATTTTAGTCCTGTGCAGCATCCATCCTAGCAAGGTACTTCATCAGAGCCCTGGGGGTGGCATTGCAAGAATGGGGAAATAAGCATCCAAGTCCTAACTTTGTCATGTTTTTCTTGTCTGAGTTTGGAGAAGTCTCTTGGAAGCAGTTTTAGGGCTGCAGACCACCTAGGCTGTATTCCTGCTGTTTAGTGAAGCCTTTAAGTGTTTCTTTGAGCTTTTATCACACAAATATGCAACAGAAACAATTAAAGGGTAAGAAGTAGGTGTCTGAAAACCTTTAAAAGCCACGGCCTCTGTATGTCAGATTTCTCTGCAATGAAATGGCAGGAGCCACTCTGCCATGTTGCCCTGGAACACCCTCCCTTGTTCTCCTGCCTTCACCCTGCAGCTCCAGACAGCACCTCCAAAGGGCCGGTTACGGAACAAAGCTTCTCCTGTGGCAATTTGGGGAGATAAGTGCAGCTGTTTGTTCACAAAACAGCATCATTGCAGGTGAGCAGCACAGAGCCACCTGTGCAGGCTCGCTGTGCAACAACCCCAGGTTTCCCCATGTCCAATGAGCTCCTGTTAGAATAAACTTGTGATATATAGATATATGGTGATATATAGAAACTATCGCAACAATCCTGGAAGAAACCACAAATTACAGACTTGAAATCCTGACTGCTTCCAGTTAAACACAAACAATAGGTCCATTTTACGTCAGCTGGCATTTGTCAAACTGTTATTGCAGTTTATGTTTACCGTGGTGCTCTTTTGGGAACCATTAAGATTGCACGTGTAGCCTAGTGAAATGGACACGAGAATCAGATTCAAAGTATTTGCATTGCTTACAGCCAAGGTTCGCAGCGTGGCAAGGTCATTTCACCGTGTTGGGCTTTTGGAGGTGTCGGTGTAGCTGTGCTGCAGGTATTGAGCTGGGAAGTAAAGACACGGCAGAGACAGAAGGTGACTGGGACCCTGTGCACGTGATGATCCGTGCTGCTGAGGCTGGATTGCATACAGCCCCATCTTCCCTCCTCGCTGCTGCCCAGTTTATACTGTCTGAAAAGTAACAACGAAAGACTTGACCTTAATAAAGACATTTGCATTTGTGATGTTTATAGTATAGAGCCAGGTTTTCCTACTTAATTAAATCATGAGTTAATCCATTCATTTCAATAGCAAAGCTTGATTCTGAGTTGATTTACACTAGAGTGATTCCAAGTTAACGAAGCTGCAATCATTGAACAATCCCAGTTATAAGGATATTCTCGGGTGCTGAGGGAGGAATAAGGCAAGGTGGACGGACAGACTCGCCTTGCAGGTGAATACTTGCAGACCTTACGCTGAAACAGGAATGTGAGGCTGGAAAGAGCTTGTGTTTGTGTGTCTGCATGTTTAGACAGACACTAGCCTCGCAGCTGGAGTATTGTGGTTTTGTGTCAAAGTGGGAAGTTCGACAAAAAGTGCTGATGAAGGCCAGGCTAATATCCCAGTACAGACTAAAAATACATTGCATTTGTCATGGTGAACGTTTGCACATATTAATAACCAATATTAAAAAAGCCCTCTCAGTCCATCTGTTACAGTTTCTGATTCAGGCGCTGAATGTTCAGGGTATTTGGTAGGTTTTTGAACATCTCTGCCTTGGGAAAGATTTTTTAGTTGATTTTAAAATGATGACAGAATTTTTCTGAAATTTATTAAACACACATCACTTGTTCAGGTCAATAAATCAGGACCAAATTCTTACTGTTATGCCACTGTCTTGGAACAGTGGCTGAGGAGTACTGAGATCAGAACTGGACACGAGTGATGAATCCAGCCTTACATCAGCATGGTTAGGAATATAGCCACCCTTTAGCAGTAAATCAAGGACCTGCATAAAACACAGAGAGGTCTCATACCAGGTGAGTGATTAATAATACTCAGTTTTTGGCTAGCTAAAGGAAAAAGGCCCTTAGATTTTTCAAGCTGATCACAGGACATCACCGTTGTGGGACATAAATCTAAATGACAGTGTGTGCATCTGACTGTTAAACAATTATCTCCGTACGAGTGATAGTTTGGTGTGGAATTGAAGGGGCTGTATGCCGTAGCCCCGGCAGTGTGACACAGAGCCAAAGGGAATCTCTTCATGTGACCCATCCTTTGCAGTGAAGAGACAGGACACAGAATGCCACTCTGGCTTTGAGGAGCCCGTTGCTGTGTTAAAGCTGCCGTCACTTGTGTTGTTCCAGGCAGCGAATGCATTTGAGGGTGAGCATCTCTTATCAGTAGTTCCCAGGCTAGTGACTGATTTGTCCTGTTGATTGACAGCTGTGATAATGAGGTTATTGTGAGGAGGCAATCAGTGCACAGAAATGTTTTTATGTCTTGTGGTCTGGGATCTTGGGCTTTTTGTGTCCTGAGAGGCTCTGTCTCTAGTTGGCTGGGCCAGAGCAAAGGGCAGAGCATGAAATGACTGTACAAGGAAAATCCCTGTTGTTTTCTCAGCTCTGCAGTAGGTGGTTAGTTTGCCATAGCCCTTGTAGAGCTGTTTGCTGTAGTATCAAGACAGAGTTTTCTAAGCCTTGTTATGCCTTTGGAGTGAAAATACCTGGGGAGCAAGGGAAGTCTGTTAGTCCCTGTGAACAACTGGTTGCTCGTAGATGCTCCGTTTCTAAGTAAATCCTCTTTGCTGCTCACTTTCTTGATGTTCACTGAACTCTGTTGAGTTAGCTCCTGGTTTTCATGCAGCTGGCTTATCGCAGTACAGTGCTGTGCCCCCGGGGAGCCTTGAACTTGGGTCTTGGCTTATACCAGAAAAAAATACTGAGAAAGGGATCTGATGACTGGTGGGTGGCGTGTAGGAAGAGGGCATAATTCCGGTTGCAAGGCAGAAAAGTTTTCTGCACCTATCTTTTCTCTTTTATTCTCTGTTTTTGTGTCACTGGAGGTGTGGAAGGTTGTTCTCCCAAGCACCACTTTCACCATGCAAAAATCTTGTGTCCTTTCTCTCTGTCCACTGATCATCATCTTATCACGCATCTGTGAGTTACAAAAAAAAAAAATCCACAAAACACAACCCAAACCAGCAGTGGGTAGCAGCTGCTGTCTCTTAGGGACAAGATTAAAATCCATCAAAATGAAATGTCATGGAAAGTATTGAGTTGTCATTCTCCAGTGCTACAGAAAATTGACTTGCTGTATATTCCTGCTGCAGTGCAGAGCTGATGGAAATACCTGGCTTGCTAGATTTCAATATGAATGCAAACAAGTGATGAATAGGAACCACAAATCACAGAGGTAAAGGAATGCATTAGTGCTGGTCCAGGTTGGAACACGGATCGTTTTGATGTCTATACTGAGTTGTTAAGGCTAGAATGCAATTCATGTCTCAGCTGATAAGACTGTCCATGTGTGACTTCTAAATTAAAATCTGTATGTTTCTTACTGAGATTGGACTTCTCTCCGTAGTATCCAGCCATGCATCTGAAATGCTTTGTAGGCATTACTTATAGAAAGTAGCAGGGTTTTCTCTCCCTATGTTAATATTTTGGTAGTTGCTATTTTTTATCCATATCCAAGAATGAAACTTCTGTTTCTGGATAGAATTAGTGATTGAGCCCACTCCTGACTTTCTGTATGTCCCAAGATCCTAAACACCAAATTAGTCCTGAACCAGGCATATAGAAATTCGCAGCAGATGCAACTTAGACTGAGATGATTTTATTAACATTAGTTACTGAAACATGCTTAACCTGACAAGCCAGCTCCTCTGCTCACAAAGGCTGCAGTGTCTCTCAGACAGAAGGAACTGAAAACATCTGGTTCCTTGTTTGGTGGAGCAAAGAGCCAGGAATCTGCTGAAAAGTGAAAGATGAGGAATGCAGCTGAGTGCCACAGCGTCACCAAAGTGCAGAGTAACAAGAAATGGACCAGATCACGTCTCTCTGGTACCCATGGTGACCTAGGGACTGCAAGGGGCTGGGATGTTGGGGTCTGTCACGCTGTGCTGTCACCACACAGCCACAGGTGACAGTGGAAGATGGGAGCTCAGCTGGCATGGCACTGCAGTGCACAGCGCTGGCACTGCAAGAGGTTACAGATCCCTGTGAGGCAGCAGAGTCCCTGAGCCCCCGATGCAGGCAGATCTGCACCAACTTAATCTTGAGAAAATGGTCAAACACAGCAAACAGGTCAGCTCCTGCACTTTCCAACCTTCTCATCCCTCTGTCAAATAACTCCTCCTTAGCCTTGATGGAGAGACCATAGCTGTCAGTGCCAGGGGACTGAGTCAAGGCCACCATGAAAACATAGGGGTGTTTTCCCTGGTGACAGCCAGCTCGTGGCATTGGTGGCATTTCACTGGATGACCAGCTCTGTTTAAGGAGCCCCACTTACTAGATACGTAGGAGATGGCACTGAAGTGGTAAGAGAGAGAAGGTTAATGGCCTCAGCTGCAACTTTGCAAACAGAAAACTTTGATGTACAGTGTAATTTAACTGATCTAAATCGTATACAGTCTGGGGGCCTGGGATGTATCGGGAGTCTTAACTAAAAGACTTTTGCTGTGGCACAGTTTGGTGTTTTTCAGGGATAACGAATGAAAAAGGCTTTCTTTTAGCTTCCATGCCCCCCCTCTCCCCAAGCTGCCTTGTCTTTCCTAACTGTATGCCTACCTCATTCATCTGCTAAAAACCAGGGCTGGAGACAGGAGCTTGTATTAGGCAGACCCATGTGCAGAGCCAGGAGGGTTCTTCTGTGGAAGAGACCATGAAGTGCAGCAGAAAATATTGTCTATGTTGCATTAAAAAAATCAACATTTTTATCAGAGAAGTTTTCTTTTGAGACAGAAAAATGTCCAGGTTAGGATAGAAGAGGAAGAATCAAACATCCTGCAAGCTCTGATCCATCATCATATGTTGCATGGTCATGTTATCAGTCTCAACACTGTCCTGGATTTGCAAATCTCCATAAGCACAGATGTGCTTTGGGCACAGTGGGCTCATTGTCCCAAGAAAAATCGAAGGGAGGTCTTGAGTGATGTCTTGTTATATAGATGTTGCTGCTAAAAGCAAATTCTCCCAGCAAGTTAAATGCAGATTGTTTCTGTTATTGATTGTCACGGTCTCTGCTTCATTGAGACCACATGGCCCACTTTGTTTTTGTAGCTGCCTTTTATTAAAACTGACAAAGAGGTATCAGCGTTTGAAAAGATGAGTCTTGAGACTCCCCTGGGCAGCGTTTTCATGCTGTAAAGTGATACTGGCACATTTGATCCACAGATGCTTTTAACACACTAATAAAACAAAAGCCTTCCTTCCCAGGGTGGTCTTCTACACTACAAAGCTTTCTGGTTTTGTCCATGCTTAATGGGCCAGACCCCAAGAAATGGAGAGAACCTGCAATTCCTCCTGCCTTAAACTGTGCTCTCAGGATTTGGTCCTGTGTTGTAAAGTGCAGAGAAAAATTCCTATGTGTATAGTTTTTCAGGGTATGTTTTGCTGCTTCATTGAAGGCTCATAATGTGTTTTATATTCATATGGGTTATCTGTATTGGTTTTCAGTATTGCTGAGACTGGCAGTCGGAAAGCTTTCATCCTTTTTTGCTGGTGACCAGCATTTACAGTTCCTGCTCCTCTCCTGTTCTTGTGATACCTGACTTCATAAGGAGCCAGTCAAAGCTCTATCTTAACATACAAACCAGAAACAGAAGATTTTTGTTTTGGTGTTATATTTGAAGATATCTTAAAAAAAATTAGATCTGAGACATTTCATATTAGGGGACCTATCATGAGTGGAAATGTTTGACCTCAATCTGTCTATGCAACAGCTCCTGATCTGTAAAATGGGAATACCATCTTCTCTCATTTTGAAGAGGCTTTATGAAGATGAATTAATCTTTGCAGAGCACTCAGATGTCAGAGTGATGAACACCACAGAAAGGCTTGGGGAGAAATAAATAGTTCTGTCTCCAGAGCAGGCTGTTAGTAGTAGCTGTAAATAAGACATGAAGCTACACTTTGATCAAGGAGACTAAAGCAGATATCGAATAGTCACTCATAAAATGAGCACCATCCAGCCTGTGTCCTGAACAAATCCAGACCAGTGGGAAATAGCGTGTGATTGTGTGATTGAAGAGATATGTTAATGCAAACAAGCAATAGGCCCAAAGTGAAGTTGCACACATGAGCTTAGTACAGGCTTTTCATTGCTTTAGGATGCTCTGTTCTGCAACCTTGCTGTTAGCCATGTGCCATGTGAGAAATGTTAGCCACTGGTGAGCATGAATTATTCTTGTCCTGGCCAGCTGATTCTTTTTCCTTTCCTCTGCTAACAAGTTATAGTATACAGAGGAGGGACTAAAAGCTTAAAACCATGCCATGAAAACATGCTCAGAGCTGAAACTACCAAAAGGAGTGTTTTTCAGCCAGAAGCCTGTCTTTCACAGACCACGCAAAGCAGAATCCGGCAGAGCTGCACATCTGTCAGAGGGGCTGTCAGAACCCCCTGCTCCATCCACATCTCCAGGCTTGCCTTGCTCCTGGCTGGGTGCTTGCTCAGGTAAACCAGCCAATAAAGTCTACGGTCACTCCAGCCTCAGAGGAGCTGAGTTAATTCGCTGCAGTGGAGACAGCTGAGTAAACGTGTTTCCATCTTCTTGGTGCAACACGGAGCTGCTTGGCACCACCTCGGTTTAAGCTCTGAGATGGTTGAGGGATGCTCGTGCTTTCCTTGCTGTCCTCTGTGCCCTTATCCGTGAAGTGTGTCCATGCCTGCAGTCTGCACAGTCCTCCCAGCCCATTCCTAAAGGACAGGCTACATATTTTTCACTTGAATTTGCTCATGTAACCTGTTGTTTTATTTGAATTTTTTATTATTGGGCATTTTGACGAAGGCTGAATAGAATAGATTTTGTGCCTAGCATATTTTTGTAGTGCTTTGGACAAAGGTGCTTTAGTTGTGGATTCACAGCTACTATTACGAGACACCTTCAGAGCTTGATATGAAAAACCTAATGATACAGTTGCAGTGATGAGCAAAAAATAAACTGCTTTTCAGAGGGGAGTGCATATCCTGTTCCATTGTCTGGCCTTTGGATTCACAGTTTTTAACTTATTGTCCTTAGGCTTTTGGAGAGAAACACAGAAAACCTCTCCAAATGCAGCCTCATTAAGCAACCAAAATGTAACCTACTGATGGCAAAGAGGGTGCAAGCAGCTCATCTCTAGAGAGAGCGATGGGTAAGTCCCCTGAAATGTCTTTATGCTGTAATTGCACGCGGTAGAGTTAGGTCCAACTTCATTATAGGCCCAAAGAATTGATCCTAATGGGCCCTGAGCCAACCCCATCCTGCCTTCAGTGCTCTCATCTGCGCAGAGAGAGACCTGTTGTGAGCCCTTCATTTGACCCGTGCTGTTTGATCTGCCAGACTGCCAGCCGTATTCCTGAAGACAGCATACAAGCCAGCACTCTGCTCTTGTTAATGTTAATGGGGATCATAGGGAGAGCAGACCCCCATGGTCTACCTCATGGGGTTGATTCTGAAGAGCTGCTTCCTTACTTGCTAAAATAAGCCTCTCTGCAATCACTTGGGGGTCTTGTTTTTCTGGGAGTGGGAGCAAGGGTTGAGCTGAGCCTGCTCCACCCAGAGCAATGTTCCTGTGCAGCTCTAGTATGGAGCTGACCTCCTCACCCCGTCCAGGGATGCAGGGATAGAAGGGCAGAGAGGAAACTGCAGAAAGCTCTGAAAAGGCTCTGTCTGCTATAAATGTAACCTGCTTCTTCCCACCACCTCCCCCCCCCCCGCCCCAGTCTTCAGCTCAGCAGCTCCACACTTTTCCTGTGTTCCTC
Organism: Nyctibius grandis; assembly: GCF_013368605.1. Lineage (NCBI taxonomy): Eukaryota > Metazoa > Chordata > Aves > Nyctibiiformes > Nyctibiidae > Nyctibius > Nyctibius grandis. The sequence goes on from NC_090672.1 coordinate 9,148,295, forward strand.
GTAGCCTCCTCCTGACTCCCCTTTCACACAAGTCATGGGAACAAATTGTAGGCAGGAGAAAGTTCATTCTGCACTCCCTCTGTCTCCTTTTCCCTACCTCAGAGTCTATCTTTGCCTATTCTGACTGTAAGATCTTTGGGGCAGGGACTATGTGCTCCCTGTGTTTCTGCAGAAACCAGTTTAATTAGGGGTCACTCTTGGTTTGTTCTGTCATAATAAAAGGGATTCATAATAATACTGCAGTAATTTACACCAGTCTCATTGCATTTTCTTCAAAGGAGGCACTCCAAAATAAGATGAGAGTAGATGAGATGAAGATCAGACCAGCTGTAATTACTAGTCTGCAATATCTCATTTTGAAGCAGAGCAGTTATGTGCAGTAGTAACTTGTCCGGCTGTTATTGTAGGGGGAAAACCCACACAAAAGGTATTTTTACATAAGTATCTCTGCAAAATAGCCACCAATATTCATCACACAGAGCATGATTAAAGGCCCTTGAAGCATGATTGGAGTTGCCAGTTTTCGTGAGATAATTAAGATGCAGGTTTGGTATATACATTCTAGTGATCTCATTATCTTCATTATTAATTAGTGACTGTTCACATTTCAGCTCCAGTTTCTTGTCATTAGGGTGACTAGCCTGTGAGCGATGCGTTAGTGAGATTCAGAGGAAGGATTCTGCCTCTGGAACAGCAGAGGAGGTGCCAGCCTTTGTTCAGAATTGCTCCAGAAGAAACTGCAGTGCTTTGTACAAGATCAGCAGGTTGCCCTGCCATAAATCCTTTCAACAACATGCGCTGGCCGGCGTTTCCTGGCCAGGAGCCCCTGGTTTCGGCAGGCACTCTGGCTGCTACTGGAAGTCAGCAGCGATTGCTATTCAGGCACTCAGCTATGTATTTAGCAGTCTTCCTCTAAGCACCCAAATATGAATATTTTGCCCAGATTTCCTCTTGCATGCTTCTGCAAGCACCTTTTTCAGGATGCTTTGCATTATTCATCTGTGGGATCTGGCAGTACCAAGCAGCCTTTTGCCAGTGTAGCCATCTCTTCTCTTTCCTGTGGTAATGGGCATAAAAGTCTACTCTCCGTTAACAGGAAGGGAATTGTCACTATCCAAACTGAGGACAGTGACAGCACTCGGAGTACACCTACTTTGTAAATACCGCCATGTACAAGTCCACCACTAAACCATGTATAGCTGTGGTTATTACTTAATATAAAGTTTTTATATAGTCATTCCTTAATAAGCAGTGATTGTCTAAAACCTTTACATTTTCTAGGACCTTTGCTGAGGAACGCTTCTATCAATGAGACATTTATGCCTTCTTAATTATTACTGGGTAATAAATGGCAAAGCCCTGGGTAGCACACTGAATAGTACGTTCAGCAGGTGTACCAAACAGATGTGCTTATGTTCTTAACATCTCCAGTATAATATTAGTTTTAACTGTTGCTGCTTTATCTGTTAAGCATTTATTTTACATTTTGCTCATCACAAGCTATTGAAACTATAGCTGTGCTGGCTAATCGTTCTGTAAGTATGAGGAACCGTTTCACAATGTGCCGTAATACTGCCTGATGAGCGTAGTGATACAAACACTTCTTACTTGAATCTTTCAGGAAACCATTAAAGAATATACTGTGCAAGTAATTATTTTATTTATGATTGTTATTTATTCTGCAGCGAACCCTTGATGTACAACTATCTCTTTCAAAATTAATACTCAAAGGAAAAGCAGATTTTAGAAGTATCCTATTTAATAAGCAGTGAAGTTGTCTGTCCCAAGATGTATCTTGTAAAAAATTGCTTTCCTGTTAATTTAGATTAATGAATAGGAGGAGGTCTGGGAGGTGGTTTTGATCCCTGTTACACCATTCATTATCAGCTTCTGCTCAGCTTCCCAGGAGAGCTCCCGAACATGAAGGCTCCAGGGCCCCGCTGCCACCACAGGGAGTCCAGGGTCTGCTGAGTCCCACGCCTGTGCGGGGTCCTGCCCCGAGACCTGCCCTGCTGAGTCCCAGGGACCTCCCTGGCCACGGGAGGATGGCAGTGTCTCTTGGCTGATGGTGCGCTTTGCTTTCATCTGTTGCTGTCACACTTTATTACACTGAACCTCAGGCATCCCCCGCCCTTCCAGTGCTTCTCTGTGCAGCAGAGAGGGAATGCTTTTCGTTTTCTTTCGATGAACTGTTTAAAGGGTCAAGTTCAGTGAATCGCTTTAAGCTTTGCATGTAAGAATTGAGGCTAATGAGTTTCTTCTTTTCTCTTCTTTTGCCTTTTGAACAACGATATTTTACACTTAGAAGTTGCTGGCTGCAATGAAAATGAAGGCAGGCTCAGGCAATACCTAGGACATGCGACATTAAGCTGGTAGATGGGTTTGAGTGAAGCGTGAGCCGGTGGGCTTGTCACTGCCTGCTTTGGTCTGTTTTCTCATAACTTCCTTATCCTCTGCTCCAAGTAACTGCTGGGCCTCCCTCCTCTCTGAAAGGCGCCCTGCCTTTGGACATGGTAAAGTCCAAAAGATTTGAGGGTAGAAGTATAAAGTACTTAAATGATCTTTCAATCAGCATCTCTGTAACTCTGTATGAGCACTGTCACGAAGTACGCCACAAACAGCTTTGCATAACTCTCTTGAAATACCCAAAGTTAACTTTAAAAAAGGGGTTTGGAATATGGCCGGATCCGATGGCAGGGTAACAACTGGCGAGTCTTTCCTTTTCCAAGTCTTTCAGTGCCGTTACGGTTGGGAGAGAGGTGCTCGTCTGTTGGCTGAACGCTGCAGGACGGTGTTTCCTTCCGTGTGTAACACTCCAGTGAAAACTGACAGTCGGTAAGGGCAGAGTTTGGCTTCTGGACAGGAGTTTTGCAGATAACATTCATTTAAATACCACCCTCTGGCTTTGGGTCCTCTACTGCAAAGCCACAGAAACAGATTTTATTTCTTTAATTTTTGCTTTATTAGCAAGACAGCACAGTAACACAATTCTTATGAGGTGTTGCAAAAAAGGAAGTTACACAACTTCTAAGAAGCAAAGTGAATTTAAAATAGCAAAGTCAGTGTGAGTGTTCTAAGCCTTTTTGTTTTGCTTTTCTTTATCTTGTAACTACAGGGATTAAAATCAAGAACAAAACAGACATCACTTCCTAACAGGATCTGTTTTGCTTTCTAGCACGCTGAGGGTGTTTCAGACTGGCATCACCATCGCGGAGAGGCCGTACATGCGTTTTGTCGTCACCCAGTTGTAGGAGTGAGGGCACACCAGGCAGGCGAGGTTGTCCCCAGTGAACCCTGGTGTCCCCAGAGTCTGTCCCCGTTCAGCGACCTGACATCCCTGCTGCCCTCGGGGGCCCCATCCACCAGGGCAGCCCCTTCACTTTACGAGGTGTTGGAAACCCGAAATCGGTCTCTAAAAACTCCTCCGTTGGTGTGTCAGATGTGTTCCTTGCAGACTCACCACCCGCAGGAAGGGGCTGGTGGCACCCGACACCAGGGAGGAGAGGCAGATGGGTGCATCTGCTCGGGGCGGAGGTGATGCTCTACCTGCCCTCACCCAGATCTGCTGAGCGACCTCCTCCTTTCCACCACGCCGTTTCTGAACAGGTTCTGGGTTTGGGCACAGATAAATGTACATTTTTAGAATTACTCGGGTTTTAAGCCGCATTGAATTCCTCAGGAACCCCAAGCAGCTTCCTCTTTTACCAGTTGCTACAGATAATTCTGAGCAAAACTGAAGAATTACGACTAAAACCACCGGTCAGGGAAACGTCGCTCACGCGAACCGGAGAAGAGTAGTTTCTCCCAGGAGAAGCCAACAACGACCCCCCGACACACCCCCCCCCCCGGACGTTTTGTGTCCGTGTCCTCCCACCGTGCAGCGAGAAATCCGGACCCCCTCTCGCGGCGTGACGTCACGGACCCCCTGCTGACGTCACGGACCCCCTAGCCCCAAACGCCTACACCGGTTCCCCCTTCTGCGTCGCCTGGTAACGGCGGGGCGGCGGCGGGCCCTGCGCGTGCCCCGCCCCGTCTGGGGGCGGGAACGGGGCGTGGGGACGGTACCGGCCGGGTACGGGCAGCCCGGGAGCAGAAGGCGGGAGGCGGCCGGTACCTTCGTGTGCGGTGAGGCGCGGGGTTTGCGGCGCTGTTGGGGGTTTCCACGCCGTAGCCCCGGCGCCGGTTCCCGCTCTGCCCCCGGAGGGAACCGGCGCCGGGGCTACGGCGTGAGGAAAGGGGGATGCGCGGGGCGGGGGGGGTAACGCACCCACGGGCGTCTGCACCAGGACGTGGGTTACGGAATCCCACCGGCCTCGCAGGTCTGGTGTGTGCTGGGTCGGCGTGGGAAGGGGGGAAGAGCATCTCTGTGCCCTTTCTGCTGCGGTACCTGCATTTCACGGAGCGTTTTGAAATGCAGGAAATAAGGGAGGGAGAGTTGGGTGGTTGGGGTTTTTCGTATTTGCTTAGGGAGGGGTTTTTCACTCTAGAGTTATGTACCCTGAAAGGTTGGGCTGGCTGGGGAAGAGAGCTCTGGCAATGCTCTTACATGGGGAAAATGCAAACCCGGCTGTGGCTGTGTCTCGGCAGCCGTGCATGGTGAAATGGGGGTGTCAGGGGAGAAGGGGGGGTCTGCCTGTGTAACTGAGCCTCCTGCAGCACTCAGGTCTGTCACCTGAATATCTGGGCTTTAAATCTTTAAAAGGGGTGGAGGAGAAAAGAGTACTTTTTAACGGTAAATGCAATCAAGGGGCTCGTTCTGTATTTTCTGTGGCACTGGTGATGTGTTTGGATTGCCATTACTTCTTGTTGAATGTTTTTAATACCCGACTGTGGTTCTGAGTGAATTTGCTGGCTCTGGGCTGCTGGTGACATAGCCAGGAAAAAATGATTTGTGGTGAGCGTGTGGCTGTCACGACAGTCTCTTGTAACTACAGATCTCGTATGTGGCCCTGACATGGGACCTGCGTTGCCCTCATGCAGTCAGTGAAGTGGTCCTGCCTCTGATGTACTTACCCGAGTAGCGTTGGGGCTGTGCTGTATGTGCTTGGCAGTGTAAGAAAGCAGTTCACAGCAGAGACCTTCCTCTGAAGCTTGCAGCGGTGGGAGCATCAGAGATCTTAGCAGCTCTTGGTCTGGAGTTGTCACATCTCTGAAACAGAGACGGGCAATTGTGCTTTTCTGTTACACAGAAGTGATCTATGGCAGACAAACTCCATCCTTGCTCTGTGCCATGCTAGGGCTGATTTTTGGGTGGTGATTTAATATTGCTGCTTTGATAGTAGTAATAATCTTCATTCGTTCTGGCAGATTTATAAGGTTAGTGGCTTTGAGGGCACAGATAACAATTTACTCTCATGTCATTTGGCTGATTTAACTACTTACGTTAAGGAGGAGGGACAGATGAGAGAACACTTCTGAAATAGGTTCAGAATAGGCTCCCTGAACGTGGACTTCTTGGTACCTGTATTCAAGCCCTTATACCAGTATAACTTGTGATTCTTTTGACCCCTTTTGTTCTGCTATCATAGCTGCTCCTGTTCAAAACAGTCTTACTCCAGTCAGATGGCATGCTGCATGTGGGGTTGCTCCCCCGTGATGGGACTGGATTGCCCTTCCCTAATCGTTTCTTGGTTCTCAGTAAGAAGTGAAATGTGAACTCGTTGGCCATGCGAGTGATTTTCTGCCTGTGGCCCTTCTGATTTTTGGGGAGGGAGGAATAGCATGGTGCCACCACCAGATATGTGCAGTGGTGTGGAGTATTATTCACACAACTGGGTACAGAAGGAGGTAGTGGAATTTCTGCTGGCTGTTTGGCAGCATCTGCCCAAACTGAGGAGCTTGAGCTGTTCCTGATGCTAGATGTGGTAGCCATCAAGCAGTTTTAAAACCTCCTTTAATGGGCTTCTTTTAACTTTGTGATTTGAACAATTACTGCAAACAGCAGCAAGTCTCCCAGAAGGCACCTGATGTGCAGATGTTGCTCAGCTGTGGTTGCCTTGTCAGGACTCTTACCACCGCGGTGGCTGGGGAATCTTAGCCATGTGCCAAGGCAGCAAAACAAAACACTTTCTATGCCAAAATAGCAAGCGGAATGGAACAGCTTTGCTTCAGTTATTGATTAACCAGTCCTGTGCTATGTGTTGAGCATACCTTGATGTTAACTCTTTGTCTTTTGAATACAGTGTCCTAGTGAAATATTTTAAGTGGTTATTAAACTAATCATGGGTTGCTGCTGAATCAACCATTATCCAAACATTAATAATCTTAAATGTTCGCCATGTTTGGGTAGCTGACCCCTTAAATTCTGAATTGCAGTGTAATAATGTAATTCCTTTTGTTCTTTCCATAGTCATTTAGGTTGATCGCTGCACCGAACGTAAGACAGGCGCTGTAAGTGCTTCCTGACAACATAAAGCGGTGCTTTGGGCACTGTGTTGCAGCTAATACTGCTGGTTAGTAGTAGAGGTCCCTGGATATGGCTCTGCTTTGAATCTTGTTTTCAGTGTGCAAACTAATGTTGTTGTAAATTATTTCTGCTTGGCCTCTATCTGTTTTGTCTGTGCTGGTTCAAGGGTAGAAACATCTCCGGCCTACGCATAGTTGTAAACTCTAAAATAAGCCATGTTTTTGCGTTTTACCATATAAATGAAAAAACACAGTTTGTGTGCCAGAGTTTATGATCACTGGGTTCTTAATTTGTGTTTGTCACGTGTTGAGCGCTATGATGTGCTTGGCAGCCCTTCTGCAATTAAGTGTGTTCGCTTCATTGTAAGAAAATAACAGAGTGGGTATGTGAGAGCCTTTCTTTAAAAATAAATGTATTTTATAAATAGATGGGGAGACTGAAAATTTTTAAAGATCAGTGCTTGCAGACTTTGCTGGATAAAGGCTGCAATTCCAGTTGTTCCTGCAACAGAGATGCCTTAACCTGTGGCTTGCCCAGCCACCAGCTGAAGAGCAGCCAAGGTCCTGGAGCTCCTTCCTCCTCCTAATGAAGAGCTCTTCAGAACTACTTCAGTATTTCTTAAACATGAAGTAAATTAGTTTTTAGGCTTGTCTGCATTCAGAGTGACCAATGAGCTCTGGGAAGTGTTTCTGTATAAACTAGAGCAAAGCCACATCCTTAATGCTTTCCCTCAGCTTGCCAACGTAAACTACATCATCAGGCATGGCTGGGTTTTGTACTGTGCTGGGGAAACTCGAGATGCTTCTCTACCTCTTGGGGTCTGAAATTGCTCCCATTCCCCAATCATTCCTCCCCTCTGGAGACCGCAGTGTAATCTAACCTGGGTGGGTGGGAAGACAGAAATAGGATTTGTGAGGAAAAATTTTCTTTGTTTTTCTTTAAATGTCTTTATTTCCTTGCGTTTGCTGGAGGCCAAATTTGCAGTAATATAGAAAAGAAATGCAAATATTACAGTTTCCAGATTCTTTAGGGGAAGGGAGTTTTGACCAGGGCTCCTGTAAATCATTAGCTTAGACATGGCAGTACTGTTCCTGCCTGGGACAGCTTCTTCCTTTCTTCACACTGTTTGTGCCTAATGGCCCTCCCAGAAGTACCAGGAGTACCCTCCTCCTCGCCCAGCCGTGCTGTGGAGCAGCACTAAGTCTGCTCAAGGAGCTCTTCACCCGTGTGCCTGCAGCACCCACGGGCAAGTATGATGCAATTTTTTTGCTATTTACTGAGTACCAGACTGAGTGACCTTGAGGCTTGTCAAGGAAAACAAGTTAGCATGTGAGCTCAGCTGTCTCCTGAGCAGCAAACACCAGTTGCAAAGAACATCTTGTAACTTACAGGCTTGGTTAATTAAGGAAATGAACTGAGAAGCAAGCGCTGGACTATGCTTTGGGCTTACAATACAGACATTTCTTTCCAGCAGCCTCCAGCTCTCTTTGACGTGGTATAGGTGTTCACTTGTAGTATTGCTTCAAAATAACGTAGTCTGAGCTTACCTCTGACACTTGGTCTTAAGGCTGGTCTATACTGGGCTGTTTTTGCATCGCCTTTAACTATGGACTGCGTGAGGAGTGTTGTGACATCTGGCCTGCGGTTGGCCGTACGGCGCCCAGGGCACAGCAGTCTTCATAATTTCGTCACCAACTGTCCATGCCCACACGACAGTAAATGCTCCTGCCCGCGATGTACTAGAGCTGACTTCACTGGCCCCATTGCCCAAAGGGGTGGCCTGAGCATCAGTCCTAGGAGACAATCCCTGATAAGAGTTTGATATTTTCTGTCGTCCCTTCCTGTTGCTGCTGTTCTGACTTTAAAAATATAAAGAGATTGTCTCATCTCGAGGCAAAGGCTTCTCAAGGGGATTAATTATGTCACATTTATTATCTGCTGTGCAGATATTTGTAGGCAAGTATCATAAAATAATTTTTTTTCAGTTGTACACCAGCTTTTTTTAAACCGAGGGCTGCAGCACCCTTGTGCACGCTGCAAAAGTGATGCCGAGTTGATCACGGCTTATTTCAACACACAGCTGCCGGACCTGGGTGCCCTGCCCTGGAGGAGGGGGTGGCAGGCGGGTACCTGCTGTGGGCTGTCCCAGCAGTTCAGTATCTGGGAAGGGCCGTGGTACCAGTCTGCAGCAGTCTGGCAGCTTGCACGGTCAAAAGCATTTCACACTAGAAATGTTACCAGACTTTTTCAGATAATATGGTCTCATTCCCACTCTTACTGGGGTGGACACCTTAGGACTTCCTAGGTGGTGTTTGTGACATCCTCATGGTATATCAGCATGGTGCCACTTCGCACCTCTTCAAGCATGTCAAAGAGAAAGCTGTCTTGCAGCTCAGAGCTAAAAGTGCTCTGATCAGTGTTGGAACAAGGTGCCAACGATCTGGTGGGTTTTATTCTGAACTCTGTGGCTGATGTGCTGGCCTCATCCATGCTGAAGGTGAAGGGAACGTACTCTTGCTCCTAACACTGCAGACAAGGTTGTTTTCTTCTTTTGCAAAGGGATGCTCCCTGCTTTGAGCCTCCAGTGATGGCTGATGAGTGTACAATAGCCCAGTAGTGGGAAGCAGCCCAGGGATTGATGTGACGCAACTTCAAAGTAATGGGAAAAGTGTGCTTGCTTTTTTTTTTTTTTTTTACTTTCTTTAGAGGATCAAATTAGTAGTCTGCTAAAGTCTTTTAATGTTAAAACTTTCAGAGCAGAAGCAATGACCTGTGAAAAGAAGTGCTTTCTAGACCCTGTGCGTGATGAGGTCTGGCATGTCTATTACGGCCAATTAAAGTGACAGGTAGCAGAGTGTAAACACTCCTGAGTCCTGCTGGCTCCAGGCTGCATGTGGCCTTTCTAAACCTCTGTGCCCTCTGCTCGTGTGGTTCAGCGTGAACAGACCAGAAGCTGAAGCTTGGTCTTTCAGTCAAAACCTGTTGTCCTTGAATTGCAGGATTGTACGAGATGCAGATCGTGCCTTGCGAAGGCGCCCTGCAGCACAGGCATAGCTTGTCCTCTGTCTGGGGACTCTGCACCAGCTTTCCAGTGTGCTGTCCAGCGCTTGATCTTAGATTTGGATCTTAGATTTGGATCTTAGGAATAGACTTGCTGCTAGAAGTCCCTTCCAATACCCACAGCAGCAGTGTGTGAAGCTTTACCTTAAACTGAGCTTCACGTATTAGATTTGAGTAAGTAAACAGTCAGAGGAAGCTATTGCATTGAACAAATTAACTTGTGGCCCTAAAATAGCTTCTTATTTGAACAGCTTAGTAAAATAACCACGCTCTGCACAATGATCTTGAACTCTGAGAGATTTTAAACTCTCAGGTATGTGGGGAGACTTGGTGTTCTTCTGTGCTGCAGCAGGAGATGAGAACAGTTTCGACGACTTCTTCCCTCCTCCCTCAACCTACCTGAAAGCCACGTCGATGCGTGTGGCAGCCCCTGCTCTGCCTTGTGCTCGGCCGCAGCTGCGTGGGTGAGAGCCAGCAGTCGCTCGCTCAGCTTCCTCGTGGGCGCAGACGCAGAAGTGTGATCTCACTTAGTGCTTCTGCGTTTTCCTCTTACGTAGTTTCTCCTGTTTCCAGTCAGATCAAGACAGCATCTCCCCACCTCTGCCTGAGAACTCGAAAGGAAATGTGTTGGGGGAGAATTTATGTTTTAAAAAAAAAGTTCATAGCACACTTGGTGTAAATATGCAAACGTTTGTAGAGGAGTGGCATGTTTCTAAAACACGTCGGTGAGAAATGCTTCACACCCTTCTTTGTTACCCAGTAATTAAGAGAATCCTTGCCTTCCAATGCAGTGGCTGCTTAAATAAAGATGAGAGCGCCTTGATTTTCTCTGTGATGGATGTGCAACAGTAAGTAACATTTCATCTGAGACCGCCAAGCCTGGCACACCTCCACATGGCACCTCTTCCCTTCCAGTTGTGGTGAGGTGACTTTTCCTGCACTTTTTGCTGGGAAGAAACTGGATGGGAAGGCTGCAGGGACTCAGACTTGCATCTGTCCCACAGCCAGCGGATTCAGCTTGTTGGGTGGGCGCGGGTCAGGGGCATGATCCTGGTGAGGGAAGTGCCGTGGTGACATGCATGTGGCATTTCTTGTTGCTGGTCATGTGTGATGGTTCCAGCTCTTGCAATCACATTGCCCAGTGGTGGGAGACTTGCATCCTCTTTTCTTCCCTGTCTCCTCTGGAATACTGGGAGGCCATTTAAATGTCAGGGGTGCTGGTGATTTGGCTGTGGTGGGAGCAGATTTTAACTAGGCTTGCTCTTCAGCATGAACGTACTGATGTAGACATGTCCTGTAGCCTGTCTGTCAGACAAGTTACGAGCCTTCAGCTGCTTTATGTGCATATTTTAGGGATTGCTTCCAACCTGGGAAAGCCCAGCCCGGTCACTGCAGGGCAAGGCAGAGCTGTATTCCCATACCCATGTAATGCTGACGCCGCTTTCCTGCCCCACAAGGATCAGAAGGAATCCATGGGAATCGCTGTCTTCTGGCTCCTGCTTCTGTTTGGGGTGGCTGTGCAAAGGCAGGCTGCGCTTACTCATCTGGCTTCAACGCAGCCACACAATTGCCTCTTTTGGGGAAGGGAATGCATTAGTTTCTGTGAAGTGGCCTTGGCTCTTTGGGCAGCAGGTGCTTCTATAGAGCAAACTGTTGCTGAATATTCAACAGTTGCTATACAAGCGGCTGGCCGACTGCCTGTGAAGCACTTGGAGTTATCTTGAGCATCCGATTAGATAAAGTGCAAAGTACTTACTGCTTTAAAGCTACCCCCAGCTATGTTGTGTTGGTATTTTAACGTTTGTTGTTTTGTTGGGGTTTTTTTTTATGTGAATCTTCCAAGATCATAAGCAGCAACTTCATCTCTTTTGACTCAGCCAACAAAGGGAACTGCCTAGTACAATGAGAAACAGTGATTCATATTCAGGTTGTCAGAACCTCCTTCTCTTACTGGTTTCGGCTAATGGCATGTACACTGGAAACAAATGACTCAGGATAGAAGTGAATCCTGATCTTTAACACACTGTTTAAACTCAGTTTAGCTCTTTTAAGGCTACCTGAATAACATTTGTTCTTGCCAACCTCTAATTTGGTACATGAAGTACTGCAGATACCTAAACTTTTTTTTTTTTTAGGAGTTTAATTTCCTTAGGTGTGGTGGGTGCGGTCTGTAAGCAGTTTGTGCTAGATGGCATCGTTGAAGGTATGGTCCTGTGGGAAGCTGTGATCACTGAACAATTACAGCTTCAAATATCTTACAGCTTTAGTCAGTAAGGTGTGGATGCCTGTATTTTTTTTACTAGTAATATGCCCCAATTATGACTTCTTGTAGTAGTTTTCTTAAGCTGTATTAGTTGTTTTAAAAGTGCTTTGTCTGTTTTCTTCTACTGGTTATTGAGGCAACAGAAGAAAAACTTTTCATTAGATGTGTAATTGTGACGGTTGCACCAAAGGCTCCTTTCACCAAGGGAGCTGATGAGACACCTCGGTGGTGTTAGCCACGTCCCGTGCTTTACAGGATTTCTGTGCTGCACATCAGAGGTATTCTTGTGCCTGGAAACACTGTGTTATTAGGAGTGTAGTGATTCCCCACCCCTAAGCTCTTAAAGCTTAATAGCTAAGCATGTAGTTCCTACCCACAGAAAGCAGTCATGCAGGCTTCGGCACAGTGGCTGTCACTGGTCTTGGTTTCCGTACACCTTGCTGAAGCAGTGATCTTTAGCACTGACTGTAGGTGGACCTTGAGCACTTAAAACCACGAATAAGCAGCCGATGCAGCTGCTGGAGCTGAGCCTCCCTGTCAGGACTGTTTGCTGTGCTGCTTGCTTTGAAAGGGCTGGGGTCTTCAGTGTGTGATTTGGCTGCCAGGTACTCAGAAGAGCGGCTGAGATGTGCTTCCTAAATGTCCGCTTTGTTTGCGCGGGTCTGTGGGGTAGGTGCCAGATTTGCGGAGAAGAGCAGGGCTGGCAGCCCCAGACGTGGGGTGCTGCGTGGCGTCCGCATCCCCTGCTGGGAGGAGGCCGCGGAGGGCAGCTGAGGGGGAGCTCCCACAGGAGCTTGGCTGGCCGTGTTCTTTGTTACCCAGTGCCCGTCAGTCCCTGAGCTCCCCACAGCTCGAGGGTGGGATCAGCAGAAGGGAGGACCAGCTTCCAGAAGGGGTTCCAGTGGGGCATTTCAGAAGCTGTAAAGCTGTAAAGCAGGTGTTCAGGCTTATGATGGGTCAGTGCCTCCAAAAGCTCATTTTTCTTCTTTTTTTTTTTTTTTAGGGGGCTTAGGAGTGGAAGTTTAAGAGCAGAGCAATTACCCTTCGAAAAAGAATACATGGCTCTGACCTGCATGGGTACAGTGCAGTCTGTGCTGTAGCTATAGATCAGTACTCTCCTACAAATAAATATGTGAAGGTTAGGTTGCCAGAAAGTGACAGGAAAGAGAAGTGAGCCCTTAGCCTTTACAGATGACACTGCACATTTAATTGCTAATGGACTTCTTTTAAAGAGCGTTGAGGCGGCTATTATTAGAAAAAGCAAATGTGTGGTATTACCTATAGGGAACAAAAAGGGAGTCTTTCATGATCTTCTTGACCTTTACTTTCTTATGTTAATTTTCTTATGTTAATTTGTTTAATACCAGTGAGATTTTCCTGCTGTAAAAAATTGCTTAAGCAGAGACTTCTCCAAGACCTCTGAAAAAGACATGCTAATTGGGAGGTAGGGCTGTGCAAGAGCTGTTTCTTCCTGTCCTCCCTTGATTTGTGAACTACTTCAGGGATCCACTGTGTGCTCTGTGCCTCTCTCTTTCCCTCCTGGATCAGACTTTTACCAGCTGGTGCAATTCCATAAGAGTGGTCAGGGCTTTATTCCATTAAACTTTTTAAGGGAAACAGGAGCTCTGTGCCTGTGGGGCTTAGCACGCAGAAGGAAACTTTGGGGAAATGTTAGATAAACAAATGCTCCTGGATACTTCAGAAACATCTTAATTGCTCTTAACAATCTTTACTTTTTCAACACCTACTAAAAAGGTCTTATTGCTTGTGCTGTCTGTTTGTAGATCCCAAGGTACTTTGCAAAGAATAACAGTGTCATTATACCTGCTTACTTATGAGGATGGGAGGTGCAGGTCAGATGTGCTGAAGAACCTGGGGCTATAGCAGGGCCAGGGCAGACTCCACAGCTCCCTGCGGATGAGAGGTCGTGGCCATGCTGAAGGTGCTGTGGCTCAGAGCTAGAAATCTGATTGCATGAGGCAATGTGGCTTCAATAAAAGAATAGATCCTTTTGGACATCTCTTGGAGTGGTACCTAGGGAAAGTTTCAGGCTTAATAAGGCTGACACGGAAAAGTGGGAGAAGGCATATACCTGTGTGCTTATTATTGTACAGTGCTGGAGTGTCTTGCTGATATTACCTGTGTAGCTGGAAGACCTGTTGAAAGCTCAGCTGGAAAAGCATCCAGGTATCTGCTCTGAGTATGTACCTAGAGATTCAAACCCTGCAGGTAAAGCTGTCCTCTGGACTGCTTGGGTGTTCATTAGTTAACTAGCTTTGAGCAGGTGGGGTTGTTTTGAATTTCTTAAACCTCTGTATGCTAGAAGTTTTCACAGTCTTTTAAACAGGTATTTCAGGAAAAAATTGAAGGTGAGACCTGCATTTCTAGCAGCAGGTTTTGCAAATCTTAAAAAGCTGCCGCTTCTGGCTGACTTCTTATGTTGAGGTGAAAAAGGCACTGAGAAAAATTGTTGTAATCAGCATAGAATGTCACTAGTTCTGCAAAAGCAGATTTAATTCAATGGTAAAGCTGCCTGTGGAGCTTGCAGGTGAGCTTTGGAGCGGAGCTCTGAGTCAGAGCATTTGCAGGACGTGCTCTGGAGTCGTGAGTTATTTGTGTCACGCTGGATGGGAATTGTCAAAGCAGTATTGTGTTGCTACATATCAAACAAAGGACAGGGTAAAATCTTAGGCTTTATTTTTTCAATTAAGAATTTTTATTTGTCCTTCAGGAACAGGCAAATAGAAAACAGCTTGTCTTGGCTATTGTGAGCGTTCATGGGGCAAAAAGGGGAGGGAGATGAACAGCAAGAGCAAAGTGTTGCAGTAATGAGAATGATGTCTTATTTTCGTTGGTACTTAATCAAGATGTGGTTCCAGGAAGCAGGAACAGATGGCTTAGGGGTTTTTTTCTGCTCTCTTATATCTTTGATTGTTACCATGACTTACCATAACTGCTTTAACACCTGCCAGCTCTTTTTTCACCTTATAGATTTTTACCTATCCTCGAAGACAGAGTAAGCTGTTAGACTTATCTGGCTTGCTTTTTTTCTAATCAATAATATAAATACATGAGGTCACTGAGAGTTGGTCCCATGATTATCTTCTTAAAAGAGTGCTTCTTTTTATAATAAAAAAAACTTTGAGGATATTTATTACTCCAAGTACATTTTCATAGTAAATTAGGACAAAACTGACTGCATTTTATATCTGGGTGTTGTGTCCCTCTCTCCTATAGAAGAGAGACACCAAGTCAGATACAGTATTTGAGCCCTTCTGGAAGGTGCATGCTACCTTAGGGGCTTGCAGGAGCTGGCCTTTGTAAAGCAGCTCAGGCTTTTTGTCTTATGGCTTTTATTCAGTATCACTCCTGCTTACCAGGGCATCCAGAGAGTGGGTTTTTCTTCTCCTGTATCCTCCTAACTGCCTTGAAGTATGATCTGAATTGCCTCCCAATTCTTCTTCCGCTAGGGTGGTGAAATCCAGGACTGTGCCTACTTGGACAGCGAAAGCACCTACAGCGAGTTGGAGCTCTTTCCTGATGACGACACGATGACTCTAGCACAGCAAGAGGTTCACCATGAGTCTGACATGGACAGTGCTATTGAGAGTGCCCAGAGCTCGGAGGCCTCCGACGTGTGTCGGAGCGAGGAGAAGGACGGTGTGCTTGGTGGCCTGTTTCTGCCTGGTGACAAGTGAGTGGTGGTTTTGCCCCATGGAAGCCCTGTTTTGAGGCACGTGCAAAAGGACCAGGGAGGAAGGAGCCTTTATTTGACAGATCCCTACTGTGGGAGGCTGAGGATGCCTGAAGGATTTAGAAACTTAATATCCATTTACAATATAAAGGAGGTGGATGTCCAGGTCCTCTAAGTGACTTAGACAGTCTCAGCCCTGGCTCCTTCTGGCATGTCCTGTGAGCACTCATGGGACTTGCATGTTGTGTGTTGAAGTGAAAGTGTTGGGTCTCTCCAGAATGGATCACTTCATTAGCATCCCCCAAAACTTAGGATCTTCTGTGTTCCCATAACCTTCATATGCTGGAATTAAAACAAATACTTCCTGCAAAGCAGTGCAATGTGGGGAATGCTGCTTTAGTCTTTTTGTACATCTAGTTATCTGAAGATGTGGGCTCTCCAGATTTGCTTTGCAGCTCCATGTACCAAGCTAATTCTGTGTGTTTCTAATTTTCCATAACCTTTAGTGTGCAACAGTAAATTGTGTTTAACACAGAGTGTCCTAGCATGTGCGTGTGTAACCATAGTTTGCTGTTAACACAAGCGTGTCTCTGTAATCCTAACTTGACTCTTCCCAGGAGTGTACCTGGGAGGTGTTGGTAAAAGCTGACTTGGCGAAAGAGACCCAACTTGGTTTAATCCTGCTTTGACCAGAGTTAATGCAGTACCACAGGACAGAGCTCAGCTGGCCTTGCTTTGTAAGCCTCTGCCCTGTCTTCCCTATTTTTGGCTTGTCACCTTGGCTTGTGCCTCTTGAGCTTCTTTCCTTGCTAAGGCAGCCCTCCTTCTCTCGCCTGGGCCTCCTTGGGTGCTCTCTGTGCAGCCTCATTCCTACCCTCCTCCTGCGTTTCTCAGCTAGCTGAGATCTGGCCTTCTCCCATTTGCTGAAGCAATCCCAGAGACTTTACCAAGATAATGCCAGTTTTCTTCAGCTCTTTTTCAAACTTGTCTCCTTGCCTTGCCATTCCCAGTTCTTCAAAGCACCCATCATTGTGGTGACTGACTTTTACCCATCCTGTGTTTGACATGAGTTATCTTTGCTCCCAGCACTGCCATTCAGGCCCTTGTGAAGAGGATGGGGTGGGGGGGGCATTGTGGATCCTGTAACCTCCTTCAAGGGGGGGCAGGAACTGCTAAGAGCTACTGTGCTACTACTAATAGATCTTCGTTTGTCCTCTGAGGCCTCCTCAGCTTTGGGAAATCTGTGGGAAACCACTTGGGAAGCTTCGTGCTTTTGCATTAAAAGACACAATAGAGGTTTTTACCTTGGCCAAACCATGCCACGCTATCTGCTTGTTGAAGAAGCAGGTGGGTTGTGTATCAGATATGTCGGCCCTCTGTGAAGTCCTGCTCTGAAGAACAGGAAATAGCTTTAAACAAACAAACAAACAAAAAACCCGAACCTGAAAGCTTTCTTCAGAAAGTGTTCGAATGGGGAACACCAGCTGCCTTTAGCAACTGCCTTGGAAATGACTGTGCGATTCCTAGACAGTTTCCAGCGTGAGGCTGGTTATGAGTTCAGGATCTACCCTGAGCATGGACTGTTTCAACACAAGCAGTTTAAAGTTTGGCAAAGCTTACGAATAACTACAAATTAGAAGTTCTAAGCAGCATTATCAGGCAGGTCCAGCAGTGGTGACTGTTCGCATAGGTGCCATAAGAGAAACTGAGCCAGGCAGTGCATGAGGGATACGGCTGCTGAACTCCAGTCTGTTGGCAAGGGGTGATGTTCCAGGGCTATTCTGCTGGAGAGTGGATTTTGTGGGCAAGTATACGTTATCATCCCAACTGAGGGACTGGTCATTTACCTCCATCCCTGGTGGAGGTGTTAGGAGGAGCTTCTTCCTAAACTGACTTAGTGTAACAACACTGAGGTGAAGACAGCAATTGCAGTTACACGGATCATAGTCACACAAAAACTTCATCAATACACAGTATGTCTGTGGCACAGCAGCTCTTTATGAATAGATGTTAGTGTGATGTGTTGAGCTTCTCATTAATCCATCTCCCAGCCAAGGAGCACTGTTAGATAAGTTCGATCTATTTCTAGTATGAGTATTCCTGTCTTCATGAACTTCACCCTTTAATAGTGTGCCAGGCATGACTTGCCCTAATTTCTGTTAATGTGAATTAGATAAATGAATTGCAGGTTATAAATGGATCTCATCAAAACAGGAGAAACAAAAGAGCATACATCTGAAACATTGGCAGGCTTCCTTTTCTAATTGCTTTTGGAGGGAAGGGATATGCAAATAACGCTTGCACCATCCGCCAAAGGAACACTGTTACATCTCTTGTTTACAGCTCACAAGTTCAGTGTTAGAGGCAGAGGAATCTCCCTGGCTGCAAAAGTGCAGGGCATGGTTGAGAGGCTCAAGGCAGATTCAAAAGAAACCTAGGAGGCAATGTTGTTGAGCTGCTGGAGAACAGCATCAGCTGGGAGCTACTGTCCCATGGCTTAGCTAGTGGAGTTGAAGATACAAGCACTGTGCACTGAAGCAAAGGGAGTGAAAAACTGAAGCCTGCATAAAGTGTCAGCAGATTCAGTCAGTGCCTTGTCTGTATCGCAGAGAGGCGCTGGATTCTGCTCTGTACTAGGAACAGTAATGTGTCGGGCAGCTCCAGGGCTTCACAAATAGACCACGTGTCTCAGGCCTTAGATGTGCGTTTTCTGTAGGGAGAAGTTATTTTATAAGAACTTTGATGTGAATTTACTGGCATGTCTGTTTGAATGCCTTACTGAGGTGGGAGCTGAGCAAACCCACCATGACTGCAGGGTAGTCTGGACCCTGGGCAGGAGAATCACCGTGCACCCTCTGCAGCCAACTTGCTCCCTTGTATTAGATGTGATGTACTCAAAACTGCTCAGCCAGCTGTTTTCCTGTGGTGCCTGGCTCTGCTGATCTATTTACCTGTATGCCCTCTCTCTCTCAGGTCACAGGGTCCTGCCATTCTCTATCTGTTTGGCATTATCTTAGGTACTTCTCCGGTAGTAAAGCACCCTTTTCTTGTGGTCTCCTCTGAAAGACACATTTTGTCATGATGGAAGGAAGGGCAGGAACCCAGCCTCCGTTAGGTCACAGCGGTAGCTTTAGTGACTCTGTGGCGTGCAGTGAGCTGAAGTTTGTTTCTGACCACACAAAAGAGAGTGGCTGAAACTCATGGGGTATGGGAGAGGGTTTATGGGGATTACTGGAAAACTCTGTGGAATAGAGCGATGGCCTCTGTCTTGTACATGTTCCTCTCACTAATCGATGCATTTTGGAGTTGTCTGCACAGTTCCTGCATTCAGAGCAGAAGTCCCATAAGCAGCGGTCTTCACCATCACATGGAAATGATGACTGGAGATTGTCAAGGCGTGCTCTTTAACGTGAAATGGTTTGTGTTGATCCAAACCTGTCTCACAGGTAGCTTGTTCGTAGATTCTCATGATCTTGTCTTTCAAGGCACTATGTCAAATGCACAGCAGATGTGTTTAGCACTTCAGTTTTTTAGCACGAAGTAAGTGGGTTACAACTTCAAATGAGGGGACAACCTGTAAAGGTGGAAGATTCCACATGAGGTGAGATGCTATTCAAGTCGGCCTTCGAGACGTTTTGACCTCTTGTTTCAGGTCAAGTCCTCACAACCCTTCTGCAGCATCTGACCTCTCAACTTATTCCACCGCCTCTCTGATCAGTAATGAAGAACAGTTTGAAGACTATGGGGAAGGAGATGATGTGGATTTTACTCCCAGTAGCCCATGCCCTGATGATGAGACCAGAACCAACGCCTACTCTGACCTTGGCTCATCTGTATCTTCCAGGTTGCTCCTTATTCATTAACAAACAATTTTTCAGTTTTGTTCTTCTCTGAGTGTGCGTGACCATACCAGAGTTTACACTGGTTACATAGACTCACCTTAAAAGTAAAATGTTATCAGTTCATTTTCTGCCCTTGGATTGACAGGCTACATTTAATAATAAGAGCTATAGCAAATATGTTGTTTCCCATAACCTCTGTTGGGTTCTGTTGAAATAACTGGGCTGTTTTGCTTGTAGAGTTTTCTTTCTATTGCAGACAGTAGGTTTCACAGTTAGGGACTAGTATTGGAAGTTATCTGCTGCAAGCTGGAAACAGCCTTAGCACTGTGCACCAGCCCTGATGCAGTGGAGAAAAGACCTGCAAGAGAGCTGTTTCTCTTTAGTGTTCTGATACTATAAATTCTTAGCACTAACCTGTAAGGTGAAGTGCTGTATATGGGCAGGGGTTTGTTTGAAACAAGCATCCATATTGACTTTGAATGTCTTGGAGAACATAAGCAAGTAGCTGCTGTCTGTTAGGAGCTGGAAATGCTGCTACAGTCCACCAGTCTCCTGCATGTGACCTCAGTCTCTGTAGCTCTTACGTCCTCTGACCAAGTCAGTTGCTGATTTTAAAAGCAAGGGAGTGGGTGAGCAGGGTTGGGGAAGAGCTAAGCATGAAGATGCTGTAGGATTTGTCTGCTTGGATCAATAGCACATGAAGGTCTTGTGCTTCATTGCTAACACAGGACAAGTTCACTGCATCCTTCTGTTCTGCATGCAACCCCCATGTGCTACCCTCTGTTTCAAGCACTTCTGCAATCCAACCTTGCCACCCCTGTCACGCATGCAGAGCCAGCACCTCTCCCCACTTCCCCTTCACAATGATGGCTTGTGTCCTTCATACCGTATTTCCTCAGGTTTATGCAGCCCTTTCCATTCCCATTCCTGGGGCTCTGTGCACTTCATGCTATGATTGCTCTCTTTTATTTGAGTTTATTTTCTCTTTATCATGCCAAGAGCTACTGTTACCTCTTCGTCAGACCTATGTCCACTTCTCCCTTCCTCCTCATTCAAGGGTTCCTTCCATCCTGCCATCTCAGGGGGGTTGTGTGACTTCTTACCAGACGGCTCTGTTTTTCATCTTCCTGTCTTTCTCTTGGAGAAAAGACTCTTCAGGTTGCATGTCAGGTTCTCGTGGGAAGATGGGCAAGATGAGAGGGGGACATGGCCGAGGTGGAACATGCTAATATTGTTGCTTTTGCTACATGCATCGCATGGACTCTGTATACCTTGTGCTGTTCTTCCAGTCACCCAAACTGATTCTTCCCGCTGACACCCAGAACACGTCCTCTGTAAAGCCTCAACTCGGACAGTTAGACTTGCCCTAAGTCTAGCATTCTCTATCATCACCTCTAAGTTAGATGAGCTGCAGTTAGAGGTGGTTCCCCAAGTCCCTCGTCTGTGATTCTGACACACAGTCAAGAGGAAAACCTGTGGTGAGTTGGTTACTATAGCCAGTAACATCTCTCCTTTCCTGCAAACAGTGCTGGCCAAACACCCCGAAAAATGAGGCATGTTTATAACAGCGAGTTACTGGATGTTTACTGCTCACAGTGCTGCAAAAAGATAAATCTACTCAACGATTTGGAAGCCAGGCTGAAAAACTTGAAAGCAAACAGGTAAGCAGCCTATTGCACTGCTTTTAGCAATGCCCCCCTGAAATGGGACTAGCTACTAGCAGGAGGAGAGGAAGAAAGAGCCCTCTCCTTCCCTGTGTCCCATTCTGTCTTACACACGTGTTGTTCTTACAAAACAGTAAGAAATTCAGACCTTGACATCTAGCCTGAACCAAAATGCTGTTCTTCATTAGCTAATAAGTATTTTTCTGACTTAAGGTGCGGACGACATTAATAAACTCAAATATTTTAACCAATGAGTTCTTTGATTCCAGACTGAGAGTGATATTTCCAGGAATTTTTCCGAGGAAGTGGGGTCTGCTGTGCTGCTTAGTGCAGATCTACAGTTAGCTACTCTTCTCTCCAGGTGGGAAGGAGTGATCTAGCAGATCCTTAGCTAATGCATATAACCTTACATATGCCTTTCCTAAAGCTACTGGTCAGCAGAGGTACTTCATTCCTGTGGGGTTTTTTTTGTCCTAGAGGGAACTTGGAAAAATGATGAATCCTATGACAGAATGACTTTTGGGGTTCTTGGCAGTTTCAGCTTTTTCCTTACATTTCTATCTCTGCCCCTCCATCCACTTCTAAACTGTGCTGAGCACTTGGAAAGAGTCCAGTGCTTCCAACAATCAGATAGGGATTTTGAAGGAAATTATTTGGTGGGCTTCTGGCTCCCCCTAGAAACTGAATGTAAATCCTGCCTGTCTGCATAATCCTTGGCACAGAGCACACTGCAGTGCTGCTTCTCTTGATGACACAGCAGCGTAGTACTGGATATGACCAATGTTCCTGCCCTAGGAAGGAGTCTGCTAACACGCAGGCCATGACCAGCTAGGTCTTTGGTAATTTTAGGAGTGAGGCTGTATGTACCTGGCTGAAAGGGAGCGATGCTCTGACAAAGAGGTGTGTGTCTGTGTGCACACAGAGATGTGACATCCTCTTTATCGAGAGATGCAGCTGGATATTTTAGTGCTGTTGTCTGAAGTCTGGTCCTTCATTTTGCAGTCTCTGGCTGCAAAAGGGAACTGTAAAAATGGAAAGCATCTCAGTTCCTGTGCTGAACTGGGAAGCATTATGGGGAAGGATAAACTAACTGTTTATAAAATCGTCTAAAATCTGGGAATCCAGAATAAATGTCCATCACTAACTCAGTGTCCCTTTGTGTGTTTCTAATGTTAGTTTCGCTCTGATTTACACTGACAAATCTCTGCTAAATGTAACAGTATTTGCAAATTGACTTATTAATGATCACAGTAATTTGTGGCTCCACTCATCTTCACATTGTTGGTAACTGCAGCTTTTGATTAAGTTGTCTAAGAATATTGTTCACAGAATCATTTTTTTACTTCACTAAGAAAGTCAGTGTTATGTTTCATTGTACAACTCAGCTGGAGTTTAAATTAAGATTGAATCCAACACTGATCAAATAAGTGTGTAACTCCGATATCATTCCTTCTGTATCCATGTAGCCCTAACAGGAAAATATCAAGCACGGCTTTTGGAAGGTAAGAGTCTTCAACTTTTTTATGAATACATGTGGAATCAGCTGTAACAGTTACATAAATGGGGGTGGGAGGAGAGAGGAGGAATAAAGTTTAGGAAAACAAAGACGTGCCAAGACAAGTTTTCAAGGGAAGGGGCCTGTGTTTGGATAGGGATGTTACAGAATATAGAAGCCACTGCTAGTCTTGGAGAAGGCCCCTGAACTGGAAAGAGCTCTGTTAAGAGTATAGATAGTTGCTTCCTTGACTGCCAACTTTCTTCTTTTATACTGCTATTCCATCAGTCCAGCTATTGCTTCTTTCACCCTCATGATGTGGGCCTTTCTGTTGTTGCCAAAATGTAAAGGAAAGCAAGAGCATCCCTTTAAAAAAGGACATACAGAATTGTGACCTTCCTTTGAAGGAACCAGCCCTGGGCTGGGGAGGGCTGTTAAGTTTCAAAAATATTTTAGGTAATCTCCAGTGTTATGTATTCTGACAATATTCTGTAGTGGGAACTGCTTGAGATTTCTTTTTTTCTGTTCTGTAAAGAAGATCTTAGATGTCTAGATTAACTGTACCAACCAGTGCACTGTGGTTGACCTTATTTTAAATTTCTAGTAAGGCCAATACAACTCAGTACATAGTGTGAATAAGGCTAAATAGTTTTTAAACTATGTTAATGCTGGTGACAGATCCTATCAAAAGCAACAAAGAACTGAAATTGTAATTGTCACTGAAATGCTTGCACAGATTTTAGCATCAGATGCTCAAAGTGCAAAGCCATCAAGCAAAATAATTATCCTTCTGATCTTTCAGACAACTCTTCCACAACAGTAACTTCAGCAGCAGTAATGGCAGCACAGAAGACCTGTTCAGAGACAGTATAGACTCCTGTGATAATGATATAACTGAAAAGGTGAGAAGCTGTGTGCGTTGTGATTAATGTACCCAAGAAAACCCTGCTGGAGACATGCATCAATGGATGAAGCTCTCTTGCTCACAGTTACCAGTAATCTGAAGTAGCTCATTCAAAATGTCCTTGATATTCCATTAATATTATGACTTTGCTTCACAAAAATGCAAGAACTATGCTAGTACAGATCTAGGCATTGTATTAGTACTTCTTTACTGTGTATTTGCATTGATCACCTTCAAGGAAGATGCATTGTCTGAGGAACTCAGAATTTCAGAGCTTAATTTCGGTGCTGGCTTTGCAGGGAAGCATGCACCCTTTAAAAACGGTAGCATAGGTAAACGCCAATTAGGAACAGTACTGGGGTGTATGAAGAGAGATTTAAACTCTTAATTCTTTTCCACTTCCCCTTCCAGGTAACATACCTAGAAAAAAAGGTGACAGAACTGGAGAATGATAGCCTGACAAATGGTGACCTGAAGAGCAAACTGAAACAAGAGAACACTCAGTTAGTTCACAGGTAATAAAGCACAGAGCCAGTTCTCTTGGTCATGTCAGAGCAGAGCTAGAACAAAGTTGTAGGGAGGGAGCATCTCTACCTGTAAAATATGACCCCGTCTTCTGCCTTAGTGCTGGCAGACAAAATAAGATAAGGCTTCATCTGAGAAGTCCAAGTGAAATAGGGCTGCCTTGCTGAATTTTCAGCAAGCAGAGGCCTTCCAAGCAAGTTTCTTAGTACAGAGATATTACTGACTTGTACAGAGCAAGCTCTTCTGTTCTAAGAGAGATTACCACTGGATTTTTTTTCTTGCATGTAGCAAGAGCGAAAGGCTGAATCATGGTCCCAACTTCTGGAGACTGAGAATGAAAAAATAACAAATGAACTGATACTACTTAAATACCAAGAGAGATATTGGAAGAGGTTAAATGCCAAGAGAGATGGTGAAGTAAAATGAAATAAAGAAGTGGAGAGGAAAGAAAGGGGCAATGAAGTTGCACACATTTATTTTTTTTTAAGTACTTGTGAAGCTGTTACTGAAATGAGATCTGGTTTCCTTAGAGTTCATGAGCTAGAAGAACTATTGAAAGACCAAGAGACATCAGCAGAACAGACCCTGGAAGAAGAGATAAAGAGACATCGAGAAGCATATAGCAAGTATGAAAAAGAGAAAGGAACTGAAATTGAACTACTAAATACAAGGTAACAAACATCTTGGTGCCACCAAGAGCAGAGTACACGTTCTTCTTTTCTTCATCTTTATTTTGCATGTAAACGTAGGCTGTTCATAACCAGACAGTGCACAGATGGTTACAGGTTAGTAGTCCTGTAGAGTAGCTGTGCAGTTGCATGTCTAATGCCCAAAAGCTTGGAGGATGCTTTACATTAATGCTTTAATCCACGTGGCCCATGTAGACAGCTTAGCTGGATATTTGGCATGGATTCAAGGGGGGAATTGTGACCAGCTGTAGCAAATGCTTGTGTCTGCATTTGTTTCTTCTACTTAATTGTTTTTAGATACCTGTTGTTAGGAGCATAATAATCTGAGGGTCAGTGTAGCATTTTTGCTACAAGCATACATAAAGCACCCAATAGCTCATGATAAAAAATGCTAAGATTAGAAAGATTTTCTTGTTTGATCTTTCTATCAA
Organism: Nyctibius grandis; assembly: GCF_013368605.1. Classification (NCBI taxonomy): domain Eukaryota; kingdom Metazoa; phylum Chordata; class Aves; order Nyctibiiformes; family Nyctibiidae; genus Nyctibius; species Nyctibius grandis. Next base: position 9,173,268 of record NC_090672.1, read on the forward strand.
GTGCAAGTGAAATGGCTTTTTAGAGCATGCCATTTTGCATGTCTGCATTCTTGAAAAGGCTTTTGTTGTAAGATTTTTGTTATTGACACAGGGTTCAGCAACTGGAAGAAGAAAACAGTGAGCTGAAAAGCACTGTCACACGACTGAAATCACAAACGGAGAGATTAGATGAGGTGAGAAAACTCCTGAGTGCTTGAGCAATTTAACAGCAGATTGATTTGTGTAAGAGCAAGCTGATATAGAGATTGTCCCAACTTCTTTAACTTGCCTTCCCTAAACAAGAATATTGATGGGACTGGAGCACCAGTCACCTTTAGTGACGGGAATGCCACGTGACACGTGCCAGCTTATGAAATGTTTGCACAGATTTTAGCATCGGATGCTCAAAGTGCTCTGTGTGTCTATAAAGTCGTGTTGTAAAACTGAAGATGGCTCATGCACTTGCAAGCTAGCTATGAAGTTCCCCATTTATTCTAGGAAAGGCAACGCATGTCAGATAGGTTGGAAGACACCAGTCTGCGACTGAAGGACGAGATGGATTTGTACAAGAGAATGATGGACAAGTTGCGGCAGAACAGGCTGGAATTTAACAAGGAGAGGGAAGCAACACAGGAGGTAGGTGTGAAGAGGGATGTAGACCAGGCAATCGCATCTCATCTGCATGCAAGCCCATCCAAAAAAGAATAGACAGACAGGATGAACACTGAAAATACAACGTGTAGTGAATGTATTACTGGATTGTGTTTCTATGGGAGGGGTACTCATAGGGCGATAAATGCTGCCAGAATACCTAATAAATGGCAATCCCTGACCCAAAGGGTTTACAACTCTTTGAGCACTTGCAGCCTTGAAAGTGTACCCTAACATTTCCTTAACTAAGTCTGCAAGGGGAGTTGTGCCTCTCAGACATGAAGCTTAGAGATCAGAGCCGCTTCCAGCTCTGAAGCGGTTTAGTGACCTGTGCTTCAGTTGAAGAGCAAGTGGCTGTATTATAGGAATGTCTGGCCTCAACCAGGCTCAGACAGTGCTTGTGTCGGAGTACAGAGGTGCAGCACAGAGGTGGCTGCTGCCAGGGAGGGCTGATTGTGCAGGGGCTGGAGAGACATGGCCTGCTTGCGTGCCCACAGCTCATTGAAGATTTGCGGAAGGAACTGGAGCACTTGCAGCTGTACAAGCTGGAATGTGAGCGTCCTGGGCGTGGGAGAAGTTCTTCATCCAGCCTGAGTGAATTCAACGCCAAAACCAGAGAGGTGGAAATGGAGCATGAAATAAAACGGCTGAAGCAGGTAAGCAGGGATCCATGTGAAATGTACAGGACTGCTTTGAAATAATGCCTATAGCTCCAGCCCCTAGCACACTGGATTTTGTCCAACCCTTCCCACACAAGCACAAGACCCTCATTGCATCTGTCTAGGACTTCTTTGCACAGGCGATGTAAATTGTACACATAGGAAACGCCTGTGATTCAGGCAGGGAGGACCTGTCACTGGTGGTAAGTGTTAGCTTGGAGCCTTACCGTATGTCATCCAAGCTACCTGTGATTTTAAAAATTTATTTATTTTTTAATGAAACCTTGTAGGAAGGGCTTAAAAGCAATGTCTTGTCATCCTTAAATAGGAGAATCAGAAACTTCGTGACCAAAATGATGATCTTAATGGACAGATCCTGAGTCTTAGTCTTTATGAAGCTAAAAATCTCTTTGCAACGCAAACAAAAGCCCAGTCACTGGCTGCTGAAATTGATTCTGCATCAAGAGATGAGGTAATACGCTTTTTTAATCAAGTACAATATCCAAAAATATGCGTTTTTATTGTAATTAACTGTCAAGGTTGAACTATCTGAAGCTGACAAATGAACAACAGAAAAATCTGCTTTGCTAGGAGTTCAGGAGTGTTAGAAAATTGCCTTAAATCTAACAGTGTTTTTGGATGCTCCTTTTAATATAACTCTTCCATTTGTCTCTCTCAAAAATTGGAATTACTAGAATCTCAGTGAACTGCTTTACAATGGATTTATTTTAACATCTTCTGTCTTACAGGGTATTGTGCTATTATGACATTAATTTCATACAGAAATTACCATAGCTGGTTACTTAAATTTTTACTTTCTGTTCTAGATTTATTTCTAAGTTACTTCAGTAACAAGCTCTCACTTAGATCTGTGTAGCCCTGTAGCAGAGCTGAAATCTTGGAGGAAGTAGGTAGTGTGCAAGTAGTAATCTGGTAATGCTTTGGAAGATACTAGAGGACACCCGTTTGTATGTGAGCTGGGTCAAGCTGGTACAGCTTCCTTTAAGCTCCAGGACAGGATAGTGAGATCAGGCCAATGGCTATGTAAGAGCCCTCCATGGAAAAATACAGGTTAGTGATGAAGAAGATTAAAAGGAATTTTTTTCTTCTGGACAGAATTTCCCGTTTCTTCTTAAAGATGAGTCCTGAGACAAATGCTTTTTTACCCAATCTGTACATGAATGACCCTGTTAGCCTTAGCTCCTGGGCAGTCCCTTGAAGTGAAGTGCATACTTGAGTTTCTTGCTGAACCAGAGCACTGTGAAGAAAGGCTCTTTAATTGTTGAACTCTAATTAGGTAAAAGCAAACTGGGCTTTTGCTATTGTCAAGACAAACCTTTGAAATGTTGTGTTTCAGCTCATGGAAGCCCTTAAAGAACAGGAAGAGATAAATTACAGATTGCGGCAGTATATGGACAAGATCATTTTGGCAATCCTAGACCACAACCCGTCTATCTTGGAAATAAAGAACTGAAGAGAATACGAGAAGGGAAAGCAGCAACTGCCTGATATTTCTGCACATGCCACTGGATCTAAACAACACTCTGATACTGTAAATTAATCTATAAATATATATATACACTACGTGTGAGTGTGGGTGCGCGAGTGTGTTTATATGATGTTTGGTACACTGTTACTTGTCACCGAATTGGCTTGGTTAGACTTTTTCCATGCACTTTCAATACCTGTGATGAGATGGATACTGTATATTAATGTAATAACAATATAACTGGATCATGCTGTTTTAGATACTGGACAAAATGACTCTACCTCTAGTTGTAAAGGTGAAAAAGACAATGGAAACATATGGATGTGGCCCTAGCTTTAGGAGCAAGAATTGTTCTTTCGTTCTTCCAGGAATTTGGGTACCACAAACCAATTAGCATACCCAGGTTCAGTTCCTGACTGGTGCTGACTGTGTAATTTCCTATTTGATTTACTTTTAGTACTTAAACTACACATAGGATAAAACAAACTTTGGGGAAAAGGAAAGACACAAAGTAAAAGGGAAGAAGAGGAAGATATTGCAGAATTGTTGGTATTTGTGGAAAGTTGCCATCCACTTGTTTGCCACTGTCAGCACAAAGTGCTTTTTATGTAAGATCACTTTGGAGCCTGCTTTGGGGTGCTCTGAGCCAGCCTGCTCTTTAGCGTGTGTGCTCGTGTGTATTTTTTATGTCAGGGTCGCTGTAGCATTGAGGTGAAGAAACTCTTCAAATCTGTTCCCCTATTTTCAGGGGTTTATCATGGGCCATTAAGATGAATTCTGGGATCCTGCCCCTTCCCCTCACCCTTAATTTTAAAGATTTCACTGAAGGAACACATTCCAGTTCTTACTAAAAAAAAAGAAATGGAACAAAAAAAAAAAAAAAAGAAAAATTGCATGAAATAGCTCACTTCAGGGGGAGGAGGAGCAGCCCTTGAAATTACGTGTTGCATTGCTTTCCCACCCCAGACACATTGCACTCCTTTGAGACTGACATTTTGTGAGCAAGCTGTGGAGAAGACTGGCTGGGTCCTAACACAGTGGTGGAGAGAAGTCTGATGTGGAGTGACTTTTACCTATAAGGCAGTAAAAAGAAAAAGAGCTTGGTCTTGCAGAAGTTGCCAATCCAGACTGAGTACACACATGCACATCTAAAGCTCTGAATAGGGAACACATCCTGATTTAGATGAGCGGTTGTGCAGGTGCTTAACTTTAAATGTGTACTGTGACTGCTCGTAGAAGTCAGTGGGACAGAACATAAGCTTTAAAGTTGAGTGTATGCTTAAATGCTGCCTTAAATAGGGATGGACTTCAGCGTGTGCCTGTGTTCTGCTGAGCTGGATCTGTGTACTGTAGGGCTAGGACCTTTTTAATTAATAATGTAGCTTATGGAATTGTTTGGATAGTTGAATGCTTAAAAAAATTTTATTCTATACGCTTTTTTTAAAGCAAAAATTTCACACTTTTGGTTCACACCAACTGGCACAGAAGAATAGGCCCAAGTATCTGTCTTTCCCCAATGCAGAGAGATGTTTCCTCTATTGAATACACTCCCCAGAAGAATGTTACAGTAGTAATGACTGTGCTTTTCTGTGTATTTCTTGCTGTTGGCAGTGTCTTGCCGCTAGTATTCTCTTGATGTATCTTGGTGTGTATATGTGATGCATTTTTCCTGAATTTGAATACATAAAACATGTATTCAGTTATGGATGTAAATATATATATATTTTTCTGCAATCTCTGTGCTCTTGCCTTCAGTGGTGTGTTACTGAAGTGATGGGAAGCAGGGGGAAGTACTGAAATCAGGCTTTCTTGAAGGCAAGAAAATAAAAACACTTTGTTTCTGTGTAGCTGCGTTAGGCAGGTGTAAAGTAACTGGAAAGCGAGAGGGACCAGAAGAGTGTCTATGGGACACAACAATCCACTGCACAAAGACGTCTGTGGGACTTCAGTGCTCTGGGACAAATGGTACAGTCTTGTCCAAACAGTGATGTCTCAGGGCTGGTTTCCTGAGGCTCTAGGGTAATCTGGAGGAAGGGATTTAACGACTACTCCTTTGCCACTTGGGGATGGTGTAAAATGTCCTGTGCTAAATTGCAGCATCTTCTGTTTGTGGAGAAGCAGGTGGAACACCATGGACATCACATGCACGCGCCTTTCCCACCTGCCGCTGCTTCTGGATGTGGCACCCGGAAGGTAGGAGAGGAACAGTTCAGCCAGCGTGGTGCTACCTACGGCTCCCTGCCTACAGGACTCTTCACCTGCACTTTAGTGATGGCATTTCCCTCTGCGTGGTGCTGTCTGTGCATTGTGCCAAGGACTTTGCTCTTTTTGTAGACCACGGAGAACTGTTTCAAATTGTCAGGTGGCTGTTGCTGACCTGCTATGACAGGGCTGGGTGAGCCAGCAGCCCTGCTACTGGAGCTGACTGTGTTTGGGAAGTTACACTTCTGTCCTGCTCCCATGCAGTGGATTTAAAGACGAGTGAAGCTGTTGCAGGTCAGACTGGTGACTGAATGTTTACCCCTAAATATTTTTAAGTAAACTGGACTTAGCTTCAAAATTTTAATAATTTAAAACCCGTTCCCATTAGGGTAGAATGTCAGCAAATGTTGAGGACTGTTTCACTGAAAATTATGCTGAGCACTTGGGAGTCACAGAGCCCGGCTTACTTCACTGAGACCACAGAACCCACGGACATGAACAGAAGATATGACTGTAGGGACAGCCAAGTTTTTTTGCAGGTAATTATATGTGAGAGGTGATTAGTCACTAATAGTGACAAATAGTCACTAAATCTGACTGAAATCCTGAAAGCAGTATTGTAGCCAAGGGTGCCCAGCAGTGGATTTTCTAAAGACTTGCAGGACTTCTTGTTTAGCTCTGTACCCAGCTGCTTTAGCATTTAGAAGCTCTTCCTTGCTCCAGCGTTTGCATTTGAAGAGTTGTCTTACCACAGTGTTGGTGGTGTTTGTAGCTTTGCTTTATTGCATAAAGGAGTTACACTTCTGCTCCTGTGGGGCCCTCGACGTGGTACTGCTTTCTGTTGTTGTTCAAATACATACCCAGATACTTGCTATGTTTGACAAATAATGTGAGCTGGAGGTGGGAGAGGCGTTTCACTGGCAGATACATTTTCCTCTAAGGTATCCACCTCTAAAAATACTAATTAGCAATTTTGTTCTTAGACCGAGTAACTACAGTAACTGCAGATATTAGACCAACTTGTCTGGGCAATCCAAGCCTTGGAGAACCCTTCTATCCTAGAAAAGAAGTCATCACATTTTATGACATGCAGGTAACTTGGTAATAAGGGATTATTTGATGGGTCACTGGGGCAGGGAGAAGAGTAATCTGATACCAACGTTGCAGACAGTGCATATTTTGATCAAGTGTCAGACAGACACTGGCAGAACAGACAGGAGATGCGGGAGATAGGGAGGCACCGGTTTCAGTGTCTATTCTCTGATGAATTTCTTATTTCTTTACTGTGGGCTTCCTTTGTGCTCACAGGCGAGCTGGGGAAGTACAGCCTGCCTCTGTGTCAGTGTTACTGTTGGTGGAACAATAGCTTCACTTCCCTGGGTAAATAACTTCAAACACTGAAGTGTGTTATCACCTTATTGTAGCAATACTCAAAATGCAGTAAACATTCTTGTGTCAAAACTGTACTTCTCGTTTAACCCTTGGGAATGCAAACACAATCCAAGGTGCTGTATCTTGATCTGCTCCCTCGTTCATTCTACTGTAGATTCTGAAAAGCTAAGTGATATTCTGGTCAAACCAGTTGCAAACCACTGCAGGTAATTTTGTACAGTGAAAAAAAATTATTGCTTCTGGCTAGAAGCTGTCCTTTGTCAGACTAATCCCACACACAGGCTACCACGGAAAAAATATCTCTTTCAAACTTGCACTAAGAGTAGCTTGTAGATTCTCAAGATTTTTCTGATACTGGCTGCTTCCCTCCAGACATCAGTCTTCAGCTGCTGCCTAGTTCTGGTTTTGGAGTGTGATGCTGATTCAAAACTACCTTGACATCAAAAGAGTATTTTTCAGCCTTTTGAATAACTTCTATTGAAGACTCAAGCTGTTTAAGAATTTGTCATGTTTTGAAGTGCAACAGTGACAAACTGTAACCATCCCATTTATTTTTAAGGAGTTTTTAATATGCAAGTTTGTAGCAAGTCTCAAAAAAAAAATCTGGTACGCTTGCTGATAACTTTCCTCTCATGGTCTTGGGAGAAATTCAGATGTTTCCCAGCCATCTCTGTAGGGAGTTGAACACAGTGTTATTAATTCTCAAAGATAACGTGCATCAACGCATGTTTTTCTGTCTGAATGCAGCAAAGCTCCATTTACTTCGGTAGAACTGCGTTACTCTCCAGAGAGGATCTTGGCCTACAGTATTCAGGCTTCCTAATCTGGTTAGTAATTGAAGGCTTGGAAGCTACTGTATAAACATACATTGTGGCCTGCTCCAACAGTCGCTGTTCAGCGGTCTCTGCATCATAGTGCTAATGACATGTAATGAATCTAAGAACTAGAATTTACAAATAAATGAATACTTTTTTTTCTTCTTTAATGGCAGTGAATATACAGTGGTTTTCTCTTAAAACAAATACTGTATGGTGTAGTCTGAGGGATTTTTTCCAAGGAAGGAAGGAAGTAGCAGCTGATCAAACACTTGCCAAATCAGTGGCTTGGCTTATATTGACTTGAGTGAAAACTTAACTGAAACTTTAACTGAGCAGTTCCTGAATTGGTTCTGGTGTAAGCAGCAATGCTCGTGTTCTCGTTATGTCATTTGTTACTCAAGGAATGTTGTCAAGAAGTCATGACAAGTGATGTAACACAGCTGATTTTAAAGGATATAGTTCAATCCTTCGCAGCATTCTCGGGATTGTTTTTCTCAGTATTTTTCAATCCAAAATATTAATCCTAGGAGCAGTTTGCTGTTGAAGCATGTGGCATGTGTGGGTTTCTTATTTAATGAAACTTTGCACGTGCCTTTAGAGTTTGATAAGGATTGCAGGAGGTGTTTGGTCTGAATCCTGTAATCCTGCATAATGCATTGCGAGTTGCTCTGATGTGCCAGAGAGTTGTTTCTTTGTGGGATTCTTCCCCAATACCTCTTCTGTTGACATTTACACTCTTGGTCTTGTCCCCAGCCGCTGTTCCTGCTGTCAGAGTGTCTTTGTGCCTTGGGGCAGCCACTTTGAGGAGATGGGAGGGACAAACACAATATTCTTGACTTCAGTACAGCTTTAGCTACTGAGATGAAGAATTTTAGCCCTGTCTTTATACTAGGCCAGTCCTGTCCATGCCTTTTGTGTGGTCCCAAAGGCAACTTGCGTCCCATCTACATGACAAAATGTAGCTGATTCTCACGGTATGCAGGCACGTAGAGTGAACAAGCCTGAAGTCCATCCAGGTAAGGCAGCACTTAGGACGTCCCGTAAGTTTTGCCTTGATTCTGTATAGGTGTGCAATTGCATGCTGTACTTACACACTGTTTGCAAGGCACGGCCCTGCTAGCTTAGCTGAGCAAGCATACCTTATAGGTAACGACAGCAGCCCGTTAAGATAGAAACATCTGCAAAAGGGGTCACCGTACCCGTAGTTTGTCACAGTGCAGAGCCAGCTGACAGTGCTACATTATGTTCCTTAAAGTTGGTGGGTTTTTTTTAGCTTACTGGCTTAAGCCTCGAAGTCTTGTTCAACTGCGAGAGTAGTACCTATTCAAACATATAATTAGAGAGAGATTACTTCTTACTTTACACGTAGTGAAAACATATATTAACAAACATGGACTTCTTTGGAACAGTTCAGACACCTACCCCTAGACTCTGTATTTCTTTTTTATGTGGGTGTTTTTAGTGGTGCAGCTGTGACATCTGAGCTGCCAGCATTTGCATCACCGTTCTCAGCAGAAGGAAATTCGCCCTGGCAAACCCCCATAAAGCCTGTTGCACCCTGGCGAAGGGTGCGGAGGTGATTGTGCTGGCAGCACACGTTCAATACGCAGACGGTAAGGGGTGCAGGAGGGCTGCAGTTCCTCTTCCACCCAGACACCTGGAGTAGTGATCTTACACTACCCAACATCAGCCCCATACTATTTCATACCTTATCTGTAGCTAAATTATTCTGGCTTTGCAGAAAGGAAGTCAGAAGGAGAACCAAGGATTTCATGTCATGTGAACACTTCAGTATGCTACAGGGCAGTAAATGTTGCACTGACAGTATGTTTAAATGCTGAGATATTTTGAGAATTACTGTAAAATCAGTTGTGGGAGCCATTTGTTTTGCTTTGTTGCACAGACTGTACTTACATTTTTTGCATGGTTACATATTTTAGTACTTGTGCCTTTTACTTCTCTGTTGTGAGGATACATTTTATTTTCACATTCTATCTCCCGTTTTGGGCACTTTTTATATACACTTCTTTCATTTGATCTTCATCTCTGATTTTCATGTAATGTACATGTGTATATGTAAAATAGGTCAGTTTGTATTCATGTGCCTCTGAGATGTAAAAAATACTCATTTTGTACAGGTCTTTTTAGAAGCACTAGGTCATGGTCTAAATTATGTAGCAAATGAAATTTAACATAATTAGCAGTTCTTTGTCTTCTTTTAGAAATGATGTGTCAGATGGCTGGTCTCTTTTGTAAGGCAATATCACACACACAGTCCCTAGATTTATTGTTCTAGTATCGTTATGAGACCAATTCTATCCACTTGTTGGTTTCAGTTAATTCAAAATAATAAAACACCTCACTAAATGTTACGGTCCTGACTTGGCAATTATAGTTTTTATTCACACTAAAGCCAATTTGCTTATTTTTATACTTGAAATGGGCATCAGACCAAAATCTCATTTGGACACGTTGCTCATTTCAGGTTAACTTCAGTACTGGGATTATTTTTGTGGGAGTGGGCAAGCGATTTACTTTGTTCGTTGAAATGGAAAGAGAAATAGCATTACCATTCATAGACCCTCCTTCTTAGAAGGGTAGAATACTTTGGATTACTTGTTCTGTTTCCTCCCTGGCTTCTGTGGCAGCTTTTCCTAAAGACAGACCCTGGATCTGTGTGACTGGAGATCTTCCTCTTGCAAATGTGAGAAATTGGGTGTCTTGCTTTTCACATTTTGGCAACTGCAGAATAAACTCCTTCCCTTGGGGTTTATAGCACAGCACTCTCCTGCAGCATTTGGGAAGCTAAATAAATGCATTGTGAGACTGGGCCAGCTGTAACTGGCAACCAGGGACCTGGTCCTAGAAGTGTCCTTCCCTCCCACCAATCTCTTCTTGAACTGGTGCTTTCATTTCTTGAGTGTTGACCCCCTCATCTGGTGAGATGCTTGAATTGTTCCCTCTCTCACACCTTGTGGTTTATCCATACCCCACTCACCAGCCCCTGGACACAGTGAGATAATGAATTGTGGTGAGTCACAAGAAAGAAATCATCAATATCCCCTAAATCTCCCAAACCACAAAGTTTTGATCTATAAAATAATATGTTCCATTCTCATGGAGCAGAATTTTTTTTAACTGAATTTGACTGCCACTTGACAGATTATAAAGCTGCCTTAGAAGCAAGGAGGTGGTTTTAGTTTTTACTTCTCAAAGGCTGCTCAGTATGAAAATGAGCAAACTCCACTCACTCTGTTGTTACTGAAAAAAACAGCCAGCAAAAGTGGCATATGATTATTTTTTATCTCGTTCTGTAATTTACAACACAAGTGAAGTGATGTCAGTACTGTTGCAATGTGCCATTACACTATTTTCTCTGTATTTTCCTGAAATACTTTCTGGGGACAGTAAAGCTGTCCTTGCTAATGTGGGTCCTTTCAGGTAGCTGTAATGTACAATCAGATATGTAAATAAATTATTTGCTTTCCCTGCATGACGAAAAAGTTGTCTGTCATGGGTGACTGATTCAGTGTCCCTCCTTGCCCTGGATCCCTGGCACATGCAGCGTATACCCACCTCTATTTCTGTACTTCATTTAAAGAAGGACTGCACAGTTCTGCTCTCGCTGGCCCGAATGCCAGCCTCGTTAGCTTTGGCTGAGTTACACAGATGTCACTAGGGAATGAGTTTGTCTCAGTATGTGCTTTATCTGACAGCCACAACTATCTTAAGTTTCCAGGAGCTTTGTGGGGTACGTAATGCCAAAGCTTCACGGGAACAACTGTTAATCTCTTCACCCACGGTGCTCCCCTTCTCACTTGATGGGAACTCCAGCTGTGAGCTGTTTGCAGGATTTGGAGCCAGCTTTTTAACCTGACTTAAATGTAATTATTTACTGACCCGTGTGGCTAACGAGCGTGTGCTCTGACTCCTTTCCTGGGCAGCAGTGAGCTGCCGTGGGGAGGGCGCAGCCTGAAGCCAGGTCCTGAGGGGGTCTGGTGCTGGGGCACGGCCTGACTTGCATGGCCAGCCCTGACCCCCCAGGGTGTGCCCAGGGGTGCTGCCGAGGGGAGGCTCACAGCCCAGGCAAGGGCTTTCCCCCGCTCACCTGGGCGGGGCAGAGGCCTGAGGGAAAGCTCAGCCATGGTGGCCCGGCGGCAGCCCGCCCGTTGCCAAGGCCCAGGTGTGTTCGGACGAGCCCTCCTGGGAGTGGGACAGCACAGTTTGCCTGCGAGGGACCAGGGTGGTGGTGGGAAGCCTGGGGCAGCAGCTGGTAGCTGGGGCACATCGTTGGTGCAGTGCCTGGAGGCGGTGGGGACAAAAGGAGACCCTCATCCTGGTGCGGGCTCAGGCCAGGACTTGCCACGTCACCATCCCCAAACAGGCTCCGTGTGAGGCGGGAAGGTGGAGGGCACACCAGTGCCTGCGGGGTCCCCTCGACCAACGCTCTGAGGTAATATTTTTTTTTAATCTTTTCCTGTTTGAGCTGCCAGACCCACTGGCCTCTTCTCTGGTCTTTGTTTTAACTGCTAGAGTAAAAAAATAACCTAGTAAGTGATGAGCTGTTTAGGTTCGAGGCTACTTTTTGCAAGAGTCTGTGTGGAGTGAGGGGGTGAAGGGAGGGCGCTGGGGCACAGTCACCTCAGGGGCAGCCGGCCCTGGGGCTGGTGTCTGCGGGCATCATTACTGAAAAGAGGGGCCCATTAGTTTGGGAAAATGCTGCTGATAAAGATGCAGCCGCAGTCAGCCTACAGAGGTGCTGGGTGCTTTTTACTGGGAAAAATGGGGCCTTTCTGTGGAGTGTTGGGGAGGCTCCTGGGGTGAAGCATCTCCTCAAGCAGCCCTGTGCAGCTCACTGCCCTGTCCTACCTGCCTGGCAGCGTGTCAGAGGGAAACCATTAGAGTTATGCTGCAAACACCAGCAAAGCCCCCACTGACATGGCCGCAGGGTGCAGATGGCTCACAGCCGTGCTTCCATGGGGGTTTCAGCAGGTTAAAGTTTGCTTCCTGAAAAGCTACTGCTCCCACCTGATCCTTTATCAGGTGTCACTTGTGGCCTTGTGAGAGGGATGTAAAAAAAATGTGGTTTGCACCCATGTGAGTGATGTTGAAGGGTGTAAAGCAGAGGAGAAACAGGCCTGTGGTGTATTATTTAAAATATGGAGTCTAACATGGTAAGTTCTCTGCTTCCAGCTGGGCTCAGAGCAAGGGAGAGGGGAAAAGGGAATTTTGAAAAGACTTCACTGATCAGTTCAAGCCTTGCAGGGCAAATGTTTTCCTTCAAAAAGCATTTTGGTGATTTTCAAGTGATCAGAGTGTGCAAACTGCTTTGATTTGGCTGTCAGTAGTTTCTAAACCCGGTATATGTCTTTTACAATGTCGTCCCATGCGGTTGCTGGGCAGCTTTTCTCCCAGTGGGTACAGGCATTTGGGGAATCAGAGCAAAGACAGTGTATGAATAATCCATGGAGCAACCTACCTGCGTGTTGTCTTGTCAGGCTTCCCCATTCCCAGATTCTTCATGGCAATGAGATGTTGGATATTCAGATTTATAACAGCAGGTTCAAAGAAAACTCCCCCTGCGTATGCTAAACCACTTCACTAGAGAGACATGGAGCAGTTTTGTTCCTAAATCTCATCAGCTCAGGCTAACATGCTGTACTACTGACCTACTTCCAGGTCAATTACTCACAGATACACAAAGATAGATACATTGGGAAGGTAACTCAGCTGTTACTCTGGGCATAGGAATACATCAACACTATGTGTCACAAAGTCTGTAATAGTTTCTAATAAATAATGCTGTTCTTACTGTGCTGGGGAGAGCTGAGACCCTTGGGTCGTTTTGCAACCAGGAATTAAATCTCAGAACTCCCTGGGAGGTGATTGTTATCTTGCTCTTATCTTTTGGGGGGAAAAGGAGGAGGGAAAGAGGGTTTGAAGCCAGACAGAGGTTGAATGAGGCAGTAGCAGAGTAGGAAATAGATTGCAGGAGTTCTGACTCCTGAAAACTAGGACGGTGGCAAGGAGAGCTGTTACAAAGAGGAAACATATCCCATGTGAGCACTGAGTGAGTACACCGGCCAGCTCTGGTAGTCTGGCAGCAGGCTCTGATCTCCTCACGTTGTGCTGGCAGACACATTTTGTTCAGCATAGCAGTCTCAAAGCCGTGACTTTGATGCTCTCCTGTGATCTGTTTGCTGTTCTTGATGGCCTGTGTTATGTTTTCCTGGATCTCTGATGGCAGACGGGAGTGTGAGATGTATCGCTCCACTCTAAATGTCTTTTGACCCACGTAATGCAGCAGGGACTCTCCTAGCTTGCATAACTTGGGGTGAGGTTCGTCCTTGGAGCCATCTGCTTTTTGGATGCATAAAAGGGTTAGAGCATATGACTAGTAAATTGAAGGTTGTCCCAGATGTATATCCATAATTATTTGGGTTAATGGTGATTTTAGAACAACTTTGCAGTGATAATGTGTAAGCATGTCTTCTGGCATAGTGCTTAAACCCCTATTCCCTCACACCAAGATCTGTGTGCCTTAGCTTGCTAACAGACAAAGTAGTTAATATTTTGATGCAATAGCATGTAACATAAGGCTCACAACTCACAGTGCAGGCTGCTTCTGAAAAGAAATACCGAAGAGCAAATAACTGGGCTGTGGCACCAAATGAGGTAGATGGAACTTAGCTGCCAAAAGGCTCTTGCCCTGTTGTACTGTAACGCAAGCAAGTTGCAGGTTGTGTTTTATGAAACACTATCTCTCTTGGCCACCGTATGGCTTTTCTTAATGTGCTCAGGCTTTTATTTAAAAACCTGAATGGTCACTGGGCAGGGTTGCTCTCAGCCCTGCAGTAATCTGCCAGTCTGCCTGAGCACTTGTCCCATGCGACTGAGAAATAACCCCCGAGCAAGCCTCTCCTTTAGCCTCTTTGGTCAAAGTGTGGACTAAGGAGCCAAGCTCTGGCTGTGCAAAACAATGAACTGGGGAGGGGAGGGGGGGCGGTTTGCCCTGAAGAAAAGCAGCAGCAGAGGAGTTCGCTTTCATTCATGGAAACACTGAGTGAGTGTGGGTTAAAGGTGCAGCCCTGAAGCCCCCCTCAGCAGCCCCCGCGCCAGGGAGCAGCGGGGCCGGGCGGTGGGTGCAGCAGGGCCAGGCGGTGGGTGCAGTGGGGCTTTCCCCCAGCACAGCATGGCCAGGCTCCTCGCATCGCCGCTGCCAGACAGGGAGGAAGGAGGAGCGCTGCCAGGGCTGCCATGTGCTGAGGGCTGTGGTTAAACACCGGCCACCTGAAATGCACAGTCCAAGGCCACGGGGGTGTGAGACGTGGCTGAAAAACAGCCGCGAGTTCTGCAGCCCCGACAGCTCCTGCCAACCTGCTCTTTTCAGCCTCTGGGTATCGCTGGGGGCTGGCTTCCCAAGCAATCGTAGCATCGAAAAAGTAAGCCTTAGCATCAGAGACCTGCTTGGAAATATTAGGCACAATATTTGTATTAACGCCTAAAAATGGGGCTTACCCTTAGGAAAGCAACTCTTCCTTTTTGGAAAGAGCTGTTCAGACCTCATGTGTTTCATTTATTTGTGCAAGGAGCACTCTGCAAATGCAGTGTGCATTCTTGTAATAAAGGTTGTGTAACTCACATCTGATTAAACAGACAGTGGTGCCTGGTTACAAATTCATAGGTATAAAGTAAAAAGAGGGATAATATACTATAATGTCAGAATTGTAGTAGGTTCTAACCATGCCTGGATTTCTTAATTTTCTTTTTGTTTTGTTGGTTTGGTTTGTGTTTTTCAGAAGGAGTACGTAAGCCAAAAAAGACCAGATTACTTTCTGCCACCCAGCAATGGTTGAAAACTAGAAACCAGAATGAGAAAATTCAATACAAATCTAAATCATGGTTCAAAACCACATCCTTCAAATCCTTCCCTCCTGCCCTACAGCTAGTGGTGATAAAAAAGAGAGCTGATTCATTTCTTGGGTTTTAACCAAGCATTAGCCATAAGACTAAATATTTGGTAGCTGGAAACCCAAAGGAGGAAATATTAATAATGTACTATTGTGTTTATGATTTATGCTATTATGATTTTACTGTGTAAACAGAAGATAATGTGATGGAAGTAAAATGTGAAAATTCAGTTTGAATATCAGGAAACACTTCCTGACACAAACCCATGTTAGATTGCCTGACACTGTCCCAAGGGAAGGGTGGAAACGCTGCTGCTTGGCCCACAGAGCGCGTTGGGAGGCAGCGTGCAGGTTATTAGACATTGGAAGGGGCTGCCCAGGGAGGGGGTGGAGTCACCATCTCTGGATGTGTTTAAGAAAAGACTGGACATGGCACTTAGTGCCATGGTCTAGTTGACAGGGTGGTGTCAGGGCAACAGTTGGACTCGATGATCCCAGAGGGCTCTTCCAACCTGGTTGATTCTGTGATTCTGTGCGTTGGCAGTGGCGGGGCAGGGGCTGTGCGGTGGGGGGACAGCCCCAGCCGGGTCCCCGTGTGCGGGGCCTTGAGGGGGGTCGTTGTGTCCCACCGCAGGCCGGTGCCGCACAGCGTGCTGCGAGCGGGGGTGGGGAAGCCTCCCTCCCCCCGAAACTGGGAGATGGGGCCAGCACACTCCCGTCAGCAG
Source organism: Nyctibius grandis (assembly GCF_013368605.1). Lineage (NCBI taxonomy): Eukaryota > Metazoa > Chordata > Aves > Nyctibiiformes > Nyctibiidae > Nyctibius > Nyctibius grandis. The sequence continues at coordinate 9,189,093 of NC_090672.1, forward strand.
GTGCCGGGCACTGGGGAGCAGCAGGGCCGGAAGCGTAAGCTCAGCGGTAGGGTTTTTTCATACAAAATAGCTACTGTGTGTTTCCTTGGGCCACTCTGTTTCTGGAGTGATGCGCAGCTCTAGTCTGGCGAGAAACAGCAGGAGCTGTTAACCGGGAGAACGAAAAACAACAGTTCACCGGGAATTTCATGGTCTTTTTTGAGGAGCGGCGCTGCCCGCGCTGGTGCTGCGGCCGGGACCGGACGGGCAGGGACAGCGGCGGGGAGCGCAGCACGGGCGGCTCCACCAGAAAAGGGTTTGTGAGGAATCTCGCTCCGGGGCGAAGGGCGCAGGGAGCCGAGCTCCGCGGGCGGCGAAGGGGGAAGCCCACGGGGGCCGTGTTGGGGGCAGGACCCGCCCGTGCTCCGTCCCACCGTCCTGGGCGGTTCCTGGTGCCCCGCCCCGGGGCCGCCCAGTGCCCGCAGGTGCCCGCGGTAGCCGCCGCACCGGCAGGAGGGCGGGCTCTCCCGGGCCCGGCGGGGGGGTCCCGGCGGGGGCGCCCCCGCCCCGCCCCGTCCGTTCCCGCCGGCGGCAGGTCTCGGGGCGCGCGGCCGGGCCTGGCGTGTCGCTGGCTTCCACTGGCGGCGCGCGGGTGCACCCAGCCCGTCAGGCGCGGTGGCCAAGTGGTAAGGCGTCGGTCTCGTAAACCGAAGATCGCGGGTTCGAACCCCGTCCGTGCCTGCCGAGGCAGCGCGGTGCGCTGGTACCCCTGCCGCGGGGAGGCCCCGGGCTCGGCCTCATTAGCGGCCCCTTTTTGCCGTCGCAGCTCCGGGCCCCGCCGCGCTCGCAGGCAGCGAGTAGCCGCAGCCCCGCGTGGATGTCCGCCGTGGACGCAGGGGGGTGGCCGCGGGCCTGTGCCACAGAGGTGGTGGGGAGGCCGCGGGTGGCATCCGTGCGGTCCGTGGGCTGGGAGGCTCCAGTGCCGGGCGGGCGGCTGGGCTAAGGCAGCACAGGAATCACTTGCAGAAGAGATTTCTCTGCGTTTTGCTTCAGGACAGTTGTCTTGAATGCAACGAGTCGTAGTTAAAGCTGATGTTTGCACTGCATTGCTGTGGAGGAAGCGTTTGGTGAGCTGGGAAGTGATGGGTCCCTCTTGCTGTTCCTTTCTAAGTGCTGGTTTTGATGTAATTCCCACATACAGAGCCCTTAAATGGTGGAGGGAGGCCAAATCCTGGAATAAACAAATACAGCTATGAAAAGCTGAGTGCAGTTGTACCGTTTACACCAGAACTGACCTTGATTGCTTGGTTCTTAATACATAAAGCTGGGCGAAGCTTTGCATATGTGCAAGGGCGTTTCTGCTGGCTCTGTACAACATCACCGTGATTATCGCTGCTTTCAAACAGCTTAAAATATGTAAAGAATAGAGTCGTTTCATTGCAAAATCACAACAGTCAGGTATCTGGGAAGAGCTGAGGAGCCTCTTCCAAAAACTAGCTGCTTTCTTTGATGCACAGAAAAAGCTGTATTTTGCTGTTCCATGTGCCACACTTAACCTGGGACTGACTGGGTAGGAGGCTGTTTGTCTTTCTCAATAAGTATAGGAAGAGTGTGTGTGTGTGTGTAAGGTGTTTGGGGAGGTTTGTGCAAAACAGTTGTACAGTGTGTTATTAACAAGCCACAAAAAAAGCCATAGTACATTTTTATAGAAAAACAGGAAATGCAGTTTAGAACTTGTTTAGAAAAATGTAGACACCATTTTACTTGGAAAATGCAGTGCTGTCAAAATCCTGTCAGCATTGTTAGAGGCTTTTGAGGATGAAAGTTCCAGCTTTGAAACACCCTATTTTGATTGTTTTTTTTTTTATTATTCTACAGTGTCTCACATCAGATTGTCAAACCAAAATGTTCCCAATGATTCAAAAGCTGTCTTGCAGCTTTTGCAGAGATTTTCAGAATTCTGTGGATTTGTTTCTGGGTGAAACCAATTGTGAAACCGAGGTCCTCCCTGGAACAGGCTTGCCATCCCGCAAACCCGAGCAGTTGAGTCTTGCCCAAACGTGTGCCATGAACCCAGGACTAAGTGCCAGGTATTTCAATAAAGCTCTGACATTGCTCTTCTCTGTGCCCATAACACATCCAGGCGGGTTACCAGTTGCTTAACTTCAGTCTCTGCAGAACTGGAATATTCGCTTCTAATTCCTGAGTGTCTTGTGAGGAAGGTCCTTTGCAGGTTCTTTGCCCAGCTCCTTGGGGGGGTCCCACAGGAAAGCTCTGTACCACGACTACCGTTGTGCATCTTCACTCTTGGAACAAGCTCACCTACCCGGATCCTTTCTGTTCAGTAACGCGCAGTTCTCTGTATGCCATCGTGCTCACATTGTTGTCTTCGAGGCTTCCCAGCTCCTCACAGACACACTGATCCCAGGGCACAGGTATTTTCCTCCCGTCTTCAGGACCATCATTTAGGGCTGTTGTTTTTGCTCAGCACAGCGGAGTCCTGTTGTGTGATAGAGGCCCCTGTTCTACCCCCAAAGTACAACTGAAAAATGATGTGTCGGTTGTAGTAGTCAAGAAAGTCCAGAGGAAGCCAAGGAGTTGTTCCTGTCCAGCAAAGAATGGGTGGAGGCCTTGCTATAAATACCACATTTCAACAGGTAGAGCTTTCGGAGCAGTTTGTCACCGCTGAAAAGTTCTGGTTGGCTTATTAGAAGGAATGGAGCTGTGCCTCCGGGCTCACATGTGAAGTTTACACTCGGGCAAGATGCTGTGCTGAGCCTCCTGGAGACAAACTGCTAACAGCCCTGGCTCAGGCAAGAGTGGAGGCTGCGGGTTATTTAAGATAACCGAAAATTCTTGCACAGGAGCTCAGGGTGTGAAGGTCTGGCCCCGTGCGGGTCTCTGTCACCGGGCGCGTGTGCTGTGCTTGGCCTGCCTCGCTTGGGACAGGAGCCCTGCACGGTTGGTTAACAAAGCTGGAAATAACAGCTAGACCCCGACTGATGTACATGAGCAGAGATCCGCTCAGGCTAACAAGACTGTGTCAGCTGACGCTGCGTGTGAGCAAAGTCCAGCCTAAAAATAAAACCCATATAAAATGTCCAGCTCATCACATCTAGGCAGAGCTGATCCTATGCTCCCTCCCCTCCTGACTCGCTGGGGCTTTTGGTTCTCCTCGCTCCCCTCTCTTTGGGGTCTCTGCGCCTTCACTTTTTGTGGGAGCTCCCAGCACGGCAGGGTTGTCTTGAGGCAGATCACATGTTCTCTCACCTCCCAAATTCACAGCCCCCTCTTCTTACTCAGGCAATAAATTTGATTTTGGTTTTGATTTAATAGCTAAAGTCCCAAAGTACCAATGAACTTTAATCAAGATGCTTATGATCTGATCATTGCTGTGCTGGAGATGGTTTTGGTTTGGGTTTTTTTTTTGGTGGGTGAGGGAGAGTTGTTTATTTTGGGCACAGGTCCTGACCAAAACCATAAAAGCTTTTAGGTGCCCCACTTGAGTTTCTTTAAGATCTTTGATTTTATTCCAGAAAATACTGAGCAGCCTCCCTCTGAATATAACACCTCTACTAAATGAGAGTTATTAAATGAGGATTAAAATGAGGCCCCTTTTAATTACCTAATAAAAACACATTACAATTAATGTACTTAAAAGATGTGCTGAAAATCTTGGCCATATTTAGATACAGAATTTCCTGACCTTTCTGGTTTGACAAACCAGTCATTCAGAATCCAGACATCTTCATGACCCCTTTCAAGTAAGCGTAAGAACGAATCGATTATAACAGCGGTGTTTCTGAATTCTGTATTATATGTATTTTTGAGAGGCTGACAGAAAATGCTTGCTTTTGAAAGGTAAGATGTGAATGGGGACTAACAGCATAATGTTCTTTGTTTGGATTATAATAACATTTTCAGTGCTTTGCAACTCTCCTGAGTGTCTGTCGCATCCTCCCTAGGGTCAAACTTCAGCAACTGAAAAGCAGTGTGTTAGCAGCACAGGAGGGGCTGTGTGTCTGGTTCAGAAATAGTGGTGAGATCATCCCACAGCCTTGCTGTGTGGAGCCGGGCAGGAGGACTGCCCCAAAGGCTGTTCAGACCCGCTTGTCCCATTAATAAAGTGTTGGATTGTCTTCCCAGCTCTCTTGCTTTTTGGGTATCCCTCCATGGGACTGCTGACACCTTTTTTTTTAAAAAAGGAGGAAAATAAAACCCAATCCAAGCCCCGAAACCTTGAACTTACATGTGCCGAGTTGTGCAAACAGAGCGTGGTGTGCCAGGTGTGACCAGGCTGCCTGAGCCAGCTGGGCCGTGTGCTGGCCAGAGCCCTTTGTGCATGGCAAACGCCAGGGCCAAGCTGGGAGGATGCTCAGCGTCTGCAATACGAAACTGCAATAACGTTTCCTGCAGATTAGATAACTAAATGTATAAAGTATTTTATAAAGCTGCAACTGCGGGTGAGACCACCAACAAACAACTGGGGAGGAGGCAGTGATCTTAGATGAGGCAGGAGAACAGTATTTGCAGTGTTGTCTGAATCCCAAATATATGGCTGAGTAAATTAACCCATGAGTAAATAAACCCCAAACTGTGGAAATCTTCACATGGCTGCAGCAATGTGATTCCCATTTCCATTATGCCTGGAATTTAATGGACTGCTGAAGTTTGACCAAAAGGCATTTCTTGTGTCAAAATGAAAAATTACAGATCAAAAGGGTGACTTTGCAGACAAACATATCGATCTAAAGCCTGGGTGACACAGACTTCCTGGAAGAGAGCCCAGAAGCATGTCTGTGTTTAAAGTCAAATGGCTGTAGCCTTTTACCACTGATGAATAAAAAATGTTTTTGTCTGCATGCCGAAGGCTCAAGCAGAAACAGAAATTACTCGATGTGTTCTGCCGGAGGAGCAGGTACGTGTTTGCGAGCTGTAATCCATTGAGTGCTGCAGCATTCAGTAATATAAAAAATGACAGTGAGAAAGGAAATAAGAAATTCTTTCCCCCCTTGAAAACTCTGTTTATGGCAACTGCAGGAAAGGCAAAGTGAGTTTCCTCGCTCTGTGTTCAAGGGGCAGAGTTACTGGTGTCCCCTCCTCTAGGAACATGAGGAGGGGAGCAGTTGTGCAGTTCCTCTCTGAGGAGCCCAGTTGTATTTTTGCTTTGGTACAGGAGTAGCAACTCTTACAGAGGTCCAGTCCTGAGGATGCTACTGTCATCTATAATTAGATACTAGTGAAAAGGTGCAGGTGTGCCTCCCTGCCCAGGATGAGTGAAGGGGTCGGCACAGCACACTGCTGCTGCTCCCCTGAGAGGGAGGTGTAATATTGTGAGTGGCAGCAGCGGGATTTTGTGAATGAGCCCTGTAGGCACCCAGGAGGGGGAGCGGCAGTCCTTACTGCCACGCTGATGTAGTGCAGAGCAGGGCTCGGTGCCTTGGTTTCCCAAGGGAACCCGTGAAAACAGAATTTAAATGGAAGAAGTGGTGCTCAATGGCAGCGACTGCTTCTGTGAAGCCCAGAAGATGCCAGCTGACGCTCCAGGCAGTGTGTCTGCAACGAACTTCAGTCATGCAGGGAAGGAGGAGCAAGGGGGATGGATGGGAGATTTCTAATCTCATCTCCTCCACAGGCTGTTTAACCTCAGCAGCACGGGGCCTGCTGGTCACAGAAGCCCTGCACCTCTTCCTCTCTCAGGTGCTTATTCATGTTTCTGACTGTAAACTGCATGAAAGAAAGAGAGGCTCAGAGCCCAGGCCTGGGCGGTTTGTGCATGGGGGTTCTCCTTACCCATGTGGGTACCCTCCAGCATTTACCACTGAGGGAAGTTCCCTGCAGTAAGCAAGCTGTTGCAGGGTGAAGGGCAGTAATGTGAGTACAGCTTTTATTATGACTTTGGTGTAAGTCGGAAAAAATTATATTTGAGCTGATGAAATTATATGTTTGTAAATGCAGTGCCATGGGAGCAGAGTCAGATGTTGGATTAATATAGCTTCTGAACTATTAGTCCTCATATGAATCTCATATTATGGAGAATAATTTCCTTTGCATTCAGCACAGTATAGCTCCACTGTCCTGGTGATTATGGTGACGAAGCCAAGCTTCAGAGTCCAGCCTGAGACATCATGTCAGCAGTGCAGAAAGCATCAACAGCAAACAGGACAAGAGGCAAAGGGCACAAACAGACACCAGAGATTCCATCTGAACATCAGGAAACACGTTTTCAAGTGAGGGTGACTGAGCACAGGAACAGGTTGCCCATGGAGGCTGTGGAGTCTCCATCCTTGGAGATATTCAAAAGCCATCCGGTCATAGCCCTGGGCAGCCTTCTTTAGGTGACCCTGCTCAAGCAGGGGCTGTACCAGATGACCTCCAGAGATGCCTTCCAACCACAACTGTTCTGTGATTCTATGGAACTCCTTTCCCTTTTAAGTTTGTACTCTTTGCTGCTACCTGAAAGACCCAGGGTCAAACCTGCCCCTGTATTAACAGCAGTGGCTTCTTCAGGGTGATGCTCTCTGTGACTGTGGCTTGCCAGCTCGTTTGTGGCAGCAGTAATTCAAACCGTAATGCTGAGTTGGTACAATCATCTAAGTTAAAGAATTTAAACTGTATATGAATTCAAGGCAAGGACACCCTAATATAGAATTTAATGTTTACTGTCTTCAAAGAAGCTATAATAAACCTAGACGGGAAGCTCAAGAAAGAGATGGAGCAATCAGCTGGCATTGCAAATATGTCAGAGGGTTCTTGGGAGCCCCAGCCTGAAACTTTTGTGTGTTATTGCTGGGCACTGTGGCCATCAATTGAACCAAAATAGTCATAAGAGTTTGATGGCATTGTGCAGCTTGCACTGTCACAGCCTTATTGGGACTGTGAGGATTGTGGATCTGAATCGATGGAATCCTTGTCACTAATTTCACAGGGAGTGCACCCAAGTTCTAACACATATTTCATCATAGGAAAAGGAAAGCAGAAGGCACGTGAGGCTTTACTGCTGTAGCTGGGTTTAAAGCCTCATTTCATACTCCCAGTGTGTAGATGGGAGGAATAATACTGTGGCAGCATCTTTAATTTTAAGAAAGCATCTTGTACAGTCCTGCGAACACTGTCCCCTCTCAGCAGTCACTGCAATGCCTTGGTGCCCCTGTAAGACCTGGGCAGTGAGAAATTTGCTCCCAGGCCAAGCCCGAGCCCGCTGCCTGTGAGCATTTACTTGAGCTGAATTCCTGACTCCTGTCCTTTCATCACTCCAGGCCCAACTGAAAGAGTACTTGCGAGCTACCAAATATAGAATGCGCCTGTTTCACAACTGGAACTTGCAAATGCTGGAGTGGATTTCATGGACTGAAGCCCCCCAGGGAGGGAGCATTACAGTAAATAATGTTAGTGCATTTGTTTAATCCCTGGGGATTGTGGAATGTAGGATTAAAGTGGGCTAAGGGGATTTCCCCATTGACAGCTGCTCCTCTGTGCACCAACACACACACCATTTTTTATATGTAACTTGTTCAGCCTCAAAGAATTTAAACTGCATATGGCACTGTGCATAACATGACTGTTGTTTCCACATCTGGTTACACATATCTGTCTCCCCCAGTAATTGTCTTTAATAGACACAATTGGGGATGAGGTAGTTGTACTAAGAAGAGACATAGCTCTGTGTTTGAACAGGAAACCATTATTTCTGAGCTTAATCATAGCTCGTTAGTCCTGTGATTTTCTCCTCTCCCCCGTATACACACAAGCACACATGCTTTAAATATGAAGGCCCCATTTATGGTGGGGCGTTCATCTTGTATTAACAATTTGTGAGAGGTGCTTTGGACGCGCAGAGCCTTGGCCAGTGAGCAGAGAACCAGACCATGTCTGAGAGGTGACCGGAGGCTGGAGCTCACTGGTGTTACGTGGGTGCTTGGAGCTGAACAACCAGGTTGCAGTAAAGGTCTCAGGACTTCAGTTTCTGTAAACCCTTAATGGACTTGGCTGCTCAGTGTTCCTGCAGAGGTACGTGGGGTCAGGCCAGCTCCTTGCAGTACATGGTGTTTGCACATTTCAGAACTTTTAATCATAAACTTGCTATTCCTATTGTTCTGATTAAAAAAAAAAAACCTGCCTCTGGGTCTCCAGCATGGATTCGTATTTTCAGGTGAAGACCAGCGAATTTCATCCTGTGCCATCAGTGCAGTTCCAATTATTTCACTCACCACATTGGCTTCAAGTTTAACTTCTTTGGCAATCCAGTCTCTTTGTCAACAAGGTCTGATGCTGAAATACCAAGCTGTTGGCTACAGGCCACGCTTGCTTACATGCTGCTTAGTACCACATGCTGGAAAGTTAACGAATCAATGGATCTGCTTGCAGAGAAAGGTATTGCGTAAGCATAGGCGGGATTGAGAAAGAAAAACTCAGATTAATGCATGCATTCAACTAGACCAAGCTGCATCCACAGGGTCTCAGTGTGCCCCAGTCAGCAACATGCAGTCCACTCTCCCATCCACAGAAGCTCCCTCCTGACTTTGGGGGTATCACACCAGTCTTCCACTTTGTGAAGCCTTTGTGAAGACCTATAAAGAAGCTACTACATCTGGTTCGTGGCTCTTGTAAAGTTTTCGTTTTTCCAAACAGTGCTATTTTCAGAAGTGATAGAATCTATTGTTCCATGGTTATTGTTCTGGGCTATTGTTGGTCTAACGTTATTAATATATTAGCCCTTTGGCTGCCAAACGGCTTGAAACAAACTGCTTATGTGTATTTTTAGAATTGTGAAAGTTGTGATGCTTTACAACTTGATACGCTTGTGATTACATCTGAACTGAATGCAGAGCTAATCCTCGTCCCATCTCCCATCCAGGCAGGGGCTGTAGTCATCTGCACACCATGGAGAGCAGCCAGCAGGTATTTGCGAGAGGAGATGAAGTCCAAAGACCTGACCTTCTCAGGTACGGAAGTACCTCCTGCCAAGGGAAGACTTGCCTGAAATGTGCCTTATCCAGTTACCACCAAAGCACTGCCAGTGCCGTCAGTGGGTGTGGGAGCGGGCTGCCAGCAGCTGAGCACATCCCGTGGGACTGCAAAAGAGCTCCCGCTGGGCAAAAATGTTGTGTGAAAGTCTTGCCCTGCTCTCAGGGAATTTAAGAGGCGCTTCACATCAGTACCAGTGGGGGCAAGAAGAAGGCAAGAGGCAACATGTATGAGGCTGCTGAAAATAGCAAAGCAGACAGTTGGTGAGGACATCAGCTAAGCAGTATGCCATCAGCTTAACTAGGAAGAAACTTCTCCATTCCCTCGCTCATGCTCTTCCTTCCATACAAGTAGGTACATTATTTGCTGTGAATTTCTTGTGCCCAGCATTGGTCTGTGTTGTTAGGAGCAGCTCTTTGATACAGCCAAAGAGTAAAAACAGTATTTTAAAAAAAAAAAAAAAGGGAATAACTTGCAGTCTCTGTAAGAGTAACAGTCTCTTAATTTCTAAAAGCTGTTGAGGCCTTTTCTCGTTCAACCCAAGTGATCTCTACAGCATCCATGCCCCTTCACCAGAGAAAAGGTTAGTGTCTTTTACACAGTTTTTGGAAGTCTTAATTTCTACCTGTACTCACTGAGCATCATCACTGCAGAACAAATTCCTGGGTGACACCATTCCAGATGGTCAAGAAATTCTTCATTTCTGTACCTTCTGCCAGTATGTCTCATTTCCAAAATGCTCATACAACTTCTTCCTTCTTTCTAACCTTTTTGCCCATGGTCCATGATTCACTTTGCATTCTACTGTTGGTTTTAAACAACATGTTCCTTGGCTCTAAATATTCATCAGGATTCCAGCCAAGGAACATGTTCTTCTGTGTCGAGGATGGCTTTGCAGTGTTGATCGAGAGGAGCAATTACACGACAGATCAGTTCAAGTTGTCTCTGTCTGATTCTATCCACACAGGCCAGGTAGAGTCACTTGCCGCATCCATAATGATGCTGGTACCATAAAGCTCTGAGCATACAAAGGCTTCTAGTGCAGCCTGCGTACACGTGGCTGTCTTACGTGGCTTCTGTGTAGACACAGGAAAAAAAAATCCAGTGTAGGCAGCAGGGATGTGCATTTGTGTCCTTCTCAACCCAAATATTTAAAAGCAGAGTCCTCTGGATGCTGTCTTTGATTTTTCTTACCTTTAGCTCCTGAAGCCCAGTTTGGAGCTTCTTGCTCAGCTGCGGTTTTCTCACCAGGTACAGAAGATATGATGGAGGCGTTCCCATGCGTTGGTAATCCTGTCCCATCAATGCAAGCTCATTCTGGTCTGCATCTCTTGTGGGCCTGCTGCTCAACTCGATGGAGCTGTGTTCCTGCTGTGATCTTCAGTGAACATCACCTTGATTGCTGACATCTCGCAGGAATGGTGAGTGATCTCCTCTCTCTTTGTAGGACAAAACCTTGCAAACCATTCCTATGTTTCTGGTGGCTTCAACACGCTGCTGGACTTTTCACCTGTCATGCTGCAGTAAGCCGTCCAGGGGTATGATCATGCAAAGAACTGAAGCTCTCTGTGGTATGTGTGTGTGTTTTGTCCCCTTTTCCACAGTTTGGTGTTTGGAAGATCTGTAGCAAAGATTAAAGGGAGGTGCAGTAACTGTCCAACCCCCTATAAGCTGTGGGCAGGGCCTGCACATGCTGCGTTGGTATCCAAAGCCTGTAAAAGTACGATTCCCACAAGTTCCAGGAAGCTCAAAAACATGAGGCAGGTGCAGATGTACAGAGGAATAATCTAAGAGCGAAAAGCAGAAAGAAGGAAAATTTTCCTTTTCGTGGCATTTCAGCTGTCCCTTGTGACTTGACCTCACTTCACTGAGGGCCTGGTGGTATTTTCTTAAAACACTTTCTTAACTGAGTGTGTGTGTAAATGAGTGGGTCTTTACAAAACCTTTATAGATTGTACACATTGTGTAGCTGTACTGTGTGCACAGGTTTTCCCGTCATACAGATGTGTTCACCCAGCCTTACTGGGTGTGTAAATGAACAGACACCAGACACAGAGGAGGGTAATGTCCTCCGACAGCCCTGCGACAGAGGCAGGGTGTCTACATGGCTGCTGCAGGAGAAGGCTGGACATACAGGGACACGTATAGGGACACGTATAGGGAGATGCTGGCTATGAGCAGACGCGGAGCTGTGCGGAGGGGGTGCCGCCGCGGGGTGATCCCGGGTGATTCCCAGGGCTTGCAGCGCGGCCAAGGGGCTTCCAGCGTTTGCACCGGCGCAGGGGAAGGGAGAGCCCGGCAGCCGCGGCTTCGTCGGCTCGTCCCCGCGGCCGGCCAGCCCCGCCGGGCCCGCTCCGCCGCGCATCCCCCCCGGTCCGGCGCCCTCCCGGTGCGGCCCCCGCCCCGCGCCAGCCGCGGCCGGCGGGGAGCGGCCGCCAGGGGGCGCCCTCCGCCCTCGGTGGGCCGCGGGGCGCGCAGGTCGGCGCGGCTGGGCTGCCCCGGCGGGAGGGGCGCGGCGGCGGGCGGGAGGGATCGGCTGCGCGGCGGCGGCGGCGGCGGGAGGGCGGCGGGAGCCGCGGCGCCCGCTTCCTGCCGTGTGCGGGGCCGGCTGGGCCGGCGGAGCGTCGGGGAGGGCAGGGGGTGGGGAGGGCAGCCCGGGAGAGCCTCCAAATGTGCCGAGCTGGGCTGCAGCGGGAGCTGCCCGGCGCAGGGGTGGGGACTGGCCGCTTCCTTAAACGGCGCGGGAGCGGCGGAGCGGGCCCGCACCGCCCCGGTGCGCCGGGCTGCCCCGACCCTCCCGGGACGCGGCCGCAACACGTGGAGTGAACTTTCGAGGGATGTGTGTCTGCCGCCGGACAGAAACTCCGCCGCATCGGGATTGCGCCTTAATGTTGCACGGAGCAGCTCGTCTCTGTCTGGTTTGATGGTTTTTGGGTGTTGGGGTTTTTTTGGTGTTTTTTTTTTCTTTTTAATTACTGCTTTTGAGTGTTTCGTTTTTGTTGTTTTTTTCTCTTTCGCCTACTTCTCCTCTGCTGCTTGTTGGGTCGGCACTTTTTAAGCTCGCTGGGGCAAAGGCAGCGTTTGAAAAGCCGAGAGAAATGTTGCAATGTCCCTTGTGGCAACGAATTTTTTTTTTTTAATTTTGCCTTCTGCAAGGGCAAAGAGGAAGGGTGGAAAAAAATCCCAACGTGATCAATACCAGCTTAAATACCGTCTGCGAGCAACGGGGCTGCGGGAGGCAGGAGAGGGGCACCGCGGTCGCCCGCTGCTTCTCCCCGAGTTCAGCCCGAACCCTTCCTGGGCGTAATCCCGAGGACCTGCGGGTCTGGGGAGGGGAGGCGGCCGCGGGGTCCCCCCGGAGCCCCTTTCCCGTGCTCCCTCCTCACTCAGAGCAGGTAACGGAGGGGATCGGGCTGTTTTGGCCGTTTGAACCGTACGAAGTTCCCGCAGGAGCAGGATCGAGCTCGGCGGTGCCGAGTCACGATGCGCTGCGGGGCCGAGCCCCGGGGGGCCGAGCCGCCGAGGTGCGGGGCTGGCTGCGGGGTGTCCGCGGCTCCGGGAGCCGGGGCCGGCCGCCTCGCCCCGCCGCGGGCCGGGCCAGCTCGCAAGTTCGGGGAGGGGGCGGCGCGGATCGCTGCTTCCCCCGGCCGGGGCGGTGGCTGCTGCCGAGGGGGGTGGCCCCGCTCCGGCGGGGTCCCCGGTGGCCCAGGGGCGGGGGCCGGGGGCTCCGCGCTGGCGGCGGGCACCGGCCAGAGAGAGGAGTTCAATTAAAAAATAGTAATAAGAAATGGCAGCCTGCGCCTGATGGGCGAGCTGAGGGCTGGGTCTTTGCGGGCGAGATGAGAGGTTTGTGTCTTCAACTGGCCTACAAAGTCCCAGTTCTCGGCTCCCAGGACCTGCCGGGCTCGCAGCGGGCGAAGACGGAGCGCGGCGGCGGCGCCGCTCCGCCGGTTCGCGGGGCCCGGCCCGGCCCTCGCCCGCGGGCCACGGGCGGGCGGTGCTCGGGCGGCCCTTGCCGGCGTGTCCGGGACCGCCGCGTCCAGGCTGGGGCCGGCGGGTGCCCCCGGCTCGCCGCGGGCGGGCCGTAGGGAGAGGACGGAGCCGGTTCTCCGCGAACCGTAAGTGCATTTTGTTTTCTTCCACCTCTGAAAGGGCCTTAAACGTCCGCGGCTTACCGGCGCTGGCGGCCGTCCCCGCGGGCCCCGACGTGCGCGGCTGCCGGCTCGCAGGACGCCGTGCCCGGGCCTTGCCGGAGCAGCGAGCGAGAGCCCGGGTTTCGCTCCTGCAAGGCCATGTGCATCCTTCTCACCGCTTTCACTTTCAGAAAACACATCTGTTTTCTTTTTGCTTTTTCTTTTTTTTTTTTTTTTAAATAAATCTAGTCACATACTAAGTGGCCCGGCTCCCCGTAATTCTCCTCTTATTCACCCAAGTGCTTTTATTCCCCCACTCTTCCGATGGTCCTTATTATTTGTCCTCGATTTTGATTCTGTACACTGCGCTTCTGGAGACACTGGTTTGTGCTCGTTCTTTGGGCACAGTATATATACAACTCTGTGTGTGTATATTACTGTTTGCTTATATAGCGCTGTATTTGTAACTTCTGTGCCCTTCTGTGTTAGGTTACATTACATTTTAAGTTCTCAGAATTATTTTGAGGGTCCTCATATTTTTTTTTTTAATTTATGTAGAGATGTTTTTACCTCTGTCTTGTAAAGTCAATGATATTGACCTAGAATAAGGAAAAAGGCCAAGCGGCAACAGTATTCTCATGGCTACGGTCTATAAAAGCAAATGGAAAATTAAAATCTTCCTGTGTGTTTTTTTTGAGCCACTTAGAATTTAATTCTCTCTCTGATGTAGCATTGCAGGAGTCTACATTCCGCATGTGTGTACACAGACATATACACACTCCACACAACTTTTATGCTTTGATCCAATGATATTTTTGCAAACAAAACCCATTTTCAGTGCTACATTCTGTAGTATTTGCCCATAAAAATAACTATATTTACTTAGTGTTTCACAATTAGGAAGAACTTGCAGATGGTATTAGAGACCTCTGCATAATTTTTTTCTTCTTCAGCCCTCTATACCCAAACATTTTTGCACAGTGTACTAAAACGTGTATTAATAGCTATTCTTCTGACATGCGCGGGGGCATACAGACCTTGATATATCTGAATTAATTCCTGCGTGCAGTCCCTCGGTTGCCCCTCTGACTTCAGGGACAGCAGGCGCGGTCAGGTTTGCCTCGGGCCTGTCCTCTTTATAAACCTATTCATAAATACTTGTTGGGAGCTTTCTTTGAAACCAAAATTTAAAGGAAATTTTTTTGCACGTTTCTTTTCCCCGCATGCCCATTTTTCCAAAGTCTGTCTAGTGGCCACAAAAAGGAAAAGTATGTGAAAGTAAGGAGTAAAGGCAAAAATACTGTTACCCTTTTTGGAGAGAACGCTGTTAAGAGACCGTTCTGCTGGCCTGTGTGCAGCCCTCTCCTCCCTGCAGATCTGTAGCTCTTAACGAAATTAATCTGCAGTGAAATCACAGAAATCTGATTCTAATCATCCGCCCTGGAACAAGACGGAGCTACAAGAAGACGAGCGTAGTGTAAAAATACTTTAAGCACGCGGAGCCGTATCATTAACATTAAAACCTGATGGTGTGAAAGGGGGGAATGGGGAGCAGGTTTCTGTGCCTCTTCAGCGTGCTCCTTCCAACTTCTTGTGCAACTTCTTAGGTATCACCGGCGAGCAGCGATTTTTGTTGAGGTTGTTTGTGTTGCTGTTCAGGCTTTTGGACTAGCTGGTAGGCTAAACTGAAGTTTTCCCTTTCATGGGAGATTTTCTTAATTGTGGTTTGCTTTGTAAAGCTGGGTAAACTGCTGGGTTTAGCTTTTGCCAGGTTTAACATAATCTGGAAATTTTTTTCCCCACAATAATTGGTTTCTTCCCGCCTTTAAGTAACTGGCAAGTTTTGTCCCCTCAAAACCCTATTTCGGAGCACTCCATGGCATAATTTGAGTTACTATCTTTTGATATGAGTGCATCATTCAAGATGCAGTTGAAGTCTGGCTGCTGTAGGGAGTGAGTGCTCAGCACTTTATGGTTATCAGGATTTGTTAAATATGTTCATTTGAGCTTCCAACTCCATAGTGACTCTTAGAATTTTTTTCCTTAATGGCATTTGCCAAGGTGAAAGGACACGTTTTTTCAAGCAACATTCATCTGTTTGAACTAGCGTGGATGTAGTTGTTTATAGCTGCTAGAACTCTGTTGACAGACTTGCTGATACTAGGAATGTATTTTTTTCTCCATTCATCTCCATTATTGGCGATTATTTAGATCGTAGCCACACACACCACATTGACGGGCGCTTTCCAACTTCTGTTTGTGCCCCAAAGAACGTACAGGGCAATGCAGATGTGCTTCTCAGCATCTGTTTTACACTGTTCAGTTTAAACATTCTCTCTGAATTAAAGTTCAGGCTGGAAGGGAACATTCCCTCATGCCCCAAATGACTTTTTGTGGGTCAGATTACAAAGTAAAAATATTTTATTTTTAAATAATATTGCTCTGAAGGCTGGGTTGGGGGTAGGCCACGGTTTAGCACTTTCCAAATGCTAAAGAAGATGGTTCAGGCTTCTGCTGCAAGTTGTGGACAAGCTCTTAAATTACTGTTTTAGCTGTGAAGTTTTTATAATGTCTTTTGCTCTCTGGGATGCAGACTCAATTATTCCCCCCGCTCCCCAGTTAATAATGGGGCTTTGTTTTATTTTCACTTCTAAACATTATGCCTCTCTTGCTAGTCTTTCTGTGTGTACAAATATGCTTTCTTCGTCAGTCAGACTTGGCAATACTTAGGCCACACTAAACTAGTTCTGGGCAGTACAGCAAGGCTCTCGCTTTATCAGGGCCTTTCCGGGGAAGTTTATTACACTGTAGGAGAGACATTTTCAGCCTTCTGAAAGAGTTGGTAAATATTTGGCAGGTTCTACTCTTTCAACAAAAAAAAGGGGCCATATTTTATCTGTGATAAGACCTGAAAGAAAACTATCTAGGCATTAAGGGCTTGAGTTGTTGGGCAGAAGGGTGGGGTTCGTGCAGGATATTCTTTGAATTGCACTGAGTGAAGTCAAATGTTTGCCTGCAATTTAGGAACCGTGGTTCCTCTCTGTTTGCAAATAGAGACCTTCAAGCCAGGGCTGCGTTTTAAGTTGCAGGAGGGCACAGAGCCTAGCAAGTCTGCAGGGCTGCAAATTTATGTAATCAGGGGCAGGTTAGATTCAGACCATGCCTAGTATCGGCTCTGTTGTTTGGTACAGACCTTTCACAAAAGCCTGGACACGCTTGTGTGAGAGCCTTGCACCCTTGGTGAGGACTACATTTCATGAGAGTGAAGCTTCCAGCATACACCCAGCTTGCAGACGCTTTCCCCTCCGCTCTTGGCCCCATGCGCAGATGGCAAACCCCGAGCTTGGGGTGTGCTCTGTGCCAGCTCCCGCTGCAGGCCAGCTCTTAAGCACACAGAAGCAAACCAGACGTGGAAGAGAATGTGCTTTTCCCTTCCCGCTGCTGGCCTGCTGGAGAAAATCCTTCCAGCTCCTGCTGATTTCATCACTTCCCTTCCTGGGGACCCAAAAGTGACAGAGGGGAGAGGAGGAGGGCAGGAGAGCCCCGAAGGGGCTGCAGGGTGGCTTGTGCTGGCCCGCAGGTGGGGACACCCCTCTGAGGCTTTGGCCCCTTCCTTGCACCCTGAGTGACATCCCTGTAAAATGAGAAATATTGGTGGCAGCTGCAGGGCTTTCACAAGGCACAGCGCTGTCTCCCTTTGCCGGGTGTGATCGTTGCTTGGTAGAGGGGTTTCTGCTTTCTGCCTTGGGGGAGCGAGTGAGAAGGGGGTGTGTGCCTGTGGTGGTACTAACAGGAGGATTACAGCTGCTGGGATCCCAAAGAGGGGAGTGTCTGATGCTGGGGTAGGGAAACCCTTCCTTGCTGAGGGCAGAACAGGTCTTTCAAATCCCATCGCCAGTCTGCACATTCACATGAAAAGCGTGGAAAAGAAATCATGTAGCTGCAGACTGAAGGAAACGAGCCAGGGGTGATGCTGGTCCGGAGATGGCTTCCTCTTCCCTGCCTAACTGATGGACTATGGATTCATGGCATATTTCTTTAGCACTGAATAATCAAAATATTTCCAAGACGTTGCTTGGTAGATTTGGTTTCATATAGACTTCATGGTTTTATTTGGCTTAGTGGCCCATTGCTGTAGGAGGGGTCAGCCTGTTGGGTTTTTTCCCTTCTGTGGCTGCAGGCAACGGGCCTTTTGTTCTTCCCCTCCTTTGGCAGAAAGTCCTTCACGGTGTCCCGAGCGTCCACGTGGGTGGATGATGTGCCCACATTCCACGGCATCATGCAGGATTTGAGTGTTTTCCCAATACAGATTTGTTAGTGACACCATTTATAGGTCCAGGACTGGAGTCTTGACTCCTAGATTGTGCCTGCTAGTGTTGTCATTCATTATTATTATTTTAATTACAAAGTGTCCCATCTGACCAAGGCTTTGGAGTCTGGCTCAGACGGTTACAGTACAGTACTCAGCCAGTCGCAGTGCGGATGACAGACCATGGAGGAATGCACGCTGCTTTGGGCGTTATTCTGGGGAGCAAACATTACCCTGAGCTGTCTGATCTGGTGAAAGGGTCAGTCCTGTACAGCTGGAGGCAGGGCAGGGGCTCTTCCCGTCCTTCTCCTGGTGAAATCTTGATTAAACGAAATAGTGACATACCAGTTCCTACAGCTGTTTTGAATCTCTCTAAATGCACTTTACATTTTTTTGTAGTTCTAAGTATGGAATTTCCTCAAACTGTAAAATTTGAAAGCAGATTTCATTCGGCAAGAGCTCTCTGCGTGACAACTTTTAAAACATGGTGAGGAACACAATTTTAAACACTTTAATTTAATTCAATCAGCAGCCTGTAGGAACTAATCTCCAAGTGGCCCAAAGGCCTGCTAAAATTAGTCACGGGTTTATGTTTTTGGAAAAAAATGGAAAAAAAATCTTTAGGAGTGTCTCTGTTGTTTTAGAAAGTACAGAGCTATTGAACGCGATACTGTCAATAGGGTTAAATTCAAATATGCAAGTGTAGTCGTTTAAGGAATAAATTCCAGAAGCTGTTCAACGCTCAGCTTCGTTACAGAGTGACGATCAGGTTGGGTTAGGCAGAATTGCCGTATGCTGAAACATCTGGTATAATATCACATTTCCCCAAAACGGAATTTTCTTTGAGAGCAGCAGCAATTGCTGATATTTGAGAGGGTGGAGCTAGCAGCAACCTACAAATGCTGGAAAATGAATTAAGAATTTATAGAGTGAAATATTGAGACTTTGTCAGGAATCGTGATTTTGATTATGATCTCTCGTTTAAAACATCAGCTCATTCTGAGAACTGGGACTTTCCAGGCTGCGGTGACGGGCAGAGCAGTTTACACTGGGGCCAGGGGCTCGGCTCCTTGGCACTTGGCTTTTTAGTCTTTTGATGAATTCCAGTGAAACAAGTTGTGGCGAACTGATTTGGAGCTACGGAGCCAGAATGTGCATGAAAAATCTTGTATGAAAAGAGGGATTGTTTCATAAAGAAGAATTTGAATGTAGTTCAGCTAAAATATGCTCAATTTAAAACTAAATGCTATTTTGTATTTTAGGAAAGATAAAAATTTCCTCAATTCTACCGGTATGGGTGTATTTTACACCTGAAGGATACTATAAAAGTAGATCTGAAGTCTCAGTTGCATTTAAAATGTTTTTTTAATTACAAAATCTGCTTTGATTACAAAGATATTTTGTGTAATCATGACTTCATGTGTTAATTTTGAAGGAAATATTTCTGGAGGAAGAAAACATTCCCATGCAAATGTAACAGTTGTACAGAACAAGAAACAGAAAGGTGCTTAATCACAAATGAGCTTGCCCATTTTAATTTGCTTTGGACCATAAAACCAAACAAATAATGTGATTTGTGAAAAAACTTAATCAGTTATTTACAGTATACAGTTTTCTTCAGTGCTGTGGATTATTCAGCAATACAGATAATGGTATTTTACATATTGCTTTCAATATATAAAGAGTGTATGTTTCACACAAGCTATCGTATGCATCCAAAAATCAGCTTGAATCTACATTTTAAAACCAACTTACATTAATTTTTTAAACAATTCACTGAGCAACGAAATTCAACTAACTGAAGCTGAATTTCTTAAATCTGAGTTAGTGAAGAGCTTCCAAAGCTTCATCCAAAATAGATTGTAACAAAGGAGCAGAACTTCACTGAATCATTTCACAATGTTTGTTAGCTGCCACTCCAAGTGCTGCACTGAGATTAGAATTAGGTTACTCCAAGTCTCAGCCTAAATTTAGCTCCAGCATTCACATAGTGCACTCGCTTCATTAGAAGAGTTTGGTTCCATGTAGCATATTTGAGCTAGTTTTGCATCTCCTTGGGGAATAAATTGTAGCCTGAATGGGAACATTCAGACACATTTATGACATGAATGCTATATGCACTCGGAGGTTCTGTGTGCATTCAGCCTTTAAAACTATCTCTAGCCTCCTTCCAGGGCTTTATTTAATTTCTGTATCAATGGCCATTAAGGGCAGTGAGACACAATGAAACATTTTTTTTCTGACAATGGTTCTTTGCAAACATAGTAATAAGCTGCTCACTTCAGAATTTCCACCGGAGCGAACTCTTTCTCTCCCCAACCCAGCCCCATGTGAGCAACTGCACTTGTGTAGCGAGTTGTTTCACATGCCCCAAATAAAAATGTAATAAATCCAGAGTAAGGAAAATGCTTATGAGCCAGTTTAAGGTGTTATGTAATATCAGTTACATAAAGTTTTGGATGTCTTTATACTTTTAGCTCTTATTGCCTTCAAAAAGAAGGCAAACTGTAGTTTCATTTCAAAAGATCTGATAGGAGCTGAATCTTAAAATATAAATTGGGCTTGTAGATTGTCCACAGAATGAATTTACAGCTCTCCAAAGAAACGGCAGGCGTGCCCATTGCTAAATAAAACACCTCCTCTAAGCCAGTGGAGATATCCTGATCTGCACCAGCTCAGGATTTGTCCTGTACTCTATTCTTGGTGACTGGTAATGGTTTTGGATGAACAGCCACAAGCAATTTTTAGAGCGGTACGTTAATAAATGTTTGGAAATTCTGTAACTTTCAAACCCTTTCTAACTTTGAAGTGCGTTTTCCAAATGGAAATTTTTTATAACTAGCTAGCTACCACTGTTACATTAATGCTGAATTATGATCAGTTGCTTGCAGGCAGCAAGCACAGGTTTAAGTGCTTAAAAATACATATAATGAGGCTGTCGCAAAGCACAGGGGGCTGTGCTGTAAGTTGGTGTAAATGGGCGTGAGTGGTGACTGCAGTGGAGTTGCACTGATTTGGTCCCCCTGAAGTCCTGACCTGATGGGCCACAAACATATGCAGTTTTTAGAGACCCAGCTCGTGCAGCCAGGGCCTCGCCGAGGAGGGAGGATGTGCACGAGGGCTACCTGTGCCTCACTTGTGGCCTGTACAGCGCAGGAGACGAACGGGATGGATGTGGTGACTGAGCTCTTCTCTCTTCTCTCCTTTCCCCCTCAAGTAAATCCACACCTAGAAGGAAACACTTTAGTCCAGGTGAAAGAAATCTAGTACATCCCAATACAGCTTCCAGAAATAACCTCCCACCAGAACGATTTCCACAGCAACTAAAGATATGGCCAAATACTTTTTTTTTTTTTTTAATGAAATTTGCTACAACTTCACTATTCCAGGCATGGCTTTGAGTGTAAGCTGCACTGCTGAGCTATTACCTGACAGCCAGGAAGCAAAAGAGCTGAAAATAAAAACGCAACCGAGTACAGTGATTATGGTGACTGACCTGAAGTCAAATGAAAAAGAGCACCAGGGAGCAGGGAGCAGGCAGAAAAGGCACCAGGTTTCCACACTCACATATTCTTGCCAGCCGGTCCTGGTGCCTGCTGCTTACAGCCTGTGATGTCCGTAAGTCTGTCAGGGCTGAAGGAAAAATACCTGAGTATGCCCACGGGAAGTACTCTGAGTCCAGCTCTACTGAACTGAAATCTTACCACAGCATGGGTAGGAGCAAGGCCTCTTGTTCATTAATAGTATTTTTAAAGGAATAGAATTTCCCCCTTTCCCAAGCATCTCTGTACTCTCCATGCAGTACTGAATGGCAGTCATAACCCTGGGCACCGGTAGAGATTTGACACCACCTCACTCTCATTAAAAGTGTCTGGCAAAATGGTTCTTCATTCACCTAGGCTGGAGTTGAGTTACCTTTATCTGTCTAAAAAGTGGGTCTTTGTGGACCAACATCTTAAGCAGAGGGCAACATAGTTTAAAAGCTCAAGGTCACCATATTAGTGCTGTGAGAAGAGTGAGGGCACCCGGGCTCAGCCAGCCATCTCTCTGGGGACTGTGGTTTTTTCTCTTCTCTGGTGTGCCCTGGTAGCCAAAATAGGCGGTTTTCATAAATGTACTGGCAGTAAACAGCATGTGATGGGGTTAGGAGGAGCAGACAAATGTTTATCAATTACTGTATCTGTTTGCTTCCTCAAAGAAGCTTCCTTCAGAGCCACGTGCCTCCTCTCTTGTAATCAAATCCTGTGTGCTCTCGGTTGTTGAAAATTGATTTGCACATGCTATGCTCTAATTGAAGTCTCTTGGCTTGTCAATATTAAATGATTTTACTGGGTGAACTTGGGCCATGGGTGTTCCCCGAGTTCAAGATGCTCCAGCTGGCAGTGCACACGGGTCACACGCCTGCCTCGAGAAGCGGCTCTTGTCCGGTCCATCCAGCCTCCCCAAGCGGGGATTTCCTTAGTCATAAAAGAGGCAGTTGTGTCTTAAAAAAAAAAAAATAAATGAAGCTTTCACATCCCTGTCTCCTCTGCTTGCTGCTCCCTGGGGAGTGAATACAATTTGACCTTCCTGAAATTATTATGAATGAGGAATAAGCCTTTGCTGGAAAGGTGGAAAAGCGCAGTGAAAAAAAAATTCCCAGGATCATGTACGCTGTGGCTAATGAAATGTGAATTTACGTGACCACCCATAGCGGATGCATATTTTATGCTTGAGTTCTTCCATGTGATGAATCTCCTGCTAGGAGGGGCAATAGTTTTAATGATGTGCTTCATATTTTTTTTAGCACTTTGTACACTGCTCAGACATAAGGGGACTAATCCCTAAAATGTACAAATGAAATGAATGTAAATTCTTACCTGAAACCCTGTTCAGGCAAAGTAAAAACTGAGCCCAAAGCTTTCTAAAAGCTTGTGAATGATAATAATTAGCTCATGTTTTAATGCTAATACATTCTGATAATATACATACTATTGTAATACCCATAATCAGTATTGGTGGGAACATGGGGAGAATAGGTACAAAAGTTGTAATTTAAAAAAAAGTCAGAAACCAGACTTTGGGTGAATTCTTTGAGTGTATGACCACAGGAATATTCTTCTATTCTTTCCACTTATTGAGCCTCAAAGAACTGGAAAATGGGGAGCTCCAGAATACCTGACAGATCCACTTGAAGCTCCAGGTCAGTAGCATGCTTAAGCACATGCTTAACTTTAAGCATATGATTAATCACAGCCCTGGTCCACAGAGTAATTAAACATGTGCTTATGTACCTTGTACAGCACAACACCAGCCTGCAGGCATTCTCTAAATACTGGTGTGCCTGAGAAAGTGGTGAATCAGAAAGTGATTTTTTTGGCTGGAGTTTGGAAACGAGCTTAAAAGAGTGAGTTAGGCACCCAGGTCTCATTAGATTTGAATAGCTATGGAAAAGCTGGCCTTGTCAGCAGAACCACGTAAGTAGCAAGGTGTGGCCATTTACTTTATGGTAATGCCTTAGTTTTGTTTAAAGTGAAATGATTTTAAAATCCCTTTTGCTTGGCAATTTCCTGCTGTTCTCCTATAACTCTTTGCTTCCCTTAATGCTGGCCAGACCAGATTCTGTTCCAGCAAAGCCCAAGCCGAGCAGCCTCTGGCTGGCAGCTTCTCTCTGAACTCGCTGGTCAAAGTTTAGGTGGAATCAGAACTGGAGGCAGCACTGGCAGGGTGATGCCAGCAGCACGGCTGCTGTTGCTGTTGGTGATCAGTCCAGGCACAGAGCTGCGGTAACACACTCCTCTGGGACCCGGCCGGCATCTCTGCACTGCTGCTGCCCACCCGTACTCCTACTGACCTGCTTGGGTTTCTCCAGCACTGCTGTGCCCAGGCCATACCCTTGGGCTACGGCTGCACTAGTAAACCCAGCAGCTGATGGCTGTGTGAGCGTGGTCCTGGGCAGGGCTTTGGCCTGGGACTCTTCCGACTGATCCTGGATATGGTCTGAAAGTCAGCGTGGGCCAGGGACCATTATCAATCGGCTGTTTGGATGTGGGCCACCCCCTTCTTTTGGTGGCTAAGAGACTATATTAGGACAGCTGTGGCCAGACTGGGCTGGTTGGCCGTGCCCTGGTTCATTTACTAGCAGTCATGTAGCCTCTTCTAGCCAGAGCTCCTCCCCTGGTGTTTTTCTGCTAGCGTTCTCCCTTCCTGTCCCCCTCCTTGTGCCAGCCAGTTTAACACACTAGTTGTCACACCAGCAGCTCCCTTCTGAGTTGCTCTGGGTGTTTTTTGCCAACACGCTCGTCTGGCCGTGCGATTTGACCAGGCTGCACTGCCATCCTCTTCTTTGCCAGCCTGAGCCAGATAATGGTCTCTTGCCACTCAAGGTGGGTGTAATGCAGCAGCCTCTAGAAGACTTTTTGATGACTAATTGTTTTATTTTATATACTTAAAGTCAGTTAGGTGCTTTAATTTCATTGTTCTCTGAGGCCTCTGCATATAAATGCTCGTGAGCTCATCACAATGAGGCAAGTCAGCGCAGCATCAAACGTTACTATTCGAACCACTGGCTCCTACGTTGCTGAATGGTGGGAGGCTCGTTTTCAATGCAGCCTCCATGGAAAGTCTGCGTAATGTGTGTGATTATCCAACCTTGTCATTTTCAAAGGGACCCAGTCAAGATTAACTGGGCCTAAATGTACCGTCTCCTAAAAATAACTCTGGCTTTCCAGCTCCTCTGCTGATGTTGGGGGTGGGAGGGAGGAGAAGTGACACTCCCAACGGAGGATTGCAAAGGAAGTGAAATGTAAAATGCAGGTGGCCAAACCCACCCCTTGGCAGCCCTGCAGGATGGATGAGCCTCCATTAGTGCTCAGGTGTCTGTTCACTTTCGGGTCCCCTTGCAGCCCATCCTCTTGCACATTGGGTCTTCCAGGGACTTGGCTGGAGCCGTGGACAGGAGCTCAGCGTGCCGCGCGGGGCTGGGCAGCTCTGGCTGCTGGAGACAGCAGCAACGGGGATGGCAAAGCGAGAGATGGCCTGCATTTTCCTAGCGTGTGTATTTTTGTTTGCTTGTGGTGGGGGAGACTAATGAACCCCGCTGGCATGGGCACTTCTGGTGCATGTTTGGGCCTGCACAAAGGACGGCCCCATGAGAGTCATAGTGTGTGCTGGCAGCACCCACAGCCAATAACTGCCGCTCTTGGTAACTTCTTCACGGCTGATGGCATTTCCCAACGCCGGGTGCAGTTGTGCTGTGCCGCAGTCTGTCGGGGGGCAGGACCGGCTGGGATGGATCACAGTTAGTCACGCATTTGTTCTCCTGCCCTGCTCAGTTAATATTTTTCTTGAGGAGCTCTCATGTCATTTTCAAGATGGTGATCAGCCCAATCTTGGTTTTGAGAAAAAAAATCTGACACGAGCCTCTTATCAGAAAGTAACCCCCACCTGTAAGTGGTTTCTGGAAGCCTGCTTTGCCAGCGTTTCTCCAAAGCAGCTCATTAATTTCAGGGCCACGTTGGTATCAGTTATTTTCTTGCCATTGTGTCCACTGGCTTATGCACCTGAAGTCAGCTTCGGGTTTGGGAAGTGTATGATGTGTTTTCAGCTGCTCTGAAGGCAGCCCTTCCTCTTTTTCAAGCTACCTAGAGCCAATGCTGCTGCCAGCTAAAACCAGAGGCTGAAGCTCTTGTCTGGGCAGAGCAGGATCAGTTAAAAGGGCCAGGGTCTCTCCTGTGAGTGGGTGTTATTCATTTGGTAATACCAGTCCATTCCAGTTGAGGGTCTGTCCCTTTGTTTTGTGCATAGGACAATTTGTTTTCAATTTTTGTTTCTGAAAGGAAACTGTCAAGACAAAATTCACACTTAAAAAAATGAAGGGAAACAGCCCTTTGTCCATTTCTAACAATCCACTTCGATGACTAAAGCTGGGAGAATTCTAGAAACTGCAATCATTTTTTACCTTCAGTTTGGCTTTGTGCTGTTCTGAGTTTCAAATCCAACACACCAAAAAGATTTCAGTCCCAAATCACCCTGGTAACATAACATCAGTGTAACCTAGAGATCTGTGCTCTGATGCTTAAAACCTGGTTGTGCCTTACCTAGAAGTGGTCGTGGGGCGGCAGGGAGCTGAGAGCAGCTCGGGCAGTATCCCCTCTCCTAGCACACGCAGCCCCATGCTGGCTTTGCTGTTCGAGAAGGAACACGTAAAGCCTCCGCCAAGGGGGTTCCCTGGAGCAACACACACCCGTTCTCACTGGAATTTGCCAACGACCTGATGCCAGTAAAATAAAATCGGGGGTGAGACAGCCTACCCAGGCTGAAATCTGCATTGACTCTGATTACCTGATTTTCTGTGCCTGGGGTGTGCTCTGTCTGCTTGTGGTGGGGTCCTGGCTGCTAGGGAGGTTGTGGTCTCCCTGGGCAGGGGCTCATCAGATTTTTTCTTCTATGTCGGTACAACAGCAAGTACTGCAGGGACATGGTCCTTGCCTGGGGCTCCTTCCAACTACAAAAAGTTGTTTATTGTCAATCCAAGAAAAAAGAAAAAAAAAAATAAAAATAATAACAGCATGCATCTCATTTTTAGTCCTAAAAACTACTTGATGCTCATTACAAAGGAATTGATTCCTTAAATGAATGAAGCAGCCGTGAGTGCTGCTTTCAGTGTGGGACTGCTGACGCTCTGACTCACGCTTTGCTTCTTGCCGGCTCTGGCTTTTATGCTTCAGTTAGGACACCATCATCAGCATTCAGAGGGCTGCTGTCTTTTATTATTATTATTATTATTATTTATTATTATTATTATTATTATTATTATTATTATTATTATTATTATTATTCTGCTGTTATAATTTTTTCAAAGTTGCAAATAATATTTGGATCAGAATCATGGCTTGTGTTTTATTACCAAATCAGGCCATAGGGTTTGCTTTCATTTGCCTTGCAAGCCTTACAAGAAATTCTAAGTGACAATAAGGTGTGGCTTTGTACATAATGAGGGTGTCTCGGGGTGTTTTGGATGCCAGGTTGCCTGCTACTGCGGAGCGTCATCCCTTGTTAGGACGGGCGAGGGTGTTTTGTGTTGTACATGGCTGGGATCTTTGTGCCTGCCCCAAGCCCCGGCATTTCCACCTGCCGCGTGTCCCTGGAGATGGCATGTTTGAACGGCAGCAGCTCCGCACAAGATGCTGCTCTGCGTGGCTGAACGGGGCAGCTCGGCCCCTTTGTTTTGGAGCTGACTCTGAACACACCGGCTGAGGCCAGCGAGCGCGTGGGCCCAGGGAGAGGGGCAGCTGCGCCCTGCGAGATCGCTGTGCTGCCACTCGCATCCCACCTCGCAGGTTTTCAGAGATACTCAACCGCTCCTGTTCTTCCTAGCCTGCAACGGGGAACGGGGAAAAGGGTCCTTTGCTGGGGGACACGATGGCTTTACTGCAAGCGAAAAAACAAAGAAGAAAAGCCATGAGAGTCCTCAGGGCTTCCCTGCTCTGCCACAAACACCCTGGAATCCCTTGAGCATGTCACAAAGTCCCTCTCAAAGGTGACAGCTTGCAGGGACGCTTGCAAGCCCACCACAGGGATGGGGCCCATCCCAGCACCCTACAGACAGAGAGTTCACGGGGGAACAATGGAGCAGAATTGTGGGAATCTGCCTATGGTTTCTGTTGAGTCCACGTCCATCAAAATTCAAATTACTGATGAATTAAAAGGAAAGTGTTGCTCCTTGCCCTGAGGACATGCTGGGCTGGGCTGGGATTTCCAGGAGGACTTGTGAGGGAAGGTTGAAAATTCCCAGCCAACTACTTGGCACCTTTTTAGTAGGGAACATATAGATCTTTTTCAGATATTAGTTAAACTGAAAGTTGTTGAGAAATCGGTAGTAATTCCCTAATTAAAATCCCAGCTTTATTAATAAATTAAAAGCAAGTGCTTCTGCAGTTGGGCAAGTGGGTGTGACCCCCTGGGTGCCATGGCTGGGCAGCTCTAGGCACCCTGGGGATCGCGGGTTTCGATGCACAAGCACAAGATGTGCGGTGCTGCCTGCGCAACGGGTCGGTCAGGGCCAGGGTCTCTGCCAGTGCTGCGAGTGCCAGTACCACATGCATTTGCAGGACAAGGTGTTGCTGCCTTTTGCCCCAGCGGTTTGGGGTATTTG
The DNA here is from genome assembly GCF_013368605.1 of Nyctibius grandis. Classification (NCBI taxonomy): domain Eukaryota; kingdom Metazoa; phylum Chordata; class Aves; order Nyctibiiformes; family Nyctibiidae; genus Nyctibius; species Nyctibius grandis. The sequence continues at coordinate 9,216,616 of NC_090672.1, forward strand.
AGGGCTGCTTGCAGCTCGCTGTGCCAGGCTTTGTTTGACGGCATTTCTGCCGTGACAGACGAGCCATCTGGCATTGCGCTGAGACGCAGCGCGGTGTTTGCTTAGGAGGGAGCCTGCAGGGATGACAAAGCAGTTCCACACCTTCTGCTGGCCGTGTCACGGCTGGTCACCGGGGCTGGGGCAGTTACTGGGCACATCAGCAAAGCTGTGTGAGCCAGCATGAGACGGCACAGCCATGCTGGAGAGAAAGGACCCTGTCAGACCTCTGCCCTCCTAGGGATGGACTGAGCGGCAGCAAGAAAAATGAGGGACTTTCAGGGGCAGCTGTGTTTTACTAACCCAGTCATAATGCCCCTAAAAATCCTTATTGTTCTTGCAATGGTCAACTGTGACCTCCAGCACGGAGAGGCCTGGAAGGAAGGCACTAGTGCTGCGGGCAGGGCAGGCCTGCCGTTGGGAAGGCTTGCTTGCAAGGTGGAGCAGTGTGTCAGGCTGGGGAAAGTGTTCCTGTTGGAGCTGAAAAGATGTGGTGGTGTGAATTGTGGTATGGAGCGTGTACTTTGTATGAAGCTCAGGGCATGAGAACTGCAACACAAAGTGGGGGAAATGAAGCAAACCAAGAGCTTTCCCTCCCTGTCGTGTCTGTCTTGCCTTTCCCCCACCAGACTGAAATGCAACTGAATGCTCTCAGCCCAACCCCAGGGAAAAAGCCCCAACCCAAACCATTCCTCCTCCCCCTGCCCAATTCCATGTTTTACTCCTCTTTCAGCTGAACTGCTCCAAGTCATTGCAGGTCTCTGCTCATCCTCAGCCCCTTTCTCTGAGCTTTAGTTCTCTCACTTTTCAGATCAGACCAGGATGCGGTAATTGCATGCAAAGAAGCAATTTGTTAAACAGAACCATAATATTCAATTATGTGCCATCTTTATGCATTCTAACACTTCATTTGCATTTCTGAGAGCTTCTATATGTTGAGTAAAAGTTGTTATTTTCATTGAACTCTGCAACAATGTTCAAAAGATTTATCCTTTAATCTACCTAGGGGTATGGGTAGTCAAATTAATCTGGCCCCACAACAGCAACCATCCCTTTTGCACTGTCTGGTTGGATTATTCATTACCTTTCTGAAAAGGCTTTCTTTAAGGCTTTTATAATGTTTATCAATTAATTGATGTGTTTATCAATTAATTCTGCTTTATATGCCTATGCCAATAGATTAGAAATGCATGCACTTTTTTTTTTTTTTTTTGTTATGACACTGACTACATAGACGTGCCTTTACATGTCACTTACCTATTTTTCATTGGGTTATATGGCTCTAGAGCAAGATTTATTCACTTGTTATTTGTTATTCTCAGGAGCATTTCAACTGCTTTTCTTAAAGCTGAATTCTGTGTAAACGAGAAGTGACTAGAACCCTGAACCGAGTCCCAGGTCTTGCTTAACTTTGTAAGGCACGCTGACGCTGCGCCAGTTAAGGTATGGTATGAACCAGGAGCCGTACCAGCTGCTGTGGAATGAGCGTGTCCACGTGAAGTCATCCTGCCGTAGCTATTGCAGAATCGTCAACTGCTCTGTGTAAGCAAGCCCTAAAAGCCCATCCTTGTCCCAATGACCGTGTGACTAGATAAGGCAAGACAATGGGCACAAGAAAGGCACCTTGCTATCAGTTAAGGATGGGTACTGTTCAACCAGCTGGGAACAAAGAAACTTGGGCTGCTCAAGGCCGCACAGGACTGTCCTGGGAGCGTCCTTCCCTGCGGGCTGATTCCAGGAACGTGCCACTTTTAGAACAGTTTATTTCAGGCCTTCTTGCTTTGTCACCGTTGATTTCTGAGACTGCCCCGTCACAGGAAGCCTCAGGCCCTCTGCTCCTCTCCATGAGGATTTCTTCATCTAGCAACTCTCATGTCTTCTTCTGATACTGAAGCAAGATGGAAGGGCTTGAATGTTTCCTTGGCAAGGTGTGTGGATGGAATTGATTTGTTCCGACTCTGGTATCTACCAGACCAACTGGGCAGAATCACCTCAGCTGTTAACAGGCCACAGAGCAGCGACCTATTACAGTGGAATATTCTTGGTGCTGAAAACAGGAAGATCAGGAATGAGGGTTTGTAACTTTTTTGGATGTGTTTCTATGTTACAATTTTTATCTTTAGTATCACCACCTTACTCAAAATAAGAATATTTATGTGTTAAAATAAACACACTTTTGCTCTGAAATACTGGAATATGCCTCCCCAGCTTCTTCCTATCTCAGCTCTGCCACTACGAAGAGAACCGACTCATGGATTTTAAAGTCAGAGGGACAAGCGTGAACCTCTACCAGAGGATGCGCACAGAGCAACTCCTGCAGTTCATCCTGAAGCCAGGGCCTTGATCAATGGATCTTTTTCTTATGTGCTATGGGAACTCTGCCTATATAAATGTCTGACAAGCTGTTCCAGTGCTTTATAACCTTGTGTCTTGTACCTTATGGCAAGCTGCACTTTCCTGCTTATGCATCTTGTACAGCCTCTGTGGATGAAACCCTTCATGTATGTGACTGCATGTGGTGAATAGAAGAGCACGGTGGTTTGGTGCTATTTTTATCCTATCTGTTCCCAAAACAGCTCTCCCAGTCATGCAGGTCATACACATCCCCTCCAGTTGCTGTACTGCCTGTCAAGAGTGGAAGGTGGGTGCAGCAGAGGTCTGTAGGGACACTTGGTACGTGGCCAGGGGCTTATGTGCAGGATCCTGCAGGTGGGATCCAACCCTGCCGGCCCCTCTTTAATACTGTAGGACATTCTCAGCGGACCCATGAGTCCGTTTCTCTGTGCCCAAGCTAAGCCGCTGAGATTTCAAGGTCAAATTTGGCTTGATTTTCTTTTTGCAAGTTCAGTGTGATTTAGCACCTCCAATTTGCCTTGGAAAAATGCAGAAATACCTAAAATAAAGGTGTTTTGAAAAGTACATGCAGGCAATCTTGGTTTTTTTCAGACTCAGTCTCAGGTGATGCCATCAGCTTCTACTGCATTTAAGTTCTGCCCTAGACTTCCTTGAAATTGCCATCCCTAGACTATGCTAAGCAGTATGAACATTAAAATAGACCCTACTGAAATAAAACACCCTGGTACTTGCATGCACACAATTCTTTCCCTGAAAAATGGGTAACAGTGGATGAACTAAACTGGAGCCACTATTCATACCCCCAGCAACTAGCCTGGTAACAGCATTAAAGCAGCCCACAAAGAACAGACCCGAAGCAGCAAAGAGCAAAGGTTGCAGGGTGAGATCCCAACAGGGAAAAGAAAAAAAAAAAAAAATCAAATTGCTCTTCAGGTACAAGCAGTTCTATTAATGTCTTTCAAGCACCAACGTTCCAGGCTGCAAAGGAGTCTCTCGCTGCAGGGGACACTTTCTGAACTGCCCTATAATATTATCAGCTGCTTTCAGTGCACAACTCCTGTCCAGAATAGTTTAATGTGGAACATTCAATCAAACAGAAATTGTATGTCAGCCACATAAATGGAATCAAACCGGTGCAGGAAATACATTTTGCAGGCAAATTTGTTGCTTTCTTTTTACTGAAGCCCTCTGGTACTTTGCTGTAGTTTCTGATGAATAGCTGCTTCACAGAGGAAATATGGTTGTTTAGGCAAAATTTCGTCATAATTTAAACATCTAATTTTCAGCAAGACTGAAGAAATCCAAGCTCTCAAAGAACCTTTCACTTTAGCAGGTTGTTGTTGGGCTTTGTCTTTTTAATTGGACCAGAATTGGCCATGTTTAACTATGCGAACATTTGCAGGCTTTGGTGGGAAAGAGCAACGTCTCTGGTGGGACGGCTGGGCCAGCCTTCACGAGAGCTGGACCCTGTTCTGGCCCAGTTTGTATTGCCTGGTGTTCAAAGGTTGATATTTGGTACTTTTTAAAGAGGAAAACCAAAACAAACCCATAGCAAGGTGAACAGACTTCCCTGAGCCTCAAGTTAAGCACACAAACATCAGCTGATTTAGGATAGCTGACTCATGCACGTGCCTTTCTCTGCAACATGGAGTTTGAAAACTTAGGTCTTTGTAGCAAGATTCGTCTTCCTAACCTGAAAGCACAGCAGATAGATAGAAAGCCCTTTCATTACTGAGGCTGATGCTGCTTTATATGCATCTTCAAAAAAAAAAAAAAAAAGGTACATGCTCTTTCCTGACTATTAAGAATACAAGAAAAAAGATAATGGTATTCTGGGTAAATAATGCTGTCAGGTGTAACGAGTTAAATCCCACATTATAACTGTCAGTAGTGCTCTTGACTGTTTGTCATGGTGCCCGTGACTTGACACAGTGTGACAAACACTGAAGGGCTCCTTGATGACTTGTGTACCTGCAAAACTTTCCCTATTCTAAGGTCATATTCCTGTAAACTTCACTTAGTGTCTCTGTACTGGCTGGTTCTTTACGCTCAATAGCAGCATGTTCATAGACGAAGAATGCAAACAGAGAAATTGAGAGTTGTAGCACTCCAGTGTGTAACTTAGGGTACTGGTAAGCCCATGGAGATGAACATGATGCATTTATGTATTAATCTGCAATTAAGGGAAGGCAGGGAAGTTCCCTCTGCACGCTCTCAGACTCCTCAGGCCGCTCATCTGCCTCATGAGCGAAGCTGAGAAGTACAAGGATTCACTGCGCTCCTGAATCTGTGGCTGAGCAATTTGTTTTCCCCTTAAACTTCCTGTGACTTTTGTTCAGCATTTTTGAAGGAAAAATTAAAGAAAGACTTGTTGGTTTCTACAGTCTACAGTTTACAAACACACTCCTAGTGCCTCCACTTTTGATGATTCATTCACTTCTCCCACAACAGGCTGCCATCCCCTAATTAGTGCCAGCACAGACAAAAGGCATTTTTAATCATTACATAATAAAGTGGAGCAGAAAAGGACTAACGATACAATAGGGTCCAGTGACATTTCCAATGCTCCATCACATAGGAGTGACCAGCCTGTAGGCACAACAGCCGCCACACGGTCATGCCACACCAGCCAATTACCACATATTCTGATATTTATGTCTGGCAGCACAGATCTTATGCTACATGTAGTACCAAGACTTTTGCTCCATGACAGTTGAGAAGCAAATCTCTGGATTGCAGCGTGTCCACTTCCAAGTAGTCACAGCTCGCTTTTAATTGGGGAAAGGACACCAAAGGAAATCATGTGCATTGGCGTCAAATACCATTTTTAGGAGTGGGAACTGCATGTGTATTTCAACAGTGATTAAAATAGCCAGGGACCAAGGCACAGTAATGATTAATGGTCTCTTTCTGTGAGCTGAGGACATACAGATTCTGGCCCTCCTGAGAGGTATTTGTGAAGTACAGTTTGGCCGAGCACATTTTAAAGGCATGAGCAGGGATTGGTTGGTTAGGCTTTATATTCCTTTATGTTGTGGATCATCTATGTCATGTGGCTTGAATAATTAGCTCCTATTTCTGAAGTGTGTGATGGATGTATGTAGCTCTAACCCAACCTGAACCAGAGGAGAGTGGTGTATCCCACAGCCAGCCTACCCGTAGGGCAGGCAGCCCGACGATGTTACGGTGAGCTCTCACACTTGCACACTAAGCCCCGTGCTGCTGTTGGAACAAGGCCAGCCAAACAATTATTTTAAAGCCACTCAGTTTTTCTGACTCTGTTCTTGTTCACATTTTGTGACTGTGCTGCTTCCTAATCCCCTGTCTGTCCCTCTGGCCAGCAGCTGGCTGTACCACTGAGCAGTGGCTTTCCTCAGCAGGTGCAGGCAATCTCCTGATGGAGAATCCTGCAGGGTGCATGTAGGGTAGCTCGGGGGGCCTGATTTTACCCTGTCCCTATTACAGCCCAGAGATGGGTGCCTCAGGACTGGCCCAGCCGCGTCCTGGAGAAATAGCCCCATTAGCGATGTCCCTCTGGCCAGTCTCAGCAAGGATAGTCAGGCACTGCAGGAAGGCTGGCACTCTCTGGCCGTGTGATTATTTGATGCCAAAGCAGCTCCACAGGGCCCTCAAAGCTCCAGCAGCAGCCGTGAGCAGGGAGGACTCAGCATGGTGGAGCTGTGCTGAGGAAGGCTGAAACCCATGTAGGAGGTGAGCTGGGGGCTGCTTCACACTCCGCCCTTGCTCGCTGTGTGGCAAAAAGTACAGGCTTAACCTCTGCATGCTTCCCACCCTGGCTGAGCCAGAGATAGGAACCTCTGTCTGTCTCAGTGGGTTTCTGCAGTACTTAATTGATTTGTGCTGCTAAACAGCCTCGCACTAAATGAGTACAAGGTGTTAAAGGAGGATGCGTTAGTGGGAAAGATCCAGCTGAAACAAAGCTTAGATAGAAAACACGTGCGTGCTGAGAGAGTGCACCCTCTCCCCCTTCCCACTCCCCAGCCCTGCACAGGGTGATTAATGCTTTACAGAAACACTGGCTTCTTTTCAGGCCTCTGCCTTGTCCTTGAGCATCTCTACGGCCTGACCGTCCAGTGGGGCTTTCTGCTGCAGGAAAGAGGCCGGCCAAGAAGCTGAGTGGCACCAGTTAATGCAGCTGCCCTATTCCAGCATTGTGCTGACACCACTGATTTGCCCATTAAGGATGTCTTTTCCTGCACACAAACAGTATATGGCATTACTATAAGAAAACTTGGAAAGGACGTGAGAAACTTCTGGGAATTCCTCAGGTTTTTCCAGCTTCAGAGGAGGGTGAAAACTGTCAGCTATAAAAATGTTATAGTTTATGCTGTTAAACAAAGCATCATTTGTCAACAGGTAGCTGAATTATAGCCAATTCCACTGGCAGAGCCAGAACTGATTTTCTCCCAATACTATTGTATAGTTAACAGCTGGCAGAAAACTGGCACCCAAGGCTGCTCTGGGCTGATAAATAACCCAGTGAGCCTCGGAGCAGAAGACACAGTGTCTCATGGAGCAACTGCAGCTCGTGCTGGAATGTGTTGAACAAATGCTTGTTAATGTATGCATAGGCAGAGAATTGCTTGATGAAAAGGTACTAGAAAAATGTTATTTAAATAAGACACAGATTTCCTAGGGTTATCAGAAAGAAGCCAGGTTTTAGGTCTAAGAACACTAAAACCACAGCAGCAAACCAGCAAATGTTAGCATTTCTCGCTCATTGAAACTGAGAGTCTGGTAATAATGAGTGAAATGTCCCAACCAGTTCTAAGATACGAAAGACAAGCCAGAAAACCAACAGAGAGAAATATTTTTGTATTTGTTTCACAGCTTCCAAATTCTGCTGGAGAATATTCCACTCTTCCAGATGTTTTCTGAGACACACATACACACACACTGATTTGAAATGCTGTGTTGCTTCTAAGCCGACCAGACCACACCGTACCATCTGGGAGAGGGCAAGGTAACAAGTGCAAATGCCCCATCAGGAGATGCTGCTTCAGACTGGAGCTCGATGCCTTCTACAGCAGCATGTTACTGCCCTGGGTTCTGTACTTAACACTGCTCTGGTTTTGTCCCTGCTTTGCAGGCATTTTATTTTTATCATGGGTAAGAGCAGGAATGTGTGTGTCTGTGAGAGAATGAGCATGGGGCTGCAGGCTTCATCTCAGTGCAAATAATATTTTGGCAGGAAACCTGCAGGAGATTAAATTAGGGGCCTAACGACTGAATATTAAAACATTTCAGACTCTGAGTTCCTTTAAATAAGCAGCTACAAAACAAGGAAGCAGTCTGACAAAATTCGCAGGTCCAAAGCACTAAAGGAATCCACTAAGGGTCACTTGTTTATTGATGCAGATTTAAAAGGACCTTTTTTATTATTTTTATTAGTAGCTGTATATGTCAACTTGCTATTTCCTCAATGCATTTTGAGTCCAGATTAGCTAAAGTTTTAGGTGTTGGCAGACTTGCTACAATAGAAGGGAAATGCCAATGGAATAACTTTAAACATGATCCAATCCCTGATGATTCATTGGATGTGTTAAAATTTCCTTTGAGACCGTGTAAGTAATGCAGGGACTGGAGTGCAGAGTGCCTGTGACTCAGCTCTCTGCAAGGCAACGGGAGGATGTCAGAATTACTCACTGGGACAGGAGGAATCTCATTTATCTATTTATAGGCAAGGCTGAGATGAGCTCGTACCATTAAAGAGCTGAGTTTGCCAGTTCCCATAAGGGAAGGAGGAGGGAAGGACCTCAGTTTAGCTGTTGAAATAAAAGCTTCAGTATCAGCCTCCTTTTTTCCCCCCACATTTCCAAATCTGATGACTGGCCAGTTAGATTTTCCCCTGCTCGCACAAGCAGCGCAGAGCTCTTAGCCCCGGGCTCCCGGCCTGTGCCAAGAGCAGCGCAGCCCTGTGAGCCCCTGCCCTGGCCGGGGGCACCAGCTGTGCCTCCCAGCCCTCCCGAGGGGCCCGCGGCATCGCCGGCTCAGCGCCCCAAGGCCTGGGGTGCTCCTGCTGCTGCAGGGGCATTACCGTGGCATGTATCTGTACAAATTTCATTGAAGACCTGCTTGCTAGAGGCCAGTGCCCTCTTTGCCAAAACGCTGTCTACTGCCTGTTTCTCTTCGGAGATGTACAGCGTTGTCCCTTGGCCAGGCATTGTGACTGACGAGACATCAGCAGAGGAAAGGGGCCAGGAGCTGAGCACTCGCCTGCTGCCAGCTCCCAGGTGAGAGCCAGGGCGGCTGCACGGAGGCGAGGCAGTGACTGCCAGCATCAGGACAGCAGTTCCTGCAGACGTTAACTACGTAGACTCAGGCTTGGGAGGTGAAAGATGGTGACTTTCTGGGTAAAAAGCAAGAGCTCAAACCCACAGTAAAATGTTTTAGTGGCACTGTTTCTATGATACAGCTGGCACTTCACAGCACACCGTTCGCCTTAGCTTCCTTCATAAAAAAGAGATCACTACTCGGGAGGGCCAGTGTGAGTCCCAGTCGTTTATCACCCTGCTCCATCACTGGGAATACATTTGTGGTGTTGGTCTGGGCCGTTCCTTTCAATTCCCTGCATGTAACCATCACCATGGCTGACTCCCTACCCGTAAAGAAGTTATCTAGGAACACAAGGCTCTGGATTACTGATCCAGTCTCCCACTAATAGAGTCAATTACATCATATCACACTTGCTGGCAGGCTATTCCAGCAATTCATTTTAAATTTCCAGCCTTAATATCATTTGTTCTTGTGCCAGCATCGTAATTTAGTTTAAACAATTCACTTTTTTTCTCTGATCTTTACCTATCAGATGTATTTACTGAATACAATCCTATCTCCTCTAGTCTTTGTTTTGAGAAACTAAACAAATGAAGCTCTTCTAGTCTCCTCTTGTTCTAAACCCTCTGATCATCCTCAATGCCCTTCTCTGTACCTGCTAATCCTCCTTGAACATGAGTGAACCTGTATCTTCTAGGATTGTGTTTGCCTTTCCATATCAGATCGGTGGCTCACAGTTATCCCTCGGAGCAAGTAATTCTCTATGTTTTTCTTTCCACCACCCTGCTTTTGTCATTCTCAAGTAAGTAATGTGATATTCTAGTTATTAATTTCTAACTGCGTGTCTTTATACTTTGCCTATTCTATTTCAGACAAATTCTGTCATTCAGTTATTGCTGATTGATGTTCTGATCCTCCTCTGTACTAACAAAGCCTGTGTCCTCAGCAGATTTCTTTACTACATTCCTACTGCTGTGCCAGAGTCATTAACGAAACAAGTAAGACTGGGCTCAAGACTGACCCGTGAGGAGTTCCACTTATTAACTGCCTCTCCTTTCCACAGAGCTCCTTGTCATTTGCTTTAGCAGTTCTGCATTCGCCATCCACGCTAATCCCCATCTTCTCAACTTCAGCTAGTAATTTCCCATGTGGAATAATATCAGATTCTTCACTCAAGTCTGGATAGAGTAAATCACCTGTATTTCATTTGTCTAGAAAAAAAAATCAGTCATCAAAGAGAAATATGAGGTTAAGCTGAGCTCCTTTAATGCGCCAGTTCTTTCCAAATCCTGGGATGAAAATCTGCCAGTGCACCTTGATCTGAGCACACTGAATTCTTTAAGCCTTTCCTTCCATCTTACATGTGGTAATTTTCATTCCCTTATGTATGTTCCTACTAGAAATCCTGTCTTTGCCCCGCTGTTTAATATGATGATCTCTACTGAAAATGTAGGCAAAGTGTTTTTAATTCATTTTTAGACCATAAGTAGACTGGTCTAATCTCAGCCCCGTTCCCACTACATAATGACAGCATTTCTCTTTTTCTCTTTTGGATTTATCTAGCTGAAACGTTCTGCCATCTGTTTAATTTCCTTTTCAAAGTCTAATTCACAAGTTTACTTTTGACATTTCTCATTCTACCCCTACATTTCCTGACCTCAGCAAATTAAAATCGGATGACTGAGGCAAATACTGCCTCCAGTCTTCTGCCCCGCCACTCTCCTCTGATGCCGCTCTTGTGGTGAGGTTGACACAATAGCTTATAAAGCAGGTTCAGAACTGCTGGCCTGAACACGCCACTGCCATGACGGCTGTTCAGGACCTGCTGCGTAAGCTGCTTAGTCAGCCCTGTGGCAGGGGTGATGAGCTCCATCAAAGAGCAAAGCAGGTGGTCGTTCCCTGCAGAGGTTCCCCTCCAGCCATCTGATTTCAGTCCCTGGCTGCGTGTGAACTGAACACCCTCTTGCTGATCAGACCTTCTGCCCATTCCTCGCCTGCTCTCAGTTAACTCCCCCCATGTGTTTGGGGCTGGTTATTTATCCCATTGGGTTTGGAGTGTTTTCCTTCAGGGTTTGTCCTCCTGCACGTTCCAGCTAGTTTTGGAATCCAGTTTCCATCACATTCAACTCCTTGGCTCTTTGTGCAGTTGATTCCACTAATTAGTTCCCTTAATTTCTCAACATTTGCCCTTTTTGAGTTGAATATGTTTGGTGTATGACTACAGACAGTGCTGGAGACTCGGCCCTAATGAGGTACATTTAAAAGCTGTTTCTTAACCAGAGTCTTCAGAGGCTCTGGATGACTCACAGCTTGGTGCTTTAGAGACAGTAGAACTGCACTTGCCTTTCCGTGTGTGTGAGACTCCACACCACCATGACACTTCTCAGTGCTAACTAGCATTTTCATTTACAGACAACTGAAACATAAAGTGCCTAAAGATACATTTCAGAAGATACGGCCTTGTATGAGGAATTAGTTAAGCACCTAAGGTGAAGTACAAAGCTTCCTAACCCCACTGAGATCACTGCAGCAGTCTAACGTTGCTCACTTGAAAACTAGGTGTCTGTGCCAGCCTATTTGCTTTGAATTATGTCTTGTTCTTGAAGAAAGCAAAGCACATCCAGACTGCAGATCAACCTCTCCCAGACACAGGCAGCAAAGCCCTAGCTGAGACCGGCTGTACAAGGCCAGCATTAGAAAAGAGGAGCCCTGCCCTCAAAACACACTGGAAAAATGTACTAGTCCCCTAAGCCCCTTTAAAAATCCAGGCCCTGCTGTCACTTGGGCTATCTGTATTGAAAATAGGGTCTGAACCTTCGCAGCGGGCCATGGACCCGCTCACTGATTTTCCACACTCCCTCGACAATCACTCTGGCATCCTGCCCGTGACACGTGTCCTCGCTGTACCTGCTTCCTCAGCTGCAGAACGGCAGCACCACGGCCCTCGCTTCCCAAGGCAGTGCGGGAGTGACGCCACCACAGCACCAAGGCCATGTTGCCATCCTTGATAGACGGAAGCAATCTTCTACTGGCAAACTGGTGCATGGTCAGACTCTATACTATAGAGACGAAATGGCACAGCAAAGCAAATTTCTCTCCTTTCCTCACCTCTCTGCTAATATACTTGAAAATACTTTGGAGTGGGAGAAAAATGTGCCCCTCTCCCAAAGCATGTCTGCCTTGAATGCCCACTGCTCTCCTGGGCACCTACTGACCTTGGCAGTGTCACAGGACTCATGTGTTTTTCTAAAAGAGTAACCTCCTTGTGAACAGGCTCTTTGCTTTGGGAAGCACAAAGCAGTCTTGTCTCCCAAGTGTCCGAGCCTTCTTTTCACGTCTGTTTATTCCTTCACTAGCATTTATTTTTGGCCTTGAAAAAAAAACACAACTCCACATTAAAGGGATGGCGTCCAGTTAAAACCCACAGGCTGCACCACCCCTTCGCTCCCTCTTTGCAGGGGAAGGCAGTGGAGGAGACCAACAAAAAAGAAATAGAGAAAAATCTGTTGCCTGTTGGGCACAAAACTGCTTTTGCTTTCTAGTGAAAAGGCAGCAGAGCATCCTCAGAAGCACATAGCAACTGGTCAAACTGGCCAAGCCTGGATGCCTGAGGCTTGTTTGTAATCGTAATAACAAATCCAGGGGCCACATTTCCATTTGTCCTGGAGAGCCTTTCCAGCTGGGATTGCTCAGGGGAGTGAGACACCGATGTTCCACAATGTGGTATTCCGTTGTGGTGTGTCTAACTCTTTGGCAATCCCAGACTTTGCAACATCGCCCATCAATGACACCAAATCAGAAAGATGGCATTTTGTGCCTCTTCTGCACTGACTCTGCAGCCCTTTTGGCAACTGCAGTGCCAGCACGACAGGACAAGGCTTCTTACGCTGTGTGAAAGAGCTTAGGAGGGGCTGCAGGTGATCCTTGCCTCCTGAGACCAGTGCCAGCTGCACGCACCCTTCTTTCCTGCTCAAGGCTAGTGCTAAGCCAAACAAAAGCGCTTAGGCTACCAGTGGCTTATGCTCACCTGTTTGACTTTGCAGAGGAGAAGTATTCACAGATGCAGTGCCAGCTCTGTGCCCGTCACCTCCCAGCAGAGACTTGTGACTGTGTGTGGCCCGATGCAGCTGCAGAAGGGCCATCTAAGGGCACACAAAGCTGAAGTCTGAGGCACAAAGTTCAAGGCAGAGGTCCTGTATTGACAGTGTGTGTGGTCAAGACCTGCATTCCTATGGGGAAAGGCAGAGGAGGAGAGCAGAACTGCATCAGGAGCTCTTCGAACTGGATCTGCAAGAGGAGATAAGCTCCCTTGGCAATGACTATGTTTTGGGGCCACCCATCAGCATTCAGCATCCCACATTAGGCAGCTGCGCTCCCTTCCTATAGCACGATGACTTAGTTGGGCACCTGAGAACAACGTTATTAAAGCACCCTGCTCTCAAGACCTATGTGACAGTGACCGCAGCCCTGTTCACTGAAATCAGTGGGACTCTCCCAGAGGCCTGATTCATCTCCCTCCTACCTCAATACCTCATCCCTTTGGTCCACTGACTTCTATGAAATTAGAGCTGTCAGGCCCTGGATGTCCACAAGGGCATGGCTGGGCCAAAAGAAATAGGGGTAGCAACGCCTGGACATTATAGAAACTGAGACCTCAGGAAAGACTGTGTCTGCCTTGCACGCTTAGCAAGTTAGCAGAATATTAATGATGCATCACTCATAATGAGTGAGTGCTTCTGGATGCTCGGCTGACTTCGGCAAGGGGCACTTTGAGAAGGATAAAACTGCATTTTGATTGCTGAGAATCTTCCTCCAGTAATAAGATGTGCCCCATGGGATGCTGGTAACATCAATATGTATTGTCTGCAGAGAGTAGCTAGGGGCTAGGGTCTTACGTTGCTAAACTGTATACACAAAACACTTACCCCTGAATATCACATCAGTCCAGACCCAGGATTTACAAACATAGAGGCAGCCACAGGTGGGCTGTCCTCCAATTAGCCCATGAATCTAGAAAGAAAAAAAAATTAAGTAATTGTTATTCTTTCTTTTGCATATAAAACATCATTAAAATAATTAGAAAAACAGATGCATTGTATCAGTAACTGACAAATTAAGAATGCGGTCACGGTTGTTCAGGAATCCACAGCCTCCTTGCAATACCAATAATGATTATTTATAGCCCACTATGCAAGGAAATTAGCCCAGAAAAACTGAATGATTATAATGTAATACAGTCATCCCAAGGGAGAAGTCTAGTGCAAGGTGCAGGCAGCCAAGCTCTCACACCATTTTATTGTCTTGAATTACAAACTTTATTGTAAGTACTGTTTGTGTATTTTGTACAGAATGTCTCGGTTCCTCTATAACAAATACCCATTTTATTCCTGCTGAATTTCATTAAAGTTACCTCTGATTTATAGTTAAGATCAGAGGCAGATCCGTATTACTGCTTTATGTATAAATCTCTTAGCTGCCTGTTTGCAAGGATGTGCAGCTTGGCAGAAGCAGGAGCTGAGGGAAGGAGCTGGGCGGCAGGCTGGCTGCTAGTTTTGATATTACCGTAGCATCTGGAGAAGTTACACACAGCACTAACATAAGGTATGAGAAATTCGCTGCTCTTGAAAAGAGCTAACAAAGAAAATACACAGACGGTGGGAGGTAAGGAAGAGCCACAGAAAAGACAAGGAGCTGTACAACAACACACAGCCAGCGACCGAGGGAGGGAGGAACAGATCCCTCGTCTCGCAGCCCTCTCCAGCTTCCCACTGCCTTTTGGTCCTTTCTATTTCTGCCTGTGGATGCGATGCGTCTTTAACTAGAAGCTCACTCCAGAAAAAGAAAATAGTAAGGTTTTCTTCTTATTTGTCAAGAGAACCAACTTTCTGCTAGTTGTGCAAACAAATGCTTTCCTGTGATTAATACCTGTCTCCTGTGCTAAAGACGTCAGTCTCTGCATGGATCAAATCCTAATAAAGCAAAGCTCTCTTCTTAGAAAAGAACATGTTTTCCATTCTTTCTGCTAACATTCCTGCTCACAATTGCCCTTGTTTAGCCCTATGATAATTTTATGATGCAGTCCCAACATAACTCACAGTACTTCCCATTATTGTGTGCCACAAGTGTTTACAGAGCCATTTTTGTGGTAGATACCAGCCTTTAGACATTCCACATTTCCTGTTTCACTGCACCCAATCACACTCTGTTCAGTACTGAAATGCAAGTCTCTAATTAATTTATACACAACGAAGTACTTCAGTCATTGCAACGATAACGTAATGGAGAACAGCCCATTAGCAAAAACTGGCTATCTAGCATGGACAAATTATTTTCTTTTCATGTTTCCAGCAATATTAAGGTCCATTAATCATCTTTAAAAAAAAAACTACCCCAATCCCAAACTGCCTTTACACTTTTCCACTAGTACTAAGGGTGTCTGTATGGGATACCTGGGCCAGTCTTGTTTTCTCTCACAGAAAGGAAACCTCTCTGATACACGGAGAAGAACTGGGTTTTCACCACCACAAAGGACTTCACAACTGGTCCAACTCTGCTAATACTCTCTTTATAGGATCAGAATATAATAGCCCAGTTTTAACAAAAAGAAATCAAGATCAAACTCAATGTATTCTGAAGGAGTGAAAATTCCTAGCAACAGCTGAAAGGGAAGTGGAATTCAAAAATGCCTCTTTCATCTTTATCAAATTACTATTCAGTGCAGTTACATTTATTAATAACAACATCCCTTAAACCACATTGTGAAAATGCATTAGCAAGAAATGCTTTAAAATGTTCAACAGGCTGTAACAGATTATTTATCAAAAGCTAAAACAATTAAATACTATAAGCAGAGTGGGCATTTTTATGGGCTATGGAGCTTGCCAGAGGGCAAGTACATTCAGAAATGGAGCGTTTGCATGGCGTAACACAACTTTTTTCTTTAATTCAATCATCTACATTAGCAAGGGGTAATGCAAGCTAATAGTACTCTCTGAGTTTTTCTTCATCTCACTTCTGTCTGTACTTGCCCCTAAAAATGCTGATGGTCACGTCAAAGTTGTCATCTGTGGCGTTTGCTACATGTGGAGGTATCAGCCTGCTGCTCTGAATCCAGTACGGAGAGAGGGAACCTGTGAGAGCGGATCACGGCGCACAGAGGAAACGCGCTCTGACTTCACTGTAACAAACCCTGACAAGAGCCCTTTAGAAGTTGTTTAACTGTCCCCACGAGGGTCAGACTTACCAAGACTGGCCTGGGAGCAATCACCACTTTGTTTTCTCTTTCAGCACACCCAGCATTTGCCCTGGAAGTTCCCATATTCCCCTCTTTCATCTCTTGGGTTTTTAAAACACAGCTTAAACGTTGATCACTGTCGAGTAATCACTATGGAAGTACCAGATATCGAGACTAAACTCAGATGACACATTTTGTCATTACCTTCACACAACAAATTGCCAGTCTTGGCTATTGTGCACACCCTGCCCCACCAAAGGTTTGGTCAGATCCCGGGGGGGGTCGTTACAGAAGGACCGACTGCGTTGTCCTGCTCTCAGTTGCTTCCAGTTTGCAGCAGAGAACAATAATGGCACAGAGAGCTCGGCACCGCTCCGCACTCATTCCCCAGCCGTGACTGTATCTATCACAGCCTCCCGCTGCATCAGCGTAAGGGGGTTTTCGAAGACATTTTCTTTGTTGCTGCAGAAGGCAAAGCCTAAATCAGGGATTACAGGGAGAGGCGACGGGGAAGGGGTAGGAGATGCAGTCGCAGCTGGGGAGCGAGTGAAGCAGCAGCTCTGGGGCTCGGTCCGCTGCCCGGGCTGCACACGGGGTGGCTGTGGGCTGTATTAGGTTTTTGCTGACTTGCTGACAGATCAGCCCGTGCAGGTTCTCCTTCCATATCTGATCATTCCCTAAATCTGTAAGAAGATGCTGGAGGCAGGGGTCAGATGGTTTCTGAGGCACATACAGTGCAGCCCAAATGCAGCCCAGTTCCCTCCAGAGTGAAAAGCTCTTCGCACCTTTAAGCTATATGTGTTTCATTCACCTGAGGCGGACAGACAGACCCGTAACGCAGACGACCTGCACGCCGTGTTCATTTGTTCCCCCAGTGCGCTCCCCTTAGGAGGGCGAAACGGTGGCAGAACAAATTAGTGGCAGAATGTATCTTCTACAATCGGACACGAGCCAACTTGTTAGATTATTTTCTGTCCCAGCTGCGATTGCAGCTCCGTGCTCACTTTTGACCGGACACAACTAGAAAACACATACTTCCATGGGCCAGAGCAGAGATGTGCAGCTACAGCTGCCTGGTGCTTAGCTGGTAACGTGCAGCACATGGGGGAAAAAAAGAAAGTTAGAAATGAAGGGTACATTCCCACCCCACCACAGCCCCACTGCAGAGCTGATGGCTTTCAGGCTGGGGCAGAGAGAAGGCTAAAATTTCTTGGGTGTAATGACAGATTGTGTGGCATGAAGCATTGGAAGCTGTATGTCAGGGCTTGAGCTGGTGGGTGCAACTCGTCCAGCCAGATGAAAGCAGTCCAGACTAACGCTGGTGAGACAATACTTGGCATCTCGCAGGCACAATCGTTCTTGGCTGTAACATCCCCCTCCTGGTTCATTTTCTGTTTTCTCTGTTGCTGACCTCCAGCGATGGAGGAAAGGGGCTGGACGGGGAGAGGAAAAAAAGAAGGCAGTGGACGGTGCTGTGAGCAGGAGAGGGGCCTGTAGGAAAAGAGGGGGAACAGCTGTGGGGCTGGGAGGGAAATGGAGACAGGGGAATGAAATAGATATGCTTCCCCTTTGGGAGGATGGGCTGAGCCAGTCTGAACAAAAAAGGGCTAAAATGAAAGGGAGGAAACGAGAGAAGAAAGATGGAACAAGGAAGATCACAGAGAACAACAGGAAGCAGTGCTAAGAGGACAGAGATGAAGGCTGGACCTTGGGGAAAAGCAAACAGAGAAAAAAACTTCAGGAATATTGTGCAAAAGACAGAGAGAATAAATTAAAAAAAAGCCCTATAAAAGTGCCAGCTACCCAGCTGGTGTAAGTGAAACTCCAGTACACTTACGTCAACGCCACACCACTGATCAGCACCAGAGGAGGAGGTTTGGGGTCGTTTTTTAATTGCATGGAAAGGCTTTCAGCGACGCAGAACATGAACTCCAGCTTCCACTGAAGTCAAAGGGGTTTAGAGGTGCTTACAGCCACAAAAAACAAGACCCAGCTTGATAAAGCCCAAGAGACAAGACGCCACATTACAACCTCGAGAACAACCAGCCTTTCACCTTGTCTGACTTCCACCTCGAGGCCCAGGGTGGTAAGAGCAGCACATGTGGGGAGGGGGCACCCGGAAGCCTCTGCACCCCCACCAGGGCCACTGCCCTCGCGCTGCCCTACCTGCGCCACAGCAGCCAGCTGCTTCGTTCTCCCTGATGAGCAGTGAGGTCCTTGATTTACATATCTAAGCTTGAGTAAGGGTAAGGGGCATCCGCTTTGCTGGTTGAAGTGAAATGTTTGGCTTATTGGCATGGCTTGTTTAATTTGGCTCTTGGTGCTCAGTCGGTGTTATTAGAGAAAGCAATAAAAACGCATTAAATACTAGAGACTACACTAAAACAACACGGAGCATGCAATGCAAACCAAAAAAAGCAAGGGGGCCGCGTATGGAGACAGCCATTCCCTCCTTCAATCATCCTCTTCTATATGAATATGGCGAGTGTTACCATGCTGTTTGGAGGGGTGGAGGGCCCCGTGGTCACAGCACGTCTGGGAAGTATCCGATCTGTATCCGAGGTTGGCTCCTTCCCCCAGTGCCAGGGTGACTGCTGAGGTCAGAAGTGGGGGCAGGTATTTAGCTCTGATGGAAGCTGCCAGTTCAGAAGTATTGAGCTCCCAAAACTGAAGGCTCTGTCAGAGTTTTGTTTCAGTCCAATCTCCCCAGAGGCAACAAGTGTCCATCCTCAGCTGTATCTCCCTCCAATCTACACAAACCATCATTAAAGAGAAGTCTGTGCTCTGCTGTGCACCCAAAATGTTCTTCCCCTCCTGGTCTGCAGATCGTGTGCCGTCTGCCACCAACCCTACGAATCTCAGCGGCTGCAGAGAAGGATGCTGAGCTACGCACAGGGAGCAAACACCAGCAATGGAGGCTCTGTCACTCCGGTGGCAGCAGCTGGGACTTGTGTCAGCCTCCCAGGCTGCAAATATTGACCAGATTGTCACAGATGTTGAATTTAGTTGGTCATCGTGAAATCCTAATTCACCTCAGCAACACGCCTTCATACGCTGCTATGGTTCATTAGACGGATTTCGGCTCTTCCCCTGCTTGCTCAAGGCTTCTGCAAAAGACGTTCCTCCATCTCTGCAGTCCTTTGCAAACCTTGAGGCCCATTTCACACAAGCCACTTTCCTGAACTTGCAACTAGTCACACCTTAAGCAATCACATGCCATAGCAGCTCACCCGTCAGCTGCACAGTCTTAAAACATCTGGGTTCATCTCACAGCCCTGGGAGGTAACGCCCAAGGGCCTTGCTGCCAGGTCCGCTGGGAACAATACTTGTTCCCTAGGGATGACTCCCCACAGGGGTCAGAGAACAGTTAAAGCACAGTTTTGTCTATCTTTGGTCAACCACATGCAGCCTGGCCATGCTTTTAGCGGTGTCTACCAAAGATCACCAGAGCCCGTGAGTTGTTGCATGCAGCAATGTGGAAGATTTCATCCCCTTTTTCCCTCCAGCGAGTGGTTCCAGAAGGACTTTGAAATGCTGCAATCATCTCCTACACATCCTTGCTGAGCTCCTACCAGACTGAATTCTTACACTTGCCATGTTTTGGCCAAGACATCACTTTCTTTCGACCACATAACAAAGGGCAGATCCCCCCCACCACAGGGAGGGACTGAGATGTCAGCAATGACATGTCTGTCACCTGCTCAGGCTGGTGCTCACTGCTCTACCCCAGCTTCTGCAGCTCAGTCAGATTTCTCGGTTCCTGCTTCGGCCTTGAGCTAGGACTCCCGGGGCCCTGAGATGTGCCCATTTTGTTAACTGGTTGGAGCCACAGCTGTAGCCTTGCATTTCTCCTGCACCATGAAAACCACAACTGCATGTCACATCTGGGCAAATGGCAAGGTGATTATTGTAAAGCCTGGGCTTCCTAAGGAAACAAAGCTTTACGTGTGATCACAGTGTATGTGTGTGGGTCTGAGTAGTTCTTGAATGTGTCAGACTGTTTCAACAAGACAGAGAGGAGGATTTCTCCAAGTTCCCAGAGGTGCCCTGGAGATGACAGATGAAGGATACAGACACCATTAGCATCCCCTGAGGAAAAAGCAGCAGCGAGTGGTCCCTCCACATCAGACAGCAGAGACGCCACAAGGGTGAATGCTGTTCATTAGACCCGCTGATCATGAAATTACTCGTTAATAATCTCAGTGTGCCTGATAACCTTCTCTTGGCACTCACTTCCCCGGCCTGTCTGGAGCTGGACCCAGCACAGCTGTTACTCTAACAGCTTTCCTCACTCACCTGCCCATCGCCCTGAGGCCTGAACGAGGAGGGTACCTAAGTGCTACCGCAGAACAGGTAATGAGGAAACAGCGAGAGGATGGAGACGACAGGAGCTGCAGCGGGGCGACAGCTGTCCCTTGGCACATCCATTGTTCCTGTTCAGAGAAGCAGCTTTAAGAAAGTGGTGTAAATTACAGGAACTGGATCACTGGCTTGAACAATGTCAGCACGTCCCTTTGAGGGCATTCTCTCCCCCTACACCATGAAACGACAAGTTATTATTTAACAGCAGACCTCACACAGAGGAATGTTTTTCTGTATTCATGACCTCTAACAAGTATAACAATTGTTTACTATACTCTGAGCAATCCAGCAGTAGCTATAATGTGATAATTATAGAGAAATCTTCCTAAAAATATATTTCTGATGCATCAGCAAAAGCTCAGCAGGCCCCTCCAGCTGGCACTGAATATATGAGTTAAGCCCAATTTGAGAATCAGATCGTGAACGATGTTTTGTGCAGCTGTGCAAAGACTCCGGTGAGGAGCTCTGGAGCAGATGCCTTGCAGCAACTAGAAGTAGCAGAGAAGCAGACAGGGAAGGAGCCACAGGTTCTTTTCTCAATGGTTAACGACAATGCAAAACATCAGGCCCATTTTCAAGACGGATAAACTGAGGTTCTGGAAATCACACCACCACCATTTTCTAATCTGGCTACTGACCTGTTGGTGTCTGGTTTTAGAGGTTCAGCCTGAGTCCAGGCTGTACCAGCATTTTTCATGGAGTGAGTTGGCTCATTATTATTATTTTATTTCATCCCTACACACTAGAATAGCATCTGGAGGTTCCTCTTCTCTGCGCTCAGTGTTAGCAAACTCCAACTCATGTTCTTTGAGGAAGGATCTATAACGGCTTCAGCTGCTGCCACCTCGTAGCAGAACCACCAAAAAGCCACCCTTCTGCCACTGCAGTTCAGAGCCCCGAGGCTGACCTAACCCCACTGCTGCTATTTTAGCTAATCAGTCTGTGAAGGGGAATGCCGGGGCACAGGTGTTTGTTTTCTTCTTCCAGCACTGTTGCAGCGCAGCACTTCCCTGGAGACAAGCTGGATTCTTCAGAGACTCCGAGCTACCTTGGGAGCCCCTAAACGCTTCTGTGCCTCAATTTCCTCACCTGCAAAAAAGGCCAAGATGAAAAACCTTCAACCTAGGGCTGTTTTCAGGTTTGGAAAACACTTTTAGCACCTTGAAAGAAGGTTTCTGTGGAAGCCCAAACTGTAATTTATTGCTTCAATTAAAAAAGTGTGTGTTTTACAATCCACAGTCTGTTTGCACTTCTACTTCTTATAGCTATCTCTCTAAAAAGAACTCGGCTCTGGTAGCTCATGGCTTTGGCACAGCTTGTCAAATAAGCAGGCTCACCAACCCTTCCACGATACACAGTGCTTCTGTGTAACTTTGCAGGCTGTGTTTGACTTGTCTGAACTTGAACAGTCACCACTGATTGATTGGCTTCTAAAAATATCCACCCGCCATGGTTCGAAGTCCAGAGAGCTCTTGTTGATTTAGATGGAGACCTTCTTGCTGGTCAGAGGCTAAGACAGACATCTGACACCCGGGCACTGCTCTGCCCCGGCCCTGCTCTCTGCCTCCCGCCCAGGGAGGGACCGGCAGAAAGACCCTGCGTGCCAGGCAGCATCCCCCCTCGGCAAAGCCCTGCTCCCCCACACTTGACAGCTCTTGGTACTGATAAGGGGAGCAAATGGCAGGATGAAAGCAGCCCTACGGATCCCTTCCCTTCCTGCAACCCCATGTCCAGACTCCCCCTGCAGCTATTGGTAAGAAGGGGGATGAACTGCAGCCCCCACGAGCCCAGGAGATGCTGTAAGTGATCCCAAAAGAGATGGAAGAGCTCCAAGAGGCAGGTCTGCACTGCCGCAAGAGGAGGCATGGCAGCACGCTCTGGAGAAGGCTGCAGACACGTGATTATGGCTACGACAGCCACCACGAGAAAAGCCAGGCTACGATCTCTATTGGAGGCCATGGACGCCTTGTTGTTTTATAAACCTGTCACTACTGGCTGTGTTGCAGCTCCCAGATCCCATCATCAAGCCAGCTTTAAGAGAGCGCTCCATCCCAGGGCACAGGGCCAGGATTCCCCCCTTAGGGACCGTGGTGTTTGCACCCCCAGCTACCCACACCCAAATCACTAGAGCTGAAGCCTCAGAATGCATTTTGGAAAGCGAAGGGCGTGCAGGGGCGAGGGGAGCCGTGGTTCGAGGAGAGGAGCCCAAGCAGCTGAAACCTTCCACTGAGGGAAATGGCAGAAGGGTGGAGAGCACGGATACAGTCAGGAGCAAAGCAGTGTCTGCTCACTCCCACAGAGATGCATCGGTACCGGCGTACCCTGGGAATGCAGCAGCACCAGGTTTGCAAAAGATGAAAAAACCAAGACAGACTCAGCACCACACACCACCACGGGCAGGGCTCGGGCCACGCTGATCGCTTACCTGCTGATGTGGAAGCTGGCAAAGCAGAGTGCAGTCTAACATATACACGGGATGTTGCCACGTTACTGAATGCATCTTAACACAGCGGGATCTTTTCTAAGTGATGTATTATAGCTGAGCTAAAACCTAAATAGTAAAGCCCACTTTCAGCTCTCTGGAAGATCACAGCTAGACAGCTGCGTATGGAATACCAGGCTCATGGAAGAAATTAATGGTATTCTGGGAGCATACAGGGCTGGAGATGGTCACTGCAGCCAGACTCCACATGCAATCCCTTCGGTAGAAGGGTTACACAATGGGACCCTGGCCCTGCTGTCCCAGTGCAAGGTCTCGCAGCACCTGGTTCTCTGAAGCCCAGAGCCCTCCTCGTTTCTACCTTAAGTGTATTCCATGACATTTATAATCATTCTGTCAATCAAAGATTTCCTTTCATTTATATAATATTCTTCCTTCTGTTGCATCTACAGAAAGCAATGCCTTCACTTCAGCTCTGCTACGCTAAACAACCCACACTCCTTTGGTTACTCCTCTTGTCCCAGCCACCTTCTGAGTTCCACTTTGGATTTAGCTTCCCAAAGATGGATGATGAGAACCGACCGCAACTTTCCAGACAAAGGTTCAGCCGTTCCTTGCACAGTGGCAGGAGAGCTTCCTCATCTTTTCTGGAAATATCTTGCCTGATAAACCCTATGATCTCATTTGGCTTTTGTGTTTAGTTTTAAAAGGGGTATAAAGCAGGCTTTCCAATATTTCACTTCATTTTATTTTAGTGTTTGTAATCTGGAAAGAAGAGGGTAGTTAAACTGACTTTTTAATTAAATTCCTTTAAATCTTTGAAAACAATGAAGAAAGAAGGATAGCAAACAAAGTAAGACAGAAGAATTACCATGTGTATAAGCAGGGGTATTTTTCCTGTAACACATTTATATATAAATCTCTTTTTCAAAAACTTGTAACATTTCTCAGTTGCTCAGTCTGTCTCCTGGGTAACTGACACCTCACAAGAGGAGCCTTGTGCCTCTGCTCTTCAGTGGGACACAAGACTTGGGAACTCTATTGCAATTCTCCTCTAAATAAAAAGTATTCCCGATTTCTTGAAGGTGAGGAGAGCTTGCAGTACTGCATCCTTCTCTCTTTGCTACTCTCTGTCTTCACACAGCTCATGAAAACAAAAGGCTCTGAGCAGCAATACCTTCATTAAACCAGGGGGTTGGAGCCATGGTCCCTTCAGGCACACAGACTCTTTCTATAGGTCTGTGAAAAGCTCCTAAGAATTTACAAGAGTAAGGAGATAGAAAATAAGCTTAGGTTTGCTGTAAAAGGTTTCAAACCTGCAGAGCCAAATGTTTATAGCTCTACAAATTAAAAATAAGGTTGGAAAACCCTTGCTTAGCTAAAATAACCTGACAAAGGTCCTCTGCCATCAGCACAGCATCTACAGGATGAGATCTCACCGCTTACGCTGGGTGTGGGAGAAAGTGTGTCTGTCTGAAGGCTCAGACCCTGCAATTCAATTAATTCCATGGTGCAATGGTTCTGACCATAACACAGACATCTGAGCACAGAGCTGCATCCTGACTACACCCCATGTACCAGCGTGGCGGGAGCGTTAGCCCCAAGACATCAGGGCAGCTGGAAGCACCAATTTGACCAAGCTTGTCATCTGCCGCTGCTACGGCTGGCCACAAGTGGCACAGAGTGGATGTAAAACACTGGAGGTCATTGGCACTTAAACTCACAGGGCACTTCAAAAACCCACGGCATTAAGGCTGGAACATGTTTGCCATTCTCACTGGCACTGGGGAATCAGGAAGATGATGGCGTGCAGGTTGCTCTCCGTGACCCACGCAGCCCCAGGCACTGCGTTACTCTGTGACAGGTTTGTACTGCAGCAACACCTCAAAGCTCTCTCCAAAACTAGACCTTTGTGGCAGCTGGTGCCATACAAGCACAGAGCACTTTTAATGCACATTCAGCCTATTTAAAGTACAGATTTCAGAAATGTGAGACTGCTGGGTATCAAGGGCCACTCCACTGTCTACCAAATGGCTCTCAAACATTGCCGGCTGCTTGCCCTTTAGTAATAGCTACTTTATCTTCTCTACAACTTGCCTAATTTATTTTTTTTAAATTGTTGTTATATTCCTTTTTTTTTCCTCAACTAAGGAGACAATGCTTTCTGTGTCTCCTTCCTCAGACACCACTACTCTCCCAGGGACCTCTCAAACACCGAGGCCAGAAACCAAGTCCAGGAATTGTAGGTTGCAGTTAATCTAAAATTGGTGACTTGTCAATTTTAATAGTTTTAATTTCCCAACTGTCTGCTTGGGTTACACACATAAAACTTTTAAATAATATGCCTTCTCTCTCTCCCCACATAGAAAACCACTGTGTTTCCCTGTCCTCCTTACAGTATGTGACCTTTAGCTGCTCTCCCTTGCTTATCAAGTCAAGGAATTCATTCAGCTCCTCAGCAGCTCCAACCACTGACTCTCCATTCACATCCCTCTAAAGGCCCCACCAGCTCCTTGATTGGTTTAGAAAGATTTATACTTGCGTGCCCCCTCATATCCTTCCTCCTTAGGCTTTGATTTACCATCCTGGCTTCCTTATCACTCCATAGCACTTCCTACATGTTTGTCTTTATAGCTTCTCATTTTCCCTCTTTGAAATCACCAATGAGTTGTGTTTCCTTAATGGCAGTGGGAAAAACTCACCCGGCAAAGAGGCCTACGCAAGGAACTGTGCAAACCTGAGCTCCAGTGGAATGTAAATGGCATTTTGGTTCAGACGCTGGCCCTAAGCACAGGAAGGACTTTCAACCCATATCAAACTTCCTTACGCAGTTCTCAGCCCCTTGCCTGCTTTTACATTTCCTGTGCATTCATTAAAGGAAAGCTTTGTGCCTTCCACAAGGCATGAGGAAATATGACCTTTTTCACCTATTTTCTTAGTGCCTCCCTCCACAAAGAGCTACTCCAACCAGCGCCACTTTCTCTAGCAGAGACAGTGCCACAGCTGCAAAATTTTGCTCTTCATTTTTTCCCCTCCTGGGGTTTGTTATCAATTCGTTACACAGTTTGCGTTACCCCATTCAAGAAACGGGACTAATGGAAAAATGCAAGGTCATGCTGGAGAGGGCTCTGGCTGGAGTGACCACCACCCTAAGGATCCCCATTAGGGTCTCTTGGAGTCACAGATGCACCAACCTGGAGGAAAATGATGGATCAAAGGAAGCCGCAGACCCCTCTCCGCTCAGCTGCTCGTTGGCTGGACCTGAGGTTCGTGTTCCTGATCTTTTAACTCAGCCTTTGAAGTTACTTTCACATTTATTCTCCTACTCCTAAATATTTCCTTCTGCAGGGATTAAAGCTGGTAGTAAAATATCTCACAAATGTTTACGATCACAATTACACCTGTTCCTAGAAGAATTTCACAGTCAATTGAGTCACATTATTCTTTTCATATTGGCCTTTCCTGCCCTGGTATCCAGATTTCCCAACCACATGAACCAAGTGAGAGCCCTGCAGGTTATGATTTCAGAGTATTCTTTAAAGTGTTTTAAACTCAAATCCTCCCCAAATACAGACATGCAAGTCAGGCAGGTAATGAAATATCTTTAGCCAGCTGAACTGCAAAAAAAGGGGGAAAAATGTTTTCTGTAAACATTGCCTCTACAAAGGACTGGGATATGTATGGTCAAGAACTCAGACCAGCTGTTATAAATGTTGCAGAATCACGGATTAGATCAATTTTACCCAAATTAAGGCATTCCTACTTTAGATCGCACAACTTTGATCCCTTGAGGGGGAATTTCAGTTACCAGTGTGAGTTAATACCGATCTGGGTACGACCAATACTCAAGCATGCAAGACGTTGGGCAGAAAATCGGGGGGAAAATTTTAAGCTTTCTTTGGCATTTATTCAGCCTGAATTTCCCAATAGAAAAACAAAAGATCAGCACTTATGGGTGAAATTCCCCCATGACACAACAAGGCTCGCCTAGTAAATAGAAGTTAAGGCACGCACAGTCAGGCCATTTGGAAGTAGACTCTACAAAGTCTAGCTAGAATAGACTAGAACTCTACTAGAAGTAGACTCTACAGAGTCTAGCTCAACTCCTTCACAGAAGGCTGTTGAGAGTCCCTCACTCCCATCAAAATCACCTGGAAATCCCAGGTGATGTAAGGGGAGGAGAGTCTCGATTTGTAAAATATTCCTGGACAGAGTTCAGCTGTATGTAAGACCACTGCCTGTCAACTTCCAGCCCCTTTTCTCCTGTAACCTACTTCAGCTATTAGCGCCAAGCAGCAATAAAACTGTATCCATGTTCACTCAGAAATTATCCTGAAATGCCTTCGTGCAAAGGGAAATAGTTTCACATCCTGCACATCAGATTTCACATGGGAACATCTTTCACATTTCCAGCATAGAACAATTTTTCCAATAGGAAAAAAATCAAGTCCTATATTTGCATTTGCAAGGATCCCCATCACCTTTGAACGCCCATGAAATAAATACGGCTGATAAAAGATTATACAGTCTAACTGCACAAAAGAGCTGACAGTAACAGCACTAAAGCTCTTTGCCACAGAGACTGGGATACCACAGTTACATCCTCCTCTAGTTACATGGAAAATACAGCTTCTCTCTTCCATTGGGATACAGTAACTTCCAGCAAAATGTTCAACAGTTATAGCCCTGTCCTAAAAGCCTCATTGCACAATGCAGTAAAAATAGATGCAACACTAGCACTTACAAAAAATGTGCTGCAACGTCCACCAACACTGCCAAAAACCCACCATGGCCTTGATCCTGCAAAGCCCCACATCGAGTCACTCTGCTTCTTCACACATTTGGAATAGCTTTTCTAAAACCGGCAAAGCTATCCCTAACAGGCCAGGCCCTTTGGGGAATCGGGGACTCCTTTACTCACTCTACCAGTGGAAAATTAAATCAGCTCACTCCTATGTAACCTCTTACAAATAATATTGAATTACCTACAAGTTACTAAAATTAGACTAACAAATAAATTACTTTGTAGCTGAGCTGATAAAATGTGACTGTTTACATTTGATTTAATCCTAGAACTAAGATTAAAGACTACTTCAAACAGAGCCTTTGCCCAATATGTCATATAAAATTCTGCTTGGTTTCAGCAGAGCCGAGAATGACTTTAACAACCTTGTTAATCACAGATTAAGAATGGAAAAGATCCTATTTGGCACCAGGTGTGCCATTAATAACAACCGGGGATGCAGGGGAGCTGCAGAAATGACCTAGCACGAACGCCAAGGAGAAGCTGGGAGCGCTGGAGCTGTGCCATGGCCAAAGCACACCGGGGCAGAGCGGCACTTGTGCTTCCACTCATCGCCCCTTCTCAGCTCGTTTCTGTCTGAATTCCTGTAAGCCTATGTTGAATCCATTTGAAAAGCCAGCAAATATCCCTGGGAATCCAAAATTTCCCAAATAAGTGGTTTCTAGCCTGAATGAAGTCCCCTCCCTTTTTGATGGTTTTTGTCCTTGATGAAACAAGGCACAAAGCTGATGTTCCTCAGACCACCTTTCCCTTGGCGAGGGCATCACATGCATTTCTTCAAACACACAGTTAAGTCCTTGACCATCTCTGGACTCTGCTCAGTGCCTGCGAGGCGCAGGCAGAGGCTGAGCACAGCAGAGCTTCCCGTGCTGGCACGGCCAGTAGAGCTCCCTGCTCTTAACCCACAGACACCTGCCCCAAGGCCAGGCTCAGGGCCAGGCACCTGGGCACTTCTCACGAGAGCTGCCGTCCGCCAGCATCTCACCTGGACATTCCCGTACCTTCTGCCCCACCTCTCTCCAGGGAACTCCTCTGCAGTGCTCCACAGTACTGGTACAGCCACCTGCTACCCTTCACCTCTCCTTCCCAAAAGCATTTTTCTGCTGGGATGGGGAATCAGCTGCTCTTGGTTTATGCAGTGTCTGGTCCATGAGAGACTTGCAGGGTCTATCATGGAAACAGATGTCATGTAGAAGCATGCTTGAGTAGGAAGAAGGTCCAGGCCTGCAGAACCCTGAGCCATTGAGTGAAGCCCCGCAAGGTCCTTTCCACTCATCCCAGGCAGAGTGCCAGCACCACAGGCTCTCCAGGCCCCACCAAACCGCACAGGGGCAGAAGAGAAAATCTGCTCCACGTTAAACATATCTAGCAATCATTTTTAACACAACCATAAAGGCTTTGCTGAGCAGCCCTCCTCATCTTCACCCCCCCATGCAGCCCCAAGGTCTCCCAAAATGGGTCAGAGGGACTTTGCACATCAGAACAGTCTGGTTACAACCACTGCCCCCCAGATAAGCATCAGGCAATGACAAGCTTTCCCACAAGCAATCCACTAGCGTAACCTTGCAAGTCCATCGTTCAGGATGCAGTTCTTGCTCTGCAAAAACAAGGTCTGTATGGGCAGCACACGGTACATTCGGGTGGTGCCCAAGTACCTCGTTGGCACTGCCAGCCGTAGCTCATTCCCAGCACGTACACAGCACTGAAGCCAGCACAGCTAACCCGACCCCTTACGAGTGAACTATCTCCCCGTTGTTTGTTGTAGGAAAGGCAGAAAAGATAGGGAGGAAGGCCATTTCTTTCCCTGTGATCTTTCTAAATGATGTTTGCCATGAATCTCTTAAAGGTAAAAAGCAGAAGAAAAGATCTGGAATCCTCCCGTCTGCTGTGCAGAAGATAAGCTGTGATTCAGCATGAAAGTCCTTCTGAGTTTTTCCTAGTTCCCATTACCACAGTGCCCAAATATCCCATTGTGAAACAAAGTCTCCCCCAGCGAGGTGCAGTGCCAATGCACAAGAAACATCAGGGGGTTTACAAAAGAGAAGAGCAATCCTGGCGCCTGATATTCTGAAAACGCTGTGCAGCCGACCTTTGAAAAGCAATTCTGAAATCCCTCTCATCAAAACAGAGGCTCCTAAAATCACTTCTCCTATTTTATAATGTTGGTCAGATCCCTGCCCTGACAGTTTTGCAGTGGAATTCAACTTTATGACCCATACTCCATAACCTTTAGTTGCTGCAATTTAATGCATGCTTAAGACCTGGGCAATTGCAGAGAGTATGCACAGAATTCTCTTCCCACTTATATCGCATGTGGTTTACATTGTTTAGGTTTTATTGTGTATTCCATGCTATTAATGCCTTGTGCTTCTATAGCATCTCCCAAGTGAAGGGCTCAATATACTTTAGAAATGTAAATGAAGGTGAAGAATACCACCAAGACTGGCAGAATCCCCTGTTCTGTAACTACTTCAACAACTTCAAGTTGTCATGTAACTACCGAGTGGTGCCTTTCTGCCCTTGCATGAAGCCCCTGTTCTTCTGCAGAAGGCTGCCAAACCAGTGCAGGACCAGACTAGTTCATCGCTGCAGTTCCTCTGGCAGGTGCTGGGTAAGTGACTCTGAGGTTTCTCCCCTTTTTATAGCATAGAGCCAGGGCCTGCACGTACCAGTTTTCTTGGGAAGCTCTGGAAAGGGGCAGAGCTGAAAAATCCACTGCTGTGCAGCCAGCCCTGATCCAGCCCTTCTTCCCCTGCAAGTCCAGAGCACTTCAGAGACAGACACCCTCCTTTCCCTTCGCAGAGGCTTTACCAGCCTGCTACTGTCAGTACCAGAAAAAAGGAAACTCTCCTGAAGGTGCTGTGAAATAGTAAGAGTCTGGGATCCAGGACTGAGTGTGCTGACAGCGATATTTTCTTTGCACAGAGCTGCCATGTGTTCAGGTTTTTGTGGATACTTCTTTTTTTCTCCTACAAATCATGCCTGGCAGAAGTAGAGGTCTTTATACATGTGCCTAGGATTCCTAGACATCCAGCAGCCAGGCTGGGAGTAGCAATTGCTGGACTTCTGGCAATCCTTGATTTGTCACATACACAGGGATCAAATCTACAACACACATGTGGCCCTGGAGATTTGAGCCTGCTCTGTGCTTCTATAATAATCCCAGTGTCTGAAATTACCGTGCGTGTGTGGGTCAACTGCACAGAACACACACACCGAGTGCTTCCTGGAAATGCCGCATTCACTGCGCCAATAAACAGATTTCTGCAAGACTAATTACCTCAACTTGACTTTTAGCAGGTCTTCTCGTGCCTCAGTGTGTCAGTGGGATGCTGTCATAAATCTCCAAAGTTCTGCAAAAGCCTAGGACAGTTATCATTTCAGTTGAATTACAAAGGACACCCAAGAGCAGCATGATAACACAACTAACTCAGTTACACGAGGTATTTGTCAGACCCTGTTCCTGTGTGTTGTTCTCAAATATGACTCTCTCTGGGTTCTTACTGGGCTATCACCCTTCTAACTATGCCCCCGGTACTCAGATGTATGTTCAGCTTTGGTTAAATTTGACTTCTTTTTGTGTTATGCAACTGAGCTTTACTCAGTGTTACCTTTCCCTTGACTCCTCCACTATTCCCCTCCCAGCGTATTCACCTGAGGCCAATGACAGCCAGCAAATACTTACTAGAACTCTTGTCTTTGGCAGCACGTTCTGGCAGTAAGTGTTTTCAGGCAGTTTGAGAAGTGGGTGTCACTTACATTAGCTCGCTCTAAAATCTTGACTCACCCTTCATGCATATAATCCCTCCTGCAAATTCTACGCCATGGATTTTAATAGAGTTTCCAAAGTAGGTGTGAGGGCCGCTGGCTGGGCTAATTTAGTTCCTATTGATTTATCTTGTCTCCTTTCACGGCAGCAAAATTGTAAATGCTTCCTTTGCTTCACTCTGCGTTTGCTCCCTGCGTGACAAGTCTCTGGCATCGATGGAATGTGTTAGTGAAAAGTGCCTTGATGTCTGTTTTCAATATCACAGAGACAGAGCCATCATCTAGTGACAGCCCCACTTGGGAGAGCTGCCTCATTCAACCCCTACCTATTTACTCAGAGAGGAAAGCTGGGCCCTGTGACGTGAAGGCTCCATAGTAAAAGACACAAACTAATCTCCACAAGACAGGAAATAAACCTGTCTTTAGGATTAGAGATAAAACTAAACTACTGACCCATCACAGCCTTTTACATGCCCCATGGCAGAGGCTAAACTGGTTACAACCATGAATGTCTGTCTTTGAAGTCAAAATCAGTTGTTGCAGGCTCCTTTCGGTCAGCAGCAGAACGCACCCTCCAGCAAGAGTCCTACCACATGCCTTAGTCCTTTATGGCTTCTACTTTAAAGTTTAAAATCCAATTTTACCTCTAGTCAGAAACAGCTAAAAACTAGTAGTTCTTGGTTCGTCTCTGGCTGAGGTCCTATTTCTACAACCGAAACAGACGTGATCTTTTGAAGTTGTTGCAGTTTTAGAGGGGTGAAAGGAGAGCCTGATGTTCAAGTTCACCCTGACCCTCC
Source organism: Nyctibius grandis (assembly GCF_013368605.1). Taxonomy (NCBI): domain Eukaryota; kingdom Metazoa; phylum Chordata; class Aves; order Nyctibiiformes; family Nyctibiidae; genus Nyctibius; species Nyctibius grandis. The sequence goes on from NC_090672.1 coordinate 9,248,709, forward strand.
ACCTTCCTCCAGGGCTTCAATCAAGACCTTCCAGGTAACACTCCTGGTTAGCTGGTGGTGAGTCCTCATGTATTTAATCCCTACAGACCTCTGTGTGGCAGCTGGAGGCAACTCTGGGACTGTGCAAAAAGGAAGAAGTGGTACTCAGGAAAGCATGTGCTGTGTTGTGTCCGGCAGCCAAGGTATCCATGCAGAAGCCGAGGACTTCACGTTGGGACCCTGCAGCCCATCCACTGGTTTGAGTGACAGAGTTCAATGGGCAGGAATATGTGGCCAGAAGCTGGGAGGCAGATGGAAGAACAGGATCTCCTTCTTCCAGCAGCAGCAAACTATAATGTGACTCAAACCACATCAAGAAATCACACTTGAATTCCTGTTCTCAGGAGTCATGGAGGCACCAACCTCCAAACCTGCTCAGGGGTGGAGAGGAAGCCAGGTATCTAACTCACTCTCAGTAGTAGGGCAAAGAAGTAGAAGTCCATGGTACAGCAATGCGATTCAGGAGAACTGATGCTTCATTAGTGTGAGGAAAGGCATCTCAATCTAGCCTTTCAGTTGCACATTTAATTAGGTCGTGATCCATTCCTGAGCTCGCTCTGTGTCACACAAGAAAGGCCGATGTTCCAGTTGCTTTTAGTTCTCACTCATGACTTGGGTATTAATCACATATTTTTTGCAAATATAGCGTGAAGTATTCCCTCTCGGGAAGGGGGCATTTAGATGGAGCCTACAAAGATCATACATTTTCTCTTTGGTTATAATTATGTATTACATTAGCGTTGTTTTTTAATGAATGAAACAAGTGACTTAATCTTTATAATTACACATTTAAAAAAAAAAACCACAAAACTCTTATAGATTCCTTTTGCAGCGTGTTTCCCCTGCCTCCTCCACCAGGAATCCCAGCATGTGCCTCTGAAACAGATACGCTGGGACTGGCATTTGCCAGACTCAAATCCACAAACTTCTGGTTGTGCCAGTTTGTGAATTACAGACCTGGTGTCTGCAAATGACTGGTTTTCAAAGTGAAGGCAGCCATCATTTCAAAGGCTGAGAAATAAATATATCATAAATCAGCATATGTGGATTTTATTTATAAAGATCTAATTGAATTTTGTTCTGTAATTTCAATATGCAGTATACACACACAGTGTATATTTTTTCTTTCTCTTTTGGCCATAAATACAAGTGATATACCTTTTAATTCTCTTCCTCCATAATGTGCCTGGGTTTTGTGCTGGTAAAGTAACATCTTAGCCTTTTGTAGTCTGTTACAGTGCACTATAGAATTTTTATTGTATGTTACAGTCTGGTTTGGAGACCATCCAACAAAGCGATCTGCTTCCTTTTAAAAAATAGCATAAAATACTGCATTTTTCATAATGTGTATAAAGCCATGCAGAAATCCAAGCACGGAAAATAAACACAGCATTGCCAACACCAAGCACTTAGCAGTCCTGTCCTAGGCCACAAAATCACGAGTCTGCCTTAAAAATCTTGAGATTTCAAAGAAACTAATTTTGGGTTTTCTCTATTTACCCTTCTTGCTTTTAAAACTGTTTGGTTGTTTTCAAGCTATTCTGTACAATCACAAAAGTTGTCAATTTACCTTCAGCTTTAAAGAATGCTGAACCTCTCGCATAATTACAGAACATGAGGAACCAGAGCTTTGAAAAACAACAGTAACAAAATTTGTGGTAAAATCATGAAAGCTGGTGCCGCTGCAGGCTGAAATCCACTACCTGACACAGGACTGACACATCCTCATCCCTATTAACCCTCACCGCTGAGGTGTTCAGAGAAATAGGCAGGAGCTAAGACTGCCCTGAACACGTGCAGCAGTTGCTTGTTTCTGCTTCCCTTTGATAATTCCAACTTTTTGGTTTGCTATTTGACAAACTTTCTGCTACCAAACCAAATTGCATTCCCAGGCTGAAAAGAGTATTTCAAAATAATATGAAATATTTGCTTCAACCTAAAATATAATTTCCTTTTGCAGAGTTTTGGATTTGTTTTTTGTTTTTCCCCATGAAAAAAAGGCGTTACCGATCAATCCAAAACAGGCACTGCTTCCCCCCAGTTTTCCTGCACAACTCTTAATCGGAAAGTTGCCGTTCTCACTGCTCTTGTGATGCTTCCAGTGCCCAACAGCAGGTCTCACCGTGCGGACACATGAGCTGGTTCAGCTCTCATGGACAAAGACATCCACGCACTTGCTTAAAGGAAAGGCAACGGCCTGATGTGGGCGAGTGCTCGACTCAGCCGTGCCCCACGCTGCATGGCTGGGACTCACCGAGGGATGGGAGCTGCACAGGGGGGTTTTGTGCTGCTGTGGTTTTGTATACAGGAGTCACAAGGAGTTACCACACCTCTAGAGGAGACTTCTTAGTTACTGTGTTTGTTAAAGGGTAGAAAGAGGCAACATACCCTCTGCAGCAGCACTGCAACAGCTCCTGCAGGGACAGCAGCTTGCGAAGGGCTGGGCTGGATTCCCACCCACCATCTGCACCCAAATCCCTAACGTTCACGGGATGGGCCTGTGTATGAAGTGTTCGGGCTTCCCTGGTAAAACAAAAGCATTTCATTGTAGTCAACAGCGACAGACAAACAAGCATTAAGTGACGGATCATCTGTCTTCTTCAGCCCAACCTCAGGCAGGACTCAAAGGCAACACACTAACAAACCCGGGTGCCAAGTACCTCGCCTTGGCTCTGCCCGAGGTGCGTGGAGCCAGTTTTCACAGGCGCTAAGAGAAACACTAAATCCCGTGCAGAGCAGGGCACATCACTCACCACTCCAGGCAAGGCTGTTTTCAATTTTCTGAGATGCTCATGAATTCATTTTAACACCAAGATTTGAGCACAAGATCTTTTTTCTGCTCTCTCTTTCATGATTTACCAGGGATAGGGAATGCGCTCTGGTCCATCTCACCCTCTCATCACTTCCAGGGCCAACACAAAAAGGAAGGGACGGAACGATCCAAACCTGCAGTCCTTCCACCCTTCAATGCTGAGCCACGGGAAGGCTTTCTGGAGAGGGAAGGGAAGGCAGGACTGTATATTTATTCTAACTGAGGCAAAAGGGCCAACTCTGAACTCATTGCAGGCCTCTCTATCCCTTTCACGTACATTTGCTGCTCTTGTTGGGTTTCCCTCTGTGTAGGGGTGCAACCTTCACATGGTCCAGCACATCCATCACGGCACCCACACACCAGCACGTGCCTGTCACACATGTACCCAGCCAAGCACCTCATGCAAGAATGTGTCAGATCACACCCAAGCACAGCCTGTGTGCCTACATTTAGCCCACACCCAGGGCTAAGCAATAGCAGTTGCTCTCTCACCCAACATCCCTTCCCCAATCGAGGAAGGGAATTGTGAAAAGGAGGGAGACTCATGGGTTAAAGTTAAACAGATTTAATAAAATAAAGAAACCAATATAAATGATAATACAAAACACACAAAATTATACTTAGCTACAAAGTTGCAGCAAGTTGCTCCAGGAATAGCAATCATTGGGAAAGAGGAAGGAGAGGAGAGCAAAAAGAACCCCCCTCCTCCCTAGGGAGCTTTCCCTTTTGTAATGAACTTGATGTTAATGCTATAGAATACACCTGTGGGCCAGCCTGGGCCAGCTGCCCTGGATTTAACTGCTGATGGCCTTGATCACCATGGCTGGCCACAAACTGAAACCAAATCCCAATGAAACCAGGACACTGTCACTCTGCAGCTCATTTCTGCTTGGAAGTGGCCTCGGTGAGCAAGGCAGTGGTGTCTTCACCAAAGCATCCAAGACGCAGTTGCAGTTTGGGCATCTGGAAACCAGTTTAACCATCCAGTGCCAAGTGTCAAATGCTCAAGGACCAGCCCGTGCACACGAGGAGCCCTTCCTCACACGAGCAGCCCTACAGCAGGAGCGCCTGGCTCCAAGCACAGATCCATTTTCAGATGACTTGTTATGAAGTACATTAATTAAAGGGCATCTTTCACTGCGGCATTCGTTGCCAGTAGATGGACTGTGTGCAGCAGAGATATGCTTTCAGTGTTGACATGTAAGGGTAGCATCGCTTCAGCAGTGATAGGAAGGTGTTGATGGGATAAAGCCCATCCTCCCGGTAACTCCATCCCTGTAATCATAGCAGGCCATGAGCCAGCCAGGCAGTTGGTTTTCTCTGTTCCACAGTCCCAGCATTAACACTAAGCAAGTGCCTAAAGACCCCAGTGGGATTGCAAAGACCTTGCTCTGTGCTAGATGCTGTTCATAAGGTGGAAGGCAAACCTTATGTGCAAGCTAACCAGCAAAAAGCAGTTGGGGAAAGAGGTGCAGGGTCAGATCCACTGGAGATGCCAAATTCCTACTGGCAGATCATCTGGAGTTTGAAGGATGCACATTCACCTGCAAACCTGGGGCCTCAGTGCCTTCGTGGAGTGGCTCACGGTGACCTCCCTGAGGTCACACAGCGGGGTGCAGCAAAGCAGGGAAAACCAGGCCTGTTCCCTCACCCTCTTCATCAAACTATATGGTGTGAGCTGGACAGGTTCACCTTGGCGAGACAGAGGCAGCAGGGCGGGCACTGCAGCAGCTCACAGCACAGCTCCTGTGTCCACGGCCATCACCAGGGACCCGCCGGCCCCGCAGGGCACTGCGCCCTGTTCCCGTCACTGACAAGGGCCTTTTGCTCCAGGAGAAAAAAGTAAAAAGCAGCATGGTTCTCTGTGAATTTCAGTTGTTCCTTAAATATCCCCTTATATCTACATCAGGTCACCCTGTGAGTCAGTTTGACACACAAAAGGGCCGTTTCGCAAGGCAGCGTTATGTGCCATACAGATGTGATCAATCATACAAAGCAAATAACCAGCTCCCACAACCGCCCGGTTCCAGCGAGGGCAAATGTCACCCCTGTGCCAGCCGCGAGCCCACAAGCCTTCCCACCCAACGGGGCAGGGTCTTCAAAGCAGATCACAGGATCCTGTGAGAGATGGGCCTTGTGAACGTGATCCTAATCATAGAACCATAGAATGGTTTGGGTTGGAAGGGACCTTAAAGATCATCTAGTTCCAACCCACAGGCAGGGTCACCTTCCACTAGACCAGGTTGCTCCCAGCCCCATCCAACCTGGCCTTGAACACTGCCAGGGAGGGGGCAGCCACAGCTTCTCTGGGCAACCTGGGCCAGTGTCTCACCACCCTCACAGGAAAGAATTTCTTCCTAATAGCTAGTCTAAATCTAATGCCACGTCCCCAAACAGTGAGTGCCCTATACAAGAAATTATTTCTGTCCTGAAAAAACGAATCAAGTTCTGCCCAACTCTTAGGCCAAAGCAGCTCCCATGTCCACAGCCAGGCTGCAAGGCTCCAGACAGTGTCCTAACACCTACCTGCACTCACGGGGCACTCACAAAGTCGTGACATTCGTTTGTACGTGGTGGCTAAAGAGCCCGAGAAGGCTGCGGGTCTGCTGGCGTAGCCTGAGCTCTCATGCCGTAGCACATTGAGTGGGTAAGGGAATAGACTGGGGCCGATATGGAGCAAAAAACTGTTCAGGAATGTCTTGCTGAAATAGCCCCTGAACTCTGTGAAGATTTTGTAAGCAGCACTGTAAACAGTTTTCGACTAGGCTTTAGCCCCCAGCTTTTAAGGGCAAACCCACAATTAAAACAGACTGCGAAAACAGGGAAAACAGCAACATAGAGTGCCACAAACCCCCTGAGAGGAGACATTCTTCATCCCGTGTCTGGGCAAAGACTGAATGCAGATGTAATGGCAGAGGCTTCTGCAACCTCCTCCGCAGGGTCTCCCACGGGGTGCCCCGGCGGCAGGAGGGCAGCCCTCCGCGGGAGCCTGTCCTGCGGTGGCTGGGGCTGGCGACGGTCGCAGGGCAGGCTGGGGACAGCCCCCGGATCTGCCCTCGGGACAGGCAGGGAGGTGGCTTCCAGACCAAGGCTTGTTTCTACAAACTCCTCCTGTGCTGCGTGGGCCATGTCCAGGTCCCAGCCGAGGGCGAGTATCTCAGGCCAGGGCTCAGATCTGATTGGGGTGGGTGGGACACAAACCTCCGAAGGTATTTCCAGCATTACACCAGCCGGCACTTGCCTTTCTCTCCTAGCATGTGAGAGGTTCAACTTGTATCCTCATAACCTCTGCTCTAAACAAAGAGGCAAAACCATCAAGTAAGACAAAAGCAAATAAAAAAATCTGGATGGTGAAAGAGCCCATGTGTGAGGAACACACACTGTTGACCCAATAGGGCAGGGAGCAAAAATTTCAGCTAAAATCGCAGCTTGGGACAGCATGGATCGGCCTGGCCCGCGGCAACACGTTTAGACTCCTGTGCCACAAAAGCTCCTTTTCTGCAAGGCACCACACAGCAATATGTGCGGTAAGATGTCCAGCAATACCCGGTGTGAGGGTGGCAAAGGTAAATCCTCGCTGGGGAAGAGCCAAATCCTCCCGAGGCACTCAGCCGTGGTAGAAATAGAGCTATGGCACTCTCCACAAAGAGCTCTCTTGCTAATTGAGCAAGCGAAGGCTTTTTGGAAGAAAAACAAATATATTTGCAGACAGGCTAAAACAATAAAGGAAAATTTAAAAGGCTGAAAAAAGGGGCTGGAAAGTCAGCGACAGAAGTTAAAATCTCCGAAGCAGCTGCCTGCGAGCGGGTGGCAGGGGCTGCGTGGCCAGCGAGAGCTCGCCACCTCCCTCCTCCCTGCCAGCGAGGCCCTTCGCCGGCCGTGCGGGGGGAGAGGAGCCGCAGCGAGGGGCTGCAGGAACCCAAAAGATGTTTCAAATAGCAGTAAATTATCAAAGCCAGAATCTGCATGTAGGATTTAAAGACAGACAAGTGTTGAAGCTGCGCACTCTCCTTGGGGAGGAGCCAAACGCCAGGGAAAGCTGAAGCTGTCAGGGTCTGAGCCGTGAAGAGAAGCACAAGGGGGACCTGGGGACAGGAGGTGGCTGTGAAGGCACCTGCGAGTGCGGCAGGGAGCTTCAGCACCCGTTTGTCCCTGCCTTTGGGAGCAGCCAAGATCATGGAGCTTCAACATAGACCTTTTCCAAACAGCAGGATGCAGAATTTATTCCTCTTATGGTTCGACCATCTCAACCAGCTTTAAGTCTGCAGAGCTACAGGGTGGGGATGTAAAATCCAGAACCCCTGGTGACACCTTGTCGTGTCACCACGAGGCAATGGCTGGCGACAGGGGCACTGAAGACAGTTGCTCAGCAGGGAAGGTCCCAGCGCCCCGTTACGCATTGATACCCAAACTTGCATGATGTAGGAATTAGTCAGCAAGAATATGGCACAGCAAATCACATATCTCCAGAAGACACCTGTCTACAAGTTGGCCATTTTCTGCAACACAAACCACAAGCCTTTGCCAGATTTTTAAGGAGGATTATACTGAGATCCTCAGCTTCAAGGAAAATTAAGATGTGCCTAAAGCCATTTACACTGCCTACGTTTAAGCAAGATGCCTGAGTGTAGGGGTGTGCTTATATCCCTGCATTTCCTTTAATATCAAAAGAAGAGACAGGCTCTTGGACACAACCCTCATGGGCACAACCCTCAAAAGCACCATTAACAGAGCTGCTTTCCCCCGGCAGCAGAGGGGCTGGAGGGAGATGGGTGCCTGGCCTCGTGGAGCAGAGCAGAGCGAGCAGCCCCAACCTTCCCAGCCTCTGGAAGCAATTACTTAATGCAGGAACACACCTAGATCCTGGTCTAACTGCTAAATTAGATTTTAATTATTCCCTTGATGCTCTGTTCTTCCTGACGCCGCAGTGAGAATTGCTGCCTGTTGCATTACTGTGGTGCTGCTGAGGACACTTCAGTCGAGGGAGTGGTTTGGTCCGATTAACTCAGACCATCTCTTTTCACACACCGTGGGCCAGATTTGCATGGTAAAATCCAGAGTCGTTCCCTTGAAATGACACATTTCATAAGGATGACTGAAAAGTACTGGCTTATTTCAACAGGGTTGTTCTTGATTTACAGCAATGAAATTAAAAGGAAAGTTAGAATTTGCCTATCCTTGACAATTAATCAGGAGTAATACAGGGTGAATTTAAAGCACACAATAGTTATTATTGAATTGCTCCTCGGAATACAACTGAATTAGAACAAAGACACTCTTCATTCTGGAACAGAACAGTAGGATTTAGGAATAGGTACTCCAGAGTAGTATCTTCATGTTATTTTGTAACTCTGGAACAACAAGTATGGCAGTGAAGATTTAGCAAGATGGCCATTTTATGCTTTACCTTCTGGGCATCAGAGAAACTACCTTCCACTTTATTTTTTTCAAACCCAGTTGACTCTACTGAAAAGAGTTTCTGTTCATAAATACAGTGTGAAATTCTACAGGGCTCACCTGCACCATTTCCTTTCAGCATTAGCTTTTATTGCTAAACTCCTGATTTATTTAAAATGGAAAAAAAAAAATCACACAGAAAAGGAAAACAAGCATTTGTAGGAGTATGGCAACGTTTTCCATACATGCTTTCCCCATGAGTCAGGGTCCATCCTGTGTACTGACACATTCTGCAGACTTGCACTAACTTGTGGGGCAAAGCCGTAGGTGTGCACAGCCCAGTCACATGGAAGACACCCTGAGAAACCAGAGAGCAAACTATGCATCCCACAAACTACCACACAGGACACACTTTCCCAGCATTTTTTTTTTCCCCAGGATATCAGCACGCTGCTCATTTTGCTCCACACTATGAAAATCGCATATGTACTAGAAAGGAACTCCTTGGTGTTGGACTCATGACATTTTGGAGGAGCTCTGATGTCTCTGCAGAGGCTGCAATTATAATAACCATAATCAACACTGCCCTACGCATCTTGCAGCGCTTCTGCTGAGACTGGGAAACGCAGGCTTGTCTAAGCCTGAGAGGTGATTCAAACTAAGGTTGTGCATTCAAAGCACAATGGCTATTCCTGCAAAATGCCACACCTGCACACATTTATTCTGGAATAAAATGTGACTTGATACTATCCACTTTATCCCTTTGGGCAGTTTAGTTGCTTTGGCTTCAAAAGCCCATTAGGCTGACATAGAACAACGCTCTATTTATTCCACAATGAGTTATGCAGGAATATAGATGATGGGATGAGTCCATCCCTAAAATTAAACCCAGAAAAGCACACATTGAATTGCATATATTAATAACCAGTATATATCATTTCAGTGCTCAGAAGACCAAAAGGCCCTCCTGATTAGGACAACTTGGGTGACTATCTGTCAGCAAGATTTCCACCCCCAAAATATCATTATCTGATCTGAAAGCTAGGCAGTTATTTTTCAGTGGCTTGGACTGTGATTTATAGGATGGTGTATCAGCCCAAACCTCCTGAATGATCTTAATTAAACTCTGAGGGTGAAAAATTAATCACCATACTTATTTTATTATGCATGACCAGTAAAAAAAATGACTTCAAATTTACATAATGTTTAACTGAAAGTTATTTAGTAGTCACAGGGAGATTCGGATTATTATTAATTATTTAACCTGTCTTTTTATCATCGAGGAGGAACAGGCAACGTTTCGGCACCAAGTTTCTGTACAAGGAAAGGGAAGGGTGTATTCTGCTTTGGTGTATTCCTGCCCTTTCCCACAGGTGGCCAGGCTCTGTACCTGCTCTGGTACCCTGCGATAATGCCAAACGTCTGCTCCTCTCCCCAGAAGTAGCTCTTTATCAGCACTCCGTCTCCAAAAATACTTTTGCCAGTAATACATAACATACACTGTGTGCCACCAACTGATCTCCAAGCCAGCCCTGTGTGGAAAGGACTGTTCTAGGTGCTGAGCAGGATTATACGCAGGTTTCTCAAACAGGCAAGAGAACATGATGGGACAGGAGCTTCCTGCAGATACCTGCCCTGCAGGGGCTCCCGAAAGAGCCCCACTTTGCGTCCCTGCCGTGTGCACAGGACCCAGCTTTACCATCACCATCTGCTCATTTTGGGATGTCTCCGACACCTGCCTTGTCCCTGCAGAGGACACATCGCAAGCTCTGCGCAGGGCTGCTGGGATGGAGCTGTTTGTACCCCTTGGGTCCCCTCAAGGCACTGGAGTGACAAACTGAGCTTCGAAGTGGCAGGTTGGTCCCACCCAAGCCCCTACCCTGCTGCTGGGGTGAAATAACCCCTTTCCACTCTCTGTGTGTTGTTTTGACTTCTCCCTGAGGGAAACTGATCCAGGACATCCTCATGGACCTCCGTGACCTCCTCAATCCATTGCAGCATCTGACTTACCGAAGAAACAAGCTCTCCCTCCGAGGAGCTGAATAAACTCCTCCCTGAGCTCCTATCAGCACCTAAGAGGAGTTAGGGACACGGCCACGGAGGGTCTCCTCAGAAACCTCCCTCAGTCTTTTCCCTGTGCCCCATCCCCAGCTTTTTCCCAAGACACACCCTGGACGCCTCTGCCAAGCGCACACGCTGTGCTGGGGCTGGCAGGCTGCGCAAGGTGGGGGCCCATAAATCACAGCGCGGGACATGCCGCAGCACTTGCTGAGAACAGAGAGGAGCATATTGACAGGTCTGTCCATAGTATCAATACATCAACCCAGAAGAGATCCCCCAAGGCAAAGACAACAACCTGCTTTATCAAATTATCACCTTAATGAGCCAAGATTGCAAATAAGAGACAATCGTGTGGGCTAATGCCTTAGTGTGAAACCAGATAAAACAGAGTATGGACTGGCATGAGCTCTGCAAAACACACTAGACTATTTATACTGATTTTCCTTAAGAATACCAAGAAGAAATGCTGAAATTAAGAAAGTATCCCAAAAATTAGCCTCATAAAGAAGTCAAGGAGCACCTGGCAAACTGCTGCATTGCACATGAAAGCTAATATGGAAAATGATTACACCATGAGAGTCCTTACTACTAGTTTCATCATCTGCAAGAAATCATTGGCCCATAATAATATCAGCCTGGGTGCTCCTTTGTAGCCCTACTGAAACGGCTTCGAGCCGTACACCACGTGGCGTAACACCGCTCTTCATTTCTATTGACACCGCGCCGAGAAGCCACAGTGGTGGACCTGGAGCTGCTGTGCCGCTCGGGGCTCCACAGACACAGACAGAAGGCACTCCCTGCCCTCAAGAACTTCAGGAGATGATTTAAAGAGCGTGAAGGGTTTTACCATCACCTGCATCTACTGGCTCTGGTGATTCTCAAAAATATAATAAAATAATAATAATATTCGTTGGGAAACTGGTGCTTTTGCAATTGCAGTGCCTGCTCCAGCCTATACTCACAGCTTCTTTAAACAGCTGTCTCTGCATTTCCTTATTACAAAAGGGCAATTTTTATTTCACATATAATGGAAACCTTTTGTTTATTGAAAACTAGATTTTCATTAATTAAAACCATTCAACCACCACCTTCATCATAGCTGGTAAAAGGGACAGTGTTTTTAAAAACTAGAATAAAAGGTAAAATGTTTCATTTCAGGACTTTCTAAAGGAAAATAGGCTTTCCATTGAGTTGTCTTCTTGGACATGGTAATGACTATTTTTTTAATTTTGAGAAGAAAAACAATACTTAACCCAGTTCTTCTTTTCAGGTCTCAAAGAGGGGGAAATGCTCTCAGCTCTCAGTTAAGGAAACTGAGGCAGAGAGCGATTAACTAAAGAGGTCGGAGATCACGTACAGGGACAATGGCTTGGAGATTCCAGATCTTCTGGCCATCTACGACATTACTGACAGGATCCCCACACAGAGGAGGTTTCGTTTATAAGCACTCCTTGCTGGTCTGTAAGTCACCACGGCGACAGCATGCACGGGGGCTGTGTCCTGACACGGCCGCGGCCGCCCCTGCCAGCCTCCCCGGCCGCAGCAGCACAGGCGGCATTTCCGAGTTTTTCTAAGCAGAACGGTAAGTGGGAAGGTAACATCAGAAAGTAACTTACACACAATCAAATCCCCTCACTTGATAGCCCCAAAAGCTAAGCCTCACCTCATAACACGCCATGTGCCTATGCTAAAGGGCTGCTGGACCAAGGCTCAACAGCAAAATAAAGATCTGGAGGCCAAGACTTCACTGGACCCGAAACAGGGAAGAGATGTTGTCAGTCAGTCCAGTATATATTTATATATCAGTCTTCAGAGAACAGCAATGCTCAGTTGTCCTCATGTGTTTGCATGCCTGGGGAGAGGTTTCCAGTTACACAAATTTATTGCAGGGTGACACTAACAGATCTGATTTCTTGAGAGAGACAGTGAAGTCCAGGACTTTCTGGCAAGGAGCAGAAATGTCAGTATGACAAGCTGATCGCTTACTATACCATAACTTAATACATCCTGTACGTGTTTGGGAGGATGTTTTTGATGAACTAGCAACCCAAATTAGCAAGGAATTTTTAGCATGTGCCTGGTCTTCTCATACGTCAGGTATCAGGATTCACCTTGAACGGGGAGATCATTCCCTAAGCATGACTCCATTTGCTCTAGCATTGCGATTTATGACTCCAAGGTGCTTGGAGGGATGAGTGGATGGTGGGAATGTCCACAATTATTCAGGGAAAGCAGATGCTATCAGACAAGACTGCACCATCAGTTTCCAGATCACACAGCTCTCTTCTAAACAGGACTGCAGAAACAGCTGCCAGCGCTGTCTGCCTCTTGATGACCAGGACAGAAAAATGGACAGTAATATCCTATTCTCCAAAACGCAGAGGACAGTTTTGGAGTGATTTGGAGTGCTGCCTGATCCCAGACAGTTAACTAAGTCCTTCTTTTGTAAATCCCTGCAAGGAAGCAAGGTTGGTAATTTTTGCTTCCAGCAAAGCAAAGGACTCTGCAGGGGCAAGTTAAACATCGCAATGGTGGAATTAAACATTGCAATGATGGACCTAAACATTGCAATAATGGACCACAGAGAGATGAAACAGAATGACTGCCATGAGCATTGGCAGTTTATAACTCAAACTGCAAAGGAAAAGGACAGATTTAGACCTACTGCTTTGTTATTTTACTGTAGGCAGATCCTGTTTACAAGACTCATGAATACAACAGCTAGAGAAGTGAAACTGTTTACTTGTAGTAAACTGCTGATGCTCACAGCTTTTGCTCCATGTGCCTCTCGTGTTGCTTTCCCATCCTTCCAAATATAGTCTTCTGTGACAGCCAAGATCTGGAAGGCTTTTAAGCAGGAGACTCTTCCCAAAGGGCACTGTGCAGTGCAGTTTGGCCTTTGCATATCACTGGCACTCAGGATATAGAAAGAAATAATCTTGCTGGAGATTAGACAGGAATCTGTACAAACTCAGAAACAGGGAGATTAATTGCTGGAAATAATATTACCAAACCTGTATGCCATGTGAAGTGCATGCTTGTGCAGGGTGTTTATGTATGCTTATGTGCGTATCTTTACAGAGTAGGCTTGGTGGGTGTACGTACATACAATCTGCCCAGAATTTCACAACTTAAGATAACTGGGTGGATGGCAAAGAAGGCTGTGGGGAGGGAACAGAAGGATTCATCCATTGCTTCTACGAACCGGATGATTTGTTAATCTAGGGAATTCTCACTGACCTACTGGCCCAACGTGAGTGCTGGCCTACGGACCCAAGCCACCAGTTCGATTCCTGATCCTCTTTTATAGCCAGGGGAAAGTCCATAAACATCCTTTCTGCTTCCACGAACCAGATGATTTGTTAATCTAGGGAATTCTCACTGACCTACTGGCCCAACGTGAGTGCTGGCCTACGGACCCAAGCCACCAGTTCGATTCCTGATCCTCTTTTATAGCCAGGGGAAAGTCCATAAACATCCTTTCTGCTTCCTCTCCCCTACGTTACATGGATTCAGATCTAGAGCTACCATAGAGAAGGACGCAAAATAATTTCCAAGAGCCAGAGAGAAAGAGCAGTGATCTGAAGACAGAAAAGAAAGTGACAGACATGACAGAAAGACCAACCTGCAATTTATCAGCACAGAAAAGGTACCTCAGGTACTGCCGGTCTATGAGGCTGCCCATGGACTGAATATGCTTTGAAAAAAGCAGCTGAACAAGCAGACATCAAGGTGACAATAAAATACGTGCTCCTCACATACAGTACTAAGTGGTCCATTGAAGTACATGGGTGTTTTGCCATTGATGTTACTGGGACCATAGTCCCACCCTGGTCCTTTATTTTTTCTGTTGACAGCACTGTAAACAGCCTCCCTAAGTTATAAAGTGGAAGCATGCCCAAGGTACTGCTAATGATGAGCTACCTTGCTGTAGGTGGTAACTAAACCATAAATAAAGCTGTAACTCTTTGGACTTTGTCCACAACAGCGTTTTTTCCTGACTGGAAATTCAGGCTTGATACAGAGCAGGGAGAACACACTGACTTTTACAACCCCCCAGGTCAGACTGACATGGAAGACCCAGGTGATGGCAGGAACACAAGTAACTGACTTCTCCATCTTAGAAAATGTTATTTGTGCTCTGCAAAGCTCCAGTGTATAAAATGTATATGAGCAGATCTGAAAAAAATACAAGTAAAATCTCTGACATCATCTGAAAAAAGAACATGTCAGACAACAGCTCCCTGGGCCTAGGGCTCTTCATTCCTTTCCACATAGATCTTGCTGGAGATGAGCTGACTTGGTTTTGGAGTTGGCTCCTGAGCCCATACCTCCCAAATTGCTGGACTCTCCAGGAACCTTCCAAACACCCAACACCTTTACAGAGAAGGCACTAAGTCTCCTATTTTGCAAGGGAGAGCTGGGACTAATCAGACTGATAATTATAAAGTGGGATCTACCTTCCTGCTCTTGCTCACAATCTGGGCCTTCTTGTGACAAATTCTTCTCTTGTTTTATTTCCCAAAGCAGTACTGTCGGAGCAGCCCAGCAGCTGGGTGAAGCTGAGCCTGGGTGCTGACCTGGGGAAGGGACGGTGAAAGCCATAGCTGCACTCAGAAGTCAGGTAACAGAAAGGGGAGAGGAACGGGTCCAGCATATCTGTTTAGGAAAGGACATTGTTTTGACATTTCTAAAAGGTAGCAGAAAACTCCGCAGAATAATGAGGTTTGACATGGTGATCCCTGAAACGAGTCTTTCTTCTCGGGTCCATATTGCAAATTCATGCCTTTCTAGCCTGTGTCACTAAGCAGAGCAGTACGGTTTCATGAGACAAGTTTACCAGATGTCATGCTGACCACGAATGCTCCTCGAGCCATGTGAGCAAACCCCTCCGCATAATGCCAGCAGTACACAAACCTACACCTGAAAGACATACAGGTGTTTAGATCTCCTAATCTGAGCTCCAGATCTCACTCAGAGCCATCTTTGGTTCCTCGTGCATCTTTTGATCTAATCCTTGTCCTGACTTGTATTGGTGATATTGCCACTGGCAACAGGCAAAGTCAGGAATGTAAGAACAAAGAAACATAGAACAGAGAGAGACCATCCAGGCCATAAAGCCCAACTTCATGAAAAACTCATGAGCCTGGAAACTTATCTCTTCTATCCATTTCTTCTACCTTGTTAAATAAAAGTTTTTACATCACCCTGTAAGCAGACTGGTACAGACATTTTCAGTTGGGTCAAGGAAAGTCTGTTTGGTTTTTTTTTTTAATCAAAAAATCCATATCAATGAGAGTAAAATTAATTTGAATATTTTCATCCTTCAGATTAACAGAAAACTAAGTTATTGTTAAAAAACTACTTACTAGGTTGATGCTGATTTAAGTTAGCAAGTGCTAGAGTAGCTGACATCTCAAAGCCAAGCTTGAAATGATCTATTGTGCCCACAAGAGCCCCACGGATTTCCCTGGCCTTGCACAACCACCCAGCTCCTGAGTATCAGTCACGCACTAGACATTGCAAGAGAAGAGAGAGCACTTAACTATCATGCACATGTCTGCTCGTCAAGGCAGCAAACAATGGAAATACTAACACTGACTGTCCAAAGGAAGATGAAATAAGAGAGGACGTACTCTCTCAACACCGCGAGACTCGAGGTATTATCGAAACAGATGCCATTAAAACAAACAGAAAAACCGACATCTATTACTATTTCCTGGGAACACTGTATTTTCGGTAGCATCACACATAAACTGCTCCTGTTCCCATCAAAGTTAAGAGCAGAATTCCCACTGGATGGCCTAAGGATCAGGCCCACTATATATTTTAAAAAGTTAGATCAGCAGCTTTCAAAGTCTCTAGAGGGTTTTTATGATGCTGCCTAATTAATTCAGAAGCAAATAGATTATTTCTCAGGAGGTGAAAAGCAGGAATTATTTAAAAGCTGCCTTTAGGCAAACTACCAGGGAATAAGAAAAATGTAACTACTGGTTATGTCAGATTTCATTTTCCAGATCAAAATTCATTGTGTCAGCTCCTTTTCTTTGTTGTGATTCTTTAAAGATGTAACGAGAACCCTGCGTGTGTGGGAAAAGAAGGTGCTGCTTCACAGAGCAATGAAGCTCCAGATACCCGAGATCTACATTTCACTGTACTTTCCCCCACCTAATAAATATCTTCTAAATGGGAGTATGTGGGGGAGGGCTAGGCAGTCAAGGGAACAGGAGACAGAGGTGCTTTCCCCTCAACTCCAAGTTGCCTCTGCATGGGACAGGACAGCTATTCACACACGGAATTGGGCAATGCAACTGATATTATGGGTCAATTATTTAAGTGGCGCACGACTGTAACCCCTTAGACTAACTTCTGCATAAAAGAATAATAAAGGAATCCTTATCCTGAGGTCCTGTCTTCTAAATATGTAGAGATAGGGTTGGGGGGATAGCAGAGGTGCAGATCAAGTCCCATAGTAGGGCAGCGACAGAGCTGGAATTAGCCAGGGTCCTCTGCTTTTCCCTGCTGACAAAGGCTGCCTCCAGATTTGCAGTCACTGTAGTTTGGCGCAGATCTGCTGAAGCAACTGAAACTACACCTGTCTACACCAGTTCTGGTTTTGGCCTGGAAGGGTGGCAAATGTTTTTAGAAATTACGGCTGGAACATCAGAAGACCAAAAAGGCATTAAACACCCAAGTCCTAGTGGAAGTCAATAAACCCAGCTTCTATTATATCCCTTGAAACGAGCCAGCTGAGATGGAGAGTGATAGGAGAGCTCTCATCTTAATACATCACGTATTGGTAATTTAGAAAAGCTTACTTAGTGTTAGCTGTGTGTAAGAGGTTTGTGCTTCTTAATCCCATCTAAGCCTTCTAAGACACTGCTTTTTAATTCAAGGTCTTATAAGGGAGAGTGTTAAACCCCATCCTGCACAAAGAAGCAAATGGTGCAAGGGTGGAGAGCAAAGGACCCCGTGAAAAGCCCAGCAAGCCCAGCGTGCTGCAAAGCCCAGCTCTGGGCCCTGGGCAGAGGGAGGATCGGTGGCCACGGCGCAGCCTGGCCAGACCCTGCTGCAGCAAGTGGGGATGCTGTGGCTGACGGGCAGGGAGGCGGCTGCCAGGGCAGCACATCCAAGCAGGCAAAAGCCCAGGGTAGTCCCCCCAGAAAGAGCTGCATGTTAACTCCAAGGGCTGCAAGAACAAATACATGATTTCAGGCACGGAAATAGCCAGATGACCAACCAAAAAAAAGCATCTGACCAAAGGTCTTTTATACTTTGCATTATTTTTTCTAATTCGCTGCAGTGCTGCCGCAGAGGCTCTTCAAAACCGATTCACTCTGCTTTGCCTGAAGGATGTGGGAATCATCCCTATGCAACAGGACTAGCAAAGGTCTCTGCATTATTCAGTCCCACTACACTGTCAGCCTTGTTGGTTCCCTCCACGCACAGCACGGATTTCACCCACAGCAATAAAAGCCCAGCTTCTGGAAACCACTAGGCTGGAATAATCGTGTGTCTTTGCAGCGGCTCCTGGCTCCCAGCGCCACAGAGGCGATGGCCGCCGCTCCCTGGCCACGCTCTGGGTTTACAGGGGAGCGCTGCTGCTCAGCTGGTTTTTCTTTTGGGGTGGGGGGTGTTACATGGGAATTTTGAAAACCTTTAAATATTCAAACTTGGGCTTAGCCAGTCAGATTCAGAATGCACGTAGAAAACACCAGCGTTTCAGAGGGCTGGCTCAACCTCCTGTTTTTCTGGGATGCCCTCCAGGTACCTGAGGACTGTAAAGCAGAAAAAAGGGGAGAGTCAATAATTCACACTTTTACAGGACAAAATTCAGATAAGCCTGAGCAAACCAAGCCAGCCATGCACTCTGCTGGGGCTTAGCTGCTTCAGTCCTCAAATATTTTTGGCTGACAGCTCCTTTGAATTCTAAAGCAAAATTAAGCAGCTTGCTGTTTTAAGAGGTTTTGCAAATCTCCTTCCTTTAATTCTCCTCCTGTACTCTGTCTGGGTGTGTTCTCTTTACAACTAGGAAAGACCTGAAGATCTTGTTTCCAGGCTCTTCAGTGTGGGGCAGATTTGAATTCAAGTCATAAGAATGTGAAAATGAAAGAGCTAATTTTGAAGAATTTCTTTACTCACCGGCTTTCCCTGGTCTTGACTTAGATCTTGGTGACTCTGCTACTTTCTGTATCTTTTCACAACTACAGAGCCAAAATTGTATTTGATGTGAAAGTGCTGAAGACAAGGTATTTACAACATTTCCTCACAGGGTTGTCTATACTTGACTGTATTTGCTTCCTGGGCCTTAGATGGCCTTGAAAAAAATAAAGGGCTGACCTAACATCTGTGGAGTCAATAGGAATCATTTTTGTGGTGGGTTTTAGATCTCAAGTCTGTACAGTGAAGCAGGTACCGTGGCAGTAAAAGTGAGCTGTGACTTCAGTCAGAGATGGCAGGGACAAAGGTCTAAACCCTTTGTGCACCTCACTGACCCCTCAAGAACAGCTAAGAGATGCAAAACTCCTTTGCAAGTATCACACAGGTGAAGTGGTGTGCAGAACACGGAGGTGTGCACAATCACTTTTCATGTGGCCTCCCAGGAAGTCTGGGATGGGAGGGGGGGATGGAGGGGACAAGGAACATCACTGGGCCAGGCAGCTTCCAGTTCTCCTCTTTGCAAAAAAGACAGAGAAAAATTAATAAAAAAGGAAAGAAAGAAAAAACCTGCCTGGTGAGAGAAGACCTTCATCTAGTCATTATTGTAGCAGCCTTGGAGTAGTCTGAAGGAGATTCAGATGAGGACATCTACTTATGATTATTTTATAGCCGTCATAATGTTCACAGCAAACTAATGCAAGCAAGGACTCATTTCTGTTACATTCAGGAAAGTGTTTACGTTGGCAGAAAATGTCTCTCTTCAAAGCCTATTCATGCAGCATTACAAAAGACAGAGCGTAAGTTACTCAAACTGGAGATCAAACCCGTTTACTTTGATGAAAGAAATGGTTAAGGGCAACAAAGGGTGCAGCAACATCTGACAGGCCAATACACTGAGCCCAGTCCTGCAAATGCTTCCTCTTCTGACGAGGCCAAAAGTCTAAATAGCACAAATGATACGCACAGCAGCTCTGTTATTTCTAGCTGTAGTTAGGAATAAAACCGATCAGGCCATTTGTCGAGGTGCAGCCATGCAAAACACAATGTCATTATCTTAAATGACACGTAAATAAATAACATTTCCTTTAAAGTTTTTTGGTTGCTTTAGCCACATATTGGCAGTCACACTTGCTAAGCAGAAAATGGTTGTTTTTTAATCGGCTCTCCTGGGAGTGCCGGACAGCAGGGACACTTCAAGGCAGTTTATTACTTTTTTCGCACTCTCAGTCTCCCTTGGGTGGCTTCTGGATCAGCCACGCCAGGACAGAGACACTTGGGCTGCCTCCAGGCAGGACAGCTTGCTTCAGCAGAGCCTCTTGGTTTGTGTGACTGTGACCCTGCTGCTGTCAGCAGGCAGCCGGAGCGGCTCCGTCCCACATTCCTGACACCGGGACACCACTCCCATGCCGGGACGTGCAGCGCAGACATCCAGGCACGGTGCGTGGAGCCAGCCTGAATAGGAATTGCCGGCGCTGAGCCAGAGCTAATAAGGCTGGCGAGACCTGAGCTGACTCCTACCGTCATGAGTGCAGGCAGCCAGGTCAGGTCCAGCGCTGCACCGAGGCATTACCCTCGCCCGGAGCCAGGAGCGCTGGGAAGCATGGCAGAGAGCAGCTCAGATCCAGCGGAGTTCATTAGCATCAGCTCGGCTTCTACTGTGCTGACCTGCCTGGGTATTTTATATTACTCATCCCAGTACTCATATTATCTCGTTTCTTTCCTTACCAGAACTATCCTGGCCTCTAACATGTCATGGTGAGCTGACTGTGTCTGAAATTAATTTATAACAAAATTAAAATACTCTGATAAGTTACAACCAATCTGCAGTGTGACAGTTCTCAGCCAGATGGTCAGGCTGTCATGGCCATCTAGTCTGATCTCCTGATTAACATGGGTCACCGAACCTCCTACAGCCTGTTGGTAAGGTTAGCTCTGAGAGCTATTACTCAACAAAGCACCAGCCCGGCGTGATTGTCCATCACCCACACGGTGGCTTGAGCAGTGCAGACAAGCGGGACGGGTCTTTTTGCCTAGCAGACAGCATCACTGTCACGCAGGAGTCAGGGAGGTGCAGAGGGTTTCAGTGTACTGGGAGCTCACTGGGAGCTGTAGAAGGGCATCGGCTCCGAGAGCCGGCGCTGAGCTCTGGCAGCCAGCTCCCGTTGGCGGGGGGCTCAGTCACAAAGTCCTGCCTCCATTTATAATGAAACCAAGTGGAGTTTTGCTTAAGTAAGGGCTGAGTCAGTCATGAGTCAGGATTCATGGACTTGGCCCAAAACACACATACATTTAAAAATAATTGCCTTGAGTGCTTGGATAAGTTTTCAGCAACACTGGGGAGAAGTGAATAATTTTGGTCCAGTAGGAAGATCAAAGAAGGCTGAAAACATCCATGTTACCCAGCCTCATGGGCACTGTCCAGCCCAACCACAGGAGCTGTTTGCTTCCCAGGGTGAGAACCTCAACCCATGGGTGTCAAAGAGTGAAATCATCGCTACTCTTTGATGTATTTATATGGGTGGAGATTCCAGGTCATGCAATGCAATGGAATTACTCACACCCTTTTGTTCCCAAGGATTAAAGCCTTTATCTTCATATCCTCAGCAGGAATATCATAATGTTTTGGGAAAGAAACCCTAAGATCTATACCAGTTATACGCTACTGTTCTTTTAAATATATATGATATGTGGTTAGCCTTCAGGATAGAATACAGCAGCATAAGAGCAAACAAATGAACTAACAGTAAAGAATGGCATATGACTGTGAACAACTGAGTATGGCCTATCAGTATGGGCCTGATCTTTTTTTCCTCACTCCCACGGAGCACTCATCACTTGTAATCATATGGGAAAACTGCACCAGCAAAATAATGTATTGTTAATATTCCTATGTTGATTCTTTTCTGCCTGTGATATCTTGCCCTAGCTTGAACAGCCCCAGGCGCATCTATTACACTCATCCAATGGAGACAATTCCTTCTGGTTTGAAGGTAATGAGGAGATGCATGAAAGTGTTTTGCCTGCTTGGTACCAAGTTCATATCTTAAATGATGAGCATGACCCCAACATACAAAGTAACTTCAAGAACAAGAATAACTCAAGTTAACAGGTATCAGCTATTGCATAATAACTACCTTTGTGCTTGCTCTCCCCTCTTGGCAAATACAAAGTAAGCCAAAGTAGTTTCCCCCTTCCACAAAAAAGGGGATAGCTGCACTGCCTTTACTGGGGTAGGAGCATGAACAGGCAATTGTGGTGAAGAACTCGACAGGCAGGAGCTTGTTACACTGCGGTAACTCGCCTGTATGTCAGAACCCTTAGCACAAGTAAGACTCAGAACCAGTGCAGGTTGTGACCTGGGAACAGAAATATGTAATATCAGGCAGGCAAAGGTACAGAACCTCAGCACTTCTGTCATGGATCATACAGGCAAACCCTCGTGCTGTGTGCTGAAATCATGCTAAGCCATTTGGCATTATGGTAATTATTTGCTCTGGTGACATCTCCTTGTGATCTCTCTTGGCTAGCTAGATGATGTGTGTGAAACAGAGCAGCTATTAGGACTAATTACCATTATTTGCCTTTAGCAGGTGCTGAGAACCACACCACAGAGTGCTAAGGGCTGTACAGGACGTGGCAAGGAACAGCCATGCCACAAAGAATACGCAACTGAAGTGACCAGTATTTGTCAATTCACAGTTTTAAAACATGTCGCACGGTATCTATGTGTTTCTCAGTCATTTAGCAAATCAGACCTTAACCGCAGTTCCTGTAGGACTTTACTACACAGCAATAATAGAGTACATCATTCTATTTTCATTCCTCAAGTCAAGGCATTAGGTGAGCATCCCGTATCCACTGCAAAAGAATACGATGTCTAGTGCTCATGGTTTCAACATAAAGTGTAAGTATCTCGAGCACTCCCTGAAGCAGAGACAGCAAATCCCAATCAAAGACTTAAATTTAAAAACCTGTCTCATGATTTTATGATGCTAGCTTTGGCTTTTGGGGGGTTTTTTGTTTGGTTGGTTTTTTTTATACATTTGAGGAAGACGGAAACTTGGTAAGGCCCAGAACAAGTCAGAGAAAACAGCCAACGAGAGACAGACAAGTAACTGCGAGCCATGAGGGCAGCACAACATGCAGCAGCCGTGCCACGGGCACTTTACTTGCTCCTCAGCATTTTGCAGCGATATCTGAGAGGACCTTAATAGGGGATTTCATGCTCTGTTCCTTCCTTGGACAACCACAAATTGCACTCATCTGCCATCAGAGCAGACCACTGACCATAGGCTCAGGGAAATGCTTTCACAGAGATCCCAACGAGAGCCTCTTCCTCATCCTGCCATTACTCAGGTAATCAGCGTGACCCAGTTGTGACTGAGAGAGGGCCAAGGACTTGCAAAAGACTTAAGCACATGCTTAAAACTGAGCACAAGAACAGCTTTAGTGCAGTTAAGCACATTTATGAGTGATTTTGTAGAGTTGGGCTGAACTCTGCAACTGCTCGGCATTTTTGCTGATTGCATCTGCATCAATAAAAGGATTGTTTCAAGAACAAGTATGAGCTGTGTGTTACATGGAAGGGAAAGGTGAAGAGAAGAGAAATCAAGGAGGAAAGTTGGTTGCTAAGGGAAAATCAGGGTCTGAAGAAAGACTTTCTGGCTCTTCCAGCAATTACAAAACCTCCCCAGCTCCCAGAAGGGAGAGCTCAAGTGAGCTGCCTGTCATAGTTGTGACTCTAGTGCTCACAAAGGTCAGCCTGCCCACAGGAAAACACAGGCACAGCCAAATGCCAGGCATTTGTTTGGCTTGAAGAGTCACTTACTGCTTTAAAAACTGCAAATGAAACGCAGCACGAAGCTGGAGCACACCAGGACTTGAGCCTTCTCCAGCAGCACGAAGCACGTGGGAGGCTGCCCATGTGCCAGCAGTGCTTGTGGCCCACGGAGGTAAGGCCAGGTGTAGGGCTGGGCTCCTCACCTCCTCCCAAGCCATCGCTCAGCCCGCGTCCTGCGGCGGCCTTGGCAACATTGGTGAAGACTCAGTGACTTGACAGAGTTCATCCGTGATGGAGGACAGAGAACAGGACAAGTTACTCATCTGAGATGTGGCACTGGGACCTGATGAGCTGGGCCAGGACTCACAGGACCTGGGTTTTATTCCTGGCCTGCTGGATGAACATGGATAAAAGCTCAATTCCTCAGTTTCCCCCTCTGTAAAATGGGGTTAACGGTACTGACCTTTGTAAAGCTCTATCAGACAGAGATATTCTCATGTTTCAGAAGAGAGGTAACAGAACTATGCCTGGCATTTATTTACACGCTTTAGGGCACAAATGGCTTTTTCTCTCTGCGTGTGTGGTGCACTGTATCACGGGGCTGCTGTCTGCACTGGGCTCCGCAGAGCACCCCTGTAACAAAAATCACCAGTTAAATGAATAAACACTGTGTGTCTTAGGATCTGAACTATTGCATGTGGTCAGTTATTGGAAGGATGACCAGACTGCAACAGAAATTTCTTCTTCTTTGAGGGCAGGCAGCCAAAAGATCAGCATTTACCAAACAACGCACAGACAGGGCATCCCAAGCACTCCTCAGGGGAAGGGTCGGCCCCTGCTCCAGCCCGTGTGCGCTGGGGTGGGCACGGCACCCTGCGGGGTGCGGGCAGGCCAGGACGGGCCCACGCAGGTCACCCAGAGACACAGAGTCATGGACATTGCACTTGAATTGCTGAGCCCAGGATCTGGCCCCATTCCCCGTGAGGGTGCCCAGGGCATGCGCAAGCAGACAAAGGCACCGAGCAGGTCCCCAGCTCTCACGTGGCGGCCGCTGGGCAGCTCAGCCCTCCACGCGCAGGCACTGAGCCAATGCACTGAGCGACTCCTCTCTTGATATTTTTAAAAACTTATTTCTGAGTAATTTTTTTTTTTAAATCTTCACCAACTGCTGTGACCCTTCAGTCCTTTCATCCCCTCCTCTAATTTTATAAGTCCCAGGGGTCAGGTCCTGCGAGCCCACGAAGCTGGACCGCATGCCTCCTCTGGCAGTCCGAGTGACCAGAGTGCTGACGGCAGGACTGGAACACACAGGCAAATGCCCTGCTCCGAGGGGATCCCGGCAGCGGGAAGGAGACCACTGCCCCGCTTTCTCCAGCCATGCAGCCATTCCCGACAGCTCCAGCCTCAACAACGCGCAAGAAACGGGGCTAAAACGATCACGCTCTGCGATAAAGCTCGAGACGACGGGCTATGTTTAAACTCAGCGGGCAGAGGCCCTGCTGTGGCTGGCCCAGGATCAGCACGCAGGACCGGACCCACAGCCCTGACCTGGGGAGGGACCCCCAAAGCGTGGGGCTGCCATGCCGCTGCACAGCCCTGCCACGGACACTTGCCGGGTGGGATGAGCCACCTCCTGCTCGGGGATGGACCCAACCAGGGCTCCGTTTGCCACAAGAGGGAGCAAAGTTGCCGGCTGGGCACTGCGGGGAGAGCTCAGCCCCCAGGCTGGGGACCCCCTGCCAGCCCCCGGCCTCTCATCGCACCTCGAGAAGGTCAACACGCGGCACTTCCAGCAGGCAACACAATTTCTACCAACAAAAAGGTCACAAAAATCTAGAACGGGCACAGGAATGAGCCATGAAAACCAATCGAGCAGTGAAAGCCGCTCAGCATCTCCGGGTTTCACAACTATGTATGCGTGTGTGTGTGGATGTATAAACAAATATATATATAAACATATACACGTCTATATAAAATCTTCCATTATCCCTTAAGGCATTTTATTGTTTTGTTAATTCCCAGGATGTAATCTGTTTTGCATTAAGTGGGATGTTAAGCATCTAATTGTCAAGTGCTGATAAGCCATGGGAAATTTTATTACAAGATAGGCATCAGCTGAATGGAGATAAAACACATCAGAGGCTAAGGTGCAATTTCCAGGTGAGATCAGAGTAGGTACTTGTGAATACCAGAACCCAAGGCACGGCAGGGATGAGCTGCAGAAGTGCTACAGGTGGAAATGGACAAATTGAGGAGTTATAGATCAAAATCTGTGATTCCCAACTGCTCCCCGCTCCCTGCTGTGCACGGCACTGACAGTCTGCACCTGGGCTGATGTCATTTGGAAAAGGCCCCAAACCTCATGCATTTCATGTAAAACCTGTCATTTACACCTACAAGTACCAGGGCATCTAAAAATACCGTCAAGTACCCATGAGTACCAGAGCAGAGACTGTAAACATGTTTTTCTTCCCCCTTTTATCTCTTCAAACGAGACAGAATGTGCAGGTCGCCCCCAGCCTGCTGGCTGCCGCCCGGGAGCCAGCCCCTGGCCGGCCAGCCCTGCCGTGTGCGGTTCGTGCCCTTGTAAGTGAAGATCAGACACGTTTTTGCAATTCAAACTGAGCTTATTGTCAGCCCAAGTAATTGCTTGATCTTGCAACTGCCAGTGTTACCTTCCGCTTCCTCCTGCCCGCGTACCTCACACCATCTCGTACCGGAGGCAGCGAGGGCTCTGAGCAGAGACTCTTCTCATGTCCGTCGTAGGGGCCCCAAGGCTGCGTGACTCAGCACATGCTTCCATCCATCTAGTATCAACACCCAATATTAGGGTGTCACAGGCTACTCTGGGTCCTGGTCCATTGGTTTTACTATTAAAATTCTTTAATAGTCAGAAGGCTGTTGAGCAACTTTGTCTGGAGCGGCACAAACACGAAGGAAAGGAAAGCGTGTCCCCTTGGCGCTGGCGCTTGGGCAACAGCTCCTCCACCAGATGCAGCATTGCGTCACCGGGTCCTGCTTATCTCCATGACCTCCTGATACTTGCTGCTCTCGGTCATGATTTTGGAACGGCAGAAGCAGATGCAGAGATTGGGTTTTGTGATACTAACACACTTTGAGCTTTCTAACCTCAAGTACTATTTGTTTTGCTTGGCACTTCCTCCACGACCAACCACGCAGCAGCTGGTCCTCTGGAGCAGCCCTGTGGTTAGGAGCTTCCGACCAGAGACTGGAAGTGACTGTGAGCCTGTCCCTAACCCTGCGAGATCTCCGGCTCCTGTCTGATGAAGCTCAACAGGTAAAGGAAAGGCCTTAAAAAGTGCTGTGAACTTTGTGTATTTACTGGGAGCTGGAGAAGAGGAGAAAGATGCTCCATCTGCCTCCGGCACTCGGCTGGGGCAGAGGCCGCCTGCTTTAGCCACCATCCGAGCCCGGCGGGGACAGATTGCCAGCTTGTACCCTGCGATGCTCGCACAGGCTGGGAGACAAGGACGGTCAGGGAAGCCTCACTAGCTCCCGCAGAGCTCCAGAGAGCGGCACAGGGTAAGCAGGGCAGCTCCGGGGAGGAGGGAAGGAGGCTGTGAGCTCTCCTGGCACCCTCCAACTGGGGGAACCTGCCTTCACTCTCCATAGGGCACCTTCAGCCCACAACCAGCTGAAAGATTCCCCAGAAGCTTTAACAGGGATAAGGAGAAAACGCTGCAGAATCCCGACTTAGGGAAGAGTCAGGAGCTTTAATTCATTGAAACAAACAAATCTTGAGACATCACTCTACCCTGCTGTTCACCCTGTGCTATCACCTAACCCCGGCCAAAACGATTCTGACTTCTTAATGTGTCACACCCCCCTGCCCACCCAGGAATGGCCACAGCAGGTACCACACAGGGGCATTGCAGGCCCCTGGGTATCTCGGTGCCACCTGCATCAGCATTTATTACTCTCTAGAGGCAGCAACTGCTGTTGATGGAGTCAAAGACAGCCCATGCAGGGCACCCAGCTATTCCAAAACAAGCGCTCAGCACATCCCGCCGTCATTTTAAATCGCGCCAGCACGGAGGAGAGATTCACATCCCGGTTTAGTGTGCTCCCGCGCTGCTGAAACCGAGGTCTCCTCAGCAGCTCCTGCCCTCTCGAGAAGTTCTGCAACAAATGGGTCTCCACGTAGTGAACAGCTCAGCTGAAACCATCTTTTCCTCCTCTCTGCACTGCCCCGACAATTTTCTCATGTTCTCTAGGGATTGGTTGGAATGTCTTTCCTACACACAATTCTTTTTATTTTATTACATGTAAAAGATGACCCTTTTCAGGTTCCTGAAATTTCCTGATTATACACTGTTTGAAAGCAACCGGCAATAAGTTCACTTCTAGTTCTTAAGAAGCCGCTTTTTTTCCTTTACTTTCTTTTCCCATTTTGGCCACAGAAGGTGTCAGAGGAAGCCAAGGAGGAAACATTGTAAAATTCCTACATACTTTAGGGACAAAAAGCAGTTGTCATTGCAGAAGATCGTTTTAAGAAACATTCATTCCATCAGTTGTCAGGCGATTCTGTTATGCACAGTGCCGCTGCAGGCAAGGTAACAGAACAAACCAGTATTTTATTGTACATAAAAATAAGCTTATATTCCCAGCGGAATCAGAGCTGCCTTCCAGCTCGGGCTCTGACAGTGCTGACGGGCGCTCAGGGCTGGTGACTCAGCAGCCGCTGGTGACTCAGCACCCACGGAAATCGATGGAAGCGCCTCCAGCATTTTTTATAAGAGCTGAATCAGGCCCTAATTGCATTTGAGCCTGGTAAGTGAAACACGCTTCTGACAGCTCCGCTTTGTAGCTTTGAGTCATTTTTTGTATCTGCTCTAAACCAGCTTCAACTGTCTTTTGACAAAGACAGTATTTCCCTACTGGCTTCTTGACCCGAAATGGGTTGAATTTCAACACTTGGAGCTATTTGAGCGCAGATCTTGTATGTGTTGCTTGCAATTACTGTAGGGATCTGAGAGGCTTTTGACATTAAATCCTCTGGCTTCAAATCAGCATTTACGAGCACAAAACCTTTTCTTTTTCTCTCTCTCTTCCATCTCTTTTTTTTTTGCCTCAAGGTGGAATGTACATTCTTTTGGTCAGAAAAAAAAGCTATCTACTGCTATTAGGACTTCTAGTACATTGTTATTAAATCATTTAACATACGATCAGGCACCGCCACAGCAAGTTTAGCATGACGTTTACTGATGTGAAGCAGACTGCTCAGGCTGGTGGATCACTCCATGGGCCGTTCCCTGGCCAGTAATCCCCATCCTCTCCATTTACATACAAGCCCTCTGCTCTCCTAGGTGAATTTTTTACTGGCAAATAAAATACCTTAGAAATACCTAAATGCCTGCCAAGCCGTGGCTATTGAAAAGTGCTGTTGCTGCATTAATCAATAGGTTAGAAAGACTTAATAAATTTAGACGACAAGGCAATTTCTTGCTGGCCTTCCTTTCAGAGTGAGCCCTCTCCCAGCTCCTTCCCCGGTGCAGTAGAGGTGTATATCTGCCTCTCAGACATTTGCCAGTTTTCTCTAGGATGAAATTCTTAGTGGTAAAAGAAGCTTGTTAAAAAATGTGAGGGGGAGGGAGGAAAAGTATTCGGTTGCTTTGTAACTAATTTTGCTCTGCTTTATCGCTCCTGATGTTTCTGGTGCCTGACTGCAGCCCAGCTCCGTATCTCTTCCCCATGTCCCACTCACAGGAACCCCACGAGCAATGGCTCAATGCTGAGTTACCCTGAGCCAGTTCTGGCAACCCCACAGCTGAGGGCAAAGTCCTACCACAGTGGTGGTGGGCACCTGAAAGCCATGTATGATAACTGAAGCCATGCTGAAGAAACATCCTCCTGAGTTATGGACCACCTCTGGGTCTGAATGGGGATCACTGCGGACCTGGCATCAGTTTCTGCACTGACGGGGAGGAGTAGCAGTAGCTGGTGGGGGGATGCCGCCTCTTTTGGCATTCACATCAGCAGGGCCCAGCCTGTGTGTGCTGGGCAACCCCTCACATGGATGCCAGCCCTGCCGCTCCGTGCCAATGCTAGCCACTCGGCATGCATGTGGGAAAAACAACGCACACCCACACTCAGAGTCACAGGCTCCAGTCCCAGCTGAGTCAACTCAGCCCCTTATTTTTGCAGAGAAGATACGCCGAATCTGATGGAGCTTATCACATGTGTACGGGGCAGGGAGTGGCTCCTTGGCTTCAAAGAACAGATAAGGCCATCAAACTGATTGCCATCTTCAAACACTGCCTATTTACTCACTAGAACTGATCCCCGCATGAATTCATATTCAAAGCCTCTCACTTCAGTACCCACGTGGCTGCGTTTACTGCTCGCCGCTCCTGTTAGCTTGTAGAGTCAGCGCAGCCCTGGGG
Source organism: Nyctibius grandis (assembly GCF_013368605.1). Taxonomy (NCBI): domain Eukaryota; kingdom Metazoa; phylum Chordata; class Aves; order Nyctibiiformes; family Nyctibiidae; genus Nyctibius; species Nyctibius grandis. The sequence goes on from NC_090672.1 coordinate 9,278,362, forward strand.
AGGAGAGTCATTCCTGCTCTCTGCTTACGCATCAGCACCACCTTAGTCAGACACTTTGCCTTGAGATGCAACTGTTGTACCTACACAACGTAGTACACCGAGCCGGGGGAGCGGGAGCCCTGGGAGGGCTATGAGCAGGGTCTGCCCCCCTCCTGTTCCCCAAGATCATCACATGGATACGTTTGGGTAGTAAAGGAGTTTTTAGGACACACCGTGGGTCTAGGCTGCGAAGACAGACACCTGGGAAGGAGAGGAGTCCTGTTTAATCCCAGGGGCCCGTTCCAACAGTGCAAGTGGAAGGAAAAAGCAGGCAGGCAAGACAGGTTCCCCACCCTGGTGAGAACAGGAGATGGGAGGCACAACCCTCGGAGGCAGACGGGATGCCAAAGGGGAAGCAGAAGTGTATGAAAACAAAGCGAACCTTCTTAGTTGACTCAGGGGCAGGAGTAGGGACAAGACAATCTCCTGCCAAGGGCTCCGTTTCACCCAGCACCACCTCATGAGGACTCAGATGGAAAGAATTTCACTTGCGGGCAGCAGGGCAAGTCAGATACAGTATCTCAGCACACTACCCCACCCTTCCCTAGGCTTGTCCTAGGTTTTGATATGCAGTGTGCAAATCTGGAATGCATTCATAAATAAATGTCAAATTCTCAGATGTATTGTCAGCCTTAACGAAAACGAGCAGACTTAATTAAAAATCCCACTTTCTTTGACTCATGACCTGAGTCACATCTCCAGCCTTGCTGCTTTTTATATATTTAACCCACACGTGCTGAAATACAATCAATACTTACCAACTTCAAGAAGCCAGCAAGATGATACTACAGTGTTTGAGAAAGTCATTTGTAAGCTGTAGCAACAAGAGGCTCAAGATCTCTGAGGAGTCCCTGTGCAATACGCTTACGTGATAACGGTACGCAGAGTGCCGTTTATTGAAACCACAGGATGCCATGAATCCGCTCCCGTGTTTCCTATCCAATGATTATGCATTTTGCTGCATCTCAAATACTTTGCTCCATCAGGTGACAGCAAAGACGTACTGGGATCCAGATGTCTGTTACTAAATCCTCCTCATAACAAGCTGACACATTCAACCCTTAAAAAATAAAGTCCATTTGTTCCAGATTTGTTCCTATATTTCTGACCCGTGGGAACACCACGCTCCCGCCTGGCACTCGGCGTTAGAAGGAAGCCAGTTCTGACCACCTACGCTGCAAGCCATTCCCATGGCTGGCGATGTCCCATTTCTTTTTGGCTTCAAAGGAGTGGCTGAGGGCTGCAGGCAAGATGCCGGTTGACAGGGCAGGTTGGGCTGCGTTCACCGGCGCCACTGCCCGTTCCTCCTCCTGGGGAGCCAGGCGGGCTCTGTCCCGGTGTGAGGGCCCAGCAAGCAGCTCTCTGCCTCCGGGCACACTCACACTGTTTGTGCAACGAGGATAAAAAAGACGCTCCAGAATCCCACCCCTGACCACAACTGATGGAAGACAACAAAACCTGCAGAAGGCACCTAGCCCTCGCACACCGAGGACGTACTTGCCAGCGCTATCCTGTGAGAAGGCTTCATCCAAACCACAACAAAGTCCACGATTTCCACGGGCTTCGGCTGAGGTCTGTTTTAGAACCCTTCCTTTTCCAGGACAACCTCATTCCAGACCCATTTTGGCTTGTCAAAAAGCCAGTGGCAAACACCCAATGATTTCAGTAGTAGATGTGTTTTAGCAAAGCTTATCACAAACAGGGTTAAGTCCTTGCTAAGGAAGACTACAGACATCACCTACCCACCAAACACACACCATAACCCTCTGGCTGGTGCCTTCTGCTGCTGCTCTGTCAGCAGCAGACTCTCAGGAGTCCAGTACCAGTCCATCCTGACCCTCCACAGCACCGTGCCCAGCATGCCAGGCAGGCACACGGACTAGATGACCTGCCAGAATCTCTTTCAGCCACTTTTTCTATTATTAATGAGTTCCACCATGTTACTGTTTCTTATTAGCTACTAACAAGGTTTATTATTAAGGCTTTCTACTAGAGAACAGGCATTTAAACCTGATGATATCCATACAGGAAACAAAGACAACGGGCCAGATGCTGCCGTGGTGATACCTACCATTTTTCAACAATGGCAGTGGACATGTAAGAGCAAGCAGAATACACCTTCGTAATTTGGCAAACTAGGCTGTCAACCTCCAGTGCCAGGAAATCTACCTGTTGCAAAATGCAACCTAAACACCATGTCCTTGTTACATCTGCACTGCCTACTTATGACTATGTTTAACAAAAAGTAGCCATCTCCTTTCTCAGTAAAGCAATGTGGTCTGTACTGGGGCCTGTGGGAGGAGTTCAGCACCTCTCTTACACTGCCTTTTTCCAAGAGATTAGAACTTGGTCATAAAAATTTTACTCTGGAACGGCGTTGGGCAGAGACACCATCTTGAGAGCTGCCTTCGGAGATCGCCTGCTCTGCAATACTGCTTTTGACGCACCGAATTGCCAGCCCTTGTTGGCAACCGCAGCAATCCCCCTCCACTCTGGGAACGCATCATTAATTGTGGAATTTGGATACTAGTGGATGTCCTTACAGTTTCCAGACTCTCACTGTTGAGAAAACAGAGCCCATAAAAGGACTTGCTGGGGCTATTTCCTGCTTAGAAAATAGAGAAAAGAAAAATCCAGCAATTTAGCCCACTTTGGACCTACTGAAGACTGAAGGTCAGGCTCTAGCCTCAGCTACTCCACTGCTTGTCCAGAACACATGCCGAAAAGTTAATGGAATTAGTTCAGACGTTCCCCAGCACAGCTGAGATCAGACGCTGGCCCACACTGTCTGGGGCTGGAGATATTCTGAGCCAGACTCTTCACCCTCAGCCTTGGGAACGTTTTCATAATGGAACACGATGTTTGCAAAAACTGGTCCAAAGGTGGCTTCTCCGTCTGTAAATATGTCAAGAGCGAATTGGCAAGGCAGCTTCTCTGTCCCTGGAATGCGCAGGAAATAGCTGTGACTATACTTATCCATAAAACAAATAGCTTAATTCCCCCCACCAAAATGGTCTCTGACATGTCGAGCTCACAGTAGCGCTGATAAAAGGCCGTAATACACCGTATGTCCCCTGAACGGCTTTTAAATCTCAGCCCAAGCGTTTCATTACGAGCTCATTAAAAGATGACTGTTCTGTGGTCACACAGCAGAACAGGAGGTAACTGGAACCACTTCCCCGGTCCCGTATAAATGTGTAACGTAGCAGTCAGCGCAAACCTTCGCTTCGGGTGCCAATGTTGCCATACAGATCAGCACGCCAGACTTGGCAGGAGCTCAGCCGAATTTGGCACAAGCCCTAAGCCAGTTCATTTCACAGTTGTTAAGAAAAATAAATCTGTATCATGAACGTGCTTCAGAGCACTCACATTTCTGTGTTGTTTTTGCAAAAAAAAAAAAAATTAAGGGCCAGATTCTGCTCTGATTGACTTTGGTGCAAAGCCAGAGGAACTCCACTGGGTGTGATTCTTCCAGGTTGATGCTGATCTATATTTGATCACAATGCAGCTCTCAATCTGACATAAGGGATGATTAAATTAGGCGAGAGAAGGTTTTTTTTACTATGTCATTAGCATCAAAATCTTATTCACACAAATTAACAGCAATCTTAGCAGGGTTATTGATTTTGCTAAATTCTGTGTCAGAACTTTTAGTTTAACAATCTTGTTTAAAAAGTTCATTAACTGCTGGCAACACTCCACTCTGGATTAAGAAAAGACAAGGAAGAAAGAACATAATTTGCTTTTAACTTTGACATAATTTTTTAATTTACATCCACTGAGGACAAGTGTTACTTTTTGACTTGTGGTTTGTTTTTTTTCAAAAAATATTACTAACTATCCATGAAAAGCTATCACTGTATTAAATTTGCGTTATTTTTTGTAAGGAGAGAGATACTGGAAATTCACTAGATATATTTTGCAATGTCAGATAAAAGAAAATAAGTTAAGTATCTGACAGTACAAAGTAATCTTGTTTTGTAAGGGATTTTAAGAGAAATCAAAGCTGTGTTCAGTACTACAGCATGTTTACAGTGAGCAATTTATCATTCTTCCATTAAAGTGGGCTAAATTCAATAGCCAATAAAGTAGGTTTAATTTCATTTGCAGTGTGATTAATTTCAGTAGTGAGGAGGGAATGCTATTTGAATCACATATATTTTATTGAATATAATGTTAATTAAAGGCCTAATACTACACTTTGTGCACTAGCCAGCCAGTGACAGCACCACACAGTGCCAAGGACCTCGGAGCAGAGAACAGCTACAGCCTCATGATAATGTTCAACAACACGCACCTCCTTAAAACAGCTAATTATGTGTTTCCTACTAACTGCACTGACACTCAGGCAATGGATTTTCTACACTTTAGATGCTTACAAATAATCCACTGGCTGTAAACTGTGCCTGCTTCAGACACGGGAACCGAGCACCCCTCTTCGCAGGGATGCAGGCTGATGGTTTGCCAACCCAGCGTGCTGCGGCGCTCTGCAGAGCCCACAGCGAATCCTCATCCAGCTTCGTGGTAGGACACAGACATACCTCTACTTTAAATAGCAAAGTAAAACACAGCAAAGCAGCAGAAACTTTGAGGAAGAAGATGGCAATCTGGGCAAGCAGTGAGGACGCCAGCCCAACCACATCAAAGCCATTTATAAGGCACAGTCACAAAATCTGAGAAACACCAAACATTGAAGTTCCACCATTAGAAATTCCTGTCGCTGCGGCTTTTGGGAACTTGTAAGAGCACGTGTTGGGGAGGGAATGAGAGCTCAGCTAAAACACAAAGGGCTTAAGAAAATTATATTCTTATCATTATATTCTTATTATTATATTGTTACATTATGTTCTGTAACAAAAAGAGTAGCATGACTGGAAATCATATGTTGTCAGTACAATAACAAGAAAGCCACGTTAGACTAAATACACAATAGTGGGATGCTTGTGTGGAACCTGTCAGTAGCATTTGTCACAAAACGTCCCCCCATACTCAATAATTTGGACATATATCATCTCCCTGAAATGAAGCTATGCTGGAAGCACAGAAGAGCAGTTGCCTAAAATAGGGTTTTCTGCACAGCAGTTACAGGTGACAGGCCCATGCCCCACTGCCTGGCTAGTGCGGGGCTGCTGGGTGGGAAGGGACCAGAGACCTCTTCTCTGCTATCACACACCCACCGCATTACGTAGGCTCCTTTTTAGCTCAATCAAGCTCCATCTTAATAATTATTAAGACATTTCTGCCACCTCCCCTTTTGCTGAAGGTGGCTCCAGAACCTCCCTGTTCTGTACTTGGAGACCATCCTCTAGTTTCCAGCTTAAATTCATCCATGGCCAGCTTATAAACACTTGTCCTCTGGCCAGAACTAGGGTTCAAACTGATTCAAACCCATTGAAATTAATGAGGTTATTTTCCCCATTGACTTCAACGAGCTTTGAATTAAGGTCCTGTGTGTGGACAAAAAGGTTTAGGGCATTTTTTGTAAAAGGAGAGTTTTATCCTGTTGATCTTGGCCTCTCTCCTCAGCCTGCTGTGAACTGTCTGCCTTATTTTAATGCTGTATTCTCATCCTGCTCTAGTGCAAAACTCCTATTGAAATCCAGGACGGTCTTGCCAAGTTGTTATTAATTACTGTTGTGCTCGAGGCTCAGTCCTGCAAACTGATCTGCATGAGCTCAGAGGTCTCTCTTCAAGGATCTCCTTTCAGGATCTGGGCTCTTGGGCTCCAAAACCGAGGACCAAAGGGACTGATCCGATCTCGCTCAGCTCTGCCTGCCACCCCCGTGCCACTGCAACCCAAAGGAGCACGCAAGCCCAGCGCTGCTGTTTTAGTTGGAAGGCAAGGGGCCAGGAGGGACACGGTCCTGTGCAGGCAGCCTGGCCTTGAAACAGAGCTTTCCAGGCCAAAATAACCAGCCTTTTTCTTGTCGGAGTTTAAGCACAATTCAGCTGTGCTGGAGGAGGGCACAGCTGAGCTCTGCTGAGGATGAGAGGAAGAAAGCTGCGTCTCACTGCGAGGGCTGCAGGCTGAGGAAGGGAACAACTGCTGTTGAATTTGACTTTTATGGCTGGAGCACAGAGTATTTAAGCTAAGAAATGGTAACATATCGCACAGGATGCACGTGAGGTCAGAAGTATATCAATATGTGGGCAATTTATTGTATTTCCAGCACTGGGAAATCCTACTTTTATTACAAAATGAGATCTGGATTAGTTTGTTCTGCCTTCATTACTGAATCTAGTACTTGGCGGTGCCAGGACCACATTAAAAGCAAGTTTTGGATACACTTGTGTTGTTCATTTTAGCTGAATGGTGAAAAAAGCTGGAAAAAGCTGCTTTGCAGTGGAAACAGAAAAATCTCAACTAGTTATTTAAAAAAAGTTATGAGCTCTTCAATTAGACCACAGGCATTTTATAAGGCAGGCAGATCAGGATGTACTTTACTCCCTGAACCTGAAATGTTAAAATAGCCAGGTATTTGCATAGAAGTAGGATGACTTTAGATCTCACTAGTCTAGCTAGTCAGATGCCTGTAAAAATATATAAGAACATAAAAAAGAATGACATCAACCATAACTACTTATTCTGCTCCAGATTTGGCAGGTAAAAATCAGCACGAAACCAACTGCATTATGCTGCCTGGGCTCTGCGCCTATTTCCCATCATGCAGGGAGCCAGGCCAAAGCCTTGACACAATAGCAATTTTTGCCCAATGCCAACTATTCCCAGCCTGGCAGTGTTAATGCAGAGCCGTCTCCTGAGGTCATGGAACTGTAACGGCATCCAAACTGCAACGAACATCCCTTGCTTTGGGAGGTGAAATGGCTGTTGGATGTGAGACCATTTCCACCGAGTCACCAGATTCAAACACAAGCTGTCAGAAGACAAGTTACAGCGATAACAGACGAGGGCACCCTTAACGGCGTCACAGCTCATGCCAAGCAGCGTGTAACACACGGACCAGTGGCCTCCAGAGAGCCTGGAAAACAACTGGGTCGGAAGAATCGCTAAACAGCCCAATATCAGGTATCTGTGTGAGCTATGACATAGCAACTGTCAGTCATGTTAAGTGACAAGTGACTTCTATTTAGATGTGCCCCACTCGGTCAGTGCCATGATAACAAAAGCACTTTACTGCACTACGTCCTTCCATGGGGACAGGGACATCTGACAATGGCACAGTAAAGAGTTTGCCTGCTAGATTGCTATTCACTGCAAGCACAGAGAGTTTCTCCTCACCTTTAAGGTTGATCACCATGTCCTCTATATTGAACAATGGGTGGAATGACACTGGCTTAATAATATACATCTACTGAGATGGACAAGCTAAAAAAATAAAATTATGTATTTATCTGCCACTAACCAGCATGCCCTGCACATGTTCTGTCTGTAAAGGGAGACCCTTATCTTCATGCTAGAGAGTCACAGCAACAGAGATGAACATGCTCGGCTGGGAAGATGCCAAGCCCTTTCTAAGTAATCCAAAGTCAAAGTGTCCCTAAAGCTCGTTGTGGCATGAGTTATGGTGTCCTCAGAGGTGTATGAATGTGCTGGAGCACTTAGAAAGGCAAAATGCAACACCACTGAGCACCTGTGTCCACAACGTGCTTGGGCACACACTGGTAGTCGTAACTATGGATATTGTCACCACAAACTGCAGGATAACTCTGGCTGTGCAGTCAGGCCTGTGCTAAGTCCTCCTCAGGGTCACGGTGCCTCCACCCTCCCGACAGCTCATCCCTGACTGACACCAACAGTGCTTTTACCTGAAAAGGGCTTCAGAGTCTCTGTCCCGCTGTGATGCAGACGAGCCACAGCAGGACAGTACAGCTGTGATTTTGGGGAGTGTTGCTATCTATTTTTTTATTCTCACATCGTTGGTGCTCACTTCTCGTGCACATTTTAAGCACCATTTTAAGCAGCACAGTCTCTGTGATGCTGCTTCAGACAATCTGCTCTTCTCAATCACTGGTACCAAGCTCTCAGGCTGTCTTCAGCAGCCCTGCTCATATGAGCCCCACTGCAAAAGCAACTTTCCTTCCCCTGTCTGTGCCCACAGTTGCCTCTCCCGGTGCTTGTGCCCTCCACTGTAACACCTCAAGGGTAATGCCGGAGCACCCTAGGGCATCACAATTAAATATGGTGACTAACGACAGGCCGTATAGCCAGCAGCACAAAGCACTCTGATTCACATCCCTCTGAATGGCAGCATCTGTACAGACTGGACAGAGGGGAAATCAGGTTCTTCTCTGTGTATCCTGGCCCTGGCAGCAGTAGTTTGGATGGTTTCTGAAATCCCATGGCCTAGCACCAAGCTGGCAAGAGAAGAAACATCTCCATCACTCTCTCTTACTAAGGGATGCAATCTATATTCGTCTGCAATCAGGAGAGAGATGACAGAAGAGTTCTTAGAGCTTTATGGAAAGTGGATTGAAAGTTTAAAAATTGCTTTTAAGAAAAATCCACAGTAGCAGGTCCTGTGATGAGCCTCTGCAGAAGCCAGAAAGCATTGGCAGAAAGCTCCCGCTGCCCGGGGAAGCACACGTGCTCCCCAGTCGCAGGGACTCCTCGGCGGGCAGCCCCACCTCGCACGTGGGCAGCGTGACTGCTCCTCAGCTCTGCGAGCAGGTTACTGGCACCAAAACAAATGCTAAACGCATGGTGTGACCCCACAGTACCTGTAATGGGATTCAGGGTAGCCTGGTCTGCAGAGACAGAGGGGTAGGAGCCTGCACACAGGGCAACGGCGAGGAGTAGCTGGTACCTGCAGTAACACGGAACCCTGTAAGAGCTGATTCACGTATCTATAATCTACTTGCACACAGGACTCACGGCGCGGTTCTTTCCAAAGATTAAGCAAGACTATTACACTTCATGGCAAAACCATCTCCCATTGACTGAATGGAGCACTCCAGCATGCAAACTAGCCAACTGAGCACAGATGCTGGCCCCAGAAGGCGTGCACGAGGCTAGCCCACCCCGAGAGACCATAATCTGCCTGCACAGCAGAAGGGAGCGGCCGGGCTGCTCACGTCTCTCGCTTCCAGGGCCCAGCACCCGCAAGGTGCTCCTCTGCCCCCAGTTAGGAAGCTCCTGTCCTCCATTCTTCCTGCTCAGCCGAGTTAGATGGGAAAGGATTCCCAGCACCAAATAAGCCTTAGGCAGACAGCCAGGTTCCCAAGCACCTTGCCGAAGGGGAGACGGTGCTGCTGCTTTTCTAAGCGCTCTGTGATCTTGCACTTGCAAGGCTTCTAGAGGCTTTTTCCTCCCACTGCCCATTAGCAATTCATTGGGTGGTTTCTACAGGTCTGAAAGGGAACAGACGGACAGACTTTAACATACAGAGAGATGGAGTGGAAGAATTGCAGAAACTTCCCCAGGAGACCATCATTAAGCCCAGAGCAACAGGGTCAATAGCCCGCTGCACTCTCCCAAAGATGGCACAGCCAGAGGGAGCTAAGATGGTCACAGGTAAAAAGCTGGCATCTCCCAAGAAACAAGAGCTGCATCTTCCAAAGCTCCCCAGACATCTTACGTGACCTCAGGTAAGTCACTTCTCTTTCCCAGTTTCCCTCTCTGTAAAGTAGTGATAAAACTTCACAGGAGGATCAATTCATTAATTCTGAAAACATTCAAATACAACAGCAAAGGCTCTCTGTAAATATGCAAATCCACAAATAAACCAGTATTTGTAGAGGAGGAGGAATCATGGGTGGGGCTGAGAACATCCAGAATTTGAAGTCTCCCCCAGCAATCTCCTCCTCCTGCAGTTTCCTGGAAAAAGGCTGTTCTGATACATGCACTGCTCTTGTAATATGAATTTTGTCCAACAGTCTAATATTATTATTTCTAAATTTACTAATACTGGATACAAAACCATCTGTATTCATGAAAACCTGCAAGTTTACAAGCTCTCTCACACACAAACAGAAGCCATTCCAAACACTGTGCCATATTTAGAAGGCTGCTTTGAAAATCTGGCTCTTAGTATCACCTTTGGTTGCTAAATAAACTTGTCTGGAGATTAACCACAGCCCACATAAAAATAGTTACAAAACAGTTTTATGACTTTTCGTAGAAATGGGTGTTGGTAAAGAAGCACGCTCAATTTTTTTCACTAAAGTTGAGATGTAAAAAAAATACAATATAAGCTCTGTAAGCAGATTCTTCATGGTAAATAAATATGCAGAGATGCAGAGAATGCTAAGTGATCATTTTTAGAACATTTATTTTTGGCAGGATAAACACTTTCAGACCCCAAGCAACTTCTCTGTGTGTACAGAAACTCCAACTGTGAAAAGAAAACAAATAGCACAGTTTCATTTGTTGTAATCAGGATTTTTTTCATGAGTGTTTAGAATAAAGCTGGATCATATTTGGAGTGGCTTGGAAATTCATTGTTTAGGCATTAGCCTCCAGTGGTAAACATCCTACAATACATGTATAATACAGCAACTATTTTTGAACTTCAAAGTCTTCCCTCGTAATTTGGGAAGGTGCAGGCTACAAACAACCTCCTCTTTTCCCTTCTAGGGAACGGTGGCTTCGTTGCTTGTGTTTACCTAGCAGAGATCCCTCATCACCCCGCACTGGACTCCATCTGCTCACATAGAAATGAGACACAAACACCAGAGAGCAAATTGCACTTGAGAAATACAACTCTCTTGAGAAATAGGAGTATAATGGGGGGACTGTACAGTGCAGGAGCCTTATTATTCCCCCACTCCTCCGGGCACAGGGTTTTTTTAAATACAGGAACTCACTGTTGACTCTTCAGGATTGAATATCCTGCAGATGAGGAAATCTGGGACAACAAGGACAGATGCTCGGCTGGTATGAGAAATCACAGCTCCATGGCCAGCACCCAACAGCAGTCCCAGCTACCATCACTCCCTTCACAGAGGAGGTGACTTTCCTCACTTTAGATAGAGGAACGGAAAGTTCAGGAGAAGAGTTGAAAAATGTATCTTCCTATTCTGAGCAACCTAGTAGAAATCTGGCTGCTCAGCACTTCTGAGAACACCCATCCGAACTGTCCCACACTGAGAGTCCAAGGAACGAACAGGCAATATTAGTCAACGATCTGGGAAATGTCGGCTTGCCAAGGTCACGTAAGTCTGTGGCAGGAGAAGTAACAGGATCATCTGGCTCTTCTCCTATTTCTCAGCCACAAAACTTTCTTCCTCCCCTAACAATTACATATGTGGGTTTCCTTAACAGTTTCTTTTTACATTCCTGTTTAAAGAGCACAGGGAAAAGGAAGAGGAGACTTGATGTGGAAAATTAGTTTTGGAAATGTTGAGCAGTGTGGATTTGCCAACTTCTGTTCCTCCAGTCAATTCATTGTAGACGCTCTCAGCTCTCACCGAAATGCTATTTTTAGGCTGTACGTCAGATTTCACAACTGAGACTGACAGGATTTTTCTGAAGGCTTTTCCCTGAGAATTTAAAAAGAAAAACAACGTGGGAATTCTGCTTCCCCCTTTGTGCTGCCGGGGCTCCACCGCAGCTACTCCAGAGCAAAGCTCCAAAGGGGCCCAGCCCCACAGGAGCGGCTTTTTCAGCAAGTGTCAGGAGCTTCCCAGCACGAGGGAGATGTGCAGGTCTTTTACATCTAATGAGACACGTGGAGCCTGAAAACGTTCCGGGGAGATGCTCTGCAGCAAAACAAAGTACAGATGCAGAGCGGGGCTTCAGAAAACGCAGCTTCCTAAGAAGACCCTTCAGCTGTTGCCGGAGCTGCCAGGCGGCTCCTCGGGGGCAGAGGCAGCTGTGGAGCCGCAGCGCCCGGAGTTCCCGCTGCTGCCCCCAACCCAGCTCGGGCACGAGGGCTCCCCGGACCTTCACCACCCCTTCTTCACACTGCTCGGTGGTATCCACTGAGCTGTCGCCTTTAAACGAGAAGGCCAGAAATGCAGAAGTGGTACCTTTTGTTACAGCGAAACACCAGCAAAGCCTCCGGCAGCAACAGCCGTCTCCGTTGCATTATTTGCTGAGCACTTGTCATGTTGTTGGACATGCACATTAAGAAATTATAGTTGCTACACGGTTATTTACTGAAGCTAACAGGTGTCTAAAGCCAGCTTCCAGCTCTGCTTGCCATCCAAACACAAGGGACTTGAAGCAGGTTTAATTTGGGGGGTTTTTATAGAGAGAGACTCTGTGCTTAAGATCTTTGCTATGGCTGTTTTGATCAGGCCACGTACGTATTGACAGAACAGGGCTGCAGTGAGGACCTCTCATCTGCACATAAACCACCGGCTCAACCAAACAAAATATTGCTGTAAAAAACTTGCTATTGTAATGTTTCTAAGCATTTTTATTCAATATCCACATGGATATTTGAGACTGCCTGATGATCATGTAGATTGTTTCGAATATTCCAGGGCCACTTATCTGTAAGAGGCTTTGGACAAGTAATCCAGCTAGATTGCAGTTTGCAGATCAATGTGTCTAGATATTTGATTGCACGTTTCTACAGAGAAAACATAGTGTCACTGTACTAGCTGAGGGCGGTGAGTTCACACAGGTGTAACTGAGTGCAGAATCTACCTCCCAAGAGTTTTCTGGTGCTTCCTGAAGCTGACAAGATTAATTTAGTGATTTGGAAATCTGTTGCCAAGCCCAAGTCCCCAGAAGACTGCATAGCAATAGGAAGATTAAAAGCAGATGGTTTAGCAACCAAGGTTTTATAGTTAGACTTTTAACAGACTTAAAATTCTTGGGCTTCATATCACCATCTTCATTCCTTCCTTCAATTCAGCGTGTGTTAGTATCTTTTGAGCACTTCCGTCGGATGTGTAGCCAAGCACATCATGCAAACAATGTAACCTCAAAAAATACATATACCTTTACGATAGGCTTAATAAGATGTTAAGGAAATGTTCACTCTATCTCAACCAAAGCTCTATGCAATTAGACCATCTCCACGTCATTGTTAATTTCCACAAAAGGATGCTGGAATTTAAAATATGAAGAGAGAACATTTCCGGGAGGGGCTGTAGGAGCTGAGTCTGTTAAACACAATTTAAACACTGTTGCAGTCACCAAAGTGCCTCCTCCATTAAGGTGAGGCATTTGAAAAGGGTTAAGGGTGGCTCCCGGGAGCAGATGCCCACACACAGCTCCCAAGTTCCCGTTCCTATCGCACCCGCTGGACCCCTCCGTCGAGGGCGGTGGGAGCAGGGGTGATGTGGGTCAGGTTGTCGGCATCCCCAGGCCTCTGGAGATCTGCGGTGGAGAGGAGCAAGGCAGGAGCAAGCTAGAAGCAGTAACAGTTCAGGAAGTTACCTAACAAACTTGTAATTTCTCTGTCTGGCCGGGCTCTCTCCTCTCCCACTGCCCTGCTATAGCAGCCACACGGCTTTGAGCCCCGTACCAGGCCAGCCACAGCTCCGTCACCATTGTGCCAAGGTCCCTACTTCAGGTTCCCCTTCAGGTAAGTAAGATTTAGACCCCAGCCAGTCCAGCTCCAAGCCTCAGTGCACTGGGGTGATCTCCTCTCTAGATCTTTTAGTCTCCTGTGCTATTCCTGAGCACTGGCATCAGTGGGACAACAAACGAGGCATGTCCAAGCAAGATATGCTTGGCTGAATCCTTAGCAACTTGCTCCAAACTCCCAATTAATGTCAGAAATGAGGGGAGGACCAGTGCTTCCCATTTGTCTCCTAGAAATCTTCCCTCTCTGCAGAAGCGTCAGTTAAAACAATCCCCTAGACTTCCCACATGAGGCCAAACAAACATCAAATACAAATCAAATACACAAAAAATCTCTACCGGGTATTTCTTCCTCTCCAGTATCTTAGTAAACATCTAATAACACAAGCCCAGGATCACAGCCGACTTTATGGCCATCCCATGCAGAGGCTGAATGCTGGTGCAGAGCTAGCAAGGACACGATGGCCCTTTCTTCATCTCGTCTGCACTGAACAGCCTCAGGATTTGCTTTCTAGACGTCACGTCAGTTAGCTCTCACAAAGGCACTCTGGGGGGACCAAGCAGCAACCAATTCTCTCTATGAATGGCTAAAAAGAGCTTTGCCTTAACAGCCTTTCTTGCCCAGAGTACCCTTGCTAGGGTAGCCTTTCACACCACCAGCCTTGAGGTCCTTAGCTGCCAAGGCCGAGGCACTGCAGAGACAGATTTCCACCTTACAGGTCAGGCCCACGTCAGCACAGTGGCCACTTCAGAATAAAGCAGAAGAAGTAACTGCAAGGCCTGATACTGAAGCCTTCATCCAGAGAACACAGCTGGCCTGAACGTCCCTGCAAACAGGCTTGCAGGAGTGTTTCAAACCCACCCCACACTTCTGGTGCCCACCGTGCCATGCTGCTCTGCACGCTGTGGTAAGCCACACTTTACCCTCTCCAAATGTCACTTTGAAGGCAAAGTTAGTTGCAAGGACAAAATACCGCACCTGCAAAAGCTGAGTCCTGCTTTGGAAAACCAAACCCCAAAATACATTTGGACACATGAATATAACGGCCAAACCTCAACTTAAATCTTCCATATGAAGTGTAAGGAATCAAATAACCATCCAGAAAAGATGTCTGCAAAATAACTTGGCTCATAATATTTTCATTTGGGTTAAATTAAAACAATTGTAAATCTTCAGCACACAGCACGAGAGCTTCGTTCTGTGTAACACTGTACGTATCCCATTAGGCTTTTATACTCAGCTCAGTCCTACAAAAATGCTTTGAAAACCAGACTGAGTTGCCTTTCCTTGGGCAACCAATCGCAAAACCGCGAGAAAGCAGAATAAGTTCCGTGAGTGAACTTTCTCCATCGCAGTTAACCAGAGCTAAAAGAGGCAGGGGAACAGGAGGGGCAGAAGAAACATTCCTTGGAACGAAGTGGAAAAGCATCATTACACACTGATCTCTTGGAGCGGCGTTAAGCCTCAGCTGTGCATGAATTAGAAGCCAGTGCCAAGTTGACTATCTCACACATAAACATGGTTTATCTAATGATCCATTCGTAATGACCTCCAAGTTGTGACTTCCTGGGCATCCTGGAGGTTTAAGGAAAGAAGGTATCTGGCCTCGAAGGCTCCTCACACACAAAGAATTGAGGCCTGCTGGCTGCAACTCAGCTCTGTGGGGAGCAAGAAACATTGGACATCATTTGCCAGGCTTTTTGCTAAATCCAGAGGATCAAGAAAAGCAAAGGAGGTGAAAAATCACCTCCATTCACAACCCTGTTAAATCACTGCTCATCACTAGGGATCAGATTTTGATTAACGTGATCAGAAAGCTCAATCCACAGATCGGAATGCGAATTTACAGCACAACACATGTGCAGTTGCCTGTGAAAACCATGCTAATTCCTGCCGCTCCCCCTCCTCATTTTGGATCATTCGGCCTCCACCATCCTGTCCTGACAACCCAGTCCCTAAGGGTATTCACAGAACTGGTGGGTGCAAGGCACGGGAAGAAGAAGGGTGTTTGCAGACACCGCCTTCACTATCCAGGCTCAAGGATGGTCCCAGCTGAGTGAAATACACTCTCAGACGTGTGACGAGACTGCTCGGCCCCTTCCCATACACAGCACCGCTGCATCTGATCCCGTGGGTTGATTCCACAATGCAGACGCTACCACAAAGGTGTTGTCCATGTGGTACTCCTGGGCCGCCAACAGATCACCTGAGCTCTGGTCTTCGTCCAGTACAGGAAGCTGTCATGGAGGCCAACACACCCTCTGCCCTGCGTGATACAGCAACCCGTGCAGGCTCCCCACAGCGGGCCGGGCCAAACCGGGCCGGGCAGGGCAGGCCGTTCTACGAGCAGAGCGTGGTGGGGGACGGGGGTGCCGCTGGCCGAGCTCGGGACACATGCAGCCTGGCGGCACTCTCCCTGCTCCGGCAGCTCGCCGACCTCTGCGGCCACTCACTCGCCCTCCTGGGCGACACCAAGGGTCACGTCCTGGCCTTGGGTCACCGCACCGGGCGGCTGCACCACCACACTGCCCGTCTGCAGGTGCTGCTGCGGGGCCGGCCGCGGCGCGGGGCACAGCCCGGTAAGGCGACCCCGGCCCGGCCCGTTGCCCCCGGGGGGCTTCCTGGGTGCCCCTGCCCCAGGGTAGATGCATGGCCGGCGGGTGCCAGCCGTCAGGGCTGCACCCCGCTCCAAGGGGGATCCCGGCTCCCCTCCCCAGTGCAGGGGGGCTCCGCCGCTGTTCCCCCGACGTGGTCCCCGCGTCCCCTCCCAGGGTGGCTGACCCACGCCAGCTCCTGCTGTCGAGGTTCCCGCTCCTCCGTCAGCCGGGAGGGCTGGGGGGGCCGGGGAACGGCGGTGCAGGCAGAGCAGAGTCATCACTCGTGCTTGGGTCTTACTGAAGCTCTCATTGACTTTGAGAGGCTTGGAAATAATCCCTCTATTTCTCCAGTCCAGCTGTAAACAGAGTATTAAAATTCCCACTCCACAGTTGTATTGGCATCAAGTGCCAACCTTAAAGAGGGTTTAAGAATCCTTGCTAAAGGTGGCACAGAAGGGCAAAGGTTAATGATTAATTGGCACAGTTCTGCTCATTAGTTCTTGTAGAGGAAGAGTTTGGAACAAGTTAAACCCCAACACATGAATTTATTTCCAGAGCTCTTTCCGAAATTGCTCCTTCATACTGGTGCCAATAAATCTTACATTCCAGCCATACTTCTCTAATAGATACAGGCATAAATTCTTATTTCTACTTGGCCAGATTCACGTCAAAGAAAAAGGGAAGAATAAAGCAAAAGCTGCAGCTAGCATTTATCTGTCTCTATCCTGCAGCCTTCTTTCTCATTACTCCTGCAGCTCTCATCTCTGGAGGCAGCCAAGCTCTCCACATGCAGCTTTAATGGAACACCTATCCCCCAGCATCCAACTGCAGCGTTCAGCTGGGACCACAGCTGCAAATAAAAACCATTGTACACTTCCCGAACAAACGCAGCAATGATAGTGTAGGTAATACCTTGTACAACTGAAACAAGAGCCATCCAAAGATTTCAAAGTGCTTTACAGCCATTCATAATTTAAGACAATCCACATCCTCCTACAGGTGATACTGGATCCTTGCTTTGCAGATGAATAGAGGCATTAAAAGATTAAGGGATCGAGGGGCACGGAGGAAGGCAGCACTGAACAAGGTCCTGCTCACAAGCCCATACATCACAGCAACTGGACTTCCTGATGGTTTCTGCAGGCACTGTAACCACTGCCGTATGCTTCTGAAGTTTGCTTTATCAATTTCTCTGTTTTACTTCCTAAATTACACCCTTGGATATTGTTATCGCATTCCTGTTACCCTCATCTTCTTCTCTGATCTGCACCCTATTGTTTCATGCCAGCACCAATTACACAGTCCATGTCACGCTGTCCAGTAGTCAGTGGTGACACTGGAAACCAATCTGCTATTTCCACTTCATACAGGCATGATGTGCTGTGGTGAAACAGCTACAATGTTTTAGGTCTTTTGTATACATTAGATATTACTAATAACTTATTAAACATACCCTGCTTTTACTGACTTTCCTGCCCAGGCTGTATACTTTCTGACACTGTCCAAGTTATGGCTTTTATGAGATGACCTACCCTTTCCAGGAGGAATCTGGGGTACCAGTCCTGTTAAGCAGGGTCCGTTCTAGCCTGGGGTTTTCATTCAGCACAGGTTCTGTTTACTGAACAACACTCGAAGTTTCAGACCCCGCTTTAAAAGTTTTAATTGATGCATACAAAAAAGTTAGATGAGGCTCTGTCTCTCCTGATGGATCTCTCCCTGCAGACCGTGAGACTGGGGAGTTTAAAAGCAAAGATTTTGCTCTTCCACTTCACTGCCATAAAACATACCTTCTCTCTCTGTAATTAATCCCAGTGAAATGAAACACAGCAGCCTAACAGATTCACCTCTTGTGGTGCAAAGTGCGAAAAGGCTGATTGAGTATCTAACTTCAGAGCTGTGGTTCAGCTTTTCTAACATATCTCTTTAATGAGCATCTCGTACATGAACATCACAGAGCACAGGACAGGCCAGAGAGATGATGGTAACAAAAGGCTTCTACAACACTAGACAGAGGAGAAGCAGCGCTGCGGTATGCTGAATTATAAATGAGAAAAGCAAATGTAAGGACAACCTGCTTCATGAAAAGCCAAAATCAAATACAAGGCTTACTCCAGCCAAAGTGTAAGCTGAAAACAGAGAATCCAGTTTGCTTCTGAGCTTATCTGAAATCAAGCTCTGCCCTTCCCCACCCGTTCACCATAGGAATAGCCCCTGTGCAGGGATTGTTCTAGCTAAAATCTCAGGTCCGTGGCTCTGGCTGAACAAGGGAAGCAACGTAGTCCTTGTAGAAGTCAATGAAGGCACAGCCTATCCCCTGTCCAGGAATGTCCAACCTCTAACTTGTAGGCCAAGCCAAGGGCACAACCAAGCATACACACCAAGGACTAGAGGAACAAACAATGCGTGGTGCTGAGACTAGGAATGTGTGCTTTTACCTGCATCTTCAGGTGCCTCTCTTGGGCAATTCCAAGAGTGCCCCATGAACTACCTGCTGGCCTCTGCTCTTATCCAAAATATATCCCTTCAGATTACAATCTCTTCGAGAGAGAGATCAGTACCTGAGACCAAACGGAAATTAGTTAGAAGTTCATGGAGCTTGAGAGCAAGGAGATCCTAAAAGACAGAACTTACCTCACCAGAAATCGATAAAAACTTCTTCCTCAAGGTTATACTAGCACTGTGCTGAGGACATACTCACCAGGTAAGCCACTGGCTGACAGCTCAAATTCAATTGCCATACTTAAGACTCAGTTCTTGATAAATATACACAAAACATCATACTACAGATGCTGGTCAGTAATTGTGCAGTAGATTGAGCAGAGACAAAAGACAATATTATGGAGATGAAATAATGATATTTTATACTTCAAAAGAGTATGATACAAAGCTCAGATTTTACTGATGGACTTTAGTTAAGGAATTAGTCATCATTATACAATAGCAATTTGAATATCCTAGCACAGGACATGTCCCAAGAAAAATCACTCAAAGCTTGGCTGCATTTTAGCTGTATCAATTCAAGTTGTACAACACAGTACATCAGATAGCAGAACTTATTCCAAGCAAATATTTATATAGTGCTAGTAAATGACAAGGATTTGGTTTAATTGGTGAGTAAATGGAGCTGGAGGTTGCTAAAGTAGTCTCTAGCAACCAAGAAGATCACTGGGGCAGAACAAATTGTTTTACTCTGTTTTGTGTGTCTGCATTTTAAGCCTTCCAGACACTACAGTAAATGTAATAATAACATTGTATAATGAAGATGGGTTGAAATAATGAGTCTGGGGTGAGAGGGTGAAGCAGTGACTTGTGTAGCAGTATTTCACCAGGGAAGTAGAGAGAAGTTGACAGAGTTTCTGCCTGGAAAGGGATGAGGAAGAGTGGATCATTGCAATAGAGGAATGGAAATCCTCCAGAACCAAAGGCGGCAGTTCAGATATGCAGGCCAGCTTTACCCAGTCTCAGTGAATTGCTGCAGTACCAAGAAAGCTTAGTGGTACTGTAGGGAAGAGTCAAAGCTCTAGGAGATGGTGAAAAAAGGTTTGCAAATCCCAGACAGGCAAGTCCAGATTTTTCATGACTTTCATGCAGCACTCACTTGAATGGACAAGGCACTGTAGCACCATCCTTTCCAACAGAGCCGACGCAGAGACAAGATCAAGAGGCTGCTCTGGCAACGTGAACACGTCCTCACAAGTACTGAACACTTCCATCAGCATCTCTGTTAGCAAAGCTTGCTCCTCCACGTCTCCAAAAGAAGCTGCAAATACCATCTGAACAGATCCAAGGGCCAGGATAATTTACACCAGCTGGAAATCTGATCCACCTATTTAATGCAAGGGAATAGTCATGATTTCTTTCCTGTTGCATTGACTAAGATCTCTCCAACCCTACTCTGAGAACTCTAGGCACTGGGATATCAACTACAGAAAACTGAGTGGAAATCCCCAGCCAGGAATAAAACATATGTTTAATAAATGGTTCTTCAGAAAAAAAAATTAAAAAAAAAGAAAGAAAGAGGAGGAGGAGGAAGAAAGGAAAAGGTTTGTAGTTGTGAGATCATAAGAGTCCAACCATATAAGTGATGACTAAGTGTAATCTTGTGTTTCAACAAGATGAAGGAAAACATGTTTTTCAAACTGTTGAGTCTGGTGTTCCCAGCCAACAGATATTCTTTTATTGGCCTGCGAGTGACCCTTTCAACTTGGGCTCTCCTCCAGCCTGTGGGTCCACGGCAATGATTAGAGAGTAGAAAATCCCTGCTACTGGCCAGCTGTGCTCCAAATTACCTTACTCAACTGTGCCTATAAATGTAATTGCTTGTTTCCATGGAATTGCATCAGAATGACCTGCTCACCCCTCGCATAATTCATGTATCTGTGATCTCTGTCTCTGTAGATAAAAATCTCTTTCTTCTGCACATGTATGAAAGCCCTGTGAGCACAGAGTCAATCCTTCATTAACCAGGGAAATGGAGGGAGCAGATAACCCAGACACAGCAAAAATGTGAAGAGTGCAAAGCATAAGCAAATTATGTCCTAAAATGTACAATAAGAATAAGGAAACAGGGAAGAGTTCAGTGATGCTGCTGGCTATAGACACCATGTATCAACATAAACTGGCAGGTCTACATCAGGCAGCACAGCACATGTGGATATGGCATGTTGAGCCCAGCTCGCCATCTCCAGTAGTTAATCACCATGGGACAGTCTGTCCAGGGATAACTACAATTCATGCTGGTGGTGTACAAATGGTGCGGAGAAACACTGTAAAAACGCAAGTCCCAGGTCAGGTGAGAGCAGAAACATCTCCTGCTAACCTGGAGGAAGCGCCTTCCAAACTGAGTAATGGAGCGCTCTCTCCTGCCTCAACTCAGCCTCTCCTTCCCAAATTCAGTTGGCCTTCACCCCTTCTCATGCCCCTTTTCTCCTTCCCAGCTCTTCCACCACAGGCTGAAGGAATCGGTACTCGTCATTTCTATGCTCAATGAGTGCTGTTCTGTCCCAAAGCAGCCCACAGCAGAGCAAGCTTTCCTGTAGTCCAAGCAAAGGGGAAAGTCAAGTACAAGCAGAAGCACAGGAGGAGGATATTTTGGTGGCTCCGATGAGAGAAGAGTGCCCTGGTGCAAACTGCAGTTTGGGCCACAGTGTGGGTGGGGAAGGAGAAGACTACAAAGCCTCAGATGGCTAGAGGACAACGCTTGGCAAGAGCCTGGGTGATCTAGGTAGAAAATTTTGGATCTAAGACAAAGGAAACTCATGGTTCAGTTTCAAGATGGGTCAGGTCAGCCATGGAGAGAGAGATAGGCGGAGTGGAGAAAAGGTGAGAATTCACCTCCTTTGCTTCTAAAAGAAAAGCCAGAGAAGAGGAAAATCAAATAAATGTAACAGCCAGTGAAATAAGTAAAACATCTGGGAGGCTATTTTCTTGGTAACAAGCTAATGTAAGTAGACCTTTGTATTAGGACATAAATGTGACTTCCACAAAGATGTAAGTGAACTCCCTTCATTCAAAGGCTGCCGTAGGATGGACATTTCCATCGCACTCCCTCCCTGCCCCACTGGACCCACCACCATTTCCTGTCAGGCCCTTCACACGGCAGGGCAGTCCCGCTCCCGACAATTACTGAGGCTCAGGACTATTGTAACCAAAAAATAAAATATGTTCCCATTAAAAAATGTGGATGATAGCAATTAATTCCACATTTTTGTGAATAAATATCATGTGTTTTGTGCCAAAGCAATTTGGCTTGTTCACAGAAGCTGACAGTGACACATAAATCTATTTTCCCTGTTGCTCAACAGACTATCTCACTCTGCCGACCAGATTTTGCAGTGGAAGAGGTTTTTTCTTTCTGTCTTTCAGTCAGCACCTTAAATGGTACTTGCCACTCATCTTCACGTCAACCTGTGGGTTACAAAATTCACTGAAAGCTACTGAAGTCAAGGTAGTCCTGTGACTGCTTGGGGTTTTCACCAACCACTGACACCGATGACTTTATTTCCAAGAGCTGCCCCACCGTTTCCCAGGAGTGACGACATTCGCCTGGAGTCAATGACCAGGATCTCTCCCCTCTCCTGTAGCCAAACCCAGCAGAAGAGAGGTGTTGTGAGCACGGCTCCCACCACGGCTATGCTGAACGTAGAAGGATCAACATCTGAATGGATGAAGGTCAAGCGATTCAGAAGAAAAGCTGATACACCCCTGTTTTTTCCCAGCTGTATTTACTTTGTTTTACTCCACTGATTTCAGCATATGGAATTGTAGAAGTGTAAAACCAAAGTAAAGCTGTATGGGTTCTGGCTGGTTTGAAGCTTTACAGATGTTTGCAGGCCTTACGTGGGAGAAGAATCACTATTTATTGACCAAACTCTTTTTGTTTTAATATGGAAAATCTCAGTGGCACTTCACTCCACTTGTCTTTTTTCTTCTTTAGTCAGATGATAATATACACTTATAACCAGTGAATCATCCCCCCAAAAAGTCATAAAGAGAAAAATAGCTCGTATGTATGCCTCAGCGGTCAATGAATCACTGATGACAGGTATAATGGGAATAATTATATACTGCTGAGAAACTTTACCCAAAGCCCAGCTCAGAAGGCTAGTTTCAAAACTTCTGGGTTGTGCAGTTGGATCCAAGGCTGCGAGTGCCAGGTTAGGAAACAGCCAGGAGAATTTCAGATTTGTGTTATTGCAAGGAAAGATCCTCTCCAAGTGTCTGTTATGTGTTGACAAATTGTTTATACTTAACCAAGCAATAATAATGAACAGTCTAAATAGACATTGATTTTTATGTTTTTAATTCACTTTTAGTGGGAAAATATCCTGGCAACAGAAATATGGATGTCAAGCTTTGGATGCCAGCCACTGCTTTAAACTATGCTATTTTAAGAAGTAATATGTATTATTTGGTATAACAACATATATTTTTAGTGTCTAATCCTGGAAGTTCCTACTCCAATGAGCTCCAGTCTTCCAATCAAAGTTTCTGGGATTACACATATGAATGTGAATTTGTAGCAGACAGCATCCAGACAAAAAAAGGTTTCAGTCTCAATGCAGTTTGCCTGCTGCCTCCTACAAATAGTCAGTTGAAATACAAACGTGAAGCAATTGCTCCAGAATACAAGTGTAAAACTCTTCACTAAGCCAGCTCAAAGAAACTTGTCAACTACAAGAAGACATGTCCATTGACCAAGTTCAGCTACAGAAGCTGGCTTTGATACCCCAGTGCAGTGATATTACCTGTTTTGAAGAGCACATATTACACAGCGTAGGCAGGAGTGCCTAACAGTCTGCATGGGCTGCTGACTCCACTTCTCAGCTGGACTTGTATCCTGGGCTGAGCTCAGCCCCAGTGCCAGCTCTGGCAGCCCCCAAGCTTTTGCACATCTTTCATCAATGTGGAGCCAGGTCCCACAATCACCTCTGTGGGCAAAGAGAGCAGCTATTTTGTTCTCAGATCTGCTGAAGCCTGTTAGAAAAGATGTACAGGTGTGCCCTCTCACAGTAACGTACCTGTGTCCACTCCCACCAGTGTACAACATGAATTCTCTTAAAGTGCAGAATTCCTCACACAAGGAAAACTATCAAGAAGGACTATGGATGAATCAGATCCACCGTGTGCAGCATAAGCCCTGCCATCTGCCAATGGCAAACAGAAGTCCGTAAGCACCAAATATGCTTTTCCTCCCAAATATCCCAACGGTGCAAGGAATCACAGAATCACAGAATCAACCAGGTTGGAAGAGCCCTCTGGGATCATCGAGTCCAACCGTTGCCCTGACACCATCCTGTCAACTAGATCATGGCACTAAGTGCCATGTCCAGTCTTTTCTTAAACACATCCAGAGATGGTAACTCCACCACCTCCCTGGGCAGCCCCTTCCAATGTCTAATAACCCTTTCTGAGAAGAAATTCTTCCTAATGTCCAACCTGAACCTCCCCTGGCGAAGCTTGAGGCTGTGTCCTCTTGTCCTATCCTGCTCCAGTCACAGCAGTGCAGAGCTGTACACCAGCAGCAGCACTGAAGTCAGTGAAGTGATAATCGTCCATACCTGGGAGGAGAAGGTGGTTACAGGAACTCCTTCAGCAGAGAGAAACAGGAACTTTCTGAGAGCAATTCATCTGATCCATCTTAGAAGTCTGTCTTAGGACAAGCTGAATCACCCTCTGGAGGTTCCATTTCCGCTTGTCAACTGCAAAGGCAGCACGGCTCCAGCCGTGACCAGCTCAAGCGTAAATGTTTGATTTCTGGATGCCTTGACTTGGAGCAGAAATATCTCGCCCTTAGCTGGGAAAGCAGTTGAAAAGAGATGAGTGGCTGCTGTTGCATTTCTGGGAAATGTGAGATATTATATGACCTGTTAATTTATTCCAGAGTTTCCCTTTATGCTTTAACAATACTGTTCAGTATTCAATTCAAGTCATAACACTTAATGGCTTGTGGTCAGCTAAGCTTATCCTGCATTTCTGTGCCAGCTTAAAAAATAAACAGAGCTGTGTCTACTGAATGGCACAATTAGAGCGATTTATCCTGCTCCCACCCCAAAATCCATACCAGAACATCCAAATAATATTTCAGTTCAATTCAGAGAAGACGGGAAAGTCCTTTACATCCTGCTGTAGAAGACTGTGAGAGTTGAACAGTTTGTTCAGATAAGAACATCACTCTTTAGGGAACCCGAATATTGGGGACAACATCATGTTGGGGACATGGAGTGTCAGAGAGTTACACGGCCAAGCCTCAAGCTCTATGTAAGTGTTAAGATGTAAGCGAGGACCAGCTACTACAGGTGCCAACAAGGGATGGAGCTCTCCCAGACATGCAATGTTAAAATCCTAACATACAAAGTACGTGCCATGCCAAGCCGCTCTAGGTAAGCTCACCAGTAAGCCTTCCTCCTTGGCATCTGCACCACCTCAGAGAACACCCCTCCCTTACAGGGTCTATGCACACTCAACTGCTTCCATCACAACTAATAAAGGTAGATTGTAATTTCTTGGCCCAAAACAATTCTCTAGACATACCCAGTTTATGAATCTGCTGCACAGACCTACCCCACGTGCTCAGCTTCCTGGTTTAAAAGCCATCAGCCAACTTAAATGTCTCAATTTCTTCAAAATCCTATTTTAATTTAATTTCAGCAAATGAGATTGTAACTATTTAAAGCTGGTTTGTGGGTTGTGTGCTTTCAAGAAGAAACCATTACAAGAGACTTCAGAAAGTTTCCATTTATCCTTCATTGTTGCCCTGCCCTTCTGCACCTTTCCCACCAGCGCTGAAACACCGTCTGCCATCCCACCTCCTCCCACTCCCACATTCCACATTCAATGGGCTTCTCTGCAGTCAAAAGCTTTCTCCTACCTAGTGGTGCCTTTCTGAAAGACAAATAATTTCTGTTTGCTACATTCAAAAAGGAATTGCTTGGCCCTGCCTTTAAAATGTACAGCGTATTTACAGAGCCTATCTTTTTTACCCTTTGCTTAGAAATCTGTACAATTATGATCTTAGGATGAAAGTGCGTTTTTTTAGTAGGTCATGCAATGAGACAGGCCATTTTACCAAAGTGTCTATCTGGAACTTTGAGTGTTTTCTGAAATCTCTCATAATAAAAGCACAGAACTAAACCATGAGGCCATCACCAAAAATTCAAGCTCTTTCCCAATCTAAAACAAACCCTGTTTCTGCTAAACAGAATGCAGTTGGCTCATTTGAGGGCAAGAGGGTGAAGAAGAGAGGGAATATCTTAAAATATATTTTCTACATACCCTTTCCTATACTAAGCTGTATAGTTCAGGTTTCACTCAAATGAAGACTTTTCCTATTGCACACTACCCTCTCTTTCCCTCCTGTCCGATGAAAAGCAGTGTTTAACTACCAAGCCCTTTGTTTCCTTTTTTAAATGTCTTCAGCATCTATAGTTCCTGCAGTTACATCCTTGTAATCTATAGACTCATACCTGATAATATCAAAGTTCTTCCACAGCACCTTCTGAAGCAGGATTTCCAAGCTGTGCAGTGAATATACATTAATTTGCAGATCAAAGCTGCCATTGTCGTTACATTAAAAATCGACCCGGTCAATATTATACAACACAGATTCAGCACTACCTTCGCACCCAGCCCTGTGAAAATCATCTGGTGAATATCTTCATTTCATAGAGAGGGCTCTGAAAGTCCTCAGTGACTCCTGCCAACCTACCAGCATCGCTGCCTAGTTATGGGGACCGGTGACATGCAGCGGTTCTCTCCCATGACCTGTATGTCCCAAGATAAAAAAATAAAGAAAGAAAAAAGAAAAAAAAACAGCTTGTGGAAGGGCCCTTGCTCAAGGTTTGGAAGAGAAATCCTTCTTCTCTTCTGGAGGACAGTGTGGTGCTCAGGGCATGTGGTAAAGGTGCCACACAACACAGGAGATGAGCGAGGGCAGGTGGCAGCAGTGTCTGATACGACCACACAAACCCAGGTGCTGCTGGCACAGCACCCAGACTGCGCTGCTGCGGAGGCAGCGGCACCAACAGCAGCAAACACCGTCACCAGCCTCTCCTTACACCTTCACAATGTGCAAATGTGATGAGTTTTGTCAGAAGACCCTCAGTGCGAGAGACCCTCTGCACAGGGAGGGCAAAATCCTAACCAGCCTTTGCTCATATTTCCTGAGGGCTGCTGAAATCCTGCGCTAATCCTGTCGGAGCTTTCTGCAGCCACTGCCAACGGTGCACGCGTAAGTCAGCATCATGCTAGCAACCACTACAGAAACACATGCAGGAGAAGGAGCAGTATTTTTTAGCACGGATCTGCTTTCAGGTTGCCCTGCTGGGTGATGTTCCACACCCAGTCACAGCATACCGAAATACGCTATCACACCAGAACAGATTTGCTACAAATTCTCCTTCAACCACCCAACAAGTGCCTTTTCCCCGTCCCAGCCCAAAGTACAGTGCTGCAGTGCTCCCACGGGCGCAGCCACACAGGCACGACACGAGCTCAAGGAGAGAATGGCATTCCAGAAATTGGGAAGGAGGGAGAGGTAAGAAATATATCCTCTTGTTTGTCCAGGTTTCACATGGACCGAGGACCAAGCATCTGCCGAGGAGGGCGGCCACGGGCTGCAGCAGGAAGAGCAAAGGAAGGGAGCACCACGGGTGTCCTACCCTGCACTCCTCCTGCTGGGACCACAGAGGCTAGTAGATTAGAAGATCTAACAAGTCTGTTTGCAGCACCTATTGCTCTAAAATGGAAGAAGGGGAAGGGGCTAGAGATGTAGGAAGAGCATCGTTACATTCCAATGACAGGGACAGAGGCAGCAAAGTGAAAAAGTTTCATTACTGGGAGTCAAAGGATTTACTCTGAAATCCTGGCCCCGTGCATGAGGTCGCTGGAATTCCTCAGCTCGCTGCTGACCACTGTGTGGCTACAGGGCAGGTAAACCTCTGTGCCTCAGTTTCCAAACCTGCAAAGGTAGGAATATGAGTATTTTTCCAGCTTCAGCAGGGCTTGTTGAGGCTTGGAGGTTTGCAGGGTGCTGCAAGATCAAAGGATCAGAATAATATTACATATTCAGCACAGGTCCCTGCACTATTTGCAACATCTGGAGGTGTGGCAGGTTGCTTAGCTTGCAAAGGAAAGCAGGAAAACAGAGATTTCACAAGCCCTCATACTGCAATTACTTGGGCTTGAACTGGTCCTCTGCAAGACAGGCATGCAAGGCTGTTACCTCCCAAAAAGCACTTACCTCAGAGGTACCAAAGTTTCAAGGTTTGCCCTAATAGCACCCTAGAAGGGAAGACACTGAGCTGGTTCTTCTCTTCGTGAAAACACAGTTTTTTCTTAAGTTTGTGAGTTGCCTGTCAACCATTTACCCCTTGCACACTTCTCTCTCTCTGTGGCACTTCAGTTTGTTGGGAAACACAATATAAATCCTGGCATTCACAACACTGCCACAGGTTGTGGTACTCTGAAAGGTCTCATATTTCTGCAGAAGTAATGACTCCTTTGCTTGTCACAGGAAGCCAAGGTCTTTCTTACAGCAGACACAAACACAGAAGAAAATAAATGTATTCCAGGAAAGCACAGGGTTGAGTTCACAATTACAAATGGGCATCAGTGTATTTGTAAACACATACAGACAAAAATATATGATACAGAGCTCTTGTTCCAGCTACCACGAAAGGTCACTTAAGTTAGACAATTTGACTGGAGACCTCTGGTAGCAGATGGACTCTGTTCTTCTCCTTCTTCTGCCTTCAGAAACTCGTGCTGCTGCCAGTACACCTGCAGCAGGTGGGCTCTGTCCTCCCTGGGGCTCCTCGAGTCCGCCGTTCCCTGAGCTCCTGCCTCCCAGTCAAATGAGGGTTTTGCTGTTCACAATAGTTTCAGGATTTTCAGTTTCCCAACTCGTCTATCACAGCAAGTGCTCATAGTGCACATGCCTATCTCACTGAAACCAATCTCCTGCTGCTTGTTAATTCTTCCTACGCACCACACACAACATACTACAAACACAAAAGACATCGCTGACATTCCCACAGACACACACACACGTGTGTCCACAGATCTTTTGTCTGTTTAGGGGCTCCGGCTGCCACACCTCTCTTTTTTTAATTTAAGTATCTTAAAATGTTTGGCAGTAAAGTGTTTGCCAAAGATTAAATGTTGATCCAGTGCTCAACAAACTCAGTGAGAGTCTTTCCATTGAGTTCAGTAAGCTTCACAGGATTGGGCCTCGAACGCCTCGCACAGCTCTGAACACGCACCGATCACGCGGACTCCAGCCGAAGCACTGAGCACTTGGCAGGCTCAAGACCTGGTCTTGCCAATGCAAGCAGCTAGGACAAAATGGAAGCAAAAAGCAGGACAGGTATTTTTTTATAATTTACCTGGGCTCCTGATTTAGGGCTGAAACACAGACAGAAAAAATTGTAAAAGGTGCAGAAAATGCAATGAAATAAAACTGCAAAACGCAGCTGCCAGGAAAGGCTGGTTTTGGATCTTTAGAAAAGAGCATGTTATCAGAAAATATGACCAAACTGTGGAAACCTGCAGAGGGAACCTGAGGTGATGGAAATGACTAAAACTTTTACATAAGTATTGCAAGAATACGAAGACTTACATGAAAAATTAAGAGCAAGCAACAAATGTCTTGCTTGCAAAACCCTGGAAAAGTAGTGAAATGAAAGCCCACAGTAATGCCGGCATTACCCGAGATCCTCATTACAGAAACAATGCTCATTAGCAGACAACAGCAATCCTGGACTTTACTCAACAGCAAGGACAGCCAAGATTTTATAAAAAGGTTTCTCAGCTGATGCAGACAACAAATAAGCTTCTTGGAAATGATGCCAAATGCAAGAGGAAGGACAATGCAACCAGATCTGAAAGAACCAGGAAAGCTGTTCACATAGATACTGCCTCCAAGTTTGACAACAGGACTGAAAAGCAACACCCTCCACCCCCACACACACACAAAAAGCCATAGGAAGCTCTACAACCCACGACCTGAACTGGTCATCTCCTGGCTGGGATGATGCTGGAAGGCTTTACCATCATGGGGCCCAAACTGGAACAAGCTACATGGTGTCTTAACCTGCTGCCTCAGTCAAGTCGAAACAGGGATCAAAAAGCTCAGTGACTACAAACTCAATCAAAAATTATTGAGACAGGAAATAATGCAGATCTTCACACTAATTAATGGTTGTATATGCATGCTGTGGGACATGGTAGCTGGTCCCTCACCTGAAGTCTTTCAAGCTGAAGTACTCCAAGGGTCCCGTGCATATCTGGAATATTAGAAAGTAATTTCCTTCTAACTCTATGAGGTCTTTTTTGATAAAAGAAGCTTAAATCGAGACTGGATGTTGTTCTCAGAGATACATTCCAGTTCAGCCACATGTTAATGGCTCTAATGCAGAAAACACTGGATGAAATGCCACAGGCTGTAATACGCAGGTGTTCAGGCAAAAGAATCCCAGGGGTCCCTAAGGGCCTTGAAATCAGTGAACTGTGCAGACAGCAATTAAAAACTCTCACAATTGGAGATTACTTTGGTTTCCTTTGCTGAAAGCCTCAGTGTGCAGCTGGTCACCTCTTTCTCTGAAGTTTTGCTCAGCAACCCTGAGCATGAAGACAGAACAGAATCTGATGTATATGTGCATACGTATATATACACACAGAAATATATATACACATGGCCCCTTTGTCTGACACCATGGAGCAAAACCAAAGGAAAGGGATCAGAGAGAGGAAGAAGGAGACGATCTCATGGAGCGTTTGCAGCTGCTCAGAACGTGTGTACCACAGCGCAGTGACCTACCAATGCCACGCTCTGTGGTGATGCTCAAGTCAGAGCTTCGGCTTCGCAGCCAAGTAACAGCTAAAGAGAAACCACTATTCAAGTAAACTGAGATCCGGGACTCAGGGAGCTCTCTGCATCCCTTCTACCAGGCTGTTACTGGTAAGTAATTCTACCAACTGAATTAGTTGAGCCAGTAGTTCAGACCAGAATGCGTCCTTACTACCAGTGACCAAAGAAACAAAGTTTTGCTCAGTAACGTGTACAGAAGTATTGTTCTGATTTGGGAAAACACCTCTAGTCACAACAGCACTCAGGAATATGCTTAAAATTACACTATGTTTACATGCCACCCTGAGTAACGAAGGTCTTGAGCATATACTTAAGAGCTTTCTTATGCTGGGTATTTGGAAGTATACTGGCAAGCCAAGGAGAAAAGGAATATGCTTGTCCTCCTGCCAGGACTTTTAAAGAAGACCAAAAAACCCCAGACTTCATTAAATAGTAATATCATGCTGTGAACATACACTAAAAAAATGCACTGATAAAAGACAGTGGAGCGTGGAGATTTACAAAAATATATGCTGAAATGAGGGACAAAAAGGACACTGGATAGTCAAATGAGTGCAAAGGAATGTACCACTGCATCTGTACAGCATTTCTCACCCTAATATTCAGTGAGAAACTAGTATCTTCATCTCCCAGAGAGAGAAACTGAGGCAAAGAATGGTTATATGACTTGCAAAATGCCGTATCAGATCTGGGAAGGCGCCCTGTGAGGCTGACTCACTGATCTCTGCACCAACACACCAGCAAGAGGAATTGTTTCCAAGCCAACACCCCAGGTCACTGAAGCCGATAAGGAGCCAGGGCCAGGGACGCCACTGTTTGCCATGACCACGACCATGTGTCAAAGTCTTGCAGATGCCTGTTTTAGTACAGAGGGTGACTATTTCTGATAAAAAGTATATATATAAAGAGTATAGTACAGCAAGCTCACACATCTTACACATCCCAAAGTCTCATCTGGAATGAATCAGTATCAATTCAGACTTTATTTAAACATACTGTTTAAATACAGTTTATCCCTCTTGATGCTGGGTTGAGAAGTTCAGTCTTTCAAGTATACTCTCTCTTACACTGAAATTTTCTTCCATTTAGGAACAACTTGAAAACATATGAACATACAATTAAATGCTCAGATACCTTAATCCTCTTATCAATAATCTGTGATGCTTTTCACAGGACATTAACTGATGTGTCTGTGGGACTGTACACACCGTGCCACAGCAGTACAGCAGTGTCTGGGAATAGCTGCAACAGGGACCATTCGAGCTCACAGCATCCTGTGCCCCATACGTAATATACACAGCTTCAGTATCTGGAAAGAAAGCTCCCAAATGTCCTGAGCCAAGAGAACTGAAAGCAAAATGTATAGCTCAGCTATATCTTTTCATTTTTATAACGTTCTGTTTCTCTGTGACAAACAGCATCTTCCTAGAAATTCATAGTTCAACTTCATATAAGTTTGTCCTCTAAACAATGTTATTTGCTGTTTTTCCTCAAAATCATCTCCCATTGTTCCCTACATTAAGTCCTTCTTGGTGAAATACCTAGTATGGTCAAATGAACGATGAATGGCAAACTTTCTAAATTTGAGCATAAACTTGTCCAGGAATAAACCTTTTAAGGAGACTTTAAGGAGACAGAAGCTTAAATCCCATTTTCAACAGTAACCTAGGGCCAGATTGTAAGGCTACATTGGCATCTGAAGATTTAGAGGGGTTCCTATTTTTGTCCTAAATGGCTATATACCCTTTAAAAATCCAGCTTCCACAAACCAAAGATTGTGTTTACACTGACTGAGAGAGGAGGGCACAGAGATCTCAGAAGTAGCTACACAGTCCAATCCCATCCACATGCTGAAGGAGACGACAGAGGACTAGAGGCTCAGGCCTTGCAAGCCACATAGCCATGCTAGCAGGGCTTTACCAGCCCATGACAACTCCTCAGGGCCAGAGTTCTGCTTTCCGGAGTTGGGCTGGCTGGTGCTGTGCTTCACTGGCCCCAAGTCCTTCTGAAATGGGCTGTCAAAATCTCACCTCACACCTGCCAACCTCCTTCTCTCCTTAGTACAACTGAGGGTCATATCTTTAATAAAAGATCTCTAATAGACAGGTAATAGAGGGTTTATACATGTTTATCAGCTGTTATGAATTTACAGGTGTGAGCTGGATGTTGCAGAATCTCATCATCACTAGATGCTCTCCAGCCCCAGCTATAAGCAGTCAGTTGCTATCCAACACTTATTGATCAGTAAAATTTACTAAACTAAACTAGTCTTGACTGATACAAACTAAACTTACTTTTAAAAGGAACAACTCAGAGGATGGTGAACATGACCAGTTTCAGTGGTGTGAAAGGTCCCAGAGGGGAAACACTGCATATGGGGCTGCTGTACAAGGGTTAGAGGTGGTTCTGTCCTTCGTGGGAGCCAGTATCAGACAACACAGGTGTTGCTGTGCACATCAGCTCCCACTTCTCCTGCAGCTCCCTTGAGTGACAGTGTAAAAATGCTGGTTGTACTTATGGCACAAGATGGTCAGCCTGAGACAGAAAACCCTTCCACCAAATGCACTTATGCCTTATCTAGAGAAGACATCACGAATTAAACACCTGCTCGCCCAGCTCTGGGGTCAGCAGATCATGCACGTCAGTTTGTCCCCGCTCAGCAAAGCAAACACACAAATACTAAACAGCAATAAGACTAATAAGCCCATGCCTCAAATTAACCACGTGCTTAAGTGTTTTCCTGACTGAATCTGGACCACAGCCTGAGGACCAACAGAGCACCTTCTGCCTCCTCTCAGCATGCAAAAGAGTACCTGGCTCTGAAGAGCAAGTGCCTCTACAGATTTCCACAGCACTTTTCCCCTTGGGTAAGCATTGGCAAAATCCAGCTCAAGAGTACCACCTAGCCTTCCGACAACATTTTACAAACACTAACCAGTGAGCTCAACATCACCAAATTAGGTAGTTATCACCCCTTGCACCTGTCCTACAAGACAGATTTAAAAGACTGATTGATGACTAGGGTAGGTCTAGCTCTACCACAGCATTAAGGAGTGCAAGAAATACAGACCTTTCTCCAGTGTCCCACATAGCCTGTGCTGACAAGGCAAACTCCCCTCTCCACCCTCCTCCCGTGCTCTCTGCGGGAGCTTTGCCACACGCACTCCCTCTGAGCAGCCGTTCTGGAGCTGAGCTGACGTGACTGACTGACTCAGCAAGGGATGCCCAAGCCTTTGCTGGGTGTGAGAGACACCAGCATCAGCCCCATGGCAGTGGTACGCCTCGGAAAAGAAGCCAGCTTGCTACAGCCCTTTTTCCCCATAATGATGGACTGGAGGTTTGTGTGTTTCACGAATAATCACAGTATAATATAACAACCTACACTTAGTATTTTATAACCCCCAAACCCCTTTGATTCATACACACCCAAAGTGATACCCAGCCTCTGCAAAGGCCCACTATGCCCACCAGTGACTGCAGTCACTTGTGAGCTGAAGCAGAACAACACATAACATCAAACACAAGTATTTTATTATAGTTTAGCCTAGGAAATAGAGGATGCAAGCCCACTCCAGGAGATACAGGGCATGTCTTCCACTGGTGGGTACCTAAAGCCTAAAGCACAGTCTTCCCACGTAGCCTGGTAAGTGGGAAGTACAATATAAAAGCACCTATGTGCTGTGCTGCAATTGCTGCATTGTGTTGGCCAGAGGTCACCCAAACTGAGCCTGGTAGCAGCTACGCTGCCTTGTAACAGCGTGGTCACAAGCAAGGGCAGCCAGACGACTTCTGGGCATGTTAGGAGGCCTGAGCAATGCTGGTTTGTGCCCTCTGGACTGACTGGCTGTAACCTCTGATCGTTCAGGAAACCCTACTCCAATGCACAGTGTAAACACAGCCAGAGTTATCCAGCCTGGAATCACGCCAGACCTCTGGCATGAAATCCCTTTTACTTGGGAAAAAAAAATCCAAGATGATCTGAGTGAACAAGAAGGGACACGTTGCAAAGGCAATGCAGGAGATTTGGGTTTTGTTCTTAGCTCCACCCAACCCTGGTGATGATAATCCTTTGTTTGCTTTTTTTCTCTATTTAGATTGTAAGTTCTTAAAGACAGAGACAGTCTTTTGGTATTTGTTTATACAGAGTTTATATATCAGTCCCAGGGATTACTGCAATGATTAGAATAATCTTTAATGACCACAAATCACTGCAACCCCCGTTTTATGAATCCTCTGAGGACCTGCATGTCAAATAGGTGTTCAAAAAGAGGCTTCAAACTAATTACAAGGTATAAGATACACTCTCCAATATTCCTCTATGCCAGTTTCTGTCCAGTATATCCATCTAGGAATCAAATCCCTGTATGTGTGGCTGTAACCTACTTTCTAGGGTTATGCAGACTGGCAAATGAGCCTTAGTGTGACTGGGAACCCTGTGCCTTTCCTCCAGCAGGCTCACTTTTGACAGAGAATTAAGAGATGTCACTTCTCTTTTTACCCTATTAAAAACAAAATAACAACAAAAAAAAATCAAAACAAAAAAACCAAACCAAACCAAACAAAAACCCCCAAACCAGAGACAGAGAGAAATTCAACAACACTTCAGAGGAACTAAGACAGACAGAACCCTCTTGTAACTGGGAGCTTTAAAATAAAAGTAGGAAGTCCAAGGCAGGGCTGCTGACTTTAAATGTATACCTGGGGCACAGACAGAAGGAGAGGCAGAAGAAGAAAGGTGCCAGGAGTGGGAGGGACTCGCTGGTCAACATCTGTTAAACCCAGAGTTGCACCTTGAATTTGCTTTTAATTTCTGAGCAGCAGCACCAAGAGGAAGTGCCAAGGGGTGGGGAGGAGAGTAAATGAGCAGCGAACCGTCCCTCAGCCAGGAAACCCAGACCCCAGAATGAGCCTTATTGCCAGATTTGTTTCCCCATGACTGCTTGCCTTTCTCCAGTGGCTGACCACGGCTCCTCCAACTTCACTCATCTGCTACAGATCACTTTAGTACAGTCCTAGAGATAAAATGTATTAATAATTGCATTCCGTAGTTACAAGTGTTTTCTAACCAACGAAACCCTGGCTCAGAGAAGTTTCCATCCTGTACATTCTCCAGGAGAAGTGGCATCATGAACACTGCAAGCCCTGTTTTCAAAGGCAGTTTCGTTCCTCGCAGCCACTAGCTGACCTCTCTTCAGCAACTATCCCCTGGTTATGGGTGTCAAGTCCTTCAGCATGTCCAGCCCACCACTGCTCATCCAAAGGCCAATGGGGTCACTAAAAAGGCTTTTATTCCCTTTTTGCAGCCTTTGGCTCAGGCCATAGAGAAGCAGCTCTTTGCCCTAATGACTTGTGACACCTATTTCAGCTGCTTCTTGTACATCCGTGGCGTCACCCTTGCTCTGGCACAGCACAGTCCTGCTGCTGCACCGACTCCTGGGGAAGCAGAATCGAATCCAAACAGTGCTGTTCTGAGATTAGTGCAGATGAAATACAGGTTTTCTGGTGTGCAGACTGCAGATCCAGGATTTGTTTAGAAAAATGGCTCTGGTTTACTTCACGTGTCCATCCCTATATGCTCTTCTTCCAGTTGAGATAATTAACATTCTTGAGGAAACATTGATTGGTCCCTAATATTCGTTCAGTCCTGTAGAATGAAGCTCACTTTGGTTTTGAAGTCAGTCCTGTTCAAGTAAAGTGTTTGTTTGCATTTAAGATCTTACTGGATGTTAAGATGAATCAAGGTGCTTGGGGCTGTCTAGTTGAAAGCTTAATATCTTCAAATTGCTGCCCAGGTTACTTTGAAATATTTATGTAATGTACTTTTCTTTTCTGGCAAATAACCATTAATGGGAAAGGAGCTTAGAATTACCTAATAGAAGCACCAAAGTCACTTTAATGGAAACAATTATTCATTCTAACCTTTTTTTTAATATATTATTTTTCCTGCAGTATCTTAAAAATACCTGCAATTCCAGCAAAATGTTTTATGTTAATCTAAACTCTGATTCCATCTCACTCATTTTTCTCAAAGCTGCTGCCTTGAGGAACTAGGCAAAGCAATAGATAAGCACCGATTTCACTCTTCTGACTATGCATTTGATGTGAAAAATCCTTTTGCTAATGTAGGTTGTTTTTAAAAAGGCTGAAACCACTTCAGTTGGAAAGCAAACTATTATTGTCTGAATCCAAGACCTATCCCCAAAACTGCTCCTCAAAAGGGTTAATAAGTCAACAGCGGATATTTTCATAAGGAGTTACTCAATTCTAAACAATTATCATAGTCAGAAAGGTCAACAGGCTTTCTCTTAGCTACCTAAAATACTCAATAATATGTTTATTCAAAGTTCAGTTTTTTAAAAAAGCATCCATTTGAAGAAAATAGTGAGCTTTCAGTGAAATAATGAAGAACAAAATATTTCCATGCTGAAATGCCTACACAATGCCTCATCCCCTCCTCAAGGGGCAAAGTCTCCCATTGAAATTCATTTAAGAGAACTGCAGGAAACTAGGGCATCTAAATTACAACGAAGAGGAAGGGTGGTTTGGGACGGTGCCAGCAGTCAGGACATCCGTGAGATCTGGGTTAATTTCCCATTATTGCTGGAGACTTCCCGCACGAGCTTGGGCAAGCTGCACACCCTCTGCGCGGTACCCACCTGTAACACAGACATACCATCGCCTCTCCCCTGCCCCAACAGGGCTGCGTGCAACACTGAACTGCATTCAGCTGATATTTCTGAGTCTCTGATCTGTGGGGTTATTGGTTTGCCCTGATTTAAGGCCTCCTGTGCTATGGAAAGCTTATAAAATTGGTAGGTGTCAGCATCAAGGTTGATGAAGCTACAGGAGAGGTGTGGAAGCCAAGGGCACAAGTCTCTATTTGCTGCCCTGCATTGCACTTCTTACTGTTCTCTTAATATTCTGCCTGAGCACTAGGTTGGGGCTTTCTTGATTCAGTCCAAAACAAGGGAGAAAAGCTGCCTGTAAGTTACTTGCTGTTGCTGAGCTGGAGAATATTTCAGAGAAGATGGAGACCTAGAAGGATAAACTCTAGTCACTGAAGGATTGCGTAAGAGAAACACGGGAAATTCAACTGTACGCTAAAAAGTTCCAGGTTCAACACAAGCTCTTGCACACATGGGTATAAAAGCTGGTATTATTCCCCTCTAGGACAGCAGAAGACATGTGAAGATAGAAGAAAACAGAATAAAGTTGTTGGGGAAAACACTAAGCACTGCACCTATTACAGGCACACTGTAAATAATCAGGCAAACAGCCAGCTCGATACATGCTCTGCTTTCTTCCTTAAGCTGATTGCAATGAATAGTAGGATGATGCTAAGATGGTATTTTCATATGAAAACAAAACAAAAGAAAACCAACAAAAAATTGCACCCCTCCCAGGAACTGCTGCCTGTTTATGAAAAACAAATCCATTAAGGCTCTTGGAGAACTGGAATACTGCAGTGCCATCAATAGTGAGCAGGTAAGTAGGAGCGAGATCTAAAAGCTATGTAGGACTCGGCAATAGAACTGCAGCTCTTTCAGAGTCGAGTGCAGGTACTTACCATCCCAGTTGCTCGTTTCAAATCAATCTCATATGCCCTATATTTACCCATCTGTATTTGTGCTCTGGCCTCTCTCAGACTGCAGGATAGAGAGACCTTGTTGTTTTCTTTTTTTTTTAAATAGATGTCTAGACAGTTGTCTTTGCATCAGACAAAGTGATCACATAGGAAATTCAAAGGAAAATTGATGTGGGCTGCTACAAAACAGAGGTATTCAGGATGAGGATGGCAACTCCAATCCCTG
The DNA here is from genome assembly GCF_013368605.1 of Nyctibius grandis. Classification (NCBI taxonomy): domain Eukaryota; kingdom Metazoa; phylum Chordata; class Aves; order Nyctibiiformes; family Nyctibiidae; genus Nyctibius; species Nyctibius grandis. The sequence continues at coordinate 9,316,616 of NC_090672.1, forward strand.
ACAAGGCTCCCGACATGGGGTGGGTGACCCACCTGCAAACTTTAACCACCTCCCACCACCACCACCCCTGGCTTTGTCCCCAGGATGAAGAAAGTCAAAAGAATCGTTCAATTCTCATCTGAGCTCCACTGAAACCACTGAGAGATGCCCCACGTAAATCACTGCTATGTCAGTGGCTGCAACACTGAAGATGAAGATCACCCGTGTGGGTCTCAAGTCAGTATTAACTGAGAAAATCAAACGGAAGTAAGTGTAATTCCCATGAATTGGGAGTGAGTGAATGCAAAACAGACACTAAATTGAGCTTCTGCTCCTTCCCTCTTTTAAACACAGTGTGTACTAACAAAATAGATCTTTGAATCATCTAATGATTCATCACAGCATAATACGAAGTATTAAGTTACCGATCTGGTTACATGGACAGTGACACATGATCGGAGCAAAGGTTCAAGACCGAAGAAAGAATCTGGTACGTAAATAAAGCAGGTGTGAGCTGGATTCATCTATTTTCATAGTAACCATGCCTCTATATGAACTGATTACAAAGAATTTGGAAGTATTTTAGATCTTTGTGGAGCTACATTAACAAAACAAGAGCAGCTCTGGTACCTATTTTATGTTCTGATTTTTCCTTTTCTGCCTCAGGATGTATTACAATCAGGATGGGCAAAAACCTAAGACCATTTAATCAAAAATTGTCAAAGTTGTCCAGTGTATGAAATGGGTGGGTTTTTCAGTTTTTCTTTGCTCCTTTTTAAATTTATATATTATGTAAAAATGTCAATGATGTTTCTCTGTAACGGAAAATATCTATAGACTTTGATAACAATTTAAATGAAAAATTAAACTACAGTAAAAAAATATAAAACATGCCATTTTGAAGAAAAATGCATTTTAGTGATTTTTTTTGTTTTAGATAAAATACCATTTCTCAATGAAAATCTTTCCCAATGAAAAATATCTATTTTTTTGAGCATTATGCTTTCACAATTCTAAAAACCACTCAGGAAACAAGAGGGGAAGGAATGAAGGAGAAAGAGGTTTGGATGGGAAATGGACCCCCTCCCCTTTAAAGACTCTATCAATTTATCTCAAATTCTCAAGCCAATCTAATATATAGTAAAGACATAAAATTTATCTTTAAACATAACCTTAGATAACTATGGAGAACTTGCAATTAATAATTAAGTGCTTAAATCCCGCAAGGAAGTCCTATTGTTTTAACAGGAGCACCAAATTAATATGAGCATTTTAAGGCAAAAATGATCACTGAATTGCTGCTGTCACCCAAATGACAATATTTTAAGAGACTCTGGGAATAACTCTTCGAGAAGCAATTGCTTCATCTTCTATAAAAAGTCATGCAAGGCATCTAGTAAGACAGTATTCATATCAGAGCAGCTGAAACTCCCAAAGCAAACATGAAACGAGGATTCCTCGTGGACCTTTTAACGGTCCCATAACTTTTTTCCTTGCCTTTTTTGGTTTTCAAATAATATACATCATTTTTTACTGCCAATAAAGTTTACTGGTATTTTCATGGCCAATGGTCACTCATGGTGGAAATCAGAGCCAGGGATTAAAGAGGACACTATTTTTGTAGTTGTTCTGGCAGAAATTGCTTCTCCTCTGCCCGAGGAAGTGAGCTGTGCCTGGCACGCTCCCCTGCAACAGGTACAGCCTGGCTACAGGGGACAACACCTTCGGGGAAGGGCTTAGGTTTGGGGGTTGTTTTTTATTAACCATAATGTGCCACAAAGGGTGAAATCCACCCTTTTAACAAGAAGCATGCAAAAAAATTAGATACGTATCATGTATGCTTCGTTTGGAGAGCTTGAAGGGGAGACGAGTGGCGGGCCAGCTTCAATTTCTTCTGACTTGAGTCAAATCCAAGTAATAAGAGAATTGCAAAATCAGAGTAGGGGCAGAAAATCCTCATTTCCTTGCAATAACTTCGAGAGGGACAGGCAGGGCAGCAGCCCGCAGTCCTGCTGCCATTCACATGGGTGCTCCACATCAGGGGTGCCAATTATTTATTAATTCAAAAAATAAAGTAAAAAAGATTTCTGTTGGCAATTATCATGCTTGGAAGTCTCTGACTCAGCAGTGGTGTGATCACACCTGTGCTTCCCTGTGGCTTTGGCATTTTTCTTTCCTTTTCTTTGACATATATTTGCTAAACTGTCTCAGTCTTTTGCAGCTGTGGCTGCTTCCAATTCCTCAGCCAGCGGAGTCCTGCCTAGGGCACCGACTTAGCAGCAGCAGCAACAAAAAAAGACAAAACCCATCCAGTTATCTCAGGAGAAGTATTAAATGATCTGATGTTTAACGAATTTAAAACATAAAGATTTGAAATACAGAACATATGGTACTAATAGTGCATAAGCCAAGGAATCATGGTGAAGCATTAAGGCAAGAAACCGCAAGCCGTATCCCAGTCCCCAGGCTGCCGTGGGACAGAGCCCAGGCGGGTGTTCCCGAGTGCCTTCTCCTCCGGTGCCTCCGTTTCCTTGGTGGGAGCCACGTGGGGAGTCTTAGTCAACACTGGGAGGCAGAGAGGAGCTGGGGTAGGAAATAGGTGGAATTCCCGAGCCCGTCGGAAGGGCTGGCGGCAGCGATCCCACAGACTGCGTGGAAACAGGCGTGTTGCTTTGTTTACCTCAAGCTTTATTTTTTAAAGCACCGTGACAGCTCTGAGACTCGCTCTGTCTCAGACTAATCTATTTTCCCCTCAACACCTTGCACCAAGCCGTCCGCCAGCTTCCTGTCCAGACCAGGGGTCAGAACCTCCCGCAGGGACGCTCCCGGCTGCTGGGCGCTGGGTGAGCCGTACGGGAGCAGCAGGATCAGCACAATCTGACCCTCTGGTATCAGCCCTCGGTGTTTAGGAGCTCCTCAGATCTCAGGCTCAGTACTCGGCAGATTCCCAAACTCAACGCGTACGCCTCTGAGAAGTCCCACCTCCTCCATGAGCAAGGCAGCAAGGCTTCGAGAAACCAAAGCAGCTGAAATGAAATACTGCTTTGTTTGCTGGCACTTTGCTTTTGTGCAGGTTTGAAACAGGAGGCTCCCATTTCTGCACGACTCTGTACAGAATAAACTCGAAGGCAGAACAATGAAAATCCTATTATGCAACAAGGATTCATGAGCCTCGTGTTAGGCTGGATTTCTCTCATGAGCATTTTACCAATCTTTCTAACACTAGACGTTTAAGAAGTCATGAGTTAGGCTTCTTAAAATCACAAATTGGGAGTTTTTTCAACATCTCGGTCATGTTTTCAGGCTCCTTCAAAAACCACAAAGACACGAAGCTTAGTGGGTTTTTTTACATGAAAGCTGAGTCTTAAGCAACGTCTTAAGTCAAGGTGCTGGGACTTTCCAAACAATACAAATTAACACAGGGCTCATGATAAGATCCTGAGAACTGATCCTATAATTTTTGTAGGATAAACAATAATAAAATTAATCATTACTATAATTATAACTAGATGTGGGGCTTCGGCTACCTCACCAAAAAATCACTCATAAATGGGAATCCTTAACTTCTCCCAGGTTTTGCTTAATCCCAGTTTGTTTTCTATTTAGACTGTAAACTTGCTTGGGCTCACTCTTTCCCTGCTGTTCATACAGCATCTGGCACATGGGGATAGTGAACCTGTTTGGAACTTGCGAACATTGACATAAACCGAAAACAACCAGTGTGCAGGGAATTTTATTTTGGATCTCAAAATACGGGTGGAAGTTCCCTGATGAGAACTATCGAGGAGTTACTGTGCATATTCTCCTCTTTTTTTTTATGACAGAAGCTTTCTTTTTCTGGATTTATCAGAACACAGACAAGATTCTCTCACTGCAAACAAACAGATCAAACAAAACAAATCTCTGCCATTTGAGATTTTACAGACAACAAGCTAGAAAAATATGCTTGAAGCAAAATCATTTTTAGGTGTTTATGGCTCTTCTTGCACAGCTGCCCCCCATTTCAGGCAAAAAAAAAAGTTAAAAAATAGGATCTAACTTGTGACAGGAGCCTCTAAGTATTAGCACAACACCGATTAAAACCAATAATGAGATAACTGAGCTTTGCTGGCATAGTGCAGTAGGTGGAAAGCTAATTATGTCATTAGCAGAGGAATGGGTAAGTAGATCTGAGCTGTGGGATATTGGCAAAGGCCTGGGAGGAGGCGCCGAGTCCGGCACAGCCACGGCAAGCAGGCGCCGGAGGTCGCGGCCACGCTCAGAGGAACAGCAGAGCCAGCTGCCCCGCTCTCGCCAACGCACGTGTCGGCCCTGCTGGACGCACCGCACTGCGAGACAGAAACAACAGGACACATCCAGCTCCTCTCCCCTTTCTGTTGCGCTGGGCAGAACCGATCCTTCACCGTTACTGCGATGTGGCATCACGAGTGGTCTGTGGAGCACACACAGTTAACAGCTCAGCTTGAAAAGTTCTAACATTTCCCAGTGATGGCTCCAACACAGACAGCAAGGTTTGCTAATTAGGTCATTCTTTACTAGACATATTTGAGTGGTGTTTTGGGTTCTCTTAAAACAGCTGCCTAATGAAGTAATTCATAATTAGTATACTCTTGTCACTTACAAAATCATTATTTCATATACAGGATTAACAAAATCTAAATTTATACCCAATATTTTTCTTTAACAGCCACATAGTCTCAAAGCAGCAAAGCTCACAGACCAGCTCCCCACTCAAATTCAAAGTTATATACCAGTATAAAAGGTAGAAGAATAGGGCTGGCAGCTCGTGTCATCAACACCCTCTCTGCTTCCGCAGCCCAAGAGGGATCAAGCCCAAGAGGGATCAGAGTAGGGAGGGAAAGAAATTGGTACCATTCAGGGGACAGAAAAGCCTATGAGTGAAGTAAGGCGTGTGCCAGGTCCTCCTCCTAACTTTCTCAAGTCCTTAAGCAAGAGGATCACAGCCCATGTGCTGCCGCTACCGCTGACATCCAGGGAGAGTCTCTCCCCTGGCTCCTCTCAAAGCCTGGATTTCAGCTGGGAGAATTCAGAGCATTTCCATCCCTCTCCAATATACATCTGTGTTTATTATTTTTTTGCCTGCAGGACTGACAATGAGCAACCCTGTTCACATACTTTCTAAAAGAGAGCAGAGTTTGTTTATCTGTCAGCTATAGGTGCCAGTGCTTAATATGTCTGGGGTGATAAGAAAATAAATGGACTTACTATGCCATATTTAGATCCCCTTCCCGTCCCTCACCAGTCCTCCAGTGTGTTTGTCTCCTTTTTGCTCTCACGGGGGATTTGCAGCACACACAGCACTGTGCCCTCGCCTGTATTTGCTCTGATGCTCAGAGGGCATTTTATAAAGTATGGGGTATTTTTCCAAGGACTTAACCATTTATCACTCCAAAGGGAAAAGTTCTCAGTGATTTCATGAGGACTGGCCCTTCATCAACAACTGAAACAGCTTCTACAGACTGACCAGATTCTGTCACTTCAACCACTTCCTCACACAGAAGCAACGGAAGAATTTCATCAGATTTAAGGCCTGCAGCGGTTTTTCTTCCTGGCGTACCAGCCAGCCTGAAGGGAGGTGAAGGTCCCCAAGATGCATTTATGGAACGGCTCAGACTTTTTTTCTAAGCATTCCATTCTTAGACCTGCAGCCTAAAGGCTGACAGGAGTGGGTTTTTTCTCAAATGAATTTTTACACATAAAATATGAAGAACCCTAAAAATGAAAATTCCAAATCAGAAACCGTCGTGTCAACAAACTGGCCCTGGCTGCAGGTTTGCAGTGCGTGCTGCCCCACACATCGGGGCTCTTCTGCTTTGGTGTTTTATAGGGACTGGCCTGAGCTGAGGAGCGCAGGACCTGCCCCAGCCCTCCTGACACTCCGCGGCAGGGAGGGATGCCTGGAGCACTGTCAGAAACGCCTGCTGCATGGATATTCAGCGAAAAGAGAATTAAACGTGTCAGAGACTCAATTTTCCCATCCTTGAGGAAGTGTTGTAAAGGCCTGTCAGTCACATCCCTCTAGATTAAACTAGATTAAGCATTTAGATGTCCACTCTTCCTTTACACTAATAGAGGCATTAAGTCTAGTGTCAACCTACAGGCTAACATCAATGTGAACACAAGAAAGGAAAAATGCTCTGAATGAAATTTTGAATGTTACTTACAAGAGCCAGGGTCCAGGGGGGAAGGAAATTCAGCAAGCAAAGTTAATAAAAACATTCCCAAACTGTCAGCTTAATTAGCTTCAGTACAGTATTTAATGTGGTTGAACAGCATGGGATGGTTTGGGAAACTTAGCATCAACTGCAGCAGGCATGCAGTGCCTCAGTGAGAAACGGATGAAATCTCTTTCTAGTACACAGCAAACTTGCTGGGAAACGTTTTGTTTGCTGGGAAACAGTATCTGGCCGCAGGATAAATCTACTGCCCAGTTTTGCCAGCGAGGGGACTGAGGAGAGCGTTCATCCTTGGCTGGCCGTTACACGAGACTGCAGAGCCCTTTCTCTTCATGTCCCAGCATATTACGCAAAGTGGAGCACTGGGGAGAGCCTAAGCAAGTCCCCCACCTTGAAAGGACTTCCAGTGTGGTTGGATGAGATTTGGACATCTATTAAACAGAAGGAGATCAAACCTGCGGCTCCCAGATTGGAGCTGAGCCTCTTATCCAGTTAGTCACAGTACAGAGCAAGTGCCAGCATTTCCTCCGCCTTGGGCAGCTGTCAAATCTTTCTTCCCCTGACTCAAATGCAACAGCCCAAAAATGAAACATCTTATGTGGGGTGGAGTGGTAAATGGAACATCTTGTTGGACGCAAAAGGAATTTAGGGGTTTTTTTTCCCTTTCACTTTTTGGTTGTCAAGCCAAAACGTCAAGCATTTATACAGGGCATTAGTGCAACATGCAGATTGTGAAAAAACTTGAGCATTCAGCCTAACAATCTGCCATTATTATCTCTATCTTTGCAAACAGTATCAAGAGATCTTTAAATGGTGAAAACCCTGTAAAGGTAAGAACGTAATGTCATTGAACCTAGAGTCCAACCCAAAATTGCCCCCCATCTATGCAAATTTTTAAGGAGACTTATGAGGATTGGCTTTCAAGATCACTGCAAGACCAAAATCTTTATCTCTTAAACTGGCCCCATTTCCTGAAGACATCCAGAAACGCTAAGCTCAAGCAATTTGTCATCTCTACAGTCATTTGAAAAATATGTAAAGAGAACCGTTACATTAAAACCAAGATTAAAACGGCTGAAAACGCCCGCCGCAAGCATCTTCCGGTGGGGGAGGGAAGCTATCGTCGAGCAGAAACCCTAAATCCCTGCTACAGTAAATCCGCAGCTACGCTTATACTTTTGCACCATCTGAGGATCCTGGCCCCACAGTTGTTTCAAAGGAGGTCAAAGAACAAGTCTGAGAAGCTATGTACCAGTTTCCTAAGAAGATTGCCTTGTCTCACATTTCTGCTGATTTCTTTCATACCTTCAAAGTTGTTACAGCAGCTCATAAAGAGAAAATAAAGATTAGACACAAGCCTTTGCCCTTGAGACCATCCCTGACCTCTGGTTTGCCATTTACATTTATTACAAAAGAGCCTGAAATGTTTTTGAGTCACGAAAAAGCATCTGATGGTTACAGAGAGTCTTGCACCAATAATGCTCTGTTCGCCGGGTTTCCTCAGACAGAACTTTGCAAGGATATTGAAACTCCCTCAGTCACAGGCAATAAACACAACTATGCCAAAGTTGGGAGGAGGGGAAGGAGGGGGATGGTTCCTTGCACACCACTGTTCTCTTATCCATCTGGAATTAGGAAAGCACGCCTGGAAAGAAAGAGCCAAGAGCTTTGGATAAGTCAGCCCAATTCCTCGGCTATGACATATTCATTGTATGCACACACGAGAGAGAACACAAGTAATTCATTTGTCTGTATTCAGCCGTTATTTAAAATAGAATAATTAAAAGATTGACCATGACAGTAGCAAAGGACTTCTTTAAAGGGTCTGCTAGCCAGCCTGATCTCGGCTGAGCCCCCTCCTGCAAGAAGTGAAGCAGTCGTGAGTTCAAAATCAGATTTAAGAGGACTTGAGAGCATTCACATCTGGTAAAATTTGACCCCAGATCAGCGCTTCCCCGCGGGCCTGTGCCATTGAAATCAATATGAATTACACTGGAGCCATCAGTGTGGTTAGCTGGGACTCACAGCAATGAGAGGGCAAGAGTGAGCTGCCGTGACGGGTGGGCTCCTGAAAAGGAGCATCCTCCCCTGCTTCCCTCCTTTCTAGCTTCAGTTTTCTTTATTGAACTAGCTATAATTTGTCCTTGTAGAGTAGCTATAGCCTCCTTTTTATCTGCCACTCACAAACTGCCCGTTGCTACCACATGCTGCACTACAGCCTAGAGGAGAAAGACAGACTGTTTCTCATGAGTGTTCATATATTCATTTCAATTCAATTTAAATGTGAGCTTCATTATGACCTTGTTAGCACCCCCTCTCCTGTTTACTTTCCATTAACATTCAGGCTGTCAAACTTTATTAACACAAATGACCACAGAAATCGTAAGCTGCTTGAATTCTCGCAGTTTGAAACATATTTAGTGGGTGAAATTCAATCTATCCAGTAGGCCAGGGGAGCTCTCTGCCGTGCCCCAGCCTTCTGCTGACTTGCAAATTTTAGCAGTGTTCACAAGCAAAATGTGATGACAAGAGTAAGTCTCTGAGTTAGGGAAAACAGAAACAACACACGTGACTCCCAGGCAGTCAGCCACAGGTACGCTCACGCTCGATTGTCACAGACCGAAGAAAACGTAAAGGGGAAGGAACTGAATTTTTTTTCCCCTCAAATTAGAAAAAAAAAAAACAAAAACAAAATTAGGGAAAAAAAAGACTTCAAGCCCAAGATTATTCTACTAAGAGATAAAAAGTGGGGGAAAAAAGTCAACTAAATTATGATTCATGGAGCTCAGCAAACCACACAAGTATTTTGTATGCAGCCCACACTGTCACCTCTGTCTCAAGAGAAGAGAACTTCTTTACTGAACTCACCCTTCCCTTTAGTCTCAGCTAGATTTCTTGTCCCCAGAAGAATATTATAACATATGGTTGACTTTTTCACATAATACCTAGTTCACAATCTCACACAAAAACTTCCACAATATATGTCATTTTGACACGGGTTTAAACATGATAAACAGTGTAATACAATCTCCAGCTGTTGGAACAATTCTGGTCATAAACTGCCTCACTGCACTGTCATCATGCTCGTTTCTGCACTGAGCCTTTGTTCTCTTTTATTCCCTACATTGTTTCCCTTCCACTCCGATACGTTTTGAAAGAAAAATGCATAAATGCAACATTAAAACCAACATTCCCTTGGAGCTTCTATCTCTATGCAAATATGAACCTCAATTTTACTTTTTATTAAAATCAGAGACAGACAAAAAAAAAATGTGGCTTTTTTTTTTTTAAATCTGGTCAGGCCACTCTGAAATATTATGCGTAACTTTTCCACAAATGCTTGTATAAAAGCATTTCAAGAGTGGGAAAAAGTACATGAAAAGAAAATCCAGAAAAATTAAACCGTTCCAATTTTTCAGTTCAAAATATCCACGTCAAAATTTAGTTCACTTTTATGAAAAAAAAAATAAAAGAACAAAAAGCTTGTAAACAAAACATTTTGCCTATTTATTTATTATTTGTCACAGGAAAAAATACTGTTTTCAATCAATTGCAGTGATTTCTTCTTTCAATTTTTTTAGTGTAGCCTAGATCAGAAAAAAACTTCCCTTTTTCTGTGCGGTTCTACTGAAATAAACTCCACATCAAACAGTGAAGCAGATGTCGATTAGAAGAGGTTAATACCCCCTGGCATGTTGTTTTCTAAGCCCCATTTCTGGAGGTTCCCTGCACTGGTCGGTTATGAAACCCTGTCTGCCTCTGTTCTAACGACACACAGTCGTGGCAGAAAACTCCTTCACTCTGGATGCTCTTGTGATGTTTGAAAATTCTGGAGAATATGTATTCGCCTATTGTTCCTCTGTCGTGGCACAGGATACACTGAAACACCGAAGGCTGAGGGGAAACGAGACAGCAAAGGTGACACCTATAAAGGCAAGTCCGTATCGGAGCGTAGCGCTGGCTGTGGTTGCAGGGGGGTTATTACAAACCCTTTCCCATCGAGTTACACATCTCTTCAGTGCTCCAGCATGGCTGCAGAATGGATTTAAATCCCTCCCTGACAACACAGGTGTGGAAGAATATATTTTAATATCATAAGAAACACAGAGAGAAGGGAAAGGAATATTTCACTTCATTAGTGTGCTTTAAAAAGGGAAGATCTAAGATAAAGATGAAGGGAAATTTAGGGTAGGCTAAGGAACGAGTTCCCCAGGGAAACCATAGAAGTCCCATCAACCGCGATGTTTAAAATTAAACTTGGTAAAGCACGAGAAAGTACATGGCACAAAACAACTCTGCATCAGCAGAAGGATCAGCTGCATAAGTGTCTTTTTTCACTCCTGGTTTCTGTTGTCTCTTCTCACTCGTGCCCAAGTGTCCTGGGAGCATCTGATCCCACACAGCATTGCTGTCACTCCTCAAGCAGCCAGGGGCAGCTCCGGTTATTTTAATTGCTTTAGCGTCATGTTTAATTCCTATCCATAAATGCAGATGGACACATTATTATAGGTTTATTTGTGCTGAGTAATAACTTACTCTGGGCTAGCTTGTAACTTTACACTTTGCTCCGAATAAGGACGGTCACTGTCCCACTACTCAGCTGTGAAGAAGGAACTGGGGCCTCCTGCTAGTTCTTGCCCTTTTGATTTCCCTCTGGCCATGAGACCTCATCTCGGGGACAGTCAGCAAGTCCCCAGGACAAGGCTTTCCAAGTTCACGCTGCCGTAAGTCAGCCGGGACTTAGGGGCAGTCCCTGATGGCAGGCCAGCAGCGAAGGAACAACGTACAGGTGCCTGTGTGGATAACTCGTTCTTTTCACTCTGCAAACTTGGGGTAAAACTGGGGTAGTTCTGGTTTGCAAATATGATGGGGTTATTCCTAGTGTAAGAGAAAGAATTACCAAAATCAAATAGATTAAAAACCATGTTGGCTCATGCCAGGAAAGCCATTAATATAACTAAATACTGTTGACAGGGAAAAAGATAAAAATCACATGTCAAAGCTGGGGAGGGGAGGATTTGATTAAAGATGGCCTGACTGATTCAGCAGCAATTAAGGTTGCTCTTCAAGCGGTGCAGTTCATTCCTGCCAGGGAGGAGGTCCGACTCTCTCCTCACCTGCACCAGTCTTACGCTGGTGAAAGCCGCCACCTCTGCTCAGGCAGCTGCTGCCTAAGCTCACCACAGAGCAGAGCAGAATCCGGCCCCAAAAAAGCCTGTGGCAATTGTACAGGATCAGATAAGACACCTCAGGAATGCAGCACTGAGTGGAGCACTTCAGTAATGCTTTAATTTCCATCCTTGGCTTACTCAGTCCCAGCTTTCATTAAGAGACTACACAGTGGTTGGAGAAAAAGTTTTTACATGAATTAGTTTAAAGGGCAGGAATTACATTCGTATTTTAATGGTGTGGAAATGAATAATCTGAACAGGGAGCAACAAACGTGGGAAGGGCTGCTCCGTGCTTTCCGTTTACCAAATGAAAATAACACTTTTGATTTTCTTACTCAACCACCTCTCCAGTTCGCTGGCAGCAATCTGGTAGACACTGAGGCTCCAGCCCTGCGGAGCTCACAGATGCCCTCTGACACAGCACAGGGCACCATTTTAGCGTTTGCACTGGGGTAGCAACTGGGGAACCCAGCTGAGCTCAGCCCTGGCTGGGCTGGACTTTGCCTCACCGTACAATGCCATACATGATGGAAGGGTCTGGTCTGACACAGCGGGTGATGCAGCTGCAGGAGAAGCAGGTAGCACCCTTTAATGCAGGAGGCAAAGCGAAGCCATCTGCCCACATTCACACTGTAGCTCCATCAACAGTCCATTCCCCGAGCAGAATCCAGACCAGAGTTTAGGGAAATACATGAGAGGAGCAGAATGTATCACATCACGTTCCAGGACAACCCATCTCATCCTGACCAGTCTAAATGTGCTTCACAACTAGTTATTAATTCCAAATGCACCTGCTAGGGAGTTAAATCTTTTATCTCCCTTTTAACAGCGTATAAGCTGAGGTCCAACGCATTAAGTTGTTGCAGTGATCAATGGCAGAGTCAGAAATAGAAGCCAGGGGTCCTGTTCCAGTGGGAGTTTGTTCATTGGATAAATACCGTTTGCATGTTTGTTTTATACCTGCATAAACTAAGGGAGACAACACACTTGCCTGAAGTTTCACGATGAGTCATTGCAAAAGCCTGGAAAGGACCCCAAGAATTCCCTTTTAAAAAAAATATAAAAAGAAAGCTTTGCCCTAACACATTTTTACTGTATGTACTTCATTGTACACACGAGTCATGTACTGACACTTGCAGTGCAGCATCCATCCAAAAGAAGAACCGTAATAAGGCTCTGCCTTGGACAGGCTTTTTATTTTTACAAGGAGAACCCCACAGACTAAGGAGTCATGATTACATGTCACTTTAATCTAGCAGAAGAACATGCTGCTGCTAAAAGTGGCCAGGCACACACGGATGCTGGCTTTCCCAGAGTAGCTGGCAAGAACAAGCAACCAAAGGGAAGGGAAGATCTCAGACGTGGGGCAGTGGACACTCCATCCTTGCACCAACCAAGGCAGCCAGGTTCTTCTTGCAGTTTGCCCCTCACAGCCAGCAGTGTATCAAGCCCCTAAGTAGCCCCAGGAAGCCAAACTGGGCTCCAGGAGCAGTGCCAGGACCAGCATCAGGGCTCTCCCAGCTGCTGCACAGAGTTGGATTGCAGTTGCCGTCTTCTCATCTACTTCTGAAATGCAGCAATGAACCTGTTTGAAACATCTGACGCTTGTGTTTCTGGAGGGAAAGGTCCTGGGTGAAGCTGGTCTGTTACTTCCTTCTTTATGTTGCTGCAAAAACTCTATAGGTCTAGACTGCTGAAATTGCACCCCACAAGCTTAGGACAAGAGGCCATAGACAGCTGTTATATCTTATTTGTGCCTTATTTCCAAGCAGGCTCCTGCCTGAAACCTCAAAACCACAACACCAGCCACTTGGAAATACGCAACAGCGACCAACGGGGCAGTGCTGCTGGTTTAAGACCAATAAAACATGAAGCTGGATATATGCCACCCACAAAGCTCATTTCTTCCAACACTTTCTACACAAAAACCTACCTACTGACTTCAACGGGAATTGTATACACGTATGGTCACAAAATCTGAATTATAGTTTCTGGAAATCAGAAATAAAAACTTGTGTCCAGCATCAGAAATACAGTTTTGTGGTTGTGCAGGTAAACAACCTGCATGTACACGTCTGTATGAGTAAGTGGACAAACCAGCTCCCCCTCACACCCACTGAACCACAGATTAGTTTCTTTCTTTAGAAAAGAAAGTGGTGCCATCACGCCTGGGAAGAGCGGTTGGTTGGTTGTTTTTTTAGTATAACTTGATTTTAGTTACACTACAACTATTAAAGTCTTTGAAGAGAAACGATCACAAAGAGTCTGCAAAAAAACTCAAGCACGACCACTGGTTCCCCAGGCAGCTCTCTATCACAAGAACTGAATCTACTTAGAGAAATTAAGGGAACAGCAAGTCTTTTGCTGTTTGCTCGCTCTCCCCAAAGAGCATCCCACCCTACAGCAACACCACAAGGGATGGCAGAACGGGTGTGTATGTCACAGTGCCATCTGGTGATGGCAGCCTGAGCCATAGTCATCTGTTTTGCATATGTGTACTTACATGACATATTCAGTATGTATTTACCATGATAGCTTGTATTTCAACCAGTATTTTAATTTCTTCCTAGCTGTGGCAGTGGTCTTAAGGTAGGCCACTGGTAAGGACATCATCTAATTCACCACCAATTTTTTGTTGTTGACAGATGGTTCACGCTAAAAAGAGTGCTGGACTGACTTGTCTGATTCCCTTTACAAATCAGCATTCCTTTGAGGGATGAGGCCTCACCAGCTGAACGACAGTCTCATGATTAAAAGAAGTCATTTTCAGCCAGCACAGAGGCACACCCACTACCTGAGAAAGACCCAAGGACACAAGAGGAAAAAAACAGGTACAGCTTAGTTTACATACTAAAGCTGTTCTCTGTAAAGAAAGCAATGAACATGAGCTCTAAAACTACGGGCTATGAAGGAACGGAGAGGCTTGGGGAGAACAGCAGAGTGATCTGGAACAGACAAAGGGAATTTGGTGTTTACAAAGGGCAAGGATAGGAACAGCAACTACGTGATCTGGGAGGATGTTCTAGGATGGCACAGAATATATAACTGATGGTCATTAATCTCTGCAAGAGAAGGAGCTCTTCTTTTGGGCCATCTGTTTCTAATTACTGCCCCACTCAGCTCTAGGCCTAAATTGCACAATTCAAACTCATTTCCAAACCACCCAAAGTGCTGAAGGTTTTGGAAGGCACAGGAATGGGAGTATTGGGCATAAATTGCAGGGTTTATGGTATTTACACAAGAGCACCCAATTAGCTCACACATGAGTGCCAAAACAATACACACGAGCACCCCGTCAGGTCATGCGTGAGTGCCAAATTAGTTCACCCATGTGCACCCCATTAGTTTATGCAGGAATGCTCCAGTAGTTCATGCATGAGCACCCAATCAATTAATGCATGAGTGCCCAATTAGTACACACACGAGTGCCTAATCAGTCTGTGCATGAGCAGCCAATTAATTTATTCATGAGTGCACCACTAATTCATGCATGAGCACATGATTAGCTTATCCATGGGTGCCCAACTGGTACATGCATGAGTAGCCAATTTGTACATGAATGCCTAATCAGTATCTGCTTGAATGTCCAATTAGGTCATGCTTGAGCACTCAAATGCTTCATGCATGAGCACCCAAATAACGCTTCAGGGATGTATTTTATGCATGAGCGCCCAATCAGTACATGCATGAAAGACCAAGGAATTTATGCTTGAGGACCCAAATATTCCATGCATGAGCCCCAGTCAATTTGTGCATGAGCACCCCATTAACTCACCCCGACTGCTGCGCTGGACATGCATGCAGGTTTCAGTAGCTGGGCTGCAGTGGTGCCTCTGCCAGGTACTGGTCACTGCCAGTGCCCAGCCAGCTCTGAAACTGGTGGAACCACCCAAAACACCCCAAAGCATCAGCCCATCAGAACAGCTCAGTACTCCTGCTCAGATATATTTAAGAGCAGCAGCTGCAAGTAGCGGATACACATGGAGAGAGAGTCGGCTGTGGGGCTGGACATGTGCTCTTGGAAGGAGGCACTTTGTGTGCAAGGAGTGCACCCCAAGGGACTGGCTCCAGGACAGTTCATAGGTATTTTTAACTTCTTTACTTCTGCATGGTTTTTGCAGAAGTATCAGAAACACATCTGGAACCAGGAATAGAAGTTGTCTAGAAGCTCTGATACAGGCCAACTGCTTGTGATTCTGCAGCATGCCCACAAGAACTCAGATCTAGAGAGTAATGACTGGTAGTCTCTAGAGAAAAGTCTCACTCTAACAAAATGTATTGGCTTAAGAAGGATAAAGGATGACGCTCTACAGCCTGTGCTACACAGGAGCTCAGATAAGATGATATAATGACACATAGTGGCCATGAAATCTATGATCTTATCAGTCCAGCTTGCTTAGATCTCTTAATCACTGTTAAGTCCAACGTGCACAACTTTCCTCATTCAGGCACAGAGAAAATAAGGTGGTATGTATCAAGCCTCACTCATGCCAATAAAAATGTACTACAGGAATGAATGTATTTATTAACTCTCAGCAGCGATGCCAATGGTTTTGGCTCAGCTACAGTTTCCTGGCTTTGGACACAGGGTCACAAATCTCTGAGACTGTTGAATCTTGCCCTGGAGTAAGGAAACTTCTAAAGTCTGAGCTGGAGCTGCCCGCCACAGGCGACAGAAAGCAAAGCCTAGGCACCCTTGAAACAGTATGATAATTTTTTTAGCATTCAAACCGAACAATTTAAACATTTGCAAAAGCAGGGGAAAGGCTGGCTTCGAGATGTTTTGGATCAGCTCTTTGCACTTCCGTGCCATTAGATGCAAAGAGAGGGGCCAGCCAGAGCACTCTGCCTGGGAGACCCTGCTACAGCCTGAAATGGGAGGCTGTTCCTGAAAGCACGCAGCAGTGTGTTGGTGATCCAAGCCCTTTCAGGAATAAGGCGAGCGCAGGACTGGCTGTAAGGCGAGAGGAAGGACCCATCTACCTGGCTGGCAACCAAACTCACAAATGCAAAATTATTTATTATTTACCAGAACCAATTATTTCCTGATGTAACTGGCAAAAGCTACAAATTCAGTCCTTTTAGCGTTTTATTGGAGATTCAGAAAATTACCATGGAAGGATGGCAAGAAGTCT
This sequence comes from Nyctibius grandis, assembly GCF_013368605.1. Taxonomy (NCBI): domain Eukaryota; kingdom Metazoa; phylum Chordata; class Aves; order Nyctibiiformes; family Nyctibiidae; genus Nyctibius; species Nyctibius grandis. The sequence goes on from NC_090672.1 coordinate 9,333,098, forward strand.
TTCTTACTACCTAGAAAACAGCAAATGTGGGCATAAACAGTATCACTATTATGTATCAGTCCTAGCCATGATTGTCTCATAACTGTAAGAGTCTTGCCATTAACTTCAACCCCCCCCCCGCCCCTTCTCCTCTGCATGCCTGAGCTCTCCTGTCCTTTGCACCAGGACAGGACATATTTCTTCATTTGGTTGCATATTCAGTATGTAGCACAACGAGAGGCAGATAACTCACCAGAGACTACTCATGCTCAAAACCGACAAAAATACATTTAGCATTTGCCCACGGCCAATTAACCAGGGTCACAGTCAACCTGAGCGTTTTGAGTGCATTCAAACAGGCACACCATACACAATCGTAACGCTGGCACACCACTGAAAATAACTCACTTTGGGGTCCCCTTTCTAAAGGTGGCCTAAGTTCTTAGAAGCACACATCTCAGTGAAAGCCACTTAAAATTATGTTCCTAAGGCCCAGTCTAAATTTTACTTTTAAAAAATCGATGCCTAGTGATTCCTATCTGTAAGGCATCTCAGTCACATCCAACCAACCGCAAATAGTAGGCACAGGGAGTATGTACTGGCTGAATCCGGCCTGAAGAATCTCTTCTGAAAATGGGGTTTGGCCTCTTAAATCCCTAAGCTGTTACTGAGAAACAAAGTAAATACATTATTAGATTCAGAGGTAAAAAGACTATATAGGGCTGAAAAAGGGAATTAGTCAATGAGTTTATGCAGGAGCATTTGGAGAGATTCAGCACATGCTCTAAGCAGAATTTGCCAGACAAGGTTTACTGAGGCTCCTGCTCAAACCGATCCTCTTTCCTACCTGAAACACAGAAGAACTAGAGACACATTTCTTCTAAGGCAGGCAGGAGCTGCGCTTGAGAAGGCACTAACCTCACCAGATGGACCCATCCTATCTAGCCCTGAAGGACAGGATTAGCCAACGGACTTTATTGGAAATCTTTTGGATTCAGATTTCATTACAGCTCTCTGTTAGCTCAAAATCAGGGACCCTTTCCCCAGTCTGAACATACTCTGGCCACAGAAGCAACAAGCTTTACATTTCTGCAAGAAGCATAAAAGCTTTTTCATTTCTTAAGCAAAATCCATAGACATTGAACATTCCTTAATGTGCTGAAATCCCTGCTGTTAGTGCTGAAATTTAACCTATCAGAGTTTGCATTTAAGGAGACCATCAACAGCCTGTGGTTAAATCCTCAAGGGGAGATAAGGCACCTGAACACCTGTGAACGCCTGGATCTATGGGCTTTCAGCAGAATCCCTTTCTGCCCGTAGTACTCAACATAAACACGAGCTGTATGGAGAGCCACTGAGCAGCCACCCCCCGCCTTTTTCAAAAAGCGGCTTTCTCCTTTCATCCTCCCTACCTACATGGGACGTTTTCAGGGGAACCTAGCCAATAATCCTGTGGACTAATAACAACGTATTTTGGACAAAGAGCAATGTTAGCTAGGAAAAAAAGAGTCAAAATTTAAAAAATCATATAATTAGGCTAGGATGTGATGTCATCAGTGATATGAAGCATCATTAAATATATTTGGCCCAGCTAATGAATTGCAGGCAAGTTTTACAGACAGGGATATCTTTACATAACTAAATGGTTCACAAATTACTGGCATTAATTCTTAGATTTGAGGGTCAGTGACTTTCCAGATGAAACAGAGAAGAGGATGTTGCAAGAAAATCAGCAGAATGATTTAGCAGCCTGGTGTCTTGATTGGTTTTTAAGCAGAGTTTTGCAATTAGGCAAGAGGATGCCCTGTTACATGTAGACTTAGTGTGCAGACTCAGTGGTTGAGAAATACTACGTCCTAGAAACAGAGGTTCAACCTACTGCATACAGAGGGGAGGGAACCCACACTCCTGCTCCCTCTCAAGATGAAATAACAAACTTCAGACCACGCACATGGGGAGCTCCTCTGTGTTCCTGCAGTCTTAAGTACTTGCCTGACCCTGATTACCACAGCATCTAATCACTGCTCCACGGTGCAATACACTCTAGATGCATTGATCCCCCACAACATTGCTGTAAGGTGGAAAATACTTTAATAGCAATTTTACAGCTATTAAAGGGAGGCATCAAGAGATTAATTGACTTGCCAAAAGTCACAGAAGAAACCTGGGGAATAGCACGGAACTGAACACTGTTTTTTCACACTTCAGATCAGCATCATGAGTTTGTGCTTCTCTTCAGAGCTACTTAATGTAAGATGATTTGGCTGCAGCTGTTAAACTCCCTCCTTATCATAACAACTGATTTGTTTGTAGAAAGATGATGTGCGTGTGCAAGATGTGCCCATGAACTATGATGAGGTTATTTCATTTTCAATCACAAACTCCAAACATTCCAGAGTTAAAAATAAAAGTAGCATTTAGCTCTACAGTGCATGTTTTTTGTTCCAGAAAAGGTTAGTTCTGCTCTGGTTTTAAGAAACTAATAATGTTTTTGTTTTTATCATTAGTACACAAGGTGTTTCTAAGGGGGTGTTTGGCCCCAGAACAGCTCTGGATCAAGCAGCAGCGCAACACATCCTCACTGGTAAATGAATCTCTGCACATTTGGGAGCCACAGGCTTGAATGAAACATAAATCTCCTTCAGTGTGAGTGCCTGGACTCGTCTCCAGGTCTGTTACAAAGCAGATAACAAGTGGGGTCACTGAATAGTACAGAAGAAAAGTTTGTAAGGGGCTGGAATATGTCAAGCTTTACAGTGAGACATAAGCTTTAAGATTTGTACTTCCAGCGTGCTTGGACTCTTCTAGAAGTATCAACCAAGGGACAAAGACAGCAGGAAAAGATGGAGCAACTGCCTCCATGCTGCATAAAGCCACAAGGCTGGGTGGGCAGAGGTACACACGTTGTTCTGTGTTACAGCTACCTACGCTAACAATCTCCCAGAGCTGTCAGCAGCTGGACACTACCAGTCCCATGGCTGGACTAGCTGCTGGGTGCCTCTTCCTCCTCATTATGTCTTTTGCTCTTTAATGCCCATGTGGAAGGATCCACATGGGCATGAAAGAATGCAAATAACAGCTCAGAAAGGAAACGCGGGAGTGAAACTCTGGTAATTCCCAGCTCTACCATCACAATCCATGCAAATTTCCAGAAAAAGATAAATCTGCTTTACACTGATGTACCATTTTATTAAAGCTAGTTGAAGCAAACTGGATGTGTTTCCTAGTATTTCTCAAAAGAATTATCTGACCAATGTGCCTGCACATATTGCTTTTCAAGGCACGTAGTGGGTATTATATCACATGCCCCCGTAATGCATTGTGAAGTGCTCTTTTCTTTCCACATCTGAAATTCCGTGTACAGGGCAGATCTTTGGAAAAGAAAACATCAGTGAGAAGCGAAATAGTTGTCAGAGGGAAGAGAATCACACACTCACACTTTAGCAAACCTGCTTTCATCACAGCAAACTTTCTTCTACAAAGAAATATTCACAGCTCTGGGAAAGGAAACACACTTATCAGATCAGTGCTGTTTGCAAAGGAAATGAAAAATGGTGAACGTTTATAACTTAAAGTGTTTTTAATGAGCTTAACTGCTGTATTTTAGTCTTGGAGGAAGAGTAAAAGTACTTAGAAAAACAAGCAGTATAACAGAGATTACGAGATCTATTAATTCCCCTTGGACCACTTCGTACTAGTATGTATTCTTTCACCATCTTTGCCAGTCCTGTTTTATGGCATGTGGGATAATTGCAGTCTGGCACAGAAGGAACATGCCTTTTGCCAAATGCAAAAGTGAGCTACTAGTACCTGTGTCACCTCCCTGTTGGCTTCAGCAAAACTCATGACTGAATCACCAGCCACTTGCTGCCAGCCTGCTCACTATGTTTAACTTTCCAGTGGGATTCTTGCATGACAAACTCTGAAGACAGTGAAGCATGTTCCCATTTTCCTGCTTCTGTGGCTAAAACACAAGGGCTGTGTTGCAGGTAATAGTGCAGATGAATCCAAGTTTGAAACCAGTTAAAGACATCAAGTTAGAACAAGAATCTGGGAGTGTAACAATTTCATTAATCATCTCCGTTATCTTGGCATACATCAGGAACTTATTAGCAAAACTTAGGAGCTAAGCAAAGGAGTATGAATACTCAAAAAACTGCAATTAAAAGAGGACAACACACACCCAAGGGAAGATCAAATAAACACTAATCTGTTAAAGAGGAAAGAAGAATACAGACTATTGGAGAATAGGTCCTTATCGCCAGTAGGTACCACACAGCCAGATCCTCCTGCCTGTGCTGCACCCAAACAAGTTTCACTTCTCCCTCATAGACTTAAATGCCAGACTGGAGCTTGAGTGCTTTGGTAATCATGTATGTGAACAGGCAGACTGACCATAAGGTAGGGTGACCCTAAATAAACAGTAAAAGACAGAGAGAGAAGCTGGGTCAACCTCTAGTGGGCTTACTATCAAGTCCAGGACCTCAGCATGTTTCCAGGTTGCCAATATGTCCTTAAACACTTACGGGCCTCTACAATAAATGCACTTACGGACTGAAGGGAAAGTCCAGCCTCTGCTGCCACTCAGTAGGAATGACAGCTGGAGACAGAGTTAAGAAATCTCCAACAGGATTTTCTGGAAGAGAGATTCCCAGACAAGCATTAGGAAAAAATCTCTCACATGATATGTAAAATCTTGCAAATTTCAACTAGGTAGAAAGCCAGCTGCTTGGGGATTTTTGTTTGGTTTTTTTTCAAGATGTAGTTGTTCTTGCTTTAATTTCACTAGTGGACAGAAAGTCACAGTACCAACCTGGTTTTAGCACAGCGAAACCAAGGCCTGTCTGGGTTTACATGGAAAAACTGAGACTTGGAGGAACACTGAGCCATCGGTAGTCCCAAGGCATTAACGATGGCAGACACTGAACTCTGGGCAGGCCATTTTGTTGTGGAAACACCAGGCGACAATTTTGGCTAAGCTATGTTGGCACATGCTACAGTCTGACATTCCTAAACGTTGCAAAAATTTCCTTTGCATGCCAAGTGACTGGTGTTGCAAGGATTTTTGAAAGCCCATAGCGCAAGGACCCCTATTACCTTTAACATAACAGTACAACGGGAGAACAGAGAGCTGCCTCGCTGTGACACACTGAAGTGAAGATGGAAGGGGGATATTCCCAGCAAGACAAGCTGAGACACAAGGCAGTCTCATGCACTGGGATTTCAAGTGTAGGACATTGTTTGCCTTCTGGGAAATAACAGGCAGGGTTCCCACTGACTTCAAAATGGGGAGAGCAGGCACCCCCCAGAGTATGCTCCTTAATCATGACTACTGAAAAGTGAACATCCTAGGAAAAGCTTGAGAGAACCAGTTGGGCTGTTTCTGATCAAGACAAAGTCAGACCTCCAAAGAGAAAATAAAATAGCAGAGGACATCTAAATCAGCTTATATGTAAAGACAATTAAAAAGAAAGACAACTCCCATTCTGCCTCATCCTTCAAGTACCCAACAAGTGAGTGAAATGCTTCAACACTTCAGATTTAACCTCATATTTAAACTCATACCAGTTTACACCACCTTGAGGGTATATAAAATGGCCTAAATATGAGTATAAATAATTATGGGTAATCATGAATTCAGGCTCCCTTTGCCTGAGGTGGAAAAAAACCCATATTCATTCCAAATCCAGATTCATTTTGGAAATGAATTTTCATGACTGATCAGCATATCCGCTAATCAACATATCTACAGTCTAGCCCCGTAGCATGAATGCCAAGAACAGACGGTGCTGATGACAAAAGATGATACAATCTGCATGTTCATTGAATTTATCAGAGTTTGACGGATACCCTGTGCCCTGGGCAGATAATTAAATGTGATTGATTTGGGTGGGAAGGGACCAAGCTGAAATCCATTTCAAAAATCTGTTTTTTCTCCAAAGCAATAGCCAAGAGCAGCGACCAAGTCCCCAGCACACAATCTTATCATTCATTGCAGAATTTCAAGGTTGTTCTGGTCAGTCAGTGCCACAGTAAGACCTGCGGTGTCTGTGTAACAGCAGATCATGACTGTGGACATGAATGCTGAAGATGCAGTTGCAGAGCATCTCACAGTGATGACAACAGTGCCTCTCATCACCAGTTTTGACTTCTGACAGCTGTTGCCAAGACAAGGCCACCCGAGACACTGATGACTCGGCTCCTGGAATCTCTTTGCCTTACGTGTTGAAATAAAACTGTGATAGTTTCAGAACATGACAGCTAAGCAGTACAGACCTTCCCTGCTACACCAGCCCTGATCTCCCTCAATCACCGATCTCAACTCCATGCCAATAAGGTTCACTTACTGCATTTCAAACTCCTACCACACATCCTTCAGAGCCTTTTAGCCTAAACCATTGGTAGAAAAGCATCTGGAATGAGGTGATGGCTGTAAAGCAGCGTCTGGATGTGCCTTAGTTTCCCCAACAGCATTATGAGAGTGATATCCTGCAGTGGGTAGGCAGTCCTCATCTGTCCGAGCCCTGCACGAGTGATTCCTCCATCCATTAACTCACTGGAACTGTCAGCCCATGAAAGCATGCAAGTATTTTGTACAACTAAAAAGACTAAGAAAGCAGGCAGGCAGATATTCATAACAAATTTCTAACTACAGAGCTACAACCAAGGAACCACAAAGGCAGATATCTCTAATATAAACCTTAGCAATTTTGCATAAGCTTGTTGAAGCATTAGCAGTTGAAACTAGAAACTCCAACTACAAAATGCAAGCCAAAAGCCTCTGACTAGTTCTCATGTAGACAATATCAATGAATAATTAAGATTTAGAATCTGGCCTTTCTTACTGTTTCCCAGTTCAATTACCTGCTTGTTAAAAAGGACTGGTTCACAACTGGAAGCTTCTTGTCAGCTCGTCCTTGACAAATCCCACCTTGGGGTCTACCATTTTCTATATGCTACTGAGGATGAGGAAGAGCTGGAGAGAGACTATATATAGGTGACCTTTTGTTTTGCTGCCTTTTGCTCAGCCCTTACTTTCTGCAGCCTCACCAAAGAAAAAAAGACAAAAGCCCAAGCACGTGACAACATTTCAAGAGTGACCTAGTTAGTTACTGTAGGTTCCTTTGCATTCTTGGCACCCAGCATTTGCAACTGCATACATGAAAACCAGCACACAGAAACAGGGATTATTTTTTCCATGGCACTTCAAAACAAGGTAAAGGTTGAATACTGCCTGGAAATTCACACTGAATGAACCCATCTGTCTGCAATCTTCAGGCTGTAAACAGCAGTGCTGCTGGCAAACAGGAAAATTACTATTTAAAGGGAAGAAACAACCCAAGTGTGGTGATTTGCTGCACCGTGCCTGTGTTTTCATCCCGTACTAGAAGAATGCAGAACATCTACTAATTACTTAAATCTAGAAATGGAAAGGCAACATCGACTGGCCTAATTCCCATGTCTATTTAGTCCCTGGAAATATTTTACTGTGAACTTCAACACCAGTAACTCTCACAACAAACTGAGCGCTAAGGTACATGATCTGTAACGGGTACTCAAATTTGGCTCTTGCTACTTGGCTTGTTATGGCAAGTATTGAGACGTGACAAACCTCCTTTCTGACTCTTCATTCCCATCCACTGACCTCAGATCTTGTAACATGTTTGCTGTGTAAAGTCACCCATTATTCAGTAGCTAGGATTAGCTGCTACAGCTAAAACTTGTGGGCCCTGACATCAGACCTGAGTGCAGAGCCATTGAATTGGGAAACTACAAATTTGTACCTCAGTTTACAATAGAGATAATGTAAAGAATCACTCTGGATTTGAAAATCCCAAGTAGACAGGAGGAACAGGCTCAGCACATCCACCTCACTCCATATCACTGGCCACTATCACATCTCTACCAGCACATCAAGGCAGCTGCACACGCACCATTTAAACAGGTACATTTAGGAGAGAAAAGCTCTCCCTCAGACAGTCCTGGCTCTGCACAGAATTCGCTGTTAGCTCTTCCAGCTGAGCACGCTGCTGCATATCCACTTGGCACAGCCAAAGGAAAGTGCACTTTATCCTGCATCCGTCAGCATCAGTGACAAGCAGATTCCACATAAGGGCATGAAATAGCACATATCATGGACAAGGTACTCATAAGAAATGTGCGAGATTTAAATAAGAATTTCCATTTTTGCACTTCTGCCCTGGGAGAACGGACTTGAGATGCTGCTCAGGAAGAAGGAAGATTTTTCCAGAACTTCCAAAGAAGCTTCTGCAGAGTGACAGCGAGTTTTCCTCTCTTTGTACTGTTTCTAACACACTTAGGACTGCTGTGAGCAGTGCTGAGCCTTCTGCAGCTCATCTGAGCTCTCATTCACATCAGAAATCTCTGCAAAGAAATGCAAGCTCCCCTTTTCCTGAAGGAAGCACCTCAAATAAAATAGGAGCGCCTCGAGCTGAAGTGGAACTTTTCAGAGGCCGAGGTCATGTATGGACAGAGCAAACTGGACAGCAAGTGCCCAGGCTCTGGGGCAGCGCTTGGTTTGTGCTCCTGAGCTCTGCCGCCAAACAGCTGCAGTGTCTGGAGCAGCTCATTCAACCGACCTGCACCTCAGCCTATGAAACAGGATTTTCAGCACTGCTCTGAGAATCAAATCCGTGTTTGCTGTAAAGTCCTTGATACTGTCATACAGAAACCTATTCTTTTTTAAACAGCACATAATCACTAAAATAGTACAAAAGCCAACAGTTACTTTCCTGGCACTCACTTCTCCCTTTATACACGATAGGCAAAAAAAAATTAAAATACCTTAAGGCATGCCTGTTTCTCAATGCACACACATTTGTAAATGCACGGGGACACTGCTGGCTGCCCTTCGTTTCAATCCCCATGCAATTCCACAAGTTCTTAAACCCCTTTTGCCTAATCAGTTCAGACTATATATGGGCAGCCCATTTCTGGAGTAACAGATGCTCCTAATTTATCCTTCAACATCACGCCTAGAAATTGTCACAATTGGATGCCAGAGTCCCTAATTTGGAGCATTGCCTGGCGGAACAGGGATGGCCACGGAGTGAGCTTCAGAGCTGCTCTGCCATTCAAAACAATGTGAACTATTAAAAAGGAAAAATAAAAAAAAAAAAAAAAAAAAAATCAAGCCAGAAATCACTGCTCAGTAACACACGCTGCAGGAAGAGGGCAAAGCTGCAACAACTTAGCAAGAGTTGAAATTCAGGCAGAGGAAAATAAGAACCAAAAATAGTTTATTAGTGAATCAGAGACATAGAAGGAGAGACAGTGAGCAATGGAACAGCACGTGGAGGAGCCCTGTTGGAAAATAAAGGCACACATTATCATGTACAGAAAATAGAAGAAGTGAGACTGAAAGAGCTACTCCAAAACAAGTATTTCTGTGAACAGAAACATTTTAAAATAATTTTCTTCGTACTAAGTCCACATGGTTCTTTTTGTGTTTGTTCTATGTAACTGTTCTAGCAAATAAGGTTGTAAGCAGGAATGTTGTAAACAAGAGCATTTTAATCATATGTTGGCACATACTCAAAGAATTCACATGCAAAAGCATTTCCACTGAAATCCTAAGAGTTACGTTCATCCAATCCAAGAAGAGAAACAAAATCACACATGTAAAGTGAAACAGCATATTATCTGAATTTAAAATAGAGTATTGCCAACTCCAGCCACTCAAATGTTGTCAATTAAAACCTCTACTTTCCATTTTTCTCATGGAAGCTGATATTAATGAATTAAAAGAACATGCTCATAAAATAGTGAGGCACAGACAAGTGTGGTAGTGGCCAGAAACTTGTGTGTCCTTTCCCAGCAATTGTATCAGTTGGTCTAATAAAAGGTATTACCTTTCCCAACAAAACCTCGTATCACCCTAGCTAGGTAGGTGGAGAAAGGAAGAATGAATTAGCCTGAAAGACGTGCTAGAAAGATCGTCATTTACAAAAGGCAGATAAGCTTAGCAACAGCTGGAGCCCAGTTAGTGGAAGACAAATGAAGATCTTAGATGAGATATTCCTTGAGACTGAGTCACTTCCCCAGTAGCTGATCCCAGTGGTCTTCGGAGTATGGGGCAATATGAGGAACCGATCTTTAAAATCGCCTTTAAAATACATCAATGGTGCCCAGACAGTAAAAATTGGAGACATTTTTGCAGCCACATATCACATATAATGAATGTAAAGAAAACTTTTTTTGAAGTAATTTGCAGGTTCTTTTATGTGGGAATTGGAATGAAAACATTGATTTTCTTTATGAGGAATCACTGAATTATGCACTAGTCTCAGGATATCAAGGTGCAGTAATGAAATAAAGATTTCTAAACCTGCAGCAATTCCATCCTGGAAAGGCTGCCATTAAATTGAGAGCAGGTGCATTTCTGTGGGATAAAGTCTGATTAAGAGAGACACGAAAACCAGCAAAGTTCAGTTTAAGCCTTCTTCTAGATCTGGCTCCTTTTGGAGCATCTCCGTCACTCACGTCCAGCCCACACCCCAGCTGAGTCTCTCTGGGGAGTCGTTCTCGTCTTTTTGGGGTACATAAACCAACAGGAGCTGAATACAGCCAAAGCCCTCCTGTGCACATTGCCAGTGGAATCCCTTGAAAAGGAGCAGAGTTTGTTTTAATTTTCTCAGATGATTTCGTTCCACATTTAACAGAAGTAGTGGAGACTTCAAAATATGAAGTGAGTCATATACCGCAGGTTTTATTTGCTTCTGCATTCTTCTATATAAATAGTAAAAAAAGCAATTTTTAGTATTTATTTCTCAACACAGATAAGGGAGTTGCTATGGCTACCAGTCTCCAGTACCATGGTTTAAAAGGACAAAAAAAGGAAACCAGACTGAAGCTTGAAATAGTCAGATTGCTTTGCCCAATACTCACACCATGCGTGTTATGATAGGAACAGGGGACTGAAATCAGTCAGACTGGAAAAATACAACACTGAAAACAAAAACAAGGAAAAGGAGTCAAAAAGGTATGTGAACCATGCAAGCAACTTCAGATTCAATATATTTTCAAGTACACAGAACATCTCAGTAAGACCTAAGCAGCCCTGGGTTTAAAGAAAATGCAGTTAAGGCCCTGAAACAAATTCAAAGACAACTGCTTCATAAGGAGATTAATTCAGCTCCATGGGCAGCACACAGAGATTAGCCCAGTCTGGGTGATAAATGTCCATTTTAAGGCTCAGGTACAAAGACTGAACACTGGCCCAGCTCCTGGGAATGCCACAGACCTGTTGTGAGTGACCCAGAAAATTTCTCATCATGCCCATGTCCTACTTCCCCCCTCAAGTAAAAACACGAATAAAAATCACTTTCCAGAGCTACAGACACGTGCTGGAAGTTCTTGGTTTTGATGTGCTCAGATGCCCTGGCAATGGAGACAACAAGGGAGCCCACAGTAATGCTGCTCACCAAGGCTGTGCCAGCAGGATGCTGAATAGCGATGCACTGCACATTCCAGCTCCCAAAACCTTTGGGGACAGCTCCAGTTGGTCACCTTTGAGTCCACATCAACTGCTGTATTCACACATGAATATTTATAACAGGTCGTTCACCCACATAGCATGAGCAACAGTACCTTGGTGTACCTCCACTTAGAAGTGGAACCAGCATAACTTGTTTCTACCAGAGTTTTTTTATCCTTCTGTTTTTATTACAGAAGAGAGTTCAATCATCTTCAAAAAAAGGAACTCTGATGCTTCATAAACTTGATTTTCTGATATACCGAAGGCCTTTAGACAGATGTTTGAACTATTTTTATACAGTACAAAGGACCCTTTGCATACCAGACTTTCCACTAAGAATAGGCAAAGATATATTTCAAAAGCTGAGCAAAGGAGGTGTTAAATAAAGGCCTGAGAAGAGTGTGTGTGATTCATTTTATATCGATACACACATTGTTCACAAAAATATGGCCTCATTTAAACAGCGTAATATATTTGGAGGAGGAAAAAATTACCTGGCTGCACAGAATGATGCACTTTCCAATTCATTGTCATATGAGTGAGCTGAGTGTAGTGATAATTTATTGAGAAAAACAGATAATTTGTGCTTATGCGATTGGGACTTCAACATTTAAATCATAAATATAACTGTGGGCCTCAGTTTTTTCAAAATTTATCTTTTTCCTTCCCCCTCTCAGCTCCTCTAGTATCATCCTTATATTCCCTTACTACTGATATCAAGTATTTCGAATGCATTTGCCCATCCAGCGCTAGGCCCCATTGTGTACATGTCTGAATACTGCTCAGCGGCGGTTGGGAAGGCCTGGTCCTTTCATACGATCTGCCTCCTAATTTGTCTCATTCTGAATTTTCTCATTACTTTAAATCATACGAGCAAAGAACAACAATGGCAATGCCAGCAGCATCAGCAAATTTTAACAATAGTTTGTTTGTGTGCTTTTCAACCTCATGATGGCCTCTGCGTGTTTGACTCAAGGGCTTGATATTTGTTGGAAATTCTGTAGTGCCAGGAGCGTAATCTTTGTGGAAGAGTTAGAAGTATGAATTGTTTCCAAAAGCATCACAAAAATCTCTCTCTGAAAGACGAGAGGACAGGTTTTTTTATATATTTAAATTTTAAACAGCCCTAATTATACAAGCAAAAATTATCTTTCTGTCCCTCACTGATTTATCCCCACATGCCACTCAGCCACAGACCAACAAATTGCAGAGGTATTGCATCGTGTGCAAGGAAGCAATTTTTCCTCCAGCTACTAAAGCAGCGCCTTCTGCAGAGATGTGACAGTTCAAAGTGTGCATGTTATTTTAAGGAAATATCATGATAGCTCGTTAAAGAAAGATGGCAACGGAACTGTGGATTCTCTCCTGTTCCCATGTTATGTATACAAATTAATGCTCACTTTCTTCCAAAAGGTACAAGCAGAGTTCAGCTGAGACAGATGTCTGCTGCATCAATTGTTCTAACAACCATCTCTGACAGCCAGCCTCCAGTACGAGGCTCTGATTACCACAGCTAGACCCAGCTTATGGGTCACTTGGGAATTATGATTAGACCATATACATTTTTCTTAGAAGGCAGAAAAACAGGATAGGATGAGTAAATTTTGGCTCACTAGAAGCTTTTTTTTTTTTCCTCAGGATAGAGATGCTCAAGTTTCTAATGAATAACACTTTGTAAATGGCTGAACATGGATGGAAGAAGGGGGAAGGGACAAAACCCAAACACGAAAAGCAAGTAATTCATACTCGTAGACTACATTCTGCGAGCTTTCTGGAAAACAACACGGGGACTGACTTTAGCAGAATGAGACACAAAGGAGAAGCACCTGAACAGCCCACAATTCAATCAGAAAGGATGCAGAGGAGATGTGCAAACACTCCACCTACAAGTTTTGAGAATGCAAGTCTTCGTAGTTGGCAGCCTTGTTCTCCCAGTTCTGCTCTGGAGAGCTTCTCCAGGAAGAGGGCACTTGCAGGAACAAGATCCTGGATTGCCAGGGCTGAAGAACAGAGAGCTTACAGGGGACATCCTCCCACTCTGCTGTCTCTCTGCAGATTTGCAGCTAGGCTAATGAGAAATGCATGGCGAGGACAGACTCTGCTCCTCTGCACCATGTCAGTGAATCCCTGGGTTCTGCTTTTGGCCTCACTACCAATCAGCCACCCCAGTTTGGGAATAAAATCCAAAGGGAGAAAGGACAGATCAAGCCCTTCATCTCTTGAGTCTGCATAAAATGGGGAAAACAATCTCTGTTGCAGCCCTGAGGCACTTTACCTAGAAGGGTCTTTGAGACTTTCCTTAGCTGAAGAAACTGTGGAGTTCAATTATTGTCTTGTGAGCATTACAGGAGGCTGAAGAGGACAAACATATGCATCTGTTTCATTCCTTGCTATTCTACCAACTTCGTGTGTGACCTCAGCAACTCATCCGCCTCTCCTGGGCCTCATTTCCCAATTCACTTTTTAAAAAGTCTGTGGTTTCTACACAGACAGGTAAGATCAAATGATCCAGATCGTTGCCATTATAAAGTTCCCCAACTCTGTTTTATATCAGCAAGGAATTTGGCTCAGCATTTCTGCTGGAATAGTTAGTTGCTATTGCAAACAAAATAGTGGAAAATAGAGAACCTGAGAGAGTAAGAAGACCCTTAGTTTAAATAATAGATGTTTAAGTGCTAAAAGCCTGGCATGAGTGACACAGTTAAATCCTTCGGCCAAGGAGATGCCTAGGAAAAACCTCCAGAACAATAAGAAAATGGCTTGACAGGAAAAAATACCAGCAGAAGCGCCTGAGGCAAATTGTGCCTTTTAGCAGTCCCTCAGTCATCTGTGTTTCACAGAACCACAGACTGGTTGGGGTTGGAAGGGACCTCTGGAGATCATCCAGTCCAGCCCCCTGCTAAAGCAGGTTCCCCTAGAGCATGCTGCACAGGGCTGCAGCCAGCTGGGTTTTGAATGTCTCCAGAGAAGGAGACTCCACAACCTCTCTGGGCAGCCTGTTCCAGTGCTCTGTCACCCTCAAAGGAAGGAAGTTTTTCCTCATATTGAGATGGAACTTCCCATGTTTCAGTTTGTGCCCGTTGCCCCTTGTCCTGTGGGTTTTTAGGGTCCTGTTAGCACCTGCCAGGTGAGGAGCAAACTTTCCTGTAGACTCGTTCATTCCTTATAAATGGACACTTCTAGCCTAACCCTGAGTCAGTATATATATATATTAACCTCCACCAGCACGTTACTGCACTAGTTGAATAAGAGTGGCCTTCAGGATAAGTCTCGAGAAAAGCTCTAGCTCGCCACTCTGCCAAAACACTTTAAATTACTCATCACTGCACCTGTGGCTCTCCAGTTTTCTTAGCTTCTTCTCACCACACAGCTATAAAAATGAAATGTCTTTACCCCATGTCACAAAAGCGAGGCACAGAAAGATTAAGCGACTCGACAACAGCCACACAAGAGTTGTGCCACAGGATCAGAAACCAAACTCAGGTTCCCCGTGCCAACAGCGTGCTTGGCATAAGGCTTGTATCTGGAAAGGGGTTGAGCTCCAGCTTCACACAGGCACTTAATAAAATAAAGAAAGTGTTCTTGAGAGGAGTGCCTTGGAGATAAGAGCACTGTTATTACCTAAGCCTTACATACATTTTAATATATACTCAAGCGATCAAATTAACAGTGCCTAATTAACTGCCTAATTTCCAGAGTATGGCATCTCTAATATATAATGTCTTATGAGCTGAATTTAAGATTGAAAATAACTGGATCTTTTGGAATATCCTAAAAAAAGTTTTGGCAGTTGCTTCTACAATAGGATCTGTCTAAAATAAATATGAATAACAATATGAATACCCAATTAAAAAAAAAAAAGCCACTAAAAAGAATTCTTATTATTAGGATTTATGACTCTCTCCATTTCTATCCTAATTGTTGTAGAATCTCTTATTCACGTTCTTTTTTTAATTACAAAATGTTATCAAATTCAAAAATATATTCACTGTTAAAATCTGTACTTTGATACAGCCCCATAAAAAGCCACCAGCATAATGAGAAGGGACACTGCGAATCCCAACAGCCTCCTCCTCCAAGTCATTCATTTCCACTGCCACGAGGAAGAATTCCTGGGAGCATCCTCCTGGGTAAGGGATACAGTTCATTGATTTATATATAAACTCATTTAAAAGAAATTGAATCTACCAACATAAATAAAGGTTATAAAATACCAATTCCAAAAGACTTTTTGTTCTGTTAATCCAATAATGCATTTTCCTTTTATTTTTTTGCCTCACTTGATATTTTTTCCACCCATATTTTAAGGCAATTTCATGACAAGTAAATCCAGGCAATAAATATTTCTGTTGAGTCTGATCTGTGAATTATCAAATCTAATGACACACTGACACAGCGCGTTCTTCCTGCCATGCAAAATTTATCACGTGCAACTCGAGCACCTCTGAGCAGAAGAGCCTACCACTTCTGATTTATGTGGCTTGAAAGGAAATGGGCACGTTTTAAAGTTGCAAAGTTGCGATTCCGTTTTGTCTTCTGCTGGGCGTGTTTGATCAAATCAGAGCTTGCAAACCAAGCTCTCTACTGCGGTCTACGTTTGAGAGGGGAGAGAGTTGTTTTTGTGGGAATGATCTAGCTCGGGAAAAATGCCGAGGTTAGCACGCCCTTGTGTAAAACACATTGCCGGCATTACTTGGCACTGCTGCCTGCAGGTCAAGCTTCTGCTCATGTCAGCAGTCTTGGCTCTTCTGGAGGAAGCTTGGCAGGTTGACGGAAAAAACTGTACATCCCTCCTCGATGAATCCTCTCCTCACCCTCTGGACACCGGCAGCAGCACCAGTATAGTTGGATGGTGCTGCTCACCTGGGCTAGAACGTAATCTAACACTATTTTTAATCATAGTTTTCCTCCCAGGGAATAAAAGATTTATTCAAAGTTTCCTTGGCACCTCCCAAAAAGTCATAAGAGGAGAAGTAGAGAAATAAAGTACTAATCGCAGGAAAAGCAAGAGCAGATGGAGACAGGCTAAAATGACTCTGTTAAGTGGCTGATTAGAATTGAAAATAAATCATATTAATATGTTGTGACCAGAAATAAGGATGCTTTGATACGCTAGTACGTATCACTTCAAATTCAGTGCACGTAAGCAGTGACGCACATCCACATGTTGCAACATCACCTCTTTTAAGGAGTGTTAAGTATCCCAGTGAGTGCGGCATTGGCTCTGAGAACTGCTTACAGAAGGTAGGGCTGACTGGGTGAGAGCAGGCACAGTGTCCCTGCCTCAGAGGAGATGGGGAAGGACAAAAAAAATAAAGGAAATGAGAACAGGACCAAGATTCAATAAAGGAAACTCCTCTAGCAAACCACAAGGTTGTCTTGATGCTTCCTGCTGCAGTGAAGAAGTGTTTAACACCAGAGAAAACCAGGATTCAGATTCCTCTGCCCCACAAACCGGACTCTCGACTGAAAACAACTTTTCTAATGCATCAGCGGCGCTGGGAGCAGGCACGCAGCTGAGTTCTCTTTCTATCCACGGGAGGGCAGAGCCGCTCACACCTTGGACATATGACACAAGCACATTTTTACATAATATTAAGTCTGTAACTTCAGTACCAAATATCCCTTACACGGTTTCAGACAGCTTTGGTTGGAGGAAGCAAAACTCTCATCTTTTTAAATAGATGTAAACAACTGGAGGAACAAACACACAACTCAGTTCTTAGGAGAGATCTGCAAAAGAGAATTAAATTGAACTCTATAAACTGCAGCTGCAGTCCCATAGCCAGGATGAGGAAATTCCAAGACCAGATGATTGAGGTGGCAATGAGATGGGAGGAAGAGTATTTACCCAGGAGAGGAAGAAAAGACTATTTACACAATGGTATTAGGGTTCTTCTTAAGCATAATAAGGGCTTTAGTAAAAAGAAAGGGCAAGCACAGAGCTACCCCAATTAAGATGACATACAATGACGAGGATTGCAGAAAATGTAATTTAACTTTGCTGTATTAGGAATGAAGTTACTGAGATTTGTTTGCATACAGATTGAACGATCACTCCTTGCATACACAAATCTTCAAAATAATGATCTAATATAGCCAAAGTATTTCTATTTTAATTCTTCAGTAGGTGTGCATGTTGCTATTTTAAAGAAATCATAGGCTAAATGCAGTTCTCAGTAACTGCAGTAATTTCAGCTCACGTTATTCCTGTCACTGATGGAACGGAGAAGACTCTTGACTACAAACTGTGTGTACACTTCTGCTTTGCATGCTTAAAAATAACATCTTTGACTTACAAAGATTTTAAGATTTTTACTCCATATGGAGGAAAAATGTTAACCTGCTTATTCATATTACCAAGTCCTTCAGTTCCAACTCGGACAAGAAAATAAAATTAAAGACACCATGCAGACCAGTGCCCAAATACAGAGCATGAATCTTCCTCTAGAAAAAAAAGAGAAGAATGTCCTTTTTACAGGGCAGTTACATTAGTTTATAGTATTTTCATAAAGCAGATCCAAGTTCTGCATTTGGCACACATTATTCAGCAGCCAATAGAAGAATTAAATAAATCAGTATAGCTGGCAGCGTGGAGGCCTGAACAGCTGGCCAAAGCAGTTATGTGTGCAAACATGCAGCTGCGTGCATTGCTAATCTGTGCAAACATGCAAATGTGCATAGAGCAGGAAGGTTTAAATTAAGCCATGTCAGTTTAAAATACCTCAGGTATCAAAACTGAAACAAATACTCCATTGTGGAGCATTTCAAGGCAGCCAAACATTTCTTTGGCAGCTCCAGTTTTTCTCTTTGGGACTCTCCACCTGCCCGGCTGTAAGGTTCCTTGTGCATTTTATCTGAACACAGATTTCTCTTCTACTCTGAAGTCAAAGGAAGCTGCCCAGGAATTAGCACCTGCTGGAGCCAAGGTTGTTAAATGAGGTGAGGTAACCCCTCCCAAGCTTTGCTACAGAGAAAGCAGAAGTGAAATACAGCGCAGGAAAGAAGCTCCAGACTTCCTGAAGGTCTCTCTCCTATGTCATGCAAGGACAGTTGAAGGAAGATCCTTTGCTCACACGTTCCCCTCGAAGGGCCAGTCCCCACCGTGCTGCCAAAGCAAGCTGCTGCTTTCTTCAACACAACCACTTAATGGTTATTTCCTTGGTCCCTTCCCTGTTGTGCCTTTATGACTAAGACCATCTTAAAGTTTATCTTCCAAGATGATTTGGACCTTTGGTTTTGGGGAATAGCTGTTTGAGAAGGTGGTGTGCTGAATGTCTAGATTTGCGATCCTGCATGCTCCAGCAATGGCAGGGGTGCACAGAGAGGCTGTCTCCATGCTGAGCACATTCTTGCTCTGTAGCTTCAAGAACGGAGCACTGAGGAGAGGGCAAAAGAGTGCGCGAAATTCAAGTGACCACAGGTGGGCTTTGCCCTGCCACCTCCTGAAATACAGAAACTCTATACTAGGAAAGCACCTGTAGCGCTGAATCCCACAGAGAAACCACCTACATTATGCTCAGTGGGAATGAATGGAAAGCTGCTCACGTCACACCTCTGCCACTGTTTTGGAAAAGCAGATGACAGCTAAGATCTACTATGCTGGGAATTAAACAGAAATAGGAAAAGGCGGAGGGAATTAAGAGCCAGTCTGCGTGGAGGTGCAGTGCTCTGGGACCTGTTTGACAATTCTAGCCCTGAAACGCACACCAGCCGGGTTCTCAGTCCCTGACGCTGCTCAGACGGTCACTGCTAACTTCAGTCAAAGAGGGATGGATGGCATCTTGTTTCCCCCTGTATCAATTGTTAGATACAACTCTCTGCCCTATCAGCGTGATGGTTCATGACATCATAAAAAAGTACTAATATTTAAGCAAGCCCCTCTCCCCTCCCAGCCCACCATGTCTCAGCCAATGGACAAGATAACACACAGAGACAGATGAAGTTAGCAATAGGCAACACTAAACCACTCCTGAAGAAATCTGAACTTGAGCCAATATCCACAGAAGTCACTGTGAAATGTTGTTCTTCAGTAGGTGTTGGACAGGAGCTGTACAGTTCATCACTCATTACTACATTAAATAGAGGGGGATGATAATTCCAAAACTAGGAGCCTTGGGGATATGATGCTTTACATGGAGACAGAAGATTGAACGTTACAGGCATGATTTAACACTACTTTTACACACCACCTTAACCTACACAACTGAGAGAACAGGGTCAACATTAAATGGAGATAGCAGAGGCAGGGATTTGAGAACTACCTGTGGAAAAATGTTCACACATACTTTGCACACATCATTGCTATGATTAATTTCTTGTGCATGCATGAAGTACTCAAAATGTGGGCTTGAACTTGCTAACTCCAGCAGTATGAGAATAGACTCACACAGCAGATCCTCAGCTGGAGTAAATCAACATAACCCTATTGAAGCCAAAGGAGCTACATCAATTTATAGCACCAAAAGATCTGGTCTGGAGGCATTCAAAAACCGCATGAGGAAAACAAACCCATCAAAAAACAAAAACAAGAGGAAACACATTGCAGGGAATGTGCTTTTCTATCCTAAAAGGCAACTTTGGTTTTCTTTCCCTAAAGATGTACTTATTCATCCTACTCCTCTGGGAGTTGCTCACAAAGCTTTCTTACATTGCTGTCCAGTTAGTGTCGGGTTTCACTCCCACCAGCCATTCAGTTTAGGGGCTCCCTTGCTGATTAAGAGACTTACAGTAATTCAGTAACAGTCCAGATGCTAGACACTGCCTCTCTAGGTAGCTATTTGAGGTCTGGTAATTTGAAACCTTTTATTTAAACCCCCGTCATCTTCCAAAATACAACTTTCGAGACCTAACTTACTGTGCTTTCAAATTACTGAAAGCAGCAGGTGGGCTATAAGGAAGCAATTTGTTATAAACATGATGCTGCCTACATAATGGTAGCTGTTTAATCCCTGCAGTGGTTAATGGCCAGCATGCTGCAGAAGAGCGCAGAACAATTTATGAATTCCAAATATGTTTTTTGTAACAGAATTCTGGCATCCAAGAAGAGTAATGTGATATATGGAGCTGACTACTCTGATTATGCCTCAGCCCTTCTCATAGAGCCTGAAGGAAAGATTTTAGGCTATTCATAACCTAGGGTTGTTTAGCAGCCTAATCTTCAGATTGGAAACACCTTGAATCCCTGCGGTCAGTTTAGCTTTTCATCCTTTCAGTGTACAAAAGGAGCATTGAGATTGGGAGGCATTTCTGAGGATGAAAGCTCTGCAAACAGTACAAGCAGCACATCTTGGATTAGACCATACAAATCAAGAGGCTCTATGGTGCTTACAGATACCCACAGCTTGGTGGCACGTACGGGTGCTGCCCAAAACCCTGACACACACCCCCCTCAAACAACTCTGAGAACTATTTTCTGTTAATGTATTTAAATCTTCAGCATCTTTCCTGCAAACAGTGAAACGTGCTCCTCTCCTCTTTGAGGAAGGAAGATTTCTCAGACGTCACTAGTTATTCTGAGAGTCCCTCTGAATGCTCTCACCCTAGTAAATACACCAGGAACTGACCATCACTCACTAAAAGGAAGAACTGCAAGGCACGTGAGGTTTCAGGCCACAATGAACATTTCTAACTGCCTTCTTACGTTATTATAATAACGATGACAAATGCTTGCAGCACGCAGTGGCCAAAAACTCACAGACGTTTCCATCCCTAATGCTTTGGACAGGTATGAAAAGAAAACAGATCCTATCATTGAGAGTCTCTGTGCTGCAATTGAAGATGGAAATGTAACAAAGCAAACAGCAATTGATGTTGGTTCATACAGCAAACCCAACAGAAAAACAGCATTAATAGCTGACACTGGAAGGTTTGTTCTGTTTCAGGGGGGTTCACTAAACATCCGAGCAATGAGTCTGAGCTGTACTGATAATGCATCACTGAAGACCAACACTGCACAGAGGACAGCAGAGGCTCTATTTATGAATCCAGGATTCAGGACTGAACCAGTACTTTCTAGAGTGCATAGCAAAAAATCTAAATGTGCAGAAGAGGAAGCAACCCCACAAAGAGAACAAGGGAAAGCTTGAAAGTGATGTCCCTTCTAAATGAACTGGAAAGAAAATGCACTTACCGCTTTGACAGCAAATCACAAGGTAATTGTTTCTTCCCACAGACATTATTGTAGCATAGACGAAAATTGGTCACCATTAAACAAAGTTTACTCAGTGGCATTTTTACTGTTCTGCTGATGGGCCAGTTAAGAAAACACTGAATAAATTATGAAACAATAGAAAGAAGATGGCTCTTTATAAGCAGTGTTCGATATAACAATTTTAAAAGGCTATAACACAAGTTTATTGAATTTGGCAGGGCTTATAAATCCTAACTCCCATTACTGCACTGCAACTTAAAAAGAAGTATTCTTCAATATGTCATTGGAAAGTTCAAGTTTAAGTGGTCCCAGTGCAAAATGATAACTTACTCACACGCTCAAATGTTTCCATGCATGCACCACAGGTCAAACATCTGGCTAAATGCAGCACTCCATACTGCAACCTGTCCCGTGCATGACAGCATGTGTGAGACATTGGTCTTTACATATCCAGCTGACCAAATATTTATCTCGTTTGAGATCTCATTGGCCAGAGCATTGCAGTCAGGATGTTTATGAGTACCCCCAGCGGGTTTAATGGCAATTAAGTAACCAAAGAGTGTTTTGGGAACCTTTGATTCTGTTGCAGGATCTGATTTACTTACCTACAGACTATTTCTGACATGGAATGGTCTCATTTCATGGAATAATGCTCCCCAGTAATTAACCTAGGCTCACAAGACCTTGCTCCCCCTCCAAAGACCATGAGATCTTTAGAGCCCTGATTTACATCAGGGAACAGGTGAGACACAAAATGCATTTGGCCACAAGGCAGAATTGTAGAACGAAGTCTGCAGGATTTCAAAGGGAAGTTCTTTCATCCTTTCCCTATATAACAAGCATGCTAATATGAAGCTGCTCTAAACAGACAACTCTTTTCCAGAATATTGTCTTACAGGTAGATCCAATTCATTAAGAGCAGAAGAGGACTGGAGCATTTATTTTAAAAGCAGCAAAAATTTAAAAAAAAATTAGAGGCTTAAACCAGTAGGAGCTCCTAGAAATGCAGCTGCTCCAAGCCTGAAATGCCAAACTGTGACTAGAAGTAAATTATTCCAAAATTTGGCAAAAAAGCCTGAAGCTTTCTACTTTGCTTTCATTCTATGGAGGATATACAGCTGTGCACAGACTTCACATGAAAAGATACAAATATTTTGTAGTAACAAATTCACAGCATCTTGCTGTATTTTTCTATTAATTTCTGCTTTGAATTTGCAGCTGAAAAGATGAAGTAAAAATCCATGTTGCAATAATTGTGAATAAGATCTTCCTATAGAGCAACATTAACTTGAAAAATACTTAACCAGAGAAGGGCTTTAACCAAAGACCAACAGGAGCTGATGAAAAAAAATCTGCACATCTTTAACAGTTTCTGAATCAAGTCAATGAAAGCTTTAATTGCTCCCAATTTTTTATATATATACATAGCTTTATATAGCTGCAGGAAAGATAAACTGCGTTTTCACTGTGACAGAATGACTGGTAAATGGGGACTTTTACAGGGCCTCGGCTGTGACATCTATTTTTAAATCTAAAAAAATGCTTTCCAGAGTTATGTTCTCTAGACCTACCTTGAATGAAATGCAGCACCATTTAAAAACAGAGGTGAGAATATCCATAAAACAGAGACAAATCTGTTCCTCCGGAGACACAAACAGTTAAATTAGAACCTTGAAGTTCATTACTTGTGTTTGTGTGAAAGCACACTAAGTCAACAGACAAGCTCCACGTTTCCAGCAGCAGATCAGTGATGTGATGACTCCTGGGCTGTACTGCTTCTGAACGCCAGCCTTCACTTAAGAGCTTTCTTTCAATACAAGCAATAATATTTGGACAGCTCCAATAGAGAAGAATTTACCACTCTGCTCCTACAGCCCCCCTCTCTAGAATGAGTGCTTTCAAAATACTAATGAGTTTTTAAGCCTCCTTTTCTTGGTGAGGCATACAGAGAGTAACAGCTTTGCCCAAAGTCAAGTGAAGTGAGAGGAAAGTGATATTCCTCCAGGTCACGCTGAAAACCCAAGACAGTCACTAAGAGCTGCATTCAGATCATGATTCTCAGCTCTGATCCAGAAGCTGCTGAGTCTCTCTGCTGACTTTAATGGGCAACAGATCAGGACTCTTTGGCCTTAACCCATGGGTTAATCCTTGGCACAAGCCTGAAGATAAGTAATTGCAGAGCAACTACGCTTCTTACAAAGCAGCACATCATGACAACAGCCAAATTTGCTTCACGTGGACTGGGAACGTGCCGTGCACTAAAAAGCACAATTCTCATTGTTATCACATTGTTGAAACCCTTAGAAATTTGAAAGTGCAGTCTGCTGCTTTGAAAAACAGCCTCCCTGTGCACATTTCATGTCACATCCCCTTGTTATTATAGGGTCAGGTATTGCCCAGGATCCATAAGCTCTGTTGTTGTTCAGGTTTGCTAGACAAGACCAAACGAAGGACACTGGGTCCCTGCCGTTTTCTCACAAAAAAATACTGATACTTTTAAAAAAATTCAGTCAGACTGACAAGGGTTGCAAGTTTTTATATGAAAACAGATGAAATTATGGTATAAACTATGAAGAGGGAGATTTTGCTCTAAACTTTCATTTTGTTTATTTCAAAACAAATATTCCCTATAAAAAACATTGAACTCCTGTACATCTGAGAGTCCAGCTGTATTTTGATTTAAGGTAATCACATTAGCCAAGACACTGGCTGTATATTAACAAAATCTTTTTTTTAAATGTGCTCTAAATAACATATTCTGAGACGTCCTTAGACTAAATGCAAACAGAACATGAGCCTTGACGTGCTCTACACATTAAAAAAAAAGGATTCCTAGAAGCTGCACTTTATGGGACATATCACACACTGCTGACGTCCTTGGATGCTTTGCCAGAGCCAAGATTAATAGCCCATTTTAAAGCCTGAACATGTTTAAGAACTGAAATGCTAGTGCTGATGGCTGAGCTCCCTCATGTTCCACTGAGATCAATGAATTTGAAAGCATTTGGCATCTTACATGATGGGCGAGCTTTGCTCTAGCTACCAAATCTTGATTAGTCCAAAATAGAAGAACTTTGAACACAGAGTTGGAAGAATGTAGAGGAAAATATGAGCTGTCATGGAAGAGAAGTAAATCTCCACCCTGCCAGCCACAGTAAATATCTCTCTCTCTCTGTCATCAGTTTCCCCTTCCCCTCACGACCCCAAAGGGGAAAAAAAATTGATCTTAATGGACAAGACTGGACCACCTGATAGTGTATTTCTGACCAGCTATGTACAACCTCCTGGGAATTTCAACAAACATCATAAACAAAACCAGGTGGGAAACTGGTTTCATTTATTTTCATTTTACAGAGAAGTTCAGACTGAAATTGAGTTGTTTACAAAACTACAGGACCTTGAGGGGCCAGGAGAGAAACCTATGTCAATCTGAAATCCACAGTCCACGTCTCACTAAAAGCAACAGTATATTTATGTTATGTGCCCAGAATTAGCAATAAATAAAGAAACTCTGTTAAGATGCAGAGGCAAAAATCCTAGTTTACACAGCTGCACCAACCCAAAGCATTTTATAAAACTATGCAGTACCTGAAAAAGGTTAAATTGCAGCCTCCCATGAAAGAGAGTTTCACAGCAGTTTACAACAGGATGTGAGGGTCATCAATACACAGTTATAACTGCAAAATAACTTAAAAATAGGTAGAAGTAAGAAGCTGGAGTTTAGCCCGAATAGAGGGATAACTTGCAACATGAGTTCTTTAAAGCTGACAAGTCATTTGAAATTAATGGCTCTTCATCGAGAAGATGGAGAGTACCCATTTGTACAATGTGAAGAAGGGCTCAGATTGAAAACAGGGATGTCAGCTACCTGGTCATCCTAAGCATTCCTCAGAAATCTCTCTCCAAAGCATCTCCTGAGGTACTGAGACTATGGGTAGAAAATACAGAATGAAAACTTTCTTCTCAGAGGTTAGGTTAAGATCCATCAGTGGCCGTACTTACATTTGAGAATAGCATCATCTCCACTGGCTGTGGCTAAGATTACCAGCTACATGGTAATACAGGCCTGGCTGTAAACAAGGACAAGTTAAGGCTGTGACTCTTTCAACTGACTTACCCTTTGCTTAGAAGTCAGCAGCTCTACAACAAACACGCACCAACACTTGTGTCAAGAGCACGCTCAAGCACAACCAAAAGCACGTGAGGCTCTGCAGCCTCCCCGAGCTTCTTGCTTATGAATGGGTGAATCTTAACTGCGGAGCATGACGATGAGCCTTAACTGCAGGGCAGAGACATCAGTGTTTTTCCATTCTTCTTGACATGACAGTAAGCACATGTCAAAGAGAAAATGGTAACACTTCCTTAATCAAAGCAAGGGGCAAGTTTTCACCAGCTGAAAACATAGATTAAGACTTATCTCTGATGAAGCTGCTGTCAGACTAGTATGATTGAAAAAAGATTCACACCCTTGCAGAAGCAGGCTAGAGAATGTCATTTAAAAGAAAAAAATAGTTTGCCAGCACGAGCTGATC
The DNA here is from genome assembly GCF_013368605.1 of Nyctibius grandis. Taxonomy (NCBI): domain Eukaryota; kingdom Metazoa; phylum Chordata; class Aves; order Nyctibiiformes; family Nyctibiidae; genus Nyctibius; species Nyctibius grandis. The sequence goes on from NC_090672.1 coordinate 9,359,259, forward strand.
TGTGAGCAGCTCCTCTGCCATTTTTCATGCAGATTCAAAAAATGCAATTTCATGAGAAAAGGAAAAATTGCAACTTCATAAGAACTGAAAATTCAAAAGGCCAGATCCCTTTTTATATAGAACAGCCCCTTTTTATCATTTAGCTGAGCAAAGGAGCTTAAAAACACATTAAATTTAAGTTTACTTTAATATCTTGTTAGACTGCTGGGGTGGCACAGACAGTCTTCCACCTAATTCAGAATCAAATCACACTGCAAGTTACAGAGAGTCCTGAATACCCTATTTTATTAGCACATAGAAAAGCAGCTCTCAATACCAAATAGCTTTCCATCGAGTTCTTCACAAAGTGGCATGGTAGTGTAGACCCCACCTATGCAGCTGCACATATCCACCAGTGTCCTTTGTGCTACTTCATTTTAAGAAGAGAGGAGAAAATGGACAGACTGGGCAGAAAATGGACAGATTTCCACAGTCAAAAAGTGAGCCACTGTGTCCAAGACTACAGCTGTTGATAGACGAAGGTAATGCTGGGTTCTGTGCTGCCCCGTACCAGGCAACACAGGGATGAAAGGGGCGATATTTGTCTGAACCCCCCTCCCACTGCACTCTCTTTGCACAACTTTATTGTTATTTCTCCTTCCCTGCAATGAAGAAATCCCCAAGTTACAGTCAGAGGAAAGGTTCTCCCAAAAGATTGTATGAGTGTTTTGCAGGTCACATAATAGAGTTAAAATAGAAAAGACAGATTAGAATAAGAGTCGAGAAGAACGTGCAGAGAACTGATCAATATGTAACTGGCATGCCCCCAGTGCTCGAGGCCATCCCCCAGCATTGCGGAGTTCTAGCTAGTTACTTCAGCATCAACTCAATGGTCATGCACCACCTAGTACGAGAAAGTGAAGGCTCTTACAGACAATTTTTCCTAAGGGTTTCTTCCTTCCTCCAAGTGACCCTTCTGTATTTCCTGAAGAACCAGTTTTTACTGTTATAACATTTACAGTCCTCCAGTTCCCACCTCCTCTTGAGTCAGCTGCTGATACCTTCTAAGAAAATTTGGAAGTGCAGCCAGTTCTGTTTGATAAAAAAAATGAGGGAGTTTTGTTGTCTGGAGGCAGTCCTGTAGGCTGCAGCACAAGAAGCAACAGGCTAAGATCACAGTCTAACGGTCCAGTTTCTACTAGCAAAAGCAGGAAGAAAAAGGCAAGTAGTCACGTAATCTACATTGGTCCCACAAAACAGCCTGAAAGCCTGCAAACTACAATAGTGCTGGTTTGGTTGTTCGGGTTTTTTTTAATACTCACTAGGTCTGCACATATGGTAATTTGGTGAAGTTGTCAGAGGGATCGCAAAACAAATACTTATTCATGCTGCGGAGCCACATAGATCAGAGGCAGCGTATGCAGTGAAGACTCACACTTACTACAACAATAAACATCTCCCAAAAGCTTCATGAGTCACTCTTACAGAAAACTCCTACTTCAAAGATCCTTATTCTCAATCCGGAAGTTGCATTCTCAGAAGTCAGTATAACCTTAAAAAAACCTCACATTATAATTCTTCATAGTGACTCTGAAAGGATTAATCTTTCTTTTTGCACACACTGTCCTGAAAAAGTTACGACAGGAAAAAAACAGTTACCTTCAGTGTGCTGCTGAATTTATGCATGAACTTGAAAAATTATGAGATATGTAATTTAATATGAAAAGCAACCTTTCCTAGTCAGACTCATAAAATATTATTTGTAATGCTTGCATCTAGTGAAAAATTCATAACACAGAAAAAATGAATTAGCTCCAAGCCAGATTCTCAGCTGAGTTTAGCTTGCACAGATCCCTACAGAGAGTCATTGACATTATGATGACCCAAAGGGCTTTTAAGGACAGCACCTGGCAATACCCACGAGGAGGTGTGCTCAACACCTTTCTAGATCAGACCTAAACCAAGCCAGCTTAGCAAAACTCTTTTCATTCAACTGGAAACAAAGACGACTCTCTGTCACCAAAGTAGTCGTAGAGAGCAAACCAAGCAGATTTAGTGCTTTGCCCGGTAAGTTTCCTAGAGACACTGCAAGGCTGACCAGACAACCCAAGATTCACATGCACCACCCCAGCTGTGTGTTTAAGGCCTCAGTTTGTGAGTCTTCAATAAATCTGTCCTCAGAGTTCTGGCAGCAAGTTATCTCACACAAGAGGTGTTATGAGTGAAGGAGCATAGCTTCAAAAAATAAATCGTTAATGAGTTGGGTTGTATCGTTATGCAACTCAAGAGCACGTTGTGTACCTGGCATCCAGTGACAGCTTGGAATGAGATGAAAGACATGTTTGCCAGTGCACAATTCCAAACAACCACCACTCATTAAAGAGAGCTTCCTTCTGCCATCTCCTTCCCTTATGGGATGAGCAATTTCTACTTTTCTTGACACAAGACAAAGTACTAAAAGTGAAATGATCTCTCCCATTGCCTTTGCTGCTGACACACAGCAATGGTTTATGTCAACAGCAGTTATTTGACAGGTTGCCCTAAGGTTTAAACCCACAGATACCATATATGCAAACTGAAGAGATGTATCCTTCCATCTTCAGTCATGCACACATCAGAAGAGGCAGTGGCACATTTTTAAGGAGATCAGCCTAATCCTGGGATTTTCCACAAGGATTGGTGTGCTCACTCAGACTCTGCTTTCACAAAGCCCCCCACAGGCATGATACAGTAACTACTCAAACACATATAACTATTTATTTCCTCCAGCCAAGTTAGCTATTTCTCTGTGATGATCTGATGCAGAACAGACAGCTCGGGAGTCTATCCCTACAGAGTAATCTACAGCTAATACAAATTCTCTCTAACATACTTTTCCTCCTCTCTCCCCGCTTAACCCTCTATTAGGGAAGAAAAATGGGTTTAAAGGTAAGGTTTGTTCTAGTTAAGGTTAGAGAGGAAAGACACTACTGTGCTGGGATGAATGACTTGGAATTGAACTGTTCTCTCCACTCCGTGTGTCACTCAGAAAGTTATTCTCTTCTCTGTGCCTTAGTAAATCTGTAAAACAAAGTAAGACCCACTGTTTCTCACCACTTGTCCACCTTGTCTTTTTAGACTGTAATTCTTCAGAGTGAACTTTTATTTATGTGAGCTAAAAAAAAAAATCAAAATAATAAAAAATCCCCAACAACTCTCCCTCACCCATTTTTTCCATTTCTGGCCTTTTTTTTCTTAGTATGTTTTGAATGGGACGTTTCCATGGAGATACTGTCCAGATGTCACCCACGCAGAGGTTTGCAGTGGTTAAATCTTTGCCTGACCATAAGGAAAGTACCACCAGCCAGTCCCCACTTGCAGACAGTCAGAGCCACTGAGCAAGATCCCAGAAAGATGCAGCACTGACTAACATCTGAGCAGTATATTTCTGAAGAGGGAGTAAAGCTGCACTGCTGCTTTACTGCAGCTACTGTCAGCTCCCCTCCAGCCTGTCCGGTTCCTTTGACTTCTGTTGGTGCAAGGAAGAAAGGAAAAGATCACATCTCCACAATGAACATCATTCACAGAGACTACAGCAGCCAGGCTGAAGGTGACTGTTTTCTAGGGATCTCTGCTTCAGAGAAAGCTAGCGACTCAGGACCAGAAGCTATGGCAAATGCCGTGCTACTGGGTTACCATCAGACCAATGCTCCTCTTTGATCTCAGTATTTGTTTTCATTGCAGACACAGAGCACACATCTTTAGAAAACAAAAAGTTAATTCATAAGCAGTTTCAAAGCTACAGACAAACACCTCCAATATGCTGCTTACCTTTGCCTGCAGCTTTGCCAGTGATCTGAAGACCAAGTTGGATAATACCATTAACGGGAATAATCAGTGGTTTAAGATCCAAGGATCTCAAGGTATTTTCACAGAAAATAATAAAATGGATAACATCCATAGGAAATAAGTGTCCTTATTATAGCATATTTCAGAGTGAGGTAAAAATTAACATAGGCTAAACTGAATTACCAAGAACATTACTAGAGCAAGCCAGAAATATAATGAAAATCTGATTCTCAGTTCCCAGCACGGTCTGGGCCGTGCTGCTTCCCCCGTTGTGCAATTACTACAGAATCCTGCTTGTCTTCACTGCTGCAGAAACTGAGGAGAGCTGCTCAAAAGCAGAGTTCATCAGAGATAAACAGAAAGGCATTTCTGGTGAAAATTCAAAATGCCAACAAACAAAAAAAATCCCCTTTGGCAGGAGAGATATTTTCATTTGGAAACGCTGCCAGTGTATCTTATGGGAGTCGTAGCTTGGGCCCGTGAAAGCTGACAATCTGCTACTGAATGGCTGCATTCTCACCCTGCCACAGTTTTACTTTCTTAAGCAGGCAGGACCAGAGTCTTCTGAAATGGAGACAGTATGAAAACAGGCATACTAGGGAGCCCAGTCCCAGAGAATATAACATGAAATGCCTTGGAGGCAATTTGACATTTCCTAAAGGAAGCACACTCAATTTGTGAAATAAATATTTCAGATCTCAGAAATAAAGATTTTCTTTTTAAAAACAGACAAAACTTGTGGCAGAAAGCACATTTTTTCACCCCCCAAAAAGACGATTATTGCAACAAAATATAACTTTATTTCCCTGAGAGTTTTGTTTTGACCAACATTACTTCTGAGCATTTAAGCTGATGCTTGGGAACAAAAATGCAAGCTCTATGCCTTAAAAAAGCCATCATTTTTATGTAATATATGAGGATAACATAGTCCACCATTTTTCTGATCAACTCTTCTTGTTTTTTCTCCCTCAGCCCTTCCAGTACCCTGGATCCTTTTGCCTGTTGTGTCCACGTCGTGCACTCTGTTTCATATCTAAACTAAACCCTAGGCACAATGACAGCACAATGAAGCCTTGATCAAGCGCTCTGAGCTCTACTGTAAATACATCAGATAGGATGAGATCTTCCCATTTGCCCTCTATAAGCTCTGGATCAAGTCCAGGACAAAGAGAAGTTTATTAATGCACACACATTCCTACTGGCCTTTGAGATCTTTGGCAAAAGTTGTTTTAAACAGACCCCTGTAGAGACCGAATGAGCAGTATTCAAATATTTACATCGAACAACAGAGTTAATTACACTGGAAGACATTAGTAAGATTCACTTTGCTGCAACCTCAGCAACATACTTCAGCAAACCAGCAACATAAACCATTTTCCGCAATCTGAGGCGGGCAGCTTTCCATCTGGGTTTCAGCTAAGGCAGGAATGTTTCTGTCTACAATAGAACCTCACTAATCAGCACTTCACTAATCCACACATTTTATTAACTTCGCCAAAAAACTCACAGCCTCTCCCTGCCCCTCAGCAAAGATTTAATAGCAGAGACCTCAAGCAAGGTCTTTCATTACCAAAACACAATTTTTTTAGGCAAACCTTACGTGCATTTGAGTCAGACATTACAAAGCAGTTTGATAAATAATTTCAGCAAAACTAGAGTTGTCAAAGAAAGAGCCAAATCCTATGCATATCTGGAGAAGAAAACCCAAGGCAACTTGAAGTTGAATCTACATAAGAACATTTTATCAAAAAACACTTAATCCTTAGTATCTCTCAGGATTTGGCCCTTTGTGAACAAAATAACACGCACAAATGAAATTTACTTCCTTCTAAGTTAACACTACATTTGCCCACTTATTTACTGGCTCACAAATTCAGTAACTTTCAAAGAAGTCTCCCTCCAGCCACTTTTGACACTTCATTCTTCCTTTCACAGAGTAGGCTGCATCCTTTAAGTGCAAGCCAACAGAAACAGCAAAGCCAACAAAAACATTTAACTATATGCTGGAATGAAAAACTGTCCATCCCAGTGTCTTAGCTCTGTGTTTAGCAACTGGTCGTACCTCTCTGCCCTAACCATGAGCACTTCAAGTTTGCAGCTATGGCAGCTTCATTTCTCAAGCCTACCAGACATCACCCACATGCCATCCTTAAAAATGAGACTAAATGACAGAACACCATTAATTATCCTTCCACTTCCAAGGGCATTTTTAAACAGTGAGAAGATAACCAAATATACTAACTTGCTGGGGTTTTAATTCCTCATCAATTATGCTTGCTATTGATATAGAATATGAATAATACAATGTATACATTATGTACGTACATTTATAGAGGAACATAAGGGAAATTCATTTACAGAAAACCAATAAATTGGATGGCATTTATATTGATCCATTTCTACATTTTTGTATGAAATATTTAACACCACCTAGAAAAGACTGCCATTTAAATTCTAGAAATGTTATTTCACTACATCTATTGTTTTTTGACTTTTTAGTTGCAATTTCTGCTAAGACTCAAGCAATTAATTTCAGAAACATGAGTAAGTACACACAAAGAGCATAGTTTCCATTATTTTCTTCATTTCAGAAAACTTATTATAAAAGCTACCTTCATCTGGAAGGAACAGACAAAAAATAAAAACCAACACAGAACTTAAGAAATTCCTATATTGTATTATTACATTTGGAAGGGGAGGGAGAAATTAATTGGTTTTACTTTGTATGTTTTAAACAGGGTATTGCTAAAGATTTCTTCACCAGGTTCAGTTAAGACCCTTACGAGCAGTGATGTGCTAGTGTTCCTCCATGTGCAATGACCAGCACACAAGACAGAAGACAGTGAATGGCTCCAGCCACCAAGAATTTGTGAGATTGTGTCTTTTCAGGTCATCAGCATGAACTGGAAAGCCATGCATACTGTACATTCAGCCTAATAACTCGTGAATGTCTGTTTCCAGCGCACAGGCATTCAAAACCCCAGGATTTACACCTTTGCGTGGGGTCTCAGCAAACTGGCCAAGCACTGAATTTGCACAAAGACAACAGGCAGACTGGAAGAATACATGAAAAGCAGCTTATTCTCTCACATAAATTAAACAAACCAATGGATTAGAGGCCAGATTTGTCCAAAATACAGTTGGGCAGCCCTTTAAAAATTCACCTGTTCAAGAGATTTTGTTCCCCAGGCAATGCTCCGACTGCCCTGTCAGTCACTCAGGGGAACTGTGAGCACCTGAGCCCACAGGGATTCTGCCAACTCCACTTAGCCTATAACCAGATTCACATCTTCCAAACCCACCTCTCCGCTAACTTCCCTGGTGTATAACACAGTGCAAGCATTCACGTGTTCTCTTTGGAGTGCCAGATCACAGTTCCAGGCAAAGATACGATACAGACCCCATATATTCTCCTTGAGAGCCAAGGAGAAACAGAAGGGAAGCCTCAGCAAGCAGATGGAGTACACAGAGGAGGGGAGGAAGCTGTGGTCTCACGTGTTCAATCCAAAAGCTACAAACATCCCTGCTTCACATAACATCCTCTGTACTGCCACAGCCCAGAAGAGCACAGAATCTGGGCGCTTTTACACGAACTCATTTAGAGAGCACATCTTTCAATTGGCATCTGGCGGTCAAAGAGTAGATGCAGGTAGATACAGCCAGAGAATGGGCCATCAGTTTGCCCATCCCCATTTGGCTCTAGACTCTTCAAAATCCTATTTCCTCAATCTAGCAAAGTTCAGACCGACACATCAAAAGCACAGGTCCTCCAGAGCTCTCAGCCCTGGCAGCATTCCTAGCTGCAGATGCATTGTGCTGGATTTACAGCGAGCAGTGCCACAAGCCTCAGGAATATAATAGTTTATGTCTGTTAATGATCTAACTCAGTTTATTACACAGACCTTGACATTTTAAATTAAAGTACGCTCTTAAAGAAGCATACAAGAAACCCTGATGAACCATAACTTTAAGTGAGACCAATAAAAGTAATCCTTGTAACCAAGCAGTAACACTGTCATTTGACTGCATGTTCGCTCACTGTCATCATTTATTCTCAAGTCGGGATTTCTGTTCAGTCCTTGCGATTAGCTCGATAGGTCAAAATTGGAAAATACCACATTGCATTTGAAGAGCTGAATGCTGCTTCTGACCTTCAGAGTTACAGCAATGTTGAGATGTTTAGACTTTCTGATCCAATATTCCCCTCTGCCTCTACTTGAACGATGCTGGAAAGACAGACTCTGTGCATCACTAGTGGCAAGATCCATACGCCCACTGGTATGGCATTCTCAGCTTCCCACTAATGTTTACTGGAGGATATTTTGATTTATTCAAAGAGATGCCCTGCAGAACACCCACCTCACCAGAAAAAGACATGATACTGCTGCAGGCTTTGACTCTGCACATCTTTATCTGTTACCCTCAAAGCCTGTGTTGTCTTAATTTTGGAAAACCATTCTGCTCATTGCCTCTTATTTGAACATACATTAATAATAACATACATTTTGACTTTCTATAGCATATACTGCCCACAAGTAAAAATCAGGTCATACATAACTCCTCTGCATGAGATGGAGATTTTGTCAGGATTCCAGTGAAGAGAGTCCAGAGAAGTTAAAAGACATGTCCCATACGCACAAAGCTATGTGGCATAATGAGGAACTGAACAAAGAACAACTCATTCTCCTGCTTTAAACTTAATCCTAAGTATCCCTTTTAAGAAGGCAAATGTTGTCCCCTCACAGGTGGACAAGGAACAGAGGGCACTTGATAGCAAGCCTTCTCAAGCTTTGAAGTGGCCCATGGAACTGCAAACAAGGCAAGAAATCCCTTCTTTAAAGAGTTTGCTTAGATGGCTTCTGAGATCAGGTCATCTGATCTACGCTGACATGTGGGCTCCTCTCAACTTCCTCCTTGCCGGGTTAAACTCTGCTTTGCATTCTTGCATCTACGCTGTCACAAACATACCTCACTAGCTACACTCTGCATTTCTTAAGCAGCACAGAAACTTTGAACAGACCAGTCTGAGATCAATGAACGAGGGAATCCTTCCATGATCTGGTTGCCTTAGAAGAGAAGGCTTTGTCACATCTGTCCTTCATGTTCAGCTAAGGTTACAATTTGGCATTAACCCCTGTGATTTCAGCAGATCATAGAATCATAGAAACAATTAGCTGAGCATGAGGAACAGATGTGACAAAGCCTTCTCTCCTATGGCAACCTCCTTTGCATCCAGCAGAACAGGAGAAACTTACCCCGCACTGTTATACATCTGGAAATCCATCTCTGGCATGACTATTTCAATCAACTTCAGTACATGTGGTACGATGCATATGGCAGAGAGACTTCTTCTAACAAAGAAGCATCTAGCAGCCCAGTGTAAATGACATTAAGGAGAAGATTAAAACAAAGAGATATCTACAAATTATTTCTTACTTGAAACAGTCAACCAATGCATGTGAGAAACCTGCAAGCTCCATTTTCCTTCTGAAAAGCTAATAAAACCATGTCTCCCACTTTCCGGATTACACCCCATTTGTTCTCACTACTCCAAATTGTGTTGTAAGATTTCAGTTAAATTTAGGCAGAGGCAGGATGCCAACACCATATTCTGTGTGCCGCCAAACATGCTGTAAGCATACAAACACCTACCTGTAAACACGCACAGGATTTATATAAACATAGATACACGCACAAATTCACCTTATAAACAGAGGCAGACCACACCTCAATCCTCCAGTCTCTGCAGAGATCCAACTCCTACACCACTGGGAATTTCTAGATACGTTCAAACTTGAAGTTGATCCTGGGCGTGCTTTGACCCCTGAATTTTTGGGCCTAAGACAGATCTGAACTTGCACAGAAAGGTTTCACAGATCTCTGCAATCTCCAAATGAGACCTTATATTTGAAAGAACCAATTTATCGATAGGAGACAGCAAAATAATTATGGCACTTAATGTAAACATGAATTAACAGCCTTTGGAATAAAATTGTTTTATATTTGTTATTTTTATAAAGGAACTTAATAATACCAAAACTCAGGAGAGACCTAGCATAGCTAATAAAATCAGTCTGAGACATTACAAAATTCATTAGGTCTTTGTCTCCACCTACTGTATGGAGGAATAATACTCATAACTCCTTGAAGGATACAGAGAAAGATACTGAATACCTTTCTCATCATAAAAACCCAACATCTATACCATATAGATCACAGTACTTCAAGCTTTACCAATTGTTAAAACAGCTGCTGTTGAAAACCTGACATTGAGAGACAATCACAATGGCTTCTTTTACTTAGAACAGAAGAGATCATTAGCCCATAATTATTGCAAAGTGGCAACTGTTATGGTTTTATGGTACACTCTTCCTTTATAATAAGAAGGTTTTGAAACACAAGAAACTGTTAAAAATAACTTATGCAAGCATAAGTGGAGATTTGGAAACTTCCTGAACAGGAATGAAAATTAAAAGCCTTCATAATATTTACTTCAAATTTTTTTAATGACTAACAATTATATTCCAAAAAAGCCCCACAGGATTGCAGTCTAAACCTGCATAGGCCTGTGAACACTCTCAGGTGTAAAGGCAAAAGGAATTAAACAAAACACTCTTAATTAAAACTGTCAATCTGTCAAAATCTGGAAGAGATTACAGAGAAGTCTGATCTATGGTTGCTCTATACTTTGCACTTCCTAATTTGACAAAACAAAATACAAGTTATTATTTTTTTCTAAATACAGCCCTTTCTTACTATTTTAGCACTCATCTGATCAGTTTCTTTCTTTCTTACCTGTCATTAAATTTCTGTACAATCAGAAGCTAAAATAAAGCTTTTCATTGCTATGGACTTGGGAAGACTGGTGCCAGACTCTGCTTGAACAGAAACTGGGGAAGCCCCAGGAGTCCATTAAAACCCTGATTGAAATTGTCAGGCTGATGGTAGAGAAACAGCCAACCTGCACAGCAAGGGGGCACAGATGCACCCCAGGCAATTTGGTGTTGTTATTTATTCAAACCACATGATGTTTCCAATCCTCACAATGTGTTCAGGCAGCAGATTCAAAAGTGCCAGAAAACTGAACTTTGAAACACGCTGGTATTGGTGAACAAGCTCTTGCAGAAATATGCCCTGGATACACCCAAGTATGTACCTGTAAAGGTGCATATGGGAATAATTTTCTTTTCATAAAGAACTATCTTGACTGCATGTTGCAGATCTGTGAGGGCTTTCAGCTATTTACAAAACTTTGTAGCAGTTAAATAACCAGTTCTCTGTTTATTTAATATGAAAAAGAGGATATGGATACTGTGGCAATTTCAAATTTTAATCCCTTTCTTCTCTGTGTACAAAATTGTATTGGTTGTTCTTAATCCAACTCAAGAGCATACAAAATGGATAAAGGCTCTTACAGAGCAGACAGACCTAAGGATATCAAAGGCACAAAAGAAGCATCTTCCATTCAACTCCCCATAAACCTCAGGAAGGTTGGTATAGCACCCGCCTATATATTTCATCTGAAATAAACAAGTCATTTCATATAAGGGGTAGGAGTTTTTATATACATATCCAAGCTGCAACAAAAGTCACGGTCAATATTACTTCATCACTTGTTTTTCACCTTCACTTAAGGAAGCCTTCAGGCACTCCTAGAGCCCGCACAAATCAACGATGAATCTGGCCACAAGCGGTACATCACAGACCCACACCCTCCTCCTCTGCGAATGCAGCAGACAAAGGCATCTCTGCACACCCCTCCAGCTGGACCAGCCTAGCCCACATCAGACAGGACGGCGAGGAAGGGAACAGGGAATCATGTCACCAGGAATGCCACGGCTTGGCCAGATGTGCAGGCTCACAACTAACAACTGAATGCTTTCACGTATCCTGTCAGATTGTTTTCCTGAAGGACAAAGCTTTGTAGCTCTAAAGCAAACAGACTTAATTCAGCAAATACTTTCCCTCCAGTAGTTATTTACACAGATACAAATGTACATGTTAAAAATAGTTTTAAACCATAAGCAGAAGCTCCACATTGGATAAAAAAGGTTTGATAATATGCAGAAAACGTATGGCCACAAGAAGAGCATCATCTTTGCATAACAACCCTAGAGGACATGATGGGAAACGCCTAAACACACACTCTTTTGTGCTCAATATAAAGGGAACAATCCCTGACAACAGTAAGCAGTGTCAGAAGCACTCGATCTTTGACCTTTTCTGGGCAGATGTGCTGTTGGTGCAGGCCACATGCCAGGATGACAGACCAAAATCCTTTGGTTTTATTTCCTCTGCTTCACTCTGTATTGTTTTTATAACCTTGCTAATATTATCATTTATTGACTTCAGTGAGGAAAGCTGCATAGGAATTGTCTAACAGGGGCCCACCATGGGGCTTATGTCCATCCGTTCACATCACAAATAACAGTTTATATTTTCCAAAGGACTCACAAACATTCTGCAGCAATTGGCCACGATGACAATGGTGGCAGCACCTGCAGCTTCAGAGGAAATGAGCCCTAACGGAACAATAAGGGCATATCTTGACCATAAAAGTCATTCTTCCTTAACCTTTTCATTTACTAGGCAAGGCGTACCTTACAGCAGAAATGTTCAGAAGTGCAAGCCCAGTGGTTATGCCAAGTGGGCATAAACCACTCATATAAACACAAACATGTGACTACGCTTTCTCTTCATAATACACACAAGAGACCCACAGTAGTGTCTGTTAGAGCTTTACCCATGTTCAGTGGGTCACTGTGAGCTGGACTTGCCCTCCCAGCCAAGGGATGGTCCCCTCTGCCCTACAGTACAGAACTGAAGAATATCATTTAATGAGATTTAATTCAAAGATGTTGTGAAATAAAAGCATATGCTTTGGGAACAGCTATATTTCCAGCTTTTCCAATTCCTCGTGGCAACAAGTTCCACCAACTAATTAATGCAAATCAAAAGCACTTTTGAAAGTTCTATTTGATTATACTGAAAGAATGGGAAAAAAGGGATTCTTCTTTGAAGTGAAATGCACTGCAGTTCTGGAACTACAGAAGCTTTGGTAACTATAGCAACATTGTAATTTTCATTATAAATTTTAATAGATCTTCAATTTGGCAAATCACAGACTGGCACTCAAGCCATTTTTTTCCAGTGGACCCAGGCTTTTCAATACATGAAGCTATTCATGTTTACTAGCAGTGGCCTCTGAAGTGCTTCACAACACAGCTACCTTCCAAATATAATTTTCATATAAGCCTTCACAAAGAAAATTTGCTAAGTGGTTTCTACCCCTGCTATTATTGTCCTTGACAACTACTTTTTTTTTTTTAAACCAAGTGAAGTGTTTGCATATGTTCATTTTTATAGAAGAAAGAACAGGCAATGTTCTGTGGTGACTAACTCATAAGTTGTTAAGAGTAGCTGAAATACTTTGTCTTCCAAATCCTGTTCAATATCCAAGTTATTTCAAAAGTATGTAGCTGTATGGATAGAAGATTAATGAATAAAGCTGGCCCTGAGCTATGGTAGAATGTTATATCAGAATGAAATCCACCTACAATAGGCTTTCTGAAATTCACTGCTGAACATAAGACCGCTAAGCAAGAAAAAACATGCTATTTATTACTAGTGAATTTGATGAAGCACTCGGGCATGGAGACTTACTCTACCACCAAAGAATAAACTGCATTCCTCTGTTGTATGCTGCAGACTGTAAAAAGCTTGAAAACAAGCAACTATTTCACAAATCCAGAACTTTCTCAAGATAATTATGACAACTCTTAAACATGACAAGACTCTCCACTGAGAAACACATCTTTGTCAGATCTTAAGTGTGTAATGATTTAAAAATCCACGGTCAAAAATATCAGCAGTGAAAATATGAAGCCAGAAGGAATTTGGGATATGTCACATTATCACAGTTCTGGTCTATCAAGGTATGCCAACATTGTCACGATTCATAGGGTTTTGTTCTAGAGTCCTAGTTTTCCAGTAGACTACTAGTTCATGCTACCCTGCTTCTGGGTGGGACCATGGAGATGAGAGGTGTGGTACACACATACGTTATGTCCTCTATTGACCACTTGAAGGACAAGTTAAATCACACGCAGTCTTGCTCAACATAAAAAAAAAAAGGGATACCTTTTAACAGTGGTGCAGAGACCAGATTTTGCCAGATAACATCAATCAGAGAGAGAACTCCTGTAAAATTAGACAATCACTACAGTATCAGTTTTCTGATAGTAAACAGGCAGCAAAAAGGATGAGAGAAAATATATAGGAAAAAAAAATCACAAAGTAAGATCTGTAAACTAGCATTAAAATACAGTCAATGGAAGTGTTAATGAAAACAGAAATTAGTCTAATGAAATCATCCCTACAGCATCTGGCGGCAAAGCACACTGGTATACTTGCCATTTTACCAAAGCAACAACATGACAGTTAAAACTACTGAGCTGTTAAAAAAAAAATTAGCCCTAAATGTCATCCTAGATGTAATGATAGAATCAAGATAAAATGCATGCTAAATCCTCAATCATACTTATTTTGTTAAAGCAAATAATCTACCTATCTAGCCACAAGTACCTATTCCTAGATTGCAATCCCCATGAAGAGATGCAATGAGATCCCTCGGGTGGAAATTTGCAATAGCCAAGAATAAAGAAACTTCTTTGTTATTATTAGAACATCAAGGATATTTGATAAGACATGGAGAAAACAGCTGTTGCCTGCATCATTAAAATAGCACTGAACAGTCAAACAGAACCTGCATGGATTAATCATGGGAAGAAGTGCTAAAAATAAATATCCCTCTCACATCAGTGTCATGTCTAAGGTAACGCAGCAAGTTCAGCAAGAAAGGATAAAAGGCACTCTAAACTAGCAAAGGGAAAGCTCTCAGCTCAATGAGGTGAAGTTTCAATTAATCAAAGATGAAGTAATCAAGTCAAACTTGAAGCATGCTCCAATTGCAAAAATGAGCAGTCACTGCACACTCTCTCTTCTGTTCTCCCATATTTGCCTCATTTCAGCGTCCTCCCACCCTCGCTGATACAGCCCTCGAAGCGTTACAGAAGGCGGCCGCTGCCCAAGGTAAGCTGAACGGGAATAACTAAGCCAAACTTGAAAGGGTATGTAGCAAAAGAGGTTGTTTCCCAAGTACCTGCAGTCTCAATTATGGAACAGTTAAGTCCATTAGCAGGACACCGAGCTTAGCCCTTTTGTTTACAGGCTCTCAGGATCACAAAGGCTGGGTGTTACCAGTTTCCCCAGTCCTAGAATACAGAACAGCCACGCTGCTCCATGCTGGCAAAATGTCCACGCCTACCCCCTTCTCAGATGGAACCTAATTAAAAGTAAACGACAGTAATGTAACCTGTAAGTTACAAAGACGCGGATGAGGTAAGAAGTTGATACATCCCTTAATCAGTTACACATTGTGGAGGGATGGAAGGTGCCTTGTGCAACCAGGGCACTCGAGAAGGCGTTCCCCTTGCTGTCAGCATTAGGTGCTGGTTTTAGGCAGTCACTCCTTTGCACAACAGAAACCTGCTGCAGTTAATGGGACAGAAACTCCCTGTTCTTTCCTCTGAGAATTTACCTCTGTACATAATTAGAAGCACGATCATTAAAGTTAGCATTCAACATTGCAGGCAGGAACCAGACACACCAGGTATTCCTATAGGGCTACAATGCACTTTGTAGACCACATAAGAAAGCCTGTCCTTAAACCAAATCCCAGATCTGTCTGAAGAACAGTTTGCCCACTTCTCTCCAAAAGACCAAATTAAATCTAATCCACCTAACACAAGTGCAGATAATAGAACTAAATGTAGTTCTTATCTAGTAGACAGGCAGTCTCTGCCTGAGAAACATTTATCTAAGTGGCATTATCTATACTGTCTGACCAATCCCACTGAAAAGACCAGACTTCTGGCAAACTACACGTTGCAGAGTTAGAGGCCCAATCAAACAAATCCCGTATGAATGATGCAGAAACGCTAGAACTAAACAAAACAGAAGGTAAAAGGTGTTTCAGACCAGAAAAATAATGGTGTGTTTGAGGAACACAGAACTGAAGATAATGATAAACATAATACTAGAACAAGGAGGATCTTGTATTCTGGCAAATCCAGTAGTGACAGCAGACAAGAATTTGTAAGTTAACTTTCCTAGGCTGATTTTGGCTACATGTCCTGGAATTAGCTATTGTCAATGTGGGAAAAAAAAAAAACAAAACAACTTGCAAAGAAACAAATATAGACATTGAGCCACGTTCATGTTTTTTGCTCTGTGAAGGTCAATAGAGTTACAACATATGTAAAGAAAGACCATTATATTAAGAAGTAAAATCCACAGCAATAACGAAACACTGAACATGAGCTTTAGCTCAGGGATGACACAGGCCTTGCATAGGGGGATATACAGGGACAGAGCTGCTGCTTGGGTAATGAGCTGCAACAGTTCATACCAGGTGAGGATCCATTCCAAATGCTTAAAGGAAGCTGTTTCCATCACTAAAACCAATTATTAGGGTTGTGTGCGTTGCAGCTTTTTTTAGAAGGTTAGTTTCTTCTGCCAAGCTAGGAAGCTGTGCTATGAGCAGCTGATACTCCCAGGACTAAGAACTCCACCGCAATTTTATCCTCTAATACTCGAGCCTCCCATGTCTACGTTTGCAATACAGAACCACAAAGGGTAAGTATCACAAGTTCCTTCCCCGTGCCTACAGACTTACCCACTAGCTTCACAAAATGACCTTTGTTACCATGGGATTTACAGTGGTGTCCTTGGAAGCAGCAGATGGTCAGGATGAGCTGCTGCCATCAGCATTTTTCCTTTAGTCTGTGAAATTATTCACATAGTCCCCTCAACAGTGGAGGCATTTTCTCAGCTTAAGAGACAAAGCACACTAGTTAAAGATAGGACAAAACAAGTCAAGCAGTGGTGTCTTCAAAAGACATTAAATGGACTGGATTTTGTGGTTACATAAGAGGAAGAAACCACTATCTCAATCTGATGTATGAATTAAATGCTGTACCTTATCAACAGGAAATATGAACACATTTCCTTCAATTATTCGTCTTGCAAATCATTCCCTGTAGGTCTCAAAGGAAACAACAGAGGCACCCAAAACAAGTTCTCGTTTCTTTGCTGGCCTGTTCAAAAAAAATGCAAAACTCTCTTTTGTTTTGTTTTTTTTTAACATCTCACTATTTAGACAAAATTTCTTGCTCAGAGAATTCCAAGTACTTTACAAACAGGCTGGTACCTTTATCTCTACCTGTAAAGAGATAGTGAGAAGAAAAGCAAGGGCATCTTCAGAGTTGTACCCAGGTCTCCTGAGTCACTGTATTATGCCACACTACTAAGCCTCCCCCACAATATAAACCCGGCAAGGCTATTAACCTGCAGTAGAGCCTTCTGTCCTTTGAATAGTATCTTATACTGTAAATATAGAAGGGGGAAACTTGTTAACGGTGTTATGCACTTTTCACCAAGAACTCTGACACTTTTGATAAATTTTCAAACTGATTTATGTACTGTCAACTTGTACACATAAATATTTACTGTCTTGGTCCTGCAAGGGGACTCTCTTCCCTCCAATAATTTGAGCAGGCTGAAGGGTTGACGCTCTTGGCTTGAACTGTTGTCTCATGTGTTACCTTACGTTGTTTTTATTTGCAACGTATTCTTGCCTAGAATGACACACGTGTCAACACAAAACAGGCTCAGTGCAAGTTTCACAATGGAATTTGGAACACTCTGTAGTGCAGAAACATTGGAATCCCTGAGCTTGGTTTCAAATCCTTCCAGGGAGACGCTTTGTGAGAAGTCTGCATCTGGTTTTCTAATCCCACTGAAGTTTGAGAGTATTCAGATCAAGCTTTACATTAAGCCCCTTCCCTAACAAGCAGGGCCAAGATGAACAAAGTTACATTTGCCAACATATCCCCGGAGAGTGCAATGCACCTCTGCTGTAAAATGCTCATGACATTTTTTCCAAAGCTGGTGGGGGTAGCGTCAGTTTTAACCTAAAAGGGAAACTGAAAACAAGTATTTTAAGTTTACAATCATTTCAAATTTCTCCTCAAATAACAAGACAGCCCAGACAGAGAAGGCTGACTGCAATTAAAGGTACAGGCTGAAAAAAACCTATTTACAGTATGCATAGAAAATGGACTGAAGACTTCAGTACTGATGGAATTTTGGAACCATACAGGAAGAAAATCAACCTAATCAATGTTCTAAAGACTTTTTGGTTATACTTTTAAAGCAATTCTAAAGGCGGCAGAATTCTAAAGAATTCCACAGATTTCTGTTAGTTTCATCTTTATTAAATACGATGGGACATCTCCCACAAGCATAGTAAAAACAATATATTAAGCCTGAAGTCAAGCGATGCTCTTTTCTCAGCCATGGGAGAAATTTTTCAGTCCAGTAAGCATAACTTCAGAGTGAAATAAAAAAAATGAGAAACTAATCAGTGCCATGAATCAGTCTCACCAGAGAACAACCGAGTTATGCAGAACACAGATTTAAATTGGTATCAACGTTAGAAATCCAGCCCGGGGATCTGACACTTGCTGATGAAACTTAGTGCCAGACGAAAACACGCCGAGCAGGGCAGACAATTTTTTGCTGCCCTCTGCAGGGTAGCGCTGAGATGGCCATCTGCAGCTGGAGCCTAGAAGTGATAACAGGCTCACAATCTGTGCTTTTTCACAGGAACTTTTACGATTTACTGGTGTATTGTTATTTCAACAGTAATCTGGACTCAATTTACATTTACTAATATTGCATTGAAAAATGCAAATTAACAGTTTTACCCCAGTTGATGAGTCAGTTATAGTTATGCTCAGTTTCATTCTTCTTTTCTCAGTTAGAGAAAGAACCCACTATACATCCAAACCTGATAAGCTGGGCATAGGCAGTTCCCCCAGAGGAGGGCCACAAAGATGATCAGAGGGCTGGAGAACCCCTCCTATGAAGACAGGCTGAGAGAGTTGGGGCTGTTCAGCCTGGAGAAGAGAAGGCTCCGGGGAGACCTCAGAGCAGCCGTCCAGTACCTGAAGGGGGCCTGCAAGAAAGCTGGAGAGGGGCTTTTTACAAGGGCATGTAGTGATAGGATGAGGGGTAACGGTTTTAAACTGAAAGAGGGGAGATTTAGATTAGATATTAGGAAGAAATTCTTTACTGTGAGGGTGGTGAGACACTGGCCCAGGCTGCACAGAGAAGCTCTGGCTGCCCCCTCCCTGGCAGCGTTCAAGGCCAGGCTGGATGGGGCTTGGAGCAACCTGGTCTAGTGGAAGGTGTCCCTGCCTGTGGCAGGGGGGTTGGAACTAGAAGATCTTTAAGGTCCCTTCCAACCCAAACCATTCTATGATTCTGTGATTCTATAATTCTCACTTCTATTCCACAGAGTCAAGTGCATGTTCTAACTAATGCAGGACTCAGAAGAGCTGCACTCTCTCTGATACACAACAATCCACAAAACACAAAAAAAAAAAAGCCCAAGTCCTTAGAGAGCACAGCTAGAAATGTGCGAGAGAGCACATTTCTTGCCACGCAGGGAAAGAGTCTGTTAGACTGTGCTTTCTGCTGTGTGTGTTCTGGAGGCATGCCAAAGTAAACTTTGATGGAAATACTAATCCCTCAATCACTCCATCATATAGGAATAAAAGAACAGGCCCTCTTTCGTGCAACCTCAACACCAGGCTTCCACTCTTTACTTTGATTGCTAGGTACCAAGACATAACCAGGAACTGCAAGTACCAGAAGAAAAGACCCTTCCAAGCTCTTGTCCTCCTGTGCTCTCTAGGAAAAGGTTAAGCAAATATCACTGTGTCATTCACTTCTTCCTTCCAAACTAATGCATAAATTATTTTGGTCTCATATACTGGATGATTTTTAAAAAAAAAAAAAAAAAAAAAAAGTCTTCCAGTGATAAATGTTAACTCCTTGCCTGAGAATAAACAAACATGGGTAATGTGCTCCAGTATCAGTCAGTGTCAAAACACAAAAGCATCAAAACGTTCTTGAGAAGTAAGTGCTTAATGAAACATGAGCATTAGTTGAAGATTATTGTTACTCAAGTGACCTGCCACTCAATCCACTTACATACTTCGTTTGAGAATGTTTCGTTTAACTCCAAAGCGAAGGCAAGAAGGATATGGTTCTAGTTCCAGCTATTCTCTTAGAGACTGTACAGAGGTATTTTGTGTTCCATCTCCTCATTCGCCACAACACAAACTTAATCCACTACTGTTTGCAGGACATTATATACTGCAAGACACTATATTGGCACAGATATTTCCTTCATCATTACACATCTGATGTTGCATGAGAATGTTATATGGACAGCTATGAGACTGGAGGATAATATGCCCATATACAAGAAGATCTGATGTGGAGAAATCTTTATTGGGAGGCAGTCTTAAACACCCAGCACTCCTACTGGATACAGCAGGCCCTACTATATGTCCACAGATGTATTTGCAAAAGATGTATCACCTGTTTGTAGTTCCTTTATACCAAAATACACAAAAATAAAAACAAAACAACTCATTCTGTATTTGTCATGGCTAATCTTGTTCAACACCAGTATTAGTTATGGAATCACAAACTGCAACATAGAAATACAACTGAGAAGCTGGAAGAGGAAGAGTTTTAAAGCTATCCGAACCAACGTGACAGCATCAAATGAAAAGGAACGAAAACTACAAGTTACATAGACACACAGGAATCAGCATGTCAAAACTGGCAAAGGTTGGCAAACAAGCTGAAGGTTAGAAATTAAATACTTCCTCTCAAGCAACTCATTAGCAACTACGTAGATCTATGTAATACAAACAAAAAGTCCAGAAGCACACTGACTCCTTACAGCTAGCACCTGCACTTGTGTTTCCAGAGGTCAATATAGTCAATTTATAAACAGCTCAGCAGCCGTCTAAGCAAAACTTCGGAGATGGTTCAGCATTTCTGGCCTTATGCAGAACTCTGCAAGCAAGCCAAAGGCCTTGACGTGACTCAATTGGTGAAGAACATAATCCAAGTCAGAAGCCAAACTTAGTCCTGACCAGGGTCAACCTCATTCATCAGCATCATCAAACTGGCCAGTCTCAGTCATTCTAAATGGTGGTGTAAAAGCAAAGCAAGCTGCATGGTGACAGCTTGGGTTGTAAAACGAATCCTCTTGCCATGAGTATGAGGCCAAAAGACTATTCTCCTCAAAGCTTCCACAGTGGAGATCATCAGCATCTAAAGAAGATCAAAGAAAAGATTTAAACCATGGGAGATACACTATACCACTAGTAACAGATTATTTTGCAGGTCTACAGCATCTTCCGGTTAAGTATTTCAATTTGACCTGTCAGCACTCGTGAATTAGACCTACAAACAAAGCAAACAGAAAGCTGAATTTGGCAATGTCTTCATTTTAAGGGAGGTTCTTGCCACAGAGACAAAACAGTTTTCCAAAAAGCTCAATGATATACCTGGATTCAGAACATCCAACACCAGTTCTTACAATGCATGCAGTTCTACGTTTTCTCCAGGCATAAAAGGCTCACGAAACCATTACTTTGATTTCCCCTCGCCCTTCCTGCTGGCTCCATAACCACATCCCAATTAGGAGCCCTCCAAACCCTTTAAGAACTGGGTCACTGGAGGGAACGGAAGGGTGGGGTCCTGTAAAAGCGAGCTTTGAACATTTCTACTAGGCTAGAATTAAGCCTAATAAGCCAGTTATTTAACCAAGCTAGCACAAAAATAGGGCAAAGTCCTTAAACAGAAGCAAAAAGATTTCTAGCCAGCAGACACCAAAAGGACTGAGCAAATGAAAAGCCCAGAGTATGGGGCACCAGAGGACACAACACAGTATATCCATGTGTCAGCTTTCCAGTAGCACTGCCAAACAAGCCATCAAAGCATTTTAAAAAAGTTTTTTAAAAGCCATAAAATCACCGTCCAAGCACTTTTTAAATTTTGAGTTAACAACTCAGACACTTGCACTCAGTATCCTTCACAAGCACCCGAATCCCATAATCACAGCTTCCTTCAACTAAATTTGTGAGGATTTGAAGAGCATAAGCTACAGGTAGGGATGAGTTAGTTAAATACAGGAAAATAATAGAACTTGTGACAGTTCCAGTAAAAAAAAAATAAAAGAAAACATTTCATAAATTTGAATAGATGAGAGATTAAAAGGAAAGCCAAGGATGGAAGACAGGGAAACATCCAAAAAGGAAATATCTTTTTCTCAGATTACCCAGTGTGAAAAAACACCACTGTATTTCCATTTTAAAATCAGAATTATTTCATAGGAAGGCTGCAAAAACTTTCCCACTTCCTTCTGTTATCAAACAATGGAATTTGAATACAACAGCCATTTATGAAATTAAAATAAGCAGAGAATTGATACTTCCTAAGCAAAGAAAGGAGTGTTTGTATTAATTACAAAAGATACACATTAATGAGAAGAAAATGGAAATGGTGCTATTCTGCGTCAACAAAGACACAGCAGGTCGCCAGTGCTGGCTGAACTCCATCCACTTGTTCTCCCCTAACATACAGCCTGGCAAATGGGAGACTGAGGCTCTCGGTTCAATACCAGTCACTGTAAAACAGTTTACAAACTGGAGGATTAATACAACTCTAAAGATGTGAATGAAACTGCTTCTGTCCATGGGACTGATCCCATGCACAACCACTTAAAAGGATCGAGCTTCAAAAAAACAAACAAGCAAAAAAAAAAAACACAAACAACCAAACAAAAAACCCTACCACACAACCCAAAAAAAAACCCTACAGCAAAAGCAACAACAAACCGTATTCAGGACGGAGACTGAGCGCTTGTACTGCTCCCCTCCAAAGAACTCCGTGCTCTAGAGGGACATTAAAGTGTACAGTCTGGATGAATTTTCTTGGAGGAAAGGAGGAACTCTGCACAAAAAAGTTACATTCCTACACTCCATGTACCTTTCTCTTCTGCTTTAGAATAACAAAGATACACTATTGAGTCCTACCTTCTCCAGAGAAACTCAATACACACATTCAATTCCTCTCCTTACAATTCCACTCCCTAAGAATTCAAGTGCTCAAGCATTTCATGTGAACTTCACAACACTGCCTTTAAATCCTACATTTGACAACAAAATTATGCATTACAAATCCACAAGGTCAACAACAACAAAAAAACTGCCTCCCAAAACAGAACATGGAGTTATTTAAATACATTCCCCTGCAAAGCACCTACCTCCAATCACATACTATCCAAAAGTCAAATGAAGCACAAGTAAATTTGTACTCACCATAACGATCACATTCAGAGTCCTCCAATTCTTTATCCCAGTCCTCTGCCTCGTACACAGCAGCAGTTTGCAGCTCTGGAAAAGTTACAGCCTCAGGCATACTGGAGACTTCACCACCCAAGTCTTCACCGCCCAAGTCTTCCAGGTGAGGACATATATGAACAGAGTCAACAGGAGAGCCACTAACATCATCTTCATCATGAGAGATATCAGAGAATTCACTTTCTTCAGACTTGCTATCAAGAACATTTGGAATATTCTTCAGCAAACATTCTAAAACCAGTAGAAAGAGCCAATAGAGATACTTAGGAAATAAACAGGAACAAATAAATCCTTAGCATGCAATAATTCAGACAGGGATATTAATGGACTTTGTGACTACTAATCTAATTATAATATATGCCATTTCTTACATATGTAATATCACCACAGTGCTGCTTCAGGTTTCAGATGCTGGGGAACACTGGACACAGGCTTGCATCACAGCACTAGCCCAAGGCAGGATTTTCCACAGACTCTTGTTGGAAAATAATTCTTTAAACTAGGGCAAAGGACCCAGCAGTCTTGTTTCACCACATTCACCTGCTGGTATTTTTTAAAAATAGGTACATTGAAAAACCACAGGTCTGGTTTTAAAAAAAACAAACATACAAATAGAAAAGGATTTTTGGTAGTATTGATTAATTACTCTTGTACCTAGGCACACACAAATATCTACATGGAAATAATTTAGTGCAGTAACTGAAGAGGCATTTCCCATGCATCACCAAAGAGTTTTAAGTATATTTCCTTAAGCATACTGTAAGTTTCATGACTCACCATCTGCTTTGTTTTGTCCCAATATTTTAGGCTTACCTTTTCTGGGCTTCCAGATCATAGTTTCTCTTTTATTAGGATGCTGTTCCTCCTCAAAGCTTGCAGATTTAATGGCAGCAGCCATCGCCTACAAAACAGTTTTAAAGAATCCAGTAGCACCTTTCATTGATTCCTTCAATAAGGCTCATGCAACTTCTACTGCATTTAAGTATTTCTGAGCCCTTGAGCATGACCTGTTTTGTTTGTTCCCTTGATGAATCAGAGGTTTTAAACCAGACAGGCTTTCACTTCAGAAAGCAAATCTGCCGAGGGATGGCTCATCCTGCTGCTGCCATCAGTCAGCCCAGGCAGCAGCGAATACAGAACTGCCAGTCACGGCCATAATCCTGCTGCCACCCTGAGTTTTGGGAATGGGTCCCCAGACTGACCCAAAACGTGCCCATTTGGGAACGGCAGCAGACTGTGAAAGCTGCAGAGGTAATGAAGACACAAGGAGTGGAATGAGTACCAGCACCAAAGACTACAAACTAACCACCCTGTGGGAGCCAACCTGCTGAGGAGACAGGAGAGGGCCAGGCCCTCCAGCAGCCCTGAGGAGCTGGAGGAAGATGGCGGATGCGCAGCTGGAGCGCAGAAGGTAACACCTCAACTGCTTTCATGGTGCCCAAGGGAGAGGAAAGGAAGGGTGAGTTATCCCCGCCACTTCCACTACAACAAAGATGAATTTGGTGAAGGACAGCCCCGGCCCAGGGCACCGGGTGCGGGAAGCCCGGCTCCCAGGTGCTCGAAGGGCCGAGCGCGGCACACCTGAGGCCGGGCCTGCTGACAGGGGTCGCGGCCAGCCAAGAAGGGCAGAGCGCCGCGCACTCCGGACAAGCCCGTACCGGCGGGCCCCGCCACCTCCGCTGCCCGCCCGCTCCCCGCCCCGCAGGAGCCCACCGCACCTGCCAAGGCGGCGGAGCCAGCAGCCGCGCCATGCCCGCCGGCGCTGAGGAAGCGTCCGGCTGCGCCGCCATGAGGAGACACTGGTCCCTCCGTGCCCGCCCGCTTTCCCGCCCTGCCGGAGCCGCTCGGCCCCTCAGCGCCGGGCGCGGCCGCAGCGCCTGCGCCCGAGGCAGCCAGCGGCCACGGGCACCGGCGGGCGGGCGGTCTCCGACGAAGGGCGGCTGCTGCCGAACCCGGTGAACGTAACGGCTGTGCCCCGGCTCCCGCTGAGGGAGCTCGGGGCGACCCCGGCCGGGAAAGAGGCGGGAACTGAGGCGCGGCGCGAGCCTCCGGCCGCAGCGCGAGCGCCGGCTTCTCCCGCCTCAGCCGCGGCGCGAGCGGCGCTGCGACCCCCCGCGCCCCTGAACCCCCCTCGCCCGCCTCCGCGCAGGGACCGCCGCTACCGGGATTTTTTGAACGCATAATGCATAACTCCTTTATTGCTACTGGAGATGTTGTCCAGGGAGAGAGGAAAACAGTCTGACTTAAGGGCAGAAACAAGCAATTGAAACAACTGGGGAAAAGAGGCAGAGAAATACAGACCCAAGAGCTGTAAGAAAACACCTGTACATTCATGAATTGTAAATAAAATATCTGTGCCCCTCCAGGCTCTGTGGCTTCTTAATCTTGCCAAAAGAGAACAAGATCCTCAAAGCCTCGTGCTAGAAGCATGCTCAGAGAAAGGATTAGGAGATGGGAAGCACCTGCGCTGACAGATCAGGCAGGTGCTTCAGGAGCAGGTGTCGGCTAAAGGAGCTTTTAGGAAACGCCTATCGCTCAAAGGGGCTACAGGCAGCGGAGAGAGGGGCAACACTCTATAAGGAACCAGAACAGGGGGTTAAAAAAAAAAAAGCCCACTTTCAGCAATGGTGGAGGTATCAGCTTTGCTAGACTGAAAAGACAAAAAAACAAAAAAACAACCCAATAAAAAACCCCCCAAGATCCAGACCTTGTACTTAAAAGCTTTTCATTGTGCAATGGAAGAAGCAAGACAAGAGATTCAGGGCAGGGAGTAAGATAATAAAGGGCAAGCAGAGTGTAAGAGGAGTGATTGCTGGGGGGAAAGCACAATGCCAGACACGAGACAGCTGAGAACTAGTGGGGAGATGGAAGATGGCCAGGCTAAAAGCTTGGGAATAACAAAACTGGACATACTTCCCATGTCACAGAGGCAACAATCGAGCAGGCTGTTGCTCCAAACCTTGTTCCCAGCTAGTTACTGGAATTTGTGGTTTGAGAGGAAAGGCAGTTTCCACTTGTGTGAAAAATCTTAAAGAAATATGGCTCTGCATTATCATTATGTCACCATTCAGTCATTGGGAAATTACTGATGGCTGCACGCTCCTATACATTCCCTAGGCGTGCTCTGTAGGTCTGAGGACAGCGTTTATGCTGATTTAATGAGCAAACACGGCTCTGCAAACAGCCAAGGGCAGCACTGTCTCAAAAACCTGGTACCCATTTTTCAGGCATTGTGGACATAAAGTTGAAGCATAAATCCAAACCTTCTACTGTCATATTAGGGACATTTGTAACAGATCTCAGCTCCCCTCTACATTTCATAGTCACTCTCAGAATTACAGCTTAGGATGCAAATACCAATGCAAAGTAGTTGCAGAGATTGGGGGTTTTTTTTTTTGAAAAGAGGATTACAAGGTTAGGAAACAATAAATACCATCATTTTACAGATTGTTTCTCCAGTGGTCCATTTTTCATTATTCAACTTGGTACAATACAAAGATCTCCCACAGGTGTAGTTTCTATGGTTTGGGGTTTTTTTCTGCATTTATGTGCTGTAATATTAGCCTTCCAGAGTGTAAAAGCTGATGCATTACGACTATTCCCTCTGAATGTTTAGGCAGAAGGAAGAGTTTGCTCGCAGAAGTCTCAACAAAGAACGCCCTCAGAGATGCCTTTGTTTTCTCCTCTAACTGTACACTTGAACTTGCCACTGGCAGAAGCAACACTAGAAACAACTGCAATGGGGCAGATGATTTTTTTTTTTTTTCCACATATGACAGAAGGTAAATCACTTTAATATGATCCAGGCACATATTTACCTTTGTACAAAGAAGTTTAAAAAAGCTGCACTGTCATGTTGTAACTATTTATAGTTTTTCATAAATGTCCAGTTTGCAATAAAGTGTATTTGGAAACAAAGTCTTCCACCAGGTCTCCCTGCAACATCTTCATAGCTCGCCAGTGAATGCTGCCACAGTTTTCTGGTTTGCCTTGGGGATGACTTAGCTCCTCTTTGACATAATCCAGCCAGAGATCTTTAAAAGAAAAATATAAGTTCTGGTTATCTTTTGATTAGATATTACTTAACAAACATACCAACCCTAACCTAGAAACCCTCTTTTTGCTAGTGTCCTTGATGTTAGCATGATGGGGTTTACTGTGTGAAACTACAACCCCCTGCCCCTTGAGGACCAAAAGCCTGGGTTCTATTCCCAGCTGGAACAATGATGTCTTAAGAAATAATGCCGCAATAATTGAGCTGTTTACTTTCTTAAAAGGAATACTGCAGAAATCTTGATTATAAAAAACGTAGCTCCACACTGTTCACAAAACAAAATTAAAGGTGATGTGCATCTCTTACGCCAGCCAGTCTCAAAACCTTATTTGTTAGTAGTTCTGCTGAAGCGGAACTACTGCAAACAACGACCCTGGACCGAAAGTGAAGGCTTGCTGCAGTGTGTCATGCACTTAATGGCACAGAAGTAAGCTCCACTCTGCATGACAGCAATCACAAGGGCAGAACAAACAGCTACCTTTTGAAATGGGTGGAAATAAAAGAGGCAGCACTGAATGAATGAATAAATAAATAAATAAAATCACCTTACCAGAATCTGTTGAACCAAACTCTCTCAAGGCACGTTCATAGTATTCTCTCAGATGAAGCATTTTGCAGGATTCCTAACAAAGGAAGGTATTAAAAGGCCATTTATTTTCTACAGAAGGGAATCTGCAGCTTGATTACATTTTTACAAAGAAAGTGAGTCATGGTAAATTACACGTGCACATGCACACTGCCAAAGATTAATTAGCATGGAACTTGGTTTTGTATTACATACTATGAATCAACTTGAGAAGACAAATATGAACAGATCACAAACTAATGACACTACTCGTATGCCCTCTGTTTCCTATTTAAATCCAAAGTTAGAAGTGTATTTTACAAATACAAGGCACCAATTGGATATTCAACAACTTACTTGCTCCTTTTCTATTTGGATCATCTTCCTGAAGAAGTCAAGTGAAAATGGACGATTTTCACACAGGCTGAAGTAAAAAGTAAGTAAGTTTAGACTTCAAACTTTTTAACATATGCCCTAGAACAATCAGGTTTGAAGGTTTTATTGATCACCTGGTAAAGACTCTTTTAACTTTCTTATAACCACCATTTCTGTAAGTCCAGTCAAGGTATTTTTCTTTCATAGTCACAGACTCAGCAGGAGTTGTGGCACGTAAGGATCTCTGCAAGTTTAAAAGGCAAAAAAAAAGTAACAAAAACTAAACCAACCACATAAGCTACAATTAAAAGACAAGGGAGAAGAAACCAACCTGATCTAAGATGTCCCTACTTGTTGCAAGGGGGTTGGACAAGATGACCTTTAAAAGTCCTTCCAACCCAAACTATTCTATGATTCTATGAAATAGTACCTTCTCCCAAGTTAGGCATCTGACATAAAGCAGATCTTGTAAGTGAGACAAAGTACTGGACAAAAGCATCCCAAATGATGTCTGAAAGACAGCATTAGGTAACACATCCAATCGTTTTCAAATTAAAGTATTAGTTGTAACCTGAAATACACATCTCCTCCAATATTCCATACAGCTGGCAACTGGCATTTCCCTAACGTCCTTCACACAGAGGGTTTCACAATGCTCTACAAACAACTGAATTCAAGCTCCCACCTGAAATACGTGTTTTATGTTGTAAATAGGGGGAAAAAACCAAACACCCCAACATGCCAGGCAAAGAGGAAATGTTTTGCCCTAAGCTATTCAAGGAATTTACAGTGAGATTAAAGTCCCAGTTTTATGCTTGAGTTTTCTGTAACAAGGTTGATGTTTTCACAGAGATTGGAAAATTCTCTTTTTTATGTTAGCTATCTGAAAACAGAGCAAAAATTCTAGACCACAAAATAAAAGTAAGAGTCCATCATTGATTGTGCTTACAAACATCTAGATGTTTTAGAAGCATGGGAACGACATTTGTGCTTATGAGCCTATGTCCAGCTGTTTTTGGTAACATACAGTTTTAACTGAAATTCTTTGATATCAACACATCCACGAAGGAACTGTGGTATAAAGCATTTGTTACACATTCCATCCACACACATTGTTCACGTTTATTTACACACTGTCATAAAAAGTAGATTTCTATTAGCTAAGTACCTGGTAGAGAGCTTCCGTGTCTTCCTTGCTGTTCGTGCCTTCACTCCATTCCACCCAGAGGGTCCATAATGGCAAAGTGCCCTACAAGGTCAGCAGATAAATCAAATTACTGAAATACAGTGGCTCTGATTTACAGCAACACATCCACCAGGTTCTGTATTACAGCTGCCATAAAAAATAGGACAAATATGACTTAGCTGACACCTGCAAGACATGCTGCCAGGGATGAGAGAAAAGTTCTTCTGCATCACCGAACACTGCAGTACAAAGGTAACTTCTGAGAACAACAAGAAGGAAAGAAATAATAACCTCCTTGTTTCCTCTCCTAACTCCTTGTGCCCAGGGTTTGAAATGGAACAGTAAGAGAGCACATAGCTAATTCAAGGCTTGAAATACCACACACACAAACAATATATCAGGACAGTGAGGAAAAGGAAACACATTTTTCAAGTAAGACACAAAGGACACCAGCTGACTGCTAGAAGAGTATGCAAAATGGCACCTGTGTGCATTCAGACTTTAAAATTGTGAATATAAAGTG
The DNA here is from genome assembly GCF_013368605.1 of Nyctibius grandis. NCBI lineage: Eukaryota > Metazoa > Chordata > Aves > Nyctibiiformes > Nyctibiidae > Nyctibius > Nyctibius grandis. The sequence continues at coordinate 9,389,121 of NC_090672.1, forward strand.
AATTTGCAATTCCCTAATGCTCCTGAATGCAACATGCATGTGAAATGTCAAGTTCTTATTTTTGACCTTAAAAATGGTTAGGGACTTTTAATGCCTTGTAAAGGAAAAAAAACACCTCAAATAAGTATCAAAGGTTTCCAGCCCAAGACTAATACATGCAAGTCCATAAAGCCAGCACAGACCTTAGATCTCACGTGCTTAATGGCTTCTTCAAAACACTCGGTCACATCGTCACTCTTCACTTGGATCAGCACCTGCAGCCTCATCTGCCACACTTCCACTGACGGGCTGAAGCGCTTAGTTGCAGCTTCTGCCACCTCCGTAGCCTTCTCAAAGAGGTTGGACTCCAGTAATAGTTGAAGCTAAAACCCAGCAGATACAGCTGATCACCACAAGAGATTTGTAATACCTTGTTACAAAAGCAAGGCCTTGAACACAACATTGCCCACCTTTCTATCTACTCAAAAGGGTCAAGATAAGCACGCAAGCAATGCAGGACAGTCTCATCATCTATTTTTCTATATCAGCTCTTACCCACTGCTTATAGAGAACTTCTGGCAGCAAACTGGACTCATGGGCTTTGTTGAACACACTCAGTGTCCTGTCCAGCCTCTAGAACCAACAGAGAAGAAGAAAACAAGCATTATTCCTGCATATACCGGATCCCAGCATTACAAGAAGCCCACCGGATTAGTGTATCAACATGTCACTGAAATTCAGTAAGAGTTACGTATCTAATGCTTTAGGTACCTGCACACATTCCAAGATAAAGGGGAAATTTGAGCATTTGAATTACACTTCTTCCTTAAGGAACAACATAGCAATGTTCTTGTACTGTATTAAAAGAGAACCACACTGCACAGGATGATTAGTTAATTCAGTCATACTCAAGTATAGATGTGTAATTAAGGTGCCCACGTGCCAGCACCAAACTTTACTCAGTCTTATTTGCAAAAGTCATTTTAATTCATCCCTTCCTTTGAACAGGCACAGGCTGGCAGGACTATCAGCAAATATTAACAAGTCTGCACTCTTAACTTCCATCCAAAGAGGTCACTGTACTTTACTGACAAGGCTGGTTTATGCCCAAGTTATCCACGTTCAGGCAGACCACATGTGAGCCTGACAGGAAAAGTGATCCCCTCAGATGGGGACTAAATGATCTTTAATGATGGCCACAAGTAAGTATTTCTGATAAAATGTCAAAATATATTTGCTCCTTGTCTGACAGATTACAGAAGTCAGTAAAAATAGGAATGATTTGTTACTATGATTTCCTAATACGCTCTTACCTTTTGCTTTAATTCTTCACTGTTGGTTTTCCTGTTACACCTCTCTAAGCAAAAAGTGATGTAGCATTTCCACATGTCCTCTGTAGAGCCAAAGGCACAACATCACACTTCACAGAATCACCAGAGTACGCACAAATATTATAAAAGAGACACTACATTTATAACATTAATATTTAAAAACAGCTTCCCAGTATAAGCTGCAGCCAGTAACTCTTTCTAAAGAGCACCAAGTTCTTAGTTCAGTTGAGGCTTCAGCGCATGCTGTCACAATTGATTCAGTACACCCTCTGCCTGTAGTTTTCAATGGGCCTGCAAGAGTGAGGACACTCACAGGCAGTCGAGAAAATCCTTGTCTTCAAAGGCTATATAAGCAGTGAGTTTGAGTCCACTCCACAGACAGCCCCTTGAGAGCCTCCTTTGAGAGTAAGGACAATGCCAGATATTGGATATCCCCTCCAATGGCAACTCAAAAACATTGCTTGCTCACAGCAAACCAGCAATATACTTGAATTCTACAGGTTTCCTTTACACAGGAAACTTTATCTGTTTACAACTCCCAAACCTCTATTCATCTGCGGGCTTCTATTCTCCTCATTGGTTAAATCACATTAATAAATGCAAACAAGCAACAAAAACCACTTTCAGATAAGCAGCTCCTTCACGAGCATAAACACATTGGAAAATAACCCAAATAACCCAGAAAATAAATCCCCAAAAGGTAGCATCTAAAAACCGCTTGCCTTCTCTTAGGTGTGGTAGAGCCTGCCAACAACCTACTTCAAAACTTTCACAGCATACAGTAAGCTAAAATACCAGGAAAAAATGATATTAAATCGCAGGCAGAACTTTTCACCTGTTGGGACTGCGCTCACAGCCTCTTCAAAGACAGCACAGCACCGCTCCTCTCTCTGGGTCATTTCAGATACTTTCATCTGTTTTGTGGTGTGTTCTGTCGACTGCAGGGACCCCAGCTCCAGCTCACGACGGGCCATGTAGTCCCATGTAAGAGGATCATCAGCATACTTGGTCTGCAAACTAAACACACCATGTCTGTAATACCCCTCAATGGCCATTCTTCTTTTGCAAGTAGGTTTAGAAGGGTTCTTATACAGGTATAGAAATGTACTTCATTTCTAAGTAATCAAATGTCAGAGAAAAAACATTTTACCTTTCCACAAGAGAAAGACAAAATATTAGCCTATTTTGGTTTTTTATTTGGTATGGATATTCTCCAGTAATTGCATGAACTAGACAGGAAGCTTTCAAGACAGACCTTTCTTTCGAGAGAGACCTTTGTTTTGAGAGAGGAACAACTGGAGAAATTAAAGATGCAAAAAAACCCACAAAGTACACTAGATAAATCCACAGTTCCTGCAGTAAATTTATGGAAACTAAGTGTAGCAATTATTCAGTGACAACTGTATTTTATCTAAGTTTTTCTTAGCAGCTTCTCAAAGCCTTTTCTGAAGTTAGATACACGTAACCTTTTCTAAAAAGCAAGCTTGCCTCATGTTTTGGGTTTTTTTTAAAGGATTTCACATAGGCCTTAACATTCTATTTCCCTAGAGGAACAGCCTTTAGTTGTTAACCTGTCAACCCACTATAAATTAGAAAAGTTATGAGAACATGTTTCTTAAAAAACAAAACAAAATTAAAAAAAAAAAAAGAAAACAACACAAAGCCACACCTCACCTTTCAAGAATTTCTTTTTGCAAATCTTGGGTAAAATCAAAGAGCTTTGCAACAGAAAGCACAGCCAGATGGAACTCAACACCTACATTTCAAAAGGAGAAAAAAAAATATCAAGTGGAGTATTACAGAAATGGCAAGTGTGCAATGGATGTATCTTTGCAAGCTTTTGTCAAGACACAGATAACATTTAAGTGCCTAGATAGATACCTTTTTCTTTCCTGTAAATCTCAGTGTTCCACCCATATGATACGCCATGTGTTAGGATGTTGATTGACTGACTATATTCTTCACAATTTCACGTTACCCAATCACAAAAAAAGCCATGAAAGGCACGACATTCCAGACTCCATATTGATAAACTAGTCCTGCCCTGACATGCTTACAGATCCTTCCAGCTTGGTTCCACTTGCAAATTTAATCGGCACTTCCTCTACTCCTTCATTTGACTCTGCCATGAAAACACAGAAAGCTCCACATTTAGGACAGACCTCTCTAAAGCTGCACACAGTATATGTCAATTAATTGTATCCAGCCATCTTGTATCTCCATAACTTATCTGTGAGAATGCCAAGTGACATGACTTGACATAACTAGTTCACTGTGAATCCCTAACAACCATTACTCACCTCCTTATTTTTAGGTACTTACAAATCATTTGTATACCTATTTATTCCAGTATTTCTCCAGGAATTTAAATTAAGCCAACTCTTTCTGTCATTTCCTCTAATGCCCTTTTGCCCTTCTGCTTTTCAATGCTGTTATTATATTTTGCCTGTTGTCTTCCAAAATATCCCCATCTATCATGGTTTCTCAAAGACACCTGCTACTACTTCGCAGTTATTTTACCCAATTCTCTCAATAAAATGGGTGAATTTTACCAAGCCTGGTTAATTTAAAATCATCTAACCTGTTTCATTATTAGTCTGAATTCTTACTTCTGTTGCTAGTGCTAGCTGATTAGTTGTGATCTAATGTTCAGTAAACAACAAAGCAAAAAAGGTGTGTAATTCCACACTGTCCTCCGTTTTTTTAAACAAACAAGTTTTGAGACTGCAAGCCCAGCCCCTATGCCACTTCAGCCCAAAAGCTGTGGTACTCGAAGAGGTGTCATCCTGCAGAACAGTTACTAAATCAGAACTATCTGCACTATTTATACTTTGGCATTATCTATGTTCTACTGAAGAAATGGTGTATTTGAAAATATCTTCGTGTGTACACTGAAGCTAAGTCTATCTGCATTACCTACTGCAGAGCTGAGTTAAAAGTGACAATTTTCCTACTGAATAAATACAAGAAATGTTAAATCACCTTTGATTTTCTGAGCAGCATCCCTGTAGACTATGCGAGCCAGTTCCCCATTGAGAATCTCTTCAGAATAATTGAATTCCCCCTGCAATAACAAGCATAACATCATTGAAAAAGTTGTTTTCCTTTCTCAGTTACCATTTTTGCAAACATGGAAAAAACTATCAGAAGATGATATTAAAGTTTTTCTTCATCTAAGTCTATCTTTATCTAATTCGCACAAGTCGGCAACAAAGAAATTAAGAGACAGTAAGTTTAATGATTCCTTTCCAGAAATTACTATTAACTTTCAAACTGGGGGATGTAACAAAAGACTTTAAAAATTTAAAGAAAAATCAGCGTATGAAGCATTTGAGCTGATCATCAGCCAACACTTGAAAAGCTTAACGCAAGCACAGGACATGAACAAAAACTTTCTCTAAGCTGTTCTCAAATAAACCATTAATACAGATCCCTTGAAACTATGCATCCAGATGTGATATGCAAGCAGACAATCTCTCTTAATTAAGTTCAGCTGACCTACCAAGTCCATCTTTGCTTGTTCAAATGCTTTCTTTTCCTTCCTCTGTTTTTCAGCATGCATCAGCTCCATTCTGAAATACTGCAAGAGAGAGTAAAATGAAATTATGGTGGGGGTGGGGATAAATCATAAAACATCGAAGTCCACAAACGTGGTACAACAAGCTCTGAGGAGCTACAAATCAGGACTTTGCCAACATCCCACATATGTCCAAGAGTCTTGGTTTGTAAAGGTTTGTGCATATAGCTATCTGCCCTACATATTTACTCAGAAATTCTCCGTATGTAGAAATTACCACTTTCTAGTCATTCTTAAACCTTAAATTGCCCTCAAAGAAAACCACATTCCCTAGCAAAGTCTAGGGATGCCAGACCTAATCCAGAGAACTATGACCTAGCAGAGCTTACAGTACTTTAGAAGGGAATTCTAACACTTTTATCTCTAAACAGTGTAAAACCCTATAAATACTAAACTCAGTTGCTACACAACTGAAAAATGCTATCAGTACAAAGTAGCTTTTTTTTCTTAAAAAAAAAAACAACAACAACTTTTTGACATTTCCCCACTGATGGGGAAACAAGTTTTTTCCAGTTTTCTCAGACTGATGCGAGAAATATGCTGGACTGATTTGCTCCGATTGACCAAATAACTGATCATAGAAGAAAAGCAGGAACTCACTTCTTGATAAAGCTTTGGGCACTCTGGATGGAAGCGCAAAGCACGAAGGAACAAGCGCCTAGCACTTTCTGAGGAAAGCTGGGTCTCCATTTCCCATTTTGCTGCCATAATCCACAGTGCTGCAACAGACAATACAAATACATTCATTTTAAGGCAAAGCAAGTGGCTGGCCATGACAACCCATTTTGAAGCTACTCTCCAAGATGCACAGGTTGTTTTTGTTCAATGTACCCAGCCCAACATAATCCATGAGCTCAGCAATGGAATAAGACTGATTATCTCCCATGTAAAACCGAGTTAAAGGACTAAAAGCTAAGCAGATCCAGGAAGTTTAATCTTGTATATCTACAGATCCAACGGTGTACAATGTCTTCAAAAGCCAAAATGCAGCCATGAGTATTCAACATCTCCTATCTCTGAAACATTTACGTAGTCCCCAGTCTACTGGGGAAATGGTCACTCAGACCATGGGGACTCCTACTTCACATCATCTTTTGATTGCTCGGCACAATCCCTGTCAAAGCCCTTCTCTGTGAAGCAGCAGCAAGGCAAAGAGAAGAGAGTAGGAACTTTACCCCAATAGCTTGAACTGAGATCTGTAAGAACTTAAACCAACACCATACATCCTATACTCAGTCATTTATGCAGCACTCGCCATTGTTTTATTTACCTGGTTTATTGGGATGAATGGCCAACATGGTAGAAAACACCTTACTAAGCTGATGTTTTGCATTCTGTAAAAGAAGAAGTTTTGTTTTACCCACTCTAGCACCAAACTGAACCACCAGCACCAAAGTTTCACTATGAAAAGTTACAAGTTGTAATGCAATTGTACTGGAAAAGACATTTCTCTGCTCCTTTTTCTTCAGTAGAAAATTTCTAATATTTGTTCAATATTGATCAGCTTTCAAATGTTACCAGACTAGATTAGCATAGTTAAACCTTTCTGGACTACACAGCTAACACAAACGTTGCCTAAGCCACAAACCCATAGTCTCACTGACTGCTTTTGAGGTAAAGACTGCATTTTTCTTTGGCTGCTTGCATTACTATGACATGGTCACCTGCTTCAGTACAGGAAGGAGAATGACTGAATGCTAATGACAATGGTAAAACTTGAACAGGTAAGTTTAAAGAGTACAGAATTGCCAGAATTATAGTTTTCAGCACAGCCACTATAAGAAGATTTTAGAACAAAATCACAATTCACAGGTGATCCATTTATTCCAGAGAAGGTATAACCAATATTACGATTCACCCAAACCAAATCGTACTCCAGATTCAATGCAAGTAGCCTCACCTTTGCCACCTGCAAGCATCAATATTCATACTAATTCATTCTGAGTCAAATTCTACACCTACATACATCAGTGAAAATCACAGGCAGCTCCAATAATACTATCAAAATTATTTCAGTATTACAGCATGCGGCAGTAAAGTTTGCACCCCTGCCTTGTAATTCAAGTTCCAGATGCCTGATTAAACACCAATCCAGTATCTCAACTCAGGTAAGATTAGCATTTTGAAAACTCACCCACTGCTTGCAAAATGCAACATGTGAAAGCCAAAGCTGGACATCGTCCTGTTGGAAATGCAAGGGGGAGAGAATCAACCTTACAATGAGGCAAGCACAAAATCACTTGCACATTGACAAGCACACAATGTGCCCTTGGTAGGACGACTTGGCATGCAAAGAGAAGGAATTTTGAATCTCAATTTCCCTTTTTTATTTTTTCCAAATCTTCAAATTCTTGCAAAACACCCAAAGAAAACCAACCCTCCCATCTCAAGATACACCCTCACAAATCTGCTAGACTGAACTTAACAGAGAGCTCACTGTAATGGTTCCTTAGGCACTTCATTTAGGTTTTATCATTAAATGTGTCAAGACAATCTTTTCCTAAAGCAGCTGAAAGTTCTTCTCATTCTGTTTCTAGTCCTTGCAAGCAGAAAGACCAAACTCACGTGGTAATACTTGTTTCAAGACAGTTGAGGACTAATGACTCAGAAAAGACAAAATATTGTGTACAAAAACCATCTATCTGACATGAATGATCTACTTCTAGGCTACTGCTAACTGTAAGACAAAACGTCCACTTAGTTTTTCTACTACATTCTTCTATGTTATTGCAAATATTTGGTGGCAATGATATCTAGATAAGTTTTACACACCAAAAGGACATTTTTCAACCTAGCAGTACAAACAAACAAACTTACTTTCCATTTTCCTATAGCACGGTTGAAGAGGCTATGGACTCTCTGCAGAATAGAGTGCTCAATTTCATCCTTCTTAAATGAATATCCAATGCGCTAGGAGGGAAAAAAAAGTATTAATTTTATTGCAATAGAAAATTTGGCATGAAGTATTTTGCACTCTAAATAACTGGCAAACTTACTGCTCTTCTTTTCTTGATCAGTTCGAGCAGATTAATTTCATACTAGAATGGGGAAAAAAAAAACATTTAAAAGCAAATGAGAAAATACATAACAGCAAGATAAAAATACAGATCAAGTTTTCATAGCTAATCAGGTGGACAATAAAAATTACATCCAGGAAAACATAAGCAACAATTTTTCGGCCAGATTTCTACATTTCTAACACTGATATTAAAGTTGAGTATTTGTATTGCACATAATATTTCAGACTTGAGCTGTTAGCACCCCACATATTCCTAGAATTGTAATGCACAAGCCAAACTTGTAACACCACAAAAAATTAACCACACTTAACTACAATTTGCACAGCACATCAGGGAACTGGGGTCTCTGCATCCCTGGAGAGAGAAGAAACTGTAGGAAAAGTCACAACAAGAAAGAAGTCTCTCTCATCCCAAACTCAGGCACCAACTCCTGGCTATGCTTCATGCTCTGGTGTATCTTAATAACACGTATGTGCCGATAAACCACTACGAGAGAACAGTACGGGCCAGGTGAGGAGAGGCCTCAAGCAGCAGCCTGTTTCCTACGTGGGTAACTACAAAACCCCTTAACTTCTCACTGACCTGGACCTACAAGGTGAGTTAGCACGCTCCGCTCATCAGTAAAGCCTACCTGAATATAGTTAATAAAATCCTCCTTCCGAAGGGCTCTCCGCTGTATTTTGTACTCCAGAGCCGAGGCCTTCCTCAGGACGGCCCTGCGGGAGGGGGAAATCAGCGAGCGGAGCGAGCCCGGCCGCGCCTCGCTGCCCCCGCCGGGCACCCAGCCCCGCCGCCGCGGCCCCCGCCCGCCTCACCTGATCTCCTTACGCGTGAACAGCCCGACCCGCTCCAGCTGCTCCAGCTCCGGGACGCGGTCCTCCAGCCGCTGCTCGATGCGCTCCGCCATGGCGCCGGCGGTGGCACAGGGCCCTCCCGCGTGCGCCCGGCCCCGCCCGGCGCCACTTCCGGCCGCGCCGCCCGCCGCCTTCCGGGGCCGCGCCGCTCTGGCGCCCCCTGCCGGCCCCTCCGCGCCCTGGCGCGGCTGGCGGGGCCCGGGCGGTGAGCGGCAAGAGCCCAGCAAGGGGAGCCCGGGACGGGGACACGAGTACGGGCGCCCCGCTGACCGCTCCAACGGGAAACCGGTTCCGCGTATAACGGCTTTGGGGCAGGCAGAGTCCTGCGGGAACGTCAGCCCGGAACCGCTGCGAGCCCATTGCTTTCTGGGGGGATTCCTCATGGGATGAATGGCTCTGACCCCTCACACGGCGCCGTCGGGGAAAATCAACAGTGAAACCAGGTGACGGTAAATTTCTTTCTTAAATGTGGGAAGTCCCAGGGAATCAAAAAAATGGAGGTGGGAGATGATTTTTTTGAGAGAGTTGCTTTAAATACTTACCCACAGCAATATCTTCTGCTTATGCTTTGAGTTGTCACTGCCATCGCTGAGCTGGTGAGAGACGGAACCACACCTTCAAACCTGCTCTGCCCTGTTGTGACCATTACTCCCTCCTGGAGGAACGGCAGGAGCTGTTCCTCTGAAAAAGCACAGGGGGAAGAAGAGATGGACTAAGGGCAAGAGGACTTCTGGCACAGCATTTTTCATATATAATAGCCCAAAAAAGCTGTGGGTGATGTTTCCCTTTTATTACAGTGGAACAGCTTTAGAAGTGTAACTGAGTACAGAGCGGGAACCTGACCTGCTAAAAACAACATCAGGCAAAAGCACCGTGCAAGAACTATCAAGAACATAGTAATTTTTTCACCTGCTATGACTTGGATTTGTGGTGGTTTTTCTCAATATTGGGTGCCAATTAAAGAAAACCCCTAATTCTTCGTGGGAGAGGTTTAGCGACTTTCACTCTGACAGGAAATAGTGACACTATTTTCCAAGAAGTGATCAAACAGGAAAGCTGCCAGGAAATGGAGAGGCACCATCCAGTCACAAGACCGAGAACTACTGAGTTCAGAGCTTGGAGGCTGAGGCAGCTCTGACTCGAGCTGTCCCACGCAGAGGGACCACTTCCCCACCTCGCGAGGACAACAGCAGCTCCCGACGTAGGCTGTCCGCCCTGGAGGCTCCTGTGTCCTGCACTGAACAGCCACAGGCTGTGGGTTTGCGTGTTACAGTGCCATCAATTCATCTTTATATACGCACAATATTCACAACAGAATTGGCAAAATCCAGCAGCTGCCTCAGAGCAGTCCAGCCGTCCCTGCAGTGGAAGGAGGAACCTCCCACAGCAAGAAGAGCTGGAGGGGAGATCAGCCCAGCCATCCCAGTGCAAGCCATCCCCGCTTGTGAGGCAAAGCCGTCAATGTCTCGGGAACTAAATTTCCACTGAAATTAGTTTCCACTGAAATTTAGTTCAGCCCCCTTTGAGTTCAGCTTTCAGCAAAGCAGCACAACAGGCAATCCTTCTCAAAGTGCTGGTGTAAGAATGTTATTCATGATCATCAGTAACGTTTCTTAATTATACTGGGTTTGACTTTTTTTTGAAATGCACCAGCTCAAACTGATTCTCACGTAAGTCCACAGACTTTACTAAAATAACACTTAAGGAGGACTACACGGGTCATGAAAAGTAGCATTAGCATACTGAATCGCTAAGCAAGAATGTGATTGGAATTACTACACTTGATTGTTTAACTTCATTTATTTTGTTATTTCTGCATCCGATTGCATGATTTTATACTATAAAAGCATTCTGTATTTAGAGCTTATGTCATGGTGCACTTAGATCACAACATGTAAATGAGAACACCACACGCAGTGTAGCAGTTCAAAGCTTAAAAAGCAGATGTCAGTCATTACCTGGAAACCTCTGGGAAATTCTATTTCTATCGTCTTGCTCTCCTCATTCTTTAAACCCTAAACTCTCCTTTGGCTGAAAAACAGCAGTAACTGTGAAGAGAGACACAAACATGAACAACAGAGTCTTCTCCTGAAACTTTATGGTTGATCATTCTATCAGTCTGAAAACATTGTTTTGTGATCAGCCTACAGTGTTCTGCCACCTGCAGTCAGTTAGCAACCTCGAAACTCAAAACAATCCATGACTGTTTTAACGTAGATGATAGAGAAGCGTGTGTAACCTCCACCTTGAATTGTGCCTCCAGGAGAATTCAGTCATGTGCACATATCTACCAACAGGTCTTGGGCACATATGAGAGTTACTCACATACTCTCCACATACTGATAACAATGTGTGTCCAACAATGCCTCTTAGGGCATTAAATCCCTTGTTAGCACTTGTCAAAGCACCACAATATCATCCAACAGAAGCACACAGGCATCGCACAAACCACTCTGCAGGACCCATCACTGTGGGACTCAAAGGAAGAAAGAATGGTGTGCACCAAAACAATAGACTCCCCAAGTTTCTAGTTTAGGGGCCTGGTATTTCCCACTCAAACACACATGCACAGAGCGAGTAACAATAAGATTCAAAATACTGAACTTGTTGATGACCTCACAGGATTATTTACAAATAAAATAGATCACAAACTGATTGAAAACATTTTCTGCTCCCTCAGATATCCCTGCTTTCCTGTAAATGGAAAACGTACCAAAATAAAAATGCCTTTCCTTTCCTTCCCCCAGCAAAACAATCCTTAGAACAATTAACATAACGGACTGTCAAAAGTGCTCAAACCAAAGTGACGAATGCAGTGAGTGGCAGGCAAGCCCAGCCCGACCCACCAGAACACTGCATGCTGGATTTGTCATGCAAATCCAAATGGAACCTGACATGCTCTTTGTTCATTTTCCTTTCAAAAAATCTACTTTAAATGCCTCCCATGTGCCTTGTTTTGGAAGCTGACATTCCAAATGCATCAGTGCAAATTACGGGAGGGATCCATTACCAATAAAGACGTTGCAATACAGAGAGTTTCAACAAAACTTACTGGGAAGACTGGAGAAACAACTGCTGCAGCTTGCACCTGTAGGGTCACTCTATTTGTGAAGTCTCTGTAGAAAACCTTCATCAGTAGGTCCTTGCAGGAGAAGTTCTGGCAAGCTGTCACAGCTTAATATTTATAGATTATAGTCTGCAAGCAATCAATGTATTGTGAATTAGGAATAACAGTGTTTTTGCTTTAAGTCTCGTCTCTATTGAAATGCATGATGGTTAATGTGCTTGAGGCAAATATTTAAATTATAAATTGATTTAGATAGATCTTACTTATTTCTACTATTTTACTGAGTGCATAAACAATTACAGCTTTTTAGAAGATGCCACCAGATGTACAGTATTTCAAAGTTAACTAATACTATATGAAGATGCCTTTTAAACAATGAGAGTGATGTTCATGAAAAGAATTGGGAAACTTCCACTGACTTCAGCTGAGCCAGTGGTTCATCCTTAGGGACACATTTTTCACAAAGCCCTCAAAGCATTTACTGAGCATTTGGGGCTTTGGTTTAAAAATATATGAACACATCTGTTAATAAAGAAGCTTGGAATTTACTCTTAAAAATAGACTAACCCAAACTTTGGACTATATTAACTTCTCTAGTTCTGTAATTAAAACAATTTACATGATGATTTGGTTTTGCCTCTGCCAAAACCAGCAGTCAATCTGCATGAACAGTGGTTTCATCACTGCAGTTCCACTCTGAGCCTTCAAAAATTTATATTTAAGACCATGCAATCAGTCAGTTGGACTGCTCCATACCTACTTTAATACTGGTACATGTACCTGTCCTACACAAATGTTATTTTTTCCATTCTGATAGACAAATGCTTGTCTTTGTCAATGCATTGCTTTACTCTTGCAGCTCGTTGGCCCTTACCCTGCAGCATTAGATCTGAATGCTTCCTAGAATTTCATTCACTCACTTATCTCTTCTTCAACTATTATTGGTAAAAAAAAAAACCAACACATTATCATTCAATGCCTTAACAGATCTGACAATTTACTCTTACATATAGTCTCTTAAAAAAGGCAAGACTTCTACTTTCTTCTTTGCGTTGGCTCTGAACTTGAATTTTTATGAATCAGATTTTTTTCTTCCTGCTCATTTTGGGGTATGTTTCTTCTCAGTTGCCCCAAGATCTGAACATCTATACACACGGAATTTTCAGTAAAGGGGAATGATGACTCTGGAATTGTTTCCTTGCCAGCTCACATCTGGTACTCAGTACAAGATCCATCTGTTTATTCAGGGTCTCCAGGGGCTTGCACAGTAGTGGCCATAAGTATGCCTTTTAATTCGATTTTGTCATTTGGCTGGTTAATAAGTAGATGACAGTCTGTTTAAATGCAGCAGGGCAGTTATAACTAGTCAGTCATCATACTCCAGTTGCCAATTCATAATCCAGTGGAATGCCAGTCACATTTCAACAATTTAAAACTGTATCAGTCGTCTCCTACATACTCCCAAATTGTCAACACCATGAAAGTATTGCTTAATTACCTTTAATTTAATAATATTTCTTGCATGTACATTTGTACTTAGGATTGTTGCTGGAGCTCTCTAGAGCAGAGTCGTGCTAATCTTGATTTACCTCACTAACCTGTCTAGGTTTGAAGAGTAGGTGAAGTTGTGGCATGGCCTTGGGTGACCTAGCTGTATCATAAGTAACAAGGCAGGTAAAGATAGAAATTCCTCAGAGCAAAGCCTCCTATCTTCTAAATGCAAAGATATCAGTACCAGCATCGATTACACTGGCATGCCAAAGAGCATAAATTATGCCACATGTAGATTTATTTCTCCTTCCAAAAAGTGGGATTAGGACTGGTCACAATTTGCCTCCTGCCATGTTTCTCACCTCCTTCTGAGGAGATGTGTTTAGTGTGGTAAAAGTACTTTGACCACAGTCATGGCAACAACCAGTAAAACTACTTCTGGAGTATGGATAATTCAGATTATAGTGCGCAGAATCATGTATCCCAAGCAGCACGCCGAAAACAAGATAAACTCTTGTAAAAGCCTTCTGAAGCAACCCCTAGCCTATAAAACCACAGGTAACATGTTAACTTTGGTATGAAACATTTAGATAAGCTCTCCCATGTCTGAATTTTGTATACCTGTGCTAACTGGAAAACACTAGGAAAGAGTTTCTGCCCCTGATCTTATCATTTAAGTAATTGCTGATGATAAAATTCAAAATTCTCATCTTATTAACCTGTAATCAGATTAGCCACAGAAGAATTGATCCCTGTTAAAACTTATCCCTTACCTAAAGCTGAAATGAATTTGTTAACTAATTTATTTGAGGTTTCATTTTACTATCTATTGACATATTCTTTGATCCTCCTATATTTTTCTTTTTGATTGATTGAAGTTTTATTCTTGCATTGTCAACACACCTTTCGGTGGAAAACTTCTGTCTACATCTGTAACTGACTTAATTCTCACATCTTCCCAGCAGTTTCTCTTTGATCTCTGCATTTCTGAGTTTAATCATTAAGTTTGCATCAAAAGTTTTTCAGTTGCCGTATCTTTAAGTTTCCAGGACTCAATTAAGAGAACACAATTCCTGAAAGTTCACTTGGAATTATTTTTTTATAGTTTTGCAGTACATAGTACTCTACTACACGTGGTGGATCTCTGAAAGTACAGCATGAACTAGCATGACTCCTATTCCATTTCCATGTATTAAGCATTTAAACATCAAGATTTGGCATGGGTTTTTTTCTGTGTATTTTGTTTGGAATCATATATTAAACATACTGTAGTGTGGGTGTTTTTTGTGAATTTATTATATACAGGAGATCTATAGATTTTCTGTAAAAAAGGCAAACACCTCTGGATTGAAATACTAAAAGCCTATAATTTTCTTTTCTGAAGCTCAAGTTTAAAAAGGGGGCTCATGACAAAGACCCACAGTTTCTCTGAGGACAAAAGGGACATGAACTTTTTTACAGCTCACCTCAAGCACCTTCAATTTTTTGAACAATTAAAAATTTGATTAAGACATTCAAAATGAAGGGCACAGACCAACGAGTAAAGCCAGATAAGGTCTGTTGAGTGCTGTGTGAGCTCAGCTGAGCAATGCAGTCCTTGTTCTGCACAAAGACCTCCTGAGTCCTTTTCCTACCTATGGAGTCTTCAGTGATACACTGAATTTATTCAGATTTTAACAAAGGTGAATAGCACTACCTTGTTTTCTTTCAGGAGACACTTCCTTTTGATTTTGATGCAATCTTATATGAATAAAGATCTTGGTTTAGACTTTGTCTTTAAAACTAAGTGGATGTTATCCTGAACTTACAGTTTTTACATTATAAACCCTTTTTTTAGTTCATTGTATGAGATGTATTTTTCTGTACTGAATGCTTTTACTGTTAGTACATTTCTGGGCTTACAATTAAATCATCTTAAGAGATCTCCTACCTTTCTAGAATAACTTGCTTTCTAGAGCAAATTAATATATTGGGCCTAGGCTTTTCATAATGCTTTTGAAACAATTCTGGTATTTTTAGTCCACTATCTAAACACTAAAGACAAACACTACTGCTAAAAAGCCACCAAGTAAAAATAAATCATTAACTGAAAATCAGGAAATAAATTTCACTGTAGAAGAGTCATGTAAAATCTATTAAAACATCACTAAGAAAACTCCAAGAAACAACTCTTGAGCACTCATTTCTACTAAGCAACAATGACTAGTAATTATCACTCATTGTTCACCATGGGAATGCAGGAGATGATAGGCGACTCAGTGGTGCAAAACACACTGTGCATTCACTTTTCACTCTCTACAATAACTCAAGACATGTAATCAACCTGCTCGCTGAAAGCTGTGCATTATGGGTGCATTAAGATTCCCTGAGGGCCAAGTTCCTTGAGCACTGTGCTCCCAGAATACATTCGAACAGCTCTGTACAAAAGCTGTCCCCAGCCAAACACATGAATGAGACTCACAAGTGGCTGTTCTGTCAATCACACATCCTGCATTCATAGCTATACATCAGGATACTTGGATTGCTTAGCTCTTCCCTTTGCCATGCTTCAGTACAGTTGTTCCTTTACAGTAAAGTTTATTTTCTCTTTTCTTAGTTCCCTGCTTATAAAAGCAGGGCAGCAGTAGACATTAACATGCAGAAAAGCAAACTGAAACTGAGAGCTACCACCCCAACAGCAATATGATCCTTCCATCCTAAATATACCCAGTACTCCATCTACCCGCTCTCGTGCTGTTACCCAGAAAGCTGTAGCTACTCCCTTTCTCCGGTTGCAATATTATGTAGCCTCTCTTTACAAGAGACTGGGAAAAAGTGGGAGTTGAGTTCTGCTTTCCAAGTAGGCAGGGAAGAGTAGCTTATCTCATAATTTCCACAGCCTGTTAACACTGATCGACATCGAATCAGGCTGAAAATAAAGAATATGAACTGAACAATTAATTAATAACTACTGCAGATGAAATTAACTCAGCATCTAGTGAAGTTTATTCATGTAAGTGCAAGAAAGGGATGCCACTGAAATGGATCTGTATTTGCAGTACAGTGATACAGCTGTGGGACCCACACCTGCCCATCTACGCATGAAGTATTCTTGTTTGTCTTGGTTCTACAGCATTTGTGCATTCTCACGTCTCTCATGGAAAACCTGCATTTGGTGGGCTGGACAGAGAGTGGGAAGGAGAACCTGGAAGCATGAAAACAGAAAGAAGTAAAGTTTGGATGTAACCACAGAAGTGGAGCGTGTAAAGTCTCTTCTATGCTGCATGCCTTTGAATCCCACTGAACGTGCTCATTAGCTCGAGGCCAAAATAAAGAAATGCAGCTACCCAGAACACTCACCGTGGATTTGTTATTCTCAGCAATACCCTGAATAGCAAACTTCAGTTCTTACCAATGTAATATAATAGTGCTCCCTAACAAATACTGACGCTGGTTTTCATTATGGCCTGAATCTGTAAGCAATTTTTAAAAAGACTGACCAGAAGTCACTAGCTACAGCTAGTGAGCACTACTGTTTTGTTCCAAAGTTATATTTAAAATTAAGTTCTCAGAAGAAGCTAGATCTGTAGTAGTATTTAGCTAGTTACTAACAATCTATATAGACAGACCAATGTTTAAAGATGTGAGGAAAAAACAGTATAATTACACTGACAGAACATTCACTTAGACTGAGCTCCAAGTATACAGGTATTTCTTTCCCTTTTAAAAAAGGATTAACTTTGTAAATATTCCTGTGCTGAGACACAGTAATTTGCAGGACTGGAAGCTGGAAAGTTAAGTAGCGTAGCTATAGGGGTACTACAGGCAACTAAGAAAAGCACAGAACTATGAAATGAAGAAAAAATTCATAAAGTGGTATAAAATATGCATGCACTTCTTCATACATATCTGAAGAGGTAAAAATCACTGCAGTTTAGCCTTGCAGGATGACAGGAACCTGGGTATGTACAGGCTGCAAAGAGGCTTCAGAAAAAGAGATTTACAAGTAGCATATGCTTTCAATCTGCAGGAAACAAATCTGATCTTTTGGATATCAAATGCAAATCCCACTAACAGTACATGAAAGTAAGACTGGACTGGCCATCTCAACACATAAAATCTGACATATCATAAAAGCACCTCTGCCAACTACTGCTTTCACTACCAGGAATTTGTTCCAACAGCAACCCTGGTTTGCAAATGATTGTTTCTTCCATTTATCATATTAAACTTATTAAACTGCCCTTTTTTGCATTATGTTAGGACATTTTCTAGATTTATAGCAAAAAAATACGCTGCTTGTCATCATCTTTTACTTTTTAAATTTTATGAGTTGATATCAATTTCAGCAAGGTACACTATATTTCACTGCTTGTCTTTTTTAGACTACTTTATTAGAAAACACATTTTCACTGGCTTTGCAGATACCCTGTCATTTGCTAAATATGGCCAACTTCTTTCTGTTACCTGGTGTACATATATACAAGAATTTAAAAAAAAATATTTATTTTTAAATAAATGCATCTGTAAAATCTATAGAGGTCTATATTACCAGGCAGGTCAAGGGCACAACAGTCTCATGCTACAGCTCATTTCTTCTGAAGAAACCATAATGATTTCCGTCTTTCTAAAAAGGAATATTTATTTTCTTGCTTCTAACTGTGCTAAGTAAATAAAAGTTACTTGCTATTTTATGCCCTGCGCTCTTTCTAGCCATCCATACTATGAAGCCCAAAATATGACATTTCAGAGTTGTTGAGGCTTTTTCAGTTGAACATACCCCAACAGTACTCTACACTCTTTAAGAACATACGAGCAGCCCAGAGCAGCAGAGATAAACAACTTAAAAAATTAAACATCTCTCTACAAAGGAAAACAGGCTCAAGGTATTGAAGCTTTACTATTTGGCAGTCAGCCCTACGCTTACAGAGGGCTCATGTGCACACATTTTGTGTTGCGCTGTCCTGTCCCACTCGAGGTTAGAGTTGCTCTGTTCACAAGCAGATCCGACTCCAGTGCCAGAGATTAATTGCCTAATTAACTTTCTTACTCCTGCTTGGAAAGTTGCCCTCTGGCTCCTCCTCCTGGTTTTGAAATTTAGAAAAATGAGCCACCAGAAGCAGCAGAGGCTTGTGAGCAGTAGGGAGGAATCAGGAATAGATTTTAGGCAATAAACAACTTCCAAGGACAAAATTGCAACTATATAACATTTAAGAGCCTTTCTCACACATACGGCAATATTTGTTACTTTTGTCACTTGGGAAAGGGTATCACTGACCTTGAGATCAACCTCTGATCACCTAAAGATGCTCTTCATTTGGTGTACTCTGGCTACCTAGTCTGTGAGTTCAGAAGACTGACAAATCCCCAGTGTATCACAAGGCTCACCAGGAAGTCACCTGGTAGTAAGAGTGAAGAAGCTACATGTGAGGTCCGCAGAAATGTACTGGAATATTAAGCAGAATACTGGAATAGTAAGCAGAGGCAATTATGATAAGCAGGATAAAATGTATAACAGTATTTTAGAAATAGCACTTTTTATTTGGAGGGAAGAAAAATACAATGTAGGTAAAAAGATGACAAAGATGAATTTCTAAAAATGTATGAAAATTAAGGTTGAAACAAATTACAGAAAAGACTGCATGGAAAACATCAATGTCTGATAAAAACAGAAGGAAAGAAAGAAAGAAGAGTAATTAAAAAAAAAAAAAGCAATAGGGGAAGAAAAGATCTTTCCAAAACAAACACAAAAGGTAAATGGTACGGCAGAAAAAGCTAAAAGAGGGGAGGTAATTGAAATATAAAATTAACATTTCAGATATTACATAAAAATAAATATTAAGGAACTGTAAAAAGAAAAAAAAAACAAATTGTAGGGGAATAGTAGCTAATAAAGACTTATTTATCTGAACGTGTGTGGGGTGTATATACATAAATTTTCTTAAAACATAATAAGGTTAATGACAATTGAGATATCAACCTCTGTTGATAATGTAAGGCATGGCTGACTTTGATACACAGTTTTCCTCTTAATATTTATCATTAAGTTCACTTTCCTTAACACTAGGAATTAGAAGATAAACCAGGATGGTATAGTGCCAGCATCACAGGTGTATCTGGTATCAAAATTCAAGGCTGTATTTCTCACATAGACTGTTTTTACCCTACTTTGTACAATTGCTCTTGAAAAGTTTTGGAAAAAAAAAAAAGCAACTAGAATGGGATGGCTGTCAAAGCCTTTTACGTATTGAGCTTGCCGCACCGCTGATAAGGACTTGTTTGATTAAATGAAGCCAGCACTCAATTTTCCCATTGCACGGTTGGACTCTGTTACGTTTTATCACACACGTGAGGCAGCCCCAGAGCTTTCCTCGAAGGCCTGATCCTGAGCGCGTGCTCGGCCGCGGGCAGCTGTCAGGGCTCTGGAGGTTGCCACAGCGGCACAACTTTTATTTCCTCGAGGACTCCGTGGGTCTTCATTGAGCAAAGAAAGGCGGGAATAAACCCAGAGAGAAACATTTTACCTCAGACTTCAAGTCTCCCTGTACCTACGGCCGATTTCTTGTGCCGTCCTCTGAGGAAACCTCCCGGTTAATTAAGGCTAAAGCTACGGGCTGCCAGCGGGACCTCGTGTCCGACGCCGTATAACCATTTTTACCGCAAACCCGATACCGACTTATACCCAAACTTCTATTTCGACTAATTTGGCTCTTTCAACGATGGAGCTCCAGCTCCTGCGGGCAGCGGAGCGGCCCCTCAGCGGCTCCGCCGCGCCCGGGGCGACTTGCCTCAGGCGAGAGGGGCACCAGCTACCTGTGCGGCCGCGGAGGCACCGGGACGCGGCGCCGGGCAGAGCCGCGGGAAGGAGCAAACAAAGCCCGGAGCTCTGGGCAGCCCGGCGGGGACGGGCAGAGCAGCGGAGCACGGATACGAGGGCCGGAGCCGGGGAGCGGCCCCGGCGGGGCGGTGAGGGGCGGGCGGCAGGCGGGGGCGGCCCGCTCTACCCAGCATGCCCCGCGCCGGAGGGCGAGCGGCCCTTTCCCGCGAATTCAGTTCAAAGGAGGGGGAGGGGAGAAGCGCCAAGCGGCGGAGCGCACCGACCAACCAAACTCTTCCAGAACCATCCGTGCGTCACGCGGGGGCGGGCCCCGCGCCGGCCAATGCGGCGGTGCGGCGCCATCTTCGGAGCCAATGGGCTAGTGGAGGAGGCGGGCGCGTCGTGGTCGTCGGGTTCGGCTGGTCGTAGCGCTGAGGAGAGCGGAGCGGAGGAGACTTAGAGGAGTTGGAGCTCGGCGCTTCCCCTCCCCCCTCCTCACCCCACCCGCCCCAGCCGCCCCCTCCCTCCCCACTCGGTCTCCGTCCAGCCGGGGCCCTCCCGGGGGCCAGGCCCATGGCTCCTCAGAAGCACGGTGGAGGTGCGGGGCCCAGCTCGGGCTCCGCTGGCGGCGCCGCCGGAGGAGGAGGTGGCGGCGGAGGCGGCGGCGGCGGCGGTGGGGGGTTCGGGGGCTCTGCCGCGGCGGCGGCGGCGGCTCCCGGCGGCAAATCCGGTGGTGCCGCAGGCGGCGGCGGCAGCGGCGGAGGAAGCGGTTACTCGGGCGGTTCCTCGGCCTCCTCGGCGGCGGCGGCAGCGGCGGCGGCGCTGCCCCCCGTGAAGAAGCCGAAGATGGAGCAGATCCAGGCCGACCACGAGCTCTTTCTTCAGGCCTTCGAGAGTGAGTACCGGGCCGGGGGAGGAAGTGGGGGCCCGAGCCGGCGGGACCGGCCGGGGCCGCCGCAGAAAGGGCGGGAGGAGGAGGAGGGGAGGGCTGTGGAGAGTAGGGGCTTCCGGGGGTAAACATGGTCGGGGGAGGGAGGGAGCTGGGACCGGAGAGGAGGGCGAAGGGGAGCGGGGCTGGGGGAGGAAGGGGGCTCCGCCGGGGAGGCGGGGGCCCGGCGGGTCCCGGGCGGAAGCGCGGGGCTCGGGGGCCGGTGTGCGGGCAGGGCGGCGAGAGGCTCCCGGGGCCGGGGCCCGCTGGGTGCAGGGCGGGGGTGTGTGTCTGCGCACAGCCGATGAACTTGGTTTCTCAGGACCAGTTCCCATCAGGCTTTCGGGGTGGCCGGTTCCCTTCTCTCCTCTCACAGCCCTTGGAGGCACTGGGGAGTTGGGAACGACGAGGCTCTTCCCTCTTTGGCGGCTGCCTTTCGAGCTCCTTTCAGGGGCAGGATGTGATTAAGACTTCACTGTACGTGGTTTTTCTTTGTCTGGCAATAATTGTCCTTTAGTTGAGATTTCATATTGGAAATTGACCTTTGCGACCCACACATCACCCTGTGGCAGCTCCAGATAGGACCAGAGTCCCCTTGGATGCACCAGAAAGTTGTTTATGGAAATCTGATTCAAAAGCACGGTGTGGCAACAAAGTTACATTGTACTAAAAGATTTCTGTGTAATTGCTAGGATTTGGAGGGTATTTTTAATGCCCTACTAAATACATGATCCGGTTGTGGGGTTGGTGCTGTCACTGCTCCCACTCACCGGCTACGGACGGTGACAGTGTTCGAGAAAGTGTTGGAGTTTTTGGTGGCATCTCAAATCCTTAATAGCGCGAGGTCCTTTGAACCTTAGCTCTGTTAACAAAGCTGTGTGTTCAGTAAATACTGTACTGCAGGTCGGTCAAGTGGCAAACGAGTTTTAAGAGATTTGCTCAGTGTCCGAGGTGGGGGAAAAAATTCTCTTGCCCATGCCTCAGTCTGTCAGACAAGGGAAGCATTGGAGCAGTGATCAGCAGTGAGTTACAGTGTAAATGTATCATAGTGTGTTAACTCTCTAGTGTGAATATTCTGGGAAAACTGCAGTAAGTAAATATTGGAATAAAAAATCCTAACACATGTAGTGTTGAATCACATTCTTCCTGAATGTTTTTGTCCCTTTTCAAGGTCATATGCTAGAAAAAGATAAAAGATTTATTTTAAGCTTTTGCTGAGTAATATGACTTATGAAACATGTGTCTGTCTGCAGGTTGAAAAGTGTGTTTCAGAATTTTTCTACTTGGGAAAACTAAAGTTGAAGCAGCAGTGCACTGTCTTTAAATTAAATTACGTCCTCGTGAATGTAGTTAGTTGTTTTCATACCTTTCTAAATTATAATTATGTCATGGTTTTTTTGAGGCTAAAAAACCTGGGATGTTTCTGTGCAAATTATGACTATTCATATTTTCACTTCCTAGCAAAGTGCGTGTTTCTTAATTTCTTTCTTTTGTCTTGATTTGAAAAATACAGATTTTTATTGTGATAATTTGTGTTAAACAGAGTTTTACTGGTTTTCATCAGGCTTCTAAAAGGAAACACTGGCATCATTTTAAGATTTCGTTTAATAATAATATGTCTCTCTAATAGTAGATTCTTTGGGGTCTTACATTCATAAGTGTAGAAATAAGGCTGAATCATATCTTTCAAAAGGGATGAAGGATATAAAATGCTGTCCTCTTTCACTTCTAATCACAGAATTCCATGTTACAATAAGGTTTCCAGATACTTGAAATAAATGTTTTGCAGTCATGTGAAAATAAAGTTTTATATTTCTTAAAAAATAAGTAGTTGTTTGGTTTTTTTTTTTAATGTGGGGAATGGAGACAGTGTTAGCAGCCTTAGCGTGGGCATCAAGGCATTCTCCATTCTCAGTCGTTTTCT
Source organism: Nyctibius grandis (assembly GCF_013368605.1). Classification (NCBI taxonomy): domain Eukaryota; kingdom Metazoa; phylum Chordata; class Aves; order Nyctibiiformes; family Nyctibiidae; genus Nyctibius; species Nyctibius grandis. The sequence continues at coordinate 9,412,088 of NC_090672.1, forward strand.
CTACACTTAATGTGTTTTATGAAGTCATTTTCAAGTTTCTTGCTGATGCTACCTAATGAAGCTGGCTTTTATTTCAGTTTAAAAAGGGTGTAATTCAGTTTAGATTGGAATTCTTGCTAGATATAGCCTGATCCAGAGAGAACCATTTTTTTTGTCCTGATTTAACTGAATTGGTTAAAAGTAAACCGAAGGTCCTCTTTTCTGGAGGCAAGTCTTGCTCTCTTGAAGTTTGGTTATTACACCTATTTTGAATGATGCTACCATTCATGTCAGTATTGCGCGTGGCTGTGTTATCTTCCCTCCATTTGCACTTTGAAAGAGTAGTTACTTTACCAGAACCAACATTTTTCTGATCCTATGAATGTAAAAGGTTTTGGAAATGAATTTCCTAGCTTAGAATGATCCGTAATGTGTCACAGTCAACTGACAGTCCCTATTCTTGTTTTGGTACCTTGTGCAAGTGACCTTGATACTTTCCAGAGGGATAAAACAATCAGATACCAAATTGTCTGACTATGTAAATTTGGTATGCTATTCTGGTATCATATCAGATTATCAGATATGTTCATTAATTTAATGAAGAAAACTTACCTATTCGATAATAGGTTGTAATATGTTGAGATTTTTTTTCTGCCCTTTTGTGATATAAAGCCTGTAAGAAACGTTTTGTGGAAAGCAAGAGCAGTCATAGTTGACTTGTGCCTACCAATTTATGGTAGCTTAAACAAGAAGTTACTTTGTGTTATACAGTAGGTGGAGTAACCTTTGACTTGTTAACTTGAAGTTATTTGGACATGGTGATGCGTCACGTAAATGATGACTTTTGTGGTAATTGTTTGAAAAAAATCAACATACTAAATTAGATACATTTTATCATTATAAGGCTGTATTTCTGGAGGTATAAGGTATATTGGATAACATGTGTTTCTTTTTCTTAGAACCAACGCAGATATACAGATTTCTACGTACCCGGAATCTAATAGCAGTAAGTAATTGGTCTTTATCACTCCTTTACTTTGGACTTGTAGGAAATTTTAATTAAAGCATAACATTTTTCTTTTTTTTTTTCCTGCAGCCAATATTTTTGCACAGAACTCTCACTTACATGTCCCACAGAAACTCCCGAACAAATATCAAAAGGTAAAATTGTTTTTTGAAAAGTAATCCTAAAATGTTAATCAAGTTGCAGAAGTCTAAGAAATAGTGGAGGGTGACCTCCTCTGTTCGTGAGGTGTGTAAAACATAACCTTTTCTTTTTGAAGAACTAAAAAATGCAGAAATAACTTTGCAGTTGATTTCTGAGACTTAAGAACTTTTCTGCAGTGTTACGGGTGTGTGTGTCTTCATGCTTGTGACTTCTGTTGATCCTGGGAGTACTCAAATGTGGATAGCTATCTGTAGAATCCTAATTAATTCTCCTGTGTTTGTTTTCTGGTTTGGGGGAGAACTTATTGAAAAATAAACAAAACTCTATAACATCTGAGCTCTAGTAATCAATGGTGCTTGACCATAATCATATGAAACATTTTAGTTTAAACTGTAACCTAACCACTTATTTAAAAAAACAAGCAAACACAAGACTATTGGTTCTGTTAATTAGTCTTGGGAGGATCCAGTAATTATTTCTGTAATTATTTGAAAAGCTGAAAAATGAAGGAGATCAGTTCATAGCATTTTACAAAAAGTCCAGCAAACACTTTAAAAAGGTTGTTTTGAACTGGATACATCTGAGAAACGGGCTTCGGTTTTGACATTGCAAGATAGTCATTCCTGTCACGTGAGGTGCTACAGCTGCATGTCAATAGACTTTAAAGTATATAAATACTGCAGAGTGAAAAGTGCAGTGTACATTATTTATTAGCAGAGTCGCAGAGTCCTTTCAGATACTTCCTCTTCACTGAAAATCATTTGTTACACTTTGGATTTTTGTGTAGCCTGAACACTTATTTCAAAATATTTTAACACTAAAGTTCTTAGTGCTTGGAAGCAGTTGCTGGAGGACTCAAATACTTAATGATGAATACTTAAGGAATAGCAATAACATCTGATCATGCAGACAATTCTAATTTAAGCTATATTTGTATCTAAGGAAGGTAGTATTTGAATGATCTGTTGAGCAATAGAATTGGCACGTTTTTATTTAAATTAAAGAAGCTATATTTGGCATTCTCGCATCTCTTGGATATTGTTTAATGTTTTTGCCATTAGCTTTAATCCTACAGTATAACTTTTTCTTAAAGCTGAATCCGTAACGTACAACTTCAGGTACTTAGGACAGGTAACGATCAGATTATTTCTTTTTTTAAACTTGAAGTTGCTGCTTACATTTTCTTACAAAAGTTACTGGAGTGAATTGTTTGCTATTTTAGAATAGGGCAGAGCCAAATTTTAAGAAATGTTCAGAGTGTTTTGGGGTTATTTTTTGGTATTTTGTTTTGGGTTTTGGTTTTTTGTTTTTTTTTTTTAACTAGAGTTGTGCAACAGGAAGTTCTCACTTCCAGCTTACATTAACTTATAGCTGATTGAAATGCATATGTTCTTTTACCTGAATCTGTTTCTTTGGATATCTGCTGTAGTTGCTGGGAAACAAGAAACGGTACTTTGCATGTACATTGTGTTGTCTGCTGTTCCAAATTCCAGTTCAAATTCAGCTGCGCAAGTAATGATTAGTTTCTCTTTGAAACATACTGATTTTCACTAGTTCCCTTAACACTTTGTTTTAGAACTGTGATTTTAGTTAGGTGGTGTTCTAAGAACAGATTAATAGCCCTTTCACTCACTAGTTTTCTGGCAATACTGACTTATTGAAATCATTCTGGTAATTAGGTCTAGGAAGATTTCAGTAAAACATTGCAGCACATTTTCTTTATAAAACACAATAATGCAAGAGAAGTGAGCTGGTATAGTTGAGGGGGGAAAAAACCCCAGAAAATAATTGCAAAGAAGTGTGTTCTTCTCCCCTGAGTCCCCCCTCCTACTTTTCCATGCTCTGTCAGTACTGTGGTCCTTCTCTTTCAGCCTAGTTAAAACCACAGAAGTTGTAGTTTGAAGGTGGTCTGGACTACTTAGATGTAGTGGCAAAAATGAGAGACTGTGGCAAAACAATCTCGACTGAACTTGCAGAGGAGGTTAGTGGGATAGTTGTTTGCTGATCTGTGCTGGTAAACACTTCAAATGTGCACAAGACCTTAATTGCCATTCTTCATTCAATAGAAATAGTTAAGGTATATGATCCTGTAATTCTGATTAAAAAGGGGCTTTAAAAGAGGTAAAATATCTGAACTAGAGGAGATGATCTTCCTGAGGCTTCATGTGCCTAGCTTCAGTATATTAAAAATGTTAGTAGAGTTCTCTTTGCAAAGTATCTTTTGGAACTGCTTTGTTGTTAGCCTGCTTATGTGGACCATGACTATACATGTATATTTATTTATTTATTCCCCTTATTTCTGCCATTTTTAAATTGCTGATTGTTTTGATTGCCATTTCAGTAAACAGTATCGTATGTAAAATATAAAGAAGTTATCTCCAAACTTTGTAGAACTTACCTATCACAACAGTAATTATAGATGCACATATTTTATCTCTAGCTCTACGGTAGTCTGAGAAAAATGCCAGACAAATTTATAACTTGGAGGTAGGGAGGTAAAACTGCATTTTTAACAAGAAATTATCCATTGATGTTGGTCTGTATGTTTAATACTGAGAAAGTGTTTATAAAGACCAGAATGCTTAGAGTATAGAGAAATGTTGATAGGGAATAAGCTAATGGGCATGTGTCAGCTTGGGCTGAAAAAGTATTGGAAGTTGCTGCTTATCATTGGAGAGGTTGTGTGCTTGGGTCAAGTGGTACCTGATGGAGAACTGAAATGGGCTTCCTGCCTGTGGGTCTCTCTTCAGGTGTTACTGTATTATTAGACCAAGTGATGGTGTTGGAAAGAAGTTACTAACCGTTAATAGAAGTTGCTGCCCCTGCAGTATTTGGATAAAGGAATAATTTTTTATTTATTGGCAGAGTAATGACATGCTATGATGTGACTTTTAATGTTTTGTTAATTATTACTGTGCTTGACTGGAATAAGAGTGGGTGGAGAAAGGAATGTGCAAGATGAGCATACGTATAGCACAAGTAAATGCTGTCTTGAAAATCCTGGGTGTTAGGGATGTTTATTACAAAAAATTAATTTTGTCTGTTATGCATGGGAACATGGTAACATAAAAATAGTAGTTCAGTTTAAAGGAATTTCTGTATTTTTTTCATGTTCTTACAAGTTAATCTCAAAGGCAAGAGTTTGATTTAATTTTTTTTTGGTTGCTATATTTAGTTTTTTTGAAAGATTTTTAGGAGGATTCTTCTTGTTTTAACTAACCCGAGTTTGACATTAGGAAAGGTTGTGTCACTGTCCTTTCTGGATCAGCGATGCTCACAAATATTAGATGCAAGCTGTGTGAGATATTGGTATGTTTTATGAAAGATTGTTAAACTTTCCCCCATTCCTGAAACATGTTTGTCTCTTAGCTGGTTTCTGGCTCATACTCTGATCATGACATAGCTTTGCTCTAGAGCTGTTTTAAGCAATTCTTTAGACTGAAGAAAGCCTTCTAAAGATAAGTGTACGACTTGCTGTTCTGCAGAACGGGCTGATTTTGGTGAGCTTGGGCAAAGGGCATGCAGAGACTTTTTTACTTTAGAATCTGACACTTGCAACAAATGTCTCAACATCTCTTGCTTTAAAGCTGAGCGTTGCAATGTTCTTTTTCATAATCCCACGTTTTAGTGTAGGTGAGTCAGTTCTTGAATCTCTCATCTATGTGAACCTTGGGCTGAGTAGAGCTTTGAATCAGTGATTGTTTACCACATACATCATAATTATTTTTCTCCTTGTTATCTGACTGCTGCCCTGTACTTGTGTAGCGTTTCTTGTCCAGTGACTACTATTTAGTCACCATGTGATTTGTAACTAAATCATTCAGATGCATTACATGCTGAAGGTACATAACATATGACATCAAGTGTTTCTTCAGTCAGGTTATTTCTGTAGATGATGCTTCCCACTTCCCCAGAGCGTGTCGTCGTCATTCCCCCCACAAGAAATCCAGTATTTGGCAACAGCTGATGTTCTTCTTATTTCATTTTTCTGAGGTATAAATGTAAAGGAAGGATGTCCTTGCAGCTCTTGCGTTGTCACTCTAGTCTAGTGCAGTTTTGTTGACGTCTAGGTCTAAGCGTTAATTTTCCTTTAAAGAAAAGTTGAGAGACTATTCTGGAAACTATTGGATAACTTCTGTTCATGAGTGAACTTTTTTTAGCAATGAACATTAAATTCTATGTATGGTAGAGCAGGCTGAACATACGAGCATGAACAGACTGATGTCAGAATTATGGAGAGAAGTGATTTGAAGTGATTATTCTCCATGACATTGTTGTCATTGGTCGTTGTCATCCCCCCTGTTTTCCGTGAGTGTGCTCTAGAAGGAGCTTCAGAATTCATCATTCTTTGTATTGTATCCATTTAAAATAACGTAGTGAAGAGAGAAGGGGTTTTTTTTTGAATTAGGTTTTTAACTGTTTTGTCAGTTAAGGTTTTAAGTGTTTTTCATTATTATGATCAAGATTAAAATAGTCATGACTGAAGAGCTGACACGTAAGTTCCTAGTAGGTTTGTCACTAAAGTGGGAAGATTTTCCTTGACCAAAGCTGCAATGTGGTTAGACGTGTTCAAGGTTTGAATATGGTGCTGTTAAACAATGCTTCTTATGAGCAGTAGGATTACTTCTGAAAGGTCTGTTTTTAATTCTTTGTATTATTTTGATACTGCTTGAGAAGCTGTATTGCGGTTGTGTCCCTACAACATGCATGTGCTACTAGGCCTAAAAAGGTATAAAAAGGGTGCTTTCTGAACAGACAGCTAAAATTGTGTATATAGACAGTTTTAGATTGAAAGCCAAGTCAAAGTTCAGGCTGAATAAATTTTGTTATTGTGTATTATGGGAATAGTGCCTATGTGAAACTATTCTTTCTGCTTTTTCCTCCCAGGAAAACATTCAAAGTAGATGACATGTTATCAAAAGTAGAGAAAATGAAGGGAGAACAAGAATCTCACAGGTACTGTCCTGCGTATATATTTTTGTGTGTGTGTACAAACGAGCACATGCATGCGCTAAATCAAAAGTGGTTTTGATTGATAAAATGAAAGTGGTAAAGAGTGAATATTAGAAGGAAGGTACTTACTGTTTGAAATGTTGCTTCCAAAATCTTAAAATCACGTGCGTATATGTGCTGGTCACTTAAAAACTTGGAGAGAAGCAGTATCAGGATACACTTCCAATATTTGTCATGCTATTTCTTGAAATGTGTATAGAAGCCTCAAATATGTATTTGCCTTAACTTTTGTTTTTTAAGACTGACAGTTGTGTCAGTAACTAATCTGTGTGTGCTGGAATAAAAAAAAGATAGATTTGGGAAAACACCATGAAGTTATACTATTAGGAGTTTTTATGATTGTATACTTGTTATTTTTAACCTTATGTTTATAGTTGCATTAAAAAAAAAAAAAAACCACCAACAAAAAACCCTGAAACTTTTAACAGTATTTAAAAGATATTACTGATCTCAGCCTTAATAGGGTAATTAGTTATAAAATGTTTTCATTAGAGGCTGTAAAACCTACAATTTTCCCTTCTAATTTTCTTGGGAGAAATATTGCTTAATCTGAGATTTTCCTTGTGATCTGACCCCACATATATCTCATGTTGAACCTTTGCATAATTCTATCTGAATAACAGTGTTCTCTCTATAACAAATAGATAATTTCAAGTCTTAATTCCGTATGGAATTGCCACTTGGCAGGGGGCTTCCTCTGTGAATTCTAATTGTGAAATAGTAATTACCTTTATACTGGTGTATCTATTGGTTTTGTCATGGTTATTTTTTTTTTTTTCAACAAGAGTTTACTTTAAATTATGTAACACACTTAAATGTTGGATAAAACACATATTTTTTCAGGTCTTACTACTCCAGAAAAAAATACTGAACTCCTGCTGAATTTGCCATATTTTATTTGTCAAAAGTCAAAGTTCAGCAGAGATGTGAAACTTGGGACTGATGCGTTTCAGTTTAGTTTCATCCTAACCTGTCTTTGTAATGATGGCAAAAAGCAGGCGTAGCAAATATGCCTGGTGTGTTGTTTCTTTATGAGTTTCCTAGTGCTGAAATAAAATAGTATAAAAAGCTTATTCACTGAGAAGTGACGTAGCATACAGTGTGTTTGATATTTGTGTGTGGTAGATGATGACCATCACTTTTTTAAAAATTATATTCTTCATGTATGAATTAAACACCTAAGCTTTTTGTGGATGTATCACGGAAATTAACCAATCCATTGTAAAACTTCCAGAATAATTTTGTTCTGATCTATTCAATTCAATCAGAGATCCGTTTTAGTACTGCAGGTTGGCTTTGTGTTCTTTTTTGGTGGAAAGACCGTAGATAATTTGCCAAAACCCTTCTATTTGATGTACTGATAGATCATGAAATGCAAAGCATTCTGGAAACTTTAAAACAAAACCAGACATTTTGAAGAGTAACCGAAGTTGCTGGAATGTGTGAAGACCTGTTAAGATGGTTTTTTGTGGTGTGTGTTTGTTTGCTTGGTTTTTAACCAGCTGTTCTTTTTCCATAGTGTTTACAAATAATCAGCCTACTTCAGAGGCAACCATGCTAGCTACAATTTAGTATGAAATAAATCTATAAATTTTGTGTTCTAAGAGGTTTTATAGATTTACTGTATATTATTTTTCTTAGTTATCTTTTGCCTCATATATTGTGGATGCTCGCTAGATAAATACTTTCTTTTTAAGAATAAGGATCATGTTGAAACAAAATAGAATATTGATTTGTGTGTGTTGGTTTTTGTGCTTTCAAAACTATTGAAAAGCACTTTAGTCTAGAATTGTCCAGGAAAAGTAACATGGATGAATGATGCAAGTTGGTATAGATGCAGTCCTTTGAATGCTCAAGCTGCTGGGCGCTTTCACTAATCTTGGTGCTCTCAGGAATGTTTGTGTTTAGAAAGAGGCACTGAATGTCAGGTTGTATCTTCCTGAGAAGTCAGTGAAGGTGCTCAAAATTGTATCTGGTGTTTTAGTGGAACAGATGATGTTTTGTTCAATACTATGTACTTCAGAAATACTAAGTGTTTTTGAGACCTATTTTAATCTAGGTTTATCAATACTTGCTTTAAGCTGAAATGTATTCTGAATTTAACAATTTGAAATGAGTCCACAGTCAGCAGAATAGTCTAGACTATGAGCTGCAATGCTGTGAAACAAAACAGATGCAATTACTATTTTGATTGCATATATTGTAGATGATGTGGACTTGAAGTGACCAGTAATCTTGTTTTCTATGGCTGTAGCTTCCCCATTGTAAAGATTCTGCTTACCAAACTTAAAATACTTGTTTAAAAAAAAAAATTGATATGAAGTGCGTGCTTTTGGGTGAAGTTGTAGAAGATTTTCACCAAAACTCATCTCTGTTGATGATGAATGTCTAGGAAATGTGTTTGCCTGCCTGTGAAGGCAAGATCTCATGTCTTCAGACAGTGCCCTTCTACTCTAGTGTTTAAACCTCTACCTTTTTTTTTTTTTTTCTTTTTTTAAGATATCAAGTCAGAATACACAGAGAGAATCAGTTGTAAAGAGAAGACTGGTCTACAGCTTTGCATCAGTTGCAACTGCTGTATGCAGGCAGTTTCCAAGGTAGAAAGATGGACCACTGCATTATAGTGCTGCCTCGTGTAGACCTGTCCTGAACACCAGTGACTGGAGTGGAGTGGCTGCTGTGGGAAGAAAATACTTACTTGTTCTAACATTTCCTTTCTTTTTTCTGTTTAGCTTGTCTGCTCATTTGCAACTTACGTTTACTGGGTTCTTCCATAAAAATGGTATGTTTGCTAATTCATTCATTATACTGTTAATTTGTCTGGCACCTTTGAAATTAGTATAGATCTGTGAGGGGAATATTTTAATATTTTTAATCTCTGCTGTTTGGATGCAGATTTTAACTTATTTTAGCTCCGTCTGTCCCCTTCGTTACAATACTTTCCATAGTGCTTTAAATGGATTGTAGCATAACTGTAATGTGAAGCAGATAAGCCTTCTGGGCTTTTAGTCAAAACAGTGATTTTGAAAAATACTTCAAGTCATCATCCATTCAAACTGAAAAAGACCTTGAGGAGTTCCTGAAGAAAGTGATTTTATGGGAGTGTGTCTTTGGGGTATTTGAAGTAGCTTTAAAAAACCCCTCAGCCTTCAAATAGTTAAAGATTCAGTGTTTTTTTTAATTTAAAAAAGAACTGTGAGAATAAATTTTATCAAGTAGAGCCTAGAAACGAGGCAAAGGCCATGTCAGCGATTACAAAAGCAATGGAAATCATGTTTTAGTGACTTGGAGTCATTCTGTTGTGTCTTTTATGCACATAAGGCTTTACCTTTCAAAATTGGAATATTGAACTTCCCAGACCACAATGAAGGGTTCTGTTCCTTCAGCGAAAGCAGAAGTGTGACATGCTTTGTTGCTTTTGTCCTTTAACAGCTCTTCTCCATATACTGAACCTTACATAATCTTTAAGTTTGTTATTATCGTGTTTTGTTTTCCTGTCTGGTAGCATCTGGATCTTATGTTCTGAAGCAAACCAAATTCTGAGTTTGCAAGCTGTAAAGAAAAAAAATTATAGGAAATAATTTGACTTGTGGGTAATTAGTGTATTTTGACTTTCCTTAAATCTGCCCAGATCCTTTTTCTCTGCTATAAAAAGATTTTGGCAATGCCAAAGGTAGCAAGCTTGGTCTTTTAAACATTAGATATCAACTATGCTTTTTAATCTGCTAGTATTAGAATAGTTAGGTAGGATATGTTCTCAAGTGGGAATTTGCAGTAAGGTTGGGGAGAATTGAAACTTAGAGTTTGACTAGACGTGTTTGTGCCTGGAAGTACCTATGGTTAAAAAGTAATTAGAGGTTGATTTACACCATTGACTGGATCTTCACTTTTTCAGAACTTAAAGTATTTTTCTGTTTAGATAAGCCATCACAAAACTCAGAGAATGAACAAAATTCTGTAACCCTGGAAGTACTGCTTGTGAAAGTTTGCCACAAGAAACGAAAGGTAAAAATGATTTGACAATCTATTAATATATATTAAAGAGAAATGTTTACCTGATTCTGGAACTTCTGATTCACATTGCCATGCAACAAGGTAATGGTGAAATGGTGCTTCTGTTGAGATTAATTTAGTCTCTAACTTAAGACCTAATCTATTTGAGTTGTTTTCTGTTGACTGGGAAGTATACATATATGGATTTTGCTCTGCTTTGTAAGAAATAGCTGGAAGTTTTAAAAAAAAATTAAGCTTTGTTTGTTGAATTTAGCTTGCTTGTAAGTCAGATTCACTCATTGTGAATTTCAGCCACCTCTATTTTTACTTAAATTTTTGTATCACATTAAACTATTAATTGTATTGTGATGTCCAGAGGCTTAAGTAAACCAGGCAATCACAAAATCATAAAATAGTCTATGCCTTTTAGAGTTTAGAAATAAAAAGGAACAAGTTGTAGTTGTTTTGAATTCCCCAGTCATCTGCCAAGTCTTGTTTCTTTCCTTGCTTTTTCTGGGCCTATGTTTTTTACATTGATCATCTCAATTATTGCAGATTGTAGCTACTATGACTCATAAACAATTCTCATATTTTTTTTTTAAGCATCTTTAAATTTGCTTGCTGTTTTAGCTATGTTTGTTTTACTCCAGTTGGCAATTATCTTCACAGCTATGGGAGTATGGGAGGCTCAGTAATGCATGCTGTAATTTTTAACCAAAAAGGGAAAGATTTGCAGTCAGAACTTTGTATATTTTCCCTAAGAATGTTAAGCTGTTTTGACATGTTTGTAAGAGTTAATATTGCTTGTGGCCAGTTTTGTTGCTTGCTATAGTATGGATAAATATGGTAAAAGCAGGAGGTATGGATGGTTATTTGAAATGTTTTGCTGCAAGTTTCATACTTAGGCCATCTTGCCTTGTTTTTCCAATACTACACAGTGTTCAGTGATCTATTTGAGAGATACTGAATATAATAAATCCTAGGTAAGTGGTTCTTTATCTCCCAGATAGCGCAAAGTGCACTTTGTAATATTGGAAGGAGAAGATAGGAAGCCCTTGAAATATATATATAACCAAAACATTTAATTTCTATGGGTAAACAGAATTAAATTAGCATTAATGACTGTTCTACAATATTTCTGAATGCCCCATGTTAGTGTTAATTTAATCACTTAGGAGAAAGATGACTGCTGCGAGAAGTGGTTATAAAATGCTGGTTTTATTTATACTTTCAAATATCTGTTTTTCTGTTTAAAACGTGGGATTGTTATTCCAGATTTTATTTACATCTGTTACAAGGCTTATTTTCAAAAAGATGGCAGAACAAGTATAATTCAAAAATTAAATGAATTTTAACACTTAACATCTTTACTTTGTATTCTAAAAACCTAAACCCTAACTTTTTTGTTTTCCTACAGGATGTCAGTTGTCCGATAAGACAGGTTCCTACAGGTAAAAAGCAGGTGCCTTTAAACCCAGACCTCAGCCAAATAAAACCAGGCAACTTCCCATCGCTTGCAGTTTCCAGCAATGAGTTTGAACCAAGCAACAGCCATATGGTGAAGTCTTACTCATTGTTATTCAGAGTAACTCGCCCAGGAAGAAGAGAGTTTAATGGACTGATCAATGGCGAAACTAATGAAAACATTGGTAACTTCAATCTTTAAATATGCTTTTACAAGGTGTATCTTGTAGGCATGTGTACAGTTGTCTTGATCTGCAGCGTAGGTCATGCCCTGAGAAGGACCAGTAGTAGATGAGTGACTGAATTTGCTTTCATTTGTTTTCAGTCTTTTTCAAGATAGAGTTAAAATAACGTTGGTAGCTAGAAACTGTGCTTTTATTTTTGTGTAAATTTAACACCAGTTTTTACTAACGTGTGATGGTGAAGGTGTGAGGCAACACTGTTGGGGGGTGAATGATGTAAGAGAGCCCTGTAGCTGCTGTGACGAAACTATAAATATATGTGAACACATCTAAAATAGGATTACTGCTAAGCTAGGTGCCCTTCCCATTGCCATTGAGCTGTTAAATACTATGTCCTTTTCTGTTGTATGACACATCTGACGTAATCAGAAGCCAGATCTATTTTATAATTGCATAGAAGCTGTCTGATCTTTTGAATTTGTGCTTATATAATAATATAATATCATATTTCTTATGTACAGATGTCAATGAGGAGCTTCCAGCTAGAAGAAAAAGAAACTCTTCAAATCGTGAAGATGGGGAAAAGACATTTGTAGCACAAATGACTGTATTTGATAAAAACAGGTAATATTATCCAAAATAAATATTGTTTCTGTTTGTTCTTTGTTTTCGGTGTTGGCTGTCTTTGGCTGCATTTTTAGTTGGTAGTTACAATAAGAGCCTAGCTTGTCTTTTTTTTTTAAAAGAAAAAAAGTCTACAGGTTTCATAATGCACATTTTATACTGAGACCTGTTCAGTGACAATTGTAAGTAATTCCCTGTTATGAACTTGAATATTGTCCTGTTAATATGCATCATTTTTTTCTGTGTCAGTTTTTTTGACAGATGTAATTTCTGTGGTTCTGTTAAAGATCAGTGACAGCATAATTAAAAAGTAAAACTAACAGAAAGTCTCTGAAACATGCTTACTGCTTACATTCTGTTTGGTGGCATAATTTTCTCCATGCCCAGACTCTTGCTAATGCAGTCACAGATCTTATTCTGCTAGCACCCAAAGAAGAAATTAGTTCTCCATTACTACAGTGAAATCAAACAAGTAGTTAAAATCGCAATAGGCTTACTCTGTCATGTAGTTTAAGTGTGATGAAATATTTCAATATTTGTTATCTTGACACTACTTAATATATTTTAAAGAAGGTGGAGTGGGGTGAACTCAAATGCAGCTATAGCTTAGAGCAATCCAGATAGTTCTGAAGATAAGTAGCATACTATTTACTAGTGAGTGGACATTGTAGTTCTTTGTCCTGCAGAAGATGATAATACCAGCAACAGCCAAAATATAGTATATGAAAATAAGCGTTCTATCCATGGCAAATGTAGATCCCAGGTGGAGGTAGGTGTCTAGATAATTTCTTCATTAGTAAAAATATAAATACAGCTTCAAGAAAAATTGGCTTAAAACATCGCTCCAAGTGATTCTTACAAAATGGTCATTTATCCAAATACGATTTTAGAAGTCTTATATATTTTGAGTAGGTTTTTTTTAAAGGAATGTCTTTCTCTAATCTGTATCTTCTTACAAGTCTTGACAATATTTTGTTCTTTTCTATGACTTAATTCCACTGGAGAACTTTAATATGCTAAACGTGATATAAACCATTAGGTGGTTGTGTAGCAATGATACATAAGCTAGGATGTTTTCAGCCATGCAGCTGTATAAGTGACACTGTCTAATTTGCAGCAGAACCAAATCATGCATAAAAATTGGTATTTTTAAAAAAACTTTAAAAATATTGCTTTATGTAAGCCATCTTCAAAATATAAGCTATTAATTTTATTAATTATTGATGGATTTTTGTAAAGTATCAGCTATTCATTTATGTTAACCTCTTGGAGTTACAATCTTCTATTTGATTGAGAAATTGAAAAATACTTTTGTCACGGTTTAAAACTTTTTTTACTGGGACTCCAGGCCTGGAAAAGGATTGCACATATTGTGCAGATCTAGGAAAACTATTGTCTTAAGGCCATTATCTTCTCTAGCTATATGTTTATTTTTTTACCTTTTGAAGCTGTTACTGTTCTAAATAGAGTAAGAGATGGAGTTAGTGGTTTGCAAGATGCTGTCAAGAAATAGAACAAAAGGTCTCTGATGGCTTACTTGGTGTGTTTATAACTTTATTCTGCTGGGATGCTTCTGCTGTAATATAGGTTGCGTGTAAAAGAAAAAGATAGGTTGTAGTTTACCTGTTCCAGTAGCTCTCACTGTGGAATACTGAAGCTCTAGAAACAGAAACAATGTTTTTCTGCAAGGCATAATTCCCAGGTTCAAACTGTGTAACAGTTTCCATATGTTCAGGTGGAATTTCTCTACTTAGCGACAACTCATTTATTTTGAATGATGCTTCTGTAGCTTATGATCCATTGTCAAGAATTCAGTGCCATTGCTTCAGAAAGTAATGTCTCAAAAGGAAAAACACAAAATCTTGGGAAAGTGAGCTTGTATTATAAATTGATATTACTCGCTGATTTGTGTCGATATCTTTAAAACACGTGTATCCATGAAATGTTTTTCTGAGAGTATACCTATGATTGACTGCTTTTTCTTTTTTGCTTCTCCTGTGCTGTTCAGCAAGTGGCAACAAAATAAAACTATTGAAGTAGAAATCAGAATTTCTCAAGCCTGGCTGAACAGACTGCTACATAGGAGGAAGCAGGGTGAGATAAGGAGGCAAATGAAAATGTAGCACGTTGGTTAACATATTTGAATTACCCATTCTAGTCTATGTAAAGCATTTTTTTTGTTTGTTCGCTTTTTGAGAAGTCATACTTTAAATTTACTATGTTGAGGTCCACTAAACGTTACATCTGACATGGCTCTGATACAAAGATATGATCCTTTAGTTTTGGAGGCCTGAGAGAGGTAGTATTGGTTTGCTAGAACAGAGTAGTTATTAATAAAGCAGGAATAAATAAGAGATTATTTGGAGGGGGTGTCATTCAGTTTGGTTTTTGTTTCTTCACAGGAAGATTCCCATCATAGTATTAATTTCGTATTAACAATAGCTTTCTTACATCTCTTGGAATTGGTTGGATGGAGGGTTTTGCGTTAATGTTTGACATTGGACAACTTTTTCATTATGGATGGTGTTTACCTAAGATTCACACTTAGTTGCCAAATAGAGTTGCCTCAAAATCTGCTTTAGCTTTGTGGAAACTTAGTTACTGTGAAATATATTTACATTTTAATAGGCAAACAGTAAAAATGAGCTGCTTTACTCATAATACGTACTTTGTCTTGACAGGCGCTTGCAACTTCTGGATGGGGAATATGAAGTGGCCATGCAGGAAATGGAAGAGTGTCCCATTAGCAAGAAAAGAGCAACATGGGAAACAATACTTGATGGGAAGGTGTGGATTGTTTTAGTGGCTGAAAGACCCGTCTTCATTTAAAATGGTCTGGATTAAGGTGGAACACAATTCGAAGTGCAGAGAGTGGCTGTTCCTCTGAAAATGGATTAAATTGAACAGGAAATAGTGCTGCTCTTTCAGGATGTATGGACATAAGTTTTAATTTAGCTCTTGGTTTAGGAAAGCTTTGGCTACACCAGATCGTTAATACAAGCAGATGTTAACTACTGTAGGTATGGCAGCTGTCTCTTCCAAAGACTTCTGAATTTCTGTCTTATAAAATCAGGCAAATTAAATGTTTTATTATTGTAATAAATGCAAGTTGGACGAATCAAAAGGAACAAACTGCAGAAGTGGAATATTTTGGGGAAAGAAAGAGGAACCCAGAGCTTTCATAGGTGTGATCTTACACTCGTACCTTAAGAGAACACTGATGAAATTTAGTGATGAAAGGAAGAGGGTGCGTCAGTGTAGGAGAAAGCGGTATACAGAGAGAAATTGTTGACTGGGATGAATCAACACTCGGTGATACAGTGGGTGCAGGTGATTGTATACACTTAGATAGTCACATGTTTCCTTGTCCTGGGAGAGTATCACTTGTAAGTGACTGAGGAGGACAATATAAAAATTCTAAATGGTTGCAAAGTAGTTGTGTACCAACATGATTATATAATTATGAAAAAAGCAGAGATTATCCAATGTATATAGTAAAAATATAGTTATAAGATGTATTATCCTGTTCAGCCTTTACCTGGTATACTGCTTCTGATTCTGTTAAACTGTGTTAAAGAAATTAAAATTGAAAAAGCTAGAAACAGCTTTTAGAAAGATCATAGGAGGAGATCCTCCACATGTAAATGTGCTTTAAGAGAGAGAGAGAGAGAGAAAATTGCTGTAACTTTGTTAAAGCTGAGACAGGGATATAGTTCCTCTCTGTTGTTGGGAGAACGTGAGAGAGGTTTTTCCTGCTGGAGGTGCTACCCCAGAGACAAGAGAAAAGGGTCATGGCCAATATGTTTATCACTCAGATCTGATATGCACACTGTCATTGGTTTTCTGTTTTTGCAATAGCATTTCTGTAAACTAAAGAGGCCTAAATATAATAAAGAACTTTTAAGATGGGATTCTGTAATCTCATTGATAAATTTAGGGTATGATACTTGATAAATAGGAGTTTGGACTTGACTTAGGTCTCTTCTATTTCTTTATTACTAGTAACTTGATAAGTGAGTGGAATATAAGAACATATCCACAAGAGAATATTACAATAGCATTTCTACAGCAGACAGTGGGGTGGTTTTTAAACCTTGTATATTGTGTATTAATATAAAATATTGGACTACAGAATTAGCAGTAGGTGTCAGCAGAAAGAGAAGTACATTGGCAGCAGGCTGGTAGGTAAGTGCTGTTTTCTTTCTAGTCAGAGACCATGCTGTTTATTGTTTAGTGTTTCACAAAGATCAATATGTGTGCCACAGTATGTCCATGAAGTGGTTGCTCAGTAATGTGCAGGAAACTGCATAGTCATCTTATTCCGCTTTTTTTTTACTATATCTAAATGTGTATGCATATGGTGAAAATACAAGGACTTTGAGTGATTAAAAAATTACATTTGTCCTCATTCTGTGAGTATTTTCTCATGATTGTTTTTGTACATGGGAAGACAATAATTCTTCTGGTTTATTTTTGATTCTCCTTACAGAGATTGCCTCCGTTTGAAACATTTTCTCAGGGACCTACACTTCAGTTTACTCTTCGTTGGACGGGAGACACAAATGATAAGTCTACAGCTCCTATAGCTAAGCCTCTTGCAACACGAAATTCTGAAAGCCTCCCTCAAGAAAACAAGCCCAATTCTGTTAAACCTACTCAGACTATAGGTAAGCAAACCTTGGTTTTGCTGCTGAATACTCATCTGCTTAGCACTTCTGTGCTTCAGGTTTTGTGACTGAGTAGTGCAACTGCTTCAGGTAATCTTAAACATGAAAAAGCAAAAATGAATGGGCTTTGTTGTATCGTGTATTTTGTACATTTTTAAGGTAAGTTTGAAAGCTAAAAATAGTGGGGTCTTTGAAGTCGTGACAATATTGAAGTGATTGTATGCAATGCTCATAAATCCTGATGTGAAATAAATCAGGGGAAAAAATCTGTGAATAGGACTTCTAGGATTGTCTGTTTGCTCTACTCATTTTAATTACTGTTCTACAAATATTTGGATTTATAGTATTAATAAGTTCCTTTTTAAGCTTCGTAGTGAAAATAGTTTTAAAATTTGTCTGTTAGATGATATACTTAGCTCTTGGAAAACGTAGCTGCTACTGTGAAATGTGACAGAAGCTGTTTAAAATATTGTACATTACGTTGCATGTTTGTGGTGTAAAGGTAATTCAGGTTCTTTCAGAATGGTTATGAACTAGCACTGATCTCCTCAATACATAGTTTGATGTCTAGGCGTGATCCCATGATGGAAGCACAATATATATATATTTATTATTTAGTTGCATTTTCTGCATATTCACACAAGGTAAAGATTTCTGTTTGGGCCTAAAGGTTTTTTCTGCTTTTTTTCATTTTGGTTAGTCTGAGGTTGTCTAGATAGAATGAAGGCTTACAGTTAGTACTGTCTAAAAATAATTCTGTGTAGGTAAGAGAAAAACATAGTGAGTCTGCAAACTATTACTGCAATGTGAGGTACGTCTGTATTTGTTACATATAAATTAATCTGTGTGTATTATTGAACTAGTTTCTCCCTAGTCACTCATTAATGTTTAGAGCATTGTAATTGAAAACTAAATGCTTTTTAAGTTCGGAATTTTTCAGTGATCTGAAATGTAACTGATTTTGTTTCCTTCTGTGAGTTAGTTCCTGTATGTTCTTTCCAGAAGAGTTTACATGTTGTCAAACTTTGTAACCAACTTTTGAACTGTTTTATCATAACATTAAATATATATCACATTAAAAGCAGCAGTGGATAGACTATTTACAATTGGGTTGTTTAACCTTCCTTCATGGAAACATTTTTAAGTAGCATACAGTTATTTTGGTTTTACTTCTTTGCTTGGTTTGTATTTAATGTAGTAAGTGGCACTTCTGTGGAGGCTACAGTGTCATTGAAAATTCAATGTAATTACCAGTGTAATGTGATCCACTACTTTGGAGGTTACATACTGTCAAAAACATCAATGCAGTCTGCTAATATTCACTGCAAATCTAAAACTATAGTTTTTGTTATCTTAGTATATCCCATTATATATTTAAACACATTAGTTCAAGAGCTATTGAAATGTCTAGAAACTGCTCATTCTGCTGTTGCTGTTAGTAAAAAGCTTGTCTTGTGAAGCTACTGAATATAAAATTATATTTATCCTAAATGTACATGGGTGATTTTAAGGACTATTTTAGAAAAAATTAGTAAAATGTCCTTTGATATTTCTGTAGGTATATGTTAAAAAACCAGGTATGTGTTCCAGATCAGTTGCCTTATGGGAAGTTTTCTGGGAATATTTCCCTTTGCGTAAGGTTAGCTAGTCAGTAACAGTGCTGGGTCTTACTTTGAAAATTTCAATGGACTTAAAAGGTCTGATGCTTAGTAATTTTCAAAAATGTGTGATAGCACACTTTTTAAATTCATGCATGATGTAAAAACATAGAGACACATACTTGCTGTGAGATGTTTTGCAGAAGATTGTAGTATTGAGATACGTGTTTAGATATGAAAAACAACCCCATGATTTTTTTCTCCTTCAAGAGTTGTTTAGGTTTTCTTGCAAAATACTGTGATAGCTGCTGGGATGAGGGTAACTGATTGTATACTGCAGTCCAGTTAACTGAAAACTTCACAAAGTGATGTAGCCGTACAGCAGGTAGTGTGCTATTTGATTATAATTATCTCAAGAAATTAAGCTTAATGTAGTGTTCATATTTTTAAATACAAATTTGTGATTTAATTTAGTTCAGTTGCTTAACAGCAATTTTGTTAATATGTTTCTAAAAACATGTTTCTTCCTTGCTGTCCCAGAGCTTAGCTCAAAAAAGCTACTACTAAAATACTTCTTGTCACTAGATAGAAAAGGCACCTTTGACCATTGGGTCCTTTTTTTTTTGTTTTTAATACCAGTTTCCTCTATCAGGGCCATATTGAATCTGAAACTCCACTTTGATTCCTGAGTGGGAGTGGGGGGCTGGCCTAGATACTATCTTTCTTTTGTCTCACTCACAGTTGTTTGTAACTTTGGCTTGGAATATTGTGTTGGCAGGTAAGGCCCAAGGACAGCTGGAAAGCTTAAATTGTACAGAAGGCTGCTCTTGTTGTTTAAAAACCTGTGAACGTATCTAGACTCTTGACTGGCACCCGATTCACTTCAGAGTGGTATTTCCAAGCTTGTACCTAGGTTGGGACTGTGTGATTAAGGAAACTTCTAGGTCCCTATTATAGAAGTAATTATCTGGAGTGCAGTGGTTCTGTCTCCAGGCTTAATCTCTGGGGTATGTAGCCAGGCACTGTTTGTGAAGAGTTGTCTTCCTTGGAGTTCTGGGGTTCATCTAGGGTAGCGCATCAGAGAATTTCTGAAAAATGGTAGTTCAGCCTGATTTTGTGTTGGAAATGTAACTGTGAGATTTTGGAGCTGTAGTAGTGATAACAAGGGAATGATTATTACGAAAAAAATACTGCTTTTCCAGACGTCCTTGTTGTGGAGTTGTATTGCAGTATATGTTGGGAAGCTTGATGGGTCAACGATAGCTCATCTCTGGTGAGACTTTCTAAGAGTGACAATTCTTTTCCCTGCTTTTAGGGCTTTAGTGTGTAGTAATACAGAAGTTAGAGCAAGAAGAATTCCCACCCCTACCTGTGCAGAAGCCACTGTCTAGAACGATTCCCCAACATGCTCAGCCAACCCACAGACATCTTTGCCTTTGGAAAGAGTACAAGAATATTTAAATAAGACTGATTCCTGTCTTCTGAATTAAATGTTTTACCTGAGCTAGGTACTGCAGACATTTAGGTTTCTTAAATTGGGATGAATAGCTGGCAACACATACAACATGAAGTAATTTCCAATGGAAGAAAGGCAACAGAAGCAGGGAAGTACTTGAACTTTGGCTGTAAGAGTTGTTCTGCTTTCTCTTCACTTCCTCATACCAGGCCTCCTTGTATTTTAGGGTTTCTTGGAGACCTGCATTGTAATTTGTTAGGCAGGTTTTGTGCTCAGGCTTGCAAAAGAAATGCCGGTATTTGACTGACTCTGGAAGGTGTGTACTAGTTTACTACATAATAAATACAGAGGCAGTAGGGACGTGGCAAGGCTGCGTTGCTAATGTACTGATAGAACCCATTTTTTCTTGCGTCAGAGAAGCGAAGTATTCCAGGAAACTGGTAAAGTCACAGCAAGAGCCACCTTCCAAAATAGCACAGCAGACTGTTAATACAGGAATATATTATAGCACAGTGTGCAGCATTGTAGAGTATTTATCATGGTTGTGCTGTTTTCAGTCTCTGAATAGAAAGAAAGGAGGAGAGTGAAAATAGTAGGAAACTTCTATCAGTTAGAGGTTCTGATAGTAAAAGAAAAAGATCCAGTGCATCTTTCCCAAGGGTATATGAATTTGTTGTTGTCATTTTACTTTGGCATGTTTCCCAAGGCAGAGCAGTGGAATAAAGACATCAAAGTCTTTCTAAATGTGGCAGCTTAAGCTTTGCTGTAATTACAAAGTGTGCAAAGTAACTGAGCCATGGAATTCTAATTTCTCTGATGTGGTGCAGGCTGAAGTGTCAGGCCTCCTCTCTCTTTCATACAGAAAGAGGATGAAATTTCCCTTGTTCTCCAAAATATTAAATAAGTGCATCTTCTAAAAGATCTCCTTATGTCAGTAGAGCTGAGACTTGTTTTGCCATGTTTTTCACCATTCAGAAACAAGTAGGTGTTATTATTTTGTTTTCTCCTGAAGGTAGATTTATGAACCTGCTTAGATATGTGGGGTTTCTTGTTATTATACAGAATCAAATAACCTTACTGATGCTAAAATGTATGGAGGACGCTCAGAGGCAACTGAGCAGTGCCGTTACACACATAAAGTGTTTGAGGGATAAGAGTTAAGGGTTAAACTTTCAGTTAAATATTCTTGATGTTACTTGCATTTCATACTGTTTTGTCTGTTGTGTGACTTGGGAAACTTCTGAAATTGAATTTAATGCAGCCCTCTGAAAGCAGTGTTTCTTTTTTATTTCCCAGCCACACCTGCTTTTAGCTATACCTGAAGAATTCTCTGTTAGCTTAAATGGAGTAAGAAAAATGTTGCTTTTTACCTGACTGTTTTTAAGTTCTCTGAAGGGTTCTCCAAAACTGGAGATAAATCTGGTGTTTAAAAGTGATGGGTTTGCCTGTAGATTGTGAAGAAAGCTGAGCATCAAGACTTCCTTGTTGCTGATACAAGCTACTTATATCACAGTAACTAGAGTAGCCCCTTTCCTTCAGCAGCAGCGTGCCCTTCTCAGAGCTTCCATACTTGGGTGAGAAACAATGTCTTTTTTTCCTGTTCACCAAAGAAATGGATGTCTGTATGTGTTTTTTTTTTCAGCTGTGAAAGAATCCTTGCCGACAGACCTTCAAACAAGAAAAGAGAGAGATGTTTTAAATGAGCCTCGACAAAAGTTACGAATATTTTACCAGGTATTGAAAATAAGCATTAGAAGGAAAAAATAGAATGTAATATTGCATGGAATTAAAATGTTTGCTTCTTTTTGACTTGAGTGGAAATTTCCATTTGCCTTTTTAGTGGATGTCTTAAGGGGTCTCAGATTCACATATTAAGAGCCATTCCACATATTTCTTCTTACAGGAAGTATTTTAGAAAACTAATCTTCCTGGGTGCATGCCTGACGTTCCAAAATACAAAGGACATCTCCTTAGACATCTGGAGGGGGATGGGTGGTCTCCCTGTGGGGAAAAAAATTCTTGGAATACCAATGTTTCAGTACACTGAGCTGAGGTAGTGTTCCCAGGAGCTTACTGTTACTGTAGAGGTGTCCTGAAATGATGTCCAGCTTTGTTTTGGGGGTTGGGAGATTAATGAATGAAATGCAGTTGGCGCTAATACCTATTCCTTTGTTTGCATCAGTTCCTTTATAACAACAACACGAGACAGCAGACTGAAGCCCGAGATGACTTGCATTGCCCCTGGTGCACACTGAACTGTCGGAAACTGTATAGTTTACTCAAACATCTTAAACTTTGCCACAGCAGATTTATCTTCAATTATGTTGTAAGTAGTCTTTTTGTGGTTTAGCACTATGAAACACAGTACAGGCTGTCACAGATATTATATATGCAGTGATTCTGTTGCTGGCATGTTAAGTTGTAGGACTGTATCTACAGGTTAAATGCAGCTTCCTTTGAACATTATGTGAATGTTTGCATGTTACATGGGAAAAAAATTGTGCATTTGTTTTTGGTGGTGTTTTTTTTTTAGCTGCTGCTTTTGCCTTAATGTATTCTTTTTATGTGATGTAGAAAGCAACGTAATTACATTTGGTTGGAAGTCTCTTGAAGCTTTAGGAAGGCGTTAAAAGTTTAAAGACAGTATTATATTTACTCATGCTGATAAAGATCTGTTCCTGCCAATCTGACCTTAAACGGAAGTTCTGTCCTATTTATGTGAAGCTATTGTAGTTTCCTGTACCCACTGCCCTGCTCAGATTATTCCAAAACTTGCAAAACTTCACTCTTAGCTGGTTAGAAATGTTCTAATTTCTAGGCTCCTTTTTAGCAATCTTTTGCTGATATTTTCCTTAATCTTATAGTTAGTTCTATTCTGAGTGGTTTTATACAAAACAGTAAAATGGTACAGAGCAGGGAAGCTTTAGTGTAATTTATTTCTAGAGGTTAATTATTTGGGTGTTGTAAAAGGAAACTAGAGCTATGTCAGGTTGTTGATAGGGTGATATTTAAGGTATTCAGAATTGAAAAGGTTACTTCTTTAAACCTCCTGATGTATTGTCATTACTGTTTGCTAAGTATATTTGCAATTATCTGTTCCAGTATCATCCAAAAGGTGCTAGGATAGACGTATCCATCAATGAGTGCTACGATGGCTCCTATGCAGGAAATCCCCAGGATATCCATCGTCAACCTGGATTTGCCTTCAGTCGCAATGGACCGGTCAAAAGAACTCCTATCACACATATACTTGTTTGCAGGTAGGGAGGTGGAAAACAAGGTCTGTATTTGTGTAATAGAGCATATGGGCTGGATGTGTGAAACCGAGGGATTTGTAAATCTGTACGTGCACATAAACAGCGTTACATTTCACTATCATCACAGTACAGTGGTTTATGACTAAATAAAATGTTATTGAAGGATGATAACTTCAGCTGTGATTTTCCTATATCTTTTCAGTTGAGGTATCTGTTCATAATGATGTAACTTTTTTTAACTGCCTTATCCTAAAACTTTTCTTCCCCAAAAGGTGGAGTGTGGGTTGGAACGGGATGTTGGCTTTTTAATGGGTTTTATTTCACTGCTGGTGATTCCCCCCATAACATTTTTGCAAGTTAGAGCTTAGAAGAATAATTTGTATTAATGAATTACAGTTCTTAGTATTTGCATATTTGATGTGATGGTTGAAAGCAGTTACTACTTTTCCCCCCTCTGCTAGGCCAAAGCGTACGAAAGCAAGTATGTCAGAATTTCTTGAATCTGAAGATGGAGAAGTAGAACAGCAGCGAACGTACAGCAGCGGGCACAATCGGCTGTATTTCCACAGCGACACGTGTTTACCTCTCCGCCCACAAGAAATGGAAGTGGACAGTGAGGATGAAAAGGACCCTGAATGGCTACGGGAGAAAACCATTACTGTAATTATTCCATTTATACAAAATTATTTTAACTGGATTATGGTTTTTAAAAGATGGTCTGCAGTTGTAGGGAACAAACAGGGCATATGTGGTGAAAATGATGCATTTACCTTAAGAGTAAGTAGAAAATTTTGTGATGCTGGGACACTAACGATAGAAATTGATGGAGTCAAAGTCTGTATTTTTAAGTATGCCTTTAGTTGCAAAGCTAGCTCAGTCCACGTGGGTCCTAACAAGTTTTCATTGTCTGTGGCTGGTTTTCTCCTTCAAAGAGGAGATGCTGGTATCGCAGGAGTACCCAGTGCTGTGTGTATATAAAATATAGAACTAACTTATCACAGGTCTCTACATGATATGACTTTTTTCTGACTTTTTTGACTGCAGTGCCTGGATTTCCAGCAGTAGCTAGTTCTGTGATGTATAGGTGGCATGAGTTGAATTTTAGGTGTGCTTTCGCTACTTGTCAGCAGACACGCAGTTCTGATGTGTGTGTTTGTTTCCTCTCCTGTCCTTTCTCCCAATCCTTTATCTGTCCAGCAAATTGAAGAGTTTTCTGACGTTAACGAAGGAGAGAAAGAAGTGATGAAATTATGGAATCTTCATGTTATGAAGCACGGGTATGTTACTATAAACTTAGGTTTGATACAAATAAATTATGATATAGATTTGGTTGACCATTTTGTGTTGCAATTCACTAAGCACTTAAAATTCAGTTAGCTCAGTTGTTTAGGAAAGGATTGTTAAAGGCTAATTTGGTAACAAGCTTTTGCCTGTTTAAGTTTTTTTTAAAATGTTCTTCTGCCTAGTAGCCTTATGGCTTTGAAAAGAAAAAACACTGCAGATGTTGAGACTATGTAATAGATGGTCTGTGCAGTGTCATTGATAAACCATGTTGTAGGGTATCTTTGTTTTTAAAAAATGTTCTACTTGCATAATGATGGTTTTCTAATTTGACAGGTTTATTGCTGACAATCAAATGAATCATGCCTGTATGCTGTTTGTTGAAAATTACGGACAAAAAATAATTAAGAAGAACTTGTGTCGAAACTTTATGCTACATCTGGTCAGCATGCATGACTTTAACCTCATCAGCATAATGTCAATAGACAAAGCTGTTGCCAGGCTCCGAGAGATGCAGCAGAAGTTAGAGAAAGGAGAATCAGCCTCCCCAACAGATGAGGAGTCTTCTGAGGAGCAAAGTGGGACAACAAATGGATATAGTGAAAATAATATGAGAGAGAGAATTTCGGAAGTGGATAGCATCTCAGGTGTCACAAAACAGAGCAAGAAACAAAAGCTCTGAAGTCAAAGGTCAATTGCCATTCGACGGACAAGCATTGAAGTGACATTCTAGGGTGCATGAGCTCTATAGAGAATTACACACAAAAATACAGAGATTCCAAACAGGCACTGCTGGATGGAAATAAATGATTTCAACAAGGATATTGTTTTAACAGGGTTTCTATTCAGTTAATTATGCAAGTACTACATGTATATCAATTTTGGTGATGTAATGACAATATTCTAAGAGTTTGAGCATGAAGAGCAATATGAAAATCTTTTTGTAATTTTTAGTAATTAGTGTCTTAAGAACTTTATGGAATTTACATAATTTAAATATATGTAAAACCATTTTTATATTAAGATTTTTGCATCTGTATCTGGCTGTTTTTCCTACCATGAAGTTGTGAAACACTGGGGAAAGGGGATTGGGATACAGTTTCTGCTTTTCTTATTTAGAAATTCTCCAGTTAGCTTTTTGTGAAAATAACGTCTCACTATTTAAAGTTTAACCTTGATCCTTGTATTTGAAATCATTTATCAATTGATCATAAATTACAAATTAATTTTTTTTTACACTAAAATTATCGGAGTTGGCAAACTTAGCACTTCCTTTGTCTTGTGCCTGTTTGGAAAGATCTTGGCTTTTCGTGTTCCAGACACAGTGAAGTACCACCTTGGCTTTTTGAGGATACCAGCAGTTTGGTTTTTCGTGGATAATTCTGATGTATTGATCACCCAGTGTACCATTTTAAACTTGAACATTAGCTCCTTTATATTTTTATTACACATTTACACAGCTACACAAACGATTTGATGCAAAACCTTTTTACTGGGGTTCCGCATCATAGTGTGCCATGCTAAAGCCGAGACTCTCTAGTCGGTATGTAGGCATTACGTCGATAACTTCTTTGGAAGTTCATGCCTGCTGTTTTGCCTGAGTACAGACTGCAAGTCCAGGCCATAGGTTTAGCTTTGGCTTTCGAGATGCCACTCTTGAGGGAAAAATGCACTGTAAAATTGGACCAGAAAATGTGTTGCACTTCTTATGCAAGTATTCTGTGATGTATTGTATTCAATACAGATACTAAGATGCTGACTAAACTATATTTGAGCAGTTTTGCACTGCTGTTAACACATTTTATGCATACGTTTACAGATTTTTTCCAATGGAAAGTGGTTTCACTACTGGTACAGTATCAGCACCGAAGGGTTTATTCCAGCAAGCACTGTGGTTGAGTGACATCACCTCAATTTTTTATTATCCTTAAAATATTGCATTTTTCATATTCTTTATTTATAAAGGAACAATGCTGCTGTAAATACAGGTATTTTTAATTTTTTATTTCATTCCATCACCATGAGATGCAGTTCCCTGTTTGTTTAAGGGGTATATAAGCTTTCTAATGGTGTCTTCAGAAATTTATAAAATGTAAATACTGATTTTGATGGTCCTTAAGATGTGTTTAACTGTGAGACTATTTAACTAATGGTGTGGATGTGATTTGTCATCCAGTATTAAGTTCTTAGTCACTGATTTTGTGTACAAAATAGGAAAGAGGGAAACTGCAGCTTTCATTACAAATTTCTTGAATTTGCCAGCTCTCTGAGTTTTAGCAAACTCTAATTATGCCTCTGGATAGTACATCAAGCATTTCTCTCTGGCTTTAATTTGCTAAAGCTGTGCACATATGTAAAAAAATAGATTATTTTAGGGGAGATGTAGTTCTAGAATTATTGCTTATGTCATTTCTTAAGCAGTTATGCTCTTAATGCTTAAAAGAAGGCTAGCATTGTTTGCACAAAAAGTTGGTGATCCCCCCAAAAATAGTAATGAAATTACTTCTGTCCAGTAAACTTTGTATGTCATGTCAATTTATAATAAAAGCTGAAAAAAGCCCTTTGTTTTCTATTTATAAAGATGCCTTTTCTATATGTACCTTTGATAGATTTTGAAGATACCATGTAAGCTGGTTTAAAAGAATTGGAATGGTACAGTAGATGTAAAAACAAAACAAAACCCCAAACAAAAACAAAAACCAAAACAAGTTCAGTTGTTTAAATGAACCGTTGTTTTTACATTAAATGTTTTATTTGAAATCTGCTTTTGTACATAAAGTTCAGTAATATAAAATCTGCCATGATGGTTGTCCAGTCATTTTGTGTGCATGCAGAAAGGCCACCCGCAGTACCTTGTATAAACTTTCTCTTCTGCATGTTCTTCCTTTGCCAGATAGTTACAAAGGCAGCTACATTTCTGTAGTCTTTTTGTTATATTTAAGGTGTCTCCATAAATTAACAGGTTTTTAGCTGATTATTAAACTTTCATTCTCCTTTCTTGGGGGTAGAGCTGAATACCTGAGATACATCTCTTGAGTTGTGTATTACTGTTTAGAACTGTAATTTCTGTAACTGAAAATGAAACATAATCACTCGTGCTGTGTCAGTTATAAAAATAAGATTTCTGAGGTTTTTTACATGCAAGTGGTTAATGTTTCAAACAGACTTTACAAGATAGTTTATTTGGAGCAAAGTTTAAATCTGTATCAGTTTAAAGTAGCACTAAGCTGGGACTGTAGAGAGTGGATACTCCAGGTACTACAGCACAAAACAAGTGAGGAATTGCACTGCTTGGCCAAATAGTAGATGCTGAAAACCTTTTTCCATGTTAAAAATAATTCAGATACTGAAATACAGGATATGACAGCTAGATTCTGTAAACTGACTTCAGACTGCAGTTGCCTGTATGCTTTTGTCTCTAAAATTGGCAAGGTTCTTCTGATCTAGCCTTTCATGTGTTCATGGCAGATTTTTATGATGTTTTGTATTTGGTGAACCCCAAGTTGGAACCTAACGTATGACTTGAATATTTAATTCAGTGCATTAAATACTATATTCAAAATTGTTAAATGCACTTAAGTTGTTAACCTTAAGTGTACGTTGCTTTAATTGCGTCTTGAGTGTAGTCCTTGAATTTTTGGGGGGTGGGGTAAAGAGTCACTGCCTGCAATGATGGGGTTGCAAATAATTTGAACTGTTATTTCACTAATCACCAAAACAAAACCCCCAGACCATACAACCCACCTCAAACCAGCAGTTTGATTGTACCTTTGAGAATGCAGGAGCCAGTGAGGACAATTTTGACAATATTGTTCAAAGTATTTCTTAATTCACAGAACAGTTTGGTGCCATCATCAACCAGTGCTTGAATGAAGGTGTTCCTGCTGGACCAGATTCCGGTTTTAAATCTGATACTGCATCATTTCGTGACTGAGAAAACTAAGAGCTTTGAATGAAGTAGGTAAGCCTGCCTTCTGTGACTCTGATAGCTGCTGTTCTTAACTTGCTTGATTTGAGGCTGAAGATGCATTCTTAGGAGATGATACACTCCGCACTTTCTCATGAAGGTTCTTCATATGAATGGTGTATTTAGGAGAGACAGCTACTATGTCAGCAGCCTTATGTACTGGTTTCACAAGTTCCTTTGAAAGAGCAAGGAAGTGGAACAGGCTGCAGGTAAAGCAGAACTAAGGGAATGAAGTAAAGCTGTGTGTTAGTTCAATGTGGGCTTTATTTGAAGACTATTAAATACCTCTGCTGCTTGCTCAGTAATGGTGGCCAAAAACTACTATGTGTAAGAGTTGCACCATTTAATGCAACTGTAAGGAGCTGGGAACAGTAAAAGACAAACTAGCTGTGATGGAATATTGAGGAAAGTTTACAGATGCTGTAACTATTTTTTTAAAAAGAAGGAAAATTATTATTTCTGCAAGAGATATCAGTTAAGATTTGAACTTCAGTGAGAAATAAAAGTAAGTGCACAAGTGAGAAACCTGAAAAAAAATTGTTTGGGACTTCCAAGGGACAGAAAATTCAAATTAAAAAAAAGGTAAGAAGCTCTTAAGGATAGCTGCAGTGCTACAGGATACATTTTTCATGTTCATGTTAGAAGAACACAGTGATGCTCAGCTTTATGCCCCAATAAATAATTTGCTAGACCGTACATAATTGATGGATAAAACTTTATTTTAAAAAATTCAAATTTCACTTGACACATAAGTCTTAGTTGAGGTAAGTGAATGTACTAGCTTAAGAAAACAACTTTCAGGATTGGATTTCATAAGCAGATAACACTGTTGCTTGCAAGGCTCCAATACCTAGAGGTGAAAAACTGTAAAGGAAGTGTCAAGTTTTTTGTCTAGCTGAACTCCACTGTGCAAGAACAGAATTTCAACCTTTTTAATTCAAGCCTCTCCTGATTTTTCGCATACTTTGTTACTTTATTACTCAGGTCTGTTGCCCTGAGCCTCCTTACCCCTCCCAGGTTTAAAAGGTGCAGCTCTAAGAGGTGGCTGAGCAGTACCTAATTTGCAATCTGGACAGCTAGGCTTATGCCAAGTTAAAAAAACAAACAAACAAAAAAAAACACCAAAAAACAATCCCAACATTGGCAACCTGCTCTTGTTCAACGTACAGCTAAAGACTAAAGTCAGAAAAAACTATTATTCTATTGCCATCCTCAGCTCTCCAGGGGAGCAGTGGGGGCCTCCTGCAGCCCTTCACAGTCATCTTCAGCTGCTTTGTAGGTATGTTCTGAACAAACTGACAAGGCATTACCAGCTCTGGAAGTACCTGAATTCAAGGCTTAAGCTTCATTTTCTAATATGCAAGTAAATATCCTGCAGAATCACTAGTCTGACTAGCCCCTCCAAAAGCAGATGAAAAGGTACCTGACCCATCGGTACCTCAGAAGTGTAGATATTCACAATTTTCCTTTCCATATGGTAAAAGTACTAAGTTACAACTAGTACCTGACACCTGAAGTGTGTAAGTAAAATTACTAGCACTACTAAGTGAAGCAAGATGTAAGTTGGCAGCTAGCTGGAGTGCCAGCCTGACACGGATCATCTACTGAACCTTCTTGCCTATAGGAAGAGAACCATATTTTAAAAGTATTGAAAATATTCCTCACAGGGTAATTCAAAGGAACACTGAAAGTACAGGATAAGCTAGTATTCTCTTACTCCCTAACAGTGAAATAGTTAAGCTTCAAAAACAGAATCCTGCAGGCTTTTTCTTGCTAACACTGGATTATCTTACCTGCAGGTGTCCAGTCTTCCTCACTTCGTATCTTACAGTAAATTCCAACCTAACTACCATGTGCAAGTTCTTTGCATCCATCTGAATGTACTCGCAATTTTTTTTCTTGTAAATGGTATAAATATCAACCACCCTTCTCCTCTTGTGAAATCCATGTACCCCTACCACAGATGCTTGTGGTAGAAATCCAGGCAGTGACTAATCTTTTTGTACTGACAATGTGAGCATGGGGGACATAATCCAATGTAAATTAAGCTTTTTATGCTAGCACAGAGGGCTAATGTAGCACACTGACACTGAAGGAAAATGGGCAGAATGATTGTCTAGGTTTTATAATACTGCTATTCTAACATGCTAAAATATACTTAATTTTAATAGAGCTTGAGGTAAGAAGGTCCCTTTTAAGGCCCTCAGTGAGCATTGCTTTAAAATATTCTTTAAATCCCGTAGTATTGCAATTTTTGACCAGGAATAGGCTCTTTTTGATAAGCTCATTCTAAATCTTAGTTGCTCCTTAGGGGAAATAGTGGTAACTTTATGTAACTTCTGAATTCAAAGTCAATTAATTCGTAATTTCTTACCCCATCCTTCTATAGGGAGGAGAGCTAAATTACCACCCTCTGCTCCATTTTGACTGCCACAGGTTAAATCTGTGCCCATGGGGTCTGCCTTAAGCCCATACCCAAAGCCCCTCTCCATTAGCTCCCAGGGTGGATCTCCAGCAGCAGTCCCAGCTTGCTTGGGTGGCCTCGTCCATCCCCAGCGCTCGGACCATAAACCTGCGCTATTGCACGTGAACGCGAGGTGTTCCCAGACAGCTGCCTGGCATTTCCAGGAATCCTGCGCATCAGAACGGCATTTCCCTTAGCTCTGTTGGACAACAGAAAGCAGGGTGTCTCCAAGTCTTAGAAGGGCTCTATGAGGAGTCGTGGCTGCCATCTGCGTGTCATGCCTAAGGACTGAGTTGCTAACAGTTCTGACAGGCTACGTGGTGAACTGTAACTAGGGAAGTCAGAGCAGGTAAGGAGAACTGTCCTACTCTAGGTATTGGTCTAGTTTGAGGCAAGCACCTGCATGAAGCTGATGTAAGCATCACCGTGCAACTACTCTAGAGAATACATTCCAAGTGACAACATAGAAAACAGTTCAAGAAATGTCTGGAAATAAGGCACTTAATGTCTCACGTAACAGATTGGCTACATATTTAACCAGACATTATGGCTCAGACATCTTTGCTCTGGAGGAATGAACAGTACCGTGCATGGAAGGAATGGCTGTCGCATGCAGAACCCACTATCCATTCATGCTATTAAGGCAGCACTGTCTACAAGGCAGCATAGCAGGACATCACTAACTACTTTGCTCTTTTTCTGAGTGGTATAAATAAAACTTTGGTCCATTACCACCCCTCCACCCCCCTAAACGTTTACAGGCTTATTTCACAGAACAGCAGCATTAAGCAAAGTTAATTCTACACAACACACGTACCCTGAGACTAGAGTACAAAGAAATACTGACAAAAATCAAGTCTGGAGGGAAAAAAGGGAAAGGTCTTATGGACTGCTTAAATTACTTTGCCTACGCAAATGCCTGTTTGTAACTTTTTCCAGAGTAACAAATCCAATGTTTCACAATTATTTTTTTAAATGAATCCAGTAGGAAGTACAATATGGTGGAGTTCAAGTAGTATAAAGAAAGGTTTTTGTTAACAGATTGTTGATGTCAAACAGCTGGAAACCCAGGTTTTAACATTACACTTCATAGCAAGAACAAAAATCCCTTCACTCCCTGCTAAAACACCAAAACCTTCCAGCCCGGGTATGAAAATGAACATCCAAAATACAATGAGACACAGCATTGATCAAGTACCCAGTCAAAGACCACTTCTCTGTTGTTAGAGCTAATGGTTACTCTAAGCTTGCAGTTCCCTCCCTCGTTGCTGGAAGGCCCTAAGTGCACAACCTCCATGTCAAACGTCACAGTCGATCCAGAAGTAACAGCAGGCAGTTGGTTTGTCATCTCTTTTCCATTTACAAATACTGCCCCTGAAACAGTCAAGATAGCAAATGTTATTTCTCACTTTCTGTACATACTAACATGCAATACTATGTCTCCCTATTTTTTTTTTGCAGGCAAATAGAAATGGAAAGCAACCCTGCCACGGTCCTTTTTGTCCCATCAAACAGGCTGCAATAACTGCAAGCAGAAAAAGGAGACCTGTGATCTCACCAAAGATTTGAACTGAGTAAACAGCGTGTACATAAAAGGTGGATGAAGTTGCTCATATGTGATCCAGGGATACCAAGAACCAGAGGCTATGGATTTTGGGAAATAAAGAATAATTAAAAGAAAGGATCACATTCTTCAGTTCTGTGATTCAGACTCACCGTTTGTGCTAATGCACACGGCTTTATCCCGCTGCAAAGAATCGTAGCCGTTCTGCTGCTCCACGCACACTCCTAGGCTGTCTCGTCTGTCTGGCTGTCCCACGGTTTCAATTCTACCAAGCAAAAAGTTAAGTCAAACTCTGAAGATTTAAATCAAACCATACAATGAAATCCTGACAGCAATACCCTGCCACACCAGACCTCTGCACTGTGCTCCAGGGCTTTCAACAAATTCATCCAGCCTTTTGGGGAGATGGCTGTTGAATGACCAGAAGCCCTACCAGCTTTCCCAACAGCTCCACTGAGCAATGCTCTATTAATCTGTATAAAAGGTAATCTGCTTCCTGCAAACTTTCATTGTTATTTAATGAAATTCTCTACTGCCACAGCTTAGAGCCCTTTGAAATGATTCCCAGTTGTCTGAAACAACCAATATGTGCAAAACTACACTCTACGGTCATCTATACCAGATTACTGGTCAACATCCCATGCTGTGGCAAGACAGCTGTAGTTTCAGCAGGTCTTTAATAAGCATGACTAAAATGGGGGGGGGTTGAGCCCTGCTATGTTCTGCTGTAAAGGGGTGGGGGCGGAAGGTTGATGTGTTTTGGTGGGGGTGGG
Source organism: Nyctibius grandis (assembly GCF_013368605.1). Lineage (NCBI taxonomy): Eukaryota > Metazoa > Chordata > Aves > Nyctibiiformes > Nyctibiidae > Nyctibius > Nyctibius grandis. The sequence continues at coordinate 9,445,538 of NC_090672.1, forward strand.
TTGTTGGGTTTGGGGGTGTGGGGGGTTTTTTGTTTACTTTGTCTTTTTTAATAATCAGCTTTGGTGCAGATGTGTATTAAAAACAATGCCTAGGAGGGCATTTACAAGTCTGGCTTCCGCTCAGCTGCATTTAGGATTTTGATCCTGGGAAAGAATCTCCAAAGAAAAAGCAAACAAGTTCTGCCAAGGACCAGGGATACAGTTCCCTGTGGGCCCTCGCAGCTGAGCGGGGCAGCACACTGAAGGGCCCTTCCGTATCTGGGTCCTTTCTCTTGTACTGCCATCTCTCAAAGGTGCTAAATCATACTGTAGAGAGAGCCCGAGTCACTCAGAAAACTCAGATTGTCTTTTCTAGGAAGTAAAACAGTGGTTATTTTCATTACAGCTGGAGAGAAAGAACAGCACTGGTACGTGGTTGTTGGCAAACAACAGAAAAACTTCAGCAGCAGCTTTTAAGAACTGGAAATGAAACTGGGCAGTGGACTGGCACACAATGGGTTAACTCTTTCAAGACAAACAGGGAAGATAGAACATGGTTCCAATTTTACTTTTGCACTCCATCAGATTTTTCAGTCCCCTGGGAACGTCACTAAGATAGCAAAAGCCTTGTACTGTAAGGCAAAGTAAACATCCAAGAAGCTTTTCATTTGGAAGTGATCCACAATGTTTTCCCAACACAACTTTAACTTCATTTTGGTACTCTACATTTTAAACTCTGCCTGAGTTACTGGTAAAGCTTATAAACAGCTACTTATCTGTAAACTTTGTGCATAAGGTAACATTAATTCATTCCATCCCTAGTTAAGGGAGCCTTTCTTGAGTTTTGGGTAGGAAGCGTTTGTACAGTCACAAGAATGGACAAAAATGCATAATTATAAAGCCATTAAAAAGTATGAATTCTATCACATCAATCTGTATCCCCACTTACTTGCTCATTTATACAGACCCCTTTTGCAGAGCACTGTCACGGTAACCTGGACCAGCAGCAGTAGTAGGAAGAAAAACAAACATCAAACAAGTAACAGGACAGCAAATACTCCGAGGTAGGAGCGATGGTACAACCTGGAGTGGGAGCATTTACACAGCAGTCAGTCTGGGACCAGCTGAATGTTTCAGGTTCAGCGCTCTCAGTGGCATCCACAGGAATCCAGGCTGAGGCCACGTTTTTATCACGTACTTCTGTATTCATCCCACCCAGGCTTTCCAGCATCAGGGCTACCCCCCCTGCCCTTACTCCAAGAGAGCAGACTGGGCTGCGTGCTAACGCAACGAAGGAAAGAGCCAAACCTTCCTTACACCATGAAGAGGAAGCACAACCCGAGTACCCAAGAGCCAACCTACAGTTCTGCAGTACCTTTCCTCCTCTCGCATGCACGGGGAAGAAGACTGGGATCTGGTACAGGTCACCATTCCTTTCCTTACTAGGCTTGATTTTTCCACAATTAATAACCAGCCCGAAACAACGAGCCCACGTACAGGACAGAGCATCACTGCACAGTCTCCTAAGCTTCGCTCTACTAGGCTGATTTTTCCTATCACATTAACAAAGTTATTCGCCAGCCTCTATGATCCCTGGGACTTAAAATTTTAAAAAGCCCACAGAATACGCGGTAGGAACGATGCTCAGGGGGACACTGTTTGAATCCCTTCTCACCACTTCCAGTGCTGCAGAGCAAATCCTTGCTCTGTCACGGCAGCACACAGACACTGAACCAGTGCAACCACCACCAGTTTCCATTTGTCTCAGAGCAGAGAGAAGGAAACCTGTGGGTGATCACACGCGCTTCCTTTGCATTAGCTGTCAGTAGAGTTGTGGTGGGTCCCTGACAAAGTCAGCATGACCTTCATACGGTGTCTGCTGGATGATCCCAAATCACCAGCCTGACTACAGCTCCCCATGGCAAGCAAAAGCTTTAGAGACAGCTGCACAGCAGGGCTCTTCGGAGAAACCTTCCCTTCCCTCAGGGCAGCTCCCTGAAGGCTGCAAAAACACAGGATGAGTCTTGACTTTAAGCAATGATGTCTTCCTGCAACTTGTCCAAAAGCCTCACCTCAGAGGGTGACCACAGCAGTCTGTCTTTACAAAGCAGACATGAAACACTGCATTTACCACAGCTTCAGTTCTCACTGAGGAGGTACGCCTGTGTCCTGAACACACAAGAAGAATACAGAGCTGCTTCACAAACGTCTGTAACGTGAACCTGGCTTATTTGGTTTGCTCTGCAAGCCACTTAGCCCCTTGTGAATACGCTTTTGTTTCAACAGATGGAGAAAGCCAAGCACCAAGTACTGCATCTCCCTGCTCAGGAAAACCTCACACACTTTCAAACAAGAAGCTACTCTTGGACCCTGGAAGAGGAACACAACCGATTTTTGAGGTAGTCCTCAATCTTAAGATTCATGTCATTACAGTTCTTGTGGACATGTGCTTGTTAGTGCTCTGCCATCCTGAAACAATCTCCTCTCAGAGAGGAGTCCACATTACCAAAATGTAAAGCAAAAGATTTTCATGTGTTACCAATAGAAAAAGATAAAAGGCATTGGTCTGAAAGAGAACCAAGGGAAACCTCAAAGTTCTGCCTTTAATTTCACAGGCATTTCTGAGCCAAGAGATGTTAAACCTAGCAACAGATTTCAAATGAAAGCTTTAGATCTTTTTATCCCATCTCAGACAGGCCAAATGAATACATCCTCATACTACAACCATCTAAAGTTAAGTCAATTCATTATCAGGAAGGGAGAAATGAAACACCATGGAGTAAGTTACAAAAATATCATGAACAACCCCCTTAAATTGCCTTTGGGGGTTGCCTGCTGTACAGCAAGTAGTTTTATTTAAGCAGGGAAAGATGGAATAAAGCTTCAGAGTCTCTGAGGTCTGTAATTACAACTGACATATCCACAAGGAAGTTCCCCATACCCCGTTAAACAGCATCATCTCAGGGACAGCACTACAGGCAGCAAAGCTGCCAAGGTTTTTAATCACATTCTATGTCAAATGAAAAGCTTGAATTTCACAAGGTCCCTTCTCCACTCAAGAGTTTCTAAGCAGTAGTCTGATCACCACTAATTAAAGACATCAGTGTCAGACTGTCATCCTTACCTGTCCCAGCAGCACATATCATGTTTCACGTCCAAAGTCATCAAAGCATGTGGACAGTCTGGGAAGGGAAGCACCCACTGACCCAAGGTTAAAAAGAATCCCTGGCAAGCCTCCTCTGACTGCTGACCCGCCAGCAAGAGCTGCTGCAGAACTCGAGGAAGTTCAACATTCCACAGATGTGCTCAGCACGGGCTATATTTTACCACCCCCCAGGAGTTCACTCTTGTGTCTGTTTTAGATAGGTGCAGGTCCTACAAAAACACCAGGTGTTTTCCTAAAGAGCCAGGAAGTAGAAGCAAAGAGAAGGAAGTTCAGACTTCACAGACAACGCTACCTGGACTGGGGCTGAGCTGATATAAAACTCAAACACGCATCACGACTCAGGTTTACATACAATTCAGAGGTAATGGACTAGAGAAGGAAGCTCAGTTCGCAGGAGACGCACCAGACAACAGCTACCCAGAAAGTACTTGCCTGAATGTTAATGTTTGCCCACAGAAGTACGTAGGAGCTTTGGAGTAGAGCACACCGCATGACTGAGAATCATTTCGAAGCGCAATGTTTCTACGACTGCTCAAGCTGTAACCCTCCAAACCAGGTGTCCATTCTTCAAAGAAAAAACAAAAGCAGTGTGAACCTCAACTAGACCAGCTACTGTCTGTGCCAAATAAAGTCAGTCGCAAAGTCCCCTCGGTTTACCTCATATGAGTGCAAGCTATGTTAAGAACCGGGGCTGGCTTTGCCGCCTTCTGATGGAGAGATTTCTTTTTCAAAGCATTTGCAATTACAAAAAATATTTCCCAGCTCACAAGGTTCACCAGATGTTCGCTCTTTGCTGGGATCCCTGTGAAGTCATATTGTGTGCAAAGGAAAACCTTCAAGACCCACTGTCCTTAAAAATTTGCAAGTGAAGAGAAAATTTAGGTTTTTCTCTCTCCAAGAGCTTGTTATGTGACTGTAGGTCACCAAACAACGCTTAGGTAGGGGTGAGGGAGAAGGGAAAAAAACGCTTCACTTCTGGCTCATTGATGCTTTCCAAGGCTAAGCAGTGAGGTACCTGCTGGAAAGACTCACTAATTGTCACTCACACCATGAAGCAAAGAATACCAGGACAAACAGACAGTTCATCATACATTACACATACATCACAGCTAAGGCCACCCATCACCATACAAGTAACAGCTCTGTAAGTCACTCAGCTATAGGCCTTCAGGAGTGCTGCACTGGCGACACGGGCTTAAGATGAAGCTGAACAGCAACAGAACAGTACCATGGGGAACTAGCGTGGTACGGCCGATCTGAGGAATGCTCCAGGGACTCCACTCCTGCCGTCCATCTCCTCGGGCACAGACTCTGAACTGGTAATCAACATTAGGATCAATATGCAGCACTATGAACTCTGTCTCCGAGCCGACATAGACATCTTCAAAGTGACTGGCAGTACTCTTACGATATTGCAGTCTGTAATCTTGTGGTATGAAGTCATCATCCACCTAGAGAAACATTTATTGCGTTAATAAAGGACCCCCTCTTTTGTCCCTTTCGCCTCTGAAGCAGCACATACAAGGGTAGTACTGCAGGCTGTCAACAAAGGCGACTCAGAGTCACCAGGTATTAAAGAGCAGAAAGCACGCCTTATAGAAAATAAAATCAGTGTCTGAACCAACTAATACAAAAAGAAGTATAAGAATGATTCGATTACAGTTTAAAAGTATCTGTAGGAGAAGAAATATTTAACAGAAGGCTTTTCAATCTAGCAGAGATATAACAAGATCCTTCAGCCAAAAGCTGAACACAAATTTGCAGAAGAAATTCAGTGCCAATTTTTAACAGCAAGGGAAACTCACTATTATCCTTCATAAACTGTTCCAGGGAATGATTTCCAATTCTTGATATCTCTAAGTCAAAAGAGATTTTTAACATTTTTTCTCCCCACAAAAGCTCCACTATCCCTCAAGCACGACTAAATTGAGGGAACTCCTCTATAGGGCAGAAAATCAGACCAGATGTGACAAGAGCACCTATGGTTTTATAATCTGAATCCACATCCTTTACAAGGTAAGGGTGGCTGACCCATGGCTGGCTGTTGCTAGAACAATGTAAGTTTGTTTAATGCTGCCAAGGAGTATAGAGCGGTCCAACAACAACAAAACCACATCAGAGCACAGCAGTGATTTACTCAAAAATAGTTTGTGTGTGTTGAAGAGAAAGGCTACTTGACTAGCTAATGCCAACATTAAAATATTTTCTCTTTCTATCCACTGCATATCCCTAGGAACACAAACATGTTTAGGGGTAAAAGCACAACAAAACAGGTTCAGCCTCATCCTGGGTCTGCTAAAGCATCTTCAAAGGGAATGAAAGCATCACCCCAGCAATGAAGCTCAGTCTCACTGAGAGCGTTTGGCTGTTGTTGCCAAACAAACGAACCACTCGCTACGTGCGAATCACCTCTGTCAGAAACACACACACCAGGAGTTCTTGGTCTTGTTTGTACAACAGCACCACAGACAGATCGCACTCTACTATTTATTTCTTTAGTGGGAAGAGCATATGAAGGAGGTGTTTCCTGCTTGTCCAGTACCTGGCACGTCCTTACGCACGGGCAGCAGGGGTAGCAGTGTTTTCAGCTGCCCCTCTTGACTTCCCCACATATAGGGAAGGAGACTGCAAGGCAGAGGTGCATTAGTGTGTCGGCCCTTTCTACCTGCAGATGGAGACAGGTTGAGTCCAAGAGCAAGAGCCTAACACACAAGTGTCACTACCAGGCAGACACAGCACCAACCACAACATCACTAGATTACCTTGCCTTTAAATGAGGCCGTTACCATAAAAATATCTTCTAAAGTTTCTAACTACACACTGCAGTGGACCATTCCTTTGAGGGCAGCAGAGAATCCAGAATGAAAGTGGCTTGTTCAGTTTCTCTCAATAAAACTGAAGTCTGAATGATTTTCACTCAGGATATTTTACCTACCTTACACCACCGGACTAAAATACCTCCAGGCTTCTCAACGAATTCCTCTAGCTGTACAGGTGGGCGAGACGCCACAGTTCCATGTCTGAATATTTGATTTCTCAATATAGTAAGAAGGCAGTCATCCAACTGGGCAGATAAACAAGGCACGTCAACCAAGGAGGGCACTTCTGGTAAGCTGAGAAAGGAAAGTTTGCTGTAATGAAAGGGGCCAGCTTCTACAAATTCATATTTTGTCCATACACTTGAATCTGTGCAGATTTGCAAAGAGAGAACAGCTGCAGAAATTGGCATGTGCGTTTCAAACTTAAAAGACTCAGCAAACATTGTGTTTCAGCCCTAACCAGACTGTCTGTTTCTCAGTAAATACTCTGAAATACAGGCTGTTCTGCAAGGAGCGGTTTCATCGTTCACAAAGAAACAGCCTATATTTCTGCAGAACATATGGAGGTTGAAAACTACTCCATTCTGGGACTGCCAGCCCCAATGAAAGTCTATGAAACACAGAGGACAGAACACCTCAAATTAATCTTTTAAGGCAATGGAGCGGAAGGCTTTTGTTTCAAAAGAGAAAAGATCCCCTGTACAGGAAAAGCACATGTGCCGCTGCCTCAGATCACCTCAGTGTGTCAGTATCTTACCTATCTAGCTGAATATGTAAAGCTTTTTTTGTAAAGCTGCAAAGTTTCTCATTCTGTTGTCCCACATCTCCATGGACTGCACTCTCTCCTGGAATCAAATGGTAAAAATATTCCTAATGAGAAAACGTCCAAGAAAGGCATTCTTTGCTTCAAAGAAGAACCAGTTCTGACACGAACAACCAATTAAACATGAAGCATTCTCAGCACTTTTGCTAGACTCTTAGCTAGAAAACACAATTATAGTTAACAATATAAAGCCTATCTAGCAACTTTTGAAGCTCTCAGAGATTCCTGTAGACACACCCGTAACAGATGTAATAATTTGCCTCAGGTCTCAGACAGTAGCAGAACTGGGGTCAGATGCCAGAAATCAGGATTATTAATCCCTTCCTCTGCCTGCTTTAAAGGAAGAAAAAAAGCAAAGCACCTTCACTGAGCAAAAAATAAAAAAGCAAGAGCTTAAGCTTTTAAAAGCAAAACCCAAATTTCAGCCATTGTTCTGTTTGCTACAATCTAAATGGTAACTATCATCAAAATGAAGGAAATAATCCATGCATTAAAGTGTGGAGATAAATAGAAATCTCCCATAAGCTTTCCATATAAAGTAGCGTCCCACACGTCAGTTTACACAGACCTATGTGCCATTCTCCTATCTGATGACTTTATGGTAATTACAACATAAGCAAGCTCAGTCCTTTTCCCCACGGAGGATTACAAACGTTACAAATCTCTAAAGAAAAGCACACGTCACAATTGGCAGCAGGAGATCTAATAACCATGGAGGCTTAACTCCTTTCTGACTCAGATGCAACGTCTGCTCATTTTGACATGACTTAGCAACGCTTCTACTGCTACAGAGGGAATGGTGACCCACGGGACAGGACGTGCACAGCTAGTCAGGTTCTCACGAGATCTGCTACTCATACAAAACACAGGCAATCCTTGCCAACACCCCATGATTCAGTAACTTGAGACTTAAAATAAAACCCAGGTGACTGCCAGCTGTCCCAGAGGTTGTGGTGCTCGAAAAAAAACCCAACAAATTACTTCTTAAATATTGTCACTGCTCCTGTGAGCAGCAGGCATAGAGCTACCAAGGCAGCATGTTCTCTAAGCGCAAAGCTCACGTCTGAGTGGAAGCTGGTAGATTCCTGACCCGTGGGAGACTGCTCAATGCACTTTAGTTCACAAAACTGAGATCATGTTGAAAGAAAGTTAAAGTTGAGACATGAGAACAATGCAAGGAAACTGCCAACATACTCATGGCTCAGACATGCTCCCAGTAGGTTCTCCAGTGTGGGGAAAACAGTCAAGAGTGACATTCCTTTCTGGCTAGGTATTTAGCATCAGTAGGGTACACACGGGCCCTTACAGTAATATTCCACGTGTCCATTTTTGTCTGTCTCATCCTCAGACTTTTTGGTGACACTTTTCCCATACAGTGGCTATTTCATTCCTCATGTTCCCCATCAACAGTGAACACAATCACACTTAACAAGAGAGATAATCTGTTTACTTCAGCTGCTGTTCCATCAAGACACAAATAACTTTCTTCAACCAACAGAGATGTTTTGTTATTATTGTACCCAAGATGTATTTTATTTCAACGTAGCCTGTCATAACCCTCTTTCTAGAGTGGAGGGCGCAGGACACCTGCAGTGAGACATTTCCAACGTAAGTACTTCCTGCCACACTGACATACGTACACCTAGGACTGGAGCGAAATATTAAAATACAGATTTGTAGGAGATAATATTGATCAGCTCTTCACTACATCTACCCAGCTTTAACCTTTTCTTAACATTTGGTTTGAGAGAAGTCCGAAATGAGCCAAATATGCTGATTATAACAGGAACATTCCCGTCTTTGAGAGAAGACACACTGGAAGGTAGAGCTAAGACTTAGTGTCAGGTCCTGCCTTACCTTCCCGGAGCAGCTCATCGGCCGTACTGACTCCGTGCTCTATTAGCTTCTGGCATTCATCCAAGGGTTTGATGCTCTCTTGTTCTATAGCATCCACTTCCTGCAGCAGTGACAGCAGCCGCTCATCCAACAGCTTCTTTAGGGTCCCTTTCAAATCATTAAAATGTTGCTCAAGTACATCTCTGGTCAATGTTGCACTTTCTCTGATCTAAATTCAGGTAACAGGAAAGAAGGATTCAGGATAAAGGCAAAGGCCACGTACATCTTTTATTTTTCTGAACGACCTCATCTGCATCTGCTGGAGAAAAGCCGTGTGTGAAGTCAGCTTTAAGAAAAGGACCACTGGCAGTTAAACTAGTGTACTCGTTTTTAGTACATGTACAGCAGGGAAAGAGGCAAAGAAACCAGCCTGGACAAGGGGAAGAGCATATTAACTAAGCAAAATACAAACTGGGTTACGTGAACTTCAATCAAGAAATTTTTCTTGGCAGAAAAGTCCAGATGCTCTATAGGTCTTCTCCCCACCGCCCCTCAAAACTGCTGTAATCCTATTCAAAAACCACTCTGCCGTCATGTACAGGTAATCCTCATTGGAATGAAAAAGGTATCAGGCTTTTAGAAGACTAGAAGTACTCTTACAGGCCCTATCCCTTCACTGGATTTTCAAAATCCTCGTAAAGCTGCTTTCTTTTCAATTTTTTTCAAATAGCCACCTTGGATTTGTCTGTGCTCCAGGGTTACAGGGCAGGGTGAACAGCAAGTCTGCTTTGATTCTGGAGGAACTAGACCACAGGAGGTTCTACAAGTGCTTATTAAAATGTTTGCAAACTTGCTGAATCTGACTTTTAGGGAAGAAAACACATTTGGACACTCTTGAGCTAAAGATGCAAAAGTCAAAAGTAAACATCTCCCTACGAACCACTTTTCTAAGTCACACACACAAGGAAACGCTGCAACATGCACGCTGCCTTACACGTAATTTCTAGATCTTTAGAAGCACTGACAACCAACACAGGAAGTTCTCTGGTTAGGTAAAATAAATTTCCTCTTCAAGTAATATTCATGAACGTCTGCAGCCGCCACACAACTCGGTTTCCCTTCTCGTGTTATTTCAATGCTTGAGGAAAAAAAGGAAGTATTTAGCTTTGTGAAGGGGTGGGGCGGAGGAAGACAGAACAGTCACTTCTCTAAGCCCATCACCTCCATTATATGCAGATACAAATGCAACAAGTCAGCCTCGGACTTACAGATACCACCAGCTATGCAGAAGAGGAAACGCAAGTCCCTGAACATACTGAGCTGCATGAAGCTTGTTGAAAATCATGTCCCATTGGTCCAAAAGAAAAGGATGCAACAAAAAAGATCTACAGCGCTTTTCCTATCACATTAGCCCTCCAGGCCCCAAATAATAAAGCTTCTGCTATCTGAACCCCAGTTTAAGACATTCAGCACTTCTGGACACAGTGAATTCTCCGACATGTGTTGGTTGCATGGTTGATTCTTTGTGGACAAAATCGCGTGTGGTCCTCAAGATGGGAAGAGAGGAAACAGACACATGCACACAAGCACAGAAATTCCCCCAGAGAGGAAAAGGAAAGAAGGGTAAGGTACCTAAGCACTCCCAGCCCCCGCAGAAAGGCAAACTGGCTCCCTCTCAATGCATTCTGAGTTATCAGGCAACACTCTGAGATGATGAGCTTTGGATTAAAGACAGTCACAAACAATTAATTTTCTTAAGTAGCTTGAGGTTTTGCAGATGACTAGTTCAACGTACAGTGACTGCTCACATTCACTCAGTAGCAGGACACCAACCTAGCAGATTCATAGCAGGTTTCTAAGCAGATTCGCTTCAGAGACACGATCAGGTCACCACAGAAACACGTTCTGAATTTGTTTGGGTTTTTTTTAATGTATTTGCCTCTTGCAGAGTCGAATCAAAGATAGTAAGACTTTGGTTCTAGTCTGCAAAAACTGAAACACTTAGAGGATGTCTGAGCAGAGAAGCCAGTCCTGCGATGGCTCTCCGCAATCTCCCTACCCACATTTGCATATCTTATCACGCATCTTCAGCGCAGAGTGGGTGGGTTACTAGTCCCACTGGCTTCGGTGCACAGCTGCAGAAAAACCAGCCAACCTGGAATGCTGGCAACGCTTATACGCGACCCACAAAGTACGTGACCCACGGAGTCTGGTGCATGGGGACAGCAGAGTTCGGGATAGCATCCAAACTAGAGAGCAACCCGCCTAGGCAGGTATCTTTTAGATGTGAGGGGAAAGAGACAGGCACAACACTTGAGAGAAAACAAGACTCAGCATCCCAACTACTTCAGAAAATGCAGATTTAGGTATCTTTATTCTTGCCTAGGAAACCTCCTTGTCATCCCAGAGATCCAGGCTCAGTTCAGAAACAGACTTCAACTCCCAGCCCTTCTTCCCTCATCCTTTCTACACCCGTCCATTCCCAAATCCCACCGCCGGCACCTGCAGAGCCAACACGCAGGTGTCCCTGCGGCGGGCACAGCTCCGCGGGGCCGCCACCGCCACCACCCCCGGGTCCCGCGGGCTGCCCTCCGCGCCCCGCGGTCCCCACACGCTCCCGCCCCAGCTCTAACAGGCCGCTCCGCGCACCCTGCGGACACGGGCTCTAGGGACAAACACGGCTCCGGGCGAGCAGCGCAGGACCGAGCGCTGCCCCGGAGGCGCCTCACCGACGGCTGCCGCCCCGCGCCGCTCGGGGTGGGGGGGGCAGGCTCAGCCGGTGTCCCACCGCCTAACGACAACCCGCAGGACGGGGGGTGCGGGCAAACCGCGGATCCCCGCGCAGGCGGCAGCGGCGGGGCGGGCGCCTCCCGGCCGCTCGTCCCCTCCCGGGCTCGCTGCTGAGCACCTCCGGAGCGCCCCGCCGCCACCCCTCACCCGGACAGCCCCGTCCCGTCCCACCTCCCCACCTGCTTCCGCGCCTGGTGCAGCCCCCGCAGCCGCTGCTCCAACTCCCGCCGGTAGTTCCGCGCCGCCTCGATGCTCTCCCGAGCCTCCTGCAAGAGGAGCCGCGCCTCGGCCTCGGCCTCCATGGGCAGCCGCGGCGGCGAGGCACCCGGCGGGGCGGGGCGCCGGCGGCGGGCGGGCGGGCTTCGCCCCCGGAAGGGCCGCACATCCGGGCGCCGTGCCCCGCGGGGCGGAGCGGGAAGCGCGGCGGGGAGCCGGCCCCGCGGCGGCGACGGGGCGGCCCCGGGGCGGGGGCGGTGGTACCGGGGCGGGGGCACGGGCCGCTGGAGCGGCCGCGCGCGGAGGGTGACGTCGGCGGCGGTGGGCAGGGCACGCGCTGCCAGAGAGCCCCGAGCCGCTCCCGCGAAGGTTGGCCCTTCCCGCGTCCCGTGCCCCGCCCGCGTGACGTCACACGCCCCACCCCTCGCCGCACCACGGCGCGAAAACCCGACTGACAGCGGCCAAGGGGAGGGGGGCGTAGCTCCGTTGGCACGTGACCGGGCTCGCGGGGAAGGGGCGGGGTGCCCGGCTGCGGACCCGCGTCACGTGAGCGTGGAGAGCGGACGGCCGTTGGCAGCGCGGGTGGGTCACGTGGGGCGCCGTGGCACCGCCCCCTTCCGCGCGGAGGTCCGAATCTCGTCCCGCGCGCGCTTTTCTGCCCGCCTGGCTCGCGCTCCTGTCAAGCGGCGGCGGCGGCCATCGGGCGCGCGGGCGGGCGGGCCGCGGCGGGGCCGCTCCATGGCCATAGCGCGCGCCTCCCCCCGCGCCTGAGCGCTCCGCTCCCCGCCAGCGCCCGGGGCATGGTGGGCAGGGTCGCCGTGGCCGCGGCGGCCGCCTCCCTCCCCGGGAAAGACGGCGACGCTCAGGTGGGGACGCGGAGGCGGAGAGGCGGCGGGCGGCGGGCTTGAGGGGGCGACCTGGGCGGGGGACGCGGAGGGCGCCTCTTTGTCGTTCGCGCTCGACCCAGCGCGTCGGGCGTGATGCGGGGAGGGGTGAAAGGGCGGCTGGGCGCTGCGGGGGCTGCACAGCCCGGAGCCCGGCGCCGCGCCCTCGCCCGCAGCCTGCCGGCCGGCGCTCCACACCGCTGCGCTGCCCACGGGCCGAGCTGTCATGAAACGCCTCCTTGGGGCACCTCAGCGGAGTCCCCAGAGCTTTGGGACGAAGGGTTTTCAGCTTCAGGTGATGTGATTTCAGCAGAGTTCAGTTTTTAATAAACCAGCAGAGTTGTAAAAGTCTTTGTGAGCCATCTTTGGAGCAACCTGGTCTAGTGGGAGGTGTCCGTGCCCGTGGCAGGGGGTTGGAACTAGATGACCTTTAAGGTCCCTTCCAACCCAAACCATTCTACAATTCTGTGATCTTTCTTGGAGTCGTACAAATAAATCCTCTTTTATGGTTTGAATGATGAGATATGAAGTCTCTTGTATTCATCTTCTTTAAGTATTTTAAATGGTATACTTACTAAGATATGTTAGATATTTACGGTAGGATCATCCCTCTTTAAGGGATGCTGGAATTCTCTGCTAAGTGCTTTACAAATGCTCTGGCGAGCGTGTCAAGGTAACAGATAGATCATCTGAACTGAAGTAGACTTTCTGAACTCTAATATTGTGAAATCTCTGCAGCGCTGTTCTGAAGACCTTGTGGTCACCACCACAGTTTTGGCGGTCTCAAATCTACATGGGATTTTTATTTTTTTGAAATGGCAGAATCTTTATTTCAAGCTTTAATGGCTTTTAAAAATGTGCATTTAAAGTTGATCTGCACAGTCTTAGCGCATTGACATTAGGTTTTTATCCTCTGAAAAAGTACTAGTGTCACTAATATGTACTGCAGTACCATACTAATTCATCTTAAGTATTTCAAAACTGAGATTAGTGTTGAACTTTTTTATAGCCATGCAAGAAACGGCGAGAGGAAGATACTTCTGTAAAAACAATCACAAGGTATTTTTCACCATTAGCAAAACCAGTGGAAAAAGTGTTGTCACCACCAAAACCCAACAATATATTGGATTATTTTAAAAAGACATCTGTAACTGAGAAAGCTACATTACCAGTTGTAGCTGGAGAAAATAAAATACTGTTGGATGCTGATGATAAAGATTGTGGGATACCTTCTAAACCATCTTTAAAGCGGAAAAGGAAAGGGAAGAGAGTTAATTTAAGTAACAAGCTAAGAGAGATGAAAGAACCTGAGAATGAACGTGAAATAGAAATTAGTAGTGATGACAGCAGAAAAACAACAGGACTTAAACAAGACAGTAATGATTTTATTGCTACTTGTACTTTAGTCGACCAAAAGTGTGCAAGAGAATTAGCAGAAGATAACGTGCAAAGAGAGAACTTGTCAAATGCTGTCATCTCCAGAAAAAAGGCGAAGAAAGTTGGTTCTGAAATAAATGGAACAAAAAATAGGATAAGAAAATCAAGGAAAAGGAAGCACAAAGTAAATATGGATTTGTCTGAAAGTTTTTCATCTGAAAACCAGCTGAATGAAAAGTGGAAAAAGGAAACTGAAGGTAAGAAAAAGATGGTCTCTCCTCCAACAGCAGAGTGTGACGCTACTGTTAGTGACTCCAGTCTTGGAGTTCATAGGGATGGTGAGACATCACAGGTAAATAATAGTATAATAACGGTGTCGTTTGAGGACTTCCTGAAGAGTCAGGGGGAAAATAATGTAGATCACGTTGAAGAAGACGCAAAGCCAACAATGGACAATTCTGCTACAGCAAATGAAACAGACAGAAGTGATAGTATTAGTGACCCAGAAAAGTGTGAGGAATCTCAACAGCTACCACTTAGAACAGTAACTGTCCTTGCACAAGTTCATTCCATTCCTCCAAAATTGGCTGCGTTACATAAGGAGCAAAAAGGCTCTAGGAAAATAGCTTCCATTTTTTTGAAGCAGAAAGGATGTGTAGGGGAAAAAGAAAGTAGCCCGCCCCTCTTGGACAGTGAACAAGCTGAACAGGTTACTCAGAAAAGAAAATCTAATGTAGTTATTGAGGAAGAAGAATTGGAGTTAGCTGTACTAGAGACTGCAGGGTCAGATTCTTTGAAGCCAAAATGTACTCTGGAAGAAAGGCATCAGTTTATGAAGGCGTTTAGACAACCAACATCAGATGTAATAAAAAGTGGAGCTAAAAAGGCACCTGGAAAACAAAAGCAAGCAATTGGAAAGTCTTCAAAAGAAAAAGAAGGACCTGAAGATGACGTTGCTTCAAATAAAGGATTAGAAAGTGGAGTACCAGAAGATTATGTGGACAAATATACACGTTCTAATCCTGAAAACAATAGAACTAAAACCAAAAGACCTAAAAAGTTCCAGAAAAAAGGAAACAGAAGAAGGAAAGCTTCAGAAACTAAGGAAATTAATGTCTCGAATACTAGCAATTATAATGAACATGAGGATTCAGGAGCTAATGTTCTTACTAAGGAAAACACCTTAGATGAAAGAATTTCATCAAGTCCAAAAGTGAATGAGTTAAGGAGGAGTTTAAGGCAGAAGAAAATCAAAACATCCAAAAATATTACACCTAAAAAAAACAGGATTAGAAATACCTTTTCTGAAGATGAATTAAGTGGGTGTCCTTTTCAGACCTCTACACCAAAAGCAAGCAAGCGATCCTTGAAGAAAAGTAACGTCTATAAAGCCGAGGTGATTACTGTGCCCTTTGATGGCAGCAGCCCCATAAGGTAAACATTTTAGAGTATACTCTACCTTTTTGCACTTTGTTTTCCTGCAAGTATTTTAAGAGTAAGACGTAATTATAAATTGATTGGAATGCATACCAAAGCTGCATGAATACTGATCATGGTGGATGGTAATACAGAATCAAAGTGGACTCTAAATGTACTTGCACTAAAGGCATTAAAAAAAACAACCAACCACCAACTGGGGAGTTGCTTCTGTTTGCAGCACTGTATTTTCGAACGCTTTTGAAAATGAGATTGAGAGTAACATTCCCCTTTATTAAAAAGTAGTAATTTCATAATACTTTGTTCCCTAATTAGAATGAGGTTTACACGTATCAATGCGACTACGAAATCAAATAAAGCTGAAGCAATGAAAAATGAAGAGTTTAACTCCAAAAATATAAAGGTAATTTATGAAACAGTTTGTGTTTCAGTGTTTTGTCATTTACTATATGCATATAATTGTGTTAATATTCAGTATTGTATAATAGTCTAATGTAATACAATATGACAGTTCTCAGATGCCCTATAGAAAGAGAATATTACTGTGATTTCTGATGGAATTTGAGAGAGTTTATTGTACAGTTATTGTACCTTAGATTTTAAAATATGTTTTATTAGTGTAAATCTACTTTTCATAATATAACAGAAAAATCCAATAAAATAGTATGCTCATGTTCTGCAGCCTCTCAGGATGAGACACAGTGTTTGGGCACAGCAGAACAGCTTATGCTCAAGAACACTGCCCATATTTCATTTGTTCTGTGGACAAATTGGAGGATCCCCTTGTAGGGCTCTCACTCCCTTTTGAAAAGTATTTATATTGTCTTGGTTTGCTCCTCCTTTCCATCCTTTCATTTTCTTTTTGATACAAATAAAATTTTATAACAACCATATGCTTATATGAATGTGAAAAATTATATTAATATGTCAGATACTTACCAAATGTATTGCTATTAATTGCTAGGTATTTTGGTTCTTTTGTACTTTGTTAACAGATAAGCTCTGCTTCTAAAAATATATCCAAAGCGAAACAGCTGATTGAAAAAGCAAAGGCTATACGGCAGAATCGATCAAAGGTTAATGAAGACTTACCAGCTCCTGTGAGGCGCTCATCGCGACAGCGAGCGCTGGCTGAAAAGAAAAAATTACAAGAAAATGAAGTAAGCCTGTATACTTTGTAGGGGGGAAAATATTTTTATGTTTTTGTGATTCATTTAAGCAACAAAAATATTTCTTATCTTGCAAACATTTCTTTTAAAGAATCCAATAAGGTAGCTCTCTATGCAATGGTATGGTAAATGTCAAAGAGTAAAGTAACTGCCAGGCATAGACTGGAAAGCTCATCCTAATGCAGATCTATCACATGTAGCAAGTAGATGGTCACGCTTTAGAAGTGACTGTTTCTCTTTCCTAGGGGACAGCAAGGTGTCTGTTTCAAATGTGTACGTTTTAGACATTTAAATTTAGATGTGAGTAATTCTGGCCTTCATTTATATATTGGAGATCTTATTCTATATACTTTTTCTGTGTAAACAGTAATAAAAGTATTGTGTAATCTTCAAATTATATTTGCTAACTTCTAAGCTCTGTAGCAGTTTCTTCAGTTTTCTCAGTATCAATCACTAAATTGTATTGTTAATAAAGGAGGAAAAGTTGAGTTTCCTTTCTTATTTTATTTGCTTTCCTTCTAGGAATCAGTAGTAATTTTAGATTCAAGCCTGAGCAATGCCACTACTACAGTGCAGAATGTGAAGCAAAAGAAACTTCGGAACTTAAATGATGTTTTGGGGAAAAAGCCTAGAAACTTGAAGGTTGTGAAGAACTCAAATGGTAATTGGGTTTTACTGAATGTGTTTAATTTTTATTACAGTTATTGACTATTATCGGTTTATTTTATAAAGCTGCCTTTGCAGTACATTCATTTCTCCTTCTGATTTTTTTTTAATACAATATTCCAATATATACCTTTTATTTTTATGACATGAGTTAATAGTGTGAAGGTTATTTACATGTGCTGCTTTGATTTTTCTTCATTTGGGGAAAACTATGTTTGTTTGAAAAACTGCCAATAGGATACCATGTTTTGTTGTCTTCTAATTTAAAGGGTTTTTTTTTAATGTTATAGAAAATAAAACTATAATGAATTTTGTTTAAAAAAACTCAGATTTCCCTTAAGAAAAGGAGATAGCCTAGTGTTATTAAATGGAATATATATATAGTGAACAGGGAAGCAAGGTTAAAATCCTGTATCAGTGCTAAGTGGGATATCCATCTTCCTTCCTAGGCAGAAGTGCTCAAAACTCTGCAGGGGAACCAATTGTGATCTTTGATGAAAGCAGGTAAGTTTCCAAGATTGCAGTTGCTTAAGAATCAAAATATATTTCAAGGTTACTTTAACATTCTCTCATTTTACAAATTTAAATACACTTACTGAAATGTGATAGAAATGTTCATGGTTTTTATACTGATCAATGTGTTAATCTGCTTGCAAAATTTTGGTGTTTTTTTGGAGAGTCGTTTCCTCAGCTATTCTTGAGCTGTTTTAGATTATTGAAAATGTAGTTGATGACTGATGAAAAAGAAATCCTAAATTGCATGTAAAAATACAAAAACAAAGAGGATTTTTAAAAAAAATTAAAATCTCTAACACAAAATTTAAAATTAAATGTAAACTTACGACATTTAAATAAATTTTAGCAGTTCTCCCAGACTATTTCTAACTTGTGTATAGAACTGAATGTGATTAAATTCCATTGTAAGCCTTACATAGCTGGTAGTTCTAATGATTTTTTTTCATTTCTATTTTCATTAAAGCCAAGATGCATCTGAAAATTCTCAAGATGATGATCAGTTCAGAGCAAAACGTGAATTCTTGATGAGTGGATTGCCAGAGTCACTGAAAAGACAGATTGCAAAGAAAGCAGCAGCAATGGAAGCATACTCTCTTGCCAGTTCATGTTTTAAGACTGTTGTCCATGTACAGCAGAAGGATGACTGTAAGCTTTTGTTCAGCCATTGTGTAAATGTATATAATAATTTCTAGTAAATCTGTGCAGAAAAGAAACTTGAACAGCAGAACTTACTATTATGACTGGAGTAATTGGTAGTTCCCTCTTGTTTTGTGTTGCAGTAAGAAAACAAAACTTAGAAGCTTCTAGCCAGATGTGTTTGAAAACACAATTTACAAATTGATACTAAAGTAATGTGTACATTTATGGGTGAGGATGCAAAATTCTTAATATTTACTCAAAAAAGTTAGTCTTTAAAGTTCCGATTTGGAGAATAAAGATCATGTTGGACTGATTGGGGCAGAAACCATTTCCTTCTGACAAAGGCAAAATTATTTCTCAAAAGAGAAAAGAAAAGCCCATTTCTTTCCACTAAGTGAGGGAGTGTGCTACAGTGTTCTTCAGAGAGGGCATGACACAAAAGCAGAAAGTAGAATAGCACTTCACAGAGTTTATATTGCAAACCAACCAATAAACAAGCAAAATCCTTGGTGAGCATCTGTCCCACAGAGACCCAGTGAGGGCATAGCTTGTTATTCAGAGCAAGCAGAGCCCAGGAGCAACTTGCTGGAGAAATGTTGTGTGCAAAAATGCGCAAATTTGTTCTGCTTGTGGGAGGTGGAATTAATGAAGATAAAAAGTTGATGCAGTGTAAGTTAAATAAGCTTGGCTTTGACATGATAAAGCTGTAGTTAAAAGAGCATTTACTCGTATTTACTGTGGGATGGCTTTGTGACTGTATCTCTGTTTTGTTAACAAAAGTGTCCTTTTGTTTTGTTTTTGGTGGGGGTTCTTCTGTAGGTTATCCAATGTGGAAATTGAAATCACCATCATGTCCTCTATTAACTAAGCTGAGAAAACTGAATACTGAAGTCACTAACATCACAAAAAGCACTCTCTCACTTGGTGAATTTTCCACTGTGAATTCAAAACTAACTGGAAACTGTTCTGCACCTGTGGTTAGTACTTTAAAATGTGGGCTTGTGTTACAAGAAAAATGAAAAGAAAATTGAAATTGTTTTGTTACTTGTTAGGCCTTATGTTGTTTTTAAAAAATCCTGTAGTTTAAAACTGTGTCAGTCCTGGATTTGGTTTTGGTTTTGTTTTTTTTTCCCTTACGTGTGATTTACCCTTTCTGCATTGTAACATTAGACAATTCTCAAGGCTTTCTGTTAATCTCTGGGTTTAACAAGACAGCTACCAATTTAAATTATGCAAAACTCTCATTGTTACTCAAAAACATTACACAGAATAATAATTTTATTATTTTTGTGTGTGTGTGTGTGTTACAGCTTTCTGGCCACCGACCAGTTTTTCCTGATGCATTCAGAAAAGATTTACTAGATGAGATCATGTCTTCTAATTCTCAATTTCCTGTGAGAAAACACTTCTACAAGTTTCTGAAAAAGCAAACGGAACGGTTGGTTTTTGAAAATAGTGTACAAGGTTAGTAATTACGTAGGGAAAAATAAACATACACTCACACTCTCTCTAGCATAAAAAGGTAACTTGGCATTTCCAGAAATGTTTCAGTGAAGGAATGCTGTTGTTGGAAATAAATTGGTCCTCATGTTTTAGGTCATTTTGACCACGTTCTTCAAATATGACTTAAGCAAACGTACGGTCGTAATGGACATAGCTTGAAATTTTAAAAGGATGTAATTTTTTTTTTCCTTAGAAAGCAGAGATGGCAGTGCAAATTCTGAGGTAAATCAGAAACATTCTGACAATTGGAAGGAAACTAAGAGGAAAAGGAAAGAAACAGAAGACCACAAATCAAAAAGAAGAAAACAAACTGAAGGTACAGAGACTGAAATAAAATCCAGAGTTTCCAGGAACCGTATTGCTCCCGCATCTGGAGAAGAAAAAGCAGAGACAGGACAAGCAACACATTTGGGAAAAAACAAGACCCAGAAACCAGATGTTAAGACAGAAGACACTGAATATTCATCAGAGCCAAATGCATTTTCAGGTAACTGCATTTCCTGTCTGATTTTAATTCTCTCTGCATTGAGGAAATGTATATATAATGTATGTCACCTTTCCACTGTGATGCAAAAATTGTATCTAGTCTTTATATTCTACTAGACTTGATCAACTCTTTTGCATGAAGAATATTTAAAAATGGGTAATATTTTTTCTGTAGGTATTGAAAAGGAGGACATGCTCTGGACAGAAAAATATCAGCCTCAAGATTCCAGTGAACTTGTAGGGAACAAGAAAGAAATTGAAAGGCTACACAGGTCAGAAGTGGGAGCATGGATCCGTTCTTAAAATAACTCAAAACATCCTATTACTTGATTATGCTCAAAGAAGTGAAGTCAATTATTTTACACTGTGCTTGAATAACCCTTACAGGGTGTATGTTTGTGGCCTTTGGTTTGGTTTACTTCCAAAAAGTTGCAGAAACAAATTGTCAGTGTGAATGATCTTTTGGTCATAGTTTCTTTTACAGTAATACTACGGTAGCTTGAATGGTATGATACAAACCAAAAACACACATGAAATGCTACACTACGCTGTGGGACAGAATGAAATAGTTCAGTAACTAATGCCCTTACAATTTTAGTAAAAATTACTTTTTGTCAGGTTGTTTAAGCTTACGCACTATGAATGAAAGCAATTTACCAGTACTTGTCTATACTTCCCTACAAGCATGCCTGATCCCCATCTTGATGCACTGCCTCTGCTTTTGACAGTAATTTAGTGCTCAAGTCCATCTAATATATTGTGTTTTCAGTTAAACTTTCTGTGTGGGTGTAAGTTATTGTTATGGCTCTTATGCAGAATTTAAAGATCCTTCTGACAAACACCACTGAACTATGAATGATAGAGCATTTTCCACAGTTTAAGTAGCTCGCTAAGTGACTTGGTTTTATACCAATCAACTAATAGAACGGAGAATGAAGAAGGAATCCTTTTTTACAAAAGAATCAAACAAACGCTGAACAACTTATGTTTTAATCTGAAAGGACTTGATAAGTTCCTGAGAGGGATAAGAAGTGGCTGATGTCCCCTAGTCTTATGTTCTGTTCCATCTGAATTTTGGTTCACTTTATTCAGCAGTAATTTTTTTTTTTTTGTTCTGTTCCTTCCTTTTGTAGTTGGTTAAAAGAATGGAAAAAAAGAGCTGATTGGGAAGAAAAAAGAAATCAGAAAGGGGAAAAGGAGGACAAAGAGCATCAAGGTGCTGACAGAATTAATATATATATAGCTTCTCTTTGTTAAAAGTTGGCATAAAAGTGACATGAATTGATAATGGCTTGAATAATCCTTTCTTTTCTTTTAAATCTACAGATTCTTTGGACAGCCTTGACTTCAATAAATCTGATATTGAGGAAGAGACTAGCCTTTGCAATACAGTTCTGATAACTGGCCCACCAGGAGTGGGGAAAACTGCTGCAGTATATGCTTGTGCTCAGGAGCTTGGTTTTAAGGTTTGTGGAGTCCCTTCCTCAGTGCCATTTTTCTTATTTGTAACTAGTGATACGAAAGCATTCATAACACAAGATATCTAAACATTTTTTATGTAAATTAAATACCATTGCAGATATTTGAAGTCAATGCCTCTTGCCAGCGTAGTGGCAGACAGATACTGTCTCAACTAAAAGAAGCTACTCAGTCTCATCAAGTGGACAAAAAAGGCATTAATGCACATAAGCCTTGCTTTTTTAACAGTTGTAGCAGTGCCAAGTCACCAAGTAAGTTTCATGGTTGTAACTGGGTTTTTTTTTGTTTGGTTGGGGGTTTTTGAGTTGGTTGGTGGTTGTTTTGGTTTTTTTAGGAACTGAGTTCCCAAAACAATTTTTAGACATCAGTTGTTCAAAAACAAATAGCAAATTTCAGTTTATCTGGCCATAATAATAAATGCTTAGTTGGTTAACACAACTACATACCAAATTAAATAATGACTTTATCAAAATTACTGACTCTTGATTATCTTAAGTTATTTCTGTAGTGGTGGAGTAAGTGCTATGGCACTTGAATAGAAAGTTGAACAGAAAGCATTCTCTCTAACAGGAGAAAAGTAAAATAAGGAGAAATCAGCACAGTAAACCTGTCCTGTACTAGATACAAAACTGGGGTTTGCTCTGAATTTCCCTGAGAAATGTCAGTTTGAGATTAAATTTCAGCTGGAAATGTAAAACATATCTTGCAGAAAAAATGTATTCTCCAAAGAAAGTTATTTCACCAAGAAAACCTCCACTGTCACCAAAAGGAGCAGGATTAAAACGAAGCTTACCCCCTAAAACACTTGCAAACTATTTCAAAATTTCTTCCAAACATAAAGGTAATGATGGAGCAGTAACATCTCAAGAGAAGAATAAAGGTAGGTATCACTATTTAATAATTAGTTACCTTTGGGGATGGAAATGCTACACTGTACTACTGTACATGTGGAGCTGTGTGGAGAAAAAAGTAGAGCTCACTTACACTCTAACTGCCAACAAGAATTATGTATTACATCTTGGGTACACTTTACATCGGACGTAGTCATTACTCTGTATTACAGGAGAGTTCACTAGGGTGCAGACAATCTGAAGTTCAGTAGGCTTTCCTTAGTTGTTTGGGTTTGTTTGGGTTTCTTTCAGAGCATTTAGGTAAGAGAAGATAAATTTAAAACTGTCTCTAGAAAAACACAACTTTATATTACCTCAGTGCCTGTTTCAGATCGGTGTGGAATGGTCATCGTGCTAGGTGTTGTGTGTGTATATATCTCAAAATTACTGCCACAGAATTAAGAGGTCCTGTAAAGCGAATAAATGTTTGATTACAGACTGTGGATTTTAATGCATAGAAAGGCACACTGAAATCTTTGAGTCTTTTAATATTGGAAGGTATATTTCCAAATGTTTCATGGGATCAGGAAGTCTTAAAGACAGGTTTTTAGAAAGGAAATAATATATTTAGACAGCCAGTATTTTTGCATAGACAGTACAGAGAAATGCATAAGCAAAGTGCTGGGTTGAATTGGGGCAATTGAGTCTAGTCCTTGTCTTTTCAGACAATCATATTACATTGTCTTGAAGGACTTACATCTACTCCATGCCCTGGAGACATCACAGGTCACAAACATGTTAGGTGCAGAATTAATTTTACAAATAGTCAGCCCTTCACTGAACACTGTTGAATTCTCAGCAAATTTGTTGCAATTACTTTTAAACAAGACATCAGAAAAGGATGTGGGTCAGATTTCTAACTTTTTGCATCAGTGTAGATTTTCTTAACCAGTTTATACACAGGGTGTTTTTGAAACCAGTGTCTAGAATGCATATTAAATAGTTTCAGTCCTCCTTTACTTCCTGCTCAATTCCTCACCCATCTGCAGGAAATACTCAGAATTCACGTGAAGAAACAAAAGATGCTCAAATTAAGTCTATAAACAAAGAAGTAGAAGGAGGAGAACACAACAGAAAAAGTGCAACATCTCTCATTCTTTTTGAAGAGGTAAAATTCATGTGAAATATTGATGTGACCAATACATATTTTCATTATGTTTAAAGAGTTTAACTTTTTGTATTTGTCTTCCTCATTGAGACTTTTAGGTAGGCTCGAGAGTGAGGATTATCAAATTCTTAAAGATTAATTCAATGTTTAATGATTTAATCCTCATGAGTACTTTTTTAACTGTGGATCATTGTTTTACAAAATTATTTTAAAAGATAAAGAAACTATCATCTATCAACAGTTGTTTACTGTTGGAACAGTTTGCAGGGTTCTGCTAATTTAATTACTTTGGTTATGTCAAAAGTGTTGGTTTATAATTTTACACTATTTACATGCACTGAGAGACTTTAAAAGTCACCATTAACACCCCAGTAATTACAATACCTAAGCCCACATTAAATTCTTCTTTTCTTTAATCTCTTGCCTAAAACTGTCTTTGAGTCTTAAACTAAGAATACAAAATTGCAGCCAAGAATGTAATTTTAAGTAAATAAAGGAGGTACAGCAATGTTGCCAAATGTGGGTTGGTCCTACAGATCCCTGGTGCAATTCTGTTAAAAAGAAAAAAAACAAACTTCAAAAGCCTGGACATGGTCCTGGGCAACCTGCTCTAGGTGACCCAGCTTGAGCAGGCGGTTGGACATGCTGACATCCAGAGGTCCCTTCCAACCCCAACCCGTCCGTGATTCTGTAAGCTTCAGCACAGAAGACTGTGATCAAAGCGTTGTGTGCTAGCAAGTGAACTTTACCTGAAGCATGTACGCTGCCGTGCCCATGCTTGTTCAAGAAATCTGAATTAACGTTAAGTCCTTCTCAGCCGTTAACCTTATGATTGCATTCACAGCTTGTAGCTATTGTTAAAGCTATTGATATTTTGCACTTCATTTTTTTTTTTTCCATAGGTAGATATAATATTTGATGAGGATGCAGGATTTCTAAGTGCAATAAAGACATTCATGGCAACTGCAAAGAGACCTGTAATTCTTACTACCAATGGTGAGTAGTGTTTGTTACAGTAATTAGGCTTTACAGACAGAAGAGCCTCTTTTAGTAAGATGGTTTAAATAGTGATGGTTGAATACAGCTCCTAAGTGTAAAATTAAATGAGTGGATACTACAAAGCGAGTATTTTAGTATTTGAGTAAAGATGATGGCTCCTCTAATGGGTAAAGAAAATAATTTGTTTTGAACACAATGTCGTGACAGTTCACTGATATCTCTTTATACAGATCCAACATTCAGCTTAATGTTTGATGGCTATTTTGAAGAGATCAACTTTAGAACCCCTTCCTTGGTAAGTCTGTGTTTGGAAATGCCGATACATCCTAAGCAAGTAATTGTCAGCTAATTTAAGTTTGAAATGTAAATGTTGGTGTAGGTTTATATTTATGTGATGTAATATATCTGTTTCCTCAGAAGACTCTTTTTTCGGGTTTTATGCAAGGGTGTGTAGGATGTATTTATATTTACATGTAGAATTTTTTTACTACTGTGGAATATTTATTTTCTTAACCATTTAACATTTCATAGAATTACAATAAGAACATCACTTCATAACTTAATTTGGTTTTTAGGATGTAGTGAATATTTCATAGATGATATATCTAATAGTTTTGATCTGAAGGCTAACTATACCAGTATTGGTTCATTCATTAAAAAGTATAGGAACTATTCTAGAAATATTATGGATTATTCCTTTAATGTAAACACCAGTATTCTGTATAGCAAATAGTTTTATTTGCAGCTATGTATTATATGAAAAACCTAAATAAATGAGAATCAGAAGGAACTAACATTTGAGTGGGGGAATTTTTTTAATGTGAAATTGAAAATCTTTTGGGCTACCAAACAATTGCAGAGTTAAAAGAAAGAAAGAAAAAACCTTTAAAGTGAATATAGTTCACTAAAACCTGTTCACTGGTGATGAGAAACAAGGTGTACGTGGTTTCAGGAACATAAGCAGAATATGTGTGTTTTGTTTGTTTTTAATGAGTTGTATTTCTAAATTGAACATAGTTCTCCGACATGGACTGTTTAGATTTGGTAGAGTATTGTGCTTTTCTGTAAAGGTTTTAATGTAACTGTGATCTAATGTAATAAACTAATTTTCTGTATTAAAAGGAAAAATGTATTACAAGCATAAATAGAATCATTTGTTTCTATGTGACTTACTGCAGGCTGATTGGTGGGAGTTGTTTTCAGTGGTCTTTTTCCAACTTGTGTTTAGATGAATGCTGCCAGCTATCTCCAAGTGCTGTGCCTGGCTGAGAATCTACGAACAGACGTGAAAGACCTAGCCACTCTGTTAACCACAAATAACTGTGATATCAGACAAAGTGTTCTCTACTTACAGTTTTGGGTTAGAAGTGGAGGTGGATGCTTGAAAGACAAATGTTTGGCACATCCTGGTAGGTTGATTTAATTTAATTTAAAAAAATAATTATCCATCTTAACATGAATTTGATTGAATCAAACCATTTTCAGACATGTATGAATGGATGGTAACTTCCTGTAAGACTCCTAAATATTTGGGTAGGCTTTGGGGTTTTTTGGCTACTTCAAAGCCTTGTATATATGTGTAAGGAACTAAAAGTTTTATTTTTATTGCACCTGTTTATTACCCATCATTATGATACTTAATTTATTTCCCTTTCCTCTTCTGAGTAGCAAAACTGGGCAGAGCAGGCAGCCAGTAGTAGTTTCCCTTCAACTCAGAGCTGGCAGTTCTTTATCCATTTAGCTGAGTTGTAGGTAATTCACCTAGAAGAAGCAGAACTCAAAAAAGGAGAAAAATTGGACAGCTAGCAAGCAGGCAGCAAGGGTAAGAACTTGGTCCCAAAAAATACAGGAAGAGTATCCTCAACAAGTGTGGGTGTGTGAGACAGCCTGTGAGCGAGTGACAGAGAGAGACTAGTGGGGCATGAAAGGAAGAACAGACCATTTCAAATGGATGGGCAGGTTGGTATCACTTAAAGAAATGAACTGAGGATGCTGAATGGGGATGAGGATGACTAATTTCAGTTGCTATATTCATTCAGAACTGCAGCAAGAGGCAACAGTTACGGTATCCTTTATAAAAGGAGTTGAGGCAGAGGGGAAAAATCAATTTCATGATGCAATTGTTTCTTTTCAAGTAAAGCATGTTATCTTTTGTGCAGGAGGAGATGAGACAAATAAAGCAGATCATGTAATTAATTCTGAAAAGACTACTGATTCCAAGACTGATTTTTCTCAAGCTGATGCACGACTTCAGGAGTTTCCAAAATGTGATACAGGCTGTGTAGAGACATTGCTTGGCCTTAAGAATATCCTGTTGCCTTCAGAAGATTTGTTTACATTTCTTAAGGTATTATTGTAGTTGACTAGCTAATACTTTGAATAATTGCCAGGTAATTGAGTGTAATTGTTGCCATGAATAGCATCTTCGTAGAAGCAAATCTCTTTGAAAAGGTTTGTTGTAGAAATTAGGGGGTTCTGTTGTTACCAAGCAAAATCTGAACTGGGGCAGTCTCCTGCAAGCAAAACAGTCCCTCGCCTCATAAACACAAAGCCAGGCATATGAGATTTTCTATAATAACACTTTTATTTTAAAAAAAATATTTTAATGTATTTTTTTCACGATTATTATTTTACAGCACAGAATCACAACCATGGAGAAATGGAATAAATTGGTGCAGCTTCTCACAGAATTCCAGATGAAGGAAGTGGATTTTATATACAGTAATCTTGAACAACTTCTTCCCTTACCAGTGCAAGTTCTTTCAAACCAGCCTGAAGCCTCTAACTCTATACTTGAAAGGACTACCATAGTTTCATCGAAAAACAGATCTACTAACAGTTATTGCTCTGGAAAAAGTGGCCCTGGAAAAAAGTCTAAAAAGATAAAGAAGCAGAAAAGGCTTAATATATTGGAAGATAGTGACTTGTTTGATACTGGACTGAACTATTCAGCTGAATTCATAACTTTGCCATCAGATAGTCCTACATCATGTGCTGAAGTGAATAAAGAGGAATCAAAATTGTTGATGAATAAAGAAGAAAAAGAAATTAAAACTAAAACCTCAGCAAATGAGAAAAGGTCTGCTCTTGTTTTGCAGTGTCTGAATTCACTGACTGAATTCGTGGAGAACATGTCTTTCTTGGATTGCTGTGTAAACAAAAACACCAGGGAACCACTGGACTTTTCTGAAGATGAAGGATTTAATTGGACAAATGGCAAAATCAAAAATGGTCTTTGTGATGAATTCAGTATGGAAAATACTGATTGGTGGAGTTCCCAGAGCTGTAGTGAGATAAAGGCAGCTATTGAAGCACTCAGTTTTAACAAATGTTCTGTTAATATTTCACAAAACTTGGAATCTTTGAGTACCCGTAAAACACCTGAAAGTGATCAGCTGGAGGGACTGACTTTGCGTATTTCAAACACAAGAAATTACATATCCTTCAGTCAGTCGGCTGATTCAAGGTAAGACTTTGCTAATATTTCTGGAATATAATGCAGTTATTTGTCACGAAAAGCATTTCACGGGGTGTAACTGTTTCAGATACTATGTATACACATTCATACCAATATGAATGTTGTCAGTATGTCTCAAAACACTGGAATATGTTGTTCACTTTGCTTGTATAAACTTAAATTAACTGCTTGGCAATCTCTACAAAAAGTGACTTTTCTTGTTTGAATAGCCTGGCTACAATGTTGTTCAGGAATGGTAGCCTTAATCTACTCTATTTACTTTAAAAATGAATAGACAAACACCACCCCCACCCCCAAACGAATAACAAAAACCTAAAGGAATGGCTTTTTTCAAGACAGACAGATGGACTGAAATGGATTCTACAAGTACTAGACATGTAAATTTTTCATCCAGTGCCTGGTCATACCGAGCCTGTATTAAATGTGTAGGTGTTGCTTGATGAAGATCTAACAAAACTCGGAGCAAAGTTATTGCAGTATTTTGTGGTAACTTATGCTAAGGAAGAATAACCTTTAATATATTATAAAACATCAAAGAATACATTGCTGCTAGCAAGTGTGGATATGAAAGATTGTTTTTAACATAAGTCCTCATACATGAAATCGGCATAATAGGTGAATAAAACCTATTCGAGTGTCTGAACAGGGAAACAGGTTAGACTCTTATTTCTGTAAGTCAGTACCCAGAGGAGCAATGTCAATGGATCTAACCATCTAACCTGGGACCAGGTTTGGCCAATACGTCATGAGTTATACATTGGATCTGATACTGACATGACGCTTTTTATTTTTGAAGACCACAGATGCTTTCAGTTACATTGTCTGACAAATGTATTAAACCTCACATACGTAACCAGGTTGTGAAGACACCCCCACATTAGACTCCATAGTTAAGCTAAGGGCATTGGCCAAACAAACTACTACGATTTCAAATAATGAAATCGGTTTAATTTCATTATTTACAGCTGTCAGATCTGCATGTTAATCTCCTAAAAAGGTAGAGAAATGATTACTGTAGCTCAAGATGGACTCAGAGATTAGGCAAGATTTTGTAAATAACAATCATTCCTGTGTTACTTTGGTTTCAGCAATATTTAACTGTCCCTCATGTTTGTCTGAGTGGAGCTTTGTGATGCTGTGTAAGCAGCACACGATCAGAAGTTGCAGGCATCTGATCCACTGGGACGCAGCTTTGGACATCAGTATGTTTAACAGAGTTTTAAACCAGTGGATTTGATCTTAAAGGAACAAAATAGGGACTGCACGTTCTTGAACAAGAAACAATAAAGCTTCATTCTCCATTTTAGCATTCACAAAAAAGCACAGAAGAGGCTGTCAGTCATCAGAACTGTATTTTCCAGAAGTGCTTTAAACCTCGGTAATAAGCAAGCCAGCATACTTGAATACCTCCCCACTCTTCGCAGTATCTGTAGGTCTGAGAAGCTTAAAGAGCAAGGGAAGACTAAAAGAAGGTAAGTTTTGGTTTTCCTAAATCTTGCTCCATTGCAATATACAAGGTAGTTAGGAATTTTAATAAAATATTTTGTCATATAATTCTAGACAAGAAAGGTGAATGTTTGCCTCTCTAAATAATAAGTGTTCCCTCACATTTGGAAGCGATTTTGTCCCCTTACAGTCACTTTTACTCTTCTTTTTATAGGTTCTTGCATTATCTTGAAGGGATTCATCTCGAAATACCCAGACAAATGATAAACAATCTGTCTTTGGACTTCCCTTAAAATCGCTAACACCAGAAACACTTTGTGCCTAATGGTGGTGTTCTCACCATAGTTTGATTTTTTTTTTTTTTTTTACATTATTTTATTGTATATTCAGAGCCATTTGTATATTAAATTTATATAAGTATTTAAAATAATGTATATATCTATTGTCATGATATTACTCTCCACAACTGAAATGTGGGTTGGTTTGGTGCTTGTCCAATAAGTGCATTTATAATATTAAGTGCACAAACTAATCAATGGGGACTACTTCATACTGTCTTTCTCTGTAATTTGTGTATCACATAGGAAGAAGTCCTTTTGTAATGAGCAACTGTCACGACTTAACAGCAAAGTTGCTTTTTCCTGAGGAGACCGTTGTATTAAAATCAGCTTGTTTCTTTCTGAACTTGTATTTAAGTGTGAAATAACCCAGGGTGGGAGGGGGCGGGGAGAGGATGTGACAAATCTTCTAAAATGTAAATGACTAAAAACAACTCTTCACAATAATGTCAGGGTAACAAGGTCTTTACAAAGCACTGTGCCTCAGTGTACATAGATCTGTGTACGTCGGTTTAATGTCATTATTTACAGCTGTCAGATCTGCATGTTAATCTCCTACAAAGGTAGAGAAATGATTACTGTAGCTCAAGATGGACTCAGAGATTAGGCAAGGTTTTGTAAATAACAATCATTCCTGTGTTACTTTGATTTCAGCAATATTTAACTACTTCTAGTCTTGTATATTGTGTTCTATTTTTATACTTCATTTTGTATTTGACAAGACTTCAGCCTGATTATTTGTCTGTTTTTATACGACAATAAATTTGTGAGACTTTGCTACAATTCTGAATATTTCTGTTGTATGAAAAGTACGGCTCCTAAGCCTTCACGTTTTCAGTCCATAAAGATTATGTTTAAGGCTTTTTTGACTGGAAATATTTCAACCATGTACTCTTCTGCCTTTATATTGCAGTTGGACTGTTCCTCAAACTGAGTCAGATTGGTGCCAAGCAGTGGTACTCCAGTTACCTCAATTTTTCTGTAATAATAAGGAATGCCATTTTCTAGTACATTCTGTTCTCATCTTATATTTTTCATGTCTTAAAGATGTTCAGGGATGAGAAATATTTATGAAAACGGTAAATTATTTTAAGCTTCTGCATTGTAGATAATAATCTTTATAGCTTACACTTTCAGTAGCCCAGAATTATCAAATAAGAATGAAATAAAGTGGTGGCTGTTAAAATCTTAATGGGTTGTATTGTTGTGTCAGTGGTCTAAGCACCTCCTGTACACTTTTGTAAAAATAAATAAAATATTTTTTAAAAATTAAATAACAAAGTAGAAGTATATCTTTTCACTGCTTTATAAAGGCAATCTCAATCTTAACTAGATTACAGTGGGGACCTACATAAATTGGAAACAGGCCCTATAAAGTATTATTTTTTTAGGAAATTCATGGGTAATTTAAAAGACATAAAGTAGAAATCAATGGGAGACAACTTACCTCTGTTTGAAGTCAACTCTCTGGTTCTAATAATTCCCTTAAGAATTTTTTTTTATAGAATCTCCAGGCTCTGGTGTCCAAAAGGTGTCCAAATGGTAAGGTGGAATTCAAGTGTCTCACTTCTTGATAAGATATGTGTGTGCAATTACCACATAAAAACAACTCAAGCTAGTTTGAATGAAAAGGTAATCAACTTGTGATGATTTATTTGAACTCTGATAAACTGGCAACTTTGCATTTTTATGCATCAAGTATGAGCATCTTTTGTATGCTAGAAGAAAGCACGTTTCTATGAGGGATGGGCTGGTCTTGAGAGATCTGGGGCTGGTTTTGATTAACTCAGCTTAAAAGGAAATGCTTCACAAGACCTATTCCAGGACTGCGGAAGTCTCCTACCTTTGATTCAAAATATTTTCCTGCAATAGTTTGGGCCCTGCTTAGCAGAAATCACTTTTTCTTCCAAAACATAAAAATCAGCTTCAGGCATCTTGAGAATGACTGAAGATACCTGGAAAGGAAAAAGACAAAACCTATGCATTGCAATCTACCGAAACGGAAGAATTCTGTGAAACCAGAAGAAAAAAACAACTCTAGTTCCACAATGACTCTATACCCTATTTAAGCAGTAATTACTACTATGTGTACAGTAATTTAAAAACAAAAAACCAACAAACATGTTCTTGTTGAAACCTCAGTCAAGTTTCAAGCTTTACTTTCTTTTTAGTGTCATTCCAATACTGCTTTCTAGAATGCAAATGAAGGTGACATTATTCTACAATCCCATGAGTAATACAGAAAAAAAGCAGTTAAGCCTTAGGCGTGTTCTTGCAAGTGTACAGTGTATTAATACTAATGCAGAGTAGCAGGAGGAGGGTGGAAGGATCCCTTTACGAGCAAGACTATCTCTGTCTTTGTAAAAGCCCTGAAACAGGGCTTGACAGCTGAGGGCTGGGAAGGATGTGTCCCGTGTGAGTTGCAGAAAGACACTGAAGCTCAGCCATCGAGTGTGACACTGTAAGAAAAATCATGGGGCTTCTGACCAATGCTGGGTTCTTTTGGTGGCGGGCTTATAAGGTGTATTGAATATAAAGAACCATTTTGCAAATGTCATACAGATTCTTTTTTTTATTTTACAGGATTTGTAAGGACACTACAAAAATTAAACTAGCAAAAGAGCTCCAATGTATAGCTTGCAAGAAAACTATCTCAGGAAAATTACATGCATGTTTACATTCTTGTATACAACAGTTCTTAAAGGGTAAGTGCTGAAAAGAGATTTTATGTATGTAGTTGAACAACTCTTCAGATCTTCTGCTGCTATTTCATGACCTCATAATATTTAAAAAAATATAAAAGGTACAATGCTATTTAGTGCCTAAAAAGATGGAAAAAATGTGTCAGTACTTTCAACTGTTAATAATCTTGAGTATAGTATTTAGTCATCTGCAAAATAAGTAACTACACAGTGGTTTTACAAGATTATACATAAACTTTACTAAAGAATTGCATTTATAGTGCATTACAGTAATGCAAGTTAACTATGAGGATTGTTTAACCTGAAAGTAGTAAGATGAAAAATATTTTAATACCTCTTGATCTTTAATTAACCTTTTTGAAAATCTTTCACTCAGCTGAAGTTTTTTTTCTTTTTGTCTTTTTCTTTCCTTAGATACACTGAATATTAAGTCACAGTGGTTTTGACATTGGCTTTATCTTGAAAGAGGAACATTTTCACTAGGCTTTGCAAATCCCAAAAGCTCTGTTTTCCCTGGGTTGACTTATGCCGGCAGGTGTTTTTCCTCGCAGCACTGTGATGTCACACAGCTCCTCCTCAGATACTCTGTGCAGCACTTGCAGGGGGGCAGAGCTCTGCTGCGGAGAGCGTAACTCGCCGGCACTGTGGGCCATCCCTGCTTTGATCCGTGTCTGGTGAACAGGTGCCCTTCTGTTCTGTAACAGGCTTTTGAAAATTAGGTTTTTAGAGACAAACCTGAGACGGAGTTGAGACAAACCTGTAGGTGCGGGGATGAGCTCTCCGCCGGGAAAGAGGGCCCTTAGTCATGAATTTTCAGAGCAGAAAGTCGTAGCTCGTTGGGGGAGGCCTGTCCTGGCTGGAGTCCGCGCGAGGAAAGGCGGCGGCTTCTCGCCGTGTGAGGAGCGGCGGCGCAGCGCTGCTCCGCTGCCCGACCGTTTGGGCTCGCCTCGCGCGTACCGGCGACAGGGACGGGCGCGCTCTCACCGCGCTGGCCCCGCCCGCCGCCGCCGCGGGCGTTGGCGCGGAGCCGCGGGGCCCGGACCGCCCCCCGGGGGAGCCGCCGCCAGGAGGCGGCCAGAGGGGCGGCCCGGCAGCGCCAGCCCGGGGCGCGGGAGGGGACGGGGCGCCCCGCGGCGCCGGGGCCGCGCTCCAGTTCCTCATTTCCCTCCCGCAGAGCTCCGCGCCGCGCCGAGCACCGCGCGGCGATGATGGAGCGCGACCGCAACAAGACGCTGCTGCTGGAGCTGCAGAGAGCCGCGGGCACCGGGAACGACCGCTGCGCCGACTGCGGGGAGCCAGGTAAGGGGGCTCCGCCCCAGCCCCGCTGCCCCCGGGCCCGCCCGGCGCGTTTGTGACAGGAAAGTGGGGGGAGTGAGGGGCCTGCCGGGCCCCTCGGGCTGTGCCGCCGTCCAGTCCGTCCATCCCCGGTCAGCCTCCCGGTGTGCCGGTCTCTGTTTTACTCGGTCCCTGGAAACGGCGCCCGGCGTCACCTTCCACTTCAGGTACCACAGAGGCAGGAGGCGGGAGCAGGTGGTTTCCCGGGGCGGGCGGTGCCCCGCGGTCCCGCTCTCGGAGGCGGCCCTTCAGGCGGGCCCCGCGGGGCTGCAGGCAGTCGGGACATGGCTCTCCTCAGCCCCGCAGGGCCAGGAGGGGCGGCGGGAGCCCCACGGGCCAGGAGAGGACAGCGTGGGAGAGGAAGTGGCCTCAGCACACCAGCAGCTTCCCTAGAGTTATTTGTAGACGGTGCAAAAGGCCAGAGAAGGAGAGTGTGGGGGGTGGTTTTCTGGCTCTGAGGGGAATGTCTCTGCACTAGGTTTGGCGCAGAGAAAGGCGCCAAAGAGCCTGCTGGAAAGCCCGCACCGAGCTGGCACCCTGCGCTCGTTTGAGGTGGGAGTCACCCCCACCGAAGCGAGCAGTCAGTCGGTAGCCCACAGCAGCTGGAAGAAGACGACAAGTAGCTTCTGTTTGATGCGATAAGGGAGAATTGGAGGGTGACACAGCGAAAGGGATGGTCCGTGGAAATGGTCTTGCCAGAGCACTCAGAACCGCCTCTAAGCATTGACCTGTTAAGGCTGCTTCGGGGGATGCAGCAGCAGGAGCTTGCGTGGGCAGGGGACCTGAGTCCTCGCTCTAGCTGATCGTACTCTGTTGTACTCTCAGTAGTGCTCACTGTCTGCAACATCCTTCCATTGTTAATTCAGCAACGGCAGCTTTCCACGCAGAATAATTAGCTTGGCTGCATCACCGCTTGGCTGCCTCACCACTTGGCTGCCTGTACAGTCACATTAATTTTTAAACAAATAGTCAGTGAAAGAACCTACAAATGCAGGGACCGCATTCTTCATTGGGGAAAGCAGGTGCTGTTCCTCTGAACACAGTGAAGTGACAGCCATAAACAATGGGGTGGCACTTGATGTATTATGTGTGAAGCTGGGGCTGTGCATCAAATGTGCTTTCTTGCTCTTGCCAGTGGCTGTGCCTTTTCCTGTGTATTAGTTCATTCTTTGTGTTTATATCTAGATCCAGAGTGGGCTTCTTACAAACTTGGAATATTCATTTGTTTGAATTGCTCTGGAATCCATCGCAATCTTCCTCAAATCAGCAGGGTCAAATCCCTTCGGCTTGACTTCTGGGAGAACAGTCTTATAGAGGTACAGAAGAAAAAGCAGTAATGCCAAATATAAATGTATGTAGAGATGCACTGAGAGTTATGGTGAGGGTGAGCAAAAAACACAGTGCTCCCTTTGGTACAAGTTTCATTTGATGTTTGTGACATGGTATTGATTTTGTAGTTGCACACTAACTGTAACTTCTTTTGTATTTCAGTTTATGAAGAAGCACGGGAATCTCTGTGCCAAAGCTAAATATGAGGCGAAAGTCCCTCCCTACTATTACATTCCCCAGTCCTGTGATTGCTTGTAAGTTGATGGTGTATTTATTGCTGCAGACCTTTACAGCTATTGAACTCCTGCTTCCCTCTACAGGTCTCGCTGGTTGGTTGGTGAAAACAGAGTAGAGGCAGATCAGCTTTATTCATGTTTTCCTCTTTCAGGGTTTTAAAAGAGCAATGGATTAGAGCTAAATATGAGCGTGAGGAATTTGTTGCCACCCGAGTCTGCCAAGATCCTTGTTCTGCAGGTAAAAGTTAGGATTGTCAGGGGAAAGGTGTTAGCCTTAAGGCCAACAGCACAGTGTTCTGTTTGCAACTTTGAAGATCTTTAATGTTGGTTTGTCATATTTGAACTGTTGGATGTGCAGGCCTTGCTTTGAGTCAAACTTTGAGAAGACGCTCCTAAGAAAAGGCACTTAGACAAGTGCAAGGGTGTGTTCAGATCTTACAGTTCTCTAGTTCTCCACTGATTTTTTTCATATGAGGTGAAAATTCTCAGATGGAGAAAAGACTTGAAACTCTGTGCCACATCACCATTTAGATAAACAAACCTGCTATTGTGCTGCCCTTCTCTGACACTTACCTTGGTCCGGTCTGCAGGTAGCCGTGAAGGATTCCTCTGGAAGCGTGGGCGGGAAAGCAGACAGTTCCAGAAGAGGCAATTTTTCCTGTCAGCAAGGGAAGGGGTGATGAAGTACTACACCAAAGAAGTGAGTTCCTCAGCCAGAGCTGACCGTAGGTAGCTGGTCAACATCCATCCCTAGACCCTGCTCTTCACTAGCAAAAAACAGCATAAGTAGCTTTGTCTCTAGTTTTCCACCCAGGCCAGGAGGAGCCCAGACATTTCCCCATTAACATATGTGGTGTCTTAGGCAATTGCTCTTTTGGATTTAGCCCTTTTCCTCATCACTTATCTTAACCCTGCAGCCTCCTTTTGCTAAGTGAACAAAGGAAATGGATACTGGCAGTTGAACAGCAAGATGAAGAACAGATCTGTTAGCAGCTGTTACCTCTTATATTACCAAAATATTCTTTCATCAACTGCTGCGGCATCATCCTCAACATGTCTCCCTTCCGTGGGAGAGTGTAACTAATTGTTCTTCAACTATGAGGCTGGAGATAGAACCCATCCCTTGCAATTCAGACACATCCCTCAAATAGTGACCCAGCATTTGTCAAGGAAGGGGAGTCATTCTTCGTGATTTTATGTAGCATGTAATTAAGGCTTAGATTTCAGGTATATCCAATATTCAGATATTTTAGGATGCCTGCTTTCTCTTCAGGAGGGATCTCGCTCTCATACAGCTTATCTGTCCTCCATTACCTTCCCTGAGAGCACTTTAATACAGTGATGGTTTTCATTTCACAGTCCAGAGGTCCAAAAGCGATTATCAGCATTGAGAATCTGAATGCAATGTTCCAGACAGAGAAAATCCAACATGCTCATGGGCTGCAGATCACATACAACACAGATGGTCAAACAAGGAACCTTTTTGTCTATCACGAAAGTGGAAAGGTAAATACCATGGAGATTTTGGAATGAGCAAGATGCTTAGATGTTGGATCTATATTTTGGAAGAGATATCCTGTTTCTGTAGGATCTGGTTTTATTTGAAGTCACTATGACATATAGAATATAAAGTTGCAGAATTTGACACTAATAACTGTAACATCTTGTTCCTGTTCTGTTGGGGCATATATTCAACTCCGCACCCTGAATAGTCTTAAGGCCTCAGTGGGGCACATATGTAAATCTCTGTAAGATAACTGCCTAACAGTTGTATACAATTCTGTGGTTATATTCTTTGAAGCCTTCTTGACATGGATAGACAGTATTGTTGTTCTGCATTATTTCCAAGTAAACAATGATAATTTTAAGAAGTATGTCTACAGGTTTTGTTAGATTCCTGTTTATTTCCTTGCCATAGTTCTCATGTCTTTCCAGGTACAAAGGTTTTTAAATAATCCATAACTGAATCAACTGAAAAAGCCTGTGTACCCAGACTTGGGTAACATGCTGAGAATGTTTGGGACTTCTGTGGAGGGGCATTTTTTAATTATTTTGGAGGCTCAACGTTTTTCAGGTGTCTGGGACGAGTCACTGACTCTCTCTGCCCCTTGGGGAGAAAGTACATCTTTGCAAAGAGGTCACAAGGAAGGAGAAAGGCTTTTTGGAGAGGCAGCACTCTTACTCCTTCTTGTTATTCTTATGTTTGTATTTGCTGTTTTCCCTAGGAGATTGTTGACTGGTTCAATGCCATTCGGGCAGCACGTTACCATTATCTCAGAACAACCTTCCCAACTGTCCCTGAGACTGAGGTGAGAACTGAACCGGGCTTGAAGCAGTTTATGCAAACATTGCATGGGAAAACATTTTCTCACTTCTGCCAGAGTCAGGTGCTCAAACAGCAGCATGTGGGTCTTGGAAATGGACAGAAGAGGCAGAAGGGAAGGCCACACTGGATAACATGCGAACACATAGTCAACATTTAAGGCTTAAAAGTCTCCCTGTGGTCCTTATAAAGTGTAATCTTTCAAAAACCTTATGTTCCTTCTTATTTCAGACTTACCTTTACTGAGCAGCCCAAAAAACCCCAAGCCCCAAAAGCCAGAATTGATGGTGATTGGCTTTGACAGAAACAGAACAGAAAAGCATATTTGAATGAGACAGACTTTTTTGTGTGTGTGTGTTTGTGTTCTCCTAGCTCATACCCAGGATCACAAGAAATTATGTCAAAGAAGGATATATGGAGAAAACAGGACCAAAAGTAAGTGCATACTTGGCAGTACACAAACAGGATTATTCCAGGTGGAGAATATTTGATAATTCTGTGATGTTTACTAGTAAATGATTTGTTGAGTGACTATATGCTTCCTGGGTTGATAAAAGATGTTCTATTCAAGCCTGTTGTGTGCTTTGGGATCGTGTTTTATTTTGTGTGGAAGTAAGACTGGGAAGAATAATCCTTCTTGAAGAGTGAGCAAGATGGATTAGCTGGCAGTGGACATGCAAAGTCCTGTTATGCAACACTAGATGGATTGCTGTATCTGCTAACTGCAGCTCCTGCTAGAATAGAACATCACATGCTGACTCCCCTACTTCCCTGTTTCTCTTAAACTCAGTAGCACATCAGTCACATCTGCTTATAGCAGCAAAATATGATTGAGCAAATTCTCCACAGTGAAGTCTATAGTTTCGGGTTTTTTGGGGGGAAGTATTTGGGCCACTACTCCTTGAAATAGGAGAGGGAGATTTCAGGCTCTGCTGAAGGAGGAGATAAAGATCTGAGTTCTTGTTTGAACATTGCCACTTCTTGCCTTGCTGTCCTCTTGAGTGAACCATGAGCCAAAGTCCCATTAAGAAGTTCAGTGGTGAAATGCTGATATTGAATATTCTGGGTGTTTGGTCCAGCTCAGTGCTAGTGTCTCTATACGTATTCCTGCAGGTACTTGCACAGAGAATATTCAGAGTTACAAGCATAAAAGTTTGCGTGTTTTTCTCCTGAGGCCTAAATTCTGCTGAAACTGAAGTTAGCCCTAGAAGAGGACTCTTCAGTTCAGCATGGAGCAATGAATAGCTCAGGGAATGGTCAGATGAGTGTAGTTGATGGAATTAGCACTTTTTAAGAAACCTACCATTTATCCCTACCATTGTGTATCCTGCAGTGCTAGGGACAACCCTCCAAACCAAAATGATGAAATTGATTGCACACTCTCCTCATTATATGGCCCAGGGATCATTCTCTGCAGTGCTTTCAAGTAATCAATTTTCTGCATCTTTCTTAATCCTGGTAATTCGACCAATGGTAGAACCAAACTTCCCTCTTACCCAAAGGATTGCCTTTGAATGCAGATCTCTAGTGTGAACCCAGGGAGAAGGGAGCTGAGGGCTGCACACAGCAGGGACTCGCCCGTTACCAGTTACGGGGATGAATGAACTCAAGCTCTGAGTCATTTAAGCAGTCCAGGGATCTGCCTTGAATACACCAAACTCCCCTTTGGGACTTGGTCTTTAAAGAACTTCTACTATCTCCTTACAGCAGAAGGAAGCCTTTAAGGTACGCTGGTTCTGCCTGGATTCTCAAGAAAGGAACCTGATGTACTTTAAAAATCCACTGGTAAGAGAAGTGTTCTTTGCTATTCCACAAGCCCCTTCATGAAGCTGGGTGAGGAGGAAGGGTCTGTTCTCATCCAGCTCTTCCAGTGACTGCGCAAGACTGAAGCAGGCTCGGTCTCAAAAGCTCATCTCCCTTGTCAATGGATCTCTTTGAAGCTGAGCTTTTTGGGAACTCTGGCCCTTACAGTGGCTGTGAGGAAGATTTAAGTCTCTTGAAAAGTAGCTGCTACTGCCTGTAGTGTTCATAGCCCACTCTCTCCCAGCCCTGTTGCCGTCGTGCCTGTAACGTTAGGCAAGATGAGCAATATGCCAGTAACAGAAGCTTGGCAGCCCCAATATCCTGCTTCGTACCACTGCTCTAGCCATGAGAATATCTTTGCTCCTTCTGAACACCCACCAACCAGCTCTAAAAGGGTGGGTCCCTATCTCCTTCTTCTGAGAATGCCCATTAGTGTAAAAAAAACTGTTGTGTTTCCTGCTGCCTGTCACCAAATTGGTGTCCCTTTCACGCATCCCCAGTTCCTGCTCCATGTCAAAGGATAGAGCGATGTCTGCTGGAGCTGCACTGGCTAATGGCTGCCTTCTGCTTCCTTCTTTCTAGGATGCATTTGCACAGGGCCAAGTTTTTATTGGAAGGCTGGATGAGGGATATGAAGTACGAGCTGGCTTGCCCCAGGGAGTCCGGGTGAAGAAGAGGAAACCAGCGATCACTGTGGTCACGCCAGTGAGAGAGTTTGTGTTTATATGTGAGAACGACAGGGAGCAGAGGGAGTGGATAGACGCCTTAAATGGAGTCATTGCCCAGCCTTTGACTGGTTAAGACTAACACTGAGTTCTGGTGAACTGCACTTCTTGGGCTCTGTTCAGCACTGCTCTGTGGCCTCTTTCAGTTGGCAAGGATGGTGCTCAAGGCCCTGCGGTGACTCTAGTACAAAGGGCTTCTTCCTTCAACAGGCACGGGAAGGACGGCAACAGAGAAATGAGTAAGAGGGAGTGCAGATATTCAGAAATTATCTGTGCCCCTGCAGAACCTTGCTTGAAGTGCCTTCTCGCTTCCTACCCTTCTCTGCCTTTGAGCAGAGGCAACCTTCCCAGCCTGATGTAGGGATGAATCATCCAGTGTTGTGTTATGGAAAAAAAAAAAACAAAGTAAATGGAGAAAGTCTGACCCCAGAAGTGCTGGCATGCATTTCCTTGAGGACTCCTGCAGGTGCTGGTATATCAGCTCCTCCTTTTCTTGCCTTTGGCTGATGTCAGAAGGACTCCTGTACAGCCTGAAGGATGTTCTTGACAATCCAGCCAGTGGCATATATCCTGCCAGTGAACGGGACAGTGACAGAGAGGCAAAGATATCATCACCCATCAGGAAGATGCAGAGTGTCCTGTTGGATAGATCTAAGATACCAATTCATGCTGGAGTCACTGGATGTCCTTCTCAGGGAGGAGCAGAGTCAGGCAGCGACACTCCACCTGGCTGCAGCTCCTGTCCAGATAGAGACATGGTTGTTTTCAACAGAGTGGGTTTAATGTCTTTTACAGTGTTACATTTCTGGCACAGTAAAAAATAAAAGTCAAGTTTGATTTGTGGAGGATACTGTAATGGAATCATTCTAATGACATGTACACCAAGCTCCTTGCTTTTAACAGTCTCTGCTGTTTGACTTTTTTATGAGTGACAAATCCAACTTCTGAAGACCAAAGTTTTCCAAAGCAACCCCACATAGTGCCCCAACAAACACATAATTAGTACTGGATGAACGTACGCTGATCTGTCGCACCTCCTAAAAAACAGCTGAAGCTTATTGAGCTTGATTAGTCTGAGCATTGAAAGGCAGAAACTAGTTTTAAGTCTTTTCTTCAGTGACTTGTTTGAAGACACTCAATGAATGAGGACCAGCACTGGAAGTGGAGGGTGAGAGCCTCCTCCTCATGTACCACTTACGTCCATTCTGTGCAGGAATTGGTGAAGATTTGCGTTGGCTGATACAGCACACTGAGTATTTTCTTGCCTCAGGACCAAGTCTGAGATTTGGTTGTACCAAGTAGCCAGTCATCCAGATATTTAATTCTTCTTTTCAGATAGCCTTAGTTTGCAAATGAAGAGGAAGTCTTGCAGACTAAGTTTCTGACGAGGCTTCCACCTTTTGCTGACGATTGCCAGTCAGTCTGAGATACCCGGAATAGTCCTCTTCTGCAGAAATGAGGAAGTGTCAATACTTGCAGGGATTAGTGAGATTAACTCTTTTTTTTTTTCTTCCCCACAATAGTGCAGAAGAATTGTTTGAGTTGGATCATCATTCTGCCTGTCTCAGCCAGCTCATCACCATCCAACTCTGAGCAATCTGCAGCAGTTTTGCTTGCTGATATGCTCCTGTGAACTTCCCTGTGTTGCCACTCTCTCTCCCCACACAACCTGATTCATTAGCTCACATGCTGGTTCAGCAAATCTTAATCTAATGCTGTAGCTCTTGAAATCAATAGCAAAGCACCTTCTGACTTGTACGAGGAACAATGTCACTCTTCGTTTGGTTTGACATGTTAATTGTTTTGCTGAGATGAGCTGAGTAACCCAGGATGACCCTAGAAGAGTTCAGTCTATCCAGCAGCCTAAACTTCACACAGATGAGGCTCTGCCAGTCCCACTGTGCTGTGTCGCTTGCTCTCGGGCATGGGTCAGTAGACCAGCCATGTCAGCAACTCTGGTATGACTTGTTACAAAACTGGGATATTCCCTGTGAAAATGAAATCATGCGGATAACAGCAACTTTTTTTGGAGAGTCAATAGAAGCCAAGGCCAGGTCAGGGAGAGCTCTGCATCACAGTTCATTTCTACGGTCAACCCAAGCCCTCGGAGCAAGTCGCCAGCAGAGGAAGAGCGGGGCCGGTGCTGGCTCTGTGGCGGGCGAGGGGCGCTCCCCGGCTGGGCTGCCCCAGGAGAGCGGGGGCCGCAGCGCTGGGGATGGCCCCGTCCCGGTAACGGAGCCCACGGCAGAGCAGAGCCGGCCAGCCCCGCGCCTCCGCCCGTCCCGGCGCTCCCCCGGCTCTCGGGCAGGCGGCCGGAGCCCCGCGGGAGGCGGCGCCCGGGAAACGAAACTCAGCAGGGGCTCCGCTCCGCCCCGGGCCGGGCCATGGCTGCTGCTGTCGACCTCGAGCGGCTCCTGGGCGCCGTGGACCTGACCTGCACTTGCTGCCTGCAGTACTTCAGGGACCCGGTGCGGCTCCCGGGCTGCACCCACAGCTTCTGCCGGCGCTGCATCACCGCGTACTGCGGGGGCAGGCGGCGCGCCGGCTGCCCGCTCTGCCGGGAGGGCTTCGAGCTGAGGGACCTGCGGCCCAACCGCGAGCTGGTCGCTTTGGTGAACTTAATCCCGCAGGAGGTAAAGGAGGAAGACTTGGAAACACCGGATGAACTGAAACCCTCCGGAGCTGTTGCCTGCAGCCACCGGAGCTCGGCGGGGCGGCGACCTGGGG
The DNA here is from genome assembly GCF_013368605.1 of Nyctibius grandis. Taxonomy (NCBI): domain Eukaryota; kingdom Metazoa; phylum Chordata; class Aves; order Nyctibiiformes; family Nyctibiidae; genus Nyctibius; species Nyctibius grandis. Next base: position 9,488,762 of record NC_090672.1, read on the forward strand.
AGAAGGTACGGCCGGCGGCAGGCCGGGCTCCTCCCCGGGACGGCCCGGGGCTCCCCCCTCGGCACCCACCCGGGACGGCTCGGGGCTCCCCCCCCGGCACCCACCCGGGACGGCCCGGGGCTCCTCCCCGCGGCACCCCCGGGACAACTCTAAATGCTTCACCAGGGTCGTGAACACGGGGACATGGCTAGGATTGAGTTAACTTAATCTTCCTTTTCGCTTCCCCCCCTTCCCAGATATTTTGCATTTCCCATGCTAATATTAGCATTGTCATAACAATATCGTGTGTGTGTTGAGCAGATGGGTTTAGCTAAAGCAGTGTTTGGGGTTCACTGGTGGTGTTGGATCCATTGAGGACTGCATAGCTGAACTGGAGGAACTAATAGCTGTACACATTCATGTATGACAGTAATAACTAACTGTTCTTTGTGCTGGGTGTTATTTATTGCACCAACATAGCACTGGAGACTCCTGAAAGGACACATAACATTATTATACAGTACTACTGCTCCACCCAGCTGAATGGCACGAAATGGGACTGGTTCATTATCTAGATCTCTGCTTAAAATAACTCCCAAACTTGGAGGAGATGAGAAAAATCTATTGACCTTCATTATTTTAGCACATATGTATCTGAAACGTCTTCTTCAGACTCTGCAGTCGAGCAAAGGGCTGAAGCTTACAATTATATCTGAACATGTAATTCATGACTGTTGCATGTTGACTTCATTGTGACTATTCCCACTCAGAATTAATTTTGTCTTCCAGACCCTTCCTCAACCAGTCCAATGCTTAGCTCATGTCAATGATGGAGGGATTTTTATTATCCTGCTGCTTAACCTAGTCACACTTTCTTTGAGGGTTATATAAATAAATGGTCCAATGTGTTACTTTAAAGGAGGAAGAGGTATGGGACATCTCCAAGCAACTAGAAATGGCTACAGAGACCATCCACCTCTTGAGGAAAGATCTCAGTAAAGCAAAGGTACACATTGCACATTCATTAACTACAGTTAGCTTCTGTTTCCACTGCCACCTGGAGACGTGATTGACTCCAGCATAGCCTTCCAGCCCAGAGCAGGAATCTGCCTTTTTGTTTCCTTCTGTTGCTGTCACAACTCTGTTTTTGTTGATGAGAATGAGCTATGGCACCAGCTGTACTAACTCCTGTCTTGTCTGGCACAAAAGTCACTGGAGTTGTGCACAGCTGACTTTTTCTGCATACCCCAGGAGTAGCCTGAATGTTTCTGGAACTCTTAGATACAAAATTCAAATGATAAAGAGGGAATATTGATCTAAGTTGTCAAGCAAAGACTGCTGGCCATAAAGTAGTCACGATCCTTAATATGCCCAAAATCTCATTGCAGGTAATGCAGGATAGTGTCAAATATGTTTTATTCCTTTGAATAAAGGTAGCTGTTTTCTGGTTTGCAGGGGTCAGTCAAAGAGCATGTTAGATGGGGCAGTAGATTCTCATATTCCACACATCGTTTCAAACAACACAATGAACTCTGTGATTTCTGTCTTTCAGGAATATGCATCTCAGATCAAAAGCCAGATAACTAAAGATTTCTGTTGCATGAAGGAATATGTTGAAAGACAGGAGAGAAACACACTGATGTTCATTGAACAAGAGCAAAAAGCAGCTCAACAGAAAATTGAAGAGACTATTCACCAGCTCTGTGATGAAGTGAACACGCTCACAGACATCAAAGCCCAAACAGTAAGTGATGAAATGAAGTGGCAGAATACGAGTAGAAACTCTTAAGCTAAATGTCTTGGGTAGCTGAACATGTACAGAGCACTTTCAGGTCCCCACTGCACTATTCTCACTAGAGACAATGACACCAATCCCCAGATGTTGCAGTTACCAGGGAAAGTTTGGAGTGAGAAACTCAGAAGGAAAAAGTATTAGAAAAGGCATCGTCTGGGGATGCAATTCAGAACTGGTTTTGTTCCAAGGATGCTGGTGAGCTGAAGGGGGGACTGCATTGCTTAAATTCAGTCCTGAGTCAAATCTTAAGATAAGATCCTTTATCATCTTTTTATTTTCCAGAATATGCATATACATATATGTATGCAAGTTAAAGTACTCACAAAGTTATTAAATACTTTATAACAACTTTCTTGGGAAAATATGTCAAGGGCTCTCAAAAGAGGCAGTTAAAGCACTTTAAATTCTGTGCCTGCTTTGATGTTGAAAACAATGGCCAATGGTGCAAATTAGCTAGCAGGAATTTGGAGTGGTATTCACTGGGTGTGATGGTGCCAGGAGGCAGAAGTGGACGTCCAGGGCTAAGGCATGGGGGCCTACGTTGGAATTCACCTCCTGTCACTAGGTATTTCTATCTGATCCAGAGTCCCGTTACAGGCAATGAAGAGAAATTGGTACTTCTAGAGCCTGAGTCATCTGGCCTACTTGAGACGCCTACCTGCAAATGAGATTAATCAAGCCTTCAAAATGCCTGTTTCTTTCCACAGACTACAAAGGCAGACTAAGAGAACAAGCTCAGATGTAGATTTCCACAATTTCTAAATTTAGGCAAATGAGGCTTACTCTTTTGTGGGTGTTTTATGCTAGATCTCATACTGATACATTTTTAAACTTTTGGTTTGGGTTCTAGAACAAGAAGAAAGTTTAAAAAGAGAAAGTTTGTGTATATATATGTATACTTAAGGAAATTGTAATATATATATATATAAGAAAAATTAGTCCCATTTTTAGTTTCCTTGGGGAAAATGAAGTATTTTATTTTTTATTAAGAATAAGCTATCCTTTCTTATTTTCTGTAAGATTTCAGGTTAGTTCTCTCAGATAACTATCCTATAAAGAAAGCTGTCGATACAAAGAATAAGGTTTTGGAGAGATCACTGCTGTTTTTCCACTCTGGCTTTGTAATATCATCTGATATGCTAGATGAAATAACTGCTATTGTTTACATGTTCCCCTTGATTCTTTTATGTCATTATTAGAGTAACTTACCTGAGAGACATAGGTACAGAGGCTCACCTTCAACAATGAATAAAATTACACTTGATGAGAAGCTTGATGTTGTCAAAAGTGCTGTAGAAGATCTTAAGAGAAAGTTGGAAATTTTACTTTTGGAGAAATATGCTCGGCAGTTCCCAGCAGGTGAGTTTTCCTTATTTTGAAATCTCTTTTTTAGAGGGAGTGGATTTAGCAGGGTCCTGCACGTGACTCCCCTCAGCTCAGTCCCTTGTGTGGTGGGGTTGGACTGCAGTAATTTGACCCCACAGTAAAGATTTGTATGAAAGAACCCTTCTTACAAACGAGTAGGTCTGTCACTTCGGGAAACAAAAACTTCGGAGAAAACAGGTGTGCACGTGTGTGATTACTATAAAGTGCCTTAACACTTTAATTTTTTTGTATTTAGTGCAACCTCCAGACTTAGATCAGGATACAAATGTCTGCTCATTATCTCCAGAGTCTGCAGCTAAAAATCCAGAACCAATGATGCCAAGCCAGTTCTCTCAGTGTAAGTATGCAAGCCAGCGTGACTCTTCAATAACAACAAATGACTATAAGACTGTGGATTTGCTGAAGTAAACTGTAGTGACAGACGTCAGCAGGAGATCTGGCTGTTTACCTGAAGCATAGAAACACAATTAAGTTACCATGAATTAATCAGTTACTACAGCATAATGCAACACTATACCTGACTGCATATGCAAGATAAAAAGGATAAGAAACCTGTTTCATGGAGGTATATAAGCTGTGTTGCAGCTTGTGCTGGCTGCAGAGTCTGAGCTGGTGTATGGGCAGTTACCGCACCTTACCGATCGTTACGGTGTTAAGCCATAATGACTCCATTTGTTGTCTGAATTCTGCATCATTTTTACAGAAATATTTTTACAGTCAACACACAGTACTACAGCTGTAGCTTAAAACACAAACCAAATCTTTTTGCTGATAAAATATGCAAGAACATGTCCCAGTGAACAGATGACTATGTAAGTTTTATTAAGGTAAGCATCCCATTTATTATTAGCAAAAGAGTAATTATTTTATAAGACTGTGGTTAGGAATAAGATCCATCCTGTAGGGTGCTGACTACCTTCACCTTCCCACTGGAGTGCATGAGTCTGTCATTCATGTTCACTCAGTTGTCCCTGTTAAATGTTTCAGTATACTCAGGATACAGTCATTAGTGTTTGGTTGAGGATTCTTGGTGATTTGCAGGATTGAACTTTGATTAAGGTTTATTGTGTGATCATTGGTTTTCATTTCTGTTCTTGAGTAGGGATGCACATCCACTGTTACTTAGGGTGCATGTAAATACTGAGGTGATCTGTCTTCTTGTTGCCTGCAGGTGAGAATATTTTCCTTTCTCTCTTCTAGGGGCAGATGATGTGACTTTTGATCTCACAAGAGTATATGAGCGCTTAGCAATCACAGCCCAGAACAGGAAAGTGATGGTTTCCAGCTACCCGACTGGTTATGAACCATCACCCAACAGATTCTGCATCAGCCAAGTGATGTGTTCCCAGAGCTTCTCTGCTGGCTGCCACTACTGGGAAGTAATTACCAAGGACAGTGATGGTTGGGCTGTTGGAGTTGCTCATGAAATGATTGGTAAAAGAGACAAATTAGGAAGAACAGAGCATTCCTGGTGTGTGGAATGGCTAGGTGCCAAAAAGCAGCTGTCAGCATGGCATAGAGATCAAGAAACATTTTTACACAAGGATAAACCATTGAAGGTTGGAGTTTTCCTGGAGCTACAAAAGAGGACTGTGTCATTTTACTCCATCACTGACAAAGAAATGCTTTTGCATACTTTTGAAATCAATACCTCAAATCCTCTTTACCCTGCTTTCTGGCTATATAGTCTAGAAAGAAATGGATCGTTAACTATAAGTCACACAAATAGCAGGTAAAGCCCGTTCAGAGAAGTGACAATTTTGGCTATGACTGCAGAGCTTCTAGACAAGCTTCAGCGTTTAGCACAGGAATTTCCCAAGGAGGGTACAGCTACCCAGGCTTTCCTGGAAATCAGCAACTGATACTGTCTGCTCTGCTTTTCTTCATGTTGTGCTTTGGTGTAGCCATACTTCATTAAAGCAATTCCAGTGTATGCTAAAGGTGGTAACCATCCCGGTGGGAGTGAGGTGGATTTCTTGAGCAGCTTTAAATAGCCCCAGGATATTCCAAGGAAGAAATGCACCAAGGAAGCTCTGAGGTTGGGGATAAGCCCTTCACACGGACCTCATTTTACTACATTGATCCAAAAATTGTCTGAGAACAGGTGATGCCATTTCATTCTGTCAAGTGGGCTTTCTTTAGAAAGATCTGATTGTGTAAGGAATGCTCAGAGGGCAAGAATGTTACTGATCTCATGCATTAAAATCTTTATCTTTAGAGTAGGTACTAACCTAAAGGAAATAGGCTTTGTATTTGAGGACCTGACACTTCAGGGAGGTCTCCCAGGAGAATATCCTGTCTCACTGGCACTGTATGTTATTCTAGGCTTGCCCAGGCCAAAGGGTTGTCAAACCTGGTGGTGGTGTGACCATAGGAATGGTTTTGGAAGCAGATGTTTTCAAATGTGTTTGTACCAGCTAATAAATCATGCAGCCACTTTATTGCTCTTTTAAAGAGCCAGCAAACAGGACTGTGTCGTGGAAAGGACCATCTTTTCTTGCCAGAGAGCCTGAGGAAACCAGAGGTTCTATGAGTTTCCTTGACAGCGTACAGGCAATGTTTCTGCCCTTGTTTGTCGCATCTTTCTGGCTTTATGGAGGTCCCTGTTGTCTGTGTGGGGTGAAGGGGCCAGAGCTGAGATCCTGCAAAACCTACTGACAGCTGAGTTTCTGAGAGGACCACTGCTTCATGCAGCAGACTGAAAATAGAGTTCCCAAGAAGCAGAAGCTTTTTCAGGAAGACAGTGGCATTCCAGAATGAACACAAAAAGGCGAAATTTAATGTGAATAAAGCATGTGGGATTCCGCTAGCTCATGTAGCCAAATGGAGCTCCATGGCTTTTAAAGTCATTGACAGAACTGCTGATAATCTTCAAGGTTACTCTCCTTTGCTGTCACTGAACACTCTGAAAGCACTTCGGACTAAATGCACATCTGTAAGATCCCAGAGGTGTGTGTATCAGCTTCTACAAGAGTGGGAGCAGCTCGCTCTGGGTGTTGCCAACACCGTAATGCACAGCTGCTGCCTCTTGTTCGGACTGAGGTGTCCTTTCCAGGTCCCTCTGAGAAGAACAGCGACAGCACGATGAACTCACTGGGCACCTCTAATTTTCCATATCCCACCTGCACCGTACTGCCCAGGAGCAGCAATTTGTTATGGTTTGATCATAAACTACCACACAATTTTAAAGGGAGTGTGTTGCGTCGCTTCTGATGTGTTCCAGCGCATGGACGCGCTCCCTTGGCTGGCGCACCCCCGCAGCCAGCATCGCTTCATTACGGTACATGAAATCCGCATCACGGCTACTTAAAGGCAGACACCGGGGTCGCGGTCCCAGGGGAGCCCAGAGCAGCGTCCCCTCAGAGGGCGCAGCCTCGGCCCGCGCGCTGCCCGCCCTCCTTCCCGCCCGGGCGCTGAGGGGCGCCGGCGCGACCCGCCTCAGGGCGGCGCGCGGCCTGGAGCGCCCCGCGCAGCCGCACGCAGGCGCGCGGGCCGCCGCCACCGGAGCTGTCCCTCACGGGCCGCCGTAGCCTGCCCGCTTCGCGGCGGGGAGGAGGCGGCGCGGGGGGGTCGCGGCGTGAGGGGATCCCAGGCCGCAGCGGCTGCGCTTCCCCCGCCGAGCCCGATGTGAGCCGCCCCGCGCCGGGGCCAGGGAGCGGGGCCATGAAGAAGGACGTGAGGATCCTGCTGGTGGGAGAACGTGAGTGCGGGAGGGGCCGGGCAGGGCGGGGGCCGCGGCTGCGGGGCAGGGCGGGGGCCGCCGGGGTGAGGGAGAGCTGCTGTCGCCATGCCGCCGGCTGTCAGATCGCCCCGCTGCTGCGGGCCGGGAGGTCCCTCATCGCTGCCCGGGCTCCTTCGCCTTGGGGCCGTGAGCCCCGCCCAGGGCGCCCGGGAGAGGAGGGGAGCCCCGGCCCTGCTTGGCTGGCAGAGGTCGGGGGCTCTGTGACCGCTCCGTGCTTGATCGCGGCGGCGGGAGGGATGCGCCGGCGGGGCCAGGGGCCGGTGCGTGCGCTCGGCCCGGAGCTCCCGGCTTCTGGCGTCCCTTGGCTGGGTACCGCGCTCGCAGCATGGATTTCAGTTTGCGGAGTTGGTGCGCTGCTTGGACGTCCCTGGAGGGGAAAGCGGGATGAAATTCGTGCCCTGTATTGGCCCACGTCCTGTTTAAACTGTTCTTTGTGGAAATCAAACTTAAATCGTTCTTTTTTACTGAGTCTGGAGATCATAAACAATTCTGTGGCCAGATGTGCTCCAGGCGGTTATCAGTCGGGTGTTGTGGACTTGTGGTTAGGACAGGGCCAGGGAGTCCAGATCTCTGCTTCTGCCATTAACTTACTGTGTGACCTTGAATAAACAGCACGTACTTATGTGCATGCCAAAGTTACAGTGTGTCTGTGTTTTTTCATATGTTCCTAAAATTATGTCCTTAAGTTCACACTTAGGTACCCAAATAAGTCGCTAGGCTTTCAAAGATACAGCTTCTTACTGATGTAAATAGCAACACGGAGGTTCTGTTTTGTTAGTTTGTAAAATGCATTTAAGTTCCTTACAGGTACTAATAGCACATAATTACCAAGTGTTATTAGTAAAATTACCCAATTATACTAAGAATGTAGTACTACTAACAAAGCTTTCCTGATAATTGAATGCCTTATACATATTTATAGTGCATTTTATGTAGTTATTTTATAGTGGAGGTTGGCTCTGTCTATACTGCCTAGAAAGATCCTCTGTGACTTTCTTTAGAGAGAATTCTTCAGGGAGATGGTACTATGCAGAAAGAATTAACTCGTTAAGCTTGTATTTGGCTAGTTCTACAGGACAGTTTAGTTAGAAATGTATTTGTGCATTTGAATACACAGCTGAACTCTTCAGAATATACACCTAATTTACCTTACTTTCTTTGGCAGTAGTGTGTTCTGAACTGGCTCTGTGCAGTGGTTTAAGTACAGGTGTAACAGGTGCTTTGATTTGGCAGTCAGGTTCACAGCGTGTTCAACTGAAAATTTCAAAGATACAGGTCTCTTAAATATAGCAACATGTAGTACATGGCACATATCAGGGATTGTGAGCATCTTTATAGTATATTTTTGTTGGAATTGTAATGAACAGAAGGGAGAAATTTGTTTTATAAATCAGTAAAAGTTGTCAGTTATACTGTTAGTACTGTTTTGTATACATGTGTTTTATATATATTAGTCTGAAACCACAAGTTAGTCTAGACCAGGTAATACTTGATAACAGCAGACGGTCAGGTTCAGGCTCTGAAATATCATGTGAAGACCTTTTGTTGCAAGCCTGTTCCAAAACACAGCCTTTTTCATCCCCAGTGTCTACATTTTAGGTTTAAGATTGTTTTAGTCTTAGTATTCAGGGTGCAAACATCATTTTTTTTATAGCTAGTAATTTTCAGAATATGTTCATGTTATTTTATGCAGCATGACCTAAAAGGCTTACATAGGAGGAAAAAGACAAGTTAATTATCACAAAGTGCTGTGCTGTTTTCTTCATCCTAGTCAGCCAGTATTGTTTAGGCTGTTACTTCTAAGACTATAAACAGAACTGGAAAGGCAAATGGTTGACCTAGATTCAAGTAAAATAAACCAAATATCCACACTTGAACCTATGGATTTCCATAGAAGACAGCTCTAGAACACTTGGAAGTGTATCAGAAGCTTCTAAATACTGAGCATCTTTACTAACCGGCAGTTCATAATCTTCTATTTTCAGTCATATAACATTAATGAAATTACTTTCTATATCTCAAAGCCAACATGTTTTGTCACCATTTCAAATTAAAGCTGTCTTGGTCAGGTGCAAAGTGTGCTGCACCATTTTCAGTAATTATCTAATAACTTGCCTATCAGAAAAGTACTTATCTGTGGAAATAGGAGAGTTTTTAAAGTTCTTTTGATTCTGTCAGGATGAAACTTAAGATGTGGTTTATGCAGGAGGACACCTGGCAGTGTAAATTAGGGTTTTAGCTCATGTGAGTATCTTTGATGAAAACACAACCATACTGCTGTTAAGAAGCCTGCATCTTACTGCTCTCCAGCTAGTACCGCTGGTGAAGAATTTACAACTGTCCTCCCTAAGGAATTCCCTTTTGTGCAAGACCAGGATTTGATTCCCTTCTGGATGGAATGCAGAAGTGTGAAATGGATCTTAAGGTTTTACAATAAAAGAATTATGAGAGAATTGTTGTCATCCATATTTAGTGTGTTTAAACAATAGTTAAAAAAAGCTTTAACATGGTCAGTTGGAAAATGTTTTTAAAATACTTGCCATTTTAAGTTGGGATGCAACTATTGAGTGTAACATTATCTAATCTCTGTTTTTAATGCTTTTGCAGCCAGAGTTGGGAAGACATCACTAATTATGTCTCTTGTCAGTGAAGAATTTCCAGAAGAGGTAGAGCATCCTGATTTGTTTTCTATGTTTTATTTCTATCCTGTTGTATAATTTTTTCAAAGAGTAAGTTAATAGGCTCTGCTTTAAAATAATGTTTCCTATTTAGAAAAAAATAAAGTCTAAAACTGGGAGAGAGGTGTAGGTTAGTTTAAATATATCTCTGCGTGAAGATCAGGAATTTAAATTTTACCTAAATTCCTTTATTGCTTTTCACGTGGTTATTAAACTAATTTTTTGATATCTGAGGAATGTTCGTGTTTTTTTAAGCAGTTGAAACTGATCATAACTGGCAGCATATTTCAACATTAGACACTTGTAAATGGGAAAGTGCTGAAAGAGGCAAGACCCTCTTTTTTTTTTGAGTGTTGTCTATGAAGAACAAGTAGATTGAAAAATGAAGGAGAATGAGGAATTAAAATGGCACATTGTGTAACTTATACTTAGCCATTTTTTGTAACTGAGACGTTGCCTTTGTTTCTATTTTTGAAGAATGTTTTCCTGACTGTTTTGAAGTAAAAAAATGCTGAAAACTTACTGCTTTCTTCCAGAATAAAAGTAAAGCTACTTCTACATTTTATTCTTTTAAAAGAGCAGCACATAGTTCTCTTTATACCATGAAAAGAGCTGCAGCTGCTGCAAATAGTTAAGCTTTTTACATATAAACATGAATGTTTATTTTTTCTGATCACAAGTCTTAAAATAGACATCATGTGCTGCTCTTTGAATCTACACTGTGCTGTGTTTAATGCAAATCAGTAGGTTACCACAGTTCATGAGTCAAGATTAGATTGTTAACATAACTGAATTTAGTTCCCAGCCTTGCAGGTAAAAGGGAGCTCCAGTTTCTGTTTGTTCTTAAACTGCTCAGGGACCCATTCCTTTGACAAGTTGTTTGTTGATGTATTTAATGAATTGTAGGCCTCTGTTCACTTCTCAGCTTCTTCCCACTGTATAATGTAGAATATTTCTCTAAATGCATGTTGAAAGAAAAAGTATCATTTATATATAACACAAAATCTTCCTGAAATTACAGAAATAACTTAAACAAAATACTGCATCCTATATAAACTGCTGAAAGAGACATGTACAATTCCTGCAGGTCAGTCATGCAGATCAGAGCTATACGGGTGTCTGTAACAGGCATTTCAGACTTTGAAATAGTGTTTAATGTACTGGGTATTATCAATAATCATTCTTGATGAAGATGTAAATAGAGCCTGAAACTTTACAAGGAGCCATTCTTCCAGTGATTGGCTTCTCTTTTTTCCCTTTTTTTTATTAAAAGAAGACCAAAGTATCATGACAGTTCAGTGTCAGCAGGTAAAAGGCAAGAAATAGCTGTGCAGGAAGTTTTCATTAAAATTAGGTTTAAGTTCATTCTTCCTGAGTATGGATTAGTGTTCTCTGGAAAAAGCACCCAGCAATCATAGCTAGTTTACAGTATTTTGCAGAACACACTTTTTATTAGTATTATGTTTTGCTTTGCAGGCTTTTCTAAACTTAATGTTTAGCACTCTGTCAGAAGCAAGGAAGTTGTCAGGTTATGATTATGTAAAAACTGAGACTTGTATTTTGTCTGTCATGCGTGTTTGCTGTATCTTGATATTTCTTTTTTGTTCAAAAACTCGTGCTGTTCACAGGGGTAGTTCTTGTACTGATTTCAGCAGGAGTAGGATCAAGGTATCTTATGCAAAAATTAAAACCTTTAAACATAGATTAAGCAGTATTTAATTTGTCAATAATGGCATGCTAACTCTGATGTTACTCTCCTGCTAAAGAATGTGTAGCCCTTTGAAGTAATGGGTTGAATTTGATAACAACCCAAATTTTAGAACCTTTTTATATATGACATTTTTGTTTAAAGTAAATTGCAATTAAAGTTTTGTTTATAGCTTTCACTGTTATAGCAGCTCTCTATAGGTAGTTTGGTATAGCGGATTTGAGTTTTACAGAATCATTCATTAAATCCCTTAACAACATTGCTTTCTTGCAAAGCGTGCAGGAAGTTCCTTATTCAGTAGATAGACCCATAAAGGTGAGGAAGTAGCAGTGACTTTCAGTACGTTGCAAAAAAAAAAAAAAAAACCAAAACCAAAAGTACTTGAACTTCTATAATAAGCTATTATATTTAAAGCTGACTAATTGACAGGTGTATTATAGTATATGACTGGTTTTGACCATCTGGATTTTGTGGATTATCTTTAAAGGCTTTTTCTTGCTGTTTCTTTACAACCCAAGGTTCCGCCACGAGCTGAAGAAATCACCATTCCAGCTGATGTCACCCCTGAAAGAGTGCCAACCCACATAGTGGATTATTCAGGTAAGGACTGCACGATACCGTTACTGTTTGACTGATTCGATATGGAATTGTTTATCTAACTCAGTAGCCTCTTTAGCAGTTGCACTGGTATGGGACCAAAGCTGTGTGTAGGAAAAGACTAGATTAAAGTAGAAACTCATGGGATAAAACTAAATCGGATGATGATGGCTGGTCCTGTTAATTCAAAGCCTAACATTAACTGCTGTCGGTACTTCCATGAAAGACAGTGTAGCAATATTCCAGTGAAGTTAGTGTTCTTTGTGTGACAGACATATTCACAAGCTCAGACAAAGGCGGGTACTTTCATGGAATTCAAAACTATTTTTCTTTTTTTTCAGTGAAGAATTTACTAGAGTGCAGGAGACTTTACATACATTATATTCTATGTCTTTCTAGATTTCTAGGTTTGGACACCTTATCCTTTTGTGTCACTTTTATATTTTGTATTTTTCTTTTCTGATATATTCTGATCTCCTTGACCTTACTGAATAGATACATAGGCTCTGTATCAAGGTTCCTATGCTATCATAAATACATGCAACTGTTGCACAGCTAGAAAAATCCTCCCGCCATTTATAACAGAAGCCAAGAATTGGGCCATTTTAGCAGATTCCTTCCTGCCTTCTCTCTCCCACCACTGCTGAGGAAGTGTCTTTGGTGTGTTTATCTATTTAGAACAAAGAAATAATGCGGGGTTTTTTGTTGGACTTGAGCTTAAATATATGTGGAGTGAGGTTTTTTCCTATTGGATGAAATGTTTCATAGATTTGGTTAATAGAAGCTTGGTCTCACTCAAAAAAAAATCATTGACATGGCAATAAAATTAATATCTGTTAATAGTTAGGCCATAGTCTGTTGTAAAAGTTTACATTATAGAACAATGTTGCTAGTTATTATCCCAGGAAGGGGCTGTTGATAAATGTGGATGGATGCAAACTATGACTTATTTCAGAGAGAGCCTGTCTACAAATGTAATTATTCCTCTTTAAAATAGCTGCTAAAAAACTTATGTGCAACAGACTGTTTCTGTCTTGTGAGTTAATGGATCAGTTTCATTATTGTTACAGCAGAAACACTCTTTAGTGCCTTTTATAAAAAGACATTTAAATAATGAGCTTTCACAAGGCTGTTTTGTGAGTATTGTGAAATACCCTAGTTCAGTTTCTTAGGTTTTTCAGTTTTGTTCACAAAAATATTTAGTATTAATGAATGGCTTGTTCTGTTGAATGCAGAAGCAGAGCAAAATGATGAGCAGCTTTACCATGAAATATCACAGGTAAGTGTATTTTAGTGTTTACTAGAAAATAGTTTCTGCTTTTGGAGAGGTCTTTCCTTTTAAGTTCTCTGCATTAGATGGGCTTCAGTTTGAATTGAAGAAAAAAAACCTCTCTTGCTTTTTCTTGCTTGGCATTTCATTTTGTTTTGTTATGTGCCCTGTGCTATGGTAAACCTTCCTCTATTTAAGAAAAGTAGGTACTGCCACTGGGTTGATGAATTGAGCTTAAGCTTTGTCCTTCCAAGTGAAACGACAGAACCTAAATATCTTTTAATGAGTAGGCCAAGGGGTTGACAGTTTTTGTAAAGAAATAATCCTGCCCTGGAAAGATCCATTTCACTTCGTTCTGTCATGTTGTACTGTTGCATTTATGAACAGCACAGGACTCTTGGTAATTTTATAATTCCTTCTGTTTCCTATTTTCAGTTCTTTCTGAGCACCTTTGTGCATTTTCTGTACAGTCTGTCGTGGTGGTGGGTTCCACTTCTGGCATTTAGTTTGGTGCTTGAGTGGAGGCTGCAAATTATGATTCTTCAGTTTAGATTTCTTGGTAGCATAGGTCTCACTGCAGGCATAAACTGTGAATGTCACACTGCAAGACAGGCTGTTTGTCACTTCTCAACATATAAATTACTTGGTTTAAGCTGTTGTTCAGGCTACAAATAGCTTAAACAAGTCAGGGACACAGTTTTTGACTAATGGTGGGACTGTTGTTACTCTGATGTTGTTACTTACGGTTCTTAATTGTCTCTGCTCTAGAGACTCTAAACACTGGAATTCCATGCCTTTCCTTTCTTTTCATTTTAGGCAAATGTGATTTGTATAGTATATGCTGTTAACAACAAGAATTCTATTGATAAGGTAACACATTTTATCCAGTTATTGCTTGAGATGTAACTTGTGCACTGTTAATTGTTGGCAAGCTGAAAACTGTATGACACATTTAAAATGCATAAGATGGTGTTTGAGATGAAGTTGTCAAGAGAATGTACAGATGTATTATTGCTTCTGGTCCATTTCAACATCTGAGTTTTCAGTTGTTTCAGTCATCTGAGAAAGTTGCTCATTAATCAGTTCTGGTTTTTATTTGTTTCCTCCTTTGTGGGTAAATATGTGCAGCCTTTGGAAAGAAGCAGTAGCAGTTGTAGTCAGACTTGTGCACGGTTCAGTCATATTAAATTTGAAAATGTGTTTTTCGTGTTTGTTTTTAATCCCACTTTAGGTAACAAGTCGATGGATTCCTCTCATCAATGAAAGGACAGACAAAGATAGCAGGTGCATAAGTAAAGATGAGAAGTGTGAATTAGGCTGCACATCGATGGGTGTCAATGGACAGTGTTGAGGATGTTAATTGTTTAAGAAAATCAAATTCTAAACGTAAAGTTTATATAAGAAGTCCAAGCAACAAGAGATTTAAAGTATGTAGGTCTGTTACATATGCCAGCAATGCTATTTATTTTGAATTTCCTGGGCAGCTTTTACCAGGTGTGTTTATATTTGTTATGGTATAACTAGTTTTGACTACATGGTCTGTATAGCTTTTCTGCTGATGCTGGTTATGTATAATAACAATATGATTTGTTACTTTTAACTGTGTCATTTTTGTAGTAACAACAAGAAGTACATTTCTGTCTAAGTGTGTATCAAAACAATTTACTTAAAACTGCTGTCATTTAGTTTTGCCTGTTGGCTGCCAGTGATATTTAATTACATCATGAAAATAACATAACGGCTTCTGGTGGGAGGTAGAATGCTAAATTAAGATAGATCTTTCTATCCCTCTGTCTTTAAAGCTCTTAACCTTTTTTTTGTTTTCAGGCTGCCTCTTATATTAGTTGGGAACAAGTCTGATTTAGTGGAATATAGCAGTATGGAAACTATCCTTCCCATTATGAATCAATATACAGAGATAGAAACATGTGTAGAGGTATGCAAGACTTTCTGAAGTTAGAATGAGTAACAAAAAATACATTATTGCCATGCGTGTATGGCAACTTTTTAATAGAAAAGGTGATTTTTTTTTTTTGTTCAAAATAAAATATTCAAATATAAGTCATTATCATCCTGAGTTTATATGTTATTTTTCTTTAGAGAAGATTACACTATTGTATAATAAAATGTTACTGTCAAATTCTTCTAATATTTAGAGCTTCCTCACAGCCTTGCCTTTAGCAAGTTATTTTAAATTTAATATTAAACAAGACAGATGTCTGCAAAGCATTAAAAATTGAATTAATATGTGTGGATATGCCTCTCTATTTTTCTTTTTTTTTCCCCCCAAAGTAGATAAAACTTTTTGATTTCTCTGTTCTTGGTATGACAGCAAATTGTAGTGAGATCTCCTTTCTTAATTACTGAACAGGTACAGGGGCTACATTTCTTTTTTTCCAAAACAGCACTGTACCCACAAGAGGGGGCTAGGTCTTTAAAAGTTTGCTGCTTGCTTAAATTTCAGAAGAAATCGCCAAATAGTCAAGAAACTAGCTAATCAATGTAAGGATTTCTCTTTCAGTGTTCAGCCAAAAACTTGAAGAATATATCTGAGCTATTTTATTATGCACAGAAAGCTGTTCTGCATCCTACAGGTCCTCTTTATTGCCCAGAGGAGAAAGAGGTATTTACATGTAGATTCTAAGAACAAATAATATAGGGGGGGAGGGAAGTGAATCACTTTCCTGTTCTTTCCTTTTCAGTGGATTTTGCGCGTCTTAGTGTGTGTTCTGTTACCGCCACCATACCCCCAAATGTCAAGCATTATATTCCAGAACCATGGTGATTGTTTTGTGTTGTATTAATCCGATATGTCTTTCCTTTTCATTCAAAGCAATGAAGACAGTTTTTTGTTGCCCATGTGAACTGCAAAGTAAAATGAGAAGCTTTGGTAATGGCTTTAAGTCAAATGTAATGTGAACAAAATTGTGTTCAGTTCTCCTTTAGATACACATTTCACAGTAACTCCGCTTATTTCAGGGAAAATACTCCAGACTTGGCCTGATTTAAGGGAAGGAAATTTTCTGAGCATCTTGTGAGACTTTGGCAAAAGGGATAAGAAACAAATGGTGTGGCTGGTTTTTAAGTATCACAGGTAGTTAGCTGAGCATATTATGGAGGAGTATGTTTTTTTTAAAAAACATTAATTTAATGGGCAAATACAAATCTCTAAATGTGACCCCTGTGGAGTATTGGACAGTAGGAAAGTTGCTTCAATCATAACTATTTTATTAAGTAGAGAACCAGAGAATAACCTTGTTTTGATTTCTTCCATCAGAATCATCTTTATGAGTTAGTAATGTTGTGATAAAATTGTTGTGCTGAAATCTTTTTGGTTTTCCAAAACCAATCTCTATGCAATCTGTGTGACCTCTATGAAGAGAAGAGTCCATCATCACTGTAGTTGTTGGGAGAGAATTACCAGTGTCTGTTTTCCTTCACTCGGAAGGTATCCCAGCAATTCTTTTGTCATAGAGGTAGTCCGTATGATCAGTGCTTTGCCTGGTAGATGAATGAGCCCTGTGAAGATTTTCAGTGTTTGATGTTTGAAGCCTTCTGAAGCCGTAGTTGAAATGGTGAATAGAGATAGTGTGCTTGTTTAGAAAGAGTTGACTGTAGTTCTAGAGCTGTTTGTTTTTGCAAGGCACTGCGATTGCAAGGCCTTTTTTTTCCCCACCAAAAAATGTTTTTTTTTGGGAAAAAAAAAATCATTCAGTTGTTTGGTTTTTTTTTTTTAAAGCTTTCTGCAGCAATAAGACTGAATTTAGAGAACGACTTCTTTTTTTTTAATAACTAAGCAGTGCCACCTTCAGCTTGTGAAGAACTTGAGGCTCTTCTAATAATTGAATAGAATGACATTTAGTGTGGAATAATTACTTTAAAGTTACAAATATAAATTTGCTAGATTTTGTTTCCTCTTGCTTTTTATTTTTGTCTATGTGTGTATGAATGTCTCTGTTCTAAAAATGTAAAATGAAGGCTAGTATTTGGTTTAATGTGATTGAGCTACGTGATGTTATTCAGTGTAATCTTTTTATATTCAAGCCTAGAAAGATACTGAACTTTCTTTTATTCCTTAGATGAAACCTGCCTGTATAAAAGCACTCACTCGCATTTTTAGAATTTCTGATCAGGATAATGATGGTACTCTCAATGATGCAGAGCTCAACTTCTTTCAGGTAACTCTTTTGCTTATCTTTTCACCATGCTTTATAGTTGAACTGTATAATTCTAGAATAACAAGTTATTGTTTTTGAAGGAACAGTAGTAAGGTAAATTGTAAGGGAACTGGGTCTAAATACTAAAAGTCTCAAATGCAGCATAAAAGAGTGGATCTGTAAAATGGAAATGGCGTTGATTTTATTTCTAACCATTGTTCAAGTTTTAGTTCAAGAGCAAAATAAAAAAAAAAATTTGTTTAAATGTACAAGCTCTGATGCTTGTATTTAAAAATAAAATAAAGTTTGTACACCTTTATTTCCACTAAGACATTGGATTGTCCTTTACCAGCTTACCAGAACGTTTAAGGTTGCATTTCATAGAGAACATGCTGTTTGTCCAGCTTAGTAGCCAGTGGTCCTAATGTGCTCTTTTTGGTTTTTGTTAGAGAATTTGTTTTAATACACCACTGGCACCTCAAGCTTTGGAAGATGTAAAGAATGTAGTCAGGAAAAACCTAAGTGATGGAGTTGCAGATAATGGATTAACATTAAAAGGTAAGCCTTATTTAACTCTTAAAAGATGTGCCTTTATACAGTTTATAACCATTCTTACATAAAAAAGCTCGTCTTTCGGAATAGGATCTCTATCTCGATCCTTTTGGACTACAATAGCTGGGTGTAGTGGCAGTATGATATCAAAGGATGATTAAACTGGGGAATAACAGGGTGAATAAAATAAGGTCTTTCTTACTTCTTGTCGGAATCCGAATAAGTATACTGATTCAAAAGAGGTCGTCTCCTGGATAAATCTGTATCTTGTCTAGGCTCACTGGCTGCAACACTTGCCAGACACAACACGTTGCTGACAACATTTTAACAGCTATGTTGTACAGATTTGCTCAGACCATATGGCAAAAGTGAAAGGAGAAAAAACGTTTTCTTTCTGAGCATCGATGTAACTGCTTCGCTTGTGGAGCTTACATATGTAATAGGACTCGTGAGAAATTGTAAAGAGCGGGAATCTTAAGGCATAGCCTTACTAAACAGTGAAATCTCAGTGTTCTTTAAGCCCTGGAAAGTGCTGAACAAAAATCCTACCCAGTTATTTTGGTACAGGAAAACTAAAGACAGTCTCCCATGAGACTGCTCTCCAGACTTCTTGCTAAGGCTTACTTCTTTGAATTGTTGAAAACATAGCTGTATGACAACAAAGACAACAAAGTTCTTCTAAAATGCTAGTACTGAAAGAAGCAATCAACAACAGAAACCAAGTGGGTTGTTTTAAGGAAACAGTTCCTTGGAGGACACTTTTACAAATAACACAATTTCTGAACCTTCATTCTGTGTAGACAATGCTGTAATGTCACCCAGGAGGTTTAGAATCTGAATGAGTATTTCAAGCTTTTTTGTTTTCAGTCTGATACTGATTCTACTAAAAATATTTGTAGCAGTTAAAGCACTTCAGGGCCTTAAGATTTCATCATTTGATTTTTAGGTTTTCTTTTTCTGCACACACTTTTCATTCAGCGAGGAAGGCATGAAACAACTTGGACTGTTTTACGTCGCTTTGGATATGATGATGACTTAGAGCTTACACCAGAGTATTTGTTTCCTCCGTATGTATCACTTATTTTAGCTTTCTTTAACTTACATGAATTTAATTTATGCTGCCTCCTGCTTTGGCAGGAGGAAAGGGTTATTGTAGTGTGTTTATTTAACACATTGGTACATCTCCCTTACTTTATGACCTATCAGCCAAAATCTTCATGTGACTGAAAATTACGAAGGAAGAACTCCTGTCTCTTGTGCCTAATCATGTACTGCTATCTCTCTTTATAAGAAAGATGGCAAAAGAGACTTTTAATACAAAACTGGAACATAAATCTGGTATGTGGCAACAAATTAGAAAAGGCTTGTCAATATTTTCATAGCACTTGAGATCCTTTGAAAATCCCCAGAGTGAAAGGTTAAGAGATCAACCAGCTCTGTGGCTTCTTTTCAAAAATGTAATTACATAATTTTCTGTGGGAAAAAAAACAAAACAGAACAAACCACAAAAAAAACAAACAACCAAACCAAACAAAAACCTGATCAGTATGTAGCTATATATCATGTGATACACAAACACTCACTCATAATTTTAGAATTCCTAATAAAAAGTATGTGCTGTGATATCTTTAAAGATAAATTATTAAAGCTAAAAGCAAAGATCAAGTACCAAATGTTGTAATTCAAAAAGTCTGTATTTTGAGTTTTAATATTGTGTATTTCATAAACACAGTTAACAGTTCTTGTATTTGTTTTTGTTTTCAATAAACAGACTAAAAATTCCTCCAGACTGCACAACAGAATTAAATCATCATGCATACTTGTTTCTTCAAAGTATTTTTGATAAACATGATTTGGTAAGCTTTTAGTTTAAATGTGTGTCCCCTTATACTTAAGAGGCTTAGTTTGCTAGCAATTTTGCTAGTAAAAAGTGTGTTTTTGTCTCTATGTCATTTCATTCAGAAACTGGCTCTGGCTTAAGCTATGCAGTCAAAACTATCCTGGTGTTTATATTTCTGTTTGCAAGGGGAGTTGACAGTTATAGTTGTACTAGCAATTTTTTTTAACTAGCTCATGTATTTAGTCTTACTTAAAAAAAAGAAAAGAACAATGCTTAAAAAGAAAGCCGCTCAGTTTCTTATAGCCAGTTTCTTGAATCTTGCAAGCATACAGCAAGAAAATATCAGTTTAGACTAGACATGAATTAAGTGATTTATGTTTGATATCATATGCTTGTTTTCAGGATAGAGATTGTGCTTTGTCTCCCGATGAATTGAAAGATTTGTTTAAAGTCTTCCCTTATATGCCATGGGGACCTGATGTTAACAACACTGTTTGTACAAATGAAAGGGGATGGATTACGTACCAAGGGTTTCTCTCTCAGTGGACGTAAGTGTAATGTATTACATTTTAGTAGTGGAGAACTTTGGGTATGATAATGCGTTTGTAGGTTCCTCTTAAAAATCTAGTAGAAATAGTGGAAGTTTAATAGCTGAAAATTGACCCAAGCAGTCAAGTTTTTATTAGCTATCCAGTGGCCTAATCTTCAGATAGTTGTTATAACCTGTTCAGGATTTGGCCACTATTTAGTGCTATCTGTGAAGAAGTGTCTCTTCAAAATGTGGAAATCTCCCTGAAACTAGCCGAAATATTCATTTCTGTTGTTCTGCTCTTTAGAGATGGTATGAATAATGGAGTTCAATAATGAGGTTTCTTTCCTATTGAAAATATGGAAAATGAAAACATTTGCTGAGACAAAAAAATGTGGTGTAGGTTGATAGGCCTCAGCAAGTACTGCCTTCATAGTGTCTTGCTGACTGTTAAGACTGGTAAAATTGCTGCCATTTACCTTCAGAGTGCTTTTGTCCTTCAGTACTGCATAGTGCCAGGAATACTTCTGTCATGTCAGTCTGGAGATAGGAGGAAAAAATTGTTTCAGTACTGTAAAGAACTGGTGTCACAGATGCTACCAATTTAGAAACTTCTGTTTGTCCCCTCTGCTAGACTAACCACATACTTAGATGTACAGCGTTGCCTGGAGTACCTGGGTTATTTAGGCTACTCAATACTTGCAGAACAAGAATCTCAAGCATCAGCAATTACAGGTAATAATAATAAAAAAAAGATACAACTTAGGAATTTAAATTTAGAAACCTGCTCAAGAGTAAATTGTTTAAACAAATGGTCTGTCTTTTTTCACTTATATTCTTTTTTACTTTCTGCTCAAGTCAAACCTTTGATTTAATATTTTTGATTGTTTTGTGTGCATTTTAATGCAAGTGGACAATTATTTCACGTTTTCACATACATACATGCATGTACATCTTGTAAAAAATATTTGTGTTTTTTCAAAAGTAACAAGAGATAAAAAGATAGACCTCCAGAAAAAACAGACTCAGAGAAATGTTTTCCGATGCAATGTTGTTGGAATGAAAGGCTGTGGGAAAAGCGGAGTTCTTCAGGCTCTTCTTGGAAGAAATCTAATAGTAAGAAACTTTTTGCTTATATTCACCTATATATGCTTTTGAGTTAAACAGCAAAACTAATTGTTCTTAGAGCTTTACTGTGTATTACTGAGTTTGGAGAGTTCTATGAGGGAATATAGTATTATTGGGAGGGGTTTGGTGGTTTGTTTTTTTTTTTTTTTTTTTTTTAGCAAATAGTCAATGGCTATTGCATGCAACAACTACTTGTACATCATGGATTACAGCTATGTGTTTACTTGCAAAATAAACGACAGATTACTGTAGTTTTCATTAATAAATGGAGTAAAACAGCTGTTCAAATCTAACTTAAAGGGGCAAGTTGCTGTGGTCTAACGTGAAATTCTGCATTTTCAGAGACAGAGGCAAATACGTGCAGAACACAAATCTTACTATGCCATTAATACAGTCTATGTATATGGACAGGAAAAATACTTGCTGGTAAGGTTGCCTCATTATTGTTTGCATATGACTGGTTTATCTTAAAATTTAGTGAATTATTCAGAGCCTTCTGCAAACAAATTTCTGCTTTAATTCTCTCTTCTTCATACACATGGATCCCCCCGCCCCAACTTGTTTTCCAGCTCAAATAACTTCTGGTTTTACATGTTGCTTGTACTTTAAACTGAACCTGTTCAGGGCCTGTTATTTTTGAAACCTTGACCTAAGTTGTACGGAACCCAGTCCATTATGTTTATGCTGCAGAGCATCAAATTATAACGTATGATAAATCATCTGCAAGCAATCTGCCTACTCAGTAAAGAAGAAACTGTCACGTAGGGTGATTTGGATGGATAAAGTTAATCTTCAGTGGGTGAAATACTTTCTTTAAAGCCTGTTCCACTGTAGTTTTCCTTCATGATAATATATCTTTCTTTGTTTTCCAAAATCTAGACCTCTGCTCTGTGGTTTTCTCCTCTATAAGATGAATGCCAGTTTCTGTGGGATTCTAAGACTTTGTGTTAGAAGTAAATGTAACTTTTTATGCTGAGGTTGTGATTGCCTGCAGATGTGATGTTAACAGCTCACATATGTTGCCTGTATGGTAAATTCCTACTATTTCTTTTTCGTTAATTCTGCCTGTTGACAGCCCATTAGTTCTAAGGATACATAAAAATGAGCCATAAAAATTATGAGAAAAAGTTACACAATTCCTTTAACTGCATAATGACAAAGCTTTTCTCCCTCTCTGACCGTCTGTTTTCCCAGCTACATGATGTCAGTGACTCTGAATTTTTAACTGATGCTGAGACCATATGCGATGCTGTCTGCCTGGTATATGATGTCAGTAACCCTAAGTCCTTTGAGTACTGTGCCAAGATTTTTAAGGTTTGTATAGTTTACATATACAAACCTTTACATTTATGTATATTTTTTCACTGACAAAATATTCAGTATCAGTTACTGGTCCTATATACAAGTTCTAGTGCTTAAAAGGCATCTTATTTATGAGTGCTGGTTATATATGGCTGATGTATGAATAACAAAACTGCAGTTTTAATGCAAAGCTAACGTCTACTTGTCTATATAAAATATTCTGCTTCTAGAAATGCCTGACTGACTTCAGTACAATGAATATATCTTAATGCTGCCGCAACCTGTTCAACTCAGGCTGTTGCAGGTTGAATGTATCATGTACTGTTTCTTTCACTTTTTTTTGTTAAATTTGCAGCAGCACTTCATGGATAGCAGAATACCATGCTTAGTGGTAGCTGCAAAGTCCGACTTGCATGAAGTTAGACAGGAATATAGTATTTCTCCTGCTGAATTCTGCAAAAAACACAAAATGCCTCCACCTCAAGCCTTTACTTGTAATACTGTTGATGCACCGAGTAAGGATATCTTTGTTAAACTGACAACTATGGCAATGTATCCGTAAGTACTTGAACTGTTCTGTTTTTCATATTGCATGGATCACGCACAGTACCACTGCATGTCATTGTTAGCCACGAGGATGGAACTGCCTCACTGAGATTTAGCAACAGAGAGACATAAGTGACTTGAGTAGACTCTTCAAATTGTTTCAGATTGAGAAAGTTGGTATTTATCCAACGTATAAAGCAGTGTCAGCTATTGTTGCTAAGGTGTTTTTTAAATAATACACTACTTCAGCCAGCTTGTGTTGCAAATTCCAATGAATATGTAGGGTTCTGTTTGGTCCTTGTTGTGGATGTGTAACTCAATATGTCAGTATTCATATCTTTTTTTTTTCCCCAGGGTGTTTATTACTATGTTTATTACTATTCAGTTCATTAATCTATTAGATCTTACTTTTTTTTTTAATAGAATTTCTGTATAAACGCCTTTTGGGCTTCTGATAGAAGATACTTAAGCTCACGTTCTTCTTCACTACACATCTCACTGTTGCTAAGCTCACTTTGCATCTCTTTTTTTGGTGGGTGGAGCTTTTAATATAGTGAACAATACATAAATATTACAGCGGATGGAGTCTAGTATGACAGCTGATATTTGCTTTAAATTAGATAGAACTAATGTCACTTTCACCCAAAATAATAGGATTTTAAAAAAATATTTTAAACTGAATTTACTGAATTAGATTTGTAAAGCTTTTGTTTTCTTTTTGTTCTCTTGTATTTATTTTGTAGCGCTGGAATACTGGGAAACCACTAAAGTGTAGCACTGACCAAATGTCTTGTCATATCAATATTCCTGCTTCTCCCTCAGTTTTCAAGCATGTGTGTTTGTTAGGGTGGGAAAAGTAGAGGTAACTGTCACTTTGTAAAGTGTGCAAAGTGGTAGAAAATGTGGCTTACTTTCCTTTGAAAAAGGGGTGTTATCTATTGCTGTGCAGACATACTCAGAAGCCTTTAGATGCTTTCCTTACAAACTTAAATAAATTCAGCAAACATTTTGATTTGTGTTTGTGCTTTGCTATGAAGATCTGTGTACGATGGTAATGCCAAAATGTCCAAGATATAGAACACCTAACCTTAAAATTCTGCACAGCTGTAGTTGTACCCTTGCTTCTCCAGCGTATTTTTTTTTCTCCTCTCCTTACTCATTCAAATGTACCTTTTATTCCTAAATCTCTCTTGGTTGTGGCACAGTCCTAATGTGCACCTGATTTTATGAGCAAGATTTCAACTCCTGTCCTTCTGTGTGTTTTCGCAGCCATGCCCGGTTACGCTGTATGTGCGCCTGCAACAGGTGTACATTTTGCATCTGTCAGAACTTCCTCAACTCAGACTTGCTGCAATCTGTAAAGAACAAACTCTTCACTGCAGTTCTTAACAGGTCCTTAACTTTATTTACTAGGTACCAGGTGTGCTTTTAAAATAAAGGTTTTTTGAGAAAGCAATTGGTAACCTTATATACTGCAGATTTTTCACTCCATATCCACTAAATAGGCAGATACTTAATTTAATAATTGTCATAGAATTGTCAAACTTTGTTTAACTTGATGGCACTTTTGGTCTTTTGAGCTTAGTCCAGTGATTTCTTTGAAACATTACCAACTTGATAGTTGATTCAGGCACTTAATGATTGCAAAAATACTGTGGAGGAATTAGGACCGTGTTGTTAGTGAACTGGTAATGGACATCAAGTAGTGTCTATAAATCTGTTAATGTGTCTCACTTGAGACGTTATACGTTTGTTTAGTATTGATTAGAGGTGGTGCCTCTTAGATACCAGTTACAAATATTTTCGTAAAGGCACAGCTTGGCTTACAGCAGCATCGTATAACGTATTACGTTTGTAATTGCTAGTTTGATATTGGGGAATTCATAGAATTTCTGTATGTGTGTGTGTTTTGCTTGGTTTACACAAAGAGTGGGTATTTTGTGTTTAAAAAAAAAAACAGAGCTTTTAACATCCAGTTCCTCTCTGTATAGAATGCAACATGTAAGAATTGGTAAATGGTTAAACATTTGCATTTGCAGACACTTTGGAAAAAACAATTGGTAAAGAGAGAGAACTTGTTTTCAGCATTGAAAACAGTGCTATACCTTGTCTTGTGTGTACTGCAGGCAGCTTTTGACACACGATTTACTAACACCTCAGCACCTGTCATCACACCTCAGCAAGTGGGAGTTCAAACCGAACAATTTTTGTAGTGCAGTGGTTCTACCTATAAACTCCAAGGTTTATAGCCGCCTTGGAGGCTTATATGATAAATGTGATTCTTGGAGGCAACTATGATAAATGTGTTTATTTGGAGGCCATGGTTAGAACATCCTGACATGCTACTGGTCTGTGTATGTTACTACTTTTTACTGTTTTCAGATGTACTTGCTCAAAGTAGAAGTGGCTGTCTCCTTTAAATGCAAGTTACACACACATAGGAGGCCTACTGATATTACCCATTTTGAGCATATTTGTGAAATACCACTTTAATCCAAGGCAGAAGTGTTAACCACAGAGTGAGAGTTCAGAGAAGGGTGAAGAACTCGTTAGCTTAGGAAAAGACTGTGAATATGAGTGAGACTGTTCATGCTGCATCTCTTCTATAGCAGTCATCCCTTAGATGAAAATCCCTTGAAACAGCAACCTCTCTGCATATTGTTGCTCTAAAACTTCTTTCATGGTCACCGCTAGAAAATCCCAGCTCTTCATTGTTGAGGCTGAAATCACCTCTATAACGCAGCCTCATTGTGGCTGTCTCTCGTATGGGCCTGTGGTTTTTTTGAGTCCTGCGTTAGACATTGCACTTCCTTCCTCTGAAATGCTGTCAAGGACTCAAGGTATTGAAATCTTTTATGAGAAGTCTCGAGATGCTGTCATCCTTGTCACTAGATAGTGTGGAATGAACAGAGGACTCTATTGCTGCCTAAAAAAGGCTATAATTCAAAGTAAGGAGAATTCCTCATAGATTTTTCTACTGACCCTACAGAAAGGAAAAACCACTTGCTGGAATCGCTTTGTCTATAGTCATTCAGTTAGTCACTGGGTTTTGTTGCAGGTTTCCAGCATGCTCACTTCATCTCACCGACTCTCTTCCTAGTTAGCTCTTCAAAGGTGTTTCCTTACCGAACACGTTGCCGCAGGTTATTCACCATTCAGTACGTGGACTCCTGTATAACTGCATAGATAATAGAGATGAGATACCTGTAAACAAGAGGGAGAAGCTCCTAACTGTAGACTTAGGAGGGTAGAGATGGTTTTCTTGTTTAAAAATGTTAGCTCCTTAGACGCATTTTTAATCTAATGATTTGTGATTAGATTAGAGAAAGCATTTGAATCAAGAAGGATTTTCCAATGTAGTTAGTTTATATAACTTTTCTTATTTTGCCTTTACAAGTGCTTACCATTAGGTCACGTAGTTGGGCAAAAGTTAGATAAATGGTGGGTAAAGGAGGTTTCTCAAGAGTACTTATTCTCCTGATCCCTTCCTGTTCTGAAGCTTTAGACAGTGGAAGTAGGTGAACTGAAATTTTTCAGATTGGACCCTTCCTGTATTATTTGTTGCAAAGTAATGCTTAAACACTGCTACAAAGGCAAAAATATAATATCACATTTGAATATTCCCAGTTCAGTAATTAAAGGAAGAACATTGCCTCTATGCAACTGAAAAACCTGTTCATGCCCACCTTCAGTTTCTCTTCTACGGACAAACTTCAGAGACTCTCCTCAGGGTTTGTAGGCTGTCAGAAAGGCAAGTTCAGCAAACGTGGAAGTTCAGTTTGGGGATGTTTATTGTGCAGGAAGAGGATTGTTGGTTTGAACTACCCAGGATCACACTTTTTTGGTTCTTTGAGGAAGAAGGCACTGCATTCAAAGCACTGTACATGCATGTATAAGACTTGTTACTATCCTGTAGTATTTTTATTTTTTTAATTTGTTCTTTCCTTTAGGTGTTCATTTGTATTTGTCTGGCTGGCACTTAATCTCTTCTTACTACATTGTTTTACCTCTTTTTAAAAGCAAGGTTTCTGCTTGTGTCATTCTAACTCTTTCTTCAATGATGAGCTTGGATTTTTGGCTTTTTTTTAACTCCAGAGCATCAATTTCAAGTGTGTTTTTCTGCTTTCTTGGTTAAATCATTTGTTGCCCTTTGCTTGTATAGTAGTGGCATTTTTCTGTCAGCTAAGTTCATTTCAAAATAAAATAATTCTAATGCATGAGAATTGTGGTGTTCAGTGAGGGAGACTTCTCAGAGCATGTTTTTTCTTTCTTATAAAGTTTTTAAATATTGTGAAATAGCAGTGAAGTTCTACTTGCATATAAAACATGGTTGCTTCAGGAATTATTTGTAAGATTTTTTTTTTTTCCCTATGAAAACCTTCCTTCTGTGAAATTAAAGTTGAGACAATAGTTTCATTTTCCTGTAATAATGGGAAAGTTTTAAGAGTATAACCCAGGATTTATTTTTCACTATGTGCAGCATACACAGATTATTTTTCAAAACTATAGTAATCTAATTGCAGAAATGTATCCCTGTACTTAGGTGTCCCCTAAATTAGGACAGTATAACAATATTTTACTTAGCTGTTTTCCTCCTTCTCTAAACTGTTTAATGCCCCATACTGAGTAGAAGTTTGCAAAGCTGTCCCCCTGGTTTCTCTCCAAGTAGAATATATTGATTTGGCATTTTACATCCTTTTTAGGTTTTGTAGATAATAAGATGCACTTGGAGCTTTTCACATTTAATGCATGGGGGAAAATTCTATCTGTTGGACTTGGTTTGCATGCTAGGAAAATATGTGCCTGAAGGGAAGCTGCAGCAGCTTGCGCGTGTTACGTGATGTTTTTGGAATTCAGTTGCTTATATTTTATTGTTAGAACCTACTGTCTGTCAGAGCAGGCTGCTGCTGCTTGCTGGCTGCATTAACTTGCTTATAATTCTGGTGTGAGTAGCCGCGTGACTAGCCTGTTGGCCTCACCACTGTGCTTTTAAAATGCTTTTGTAGTTAATGCAGGAATGTTTCTGAACTTTCATAGTTAAGGTTAAACCTTCCCAGACCTGGGATTCTTCTGCTGCTGACACAGGGAAACGTGTCAATATTGGCCTATAACTCAGCAATTTTCTGTGTGTAACCATGACAGGCATGCTCAGTTAACCTCTTGATAAGTGCATGTTGCAAACGTCTTGTGAGTTGTTAAAGCCTCTTAAAAGAAAGACTACAGATTTCAAAGATCTTACTCAACAAGTGACAAGTTACTTGACTCATTATTAGGGGTAGATTGGATACAAATCTGTCTTTTTTTTTTCCAAAACATGCATTAAAATCTGAATTTTATGCCAAAGGCAAGATTTCTAGACTTGTATGTGTGGAACTAATTCTATGATTAAATACACACACCAATCTATTTGGGAAGTTTGGAAGCTAGCTGTTATTACTAATAAGCAAGAGTTTCAAATACAGCTTCATTTGTGGGGTCCTAATTACTATTCTCTGTGTGTGTGTGCCCATCCATATACAAGTTTAACCCTTGGAGAGAATAATTTTTCTAATTCAGAGTTACTCTCTTACTACAGGGCAGTAATAATTTCTACCATTGGTGAAAATTAGTTTCATGAACAACCACACTGAAATTAAATTTGAGGAGTATTTATTGAAGAGGTAGAATTTTTCAGTATGTATTGAGAAAAGTTTTTGTGCCTTGTAGCCACTTTTGTGTCAAAGAACTTGTGTTGGAAACAAACGATCATCCTTTTTTTATTATTTCAGAAGATATTTTTTTTATTCCTTTAATAGCAGCTAAACGATACTAGGGATCAAAGTTGCAAAAATGGAATTTCTAACAGCATAAGGAACACTTAAAGAAGAAAAATCGGATTTTTTTTTAAAGGTGTAAAACAGTTAGACATCCGTAGTGTTCTGAATTTCAGTAAGTATTTTTGGGCTGAGATGTTCAGAGGGCCCTAATTGTTTCTTGTTGAAGTCAGTAGGTTTCCTTGAGGTTATAAGACATCGCTGTGTAGATTTAGTTCCTTTATTTAAATGAAAGAGTCAGTTACTGTTAGGCTTAGAAAAGGGATCAGAGTCAATTTACTCTCCCTTTAGAAATGAAAAGAGGATTTTATCGTGACTGAGAATGTATTCTTTTTAAAAGGATGAAGCATGGTCAGCAAGTTTCTTGCATACCATTAAATATGGACATGTGCAAAAGTCAAGGCAAATTATAGACAGGAATCAGAAAATCTAGATGTGAGAGATTGTGCTTTACAAGGCAATGCAAAAGCATTCATTTGCAGTTTAAACAGTGATTTGCACTTTTAAAGGGATGCTTTGTAAATTATACGAATAGTTGGGCATTTGAATTAACCAAATTAAACTTGAGAGTTGTTAGTTATACAAATATTTGCCCAACAGAGCTTGTCACGTAATCTATTAAAATCATGTTACATACAAGTGGTTTATTTTACATACACTGATAAGTTTTATAATTACAGATCTGAAGACAAGTGTTTTATAGTCTTTTACCTTAAAAAACTCCCACAAATGCTAAAGCTCGTAGTAGTGGTAAAAGAGAGTCTTGAATTGGATTATCAACAGTAATGAGATCTTGTCAGTTTTAGGGCTGATGTGTTGGGGTCATTCCAGTGTGTGTAGCACAGGTACTCTAGCTCATGCCTGTGGTGCAGGAGTATTGCAGTATCCTGTCAACACATGAAACTTGAGGCTTTGGGGATGGAGTGGGAAGACATTCAGTTTCTTAAGCCATTTTCTTTGTCCTTAAAGCAACGGCATTTAGCTACATAAAATCGTATTTTTTTTACTTAGCTCATCAAAAGTACAAACTCCATTTATTTCTGTTTTTCCCCAAGCACTAAGTTTTTAACAACTGCACAAGAATCGGGGGCTAGATGGCTAAAAATTATAAATTCTCTGGGCTTTGTCATTTGGGCATATTTGAGACACTTGCTGTTGTTGAGCCATGCTATGAACTGCAAACTGTGCATGTGTGTAAAAAGGTTAAGACCCTACATAGATGAGTTGGGGGCCATGCTGTTAGCAGACGAGGAGAGCAGTATTATGCAGCAGGTGCACGCCGTCAACTTTGTAGAAGATTCCATCTTCATGGAGTCATCTCTTGGTCCACGTTTACTTGAAGACAGGTAACAACAGCCAAACTAAGGTGACCTTGCCATTGCCTTTTCCCTTTCTTCCCCTCAGCAAACCACATGACATCTAGTTTGCAGTGAGTTTGTTGAAACTAGCTGTAGAAGAACTAATGCTTGCAGGAATTCATTAATTTGATCTGTTCCATAACCCAGCAAGATATTCTTAAATAAGATTAGGATTTTTTTAGAGACCAGCTGTGTTTTGCTGTTTGTACACCAAAGAGCCTGTTCTTCAGCATGTGGTATGACAGTACACTGATTATCTGTATGGCTTATATTGCTCCTGCAAGCGTCTACTAAAGAATACCCTAAACTGGTTTTGTGTATTTTGATAGCAAGTAACAATTCCTGCTTTATTAAACAGCCTGTACGCTATAGCTCTGCAGTTCACACTACATGAACTCTCTTGTGCACCTTGTATGCTTAGGATCTCTGTATGCTCCTTGTACTTAATACTCCTGCAGTGTTCACTGAGTAACCTGTGATGATTAATACAGGCTAAAATACGTAGGCTAGTGAAGTTCTGTTGTAAGTTCTATCTTAAACAAAAGCAAACAAACAAACAAAACCTTTACTATTGTTTAGGAACTTCTTGTGCTTTGAATTATGGCATTTATGATAACTTGTTTTAAACGGTAGCTCCTGCTTTATGGTAAGCTGTCATACTCGAGACTACTTTTGAGGATGGCCAGCCGTGTTTAACTGAGCATGCTAACAGACTTCTTGCAATATTTGGGAGAGTTGGGTCATTGGCTGTCTCTACTGTCATGCAAGATGTGGCTTTTTATGTCATACAGTCACTTCATACTCTTGTTACATCTTGTCTTTTTCTGTTAATGCCATTGTCACTGCTTGTTTCACCAGCACTTTCTCTTAGCTTTCAGCTTGGTATTGGGTGACTGTTTCTATTGCTGTTTTTGTGACTGTACTGGGAAGAAAGGGATTTACAGATGGTTCTTTTGATTCTAGCTTTTGGAAAAATATTACTTGCTACTTGTCAGTAAACTTTTTTGGGAAGAAGTGTAAGTAGGTATTCAACAGGACTGGAAAGTTTTTCCTGGAAAAGCAGAAATATGCAAACTCAGCATTTAAAAAAAAAAAAAAAAGATTTTGCTGGACAGAGTTGTTCTCACTATGGGTTATTAATTATTTGGTAGCTATTTTTGTTTTCCTTTTCTGAATGCTTGCTGGTACTCTCAGAAAACACACACTGCCCTCCCCACATTCATGACTAATGATCTGCTCCTGCATTTCTCTTCACTTGTGTGAGCTCTCTGACTTTGTTGAGATCTACTAATGTCATCAGGGCTGCAGATCAAATTTTAAGCTTTTAAGAAAAGTAAAATGACTGTATAAGTACTTGTAAGGCTGAATTGTAAGCTGCTTGCCTGTGACAAGTGTAGTGATGAATTTCCAAAAGCAGAGTAGTTTAGCACAAGTTGTCTGATATTCCTGTCATGGAATTGACCTGGTTTTGTATGTGTGTTAAATTTTAGGCATGTGACACAAGCGGACCTCAAGAGCTCTACATTTTGGCTCCGAGCAAGTTTTGGTGCTACTGTCTTTGCAGTGTTGGGTTTTGCTATGTACAAAGCATTACTAAAGCAACGATGATCTGAGAAGAAGCACTTCTGGCCCTACCAAATAACAAAAAAACTTTTATGTACATTCTGAATGCTTTAAATTCTGCTAGAAATATTTATATATGCAGAGTTACTTTATTAATATTTGTAATTCATGCATAAGATTATTTTAAATTATAGCTCTGACTACAGTATTGCGTAATGCGTGGAAAAAAGAGTTGCATCTTGACAGCCAGCTAAAATGGCTTAACTTGTGAGGCCAAAAGGGAATTTGTTGTAAATAACCTGTACATATTAAAGCAGTAAGACATTGCTTCCCAAAAAGCTATTCAAAATACTGTTCTTAGATGTTTCACCATGGTGACATACTACTGTATAGTTGAAATTCATTTTCAGTAGAGTAGGTTCAACTCAAGGATCATTTCCTGAAGGATTGCTTATTTATTTCACATTCATCTGAAGTGGACTATAAGCTATACCAGGCAGAATTTGTGATTTTCATTCTTATCTATTCTTTTTAACTGATGAACAAATTTCCCCACTAACGATGTATTTCAAGAAAAAGTCACTGTTGCTCTCCTGGCCTATGATTTTGTACGTTACATGACCAGTGACATATTTAGCAGTCTGGTATTTCTTTTAAAAGGAAAAACTAAACTTCAAAACCTGCCAGAACAATTTCATATGCTGTGTGTAATCTGTGTTTTTCATTTTCCACAATGTTGTGTTTTATAACCCTTATGAATCAATGAGCAAATTTGTATATTATAAATGTTTATAATTCAAAAAGTGTTGCTGTTTAATTTCTCACATCTGTCAATCATACCTGTTGAAAGCTGATTAAAATAGTACACAGTGCCTATTCTACTGTAGTATATTAGTTGCATGGATCACAGTGCATTCTGTAACTGGCTAAAATTACCTATAGACACAGCTTTTTTAATGGTCAGGAAATAAAACATTAATTCCTCATGACAAACCTATTTTTCCATTGCTGGCCTTTTCAGGTATTTCAATAAAATAACTGTGTACTGTGTTTGTGTTTATCTTTTTCTTTTTTTTTTTTTTTGTTTCCCCTTCCCCTGCCCTGAAGGTGGTCCTTATAAAACCTAGTCCTTTATCCAAGAGAATACTGTCAGTGCCTTCAGTTATTGGAGCTTAAATGTCTTGGCTATGTAATTTCTTTGATTTGTCTTATGACTCTGCTGCCTCCATTAGAGGTTTATTTCTGATTTTTATCAGAAGACAAAAGTGCCTTCTGTTATCTTTTAAAGCAGAAACACAAATGCATAGTCAACCATGAACTTTGTGTTTACTGTCAAGGACAAAATAGAGTGGGAGAGGAAAGCAGTTATTTCGGTGGGTTGTTTGGGAAAGCTGATGCCTGTCTCTTACGCTGACCTTCCGGAAAAGTGAGGTGAGAGGAGCTGAATGGGAAAGTTCTATCAACAGAAGATTAGAAAACTTCCAATCTGGCAACTCTTACACTCTATGTAGAAAATTATTATTTTTCTTAAAGTTTTTGAAGAAAAGAGGGCTAATATTTTTCGGGGGAGGTGTGTATGTTGTTATATACAATCTTACCATCTTCCCTGGGAAAGTGATTGTTAAGAGACTACCTCTGTATCCTCTTCCCCCTAGGTAACTGGAGACCACAGAAATTAGATTCCCCCACATCAACCTTTTCTTAAGACTGAGCAAGGTACCTGTTCTCTCAGCCTCTCTATTTCCTGTTCCAGCTCCCTGCTTATCTCAGTGGCCTTCTGCTAGTGGACTCACTTCAGTATTCAATGTCTGTCTTGTACTGGGAAGCCTGACACTGGACATAGGATATGGCACGGTCTCACAAGTGCCAGTTACTGAAGGTGACTGGGGATAGTGTGTGTGGAAGGTTTGCCAGGTAGTTGAAGTCTTTTTTTCTGCGGGATGTCTTCTGACATCCATGATGCAGAAAATAAACATCAGTGTTATGTAGAGCTTTTGAACTGGTGACCTGAGCAATGAAATGTTTCCCTGTCCCTGAAATTTTACAGTGGTTCTCAGGTGCCATGCAGCGGCAGCACATGGAAGCTGAATAGTGCACAATGTGTTCTCAAGAGCTGACACATCACTTGTTTTGCGGTTGTTTTTTCGTTTTGTTCAGTACAACGTAGCTGCCTTGGTAGAGGGAGACCGGGTTGTGATAGAAAATAAGAAGGAAGACCATGGTGATAGTGTAACATAATCTGCAGGGATCTTTGACTGCTCATCTGGGCCTGCTGATCTTTTAACATCAAAGCAAGCAGGGAAGACTAGATATTTATATGCCTGGAGACTTTTTTGTTAGTTTTCCTAATGGGAAATTCTAACTTCGTAGATCTTAACACTGCTGATTATTCCCCTCCCCCCCACCAATGCACTTCTGAAAGGATATTTCAGGACTTCATTCCTCACAAATTTATCTCAGACTGCCGATGTACTGATGCTAAAGTGTTTTTTGAGAGACTGATGGCCCTGCAGCACTGCCTGGTGTGTCTCTGAGGTCAGAGTTCTCGGGAGGGCCTGTTATTTTAAACCAGTGGCAACATTTCTAAATACTTGATAGCGCACTCTGGATTTACAGTTAGGATTCCAACTCACCTCCGTAAGTACCCTCTCTCTTAAGTATTATATTAATGACACAGCTCATCATCTGTGCCAAGTACTAGAGCGTTGTAACTGCCGCTCCAACGAGCAGCTTGTGTTTCATTATGCAGTTTGTGAACCTCTCTGTACTGAGCCTGTCGCTGTATTTCTATGTGGGGGAGGCTGGTGCAGATGCTCCTGGTGTGCCTGGAGCAGTTAGGATGCACACCCTCCTGCTTGGGCTGTGCCTGGGCGCTGGCTCTGTGTGCTGGGCCTGCAGGAGACGCTGGCTCTGCTGTGCTGGCCTTGACCTTCTTCGGGCTCAGCGGATCGAGTCGTTGGTTTTCTGCAAAGGGCTGCCCTTAGGGTTTGGGGGATTGCTGCCACTGTGGGGAAATGTGTTCATTGTTTGGTGAATATTTTGCTGTTAATTAACGTGCTTTATGCTCAACATGCTTTAAAGAGACGCGTTTCTATGGCGACGTGAGAGCAGCACCCTGCCGGGCGGGCCTCCCGGGGCTGCCCGCGGGGAGCCGCCAGGGGGCGCGCCGCCGCCGAGCTGACAGGGCCGCGGCGCCGCCCGGTACCGGCGTCGGGGCAGAGGGGCCGGCGGGGAGCGGTTTTGGTGTGTGAAACGGCTCCGTCAGCTCAGCCAGCCCCCGGAGAGCGGCGGGGAGAGCCGCGGTGGGCTCCCTGCGCCGTCCCACAGCGCCGCGGCCCGAGGAAAACGCCTGTCCGGGCGGCAGCGCTGAGGCGGGCCGCGCGCGGGGGCGGGAAACGTTCCCGCCCTGAGGCGAGGCCGGGCCCTTCCTCACGGCGAGGCCTCCCGGGCTGCGGCGCGCAGGTGAAGAACTGAATAGATCACTACATGCTTTGATAAAAGGGCCCCTCCAGGGGCTTAGGGGATTTACTTAGACAGAAAGCTGGGAGGAGAACACCAGTCCCGGTACCTAACTCGGCGGTGGCTCCCTTTGGGCGGGGGGCTGGTGCTCTCTGTGAAAACCCGTGTGGCTGTGTCGCCTAGGGAGGCGTTATGATGTTCACTGTAACATTCCTCCTGGATCCTCTGAGGACTGTAGTCACTGTGAGGGGAAAATATTCTGCTCATGAAGAAAGTCCAAAAAAGTTGAGCTGTTGCTGTTGCGTGCTGGTGGGTGGGGAGAAGGAGCAGCAGCCCAGTCAACTCCACTCACTCGCTCAAGCTCTCTTAACAGTGATTTGTTTTCTTTCCTCTGATCCTCTCAGTTTCCTAACAACTTCTTCCATTGTGTTTCCCAAAACCAGACTCCATCTACTCTTCCTGTTCAATCTGATGTGCGAATCGCCTGGCCATGGCGTAAAGTCACTGAGAAGACAAAGATCTTGATTCACCCTCCTTGGAGACACATCCTTCACCCCTCAGCTTTGACTTCCTGTCTGAAAGCTTGCCAGTTCAGGATTAATTGTAAGCATGACTTGATTTTATGTTGGAAATTAACCTTGAGTTACTAATTGGTTTCCATTTCAAACAATTCTTTTAATTTGGTATGAACCTACCAATGTGTATTGCGATCCCATGAGGTGACAGTTAAAAAGGAGCAGAGGCACATCTTAAATACTGTAGGGCTGACCTTTTAGGAGAGCTCCCTCTTAAGACAACCACCCAAAAAAAGGGTTAATGATGGATGTAATTATTTCCCCAGCTATAACCAAAAAGACAATTAGAACCAGCTGCAACCAATAACAGCTAGTGGGGCAGAAGAGAGCAGCAGGTGGAAAGACCAGAGTCTACTTTTTCAGTGCTGGACTTGAAAAAGTTCCAAGTATAACATGGGGAATAGGGAGGGTCAGGAGGATAGTCTTCCAATACAGATTAAAAATCAGAGAAGAGATTGGACCTTATTTTTTCCCACTACTCCTTCTCTTCAGGGGGGGAAGTATCCATGAATCAGGGAGAAGCCAAAAGGCAGCACATATCGTCTAATTCATATTGATCCTAAAGGGTGAACTCATGTTGTCCCAGCTACAAGGAGTATCATTAATAGTGAAAGAGCCCTTTGCCACTGCTACCTTTTGGACACAGTTTAAACCCCGTTCTCGTACCATCTGTGGTCCTTAAAGATTTTTTGGCATTTTCATGAGTCTGAAGGGGTTAATCTGACTGGTCCGATCCAGTCCTAAATTTGTATGTGCTGTCTAACTTCTTGCTAGGGTTGTGTTTGGGTGCAGTGGTTTTGGCTTCTGCTCCAAAATACTGCGTTTTGCTCCAGGGGTTGCCTTCCAGGGCTGGCCGGCTGGCTGAGCTCTGGTGCAGTAACTGAGCTGGGTGGGTTGCTCCATTTAGTTTCAATTGTGAGAGCTGGGCAGTTTTGTAAAAGCCCTTTGGGGCTGCTTTGGGTGGAAAAGGGACTCATGAACAAACTGTTTTGATTTGCTCCAGGAGGCTTAGCTAACAGATGTTGGCTGGGTCCCTACTTTGAGGGCTTTTTATTGCATATTCATGAGCTGACCTTTTTAGCCACTTCCAATGCAGAAAGGACGTATATCTACGTTTTGTTTGCAGTATTAGGAATATTAAAGGTTGCCTACATGACTGAGTGTGAAAATGGATTGGGGTTTATTGTTTCCAGTTCTTTATCTCTAAGTTTCTTCTGAAGCCCTTCTATGTTCTGTCTGCATCTGCTTTGCGGTGGCCCACAGTTCCCTAGTTTCTTGAGCAATTACTGTTTTCCAAGGTAGAGTCACCAGGGTATGCAGAGGGGAGAAACGACAGTCTAAATTAGGAGGCTCTCACAGACTTGGAAGATGATAATTTGTCTGTAACAAAACTCCTCATTAGAATACTGTTAATTTCCTTTCTGTGACAATTATAGCACAGCACTAGCTCATATGTGTGATGTGCAGAGATATTTCCCTGAAAAAAAAATATCGTTACCACTAGTGAAAAATATTCCTTAGAGAACAAAAATTAACTTATAATTTTGCAGCAATTTTCCAGTTTAGTGGGAGTTTGGTGTTAAGGTAAGGTTTTGGGGGTTCTCCCTGTTGTTTATGGCATTTATGTTAAGACTTCATGGTTAGCATTTTCCTGCTAGCATCTGGAATCAGAGGTGATACAGAGCTCTTGACATGGCAGTCCCCAACTGTGTGGAACCTGTTACCCCTGAAATTCAGCTCATTTATTCTCTCTTTGCTTTAAAAAACTTGCCTCCCTCCTCCCTGAAGACATCTTTAAACGATTGCTGTTTCTTTCTGTTGGCATAGCATATTTTTGCTTATCCATCTGTTTTGAAGTTTTGATGAGGTTTAGTTTTTTAATCAAAAAGAGATTGTTTTTATAATAGCTGTTTAGTGCCTGGAATATTTTGGCAGGAGTGGTGTTGTATGAGTAAAGTGGCTTAGTCCTTCTCAGAAGTGCTGGATTCGGCAGCCTGTTCTTGTGCTTTGGAGAGCAGGCTGGACAGGCTCTAGACAAGCAAGAAGTGGCTGCTGTGCTGAAGGAATCACCTTTAAACCTGAAGAAGGTCTGTTCTGTTTAACTGATGATGACAGTTTTGCTCATTAAGGGAAGAGAAGCTCTCTTGTTCATCAGTTGCACTGGAGACCTCTGAGGAGCTTTTATTTTGTTGTCATTTTCCCACCTGAATCCTGAGGTAGAAAATTTCCTGCTCTTCAGGTCCGAAGGTCCTGGGTTTGCTTCTTGCACTTGCTTTAAAAGTTTAGCGAAAATCTTCAAAATACTGGAAGGGACATTTCTTTTAAAAATATCTTTTGGATAGGATTGTGATTGGCTGGGCTCAGAACCATGAACAGAGGGAAGTCTTTTATCTTAGGACTCCTTGAAGATAACAGATTCCTTTCTAAAGTTTGTTCAGGATGGGGCATCTGGGCAGTACTACAGGATAAGGTTATCACGGTTATCATCTTAACTCTTTCATTTGTTCCCCAAATATGGATCATTTGCAGGACTGAGGTCTCCTGCTGGTTTTGCCAAGGGATCAGATCACGTGAGAGGGGAGATTATTCCCTTTACTTGACCTTGCTCAGCTGTGTGGGATGATATTTAGCCCTTGGCACTGACCTTAAATTAGTGTCAGCAGTGCAGGATGCTGAGATGTGGAAACCAGCTGGTCTCTGGTGGCTGTAGCTCATGTGGGTACTTGGAAAGAACTTGGCACCGTTCCCCTTTTCCTGCAGAAAAATCTTTTAGCAACTAAGCAGCTATGACCCAGTGGCTAAGAGCACGGGCCTGTGCGGTTCCCCATCACTGTGTGGGACCAACTTGATCCAGATCAAAAGTAATATGCAGTATGGACTTCGTGACAGCTGGGGATGGGGGAGACAGTCTGTGCTGTATGCTCTGCTACTGCTGGATGGAAGGTCCCATTCCTGTTCCAGAGGTATTCTGTCTGGGGTTTTTTGCCTTTTTTTATTGTTTGTTTTTTTAAAACAAATTTGTAAGGAAAAAGGGACTTCTGGCTCGGTTCTGTCCTTGTGGCTGAGGTGCGTCTGGTC
Source organism: Nyctibius grandis (assembly GCF_013368605.1). Taxonomy (NCBI): domain Eukaryota; kingdom Metazoa; phylum Chordata; class Aves; order Nyctibiiformes; family Nyctibiidae; genus Nyctibius; species Nyctibius grandis. The sequence continues at coordinate 9,527,817 of NC_090672.1, forward strand.
TGGTATTGGAGCTCTTGCATCAAGAAAATGTGGCCTGCAGTGCTGGACCCTCTCTGCTCTGACTCTGGGCTCTGTCCAGCTCTGGCTGTCGGTGCAGGGGAAGGCAGAGGCACTGGCACCATGTGGATCAGCCTGGCTCTGCTTGCCCTTCCCCCTTGCCAACCTGCTATTTCTGTACTTGATTGGAAGAAGCTAAAACTGCTGGATTTTTGCCTTCAGTCAAGGCATTCCTCAAGTTCCTAATCCAGGCTCCAGATGGTTAAGATACCCATCTTGACATCTAGGAACAAGCAGTTATGGTAAAGAATTTAAAACCCCACCCCAGCCCCGAATTGTGGGACTCTCTGGGGTGCACAAGTTCGCTTCAGAAAGCCCAAATCACCGGCTACATCTCTCCACCCGCCCGCACTTGCTCAGCGAGACCAAGAGCGTCAGGACCCCAACAGCAGGCACCTGGGGAGGGGGGCGAGGGCAGGACGGAAGGGCTGAGATCTGCCCGGGGCTGCCCGGTACCGGCCGCGACGGGTCGCTCCGGGGAGAGACGGTGCCGGGGACAGGGAGCGACCCGGGGCTCCCCCCGCTCCCCGCCTCATCGCCGCCTCCCAGCCCGCATCCTCGGACGTGCTGCGGCTCCGGGCTCTGCCCCCGAGAGCCCCCCGAGGCCGCGCAGCTCCCCCGCACCGGGAAGGGCAGGCCACCCCCCCTCCCCGGGCCGGCATGGCTCGGGGGAGGCGCCGGCCGTGCCCCGGGCGGGCAGCGGGAGGAGGGATCACCTGCCCCGGCCGGAGCCGGCCGCCGGGATGCCGCCCGCCAGCGCTGCCCGCGCTAATTGGATGTTCCCTGGATGGAGGATTTCCTCCCCTCCCGGCTGCGGGAGTCATGAAGGCAGGCTCGGCTGCGCTTGAAAGTTTGCCAAGCAGCAGCTAGGTTTAATTTCTTTAAGGATCTGGGGAGAACGGGGGGGCGGGGGCTGGAGGGGGACCGTTTCCAAGCATGGGAGACAGGCTGCCGGAGCCTCACGCCAGCTCTTCCCCTGCTGTGGCTGCCAGCTCAGAGGCGGAAGAAATCGAGGTGCTGGACTCCGAGGATGTCCTACCTATGGCCGCAGAGGATGTAAGTTTCCTTTGCTCGATGTCTTCCCCCCTTTCTCCCGGGCCGGGTTAATCGGCTCAGGCTATTTATGGATGAAGTCCGGGATGGGGGGGGAGGAATGGGGCCGGTGACCCTCCGGGGCGAGGGGAAGCTGCCGTCCCCGCCGCCCTCCCGCCGGCTGTCTGCGGGCTCCGGCAGCCGCCGGGCCGTCTCGGTCCCCGGGGCCGCGGCTCCCCTCTCCTCCCTGCCCCGGCCCGGAAAGCCCCGGCGGCAGCGGCCCGGACAGGCTGCCGGTCCGCGCGGTGCCCGCGCCCGGAGCCACGCCGCCGGGGAGATGCTGGCGGGCGGGGGCAGCGGGGCTGCGCGCAGGGGCGGCTCTGGAGGCTTTGAGAGGGGCTTACGCCTTCGCTTGAGGGGCTTCCTGGGGACAGAAGCTTTTCCAGAGTCCCAGCCACTTCGAGGGTGACGGATGTGAAACGCTCTCGGGAGCCGGTTCCTCTTCCAGCCCCCGAGCAACAAACAGCCGAGGAAGTTTTATCCCCGGCTCGGCAGGGCGGATAGCTTCTCTCCACCCTCTGAGCTCTGATTGCACCTGAGGGTGGGATAACTTGGCACCAGGTCTCTGCCTCTGCTTATCCAGCCTAGAAGGACACCAAGTGGTCCTGCGTGCTCTGAATCTGCTCCTGCCAGGCTGAGCAGCAAAGCCTGCAGAGCTGAGGCGGTAGTTCTGCATCTACCGGTCCTGGCGGCAGGAGCTTCCTGCGCACCTGTCTGGGAGGCAGCGGATCCTGCATTCCTGGTGCATCCCAGGACTGCTCGCAGCTCTCCTTCCCAGTGAACTCTGCTGGGATGAGGGCTGTGCAAAGTGCTCAGTCTGCAGTGATAAGCGCAGGCTCTGTTCCTGCCCATGGAGGGATGCAGCAGTGATACTGAAGGTCTTTCTGAAGTGGGCTCTGGCCGGGGTCTTGCACCGGTATGAAAGGGACAGTTGTGAACTAAGCCTCCAGCAATGGCACATCCCCTTTTCCCTCTACTTTTAGGACACTGCTGGAGGAACCTGCCTGGGGCTGCTTAGGGGCAGTGCCTGCTCCTCATCCCCCAGCCCTTCCTTCTGAGTCCTCTAGAATTTGGTTGCTGTTGGATTTTCCTCCCAGAGGGTAGCAGAGGAAGTGCAGTTGCCTGGCAGAGCTGCATTCCCCAGGCTGTATTCCTGAGCACTCTAGTTAGGAGGGAACGTATGATGCAGTTTGACCTCTGCTGCAACACTGCCAGACAGTCCTAAGAGGAGCATGTCTGACCCAGGGGCATGTGCAGCTTTCACTCGGAATGGGTGGCTTTCCAGGAGCTTTTACAGTCCAGGTTTCCAAATCCGTGTGCTTGCTTACCTCAGACTGTGACCTTTTCTCCCCTGACAAATTTTGTGCTTGTCTGGATGGTCTACAAGAAAGATTTCCTGTTGTGGTACACATGGGTCCCTTGGAGTTACTCCAGCCTCTACATGAACGCAGCCATTAGCAATTCAATCCTGCCTGGGGCCCAGGAGATGCTGAAGTGCTGAGTGCCTGGCAGGATCGGGCTCCTGAGACAGGAGAGAGGCCACGAGCCTTCCTTGGTGAAATCTAGGTTCTCATCCTATTTCTGCTACTGACTTGCTGCTTGACCTTGAGGTAGGACAGCTTGAGTCTGATACAGCTCACAGTGTCTCGCCGTTACTTACGCTGGGATCTGCATTGTTATTTGACTCTGGAACCTTGTTTTCTGCAATCAACAAAATGGAGCTGGAGCCCGCAGCTGCTTTGGTTATGGGAAGCTGCTGAGACCTGGCAGTAGATGATGTGACAGAAGCCTGAGGTATTGTATATCATCTGCAAGTCGGAAAAGCAGGAAGTGGTGTAAATGCCCTCCTCCTCCTCAGCCAAGGTTTCCTGCTGAAACAAGCAGGCTACAGAGCATCATCTCTGAAAATTCAACTGCTCTGTGCCAGGAGCATGCCCCCCTGAGACCTAACTGGGGGTTAATTTTCTGTTGTTGTTATTACATTTGAAAGCTTGATGTAAGCTCTCTGGCTGGGCCAGCAAGAACTGACACAAGGTCAGTTCTTTGTGTGTTATTAGCCACAAAAATATTACGTAGTGGAGGTTTGGCTGTCACAGCCTTGACAGTGTATAGCAGCTCAGCTGTGATGTCATTACAGCTCTCGGAGCAGCGTTCCACAAAGCCAGGATTCAGGCAGTCCCAAAATGTTCTGTTTGAAGTGCTGGACTAATTTATGATGATAAATGGGAGTTTATAAATGGATAGAGGCATGGGGAGGAGGGGAGCCAACACCTTAACTGATGAAATGGAATTCAGTGGCCTGATATCCCACTGTCTCTCCAGTCAATTCTGCTTTAGATCTGCCTACCATGTGAAAGGAATGTTCTTCCAGGACTAGATAAGACTCTTGCCAGAGCTCTGCTTTGCATATAGCATAGGGAGGCGATTTGCTTCTATGAGTCTGATGTTTGTTATTTTACTCTTTGCTTTTCAGGGAAAGTGAAAGAGGCAGAAACAGAGTGTTGTGCTGAACAGCACTTGAGACAGGAGAGCTGAAATGTGCAAGGTTTTTTGGGGGGACGCCAAGCCACGTTGCCCCATGGAAGTTGCTCTCTTCTCAGCTGGCCCCCAAACCCAGGAGAGATGAGAGCGAGCCTTAAACAATTCATGAGGGATTTCCTATGTTCTGTGGGACTCTGAGGCAGCAAGCCTGGGGCAGGGAGGTGGCTTGATGTCAGTCTTTGTACAAAGCATAAATCGGAGCCAGTCGCCAGGTTGTTTTTTCTGTTCCCAAATGACAAGGACTTGTGGAGTGTTCACACGGTCATCTGTATTGAATTGGAGCTTCCTGCTATAGAGAGCTTTTAAGGCAGATCTGCTAGAACAACAGTTGTGGGGTAAATCCTTGTAATGGGCTCTCTCCAGCCTCCTTCCCTTCCACCTTGTGCGAGAGGAATTACCTGTTTTTCAGATGTGAACGTGTGAGCTCAGAGAACTGATGGGTTATCAAAGACTTTGCAGCAAGTCCCTCCCAGAGGTAGGAACAGGCAGCAAACAAGGCTCTGTGGGTCAGTGAGAACCTGGCAAGGCAATCTGTGGGTCAGTGTTGGGCCACAGGACCTCAGAAAGTGATCAGAAAAACCATTGCTAACTCCTCCCTCCCCTCAATATACACGAGCTTTCTTGATCGCTGTGAATAAAAAAGCCTTTTATTCCATGCTTGCCTGCAAGTAGACAAAGTGGGAGAAAACAGAATTAACACATGAATGTTCTGAGTTCATCCTAATTTGGATTTGTAAGTGAAAACTGGCTTCCCTGTGGTTGGTAGATTCCCCCTGCCTCCTCCCCCGGAAGGGTAGGTGATTCTGGGATGAAGAAGGATGTTGGAAATGGCACTAAATCATTTTGTTATTTCTCTGTTAGAATATACTTCTACAGTTTACTGCATGTTAATGTTGTTGCTCTTAAACCTTCTTTTTCTTCTTTTTCTTCCCTTATGCATTGCCTCTCAGCACTGGAAAGCCCTATTTGATCAGGTATGTGAACAACTGATGTATTGTCTGTTTTGTGAGCATAATCTAACCTCCAGTTAATTTCCTCTGTACTAGATTTTCCCTGCATTTAAAATACAGACTAGGAGCAATGCACTCCATGCTCCAGGATCCCAGGATGCTGGTGTGCAAGTCATAATTATCACTACTGCTTTGGGCCTTTCTCTCAGTTCCTCTTCAGAGCAGGCAGGGACAGAAGTGGGCCCAGCCTGGCCATCCCTCCTAGCACAGGATCTGAGCTGAGGTGCGGCAGCAGGCAGCTGCTATCCTTGCTCAGTGGATTAAAGGGTCTTCTACTCTTTGAGTCAGGCAAACTAGGACCTGTAAAACCAGCACTGTGTTCTTTGAAATGGCTCCCCAGCTGCTAAACTGACTTCTGTGGGGTTACATCCTCCTGGGGAGGACCTGCTGCTTTACACTTGCACAGAACTAGCAAAGCATCTGCTTCTGTACCAAAGACTATGGTTGTATCGGGTAAATGTCATGGGTTGCATCTGCAGCCAGCTGAAATCAGCAGAGCTCTGCAGGGCTCTGAGTTATAGCTGCTGAGAATTTGGGTTGTGGCATCTAGTTTGTAAATTATGCTTTTAGATGCTTTAACTGACATGTTTGCTTTGTGGTATTCCATCTGCCAGGTTGAAATGTGAAGTAGCTATAAACTGAAGGATTTTTCTAGGGTTGACTTGCTTCTAAACTACAGCACTCTCTTGATGTCATAAACTTTTGTGCTGTTGTGTGTGCGTGTAAGTGTCACCTTCTGTAAGGGAGCTCACTCTGGCATCGTCCTGGCAATACTAAAGTTCAGATGGGATTTCATCCCTGCTTTATGAGGCGATAATCTTGCTTCTACGTCTGGCTGAACTGCAAAGCCAAAAGCTGTGGTGCAGTCTCTGCGAAAGGATGTCCTTGGTACCCTGGGGGTCCCGTTATCATTCAGCTAATAACTGGACTGCCTGTTCTGAGGAGTGCTCATTTATACCCGCTTAGCCGTGACCAACTGCTAATCCACATCTCTGGACTGCAGTACATTTTTGTTCTACAGTCAAGCAAGCTGGCAGTTGGGAATTAGATTACTCTAATTGTTGATCACACCAAAATTGTGTGGTGTAGCTGCATTTGCTGGGGCTTGTAGGGTATGCTGCCACTCAAAAGGTGGATGCAAGATAAATTGCTTGTGGTCTGGGATGAATGTTTGCTTCAGCCACTTTGAATTCTCCCCCGTCTCAAACATTGGCCTTAATTTGGAGGCTGATTCTACAAGCATCCTTTGAAGTCATTGAGTCCTTGTGGAATGGGGCTCTTGGCTGGTAGCTACCTCGGGCTCAAAGAGAGAAATCTGTAATTTCCCCCTGGACTTGCTTGAGTAGTAGATGGGGGCTTTTTCCTTCCTTTTTTCCTTTTTAAGGAAGGGGAGAGTTTGACTGTTGGATTTACAGAGCATTACCCCAGTACCAAGGGAATGGGCTGTAAAGGCAGACCTTCAATAATTAGCTATGTTTCAATTAGGGCTGCAGCTGAAATTTAAGCTTTGTCTGTAAGGCCTTATTATCAAAGAGAATGCAACCTGTGACAACTAGTCGTAAGTCCTGAATAAATCAATGATGTCCTTGTTGCCTGTGGGCAAAGCCAAGAAGCTGATGTCTTCCTTGAGTGTTGTATCAGCAACGCAATGCAATTAGCCCTGCAGTGGGTTGCAAGATGCTGTTTGTCGTGGAACAAGGTTGCTATTCCCAGCAGCTCTGTGCTGGTAGGAGAAGGGAGTGTTTTGTTTAGCTCTGATTGGCATCCATGTGAAACAGGAGGACAGGCTTAATGACTAAAGAAAGCCTGTGTGTTGAAACTCGGAACAGTTGCAGCTCTCCCTGGGAGATATGACCTGGACTAGAGTGGAAATGGGTGGCTGAAGAGTCACGTGCCCTGTGCATTTGGGACTCATGGGCTGGGACTGAAGTTCGGTAGCCACGCTCTCAGCTGAGACATGTGGGCCTCTGTGTTCACCACCTCCCAGGAGAGCAGCAGAGCAAGAGAAGGCTCTGGAGAAAGTGTTAGAGCAGTTGGGAATTCACAGGCCGGGAGTCTGCAAGTCTCTTGTTTCTGGGGTGATGGACTATGACAGCAAACAGTGCAAGGGAGGGGTCAGCGCTTCCCTTGCCTTTGAGGGGGTGAAATAAATTATTATTAAGGCTTTTACTTTTTCTGTGGGGAGATTTTTTTTTTTAAATACTTTTTAGTTATGTTTACTGACAAAAAAAGCAGGTTCCTATTTAGACATTCAAAATTAAAGGGTTTGGGTTTTTTATGACCACCCCCAACATCTTAAATTAAAAATTTAAAACTTGATGAAAATTGCTGCTCAACCATAAAGCAGTGCTTTTGATTATTTATTTTGGGGGAGAGGAGTGACTGACAATGTTTTCTGGAGGAATTTTTTATTTGTTTTCATCCAGCTCTAATCTGTCACACTGGGAACTGTCAGTGACTCAAGCCAATATCTCCAGCCACTTGCTGATTGCTTCTTTTTAGGCGTAAAAGAACTTAAATTTGGCGAAAAGGCAGATCCAGCGCTGCTTCCTAGGCTTTGAGGTTCAAAAAAGCCCCTCCCAGGGCGAAATCCTGACTACACTGAAGCAAGTACCAAAATTCCTTCTGCATTTAGTGGGGTCAGCACTTCAGCCAAGAGTCTGGGAGCAGGCAGACTGGCGGCTTTTCAGTGCTGCAGCCAGGCAGTTACAGTACAGCTGCTGCTTCATACTGTGCTTACGAGATGCGTTTTTTATTATGAGGCCATGGCCCTCGGGCAGCTCTAACTCACTTTTATATGGGAACTTTTATAGGATTCATACATTTATTTATTGTGCTCATAAACACCCTCCGCCCCCACACACACATTAACTCCGCATCTGCTGCCTTCTGCAGAGCCTGCACTGTCGCTGAGCACTCCACACTGTCTCTGTGTGGAATCCAAGCTCTGAGCAGAGCAAGGCATTGCCTCTCTCCATCCGTCTGCAATCACCTGGAGTTTTCTTCATTTGTTCTTCACTGGCCAAAAACATTTTTTTTTGGTTAATCTTCTGGTAGAGTTAAAAGCGTGACAATCCCAGGAGCAGGCCCTGGCCATTTCACACTTCTCTGTGCTAATAAGATCCCTTGTTAATTGCCTTGCATGAAGGCATGAGACCATCTAGGGCCTTGGATGCCCTTCTTTGCCTCTATGTCCCCAGTGCCCCTGCTTTAGAGATGACTGCAGCTAATCAGTATTATCCAGCCCTTGGCTGTGCTGGGTGAAAGGGGCTATCTAGGAGGATGATGTTCATTATTAGGACAGACCTGCCTTCTGAAGGTGGCTTTTAGCTTTGTTAGATGCCAAAACTTGTAACATCTTCTGTTTCCCCATCCCCATGGCTGCTGAGATTTCAAGGGTGAATTAACATTATCAGCCCTCATCTCGGAGTTCTCGCTTCTTCTCACCTGTACTCTGGTTTGTAGTCATGACAACAAACTTGTTTTAAATAGATACACATGAAACTGTCCAAAAAGACCCTCCTCACTAGCTCAGCACCTCGATCCTATTGCTTGTCAATCCAGGCTCTGTTTTTGTTGCAGCTGCTTTAGAAACCTTGGATTCCTTCCTGAGACTTGTACGTGGGTGTGATGGCAACAGATGAACAGAGTTTATGGGGAATGCGGAGAGATGCCAAGTTACCCAGGCTGTGTAGGCAGCTAATGGAAAACTTGAGCTCAGAAACAAGGCTGTACAGATATCCTGGACCAGACGTGCACTTGCCAGAAAGTTCAGTTGCTGACACTACCAGCAGTGGGTGCAGCTGAACCTGCTCTGCCATGGTCTCATAAAACATTAAAATATGCTGACTTTGCAGCCTTCTTAAATCCAAGGCTGGTTTCTGCAAGACTGAAATTGCACAGCAATCCGTAAAATCAGGCCAGCTACGATCATGGTTGGTGATAACCGAGAAAGGGAATTATTTTGAACTCAATGATCTTTTATGTTAACTGTGTCCCTTTTCTCTGGATAGCCTTTGACAGAGGCAGGACTAGCTACTTCCCACACTGTAAAAGAAATTCCAGTTTGTTTACTGGGGCACTGCTGAGCTAAACATCACACTTCACTTTGGAAAGCTTCCCTGACTATTGCTGCTGGCTAACCCCTGCCAGCTGTGGCTGGAAGAGCTCACCAGGCAGGTGTCTATGAGCTCTAGGCAGTGGTTTGTGCCTGGAGATTTTACCGCTTTCTCTGACAAATTGGTTGTGTCTTACCACTGGTTTGTGTGGGTCACTGGGAGCAGAGGAGCAGAAATGAGGAAGATGCAAGATGAGGAATAGGAAAGGATGGCAGTGAGAGCAGCAGCGTAGGCAGGGGGTTGAGCACAGGGTTGTATGCGACCTTCAAGTCCTTCCTTGAGTTTTGGGCTGTCGCTGCCTTTTTAGATTAGTGTTTGTCGGGACATATGTCTGCATTTAAGTGGAGTGATGCTGCAAAGAGGAGGTTGTAGGAACTGGAATTAGGAAATAGTCATAAACTTGTTACTTCATCTCCTGATGTGAACTGGAGAATCGGAGGTGCTGGTGGGAAGACTGTCCGTGGTGATAACAGATTAGCAGCCAGGCCCTAAAACCAGGGTCTGCCTTGTCTGCTACATTAGATGCTTCTGTGACTGTGACAAGAAATTTGCCCCCTTCTCCCCCTCCACCAAGCTGTGCATTGTAAAGGGGAAAGACACTTTAAAAGCTACAAGTCTCTTGGCAATGCACAGGGGGGGTTCTGCATCTGCCCCACGCCTTGAAGTCTAATCTCATTTACAGTTGTCAGCGTGGGCTGCTGGAGGAGATGAAAGGCAGAGGACAAGGAGGGAGAATAGATTAGTCTCGAGCAGAGGGCACTGGAAGTGCACCTGCCTCTGCCCCGCTACCTTAAGAAGGGGCAGCAATAGCAGCTGGGCATGTGTCATCTGCTGCTCTTTGAGGCGCCCAGCCATGGAGCACACGATTAATGGCTCAAGGGGCTGGGCTTTTGTCAGCAATAAAGCCCTGGGATTTAGGCAGGGCTCTTAGGCCTTTTTTTCTGAGCAACACCATCACTTTGCATTTCTCAAGTGGCGTTTTGGTCGTAGGGAGCTGCTGTCTGTGGCCACAATGCTTCCCTTTCTCCTCCCTTCCCAAACTGGGCTGACCTTTGTCACACAGCATTGACCCTTTGACTCCTTCACTTTGGGTTATGGGGTTGGGAAATAAAAGCGAGTCCCTTCAAATTCATTGCCCTGTGGACAGACTGGAAGGGAAGAGTGGGCTGGTAAGAGAGGATCCCTTTTTGCTGAAGGAGATTGGTTTGCTGATACTGTCTGGATTATCAACCCCTTGCTGCCTTCTGCCAGAGGCTCGTTTGAATACAGCAGCCCCCAGGAAAGAGGAGAGGGGAATTTATCTTTCCTTCAGTCAAGGAGGGAAACTGTGGCGTTGAGCAGCAAATAGATATCTGACAGACTATTCCCTCTGCAGGGTAGTGTCTTCTCTTTTACCATGCCTGGATCATCCTGTGTCTGTCCCCAGTGTTGTTACAGTGGATGGCAATCTCCCAGCTCTTCAAGGCTTATACCCAGATTTGGCTTTTAGCCACGATACCCTGGAGTGATGGATCAGCATGAAAAAACTACCTGGAGGTCACTAATGATCTTCCTGCCTCTTGCAGGATGAACAGCAAAAGTTCCCCAAGTTCCTCCTTAATCTTCTAATACCTCTGTACACTGAACACGAGCCAGCCCTTAAGCTGGATGCAGGCCTGTGGGATTGTCTGTATTTACACCTTTCCTGCAGTGTGAAAGGTGTATGGATCAGCTACCCCATTTCCCCCTTCCCTGGCTATTTGGATACTCCCCTCTCCAATCCCATCAGCCTGTACATGAACTGCCCTGTGCAAAAAGTTAGGAGTAGCAGCCATCATTATGAACTAGACATCAGCAGTGTAGCAAACACAGCACTAGTAAGCCTGTGCTGGTAGAAGTAGGCATCTCCTGAAATGTTTCAAGGAATCATAACAAACACACTGAAAAGCACATGGAGGCTGAGTCAGTCTCACACAGCTCGTGAGTTACTGGCAGCTTGATGTCTCTAGATTTGTAGAAGCCTCAGGAGGCTTCCTACTCGTTACACATTTGTGTACCTTCCATATCCGAGCTGCCTGGAAACCTGCATGTTGGAGTGCGGCATCCAAGACGGACAGCAAGCTGCGTTCAGAGCGCTGTGTATCTCTGCTGCCTCCTGATCCCAGCTGCAGGGAGAGGCTTTGGTAGCGTGCGCTCTGCCGTTGCAGCTGAATGTGCGGGATGGTTTTTGGGCACATAGATCCTTGCTGCTGCATTGTTCTCAAATCCTGTCTTACATATAGGAAATCACTGAAGCAATAAAAACATTTAAGCCTGCATGTTTAAAAAGAAAGGGAGGGAAAAAAGCCATAAACAGGGTGGATTAATGCTGTTCTGCAAATCTGCTGGTGCGTTGTGCTCTGTGGCTGTGTGCTCTGTTATGAGAGAAGGGGAAGAAATCATCCTGTTTCCAGAGGAACAAACCAGCTGCTTAGCGAGTGGAAACAGTTTGGAGGTGCTTTTCTGTGCCATCAGTGCTTATGCCTGTAACATCTACAGGGCTTTTAAAGTTACTCTGTACCAGACCTGGAAAACAAGTGTTTCTCCTCTGCGGTAGGAAGTATGATGTTCCCGTTACCTTCCGGTATTTGCAGTCAGTGCAAATGTACCGGGGCACGTTTGCAAATTAAATGCAGAAGTGGGCGTGTTTGAGTTTGACAGCAGCCAAGGAAGCTGTGATCTCTTTCTGCCTCCTTACTAGGCATTGTACAATGTGTTGGTCTGAAATCAGCGTAGTACCAACATGCTATGAGACAAAGTTGATGAGGTTCAGATGATGGGCTTTTTTCCTGCACCGTCGCGCATACAGGCTGCTGAGGAAAGCTGATCTCTGGATGCTCTCGATTTTTATGTGGTTCAAACCTTGCAGTGTTTTCCTGTTCGAGCTGTAGCACTTGGGACAGTCACTTCTTTCCCTCTTCTCTCCTAATCTGGGTGGTGGTATCCCCCCTGATCAGCTACTTGTGCTGACGCTGGGGATATTCTATCACCAGAGACGATATGTCTTGATGAAATGTGAAGTGAAAATCCTGAATGTTTGTGATCACACCCAGTCTCACTTGGAGCTTGAATTCCTTCAACTCTAAAACCCCAGCACCAGCGAGACACAGAGAATGTATGTATTCTTAGTATATGTTCCTGTTGCTTAGGAACAGGTGTCTGCAGTGACCCTGTGCTGCTGGTGAGAAGAATAATGATGTACAAAACTGATGTTAAACAAGCAAGATCAATCTTACCCCTAGGAACTCTTCTTCATGTTTTTTGATACTTGGCATACTCTGAGTAGCATATACTCTGGAGTTTCCTGAGTTGCATGAGGAAGAAACAAACGAGGCTGCTGGAGGCAAAGCTGTTTGACTATCATCAAACCTCGGTCTCATGCACTTCTTCAGGGCAGTGTTTCATGAGGAAGCACCTCTTTGCCTTCGTGATCCTTCACAATTAGGTACCAGTAATAATGGAGGCCCTGCTTTGTGTAGCATACTTGTTTGTGATGTACAATTGTAGTGGAAGTGCTTGTTGATGACAGCCTACAGCCAGAGAGATGAAGCCATGCTTACCTCTTGGCAGAGAAAGGATCAGTATTAAAAAAGGTGAAAAATGGTAAGTTTCATAAAAACTACTGGAGGACTTGATCTGTGTGCTCTGACTTGGTCTACCAAAGCACTTGAAAACAAGCATGACAATTGTCCTGGACCCATTATATGTCTAACACCAACTGTATGTTTTGCTGGGGCTGGTACCAGAATGGTGTGTGCCCTAAGGGTTTTGAAGAACAAAGTGGGGTTTTAGTTCTGCCCTTGGCTCTGAAACAGAGCCAGATTCTTGTTTCCCTCTGCTGGCTTCCTGCCACTCCTCTTGCACGTTTACTTACACTCACGCTGAGAAATAATGGCAAGTGGGCCTTAAGCATCTTTCCTCACTGCAGGCAGTGGCCTCCATGGAAGGATGTTGCTTTTTAGCCTTGTTGTTTGCACTGGGGAGGAAAATAGAAGTGTTTATTGTGGTTCCTTCTTCCATTTGAACTGCTGCCTCTTCCCTCAGCTACTCCCTCTTGGTCACTAATAGAGGAGTTGCTTTTGCACACAGTCTTGTTATCATTGGATTTATGTCTCTGAGTTTTCCTCCCCATCAGCAGGGAAGGCACAAACATTTTTCCTTCATGTGTCCTCTGACAATAGTATTTGGGTTTTGGAAAAATGTTTATTTTGCATTGATTGGTGCATTTAGGCAGCCCCTTTGGGGGAGACTGCTGTGAAGGGCACGGGAGATGGTCCTGCTGCTGCTGTCTCTGGTCTGTGAGCTGTGCCTGGAGTCCATGGCTGGAGGAATAACTTCATATAAATAAATAGTGTCTGAAGAATCTTTATAGAGCTGTATCACTGCTTTATTATGCTTTGACTTGCTAGCCCCTGGGAACTGTTTGGGGATGTCTCTGTGCATATGTGTACAGGATTGCTCTTGTGCCTTCACCATGGTAAATATTCTGGTGGTGTCTCCTCTAGGGCTCTATAAACTAGAGCATACGTTGGCTTTTTCAGAGGATTCTCCAGTGTTGAGCATCCCTGCCAGAGGTTTTTGCTCTTGTATGGTTTTTTAGTCAGTCTGTATCCCAGAGGCTGTAGTGTGCTGGCTTGCTTGTGTGCTCTTCACCTGAAGGGAACCTTCTGCCTGCATTCATGGCCTGCTACAGCATTTGAAGAGGCCAAAGCCACCTCTTTTTATGAATGAGTGCAATGGCCAGTTTATCTACCTGATAGGAAACAGCTTTTGTGGTGGAGAGAGCAGCAGCATAGCTTCATAGTTATATGTGAGAGCTGAAGCTGGCTGGGGTATAAATGCTGCACAGTCCCCGTCACCAAGACAGGTGCATAGGGTGACTCTTCCCAGGGTGGTGATAGCTAAAATGTCTCCCAAAGAATTGTCGTATGTGTCTGAAATAGCATCTTCCAGACTTATTCCCTCTGTGGCCCATGACCTGAGAGCTGCCATTGCTGCGTTGATTTATGGGATCTTTTAGGGTTGATACTGGTGGCCAAGAAGAGCTGGGGCAGAAAGTCATTTGCCAGCTGCTGATTTATGGCCCTAGTAAACAGCCCTGAAAAGCACAGTGAGAATTTTCTGGACCTTACGCAGTTCCAGCTGACTGAAAGCTCCAGGCTGTTATTTGACCATGTGGAGTAATAAAACTGTGAAAACTAATTAACTTTTGGGCCTACTGCAAAACAAACTGGTTCATGCAAAGTATTACTCCACACTTGCAAGCAACAGTGACTTTATGGGCTTATAAGCCTTTATTTAATGACCAAGCATGTAGTATGATGTGTGAAGTATGTTCCTTTTGCTGACTTCTAAGGCCAAACAGAATATAACAAGCTCTGCTCATCACTGAGGATCTGAATACCAGCTTGGGATAATGTTCTCATTCATCTTTATTAATTATGTAGCTGATGTGTGGGTGGAGGTTTGACACAAAGCTGCATTGGGTGGTTTCTTGTAGTCTAAAACAGCCTGAATTATGCACACCCAACCCTAGCCAAAGCAGTTCGTTCAAGGAAAGATGCTCTCTGCAGTGTGAGTGCTGTAGTCTTTCTGAGGTCATTCTCTGCTCAGTGTTTCCCAGTGGGAACACCAAGGAGTTTTTCTGATGTTAGCACGCGAAGAGAGTCAGCCCTGCTCAGGACCTGCCTCCTGTGATGAGGATGCTCTGTATGTGCCAGTTGCGATGGTGACATCAGAGAAGGGATGTTTCTGAGTGCCTTGGTATTGTGTTCCTTGCCAGTGGTGAGACACTTATCAACATTGTACAGATGATCCAGCCTCTGTCACCCTGCACCGACTTGGAGGGAGGGAATAACTGGCCATTCTTCCCACTTAATCAGATTGTAACCCTCCTCCTGTCCCATCTCTCCTGCTTTACTCGGTAGCCCTTAATACTGGATGTCTAACCGCCTGTATTGTTAGAGTCAAAGCTGTGTCTGCTGATTCCTGTTCTCCTTTGCTAGAGTCTATCAGTTTAGCTGGTGGCAGAGCTTTGCATAGAGCCTTTGCTCACTGGGACACACAATGCTGCTTTGCTGTTCTTTTCTGATCGATAACTCATCGCCCCAAAGAGCAGAGCTGGCCCTTTTGCAGAACACAGGGTGCTCTGGAGGAAGGTATGCAGTTGTTTGCGATGTTTGAGCTGCACAGGCTCGAGCTGCGGTTCCTCAGAAAGCTGCAGGGAGTACATGGCCTGTTCTCTCCCCCTGCTGAGAAGGGAAGGGAGGAAGGTTGAATGTTGTACCAGGTCCCTTTGCTGCCCCGCTACGCGGCTGTGGAATGAAGGAGCCTGATCTGGAGCTACCTGCTGTAGGGGAGAAGGTTGTGCACTGGCAAGGTCTGTGCCCACACCTGGGTCACACAGACAGAACGTCTCATATCTTGGTAAGAAACTTGTCATGATTGCTGATACAGGATCAGGTATTTGGAATTTGAAGGAGAAACCATCTCAAAGGCAGGAAAACTGTGAAATGCTGAGATTTTAAAAAATTATTTATTTATTTTAAAGTTGTCCCCCCTCTTTCTGATGGATGTGATTGAATTATTGTGGTACTCGGTACTGGAGTACCAGCTAGCACGGGTCTGTCTGCTTTGGTTTTCTCTGCTAAGCAAAGTATTACTGCAGAGCTATTCTTTGACCCAAAATAAGTGTGCGTGCATACTCGCTGCCATAGAATTCTGCTTTTTTCACGCATCAAATCAAGTCCCTGTGGATTTTCACCTCCCTCCCAGATCTGGCAGACAGTGAAAAAGGGAGCTATTTTTAATCTGAAATGTTCTGTGTTTCAAGTCCAGAGTATAAAATGTAGTTTTTCTCCTGACAAGTTTCATGGCTGATTGCTATAAAACTCCTTGTCTTTAAAGGGAAGGATAAAACTTCCTACAGGAGGGGCAAAAGTTATTATTTTTGGGGCTATGGATCTTGGTTCCTTTGAGAAACTGAAAAGCAGTGGCAATCACTGTCCTTGGACTGAAGAATTTGCAAAGATGGAGGAACAATTTAACAGAGGACTCGTCTTGCTGTCGCTACAGTTCTATCATTCCACTGGAGTCACTGCTCCATCTGTCCTCTGGAAAGGCTGGCATATATTGTCCAGGAGAGAAGATGAATTTCTGGTCCAAGTGTTCTCTCTGCCCAGAAGAAATGAGTATAGAAAAAGTTTCTTCCTCTCCCTGCTGTATGTGCTGTTCTGTGCCTCAGCCCAGTCTGATGGGTCAAGGGGAGGTCACCTTCCAGAGCAGGGCCACACTTCTGTGCTGACGGTCCTGTGCCCAGGGGTGTGATGATGGGGATAGCAAGTTGTTACTGCCAAGGTGCTAACGCTTGTCTAAGCAATAAGGGCTGAGACTGCTGGCTTCTTTTTGCCCTAAAGGGAGGAGGAAGGAGAGTGGCAGAGCAGAGCAGATCTGACCGTACAGGCAGGCTTGAGTTGGGGAAAGCAACATGCTCAGTTTTGCAAGGTAGCTTTAGGCCAGGACTTCAGGCTGGGCTGGATGCCTTGGGTGTGACAGGAGCAACGTTCCCTAGTCAGTGCTGAACCCTGTCCCTCTGGCACTGGTGGAGCTGCTTCAGTGCAAAGCCCAGCTCAGCTTTCTTCTGGCTCCCAGTGCTGAAGGGGCTATTCGTGACAGTCCAAGTGGTCTCTGTGCTGGTGGTCCCTTGAGCTGGGACAGCCCTCACCTGCCCTGCTGCAGCCCTGGTCAGCACAGAGTGCAACTAGTGAAACACAAGGTAAGAGGAGCTCCCTGCAGTTGTATGGGCATAATTTTTCCTTGCTGAGTACATTTCCATCCTGGTAGCACCCTGCAAACATAGCCTTGGTCTTTGCTGTAAGGACTGTCTAAACGCAGCCCATCGGTCACAGCATCCTGGCACTTGATAAGGCTTCTTGGGACAGCCAGGCTGTGAGCCCAGCAGACCACTCACAGGGCTGCCCTGTGTGCTCCTCTCTTTTCTGCCCGATGCAGCAGGGGAGCAGCACTCCTCTCCCGGGGGTAGCTGGACTGTCGGTGTTTCTGCTTGGCCTTCGTCTTACTGGTATTGCTCACCAGATATGTCACTGAGCAGTAGCAGAGAGAGACCCAATGGCTCAGATCTCATTAACCTCTACAACTTTATCCCGTGTCTTAATTGGATTAGCTGCAGGGGGTTGGTTTTGCTGCTGTTGTTGTTTTTTTTCTTAAACAGGTACTTATCACTGTGACATCTGATGCAAGCAACAAGTTAGAGTAGCAAGAGCTGTGAATGAACAAGTGGTGTTTGCTTCTTCCCCACTGCTCAACTAACAGCTCCTGCCCTTCCTTCTGAAAAATTACTGTAGGTGATGCCTGTGAGATGGGTTTGAGTAAGCCCTGCAGCTGGGTCTCTTGGGAGGTGTGAGCCTTGCCTAGCAGCCTGGATGCCAGACCAAGAGTCCCCGATTGCTAACTGCAGTTCTGTCAATCTTGGGAAGGATTTCTGCTCAATAAATGTTCAAAGCAGTATTAACTTTCCATGTTCAGTTTCTTTTAATCTTTGAGCTTTTTAGTTTCCTTAAGGGCCTGATTCTTCTGCACCTTAGGGTTTTTGCTTGTATCACTGCAGTAGGTGTAGGGAATTGGGCTTATTCATCACTGCAATAGCCCTTCCTCTTCGAGGACTTCAAAGCTCATTTCCCAGTATCAGTTCATTTAGTTTCGCAGGTGGGAACACAGAATAAGGAGATCAGTGATCATATCCTGTTATAATGGGGGACAGTCTGCTACAGACCAAAAAAAGGAATGAAATCCATTTGATGGTGGGATTGCCTGTCATTTATCAAGCTGCTGTCTACCTGTGTGGTTCCCAGTTGAGAAAAAGGAGAACCAGTTTACAGGAGACTTCCCCCCATGTCCATCCTTCTGCCTGCAGCACCCAGTTACCTCTTCAACAGGCTTAAAATAGAAGCCTTTATCCTTGCCATAGCTGTAATTGGCCCTGGATTGGGCACTGGAGAGGGTCATTCACCTCTCTGGGATGACAGAAGGGGTACATGCTGCTGAGAAGCTCTTTCTTACCTCTGTTTGTAGATAGCTGTGCACAAAATAGTAAATTGTAGGTGTGATATCAGAGCCACGGCTCTGTTCCAGGAGGAATAATAGATGTACCAGCACCACTCTGGCTGTTACAAATCAAAAGTGCTGTTACATTAAAGCTGGTAATACTGCCTGGCTTGGCAGAAGGGCTGAGAAATTGTTCCAGGGTTTTAATGTGTGTTCAGATAAAGTCTTCCATAGTGAGGATCAGGCCTTTGAATTCAGTCCATGTACAATCGCACGGGTTTTAGTGACTTGGTGAAAATGTAACTCCAAGGAATTCCCTCTTTGCCCAGGGCTCGAATGTGATGCAGTTGTGAACACTGCATGCATCACAGTTACAGTCTCTACGTAGAGGGTTCAGTGCTTCATTGCATCTGGGGTGCCTTTACGGGGTGTATGGTTGTCAGGCACGGACTCTGCTGCTGCTTGTAAAGCAAATGTGTTCATTAAGTTAAATTACGATGGATGTTAGTTTCCTTTTTCAAATTTAATATATTCATGTATTTCGTGTCCACTGGCCCCTCAGCAGCTTGCAGGCTGGATATGTAAATTAGTAGCTGCAGAGGATGATGGATCCATTAATAGGTGGAATTTGATGCTCATAAAAATTCAAGCAAACCATTGCCATGCAACATTAAACGCATTCATTTTTAAGTTGCCTGAGGATCTCTTACTTGGAATTGTGTGGCTCAGGCTATATTTGTTACAAAAGCAATACAAATGGAGAGGCCCTATGGTTTCAGAGGGTTGGCTATTCTTTCGTCTGTATCACTTACACTTTTTCTGTATCAAATGTTATTCCAAGGAAGCTGTGAAAATGTGGAACGCAATGATATCTGAAAACAAAGCACTGCAGCCCAAATTCACGCTGTCCACAGAAATATCTGTCTTTGGAGATCTAGTCAGATACTATTTTTCAGGAAAAGCCAAGTTTTAGTAGGTAATTTTTCATTATTAGGCTTTCCTGGAGGGATGTAGAGGGCTAAAAGGATTTGGTGGGTCATTAAATTAAGTACAGATCTGCCACTGTGGGGTTTTAAACACAAGACAAAATCCTGGCCCCTCTGAAGGGGCCTTTTGCTTCCTTTGGGCCCCATGCTAATTTCATTACTGATTTCAGAAGGGTAAGGACTTCCCCTGATTTTAATTCTACAGTGTTTCTTTAAGCATGAAGACATAGAAATATTCAATTTCTTTTGCTGAGGGTTTTATTAAAGGAAGCTCACACAGCGTGCATCCCTTCCGTGGTAGAGCATTCGTGTGATAAATTTCATTTTTCAAGAACATGAAGTTATGATGATCCATCAGATATTGAGAGGCTGCACTTTGAAAACATTGGTGCTTCTTGCTTTTCCGTTTAGCACTGTGAGACACATACTTCAGCTCTTCATCATTTATGCATGCCTGGGCTGAAGGGGCAGTAGCAAATATGCAGAGAGAATATTGTGATACACACCATAAAGTTGTGCCAAGGAGAAAGGAACATCCAGGCTCAAATGATCTTTTTCCCTGAGGCTTCTACAGTTTATTTTAATTTTTTCTAAGGTGAAGGGCTGGATCCGAGCCTTGCTAACAGCCAGCATCTTTCATGTCAGGGAAAAAAATTCTTTGCTGGCATCTTCCTTGTCCACAGCCTCTCTAAATGCTGGTGATTTCAACGCATCAGAGTTTGGCTGTGGAAAGTCTATCGTTACTGTAATAATGTACAACTCTGCGGGTATTACATCCATCTCTGAATGATCTGTTCTCATAAGAATGTATGCCAGGGCTAGACTGAACAGTGTCTCCATCTTGCAGCCTGAGGAACTCACCATGGTTTGGTATGTTTCTGAGAAGGCGATCGAAAGAACCGTATTTGCTGGGTGGGCAACAGGAATAGAACCAGGGTGAAGTACCACCCTAGGGGTGTGCATGGCACCTTCATGATGCTTTGTCCCCACACTATGGTGTTTGAAAAAAAAAAAATCCCCTAGAGGCAAGTAGGGGTGCTTGGTTATGATGTCTTGCCTCTGAAGCTAGCTAGTTGTGATTGCAGGGGTTTGCAGTCTGCTATGGGTTGGCATAAGCCTGTCTTTCAACTTATAAAAAAGCTGCTGTGTTTGCTTGAAGGACATCAGGCAAGTATGCAGGCAAAACCCAGCTGCTTATCTTCTGGAGGCTTGGTCTCTCAAATAGTCAGTGCCTAGGGTTCTTGGGAGTCTTATCTCAAGTTGGTGAATTCAGTGGCAGCTGAAGGTATTTGGCATCTTTGGGTATCAGTCACTCTTTGGGGCTGCGGAAGGCAGCATTGCACTGGGGACACTTCGGCCAGGCCACTCTAACCACCAGCTCCTTGTCAGAGAGCTCTGGCCTGCTTTGCTTGAGCTCGGCTGCAGCACACAGCTCTGCACACAGCAGCCAGCTCATGTGGCTCGAGGGTGAAGGAATGGTAAGATGTATAGCACTGAAAAAGACCTCAAGAAGTTTTCTCCCTTCTCCATCACCCCCTCACCACAAATCAAAGCTATCTAGACTGTCCCATTTCCTTGGGTAGGAGGGATTCTCACTTCAGCTTGTCTGAGGCCAGGTCCACGAGGCCTAGGAAGAGAAGAGTGAATGGAGAAGCTATTCACCAGGACCTGCTGCTTCTGGTGGCACCAGCTGGCAGCTTCTGAAATAATTTTTACTTTAGCTGCCTCCAAAGTCTGTAGAGGTGAGAATTGGAACAAACAACACTGGTCAATTAAAATGGCCATATAACTTTCATCGCCATAATAAAGATTATGTAAAATAAAATTAATTATTCTATGCAACAGGACAGGAATTAATCTCACCTAAGCAACCCAGCCTGTTGTACTTCCCTGTGAGCTACACCAAGCAGTTATCTATGCAGTGAGATAGGAATGTGAAAGAAAGTGTGCTGTGTGTTGAAAGATGGCCATGGGAGGTGGACTGGCTTGCTTTCTAGCTGTGTTCCCTCCCTTGGTTGATAGGTGAAGAGGCTGATGGTCAGCTTCCAGTTAACACGGTTATTTTGCTAGCATATGTGGTAAGTGTGCTGAGTAATCTCATTTCTGAAGAGGGATTCTGCTGAAATCTTTGTCCGTGGAATGAGCTAAGTCCAAACTCTAGTTTTCCCTCCATGCTGGGGAAACACCCAGACTCAGAGTGCAAATCCTCAAACCAGCAGCAGGTTTGTGCCTATCCTACATGGGACAAATACTGCAGAGCCCAACGCAGCTTCACCGCTGGGCCACAGCTTCTTCCTTTCTAGTGAGACTGACTCTGTCACTGGCTTACATCCATCTCTGAGGGTGCAGTAGATTCACTGTCCTATGCATGCTTGTATGTAGTGCTTTACTACAGGGCCGAGCAAGGCTAAAAATCTTGCCTGTGTATCTCCTGTCCAGCTCCTCCAAGTCGCTCAGTGTGCTGAGCAGAGCCTGGTTATATCTGTTCTCCATCTGTCCCTTCCTACCTCATCTTCACGATCGTTAATTGTTAGTGTCTGGCTTGAAAGATTGCCTCTTAGCATGGTGCTGATGGGATCTTTCCACAGAGGATTAAAGCTGGAGTGGATTGACAGGAGACGGTATCCTTGCTGTGGGAAGTTTGCCAGTTGTGTGTGGGCTCAGTGCTGCTGCTTTTCCAGTTACTCCAGTTCACGTCAGGACATAGTCAAGGGTCAGTCGCAGCTCCATGCCCCCTCGCTGGGGCCAGCTGGCCAGATATGGCCTGGTGCACTGCGTGCTGGGTTTGGGAGAGGCCTCCTGCACCCAGCTGCTCCATGCAGCCTTTGTCAAGACTCTCAGTCTCTTTACATTACCTGCACCACCCCATGGAGGTGATTTCATACCTGGCTCATCAGGTGGCTTCCACCGTGCGATCGCAGTACTTTAATCAAGGGTGTGGGTAACAGTAACAGCTTTGTGGGGGTGCTGGCAGTAGGAGTTGAGATGTCATTTCTTACAGTATCATGCTCCCTGGGTGGCTAATGTGTCTGTAAATCACACAAGTGCTTTCCTGTAGCTTTGCTTTCTGTTACTGCCTTGGCTGCCAGGATTCCACAGGACACAGATCTTAGCTTTTGGCAAAAGCACAGCATCCTTTCCTTGTAAAGGTACTTAGTACGTATTTCCAGTGCCCTGAAGCATAGCTGAGGGCCCTGCTAAGCTCAGTGAATCCAGGCCCTGAGAGATGATATTTCTTTTTGCTTTATTTAGTTTGCTTTCCTGTGGAATCTGTATTTTTTTCTGTACGTGCACAGGGAGCAGGGGAGAATCCACTGGCATTTCAGAAGGTAGGAGTTTCCCCTTACCTTGTTGGTCTCCTGATCTGCTCCTAACAAGTCCTTGGAGACCCTTGTTGCTCTTTCCCAAAGGTGATGTGTTTCCTGCAGTAACCAAAGGGGATCTGTTACCTTGCAAGGACAGTCCGGGGCCTGGAGGCACATCTACTCCTTGCTGCCAGTAGCACAGGTGATGATGACTCTCTTTTTCCATAGTTAGGACAGACTGGCAGAAACTTTCTGTGCTTTGAAGCTACCACACCAGGGAGGGTTTCCATGCGTGCTGATGCTGTCTACTGATACAGCTGGTGCAAAAGTCTTCTCCCAGTCTAAAGGAAAACCTTTATATCTAATCCATCTCACACATAAATCTCAAAGATAGCCAAGAAAAACCAGCAGAGTTTGCACCAAAGGGCTCAGTTTTGTGGGCTTCTTGGAGGGAATGTGAAAAAATGTTCACAGGGTTTAGAAGCATTGATGGATTTACTTTTTTTTTTTCGTATGAAAATCCCACTGGCTGATATTCCCATGTCCCTTGAAGCCACTTGAGATAACATTTATTTTGTTTCTTTCATTAAAATTATTTTTATCCTGGCTTGTGGGACTATGCATGTAGAAATTAAAACACTGCTTGGTATTTCCTTGCCCATCCTATCCATTCTTCATCCCCAAATCCTTTCAGCTCTCCCCAGCTCTCCCCCCTTCCCTCCCCAGCTTGCCTTGAAGGGCTGGGAAAGCCGGCACTGGTGCATTATGTTGCCTGTCTGATTGTTGTGGGGTTGTGTTTGTGTGGGGAAGGTCACGAGACAAAAAGACCACCAGGCAGGGGTGGGCAGGGGGTGTTCAGTCCCTTTCCATTCAGTCCATGTGGCGATGGGTGGGAAGAGTCTTGTTTGCATGACAGGATTGCAGGGGGCGATTGCTTTTTGTTTAGGTTTCTTCCATGGCTGCTGCATGGGCCCTGGAGGGCTACAACAAAAGTAGAGCATATATATGAGATTCATGGGGCTGAAGCGTGCTGAGATAACCAAGAGGCAAAGCCGTCAGTGCAGGAGTGACTGAGCCAGAGCCAGCCACTGTGCGCTTGCACCCTGGAGGCTGTCAGCAATTGCTCTGAGTGGGGTGTTTGTGCTATGGCCACTCCTGGTTCTGGTGGGAGCTCTTCTTGGGTGTCTGAATCCTGTGGGCTGAGATCCTTAGCTGAAATGAAAGCTGTGGAAGGTTTCTGTCTGTGGAATGAAGGCTGTAATGCGGGGGACAGCTCCATGAACCTGCCACAGTGACTACGCTTCCCTGAATATTTTCAAGATTCCCAGCCAGTGACTTTTATTTGTAGCATCTGCCTCCTTCCTGGCCCATCAGCTCCACCCTTCTGAGAGTATCCTTGCCTTTAAACAGTGCTTCCTTCCTTATCATCCCCCTGAGAAGCTGAGCTGCTGCCCCTCAGCACAGCTCTCCCCTCGCCCCCATCCTTAGAAGGCAGCTCAGTCTATATTTAACACTGGTGTGCACAAAAGCAAACATTGTCAGGGACTCATTGTAACTGTCCCAATTACTCTGAGTTCATTTGCATAAGAAGATTGACCAGTCTGTGGTAGTGGCTTTGCCTTGGCTGTCTGTTATGGGACACTTGGATCTGAGGAGCAGAAAAGGACTAGAGTTCCCAGGCTGGATGTGGGATGGGGAGGGGATGACAGCTTTGGTCCCTAACAGCCTGGGTGCTACAGCAGCCCTTCCTCGAAGGATGATGACAAGTCTGCCTGATTCAGTTATAATAGCTGCTAGTTTCCGTGAATCTACATTTCTGGGAGCCCCAAGCACGCCTGAGCTCCTGGCTGTCCCATCTGAGTAAATCCTTCTCCTGTATAGTGTTTCTGTGTGTATTTATGTATTTGTTTTGAGTAGGTGTTGACCCTGCTTGAATGCTTTTAGACTAAGCAGTGACCTGCCTTGTGTTGTCACTTCCCTCAGGCACATGTAACCTCTCTTCCTTGTGTTTGGATTTCTTCCAGAGGACTAGCTGTTCCTGCAGGCAGGCACTAAAGGGAGAGGAAAGCAGCTGGGATGAAGCACAAGTCAGGAAGCAGGCTGAAATGGTATGATCTCTTGACCCAAAGCAATAGCTAGTGCTGATAGAGCTTGCTCGCACTGCAGCAGCTGCACAGCTCACACTCCTTTCACTGAACTGAGAATTATTCATATTCTCTTTCCCTTCCCCCCAGTGCCATATGTAACATGATCGGGCTGTGCCCGGGCTGGCAGATGGAAAAGCAAGACGCTTGCCTGTTTGCAGTAATGGTTCTTCATAGGCTCAACTGGCCTGTGAAGTTGCAATGTTCAAGCTTGTCAGCTTTGGCAGAGCAGCCTTCCTGGGGACCCTTACTGCCCCTCTGCCACTGCTCTGTGTGTGTACGCCTGCGCAAATGCACACCGATCTCTTCATATCCCTGCTGCTTCCAGGAGAGACTCTTCCACTTGGACATCTTTTCTTGTTGCTTGTGGATCTCGCCAAGCTTAGTGCAATTCCTGGGAGTGCTTTGACCTTTGCTCTGTCTTAACCCCTCCTTAAAAATCCTCCCTCTAGTATTTGACAATTTCTAATTTTAACTGGTCAGTTATTAGGTGGCAATGTAGGAGTGCTTCATGGAGGCGGCTGGAGCACAGGCAGCTCATCTCAACTAGCAGTATTTTAAACCTCTTGCATCCTTGGGTGAATTACTTCGCCTCTCTGCCTTGAGTTCCCAGTTCATAAAGTGGAACTCTGTCTACTGAGCCAACAAATTATCATTTCAAAATGCACTCTGTGATAGAGACCTGATTGCTAACGGCCAGATCCCAAGTCTCTGTTATATATTTTTGGACCTCTCTGAGAGGGACTGATGATAGAGCCCAGATTTCTCAGGAATTCCTTGCTATTTCTTTGGGGCAGAGGGGAGAAATCCTCAAGTCTTTTCTCAGATGAGTTGCTGCTTGTGCTCTGACTCCAGGACGCTCACATTTTTTGCCTGAAATGAACTGCATTGATATTGTTATGTTTGCTTAGTGCAAGAAACATCAAAAAAGAAGGGGGCAGAACCAGAGTCTCAAGTTGAGGCACAGATGGGCCCCTCATGGTTCCTCTAGCAACACTTTAAAAGCCTGTTTGTATGTTTGACTTCCCTGATGTGTTGAAAAGGCAAAGTAGGGTCAAGTCCTAGATATAAATTTGTTTTCCTTTCCATTGTGTTTGTTTTTGAGGGCAGTGTCCTACCTTCTGCTGGGTTTCTATGACCTCTCATTTCAGCTTGTGTGACAGCAGAGTCTGTTTATGAGCAAAACATGAGCTCCAGACACTGAATTAGCTTTTAAATGGTTGTTCCTGATAAATATGAAAGATTTTCTGACCATGATGTAAAGGCCTATGATTTAAGGCCTTATGCTCTCCCTTTTAGAGTGAGTCACTGTATCTTTTGCTTTGCAGTTGGGAAAATTAGATTTGGCACAGGATCGTGTAGGTGGCGACTGATAGACCTGGGAGAATAACGGATACCTTGGCCTATCTAAACATGCACACCCAAAAGGGATGGGAGTGTACCCAGTTTTCAGCTCTGCCAGTGAGGCTCAAGTAATAAGATGTGTCCTTCCTAAATGCTTTATTTTCCCCAGCTGTGAAAAAAGTGGAGGTGAGTGATAATGATATGTAGAGTTTTGTTTGCAGTTCCCCAAAAGACTGGGAAAAATGCTTTTTGTTTCTTTTCAAGCAAAATATTTAATTGGACTTGAGTCAAACCATCTGGGCACTCTGAACGTAACCATAAATAGCAATTTTCTAATGCAACATTTTGAAAATGGTAATGTCCAGTGTTTCGGTCTTTTAGGATCTGAGGGAACTTCTTCTAAACAGTCAATGTTCAAAGCTAAGGCAAATTCACAGGAAAGTCTTGGCATGACTGAAATCTCCAAGGTTTTGCTTGGAAAAGTTTTGTTTTGAAAAAATTTATCCTGGCTTTAGAACTGGAAGGAAAGCCCTGCAAATAACACTGGTGATAAAACAAGGTTTCTATGTCATACATATAAACTGCGTCTTGCCCCACCTTTAGGGTAGTGTTACACTTGCATCTCTTGGGCTGCTGCTTGTAATTATCTTGGTGCTTTATCCCATCAGCTGTTTCCATGTCACTGGCTCAGTTTTGCTACAACTCCCTTTGATGGGGGCCATCTGGCCTTTGGTGGCTGCTGTTCGATTTGCTCTGGGTTCATGAGAATTTGTTGACTGGGAGCAAAAAGGTGCCCGATGGTGGAGGCATTATACAGGGACAGACGATGGTAACGCTGTCTGCTCCAGGCAGCTTTTCTGCTCCTGGATTAAAGTTCATGCTGTGTTACTTGTCTCTCTCTCTAAGGCCTTGTCAAGTCCATGTGGGAAGCTATTCTGCCTGCACTGTTTCACTTTGTGCTGCTCAGCTCTCTCTCTGCCTCCTTTCTCCTCCCTCTTTCGCCTTCCATTCAAGCGGCATCTTTCAGTCTTCCCTATTCAGGTCTGTCTTTGCTCTCTGCCCTGTGTAAAACTTTCATGCCCTCCCTACCATTCATCACCTCTTGCTCATTCACCTCCCTGCTTGCCTTTCTCCATTCATCTGGGCTTCCTCTCAGCCAGTCTGGGCTGCCCTCTCCTCCTGCCCCTTCCGCAGTCCTCCTTTTGTGTCTTTGCACTCCCTTCTCCGTGACCATCCGAAGCACAGCAGTCTGCAGTGTGCTCTGTGAGGATGCTCTGCTAGAAGTTGGCCCCACTTGCTGGGCTAATTAATCCCCAGTGGAAGCCTGGTGGGATTGTTTTGGGTGGATTTGTCTCTCTAGTTACTGTGCAGGTGAGAAGGTTTTTTCCCCCCCACTCTCTTTCCGCTTCCCAGAGATGCAGCATGATGCATGAACAGGAAGACTATTGCCATTTCCTAACCTTTTCAGTCTGGTCTCTGTCTCTCCCTCCTGGCTTGTTTCCCCTTTGTTTGCAGTGGTTGCAGCTCTCAGGTGATTCTTTGGGAGGTTGTTTTGATTTCCTCATTCCTGAGGAGTGTAATGTGTGTTCTCTTAATCATGCTGGCTCTCTAATTATGGTTGATGCCTGTGCTTTCTCTCCTTCCTTCTTCTAATCATCTGCATTGGGGTCGTGTCTGTTTTGGAAAGCCATCTCTGCACTTGAACGTGTGTTTTAAGTGTTACCCAGGAAATAGAGCTTGTGAGTTGCAGTAGCCAGGGCTTGTTGTTTCTAAGTCTCAATGCAGCCGCGCTCCCGTGCTTGTGATGCAGACATGGCAAATATGGACCACAGGCCCCTGCCAGACCCCCCAGCCTGCTGTGCACCTGGTCCCCTACGGCTCACACCCATGCCGGCGGCATGCAGACATCACCCCATCCTATTGAAGGAGCAAGTCTCTTTGCTGCAGTGTGGCAGGAAAACTAAGTGGGAGGTCTGCTTGCTTGCGGGTGCCCATGGGGAGCTTCAGCTTTGAATGGTTAAACTGCATTCAAGCCAGTCTGTTCAAGTAAAAGAGGAATCTTAGAGCTTGGGAAGAGCACACAGGCTTGTCAGAGGAAGCAGGTGCTCTTTAAAGCATGTGTGAGCCCTGTACCCATGAGAAATCTGATTAGTTCAGTGAAGGAGGCAGAAATGAGGTGGAGGCAGGCAAGGAGAGGGGCTCTGTGAGTGAGTGTGGGTTTCACTGACAGGACGAGCGCTCTGTTGTGTGGGAGGCTGGGAAGGGGGTATCCGCTGCTGTCTCCTGAGGCAGCGAGGAGCCCCTGATATGGCTCAGGCAGGCCCAGGCTCTGGGAGGACTTGTTATTGCTGTGGGAAGGAGCCTTTCCCCTGGTAACTGTCTAAAAGAAGGATTGCAAGCCATGCCGTGGTACGGTTTGTTGTCAGGCTGGTGAGTGTGTAAAAGGGATTCCTTGTTCACCACATCTGGGCACACAGGGACATTACACCTTGCAGGGCACAGCTAGCCCCAGGCCAGCCCTGCATTTTGTCACCTGCAGAGAGAGCTGCTCTGCCCGAGCTGCGAGGCTTGGGCTGGGAACCTGCGTGGACAGCACTTCTTCCTGTGAAGTTAGTTACATTCCTGTTGTGGAGTCTTTATTAAGTCATGATTTGCTTTAAAACTTTCAGATGCATTTTGTGTCTGTTTGAAAACTGTGGCAAAGATAACACTAGAAACACTGTGCCTTGCCTTGCATTTGCCCCTTGTATCCAGTAAGGACCTATAAGAAGCCGAAAATGCAGCTGCTTTGTGGTTGTGCAGCTTTGGCATTTGGACCAATCTCTTCTACCTTTAAACCAAAGTATATTTGACATAGCAGACACTGGGAAAGTGCAAACACTGCAGACCTTACCCTTGCAGTCCTCCATGCAGGGAACCTGCAGTCTGGGTGTCATCCAGGTCTGATTTGGATATATCTCTTAAGAAACAATGTGAACCACCACAGCTTCCAGCAGTCTGGCTCCTTACTGCAGCTGTAACCCCTGTGATCACCTTGAAAAGATGCAAGCCAGGATTGCTTGCTCTCAAGTGTTTAAATGCTAGAGGTTAGAGTAATAATTAATACTCCCAGCTCCAGGCTCTGTTTGAAACCAGGCTGTCTGGAGTACTTTTGAGATGGTTATGTCGTTGCAGTGTAACGCCAGGTGCCTACAAGGCATTGCAGGGAATCATGCGATACCTCTGCCTTCTCTTCACAAGGCTGGCATTATCTTCTGCTCCAGCTTAGCTTGGAAAGCAGAGGAATTTCTTTGGTAGCTTCTAGTCCCTGTGACTGAGCAAAGCCAGATGTAAACTCAGTACAAGTTAAGTATGTTTCCCAGTCTGTTTAGTAGGAGTTTTGCCCTGTGGTTGTTGTTCTAACCAGAAGTGTGGTTTGAGTTCCAGTATAGGTAGGTCATTCTTGTTATACATGTGTTATGGCAGTTGTTAGTTGGGGCTTTAAATGCGTCTGTTTGGCTTAAGTTTTTCTGAGCCCTATTAACTTGCAGTGAGGTCAAAAGGGAACTGTTAGGATCACCTAGCCTCTCATAATGAAGGCTGGAAGATTTTTCTGAGTGGTCTTCTGCTTGACCAATGCCATACCTCATCTCCTAGGAAAACTTGCAATTCAATTGTAAAACTTCTGGTGAAGTTAGTGAGGCATTTCTACTTGTTAATAGTAAAAATAATCAACTTATTCTAATCTAAAGCCTCCCAGATTTGACCTCTAGCCCCTAGATGTGATTATACCTTTGTCATAGTGGAAAATCCTCTACTGCAAATTTCTGTTCCCTTTGTGGTTCTTCTGGACAGTGATCAAGTCATTGCTTAACCTTCTCTTTCATAAGCTAATGCGTTGAGCCTGTCAGTGGAGCCTGTTGGACCATACGGGTAACAACAACAACAATAAGGTGCAAAACGCAGAGGTAATGTCACCTCATTTACAAACCTGCAGGTCACGTTTCCTTTTTTGAAGGCAGTGTTACCTTGAGAGCACTCAGTGTAACAAACAAGGGTTTTTTTCCCCCAGCGTGGCTGCTTCTGAAGATGGCCTTCCCCATCCTGTAAGCTGGCTGGCATTCTTGGCTCCTGGCCATATGGCTTTCTAGTTGTTTTTACTGTCGTATGTATTGTTTGCAATCACCCAGCTTTACCAAAAGACCCAGCTCCTGCTTAGTATCTTGCTGCTTTAGGTCATCTGTGAGTGTGATGCAGACTTATCTTATGCTTTCTCCTAAGTCACTAATGATAGTTCTGTAGCGGCAAGAACGAATTCTCATGGGACCTCATTAGTGGCATCTCCATGTGATGGTAGCTGTCTAGCTTAAGTTTTATTTTTGAGACCTGTCAAATAGCATGTTGACTTTAGCATGTTGAATGTGTGACAACCTGAGTTTGTGTCACAGTAAGTCCTCAAACACAGGGCTGTCTGGTGATGTCAGATGCCCTGCAGATGTCAGTTATACCAGAAATCTTGTCATATGATCTGCACCAAGCTTGTATTCTCATCCAGTAATATCAGCTGAATATAATCTATTTTCTGTAGCCTATTCTGACTGATATTAGACCAGTCCTCCTTCAGTTATGCATTATACAACATCAGTCATCTGTTCATTTGCTGCGGGTTGCTATTAGGCTGACAGACCTGCTTTGTCCCATTAAATTCTTGCCACAGCCCTGCTCTTTTGGGAGCGGTGTGGATGCCTGTCACCATGTTTGGACAGGAGTTTTGGAGCCGTGGTTGAAAGGGATGCATTGCTGATTCAAAGCTGGAAGAAAGGTAAAAAGCAGATCTTGATGTTCCCCCAGTGTTCCCAGACTTGCAGAAAATCAGTGTTTCTACTGGATTTTTAAAATCTTTTGGATTAAAGTTACCTTGACCTGCTGACTCAAAACTATGTAACTTT
The DNA here is from genome assembly GCF_013368605.1 of Nyctibius grandis. Taxonomy (NCBI): domain Eukaryota; kingdom Metazoa; phylum Chordata; class Aves; order Nyctibiiformes; family Nyctibiidae; genus Nyctibius; species Nyctibius grandis. The sequence continues at coordinate 9,558,423 of NC_090672.1, forward strand.
AGCAGCTGCTGTGTCTCCAGAGTTACTGCTGGGACAGAAGGTATATCATCATCATATGACAGAGATAATTCATTGGGCTTTTATCCATATACAGAACAGAGACATTTCAACTACTCCTGACTTTTTTGCACTGGTACCACCTATGCTACTTTTTCCAGATAATATCAGACCAAACCCCTGTTATGAATGAGAAGGCTCTTCTTCCTCATCTGTACCAGCAGAGACGCTGCTGTGACAGGAGGCATTGTCAACAGCAGTGAATTTTGCAGAAATGCTTGTGTACGTTTAGTTAACCTGGAAGTAAGGAGGGATCTGACTTCAGGTACTTGGCCTGAAATACAGCCCCAGCTGAACAGCTATTCTGTCTATTGTGTGTTGGCTTTTATTTTCTTTTATTTTCCTCATAGCAATAGTGATTACAGCCTGTCTGTCTCCAGGCTGTGAGGTTGACCATGCATGCTGTGCCTTCTGTTGAGTTATGTGGTCCAAATAAATGCAGCATCCCACCCAGAGTGTATTGCATTTCAGCTCTGAATGAAGTGGCTTACGCATTATGTCCCTTCACGATGAGAGTGTAATTAATATTGATACAGGGTTTTGAGATTCTCCAATAAGACATGACTAAAAATACATAAACAATAATTATGTGGTGGTAAATGAGAGTATCGTGTGTCATGGTAAGACAGATATTGCTGTTTTCAGCTTTTGATATTTAACGCCTTACACCATCCAGATGAAAATTGGGGTTTATTTTAATTGGACTGCAGAACTCATTGTCTCAGAAGATTGTGGAGCCCTAAAAACTAGAGCTCCCTAAAAAAAGGGAGAGCAAGAGACTGGGCATTTGTGCATATAACAGTGTCTGGGCCAGTGCTGACAAGCAGATCTGGAAAGAGTGTTAAACCTCTTACCTAAGGATTTAAGAAAAGGTTTTAACTGTTAGGGTGGGTTTGGTCATGGCAGTCACTAGGTGATCTCTTGTAGTCTTCATCTTGTCCACAGTCTCAGAAACGTGCAGACAGACAGCACCAGAGCTGGGCTGGCGGTGTAAGGTACATGACTCGCCAGTCTGGGCCATAACCTGCCAGGCTGTTCCTGCAGCTGAGGACGTCTACCCAGCAAAATGTGCAAGGTGCCCAGTGCTGGATCAAGATTAAAAATTATATTTCCACCTAAAAAAACCCCACCACTTTAGAGTGCCTCAGCTGCTATCCATTAGTCTTAATGCACTTACATAAATAATAAAACAGGAAGAAGCAGACTGGAGAAGGCTCAATCTATAAACACGTCTCTCTGCATTAAGCCTTGTGGCATAATGGAGGGCATTGCCTGCCATCCGTGCTGTCTTGTTAATCATGTAATTATCTCCCTCACTTTCAGTGCTGCATCTCCTTCCTTGTCAGTGGTGTTGATAATGGAGCTTCTATTTACCCTGGATTCTTTCTGGGGAGTGGCTTTGGTTTCAAAGCCAGCACAGTGGCATATTTTGAATAATTTAGTTCCGGGTGGTTTGAACACTGTGTGTAATTCCCCAGCTGAGACTGGAGGCTGATTCCTGTGAGTGTTGTGCCAGGAGGCTGGTCTGGAGAGAGGCAGTGGGATCGCTCAGAGTGGTGGGTCATCGAGACAGCAGAGAACTGAAAGCTAGCTCGACAGATCCTGTGAGTACATCTCGGCTCTGTCCTCTCTTGGTGTCTTAGTAAGGGTCTGTGGCAAGAAACCCACGGGCAGAGGAAGGATGGGGGAGAGAGTTGCATTAAAAACATGTATGGAGACAGAAACATGGATTTGGGTACCCGGCTGAGCATGATAGGCTTCGCACAGCAAGCTGTGGGTCAGAAATTCCTCTAGTCTCCAAATGCAGGATTTGCTTGGCCTATGGTGGCTTGGACCGGGGGTCTGAAGGAGTTGGGTGTGGTGCCCAGCTGTCATTGGCTTTGGAAAGTTTGATATGTTTCTGTACATGAAGCCTTGGCAGAAGGCCAGCTCTGTTGAAGTTCTCCCTGTGCTACTTGGCCTTGTGGCTGGCTAATTGCCCTTTGCCATTGCAGCCATCATCCAGTCATGGTCTGTAAGCGCTCCACAGCCCCAACTGTGCTGGGTCACGCAGGCACAGGTGTGTCGCTTGTGCCTTGTAGATGGGGAAGTCAAGGCACTACAAGAGGCACCTGGGGTCACTCCAGAAATCTTGCCAATACCAAAAGTCAGACCTGGTCCCCAAGCCCTCTTTTCTGTCTGCCTAACAACTGAGCAGTGGGGCAGTCCTGAATCTTTTTATTCTCCCATTGCTGTTGAATCTGTGCTTCCAGTATCTGTTTAGATGAAGTGCTTTTGCAGAAGGTAACAACAGATGGTAGTAATGTAGGTCCCTTCCTTGCCTTTGCGCCTAAGACAGTAGGAGAAATAAATTAGAGCAGAAATGCCTCTACAGACTGACCAGCTAGCTGATGGACCTAGTCCTTCAGGCTACTCTGCTCTTCATGGAAAAGGGAATCTTATACCAGCTCCCTCCATCTCCACTTTGCCATGTGCTGCATGCAGAGAGACACTTACTGGAATCCAGGTGACAGGCCATCTGCTCTGTGAAGGCCTCCCCGCCTCGGTGAATGCTGAGCTTGGGTAGCTCTGTGCTCTCTCACTGCAGCTTCCCAGGGAGCGGGTCTGTCTGGGGTCCCTGCTTGGTGAGCTAGTGAGGGTTTGTGCTCTGTGCTTAAATGCAGTCTAGCTTTTGAGAGCTGGGTGATGTTTCCAGCCCTCGGGTTCACCTCAGGTCAAAGCAATCTAACATGCGCTAAAAGTACTGCTGGACAGTCCTTAATCGCTTTATGTTGTCTGGGCTGGTGGGTAAATTCATTATTTACCGGAAAAGAGAGTGTATGTCACTGGAGCCAGCACTAAGGTTTTACCACACATGTTCAGGCAACTTGGATTAGGTGACTTTTAATGGTGAGAAGCTGGATTTTGAGGTAGAGGGGTATGCACTTACCTTTGACTGACCCTCCTCTCTTCTGGATCAGGGTTTCTCCTCTCATACGCACCTACCACTATTGGAAGAGAGAGCAGGATCATTAGTCTGCTTGGAAGATCACCACCAGGCAGTGATGAAACTCCTGGTAAAACAGCTCCTGCTTTTTGCCCTCTCATTTGGATTATAAGGCAGACTTTCATCTTCTGCCTTGTCATTCCTTTAATCTTCATCAAAGCAGCACATGCTACGTATACTGTTGCCACATTGTTGTTTTGTTTGGTTGTTTTTTTAAAAACAAACCAAACAACCCCATCTCACCAACTCACAGCATGACCGCAGAGACTGTGGAAAGGTAGAGAATGGGCTCTGGTAAGATGTGTGACTGTCGTCAGGAGAGTTTCAATGCCTGTCTTAAATGTCTTTTCACAGCTTCAACCTGGAGTCTGTCAATTCCATGTATTGACTTGGAGACTCTTAACTACAGCATGACCCTTGAGGCTGGAGATGGTCTGGTTGTTTCCAAAGCTTGTTAGTGTCACTAGATCACAGAGACTATGCCATCTAACGGTTTGAATTAAAATCCAATAAAGCTCAGAGTGGTTTCTGAAACCCCTGGAGATGAATAGATTTTGCATGTGATTGACTCTCTATTTCCAGTGCCAGTCATGGGAAAGGGCCTACATGTGAACAAGAAGCAGGCCTACTATTGGTAGCTCCTTTCTGGTGGGAAATAAGGCAAGAGTTGTCATTTCCATATAACAGGAGGGGAAGCTAAAGCTCAGGGCAATTTATTTCTAGAATCTGCCTGCTAGTCTGGAGCAGAGCTGGGGTCAGTGCCAGGAGGCCTGACTGCCAGGCCAGTCTCTCCCAGAAGTGAAGATACCCCCAGACCATAGAGCGATTCAGGTTTGAAGGGACTGATAGAACTCAAAGCCAACATCCAAATGAGGTGAAATTGCTTGGAGCCTTGCCCATTGTGAAGAAAGCTTATGGCTTGGGTGATACCTTCTCTTCGTGCCAAGAAAAAGCCCATCAATGGGGAAACCATGGGTGGTAGCAAATTCTCTGTTCCTGTGACAGATCTGCAGTCCTAAAGCCAGCCAAGGCTCCTCATGTTGTGCCCACTGCAGCTGTTGACTCTCCAGCTGCTCTGATGCCCCAGAGGGCTGTTTGCCATGGGGGAGTGGAGCAGCTGGCCGCGCTACGTGAAATGTCTGCGTTTTCCCAAGATACCCATTGTCTGTCTGCAGCACCAGCTTCCACCCTACTTGCTCACTCAGCCGTGGCTGATGTGTCTTTAATTAAAGAGGAGGAACAATTTGAGATTTCATTTTCTTTTCTCAACCATATTTCATATTTCCATCAGAGTTTATGGGGCCCCCTCCCCTGACTTTTGTCGTGTAGTTTTGCTGTTGGGGCCTTTAGTTTATGGAGCATCTGCTCTAAAATAAGGAAGGAATAGGAAAAAAATAGCTTGTTTTGGGCCAGGGAATTAAGATCCTGGGTCAGATGGCTGCTACGGTCATTAACATATTTACATTTTTGCTTAAGAGCCTGGTTGAGGATCAAGGGAGTTAAGGGTGATTGTCATTGAAATGCGGAGGAAACCTTGCATGAAATTACCGTTAGTTTCCTATTGTTTGAGGGGATGAGGGGGGGTAAACGGCCTTCCTCATCCCTGCACTGCTTGTTGGGCTCGTCTGCCCAAGTAGATGGGCAGAGGCAGAAGTAACTACGCTGACAGCCACTGTGCTGACTTAGCTGCTGGGAGGCTTTGCCTGGGGAGCGCACTCCCCGTGGGGCTGGACCTGGGGCTCAGCGCAGCCGTGCTGCCAGTCATCGTCTGTCCTCTTGGTGAGACAAAGGTGCTCGGCTGGGCTTGTGGGACAACTGGCCCCTAATGAGGTCATCATGGATAAATACATGAAGCGTCTAGCAAAGGTCAGTTGCCTCTTTTACAATTGATGGACCCAAGTGTTTTGAGTGTGCTGTCACACATTGTTTTTACCATGCGTGGGGACGCATGTTCTGCAGGACCAGAGCAACCCCTTGATTTTTGTGGCTAGCTGTGATACCAGAAACAGCTTGCAGCAGTTTGAAGTGTTGGTGTATATTTTGAGTGCTGTGGTGACAGATGAGTTTTTTTAATATGCTGAAAAAAAATTTTAAAATATAAATAAGAGAACTCCCTTACAGCTGGGGTTTACAATAAAACATTCTGCTCCAGGTTGTGGAAGCAGTGATCTAGTCCTGCTCTGAGGCAAGCCTTTTTAGTTCAGATGCCAGTTGTTTATTGTTCACGTCTTACTCTTTCATGCTGTTCAGATCCACGATTTTAATTAAAACCTCTTTCTTATTAGTATCATTAAGTCAGTGACAAAAAAAATTATACGTAGTAACATGAAAGAGAACAGGCTCCCTAGAATGTTTACAGGACTGAAAATACTAGCTGCCTTCTGCCGCTGCTTTGATTTTGGTGGGATGAGCAGCAGGACAGTGAGCTGAAGGAGGAATGCTGGTGCTTATTGGTGTGAGAAAGAAGCATCCTTGGAGCAGAAGCTCATTCGTAGCCACCACACAGGCTTCAGGTGTCTGTTTGGAAAGCCAGCAGCCAGTAACCGGCATGGACAGTACCGTCCTGAGTGACAGGATCGTATCTGCTCTAGCGATAGTGAGTCTGGAGTCACTAGTGTGTCCTTGTGGGCTAGCTTGAAACTCTGATGTGGTTGTGTAATTTTTGTTCTTGCTTACAAAATGTTTCTTTTTAGAATGCCTTAAAGCCGAACAAAATCTGGGAAAAGTGGTTTGTGATCTGAGCAGCTCTTTTGTGCTTCGGGAGCCGGTGTGCTTCAGCTCTGTATCTCTTCTGCCCTTTGCAGGAATAGCCACGTTCCCCGTGGCTGTGGCCGTTGATCTTTCCTACAAAGTCAAACAAGGAGCACACAGCATGGGGAGAGTCCCACGCTTCAGTCACCGACCCTGACCCTCAAAGTAGGGAGGCATTTAAACCTTCAAGGAGCAAATGGGTTTGTCCTAGACGAGATAGGTTCTGACATCTTAAATGTCAAGATATAGTTAAAGTGGTGCAGTTAAGTAAGATGTTGGTTAGGTCAAATGTTTTCAGGAAACAAGGATGAACACAGCAGTATCTGTGGGACTGCAGGTGTTAGATCCATTCACTGAATGACTCATCTCTCGGCTTCTGCAAATTCCCCTTGAGAAAGGTCATCTCAGGTATTATGCTAATAATACTTTATTTCCTGGGTACCTGTGCCTCTGGGATTGGGTACTGCACACTTAGGCTGGCTTGGGAGTCCCAGCAAGAGACAAAAAGTATCAGAGCTGAACCCGAGTGGAGAAGCCCTGGTTTTGGGGTTGATTTTAGAATTTGATCTGTTAACTCAAAGCATCAGAGTGGGCTGACTGGAGTAGGGGAGCTAAACTTCTCCAGGGATTAATATTAAGCCCTTGTTTAACAGTAAACAGCTGATGAAATCCACCTTTGGCTCTGAGTGCCAGCTGTCAGGAAGGTACATCCAGGCCACCTCGCAAGGACAGAACAACCCTTGACAGGGGGTGGGGGAGAGTGCTCAGCTCTGACTGTCCACAGGTCGCTTGGCTTGTCTTGTTCTGTGTAATCCACTTGCCCCAGCTGCTTCCTCACAGAGGGGCTGCTGCTTTGACAAAATAGCAGACCAGCCCTGCTCCAGCAAGGGGCTGTGATCTCAGGTTTGACAGCTCCTCCTCAACAAAGCAGCCAGTGATAGCAGAGTCCCCAGGAGCAGCAGGACAAAGATGCTCAGGTCAGAAGGAGACGGAGCCAGATTCTTGCACGTGGGCACTGCGTCCTCTAAACAAGCTGCCTGTGCCTGAGGCCGGTCTGTTTTATAGCTGCTCTGCTCACTGCAGAGTAGTGCCAGCCCTGCTGCTGGCAAGCTGCATCCTCTGCCACATCCTCCTTTTCACCTCCTCCCTTGCCAAGGCAGCTTTTACTCAGCCACGTCTGATCGAAGGCTGGGCGCCTGTTCAGCTTTTGTTCTCTGTTAGGAAAGAGCGAGGATTGTCAGGACCTTTTTGGCTCTGCCAAGGCCTTTTATGTCCCAAATGTTCCCATGAAAAGACTCCCTCCTGACCACCCTGCCCCCTGACAGCCATTGAATCCAGCCAACAAGCTTGATATCATTATCTACAAAAGGAGGCCAGTGAGCACGAGGGTCCTCACAGCCAAGTTTGGGAAATCAAAGGCAAATCTCCCAGCAACAGAGAGCTGGCAGAGATCAGACCGCACCACAGCTAGTGCGGGCTGGGCTGGCAGCTTGCGTCCACTGGTTTTCAAAGCATAAAAGAAACGTGCTCAGCGTGCTGCCAGCGCTGGCTTTGTCGGGGCTGGGAGTGTGCCCGCCTGTGAGCTGGCAGCCCCTCGCACAGTGCCCTGGGGAGCTTGGCATGGGCTAGAGGCCGCTGGAAGCAGTCGTTAAGTTTGAACAGCCATGCAAAGCTGTCTCTTTTTGGTCAGTGGCATTTTTAGGAGATTAACCACTTAGTCTGAGGGAAAACAGTGATGTGTTTGGTCAGAGTGGGATTCACTCCAAATATCACCTGGGACTTTCCTTCTAATGACTCTGGTTTATGTTCTGAAAATGGCATGTGGCTGCCTTGTCACTTTTAGCTTGACATAATGTTCATCTGCTTTGCTCCCAGTCCAGACTTTCTTTCCAATCCATCTTAAAATAGAGAGGTCTTCAGCAGGGAAAGCACTTACCGTTTTGAAGGCATCTGGAAAGGTGACTGTCAGAAACACTGAGCACAAAAAGGGCCTGAGGAGGGATAGCATATTCCTGTGTTGCAACTGTGTTAGGAAATACAGGAGTAAAACTGTTTTCAGTACCTTTTATCTCACAGATTGCATCTCTGGTTTGCTTAATAGTCCAGATAGAGAGGGATATAAAAAATAGCCAAAAGAAATGATGACTCAGAGGGAAGGAAGGTGAGGGGAGCTGACTTAGCTGCAGCTTGGGTGGAAAGGGATGATGGTGTGGATGATGATGCCTGGGTTCACCTCTCTCTGCAGCAGGGTGCTTTGCAGTCCCTGGGCAGTGAAAGGAAGCTGGGAACGGGGTGATTGCAGGGCAATGTATCACCAAAGCCTAGAGCAGCCCCTGGGGTCCCCGTGAGTCTGCAGTGGGTGATGAATGCATAGGAGGGCAGAGTTGTGTGTAACATGGAATGGTTAATTCTGGCACTTTCCCCTCCTATCCCAGTTTGATCCGGACAACACCGGCTACATCAGCACTGAGAAGTTTCGCTCCCTTCTCCAGAGACACGGCTCAGAGCTGGACCCCCATAAGCTGGAGGTCCTGCTGGCCCTGGCAGACAGCAACTCCGAGGGGAGGATCTGCTACCAGGACTTCGTCAACCTGGTGAGTGCTCTGGCTGGCAGGGCCTGTCAGTCCTTGGCTCTGCTTAAAACATTGACTATTGAGGGACAGTCTCTCTCCCTCCCTCCCTCCCTCTATCAACACCACTGTTTGCTATGTCCCTGCATCACATTCTGCATGGGCTTGCTGAAGCATTCAGTGGTGACTGAACTCTCAAGCCAAGAGTCACGTTGCTGCTGATTTTTCCAGGGAAACAAGTTTGCATGGGAAAAAACTGTGGGAGCTGTTGTAAGAGGAGCATGAAGCAATGGCTGCTACTAGTTTAGAGGCTTTTGCTCTCAGTATCAGTTGGTAGGTGTTGTAAGGAGCCATTTGTTTGCAAGCAGAGGTCTGTCAGTCTGGATGTCTCCTGGTTTATCTAGAGATTTCACCACTTCCAGACAAAAATTCATAGATAACGTTGTGTTGACTTGCTGGGTGGAGTCATATTGCACTGCTGTAGGCATCAACAGCAACAGGGATAAAGTGTTTCTAGGTCATGTTCATTTTATCCCAGGTGAGATGTCTCAGGCTGCATGAGTCATGATCTGGATGCCTCTGTATCTCTACTAATGAGTCAGTTAGTGAAGGGATCTCTCTGTTTCTTGTCAAGGCAGTTTGGCGAGTCAACACAGATGTAGAAATATGTTGTTAGACGCCCAGGATGGCCTAGAAACAGTTTGCAAGATAGGTATCTTGAACAATGGCCATTCCAGGGGCTTTGCCCTGTTCTTGCTCTGTCATTCCCCACCTGAGTTCCAGCAGATTTAGTGCAGCAGTAAGAGAAACCTGGGTGACAAAGTCAATGAGCAGTGAAAGTCAGTGACATCTCTAAGGTTTCGCTGGAAAGCTGGATGTGTTCTTGATGCAGAGTGTAATAATTTGCATCTCTGTGTTGCTGCAGTCAACATGGGGATTTGATCCCTCCATTTGTCATGGTCACTCATGCATGTGTTCTTGGTTTAGAAAGAAAGTGTCTTCTGTATGTCATGTCTTCACATTAATCAGAAAAATATGATAACAGGGTACAACTGTCAAAGATCCAGATCACAACCTCCGTTAGGCCGTGGTCAGTGTGAAGGTGAGATAACTGTGGTGCAATGACATAGATCTGCTGTATCTAATCGGGCTGTCTTGTTAGGCCCTTACATATATTCAGGTACACAGTAAAATAAATGTAGCAATTATTAAATAGATCACAGTGAGTGTGAGGTTTTCCTCAGCTCCAGCTTAATAAACAGTGTGGTCAATGGTACGCTGTGATCAGCAGTGTATTTATAGTAACAGCTGCTTGTTCTACAGTTTGGTATATTCAAAGTACCATGCAAGCATTCACTGACTGAGGTGCACAACACTTAGGTAGCAGGAAGAGGTATCATCTAATTTCTTTTACAGAAATGATGGCCTAAGGCCAGCCAACGTGTTGGCAACAGGCTCAGGAATAGAACTGGGCTTTTTCCTCTCTCCTCACTCCTCTGAGCTCCAGAGCAGCACAAGCTAATGAGAGGTAGGTGGGAGGTGAATGGCTTGGACATCCTCCTGCTTCAGGGAATGGGAGATTGTGCCAGCTCACACCCACCTGATGTGATTTCTGCAAAATGGCAGATTTCCTTCACTACTATTGAATGAGCCCTGTAAAGAAGCCATTGATTTTTCTGTCATCAGTCCCTCTATCCTCATCTGCATTTTTTGCACTTTCTAATCAATAGGCAATGCAAATGCCAGAACATTAAATGACTTACAAATGGCATCTCTTTTCTCACTCCTCCCCTAGTTGCTATTGATTTCCAACATCCAAACTTTTTAGGGGTCCTTCTCTTTTCCTTAGTTTCCTGCTCCCAAACCTGCCTTTTGAAATTCCTGATGGAAAGAAACAGCACAGTTGACACAGAAGCTGTGAAATTAGTGATTTCCTTCACTTTATAGCTGTCAATCCTGGAAACTGTGTGTGGTGGTGTTTAAGTGCATGCTTGTGCTTGATGATCATCAGCCATCTCCACTTTTGCTCAGGTTAATTTGTCTCTTTCAGTAGCTCTGCTCCCAAAAATGATGGTGCTGGATGTGGGGAAGGGAAAGACTGACCTTTGACTAGATCCACAGAGGTTTTACAAGCATGGCTCTGTGTGTGTGGTTTTCCTTTTCTCCATCAGTATTAATAAGTACTCTGATGTGATCAGAGAATCTCATGGCCTCCCAAATGTGTTCAAGGTACTGCAACTTTGAGCAAGAGGTAAAATTGCATTAGTAAAGCTCTGGCCACTGGCGAGGCCTTGAGGGGAGGAGTGGGGCTGGATATCAAAGATGCATTACAGTGCAGTTCTCAAAGCAGAGGTGTGGAAGGAAGGAGACTCCTCTGTGCGTGTGTGTCTCACAAGCAGCTCTTTTGGTTTCTTTCCAAGCGTGGAGATGGAAGGAGCTGATGAGCTGCCTGCTCAAGCTACTATGAAATAAATTAACTCTATCCCAGCCAAAACCAGTACAAATATGCACTGTCTCACGGAACCCAGCAGAAAGAAGGGTTTAACCACTGGGTGTCGAGAGAACTCTGTCTCCAATGGTCAGTTCCTGGGATATGATATACTCTCTGTTTTTTCTCTCAGCTTTGCTAATGATTAAAATTGAGCAGAGAGGGTCTTTTCTTTTTTCAGCCTTGTAGAACCCTTGATCTTTGCTGGGTTCCCTGGAAGTGCGACAGAATGTGATGCTGCTTATTCTGCAGCGTGCTTGAGAGTCTGATGCTGAGAGATGCTATTAGTGACCACAGAAGCAGCTATAATTCTATGAAATTATTATTTCCAGAAGGCACTACAGGCCATAAACCTCACAGAGCAATAGTGTTAATGCTTTGTTTCCTCCAGGGTACTGCATGTCCCGGAGAGGGCAGTAAAAAGTGCTCACACCCATATGCTCCAGCACCATCACGAGCACCAAGAACTCTGCCTGCTCTCTCAGACACTGTGATCCCCAAATAAAGGACTGCTATTGAGCAAAGCTGATGTCCAAAGTGTGTGTGAACTTCTAGATGCACCAAAAATCTAATTCTAGAACTTCTCACCTTAATAAGGAGACCCAGATATACTCACACAAAACATATACCTGTTCTCAACTCAGCAAAGCAGCTTGAATTTTTAAAATTGAAGATTTTGCAGGATGAGAATAGACCCTAGAAATCACTCAGTAAATAATTTGAGTAATGAATAAATTCAGGGAAGCTGAAGCCTCCTGGTGTGATCTGCAAACAGAAAGGGCTGAAAAAAAATCAGATAGGCAACTCACTGGGAATTATTTCTCCTCTGTACATATGAGATTCATCAAATGTAGTTGTAAAACACAATGCTGCAATCATATCCGCTTCTGCTTCTACACTGGGGCTTGCAAGAATGGCAGAAAGCAGTTTCAGATGGGATTTCTTATCCTGTGTCTGAGACAGTGCAGAATAACACAAGTGCTTCCTGTACAAGTGGAGATGTCTTGTGCGTTTCTGTTGTCTGGTTGCTTTTCTGCATTGTGAAGAGAAACGCTGAAAATGCACAGTGAAAATTCTGGCTATGAACAGCATAGGCCACAGGAGGAGATAATGAACAAAGCTGTTTAACTTTGCTACTTTTAGAGAGGAGACAAGCCAGGAGGTAATTATAGGTGAGATGTTATTTGCTGAGACCCTTGCTGAACAGCAGTTGCTGCTGGCAGTCCTGGACTGCTTCGCGTAATGTCCTGTGAACTGTAACAGAGCTGAAGAGCAGAGCAGTGAGGCCCTGGAGAGACTCAGTCTCTTATTCTCTGGCTAAACCTTCCTTCTCTTCTCTGCTGGGGAAAGTGGATTGTTGCTTTGGACAGGTAGCTTTACCACCTCCTCACCCTCTTGATGTGTTCCTCTTCAGACATGTGAGTGGAGGCAAGGGGGTGCAGTGAAGCTTCTGAGACCTTACTTTGCTTGATGGAGGGGCAATATGGAGCCAGTTCAGGCTGTGGTGGTATCTTATATTCTCTTGTTGTGAAAATCAGGTAGGTAACTCCTAGCCTTGCTCTGGACAAGGAAAAGTTTTACAGAACCTCCTGTTTAATAAAGCAGCTTTTGCTAGAAAAGTAAATCACAGCTTATACTGAGACAAAACCCTTTCTGCAGCCCAAGAGATTTCTCTGCCAGTGCAACTTTACAGATCACTGCTGAAATGAGTGTGTTGTAAAAGTTGACCTCAACGCATTCAGTGTGGTCCAGATTGGACCTGCTGGCACAGGGAAGGGAATGTGGCTGTCCTCCATTCCAACACTGGCATTACCCTGGGAGGTGCTCCTAGTGCACGCTGAAGGTCTGTCCCTGCTACAGATTTCATGTTCAAAGGGCAGTACTGGAAGTCAGGTGGACCTAAGTTTTATTCCTGGCTCTGCAAAAGATTCACTGTGAAACACGTGGAAGCCTGTCTGTGCCTCATGGGTCTGTTTCTTCAACAGACGGAAGGAGATGAGAGTTGCATCTCTTTTGGGGTTCACAGTTTTGGCAAAGTCAATGGCAGTTCTCCAGTGGAAGAAGAGCCAGGTGCTGGGGAACCAGCTCTCTGATGAGCACTTGCTTGAGGAGCTGTGTTGGGTCTAGAAGAGCTGAGGACAAATGCTGTTCCCTGAAGGCAATGGTATTTCAGCATGTTTGAGAGGAATTAGTAAGCTGTGAGACAGAGTTCATGTGACTTGGGAAAAACAAAACACTGCTGCTTCCAATAGAAATGTTTAGCTGTAGCTTTATAGTAACTTGAAGCTGATGTAGCATCTCAGTAGTAAGCAAAATAAATTAGCTAATTAAACACACATCCTTTGTTTTCCAGATCAAGAATTAACACCTGTCTTGCTTTCCTTCGCCCTGCTGGCTTCTAGGGACAGGCTAGTTCTACCTCATTTTCAGTGAACAACGTGCAATTTTCAAGCACTGTGTAACAATAATCAGGTCACCCTAATCCAAACTTTGCTGGTGCCAGCACACTTTACCCTCCAGAGAAAGATTTCCTTTAGTTTTTGTGATTTCCTCTCTGGCTTGCTCAGTGTGCTGCCAGACTGCAAGTACTGCCTCTGCAAGTAGAGAAATAGAACTGCAGGTGCAGGCTAAGAAATCTGCAGCCTCTGCTCTTCCTTCTCATGAGTGACAGGTACAGAGGTCTATTGGCCATCAGAGAAGGTGAGAGGAAGGTATCTTTGCAATAGTTTCTTACTTCACAGAAGAGGCTGGAACATGATTAGCTGTTGGTGGAAGGCTGTCTTGTGCTATATGCTGTCGAGCTGGATGTTCAAAGGGCAGTTATGTCAGAATATTGCTGGAATCATAAAAACAAGATAAAATATGGGAGTTGAAGTAGATAAAGTGACTATCTAGAGGCTTGTTTGGGTCTGTGAATGGACTTTTCTCCAAACTCTCAACATGTTGTTTTATCTTAACAGGGCAGAGGTGGGATGTATCTCCAGGTGGGCACAGGATTTAGGAGGCAATAGCCAGCCATGTCAGAAGGACCAGTTCTGCAAGATGCTGAACCCCTCCTGCTGTGTCCTTAGCTCCCTATTCCCTCTTGCTCTAACTCCAGCCTGCTTGTCCATTGTTTTCCAAGGCTTCAAAACTAGCTGTTTATATTTTTCTTGAGACATTTTTCAGTAATGCATGGCTGGAAACCATTTGTTCTTGTTAGTCACTTCAGTGATAAAAGCAAGGCTTGGTTCTGTCCCTTGTGGGGACACTGCCTGTGCCCATAGGCTTTTCATGGCCATCCTTTCTGCTTTGAAATATGAGTTAACTCTTGCCTTTGCTGTTTCAATGCTTGCAATGGTAACACTTTTACTTGGGATACTTCCTCCAACCTGGCTTGAACTGAAATGAGGGGAAACAGTGAAAGAAGAGCTGCAGGTAGGGAAAGAGATCATAGAATCATAGAATGTTAGGGGTTGGAAGGAACCTCTGGAGATCATCGAATCCAACCCCCCTGCCAGAGCAGGACCGATCTAGGGCAGGTTACACAGGAACGCATCCAGACAGGTCTTGAAAGTCTCCAGAGAAGGAGACTCCACAACCTCTCTGGGGAGCTTGTTCCAGTGCTCTGTAACCCTTACGGTAAAGAAGTTCTTCCTCATGTTGAGGTTGAACTTCCTGTGCTCTGGAGATAGCTTTTTTTAAAAGGAGAAAACATTGACTTTTGGCATTGAATTTGTGAGTGTGTATGTGACAGCACCAGGAGGGCTTTATTATCTTTGTGGAGGTGAGCTTTTAAGAAGTTTCATACTGTATTCTTGTGTGTGGGGAGGTGAGAGGAGTCCTTTAAACCATGGTTTGCTTGGTTTTTTTTTAATGGTACTTAAAAGTACTTCATAGCACAGTCATAAGGTAGCTATAAATTCCACTTCCAGTGTCTTTGCATGTCCTTTACTGAACCAGCTGACAGCCTGCACAGAAGACTTAGGTGAACAAGGCTTTGCAGGAACTGTATATAATTTTTTGTTACCTGAGTCACTGGGAAGATAAGCAATAAAGCCTAAATCTCCAGTTCTAAGGGGAATCCCCAGGCAAGACGAAAGTTTACCCAAATGAATATCTCCTTTTCCTGCTAAATCCTTGTTCACTTCCTAGTGAGTGTTTTAAGCTTAAAAGGCTGTTGCAGAATAGCCCAAGACCTCAGTTCTAGTGGTCTTGTCCTGTGTTTGTCATTTTGTTCTTACTGTTGCTAATCTGGAACAGTTTGTTGCAAGCAAAGCTGCAGGTTTTATAGCTCCATTTCTTCCCCTGTGTGCTTCCAGTTAGCTGCACTTTTGAACCAGGGCAGATCCTCTGCCAAACATCAAGAGGACTCCCAGCTCTGGGGTGTCCTTTGTCCTGGAGTCCTCTGGGATGTCCTTCAGCTTCCAATGGGGCATCCCTTTAAGTGCTCCCTTGGTCCTTGATTCACTGTGTTGGCTGAAAGTATAGGATTCCTGAGCTCTCTTCCTGGCTTTCATTCAGAGGTATAATAATAAATATTTAATTACAAAAGGTTTGAAAATGTCTTACTTCAGTAGTTGATCTAATATTATGCTATTATGAGTAAGGAGGAGATTTTCTCAAGAGATAGATGAGAGCGATCATATCATTGTGTCTTTATCCATCTCTTCCCTCTCAATGTATTAAAGCTCTTATTGAGGTGCAAAGTGCTCACTCCAGGGAGAATTTCCAGGAGCTGAATACCACTCCTGACAAATGTGCCTCACACTGCCTTCATGTTGTTTTCCTTCCTATTTTGGAAAAACTGGTGATTTTTGATGTTCCAAGAGCCACGTGCATCCCCTGGGTGGGGGGAAAAAGCCATCAGAAGGCCAGGTGAGTATCCTGAAAGTTAGTAACGGGGATGCAAGAGCTGCTTTTGGAGCGTATTCAGCTTGTACATTGATCTGAGTCCATTAGATACTGGCTACACGTAGCAGCAGAAGAGAGAACTTTCTTCCAAGTGAACTAGTCTGGCAAATAAGCATTATGCCAATTAAAGTGGAACTTAGCATAGAAGTTTCCATCCTTAACCATGATTCCTCAGCTGTTTCCAGTTATGTACAGTTGAAACTTGAGAAGCACGATGTCAGCTTAAGTGGCCATTTAATTATGTATGTATCTAAAATACAGACGTGAGTGGGAAATGCTATGAAGATATTTTTTTTAAAATTCCTTCAGAAAATTAAATCTGGATTCATTTGAGTTGTGGAATCCTTCCCAGCACCAATGAAAAATGGAACAGGTGTTGGGGGGTTTGAAGTTTCAAACTTGCTGTGTTTTGACACGATGTTATTTGAACCACAATGTTAGTCTTGTCCTGCAAGCAGCGTTCTTGCAATTAACCTTGAAATCTGCATGTGGTTTACCTTTTCTAATGGAAATGCTGGAAGGTCTAAGCCTGGCACATTTAGTAGGAGTCCAGACAAAACCTTGAGCAGGGAATACCTGCAATGACCAGGATAATTTGTTTGGTCTCTCCTGCCTCTAATTTTTCTTGAATCCTCAGAGTAAACCACAAATCAGGATGTTGGTATTTGCTTTTTTTCCATTTGATTCTGTTTGGGAAAGTGCTACCAGGTTGGTTCAGAGGATGTGAACATCTGTGACAGATGAACTTGGTGCTGAGCTATGTGTTTTGGGAGAAGTAGTCTTTACCCACATTAGCATTTTGTAGAAGTGTGGAGTGAGGGAAGGAAATAAATGAGAAACTTGAAAGCGAAATTGATTGGAAAGGCTGCATTTGTAAGTAAAGTGGGTTATAAAACTGGAGCTGACAGAGGCTTTTAAAAAGCTTGAGCTAACTTCTGATTTAGTGTTCTGTGTCTTGGAGGATCAGAGCTGGAGAGCTGAATGCATTGCCTGTCACAGTGTTGTATGTGTTTAAAAATAGCCACAGACCAGCCTCAAAGATGCCAATACTTAATGGGCAGAAATCCACGTTTTTCCAAACCTCCTGAGTGAGGCTGAATAAAAACCACAAAAAGGGTAATGTGCCCCACACAAGCCCTGAAACTGGAGATGGGGAAATGCTACATGACTTGACTATTGATTATCTGGGGCAGCAACGGTAGTACAGATAGGAAAGGAACCCAGGGAAATCGGTCTGCCAGTGGAAATGGGTGGTTTCCATTGCAAGCTGCAGATTATCCAAGACTAGTTCTAGATTGGCATGTGTCCTGAATAAAAGCAGGGCTTTGTACTTTACCAGAGTTTTTGGCACTGTTCTGCATTAGATGGTAAGGACTCTTAGCCTGAATTTTGACATTTTCAGGTTGAAGACAGGTTCAGATTTAAGTAGGAAAATTTTTCCTTTCTGGCAGATGTATCAAACCCATCCTTTGAGCAGAGCTGTAGCACTAAGCCTTGTTTTGGTTCAGCATGGTAATACCAAAGGGCAGAGCTGGCAGTGCATGGTTACCAGTCATGGCAGCTTGGCTGTTTTGCAAGGGAAACTTCTTTATCTGTGCATAATAACTTTTTGCAGGCATGAAGGACTAAGGCAATGTGTTGTTCCCCACCGCTACCTTCATTCCCCACATACTGTTTGCTGCGCCCATCTGCCTGCAGCTTTAATATCATGCTCATTAAAGAAGTCCCAGATCAATTGCATGAAGAGAAGTGGGGTGGGCTGCCCTGAGCTTCTGCAGCCGTAATAATGTGCAGGCCAACAATAGGCCCAGTGTTCTTTCAACTGATGATTAAATACTTGGCTCATAAACACCAATATTATGTAATTCCAAAATCAAGTCAGCAAATTGTGGCCATATGGGAGAGCCTCTGTTTGGGAAGATTTGAGTCTTCCAAAGTCAGTCTGAGGAACAAAATAGGCTTCTCATCAAGAGCTGGTGAGAGCAGCGGTAGTTACTTAATCCTCTGTCTCTCCTCATGCCCATCACCTCCTACCTAGAGATTAAAAGTGTGATGCAAAGGCCTGTGGGGTTATGTGAGTAGGCCCAGGACTGTTGTGTTTGCTTGAGCCATGGCAGTCGGCTGTGCTGCCTCTTTGGAGCTCATTTCCTTGGTGTGATGGGCAATGGTTGCAGGTGGGGACCAGCAGGATGTCTTCTTACTGAGAGGCTGAATTTTAACAGGTGCTCAGTACATCCAGTCATCTACATCTTAGTGGATTGTGGGGGCTTTTGAGCACACGTGGTGTGCTCCTGACACTGTGTGTCCCTGCCTCATCTGGGTGTAAAACCATGCTAAGAGTACGGCATTTAGAGGGAACCTGGACCTTCTCTCCATATCCTCTGCTCTAAAGGAGGGCTGACAAATATTTTTATGTCCCTGCCTGAAGTGGCAGGAGGTTTAGTTAGTGCTAAGACATCTGACGAGTTAGAGTTATAATTATGGGTACCAAAGGCTTTTAATTTTCTGCTTAAATTGAAACCTGGCTCCCACTGACACAGCACCTACTCTTGCTGGTGGATGCAGGGAGTATCCTGCTCCTTGCCAGTAGTGTTCCTTCCAGGGAGTCTGCTGGTATGTCGCAATCTGGGAAGAATATCTGGGTGTCTCCATATGTTCTGCAAGACTGCAGCGGTTCATGACCTGCTCCATTTCATTTGCAGGCAGTTTTATTGTTGCATCTTTGCTAAGAGCTGATGAATTTGAATACCCAGTAGAACCCGCCTGTATCCTGGGACAGGATTCCACCCACCTAAGAAGTTGACTTCAAAGGTCTTTTCCATCTCTGAACACTTTGATCTCATGGCCTCATATCTAAGTTAGCCATAAATGATTTCTCAGGCATTTGCTTTGGTTTGTATTTACAAACCCTGGAAACTCTCTCCATTTGTATGTTTGTCTGTACCTATCTTGCAGTATCTGGGGAGGGCCACCAAAAATCAGCTAGGAGGAAGAGGCTGTGCTTGCTACTTACAAGTGCAGTTGATGTGATACATCCATACCTGTTGTTCAAAGAGGTTACCAGTGGGCAGTGCCTCATAGTGTATAGAAATAACCTTGTTGTTGTGTTGAGGCATACAAAGTCTTTCTCCAGCAGTTACACGTCCTTCCCAGAGTTCTATCAGCATTTTACCTGAGGGCTTCCCTTGCTCTTGTAATATCAACATTTAGTGCTTTCCTGTCATTACCAGTTTAAATAACTCTTGGTATTTTATCATCCAGATATGGCCAGAAACAACCAATATGGAACACCTTGTAAAAATAATGGGGTGTGAGAACAGGTAGTTGGGAGAACAAAGCTATGACTGTCTTTAATCATTCCTTGGAGGAAATCACATTGTCGTGAGCTTCCATTTTACCTTCTGTGTGGGGTGTGGAAGGTCCCGTGTTTTATTTTCCTCTCTTGGAGGAGGAAGGCAGAGCTCTCTGCTGAACAGAAGGGCTTGAAAGCAGTACAGCCTAGTGATCAGAGAAGTCCTGCAACCTGAGTTCTTCTAACTCCAGCGTGTGGCCTTGGGCAAGTCACTTAGTGTTGTGAGGTCCAGCTTCCCACCTTCCCAGGAGAGCTGGAGGCTTTGTTCCTCTGATGTGCGACTTCCACAGTGATCCTGCAATATCCTGCTCTTAACAAAACTAAGACGACCTTTCCCTTCTGCTTCATTTTCAGTATGTTGAGGAACACCTTCAGAAACATCACGCTGATGAATTTGCACTGCCCTGGCTGTTATTTGAGCTCTTTGGGCAGCATTAGCAGTAATGCAGAGCAGGACACTGGACTGACGGGGCTGTGCTGAATTCAGATGATAGAACTGAGCAAGTCCCTTCTTGCCATGCTCAGCAGTAACAGTTGGGTTCAGTGGTGCCTGCGTTAGGATCCTCTGCTGAACAAACGTGAGGAAATTTCTGTTACGAGCCTAGCACAGGCATGAATGTTGGCAGCCTTCAGTTTCCTGCCCATCTCTTTCACCAGTCTCTGCAGCGATGAGGTGATCATCTGCTGGGGGTGGTCAGCACTTCTTGATGCTGAACTGTAATGATGATTTTCTTTGGTTGACTGTGGAAACGATTATATTTTCCATTGAAGTGCTGCAGCAGGGAAAAGCACTGACTGTTTTGTTGTAGGCAGGAAAATCACATATATCACTGTAATTAGAAGCAGCGTATCAGCAGCTTCAGACAAGTGTCTGGTGTCTTAATCTGTAGCAGGCAAATTTGTAGTTTCAGTCTGAATTTATTCTTGTCCACAAGAGGAGCAAAACCAGGGAGAACGGAACAAACTGTGCGAGGGAGCACACACAGTAAGTCTCTGACAGGCTGCTCTGAACTAACCTGGAGAGAAGCTTTCTTCTGTGGACACAGTGAGAGGTCATTAGGTGGCTAGAGGTACCTTTTGCAACAGAGGTATGTCTGTCACCGACCAAAGAGTGTCTCACAAATGCTAAGGAAAGCCTTACACCCGGCGGATGTTTCTCTGTGAAAATATTGTCTTTCAATATGAGCAGGTTTTCTTAATGCAACAGAAGATCACCAATGGTTTTTTTCCCCCTTCATTAGTTTTAGATGAAAGCTTTTGGATGATGGACTTGAAGACTGGAAGAAAGATTTCTGTGGTCAGATTTTTTTTTTATTCTTTGCCTTTCTGCTTCTTTTGCCAAAGGTGTTCTACAAGTGTTTTATGAATGAGCAAAGGAAAGAGAGAGCAAAGGAGAAATACCAAGAAAGGAGAAAAAGTTTTTAGGGTAAACCTTTTTCTCACTAAAACAACTCAAAAAGAACAACAACAACAAATTTTTCTACTTGAAATAGATCAATTGCCTGTCAATGTTGCTCACGTCAGTGAATTTCTGCACTGGGGGGACAGGCTGCAAATGGAAGGCTAAGGAGGGATGGGCAGCTGCTGGGAGAATGGGTCGAAGTGCCATCACCTCAGATGGCCCCTTCGCCTTCCTCCAGTGATTAACAGGAGGTGGCTCCCTGCAGTGATTACTGTGTTTTAAGCAGCTTGGTCCAGCTTGGAACAATTACCCGTCTGCCTGGGCACTGAGAGCACAAGCTCTGGGCTTTGTTGTTCTTTGGGATATTAGCCGAAACCAGTGTGATCCAAGACAACTGGAAGCCAGCGCTGTGGAATGTCATCTCTTATTTGTTTCTGGGAGACTGAAGATGCTGGTGGCTTCTGAGATCAGTTAGCAGTTCTTTCAGAAGAAGGACCAGGCTGTCACGTTCTCTTCGCTGCCTTATACTGTAAAAGATCCCCCTACAGTGGTCTTTATGCATAATCAGCCTTTTAAGCCTTCCTGCAAAAGATTCAGCCAGTACACACAGTGACTTTAATGCAGCAGGTTTGTTTGACATCAGGGCTAATTAGCAATTATCCAAATCTTGGAGCAAGCTCTTTCAGACCTGATTTTTTTTTTCTTCCCTAAGCAGGCTAGGCATAAAATGCCATCTGCCTAATTTGCAAATGCAATTGCTTTAATTATGCATCCAAACTGGGAAAGCGTATGCTCAAAAGGTAGATAGCTATTTCTATGCATGTAAGATGATAATACATACACAAATTAGCTGTATCCTCCAAAGCCTGCACCATCTCAAAACCTGCCCCCTCTGAGGATAACTGTTTTAAAGAAGAAATCCTTTCCTCTTGCAAGTTTACAGCTGCTAACACAACCTGCACACCAGTTTAGTCTGTTGTTTTATTGCTGTTGCTCATGTTGTTTAATTTTACACAAAGGGATCATTTTCTTTGCCCAGAGTTAACTCCTGCCAACAAGGACCAGAACACAAGGGTTAGATGCTGTGAATGTACCTGCTGCTACATGGCAGGTGCAGGGAAGTGTCACAGAGCAGGGGGAGCCAAGGGAAGGAGGACACAGGAACGCCTATAGTGATAACTGATGGTGAAGACAGTGGATGTAAGGCTGGAGAATGGGCCAGAGAGCTCAGCCAGGTGCATCAGCAGCTTCTGCTCTGCCTTGCCAGTGCTCTGCCCTGACCTCATCTATTGGCATCGTACTAGCAAATCCTGGTACTGGTTTTCCTCGCACCCCATGTAGGTCACTCTGTGATCATCATGAGACTGGGTTCCTAAAGCTCCAGCCTGGTGGTTGTTCTTCTGCCTGCCTGGATCTGGTGCTGCCAAACTGGCACTAATCTCCCTGGATGGTTGTGCCAGGCCTTGCTTTATCCTCATGGTTTCTTCCTTTTCTTTTTACCCAGATGAGCAACAAAAGGTCGAATAGTTTCCGCCAAGCCATCCTTCAGGGGAACAGGAGGCTGTGCAGCAAGGCGCTGCTGGAGGAAACGGGGCTGAGCCTTTCGCAGAGGCTGATCCGGCACGTTGCATATGAAACCCTGCCACGAGAGATAGATCGCAAGTGGTACTACGACAGCTATACCTGCTGCCCTCCGCCCTGGTTCATGATTACCATCACTATTGTAGAGGCAAGTACCTTAATTCCCTCTCCCTGAGAACCCACACCACACTGCCAAAGGCTTTTCTGGGACATGATCAAGGGCTAGAGTGGGACTCGTTTAAGCCCAGACAAGGACAAGCATGAAGCTGATAACCATTTTGGCTTACCTGTATGTATGTGTGTGTGTAAGTGGAGAGTGTGATCCTATCTGTCCCCAAGTGTGGTTATTAGTCATTGAAACAATTTGTATATGAAACTACAGAATTTGGGAAACTATAGCAGAACTTTTTGAGGAGTGAAAATTTGGACAGTTCAAGGGAAACTGATAATTCAAATAATGGAATTAGAAGAAAAGTTCCTATATGGTTACCTCTGTTCTGTGAATGGAGATAAAAAGGAGGGAAGAGAAACTGGATTAAATATTCTGACCTGCTCATCTGTTGCCCAGATGAGATCTTTGCACAGTTTCTGAATGATGCTTTGGAAAAAGCACAGAGGAGGATACAATATGGCACTGATCAGTAGGGTGCTGAGTTCCTCTGACTCAGTGGCTGGTGTGTTATGGAAAGCCACATATAGAGTTGTACTAATGTGTTGCAGGTTTCTCAAAACAGGGAACTCATGAAGCTGTCAAACGGGAGAAAAAATTACTGTACATTTGACTTTCTTCTCCATGATTTTGAGCTACAAAGTGCTTCTCAGTGAGAGAAGGCACTTGCTAACCAAGGAATCTCTCTGCTCTTCTAGGTTGCCTTTTTTCTTTACAATGGAGTGGTATTAGACAGATTTGTGCTGCAAGTCACCCATCCCTTATACCTGAAGAATGCATTACTTTACCATCCTCAGCTCCGTGCTCAGGCTTGGAGGTACCTAACCTACATATTCATGCATGCAGGGTGAGTACTTACAAACTGCTGAGATTCCCCACAGTGCAGGTTCCCCAGAGAGAGGGAGGAGGAGGAAGTGACAGAATCAGCTTAGAAGTAAATTTTTAAAAATCAGTTCTAAATTGTATATAAAAATCTGATGCTGTTGTGGAGTTTTGGGCAATGAGGGGCAAACCTTCACAGCTCTCTGAAGGCAGGAGGTAACATAAGGAACTTAACAGATGCTGTTCTTCTCCCCAGTAGTGTTGGAGCCATACCTTCCTCTTATTGTGCACTTCCCAGTGTATGCTTCCTAAAACTCACCAGATCCAAGCCTAATGTCCCTCTAGAGGAGCTGTGCAAGCGGTAGAACAAGTCTGCAAAGATACTGGACTGATATTTAAAAACTACATGGTGTATTGTTGCTAGACTTCCTAGTTGAGGTTGGAAAAGTCAATTAAATTCCCTGTGCCTATGGTATGTCATCACTTAGTAATGTTGTCCCTTCTGTAGGGACTGAGATAATGCCTAGAAGTCAAGACTGAACTCCCATTTTGTACACACTGTACAACACCGGTGTTCCTGAAGAGCTGACAATCTCGACTGACCAGATGGACAGAGAATGGTCCATCTAATGCAAAATGCAAAATGAAGGTGCACAGTAAAATGAATCCTCCTTCATCCTATGGGAGGTATGTAGCAGACTTGGAAAGAGAATACAAAGTGTGGGGATTCTAACTCTGTGCTTCTCAACTGTGCTAGTCCTCCCAAGATCCAGAGAGACTTAATTGAGTGATGTCTGTGATGCCATGGTGATGAGTGAGTGTCACAGGAAAGTTCATCCCTGTACGAAACACTCTACCCCCTCTGAGTAGTTTCTCAGATCATTATCTTCACACATTCCTGGCAGATAATTGCAATTTTCTTTAATTCTGTCATCGAAAAATCACAGCAACAAGCTTGTTAGCAGTAGTTTATAGTTTGACACTGGATAAAGACCCTTTGTTCTTAAATAGAAAGCCTATATTCCCATCAGTCAATGTTCTCCTATGAAAGGCCGGAAAGATCAAGCTGATCTTTTCCTTTTTCCCTGTCTGTGATGGAAGACATGCTGATGTCTTTTCTCTGCCACGGAATAACTGCCTTGGTGTGTAATTGCCCTTGAGCACAAGATGTGCCCCAGATCTCTGGATAAAAATCATAGGACGGAATAGACTCCACCCAAGAGGAGAGTAGGAAAACATTTATAAATGAGACTTGTGAACGTGGCAACATCTGTACTCTGTGTGCTAAATCCCTCCAAAAAGTCTATTGTTTACAGGTTTCAGTCTGCAAGTGGAGACTGTTGGGCTTAGGCATGAGGCTGGTTATGTAAAATGAGAATTGGAAGTTCTCATCGCTGAGGATATGGGGAAAACTCGGCTTGTAAAAGGAAGAAATGCTTGATTTTTAACTAATGTTAGCTAACTTGTATCTGGGTTTTCTTCTGGTGGTGGTAGTATTTTACTATATGACTCATGTAACTGCAGATTGCTTTGGGATACATTTGGAGAAGCACCTGCACAAGGACAATTTTTGCAGCGTTTAAATGTCTTCCTATATCACCTGCAGCATGCTTTCCTAACCTGTGCAATGTCACCCTTTCCCATAGCAGGCAGTACTCTGGCATTCTTCACACTGGCTGAAAAATATCTCAGGTTTATTTTCACATCTGTGGCTGGCTCAGAGATGAACAGTGAGGAAGGTGATGTGCAGGAGACTCATTGGTTTTGTGATGGATTCCGAGTTCTTTAGCTATGTAGCCTTCAAAACAATGGAGAGTCCTGCTGGAACAATAAACCCCATGATTTATCTGCAGTATGTGGAGTTAGGCTAAATGTTCATTTATTGCTCACTTCTGTGTGTTAAGCTCCTTCCATATCAGGAGAAGAGATAAATCTTGGAAAGGTAATAACGTTTGTTAGTGGAAGCCCATCATTCTCTTGTTTTCAAATGAGAGGCTAACACAATGCCATGGAGGCTATTGTTATCCTGCTTCCAGCTGAGACTTTAAAATGGTAATGTAGACTGCTCCTTAATTTAGCGCACTCGGTCTGCTTTTTTGAAGAGCAAGTGACAGCCATAAGGTGTCCAAGAAGACAGCAGTTGCTAAGGCTTGGCTAGCTGTGCCTCTAGAAAGATTCCAAAAATGCATGGGCTGTGTGTTGGTCCTGATGGAGGGAGCTTTGTCAAGGGCTGAAAAGGCAGGCAAAGTTGTAAATTCTGCCCTTCTGCTTTCATGGAAAGCAGTTGTTGGTTATCTGGGGCCCACGCATTTGTAACACTGCCATAACTAATGACTTGCATTGATGCTCAGTCCCATTTGTTTGGTCCCAGGGAAGGAGTAAGTCTTTAATAAATCAATGAAATTGTCATTTCAAGAATGATGCATTCAACACTGGCAAAGGCTAATTATATTTTATGGGTGCTTATTGACTGTGGAGCCTTCAAAGCTCTCAGCATGATGGGGAAGAAAAGTGAATGGGATTGCTCCTGGAAAGTCTTCTAAGAACAGCTGTGAATCGGAGCTGTCACTTTAGAGTCTAGGATAAACTTTGCCAAGCTCTTACAAAAGCTTCCTTTAAAAAATAAGACCCAGGGCTTTGTGTGAAAACGTCAGGTGCCGCCTCATGATGTTGCCTGTGTGCCAGCCCAAGCTTCTTCCCTCCCCTCCCCTCTGTAAAAGGGCACTTGGATGCTTTGACTCTTTACTGTGATCTCAGTTTGACCTTTGCTGGTTGTTCCTAATTTAGTTCCTAAGCTCTGTGACCATGCAGGATCAGAATGGGTGCCAGAATATGCCCATGCCCAGTGGCTTCAAAAGTCTTGAGCAAGGTAATAGAAACACTTGGTTACAGGCAGCAATTTCCCATGATGATAAATTGCAGTGCTGAGTGTGTCCTGCGGGAGAGAAATTTATCCTTGGAGAGAAATTAAGTGGAAACAAACCTATTAAGATCTCCGGAAAGGACTGTTTCCTGCAGTGTCATTTCTAGCAGTTTTTTCCGGTCCAACTTTACATTCTCATTTATGAGACTGTTCTGTCATTACTGCATCTCACCATCAGCGTTTTTCTCTGATGTATATGGGAAATTGCTATGGTAACATGAAGGAAGACCAAAACAGTGAAAATGCATATAACTTAAACCAAAGACTGCTAGTGGCTGTCTGTGAGCAATCCTTTTCTTGCATAAATTAGGGTGTAATTTTCAATGCATTAGCTATTTTGCACTCTTTCCCCCAGAAAAGCTAGTCCTCTGCGTTAAGGGTACCACTGTGTCCTTTAGGTCCACCTGCTTTGTAAACAGACTCAGGCACTCTTCATCCAGAAAGCAGTGTACCCTTGGGTCCAGTGTGATGTGGCCATTCAGCAAGATCACAGCCCTGTGAGCCCAGGGTAAATCTCAGACCCTAGCAGAGTGTTGAGAAGGGGCCTGGTGCTGTTGTTACCTCACTGGAAGATCCTGCAGATGGCAAAGTCATGGGGTAAATATTTATATAGAGCTTTGAAAAGTACCAAGATGGTTTTGTTAAGCACAATTGATTAGAACAACAAAGAGCTTGCTTTGAAACTATTGATTCAGCACAGGAGAAAACTGCAGCACTGGAGTCTTTATCAAATATGCATATCTTAGCTGTCACACTCTCTGCCTCTAGGCTGCAAGTGGTCCTGCACATGCTGATGTGCACAGTGGGGTTTTCTACAAGTCTAGTCTCAGCCCAGGTTTTCCCATTGCATTGAGCAGGAGTTTTGCCATTGACTGTAATGGGAACAAGGGTAGGTGAACAGAGAGCTTCAGTGAATACACCTTGTGTCTCACTGGGCACCTCACCAGAGATAAAAATGCCCTCTGCTTCCCATTCTGTCCATGATCACATTGAAGCAGGCACAGCAGAAAAGGGTGAGGGTCAGATAGCACAAACTGTAAAACTGCATTATGTGTCACAAGGAAATGGCAACTGGCTTGGGACTGCTAGGCTTACCTTGCTCTTGACTTAATATCCACTCTCCATCATGGCAGTGTAATATGTGCAGGGAAAGGCTGTATCATTAGGAGGGGAGAAGAGAGGAGCAGGTCAAGTTTCAAGCTTCTGTTCCAGGCTCTGCTGCCATCTTGCTGCTTTTTTTGGACAAGTCATTTAACTTCTTCCAACCCTCTATTAAAAGAAAAAAAAGTCTCACTAAGAACCAAACATGCTATGAGGCCTTTGGCTGAAAGGGCGTGAATGGGTATTAAAAAGATAATGAGCAGCAAGGAGGGAAGAAACATCACAGCTCTCAGTCTGATATTTTCAGGAACCATTGTTTTTCCCAGTGTTACAATCTACTTCCATGAAGCAGGTGCTATTTGATTTCCTTCCCAAGATATCTCTGTCTCAAGGGTAGAGAAGGGAGACAAAGACTTCGAAAAGAGGACAACTGTTTCTTTTCCTTGCCACAGGATAGAACACCTTGGACTCAATGTTGTCCTTCAGCTCTTGGTTGGGGTTCCCCTGGAAATGGTGCATGGAGCTGCGAGGATCAGTTTTGTGTATGTTGCTGGAGTTGTGGCAGGTAGGTGACACCTATGGATGCTCCAGGTGGAGAAAAATCTGAAAACGGTCTGTGCTGACTTTTGTGTAGGAGAAATGTTTTGTGACATTTGGGTGTAGGAGAAGAGCAGTCACTGATATTCGGTGCGTTGAAATTCTTTTGGAGGCTGGAAGTGGGAAGAAATATGCTATAATTTGACATGTGTTTCTAACTCGCCATAGGCTCTGTGTTTAGAGGACCTGCTAAAAAAGCAACAACCTGTTACTTTAAAATAGCCTTGCTTTAGATGGTCTTCCTGAATGTGGAGGTCATGCTGTTCCTTTCCTCTTGTGTCCCACAGAGGCCTAGAAGAAAGGTGGTATGACAGGCATCCCTGCATGAAGAGTCATTTTTTTTTCCAGGTCCTGTGCCAGTTCTTCCTTCATTTGTCCTGTGCTGTCTGCTTTCCACAGCCTGAGTAAGCAAGAAGTATTTGGTTGTACATTGTGAGCAGTGCACAGGAATCTGGAAATCCATTTAATCATAAAGCCATGGGGTTTGAGTGATTTTTAGTTTGTGCTGTATTGCTTTTATGTTTGGCATTTCCAGCAGTTTGGAGGTGATGGAAGTTAGCTGACAATAGATCAACATCTAACTAGAACAGGAGGAGAGTGTGAGAACAGCCAAGGTCTTCACAGTGGAACTCAGACAACAACTGACTGCCTTAGTTCAAGATTTATGGTGATATATTTTTCCAGCTACATGATTTTATTCTTTCCATAATGAGCAGATAAAACCTTTGTAAAATAGGCTGCATTGAGTACTAATAAATCCTCCATTCCAGGAGAAAGATTGCGGAAAGAATAATTGGACTAGGACACAGGACTAGGCATGGTACAAACACCACAGTATTTAATGCAGTGAAGGCAGTTAGCAGATCAGCTCCATCGTCCCTTCCCTGTTATTTTAATAAGCACTTAAGTGGTCCCCGATCTGCAACTTTCCCAGACATAAGCTTTTCTACATAGATCCATCTACCAAACCCTGGGGCTTCATTTATATATGTGTAAATACACAGCACATCTGTGCCAGGTAAGCGAAGCAAGCGAGCGTTGAATCTGCTGCCACTGAGCCCAGGTGAGCGCTGCGAGTTGCCGGCTGCCTCTCAGATTCCTGTGGCCATGGACTTGCTGGCAGGGTCTGCAGGGCCAGAGGCAGGTTTTACTGGGCATTGGGCTGGGCTGAACACCCAGAACTCTGGAGGCTTGTAGCCAGTGCCTGAGTGAGGCTCACTAGCCCACCTAGCATTATTGGTTCATTTCTGCTACACAAATGATCCCCTTTTTTTACTCAGACAAGCTGCCACATCCTCATAGACTTGCCTTTCACACCTTATGACCTATAAATTGTGGAAGAAAGTGCCAAATGGAAAGGGAAAACTTCCCTTCTTAGTGCAGGATGGAACTACAAATGTGACTGGACAGTCCCACACAGAAAAGCATCCCATTATACCCTGACCTGTTTGAGTTGTTGGCCAGTCATTGCATATGCTTTATTCTTTGACATGTGCCAGGAGAGAAAGAGGCATACTTATGCTGAGGATCTAGTAATATAAAGATAACACAGCTCCTAAACAGTCAGGAATAAACAGTAAAATGTAGACACAGGACACAATGGCCACTCCCTACTTTTGTTTTTTTTTTTCTCATTTGTCTGGCTTTACTAAGAAGGCATGTTGAGACTGAGATCGAGAGACTGAAGGTACATGCTCAGTGTGGTGTCTGAGGACTTAACTGCAAGTTCTCATTACTCCTTTCTTAACTTATCATTAACTTTTTCCTTAATGGCAGTGTTTAAGAGCTGAGAAGTCTCAGGGCCATACAGTGAAGGAGGGAGCTATCAGCAGAGTTGGCTGGTGGAACCTCAGCACTTTCTTGACCCAGAATCAGATGAGCAATTAGTAAAGCAGCTTGTTACATTCTGTACTACCTAAGACTCTCTCAAGATTTGCCATTATGTCTTTTTCCCATTCCCGCTTATCACAAAGATCTTCATTATCCCTGCCTTGTGACACCAAGTCTGCATTTGTCTTTCTATCTATTAAATTACTTTTAAAGTTTGCAATGAAAGGAGCTTTGAGGAGCTCCAAGCCTCCAATGGGGATAAGGAGGAGCAGTATCTGTATTTGGATGTATTGTTATTAGTGGTGTCTTTATGTGATTGACCTGTCATTTTGCTATCTTGTGTTTACTGCTTCCATCTAGGTTATTTTTAGCTAGTTTTACTCTGAAGTTTTATAAGTAACAGGCTGTGCTTTGATCAGAGGCCTGTGCTAAGTTACAAGTCCCCAGTCCCTTCTCACTGTGTAAATATTTGTCTTGCCAGCATGGGAGCTACTTCTGTTTTATCTAAAGGTGAGGAACAAGACACAGAGATTTTTCTGTCTCCTGCTTCCTTGTTATTTTAATCAGGGCGTAAGTGCCTTTTTGCAGCATAGGTTTGAAGATACGTTGCTGCCTTGCTTGGCTGCTTTTAAAGTAGGTGCAAAAGAATCAATCAGTCTCTGTCTTGGTGGTACTACAGGACTGAGTTAGCTTCACAAGTCAATTGATTCCCTTCCCTTTATCTGTTTATTACTGACATGCAGCAATTAGCACAAACCTGTCAGTAGCAGGGATGTAGGGTAGGAGAGAGCGTGGCTGGCAATTGTCACAAACCCTTGTTCTTTCTCCCAGGGTCCCTGGCAGTGTCAGTAGCTGATATGACTGCGCCTGTGGTGGGCTCCTCTGGAGGCGTGTATGCTCTTGTCTCAGCTCACTTGGCCAATATAGTCATGGTGAGTACCAGAATGACTGTCTAACCTCTTTGGAAGTGAGCCAGGTCTGGTGGCCCAAAGGAACTGGAAACAGGGCCTGGCCCAACTGTTGGTCATTCAGAGCTTGCCCCAGTTGAAAGTTTTGTCTCAGTGGCGTGGTCCTGTAATGGAAATGTTACACTGCAGTTGGTGGCTTGGTACCCTGATGACTGGCAGCTTGCCAGGAGAAGCCAAAGATGCGGGTAATCCAAGACTTCTCAGTGTACTCCAGGCTATCAGCTCTCCTTGCAAGGGCTGACAAACGTTTGGAACAGAAGGAGCTGACTGGCTCTGCAGAAGTTGCAGGCTTGTTTTGACCTGCATGCGCCATGTAATGTTAGCGGGTACCTAAGGAAACAGTATTTGGTGGATTTGTGTGCATGATATCCCTTATCTCCATCTGTAAAACCCAGGCTGAAGCTGAACCCTGGGCGTACTAGTGATGCATGTTTTTGCTGTTTCACCTAACAAAGTACTTTACAAAGGTCAGTAAATACCAGCATCGTTATTCTTCTAAAACCTGGCAACAGGAGCTCATCCAAGGCCCTCAGCTAGGTGGTGGCAAAGCCCAGCATATCTGCCTGTGTGACTCCTAAACTGACCACTGGGCAAAAATGGCTTTGCTGGGAGAGCTGGTTTTGCCGTGATGAGGATTCGCGTGTGGTGGTACAGGGCTGCATGTCTGTCCTCTACCAGCAATGTCAGAGCAGAATAACCATAAAAATGATGGTAATGCGGCCTCTCTTGGGGTCTGAGTGGGAAAATAATGTGAGTTGGCTGCTGTAGAGACAGAAGGTCTGTTATATGGGTGCCGGAAAACATGTGCATGTGTGGTGGTACTTGTGTCAAGCCTAAAAGAAAATCTTGTATGCAGTGAAGACAGCAGGCTCGGGCTGCAACCCACAATGGTGCTGCTCTGGGCAGCCTTTGTAGCAGCTGGGAGTAGGGAAGTGAGTGGTTTCCTGAGCAGAATAGGTCTCCTTTGCTGTCTTCAAGCTTTTTGGAGCATGAATGAGCTGGGGGCTGTTGCCAAATTAGGACCGTTTGAGTGGCTGGCAGAGAGATAGGGAGTGGAGGAGATGGGCTGTCCCTATACCACAGGGTTTCTGCCTCCTTATATACAGTTATTTTCAGTATTATTTATGTTCCCTGCCACTGGGCCAACAGCAGTGAGTTTCCTCTGTCTCACAGGGTGGTAATGCAGACACAGGGTTTCTTCACACCGAGATTCATGAGGTCAGAGGGGGACATGGGAGGAAATGTTGGTTTGCTTTAGAGGAAGAGGCTCTGTGTGGAGGTGTGTGGAGAGTCTTCACCAGATACCTTCCCAGACTTCTTAAAACATTGCAAAGTGGCCTGTCGACTCACTACTCATTGGCCTCCTCCAAATCTATTGAGCAATTGCTACCTTAGCATCTATGTTTCTCCATTATCTGCTGCCTCTTTTCTCATCTGAAATTACCTTTACTCCCTTGCCCATTCTGGTAGAGTTTGTTTTGGCTTTTCTTTCCCCCTCTTCTCTCTCTCTGCTCACTTACTATCTAGATGTGATGCTCCCGCACGCTGAAAGACATGCTGGCCGTTTGCTGGTAAAACACACAGTTGTACACGGGTGCTTTGAGCGTGCTGGGAAAAGGAGGGACTGTTGCAGGGAGGGTCTCTTTAATCTTCTGTTCCCTTATGCCTCCTGGTAACCAAAGGAAATGAAAACGTTCCTGCTTGTAAAAATAAATATTCTTGGAATTAAATACATAAAATAACCAAAAAGGGGAATCAATAAAGCATGTCACCCTAAGGAAAAGAGTGAGGGGAGGAATTCAAAACAGCTACATGGAAATGAAAACTGAAGGAAGCAGCATAGTGTTAATCAGCCTGAGTTCAGAGCCTTCTGACTGGGTTAGGGGTGTCTGTGGAGAAGGAAAATGAGTGACTTATTTTGTAGAGATTGCACTTTTGCAGTCACAGAAGTGATTTATGGACAGATCCTACATAAAACTTGAATATGTGTAACATGTATTGCAGAATATTTCTTCAGCAGGCTGAAAAGTCACTGGGTGCCATTAAAGTTAGGCTGAAGAGTTTACAAGCATTTTTTTTATTCCTTCAGTGTGATGAACAGGGAGTTTGTCACAAGAAACCTGGCTAGCTTAGTATCTCATACTGCTTTCAATAGGCAAAATTTAGTTTGTCACTTAGTAATAATAATAGTGTTGTCATACATCTGAGTTCCCCAGAACATGATCTCTTTTTCTGCTTGGAAATTTCATGCAAGTGGAAAAAAGGGGAATTTAAACATTTCTCCCAGGATTTTGGACTATCATTCAGAGATTTTTTATTCCATTATATTAATGACCAAGCCTGAAGACAGAGGAGGTCAAATCTAGGCTTTCTAATGGCACTGTTTCCTTGGTGTGCTTCAGTTGAGGTCTTTATTTTGTGTGTGTGCTCTGCAGAAGATCAGTGTGGCAGAATTTCAGGGAGCCTGAGGTATAAGCAGTAGCACTGGAAAAGTGCAATAGGGCTTGAATGCACTGAAAAATTGCCTGACAGGTGACAGTGTTGGGCTTCCAAGTGAATCGTGATGAGCTGTGTGATGTCAACCAGAATGATGCTTGTGTTTAATGCTAGGTACTACCTAACATAATTTTGTTTGATGTGGCCTAATACAACAGGGTTTTGCAGGGTAGGTAAATTCAAATATTTTCAGAAATATAAAACATCATACTAACATGTTAAAAATCAGTCCATCTGAAGAACGGAGAATGGCAAGGCCAGCCAAGGACCACGCCACACCAGCTGCCTCTCAGCCAAGGAAAGTCAGTAAGACTGCCAGGCAAAGTAGTTGTGGACAGTCCTTAACTTGGACATGTCTGTAATATATCCTTTATGTTTATGATCTCTGGGATTGACAGAACTGTGTTTGGTGTGGTGAGTGGAGAGTTTACAGCCAGGTGGCAAAGGCAATGAAAGGGGTTTGTTTCAAGGGATGGTTGTCCTTGAAGCTCTTCCAGTGCAGGTCTGAATGTAAAATCACTCCAGGTTTGCATGCAGCATCACTTTGTTTTCCTTGTCTCTTTTCCAGAACTGGTCAGGAATGAAGTGCCAATTCAAACTGCTGCGCATGGCTGTTGCCTTGATCTGTAGTAAGTATTGTGCAATACTTGGCACCCACGCAATCCAGTTTTGTTTGTCCTTCTCATTAAGAGTTCATGCTGAGCTGATTCAGAGAGTTTTGACTTTGCAGAAGTTTTGGTAGGAACTTGCAGCTGGACCTTCTGGCAGCAGAAATCACACCACTCAAATGCAGATTTTGGCTTTCAACACAAGCATTTGTAAATGAGGATTTATTGTTAGCCAGCATCTGTAGCTTGTGGCATTTGTGAAGACCTGGGACTTAAATGTATCGTCTTTGAATTTGCAAACAAGCAATGCTTTTGTAATGGTAATACTTAGGTTTCCTAGAGCACTTCCTATCTGAGATGGCAACAGCACTATACACACTTTAATGAATAATCTTCCAGCCATATCCCTAGGGTGGTACGATAAGGTTAACTAGGCCATATGTTCATCACAGACAATTATCTTCAAAATCGAACTCATTTTTTTAATGGTTTTGGTACAAATTTTGGAAAGCAAATATTCCCCCATCTGTCTACACTCCCACGAACCCAGACCACTTACCAACCACTGGGGAGACCTCACGTCTGTGCACTGCAACCCTTACGTAGCCACGGCTTCCCAGCTTCCCTAT
Organism: Nyctibius grandis; assembly: GCF_013368605.1. NCBI lineage: Eukaryota > Metazoa > Chordata > Aves > Nyctibiiformes > Nyctibiidae > Nyctibius > Nyctibius grandis. The sequence goes on from NC_090672.1 coordinate 9,592,646, forward strand.
GCTCACCGTACAAGGCAGTTTCTCCCTCTCCATCTCTTCAGGGATGCAGCGCTGCCTGCAAGATGCACTTAAGAAGGGATAGACCTAGACTATTAATTTCTTTTTCCTTCTTTGTTCCAGTGAGCTTTGAATTTGGAAGAGCCGTGTGGCTGCGATTCCACCCCTCCGCTTACCCACCGTGCCCACACCCCAGCTTCATGGCTCACCTGGGAGGGGTGATGGTTGGAATCACCCTCGGTGTCATTATCCTGAGGAACTATGAGCAGAGACTCCAAGATCAGACTTTATGGTGGATCTTCCTTTCTATTTATGTCATTTTTGTCTTGTTTGCCATCTTCTGGAACATTTTTGCCTACAGCCTGTTGGATCTAAAGCTACCTCCCCCTCCTTGAAAACATGGGACAGAAAACTCGAGAGCGGAAATCATCTGTCAGCTATGTTAAATGAATGAAGATGGAGGATCTATTTTTATATTTAACTTAGGGGAGGATGATTCTTTTGAATGCAAGTGTGTGCTGGAGGAGATGCCTAAAGATCTCAAGAAAGAATGGGCTGATCAGTTTGTTCACAAATGTAGCAGGTACTGTAATACTGGCTGGCCTGGACCCTGGAGTTTGTCCACTGCCAGGGCTCCCATTGGGCAGCTCGTACCTGGGCACTTATCACTTGGTTTGTTAGCACACATGAATATTTTGTATGAGATACTTATATTTTCCAGGTCAGTGCTGGAATTATGGCCAGTTGTTGAACGAATCTCCTCAATGTTACTGAACACTAAAAGGGAAAAAGAGCAGACATTTGTTAATTAGAGACTCGCATGGTACTTACAAGGCAGCTTGGGTTTGGTTTCTAAGGACACATCTGACTGTTCAGCCATACCAGTGCCACTGTCTAATTACTTGAATGGTTCCTAAGATATTTTAGCCTACGTGAAACCTGTCTTACGCACCTTTCAAAGGAATCAGCAGAACTTGATCACCCAAAGTGATAGAGACTGGTCTTCAACTACAGGTCAAATGAAATTGCACTATAAACCTTGGGAACTCTTAGATTGTTGTGGACACCCAGCCAGAGGTGACTTTTACTGTGCATGTTTCACTTGATTTTAATCAATTTTTTCTTCCCCCCAGCCTGTTGTGGCTAGAGGGTGTGACTGGGGTTTCTGTTTAGAGGGATGGAGAAATGGAGGGCAAATGTTCAGTTGTGTTTTTATCAGCTGACAATCAGGTGCTGTTTTCTTCTCACTTTGTTTCTGGCCACGTTGACCTAACACCTGGCCTGCAGTGAGCTCCTAGCAAGGATCTCAGCTCTTCCAGCAGGTTCTTACTAGAAAAGCAGGACCAGAATCGCCAATAGCAGTGCAGGGTGGGGAACTATCTAGTCTTTACAGCCATACAGTCCATTTGGGGCCAAATCTGTCCACTGAAGTCAGTGGAATTAAATCAGGTTGTATGTAGCACTGGTTTCTCACTGAAGTGGAAAGGGTGTTGCAATGATCATTGTGACACCGATAAAACTGGTTTTAAAGCGGCTGCTAAATTTTGAGGATGCCTCTTCCTGAGGCAACGGACGTTCAGGGGCTCCAAAGAAACAGTTGCAATGATGCCTTTTTCTTTAACATGGGTCAGCCCCAGGTTTTAGCAATCTGTAACTGGTCTGTAGCACAGTCCATACAGCTGCCTGCACGGACCTGGGGACCAGACTGGAACATCTGTAGCACAAACAGTGGTTACAGGCACACTTCTCTGTAAGGTGCTTATGTTATTTTGCTTCTCACTTTAGAGAGCTGCCAAACTACAGTCCAGGAATGTGGATGCCCTCCTTTTCTCTCCCCTTTACCCACCTAGTTTGATGGCCTGGATAAAGCAGCTATAGGGGTCTCTCTAGACTAGCTCCTTTCTTCCTTTTTTTTCTATTTGCATACTGGTGCCCAGGCACCAGCCACCAGAGCCTTCCACAGCACATCTCACAGGCACTGTAGTACTTGTGTTTGTTCTGTCGCAAAATGTCTCTGTATCACGGGCTTTATTCTCTCAGCTGTGTAATCAATGATACCGCAAACTAGCAGGAGTCTGTCTTTCTGGAGGGGACATTCACAAGTGCTTGTCAGCTGCTCCCTTCTTTGCCTCTCACGGGAAAAATCTCTCTGGAAGGGTGAAGTTCTGCTCCCACAGTATGCACTAGTAAAACTCCTGTTGCCTCAAGGAAAGGGATGGGGGGAGAAAATAAGTGTTTCTACAGCCTGGAATAAGCCTTACCTGCAAAAGAAACAATTTTTGCCACCTTTGTGCTCAGGAATGAGATCTCTGAGGGAAACTGCACCTTTGTTTTTCTGCATGTACGTTGCTCATGGGTCCTCAGATCAAGGAACAAGAGGAAGGGATAAGGGTCAGAGCTCTGTTCATTTTGGAGAAGGGGGTTGGTTCCTCGTGCCATTTTACCACTGCTGTTTGGGTCAACATCAAAGCAGTCATGAGAGTTTGCATTCATCATTTCAGGTCAGGAGCTGGCCACTGAGTTTCATAGCAGTGGAGATCATCTCCCTCGGGAGCAGCAAGCAAGCAGGAGAGCGGGAAGCTAGGAGAATGTTGACAGAAGCATGGTTAACACATAAGGAGGACATTCCTTTCCTCACCTATCGCTAAGCCTTTCTGATTACAGATGCCTTTAAACCAGAGGTGAGCAGAAATGGGAGTTCCCCTGGAAGCTTTAGGAAAACTTTGAAAATTTTGGTAGAAATTTCAGTTGCAACAAAACCCAGATTATTTTGCCTATAATTTACCAGAGTACAGAATGCACCGATTGACTTTTATTTTTGATTTCTCGGCTGAAAGCTACTTAATGCCCATCAGTTTCTCCCCAGGAAAGGTTTCTGTGCCTGCCAGCTCTGGGGTGAAGCTGCAAGCTGCAAGTTTAAGGGCCACCTGTTTCTTCATCAGCCTGACCCTGGCCAACATGTCTTTGCCTCTGCTCAGGAGTAGGAGGGAGCTGAACAGAGTAATCCAGGTGCCCTTCTTTGGTCCTTTATCTATAGGTGAATATAGTTTACATGAAGTGGTCGAAAAACGTTCTGAGTTTGAGCTTATGACTTGTTCTTTTAAACTGTTGTTCATCTTTCTTCCATTTTCTGTCCCAATGGCCTGTCTGAGCAAGTCTACAAGCAACCCTGGGGATCAGAAAGGCCAGACTTTAAAGCAGTACTAGATTTATTATGCATGAAGAAATTAAACCCTCTCACATTTGTGCTCATCACAGCTGAAATCTCTCCCCATACATAGAGCAGTTTGTACACAGAGCCTGTTTGCTAAGAATCTATCAACTTTTGGAGTCAGGAGCAGCACAAGTGCTTAAGCTTTTATATTTTTTTTTTTTATCGCTAAAATTATACTGTGAAAACTTCTTTTGTTTTTACAGAGTATCAGGAAACCCAATTATGTTTTTTTCTAATACACCCAGGAGTGCCACAGTGCTGCAGCACCAGAGAGCTAATAGCAAACAGGCTTTTCTTTTACCTCCAGATGCCCTTGAAACTGCTGGCTTATGTCAGAGACATAATATTCTCCATCCTGCTCATTTGTGGTTCCAACTTGTCACAGTCAGCAGTGTGTTCCTGAAGGAGTTGTCCACAGAGGGACTGTTAGGTGATTGTTTTGGTTTTATTTCAGCTGCTGCTGGGATTTTACATCAGTCAGATAAAATGTGAATCTATTGAACCTTACAGACGTGCAGTGCTAGAGCAAAAGGCAAGGACGGTTCCCAATGTACAGATTTGAACAGTACAGGTTAGAGGAAGTTATTTTGTGCTTGTGTCCTTGAGTGAGGACAGAACACCTGGAAAAAAAAAAAACCAAACACGTTTCTGTGCTGGACTTCCCATTTAGTAAGTATATTGCAGCACTGGTCCAGTGAGGATGGGTGTAGGGAGTGGTAATGCAGACTGGGAGAGCGTGGGGTGCTGGTTGTAGAGGTCCTTCAGGGACACCTGTGAGAGCACGACGAAAGCACAGATGGGTCCGGCTGGGAGCCTTTTGCTGATCTCTCATCCCAGAGGAGGGACAAGAGAAGTGGCTCAGACAGCCGTGGGGAGGAGGAAGGAGGGGGGAGAACCAGACAGATCAAAGTCCACAGGGTTTGCAAATTGCACCTTTTATTCCTAGATGCTTGGAGACAGGTAGAGATTAATTTTTGCACACATCAGTAATAATATAGGAAGGAGTAGCAGGGGAGGTTGTAATGGAATGATGGGAGAAGAGGTTACCAGGAACAATCTCTGAGTGAGGTGTGGAGGAGTCATAAAAAAGCTGATGAATTTACTTTTGCTGAGTTCTTAAGGCAACATCTCATGTCACTTTTTCCCCATCAGCTGATGAGGAATCTTAGTACTTATGTGGCATCTTGTGATTCTTCACTACTTGCTCCTTTAGCAGTACGAAGTATTTTATCAATGAGCAAGGGGGATGCCAGAGAAATTATTGTTGTCTGAGGTTGCTGGACTAGAAATAAAGCTCAGGGATTCTGTCTCCCAAGACCTTGCTCCTTCTGATGGTTTGTGCTGCCCATATGTTTTAAATCATCAGTTTGAACTGGGGTATGAAGGATGGAATCTGACACAGTTAGGGCTGATACTAAAATAACAGCTATCTGCTGACCTCACAAGACAGCTGCTCTTTTGTGCCAATATTTAGTCTCACAGGATGGTGAGTAGGACTTTCACACATACTTCAGTGAGTAAAGAGCTCAAAGTCTCTCTGCTTACATAGATTCAAGCTCAGCTCAATTGCTTTGGAAACCCCATCCACTGGCTTTACCTGAAGTGGAACTGGAGAATATGGATGCAGTTCAACACTAGCAATCTCTGGAGGCAAACTGGGATCTGGAGAACAGAGGCCAGCACCTCTGGGGTTTTAGCCTCTCTGAATGTTGATGCTCTTCTGTTTCTTTTATAGTAGTGGCTGCTTTACAGTGCTCTGTGATACGACTCAGAAATTTCTCCTGCAATCACTGATGCTGTGAGCTGGTTATAAAGGAAAACAGTGCATTTTGCAGCTCTATAGAGAAAGAATCACACATAAGACAGAAATCAAGCTTGTTTAAAGGTAAATGTATTTTTAATGTCACCATTAATCATTGGCTTTCAATTGGAAAAAGCTTTCCATGAGGAATTTCTGAAATTCCAGTAGTAGTACAGAAAGTTTATGTTTTGGGGTACTTTATAATACAGAGCACAAAATATTTCCTAGGCCTGATTTAATCAGCAAAAGTACCTTAATTTCCAGTGAGCTTAATAGATACGTTAGTCACTGACTGTCTCCTGACTCCCCCACAGTGTCTGTTTAGTTTGCAAATAAAGCTAGATTTATGCAGCTTTTCTTTTGCTTACACTACTAATGCTAACAACACATCCAAGTGTTAAACACAAAGCACTAAACAATGTGATTTTCTGCCTTAAAACACTGAACAAATGATACTTTCCCGATAAGGGCTAGTAAAACAAAACGATATTTGCAAGGTAAGACGCTATGGTACGTTTCCAAATATTTTTGTATTGTGTACATTCTGTATATTTTTGTTGTAACAATATTATTTGAGCACAGAATCCATTAAATTTTTTTTTGGTGGTGGGTTTTTTTGGTTTTCTGTTTCTTTTTCTTTTTTTTTTTTCTAAATAAAATTGAGCTGTTCTACATCACATGCCAAAAAAACAACCAAGAAAAAACTTTCAAAGACAGTTTTGTAAGTTTGTCTACAGTTAACACAGTATTTAACGAAAGAGCAATTGGTTTTGAGCTCTGCAATGTAATCTTTTAATAATGACATTGATAACTCATTTTTATGTCTCTCTAAAAGTGTCTGTCTAAAAGATAAAGGAGAGAGTGAACTGCTGCTTTGTTTTTCCATGAAATATAACAAGGACGTAGAACTGGCTTGGGACTTGTGTTGGGATTCAGGTCTTGTCCCACCATTTGACAACTGACACTTTAGTGCAGTAGTGACTGCAGAACTGCGGGGAAGTTGATGACCAAGTACATTAGACTGTTTAAAAATTTTAGTGGCGTGGAGGGTTGTTCTCTTTTAACATCAGTCTCTGCTGAATGTCTTAAAATCTCGGAGCCAACACATTCTTGTCTCTTGAATCAATAGAGGGAACAACATACCCAGGAAGTTCTGCAGCAAACCTCCAATGGATTTAGTTATTTTGAGATAATTAAAATAAAAATCCTTCCACCAATGTGGAAGGGGGAGGTTTATTTTGAAAAATATTTTGTGTTTTTGTTGGGAAATGTTGGGTTAAAGTGTAAGTTAGAGAAATGAAGATGTAACTAGCAGCAGTTCTTGTCAGGTTTGTTACTCCTAAGGGGAAGGCAGATCACTGCTGCTGTATGTGGGACTCAGCTCTGGCTGTTAGTTTTCTGCACTTAACTGAGCTTTCCGAGACACTTCAAGTTCTTTATTCATTAGCTGAGGACTTTCAGCAAGAAGGTAGGGTGGGTTTTGTTTGGTTTTGTCAGTTAATACAGGAATTGTTACTGTCTGCTAGCACCATAAGTTTTTCTTGCTGGCTAAAATATTTTTAGAAAGGCAAACTGAAGGTCAGTCTGCCACCGAGGAGGAGCCAAAAGCTGGCAGCCTTGGTACGCAGCCTTGATGACACAAACTCATAAAACTCATTATTGGTTTATTCCCATAGCTCCAATCATATTCTGTATAGTAAGCATTGCTTGTAATTTTTGGAAAGAGAAATATTAATTGGTTTATGTGCTGCTTCTCTTGGGGGTAAAGAGGGGGGAAACCCAAAAAAGCAAACCAGACCCTGATCTTTCAAACTGCAAGAGGTCTGTAGCAGTTAAATCTCCACTTGCGTTCTTAACATAGGCCTGGGGGATTTTGTGTTTGGGGGGTTTTGTTTGTTGTTTTGGTTTGTTGGGGGTTTTTTCCCCCAAAGGTTTTTAAGTCAGACACTTAAAACTACAGTAAAAATCTTTCAGGTTTGCAAATTAAGTGCACATCTCAGCATCTTCTGACCTTTTTTGTGCTTCATCCTGAGCTTTGAATAGCTGATTACTGGAGGAAGTTCAGGGTGTAATACTCTGCAGGCCTTCACGCAGCTAAACCAGCTGCTTCTGCATTATTTATTATGCTTTTGTTTAATTTCCTTTAGTTTTGTTTTTTGAAATAGAATTTATAATGGGAAGATGATACCAGTAAAACCTGCAAATTCATGAACTACCAGGGTGTATTTCAATGTGTGTGTGTACTTGTGAGCGTCTTAATTTAGTAGTTGGGTAACTGAATGGCAAAGTCACTGCAAAGCTGGCAGACGCAAGATGATGTTAAAAACAAAGGCTGCAGAAAGCAATAAGTTGTTTTTCACAATGCCAGCCACCTTCAGTGCTGGGAAAATTCAGGAAAAGGAACTTGCAACAGAAAAAAGATGTGACTGAAGCTGTCTGCATGTAACGGAGTACAAATTCGGTGGGACTGATGCCGAACAATGCATTACCTTGGAGAGAAGCCCCAAGAAGACTAAGCAAAGTTTTACAGTTAAGGTTAAAAATATCTGGATTTTGAAGAGTGATTTATGATAATTTACCTAGCAAGCAAAACAAAAATCTTATTTAAATGAGTATAGTACAGCTCACAGGATAATAGGATAATTCACGTTATAAGGGACCTTGGAGTCCAACCTCCTGCTCAAGACAGGGTCAGCTAAGAGGTAACGCAGGTTGTTTAGCACTTCAGCAAGTTTATTCTTGAAAACTTCCAGGGATGAAGACTGGGCAAAGCAATTGCGGTCGTGTCTCAGGAAGTTTATTACCACCAGCATTGCTGTGCCTGGGACTGACCTACTCTTTGTACGGATTAAGGCCAGCATGTAGAACACCTAGCACCACAAGGCTCCAGCCCAACTCTCCACCCAGCTCCAGGCACAAGGAACAGGACAGGCCTAGTGCAATGATTTCTTACATTCCTACCAGATCACAGCTCCCTGTTCTTCACATCCAACTACTTTTTTTTTTCTTTTGAGGACTGAGCTCTTCCCTGCCTCCTGATCAGGTGAAATACTTAACAATCAGTGCTCCAACTTTGTTAAAAATGTACAAGAGCAACAGAGGGTGACATGTTTTATTGTGGCGCTGCTTTCCTCACTCCTGAATAACACCTTCTGAAGGAAAACATTGTTACTTCTCAGAGCTCCTGCAAATGAGAGAATAAGGGGTTTGTTTTCTTTTAAACTACCTTTATTTTCTTCTCCGACCTGCCCATGTATGTTACACATCACCTCAGCTGTCAATATAACACTTGCAGACTCCTACACATTACACTAGCAGCACCTCTGCATTGTGTGAATAGTTTTAAACAGGAGACATCAAGGACAACACTCACTTGTAATTTAATGGAGGGACACTATTAAGGATTTGAATGTGTTTTATTGTAAACCTTACTATAGGTTCAACACAGTAGTACCACAGGAAAGCATTCAACTCCTATCATCACAGTATACAGCACTGGCAGCACAAACAGTCAAACCTAACTGCATGAGTAAGACTATTACTGTTTCAAGGAGAGTTGTTCAAACGCCCCAAGTCAGGCATTCAACCACTCTCTGCTGCAAAGGAAAGCAACAGGGAATTTTGCTTGTATCAGGTTTGCAGAAATAGTCCTTGTTTATGTGGTCACTCAGAGGCCTCCTGAGTTTTGATTCCAGCTGTAGCTGAATATTTTCTTCAAATATTCTGCTGTCTACATGTCCTATGATGTGGGTAAGAATTCATTGCTGAAATACAATGAAATGTTTTAAAGTCTGAATAATTAACTTGGGAACTTGGTTTACTTCAATTTCTGAAGAAGTTTCTATTAACTTTAAATTAATATTTAATTTGTAAAATTTTCAGGTTTAATTCTCCATGACTGAAAAACATAGATTATTTACAGTTATGCAAAATGAGTACTAAGAACATACAAAGAACGTCTTGACCACAACCCAAACTAATGAGCAATGGGATTTATCAAATACCAGGGAATTTAACGTATCTGTCCAGGTACTGTATGTATGCATACATACAAGCACGTACAAACTGATTTCCTAAAACTCCGTCCAGTCTTAAGACAGTTCTGTTTCATATCAATTGTTTATCCAGTACCAGAAGAACAAACTGTCCATTTGAAAGTAGAATGTGGAAACTAGCTACAGACTTGTTACCTATGGTCTCTTATATAAACAAACATGGTTAATTCATTTACTATGGTTTATCCAGATGTTTGTGCTTCTTTATATATTAAAACAAAAGGAACCAGATCTTGATGATTAGACATGATCATTTTAAAGATATTTAAAATATTTAAAACACTGGAATGCTTGCCACGTAAGGGATTTGGGGTTGGGTTTTTTGTGCAATGACTGTAAAAACCAAATGTTTTATCTCCTCAGAAAAGAAACAAGTCATTTGGAGAATGTGGTAAGCACTGAAAACTATGCAGGAGTTTGACCTGATATTTACACATTAAAAAAGCTCATACTGCTTTCTCTAAGAAAGAGAAAAGGCAGATGAAACTGCAACTTAGGTTTGACTTAGGTAATATTTTAAAATATAAATTTAAAATCCTGCAATAGTGAAACTAAGCTGCACAGAAGAAAATCATTTATACAATACCCTCAAACATGTACAGAATAATTAAGATAATTTTAAGCCACTGATGTTTCTCTCATGAATTCCTCAAGGACGGTCACTACGTTTCTGGCTTCTGGCATTTCTGCATGTTCTACTTTAACAATCTTCAAAAGGATGTCTCCGCTGCCACAGTTCTTCAGAAACATGTAACACCTGAACAAGGCGTAGTGGTTCATTTCAGCCTGGCGGATAAACCTCTTCAGGTTGTTAATGTCTTGTATGGCCTGGAAAAAGAGTTAACAGAGCATCTTCTTATCCTTCTATGTGGCAAGAAAACATACTATCATGTGGAAAAGTGAAGGAAGAATAGCAGGAGAAGCAAAAGCATTTCCTATAGGAATTCTGTATTACCACTCGAGTAATGTACAAATCGAGTACTGTCTTTGATGCATATTACCACTGTTATTGTAACGATGCAAAATGTGTGGGCACCACAACTTGATCACGCCCAAACTTGTATCAAGAGTTCTCCTCTTCTATTATGACAGATCACCTAAGAAGTGTTAACTACTGAATCCATGTTACCCAATTACACGATACTGTGTGTGCACAGCTCAAATTAACAGTATTTTAAGGAAAAAAAAAAGTGGGTTTTATTTTAAATATGAGAAAATGCCTTTGGAGTACTCACTGGAGAAACTTGCACACTAATTTACATTCTGGTCTTGTCAACTACAGTAAGCCAGTCCTCAAACTTCGAAGTTAATCAATTAATGATGTATAGACATCATAAATAACCTAAAAATTTCCTTTGCTGCAAAAAGAGTATTTGCTCCCTCAGTAACCCTGATGTCTTCTCCAAGTCTTTAACACAGATGAACAGGTACCTTTAATTTGAAGTTTTCCAAAATTTGCCTGAAGAGAAACGGATTTCCACCTTCAGCACCATTCACAAAAGCATGCATCCAGTCCTCACAGAATCTGTTGCTTCCTTTTACGTGTTCAGGAATAGAGAGAAGAGATGACAAATGGTAAATGAGCTCAACATAAGTATATAGCTGCATTCACCTGGTTTAATCGCTCGCATAGCAACTGGTAATAGTATACCTGGGCCAGGAAATAAGTCTGAAATTCTGTTCAGATTGTTGAATCCCTTTTCACAACATTTGTCAAAAACATAACAGGGAAAAAAACAGTTTTGCTGTTTCCCTGAAGCGTACAAGTCATAGTTCCATGGTCGGCAAACTAAATGCATTGTGGATTTTATTACCAACCATTTTCAAACCAGACTTCCAGTGCATCTGGTAAAACTACTCTGCTACCTCACAGGAAACCAGGTGGGGTAGTTTCTAGACAGAATCCCAACTTTCTGGGCATAAACCTATGAGCTTCTGAATATCCTCAAATCTCAGCAGCTGAGGCAGACAAGTGGGTAACATGAAGAAGTATTCACAGCTGTAATCTCACCTGCATTATGCACCTGAGGCTGAGGTCCACTACAGTCTATAATGATTGACTTGTGCTGTTCCTCAGTCATGGCAATACATAAGGAGGTCATTGTGCCTTCCTGAACGAGTCCTTGGAGGCTGGCAGCTGCCAGAAACCTGACACAAAAAGCTCTTGTGAACTGCTTGCTTCTTTACAATTCCTGGGCAGCAAGAACAGAGGCTGTCATACACAACAGCCAAGTTACTCACAGGTTCCTTGGTCTCAAAAGCATCTTTACCTGCTAATGTCTTTTTCTGTTCTTTCATCTGCGTTTTTTACTTCCACAGGAGTATAACTCAAAGCCTTAAAACAACAAAAAAAAAAAGAAAAAAGCTAGGTGCAACTTTCGTATTACCTCTGTTGCTATATTGCAGTTACTAGCAATAAATACATAATGTGGTACTTTAAAATTGTTCTTTTCAGAGAGAGTAGAAGCCAAGGGAATACTCTGTATTATAGTCATTGGAGCTGGTTTTGCATTCAGAAGTAATACAGCAGTGATACTCTATTACCTATTCCATCCAAAGCCTCCTCAAACTCAGGGACTAGAGCTAGGATTAATTTCTGTTTCCAGTGAATTACGTGAGGCACATACACAATACACCATCCCTTTTGGTTCAGAGAATTCTAGCAGGGACAGCTTTCTCATGCTGTTTCTAATTTTCTCATCCTAATTTCACCTTGGACACTACTAGGTAATTTAAAACGAGTTAACTATGAAAATTGATAGAAGAAATTGCTATGTGCTTCCTTAGCAATAAAGCAGGGAAAAAGTACTTGCCCTGAATTAAAAAAAAAAAAAAAAAAAAAGAAGAAAGTTGTTCCTCATTTCCTCCAGGCTGGGAAAGCAAATACAAGAAACATTTTAAACATGTTGGGGTCACTGAAATTCCTTCTGAACCTTTTTTAGTTACCCAGTTTGAAATACACTTACAGCATGTAACAAAAAGGTGAGTTTCTCCTGGAAGAGCTGTACTACTCTCTGAATAGGGCATATGGCATTCTCAAACCAGCTTCTCAAGTAGGGGTTAACACAGGTCTCCAAGGTTTTTTGCTGTAACGAGTTGAAACATTAAAACTTTAACTACAAATTAGATTTCTACACAAACAAAAGCCTATCAATAATCTATTCAACCTAAGATATTTGGATGTCAGAGCCTTCTTAATTTCAAACACAGTAAACTAAAATAAGGAGTTTGACATTTAAAGCCACATTTATGTGCAATATCAGCAATGAAGGGCTTTGCATTTTAGGAAGCAGAGGGAACTCTAATGTGCTATATACTGAGCAAAGACCATGCAACAGCAGATGGGATGAGACAGACTTAAAATGCATAGTTTCCTTTAGAAACACCTATTTTGTCTCTATAGACTAAATCTTCCAAATTGTCTTAGTAATTAATTTGCATAAATAGTAACTTTCACCACTTAAGAAAAAAGTTAGGCCTTACCTCCAAATTGAGGTTTATCTTCATACTTTGAATATATTTGTCCAGCTCAAGTCTGAAAGTAACTTCTTAAGGAAAACGAGATGTGTCAGTTAAGACCTGCATTTTTCCCTTTCAGTATGTGGCTGTTATTGACATTTTCAGTTACTGGAAGATGTGCACAAACAGGCCGATTTCAAGTAGGAAACAGAGAAAATAAGAACTTAATTCTTACATCATCTCCCTCTCCACACAGGTAACATTAAAGGTAAGGATATAGTTCCAGACCCTTCTCTGAGCCACCTAAGAAACAAACCACGTATTCTGGAGCATTGACATCTGATTCCAGTGCTGCCATTTCTAGAAGACTTTCTTGTTGGAAACGACAGTAATAACAACCAACTGTACATTCTGGTATGCTATGCAGAAAAAAAAGAATTATTTTGTTACAGATACATCACAATAAATAAGTGTGGAAAGCACACACATGTGATTTCTGTAAAGAACTTTCACCCGCTAGCACTGGTGGCTCCTATGGTCATATACAGACCTCTTCCACCTTCTCTTTTTTTCCTCCATGGTACGATCAGAGTAGTTTAAAAGCAAATAGTTGTAAGCACATGTAGTATTTTTTAAGTATTCAAACTGTAAATTATTTACTACAATATTTTTCTCAAAGCTACCTAGAAAAAGAGGAAAATGCCATTGCATAAACCTGTTACTAACAGCAGCAATAGACTGAGCACATGGAATCAGGATTAAACCTAAGCGCAGCAGCAGATGGCAAGATATGTGCAATGCTGCCAGTGCTGCTTACAGTTTCTCATTCACAAATAATTTTTAAAATTTACCTCAGCCCCACTGACGCTACATTCCCCATTCCTTCAAACAGGGCTCCTTTAGGAAGACGCTTAGCGATAAAACTGCGCAATTCTGTCTCCGCTTCAGCTGGTAAGTTAGTGTCTAGCAAGGAGAGGCTTTAAAAAAACAAGAAGGAATCATGAGCAAAAAGCAAATGTTATTGTTTTGTTTCTCTGAACAAGTACAGAACTACCTGCTTCTAGAAAGGGGGCCACTGTAATCTCTCTCTGGTTTACAGCTAACTCGTTCTGTGACTTCTGGCCCATCAGAAATGCACTCAGTGATTTGCCCACTAGACCAGAAGCCCGGAGTTGTGCCAAGAAGCTGATGCCAAACTCCTCAGCAGCTATGAACAAGTCACTGCCCCTCTTTGTTCCTATGTTTCCCTAGTTGTAATACAGAGCATCGACTCCATTACAGAGCTTGTGGAAAGATGAGATGTCCACTTAAAATTAATAAATTTTAATTATCTATTATCTACATGAAGGCCTAAGTCAATACAGAAATGTCAAGTATTAGTAGCAAACAAAACAGACTTCAAACTCAAAGATGATAGTTTATGTTGAATACATTATTTGAGCTCTGTAGTGACGTCCATTCCCTAGGTAATCCAGAAAAAGCCCCAAGGCGACTTCAGTATGCTTTCACAGAGGTTTCTGCTTTGAAGGGACTTCAATGTACTGGCTTACTATTCACCTAACAGCAATAGAGCAAAGACTTCAAAATGGGGTGTTACAGGCGATTATGCTTTTCTGCAGATTGGCTCTACCTGAAGTCTTCGCTGGAGGGTGTCTCTGCCGCGGCGCTGCCGGGACTGCCATCCCCCCGGTCTGCTCCCTGCTGTGAGGATCTGAAAATCGAGCCGTTCTTATGATTGATTTACAGCCTTAACACACAGACCAGGGAAAAGAGACTGCCGCAGGGAAAGGTATGGCCTGAGGGCGTTTGAAAGCAGGAGCAGGGAATCGGGACATTACAGGAGGAAAAAAAAAAAATCTCTTCGGGGAGAGGGGAAAAAACAAAGCGAATTCCAGCAGCTGGGACCTGGCAAGGCCCGGTAACGGCCTCCCCGCGGGGCGGGCCCAGGGCGCCCCCGCCTCGCCAGGCCCCGGCAGCGGCCCCCTCACCTGCAGCTGCGGTAGCCGTAGAGGCTGTGGTAGGTGCTGCCGTGCCGCTCCGGCCGCCGCTCGTCGCCCGCGCCGCCGCCCTCCTCGCTGCTCTCCAGCTCCCGCTCATCGCCGTCCGGCAGCGCCGGCAGCATCCCGGCCCCAGCCGCGGCCTGTGCTGCGGGGAATCGGGCCCTCTGCCGCCGCCCGGGCCGCGCCGCACCGCGCCCCGCCCGCTCCGGACCCTGCGCTCGCTGCCCGCCCCGGAGGCTGGGCAGGGCGCCGGGAGGGCGGGCGCACTGCGGGGCTGCGCTGCAGCTTCTGCCCCCCCGAGTGGGTGTCCCCCCGCCCAGGGCAGGCCGCGCCCGGCCCCCGGCAGCTGGGAGGAGGGTGCGCTGGCTGCGGGTTCCCTGCGAGGAAGCTACCGAGGGCTTGAGGCGCTCAACGTGCAACAGGCCACATCCTCACCCGAACCGGAGCTGTACCGGCTACAGCTGAAATAGCTCTCCTTGCTGCATCTCCTCTCTTTATGTGATTTACTGAGAAATGCAGTGTAGGTGTTACAGTACCTGTATCAGTACAGATAATCCTCCAAAAGCTGTTCACTGGTTTAATGGCAGGACTTGCTCAAACTACATTTGACAGGATTAGCCGTGCTGCCTGTTTTTAAAACGCCTCATCTGCTCCTGAAATACTTTTGCGCTAAAACAGCACGTTTGTTAGCTCAGCCGTGTCACTAACAAGCAGTTCTCACAGCCAAGCCCCGAGGAGCAGCTCCCGCCCCCCGCCTGCGGCAGGGCCACTGCAGGAAGGCGAAAGGCCTCTGCGATGGGATGTAACAGAGGGAGCAGCCCCCGGCCAGGCACGGGAAGCTCTGGGGCAGGCGAGGGCTCAACGCATTTCAGTACTTTATAGCGTTCTTGGGGGGCCGGGCTCCCCCCGCCTCCCCGCCAAAGGCCAGCTACACAGACACAGGGAACCACCACCAAACCACTGTGCAGAGCGGCCTGTGTAAGAGATACCGGCTTCTTGCACAGTCTGATTTCGCAGGGAAAAAACAGCTCCTCCTTGACACCGAACACGGAGATAGCAAACACAGCCGACTACCTCCACCCACTCCCCCCCGTCAACCGCGACAGCGGCCGCAGCAAGATGGCGGCCAGGCGCCACCGCGAGGCACGACGGGACAGCCCGTCACGTGGGCAGCCCCTCCCGCCGCCCCGCGGTGCAGGCTGGGAGCTCGGAGGCGGTGGCGCCAGGAGGGACGGCGGTGGCGGCCATTTTGTGTCTGCCTCGATCGGCTCCGCGGCGAGGCTGGTGCGGGTGGCGCGGCTCGGGAGGGAAGAGCTCGGTTGTCTCCTTTCTGTGTAGGTCGGGAACGCCACCGCCATGGGCCGTAAGAAGAAGAAGCAGCTGAAGCCTTGGTGCTGGTATCCTTCTGTGTGAGACGAGGCGGGTGTGGGGAGCAGGGTGGGGGAGGGGAGCGGCCTGGCCCTGTCAGGTCTCTGTCCCGTTCTCTGCCCCGTTCTCTGCCCGGCTCCTCGCTGTCCTGGGATGGGCTTTTTTCCTTCTCTTCACCGCAGGTACGGTTTGGCTCTGTGCTTGGTCCTTTTCCATTTTCGCGTTCCTCAGGGCGGGGATGGGGCCTGGTCCGTGCCCTTCCTCTGCTTCGCCTTCCCCCCCCCTCAGGCCTAGTCCGCCCGCGAGGCCTCGGCCGCGTCGATCTGTAAAGCCAGGGCAGGCCGCTGCTTCTCTGGCCGGCTGTCCCTGGCGTTCCTGTGGCCAGGCCCGGCCGGATTGCCGAGATCGTGGGGAAAATGGAGACCGGTCTTTATCCGCCGGAGGGTAGGATGTCAACGAAAGAAACCCCTGCCTCTGATAAATACATTATTCAAGAAGAAATGGGGCAGGTGTGGTTAAAAGAGACCTTTTGAAAACTTTTTTTTTTTGGAGGGGAGAGGGCTTTCACGTTTGTAATTGCTACATCAAAGTCTCGTACAGTTTCTCAGTATCCGGGTTTTTTTGGATGGATTTTTCTTCGATCACTTCTTCACAATCTGCTTTTTGTTGAGGGATGATTGGAGATTTACTTTTTCTCTAAAATGTTTCTGCCCAATCTAGAATTGTTCAATAAAGGAATTTATAAGCTGCTATGAGATCTTTTACAGTTTTATGTTGGAAGGCATCTGTGCTTCTGTTTTAGGTGTTAATGTATTTCAAGTTTTGGTGGAAATGAGGGACATGTTACAAGGAACAGCTAATAAGTAACAAATGTGTATTTGTCTCACTTAGGAAGATATGTTTGGAGTATTTGCTGAAATACTAATGCTGACCTGCAGAAAGGAAATTGCAGTTTGCCTCTTCTGTCACATAGATGTCCAGAAAGATCTTAGCTTAAAATGTTTCTGTTTAAAAAGAGAGAATTCTTTAATGACCACAGCAAATTATGCCATGTCATAAGAATTGATAGCTGGATGACTGAAAAAGGAAAGGAATTTTTAACTAAAACCTTTGTTCTCTTTTATAAATGTTAGTTACTGGTACTTGTTATTAAGTAGGCTCTTCTTAGTATTTAGCATCACTTCCCTTTTGTGGATTTCAAGTCTATTTCTCCTTTAATGCTTTAGCAACTTTAATCTACACCTATGCAGAGAAATGAGTCCACTTAGAAATAACAAGGACTTGGAAGACATGTGTCAAAGAATGTGGAATCAAATGATGATTCTGATTTCGTGCACACATCTTGCCAGTTTTGTACCTATCTGAAGAGGGAAATGCTGGATGGTGTGAGGGGGAGGATTGGTTTCAGACATCCATGAAATATTTGTCATACTTTGAATGCTCAGAGATGCTTCCTATGCTTTTTTTTTGCTTTAGGAAAAATCACAATGATGCTAATTAGCTTAGTGTTATATAGAAGAACACTTTCAGGACTAAATGTTTCCTTAACAGTCTTCAATAGGTATTGTAACAGGGATTTTGATGATGAAAAAATCCTTATACAGCATCAAAAAGCAAAGCACTTTAAATGCCATATATGTCATAAGAAACTGTATACAGGACCTGGTTTAGCTATACATTGCATGCAGGTAAGAAGTTTTAGACTTACTTAAGCCTTTTTTGTCAGTATCTCAAACTGGAATTAATAGTGAACTTTAAAAGGTATAGGGGCTTGGGGGCTCCCAGAGTCTTAAAAACTGAAGAGAAAAAGACAGCAATGGTCTGTTTCCAGAGCAGGAGTCTTGCTGTGTTAGCAGTCATATGGAGAGTGTGCAGTAGAGATCTCTGCCATCATACTTGGGGTGTCGGAGGAGAGAAGGAATTGTATTGTCTTGGTGTTCAGAAGACAAGTTTATATAAACTGGTTTTAGAAACTAATAGTAGCTAACAGTGATTAGGAGGCACATAGCAAGAAAATGCTTGGCCAGAGAGATTCTTCCCATTAAAGACGTTCCTTTGTATCTTGAAACTGGCTGAAGAACACGTAGAATCTAACGTGAATTGTGGTCAGAAGGATTTTTTTTTTTTTTTTTCTTTAGGTACATAAAGAAACAATAGATGCTGTTCCAAACGCTATTCCTGGAAGAACAGACATTGAACTGGAAATCTATGGCATGGAGGGCATTCCAGAAAAAGATATGGAGGAACGGAGGAGGTTACTTGAACAAAAAACTCAGGGTAAAGTGTGATCTAGCTAGTTATCTCTTATTTCCCTAGTCTGTTTCTTACTGATACTGAGCTCTGTGATACAGGTCTTGCTTTTCAGAAGAGTAAGGGTTGTGTTTAACGTATTCTCTAACGGCAGCTCTAGACATTTGCCGGTCATGTAGAAGGATGAGACATATTTTTCTTTCCCTGTTCAGATATAGCTGCATGCCAGTGCAGCTATAACAATTACCTGATGAATATGGGGATGGTGATTTTATTTTTGAGGGTAAGGGGAGGAAAGGAGAGGGGTTATACAAGCCTGGTGATGCCCAAATACTTAGATTTCTTTGCTGTTTAAGTATACATTTGTTTGAACTGCTTTGGTTTATTCTGGACAGCATGAAGGAAGACCCCCATTTATGTTGGGGGTCATTACAGTGTGAGTCACTTTCCTTTCCTTTGTTATTTGTATGTGTAGGTAGGCTCACATAGTTTTTCTTCTTTGTAATTCTGTGAATTTTTGAACACGATAAGATTTGAAATTTATTTTCATTCCAGCTAGAATACCCCAGATAAAATTAATTTCATAGAATATAGTTTGCCTTCAGTCTGACCATATACATTGTACTTGTTAGCAGAGAGCCAGAAGAAGAAACAACAGGATGATTCTGACGAGTATGAAGATGATGAATCTGCGGCTTCAACTTCATTTCAGCCCCAGCAAGTTCAGCCACAGCAGGGGTACATTCCCCCAATGGCACAACCAGGTTTGCCTCCTGTGCCAGGTGCACCAGGGATGCCTCCGGGTAAGATGGTGTTTTAAGCTAGTTACTGAAAAGCTGAGTAGAAATACAAATTTCTGCTTGTATGATGGAATAATAATCTGCCCTTTCTAACACTTGGTGTTAGAGGACACAGAATAGTTTTGTGAGGTGCACATAAGCAGTTTCTTCATTTTTTTTTTCCTTCCGCTGTTCTGTGTGTGTGCACACATCTTCCTTTGTGAAGTAGATTAAGATACCTAATGCTTGCATCTAGATTGATGGAATGTTAACATGGTAGTAAGACAAGTCCTTTCAACATAAGTCTGCCAATGATATTTGTTTGTGGTATTTTGGAGCAAGATTTTGGAAATGGCAGAAAGGCTGCCATATATCTAGAGACTGCTGACATAGAACGGGCGACAAATGTATTGAGGAAAGAATTTTGATCAATGGCAGTGAGCGAAAACTGCTCTTTTCTCGTTAGTTTTCTGTAATGATAAGGCATGTTCTTTGGAGACTACTAAGAAAATTTAGAGTCTTGCAGGACTGAGAACAATGAATCTAAGTCAGAGTTGCAGATAATATTTTATAATGTGGTGTTTGTAAGCAGTGTTATTTCAAAAAACAATCTTTTAGAGCTTACTGGAAAGCCTTTATCCAGTCTAAATTTATTAGATGAGATTTGCTGGCAAGTGTATGTTGTTGGAGTTGTTTAAAATTTATTTTTCTTTTAAGGTATACCACCGTTAATGGCAGGTGTTCCACCTATGATGCCTGGAATGCCTCCAGTTATGCCTGGAATGCCACCTGGGTGAGTAGCAAGAAAGACTTAATATTACATATTCATACTGTGCATTTTAAATTGTCAAGAAAAAGTAAAGCTAATTAGAAGAATGTATGTAGGAACCTGTGAACTCTGAAACCTTAATATTAAGACTAACCAAAGAACTGGATGGCTGTAAACCAACATTAAAAATATGGCCAAACTATGAGTTTATGTATAAAGTATGTTGCCTTTCTCCTAACTTTATTGAGTAGTATAATAATTCAAAGTTCTGTTGTGTTGGTTTAGAGTCTTCTGTGAACCACTGTTCCTTTGGGTGTTGCACATACATTGTGCATCTGGTTATCACTCATCAACCTAACAGGAAAAAAATACTAGATGGTTTAAATTTTTCATGTATTTTGGGCAAAAGTAAGATGTTTGTTTTTATGCTTGTTTGGGGTTGACACCTTACACTATCACAATGTGTTTGGAAAATCACAGTTAGATTTTTGATTTTGTCATAAATTTTCACAGATTACATCAACAGAGAAAATACATGCAGTCATTTTGTGGTGGAAACATGTAAGCATCTCATTAATGTAATTCTAGGTACATTCATTATGCCATTTTATGTCATGTTTTTGATAAGCTTGAAATTGTCTTACTGAAAGCCTCTGAATATTGCCTAGGAATTTGGGGAAAATGTCTAGTTAGGTTTTGTTATGGTATAATAGCTGAAGTTTTTATGCTTTATCTAAATGAATATTACAAAACTCTGAGAAATGCATTCTACAAAATATTAGTGAAGTAGATGCTTAGGGACTTACAACCTCTCTTGAACCAGAGTAAGCTCTATGTGCTCTATCCTTTACACTGTAGGACATACTGCAGGAACTTTGCTTCTAAGTTTTAAAGTTCACTGAGATGAAAGGTTGTTCTGAGGCATAAATGTTGTTTTAACAGTCTTTGAATTTAAAAATCATGTCATAGTTGCACGTCCTGTGGCTGCTCATCATGACTGTAATTTTTCTGGGTGGAAACTGACAGAATTTTATCAGGCTTGCTGGTGCTTAGTCCTTCTTAAACTCTTTGTTAACTTCAGGTGAAAGTAATGTCATCTAGTAAAAGACACAAAATAATTTGCCAAAAATTCACTGCACTTCCATTTTGGTGAAATTTTAGGGATGGTGTTGCATTATGTTGTTACCTAGTTTAATCTAAAATTTTGCTTACTTAACCTGATGATCTTTTGTTTAAAAATGAGCGAAGAGGAAGTAGGACCTAGGAAGCAACTTTGTTTTTAGTGTGATGCTAGTTCTAGCACTACCCCTGCAGTTTCTCAGAAAGTCATCTTTCTGGTGGCAGCAGGCAGCGAGCATCCAGCACTATTTTTTGGGTCTAACAGATGACAAAATGGGTGGCAAGAGTGACTTTGCCTTCTCCAACCATTAACCCAAAAAGGGGCAATGGTACTATGTTCCTACTCATTACTGCTGCTGCATTGGTTGTTCCTTTTGTAGCAGTGGTAGGCAAGTTAAATCCCACTTTTCAATCCTTAGCATAGGGAATATTTACTGCAGTTGAAACTCCAGAAGCTTTCTTACCCTGTGGTCTCTGCTCTGCTTTTATCAGTATTTTGTGTATAGTTTTACAGATTTGGGTTGTCTGCAATTCACTAGAGAAAGGAGAATATGTTAAAGTAGAATGAGTGTTCTATAACCACAAATAGACTTGTGGTGTCAGAAAGGAGTAATAGCAGATGTACAGTGATTTTTAGTGTGATTAAGTTAGCTGTTTTTCCTACTTTCAAATTTTCTGTGTATACTAAGATCAGGTTCTTGAAACACTGCTGAAACTAGTAGCCTGAAATAGATTTCAAGAGAGACACCAGCTCTGGAAATCTGATAATAGTGGAAGTGAAAGCTGGAGGAGTTAAAGTTCAAATAAAAAGTGTTTGGGGGTTTTCTTGTTTTTTGGGGGTTTGCTTTTTTTTTCCCTTGTGGAAAACCATTTCTAGCTGTGGAAACAGCTAGTTTTGAATTACCTTTGTTGAGAGATTCTTGAAATTATTTACCATAATTTTTTATCTAATACAGGTATGTGCCAATTGTCTTAAGAGTTTATCATGAGTGTTCATACCAGTGCTCATTTTCTGTTTAATAGGATGATGCCGATGGGTGGAATGATGCCTCCTGGGCCAGGAATACCACCTCTTATGCCTGGTATGCCACCAGGTAGGTCAGGGTTGTCAGACTCATACTATGGTGAGAACTAAATTATATTTATTTATTTCCACTGAGATTTAGGATGTATATAAAGAATATACAGACTTATGCCACCACCTTAGTGTGGATTGATTGCCACAGAAGCCACTCTGGTGCATATGTGAAGGGTTTGATTTATGGCTTTTGATTATAAATAATTATTTGTGTTTGGTACCACTTTGAAGGTAAAAAATAGAATATAGTTTTCTCTTCCTATTGCACTTTCTGTGGCTTTGGTGTTGCCTAGTCTCTGTTCATCCCTTTTTTAATGTCTGTGGCTGCACCTGGAAAATCATAACGATTGCAAATGTTGTGGGAAGTGAGAAATACCCAAGTAATGAATCTGCTGTGTGAAGAAACTAACTGGAATTTTGTTCTCTTACCATAGTTAGAAGAGATGTTTCCAGAGCTTGTGCAGCTCTTAAGCAGCCTTAAGTTCTGAGGGTGTTCCACCTGACCAGCAGCTATGGTGTGATGGCTTGAGATTTGATGGTTTGCCCCCATTTCTCACTGGAGGAGGAGGCAAGCCACTAGGACAGTTACAGCCTAGTTCTGCTGCACAGTAATATGATGGAACCCACATGAGCTGTTAACTTCCCATCTCTGAACCTCTCCTAGAGCCCTGCACTTGGAAGTGCGTGTATTGTGATGATAGGCTACAAAAAGTAGCCTTGTTTTCACTGTTCCACTGTGCTGAAGAGCCACACCAAAGCTGATCTGTGTTTTGGTCGAAGTTCTGATACCGTTTGGAATGGCTGTGTCTTTGGAATTTGGTAACAGTCTTATCCACGTGCTTGGCAGCATAGGTGCAGTGTGTTGGAAATAGTTACTACATTAACTGTATTGATTTATTGAGAGCATAAAGTACTTCTTCATTGAAGCTCTAGTAGAAAACACAATTCAGTATTGCTCTGAAGTGTTTGAGGTTGCAGCCTATGCACAGCAATTTATTGGTGACTGCTGGCATTACCCTTTGTCATGTTTTATTTTACTGTTGCCTTAAAAATACATCTTCCTTGGGGGAGACTTTGTTCTAAGGAACACTGTGAACAGAATCCTCTAAAGGAGTATTCTTACTTCCTTCAGCCTTATTTGTTACCCGTTCTTTGTGGTTTGCAGGTATGCCACCGCCTGTTGGTCCTCGTCCTGGGATACCTCCAATGACCCAAGCACAGCCTGTTACAGCACCGGGCATTCTTAACAGACCTCCGGCTCCTGCTGCAACGGCACCTACCCCCCAGCCTCCAGTTACTAAACCACTCTTCCCCAGTGCGGGGCAGGTAAGGTTTCTCATAGCCTGGAATCACTTGTTAGATTCTTCAAATTGCCACTGTGTCAACAGTGTCTATGCTTTATTATTGAGGAGGCCCAAGAAGTTTCTTGCTTGTGTTGATTCTTGAAGTTTAATTCAGTATAGTACTTGAATGAATTTTAAAAGATTCTTTTGTTTGTCTTACAACAGCCATGAAACCAGACAGAAGTTCTGTAAGCACGTGGGGAAGAAAGGAGTAGGCAAAACACTTCTTTCTTTAATCCCTTTAGTTTGTTGTTTATGAGGGTGCTTTGGGTGGGTGAAGGAATGTGTTAGTCAGCTACAGGAATCTGATTGCGTAGAGCTTTACCTAAAATATCCAAAGTATAAATCTTGACATGATTTGCTCTCCTGTTCTTTTCATAATGGGCTCTCTACTGATAGATGGGCTAATTTATTCTGTAGTCTTGTTAAACTGGTTAAACATTTGCATTTTGGACTTCTGCAGGGAAGATACTAGTTTACAAAAACGCATTCCTTTCATAAGAAAGGACTTAGCATAAGAAATCCTTTCGTCTGGATACTTTCCA
Organism: Nyctibius grandis; assembly: GCF_013368605.1. Taxonomy (NCBI): domain Eukaryota; kingdom Metazoa; phylum Chordata; class Aves; order Nyctibiiformes; family Nyctibiidae; genus Nyctibius; species Nyctibius grandis. Next base: position 9,616,423 of record NC_090672.1, read on the forward strand.
CCCATTTGTTTGGAGACTTTTCACTGTTTCCTTTCTTTTATGCTACAGATGGGGACACCTGTCACAAGCTCAAGTGCAGCTTCCTCCAATTCAGAAAGTCTGTCAGCATCTTCTAACGCTCTGTTTCCTAGCACAGCACAAGTACGCAGGAAGTCACAGTTAAAAAATTGCTTTGCAACTTAACCCTTTGGACCGTTTTGTAAAATCTAAAATTGACTAAACATCTTCAGATAATTTCTGTTCTATTCCTGATTATGTTTAGCTGGTAAAACTGCAGAGTCCTTGACTCTTGAGTTGCATCTTACTAGAAATCAGCATGTTAAAGTGCCCAGTTTCTCTTAGTGTGAAAGAATGAAATGTTACATCCTGGTTCTAAAGGGTTAAAAAAGCATGAAAGCAGTTAAATGCATTTTAGTGGGCAGTGGTTAGCTTGATGCATGGTGAAGGCTTTTTAGTTTATGTTGTTTAATATGGTACATCATAATGTAGGGAATTTTGGCATTTCTGTTATGTGCAACAAATTGAAATATTTTGTTTTGATTGGAAAGTTCAGATAATTGGAAATGTACAGAGACTAGAAACAAAAGCATTCTCTCATAACTAAAGCTTGCTTTGGAGATTGCTGCGTCTTCAGAGAAAGCCTGGTAAAGCAAACTTTTCTTGTTCAACAGTTAATTTAAGAAAAAAGTAGGAAAGATGAGATGCTGGAATCTGTAGTGGACCTCATATCTGCCTTCAGTTAATTCTTCATTCACAAGCGAGAGTAAAGATCTATAGAGAGACATAGTACTTTGTGAAAATATTGCACTGTTTTTATAGAGAGAACGCTTTAAAATCCTGACACAATAGAGCTTTCTTAAATATTTAATTAAAACATTTCTTAAATACCTGATTTTAATGAATACTAACACTTTGAGCTGTACTCTAAACTAATGGTTGCTAAAGTACGCTAATAATTTAGCGAGAGAATTATGAATTTATACTTAACAGACTCTTAATAAAACAGTCGTTCAGGAAAGATTTAGTCATTTAGCAAACTCAGTATTTGAGATAAAAGTTTTGATAGTGGGGGTTTTTTTTGTTGTTCCTTTTTTCTAGTTGTGGCTTTTGACCTGCAAATTTTAGACTTTCCAGTGTGCGTGTGTGTGTATATATGTGTATATACTGGGTTTTATTTTGTCTTGTTTTCAGTTGCTCTAGTATGTGATAAGGCTGAAGTTTACTTTTGTCAAGCTTGTTTTAATTGTGTATCTCACTGGAAGGTTTCAGAGGTCTAACAGACATCATTTTAAGTTTTCTTACGCTTTGAGAAATAAATATTGATCTACCTGTGTATTTCACAGGCTGCAGCGGCTGTTCCAGGTCCGGTTGGTACTGATTTCAAACCTTTGAATTCTACAACTGCAACAACAGAACCCCCCAAACCTACATTCCCTGCTTACACACAGTCTACAGCCTCAACCACTAGCACGACAAACAGTACTGCAGCTAAACCAGCTACATCTATAACAAGTAAGCCTGCTACCCTTACAACAACCAGTGCAACCAGTAAGTTGATCCATCCAGATGAGGATATATCACTGGTAAGTTAAAATATTTTCATTGTCTTACTGAAAAATGCAATTTATGCTGATATGGCTGATGAAATAGAGTTTCTTCTGTGCTCTGCATTATGCGTATTTTAATAACAGTGAGAGTACAAACTGCAGAATTAATGTAACAGAACTATTTATTGAGAAAACTTACTCGATTGCAAAGTGAGGACTGGCATATTGCAATGATCCTGCTGCAGATCTAAGCCTTATTTTTGTTGGTGATAGGAAATTACTCAGCCCAAAATATGATTTGGACTTTTTCTGCGTGTGACTTAAGCTTGACATTAAATAGATACAGCTAATGAGTGTAGGACAAGAGACTTAACAGTGTGAAGTGGTCTTGGTGCTATTGCAGCAGTCAGAAATACCGAATTTATGGATAAAACAAATGAACTTTAATTTCAGTTATTTAGATTTGTGTTTGGCTTTTTTGTCTCAACTTGTTATGAGGAAAAGTCTGTCTTCAGCTGAGGGAGGAGGAGAATTTGTGTTGTGTGCAGAATGCTAGATTGATCAGTGTTAGTACAGTAACTTTGAAGGAAGGGGAAAAGTCCAAATGCTGCTGTGTAATGTTACTAGTCACAGTCTTTGAAGTTGTAAGGTAGTGGCAGTAGTTTAGTACCTGTAATCTACTTTGTTACACTTTTATTTATTTTGCTCTTGGTGAGTTTTAGCCTTACAATGTGTTATGCTTGTCTGTCTGTCCCTGGTTTTAGGAAGAGAGAAGGGCACAGTTGCCTAAATATCAGCGTAATCTTCCTCGACCAGGACAAGCTTCCTTGGGTAATCCACCAGTTGGACCAATTGGAGGTATGATGCCACCACAGCCAGGAATTCCTCCACAACAACAAGGAATGAGACCTCCCATGCCACCTCATGGTAATCATAACTTCCCCAGCTTTCTTTTCTTGAAAAGATTTGTCTTTGCTATAGGCTTTTTTAGAGCTTGAAGTGGCATATACTGGTGGGGAAGGTGAAGCTTTTCACGAAATGCAACTTCTGCGCATTATTTAAAAAAAAAAAATTCTTGTGTCCATCTTAAATGTTCTGTTTATAGGTCAGTATGGTGCTCATCACCAGGGCATGCCAGGATATCTTCCTGGAGCGATGCCTCCATACGGTCAGGGACCTCCGATGGTGCCCCCTTACCAAAGTGGACCTCCTCGACCTCCAATGGGAATGAGACCTCCTGTAATGTCGCAAGGTGGCCGCTACTGATGCTACTACACACGCTCTAATAGGTTTGGAGATTAAACCTTTTCTCATCTTGTGCTGTTAATATAGCCGAGCTTCCGTCAATTAAGGCTTCATTGTGACTTTAAAAAAATAAATCTTCCCACATGCAAGGAGCTATTGGACATTCTTATTTTACATGGGAAAAATTATTTGGAATAATAACAGGAACTTTTCCTGATGTTGCAATTTATACTGTATGGCTTCTTTTTCATGTTTCATCTAGGTTTTTAGAAGTGAAGTATAGTAAATATGGTTCGTTAAATTGTGAAGGCGCTGGAATTACATGAACATACCACCTTAAAGGCAAGTTCTGTAACATTATGTTGCTATTTGTGAAATGATGCCTTCACAGCACTTCAAGTGCTGTTGGACTTCACGTCCCCAACATAGTTTGGTGAGGGCTGTAACTGTTCCCAATTACTTGTACATTTAAGTCTGAACTTGTAACAATATTTAATGTATTTAGAGTTCCTCCTGTTTCAGGGTTCAAGTAAACTGACCCACTAAGGTCGTGTGACTTTTCTGTACTGTTATAAACTTCATTGTAATAAAAGAAGAGAAAAATTTATATGCCTTTTTATTCATGACCAGCTGTGGACAACTGCCTGAAAGGTTTGTACAGATGCATGCCATGGTAGCTATTGGTGTAATGAACACAGTTATCAGTGCTGATTTGATAAAATCTGATTTCCTTGTTCTAAAATTAAGTCACTCCTTAGCTGCACGTCTGAGTAGACAAAGACCTGTACACTTATTAACTGACTTCTCAAAAATGAGGCTGCAGGAGGCACATCTTAACTCTTGGTTGTAACTTCTCTTAATGTGTATGTTTCTTTATTTGTGCTTTCTTGTCCTCAATAAATTTTAAATGATTTCTAGTCCTGGCACTTACTTGTAGGATGTAAAAGTGATTGCTCTAAGGTGCATCCTAGTGCCAGATGTGTCCTGTTAGTTCATTTTTTGACTGACTCTTTTTAAGTGCAAATGCATATGAATTTCAGGAGCCTTTTAGATGAACATTTCTAGAAGCTTAGGTGCATGTCACATGGGTGAGTGACTTCCAGTTGATGTTGTATTGAAGTTGACCTGCAAAAGACAAAAAGTAGCTTGACCACCTTTGCAGTGTATAAAAGAGACAAGAGGGGCAAGAGTAATATGTTACATACTGTATTTTTACTTTAAATGTTCAGAATTTCAAATCTCAGCAGAGTCTAAAAGATGAATCATCCATTGTGTCCTATGATCAGATGTTGTCTTGAGTTTCTTGAGCCATCTAATGGAAGTGTCTAGAGTAAGAGACCTTTTTATCAGTTCTCCTAATTGCAGTTATCAAAGAGAGGTCTTCCCCATATGAATTAGTCATTTATCTGCTTATAAGAGTAGAGTGATAAATTACAGTCAAGGTTGTAATTCTCTGTCTAACATCACAGTGTTAGTGTGTCATATTTCTGATGAGAGGGAAAATGTAGAGGGAGGCTTTTTGGAGGGAAAGGAAGTGAGAGCTTCCCTGGTGTCTTCACAACAGAGGAAAAAGAGTGGTGAATTTTTCTTTTGCAGATCAACTTTAAATACATGTTCCAGCCTCAAGCCTTATCTGTGCAATTTAATTTATGGGGATTTCTCCTCTTATAGGGTAGGTTAGAAAGATTATCAGCATTTTTGTGTCCATTCATGTTCCACAGATGTTTTTGTTGATGGTGGAGTTTTTTCACTTAATTAAATACTGAGCATTTTGGCTCTTTTTCTTGAAAGTCTTGTGGGTTTTTAGCTGCATTTAAGTACTTCATGTGGCTTTATTCTGTACTGTCTCTTAACAGTCCAGAAATACAGTACAGCTAAAATACTACATTGTCTCTCAGCTTCAAACTTGGGGTCATGGAATGGCTCGTAAAAGCACTAGAGCACCCACTACACTCTTATTGCAGCTGAATGGCCTTAGTTTAACCATTAAGAATTGTCAGGCACTTCTTCTGAAGTGTTTAGCAGTTTTAAGACCATAACTCCAAGCCTCTGTTGAGAAGCAGTTCTCTCTGATCACTGGTATCTGCTGATCACCTGTCAGATGTGCAGTATTTGGCTTGCAAATGTGCTGAGTGGGCCTTGATGTCAAATCCTTTGTTAGCTCTTCATCTTGCTTTATACATAAGTCTAACGGATAAAACTGGTTTGCTTAGGCAGTGCATTTATACTCTGTTTTTCTTCTGTTTATCTAATAAGGATAATTACAAAACAAAACACTGGAGAGATTTTTAGTGTCTTACATTAATCCTTTTTGTAATACTACACATAAAATTCATACATTATAAATTGATCTTAACTTCTGCTTTTAAAACTATAGAACTTCTTGCTTTTTCTGAAGATGATATTGCTGCTGTAAGGCTGCTTTGCCCTCGTGCCCCTAGTAAAGTAAATAACTTCTCCCTTTGGTGTCCTTCCGTAACTCATTGGTATGTTGTTTTCAGACCCCTACTTTTCCTGGGATAAATACTTGAAAACCTTACTGCATGTACTGTTAACTCAGCATATTCTGCAAGTTGTATTAATTAAGAGTTTCCCTCTTTTAAATAGTGAATGTGTCATTGTTCCAATAATAGTACCATTTTGTAGCTACTACTACATAGACTTCTAGCTTGGACGCATTTTAAGATTGAACTTTCCTTAGTAGTAACGTGTTATGATAATCCCTCAACTAAGTACTGCCACGTATTATTCATATGGTACTCTAATCTTCAACAAGCAGATGAAGAATTTTTCCCATGATTTTTCACATGGATACTTACTTCCCTGCTCCTGTCCTTTCTGTGCTATAAGAGCTGTGATGTGGCTGTCTTTAGTTACTCTTGTGTCTTGTGTGTACTCTTCTGTAAACAGGCAGGTATTTCGGTGCATATGTTGTCTGTTGGTCCCTGCCTTCATTTCTTTGGATACTGCTTCTTAATGTTCAGAGAGTTGGATTTATGGTGCATTCTCCCAAAAAGAAGAAAACTAATTTGAGTGTAGTAATTGCTTGTATAAAGACTAAGGCTTGGTTTACAGTACGAAGTTTAATCAACATAGTTATGCCAGCAAAATCCCTAATGTAATGCAGCCATGCAGACAGTTTTTTGCTTTAGTTAATCTCTCCCAGGAAAGAGATTGCAGAAGCCTTCATGATTACAAAAAAAGCATATATCTTTATATCTGTGGCAGGACTCAAGTAATATAATTACATAAGCAGAAGCTTTGTTTTTCAGTTGTTGCCTAAATTTGCCATGGCAGATCTTAGTGGAAAATTAAGACTTGCAAGTGGATTTTGATCAGTCTTTAAACTGGAAGGTAATGCAAATGTTGAATACAAAAAACAGGCTGCAACAAAATGTTCAGACACAGGTGGAAAAATATGTTTAGCAAAATACGTAGAATTTATGGCATATAGGACTTGCTAAAAAGCTTCTAAATTATTTTATGCAGTCTCTGAATATCATTGTGAGAGGCTGATCTCATATCTGCTGATTTTTAGAGCAAAAAGGGTGAGACTGGCATGAAAGAACCTTGGAAGAGCCCAGGCTAGTTTTTTAGAAGTCTTGATAAGACTGTTTTGTACTGCCTTTAGAGTATCTTTCTGCATTTGGCAAAGGTGGCTTTAAATAAAATCTTGAAAATGTAGCTGGCTTATGTGCACTAAAAATTTCTTCTTATGAAACTCTTGAATTTTTTTTTTCCCCTTCCACAGATGAGATTTTTAGGTGCTGATTAATAGATTTGAGGCTGGGGTGTCTATCTGATAATTTCAATGGATAACTATTCCTCACTCTGTGCATGCATGGGAGAATATAAACAAGCTTCTAGAAACACATTCAGCTGCATCTGCCTTCTATGGTTTCTGCAATTATTTTAGCCCATGGAGCTCTTGAACAGTACTTACATAGAACTGTATAACTTACTTTCTTAAAACTTGGATAAAATTGAATGGAATATATAACCTGCAGTTATTTTATAGGAATCAAAACAATTCTGCTTACAAGATATAAAATATCAAGATTACTTCAGTTTTATAAACAGCAAGAAGGGCATTATGACTCTTCAGTTAAATTGAGACTGATATACCAGTCCACGAGCTGGGGCTGCAATTTAAAATGGTAACTAATGACACTTAATAGTAAATGTCTTAATAATTGTACTGGTCTAGCTTCTACATAAACACTAAGGTGAGGGTGAACATTTTCAGTGGCCCATGGAATCTTTAACTCTACTTTTTGTGAACTAGTACAGTAAATACTATCAGTTATGGGAAAAATGCCCCAAGACAACTGACTTATGTTCCATTGATCAAGATACAAAGCAAAAAAACCTGTCCTATTCAGAAATAGCTACCAGCTGTAAGAAGTTCTGTTTGGGCCTAACAAAATAGGTGCAGTAGCAGTAATTTTCTTTTGTTTGCTTGATCACTGGAATTCTGTTAACTTTGAATGCATGTCTTTCACTTAATTGGGTCATGTTTTTTCTAAAATTTAAATTTTTCTTCTTCCTATAGCCCTGCCATAGGACAGGCTGAGGCAGAGTCAGTGTTGCCCTGTTCAGTCTGAGGCAAGTGGGATTTATTTTATTCATTCTGGGGGCTTTCACAGCTTTATGGCTGTTGGATATTTATGTCCCCAAACTTGCAGCAAGTTTGGTGAAGGCCCCTAAATTTATTTTAATTTAGGTTTTTTATTCTCTTTTGGTAGATGGGCTCTATATTAATATTATCTTTTTATTATCATTGTGTTTTTAAGAGTCTTAGTGGGAGGGAACATGTTCTAAGATGTTTGGGTACGTTTTCTCTTAATGGAATGCATTTCCTTCAAGGCTGCTCAGGTAGTCCTTCAGCCACACTGCCTGCTCCTCCTCTTCCCCTGCATTGCATTTGTGCTGTGTTTGGTTTTGGTAATGTGACTTTGTGTAGTCTCTGAGCTAGTGGCATGTAAATATCAATTACTAATGTTTCCTCTTCTGGGGAGATGTATCTGTTGAAGTGCTTAAAATACTTAGGTTTTACTAGTAAGTAACATTTACAGTCACAAAATTGTGTAGCCTAAATTATAGAATACGGTTTCCTTGGAGGAGGTTGAGATGTTTATAGTGCTGCATATGTGAGCTGCACCATGACAAATATTAATGTAGAGCCCTATAAAGAAATAGAGATTCAAGTTGGTAAAGTAGAACAGAAGAATGAAAAATGGAAGCTTCACATTTTCCGTTTGTCAGTTTCAGAGAAAACCTTTTCTCAGTCTCTCAAATACACCAAGCTTGGCGTATAGAAAATATTCTGTTTATTGCCACAATACTGAAAGTCAGAGCACTTTTTTGAAACCTTGCGGCATAGAAGTTGCGTATTCAAAATTTGCTTAGGTATGTGGTTATCTGAAGTTCCTTCTTTCGCACAGTGACTAGCAAAAAACTCTACCCTTTGTGAAGAAAAATGAGCTTTAGTGTTGCTGCTTACTCTGTTGCAGCTTATTGGTTTTGAATGCTTGAGGTTGCTTGAAGACTACTTCAGCTTCAGAACAGTTTTTGTCCAAGGAGGTATTGCAGCCTGTCAGCAGGGAAATAGAAAATGAGCAAATGTTGGAGTCAGGTTTTATAACTTTTAAATTTTTGAGATATTTTTAAAATTTCTGGCATTTTTTGATGACATAGACCGTATTTCAGTTCTTCAAGATTTTGCTAAGTAGTGACCCCCAATGTGATTTCCAGTAATTTTAATTAAAGGATAGAGTTGTAATTCTTAACTTAGTTACAAGAGTGGATTTCACATTCCTGCTGTACTCTTCGTTTGTACTCTGCCCTTTCCGTTCTTCCTGTAGAAGGCCCACTCAGATGGTCTGGTCTGACTGGAAAATTGACATGTCCTCTGTTAACTGTTTCAAAATGGTTGTTGAGCATGGCGTTGCTTTTCTAATTCTCATTGTGGTGCTACCATTGATAACAGTGAAGATGAGAACAACACTTCAAGCTATACTACTGCAACTAGTATTTGTTTCACATATTCAGTGCGTAGGAGCATTTAGCTTAGTTCTTATTTCCCTCAGGTATCTAAGGAAATGGTTTAACCAAAAATAGTATGCAGTATGGCTTGTACTTGCTTTAAGTATCTGAATCTCTGAGAGACTCAAAAGGAAAAATAGGCAAATTTTGAATGCCTGTTAGTGAACTTTGTTATCAGTTCCCATTTAAGACCGATGCAGCACTAGGTAGTTTTTATCCAGCTACTTACTCATATTCAGCTTGTCATCAAGCACACAAAGCTAAAATTCAGATATGTATGCTGTCTTGTGTCCAATGGAGTATCCTACTTAGATCCACACTTGGGTTATATCTTCTAAATTGATATCCTGGTGAGAGCTAAAAGCTTTTGAATTTCGAGGAATTGTGTTGATCTGGTTTTGTTGAAGATAACTAGGTTTGACATGTTCATGAAAAAAAATGTCTCCAAAATGCAGCTCCTGTTTTCACTGTGTCATTGTTGAAGCTCTGTATACAGATACTTTGGAGCAAATGAACCATTCCTTTGTGTTTTGGCATGTTCTGTGAGCAAAACAGCATTTTTCAGCACCTCGCTGCTATGGATTTTTTTTTTTTCTTGAAGCTGCTTTTAGACAGCACCAAGATTAATTTCACACTGTCAGTATACTTCTGAAAGATGCATTTGATATGAAGACAATTCCATGGGGTGTTACTGTATGAGTTAAAGGGGGTTTTAACTTTGGGTTTTCCTGCTACACTGCAAATATTGATTGTAATTTCTGGTGGGTAGTTCACACATCCTTCACTTCCATCCTTTACATTCCTGTCCTTTCTGTAAGTCTCTAAAGGACTGGACAGGACAGGTCTTTTTTGTTCCCTCTTTGGGAGTTGGTAGCTTTAGCTATGTTTGTGTTATTCTCGTCTGTTACGACAGACTAATGTTTGTCCTTAAATTTGCAACAAGTAATGATGTGCATTTTTAATGTGCTTTGTGTTTTGTACTAAAAGGTACATGTGTAAGTGCTGCTGTCTTTCTAGTCACAAGGATGGCATGGTGGCTCTATGCTTTTTGCTGGCCTGTCATCTCTTTAAAACAACTTGTAAAATTCTCATATAGTGCAAATGGTTCATATTTTGCTCTTTTTGTGAAGTTCTGTTAGTGACATTTTCCTCCTTGCCTCCTCGTGTGGATCTAAGGGGGATAGTTCCCCCAAAAAATTTACACTGTAAACAAGATCTCTTTATTTTGAGGGACGGTAGTGTGTTTTTACTGACGCTGCAGTATTGCAGCTCTCAATATCGCAGCAGTCTGTATTGCAAAGTTGTACATCTCACTGTTTGTGGAATTTGCTTTATAATTATGATGGTATTTTAGTGTATTTTAGACTTTTATAGATACAGATCGAAGGAGGTCTTGGGGAGTTTGTTTTTTTTTTTTAAGCTTAAGTAGAGGTACATGACCTGTTTTTTTAGAGGGCAAGAATTAACTGATATTCTGTTAATTGGGTGAATTTGCACTCACTGTTTTTAACAAGAACAGTGAATGGGAGACGTGGCAAATAAAGTACGTACCATGCATGAAGTTTTGGCTTGCTTTAGAATGGTGTGATGAGTTCATAATGTGTTCTGTGCCTTGCCTAGTAAAGATTGTAGCCCTTAAATACTCTGAGGAGCAGGCCACCTCCAGAATAATTTTTTTTAAAAGCGCGTAGACTTGCAATCAAAATAATCAGACCAGTGAAATAATGGTAGTGACTGGGTTCTGTAAAAATGCAGCTATCAGTGACTGCTGTATTTTCCTGTAATAGTTGGGGTAGGTAGATGCTAGTTTAGAGTAAGAAAAGTTTTGAGGCAGCCTTTGAAGGGATCAAGATAGAATTGAAGCGACTCTGAAGTGTAATGTATACAACATTATTTGTGAAGTTCTGAAACAAACTGTGTGACAGTTTTCTTTTACACTGTACAGCAGCTTTATGCAGTCTTTTGTCAGAGCGCAGAGTCTCATTAAGGCTCTACTAGAAAAAAATACAGTTCAAGTACAGGATTTGTAGATTCTGGTGTATAGTGAATGCATTTTTACTTTTGTCTTGTGAAGGTCCGTTTGAGGGAGTCAGGCACGTTAGCTTGCTGCTTTTGCAGACAGCCATATCTTGTCTTGAACCACAGGATCCAGGGTGTTACCTCAGTTGTTTGTTCTCAGCATCCTGATGAGTCAGTGTTGACTGTCCATGGTATGAACTCTCTGTGAGGGTTGGTATTTATACACCTGGTTGTAATTGTGAGGCACTTGCACCTTCTGAGCAAGCTTACAATAACTTGTTTTATTCTTACGGGCTTTCTTGCAATAGGAACAATGAGCAATACTGTTGTTTTAATGATGATTAATTTAATCTCTCCATACTAAGGTTTTTGTTTCTCAAGGATTTAAAGAAGTTAAAAAGTTTTGAGAAAATAGAGTTTTAATGCCAGTATCATCTTAACTAAAAACAAACGAACACAAAACTTTGAGAGCTTGAAAGCTTCCTTAAAAACTTCTCTTTAGCAGTTAAAGCATATCTCTCTGTTAGCAAATTGCCTTATACCAGATCCAAGCTTCTGACATCTCAAATTTTATTTCTTAAATTTTGTCTAAATCTTAACCATGTTCCCAGGTGCTATTCAGAAAGGGGGTGTGTGTAGAATTTCAACTTCTGCTGCCCTTAGTAGCCAATATGTATAAATGGTTTTTGCTAACAGCAGCTCTGAATTACCAGAAATTAATGCCATAGAACCCTAGGAAGCTATTTCACTGTCTCCAAACTTAGGATATTATGTAATGCTTTGAAATAAAGATGTCATGCAGAGCTTTTTTCTTTCTTTTTTTTTTCATCGGGTTACTTGCATATATGTTACTTGCACTGAGTTCTTTAGCTTCTTTCCCATAAATTTTAGTGGAAGAAAATACATTTTACTCTTTCATTTGTGAAGTCTAGAATAAGAAAACACACTTTATGAGACTGTTTAATGAAGGAACCTGGCGATGTAAGTATTGTAATTTCCTTTATGTTTGTGGTAGGCAGCAGGATTATCTTGTTAAACTTCTGACTTATGTATGAAAAATATCAGAAAAGTAAGGGCAAACTGCAAGTAGTTTTATAGTTGCCTTTACTTCATATGCTTTTTTTAAGCAACAAATTGCAGTAATTGAGTTTGGCAGCTTTTTTAATGAAAAACTAAATTATGGGTTAAACTCCTTGGTTTAATACAATTTGTGTTTCTGTTAACTAGCAGCAGAATTTCAGCATTTGCTACTTACTGGTAGAGAAGAAAAATTCCACAGCACTGCCAGTACAGGTTAGTTTAATCTGTAAGTACCTGATGTTCCTATTTGAAATAATTTGTTCAAATGATACCACTTAAATACATGAGGGGAATTTTGGTTTCTGAAATGTGAATGTATCTGTTATCTGCTACTGTTTTCAGTAGTGAGTGAACGTCTAGATTTTTTTTTTTGAAGATCTGTAATGGTGTTAACTATGCTTGTGGGTAGGTAATATCTGCAAGCACTTTTAAGGAAAATTTAATATGGAACCTCAACAAATAGCCCTTGGTGTTACTGAAAGGTGTGAAGATCTAAAGCTGAAGTAACTTCTTCAGTAACATACCTATTATAAAAGACGCTGTTTTATCAGTGAACCAATTACAGGATATGATATTTGTTGTGTTGGGGAATAAGCATTTCTGTTTGTAAGAATCTGTAGCAGCAATGTAATTTTTCTTTTGATTTTCATTAGCTATTGCTAATTACTGTCTTCTGCTAACAGATTTTTACTTTGTTAGGCCTTTAAGCCAGGAGCTTGTTCTTCTCTGATCTTTTTGGTTAGCCCATTTCAGCACTTCAGAGGCTACGATGACTGTAGTTTTGCCCAGGTGTTTTATCTCACTCCAGCATTACTGCTCTGCCTCGGTTCTTTTTTCTTCTGCCTTATTCCATATTCCTGGAAATTTTGGCATTTTATTTTTACTTTATAGAACATTTTACGCCTTAAAAGCAAACAGGAGAGATTCTTTGTCATTGGATAAAGAGGCGACCTTCTCCAGAATAGCTGCATATATTTATTTTTATTTAAGCTTTGTGTACCTCATCTCTACATATCAGCAGGGGAGATGAAAACTTTCTGTGCTGTAGCACATAGTATAGTTTCACAGCTGGATGAGCTGTAAAACTGTGTGCTTTAATTATTCACTTCTCAAGGGTATGTTATCACACAGTGAATTGGAGGGGCTTTTGACATCGTCGGTGGATAATTATATAGAAACTAGGTATTGGGAAGAGCGTACACTAGTGTGGTAGCTGAACAAACCCATTAGTTTTGCCAGCTTATCTGAATGATCTAGAGTAGTTTCATGAGTGACTTGACACTTCCAGCAGTGTTGCTTATTTTAGAATTTTGAAGCCTTATACAATGCTGCAGAATTCATCACACTAACATAGAAAGTTTCAAGGGGATTGTATCTTCCCAGGTTTTAGAATAGTTACACTTGAAGCCCATCTCCTGGCCTCTTCTCTGCATCACTTCTCAGTCATTCATGCTAAATTGCTTTGTCTGCGAAACTAGCTACATGCAAATTTTTGGATCATGTTGTGTAGGTGTTTTTCCCTAGAAGAAGAAAAAGGGAAAGTTGTATAATAAAATTTATAACTTTTCTTTCCCTATATTTCCTAAATGTTAATGGCAGATGTGCATGAATAATAGGGATACCTTGCTGTGAGGCCATTATCCTATTAACAGAATGTATGATTCTTTCTTTTTAACTTCTGTGGTTGACCCTAGCTGATATTTAATGCAATGCTCAGTAATAAGTTTTAATGAGTAACTGATTGGTTTTGGCTGCTGAATTACTTTGTGAAGTCTCAGTTTTGACAGGGGTTGGATGCTGACCTGCACTACTTGTACAGCAGCTTGGCAGTCAGTGGGGTTAACTAAAGGGTAGTGGTGTTCTCTAGTGCCTTACCAACAAAAAGTATATTTGTCCAGGGTAGATCCTAATATGAACTCTGGTAGAACGTCATCTCTTTGTGAAACTTTATGGCAATTAGTTACAGTACTTTTTGGTAGAAATAAGTTTTTCTTTTGAGACAGGACCAAAACAATACTAGTAATCTGAGCTTTCAGAACCAGGTGAGCACTCTGAAGTTGTAGCTCAACTTCTGATACACCATTAGAGCAACTGTCCAGTCTAATGTGGTTCAGAAGTCTTCCTTTCCAGTTCTGATATGGTATATAAGGAACAGTGAGTCAGTTCACTCTATTTCCTTTAGACTTCTGCTTAATCACTCTGAATCACCCCTTCAGAGATTCTGGTCACTCACTGTTCAGCAAACCCAGACTCCAAACTGTTTTTAGTACCTTCTTAAGTACCTTAAAGCACATGATTGAATTATGTCCCCTCTCAGGAGCAGTACAGCCACAGAAGTTAGTGTGTTGTGAAGGTTTTTCTGTAACTTGATACGGCTTTTGCGTAAGTAGTACGAAAGGGATGGGATCATTGATCTTTTTCAAAAGACAGGTGGCAAAATATTGATGTTGAATTTAATTCAAGAAAGCGAGAGACTGGTAAGTATGTGCATCGCTTTAATGCATGCAATAATAGTAACAGTAACTAGCTTAATTTTATAGCATTCAGTTTACAAAGAAGATTCAAAGAAAATATGGAGCTAACATCATTTGCATCCACTGGGAACCTTGTATGAACTGTATGCTTCAAGAATGGATCATTGCACAAATACACATCTGTAATGTGTGCCTGTGACTTTGTCTCTGATTAAACAGAAGTGAACCACTGTGTCTGTGTTATTTTTTTCTCCTCTTTAAATTATTATTGCAATGAATGTTAGCTGTTCCAAAGTGTTTTTAAGTATAAAATCCACTTTCACTCATGTTACGGTTTGAGTAACTTTGTACTAGTTCTCTGATTGTCTATAAACTGCAAAAATTAATTCATGTGAGCTCTATCTTAAAGTGTTTTATACCTGGAGACAAGCAAATGAATCCTGACTTAACCTGTAACTTCCTCCTGCTGCTGATCTGCTGAACTGACTATATAAAGAATTTAACTATTTAAGTTGGAAGAGTCAGGAGGAGTTTGGAGGAAAGTATTGTAATAGCATTTTCATAAAACCTGGTAGAGAGGGGATGTTGTTAAGTGGTCTGTTCTAAACTGTTTTGGAGCAGAACGCTGGAGAGAGAAGGTAGCTTTGAAGATGTGTGTCCTTGCAACTGCTGTCTACAGGATGAGAATGGATTACTCTGATACCACTTTTTACTCATAGGTTAATTTCTAAGAGGTGGTAAAAGGAAGATAAATCCATTATTTTAATGCTACACTACCTGGAACAATTCATGGCATTTTGAGTTGGATATGCGTGATGAGGAGGAGCTTAACACTTAAGTAGAGGGTCCTTCATGGAAGACTGCTCCTTTGCATGAGCTCTTTACTGGAGTTTATGTCCTCTTGCCCTTTTGGCTCTAGGGAAATCTGAGGGGGCATTTACAAAATGGGGGAACTGCTTTGGCCAGAGCAAGGGCTGTCCTGGTTTTGCAGGGATAAGATTTATAGAACTGATTTTCTGTTCCATTTTGTTTCAGTTTGTGGCCAGCTGTGGGATGGTGATCAAGGCCATTAGCAGTAAGCCAGGGCAGCTGCCCCAGGCTGGCTCACAGGTGTATCCTATAACATCAACGTCAGGTTCACTATAAATGGGAAAGCTTGTGGGGAGGGGGGGGCTCTTTGCTCTCCTCTCTCTTTTTCTCCTCTCTTAGTGGTTACTATCCTTGGAGGGACTTGCTACCACTCTATGAGCTAAGTATAATTTTGTGTCTTTTGTATTAGTATTGATATTGGTTCTCTTATTTTATTAAATCTGTTTAAACTTCAACCCACCAGTCTCCCTCCTTTTCCAAGTTCCCTTTCTCAGCTGGGAGGGGAGAGATTGGGTGATAGAACAACTGGTTATTATTTAGCCCTGGGTGTGGGCTAAACGGAGACAAGGGGTTTTGTGTGTTGCCTGGCTGGTTAAAGTACTCCCAGATGTGATCTATCAGTCCAGACTCTTGGGGTAAAGAGTAAGAAAGATGGGTCTGTATTTTCTGCCCTGTGAGACACAGCAGCTTGTTTTGCAGCACGAGACCCTGAGTGCTAGTCTCTAGGTCTAGGCTTTTTCTCTAGATCTTTTTTTTTTCCTGCTGGGTTTGGGGAGAGTAGGTTGTATAAACTATTAGGCAGTTAATGCTTGCTTTTCGCTCCTTTGCTTTTCAGTAATTTTACATATCCTATTTCTGCTCCAGGTTGAAGCCATCCTTATGCCCCGTGCTGGACTTAGGAAAGCTACCTTTGCCCAATTAACTTCAAACCTACACACCTTCCTTTGCCCCTGCATCAAGGGTAGGGGACAGAGGGGGCTTTCTCTAGCACTCCGGCTCTCTTGCTCCTGGCAGTTCAGATGCTGTCACAGTTTCCTCTTCCAGTGCACCCTCTAGCTCATCTTGAGGAAAGCTGCCTTTGTTGTGCTTAAGGTTAAGCTTAACCCTTAAGTGTTCACTTAACCCTGGTGAAATCTGCCAGCCTGTATTTCCCAAGCTAAAAGTGCAGCCCTCCAAGACTACTTGCTGTTGTCTCAGGTTGAAGGCAAGGGAAGGAGAGAAGTATTGCCTGGCCAGCAGTCCCAAGCTTTGTTTCTGCTTCCTGAGGCTGCAAGGTAAAGTCTTGGACTAGATAGAATAATCTCTGGTTTCATCCTGTTTGTTCTGAATTCACAGTGGCTTGCAATTCCTTTTGCAGTTTTTGGCTGTGCCCAGATCTTGACTGAAGTTGGAAAAGCAAATCATACCTTGCTACTGTTAGAACTACATCTTCAGGTAGGGTAATTGAGCTCGTGTAGAAATGGTAATTCTTCCTAAAGGTTGTTTATTAGTTTAAAACTTAAACTATATGACAGGTTTTCTGGAAATTTTAGTGACAATATAGTATCAAACAATCTGAAACTCCCAAGAATAACACACGGCTTTATTATTAGAAGCTTAATGTGACATGATAGTTGCAGACACTGTGCTGACAAAAAAACTCCATTGCATTTTTCAAATTAGTAAATCAGACTAGACAATGTTTTCAAGCATGGATATATACAATAGACAAATTTGAGTCAAGGACTCAGGACATTCCTGCCAAGTGCAGGAATTGTTTGGACTGTGAAATTGTAACAACACTTACAAATAATCTCCTATGTCATCAATATCTAACTGCTCCCGTGTCTCTGCACCCCTCTCCAGATGCAGATATATCTGGTATGGTTTGTAATATTTACATGGAGAAGCAATGTAAGTGATGTAAAATTGGACACCTGTTTTTTATCAGTCCTGGTGTTTGCAAAGCCAGCTTAAAAATTGCTTTACTTTCCCTCTGCTTTTATACTGGATATTGGCTTGCAGTTGCTGGGTAGATGTATTATATATATAGTACATGTTAGTGAGCAAAGTATGTTACAGCCAGTGTAGTATACAAGTTGTAAGTTCAGTTAACTTTTTGTTGCTGATTCAGGAAGAAGAAAAAACATACGGTTACAGTGTACAAATTCTGTTATTGATCAGGGTCACCTAGAAACTAATTTAAAATCCTAATCTGTGAGCTGAGAAGAAAGGGATCCCTGCTATACCTGTTCATTCCAGAGCTCAGTTCTCCAAGTATTTGGGGGTAGGGAGGAGAAATAGTGGGTCTTTTGTCTCCCCCTCACTCCCCAAGCAAATATTGCAATTATTGCAATTTGAAATCTTGATTTTGGTGTCTCCAAAAGTATCAAAGGCTTCTGTTTCAAGGTATATTTTACTAGTAGGTTTCAGATTTTTTTAGATACTTGGTCATTACTGTAGTAGTGAAGTGTGGTTATCTTGCTACCTGAGGTTCAGCCAGCGCAGTCTACTTGTTTTGAGTGTGACAGTGTACACTTTCAGTGCTGTCTCTTCTAACAGCACAATAGGTACTGTTAATGTACTACATACCTTGTATTCTGCTGACAGTTGGATTATCTTCAACCTCAATATTGAAAGCAACAAGACCATTAAATGAAAAGCCTAAATAAAAGGTCACATTTTCATTTCCAGGTGGCACTGAATCACGATGGAGTGGCAAGATAGGAAATTCCTTCACGTGACCACGTATAAATAAATTTCTGTCCTTAGTCCAACCAGAAACTCTTTTGAGAATGTCACGAATCTTGGCAATATTCCATACAGTTCCATGCAGCCACTTCATTCTCCTCTCATCTAAGGACCCACTAATTAATTTATCAATTTTAGTTTTGTGCACAATCTTACCTAAGCCATAACCCTTTCCCAGAAAAAAGTGAGTGTAGATTCTTTTCTTTCTGGTAGGAACATCTTTCATCTTGATGTCATATAAACGTTTCAGGGTTTGAAGGGCTGAGTTTAGGATTTCGTCTTTATCTGGATTAGGCTCTTTGTCTAATGCGTCATCTGGCCAGTACAGCAAGGTGAGCAAAAAATGGGCACTTGCTGGAAACGGCCTTTTTCCCCTAAAGAATCTTACACTGAGCTCACGAAGAGTTTGAGCTGGAAGAAGTTTGGCTGATCCTGGTGCTAAGCATGCTAATGTGATGTGGCACAAAATATAATTGATCAGATCGTTGTCCTCCAACCTGTCCCTTAGTGGGTTTTCTGTATAGAAACTAAGGATCTTTTCTAGCTTTTCAGCTGACCTATTCTCTTTCTTGTCTGTTAAGAATGACAGGATATTAGTGACACTACCTCCACCGCTCTTATAAATATTCATGCGTCTAATCAGCTGACTCTCAGGGCCCCTGTTGCTGTCCTCAATAAGTGATGCTGAGATGAAGAATTTGGCATATACCTCAGACTGTCTTTTTAGCCATTTTCTGGGATTATAAATTTGTTCTTCCTTTTCATCTTTTTCATCTTCCTCTTCCTTCTCGTGGTTTTTATCTGTTTGGAAGTAACTTAGGTCTTCTGAAATCCATTCCAGAGCATCGTAGAGGTTCTGGCGTAAGCCTTTTAAGCGGGAGTGAAGCCTTCCCCATGTTCTTTCAATGTCTTTAGGAACGTAATCTGTGATCAGGTATTTCACGAGCTCAGAATATTCCCCCTCTGGGCTTCTGTGAAATACATGGACTGTGGACAAAAATCTAAGAAGACGACATCCTACTTCTACTTCTCCAAAATAGCCAGCGTTGTTCATGCTGTCGCGTTCTGCTTTTGCAGCCCGTTGCGCAGCCCTGAAGCATTTCATAGCTTTGAGAGCAATCTCTATCTTTTGAATGATGCTTTCAGGAGTGTCCTCCTGTGTCATTTTATCCACAGTGAAACTGAACCATTTCCTGTAGACTTGACCTTCTGTATCTAAAATATAAGAATCGTTTGGCAAATGAAATTTTGCAACCTCTGCCCAATATTCTGCGTCTTTAAATTTTTCGTTGTTGTAATGCAGTCTGGCAAGCTGCTGGGCAAAAAACGGATCTTTTCCAAGGAGTTCATATGCAGCTTTTAAAACAGCTATAGCTTTTTCACAGTCTTCAGCTTTACAGACATGTTCAATGAATGGAGAGAAAAGAGTGTCAGTATTGTCACCCCTGCTTCTTTTATCACGTCGAATAAACAGATCTCGGATGAACTTTATGAATTCCTCTCGTCCAAATCTGTTTTCAAAGAGCGTCTTTTCCTGAAGAAGTGTCATTGCAAGTTGGCTTTGAGGTTCATTCCCTGAAAGCTGATGCAGAATTTCTTTTGCAACCAGGCAGTGTATTATCTGGACAGATGAAATATAGGTGGTACTTTCCCTTAGCTCAATAAAAATCATTCTTGCTTGTTCGCTCAAGTGACTTTTGAAATCATATGCTCTTGATTTCCTTTCGGTGTATACCCCCAGTCCCAGAAAAGCCTCACAGTGTGACAAAGAAACATACGAATTAGGTACGTAAAAATTAAGCAAAGCCACATAACGCATCAAGCACGTATCACGAGAAGAACGGTCTATGTCTTGCAATATGTGCCCTACAAAGTCCCTCACATACGTTTCATTGAACTCCTCACACATCAGGACAAAGGTAAGTATGAATTCTGGCTTGACGTCTTTCTGCTTCAGTTTTTCAAGTTTAGCTCTGAACAGACTCTTCTCCGAGTCTGTCAGCTTGTGAGTGACAGCAACTGTGTCCAGCGGAGAAGCCTTGCAAAGCCTTTCAGGGTCATTGGATCGTCTACAGCACATGAGGATGAAGTAAGGTCTGGGGGAATTAATTTTCCTAGTTGCTACAGCATCCATTAACTCATTCCTTAGTTCTTCTAAATAGTCTTCATCGTAATCTTCGATCAGGAGGAGCACAGGAAGACAATGACTAATTTCTTTTTCTTCATAATCTCTAAATGCAAGTGCATGCTCACAAACAGTTGCAGGTGAATAGGAGGCTTTGATAACAGCACATCTTAAGTCCTTTCTTCTTTTCCATAGAACTTGCCGTGCTATTGTGCTTCCACCACTTCCAGGATGGTGAAATATCTTTAGCTTAGCCACGGAATAGTTGAGCCTGCTTCCTCGTAAAATGTCATCTAGGAGTTTGCTAGCATCCTTACATGCTTCACGTTCAATGATTTCCCCACAGCGTCTTTTATCAGCAAGCCAGAAGTTTTCCCAGATGATTTTTCTCCCCCGGTAAAAATTTTGTTCTATTTCTTGTATTTCTTTTTCAGTCAAAAGATCTATTTTGATATCATCACATTGGTCAGCGCAAAGGATTTCTAGGGAAAACAGTTTCTCTTCTTCCAGGGAGGGAAGCGTACATAGGCCTCTGGTGGAAACTGGCAGGTGTCTGGGTTGGGCTGTAGAAGGCAGCATTGTTTGAATGGTGGCATCTACATGACTGAGTTTCATACCCACAATACTGCATTGCTCTAGTGTCTCAATGCTGCAGTATGCCTGAGCTAGGTTAGCCCACTTCCCGTAATTTTCTCTGGACTCTGCAATGCAAACGATGTACTCCGTGCCGTTCATCTCTGTGTAGAATTCCTGAAAAGTGTCCACAAGTGGTTTCTGCACTGGTGACAGCAAGAGGAAAAGCACAATGAAAGATCGCTTCGGCAGGATTTCGTCACAGATACGAGTAATTGCTTTCTTAAGGTATTTTTTTTTCATTCTAATCCATGTATTTTCATCACAAGGCTTTTCATCCCCGAGGAAGTCGCTGCGCCCATTGCAGAATATCCAGCTGGTCTGGTCAAACAGGCACAAATGTTTCTGAGAAGGAATGTTGCCAGTCTTACTTTCACTGGAAAAATCCTGTAGAAAATAAGACCTTGTTGCATGGTGTTCTTTGTACTTCCTGTACAGCCCTGACACGTTAGAATCTTCATCAAAGTCAAAGACGCAGAAAATGTTCAAGTGCATTAAAAAGTTGATATGGTTCAGGTTATCCTTTTCACATCTGTTTGTGACAAGGATGTACCGGAGGGAATCATCCATATAGCTTTTGCCATCATTTAGTAGAATTGATAGCTTT
Source organism: Nyctibius grandis (assembly GCF_013368605.1). Classification (NCBI taxonomy): domain Eukaryota; kingdom Metazoa; phylum Chordata; class Aves; order Nyctibiiformes; family Nyctibiidae; genus Nyctibius; species Nyctibius grandis. The sequence continues at coordinate 9,637,798 of NC_090672.1, forward strand.
CTTCCTAAATTTTGAGATATTTCTGTATGTACTTCTGCGCTGGAGAGCTCAGCTTTTTCTCTTTGAATATCCCTCTCTTGTAAGCCCTGAATAAAGGTAGCTAGATCGTTGTGCTTTACAGGCTCAGACTTTGCTCCTAGTCTCTGATAGAGAGCTCGATCTTTTGTCAGGGTCACCTTCTGGCTGCCTTCAGTGTATTTTGGCAAATACACTTCAAAAAATTTGTTCTTTACTAAACTGGATGTTGGTTCAATGTCAACCTCCACCACAAACCTTTGTTCCTGAGAGTCTTTTGAAATCACTTCAACAAAAACAGGTGGGTGGATACATTTCCTTGCAATTTCTTGTACATTTTCAGAAAAACATTTTTCTATATAATCTAATGCATCAACGTAGTATTCTCGCTCTTTGACCTTTATGCCAACAATCTGTCCGTGTTTCCAACCCTTATCCTCAACACTGTCCATGATACCAAAATGTATGGTGCCATTTGTTCGAATGTTCATGCAGGCTGAAGCAAATCGTATCACTTCGCAGGCAAATTTGGATTGCAATTGATTTTTGCCCAGTGCTGCAGCAGTGGCAAAAGATTTGTATTCATGGCAAGGAGTGATTAAACCACTGACTCCTGACTCTGGAGCAAGAACTCTGTCTTTCACATATTTGAAATCAGCATTCTGACTTCGAAATGGTCGACAGTTGCTGAGCTCTAAAACTTCATCAGTACTTTTAAGCTGAGAGTTGTTACTTCTCCTTTGCCTCTTGCCAGAAGTAGAAGCTATGTTGTCTCTGCTGGTTTCATCTACTGGACCACAGCTGTCTCCACTTGAATTTTTTTGAGCGGGGACATTTCTGGGTCTCACTGGATCTGCTTGCACATCAGTTCTGTCAGACGTTTTGCTGCTGGAATGCTTGGCTTGCTGTCCATTTCCCTGTAGCTGCCGAAGTTCATTTCGTTTGCGGATTAATATGTGGATTTGGCCTCCCTTCATACCGATGCCTTTGAGGAAAGACTCATCCAGTTCCATTAGCGCTGGACCTGTCACTTCTTCTGCATGTAGTTTTTCTATGTACTCTTTCTTGATTCCAGTAGATTCTAGCCAACATTGGACATGGTTCTCGTCCCATTTATTCACAGGTAATGTTCTGTAATCTAGAAGTTAAAATTATGTATTAGTAATACAACTGAAAACATGTCAACATGCTTGACAATTGTAATCCTTGCTAAGCTGGCCACGCTGAATGCTAGATTGTTTTCTTTCTACCAGTCACAGTGAGAGACTGTGTCTTAACTTGTCAAATATGCCAGTTCTGATGACTAAAATCATCCTTAACCTTAATCAAAAGCAGTCTTGAGCAAAGACTAATAAGTCAGTGAAGCAGGAAACCATAAGGGAGGTTTGGAAACTGTCCTCAAAAGGAGTCATGGGAATAACCCCAAGTGTTGGAATGATGTGATAAGGTTATCAGAACTGACAGGGGCCGAGTTCTCTCAGCTAGAGAGGTTTGGGTAGATCAGTTACCCACTTGAGTCTGTCTGTTTTCTGCTAAATGAAGATAGCTTCAATACAAACCATAAGACGACCTTACGAGTACTGAGTAGTTCCCCACTAGAGATGAGCCCTTAAAATGCAGATATTAAAAAGCAAATTGCTACATGTACAGTGCAAATTTTCTGAAAGAGACACATACCCATTGTCTTTGATGAGGGAGATCCTGCTGTTAACGAACAGAACCCTAGAGGAGGAAAAATAACTGTCTTCAGATTTACAGTTAAGTCAACTTTAACTAACACAGGAATGTTATGTCTTCTGTTTTCCCACCCCCCTCCCACCTCTTTTTGGTCCAGGGTAGTTTATGTACCTCTAAATGCCCGATCTTGCCAGCTGCACTGCTTCAGTACACCTGTACTGTGGAAGGCAGCTAGTCCTGCTTCTGACACACACGTGGGTAGGAAGGAGGGGATGGGGTTGTGCTGGATGTGATGTTTCTCTGTTGTGAAAGCTCAACTCTGTGCTGGTTCAGCAGGTGGCCATAGCCCGGCCAGCTCCATTCCTGCAGCTCGTGGTGGTACAGCAGGGATGCTCGCAGCCTCTGAATTCAGGCATAAAAGGAGCAGAGTCACCAGTGTAGCCAGCGTAAAAGGCAGGTGTGGGGCTCTGTGCAAGCTCCCTGCAGTGAGTGAAAGTACAAAGGTTGTAACGGAGGGAAGGTGAGGAGCACTCGCTCCCCAGGACCACGGCTTGGCAAGAGGTGAGTTCAAGGGAAGGTGGGGGTTTGGGGAGATACTGGGCCTAGGAGAATAGGAGATGATGCTAGGAAAAAAACTGCAGCAAGTGTGTATTTACCATTTAAGCAGCAGGCCAGCCCTGCAGAAAGCGTGGGGACAGACTAAGGAACGAGCAGGAACTAAAGCAGGCTTTAGTTGAAGAGAGTGGCTCTAAGGGGAAACGGGGTATGGGACTGCTCTGATGTGCTGTAGGTGTAAGTGTGTCCCTCTGGAGTAAGTGTAAACAGGCTGGTTATGACAATAGTTGGAGACTGATTCCTCCTGACAGCCGGTGCAGCCTCCCCCCCAAGAAATGGGGGCTAAAACTCTCTCTGAAATGCTGGCCTGGCGGTGCCTTTGGGCACCACGCCACCTCCCAGGGCGGTGCTTGTGACAGCTGCTGTCAGGCACCATTTCAAGAGAAAACAAAACTTTTCTGGGGAATAGAAACTGGGGTGGAGGCTGGGCAGTGGCGGGGCAGTGCTGGGGAAGCATGTCCAGGGGCTGCAGAGCCCTGTGCTGGAGGGAGCTGTGAGCCCCTGCTCCCCACTTTGTTTTAAGAGCAGTTGGGTGCTGTGGGAGGGCGGAGACTGGCAGCGGTTTTTGTGGTCCCTGGAGCCAGTGTGCGGTCCAGTGGGGCCTGTGGGGTGGGGGGCACAGGGAAGGGATGTAGCTGGGGGGGTAGGTGGTCCATGCCCCTGCCAGCCTCCTGAGCTGCTCTGACAGTCCCCTTACTGCTAAGTGGGACATGGCAGGGGGAGCACAGCTGGGTGCAGGGAGCTCCTTGCTTTTCCTAGACCTGCTGCCAGCAAAGTAGCCTGAGAACAACCTCCTGCTCCCCACCTTCCCCCTCATCCCATAACTCCCCATGCAGGACCAGCGCGACGCAGGGAGGGCTTACCTGTCAGAGCCTGCAGGTAACAACTGCCTCCAGTGCTGTCCTGCCAGACCCTGCCTGCAAGGAAAGTGTTTCCAAAGGTGGCAGGCGGGAGGTGAAGGTGCTCCAACCTGCTTCCGTGCCAGGCTCTGCCTGGAGAGTGCTGCTGCAGTGCTCCTGCAGGTCTTGCCTAAATAGTCCTACTGCTACCGGGCAATAGAAAGGGAAACTGCTTTAGCCAAACATTCTCGATGCTCCACCAAGTCTCCACCCCTTCTCAGCAGTGCTGGGTGGGGCTGCTGTTGCAATTGAGCTGCCAGCCTCTGCATCCTGCACGGGCAGTGGGAGAACCCCTCGTGTGGCTGCATGCCAAGGCCATGGGCCATGCCCCACCAAAACAGGTATGTGTCAAGGTGGTTGGCCGGGGGTTGTTGACTTTGTGGGTTGTGGTGGGTTTTGTTTTGTTTTGTTTTTTTAATTAGGCAGACCTACCTCCCCCTTATTGTCCTCTGTATCAGCTGCCGCTCACCAAAGCATGGAGAAGAGAGGTTGGCAGGGTCATGAAACACCAGTGGCTCATCACTGCGTAAGTGTAGGTGGCTGGTGCCTGGGGACTGTTAAGAGTAACAAAATGAGGCTCCTGGGCCTTCAAGGAAGTTCAGTGCTCACCCCCAGCCCCTCCCAGAAACAAGTGCGTCTTTCCTGCATCAGCGCCATATCTTTGACTAGCAGGAAACCACTGGTTTTGAGCCAGACACTGCTCAAAAAAACGGGCCCATCCGCCTTCTCAGGGCAGGATGGGGCTGCTGCAGGCCCAGTGCAGGTGTAGGTGCGTTACCCTCTTCCCCAGGTACACGTCCTCACTAAAAGTTGAGGTTTTTTTTAATCTGCAAAGTCTTTATTTAGTAGACTTATAAAAGAACTTTACATGAAAAGTACAAAAATATGAAATAGGCTTTGAATCTTCTTAGGTAAAACTACCATTTTTTTTTCAAGCTTTAGAAACATGTAACTTGCACAGTTGGCATCTTAGGTCAATTGCTCTCATACACTGTAAAACTTAAGGAAAAAAAAAAAACCACAACACAAAACTTCCCATAAAGTAGCTCCAGAAAAGTAGCTGTATGTACCCAATCATACACATCACTGTCAATAATTTATTAGTTTAAGACACAATGGCGCAGTCATACAAATTCCCACTTGGTAATTTCTCCTTTAATGAATTTCATCAAAAGATGCAGTATCACTTTCCTCTTCCAGTTATTATAATATGATTAAATATAAACACAAACCCAATTAAGAATGATGTGGCATGCTTTATACTTGTACCACTTGGACTTGATACCACTTTGTAGTAAAAATTAAATAAATATAAATATGTTAAATAAATATATTGTAAAAGAACACCCCCCCTTCTATTAGAATCAGCATTTCTTCATCCTTTGCACACACTTAATGCTTTGTCACAGCTTTAGGGCCAATGAAAAGCAATACTGCATCTTTAAAACACAGGCTCACCTGGATGGAATTAGCAACCCCTACAACCAGCACATGGGGTTCCTTTACAGCTTTATCGCCCCATTAAAAACACTGCCTCGCCTTTCACTGTTCCATACAGCTCATTGTTTCCTATTTCATTCCTTTTTCCCCCAGGACTCATCTTACCTCTGGCTCTGCAACTGGCAGCCCTGCTGTGTAAGAAAGTAAGGAACACTTGCAGTAGATACAGGATTAGCCTCTCACGAGCAGCTCACAGCTGACAGCAGTGTATTTTTCTGAAGTTACTCGTGTAGATCTATTCCGACACTGTGATTTAAGTCAAGGACTGTTCAAGCTCTTCTGTGAATACTGGTTGATATTTAAGCCATGAGGCTTAATTTTGAAGTAGGTAAACCTTTAACTGATTTTTCAAGTCAGTGTTTTTTGGAACTTCATTGTATCTGCTCAAGTATGAGGGACTCATTTTCCAGGGTAGTACAATTAAACAAATTGTACTCTCTCTACCATTTTTTGGATAATTATAAATGACTCCCTTTATGATCACTGTGGTGTGCCTAATGCAAACTGTGGCAGTAGTGCAAGGGCAGGTTCTGATGATTTGCAGCAACTAAAAGGCTCCTTTTGCAGATCCCAGTCCCTAGTAATCACATGATTTCAATCACTGTATTTTGATTCTTTGTTGTAAAACCCATCAGTTATAAAATCACATACAGTACAGGGATATTGGGTGATGGTTATATCCAGCTTTTGCTCTCCCTTTTCACCATCTTGAAAACTGCCCTGGACTAACCCCATCGCCAGGGTTCATTGCTTTTCTGAAGTTACCACTCGCTCCTTGGGCTCCTACCGTCTCCTGGTCCAGCGCAGGCAGAGGTACAAGGCACTTTTTGGAAGCTTGGTTTCTTCCGAGAGAGAACTCAGCTCTTTGATCCCACTTTTCCCTGCTGAAGGTAGGTCTGTTTCACAGCCCTGTGCTTGGAATGTTGGTCCCAGAGAAGCTCCATCCCTCTCCCCTCAAACCGTGTCTCCTGCAAGGCTCAGCTCTGCAGAGTCCTGATTATAGTAATGCTGAAACAGTCTTTCTCGGCAGCAGATCTGCATGGCATTGTAGGTATGGAGGAGCAGGTGAGGGAAACGAGCTGTAAAGTAACATACAAAGTCATCTGGGATGGAGCCCAGGGTCTCCTGCACCTCAGGAGGCAGTTCTCTGTAATGATGCTTCTGTTAGGAAAAAACAGGGAAAAGCTCAGTCAGAGGGTATGTGTTCAGGGACCCCCTTTAAATAGAACTGTCTGTACAAGATGCATTTTCATGGACAAAGTAACCTCACATCAGTCCATTGTAAAGCAGCTCAATACCTAAACCAAGGGCAGACAGAGACTGGCAACAAGCAGCAAAAGTGGGCGGAACCACAGTGTGCGGGTTGCTTAGGGAAGGAAGTCCTTTACCTTATTCCTCATTGCCCTCAGGAGATCCCGTACGGAGCCTCCTTTATAGGATCTGAATTTTCGAAGATCTGCAAAAGAAATAAGATTTCTTTTTGTGTTTTGATGCAGTTTTAGTTGCTGGCCTCAGAAGTAAGGTATGTGTGCCCACAGTCACATATCCTTATAGGTGTGTTTCAAGATATAAACATGTACTTTAATTTGAAGAAATACTTTGCTGACAAGTAAAGGTGATGTGCCAAAACAGAGACAGTGTTATCCTTACTTTGCTGTCCTGGCAAACTGGGAACAACAGCACGTAACTCCTTTGAACTCTCATAAAATACTATCCATTACCTGTCTGAAGAGGAACAGTGATGTGCTCTCTCCAGTCCATTTTCACCACCTCTCTTCCTCCTCTTTCTAATTGCTTGACTATTGGACCATCTAAAGATTCCTTCTCTATCCGGTCACTGACATCCTGGAAGAGACATTCAAGTTATTTCTGGTTTTATTTCCAAGCTTTTCCCAACAATTTAAAATTGGTGCTTCTGGCCAATTACAGCCTGTCCCGATAACGGAGTTACGATTCTGGTTGGCAACACGTTCTCCTGCATTGCTGCTGTAGCTGCTGGAGACCTTCCTCACTCAAGTTGATAACATCACATTCTAGCCCGGCTATAAACTATCTTCTGTAAGACTAAGCCAATTTCTTAAGGGATACCACCTAGATATTACAACTTTGCTTCTTCATTCCTCACAGGAAGGTTGTGGGTTCTATCACCTCATGTTCACAAGCTAGGGGAGACTGAATTCAAGATCTGAAGAATGTCTACAGGAGGCCTTAGAACTGAAAGGATTGAAAAGGTCACTACAAACCTGGAAAAACTGCAGCTGTTTTTCTAAGCTCCAAAAGAAGGGGTGTTTTAGCACGCAGCTGGCAGACGGACGTTTCTGAGGGTCCATGCTTATCATCTGCTCTATTAAATCACGAGCAACTATGTCTTCTGCAAGGAAAAGGGTGATGATAATTCTTAGGCTATAGGGAAGTCTAAGGTTCGGTACTTCAGAAAATCATGACGTTCTCTACTTCCTCCAACACGATCCTGAACACTGGCCCCACTAGCTCAAGAACCGCCCTCACAGATAGATACGCTGGGCAACCAACAGAAAGTCAGTAGTGTTGTATCAGTGTCATTACGAAGAGGCAAGTTCAGCTCTTACCTACCCTTTACATACATGAAATACCTACAGTCAAGCTTGTGGGGTTCCAAATTGTGTATCCTGGAGATGTGCTGGGGTGCTGACTCTAAGAACTTTAGGAGCTTTACTTCAGGAGTACTTGAGGAGTACAGCTTTCACCCCTGCCAGGCTGGGAATCGCTATGGGTCATCGTTCTGTCATTTCTGCTGGTATTTTAACACCCAGGGGAAGGTCACTACACGCCCTAGTGCTTTATGTTTACCATGCTTTTCTTACCGTGCCTCCCTGCATCTAAGGACTCCAGGCTGTATGCGCCCAGCAGAATGTTGGCTTGCCGCTGGAGGGGTTTGCCAAAGGGATGGCTGCCTTCAGATACCACGTAATAAAAGACACAGCCAGCTGAAAAGATGTCCACGGTACATGTCTGCAAATAAACAACCTTTAATAGCAATAACACATTTTTTTTTTTCCCCCCTGAGGACTTTGAGCCATTATCACAGGGTGGTTATTGTGCATCTAAGAGCAGAAGAAAACTCTTCATGCCAGCATGAACGTGGGGGTGTATGAGATGACCTTTAAGGTCCCTTCCAACCCAAACTATTCTACGATTCTGTGCATGCCCAGGCATCAAGTACTGTGTATCTTAAGGTCTGACTGCAACAATGTGCCACTTGTTGATTGTGCTGTCTTCTCCTGGGGGAGCCTGACAGAAACACAAAGACTTACAGGGTTTTCTTTGCAATCTTCACTCAGCATCTCGGGGGCAATCCACCCTTCGGTGCCTGGCACACCCGACCGACGGCTAAAGCTGTGCCTGCCCACTGCCAGCTTCTTGCACAGGCCGAAGTCTGAAATCATAGCTTTGACCTTCCCATGGGCATTCGGCATCGAGATGAGGATGTTATGGGGCTTCAGGTCCCTGTGGACTATATAAACACCCATTTATCCACTCCAGGCAATCCCAACCATATTTGTAAATTTTTAAAGTATTTGCATTGTAAACCTTTCACAAGGCTGAACCACCATTCGTCAAACCAAAGTCCTAACCTCAAACTATAGTCTTTGGTAGAGGCTCATCCCTTTTTTATTCCATCACCACTAGTCATCAGGTTTTATATGACTTATAGCCAAAAAATGCAGCACCGTGAACAAATGGCAACGCCTAGCTTTACTGCTCCAGTGCAGCAGAATGTAACAGGGACAAGGCTGGTGTCAAAGGACAGACACTGCTGCTGTCAGCACTAGGTGGAGCTTCTACAACGCTCCCTTCTGGGATTAAATAAACAAGCTCCCAGCACCAGACCAGTTTCTCTTCTTTTTTATAGTTAAGAAAATATACCAGTACTGAAACAAGAGGCATTCTTACCGATACTAAGGGAGTGCAGGTAAGCAAGACCAGATGTTGTCTGTTGCAGGAGAGTGATGGGTTGTAAGCCATGGTGACTGAAGGCCTTCTGCTCAACATACTGTAAATCAGAACAGAAAAACAGAAGATTCAGCCACAACATTGCTAATCATTAGCCCCCCCTTTTTTTTTTTTTTTTTTCCCCTAAAGGTGATGATCTCTAAAACATCATTCAGAGCTAGAATTCTATACAGCAGTGCGCTCCAGAAGCAAGAGTAGAGTCTTCAAAGTCTGGATGGTAGGAGGGGGAGGATGACTAGAGGGGAGTCCTTCACAAGAAGGAAAATCAAAGGACAACAGCTTCCATCCTTAAATCAGTACAGGGTTAGGGATGTCTTTCTAAAGGTCTAAAAACCACCCCTGTTGTAGGAATGTGTAATTGTCACAGAGGTGATGGTGGGAGTAACTACGACATCTCCAGCAACTTCAGCTAAAGGAAATTAAAGGCCTTCCAGGGACAAGACTTGCACAAAGTCTGTAGGTTTGCAAGTGACCCCTCACCTCCTGTAGAGTGGCAGCACACAGCTCAATGGCTATGTACTGGAACTGCCGGTCCTTCTCCGTGCAGAAGTAGCGGATCACATTAGGATGCTCATCTGACTCTCGCAGCAGCTGCACTTCACGGTCTGCAAAGCTGAAGCACTCAGGGAGAATTCTTTTCACCGCAACATCACGGTTATCAAATGTCCCCCTGCAGACAGGAAGGAAAAGCCACATCAGCCTTTTACACTCTCTGTAGACAAAGCACGTACAAAGCCAGTGACAACAAGACATTTTACAGAGGCACATTAAAATGTTTCTTATGGGGGAAACAGATACATTTGTTCATTAAACATTTCTAAGGGAAGTAAAGTAGTTTTTGCTAGTGAAGAAACACCACATGAAACTATTCCAGACACACACAAAATACTTTTTCAAAAGTTTCATTTCTGTTAATATATGTTTGTTTGGGTTTTTTTTTTTAAAAAAGAGATGACTAATGCAAGTAAGACATTCATTGGTCTATTTAATGCTAATGTACATATTGTCTTCTACCTGTAAACAATTGTCCCTTCAGCTCCATGTCCCAACACATCTTTCGGGTTAAATGAAATCTTGCCAACCATCACTCTGTTTGTGTCTTCATCTGAACAAGAAACAAGGACTGATTTAGGATGGGTCAAGTCAGCCTTTTGCAACTGCACATCCTTCTGGGCCAGTGTGTAAAAGTCTTTGCTCATGTTTAAATTAGCAACACAAATGACCAAAAAAAATGACCATCTGCATTTTGGTACTCACGCTGAGTAGACAAATACTGGTGACCAAATGACCCCACATACAGAGTCAAACACATCCTGTACACAACACCTGACATAAGGTCTGGAAAGATGTTGTCTCAAGACAGTATAGGAGACTAGGTTCTTCTCAGCAGACAAACTCTTTCTACAAAGTTTTATAGTTTTCTTGCTGAATTTAGGAAATGCTGACTGACAGTTACGGAAGTGGGTTTACTAGCAGTTCCCCTGATTAGCCCTTGAAGGGACAAAGAGTGCACAGATCAGGCAGGAAGGCCACGCTGCATAAGCCTTATTTCTTGACTACAGTTAACCACAATATTTTTAACCAAATCTCTCCCTAGAATGGCTACAGGTTATAAGAATGTACTGCCATGGACAACATAATCCCTCACATGGTAGTTATGAGCTGGATGTTTTTCTAAAGCAAATAATCCTGCTCAGAGTCAGGGCATGGCACACCTGCACGGTGTTTTGCAAATGGTCAGACTAAATGAGAACGATGGTCTCTTTTCAGCTTTCTGATCTATGAAGTATCATCAATAAGTATTTTAATTGTGCTGTATCATCATACAGACTGGGGAAATACAGAGACTCACAATAAAAGACACTGGATCAACTTTACCTCCCTCTTCTTGCTCAGCAGAGAGGCAGCTCCCAACATCAGATGTGGAGATGCTGGAATATGCAGAATGGTTTGATGCTCTGGGGGACATATTTGGTGTGCTGGTAGCTGAGCTCTCTGTCCGTCCATAGGAGGTGTCCAGGAAATCTGCTTCTGGGGGTAGATCGCTGGGAGCAGGAAAGGGCAGCTTCTGTTGCTGCAAGAGCTGTATCTTCTCTTCCAGCTGATGCTGCCTCTGTTGCTGCTGATGTACACTCTGTGAGAAAGGACCTCAGTTCCGTAAGTGAAGTTTCTTACAGTCACGTCACAAAAGGGAACTCTATAGCTATTGGGGTGGCCACATCCAAAAGGTGGGAGGAAAACTCTCTTGTTATGACACTATCAGCCAGGTGTCACTCACACGCCTTAATTTCATTCTGAACTTCCATTGAAAAGCTGAGAAATCACACTGGTTGGTTAAAAGGGGAAAAGCTAACTGCTACTGTGTTGACTGTGTGTCTTTAAACCACAGAAGGATAAAGGCTTTGATCCAAAAGCTGGAAAACCTGACAGTGGTTCAGGTGAGGAAGAGAGGAGTGAAGCCAATGGTGTTAAGATCATGTCCCGGAAGAGAGTTACATATACAAAAACCAGATTGGTGGGATGAAAACAAAATGTCTCCAGAGTTGACACATATGCCCAGAGAAATCACTGTTCTGTCAAATTTGTAGCCTTTGCTACCCCCTGCACATCCCTGAGAAGGGAAGAAGCCCCTGTAGCGCGTTACTTTCTAACTCCTGTGTAATTTCTTGGGCTGTAAAATGTTACTGATCCTCCCAACAAAAGCACATCAAGCTAAGTCAGCATTACCATTGGGTAAGTGATGATAAAAGCCACCCAGCCCACAAGCAGGAAAGTGCTGAGAATGATGGTGGCCATGTCTTTCAACATGGAGTCCACAGGAGCCTCTGGCCGAGGGACAGGCCAAGCAGGTTTCTCCTCAATATCCTTTGGAACAGCAGGAGGCACTTCTGTTGAGGAACCTTCAACGATGTCAATAACCTAAGAGGCAAAGAAAGCTCTGTTAGCTCAGTATCTGCACGGGTAACAGAGCACTTATACACTAGCCTTTCTGCTAAATCATTTTCAATAATTTCTAATCTTACCAAAGTCAAAGAAAGTTTTGCATGTGGAAAAAAAAAAGCAGCTGAAAGCCCTAACTCTGAACTAAGGAGTGACACGTCATCATCGCAGTGATTCCACGTGCTAAGTACATGAAAACTTGACACAAAAAACGTGAAGTAATTCCATGTAGCTTTTCTTCTGAGTCTCTCCCCAACTTCTTTACATTCTTCAATCACCCAGTAAGATGATTATTCTCTTCACAAACCTCTTCAATAGTGGCTTTGTCAGAGTCAGCCGGAATCACGTTTTCAGGCCTCTTAGGTAAGTTGCTTGGGAATTTCTCCAGGATCTTTGTAGGGGCAGATAACGGTGTTTCATGGTGCCCTTTAAATAAAACACATTTGTTGAAACAAAAAGTTGTCCCTTTTTAGGAAAGATATGAACTTCAGACAGTTCCTCATTTTTGAAGCAAAATTGTAAATGCCCTGAAAAGTCAATTTGAAAATTTTGGGATTTGGGACACACAGGACAGGCTGACACTTTATCAATATTATCTTCAGCCTCTGTGCCTTAATCCTCCATGGTAAACATGACCATCTGATCCATACGATGAGAATTAAAGTAACATTATGTGCAATAAAAAAATTCAAAGGAACCAGAATACACTATTTACAGTAAACAATAAACTACCTGTACCCCTCTCTGAAGGAGGGGGCAAATCAACAATAAACAACCTTCCACATATTGAGCCAAGCACTCTCCACCCTATGCACTGAATAAAGCAGGGGCCTTGGAAAAAACAGTACACAGTCATATACTTAAAGACATTAATTCATATGCAAATGAGGACGAATTAGAAACTATTATTAGAATTCAGTAATTGTTGCCAGGGTTTAGGCAGTCATTGTGACTGATTTACAGCAGCTGAAAAACAGCTCAGAGGTTTGGGTTAGAGTTGTCCTCCAGATGGCAATGCGGCCGTGCCCGTGGGGCCGCCCATACCGATCAAAAGCCAGTCGTTCCAGTAGCTGAGTCTGTTCTTGGCTTTCAGTCTGCCTGAAAACTTGACATCCGTGCTGGGGGTGATAACACACTCGCCATTGTCTTCAATCGTGACTCCTTCTGTTTTTGGACCCTCTAGTAAGGGTATGGCACTGCCGCGGGGCTAGAAAGAGAGATGATTGTTACAATGAAGGAAGCGCTGTGTCCCTGGAATATGTAAATAGGCAACTAAATAAAGAAATGGAGGTCAGAACTGGTGGGCAAGCAAAAATTACTGGCAGCAAAGTCACCGTAAGTAAACACGGCTATTACGCCCTCAGCAACTGCTTCAACAACCTTGGACATTAGACCTTCTAGGTTACACGTTGCCTAGGAGATGAGATTACTCTCTCTTTTTTTAGAAAAGTTAAACAGGATCTTTATTTCCTACCTGGACAGCCACAGCGTGAGCAAAACAAAACTATGATGCCGTTTCCTGTCTATGGGGAGTTACTCTGATGAACAAAGCAGCAATTTTACCATTAACCACAATGCACCAACAGTACCGCAGAGCAGCCTCTGGTCCACTCTGCTGAGCCCGCCTGGCACAATTCTGGATGAGCTACAGCTACTTCTTTGCAGCATTTTAAATGGTTCCTGAAATATGGTCGTGCATTCTGAGGCTTACTGTTAATTGTTTCATTAAATATTTAATTTGCTATGCCTGTCTTGGTAGCAATCTGCAATTTAAAACCAAATTTCTGTAGAAGTACAGCCTTCAGTGTTTTATTTTCTATTTTAATCGGATCCCTTTGCCACTTTACTATGGCAAAGTTGTCTTTTTTTATATATTTTTATGTATATTTCCATTTCAGCTTTTTTTTTTTTTAAACCCAGGACAGTACTAATTCTGTAAAGGCACTTTTCAGCAGGTGTCATTCAACTCTTGCAGCTCCCAACTTACCACAACAGTTACTCCTTCGTGCACCATTGATGGCGATGCGTACAAACTTGTGGAGTATTTTCCTACATATAGAGTTGGTCTGGAAAAAAACAGTAAGTGTTAGAAAGAAGTAGACAAAAGGATGTTCTACCATCTTAGCTAAAACCTTGGCAACACAATCCTGCAGAACTAATGCATGAGTTTCTCAAATCATCAATATTTATATCTTGAAAAGCCTGGCTCTGTAAAATTGTTTTAAGTACTGCTGTACTATGAAGCCATTATTTTTAATTATGAAAGCATTATTAGTTGATTATTCATGTCACAATTACTCATTTGACTAACTCATGTCCTGTTTCTGCATTATTCAATAACTGTTATTTGCCAAAATGCTATGCACCTTTTTTATAACATGAAAGGCTTCACATTATAAAAACAACTCCATTCCACATTATAAGAAACGACTCAACACAGAACATCTGATAAAAGTTATGAATATACATTTCCTAAGCTTATGATAATTTTTTTTTTGTCTCTGCCTTTAGACAGGAAAAGATCACATATGATATAAAATAACAGCTGGAGAACTCGAGCTGCCTTTATGTACTCTTTTCACCATCTTCAAACTTGTAGAACGATCCTTAATTGAACGTATATAAATAAGGTCTTAATGACAAATCTCTGTCAAACAGACAGCGAGAACAAGAGGAATATTCATGCTCACGTCAGTTTGCTCTTGGTCTCTGTTTCCTTTGGGAAAGGGTATTTCCACTTGGTAATGTGTCCAACCTCCCCAGACATGAACGTCAAGTACCGCAGAGTTTCTATCCCCACGTTAGTGTGCATAACTTTCCGTAATCCTTCACGTTGCCAGATGTAAAAAGCTACCACGGGAGAAGCGTAATTCTGAATCCACAGTACGTCCCCAGACTCACTGTCTACAGTCACCACCAGCCCATCTCCGTTAGACACAAAGTGGGACATTTCTAAAATATACAAACACACAGGAGATTATCTGGATTGCTGCAGACACACAATTTTAATAATCCATAGTAACAGTCCAAGCCTTACGTTAACTGTGGAGTCCATTACCTTGCAAAAGAAGAGCTGATCAGCACATCAGTCATCAGAACTAGGCTGATGACAGTTCTGTTGCAGTGCAATACCAGTGCAATACCGTTTTCTGAGTGTGCACCACAGTTTCCCTTTGCTTCCTCTCCTGCCATTTGTCACTGAATTTTGAAGAGTCATATCTTCCAGAGCTGTACCACCTTAGATCCAATTTACCTGAAGCTACTTAACGGGCTCTAGATATTATGGCATGTAAAGGATAAAAACTGGCAGATGCACATCAACTGCACAAAAATCAGACAGCCTGACCTATTATAGAAAGAAATCAGAATCTTTTTGTCTGTATGCAAAACCCACGACCAATATGTGGGGGGAAAAAAAGAGAAGACAGCAATTAAATTCTTACTGTATTTTACGTCTTCATCAGGCAGAGTAGCTGCATAATCAAAATAGGTGGCATTCCATCGCAGCTCCTTCTTCTTTGTGTCATACATGGTGATCGTGTACTCTGTTAAAAAATATACAGGCTGTGAAGCAAAAAAACCTATGAGAGAATAGAATCAATCATCTCAAATCTGAGACACTCTTCAAAACACCACACACACCACTAGCTGCTCTCTGCATTTCATTTTCCCAACACTCCTGATAGAGAAACGTTTCATAGCTGTTAAATATAATACCTGATCCACTCATACACTGATCTACAGGAACCTCGGAACGAGCCCCGCAGACAGTTACTGCCCACGTTACCAGCATTTTGTTTTTACTGCACAGCTTCTTCTGATGTGCTTTGTTTTACTAACAAATTTCCAAACCCTGCATTCTAAAATTCAGCATATCGTGTTCTGTAACTGAACTATGACTCCTAAAGAAAACATTAATATAGAGGTTCAAGAACAAGTCTATAACACTTATTCCTCTTTACTAGTCAACACCTACATGGTGTTGGCCTGATTTTAACAGTTATTTAGAATCCTGCATTTCTAATTTCAGCGGATACGCTATATCTCCATTTTCTTTAAACAGGTTATATAAAAGCTGTATGTTACAGAGCAAACTTGGGTTCACAGCTGCTACTGGAATGCACCGTTAAATAGAATATAAATGCCACTTAAACAACAAGAAGAATGATGGACCTGTCTACTGCCAAAGTTTTTTTAAAAAAACAGTATCTTTCTGCTGCTGTAAAGAGTTAATAACTTTTTTGTGTACAGTCTAAAATAATAATTTACAGAAGTTTTTCTAAGAAGTAAACTGAAAAACATGAACCGATCACAAGGTCATCTGTTATGATCCTAAACTTTAAAAACAACGACAACATCAAATTTTCTTCTAAGCTGTAGAAAAAAAAAGCATATGACCTGTTCTCCCAAGATACAGGAGGGATGTTGACGGGCAAAGACTTTCTGCAAATGAGGAAGTCAAGGTTTGCTGCTTCTCCCCAGTCATGAGGTCAATCACGTACCAAATATCCTGCTTTTTACCTGAAATCATAATTTAAGCCACATTACCATTCAGTTGTGATAAGTAATAACTGTCCTTCCTTCTCCCCTTCTCCTCCCAAACCCATGTGCAATTAGAGAATGTCAGGACAGTGAGCCATAAATTTGTTATTATTTGTAGTACAAATGCACTGACTGTATCTCAGATAACGGAGGATGTCTAACTGTGTTGCAACGGGATTTCTAATTTCATTATAATTGTCAGGCAGTCAATGTCTGGGAGTTACGTTTTGTAGTCACTGAACATATTACAATCTAAGAGATTAAATTTGAGCTCACCCATGTAGAGGATCCCATCTGAACTGCGACAGGGAGATGCCTGCACCAGCTCTGGGATAGTAAATGGAAGTTTCTAAGGGAAAAAAAAAACAAAAGAACAAAAGCTTATTCACATTGGTGTGATAGTCTTCACATTTGTTCATGGAAAAGGGTGGTTGGAAAACTTCAAAAATCTCTAATGACAGTTTTTTACTGTTTGTTTATTGTTGTTGTATTATTGCAGTGCCTGAGAACTCAACATTTCAGGTCAAGGCCCTGCTCTGCAAGCCCAGAACGGAGAGAAGTCTGTCTCAGTGAGGATACAAGAAGAGAAATGCATGTAGAATGGAAGAACTACTTGCAGCTGAGAGGCTTGGAGGCCAAGACTCTGTGGTTTTGATGTCTACCGTCATCACTTATAAAGTGTCTGGGTTTCAACAGACTGTTGCTTAATTGCCTCACCTATAACGAGCATAAAATGGTTCTCCACAGGACTGTACAGTAACATTTACAAAGGCCAGATATCGTCATACAAATGAAACTGCTGAGAGGGCAAAGCATGAATCTCCGACCGAAGAGTTCTTGAGATCCTGCCAAGCCTGGGTTGCGCTTACAGAATGGGTGACCACCCTTCCTAAGTGTTAAGAGACTTTTATTGGGATGAGGTCACAAGAGCAATGGACAAGCTGCACCAACAATAAAGATCAGGCCTTTGCTAAGTTTACTCAAATATGCTAAAATTACTCCACTCTTGCTTAAAACTTCTATAACAGTGATTCTAAACAGAAATTAAACTACTTTAATTCAAAAAGAGGGGAGATTAACAGAATAAAGGAATAGATTCAAATAGATTGCTGCTTCCTGGATTCACCCGGGAAGAGAACCAAGAATCATTTTGCAAGTTATGATCCAGCTGTACTGGGGGACGGGGGAGTGGTGAGTAAATACTAAAATATTTAACAATATTGAAGTTCTTAAGGGAAACCATAGCAGCTACCAGAGAAAAGAAACTTGTGGGAAGCCAAACATTTTATCTGAGTATCACCACAAAGTAATAATAAACACCAAACGTTAGCTGCTATCTTTGAGTTACATGGATTGGTGACTATTTTGAAAAGGTTCAGTATTTTTGACTGCTTACTAAATCTTACAAAGACATCTTCTGAAGGTGCCAGCACAGAACATAGATTAATCCTGCCTTTTGGCAGATGGTTTTAGAAAATTAAGTATTCGGATGGAAGTGACATATCTGACCTGTATTATTCCGGGTACACCTTTCCCATCAAATTTATTTGTCATCATCATCATCATTATTTTAGCGAGTTACAGAAAAATAGTACAAGTGAACAAAACATATGTGGTGTTGATATTTTCAAGCAGAAATTATTTCCTGACGATCACAAGAAAGGTGGCAGCTTTCTGCTCTAATAAAGTAAAGCATGTTTTCACTCCGCAAAGGTGCTAAGCAACACAACGTAGGGCACTGTCATTCCAAACCCTTGTATCCTAACACTGACACAGGCAGCGGACACTGGTTTTTGGCTAGTCTGATCAAGCTTTTCCAAGAAACTGGTGCACTTCCATTAAACAGTACGAAAGCCTCAAAAACTTTACAGTACTGTCAAGAAAGCAGAAAATTCCCTTGGGGACTTATTCTTTGTGTGAGCCTGATTAGAGCACTTTTCTAAATATTATCAGAGGAGAGAATTTAAAAAATATACTTACGGTCAAGCCTTCACTATTCTTGCCACCAAGTGTATACAAACTGCCATCATTTGGGTCTGGAAGAAATGCTGGCCTAGGATTTAAGCAGCAATTATAAATGATAAAAAATGTACTGTGCTTCTCAGAAAACAGGAAAGCAACTATGGTCAGCTGGCTTTACAAAGAAGTTCATCTGACATTAGATTTTTTACTTTGTATTATCCATTTTCTGAAGTTTCATTTATTAACTGTGAAAATGAAAAAATATTAAGAAGTTTCAGAACTGATATAAGATTAATACTACACTCAAAAATCCAAAGATCCAAACGTGGCAGACAATCACTTGGGTGAAAGCTTTTAAACAACATCTACATGCTTTTAAAATGCCACAGAATTAAAACCAAACCAAATAAACAAACAAAACCAGAGAGCATAAGGAAGGCAAGGAACAATAAGAGAGTTGCCAGAACTAAGTAAATTTGAGAGGTAAAGGCAACCCCCCACCCAAACTACAAAAAACCCCAAACCAACCCCAACATCAAAAACAAACCACAGAAAAGAAAGGATGTTACCACTGACTTCACAGACCAAGTCAAGCCCCAGATTTTCTACAAAATGTGAGATTGCTATGCTGGAGGAACTACTCTGAAGTAACAGCTTGAGGGTTTCATTTGAAGATTCTGGTAGTGGTGGTGGCTGGAGTTTCCTACGCTTCACTATTTTTAGTCTTTTATGTGAAGAGAGTAAGAAATGGAAACCCCAGAGATCACTCCCTAGCTGTTCCTGGCATTTTTCAAAGCTGCTCAATTTAGATTGTGACACAGTTAGCAGCACACTCGATCTCTAAACCTGAGCAAGGGCTTGAGAGAACAGTCTGCAGACAGGATGTTTCTTCTTAGCACTACAAATAAGAGAATTATATGTAGCTAATTATAACCTCTGTATCTGCTCTCTAAACCACCTTAAACTGCCTTACACAAGATACGCAACTTTTCTAGAACATAGATTGTTTTGGTTCAAGTTAAACCAAATTTCAAGATGCCAGTGAAAACTGAACAAGCAGTAAATGAGATAAAGGAAGCAGACTTACTCTTCCACATGTATTGGCACCTGGAGTACCGGATCTGCATAAACAGAAATAGAAAAAGTCATAATACTGGCAATTCAATTCCTTGAACTCACTAGGTACAGGATTAAGTCAGGCCTGCAACAACCTGCTCCTTTCCTTTTTGAAAGGCCGATGCACAGAGCTTCAAAGGTGCCATCTCAGCAGCCTCAACGATCTCCTGGTTGGTTGTGAAACTCGGTTTGTAAAATGGGAAAGTACAAAGCACCTGAGAAGTTTTAAACCTTCTGAAGTTCTTTGCTCAGTTTTATCCACACTACCCCCCAGCTACCCCCGGGAGTAGATTTGGGGAAAACAGCAGCACTGTATTGTATCTTGAGTTTTCTCCTTATTTCTCCCTTGGACAGAGCACACAGCGTCTGTTAGAACTGCCTGTACACGTTAATAAAATCTCTTGCTTCCGATAGATGTGTGTGATGGCTGGGCACTGGCTGCCCAGGAGGCAGCTGACCGTAACTTGCAGCAACTGCTGTCACTGCGCAGGCTTCAACAACCAATTGTACTTAAAACCAAGCTACACATACTGGAAGTTTGCAGATGCTGTGAGAACAGGGGTACAAAAGTACATATCTTGATACTTTTAAATCTGTATTTTATGAAGTTTTGCTACTGTGTGTCTCAGGCAGGTAAGCATATGCTTTCCAGCCAACTCAACATTTAATTTAAAATGCAACATACAAATGGAAAGCCCAGTGCTGCACCTACTGAAGTGAACGGGAAGACTGCCAATGACTTGAAGAACAAGGCTCTGACGCAAGTCAGAAAAAACTTAAGGTCCGCTTCCCTCCAAGATAAAACCTCTGTGATCAGCATGTCACTGAAAAGAACGCAGAAGTCTGCCAAGGGCTACACAAAATCACCTCAAACCTGATTTTTTCACTTGAATAATCTCGCTAAAATTTATCCAAGAATCCACATTACATAAAAATCAAAAGGTTTGGAAACAATCTCACAGCAGTTGGTATTTTGAGTGATCAGAATCACATTTTAGCTTTCATCAACAAAAAAGTTACGAAATAAAACCTGACAATGCTAAATCTGAATCCTTACATACTAAAAGGTAAATTAAGAACAATAATTTGACTTTAATGTAAGGTGATGTAACCTCAAAATTACTATCTGAGGCCTCAAAAAATCCTGAATCATGGGATTTTCAATCCTGATGCCAAACCCACAAAAGTTCCCTGATTTGTAAGACATACTGCACAATTTCCAAGACAAACGTGTGTGCTTATTTAGGAGTATATTGGCAGGAAGTAACTCAGAAGTCAAGAGGATGGAAGGCATCTTCATTTCTGCAAGGCAAATCAAACCACGACACCAGAATAAGCCTGAGTAAGAAGATAAAAGATGACCACGCAAACAGATACTGTTTTTTCACCTGTTCCGTCTCCATGCAACCATCATGATGCTACAGGAAGGAAGTAAGAACAAAAACAATGATGTTTTGAGAGCCTTTCATTGGGAAACTGGCACAGATTCTGGACAGCTTGAGTGTACTGTAATATTTGCAGAGCTAAGCAAGACAAGAACAAGAAATTCAGGGCTCATTACACAGGTCTTACAAAGGCTCTACCACTCTGCAGTATATTGCACCACACGAACTGCTGGGGTTGATGATAACAGCCTGGGAGCACGTCCCGGTGTTTTTATATAACAGGTTAAAAAAACATAAGAAACTCCTGCCCAAAGAGATCTCTAGCAGCAAAGCAGCTGAAAACAGTAGTCACCAAAAGACACACATATAATATCAGAGACAGAAAGAAAGCACAATATAAGGAATAACTAGTACTATCTGAATCAAGTTTCAGATTTTCTAACTGCACTGTTGCTGACACAACACAAGAAGCACTCTACCGTAGAACAGGACAGAATGTGATTTCCTTAAACATATTAGTATGTCAGGTTTGTTTGGTTTTTTTTTTCAAAGAATGCTCAGGAAAACCTGAACAATTACAAGAAATTTCAAAAGGTAAATTATGTTTTCTAGCAACTGATCCTGGTTTGTCCATGACATTTGCAGGAGAGTCTGGTTAGTAATGCTTTCCTATACCTCCCTCTCTTCCCCCAAAATACAGTGAATAATAATAATAATACAGTACAGCATTTGTGGACTAATAATTTCATTTAATTTTCTAAGACTGGGCAATCTACTTGTACAAAAAAAAAGTGTTCCACTCTGCTCCAACTATCTCAAAGGTCCGAGAAATGTTGCATGATTTTATTGACCACATAGCACCATAAGTGAAAGAACACAGATATATATACGCAATATTTACTTGCATTAAGCTTTTACCCCCAAGCTTGTATTTCTAAAAGCTGTTGGAAAAATGTCACTTATAACAATTTAATCAACAAATGTACCCTTACACTTTAATAAACAATGCCAGAAATCCCATGAATGTCTCTTCAACTCCGGTAGTGAGTTTTTCTGAAGCACTCTTGTATATCAGAAGACACGAATGAAAGCCTTATGACAAGTTCCAAGCTGTTCAGCGTGTGCTGTACAGAAGCATCATGCTCATGAGAAAGTCCTTAAACTTTTCTTTAGTATCATGTCTTCAATATCAAGAACAACAGTGCTTCAACAGAAGTGAAAAAAACCCTGATTTTACTTGTTTTCTCAGTAACTGAAATTTGATTTACTAACAATGATAAAAAAGAGGTAGATGGAACAGATTAAGACGTTATTACAAAACAGCAGGAAACATTTCTAGTACTTACTGGCATATGAACCAAAACACTGATTATTCTGATGGTTCCTGCAACATTTAAGTGTTGTATATGAACTGTTAGAAAGCATTTAGTATCAATATCTGACTCATTTCCATGCATGAGCCTATTCACAATGAGTGAACACAAACTGAAGGAATAGTTTATTTTCTGAAATAAAATAAACCTGGACCATCCACCTGGAAAGACGGGATGTGGAGAGCCATTTCTCTACATTTTTTAGCTACTGGGGTGATGTAAATTTTCTCATTTTCTTAACACTTTCATGATCTTGAACTAAGGTTGTAGCTATGCGAAGATACTTTGAAGACAGACAATGAACTCTTCACATTCACTTTCATGTGGTTTGGGACATATTCCAACTTTATTTCAAAGTTTGTTTTGAAATAAGAACTCGCTCTGAGATAAAAAAGAGAATCTTGAGTTTAATTTATTGTTATCAGGTCTTACAATAGTTTTCACATGCTTGAATACAGACTGGTAAAAGAATGAGTCGTGTTATAACCGCATATAACCTTTTGCTCCACAATGGGTCAAACGGAAAAAGTTCTTGCAAAAGTCAGAGAACTGAGGCCTTCTCTTCTCCTCAGCAGCTCAGCACTCAAGCGTTAACACGCTGAGACTGGAATCACGTAATCCTGCTTTCAAAATTTCCCTGAACTGCAGTTCCCTGTAATTAGGTAAGTCATTCTAATAGGCCCGATCTGTTCCAATACCAACAACAGCGATAACAACCACTGAACAAAGCAGTAAGTATTCTGTATTGGAACAAAAACTTTACAGAGAAAATGTGATAAAACTGTGGAGCCTCTCCCTTAAGCCTCCATTCCCTGTAGCAGAGGAAAAGCCAACTTCCTGCTACATCCCACATAAAGCTCTTGGTATGACAGCCTGCCCAAAAGCCTTCCACTTTCTAGACTAAGAAAACAAAGGTGTTAAAACAACTATGGAGTTGTTGCAGGGGTGAGTTAGGAAGCAGGACACCATCCTGTAAATATCTCCAGTGCTGGAGGGAAGATCGAGTTCTCTATAGTTACTTCCATGGGTGTCCAATTGGTTTTCCTGCAGCCTCCACTAAGGCAGAGCATGGTACCGATTCCTACATTAAAATCCTACAATTCAGTACACGCTAGCTTTAGCTTTCTGATCTGGTAATACACACCTGTGTGTAAACAAGCACATGCACACACTATTAGTAAAATTACTGCCACTGACAGTCTTCATTAAATTAGTTCAGCAAAGCATATTAATGCCCACAAGCACAGGGAGTTCAAGAGCATCAGTAGAACAGAAATGCCATTAAGACGACTGCTGATACCTCTCCTTGTCATTGTGGGACTTAAAAGAGTTATCCTGTAAGAACTGAAAAGCTTTCATTTTTACAAGGTAATAAAAAGATTTGTAAAATAACTGTGTCAAGAAAAAAAGAATGAAAATTACATTGATCCTAGACTATAAAGATTTATCCTAGAACTCTAAGAGTTTATTCACAAGTACAGCAGTTATTAGAAACCTGTTAACATAATGACTGCCCAGTAATTTAGTATATTACTGGGCTCAGTTACGCTTCCCTGAAATTAAGATTTTTGACCTAGCAGCAGGCAGTTGTCCCAATACAGTTCTGATTGCATCATGGACTCGGTGATCTTAAAGGTCCTTTCCAACCAAAACGATTCTATGATTCTACAGCCAGAAAATATTTGTGCCTGTATCGTTTGCTTGTGAGTGGGCAGAAGTATGCGACACATTTCAGATTATTCTGAAACAATTCTAACCCATATTTTGCATACATATATGGAAAAAAGCCATATATACAACTTTTGAAACTACAACCATACTGCTAAATATAAAGCATTTGACTTTTCTCCATATTTCACAAACACATGATAAGATAAAATTTGCCCTTTGACCAAAACCCAAGTCTTTTTTAATGCACAAGACAGAGTTGCACATTTTCATCACTATAACATGCCCTTAGGTAGAACACACAAAACCAATGACTGAAAAGGAGAAGTGGGAGATTCTGAAATAGCAAATGAGTAAGTTGCTGCCCCACTGGAATGAGCTGGAAAAAACGGTTTCCTGACCTGAGGCCCTACCATAAGATTTGGGCTAACGGGCCAATTTAAAATCGTGGCATCCTCGCCTGCTGTTGCAATGACAGTAGATGAGGTTAGAGATACCAACAAAAGATCCTCTGGAATTTGCTGAAAAGAGTACTGGCTACAGTTGTTTTGTTTTGACAATCCTTATTGATTTACAGCTATACACAAAGATATTGCTTCTTGCCTGGGAATAAGCACTGTTTAATTAGAGCAGGACCTACAGATCTCAGATTTGCCCTTTAGAACCTACATACTGCATACCATTAACAGGTACAGTCCTTATATCTTTGTCTTATTCTGACTAGTCCACTGAAGTCCATAGGTTATGAGTAAGGTATGAGAAATCAAAACCTTTTAAATTGATTGTGGGCCATGTTCTTTTCTGATTGCTACAGAGAACTGAAGATCATAACAAAATTTCTGCTGGCTCTAAATCTAGACCCAAATCTGTATATATTATGTGTTCTTCTGGCAAATTACTTCGAATTAGTTCTCAGGGGGAAAGCTTTTAAGGAGCTGGTGAATGAAAAGACAGAGATCACTTTGAACAGTACAGAAGGACACAGAGAACTGTCAGAAGAACAGAGAAATACTCTGTCCAATAGTACAGTCTGAAACACAAAGACGTACAGGATGATTTTTACAAAGATGTGAGGGAACAGGACAGTCTTAAAATCACATTCTTAAAGCTCACACTGAAATCAGAATTGTGAATATAAAGTCTGACATTAAGGAGAAAAGCATTCTCCAGATTCCATCTTGCCAACAGGTTTCTCATCACCATCCCTGTCACTGTCTACTTTCTCACCTGCCTGTAAAAGCCAGCCCACAGTGCTGCGCCCCTGTACCTTTCAAAGAGATCTATAGGAAATGACAGAAGTTGTTTCCTTTCCAGCAATTTTGGGGAAGAGATTTCATCCTAAGTAATCTTACTGAGGATGCTCACTAAGTATCTTCCTAGTGGCAAGTGCAGAAAACATGGGAGCCTATCACGGTGTCACTTAGAACTGACAGCTCCTTTTATTGATCAGAGATGGCATTAAGAGCCTTACCGAGTCTCTGATCTTAAGTCCTGCCACACCCTTTCAATACCCTTTCAAACAAGTGCCCTTCAATACAACGTGTTTTTGTAGGGCCACAGCAGGAGCAAAGGTGTCTCTCAGAAATCTGGGGGGAGGAGTGTGGGTTCTTTCTATTCACTTTCCAACCACATTCCAGCTTTCCACAGCCCAGAGAATGAGCGGCTTCAGTTACCTGGCCACTGAAAAATCCCGAGAGCTCTCAGATAGCAGGACCCATCGAAGCCAACAGGAAATGAAGGTATTAAACGCTGTCAACAAACAGGTCCACAATCTCCCTACCTATAACTGCAGGGAATGCAGCTTTATTTCTGAACTACTGGACAGTCCTATTACTCACTGACCCATTTTTTTGCCTGCTTTATGGGGAGCACAAGTATTCAGACTTAGCAGCACTACATGAAGGCAGGAAACCCAAACATATCGTGGTGATAACCACTGGCTCATTTACTCTGCATACCTAAGATAAGTTTCAGTGCTGAATTAAAACAAACCACACATGGCAAGGTTTTCATGTTTGTTTAAGTACTGCCTGATAATGAACACCGCCTTGTTTCTTTCCCCAGTGAAAATAAAATGTATATGAATTGCCTTTTGTTAAACACCTTGCTGCTTAAGTGCACTAATAAAATGTTTTCTTCCTGATGAATGCCTCTGCAGCACTTCAGGTGACCTCCACAACTTCTCAAAGCACGTGCACTACAACACATGGTTCATTGTCTGATAATCAGGGTAAAATGGCAACTGCAAGAACACTGCAATGCATGCAACATCCCACTGGGTAATTCTCCATAACAATACAAGCATACTGTTGACAGAGAGAGTGCACCCAACAACCGTGTTTATCCACTAATATTAATAGTGAATTCTGCACTATTAAATCTCTCCAGGGATTTAGCACAGCAAGATGGTAAGGACTTCACGGGCTATTACTTTCCAAAACTGTTGCATCTTTGTGGGGCTTCCCACCCACAGAGTGACCACCAACAAATGCAGTTTTGCAAAAATAAATAAAACCCCTTCAATTACAAATTAATTTGCCAATTTATATGTACAGGCCCTTGTTCCATGTACACTTAACTAAGTTAACTCATGAAGCATCTTGTAACAATGATAACTACCACTAATTTTTTTTCATTGACCCTTGTCTGTTGTTCAGTTTCACAGAAATAAATTAATGGGCAATAAGTGCTTTGCAGAAAGCAAGTGAACGTACCTCATGTATATAAGATGCAGAATAATACATAGTTAGCGACAGCAAGAAAAAAAGAAGTCCTATAAAACGAAATTATCCAGTCTGGCAGTTCTACTGTACCAACAATAGTTTTGCAACAATTCTTTTTTTAAACAAGGGAAGTTCCTTGAGCAATACATTCTGACCAAGATCCTTTTCATTACCAAAGTGCCCCCATTTCTTCCTCAAAAAACCTCTTGCCACTTACTAAGTCTGGCTGCAAACAAATGTCAGTTACAATACACATCTAGGATAGGGCTATGGAGTGTATGCTCATGGCAGTTGAATGACAAGCAAAAACCAGCAAGCTTCTCTTAACACCGCGGTAGCCTATAGCAACAATAACGGAGGAGGCTGATAACATTTTTATTCAAGCCCGTTCAGGGAAAGAAGAGATCTAAATTTAAAGAGGAGACGGGAGAAAATGTAATCGCACCTATGAACCAAGATCCTTCAAGAAAATACTTGCTCACCCCTTTTTACTCCAAGAGGAGCTAAAAAAGCGTTCTTTGCTCCTTTATGCACTTAACTTTTTGTCTGGTAGATTTGCATTCAAACATGAACGGCTTCACAAATAAGAACAACTGGTTTGTACTGCAGACATCACATGCACAATCCATTTCCTACCATTTCAGCTCACCTACTAAACTGACATCAGATTTAAAAATAGAGGACAGAATGATGCAATCACGGTGACTCCTTTCCATTTGACCTGCTCTCTAATTTATTTCCCAAAGTGAAGAGAAAGTGCTACTATCACTTCTACCATACGTAATGAGAGTCCCACTAAAACAAATTTGTATTAAATATTGAATGTTTCATGAAGACAGAAAGAGCTACCTCTGCTCAGTAATTAAAATTACAAAGTCACTTCCAGTCACTGAGCAATGTTAAATTTCTTTAGACAAGTGCAGTTCTTTTATTTAAAAAAAACCTGTGCTGTCCCTAAACATCTATTACAGAAAAAAAGACCTGAGGTTTGCACGATATCCACTGCACCAGTGAATGTAGGGTATTCCAGAGACAGAATCATGCAAAACCTTTGCACCAGTTCCACCAGCTGACACTCATTTGACATCTGTTCTGTTCTATGCTTGCTTATATTGCACTCATTCCCATAAAACATGATACCTACCAATTATACCACTACAGCTTAAACATTCTGGCAAAAAAAAAAATCCACATAAAACTGGAAAAGATCTGCAAGTGAAAATATGAAGATGAACGTGACTCCAGATACACTGTAGCTTAATTCTGGAGCAAGAGCAAAAATAAGAAAGAAAAGAAAGTATTGACCAGGCCCTACAAACAGTTTGAATTATCAATTGATTTGACTGTTACTGCTGCTCCTGAGTAGAGGGCATTAGGATACCTCCTGCTCACCTTCTTTTAAAGTCCACTTGATTGCTCCCGTCCTCTTGCTGACAGCATGCAAACTTCCATCAAGAGTTGAAACAAACAACAGTGTTTCTGGCACAGTTACTGAGCTGGTGTTCTGGAAAAGAAAAACCCATACACTGAATGTAATTATTTACTACAGAGTTTACTTGTAACTGTCACACAGTCCATTGCCTAGAACACCATCTTTCTTTTTAATCACACAGACTGGACAACTTTCTTGTCCCTTTGAATTCAGAGATTTTCATTTTCTTCCCCCTTGTCACTGCTATGGAACTGCTTACTCTGCTAAGCCCCCCTTAGAGACAAACTGGGAGATGCTTTAAATGAATAATCTATCTACAACTCAACCTCAAATTTTCGATTTTTTAATAAAAATCTTCTTGTACCAAAGTTAGGAGAAACCAGAGATAGACCTGATCTAGGAAAGAATTGATACAAAGACTATGCAATAAGATAGCTAGGGTAAGGAACTTGAAAGCAGCTCAGAGAACCTAAGTGTTAATGTTAAAGCCATGCTAGTACCAAGTAAACAGAACGTTCTTTTGCCAAGGTTTAGTCCCCTAGAGATGAAAAGATATTGGCTGAGTAGAACATGGATAAATAAAACTGAAAGGTGATCAATATTCTATGGGGCTGACTGCGGCTGAGAGACAGGCTGGAGCTGCAAGCATGTAGGCTGTCTCTGAGCAATGGCAAAATATTTAGGATAGATGCAGCTTAAAGGCTAGAGGAGATTCACGTGCTGTTAAGCCTCTTAATTGTGTTTTTATACCTCATGTCTCCCAACACTGTGTTTCTGCAGCAGATAACAAATAACTATAAGAAAGTCCATATGTATTAACACATCCACACACATCTCCTAGAAAGCAGCTGCAGGATTCAAACTCCCATTTGACATTCTAACCATTCCGCCACGTCACTCTGTATTTATACGTATGGCTACGGAGCTGTTTGGTGCCTGCTGTTACTCCTATAGTACAAGCAGCTTTTAAGTCTGGCTATTGCACAGCATGTGATTTTATTAAAAGGGCATCATACAAACATCAAGGACTCAGAACTACGTAGTTATTGCGGGAACGGTGAGGCTAAGTCCATGGTGTTTCATCACACAAAGGAGAAAAAACGTGTTAATTTAATGCCTACTCTTCTCTTCCTACCTAAAGGTGATCCCATATGCTCTACGACTGACCTGTTTCCATTTACCAAGTCTCAAGTTATCGCTCAAGTAACCTGTCATTTGTAGACTGTATCTGCATTGCTCATCTGTGTGCCACCTGCCATGTTTCAGAAGTTTCACAGTGTCTCCATTTAGCCCACACCCAGGGCTAAACAGTAACAGGTTGTTCTACCACCCAAGACCCTCCCCAGCTGAGAAAGGGAACTGGGAAAAGGAGGGAGGCTCACGGGTTGAGATGTAAACAGATTTAATAAAATAAGAGAACCAATATCAACACTAATACAAAAGACACAAAATTGTACTGAGCTCATGGAGTGGTGGCAAGTCCCTCCAGGGATAGTAACCACTGAGAAGAGAGCAGAAGGAGGGAGATATAAGCAGAGCAAAGAGCTCCCCCCTCCCCACAAGCCTTCCCATTTATAGTGAACCTGACGTTGATGTTATAGGATACACCTGTGGGCCAGCCTGGGGCAGCTGCCCTGGCTTACTGCTAATGGCCTTGATCACCATGGCTGGCCACAAACTGAAACAAAATGGAACAGAAAATTGATTCTATAAATTTTATCCCTGCAAAACCAGGACACACAGTCAAATATAATTGTTAACCTACCACAGTTCATGAAATGCAAGTGTATGCTTTTTACACAATTAGTAACAACTTCAATGACTTAAATTGTAAAAAACAATTATCTATCATGTTAGAATTACTGCAAAGCAAAATATACAATTGCCAAATTAAAACACATGGATATAGGAGTAACTTTCTTTGGAAAACTATACACTATCAGTGCAACTCAACTAAAGCGTTGAGGTAAAGCACAAAGCTAAAAGAATTATATCATAAAGTAGTAACTAGCCAACTTTCAGGTCACACAAATATTATACATGCTTCTTTCCAATGATAATGAAAACAGCTGGAGGGGACAACCGTAAAACACAGTGCAGAAAAAATAAAAGTACAAATCAACAATACACAAACCACAGATCAGAAATAACTGCTGGAGATCCAGAAAAAAGATATATCTTAAGACATAAATATAATTTTAATTATCTGATGTAGTTAAATTATGCAGGCTGCACAGACATCTGCACTTAAATAAAATATTTACAGCTGCATCTGGAATCAAACTTTGCAGTGTTTTTTCAAACTGGGACATTGAGTAACAGTTCCTCTCATGTTGCACTATAAAATGTGCAGCCTGAGATGTTACTAATCAGAACTGAACTTAAGAGTATCTTTCTACTTACTCCTAATTAACCCTTGTGCAGTAACATTTTGAACTTATATATTAATTTTCACTTGAAGATCTCAACACATTTTACAAAAAAAAACCCAAACAAACAATTCTGGTTAACAGTGATTCATGTTAGGTAAGGAATTTCTTCCTCCTATACACAAAAATGTTGAAAAGCCAGTTTACTTTTAAGCTAATACATACTTAATGCACAAAAATACATACATATCTATTTCCAGGCTCTTGTTTTAGATAAGATGTAACAGTTATTTAATTTCTTTAAGTATTACCTGAGCAGCTTTGTAATAAACGAAATAACTTGAAAGCCTCAGTTGCATAAAGCTGTCTGGAGGGCTCTGGGCTTACAAAATAAAAACAAAACAAAAAATATGAACCACAGATACTGAATGAATATTCTAGCTCTGAATTTCAACTAATTGCACAAACCAACCATGCCCGTCAGGTTAACTGCATTTAATTAACCATCATTCTCAACTGCCAGACATTGCCAAACATCAGACAGCAGGCAGCCGTTTAAAGCACACACTACATACCTGTGCCAGTTCAAAGAAGAAATCACAATGAACTGCAACATTTGAACAACTTCTTATAAACTGTTTTTTACTTAGACTTTTGACAAGCACTTTTCAGCTTTCTCATACTAAGCAAATGTGTATTTTCACTGCAGCTGTATTCACAAAAAAACCCTATTCCTGAGAATTTAATTCCTCTTCCATCAGATTCACAGGTAAGGCAGAAAACATTTTTAGGCAATATTTCAATACAACAATGTATACAGTATAAATCCTGTACATTATACACCACCGGGAACACAAGAAATACCTGCTTCTTCATGAAGACCTATCTACCCTAAACCTGCTCCATGAACAAGAACATTTAATTTAAAAGACTGGAATGACTCTGTTTTCTATCAAAAATCATCCATTATCCAAACTGATCATTTTAGTTAACAAATACAGTGAAACTGCATCTAGAGTGAAACACAGTAAGTTGAGCAAGAACATACAACTGTTAAAGGCAGGAAGTGAAAATTATTAAAGTTCCTTTAAATAGCAGGTGGGAATTTGACACCCAGAATGTAATGACATTTAGTTGCAAATAAGATATAACATAGAGCAAATCTACCACATCTTCCATGCATGCAGGCTAAGACTGTTTTTCTAGGCTACTTTTTACTCTCTGCACAAGTTTTTCTTATCTTTTCTTATCTTACAGAATCAGTATATTCTCCACAAAGCATGCCCTCTTCCTGTCTTCTTACTGAGAAGCGAATAAAGCATGTACCATCTTCACAACAAATGTGCCTGTAAAATAATCGCCGTGATTATGGTTGGGTATCAAGTATCAGTAATATATAGTATATAGAACACTACTTGTTGTAGATATGTAGATTCAACATTTTCTTATTTAACATTTGAGTATCTATTTGTTGTGGCATCAAGGCTATAGAAATTATGGAATTAAATGTGAGCTCTGAAACTCCCTTAAAAACATCACTAACCAATATTGTCTTCCAGATTATGGACATTTTAGAAGGTTGCTAGCACTTGGGATCGAATAGAAAGTACTAACGTGCAAAAAGTTCCTCTGCACATTCTGCAGTCACGGGAGTAAGAAAACTTTTTCCATCCACCTGCCCTCCAGATCACTTACAAGCTGAACACAACAAAGAAAGGAAACCATAGCTGAAGAAGCTATTTGCAAGTTTCTGTTGAAAACCAGATGAACACCTGAATGTTGCCCACAGGCAGAATGACCTAGAAACTTCTCAGATATGACCAAGATCATGAAATTACAGTAGCTTTTGTTTAAGCTTTTCAGTGTGGTATCCTTGGTTTGGGGGAAAAAGTGCTACTCCCATCTACCATTCTTAATAGTGCCTACCCCCGCTCTGTGGTTAACAGGGAGATGGGAACTCTTCCTGGGATGGCAAAGCACCAGGGGAACAGAAGGGAACGGTACTCTGAGAGGCTTTTAGGTCTATCGAGCCAGAGAAATCACCTTATCTGCAGAGGGCTCTAGGGCCATTTCTGCTTGCTGCCCAAGGAGTTTCACAGGGAGTGAAATCAGCACGGAGGCACACAGATTCCACTGACAAAGGGATGCTGCCGCACGCACACACCTCTTCCCTTCAAAACACAGTTAGGCAGCATCACTGCTCCTGCTAAGCTCACGTTCTCCGTTCTAACTGGCTTTGTCTTAATGCCACTTTCTTCTAATGCTTTCCTTCGCCTCCCCCGTAAGTGTGTGTTTAGGTGTTACTGCTTTTGAAGGGCTTTCTTATATTTAGCCATCAAAGGTGCATTGATGTGGTCATTGCAATGCTGTGTGTCAAAGATACCATCTTCTTTGGGTGAAAGACCGAATATAGGGCAAATTTCATCATTTCTTCCTTTAAAGTTGTATTTGCACACAGATAAAATACATAAAATACCATTTATTAAGAATCTTCCATTCACTCATACTTTTCAAAGCATATGATATCATGCAGTTGAGATTAACCAGCTGAGTAATACACTGACACTGCTGAAGCTTATGACCTAAATTTAAAAAAAAACAGATCAGTCCATAGAACACTGCAATGCAATATTGCTAATTTGTTTTGACCAACAGCAATGACTTGGAGAAAAGGCTAGGTAGTTATTATAACAGTATGGAAAGAAATTTTTTTTATTTCAAATTGCATAAAACAGTAGATGTAAATGAACACATTATTTAAATAATTATCTGTATTTCACCCATTCACAAATAAAAAAACACTTTCACTTGATTTTATTAGTGAGTTTTATCAGTGGCTAGAGACTGCTGTATCAAGGTTGCAGATACTCAACAGACTTTATTTTGAACACAAAGCTTTGTAATTAATTGATGAATGGACTAATTAAAGCCTGGAATTAGCACTGTTATGAAAATTATAAAAACCTGTATGTACAAGCCAAACTTGTTTTCATTTTTGTGTGAAGTATCTAAAGCATTCTCCACCTCCAAAAACATCATAACCTCAGTCCCGGGACAGACCCTTTACAAATACTGGTACACACAGACATTGTCCTCCCCGCAGGGGTGGGGTCCCAACTGCTGTGATGCAATGCACATTCTTGGAATAGATTTTTATTTCATACTGCAGTTTTATTTCTGAGGAAATACAACAATTGAATACAAGAAAAATACGGCAGGACATGAATCAGCTGAGCAAAAAGAACTTAATTTATTGAACATAGAAAATGAGACAGAAGGAAAATCTGGTTTGGGGTGTCTATTCTTTTAAATGAAACTGCAATAATGTCTATTTTAACAACTACACTCTTTGGAATTCAGTGAGAGCTTCTACTGCCTTGACAGGCTGTACTCATAACATCACTGTTGGGGTGGAAGAGTTTTAAGTAAAGGATTTACAATATTTTGAAATTATCTGAGGACTGCTTTAGAATTAATTTTAATAATTTAATTCAAATCACAATTTTTAATAACTTTCAAGCTCTCACTGAGTTAAAACTTTGACAAATAGTCTAAAGTGCTGACTGCTAATAATCCATAACAGCCTAAAATTTGGGACCAAATAAAAACCAGCCTTTTTAAGCTAGAATATAAATATTCTATCTAATAGAAATAGCATTTTATAAATAGAAATAGAAATGCACTTTATGTCTACTATAAAGTGCATTTCTTAACCCTAGTAACAGTCTTCCCCCCGGTCCTGATCTACCACATCTATAGCTACAATGTTTTAGAAATCAAAGTAACAAAATGACTCAAAACAATTCTGAAGGACCCGCGGAGTCAAACGAAGGTCAGCGAAAGCTGCAGAACACGTTCTGGTGTGTTTGTATATGTCTATGGTGAAGTTCAGTGTCAAAGATGATATTATCTTCATTCACCACAACATTTCAAATTTTTGTAAGGTTTAGCAGAGCAACGCCCTATTTTGTTTTATTGTGTTAGAAGAAAACAGTTCCCCACAGGAATAATTTCTTCCACTAATTTATCTGCTTAAAAGCAGTACTTTTGAAATGCAGGTCACCAAGTATGCACAAATCCCACTGAAGTCAGCGGAAACAGGAGATAGAAAGAAAACCGGGCCACCCCGTTCCTTGAGGTTATCGTTCTGTAACCTAGAAATATGTTTTCCTGTGGGGGTGACACCACAAGAGGTTCTTCAAATATGAATAAAGAACAGGAAAACACTTCATAGTGACCTGGATGTGTGATGGTGTGTTGCGGACTCCGAGAAGTGTTACTGATTTCATAGAAATAATTGAGTGCTCACTAGTAAACAAATCACAGTGCCATGTGTTACCAGGTAATAATTTTCTCTTTTCTGAGGATTAAGTAGGAATACACATGCACCGAACTTAATTTGTAAGGTCTGATGTATGATAAAGGATGGATGCTTTGCTAACCGTAATTTACATCCTCAGAATTTCTTTGGTAACACCTGGCTTACCAAACAAAAAAGTTGACAAGATATATAATCACTCAAGGAAAAACTCCTACATTCCTCACTCTGTAATTAGCTTAATATACACCAGGCTGTACATGTGCATTTGACTAAAAAACTATTAAAAAACAACTTGAGCATTAACAGCACCAGACACTTTCCTCACAAAAAGAGAAGGCCTATACCATAATTTATGTTACTGGAACCACAATTGGTAACATAATAAGGATGCAAAGTGAAATATTTTTAAACATTAGAGCAGGCTACAAGTAATTGGCATAGTCACCACAGACAGCCTATGATTCACCACGCTGGTTTTGACAGCTATCCTCTAATTACATTGCCAGGCTAGAGGCTAAAACTCACTATGCATGATAAAACCACGCCATGGAGAAACTTTGTAAAATTCAGTAAACTACTGGGAGGGAGTTTCTCAGTATAACTAATAGTGAAGTTAACATATGAAAGCAAACTGAAAAAAAATAAATTATATCTTCTTTAGAAAGTGAAATCAAACCTACAGATCTTTTAATCTTAAACTAAATTCCAACACGTCTTTGTCAGCTATTTCTACTCAACACTGCAACCCAGTTCCAGCAACTTGTCATTCATACGCCCATCCATCCTGCAACAGGGAAAAGTGAGAACTACGGGAGGTCTGCTCCAGCCATCCTCTGACCTGACTGAACTCTGAGTGGTGCTCTACACCACAAACTCCCAGCTAGGTTTTCAGACTTGGGTCACTCTGCAAAACCAAAACTTACTATAACATTCACAAGAACACCAGCAACCAAAATGAGTAGAAGGGCACAGTTACACACATGAATTTACACGCCAGGACAGAGCTGTCCATGATAATTTTAGGTGTGCAAGACGAGTCTGAATTCCCCCCCCCCCAAAAACATGCAACCAAGGAGAACTGCAATGCAAATAAAACACATATGTTAATTAACATAGTAATTGAAGATGTCCTCTTTAAAACCTTCTGCTGTCTCACATAGGTTTTCTTGTCTATCAGTTAACTGGCCAAAGACCTCACGGTGAGATAAACAGCGCGTTAGAAGAACAGACACCTGGCTGAGGCTGGGGTTTTCCCATGTCGAGAACAGCCCGCACGTGCTGCCTGCGCACACCGTGCAACAGCACTGAAACCAGTCCCGCAGCTGCGGGAGGGAACAGACCCATGTTCTAAACACCACTTTAATCCCGGAGAGGTCGTTATTTTTGAGTTGCACTGACTCCATGTTAAAAGAGAAACAGGCACAGTTTGGAATGTCCGTGGCTCACAAAAACAAGGGGTTTTTTCAAACTACAGAGAGCTGGCTGTAAATCATTACTGTATAATATTTACAGCGACTGATCATTCACTGATAGCTCTACTGCATTCCCCATTGCTGTATCTGACATGTCACCCTTCTATAATGTGTTTCCATATGTCGCTAGGGCAATTCCAAGAGCTATACAGTGTGTCACCTAAATAATAAGAGACAGCATTTCATCTTATAAAGAAAAGACAGGAAAGGAAGCCCTCGTGTGAACATATAAATTGTAGGAAAGCAATATTAGAGTTGGGATATAAAGTAACACAGAATACCTTTATCAGAGAAAGAATATACAGAGCAGCAGATCATCATCAGTACTCCTAAAAGATATGTATAGAAAACACAATCTGCACAAACCTCTAGATAATCTCAGGTTTTTTGCGTTACCTCAACACCAAGAATTGTACAACAGTCTTTTTCGTGGGAATTTATACTGAAGTGACATTAGTAGTTCTAAATAAGCCTTCCCAGTTAAACGGGTTAATCACAGGTGAGATGACTGGTACTAAGTTCAGAGAAATAAAAACTAGTTCTGAAAAGGGACTGAAGTACATAATAGATTTCAACTTGGAAGTCACGGTGGGGACTACAGCTGGCAGAGCAAAAAGACTAGGGTAAGGGCCGAGAAAAGAAACAGAGAAATGGAGAACGTGAGATCAGATACTGATCCGAGGTAAGATGGCAGTGCAGGGAGACCAAGAAGAGAGAGAAATCTAGAGGGGGAAAAAGGGGCAAATTCTACCAGGGCCCAAGTCTAGGTTTTTGTGACTATGCAAGTAAAATTATACAGAACTTAGTAATAATCTGTTGATTTGAAAAGTATTTTTAGTATTTAAAAATACTTCTTAGTATTGTTATTGAGTACTATTTTTAAAACTTGATGAGTTGCAAATGAGTGTTTTCCTTGCAAAATCTGAACCCCAAATCTGTCAGGACCCTGAAGAGATCTCAGTCCAACTTTATAGTCCAGACTACGATGAAAACAACATTACAACTCTACAACAAAGATTTTAAAGTGATTTTTGTTGTCAGCCTGCATTTAATTTTTTCCAGTTTCCTAATGAAATAACAACACTAGGTATGCTACACAGCTTCACTGCTAAATGTGTTTACTTTTAAAGAAGGGGAGTGGAGCTATTATATCCCGGTGAAAAACAAAGCCTTCAGCTTTGCTTAACCTGAACTATAACCCCATATATTGCACCAGCATTTTCAGGTAACAATGAACAATCCATCAAAGAACATAACCTAAAACTTTCCTCTGTTCCACTTCAGTATAATGGAAACAGTAAATGCCAGCTGGCCTTCTCGTTGTCTCCTGATACTGAGAATTTACAAAGAGCACCTTTCAGAATGGAATTTTTGAAGACTTCATTTTCCATCTCAGTACACACATAGTAGACAGCACCCATTTTAAAGTACA
Source organism: Nyctibius grandis (assembly GCF_013368605.1). NCBI lineage: Eukaryota > Metazoa > Chordata > Aves > Nyctibiiformes > Nyctibiidae > Nyctibius > Nyctibius grandis. The sequence continues at coordinate 9,675,232 of NC_090672.1, forward strand.
CTGTTTAAAATTATTACCTCCATACAAATAATCTGCTCAGCATTCCATCTGCTTTGCACCAGTGTCACTATTCCCTGTCCTTTTATTGCTCCACAGAATACCTTCTAACCAATCTGGCTATTTCCTAAGAGGTTTTGTAGGGCAGTGACTTGTGCACTTTGTTTTTCACCTTTGAATTTAGAATTGTAGTCTCTTGTGGACACCAACCATATGAACAGTTAGTGCATATTGCTATCTTTGCTCTGGAAACAGAATGATTAAAACGCCGTAAGACGGTGCACAACAACCTTCCAAGGGCATGTAGCTAATCGTTTGTATTTGGATATCAACATATATACAAAGTGTTTTTTTTCCAGAAGGAAAACAAGGCCCCCCCCCTTAGGAGGTTTTGAAGGGATAGGGCAAAGATCTCCTAGCATGTCTCACTAGTTCCTCTATCCACCTACATAGTTTCAGCTTCCAAAAGTTTCTTTGTCCTACCTTCATCAATCACTTTACAGTAAATTAACTGTATTTTTATATTTCAAGGATTATTGTATATGCTACACGTTCGGGTTCGGTGCAACAACGTACGGCACAGCAGCAGGTACACGGCTGCTGAGCTGGATCGGGCTGGCACCCCGCAGCCCGGCACCCCGCAGCCTGCGCACACAGACGGGCGCACGGCACTAGCGGCAGTAAAACGGGCCGTGTGTTGGCCTCCCAAACACCGCCGACGCGGCGGGCGGCGGCACCTACGGCAACTTGCGGCGAAGCCCCGGCAGGAGCCGACCGGGGCGTCCGTGCGCCCGCCCCCGGCTCCGCTCCCTGCGGGCGGGGGGCCCGGCCTGCTCGGGGCGAGGCCTCCCCTGGCCCTCACCGCCTCGGCTGCCCCGGGCGAGCCATGCCCACCCTCCCCCGCCGCGGCCGGGCCGGGGGGCACCGCCGCTGTCCCTGCCCTGCTCTCCCCGCCGGCCCCCCGCACCGCGCGGGGCAGCCCCCCGCCGCCCCAGGCCCAGCGGGCAGGCTCAGCCCGGGCCGCGCCTCGCTTACCCCGGGCCTCGGCGAGAGCAGCACCAGCAGCGCGCCCAGGCTGAGGAGGAGGCGGCGGAGCGGCTCCATGGCTGCCACCCGCGGGGGCGCCCGGCCGGCTCCCCCCGCCCCGGCTGCCGGCCGCGGCGTGTCCGGCGCTCCCCGCGCGGCGGGGCGGGGCCGCCCGGCCCGGGACACCGACGTCAGCCGCGGGCGGCCCCGCCCGCCCCCAGGTACTGCCCGGTTCGCCGCCGCCGCGGCCGGGAAGCGCTGCCCGGACGGGCTCCAGCCGCCGGGGCCGCCCGGGACACCTCCGTCCCGGGGGTGCCTTGGTCGTGGCCCGGCGACACGGACGCGGCCAGCGACGCCCCGTGGCTCCGTTCTGCTGCCGGAGCCTCCCCGTTTGTGCTTAAGTTCCCGACACAACTGCAGCCTGCGCGGTGGGGGTCGGCCAAGAGCCCTTGGCATTTTAAACCGCGGGGTGCAGTGACAGCTAGCTGGCTGCTGCTGCCCCTGCTGTATTTTTTTTAAATATCTTGTGGGTAAATTCAGGCTTACCGAATAGCCTCCCTCCTCCAGCACTGCCCTGCCCGGTATAATTTCCCTATTGATTTTTATTGGCTTTCAAAGTAGATCAGGCCAAATTTATTTGGCATAGCTCCTGTTTTGACAAAGTCACTGTTGACCCTGGTGTGCCTTGCAATGCCTTAAATAAATGCAAAAACAAAGAACATGGCTCTTGGAACCAAAAAGCACGTCTAAGCTCCTCTGAACAGATAAAAACAAACACCAAAAAAGAAATATTGAATCAAATGGAAAGAGCTTTAAAGAGAGGATAGTAAATTTACACTGCTTGGCAAAGGCCCAGCTTTCAGACGCCTATTTATATAACAAAGCCACTTTGTCCTTGCTATATATTGTTTGCTTTTTAATACTGATATCATTAATGGAGCCGCAGAGCAAACCAAGTACTAAGTACGCAATAATATCACATAACAGATCAGCTGTGGCAGCTCCCTTTTTTAATAAGCCTGCTTTTGATTGTATGGGCAGGAGACATAATTATGATCTAACCTGAAAGTCTGAATACATAAAAACATCCTGGAGCTACACACCACACTGAGATTTCAGTTCTCTGGTACCCACAGATGGGTTTCTTTATGGTGGTCTTGGATTTTAAGCATTCACACCATTTGAGAACAAGCAGAGACCATCTACCCCACTGCTTTGTGTGTGCCACGGCAACAGACCTCCACCACACGTACAGAAAGTCCTCGTAACCATACACGACGGCAGCTAACGCGGGCAGTTGTGCCTGTGTAAAAAGCACACCCGATGCTGTGTAAGAGCTAGGGCTTTCCCTGAGAATACCGCCGGGGACTGCCTTTGCCCCGCTGCCGCCCCTCAGCTCCCGGCCGCGGGCCCGCAGGTACCACGGGATGGCAGCATTCCCCTGCCCGCCTCCATCTTCCCCGCGGCAGGAGCCCTCGGGTGGAGCACGCAGCTGCCGTCCCGCCCTCGAGGCTGAAAAGGGGCTGGCGAGCGTTCAGGTATCGTTACCTCTTTACAGACGATTTTATGAGCTTTCAGCTGAACTTCACGCCATGCAACACTAAGGGAGGAGCTCTTCAGTTGCGTAAACACTGCGCATGCCACCACCAAATGGTAGTTGTTTAACACAAGTGTCTCCAAACGGCCTCTCAGGAGGTAAAAAAGCCGTCAAAACCAGGGGCTGAGGCGGAGGGAAGCCGCCCCGGCGGGAAGGCGAGCGTTACCGCGCGCCCTCCCGCTCCCCCGGCACCCCTCCTCAGGAACTGAGGAACCCCCTCAGAGGTCCGAGCGGGGCCTAAGCTTTTACATTTTTAATATTAAGCCTTATTTCTTAACAAAGTGCTAGAGCAAACTCTAAAGAAAATAATACTATTGTTTGTGAAAAGGCAAATAAAGCTCCCCAACAGGCCGTGCAAGCGCGGGCTAACCAGGCTCCCTCAGAGCCTTACCTCCTCCGCCCGGCGCCATGCCAGCGTTTCCCTCCTCAGCCGCTGGGGGCGCCAGCTCCGCTCTACCCCCCCTCCCCGCGCGCAACCGCACCCGGATCAGCACGTGACCCCGGCTTTGGATCCTATTGGGCGAGACAAGGAGGGGCGGGAGCCGGGCGGCGGTCGCTATATAAAGGCAGCGAGGCGGCGCCTCGGCCTTTCTGTCAGCGCGGCGGGCGGAGGTGAGAGCTGGCGGTGGAACGGGTGGGTGCACGGGCGGGTGCACGGGCGGGCAGGCCGGGCCGCACTGATGTCTTTTGACACGTGTTAGACTGCTGACATGCATGAAGCTGACCTACTACTGAGCGCCCAGGCTGCCGCTCACCCCGCGGGGCGGCTGCGGTGCACCGCGTCTGTAACCTCCCCTTTTCCCTCCGTGTCTTGCAGGGCCCGGGTGGCGACCGGCAGCGGCGGCGGGGAGCGGCCTGGCAAATAAAGCAGTGTGCACCCTGTGAACGTGTCCGGATGGTTCTTGCGGGCGTGTGCGCCTGTTCCCCGCACTGCCTTTGACCCGGCGGGGTGCCCTGCTCGCGGCGCCGCTGGCCAAGCTGTAGTGCTAGAGCGAAGCGCTTGTTCATAACTGGGGCTGCTCGGCACGACCCGGGTGGCGCTTTTAAAAGCAAGTGACAGCTCGTCTGGGCGAGCGCTCCCTGCCCGCCCCAGCGCGGGGCGGCTGCCGGCACCGCACAAAATGGCGCCGCAGCCTGGGGGTGAGGGAGGAGGCGGCGACGCTGCTGGTGCAGAGGAGGTGCCTCCCTTGAGCCCGGGGCTCTGGTATGCGGCGTGTTAAAGATGGGAGAGGGTGATACCAGGGTGAAAGAGGATCCAGGTTACTCATGCTCTACCGGTTAATTCAGCATGACTTCAATCCAGCCCAAACGTGAAGTATTAGGACTTAGACTAAAAAGCAAAAGTCCTGGGATTCCTGCCTAGCTGTTGCAGGAGTAAAAGCACCCGGGTGAAGGTGAGCTAGCTGTTTTGCAGAACTGTACCCATCTGTATCGTGGAGACCAGTGTTAGGGGTCTTTTATGCACACACCAAAAGGGAATTTGAAACAAAATGGGAATGTACAGGTACTTAAAGGGCCTCCATCTTTTCAGTCTGTTAATAGCTCTGCTTGTGCTGTCCTGCTGGCAGAGGCACTAGAGGTACGCATGGTGTTTTCTGTATGTAGAAAGGTAGATCTGTACCCACACTGATGACAGGATTGGACAGACGAGTAGCAGCTGTGTCTAGGAAGACTGTAAAAGATGCTTAAGCTCAGAGAGGCTTTTACCAACCAAACCTACTGCAGAGGGTAGCGCATATCACCTCTGTTCTGTAATTCCTAGTAATCATTTCAAGGCCTTCACAGATATAAAATGAAAAAAGTAACATATGTAAAGCACATTCCTCATGGGAGTAGTAACTTCTACAGTGAAGTTTAGTTTCTTCACTACAGTAAAATTACTCAATTTAGTCTTTTCCTTTTACAGCAAGACCAGTCTCAGCATTGGTTAACCCTAAAATCATACACCGTCACCACCCAAGTACAACTCCAGGTATATAAAATCTGAAAAGCACATGGCACACTATGTCATCTTAGCAAGCTGCCTTTTTAAGGAAAGTTTTGAAGCAACTTGCAGAAGATAGTGGTTAGCACTATGTAGAGTAAATTTTAACTGAGTACTTGTTTGACATGGGATAAATTTATTTAATAAAACAAAGCAAGCAGATCGTAGTTACCCACAGTTTATGAAGTGCAATATGACAATCTTGTGTAATGAGTCTAAATCTGTTTACGCATTAGTGCATCTAGTCCTTGACTTCAGTTATTGCACATAGAAATTAAATCATATAAAAGACCTGCGTACAAGACATGCAGACTTCATGAAAGGCAAATAATGCCTACATAATTGGAGCAAACCCCAGAATGTACACAGCCTGGAATGGTCAAGGAGGAGTTCAGGTAACAAATATAACCTACTAATATTTCAATTAAAGGTAACCAAAATAGGTGTTCAAATATAGACTTAATTTTAAATATATTAAATGCTAGTTTTCTTTTATGTTTCAGGCAAGGTGCTGTTTAAAAAACCTTCAATATAATAGCTTCATTTAGAGATGGTAAATCATCAAGTTACACATGGAAATTTTGATTTACTTCAAATGTGACAACACAATGTACAAAAAAGTTCTTAAAAAATTACTTTTAAAAAAAAGCAAATCATGTTATAAAAGGAGAGCCAAAACTCACCTTCTTTGTAAACTAAAACATTTTCTGACATCTGTGAACAGTTGGCAACACTGAGTATCAGAAAAATATTACATGTGTTAAATAGTGGATATGTAGTGTTCAAATATTGAATTTACTGCATACATTTAGTTTTGAATCATTATACCAGATAGAAATAAAAGGCAGTTCCCCCTCCCCCCTTTAGTTTTGGCCATTAATTAGCAGAAACAGTCTTTTAATTACATGGCAATCAGCTTGAATAACTGCAATGCTTGAATTCCTATGCCACAAAGTCCAAAAAACCATGCATGGGGGGCAAAATCTTTCAGTCACAGCTGTTTTCACAAACATCAAGCGATTTGATGTCTGGAGTTGCACAGCTGTAACATGAGAATTTGGTCCCATGCTTTGCGTGTAAACACAGTGCAATGGAAAAGACTCACAGCAACAAACTCTCCTCTAAGAAAAAACTTGGTGTGTTTTGTTGTAGCAAGAGGCTCTATACACAGTAGGGTAAGTACTTCTGGTAATGTGCAGTATTGACATTTTATGTGTGTGCTCATGTCTTTATAAACATTCAGAATTAATCATGAACCAAGGTGATTGTACCTCACTATAAGGCGGCTTGCTATGGTTTGGTCTCATGGCTTTACCAACTATTTTCTAATTTACAAAAATCTGACAGTCCCACCCTCGCTGATAGTTGTGTGTTTTATGGCTACTTGCTCCCCCAAAAAAGAGCACAAGTTCTGTATGAAAAAAAGTAATATGTATATACCACATTGAATCACAATATTACCTATACATCCAATTTACATTCTTTTATCCTGAAAGCATTTCATATTTCAATTGCTTGACACAAGCTATTGACTGCAGAAGTGAAAGAACATAAAACAGTTCATTCTACACCTCCAACTGCCTGAGAAAGAAAAATATTCTTCCAGTTTTATAAATTCATTCCTTATTTAGGATTTTTTCCATTTGGCACACAGCTCCTTTGCTGCCAAACAACCTTTCAATGCTTTAATGCACATTAACATAGCATGAAAACATAAGCTGAACAAAAGATGTGTCAACAAGCTCCTTGATCTATTACAGCTAGGTTCCTCCTCCCTCCCCCAAAGAACAGGTCATCTTAGCCTCCGAGTTAAAATCCTCATGGCAGCCAGTACAAAAACAAATCAACTGCTTAATGGAATGAAACTTCATGTAGCTGAAGTACACAGGAACAATAACCAGGCAAGTGAGCACAAAGGTATGATTATAGGCAGTCCTTGGGGCAGGGGAGTGGCACAAGTTAAGGATGAGAACTACAGCACAGTTTATAAAACCATGAGAATAACTTTTATAATACTGTAAACTGCAAGAGTCTTCACATGTCATGGTTGATCAGGGGCCTCCGTGATCAGATCTTTAGGAGGGCATGTAGAAGAACGGGGATCCATGGCTGAGTGCATTAAAGGAATATAAACATCATCCATGTTTGGCATGACAAAGATTTTCTGTGAAAAAGATACAATTAAAGCAAGTTATATTTCATATGCCACTTGAAACCTTAAGTTTTCTGATTTGTTTAGTTAAAAAATGCAACAAATTTCCATATAAAAGGTTCCTAAGTTCAGCATTGTTTGAGTCAATGCCCGTACTGAAGCCGTACAGTGTCCATTAACTCAAGCCATTTAGTTGTGTTACACTTGTAAATGAAGCTCAAATACAAAGATCTCTGCACTTCCCATTAAACTGATACAGCACTACAGGAAACATACCAGCTTTTCTTAACTCTGCTGCTTTCTCAGCTCTTACCCATATACTTTCAAACTGTGCTTTGGTTTTGATTTCTGGTTGATTGTACAGGTTGGGGGTCTGGAATGAATCTGATCAGTAAACTGTTTTCCTATCCTACATGTATTTGTAAATTTGGAGGGTTTTTTTTTCCTATTTTGCACTACAGTCAATGTAATTTTTAAAAATTATTTTAAAGGAAGTAGTAACAGGACACCTTACTGCCTCATCTGTTCTTCATTTTAGACAACAGTTTGGTTCTCTATCATCTAAGAACACCTTGGATCATGTTTTTCTTTAAGTACTACAAATTCTGACATGGTACCTGTTTCAAAGAAATGGTATTTTCATCTCTAAAATTATTCTGACAAGTGCTGAAACAGATTTCCATCCAGGTCTACACATGGTTTTGAGACCATCCCAGAAGTCCGTTTCAGCAGAGTTTGTAACATCCTTTCCACTGAACAGGAGCAGTGGAGGATACCAACTAGTTTTGAATGAAACTGGGAACATGGAAAAATTAAAAAAAAACACCCCTCGAATAGACCAAAACTATCATTAATGAAATGAAAATGTAAAGGAAACACACCTGAAACTCTTGTTCTAGTTTCCTCGCTATCCAGTCAGTCACGTGAACCAGAGTCACTTCTCTCTCACCAAGTTTTGGCCGAGCTTTTAACTCCAGGTAGGGAGGTCTTCGAAAGCCATACCTTAGAAGAGCACACAGAACAGGTTGTATTATAAACACTCCAACAAAGCAGATCCTTAAATGTTTTAACTGTCAATTTTCTCTTAATAGCAGTTCCCCCCTCATTTACAACTAGTTTGTACTGCACCTCTTCCTGAACCCATTTCAGCTACACTTTACCTTTTTTCTTAGTTGCAATCCCTTAGGTAGCACACACCTGAAACATTGCCCAGTTCTGCAGTAAATTCCTCTTACCATATTCTGTCAGTAGGTGGAGGTGGAATGTTAATTACTAGTGTTCCTCTGCACTCTTGTACTTCAACTGTTAGCAGCAATGGAGTATTGGAGACCTCTTCAATTTTCTTCTTAATAAATTCAGTCTCTGTTGCTTTCTGAAAGTATTTGGACTTAGTGATTTTATCCACAATTCTCATGATCTTACTTGTCCGATGTCCTCCGACATACCTTTAGATAACAGAAAAAGAGTACATCAAGATAATTTTCTTACACCTATTGTTTGCTAAGACATCCATGGATTTCCTATTAATCATTACGGTTTTTGATATAAAAATTCTAAACAGATACATATTGACATGTCCAAGCAGCACCTACCAGAGCCTGCACACAGCAGCCATATTCTGTCAGCTACTAGTGTCTGGCAGAAGTTCTGTCCAGTCTGAACACTCCTTCCCAGATGGCATTCAAAATGCAACTTTTTTAATATTGCAAATACTTACATCATTTATGCCAGCAAGCTGGCATGACAAGTGACAACTTGTCGATCACCATTCCAACAAAATTGTCAAGACACTGATGCACCAAGATGTACACACATATCAGCATAGAAGGCCCAACCATCATGTCTAATCTATGTATTTTTAAAAGACATGAAATGCATCTATTGAAATAATTCCAACAATTCTTCACACAGTTTTCAAAAGGGTTGAGGAGTAAAACTCTAAGGAAACACCCTAGAACATTTTGAAAATGTCACAGAGTCTTTTGGTATATTCACTGTAAAATCACTGAGATGCGTTCAGACGTAGGAAACATTGTGATTGTCTGAGACATTTCAGGCTGACTACAGCTTTCTCATTGCATGGCATAATTTCAATCAGATAGAGCAAGCAAAAAAAGTCAGAACAGCAGCCAAAACAAGGAATGACGTGGCAAAACTGATGTTAGGAAATTTTCTTTGAAATTCTTGCACAGCATCAGAGGGCAGTATTGCATAGCCCAGACACTCAAAGCCCTTCAAGGAAAAAAAAAAAGGAAAGAAAAAAAAAAACCCACACAAAACCCTGAGGAAGAAAGCTAGGCTTGAATAACAGTTGTTTTCTTAAAGAAAAGAACACACTGGAAATAAGGGATCAGCAAGATCAGCATGGGTTACTGCAGACAAACAGTGTGTTTCAAGTCCACACATAAAATCCTGTTCTTCGCTCTGCTACCAGGCAAGACACGCTGTGGAAGGTCTCTGTAGGTTCTCTGGCCCAAAGACTTGTCTCTCTCTGTTATCTAATAGTGAAGAAATTAGGAGGTGTCAAATGGAGCTCTGTACAGGTCACTCTGCAGAAGAGCTGTATGGTGAACAACGCTCCCAGCATGGTAGAACACTGGGCAGAGCAGTTCCTTTCAATTTGTAGTACACAGCTGGATTGCTGCTCTCTGCTCTAGAAATGGGTGAGTTGTGTTTGCTTAATCGTTTGGATACACTCACACTCTGACATCCCCTGTGACACTGAGCATTACAGGACTAGGACAAGATATCAGTTATACTAAGTCTGGAAATGCAAGGGGAGGAAAGGATTAACAAACACTGTGTAGACAGCTCACCCTTCTGCTCCTGGAGTCACCTGTTTCTCTCCTGTCAATTCAGGAGCATCATCCTCTTCTGAAGACCCAGCGCTGGAGGATTCCTCATCACTGTCTGCAAGACAGTACGCTCTTGGCCTGAAACTGAAACAATGCAATTTCCAGGTCAAATGTAATATTCTTAAATAGCTATTTGTCATGTTCATGGCTGACATTACACGTATTTCTCTTGGAGACTCCAAAATGTCCCCTCTTCTTTTTTATAAACTATCTAAAAGAACAAAACTGAAACCACTCTGTCAGAACTAGCTTCAAAACAGAAAATTTGTTTTCTCCAGTGGAATGTAATCCTGCACAAAAGAGGATGGCGGGGAAATGGCTATCCTACATACTCAAATCAAATGTGGAGATTATTCAAAATAGTTTTGAAAGCGTCTCTGTTGCTGCTCGTGGCATTCCATGAAAGTTGAGCAGTATGCAGGCTGGACAGGGTTTTTTTGTTTATTTTTAAAACTCTGACAAAGACATGCTTTTAAATTGAAAGGCAAGAACATGCAAGTCTGTCTTGCGCTAAAAGCAAACATAGGACTCCAACTTAAAATGACGTTGTCTACCAACTGAATCCCAGAATCCCTCAGAGATGTTAACTGAGGTACTAACATATATACCTTATCTTCAGAACATATATACCTTATCTTCACAGGACTTTTAACCCAAGTCAATAAATTCCATTTTGTCTACTCACACACACATGCAATTTCTGCAGCATGGACATATCTCCAGCAACAGTAATGTGTGCGAAGCACAAGAGAATCGACCTTTGTCATCTGCCTCCAAAAGGAAATGCACAACGCTCACGCTGGCAGAGCAAAGTTGTCTCAAACTAGCGATTCACCTTACTGTAGCTACTGCATGTGTCATCACTTACCAATTTCATGTAGAAAAAAGGCAATTTTATTAACAGAAGTAGTCTAACATAACCCTGGGAAGTAGTATTTCTTACATGTTTTGCAAAGATACTTTTGTCCTATACAAATTTAGGCTATAATCTCCCTTCAGTATCTTTGTTGGAAGTATTCCTTTCCCTACTATATTTGTAGAGAAATTGACCTTTGGGCTTGTGAATTTTTAAGCTCCTCTGACAGAGTGAATGATTTTTACAGGATTTAAGGTTTTGTTTTTTCTGAAGAGAGTCCAAGATGGAATAAGGCAAAGAATGTCATGGGGAGAAGAGGGGGAAAAAATCAAAGTAACAAAATCAAACAAGTGCTGCTTTTAGGGCACAAAATATCACACAGTAGTAACTAATTCCTGGACTTCGACTATGGAAGAATTTATGTACACAATCACAGAAAAAAATTCAAATCTTTTAAACGGATTAAAATTAGGGAAGGATACAGTGAATACACTTCAGTAGCAGCAGATCTCTACCGAATGCAAGAGCTTGAATAGTTACACAACACAGGCTTCAAAAGCACACGGTTTTAGCCCTATGGACTATACCCAGGACTATAATATTCTACAGCTTGTTCAGAATACAGTTTATAGCTGTATTTTCTCTCTTTTTTTTGGATGTGTGTTCTTGGAAATTTATTTGAAGCATTTAATAACCTCACACAGGACATGGATTGAGGCTATGGTCTGCTCCTCTGTACATAGAGCAAACTGTTAGTTGCTGCATGAAGTCCTAATGCAAAGGGACAGTTCAAGTACAGCTCACAGTGCACAACCCTCCTCTTTAAGAACTGGAGCAGTAATCCCATGACCTCTCTACGCTGAAGAATTTGTTACCCAGGCTATGGAATCAGAATCGTAAACATCGTCTTCTTACCCAGAGATGCAGTTTGTACCTGCAGAAGAGTGAAAGAGCACACCAAACTGAACCACCTCCCTGAGGACTTAAGAGGGTGGTGGCTGGTTCATGTCACTGGCCCAAATAGCAATGCTGGAGCTGTTTCTCACAGAGAAGTTCACAGTTTTAGGTCAGATTCAAACTACACATTTTCTACCTGGGTGTGACCTCACTTCACTTTCCTGTGCACGTCACACCACCCAGTTCAAAGCACGCCCAGTGCATTTGCAATGCTCTCAAAGGTGTCACCTTCTCACAAAAAGGTGTTTTATTTGCCTAGGTAATGGGGCCCTCTGAAGTGCCTCCACAAGCGTGCACCGACTGGCTAAGACCACAAGATTTCCTCGCATTAAACAAAGCAATAATAAATAAGCTTGAGTGAGATTTCAGGGGATCTCTGCGTACAATGGACCATTTATATGACACAAACATTGGCAGAAAAACACTCTGGAGCTACAGTATTGTTCCTGAGCAGACTGCACAATATTTTATGAATTGCCATTTGTCAGTTTGTTTTTACATGGTACAACATAGCAAAAAGGACTGACGGGGTAAGAAACGGCAGTAACTTTGGGTTAGCCTGCCTGCATTTGCCTAATCTCCAGTATGGTAAAATGTGCTACTGTATTAATTTTATAAAACTGGCAATTAAAGTTTTCCACCCTTTTTGAGAGCTGCATTTTCTTGAGAGTACAGCAAGACAGCATTATCAAACTGTCTAACAGCACACTTCACTTCTAACAGCAACGCAGCAGCAAGGACAGAATGGACTGCAACATTGAGCCATTTGTCTCGCTTTACACTGACAATATCCAAGGACAGCTGAAACTCAGCGCTGCTTCCCCCACCCTCCTCTTTCTGGATCACTAGATGCCTTTCTTACATGAGTTTGTGGCTACTGCATCTCAAGAGGCGGTTTGTTCCAGGCTCTTGAGGGATAGAAGCGAGCGTAAGCAACCAACGTGCATCACTTACAACACGATTGCGGATGCAAGTGCATGCGGAATAGTTTGTTTTGTTACACCAATTGTCAACTGATAATCAAAAAACCCAGTAAAATTAACTAACACGATGGAAAGCATAGATGAGAATCAAACCGTTCTATCCTTCTCAGAGTCTTTGTTTGTTTGTTCATAATATCCATCGTATTTAAGGAAAAAACCCCAACAACCAAAAAACCCTCATTCAAACTAGAATACATTAGACTGTTCTTTCTGTAAAGCTGGCATGGTACCTGGCCCTGAGCATTTGAAACATCACAGCCATGTGCAGCAAGCAATACAGTTAATGGTTATACCTTCAAGTCAGTGGTTGCTTAGCTACAGACATTTACATTTGCATTGCTGGGGGCCTATTGCTCAGCTAGAATCAAGCTGATTTTTAAATATGAAATCAATGTGTTCATTAATTATTTCTGAGGCCATTCTTGCACTGGACAGATATAAAAATACACAAAGAAAATCCTGAAGGGATGGGCAAGAAGAGCAGGAATTCGATTTATACAGACATTTCCTTCTCTATCCCCCATTTTTTGGGTGGACAAGATTAAAGGGATTTTTCAAAAATCACATCTACCAATTATACTGATGTAAAGTCAGAAATATTTATTTCAAGCAGTGACAACAAGAATCTAGGTCGATTTTAAATCCTCTGAGTTTCTACCAGTGTATGAGATCATTCAGCCATTATTTTTTTCGCATTTATTTTCTTGTCATGACTGCACTGTAATATAGTGCTGCTGTAAGTATTACTTCAGGATATCTTAGAATAAATGGTCAGAGCTACGACATGAGCGTACAAAGCATCTAGTATCTTCATTCTGAAAGACCACATTTTATTCATACCTAAACAAATGGCCAAATTTAGAGCACATGTACTTGATTTGTTGGCAGTGGTTGTACACTAAAACAGAGACCACCTACTGCTCAGGGACTGCAGATTTCTTAAGTACAAAGAGAATACAGCACAAGAGGAATCAACACTCCATAGCTGATGGGATGGATATTTTACAGGTGTCACTCACCAGGTTAATACAAATGGACAGACTGATGAAATTCAAACAACATCATAAGAATGAGAGGGAAAGCACAAATATAAGTCAGGTAAGTTACAGTATGTGTGTTTTCTAATTAGTTCATCTATAAGGCTTAGACACTTAGACATAGCAGGTAAAGACAAGTAGGATATTAGGCAAACTGGAGACTAAAGGAGGGGTGTGATTATTCCCATGATGTAATAAAGCTATTTAAAAAGTCTTTACATTACAATTACAGCCTATTTACCTTCCACAGTTGTTCACTATAACATGGTTTACAGCTGTAGTTGTACCATGCCGTGGTAGCATGTTACATGGGTCTGTCTCCAATATTCACATCTTACTGGCTAAGACCCCAAATCAAGCGTAAGACAAAACTAAATTTTAGTCACAGAACATTTTAAAATCCTACTAGAAAACATATTAAAAAAAATTGTACTACAAAAGCCTTTTATGAAGACAATTATCAATGGTGTAATCAAACATTAAAGTTGCACACAAAGGCCAAGTTCTACACTCACTCCTTTCATTCTATTGCAGAGCCAGAGCTGCATATACACAAGGAAAATTTCACTTTTTCACTACGAAAGCTCTCGCTTGATTCTACCATTGTAATACCTTACCCTTCTTTGCCAATCTCTCCAACTTTAAGTGCTTCACCAAGTGGTTCTTTACCAAGTTTGGTCAAGTTCATCTTCGTCTCTAGGGTCATTAGAAAAGATCCATTGTAGGACATTTCCAAATCAATCCAAAGTCCTAAAATTAACAACAACAAAAATATGTCACTTTAAGAACAGTAGCAATCACTTTATTTTAATGTCAAGCCAAAAAAAATAAAAAAGTCTATACATCACACTTTTTCCAAAGAGAAAAACTACTTTTTCATCAACTGATTATGCAATTAATTCACAAATAATTAAAAGCTTATCAAAGCAAGTTTTCTGTTCACATTAAGGCTATGGAACAAAGTTGAATGTTCAGATATGAATCAAAGCCACGCTGAAAGACAGATCAGTGAGTACAGCTAATGATCTAAAAAAAGGAGTGTGATTTACGCACACCTAAACTGCTTAAGAGATCTGAATCACGATAAAGAAAATAGAATGCAATCAGGGATTCACTTCAGAACTATTTACAGTACTGCTCCAAGCCAAACAGTAATGGGGACACTCCTCTATATTACTTATGCTGTCCAAATGAAGCAAAACTTGAAATCCCAGAGCAATATTGCTTGTCACACATCCCAACCTGCAGTCTCTCTTGCATTCAACAATGGTGTATCAAAGCAGCATGAAAAGGTTTGCTCAGTAACTTGGCTATAGGCATTTTTCTTATGACTCACAGCAAACAGGGTCATTAGAACAATTCTAGACGTGTAGTATTAAGTCAAATCCTGTTGTCTGGGCAGATTATTCACTTATTGCAATCACCAAAAGAATTGTCTTGGGAATAATTGCAAGATTAGGTCCTGCCTTTCAAGTGACACCCTGCAGTCCCATTGATTAAAAAAAGCTGTGGGGTATTTGTGATCCAGAGATCAGAAATCAGATGCCACTAAGCACAGATTATGTATCTTCCTTTTCCAGACATTGCAGCTGCACACAATATGTCCTACCAGTATCTGGCACATCAACCACTAATGCTCCTTTTATTTACTTAATCAGAAGCAATTCATGGTAACTACTCTTTGGGTTTGACTGATCTAGAAAATACACACTTTTTCAGTTAAAGAACAACTATTTTCTTTTCTGCAAAAACATATCAGAAGAATGGCATTGTCCCCAGTCCCACCCATTTATGTTAACAGAAATACACACAGGTCTCAAAGACCAGGTCATTGATGCTCTATGAGATTACATGTTGGAAGCAGTACTGAAGGCAAACTGCTTCTTTACTAACCCAAATTATTCTTTGCCATCATACAGTTTTTCTAATGCTGTTCTAAAACAAAACACAAGAACTCAACCACAAGCTTATACAGATTTTTCCTCTTTACAGTAACGAAGTAGCAGTAAGATCATCAGAAACAAGACGACAGCTAAACAGACCTTTTGGATAACCAATGAGTCAGCGTGCTTCAAACGTCAATGCTGTTTTAACAGTAGATCAAATTAAGCAAAGGATGCCATTACTGAGAGGGAAAATTCCTTCTGGCCAGAACACATTCATACGTGTTTTCCATAGGGAAAAAGGAAGGTAGGGGGCATGAAGAATTGGGCAGATGGTACAATTTATTCAGTTATCTGGTTCCCTAGCCTTAACAAGAAGTACAGTAAACACTACAGCATATGCTGTCACCCAAATAGCACTGTATTAACAGAAACAATATTTTTTTTTTTCCCTAACATTGTCTGTTAACAAATTTAGTTACTTAGAGGAGCTATGTAATAAAAAAATATTTTCCTTGTAATCAAGGACTGGTAAAAAAGTATGGATGAAACAAAGCTCATCACGATTAGTAACTGCATTTTAAAGCCTCACAAAAGGCTACCTCAAATGACTGATTGTCTCAAACACTTGGAAAAAAAAATTCTTAAAAGTGTTTGCTCTGGCCTGAAGTTTTAGGATTTTTTATTTTTTCCATGTGTGGTTTATTCATAGGTCAACTTACCAACAAATACATTTATCCTTATGACAACAAGCTTATTTATGACCTTTCAAATACAATAGCAAAACAAGTTCCTTCAGTAATTATTCACTGCAAGCTCTTAAAAACTCAGATACTAAGAGGTCACGTCATTCGACAATATGAAAGAAGTTACAAGGACTACAAATTCTACCATAAATGTTTGCTTGTCACAGTTTAACCGAACAAGAACTTGAAGGAGTTAATTGTTCTCACTGCTGTTGTCGGCAATTAACTGAAGCCAAGTCTTTATCAGTCTCCTAAATCCCACCTCATGACTTAGAACTACAGTCTTTGGTTACAACTAAAGTTATGAGAACAGAGAAAGGAATTCAAAAAATGTTTAAATCTAGGCAAAGGGAAACACTCTGACAAGAACCTCGAAGTGTAAGTTTGTTTAAAAAGAAACCACGAAACCACTTGGCAGGCATCGTATGTGTAATGATTTTTAAAAGTTTTCACTTTGTTTTCTGTAACTCAAAATTTCTACCAGTGGTGAAGCCACTTTGCTACTGGGAACACCAGAGGACGTCATAAGTTCTGTGGAGAACCTGCTGTCCCACGCAGGATGCATATGACAAGAAGCAGAAATATGTTTTTGTTCCCCAAATACAACATGTAAGAGTTGAAAGGGCAGTTTAAAACAAAAATAAGTTGTTTGCCATGCAATCCATAGCTGCACCACAACAGGTCTATTTCCCTTTAGACCAATTAGAAACTTCACCTTGAGTTAAATAACCCTCTTTCGCTTCTCCAGCCCAGGGTAACAATATGGTAACTAAAGGAGTGAATGGAGTGAGAGGAGACAAGTCAGGAAACCCTTAATAATTAACTCAGAAACAATTTAAAATTAAAAACTGCTCTGATTACATGTCTTAGAAGATGGCATCTACCTCTCCTCAGCACGTAGAACACATACTGTTGAAGTTAAAAATATTAACCCAAGTTTGTCTTTTTGTGAAACTACTTAAGTGACAAGAGTATCCTCAAATATATTCCCGTGACCATACGCAAGCCAGAAAGAACAGAAAAGAAAACAAACAGTTCCGATTCATAAAGCAGCAGTATGAAAGTCATTCAGCTTAAAATAATCCATATTTAGTATTAAGGACATAAAATGATGCTGTATTTTTAAGTTTCTTTTCAAAGCAACACCGTATTCTTATTTTCTGAGTTATTACAGTCGTATTTTCTGAATTACTGTTTTTAGAACAGGGCAACTTCTCTTGAAGAGAGCCAAATCTGTTTTCTGCTATGGTACAGAATCAGATCTGTGTTGAGGAGATGTGCATTGCTCTCTGTAGTCCATGACAGAGTATCAGATACAGGTCTGCATCTCTTTTGCATGCAAATTTTAGTTTAGTTCAGTAATTATTTCCAACAGAAAGACATGATCGTATTTCCATATCTATAGAATTATTTTTATACCAAGCCTGATGCTACTACTATTGGAGATAGAGACCACTCAGTATCTCCTCAGAATAAGCTCTTCTTAAGTGTACCTTCCTCTGATTAAAACATCCACAAGATAAACAGATCAAAATTCTGTTCTCCATAGGTATGAAGGCGTGAACCTGGCAAAACCAGAAGAGGAAGCATGTATTTTACCTCTGTGATCAACAGAAGGTTTGAAGGCTTGAAGGATCTTAGGCACTGCTATCCCCATGTCAAGCTCAGTTAGAGTTAGCTCATTCATGAAGTACGGCAGCTAAAAGAACAGAATGTAAAAATCAAATCCATGTTATGGAACTAAACATCACTGTTTCCTGAGAGAAGAAAGGTCATCAAACTTAAGGAATGAATTGAGCTGAAAAGCCACCAGAGAAAGAACACAAATACAATTACACAAGTTTCTTCTATTCTAGGATTTCGCAGTTATCAGTTTCAAAATAATATCTTAGGGAGAGATTCAGCATCCGAACTTGGAAATGTTTTTAAAACTATGCTGGAGTTCAGATGCTGACCTTAAACCTCCAGCATGCCTTTTAGTCAAAGCATGTAAAAAGCTCAAGAATGATATGTGAATAAAAATCAAAGACTTCTTTGGAGTTTAAATTCAGTCACATATTTTATAGTTACAGTTATATCAACATCTCAGCTATTTTATCTTTGGCAAATTCTTTCATAGCACATTAGCTTTTAAATCTGTATCATGATTTTAGTATAACAGAGGCACAGAATCACAATAATTTGGGTATTTACTGTAAGTATTTCTAATTGATATAAATTCTATCTCCTGTGAACAGACAGTGCTTTAACCTATCAAAAATATGTCCTTCCTCCATTCCCAGTCTTTCCACTTAAACTGTTTCCAATGAGATGTTTGGTACCCTGCTGTCACAACTGTGGAAACAGCCAGGGCAGAATTAGGTTACTGCTTATTTCCCAAAGCACAAGCAACACTATCTCACAGCTGGTGCTGGCAGCTGAATTTCAGAGCTGTTGCCAGCAAGACTACATCTTCCTTTGCCTTTAGGAACGGGCAAACTCCTCCCCAAACATCAGGAGCTGAACAGCCCTGTGATTAACTGCTGCTGTTCAGAAGTTACAGAATGCAAAGGGATGACCCAGAAGTCATCCAAAACTACCACTCCTCCCCTCACCCTTTCAGCTTACGCAGTTGATGCACAATTATATGCCATCACCCCACAGACAGCTCTTTCTCTCACTGTTACTCCCACTGACCTCTCCTGCAAGCAGTGTATGTCTGAAGTTAATAGGAGCACATTAGAACTGTGGTTCCCTGATCTCCTCCATCTTAAAAGCATTCTACTATTTCCCAAAGCAGATTTCATAATTTATAAGCAGTTCTATTTATCCCTAAAGTAAATACAATCATACTTCTACATTTTACATAAAAACTTCACAGACACAAATAGTTAATCCAGCTGTAGCTCATTTGAAACTGAAGCAGCAAAGTTAACATGTTGAGATTCTACTGTGAAATGGATAGCAAAGCTGAACTGGAACTCTGCATCACATTTATTTACTTGTCTTTTACATACAAGTGTGATACTACTTCTTTAAAACTCAAAGACTATGTGTTTGTTTTCCTCCACAAGGAATATGTAATGCAAGCCTCCAGATTAGTTACCTTTATTTTGCTAAGTTTCATTTGTATCTTCTTTGACACTAGATCAGACCAATACTTTTCTCCTAAAAAATCCCAAAATATTCTTCCAAGCAAAGCATTCACCCAGGCCTCCTGTTCTTCTTCTTCAGCTTCTACGTGGGCTTCTGGTAACTGAAAACACAGAGCAGGTTATTCAGCTCTATAAATTCTATAAACTAAGGCCAGAAAGGGCCTCATTTACCCTGGGAAGTTCACTGTTATAGCCCGGGTGACCTAAGAACACTGCGTGCTCAGCAGAGATAGCAGTTTTACAACCACATCAGCTGGCCTGACATGAGCTTGCTTGTCATCATCCTGACGTGCAACAGAGTGAATGAGACTGCACAGATACAGATTCACCTCTGGCAATGAAATGAGAAAGTTTTATGTAATTTAACCTCTGGCAGAAAAAGCAGATAAGCCCAGAGTGGGCAGACTTATAAATGTGTCTGTAGTAGAGACACACTCCCTTCCCAATAGGATCTAGAAGAACAGCTACTCTACTCTTCTACCAAAAAATAGGAAAGCAAGACCCAATCTTACATCCTTAAATCCAGTTCAGAAACATCACAAACAGATGACAAACAAATGCAGTACAGGGAAACACACTCTTCCTTCCAGTGTTTGCATATAGGATTCAGGAAACCGTATTGTTCCTTCTGCTGCATTAAAGGTTTTGTTTACAGTCCAAGAGGATTAGGTCCTGATCTTAAAACACTGGGAGATACACGTTCAGATGGTACATCACTGACTGGAGACATGAAAGCAAAGGCACCTGAAATAATTTTGGGTGTGTACATGCTATCTTGTATGTCATCAAAACCAGGAGGTTTCCATGAAGGAAAGACAACATATTTAACATCTCTCAACTGCCTGCAATGAAAGAAGAATTTGCCTTTCTACCTGTACAGGTAGAAATCCTGAAGCCAAGAGAAAAGCAGTGGTTTCTAAAAGCAGTCAGGTAGACACTACAGTTCTGAACATCATTTCTTGGCAGTGACTGCTCCCAATGCCTGCAGCCTCACGCAGGCAGAGTTGCTGGGTTAGAAGCTTCTGCTGTGACGCACGTTTCCAGCCAGCACCGTTGATCTATTTATAGAATGATTTCTGACACGTGCCAGATTCAGCAGCAAATTTATCACTGCTTCAGGGATTGTCGGGGGCTAGAATATCTTTCTTCCTGGGGGAACACAAGATATGTTTATTCATATGCTATACTGTGGCCTCCTACTCTTTCCTGGACATTGTATGAAAGTCCATCAACAAAGATGTGTGACATGAATCACATTTTTTAAATGAATGGTGATCGTACTTCACCTTAAGGATCCATTGATTAAAAGTGTTGTGCTTTATACTAAGGTTCTGTTTACTAAGAGTGATTCAAATGCAGTCCAAGAGACCAAAGGATTAGTCGGAGCTATAGACATTGTTCACTATTACGCTGCTACATACTACACAATACTAACACATCAGCCATTTAGTGTTGCTTTACAAGACATTTAAAAAAGGAAACCATACGATCCATCTATCCATGCCTTATGTCTTTTGAGCAAGACTGCCCAAATCAAGCTGTAGTCTATGCAAGACCCAATTCCATTTCTGTCCTTCAACCAGCCCAAGCAGCACGTATACCGCAGAAAAAACTGTCCCACTGTCATAAAGCCACAGCCAGAGGACCATCAGATACATACTAAAGGCAAATTCCTAATCCTATTCATGGCACCAGGGCCAGGACATCATTCTGGAGAAGAACTGAAGAAGTTATGCACTTTCTGAAACATGCAACAGAAAAACAGTTCTCAGGTCCAAGATAAAAAGCACTGCTTCATGTGGTCCAGAGAGCATGAGCAAAGCCAAATGTAGGGCTGAAAACAGAATTTATAGTGTAATATCTGCAATGAAGAACTGCTACAAACAGCATCCAACTTATACTTGTGTTATATGACAATTCTGTCCCAATCAGGTGCTCAGATGCACTCAGGAATGGTAAAAGGCCTTTAGCTCCCCACTATCAGCAGAAAATTAAGATCAATTTTACTACCAAGTACTAAAAATTCTACTTAAATTGTTTCAACAAGCCAGGACCTCAAAAATATGCTTTTAGTTCAATCTACTTTAGAATCTACACAGAAAAATTTATCTTTTTACTGCTATTGGGAAGTGAGGTTTGTGGAGTTTTGGTTGATTTTTTTATTTGCTTGTTTTGATCTTAAGCATAAGATTCTTGTGGGACCAATGGTTTTTAGG
The DNA here is from genome assembly GCF_013368605.1 of Nyctibius grandis. Lineage (NCBI taxonomy): Eukaryota > Metazoa > Chordata > Aves > Nyctibiiformes > Nyctibiidae > Nyctibius > Nyctibius grandis. Next base: position 9,696,655 of record NC_090672.1, read on the forward strand.
ACACACCTGCGCGTTCCTAATGAAGAAAATCTACAGCCATATTGCCTTCAGCTGTACAATCTTTTAGGTATAAGATACTGCAAAAGCCAGAAAAACCACAGATGTTCTTGGGAAACAAGAAATCAAACTAAATCAATGAAAAACTTGTATGTTACATTAAGAAGAAACTGTGGTCACAGGAGAACTGTCAAGTGTGAAAGCCCCCACGGAATTTATAAAAAGTTTAGGTCCAACCTGTAGTTAAAGAAATTAATTTTTCTTTCTACGTAACTAATTTTTAAAGTAGTAGTTAACAGGATAAAATGTATCATCACCTCTGATGCATCTTTTTGGGGAAAAGTATTACCTTTTTCACAGCTGTAGGGCTGCTATCTGCACTGAGGACTGGACTACCCGAAGGGCTTTTCTTTTCATGTGGGACACACTTTGCCATATAAACACTGTAGTCCAGAAGCATTTTCTGCCGCATATTGCCAGCCAGATCCTTGTGCTTTGGCTGGGATGCAATTTCTTCTGCACTTCCCTTGCTGCTGCTTCGGCTGTGTGTGAGAACTCCAGATTGACTATCAGTTCTGCTGTGTGTTGGCAAGATCCCTAAATCGAAAGGAATAATACCTGTTTAACAGAAAAGGAACCTGATAGTCAAATAGCAGAGTGTATGGTCAAACACTTAAAGGAACAAAATTAACATTGCACACTCATTTTGAAGGGTAAAAGTAAATTCCACTACTGTGTGCTTAGGTGGTCCTAAACCCAAATTAGTAGTATTTGCTATGATTCAGCACTCAGCAGGATGTGTGACTGGAAAGCTCAGCTGATCAATAGCATATTTAAATATGGACACTCACATATGTACAACATATGGCAGAATTCCCAACAGCCCTGCTGGGGAATGCCTAAAATAAAAGTCAGGTGATGAAAATGTACCTATAACTAAACTTTTTTATTATTATTATTTAATTATAGGCTGTTACAATTAAAAGGACTGTCAAAAGCATGAAACTGTTAGAATTTTAATTAGCTATTAATTTTGTATTTGCATTTCAAGTTATGTGCCAGAAACAATGTTAACCAATTTTTAAAAAGCTTCTCAGAGAACAAAGACAGAAAACCATGAGTCATTCACATTTAAAACTATATCAGAGGATGTTTTTAAATTAATATTTCAAACATTTGATCAACATTGTAGACTAACATGTTTGTTGGTTCAGATATATGTATTAGCACAGGACTTTTTATTTAAACACAAAAATGTGTTTGCTTATGACATTAACCCATGAGAAAGCTCTTTAGTCTTCACAGGAGACGAGTGGAAAGAAGGATGGAGGAGGAAGAACGGGTACTATAAGGACTGAGTCTAATACTGCAAATATTGACATCAGTTCCAACAGTACAGAGAGAAAAAAAAAAAGATTTGAACAATTCATCCTTACAAAAATTACGGGAGTTGTTACAGTCACTGAAAACTAGTGTATTCACATAGAACAGTCTAAAAATAGCAAGAATAGCTGGGGCACACAGCCAAGCATACAGCCAAGAGAGGAAAAGGCAGGGTGGGAAGGTGGGAATGAGGGAAAGATAAGGAGCAGAAGGGCGTCTTTACTATTTTTTGTCTGTAAAGATCACTATGGCTCCACAGTTGCTATAACTACCACTGTGAAAACACAACTTTGGTTTGTTTCTTTTAATACACACTTCTACTAGAATACAAAATTTGAATACCTGGCTTGCTTCCACATAAACTGGATGGCTTCTTTGCTTCAGACTTCAGCTTGGATGCGAGAAGGAACCTTCTGAACCATTCCTCCTTCTCCCTACCTGTCCTTCCAAAGAGATAAAGCACTTGATCCTTTTGGCTAGTGTATTTTGCTCCATCCTGAGGTTTCTTGGATTCTTCATTGTTCAAGTCTGCTTTTTCAGCAGGTAACTTTTCCTCTGTATTCTCTTTATCAGTCTGGGCCTTAGCCATAAAGTCATCCTGTCTAGCAAGTTCAATGCAAATCGGGTACTTCTTATTCCAAATCCGTTTCCGTGCCAGACTCTTAGGAACCAGGGAAATCTGAAGGATAAATACAAGGGTTAAATTAACTTATTTTTCAGTTGTATCGTCTATGTTTCTATAGTCACATAAAGAACAGAGGAACATGACAGATACAGATCCTACACTGGAACTGCCGAGTTTAACTGACTCTTAACTTATAGGTGGTTTATGTCCAATCCACTGCTGTCACTAGGTCTTTGGTGAGCCATAGCCTTGGAATTAAAACAAAGACTAAGTAGCTTAGACTTCTACAATCATGTGGAGAAACTCAGTTTTCATTTAAGAGATCTTATTCTCATAGTTACGCAGAAAAAGTAGAAAAAACAAGAACCTCATTTCTGTGACCATGGAGTACGTAAGAAGAATCCAAACTGAGTTTTAAAACTCAACTTTTCAGGCCCACCTCATGAAACTGAGTGTTTGAAGTTGGCAACATCAAGTTGAAGTCACATCAAGTATGTAAGAATCAAGGAATAAAAGTGATCTGCAGATAATTATATTCTAAATTCAGTATATTCAGAGATAATTGAGACAATGCAAGTGATGAGAAGAGTGATAAGAGTTAAGAATTCTAATCTAGGGGCTGAACTTACTTGCGTTCTCCAAAAACTGTGGGTAAATACCTTGGAGAATAGCCATAATTTGCTTATTATATTAAGGGCACCCAGCAGTTTTGCAACTATCAGGGTGAGAGGGTGGGGAAGTACTGGAAATTTTTCTAAGATACCATGAGGAACGACTGTCAGCCAAGCGCTCTTGTAGCATGTGATAGCTTTGCTTGTCTTCATTATGGGAAAACAGATCTGCAATAGGCAAGAATCTAAGTTTTTGCTTTATTTTTTTCACTGTCTTCCTTTAATGGAAAGCAGAGCTGACAGCAAGGTCCTTTCCCATCCTGATTTCAGGGAAATGAAGGGAGGTTTTCCTCACTGTCGCCTTGGTCTCCCTCTAACTCCCACAGTCAATTGAAGCATAGTTTCCTCCTACATCTGTACTGCAAAGGCTCTCTATTGATGCAGCACATTAAAAAAATCCATTCTTTTAATAATGGGGTATTGATGTATTACTTAATACAATGTCAATGGAATCAACTTCACATGGCAACTCTTCACAATTTCAGGGAGGCAAATAACATGTAGGAAAACTGTCCCAGCATTATTCTTGATGCACTCTTCCAACTACAAAAATCCCAATCTCCTTCCCTAGACAGTGGGTACCAACAGCAAGTCGTGTCTGTTCCAGCCACCTTTCACTCTCCTCTTTTATATCCATATACAATATACATCCCACCTTCAAGTGAAATGCAAATGTTGTCTGAACTGCCTTGGGATAGAGATAACTACCAAAGATTATGCATTTTGGTGTAAGCTTCAGAACAGTCACGCAGTAATCTAACGTATGGGGAACAATTCTCTAAACTCCCACGTGTTAACTTCTGCTTTGAACTGACAGAGGAAAATGATGCTTTTCCTTTACTCTGTAAATATGTACTTTTTTCTAAATCCTGCTCAATCTTCCTCCCCAGCACAATCTTTTGCAAATTAGTCACGACAACAGTTTTGTTTACATAACGACAGCACATGAAACTAGAGGAGTGAAAAAAACTTCAAAATTTAAAAAAAAAGAGTTTCAGAGCATTCTTTGTTAAAATCAGATATAAGTAAGGGACACTCACCTTACTCTCTGTAAGTTCATAAATTTTCTGGCTGACATACGTGACTTCAGGCTTTGGCTCATTGTATACAGCCCTTCTAGAAATATTTTTATTGGGTTTTGAAAGTCGTAAGGTGCTTCCTTCGAGTCGCACATAGACAGAGTGAGTCAATGTAGCATGGTATGTTTCTGGATCATAATTATAAATTTCATTCATCCATCCCTAGAGGAAAAAACACTCGTTAAGAGGCTTTTAAGCTGCTGGAAAACTAAGTACAGCATGTACATAAAAGTTTTAAATAATCACCCAAGCTTTTGCCAAAGTTATTGCACTTACTGCACAAATACAACAAAGCAGTAAACACCCTAAATGAGGTAGCACTAAACTGACAGCATGAGATGAGGACTGTATCCCAAGCACACAATTTGTGTTTCTGAGTAAGTCATTTTGGATACATAGCGCAGTGCTCTTCCACCTCATCTTCATGAAACGCAGCGAGACCTGCGGACACGGGCTTGCTGGGAAAAGCCACAAGGCAGCCCGTAAGGGCATGCTGCAGAGCAGCCCCGCTGCTTACAGCAAGCACGGACATCGTAATCACCAACAGTCAAGGCAGAGCAAACAGTCTGTCTGCTTGTAGACAGCACTGACATTTTAATCACCAACAATTAAGGACTGAGTGGAAAACCACAACAGAGTTTGTTTTAACGCACTGTCATTGTTTAACATCATTTAACATGTTGTTTAACTGCCCAGTTACAACACAGGAGTCACATACGTGGATTAAATTTCATTTGTTTCTGTGCAGTGAAAGAAATAGAAAACAAACAAACCAGCCCTGCTTTAACAAGCCTGTAAGCGCTGACTCTCTATGGTGGTGATGTTACTCCTCTTCCCTAACATCTGGTTACAGAAAACACAAGATGATAAATGGGGCAGAAGACAAGCCAGAATACTCATTCAAGGAGGACAAGTTTTCCTTCTCTTAACCTGCCCTACAACATACTTTGGTAATTACTTCTACTTCTACCTATCAAAACCTTAATTCGGCACACTCAATATTCATTAATGTCAACAGAAAGCGAAGTAGATAGACTTAAACAGACCTACCCTAGAGCACAAAGTGGAATGGCATCTTTATAGTACAGTAGGGGGGAGAGCACCTGCTGCTGGGAAGTGGGGAGAGCTGAACGAGCACCCCTAGTATTCCTCAAAACAAAAAAGTTGTAACTACCTTAAGCAAAACATCTCAGAAATTACTCCAACATTTTAACTTATTGAAGAAGTTTCCACCCACAAATAGAAACATAGAATTTATTTTAATGCTCATTTACTTCACTGCCACATAATTTCTCTAAGTAGACAGCATACACTTTCTTAGGTGCTTTAGTAACAGTGACATCTATGTTTTGCTTACTCTAACATCTAGCTCCAGTTTCACTATAAACCCTGAAAAATCTAGATAAATTAGCATTTCTTTTATATTCAGGAAAGATTAAGTCATTCATTGCTCAGCTCCAAAGCAGACTACCTCTTTTATTAACAGAAATACCAATACCAACACATGCTCTTTGAAGAAGCTTTATGCTTGGGGTTTTTGCTTACACTGGGTGAGATACAACTGCTATATAGGAAACACAATGCATGAGGAAAAATCTTCTATAAACCACCAAGGTTCTGCACAGCAGGACTGATGTTTGTTTGAGCACATCCCATTTCCTTCCTAGAAATTATTAAGCCAAGACATCTTTGAGCAGACAGCAATTAATTTTCAGCCAGGAACTCCAGCTGGAGTTACTGAAGCACAAGGACATCACATGAGTCGCCTAAAGCCACCATGAGCCATTCACTCTGTGCAGAAGCGGAGTATCCATATGGCCCACAAATGTCTGGGGAGACTCCCACCTGCCTCCCGGATCAGATCTCCGAGCTATTTCTAGCTCAGACACCCAAGTCTGGAGCCTGCAGCCAGGCAAACATACAGACGAAAATCTGCTGCCTCAAAAGTTTATCGCCTTCTCCTGCAAGGCAGTTCAGCCGAAGACCACACAAGCTGGCACAAAGACAAGGGGATACTTGGAAAGTGGATCTTTATATGAACCTTGGCCACACAAGCCCTTTTTATAACTATAATAAGCCATGATATTTTCAGTGGAAGGGTTGGAAACCTCCAGGTATGTGTGGTACCCAAGAAGGAAGGTCAGAGTACACTTGAAGCTTCCTTAACATCCTGATCGAGATGGAACTCGCTGGAGTTTTCCGACATCAGCACTTGAGCTGAGCAGAGTACATGTAGCAATGAAAACAAGGTGTGATTTACACATCATTTACTTGACTGCCATGTACCATAGTAGGAAGTAAAAATCCACAAACATAGCTTCAAAGATGAAAAGCTGAGAGTTAAGACATCAACACCTTGGGACACACATCAGATACACAAACTTTGCTACACCTTCTCAGCAGCTATACAAGCGTTATCCAACACCCTTATAGTCATGTTTAATTTTACTCCTCCAGCACATACTGAGATGCCATAGCCACATCTGTGATAAAAAGGCGCAAGGCCCAGGGTACATTAAGTGACTTAACCAAGTCCAACGACTTAACCAAGTCCAGTGAACAGGGGTCTGAATTTATCTGGTATGTCATCCAACAGACCAGCACCTTTCCTATCCCTTTTCTTCTGTAACAGTGCCAGTACCAGCCTTTCTGCCAGAAGATTTCCTTACCCTGCACACCTAAACAGCAGAGGAGAGGCCCTTTTGAAGACTGCCACCTTCTTCCCAGCAGCAACAAGACACACTGAATTTAAAGGTTAAAAATAAGCAAAACAATCTCTGCTTCCTTCAGTTTGTATATTCCCGCTTCTCTTTTGGCATTCAGGAGCCCTGGAAAATCCCACCTGTTTTTCTGATCCCTACCATGCGCCCAGGCTTTCCACTACAAACAACTAGACTAGCCGTACAATCTGCCAAACACACAATTCTCAAACCCCGTACTGCCGCCTCCCCTGCTCACTGTACGTAACAAACCCAACAGAAGGGCGAACACTGCTTCTCATAGCACAACCATCACGTTATTAGTGACTGAAGGACCTGTCCAAGACTTTTAATGATTTTCAGCTGCCTAAGGAACTGAACCTTCAGAATCTAGAACTGACAGAAGATAAATACATTTACTGCCTAAAACAGCAGCCTACATAGTGATTTCTACACAAGGAAGAAATTGGCTGCTTCACGTTTTTGAGGCATAGCCCAAAAAAACCAAAAGATACACAAGTGTTTAGATTCAAATATTTGGAGTTTTGTGTTCAGACGGTACCTAGCCAACAGTCAGGATGAAAGAGATACCATACCGCATTACTACAAGCCCACCTCGTATATACACTTTTAGTTCCCTAATTTCTAAGGATGCACCGTTTCCTTTTTGCACTCAACTTTCAAGTTATCCTGTAACACAGAGAAACATTGCATGCCTGAGAGTGAAATGTTAATACTTCACCAAATGAAGATTCTTCGCTCTATTAATGAATCTGAAAACGTGTGCCAGCTGCAGGAATCTTTTTCCCCCCATGTATCTAACAGTATTAAAGGGCGAAATGACACCATCTGCCTTCTCACTCCAGCAATTTTAATTTTTGTAAATTGTTTCATCTAGCATAAAAACAATTTTTAAGAAGGTTATCCAAGAAACCCCAAAATTCATTCCAAAGTTCCTGCATTTTAAGAACAATTTTAGCAGAAATACCTCTGCCCTTCTCTTTGCAAACCAAACTGGAACAAAAGATTCACAGCCTACGGAAAGCATTTTGCAATGCATCTGAACAGAGAAGTTATGTTACCATAACGTGCTTGCAACAGATGAATTTTCCCAAACTACTGAAACAACAATGGATTTCCTTGTGTAGGAGAGGAGTGACTGTATGATGGGTCTTTTTTGTACTAGCAAAGTTGTTAAAATAAGAAATTTAGTAATTCAGGGAGGACAATGACCATAGTCATATGCTACTCTGCAGCTGCTTGCCATTTACACTGATCCTGTGATCTCCATTTATAAAGGTCAGCAGCTGCTCTGAATTCACAGCTGAAATTAGGAGAAAGTGCCTCACCATCAGACTGGTAACTAACCTGAAAAAGTATCTGGTTAGAATATTGGGCAGCATAGCTTTTATAGCAAAGGTCACGGTTATTATCCAAAAACCCACACATGCACTAACAAGATCTGGCCTGTTTGTTAAGACAGCAGAGACTGAACTTGCACAGGTCTGTGGAACACAAGCACTTGCATGAAACAGCTGTAAAAGGCCCACCCTGCTTAACTTTTCCTCTTTCATGACTCCAGGCTGCAAATTTCTTATTCGAACTGCAGTTTAACAGAATAATTCATGCAAGTAAGAACTGCAGAGTCAGGCCCTGTAGAGTATCAACTTTTTAATGTTACTTAGTATAAGATCTCAGGCATGTTATACCTTAACCTGAGAGGGGAGGTTGGGGGGAACTGCAAAAGATCCTTATGAAGGACCCAGAGAGCTGGGGGCACAGACCAGGTCTGCAAGTAAAAATAAATAAAAATCATTACTTCTATGGTATTTTCAAATACATAAATAAAAGAATCAGCAAGTCAACTTCACAATACAAGCCCAAATCTGGATTAAAACTGCCCCCAGCATTTCTTAGTTATGCCTTAGTAATCTGATATTAACAGACTGATTAATATTCATTATCATTAAATGATAAAATCAAATGCTCTAGCACTGAAATTCTTGACAGACTGTTGATCACTCAAGTCACACTAATTGTATTAGGATCCCTCTCATTACCACTATTTTATAATACTTCAATAGTATTTTGCTTGATAAATGAGGAAAAATATAATGTGGTCTTTTGATCTTTTATTGACAGGGAATCTAAAGACAGAAAAAAGGGCTAAGGTGGGCAGAAGTAACCATCACCTTAACTGGAAAACCCATTTGTCTGCCAGAGGCCACTATCAAACATGAAATCCCTTGGGTGATATTCTGGAACAGCATGCTGGTAAAAAGCCTCCCCTTTCTGTACAGCTGTGGTTCAAAAAGCTTCACTTCTCCAGCAGGCACTGCCAACACAGTCTTCTCAAAAAGTTCCTTCTAATGGAAAGGGTAAATTTATCATTTCCATTTTAGCTGTTACTTAAAACCTTTTGCATCAGCCAGCACAACACTTGAGAAAGCCAATAAGGAAGGTAGAAAAGACTAATGCATTAAAGAAGAAAAAAAAATGTGAGCAGAGGAAAAAAAAGGAAAAGGAAGCTAGAGAACTGAAGACTAAGGGAATAACAAGATAAGAAAACATACACTGAAGATGCAGGGGTTTTGTGTGCATTTTCTGGTGGGGGGATGTTCTCCCTCCAATACCAAAGACATTTGAGTGAAATAAGTACAGAAATCTACAGAAGCACACATTAACCAGCACACAGTGTTTCATTCTTTCAGATTGCAAAGGAACAATTTTGGGAATATTAATGTTCAGGTATTTTGGGAAATGCTGAGGGGAATTTTCTACTTGTTCTTGAAACATGGGATTTACAAAGCCAGCGCTCAGGCACCCATTTTACTGAACTGTAATCCAGATTATCCAGTACAACATTCAAGATATCAGCACACAGAACCACAGACATCATACCCCATTAGTATGTCCCTTTCAACACTCATTCTTACTCCCATTCTAATTAGCTAATGTTTGAGAAGAATCCATATGCTCTCCAATTATCTATGCTTTACTTGAACATGCTTTTGAATTTGCTTAGACTGAACAGACAAGACAGACAAATTACTGCCTAGACAGTAGAATACCCCAGAAACAAAATACATCTCCCAAGACGCAGCTTCAAGCACAAATGTTACTTTACACACTCAGCTCTGACACTGCTCGCTTGCAGTAGTTCAGATGGATCATTTCAAATCCACCAGCAAAACGATTTGCCCTTTCACTTTTGAAGCAATTCTGTTCTTCTACTAATCCTTAAGGACATTGAAGTCTTACACATTCTTGGATACTAAACCATTTGTGCCCCTGCCAAAGCTGCCCGACCTTAAAACTATACTTTATTTATAAATAGGGATAATTCAGCTCATTCCACCTTCAGAATAAATCTAGTTTACTACTTCTACCCACAATAATGCACACAGATACAGAAAATGCCATGACCTCACCTTCAGTATTTCAGGTTCTTTGATGTCTAGAGCTCCTGTATTCCATTGCTTTTTCATACTTTTATGCAATTCAAGATATTCATGAGTACGTGGAGTAAGAAGCCAAATCACACAGACAGCTATCATAAATCCAAGGGCCATCCCAAATAAGAGTCCACTTAAGTAGCCAGGGAGAGGGACAATAAAGTAAGCATAGACTAACAGTGTTAAGAAGTATAAAGTTTTCACTGGTATTTCAGGCTGTTGCACATACGGATTATTTTCATTTTCACTACTGAGCATAGTACCATTTTCCTCAGTCACCTCAGGTTCAAGCAAAGGTTCAGTAGGTTTATCAGCTTTGCTTTCATCCTCTAGGAAGGAAAAGTCTTCAGAATACAGTTCACAAAACTCCTCATCCTCTCTGCTTGCTAGTGCAGACAACGAACATTTTTCAAGTACGAGTGAAGTTTTCGAACTCACGTCCTTTACGCTTGCAGACTGAGGGCTTTTGGTCTCTGTCTCTTTTGCATGTTCCTCAGCCGCTTTTGACTGATCGTTCTTATTCAGGTTAGAGTCACTTCCATAGAAGTCCCCTTCAGAATCACATTCTTCTTCCTTAATGCTGTAGTTGTTATTGCTTTCCAAATGGCCATTCAAACTGGAAAGGTTTGAGAGTTCTGAAGCACTTGAAGATAAGGCTTTGGGCCTGTGGCTACTACTTTCATCACCCATTATTTTACTGAGCAGCTGAAAAGGCTCATAGATTACTTCAGAAAGGCGTCTTTTAGTATCTTCAATTTTAGCCTCCATTTCAGGTACTTTAAAAAAGGAACGAGTGTCAGAGGGAGACGTTAATGGAGACGAGGGGGCAGTTTTAGAATCACCACCTGTAGCTCGAGGTTGAGTGAACTGTTTGAACAGATGCAAGTTCAGCTTTGAGTCAGGTGGCTTGTAAGACACAGCTTCAGATTCTTGTTTAGAAGTGTCTGTAGACAGAGATTTCACTAAGGTTTTCATTAACTGTCTATGTCGCAACGGTGGGGTGGGTTCTTTTGGTTCCACATCTGTTGAAAGGGACTTGACTAAACCCTTAAAAGGCTTTGAACTAGAAACTGTGGATGATCCACTAGAGCAGACAACTGATCTGGAAGGAGATGAGGATGGGGAAGACGACAGGCTGGACTTCTGTTCCACAGCTGGTAATGCACCTGATAAGCTCACTGTATGACATGAGTGTGATGATGGAGACAGGACTAGTGGCACTGCACTGAATACTTGGGATGTGGAAGGAGAATCCAACAGCTTTACAGTCTCTGCAGCTGGCAGAATTGCAGGCGATGAGGACAGTAGTGATGCAGAGTTGGCCACGTTAAGCGAGGTAGCTGGACCAGAAAAATCATGGCCGGTATGCTCAAAGCAGAGGTCTTCCTTGGCTTCAAGTGCTGTTACAATGCTTTGGTCATCTAGTTCCTCATCAAGAAATTCCTTAAACTCCTCTTCCTCCTCTTCTTCCTCCTTCCCAAATGCAGAGAAATGAATAGTGATGGTTTCTCGGGAGACAGATCGTTGGACCTGCACTTTTGGTGCTGACTGCTTTGAGGACATTTCACCAGTTTTCTCTGCATGGCTACTGTTCTGACTTGTCATTGCAGGTCCCAGAGATGCGTCAGAGTCTGTGAAGAAAATGTAATACTATGTTAAATGCTTTTTCCCCCCCTTCAAACACCCTTATTTTCAAGCGTTAAGCCAACACAAGAGACAGGTCATACGCAACAGGTCAATCAGTTGAAAATTAAAACATTCTGGACACTCTTCGTCTCCTAGGATTTAAAGCTGTCTAGTCAAATGATGGACTGTCACTAAAGAAATTGACTGTAGATTTATTTCATTGCATAAAACATATCCATGTTTTAGTTAATACCCCTATTAAGCAGATTCACATCTGCTTAACTACCTCATTCTTAGCATCATTGAATGCAAGAACAAAGTCAAAGGCAGACAAGGAGAAAAACATGCTTAGAACTGTTTGCTAGTTAATGTGTTTCCACATAGCACAAAATGGCAATATTAAGAAGTGCTGTGCTGTCAAAATTACCTTCAAGTGTTCTGAAATTATAGTCCGTTTCGGATGCGCCACCCTCCTATTTTCCCCATTAGATGTACTTCTGAGTTCCAGAAGCCCCATCCCACCCCAGCACACTGAAATTCTTCACTCCTAACTCTCAATTCCTTCTACATACAATAATCAATGCTATTTCTTCTAAACAAAGCAAATTTGAAACTCAAAGCAAGGTCAGAAATACGTAAACGTCTTCATGTGTGGGACAGTACCCTCTCTTGTATACCTGTTTGAACTGGTCTATAGGAAACAGAGATTTAAATTGTATTTTATCATGTATGTTATCATGGTTTACGGTTTGAGTCAATGGTCTTAAGGGTCTTTTCCAATCTAAATCATTCTATGATTCTATGTAGTCTTTGTCTTTCCAGGTTTTGCAACCTATGGACAAATGATCAGGATACACAAAGGTCCGATAATTGCAGGCAAAACAAAGCATAATTGGACAGAACTTAATTTTAAAAGTTATCCTCCTGAATTCCAGGGCTAGACATCCTTTACCAATGTATTTTAGCAGAACCCCAGTAGCTTCAAAAACTTCAATAACAGACAGTATTAAACTAACTGTTGTCAAAAAGACATGAGTCAGACTTCCGCAGATACAGCGTGTTTGAGATCTACCTCAGATAATGTATATACCCAAAGAATTTATTACTGCTAGCAGTTCTGCTGTAAGAATGTGTAAGGACACTTCAGTAGAGGCAACTGTTCTCCCTGATATAGCAATAGTACTTTCTGAAAATACCAGCCTCTGATCAGATCCGTGCACACAGGCTGTTTATGCGATAGCTACACCAACACACCTGCCTTTCACATCCATTATACCCACACGTTATTTCAAGCATTTTATTGACCCAGGAAAGTGGACTTAGCATATATTTACATGAAGAGGAAATACCACACATTTAAACCAAGACACTGGTGACCATACACAAAGATGGATCGGGAATTACAAGATTAGCTCTGCCTTTCCAGCTGTGAGGCAGCACTTCATCTTCATTGTCAAGGCAGCAAGTTTACCACTTCAGTAACTGAATTATTTTTCAGAAGCTGTTAAAATGCTGTAATCAAACTGTCAACTTGAATTAATGAGAGGCCTTTGCTGATGTTTAAAGAGCAGTTGAGAAGAATGATTATGTGGTGGTGAAGAAACGTGCACTTCACAGTTATGATATCAGATTGTATTATCCAGCAAGCCAGTGCCACCTGTTCGTCATCATCTCCCTACAAAGGTTGTAGCGCTTTATACTTGCTAATGGAGCTGTTCATGTAAACATTTTTTAACCTGTCAGTAAAATGAGCTGTGTTAAACATTTTAAAATAGCAGATCTTTGCCACCCAGCTTACCTAGTAATGTTGGAACAGAAGTATCTGTCCACAACTTCCTACTCACTCTAGTTGTCCATTTTATGGCTGCTAAATTGTTGACTAGTTTATTCCTTGCTTCTTCTAGCATTTGCGTGCTTCCCAATCAGGTTGTACAGAACAAGCTGGACTCTATCCTGCTTCATGCAAAGCCTCCAGAAATTTTAATTTCAGTTTTCAGTCCCAGTTCTGCTGCATACACCAGGGAGCCAGCTGGGGTTCAAAGAACCAAAAGAAGCTTTGAGATCCTAGTCATGCTTTCGCTTGACACCTAACCATTTTTCTGACAAACTGCTTAAGAGGCAAAATTCTGCCTCAAGATCAGGTTCTGGCTTCAGCTTTTATCATGGAACTGTTTTCTTCTGTCCTACCCAAAATCCATCTGACATATCAAAGTAGCAGTATTAAATAGAGAACTCACTTTCAGTGATGGAGGTGTACCTCCAGCCCACTTAAGACTCAGAAGATTGTTACCCTTCCTGCCATATCTGTGGGTCAATTATTTACCCCAATAGTAAGAACTCTCAGTTATTCAGAAGTTTAGATATGCATTTATCAGTCATACATATATATAACTTGGTGAGTGTTACAGTTGGTAAGAAACTTGGGTCTTTCTTTTCCCTGTTGGATTAGCACGCTTGGGAACCACCAGAATCCATGCTTCCTATGGACACAGTTCCATTTCACATAGTTCAAACTTCCCAATTTTTTAGACAAATGCACTCAAATTTATTTTGGAGAAGGAAAAAAAATCTACTACTGGACAAGATATGTATCCAACCCTATTTCCATTTTCCTAGTGCTGGACCATCAGCTATCACACATCTCTAACATTTTGTGCCAGTTGTGAAATTGTAAGACTAGCAAACCAAAATTTGAAAGTACAAAAAACCCTACACATCTTCCAGGTCATTGAGCCATTACAACACTATACACTAAGGAAGGAAAAGACAAAAACAACAACAACAAAAAAAAAAAAACCATGCAAAAGCTGCACTTGTACATGATGCTGTTGGCATCAGCTTGAAAAGTCTGACCCTTTCTCTTCTGCCCATTCAGCCCTAACTGTGTATCAATGATCTAGCAACACAGGAGAAAAATATTAACTACTCCCCCACCCCAAATAACACTTCTAGTGTGTTATTGTCAATCAGCTAGAAATTCATGGGTTTGGTTAGCTCTTTATCACACTATGTTTACACTGTACAGTTAATTACCTTGTGTTTAAACATCAGTTGCCATGTTGTGCTAATGCAGTGCTAATTACCTGAAACAGATGAAGTTTACTTGTGTACACCAAGTGTACTGAAAAAAAAAGATTTTACTGCTTGCTGAACAAGCAAGATTTTTTTTTTTTTACATCATGATTAACTAGTTAACACAGAAAGCAAAGCAATTCTTGATTAGCCACTTGCCTACCGTTAAACATGTTACTATATCATTAATTATGTCTTATAAAAGCACATTCTTAAATCAGCACTATCAACAGCAGAATATTAGCATAATCCAACTGCTTGCACTTTCGCATCCCCAGTGCACGACTTATAAGATAACTCTCTGGTATCCAGTGCCCTCAACATCTGGCCCAAGTGATATTTCAGTTGAGGGGACTGGTTTCCAGGAACAACCATTTCTATTTGGGCAAATAATAATTTTTAGCCTTCTTTGATCTTGCTGGAACTTTCTAAATCAACCCTATTTATAGGTCGGTTTTGCTACAAGGCAGTTCATGCTTTTCCCAAGCATAGCTGTTCAAAGCTGTATCTTGTATCAAATTTTCAAACAATTGGTATATAAAAAAAACAGCGTACAATACAGGAGAAATATTGTAATGCTATTTACTTTGGAGAGCACATGTGTTTTGTTACCACTAGTGACAGCTCTTCAACTAGGTGTTCAGTTTTGATAACAACGACTATTTCATCAGGTTCTTGAACCATACATTTTTACCCCTTAAAATCATTCTAACAGATTCACTTCTTACTGATTTCTGGCTATGTTTTCCTCACTTGTTACCTCCCCTTTTTCCTACTCCTCACCTCCTCTCACAGCTGTTTGAAGACCCGGTGTTGCTGACCTCCCCGTTGGAAGGGGCACAATTCTGAACCTATCATCTGCAGATTACAGCAATACTTGTAGAAACATAGGTTTTCACTGACTCTGTTTTGAAAGCCACACTGTCCCCAGCTTCTTTAGCTGCCTCTTTAGGGTTTTTTTTTTTGTTGTTGTTGATTCTGAAGATGTAAGGTACCAGTTTTATTTACGAGGCAGGCAGGCCTGAATAATAATCTTAGATCCTCAGGCTTCAAATGATTCAAAACATGAACTTTTACCTGGAAGGGAAAGAGGCTGCTCGGAAAATAATTCCTTTCCCCTGAAGGTTTGAACTTTGGATGCTTTTGCAGGGTGGAATGAGAGAGCTGCCAGCCAACTCCTGCCACTTCCACTTCTCATGTTAAGGCACTGCACCCCCACCACCCACATAACAGCAGTTTAGACTCCTCACCTACAGGCATTGCTTTTAAAGCACTACAACAAGAGGCAGCAGCAAGCCAGGCGAACAGTGCACGTACGCGGTGTGGGAACAGATGATATTTCTTGCCCAGCCCTTTCCTACTGAGCATGGAGGCAGCACAGTGCAGGAGCTGAGGACGCGTTTTCACCCAGATGACAGCACGTCTGCCCCGCGCCGTGATGCACCTGCTGACGAACAGGGACTCCCAGGGAGAGACCAGGTGTTGGGCAGCGCTGGGTCACGTTAGGCCATGACACCTTTTGTAAGTGTCACTGCAGCAACGTGTGCTCTTATCTACACCAGGAATGACTAATTGGGAGTGCTGACAGAAACAGCTGAGCACCCGAGATCTGTGCTTTTGCCCAACAGCACGAACAGTCTTCTCCAGGGCTGGCAAACCCTCTTCCTTTTCTCTGCAACGGACAAACACACCCCAGCCTTCCTTCAGCTGAGCCCCAGAAACCACCTACTTTACAGCACTGAAGTGCCTGTTTTAGACAATTATACTGTCAACTTTATAGACAAAGCAAAGCAATTATTTTCACATTAAGGATTTAGAAAGCGATTCAGCCAATACACCAAGCAGCAAACTAGGAACTAACTTAAAAGAACAGGTCAAAATTGCATACACCACAATCATTTTATCCACTCATACACAATTCAATTTAGCCACATTTACTAATTAAGGGATATTCAGTAGAGCAATTCATTTTTTTTCGTAATCATTCAGTTAGAGAAACAGGACAGACTGGGTAACTAAATTCACACATATTGCAACAGCCAACTATTCCAATCACATTGCTATTACTTAATGCAATATCTACACCGGGGGAAAGGGAATGCCATATTAGCAAAAAACACTTTCATCAAAATCTGCAGCAAGATTCAAAACTTGTCAGAGTATTTTCCCTGCTTGTTGCTACTAAACACAGACCACAAAAAGCGTTTTCCACAAAACAGAAATTCCTTTCGTGCTAAGTAAAGGTTATTAAAAAGCATTGTAATACTTTCCCCTTTATCTGTCAGTTGCGTCAGAAGAACAAGGCCTCAATGCTATTCAGGAAGCCACTAATTTGATTATTGATAATGCCACAATTGTACTTCATGCAGATTGCCATCAGTGTTCAAAGGAAAAGATGTTTCTAACCGGTTACATCTCTGCTTTCTGCAATCCTTCTGTGCCATCACTCTTCAACAGGAACCTCCTGCTTTGGCAAACTGCCATCACCTAGACTGGGGAAAAAAGTAGTTGTTCTTTAGGACTGGTGGGGCTCTTTTTTATTATTTTGGGTTCCTTGATAGTCATTTCCAGGTGTCAGACTGAAGACAGATATATGATTCATACTCTAAACCTATCCTCCATTTTGGTAGGAAGAAGAAGTCGTGTATTTGTTTTATACCATCTTTGAAACATCTATGTGGTGTGACAGAAGAGCTACAGAAGATCTTACGCTAACACAGACAGGACCACCCTAATGCATTAAGCCACTGTTCCCAAAGCAGGCTAGAAGCATGTTAAATGTTTCGCTGTTTGGGAATACCTGCGTAAGCCAATGTGATCAGAAGTTCATACTGGCTCTCAAAAATTATAGATTCCACTTCATTTACTAGAGACAGCCAGTATCTTCCTTCCAGCACTGAGAGATATAGGAGGACTGTTGCTATCCTTTATACTTATTTAAAATAAACAACAGAGCTCTCAGCATCAGACAAAATTCCTTCTGTTAAGAGTTAGAAGTCTTCATTTCAGGTCCTTCAAAACAAAGCACAGTATTAGTGACCCTTATCAGTTACAGTCTTTATTTAAGCAACATTTTACATCATCAGAAGTTTACATCTTCCATAATCCGTTACCACTCCTTTGCCACAGAAGTAGTCTAGAAAGCCAATTCCCATTTAGCCCAGAACCATCTCACTGAAGCAGAGATCATACCTACTGGGATGTTATATCACATAAGTTTCATCTCATTCAGCAGATTTATACCATAAAAGACAAAAAAGGATACAAAAACCAAATTTCAACATCCTTTCCTATCCCCATTCATATGTCTAATTATGACCAACTAAATTCCCCTGGCATCTCCACGAGTTAATGTATTCCACGGTTAACAACTATTATTCCTTTTACATCCACTAGTCATTACTTTTAAATGAACTACATAGAAAGTGTTGGTAATTACCATCACACAATAGCCCCGTGGAATCTTTGTGTCAGGGATCTAGTTACCCAGCCTGAAGATAATACTTTAAAGCTCACTTTCCAACGGGAGTAAGAAGGAAGTTTTGCTTCACCTTTCCAGTTCACACAACTGGACTTGAGATACAGAGGGGATAAAAGGTGGAAAAAGAGAGGAACAAAACCCCAATAAAATCTGTTTTAAATTTAAGCACATTAAAACCAGAGCATCCTCACAGACAGAGGCAAACTTTTGTCACAGTCTAAAGCCAGCTTTTTCCACTTTTCTCTTCTAAAACTGCTATACTACCTGGCTGAAGCACTCTCTTCAGAGTCACCCTGACAAGCCAAATGGGAGTAAAAAACCACTGGTCCTGAGCAATAAATACATAACTGCTGTTCTCTTCTAAAAGGGAGGAGAGACTAAATCAGAACTTGCTGGTGCTGCAGAAGTTCTGCATCTCAACAGAAAATGCTTTATATTACAGAAATAAAACATCAAAGCTTACACATAAAAAATTACATCCTATTGAGAGGGTAAATGGTGAGGTAGAATATAAAACTATGCAGCATTGTAACTCTCTCCCTCTTATCTCAGTTGAAAGAAAAAAAAAAAAATCAACTCCTCATTAATCTGATGAAAGATTAGCTAAAACCTCTGCGGATTAGTCCACAGTTGAAAATGCTGTCCACATCACTGATTAAATTAAAGGTCACTATAAAATCTTAAGGCAAAACTTTGACTGAATGACTTATAAAAAAGCATGTTTCCAAAATGAAGTAAAATAAGCTGCCTTGAATCCTAAATTAAAAAGGGCTTATCAGAATTGTACTAGAGAGTCTTTTTTCCCAACAATTCAAATGCACATCAATACGTAAAACTGCCTACAGGTAACAAGTGAGCCTTCAAGGACTTTTTTTTCATTTATGTTTATTTCACTAATAAAAAAAAAAAACCTGTCAATATTCACGCAACTGTGAAGTTAAAACAACCATCATACACCTTCATATGAAAACAGCAGAAAAGATATTAAAAATAAATATGCTTGTCCACATGAAGCTAAACACAGATACACAGATGAGCAGCACCAACTAATAACTCAAACTCTAGGCCTCCATGTAAAATGTAGTTATGAAAGATCATTTAAAAAGGAATGGATCTACAGATTTACAAACCATAGCCCATAGCTATCTAAAGAGATTTTTTTTCAGTGGATTTTTAATGATTCATCAAATCTTACATTTCACATGTACATCCTTCATTCTAATTTCATGTTTTGCAGAGGATTAGCATGCAAGGCAGAACTAGTGCTTTAAGGCTTTTTTACGTGACAGGACAAAACATAATACACAATCATGGTTTCTTGATTTCTCAGAGATGTTTTCAAAATTAGAGCAGGCGGTATTCTCTGGTTTAACTCAACAGGACTAAAGCATTTAATACTTAAAAGTATTTAGGTTTGGACCAAGCACATCCCTAAGCAGCAAGGTAATAAAAAGAGCTACAGAACCATGATGGACCAGTGATGTCACATTCATGTATTTGACTGTCCAAGCATATTCCAGAAAGTCACAACGGCAGAGCAAGAAAATTGCACCAAGGATGGGGGGAATCTTCACACTCAACCTCTCTCAGACCAACTCAAACAAGTGGAGTATCTTTGCAACACTGCGCACACTCAAGGAGCCCATGAAAAGTTAATGGAGAAAGGTATGACCAGCATTTCCTGCTACCTGGAAACTGCAAAGGCAAGAAACATAAATCAGCACCACATGAACAAAAAAGCTCTTTGTGATCTAATTTTGGAAGGAAATGCCTTATGGACTACATTTCCAGACTTCTCTGAAAGCCCTGAGCAGGTAATAGTGTTATTTGAGTTTCAGTATTAGGAGGGTGAGAAAAATTTTGCTTTAACTTACGTCACTGAAGAGTAGTGTTCACACAGCACTTTGAACGAATGTCATACAGAATCACTAATTTCTTAAAACAGCAATAGCAAAGACTAAGAACCAAGTTAAAGCAGCTGAAGAGTCACACAACCCAACTTATTCTAGCAAGAAGTGTGCAGAGATCATAAACTACTACTAACAGCTTCTATGCTTTAAATTCCTTTGACTTCTAATTCATAGAAGGATCCATAGAAGGTTAACAAAATGTAAAGTCAACTCTGAAGAAACCTTGTCCTAAGAATAGCAGGAAAACAAAATGTCAAACTCTGCGCAGAATTGGCAAGTACCAGGCATCTCTCTCTGCTTAAGGCAACATTAATCTCATTTCATTCAGATTTATGTTCAACTCAAATACCTAGAAACTAAAACACAGAAGTTCAGCAGCATTGTAGCTTTCCAGCTGGAGGACGCAGTGCAGTGAGGAGGGCAGGAGAACATCCAAGATGCGAAATTTTCCCAAGACTGAAATGGAACCTAGATGGCCCCTAACAACCTGAATTTTTCCCATGCTAAAGACAAAGTTTTTGCTTATTAAAAAACAACAAAGCCAAACACACAACACACAGTCAAACCTCAACGAGCAGAGAGTGAGGCTCAATTAAAAACATTAGGCCAGACAACCCAGACTTTCCCAGCTTCCCAACTATCACAACATAAGGGGTGTTGGGGTTTTTTCAGCTTGGCAAAAAGCTTCTAGAGCCCTGCTAGCTGTCATATACATTTCAGCATAGTCTCTCAAAGATTACTTTTGCATTAAAGAGTGGTTTAAGCATTTTATGATTAAAAATACTGGACTACGAGAGACAGACAGACAAAAAAAACCTTCTCAAGTGCACAGGACTGAAGCAACCATTAAATTCCTAATCATTCTATTACAGTACCTTCAGATATTTTACAAAATCCACAGAAGCATTAAGGCAAAAGAAGTAGAATTACGTGGCAAAAGCATCAATATGTGTGTTCTCATTTAAATGTTTTCTTATTCTTTCACGTATTTATAACTCTAAACGTTTCAAGGTGTAAACTTACTAATTGACAGATGTTGGCAAGAATCTTCCCTGAACTTTGTTCTCCAGAACATGAAAGAGTTCCCTGCCAAAAACAGGATAGTAAAATCAAAGCCACTAGCTTGATTTGCATTCCCCTCCATCTCTTGCATTAGACACAGAGCAATACTTAATGGATCAGTTCAAGCTTACTGGTGGTTTGTTTGGTTTTTTTTTTTCTTTTTTTCCCCCAAGAGCAATTGAGGTAACTCCTGTTTCTAAAAGCTGTGATACATTTTAATTGCAACATATGATAGATCAGTTACAGATTGCCTGACCTTAACAGCTGCTTTACAGGCTGGACTCTTAATTAAATCAACTGAGTCAGAAAATGATGAGCACCTCCCACAACATATTTTCTTAATCCTAATTGCTAAGAAGCTATGGCAGGTAGATACATGAAAGATAAACAACTTCCTGAATTAACAGGAGCATTTTACAGAAAAGTAGATATAAAGACACCATATTTCTCACAAGGAAAAAGAAAATCAGCATGCTGTGATGACACAAAGTGAGGTCCTTACACACCTTAAAGTCCTTTTGTTTACACTCCTAAGCAACAAGAACATGGGAGGATCTTTCCTACTCTATTTTTCTCTCTCAAAATGTGGGTACTGTTAACACACCTAGAAAGATTATTTGTCACGTGAGTACTCTCAAAAAAAAGTAAACAAAGTAAGACTGGGAAGAACACAAACAGTGCTCTCCTCTCCTTTTTTCTTCAGCAGCATGGATCTATCCCAACATGGTCTTTCACTGTGTGAATGAGGCCACAAGTGGAAAATAAAAAAATAAATCTCTCTGAAAGGTTTAAGTCAGTTAACAGTTTTCTGAACTTTTCAGAACTCCTTGAAAAGTGTTCTTACTACCTCTGGTGAAAAGGATCAATAATGCAGGAAGCAACACAGACAGCCATTACTCATTCTCTCTCAGCTCAGAAAGCAATTATTTGTTCCTATACGGTATGATTCACTCATACAGCATGCAGACACAGACACAGGTCGTTATCTTGGCAGAAAGTAGACCTCAGGAAGACTAGTGTGATGGGACATCTGTAAATGAAATCGTTCCTCCAGGCCTCTTTATTTCAGAGATGCACATACTAAATTCTGATCGGCTACACATGGAGCTGTAAAACTCACAGCTCTCACTTTTGCAAACGTTAATCAGCATAGCTGTCTCCAGGAATTTCATCTGACAACCCCACAGGCCGAAAATGAAAAGGTCAGAGTGGGTGTCTTGTGGCAATACATACCCCAATTCCTCAGTTGCCTGCTGAATTCATAGTGCAATATGAAGAAAAGACCTTAAAAATAATTTTTAATGGATTTTTAAGAAGAACCCCAGTTCTACTTTAAGTTCAAGTAGTATTCATGCAAGCTCTCTACTGTCATTCTCCTTTGTAGTTACTTCCCTGTAAAAAAGGGCTAAAATCTTCCCTTTCTCATCCTATGATATTTGCTGTTCAATAACCAGGTATTATCAGTGTTCTGTTTGCCCAGCAAATGCCTTCAGCACGGTAAAAGCTTCAACTATTGCAGACAAAAATGTCTATAGCCTCAACTACTTGACAAAATAGGTAAGAACAAATGCACTCCACTGTATGTGGGTTACATTTTATGCACGCACATGCACAGAAAGAGAAGTGTCATTTAGTAGCTTCAAGGAAATGAATTTTAGGTCATCAATTTTAAGGTCTTGATTTGCCGGGAGATAAAAGAACAGCAAAAGCCACCAGATGGATTCAAAAGAGCAAAGGGAAATAAGTGTCTTTGAGCCATATCCTGCCTTGTTCAATTACAGCATTATGCAGGCAATTCTAATTTCAGGCATATGGCAATGTTCCTACATACATGCTTAATAAATCCAAGATGCATTTGTTTATCAAATAGAGTCAAGCAGCTATACAAGCTCTGAATTACACACACTGTTATTAAGTTGGTGAGTACATACATACTCACTTCCTCATACATCACCATACAGCAGGGATGTGGCTGTCTAAGTGAGGCTTTTAATTGCTGAGAGGTCAAGTCAGCGAAGCCAAGCATGGGTGGCAGCTGCAGTTGTCTTCCAGGATAAGGTGACAAAACAGCGATGACTGAAGTGTGAGGAAGCTGCACCCATCCCTAAGGAGCTGTCTCTGCCATGCCATATATAACAAAGGCTTTAGAGACAAGATTGATTGCTCTGTGGGGAAACGGAAAAAAAAAACCAGTACAAGTGGAAATCTAGACATGGGATGGAAATCTTTTCACCTTGGATTCACCACCACACTGCGAGACAAGCTCCTCTCCATTAAGCCGTGGAACAGTCTCCACACCCCCTCAAAAGTTCTCCTGAACTCCATGAAGGAGTCAGAAGTGGGACCATAACAGACAACGTCTTCTTTAATAGTGTGAGATCTGAACAGATCACACAAATCAGCTTTTATTTGGCTCGGGGTATTGGAGGAGGAGGCCTGAAAAGCCACTGTTCACACCGTACCCATTTTGTGACTAGAAAGAAATGTGCAGGACAGTCAACCCATTGCAGTTGTCATTGGTAAATACACCACTTAGGGCATCTGGATGTGAGAAGCAGATTTTAAAAATATATCCTGAGAAAGTAAAGTACTAAAACAACACTCATGGTGCAGCACAGTGTTTTACTCATTTTTATCATTTTAATTTTGAAGTTTTAGCTTGATTAAAAGAATAATAAATATCTAGCTAGAATTTTTAAAATCTGGCCAATAAAAATGAAACTGAAAAGTTGTCCCAATTCATCAGAAAAGCAAGGGTTCATAAAATCTGTTCAATACTCAAAAACAATTACCAATCCACATCTCAAAGCTGCACGACAAATGGAGATCCATACAACTAAATATTTATGCTCTTACATACAATACACCTCTAAATGAATCTTTTCACACACTTACAGAGTTTTCTACAACTGTTAGGCACAGATCCTCAGCTTGCCTGTAACCTCTAGACAGTGTTAAGGCATCTTGGAAAACTCGGCCTGTTATCATAAAGGGAGTGATAACTGGAACTACAAAACAGGAGATAGTTTGCATACACAGCTGGTCCCTTCTCCATCCACATCTCATATTATTCACTAAAATAGCATACAAATAGACCAGTGACAATTTGTTTCCCATAAAAATACTTTTGTAAAGTTCTCATGCATTTTCTCAGAAGGTTTATTAAAGACCTGGCAAAGCCTTTATTAACTAGCACATTTTTGAGCTGACAGACATTTAGGATTATCTCCCCCTTAGTTCTTCCCCCTTCTCCCAATTCATTTGTTTAATACTTCAAGTCAAGTTGAAAACGAAGAAGTGTGAAAGCGATTAGACAAAAAGAACTGCTACTGAGAAGGTCTTACAAAGATAAGCCTTATCAAACTTCACAGCAGCTACAAACAAGAGAAGAATCGTACGGATCACTTTCATTTACCACCAAAATGCGTTTATTTATGCATTCAACCCCAAACATTACACAAGAGTATTAGGAAAGAAAGTGAAGCCCCTCCGGGCAACAGAAATGACAGATATGTATTAAGCACACAGAATGGAAACACCCAGCTTGGAAGGCACCCAGAGCAGAGATCTTCACCTTGCACTGGGTACGCTGGGGCAGGGAGACAGGAACAAGAGGTGGGAGGCGACCAGCGGGCAGGGAGCCGGGGGTGTGGGAATGCTACGGGAATTCTGCGACTCAATTGCGAGATTATCATTCCCGGCCTCAGCTAGAGGATGCTCTCGGAAACCTGGCAGAGCCCCACTCAGGCGGGTTCTCAATACTCAGAAGTTTCAGAGGAGAAGGTAACACAACATAGTGCAACAACAAGCCAAGAGACAGAGCATGCCGAACTTAGATGATCA
Organism: Nyctibius grandis; assembly: GCF_013368605.1. Lineage (NCBI taxonomy): Eukaryota > Metazoa > Chordata > Aves > Nyctibiiformes > Nyctibiidae > Nyctibius > Nyctibius grandis. Next base: position 9,721,558 of record NC_090672.1, read on the forward strand.
CTTTCACTGTGTGCTTTTAGTATCACATGTTAAGCAATATTTCCTAATCAAGTTACCACAATCACAAGTGTGTGAGCATGACTATCTCCCTTCCTCTCAAAGAAGCCTTATTCTTTGAGCCTGTGTGGGCTCATAAAACAGACATTTTTACTTCCTCAGTCTTAATCCTTACTTCCAGTGAAACAAAATTATTTTTGCCACTCTCTATTTAATTTCAGATCAGAACTTCACTGCAGCTCATGACAGGCTGCATTTACGTTTCAGTCCTCTGTCATCCGCTTTCAAATTCCCAGTATCAAAGGAGAGAGTAGCTTGGTTTACACATATATTTTTGCAGCCTATTTTACAACTTAAGTCTAATTTAAACAAAACACATGAAATCCAGAGTAAGATCTATAGTCTTACAGCTCCCAGTCCTCTTCATAAGCTACTAAAACCCAATATAGCAATTTTTAGGACTCAACAGATCCTTTAGAAGAGCACCCCAATTCCTGAATATGCATTTTCATACTCTTTAAGAGATCCTCTTTTAAGCTTGACCATCTCATCTTCTCACAGCTTCAGGATAATAATCCTGCATTGACAGGATAAGTGGTCCAGAACATGCAATACGTTCACCAGCACTAAGGAACGTTTCTGCAATGCTCCTGTCATCCAACACCAGTGGGGTCAGAGAGCATAACAGTTAACAAACCACAGAGACACTAGGTAATGAATATTAAAGCCCAGCTCACACAACAATTCATTTGCCCTACCCTCCTGGCCTTCATGGGGAAACACCACTGTTTACTATGTTTTATTGATCTTCTGTTATCCTTTGTCCATCAGTCATCTTGTCTTTTAGAACACTAACTTAACTGCTGTGCTATGTATTCATTTGGACTTTGCACAGCAGAATAACACACCTTGCTGTTCAGAAAGGAGAGAGTTAAAATAAATAGGAGAGAAAGACAATGCACAGAGAGTTGGGAATTTTGAGGAGCAGGAAGGCAAGATCAGAGAATAAACCCTCTTTTACCATTACATTCTCATGTCTCCAAAGACACTAACAATCAACTTCATCAGAGACAACAGTTCCAAGTACCCAGAGAATAAAGACAACTGGTAAATAACCTGACACCGTCGAACTCCTCTCCTCACAGGGGTGAAGCAGGAAGAAAAAACACCTGCAAAACTTACCGGGATTACTGCACACTGCAGATATTTCAGGCACTCTAACCTACTGTTGTCAAAACTTGCTCCTCTGCTTCCCATCTCCCAGGATTTCTAACAGGGGCAGCACTGGCCTTGGCTAACATGGGAAGTTTTTAAGCAACTGCTCTCAGATGCCTTAATTGAGCAATTTCAACTTAAGGCACTTGCTTTTTATTTTCCAGAGACACTGGTCATCAAGGACTCCATTAAAGGAAATGGTGACGCATCTGTTTATCAGGTCTTAAAAGGGATACCTCCGTAACCCTGGGGATCCAAAATAATTCATTACTGTAACAGCCTGGCTCCACAGCAAGAAACTACAGAGAAGGCAAATAACACAGGAACAACAATACAGGCTAACACTGCATTACAGGACCGGTCTGATTGGAAGTCTAACACTACATTGGGCATATTTTTACTATGCTTACCAAAGAGAGGGGATTTTGCTCTGGAAGCATACTCAAAACTCATGAAACTAAGTTAGCACATGGCAGCCTCCAGTGCAAAATTACTCCAATAAAGGACTTGTGTGAAAGAAACTAAGCATCACCTTAAAAGACTCAAAATTTCATTTGCCAAGTAAGAAGGTACTTTTGGACCTACACTATGCAAAGCTTGGCCCAAATCCAAGCAACTCCATTCACTTCCAGTTCTCCTGAAGAAGAGGATACTTAAATGCTATCTCTCCAGGTGATTAAATCTCAGTCCTCGCAATGTTCCCGAGGGAACAGGCACACACAGGCTAAGGCTGTTGGGTGAAGTTAAATGTTCCCAGCCAACGTGCAATCTTCATGTTTTTTTGCCTCAGACTGGAAATGGGATCTTGACCAGTAATCGTTAACTTCTGCCTTCAAACTTCTCGGTTTGTCATGTTAACAGAAGCTTAAAAAAAAGTTAAACTGTCCAAGAACAGATAATTCACAATTCTGGGAACAGCCGGTCATATATTTTTATGACACAATAACTGGGATTCTGTCCCACACATCCAGAAAAGAAGCTGGATTCAACCACTTTTGGTACAAAAAAACCCCAAACAAACAAACAAACCCAAACCCTTTACTTTGTGGATCTGAACCATTTACCACAATCCTCTACAATAATGAAACAAGTGGTACACGTTTTTTAAATTAGCAATCAACAACAGCTTTACACACACCATAACGATACGCATCAGTGCACTGAAGGAATAAACACAGAATGGGGAATACTGATAATCCTAAAGCTTTCACTATTTACCATAGTGCCTCCGAAGGCCTTACGTCTTGCTCTTAGACTAGAGAGAGATTTCTGGGGAACAGACAACACTGTACTTTGCAGTTTTGCCTTTGCTCCCTAAATGTTAAATACTGCTTTTCCTCAAGCTATCTATGATTGTGTTACTCAGCTGAATTTAGAAAAATTGTTCCCAGATTGCACGTATCTTCCAACTTGCAGTTTCCATTCCAGTCTGCAATAAGGTTTTGCAAATACAAGCTCATTTCTGTATTCCATGCCCTTTCCCAGTAAGCCTAATGAAGATGCTGCCTCCCTCCCCTACAGATCTGTGCTATAGAGGTATGAAGCAACAACAGAAAACACTTAGAAACAGTGAGGCAACAATAGAAAATACTCCGTGTCACAAATTTCACCAATTTCTCAAAACCACAACATCCAGATAGGAAATAGTGTATCTGAGACAGCAAGAGGCATCAATGAAAAGGTCCCAAGTATGAAGCCTGGCAGACCTGGAGTTTGTGCATTGTTTCCCATCAGTCAAGTCTCAGAAGAGTTCTCCAGAGGACTTATTGAAAAAATAATAATAAAAAAATATTCCTGCCTAACCTAGTTGAGCAATCTCATTTTTCCTCCTTTTCTTCATATCCCTTCCTTCCCTCAACAGTAATGCTCAGCTCCACAGCATATACTGTTGTTTGCTCATTTCTCAGAATATGGATCCAGCCTTTCACTAGGAAGAAACAGCACAAGATGTCCATGCCTTCACGTCACGAGGGTTTGAGGACTATGAAGATGCACCACTCCACTTGCTTCAAGAGCTTGCTATAGTCCTTTCTCCCACCAAACAGAGCAATTCATTCTCCTAAACACTAGCATTAAAGGACTCGTATATGGTATACTAACTGACAAATCTCTATCATAAAACAAAAAGGATACTAAGATGGAACTAAAGTAATTAAATATCCTGTTTTAACAGTATAGTATACCAGAAAGCACTTATCTGGTATACAGAACACACAGCATTTTCTGTCTTCAAAGTACACTGCTAAAAATAAAAACTAAAAGCCCATACAGGATCTTTCTTTACAGAATACATACTCCTCCTGAAGAGCTGATTAACATGGTTGCTGTAAATCCACAGAAGGAATGCTTGAGTAGATACCTAGACACAAACACCTATGTCAAGGCCTCACACATACATAATGAAGGTTAACGCTATCTTACAAACAACATACTTCAACAGAATTAGTTCATGTAAGTACTACTCTTTTCATCTGAAGACTTCTTTTGCACTACATCACACTGTGAATGTGGTAATTTTCATATAAAACCGCAAACACTGTCTCCTCAACAGAACTTTGGTGAGCTACACAAAGTTATGCGCTATAGCTGTAAGAGCTGCAGATGTTATCACGGGGCAAGAAAGAAAAGACTACTCAGTGGGAGCCTTCACACCAACTTAGCTTTGTAAAACTCAGTAAGAGGTTAAAATAGATGAAAAACACTAATAATCAAAAAGGCACTTGGAATAAAAGTTTTTACTGCACACAAAAAGTAGTGAAGAAAATTAGACTGCAGGAATCAAGTCTAATAAAAATCAACAAAGCTACTAAGCTGCTCTCTCCATCAAACTCTCTTTTAAGACTCTCCTTTGTCATGATGCCTTAAAAAAAGCTTAATAATTGTATTATTAATGCACCAAAATCACTGCCTGTTCATATTGTCTCACTGTTTCCTTCATTTAGTCATCTGTTGCCTCTTGAAATATAAGCTCTTTAGAGAAGAGAGCATCTTTTCCAATCACTGTACAGCACCTTGGAAAATTAAAAGTTTTTCATGAACAGGGTTCCTAGATGTCACACGCCAGTGCAAATAAGTTGATGTTTTCTCCAGAAACATAAGTGAAAATTTTAAATACAATAAACAACTTATTTGCTTATTACCTGGAATTTTAAAATCTGACAAAGATGCAGCTTGGGACTTAACATTTCTGCTTGTCATTTCTCCTCTATACTACTGTTGTAGAATCACAACATAATTTATGTTGAAAGAGACCTCTGGAGCTAGTCCGGTCCAAGCTCTTACTCAAACCAGTGTCAACTTCCAGCCTTATATCAAGGACAGGACACCAGGAACAAGGTCAGTTGCATGCAGCATTGCAAGTTTGGTTCTGACCATCAGGGATCTCGGGCCACCAATGCAAGACAGTATATCAAAGTTTAGAGAACTCTGTATGGAGGCTTTTCTTTGAACAGGTCTCTCACTATCTAGCAGGCACAAAGCCAACACTGCCTTACTTCCTCATTTGCCTCTTAAGTGCTGCATTCTTCAGCAGTCCTGACACAGTATTGTTCTCTCAGTATTTCACTGTTCTACCATCCTTCCCCTTGAAATCACAATATATCCTTTCTAGTGTCCACTTTACATTACCTAGAGTAAGAAAAGTCATTGTTAACCCCGTTTATTAGGCACACGTGGCATCCTTATGCATTTCCAGAGTTGATTTCTACTCTGAACACATCTCTTCTAATATTAAGTACACACTCATGAAGGCTCACAGTATTAACTCTTATCTTTTTTCCTGTATTCTCTAAGCCTACGTTATGCTCTTATTTTCCAACATAGTCATCTGATTGTTTCATTTAGAGCAGTAAGGGCTTCTAGAACGTGATGGCTTTATTCACGGATAAGTGTTTTAGAGTATGCTGAATTAACATTACTACTTACTGTGGACATCTGACACCACAATTTCTAGCCTGCCAAAGGAAAAGAATAAAAATCCAGATATTTGAGGGACTTTTCCAAGCTCCAAGACTGTATTTAAGATCAGAATTTACCTACCCTCCTCTTCATTCTTTTGAAACCTATCATTTATCCTAATAAACTTTATTTTTTTCAGCTGCTGGGCAGGTGTCAGCTACACTCTGTGCACTCAGCACCACAACTGACTCATCTCATGGGCCATAACAGGCTAAAGCTCGATCCTTGGTATCACACAGAGAACAGGACAGGGGAACAACAGCACATGAAACATATCCTTATGTATGCTCACTTCCACGCTTGTGACTGGTCACCTGCACACTCACACAATATAAGGTTGGTGGCCTTTCAGACATGCTAGAAGAGATGCCTTCTGATTTCATCTAATGGGCTTGGTTGAGTTCGCACAGAAAGGTGAGGTTAGAGCAGCACCATCCTCAAACTGTCAACTAAGCAGCTGTTTGAATACAGCAATGCACCTTCAGTCCTCTAGCTACATGATTTTAAATTTATTTCAGTTACATTATCCTTTTATTTACTAGGTAAGTTTCCCCATCTCCCATTACTTAGTTCACATATCTACCACAACAGGGAAATTACTGGCATTATACATTTTGCCTGGGCTTCCTGCTCCACATTTTTTACTTTGTCATACCGTTGTCTTAGAAGTTCTTTAGTTACAAACAACTAAGCATTTGCTATTAATATTTGAAACAACTAAGCGTTGTTTTCATGCAAAAAGAAGTATGCAATTAATATAAGTACTTTATCAGGCTGTGTCCTCCTTCAAGTTTTCACTTTGGATGCCATTAACTGATTTTCTTTTCTGAAATAAAAGCAATATAGGTCATTTAAAGTTCTTTGCATGGACCAAAAGTGAAGTTCACAAGAGAAGTACTCAGCTTACCAATACAATTCCCAGGGGATACCTCACACCAGGAGAGCCCAATATAAGACATCTTTAAGCACAGAATTACCTTTTTGGTCTTTTGCTCAAGAGAGAAAGCACCTTACCCAACCCTGCCTTATAAACACTACCTCAAACCTCAGCACCTACTCGGAGTATTATTAATATGCACCCACAACAGAGCAGCTTGTTGGATCAGCTTTGAAGTAAATCAGAACAGTAACCTCTCATATATCATAAAAGAACAGATGTCAGAGTCTTTAAAAGTCAATTCTAACATCAAAAACATTAGTTTACTTTCTTTTGCTTAAGTGCTTTTGCCTCTAATTGAGCACATGTTCAATTAAGAGAACATTGAAACAGGGTACACACTCACACTGCCTGAATTTTATGCAGAGTCCAGGAATATGAAGCTATTTTAAAATTCAAAAAAAAGCTACATCTTCTTGGAAGACAATACGCCCCTGAGACTGTGAGTCTCCCTTGTTTTTCCTGAGTTATGCAGGCAAGATCATCTTGAAAGAGGAATTGTGTGAAGACAGAGGAGTATGACAAAGCATCTTAACCAAAAATAATCTTACAGCGCTGAAGTCTTACACTAATTTATCTTACAGTTACAATATGAGAGTTACATACAAAAGCTTAATTTAAACTCGGCTGTATGCTTAACTTCGCTAAATTATGGACAGGAGTTCCTTAAGACATTTGCTGACAGATACAAATCATCAAGAAGTTGAGCACAAACATTTAGAAGGAACTTTAGCACATGCTGAAGAGACACAGTAAACAGGTTTAGACACTGAACTGCAACAGAGAGGTAAAATACAAATTATACCGAGAATTAAAAGAGAAGCAGAAACCAAAGAGCTAACACCTAGGATGAGAAAGAAGGAAAGAATTTTAGGAGAGAGAAAAACTCTCTCCTTTGATACTAAAAGCCAACTAGAAATCCTGCCCCCAGTTCCAGCAAGAAGAAACGTTACCGCTTGTTTTTAAGGTGTCACTTCTACTTCAGCGGTGCTCCTGCCGAACTGCACATCCCAGCCCAGCCAAACCCTCCCCTCAGTTACCCTCATGGAAGGGGAAGTCACTCCATCCCGCCGGACCTTGCCCAACAGCGAAAATAACCCTGCAGCCAGCCCCGTCTGGCGGGGCCGCCCCGGCCCAGGCACGGCTCACCCAGAAGCAGCCGCCCCGTAGTCCTCGGACCCGCCCGGGCTCCCCGCGGGCCGGCACCGCGGCCGGACCGACGGCAGCGCCCGCCGGCCCCCTACCGCCGCCATCAGCCCCGGGCACCGCCTCCCCCCCGCCCTAGGCCCGGCCCGCCTCCGCCTCCCTCCGCCGCCGGACGCCCCTTCCCTCCTCCTGCCCCCAGCCCCGCGGAGAGCGCCGGGCTCCCGCGCCTCACGCCGGGCGCTGCGGCGGCGCTTCCCGCTCCGGCGGGTGCGGCGAGGAGCGCGAGCGCTGCCCGGAGTGGGCCGAGGCGGCGCGGCGGGGCCCGCCCTGCCTCGCTTACCTTACCCGCGGCTCATGGCACTGCCCGGCGCGGCCCCGGCGTCCCCCGGCCCGCACCACCAGCGCCGCGCCGGGCGGCGGCAGGGGGAGGAGAGGCGGCGGGGCTGCCCGGCGCCGCCAATCCGGGCCCTGCGGTGGGCCGGGCCTGCCGGAGCCGCCGCAGCGCCGGCCGGAGGGGCGGGGCGGGGCGCGGGCCCGCCGCGGGCGTCGTGAGGCGGGCCGCGGCCTGGCCGGGCGTGAGGGGCCGGGGGGTAGCCCCGGGAGGGAGGAATCGGCCCTTTCCCTCAGGCGGGCAGCCCGCTGCCAAAGTTTCGGGCAGCCGGTAAGAGGTGACGCGAGGAAACGCCTCCCCAGAACGAGGAGCTGCGCGGGGAGACAGTGTGCGCTCCCGGTCACCGGGGAAACGTCCGTTAATAGCGAGAGCCCCGGCGGGCACCGGGTGGGTTTGTGAGGCCGCCCACAGCGCGGGCCGTTCTCTGCTGCCGGTGCTGGTGTTAAACCTTCCAGTTCCTCGGTTCTGTGCTGACCGCAGGTATCCAGGAAAAGGCTGCGTTTGGTTGGGGTTTGTCTTACAAACTCTATGTATTGGTTTTGCAGGTAAATGTTTAGTGCTGTCATCTCTGCCTAAATCGTTTTGTAGAAGGAGCTGCTGCCTGCAGGAAATGTATATGCAAGCTGAGAAAATAAAGCTGTTTTGTATCAAAACGTTGTACAAATGGCCAAAAATTATCTGCTACCCAAACAACTAGGCAGTTATCCTAGGAAACATACCATGTCAGAGGTCATTTTATTTACTCTTCATATTTCCCAATTTGCAGCAGACTGAGAAAAAAAATTAAGTTCTCTCTGTCAAAAGGTTGTTTTCCCAATAATGGTCTCATGCAATAAATTACAGCCTTATCACTGCTTTTACCCTTCACTTAGTTGCTCTTGCTTTTCAAGACAGTTAATAATAAGGTTACAACATCTACACTGGGTCGGATTGATGTTGGCCTTAGCTACCCAGGTTTCTTTAGCTACCCCATGGATTAATTTGGCTGTGTGAATTCCTCTCACTTTAACAATTTCAGTTCTAATTTAAACATGAAGAATCCTATGAGATCTTTCAGACTCTCTTTATTTCATACCAGTGTTCAAATTTATGATACTTTATGAGGTGATGAAGCAAAAGTTAATTTATTTACTAGCCAACATTTAGTGGGGTATGTGAGCAGAATTCAAATTGCTCCAAAGTAGCTAATGTGAAGAGTTAAATACACAATATTAATTTTCAAATAGTTTACTATCTTATCTACAGCTATAGCTCAGCCAAGGTTTGGGGTCCTGTTACACCAGGCATTGTATATATGGTAGGTAGTAGGTTTTGCGGTCTAGTTCAAAAGTAGGTGCAGGTAGCACTCATCCTGATTTTCTCTTTGCATTTGAGGGACAATTCAGTGCTTGTGGAAGTGAATTATTTCCAGGCATCTTTGGGTTCTTCAAGGCTCTTATTAGTTCTTTTTAAAACCAAGATTCCTGCATGTAACTGTAAAACCAGAGATGACCGAGAGCAGCCAGCACCCAGCAAAATCTGCTTCGGTGAGGAAAGGCCTGAGCTCACCAAATGGAGGGCCAGATCCTTCCTGCTGTTAGATGTCTGAGCAGGAAACTCAGCAGTGGTTAAGTCTCCCTGAACTGAAGGAACCCAACAAAAGACTGCATTGTGTGAGCATCACTGCATCACCTTTATTTATTCTGCAGTCTTTTTTTAATTAAGATGACAACATTATATTTTAAATATATGTACAAGTGTATTCAATCATCTAGGACAGGTTTCTTTTCATAGCTGTCATTGTATATAGGCAGACCTTTGAATCATTATACAAAGCTGATGCTAGTGTTTCCAAAGTCTGAAGATAAGATAATGTTGTTTTCTTAACAACAGGTTTTCCCCACAGGAACAGAGACTATGGCTGAAACTGTGACTGACGGGTGGGTTTTAGCTGTGTTAAACTATAAACAATCCACTAGAATTTCTGAAGCTTTTTCTGCCCTCTATTTGCACCTAACTCAGGCAACATATGGCCTAAAAGGCCTGACCTCAAGAGAAATATTTTTGCACCTGCAGTTAGGTGCTCAGCAGAGGCTTCCTCCACAGTGATACGTGCTGAGCAAAGCCACAGGGAAAAACTAGGCACGAGCTGTGTCTGAGCAGGTTACCTGCCTCTGAGCTTCATGGTGTATACGGCCTCTTGGGAATCCTCTTCTAGACGCAAGTCCCAGTCAGATAGAAGAGGGGAAAAAGGAAGAATCTCTGAATTTTTAAACCATTCAGTGCTCTAAGAGAAAAATCCTTTTGTTGGATAATTTATCTTCCACCCATCCTACAAAAAGACAAGAGAATAAAGTAATGCTTATTTATTTTTAATATTTCAGTATCCCGTGTATAAATATGCAGTCATTCTGAGAAACAACAGGCCTGCGGTTCTAGAAATAGGTATGTATAGTCAGGAGCTGCTTTTTTAAAAAATGACTTTAATCTTTCAGAATATGTGAGAGAGACATTTAAATGCCTTTTAAAAGCAGTGCTTGAGCAGGCTGTAAAATAAGAAGTAATATTTCTCTCCCAGAGCTACTTTGAGGCTCAGTTCATTTCTGTGTAATGTCTCCATCAGAATTTCAGAGCTCAGGACAGTTTAAAGCTTGTACTTTTGTGAGAAAAGAACATTACATGAGATTTGGGGTTCCCCATGGTTTTCACAAACCTCTCATTGCCGTCAGATCTCCTGGGGAAGACCCGAGAACTGCAGGACAGGCTGCTTGCGATTTTATGCTGAGAAGCTTTAAAATGAATGAGGCAGCAGCTGCGCCTGACGGCGTGAATCTTGGCACACATTGTTTTGTGTGTACGTGTGAGAACAGCTTTACTGTTATTTGGTTTGTTTGTTATCTGTACAATATCAAACGCAATGGAAAGAGGCTTAGCATGGAAAAAACAAACAAGCCCCCCAGCCCACTCAATGTGTACAGCAACCCAACAAGCACTCAGAAGGCCAAGGCTTCCCAGTGGGCTTCGGCTGGTTCTGATTACAGGTACAGAGGGGAGTATGAATTTCCTGAATGCCACACTCCTTCCACAGTGCTTGTGTGCCTATCTTTGGCTTGTCAAACGCTGTAATAATAGCGTCCTCAGCACCTCCCAGTTCTTTCCCTGCCCAACGGTGTCACTGTACAGAAGGGAACATGAGCTTCGCTTTGGACCTGAATTCTCCAAGTTGCAAATCTGCCCACCTTGGCCTCCAAGCCATCACTTCTCCCCACGCACTGATCCCAGCCCCTGAGCAGCAGTGCTGCTGCCTGGCTTCTCTCTGGCACAAAGGAGCATAGCCAGGCCCTACCCTCCTCGGAGAGCCTCCCCAGCCAGCTCGCTGAGCCTGGCTACAACTCTGCTTCTGAAATCCCCCTGGGAACTGCAGAAGCTCTGAGCTCTTGTTGCTTCCTGTGCTAAAGCACATTATTCTGTGGAGTTTTTTTTTGTATTGCTGCTTCATCTTTAAAGCTGAGCTGAGGATAGATCCTCTCCTCCTCATTTGTCCTTGTGATCTTCCTTTTTCCCTCTCTCTCCCCCTTTTTTTTTTAATTTATTAAAGTTTTTTAGATTGCTAGGTATCTGTGGAGAATCAGCTCTGTACTACTCCTCAGATCAAGTCCTTGCACATGCTTAGAGAAGATATATTTCCAGAGCCAGAGGAGGTTCTAACTTCCACCTATCTCCCTACAGCTGCAGGCTGATGTACTGATAGAAGGGCAACAGCGTAAGCCTCTTTCAGGGCTGCCAGGAGGTCAAGTAGATTCACAGAACAGGCTAAAACAAGCTCAGCAGGGCGTGCAGAGCTAGAACTGTGCTCCCAAGGTGACACCCAGAGGTAGACCTGTTCCCAGGGAAGGTGCTTTGCAATGCAGCCTAGGTCAAACAGTTTGAATGCTGTAAACTTGCACTGGTGTCTCTCAGGCCTGCAAAATGTTCTTGATGCTCCTCACATAGGTGAATCTCACCCCTGATACTGAATCCAGATAGGGAAAATGGCTGGTGCGTGCCTATAGCAGTGGTGCCATCCATCTCTGGGGCAGAGGTGAGTCCATGTGCCATACAGAATAGCCACGTGCATGCTGCCAAAGTCACATGAAGGTTGCAAGAGCTGGTATCTGTATTTCAGTGTACCTGGCAAATGCACAAAACTCTAAAAGCCTGAAATTTGATCTGCACATGATGGAGAAGTCAATACCCCTCCCTCTGCAGAGACCTTTGTGAGTTAGAATATGTGCTGGCTGAGTGCTGGAGTACTTAAGAGTGCAACTGTGACGGAATACAAAGCTGGGGGAAGGTATGGGGGATACAATGGCACTATTCTACATTTTGTCTGCACAGGCATTACACCAGAAGTCCTTGACGATAACATCAGGTGCTACAGACAATTTTCTATTAATCAGGAAAAGCAAAGCACAAAATAAACAGCATGTGTCCTGACCTTTCAGCTGCCAAATCATTCACCTATTTTAAATCTACAAGTAAATTTAGTACTCCTGATACAGAACAGCTGAAGCTACATATTTAAACCAGGCACATACACTGCAACTCTTCCACATGTACAGCTCTACCACAGGAACATTAACACCAGACAGCAGTACCCTTCTGCTCTTGCCTGGACAGATGCTAAGGTTCTACACTGATGTGCTTAATATAAATGGTTAGTAAAGAGAAAAGAGCATTTATAGACTAGAAATGAACAACAACCTTCAGATCCAGAACTCCAAACCAGCTGTCCAATATTCAGGAGGAGCTAGGTCCATAGTGCTTTGGAGGGTGGGGGCAAGGAGGAAGCAGAATGTGTGGTCAGGTCATCAGTGATGATTTTGTAATCCCTTGTCTTCACAGGGAAAGTCAGAAAAAATAATCCAAATTAATGACAAGCGTGACTTGAAGGTGGTTACTGAAGTTACACTGGAGTCCTGCATGAGCGCTGTTACTCAGAACTATAGTGGCCTTCATTTGATTTAGCTTTCTTCAGTTTCAGAGTGAAGTACACTAAATCAGATTAATGCCACTTAATTCAGAATATGAATATCTGCATAGAGTTTAATAGAATTTAACTAATCTACTTTAAAAGATAATTCAGGTAAGGTTTCCTGAGTGTCCCCTTCGAGGAAAGACTCACATCAATAGACTTAATGGGAATTGTTCGTGGATCATGCTGGCATGAGGTCAAAACATCAACACCATCATAAAAATAGCATCCTCTTGCTCAGATGCCTTTGTTCTGAGAGTATTAACATCTGATCCGGAGCTGAATGTACATTTGGTAAAAAGGTATCAGAAATTGCAGCATGAAGTGAATTCTTAGTTACCAAAGAGGGATAAAACACTGCAGAGACTTTGGTTTCTCCAGCTTAGGTGGAGAACTGGCATAGACAGATCCCTGGGCAGGGCAGTTCCCATGTTCTGCATGGTTTTGTAAGGCCGATATCATTTAGACTGTTGTGCATATCTAGACAGTGCAATTTCAAACCTGAATGTTGCTAGAACCTTTATTTACATCAACTTCACCAAGGTGTCAGGAGCTGCAGTGTCTGCAACAGTAATTAGTAACCTTTAACTGAGCAGTAGCATCATTATGGCCCATATCCACGTATTGTAGAAAAAATCCAAATGTCTATGCCAGTCAGTCCAGCATTTTGGAATAAAATAGGGGCAAGGTCTTCTTTTACATGGGGCAAGTCAGACACTGAGCTTTGCTGAGGAGACGGGGCTTAAACAATGAGAACACGAAGGTGCAGTTACACCCCAGAACAAACAAGAGCACAGCTTTGAAAGCAAACACAGGACTGATATTTTCCCATGTTAAAGAACTGCCTCTCAGAGAGCATTCACTTGTCCATTCACACAAAATAATCACAGCCAAGAGTCAATCCTTCCCTTCTCCTCCTAGAACCAAACAAACACCAGTCACAGCTCTGTCCTGGCCCATTTCTCTGACAGATTTGGACCCAGCCTCTGAAGCCAAATGCTCTCAGTGCCTCCACAATTTAATTCTTGTTCTGGACTTCGCATTCTCCTTCTCTCCAATAATATTAACTGTACACGACGTTACGATGAAGACCCCAGCACAGGGACGTATTAAATAACATCTCACTGTGCTAATTGCTCAGGTGGCTGAGTAGGGAGCCTGTGCTCCTTAGACTACCTGTTACAGGCAATGAAAAGGGACAAGCACCTCCGAAGGGCAGTTCCGAACAAGACTCTCAGTGACTGTACTAGAGAGCAGAGCAGCCTCTTCGCTCAGACATCCAAGGTAGATGCCTGATGCGAGGCACTGAGAATACTCTGCTCAGCTTCACTTCGTAATTTTAGTGACCTGGTGCATAATCCAGTCTCCAAACATGCCCAGCTGCCCTGACCCTTCTCCTCAGCTTCCACAGCCATCTTATATTGCTGCCTACTGCAAATAGCATTACACTGTGCAGGGCAACATCTGGCTCCATATGACCTTGGGTTTTTTTTATAATATAGGAGCTGTTCTCTGTTGTTCAAGAGTGAGTCATGTCTTCTTCAGAGTATCATTAAATCTTTCAATTAAACACTGCTCACTAATCCATCCAACCAGAATCCCTGAGTCAAAATTTCAAGTGCTGATAGATAGTGTAATATATTTTTTCACATAAATCCAGTGAGATATACTAAGGAATCTGATAAGTACATGCACAGTCTGCCCTGGGAAAAAAAGTAAACTAAACATAGTCATACCTTAAGCTTCTAGAACATCAAATTCAGATTCCAGACAATATTAAAACCTTCCAGACTTGAGTGAGACTCACCAGCCAGTGCTGCCTTCTACTGCATTTAGACAGAGAATTAATCTTGATATTCAAAGCCTTCCAAAACTCGCATGTTTTAAAAATAGCAAAATGTATTTCCTTTGAAGTATGGGCTTGTTACAGCTATTTAGAAACCTCTTACTGAACTCAGATGGATCTTGAACCTCCCTTGAGGATGGTTTAAATGTCAGTGTTCATTCATTAACAGGTTGGAAACTGTCCAGGACAATATTGCAAGAAAACACACGATGTCCAGGCTTTCTTTCTGTTTCTTCCTTTCTTAAACAGGACTTTGTGCAGTTCTCTACAAATAAATCCAAGGTTAAATATAATGAGTAGGGCAAGGAACGCAGAGAAATTCAACCCAGTATTAGCAATGCATACTGCTTATTGGTCAACAGGGTATTTCTCTCTAGTGGCAAGGGGAGCATATAGTAAAAACTTCACTTGGGCAGCGAGAATCTCATCTCGCCTCAATTCCATTGCATATTCCTGTTCCTCGCCACTGACAGTAAGTGTGCAGTCATCACAAAGACACATGCTGGGTATATAACCCTAATGCCATCCAGACACAGGGTTCAGGCAAAAGCTTATGACCCCAACAGGTTTAGTGTTGCCTTTCATTGGATATTCTTTTGTATAAGAAACAAACAAGCTCTCATACAGAAGCAGGCAGCTGGAACAGGAACAGCCACCCTAAGAAAAAAAGGCAAGAGGGCAAACCTGGAGGAGAAGCTAACACATTCAGGATTTCTCCCAGCTGAAATGTTGGGCTCTGAAGATGCAGGGAGGAGAGCAGTGCTTGGAGCAGCTGTGTGCTCCTATGGTCTGACAGGAGCAGCCTTCTCTCAAAACCAGGCAGAACCAGATAAACTCTAGGAGAACCACCTTGAGAAAAAAAGCTGGTGGAGTGCTTGTGGATAAAGTGCTGGCTGAAAGGATTGAAATTGCATGCAGAGAAACTGTCTCCTATTGTCTGATTCCTCTTCTGTTCAAGGAAACAGTATTTTATACTTTCTTTGTAAATAAAAGGGCTGCATCAAAGTACCTGGGTGATCAATTTTGCCTGCTATTAGAAACAATTCGCTAGGCCTAAAACCATCTAAGTGCTTTGGTCAAAGACAGGGAATAAAAGCCCCATTCATTTCCTCAGGGAAAGGCAACAACTTCATCCCTTTGACTGCACAGAGCTTGCGAAGTCAAGGATGCAAGAGGCATGATTGCTATGACTTACGAAGTACAGAACAGGGGACATGTGCTGTGGATGTGATGACTGCTGGTGCTCCTTTGCCCTCAATCTTGTCTTTCACTGACATAAGTACAAAGTAGGTGTAAAGCAGCTACCGAATCACACTAGTGATTTTGCGCTGGTGGAAATTACTCCAGAAGACACAGCAATTAGGAGACTCAGTTGGTGTGAGCACACAGCACTATCTATATTTGTATGCAATGAAGAAAACACAGATGTGACCTTTGTCAGCCAGTTAGTGCACTAATTAGTGTGTCAGAGATAATAACTGTTAAACATGAAAATCTGACCTATATATGCTACAAAAGAGGAAAAGGCAGCAATTTACTTAAGTCTCTATTATACTGTTAATGATTATAGGTTGAAAAACTAGACCATAATGCAGGAAACTTGTAATTAAAAAGCATCAATTATAATTTTCTCCTTGTAGGGGACATTAGTCAGGTCTGCTTTCCACAGTCCCATTCGGTATACAGAGAGGCATGTAGGAATGCGTGATTCATCCTGGAACAGTCAGAAAGAAATCAAGTCAGTGGGAAAAGATCAGCTTCAGAAAAAAAAAGAAAGAAAAAGAAAGGAAAAGGAAATAGAGATAGTTAAAGAAAACTCTTTCAGCATTTCTTGTTTGACAAAGCACAGGTGCATGTCAGGGTTGTTTTCTAATAGGGCAGACTTGCCTCCCTCCAGCAATGACTAAACTGGATTTAAGCAGCGTACACAATGTTCTGAGGTTTCAGGGCTGAGACAGCTAATACATTCAGTCATGCTGAACATACCATCTTTCTGGAGAGATCAACTAGTCCCCGAGGTCCCTGGGAGGAACATGAATCTTTCTTCATAAGTCTGCATATTTCCTCTCTGCTTCCTTAAGGTAAGTCTGCATATTTCTCCTCTCTGCTCCCTTAGGGTCTCTGACTTCCAGCCAGGGTGGACAGATTGTCTGCAGGCTGTTACAGGCTCAGCACCCACAGGTGGAACCAGTTTTTCAAGAACACCAACGCATGCTGTAAGTACATTTAGATTTGTTCTTCCAGCCTTGAGGAATACCCTGAGTCAGGGCTGAGCTCCGTCTTCACCGAATTTGTCTGGCAATTGCAGCCAGGGAGGCATTTCCAGGAGTTCAGGACAGAGCCAAATGCTAAATTCTTATCTGGAGGCCACAGCTGAAGTGGCAGTGGCCACATGTGGTGAGAGTTACAGGAGCATCAGGCAGAGCAGGTCCAACTTGCTTGTGAGAAGTATTGTCATTAATGGCCAAAGTAATTGAAGAAATACAGGCCATTTAGTCCTGATCACCTGACAGGGTGATGTGGGTACAATCAGTGGCTAGAAAATTTGATCTATCATTTTTCATGCAAGGACTGCTTTTAGACACATTGGCTTTACCTGATTTCAGCTCTGCCATGGATCACACTGCAGAATCACAGCTCATCTCCAGCCACCTCTGAGCTTTTGCCTTGTAACAGCTTTTGCAGCTTTTGGCATTCCTAAATAAGAATGTCTTGGTCTTTAAAGCTCTTGTTCCTTTAATGATCATGAAGTTGAAACAAAAAATATAAAAACCAAACAGTAATAAAATCAAAACTAAGTTTTGAATTATGGAGACTATGAGATTTTTCATTATTACCATGCTTTAAATAATTTAAAATTATTCAAAAACAATCTATATTTCCTATTGACAATCTCATGTTAATTTAATAACCTGGGTGGCTGTAATTTTCATTAATTGACTTACACTCTGACCGCATCGTAATAGACTTGACAATTTTTTTCTTCCATTAGACTCTCACGGCCTATTACCAAGCAGGGATGCCAAGTTTGCCCTTTCCAGTAATACCATGACTCAGCCCACTTAAGATAAAGCCCTCATCTTTGTCCCATTGATGTCAACCTCTCTGTCCCCTCCACTCCTGAGGACAGACCTGCAGCTCTCATTTTCACTGCCTTGGAAGCACTTATCCCCAAACAGAGCAGAGAGTTCCCTAAGGAAAAGCTGGGGCTGGAAAGTGGTGATTACACTTGGAGAGGATGTATTTCCACAACTTACTGCTGGTTGGAGCCTGAACTACCCCAGAAGGTCCCACTAGGGGACAGCCTGGGTGGATGATGAGAGCCACAGGGGAGTTCAGACACGTGGCATGGATTAGTTCCATGAAGGCAGTAGTCAGTCAGGGCTGCCAGTTCAGCAGCTCTGAACAATATGAAGTTCACAGGTGAGACTTCTCTGCCCTTGTAGCACGGTCTCATTAATTTGCAAAGTGAAACCATGTCAGTTGCAGTGGAGACTTGGCTCTGCATGTAGTTAGTTTTTATCTCTCGAGTAAAACATTAAAAGACAACTACAGAAAAATCAGGGCAGTAGCCAGAAGACAGTGAACTGTCACACTGGTCACTTCTGGTTTTTGTTCAGTGAAAAAATTGTTGCATTTTCATTGCCCAGAAAGAGGCCCTGATTTCATCGCGCACTCTTATACATTCAACATTACACAGAAATATATTACTAACCTAATAATTGTAGAGCCAGATTCTATCTTTACCATGAGTAATAGTTTATTTGTGGAATTACTCCTCAGACAATACCTTTTGGATCTGAATTCCTCTTAACCTTGGGAATGTGCTCAGACCCAGGATACCGTGTGAGGTCCATTTCTATCACCATTACAGCTTCACACACAGTTCAACGCTACTGCAGATCCCAGGTTGATCGGGGCATATTCCGAGTGCCTTTGCCGTAGCTGCTTAGACCTTTACCGATTTGTGCTAAATCTTTATTTCAATTTCATGCTATTATTCTGTTTGTCTGTCATCAGACTTTGCAGGTGACTCCCTCCCTGAGGAAACTGTGATTTCTTTTGCTATTAAATTTAAAACTTAACTACAGTGATTATTTCCTGCAATGGTGAGAATTTTTTCAGCCTTCCCACTCAGCATGTCTGTGGCTGGTGAGAAAACAAATTACCTGTATAAATATAAATGCTCCATTTAATTGAAGTTTCCCATGCAAGCCACATTCTCATGATTGCTAGGCTCTCTAAGCTTTTTTTTAATGGGAGCACCTGTGATTTAGAGTGGAGCATTTCAAAGCACAAAGACAATAAGCCCTGTTCTTTGCAATTCTTTAGACATGACAACTTGCTTATTACCTCCCAAATAACAGTAAAAGTGATGTTTATTCTGCTTTCACCAGTCTATTCAGAAAGGCCTTGAAATTCTAAATAACAAAATGTGCTAGCATTTTAAGTCTGTGCTGATACTTTATTACTTTCAGTTTGACTTCTAGTTTAATTGGTGGGGGTTTTTTTCATTTGATATCTGTGTTTCTCAAACTTCGTTTCTTTTCCCTGTACTCTCCCTCACAGCAGAATGGCTGTAGCCAGTCTGACAGCATTACTTCCCCTGACCCCAAAAGCCAGGAGCTTATGATGCAAGACAGCTTAGTGACGAATTGCAACATTAAGAACTCGACTGAAGCAGGCTCACAAAGCAGCAGTTAGAAGAAGCACATAACACCCTAGAAAGGTAAATAAACTCTGGGGTTTATTCACCCCCCAAAGAACAGGATGTTTGCACAGAAGTAGTGCCCCGGCATTTACAAACAATTCACTAACCTATGCGAGAGAGAAAGAAGTCATGGTTCGTAGGTTTACACTGCGTTTTGAAAACTGTTCTTTAGGAGTGGCAGAGGTCCAGACGAAGAGATCACACCACTGCAGGAATAAAAGTCATAAGGCTCAGTTTACTCTATGCATGTAGATACAAAAAAGCTAGAACCTGGCCCAGAAACACGGGACAGACCTGCAGCCCTCCCTGCACAGTGGAGCCCTGCTTGCTCCGGAGCCAGGCAGCCTGTCCCCGGCAGGGACCCCTCCCCGGGGGCCGGAGGGGCCCGTCGCCACCCCCGGGGCCCTGCAGGCCGCGGGCCACCAGGGGTCAGCACCGGATCGACGCCGGAGGCTCCCGGGTGCTGGACGGAGCAGCGGGCGGGCGGCTCAGCACGGCGCCGGGCCACGGTCCCTCTCGCCCTGGGCACAGGTGACACAAAGGAGGAGCGGACAGACAGCTATATGCGCACTCCGTGGCCCTGCCAGGTAGTTTCCAGCCCGAACCAGATAGCACATCACCATAGATTTTTCCACAAAAGGGCACACAGAAATATACTTACACGAGACAAGAAAATAAGCAGCTGCTAGTTTGCTGGCAATGAGAAAATTAACAGTGGCAAGGAAGGAGAGTCTGTTGATTTAAAGCATTTCTGCATCTCATCCCTAAAGCCTCTGCTCTGCAATAGTAAAAATAATTATAAAGTTAACGAAGCAAGGCAGTGGGGTGGGTAAACCTCTTCCTGAAAGTGCTCGGCCCAAGCTGGCTGCGGCGCTGTCAGTGGAACTGCTCACCCCAAGGCTTGCCACCACGGGCCTGAGGACATTCCATCCCCTTTGTCGTCTCAAAAAGTAAATATCTAGCAACACACCTCATTTTATATTTGGTGAGCTCAACTTGGTGACAACACAGAAATCTGAAATTTTTTTGGTTGTTTTTCAATAACATATTGTTTGAGCTCTAATCTCAGCTTTAATCTGTTTCAGTAACAGATTCAAGCCTTATTTTCCAAATGTTTCCAATGGGACAATAAGGTTTGTTTTGCATCCAGAAG